>NC_140780.1:138042447-140542447 GCF_044657685.1 Stegodyphus dumicola
TTATCATAAACCATACCTATTTTCTATTTAACGTAATTGTTATAAGACAATTGGATAAAAAGGGAAATAAATCTTTTGTAAGTATTTAAACATTAGGACAAGCAATAAATTCAAGAAAGGTTGACATTCTTATTGGTTTTACACTACAGGGAGCTTTCGGCTCAATTACTTTCTCGACGTGAAAAGATTCAGTTCAAAAGACGTAATTTCTAAGTGAATCAATTGAGTTCTCTTGCTGATTAAAATTTAAAATTACTGTTCATACAAGTTTAGTAAGAGGCTACTAGGTTATTAATATAATTATAATTACTAATGGTGAGGAACACTTTTTACGATAAGGAAATAAGAAAGGGAAAAACTGTTAAACTGATTTTGCTGGTCAACAATTAATTAAATTTCATTGACATCAGGAAAGGACAGCGAAGGAAAAATTACAATTTGCTCATTCATTCCAAACTTTTTTATCTTACACTGATTATGTGCACACTAAGAACATTTTTTAGATACTCTTCATTAAATATATTATACGAAATATAATTATACGAAATATAAGACTTATCTTAAGTTCTTCCCTCGGGGGTCTGGAGTGACCGTGAAAGGTCCTGAAAGACCTGACAGTAAGTATGAAGACGAACACTCAGGTAGTTCCCTCCCATTCAGGTGAGTTGAGATATTTCAAGTCATATTTCAATCAACACGGCTACAGGAAAGAACAATAGCCACCACTTGCCGTAGTATTAACGCATTTTAGTTGGATGCAACCAGATATGGAACTCGCAATGAAGACCACGCCTTCATAGCTCATGGGGTCAGATTATCGTGCAACAAGTAACGAGGCATCCGCGTAGGAGTATACATTTTTGCTTTTAACATGAATAAGCTGGATGAAGCAGGACTTACAACAAAGTGTGGAGCAACCTTTTCCTAAAGTCACTTCTCTCAACAAATTATTTTTAAATGCATTTATTCACGCAGATTACTATTCGGGAGGCATGATTAACCCTCTAAGCGGCAAGGCCGTATATATACGGCCTAGAATATTTTTTGTGATATCTGTAAGGACGTGCATATACGTGCATATTAAACTATGTCAAAGAAATTAAGGCAATGTATCAAAAGAAATCAAATCCACGTATGAAATACCAGGAGAGTTTTTACATTAAAATCAAAAAACTAATTTGTTCTCATCGTAGTTTTGGGAAATTTGTGCTTTCTTAGCAAAAACCCTGCCGCTCAGAAGGTTTTAACTAACTCCGCCAACAACCGAGAACTGCATCTCGGATTTCAAAAGAAGCCAACTTACTGAAAGAACAGTGCAACCAGTCAAGATCCGGGGCCAAACTGGACACCTCTATCGCCCAAACCAGTGACCTTTTGTTGTAAGTGAAACATCAACCCATTAAATTTTGTCATGTACCCACTTTACCTATGGCAACTGAGACAAAGAAATTTCTTTCTAGAATGTTCTATATGACTCAGACCTTGAAAGTGAATGACACAGCAAAATTCGCCCTTTTCCTGAATCCTTTCACAAAGAGACGAAGTTTTCTTGATTAATTTATTAAATAAAGGAAAAATATCATTGAAGCATTGGTTTTCCCCAAAACGTAAAAATTTAGATAACAAAATATTAATACATTAAATTAATAATCCACGGAATTAAATAAAATTCTGATTTTTCTTAAATAAGAAAAATAATTAACTCAAACTTTTGAGCTGAGACTTCTGAATTCTTCTCAACAAAAACTCAAACAATTGTCGACATAACAAAATTAAGAGGGCCAAACTATGCCTCATTTAGCGGTTTCGAATCTTAATGTAGAAGTTCTAATGTAATTTCGAAATAAATTGTTCAGCCAAATATTATTTGCTAGAAGACTACTTCAAAAGAAAATCTGTATAGCAATTTGAATGAATTATTGCAAAATTTTACGCAGCTGATGTTTGCATAAATGTCTTCAGTTCATAGAAAAATTATAATGAAATTAAGACGGATATTATTTCATATGAATGTTTTCAAGAGGAACTCAAAATATTTTAAACACAGAATATAAACTACCTATTTATATTTAAGTGTGATTATCATTTTTGACTATCACTTTTTATAAAGATCATATGCAATCATATAAAATATATAGATCTCTGTTTTTATAATATAAGCTTTCATCTGAGTTCAGCATTGACTAATGTAATACCCTTGATATATAAATTGAAAATAATGCTGCATTATTATTATTTTGTTTCATGTTAACATCAATCTGAGTAAAGATTTATCAGATAGATTCAAACGAAAAGGCGTTTCTTGTAAGTATTGGTATAATCCATTACCACTCCCATTTGTTCAAGTTCAGTCTTACTTATCTGAAAGAATTCTATTGCTATGCAAAGTCAAAAGCAAAATGAAGGGATTGGAAAGGTAGAAAGAAATGGAAGCACATATGCTCTACCTCACCAGAGTGAGAAAGAATTGCAGGCACGGCCGGGAAGAAAGCGTTATATTTGAATAACGGGGAGAAAGTAATAAAACAAAGAGCGATGAAAGAAAGACCGGAAAATTCCAATTCAGATTTTAGGTCTACAGCAAACAATTCTGAATAAGAAATATCTCCTGAGAGCTATGAAGGGAAAAACCACTGCACATTTCGGAGGATTTCTATGTCTACCAAAAATGATATGGTATTTCATGTGAATTCAGAAGCACATAGACTATTGTCTGTTATGTTGAAAAGGTGGCAGCAAAACAAATTTGGTCAAAGAAATCGAGACATGCTTTCTACGAAGAATGTCCCACATTCTTGGAAATATGTACCACTGTTCCTTATTTTTTAAGACTGGTGAAATAAGTTCTTCTAAAATCTAAAGATTTTAGAGGAATTATAAAATCAAACCATTTAACATCTTTCACAATTTCAGTCTTTTTCCGTTATGTGAATTATAGGGAAATTACAGTTTGTTGCTATACATGATACAAATTACGTTATGACATTTTATTTCAATTCAAAATTTCTCATCAAAGCATACTTTCACACATAATATTCAGATTTCAAAATATTATTTATTGCTTAATCTATTTTCATCCAACTGATTTTATATAGGACATTTTGAACAGTGAATAACGTTAAGGCGTCTACACTCTTTCTGAATTTAATGTTAATTAAGAAAAGTAAATGCGGTATTTCATCTATATACTATCATGAGTGAATTTCATCTAAACGTTATCATAAAGATAATTTCATCTAAATATTATCACAAAGATAATTTTCTCTAAATATTATCAAAAAGGTAATTTTAAAAGAAATTATTTCAATATTTTTATTGTTGGTGGTAAAAAGTAAACAAAAGTAAAAAAAGCTCAGTTTGCTTCCTTTCACAGGAAATGAAGTGAAAATGCAGCCTTTAAAATTCTTAATATTTCCATGTTTGATTTCAAAGTGCATAAATCACTTCAATTGTATTCTATTTCATCTTACGTCTTTCACGAGTTTAATTAGATTCCCGACCTAGTGTTTGCTCATCAAGTTTAAGCTGTACAATCCTAAAGCAGCTTGAACCATTAACGCTACTGTAACATTTACACATTCACAGGCCAATTCGCGTCAGCGACAAACGATTACACTTCGCAAATCGTAGCTACTGAGTGAAATGTTTAAAACATTGCTTCAAACGGGAAACTGAATTTAGGCGTTTCGCATTGTTGATGATATTCAATGGGCTTTCTCCGTCTCTAATGCCACTAAATCACGGAGACCATAATAGCGAGCTTAAACTCTCCGTTACTCTAATAACAATGCCAGTTCCGGTATGCGACAGCTTTACTGTGAACATTATCTAATGCATTATAAACGACATTATCCATTCGATGGCTAATATTTCATTCAAAATTTAACGATCGACAAGACCAGCGTCTAAGATAGAATGGCCATCGACAGTGGAGCCACTGTCACTCAACTTGGTGATAATTTTTATCGGCACTCTGGATGCAGTCGTAACTGTTCCTTAATTGTGTACAACGCCAGTTTCCATATTGACTTGTTCTTAATGAGGACACAGGTTTGCTTTTGGTTGCCACAATACCCAGCTGCAGCATTAATGAGGGAACACTTTGAAGTTGCTCAATTACCAACAGATTGTTTTGGAAAATTACCGAAGTTTAGGAACGTATATATCATGACAGAAAGGTGTAAATCTATTTAAGAGCAGTAAGAGCGCGCACAGCTAATATGGTGACTGAATTCGATAATGGTTCGTTCGGAACTTTTCTCGGAGACTTTCCTCTTTCGTTTGATGGCATTATTATGGAATTCAGTTTAATACGATAGAAATATTTAAATAACTCTAGGATTCAGTATTTTAGACAGATTGGGAACACGTTCTATCAGAATACTATTAAAATGAGGCAAAATTTTAGTGAATAGTTAATTCTATTTTACTTTCGCTTCGATAAGATAGAAGAGATATGAATTATAATTTTTAACATAACTTTTAGCGTGCTATTTACAAGGAAAAGGAAATGCATTTAAACGAAGAATTAAATTTTGTAAAAATATATGTCTTGATAACTTTTTTTCTTTAGAATGTAAGAAATAATAAACTTCCTGAGACTGTTTAGTTAAGAAAATTAATACTAATTAATAAAAAACTATAAAATAAAACGGTCGTATTAAAGAAAATCTGAAGCTTGTGAGCTGAAAATAATAAATATTCAAATTTCATAGTATATCCAAGAGACACCAAAACAGAGTTCTATAATTGGAACAATATTGTTGCATGCGTACGGATTCGTAATAGATTGAATGAACAACTCTGATAATAGGTTAATAAAATTTATTCTTATCAAAAGAAATATATCGGAACGGTGGATTTTTCCACAGAGATATTCGTGCAAGTGTTCACAATATCACGCAGTAATAATCATTAGTTATACTTTAAACTACTAAAAACGTTACATAGAATGCAGTACACAGCGCAAGAAAAAGCAAAGAAAAATCTAATCCGTTCTCCTGCTGAATTCGCAAAATAACAAAAACAGCTAACTAAACAACTAAACTGAGATGTTCTCTCTGTCTTTTTATAGCTTTCAATTGGTCGTGAGAAAATTCTAATACTTTCTGCAGGAAAGCAATAAAAGGATGTAATTACGATTACAGCTAACACAGTAGTTAATCACATTTATTCAATTTCAATACAAATTACCGAGATATCTATTTATTCAATATTAAACGCATGTGCTCCATTATTTTTACGTTTCAGACGTAGCTTTCTCTTAAAATTGTCTCGCGCTTTATTGTACGGGAAAATACAACAATTTTAATTACAATTCTACTAAAATTATCTATATAAATACAAAATGTGTAACAATATTAAAAAAGATCTGAATGAGCGTAAAGAATATGTAAAACTATAAATAGAAAGCTATCAAATATACCTATATCCTTCTCTCATTGATTACATAAACTGGCCCCCAATTCAAATATATCCAATCTCCGGATTATACATGAAACGTATTTATAGCTGATGCATTTGATATTTTGATATCAGCACCGCTGCTTAACATAAAAGTTTTCTGTTCGTTTGCTTCCCCGTGCTAAATTATCCCCTTGTTAAGCCAAAAATAGCTTTTTTTTTAAAGTTAATGTGTATCGCACTATTAAAGTTTGTTCTTTACAATCTTTGCTTTTAGAATTCTGATATCTTAGTTTTTCAGGTTTTATTACTCTTTTCCTCGGCAGATGGCGCTACGTTCGTGTACGCTTTGTTTCGTCTGTTGTTTCCATATAAATATAGTCGTCGCTTACGCCATTTTGTAGATATTTTTTAGAGCTATATTGCTGTCCAATATTCTGATTTCCCCATTCATTAAAATTCAATGCTTGGAAGAGTTTGAAGTATCTAACAATATCTTCCTGAAGTGCCAACGGCATTTTGAATAAAATGCATGAACTCGGAGATTATGTTTACAGAGGGGTTCTGATATCATTCTTGTCCAAGAGACAAAATTCCAGACAAGGACAGTTCAAAAGCTTGCAGAATATAGTTTTTATCCCCATGATAAGCATGTTCTTGATGCGCGTGAACATTTTATGGTGGTACACGTGTCGGTATCAGAAATAAGATACCAGGAGTCTGAACAAACTTTTGGCGACAGTTATCCAAATTTTTACTCAAAATTCACCCTCCCTAGTCGTGATCTCTGTCTATTTTTCTCCATTAACTGGAAAAGGTATAAATTTCCTAGAAGTTTTTAATAAACTGCTCATTGTTTCACGCAATACCATTATCGCTGGTGACCTAAATTGTCAACATCAGAATTGGCACTGTCTCAGATCCAACCCTACTAGTGGGGGCCTTCTAAAAGGGATCAGTACGCCCAAGATGAAATTATTTTAGCTGAATACACAAACTAGATTTGATGTGCGGGGAGCCTCTTCAGTTATTGATTTGGCACTTTTCCGAAATATCCCTTTTGATTATCACGTGACCCTGGAAAGCTGCTTATCCTAAGATCACAAACCCATACTCCCTGACCTTAATTCTAATCCGTTAACCAAAATTCTTCATTCGTCTCTACCAACTTGGACAATTGTTGGTTTAAAATAAAGTTTACACTTTCTTGAAATTACGCCCAATGATGATATTGAAAAGGCAATTGGTCACTCAAGTTCTACCTTAATACATACTTTCAAAGAAATATCAAAAACCAATATTCGCCAATATCTTTTAAACTACTTCGAGAGATCAAAGTCAAAATTTGCGAAAAGAATAAAGTACAAAGATTTTGGTAAAGAATTAGGTGTCCTGACTTGAAATTGGAACTTCGTACTCTTCAGAATGAGGTCAAGGCATCCTGTGCCCAATCACAATAATCAGAATACATTCCATCTTTGACCACCAGTTACAATCTTTGGCATGCCGGACTTCGCACATCCGTCAAACTTCGCAAGCAGAATTCACACTCTATCCTTAGATACGAATGCAGCCTTGGCGCATACAGACAAGGAGAAAGCTGAGCTTCTTACTAACAATCTCTAAACTCAGTTTACATTATGTAATGAATGAATCTTTGCGGATAACGCAGATTCCTTACCACAAGTTGAATAGTTCTCAAACTCTCCATGCAAGAGAGACCTACAGCATACTGCACTTGTCGAGACTAGGGAATACAATGCTAATCTCAAGCTTAAAAAAATACCAAGTTTAGACTCTATTTTAAAGCAAATATTTAAAAACCCTCTCCACCAAATTTGTATTTTTCTTAGTGATATTAATAAACTACATGTTACTCCACTGTTACTTTCCTCAAAATTGGAAACGCGTATTTATCGTATATATTCCAAAACCTGGCGAATATCATTCAAATCCTCAAAACTGTAGAACTATTAGCCTCTATCTTCGTTATCTAAAATATACGAATTTGTGTTTCTTAAAAAGACTAAATGATTTTCTCTGGAGCTAAAATGTCCTTATTGACGAGCACTTTGGTTTTCGAAAAAAATAAATAAATAAAGTGCACAACGTAGCAACTTCTGAGGGCAGTGAAGCTAATTCACGAGGGGTTTCGTAGCTAAATGCTTATAGGCACACTTTTCATGGATACATTCGTATACTTCGTCTTCATCAATTAACCATCCGTTCTACTATTTCCATATAAAGGACAGCACTTTCTGTAAGTCATAAATTAGCCAGAATTTCTGTTGAATCAAAAAGAACTTCAATTTAATGCTAAATATATTTTAAACGTTTTTTGGTTTTCAACGAGGAATAACTATACATTATCATTTTTCTTTTTTGACGAGGGATAAAGCGCTTTGAATGGTTAAAAAAATACAAGAAAAAATCATGAAAAATCATATAATGCAAAAAAAGGTCATAATTTTAAAAACGAAACAAAAAATTGAAATACTGCTAAAATGTGCAAAACGAATAAAGTAATTATAAGTTTTCCATATGCATTTGGGATAGATAACACTGAAAGATTTGTTTTGATTTGGTTTGATAGCTTGTGACAAAGCACACTAGGGTTATCCATCTAAGGGGGGAAGGATACCCTTTGTGGAGGTCTTTCGAAGGGAAACCGACAACCGACTCGTATACACGTTACACATGGAAAAACTCATGAAAACAAACATGTAGACAGCGAATCTAAAACAGGTCGCAACTGCCAGTGTTCAGTGATGCTACCGCTCAGGCCGCTAAAGGGCCACTGAAAGATTAATGGAGAATAGGCAGAAACAGGGGATGGAATCCACTTGATCCCTAACAAAGGGAATCCAATTTTTTAAAGATTGCATTATTTTACCCTCATAAATTCACAAATTAGTTTACATTCAGTAATGACAGTAATGAAAGGAACATATATATGAAATTAAGAACACTTTCTTATTCTATAAATTAATATAAATTTTCAAAGAATATGCATTTAACTCAAAACCTGAAGTCAGAGTTTCTCGATCTGTGGTTGTCTGCGGACCACGAGTGCCATCGAAGCCCACTCTTGTGGCCCTCTTATATATATAAGAACTGCGTATACCACACTGTACTTGAAAATCCCAGAATTTAGAAATAATAAATTGCAATACTCTATTACCTTTTTTTCCCCCAAAAAAACTGTTAATTTATGAAATGTATTACCATTTACCTTACCGGCGGACTTCCCACACTAATCTTAGCAACAGAAGGGAGATTTAAAACATTATAGCTGTGAAGTTTCTCACCGTGTTTTCGCTACGCAGTTGGCGCCACATCTGTATACCAGCCGGAAATAAATCAGTTCATAACAATGCATCAAAGTATCGAACCTTCTTTTCACGTGTTTACGACTCCTAATATTGTTGGAGACGCACTGAAATGCTAAGTGCACCAATAAATAGCATCTTTGATTTTGTGTTTACGAGATGAAAATGGATAAAATTTTAGACTCTGCCTATTTTAAAATCTGGGGGAATGAAATCCAGAAATCCATATTAGGAAGCTTTCCTATTCCTATACACATTATATGATGATACATTGATACTTTGGCTGTATACTGACTTGCAGTGGGAGAATGGTTTTCCTACTCTTACCGGTTCCGTAGAGAATCGCTTGCGGGGTCAGAAGATTGTAGAGTCCTAAGTAATACTTTCTCCAAATGATGTGCACATTAGATAGGAAGAGAAATTGTAGTATCTTGCTTCGGTCATGAAAATGCCAAGACTGAGAATGCCGGGGTGAGGAAGTGAAGTGCAGAGAGCTTGTTTGCTTTATGTAATATTGTCACAGTATGTAAATTAATGAAAAAGTACACCCAAACACACACACATACGTACACACACACACACACACACACACACACACACATATATATATATATATATACATACATAGTAACGAGTAACTGAGATATTATATGCATTGTTGGTTCCTCTCATGTTCTGTTAGTCCAATACTTGTGTAATTGTTTGAAATTCTTCTTATGTAGTACACGTTAGTAGTTATCTTCATTGCATAGCGCCCATTGTACGTTACAGATAATTAACTTCAAAAGAATCTTTGCAAAGAAAGGAACACAACAATAATCTTTATTCGGGCAGAGCTAGCGCAGATTATGATGCTAATAACAGTGATATTCGTGACATTAAAAAATCTAGTGGTATTCATAACTGCTCAAAGAAAATATAGTTTCCTACATATGACTAGAATAATTTCAAATTTGGATTTACTTCATGTTGCAATGACAGGAAAGATATATGCAATGACATGTGTTCGGATCTCGAAACTCTGAGGTCAAAATTTGAAATTTATTTTCCAAGTGGTACGTATAATAGATTTGCATAGACTCGTGATGCTTTCTATTGCGACACTGAAAATAACAAACTGTTATTCAATAAAAGATAAATATTAATAAAGTTTTAAAATGACACATACTGATAATGAAATTCCAAATAGAAGACATGGTCAATTTCTGGACTAGTGCTTTATAATTCAGTTTACTTCTACATATCTGTGTGAAAAAGCGATTTCATCACTAAATTAAACAAAAAAAACAAAAAACAAAAAACAAAAAAAAATTACTGAAATCGACTTAATGTGTATTGGAGCTGTTTAAAACACATGGCGGGCCAAAATTAATTTCGAGTGGCCTGGTGGTAGAGTAAGTGGGAGGAAAAATCCTCGGATGCGTCCCCCGGTGAATCATATGTTAAAATAGTATTGTAACCTATAAGATGCTCAAGGCCATGCCAAAGATAGACGCAATCCTGCGTTCCTCTCCACCATAAAATTCGTAGACTTGATCTTGTACTGTCGCAAGTGATAAATCACAAAAAATAATAACGGTTGAGTATATATATTTCGTCTTATATTTAGTTTCCGGTGAAATGGATGACGCCAATGGTATATCTAGATTCCCATTTTCCTCATGTAGTGGAGATACAAGAAAATTCCTTTAGGAAATCTTCCACGAAGGCTACGCTTGTCAAGCAGATAACCTCGCATGCGTTGCCATTATTATTTTAAGAGCCGGCATTTTCTAATATGGTATAAGGTATTTCTCCCGCCTTCTTAGCGAGCCTTCGTGGTGTAGTGGTTCTGCACGCTGTGCGGTATTCCAGAGGTCAGTGAGTCGATTCCAGGCAAAAGCGTTTGCTCATTTTTCATATTGCCTGCTTCCAAAAATCACCTACGGCCGAGCGGTAAAGTCGCTGAACACTGGTAGTTCGGTCCGAGGTTCGAATCCCGCGAACGGTCTGGCTGCATGGGCGTTTTCGTGGTTTTCCCCATGTGTAACGTGCATACGAGCCAGTGTCCCTTAGAAAGTCCTCCACGAAGGCATCCCTCTCCTTAGGCAGATAGCCCTAGTGTGCTTTGCCATAATTAAATACACCAACACCACCAAAAATCACCTAATGTCTCTACAATGCATTCAGTTTTTTAATTAATTATTTATGAAAGACTTATTTTTAATTAATCAAATCCTAATTTTTTAATGCTACTTTCATATTCATAGGAGATAGATTAGAAATTTCGATTTAAATGAGTGCCGATTTGAGTCTTAATTAAACAATGCTACCAGTTGTTGATAACAGTGGAAGTATCTTGTTATGAGAGTAAAGAAAATTAGATTAGCAGAATAATGCGGTGCATTTAAAGAAGTGTATGCATAATTTATGTTCATTTCATTATACTAACATTTAAATAATTTGTGTTTATTTCATTATACTAACATTTAAATAATTTGTGTTCATTTCATTATACTAAAATTTAAATAATTTGTGTTCACTTCATTATACTAACATTTAAATAATTTAAACTGTTCATGTTGTTAATAAATTTATTTACAAAGTTATTCTGATAGCCTTGATCACGTAATTTTATTAATGATTAGTGTTATTAGTTTAAGAAGTAAGGTAATGTGGTGTATTAAAAAGAATCATAATTTATGCTGCGCTTCATGATAATGACACTTACTTGATTTAAATTCTTAATGTTATTCAATAATTTATATACAACATTATTCTGATACTCTTCACATAATATTATTAAAGTTAAGATTTGTTTTATAATTTTCTTTCTTCTTTAATATTAGGATGGTTTAAAAGCAGCAATTAATTTAAACCAATTAAATTTAAATCTTATATGATTTAATTTTTCTTTAATTCCCTGCAATTTCGGTGAAACGTATTTAAGCTTCAACTATGTACATATTATACAGTGTAATAAATTCTCTGATAAAAAAATGAGTTTACAATGAAGTTTAATAATACTCTATAAGAAATTCTTTAAAAAAGAATAGTTACTTATTTTATAACAAATCACTAGATTTTAGATAAAATTATTTATCCCAGTAAAGCAAATTAAACTTTCTTCTCTTTTTTCTAAACGACTGAAAAAAAAAATCTTTATGCTGAAAATTTTATTTTATAATAGAAAATAGTGGGGATATGTATGCATAATTAATATATAAAGTGAAATATAAAAAAAATTTCTAAAATTTTGAAAACCCTAATTAGATAGCACATATGAATACGAAATTTGGAGGGAAAGTGGATTACTTCCCTTGTTTGATTTAATAAAAATTCTGGCTTTAAATATTTTGTTTGATTTAACAAAGCCTCCAACTCTAGAGATAGTCATTGTTTGTTTGCAACCACAATAAAAGTTACCTCTTTAGCTGTCCCTAGAAATTTATAAATATAATTTTAATTAATGTATCATAAATTCTGCAACTCCTACTGGAGGTCTTAGTAACTTAGTTCGCTAGCCTCTTCTTTTATTTGAAAATTTGCGAAATGAAGCAGCAGAACTTATCGCGGCATATTGATTTTTGTCGAGAAATGGAAAGTTTTCAGATTCATTCTAATTTTATGCATAAAGAGAATTTAAAAAGTAAATGTTAGAATAATGTGAATGGAAATGATAACAAATGTTTAGCCATGCGAAAGTTTGGATTTTTCTAAACTATGCTTTCTAATTCATACGGACAGGATGATTTTTTAATGAATAAACTATAACGAATTTCCAATAGGGAAAACTCATAATTTATTTTAATAAAAACGATTTCAAGAATTCAGTGCGTTAAAGTATTTTATTTTAACATTTCTTCAAAAAAATCACAAAGTTACCGCTGAGACAGTTACAGTAGGGCATTTCTTTGCGTAAACAAATTTCAGCAAGTCTGTTCATTAAAGTAATTCACCATAAACGTAATTTTATGATCTTTATTGTAACGTTTCATAATTTCTATTTAATATCTGAGTATTGAGTAGTATAATTTCATGAAACTGCCTAACTCCTGCGAAATCCTATTTCTCTAATAAAGAATATACCATATAGGATATATATTTATTAATTTATCAAAAATTATATTTTTAGAAGCGCAGGAAATGATAGTTTAAGGACACAGCTTGCTCCATGCAATTTTAAAATGAGTTGAAATTCCCAGGGAAAAAATAAAACGAAACCAGATAATATAACTTAAAGTGAAAATAGCATGTTATATGGCAACCAAATTTATATCACAGGGAATTCTTGATTTACTTTTTACTGCAAGTTACACAAAAACCAAGTATTGTTGTTATAGATTCTTGTATAGTACCTGCACTTGAACTTTAACCTGTTTTGTTATTTCAAATCAACAAGCTGGGCGCATTTCCTTTTTTACTTCCGGTCGATGGTTGACTTAAAGGAAAGACGTCTTCAGAAAGATGTTAACGTTTAACATGTTCCTCTGAAGATCTTTCTAATCTCACCTTTTCGAACATTGTATAAGGTATTTCTTCCGCTTGCTTAGCATGCCTTCGTGCTGCAGTGATCAGCACACTCGGCGCGTATTCGAGACGTCCGTGGTTCGAATTCCGGCGAGAGCATTGCTCATTTTTCATGTCTCCGCCTTAAAAAAAATACTAGTGACTCTACAATTGAAATGGAGTGTTTTCTACCACAAAATATCATTCATTTAAAATGTGAGTTTCTTTAAATTTGCTCGCCTTAAATTCTCACAAAAAATCAACATATATTTATTTATGAAAAGAGAAAATATGCATTCTCTAAACTTATAAACTTGCCTCAGATGAAGTACTGGGAAGAAAATAACGGGTTTTTATGCCAGAAATCCATTTCTTAAAAGAAAGAAATCAGTAAATGGAAAAAAAAATCATTTCTTTTTTACTTCACTGAAGCACCATGTTTTTTATTTACAGATTATGTTAACATGTTTGTAATTACTTGATTACAAGTGTCCGTCTAACACTAAGTAATTAACTCATGCCTTTTAAAATTACTATGCTAGTTACATGAAAATAATACAATTTCCTTTTACGTTTTGTAAAATTTTCTTAAAAAACTAAAATTCTAAATTAAATATAGTCACAACTACCTTTAGTACTAGTTCTGAAGTTAGAAAAAGAAAGTCTGCAAATGTGTACAAAAGTATATTTTAGCAGAATTTTTCTTCTACTTTTACAAGTTATCCAGAAGGAAGTTCTCATAAGAAAGTAAATGAAACAGTAATTACGTTTGAAAAATTTTGATATTGGATTTTCAGTGAAACTGGATTTTCTATTTTATTTGTGTAACTCATGGTCTTATGCACTTTATTACCATTTTGTAGTGTAAATACCTAACTGTTTACTTCGATCATTCCACTTTCCGTTAGCTGCTGGCCATTAAATTTGCCACCCCGAGATAGAATGCTAATAGTAGAATCTTACTTATTGAACGTACACAATATAATGGAAAGAAGGTATGATTAAATTTTGAGGAGGTTTAGGATACAGTGCAGAATTTAATACCTAAAAACTACCACATCTGGCAGTAACAACAGCTATAATCACGTTGGGAATCAAGTCGAACTGAGCTTGGAGGGAAGACGCGTTTAAAGCATTCCATGCAGCTTTATGTCAACTTTATGTCATTTATCAATAGTGGAGGCTGGCCAGTGATGGCATGCCAGTTTCTAGAGCTCATGACTAGATGTTTCGAATGGGCGAGGGATTTGGAGAACGTGCTGGGCGAGCAACAGGCGAACAACCTTTGTATCGAGGAAGGTGAGGACAGCTCGAGCAACATGCGGTCGTGCCATTATTTTATTTTGTTGAAAGATGGCATCAAACAGGCCCCGAAAATGAGGCACAAAAACTGGCCCACGATAGAAATGCAATGATGTCTTACCTACATCATCGGCTATGCGAACAATAGGCGACAAGGATGTGTACCCAATGGAAACGCATACCGGCACATCAGATGATAATTCCAAATTCAAGCTAGAAAAGTTTACTTTCCTCGATTCCTCTACACTCGAATACGTCCATCATGATGCTATAGGCGCACCGGAAATCGCCTAAGAAGGCGAAATGGTGCCACATCTCTGTTCAGTGTCATCGGCCGTCTCATCACCTTACGTGAGCCTGTCTCTGAGGACAACTATCCTTGCAGATGTTTATCACCTGCATATGAGCCATATTCTTAACTCAAAGAATGTGACGTGGATGTAAGATACCTCAAGATAGAGAGGACAACATGACTATACTCTCGAATGCTAAGCACGAAGTCGCTAAGATCCTGCATGGTGTTCAGTATAACCCTCCTGGACCCATTGATTCCATATTCTCCTGACATGGAGAATATAGAATATGATCCCAACCAATAATTAAGGTATAATTAATATTGCAATATGTCGTCTTTAAGACGCCCAGATGTCCACGAACATCCACTGTTTTGCAACCGTTGTAAAGATGTCTTTATTACGTCTTTCTAGATGAGGTTCTTGTCGCATAGACGTCGTTATTACGTCTTTCGCAGGTGATATTTTGGTTGTGAAAGCATCGTATCGAGACGTCTTAAAGACGCCTAAATGTTCGCCAAATTCCACCTTTTTGCAACAGTTGTGAAAATGTCGTTATTATGTGGTTGTGTTATATATTGATTTATGCAGAAATATAAGCTTAATAATTAATATATTTTACGTCTTTTTAAAATGTTTGTATTCCTTGTATTTATCTAAAGTTTAAATATTTTATCATTTCCTGAACCATAAGATAATACAATTTTTCTCTTTAGACTAAGCCTACCAGCGGCCGAGCGGTAAAGTCGCTGAACACTGGTAGTTCGGTCCGAGGTTCGAATCCCGCGAACGGGCTGGCTGCATGGGCGTTTTCGTGGTTTTCCCCATGTGTAACGTGTATACGAGCCAGTTTCCCTTAGAAAGTCCTCCACGAAAGGCATCCCTCCCCTTAGGCAGATAGCCCTCGTGTGCTTTGCCATAATTAAATACACACACACACTCTTTAGACTAAATATGCATAACTAATAAAAGCCTTAATTATTTTCAGTACTTTAAAGTTTTGAAATTTCTATTAGACTAAAGATGCATAATTAATAATAGCCTTAATAATTTCAGTACTTTAAACTATATTTTTTAAATAACTACGATTATTTAAAATTTCATCATTTTTTCCCTTAAGTGAGAGTAATTATGAAAGTGGTTATTATAAATATATAATATTAATAGTAGGTTGTAAGTAAATAAAACTCCATTAGACATAAATAAAAGTAAAGCTATATATGTGGGTTAAAAGAAAAAGCGTTTTTGATAACAGCATTATTACATTTATTTGCCTTAAATCTCAGAGATATTGAAAATTACCCCTGTCATGATAAATTAGGAAGCGGTTCTTAAGGTAACATAATTAGTATTTTATCTGAACTCAAGTATAACTAAATTTATTCGCGTTTCACGGTAAAAAAAACATAACCATTAACTTCTATATCTCCAAGATATGCAAATGAAAGACAGTACAAAGTAGTTAATGGATGTGATCAAAAATATGCCTAAATAACTTCCCATATTCATATCTAAAATGAAATAATAACCTAACAAACAACATACATGACAGCACTATTTAAAACAAAACATGAACTAGTAGTGTTTGAAAGTATAAATAGCAGAAGGGAGGTAACAGAACTAAAATTTCTAATTAATAAAAAAAATATTTGTGGTTTTTAAATAGTAAGCAATTAAATGTGAAAAAATTATGGATTGCAGTATTTACTAGTAATGCTAAGGATTCTTAACACCATTTCTTTCGATCATATGTTAATGTATTTACTTATTTTTAGTTTCTACATTTTAGAATAGTGGTAGATTAAAATGATTACTTCATGCACTTTTTATAGTCAATAACATTACTTTTTGTTACTGTACAGAAATAATTGAAATAATATAGTATACGATAGTAAGCTAAGGACGTTAAAGTAAGCTCTTCGTTAAATAGCACACGATGAAACTTTTCGTTTCTATTTATTATGAATTTCTTTGTTATCACAAGCACATAAAATGTAAGCGAAGAAAATAGAATATACTTAAATTTAATAAAAAATAAAACCTAATTCCAAAATTCATTTATTGAGATTATCTAATAAATATACATAGCGGCAATATCTAAAAAAAAACGAGAAATACACAGTGTTTGGAAGAATAGATACCAAACGAAAAGTAATAAAACTGCAATTTGCAAGCAATAAATAGTATTTAGTGTTTTTTACTATTACACAATTAAATATCAAATAATTATAGATTACAATATTTCATAGAAATGATAATGTTTCCTTAACACTATTTTTTCGATCATACATTTCATATACTGTTTAAAATCATAAACCTTTTCTGCATACTGTACAAAAGACAACATACATATAAAATTTGCATTATTAATTATTTTAATAATTAATTAATTGCTTATATTATATATATATATATATAATTCATCTTCAGCAGTCATATTAAGTACCGATACCAGTACAATAATTTCTTTGTATTTTGAAAATAGTGAACATACCATAACAGCTTGAATTCTTGTTGCTTCTGTATTGATTGCATTTTAAGCAAAACCAGAAAGTGGCTTACCATTCTATGTTATTTTTGGCTTTATATGAATTAATTCTAAAAGCCAACTTTTCAATATGAACGCAATAATCGATTAATATGAATGATATGCGATATAGCACTTAGGACGTTAGAACCGAAACACAAAGCTAGTAAGTTTATCCAAATATTGCCTCACTAGAACCACATCGATTGCAGACAGACACTATTTCCACAGAGACACTATTTCACGAACACTATATTCCACAGACCACTATAGACCACAGAGACACTATTTCACGAACACTAGATCAAAGATAGCAGATATTCACACACAAAATAAGCACAAATTCAGCATCTTACGATAATTTCACTCGCTGAAGGCAGTTGAAGTAAGTAGATATAGAATAATGAGAAGATTCACAATGCGTTCTTTGATTGACAGTGAATTACATATACTTTTAATATAAGCAATATTATTTATATCAGCCATTGCTTGATTCAATTTCAAACATGAAGGAAGTCTTTACAAACGCCTTACAGATGGCATCTTTACCCAATGACTTGAAAGAACTGCTAGAATCTGAATTAATTGCGCAGTTGTTCGAATTTGGCTGCTAGCCAAAGCGCGCAAATCTCGAGATGTTCCCTTATATATCCAATAAATAGTGTTCAGGTCTGCTTCTCCTTCCGCCATATATATTGGACAGCCGTGAATTCGTCCTTACTTCAAAAATAAGAAATAATGTCATATTTCAGTAGTGAAATAATTGCTAACATGTGATTTGCATTGATTTCGGAAATAGGATTTACAAAGTATATAAAATGCATAACTTAATAACGTACTTTATAGATTAGTTTCATTTTTAAATATTTTGCTATAATATTTATAAAAAATATTTTAAGTATTAATTATTTTACCAAAATTTTAAACAATTATTGAGCACGTGTTTTTAGTACTAATTAAATTTAATAAATCAGAAGTATTTATATTAAATTTACATTTCATTAGATGAATCTAACTTAGATTAATATATTGAGATGAAATAAAGTAATGAAACATTGCAAAGTAAATCTTAGTCTCTTTCCATTCTAAAAATAATGCTGATTAACTGAAAAAAAAAATGCTAAAACGACCACGTCTAAAACATATCATATCATGACGTTTCAGCGACGTCGACAAACTTCCAAGATGCAACGGCAAATATTTTGCGTCTTCGCAACGTTGTAAAGACGTGGTAAAAGTTACCACGACCACTTTGCAACCTCGCGGACAAGTTTGGATCGTCGTTGCAACGTCGAGTGCTACTTGGGTATATACGTATTTTAATATCTATTGTTTATTACCTTTTTCATGTGTTTGCAGAAGAATTTTGCTAAAAATTCTGATATTCAATATTTTTTGTACATGTTTCTAATCCAGTTTCATTTACATCTAAACGTTGCATGGTATATACAGCTAACTTCTATAATGTTTGACATTAAACCTTATTAATAAACTGTTGAGTTTTTTATGGTGTAATTATTAGTATAGTTAGTTAGCCTCCCTGTAGGTATAGTGGTCAGAGAAACTGGGCTGCGATGCCGAAGGACCTGGGTTCGAATCCCGGAGAAGGCATGGCTGTAACTGTCCGCCCCTTCGCCTTTCCTATGAAGGGACGGGAATTACAGATTAATAGACTGGGTTACATTTATAATTTTTCACAATCTACCATTGGAAAAAAAAGTGTCAGTATAGCTGAAAAATCTATAATTAACGGGTAAAAGGCAATTCGATAGAATCAGGAAACATGAAATACCACTTTTATGAATTTTGGGACGAGAGTATAATCTGTATAATCTTCAATAATTCAGTATTAGACTGTGAGATTAGCCATGGAAGGGCTTAGTCCTGGTCTTACTGATATTTGTATGGATTATTATAAATCCGAATATTTGAAATACTAAACGTTTTGTTTCGGTACATTGATGTTACTTCTGTTTTATATAATGGCAAGAGGAAGGATCTCTCAATAATGAATTCCATTGATCCTGCTAGATGTTCTCGAACTTAACTTGAGACATCTAATTCCTTTACTTCTTCGTCATTCTAATCTCACGTACCATACCTTCAGCCCTACTCTTCATCGTAAACCTTTATCTCTTTGCCTTCCACCATACGTCAAATCCTATCATACTTCTAAACAAAAGTTGAATTTTGTTTTTTTCTTTTTTTTCACCTGCTCCAAGTTTGATGCTCCACGTCAGCTCTTGATCAAAAATTAAATTGCTTAATATCAGTTACAATTCACAGATGATTTTTATTTTTCATTTCGTATTATTGAACAAGCGGTTAAAAACTTTCAGTATAACGCAATAAAAACAATCTCTAGCTTAGAGCGGTTGTAAGAATTCAGTAGTAATTTCTTTCTTTCCAGCGATTTGTTCCAATATACTTATTTTCCATAACTTTTGTGTCTTTTTCTCATCTAATGATAAAATTTGCAATTCGTTACTTAAAGACTCAATTCCGGATATGAAAGGCTGGTGTATTTACAGAATTCCTCGAAAATGTGTCTTAATGCACATTGGTTAAACAAGGACAGCCTTGAAATTTTATTCTAAGAAGCATGACACGTATGTTTGAAAACGCAAAACTTGTGAATGCTGGTTAAAAAAAATCACATTTTTCGCTTCTCTTCAGCCAAAATGCTTCAGAACATGTTTTCAAATAGATTTCCTAGAGATGTTTCATATTTATAGTAGTTTTTGAATTCTGATTAACCCTTCGCTGCGCACTATACGTTAACGTCGGAATTTCAACAAAAGAATTTGTATGCAGTCTATTTAGTCCTAAAGGAGTATACATGTAAAATTTTGTAAAAAGTTCACTTCCCGTTTTAATTCTGTGGGTGTTACACTGCGCCGCCAGAGCTTTTAAAAGTGCGACTAAGCGAGCATTGCAGTGAAGCACGAAAATGAGTAGAAGTGTTTGTATAAAAATGAAAAAACTCTGTATTATGGCTGCATACATGGTTTCCTGGATATACACAATATTCTTGAATATATACGGATAAATGAGATAAATATCTATATATACAAGTCCTATATACAAAAATATTTACAAATTTTCGGAAAGAGTTAGACCTCTCCGCGCCATTTATGGAAAATTATCAATAAAAAATTAACTGCGATTAATATTAACAATAAAGAAAGATAAGCCTATAATATACACATACACGAAAAATATCTACACAATTATTGAAAATAAACGGGAATGAGACTAAAATGCGACAGCAAAAATGTGGCGCAGGTCTTAGTAAAGATGAGTCAAGCTACTAATAAAATTTCCGCCTAAAAACTACTCCCAAAAAATTCGAGATGCCAATATTAGGGAACACACTTCACCCCTCATTACTGCTTTGTTTCAATTCATTCCCCCCCCCAAAAAAAAAACAAAGGAAACAGAAAACGTAAACAACGGATGTTCTCTCCTAAGCACAGATGTTCTGATTCGTAACAGCATGAGATCGCTAAAGGCGCAGTGTTCCCGCTAATGGAACACCCGGTTTTATTCAATGATTCTGCGTATGGTTTTGTATGAAAGATTAAAAAAAATATAGAACAGATAATTTGGAGTACAGCCAACAAAACGATGCCTAATTTTTTTTTTTCAAAATAAAAGTTTTTATATCATTAAAAAAATAGAGAAAATTACTTGAAAAAATGTGGATTTTAATAACACATAATAAATGAAAATTCTGTGTCTCCTTGTGATATGCTGCTATCTACTGTTTAAAAAGAAAAGTTCAAAGTATATTATAAAGGCATTTTTATCTATTTACGGTTGAATTTAAAGGTTTCAGAAGCGATTCAATTTGGCTGTTCCATGTATTAGAACACTGAGCCGCAAAGGGTTAAAGATTCTGAAGCGAAGCAGTTTTTAATTTTAGGTTTTAAAAAATTATTTCGTAGTCTCTCATGTTTTTTCAGTCGATGATACCAGTTGCATTGTCTCCACTTCATTTTTTGCAATGTTATCAGGCAAGTTCGTGTTTACTTTTCATTCTTTTCACTCTTGCAGGTGAAGAAGAAGGTTATAATTAACCTTCGAAACTACAATCCGAAAAATTTTACTCAACTCACGCTGATTTTTGTTGCTTTCGTACGTTTAACAACGTTTCTTTTTATGATTTTGGTGGAAGTTGATGAAAGTGACAGTAAAGATTAATAAGTGTGCTTTAGTCATCAAATAACCTTATAAACTAAGTAGCAAAAAGTAAAATTTGGGCATTATTTCCTTGTAATAGACGTAAGTACTTTTATTTAATGTGATAAGAAGTGGTACTATGGTATGAAATCCTATTTTCCCTATGGATTCCATAAATTTGATTAATTTCTTCATATACTTCGTGGTTTGATCCATTATACTGACAGCTGAAATTTTTTTAACTTTGAATGTCTCGTAACCTTCATTGTTTAAGCTTAAAGTTTAAAAGAAAAACAAATTAGCTATAATTTTTAAATGTTTGGCATTAGTTTCTTTTTTTTTCATTTCTTTTTGTCTACCTATCCTGAATAGATGAATGGAGAACGAATACGAAATGGAGAATAGTGAATTTAAGTCAAAAGTTTGGGTTACAGTACGTGGACGAAAGAACATAGTTTACGATTCATTCGAATAAATCTCCAGCAATCGATGCACAAATTATATCTGGAAACTTTAATGCAAAATATTATATATAAATGAAACAAAATAATTTCCCAAAGCTGAAGAGTTTTAAAGTCAAATGATTTTAGGAATAAAATATAGGAATTTATACTAATGAAATACAACGCGACGCTTGACCAAAAATGAAAAATTAATATTCTGGAAAGAAATGTTGGTGCTCTCTACTGAGTTTATAGTAATCCATGTTATATAATTCGCACGAGTAAGTTCGCAGGAGAAAAAAATCCTCTAAATTTTGGGGCATGTTGCCTGATTCTGTAAAATGATTAATATTAAGTAATACCGCAACATAAACAGATGCCGAGATATTCCACCTAAAATACTGCAATCGGTCTCTAAACCTGCCAAAAGTTAAGAATTCTAATTCAAAATCAACAGACACCCTCCCCTTATGAGCCGCGTGAGTATTCACGATTTACCAAAGATTTGACAAGGTTTGCAAGACTGTGCCCGACCTCTGTGGACTAGACACCCACAACTGGCGGATTAACACGCAAATGTGACACAAATTATCCGACTGTCCCTACACAAACTGAATATTTAACCAGTTCAACGGAGATGCACGCACCTAACCTACGATCTTTCCACTGACTGCCAGCATGGCCTTGCGGCTATAATTATATATTATCTTCATCCGACTTCTCTCTCGTATATGCGTGCACTTAGTCCACCCGCATCGGTCTAATTAGACGTTGGTTCAGGAACAAGGGGAGTTTCTTGATTAATTGAGAGTTTCATGGAGAAGATTTAATAACTGCTGCGTGTGGTGAGTTCACGTTCATTTGAGTATGGCAAGTTACACTCGGTATTTGGAGAGCCTAATTTAATACAACATTTCGCGCTCTTCCAATGATTTGCCTATTAGTTAAGGCTTTGCAAGATTTCTTGGCTCATGATATGTGTTCATGTAGAGATTAGCGGCGGCATATAACTCGGGCTAAAACTTGTGTTATATTTAAGGTTGTCAAGTTTCGCACATCTGTGTTACGTTACAACAACGTCATCATTAAAAGTATTAATTTTCTATGCAACTGAGCATATTTTGATGATGCAAATGTATATTTAACATTTACCAAGTGATTTTTAACATCAAAGGGAACTTTAAATTTTGCTGCGCTAGTTACATTAGTAAACTAAATTTGTATTTGAAGTCAGAATATTAACGTGGAGTCAAATATCTTTTATGTCTTTTATGTCTTTAAAATAAAAATTCAAAAGGGTTACAATTAATTAGTACAAATAATTAGCTAACGATAGGTAATACTATACGTGATTACGCATGTATTTCAAATAATAATTTAATATACATGCGCAATCGAAACGCAGTTAAAATTCAAAATACAGAATACGTATGTTTTGTTTGCAACAATCACAAAAATTAATTTTTCTAATGAGGTAACTTTCAATACACATAGCTTTAGAATGGCTTAAGAACATACTGTTAAAATTACCATTTCGGACATGAACTTACCCATATGAACTTATATCTGCAATGTTGACTTGTCGCACAAACTCTAATTAAGACTTTCACTGTATCTACAAACGAGCTGCAATTTCGTAATTCAGTATTATGATAAATGCGTCGGAAGACATCAGTACTTTTGAAATATCCCTGCTGGTAGCTTTTTGACAATCTTATTTTGGCAAACAGTAGTTTCCCCTTTCTTTTAAAATTTTCGAGCAGCCTTTTACATAGATTACTAGGGTTATGCTCCTCTATTGGTATATAAGAATGAGAGATGTTTTTCTTACCTTCAGGCGATTTCATTAGTCATTCTACTCATATGTGGCAAACTTTACATTTTACTAATATCCATATTAATCACAAAATGGTATTTCGAAGTCCCACATTATTAACAGCTTCCTTCGAAATTTGTAATGTTTCTCATTGTTATTACCGACTAATGAAATTCGCTTGAAGTTAAATTTAATACATTTTCACCATAGCATTGGAAACTCAGTGATCGTATCACTTTTATATTAGAAGTCTCAAAATACTACAATAGAAATATTTAAGAGGAGAAAAATATTGCTTAAGCTTGTTTTTAAATGTCACATTATTAAACACTTTAATCTGCTTAAGCCTTAGAATTTTAAATATGAACTCTAAAAATGGTTACATAATATTAATTAGCAGGAAATTCATAACAATTTATCTAAAAAATGCAATTTAATTACGAGTAAATTATAAAAAAATTAATTACTAACAATATTGTTATACTGTTATTTCATTATTACGCATAATGGAGACCAATCGATATAATGTTAACAATCAGAACATTTCAGGTGCAGAAAATATAGTTGAAACTCTGTAACTTCAAAGACAGTGAAGATCTGTGGAACTTCAAAATTTCTCTGTGCAATTGAATGACACTTCTAAATTGTTTCCCACTTGTGTTCCACAATAAAAGCAGAATTTGGGAAAATAATGTCGATTTCAAAATTTTTGCAATCCATTAGATGTGGTATTCGGCTATTACTCAATATTTTACTTTCGTTTTGTAAGAATCTTCAACATACTGGGCTCGCATTTAAGTAAACATGAGTAAAATACCACAAGACTTATTAAAAAATTGAATACATTTTCTATATATCATTTTCGATATTAGAATGGACAATCTTATACTCGATTTGTCAAATTCATATTTCGACGCATCTGAACTTACAGTTCGAAAGCTATGGTTACAGTTAGGTAGAAGGACATATTTTGCTTTGAGATGGAAGGTCTCTGTAAAATTACAACAGAAGCATGGTTGAATTTGTATTAAATTTACGAAGAACGGTGTTGAAGCTCTTCAAATGCTACCACATACATATGGAAGTAAATCGCATCTTCGCGCATCAGTTTACCAGTAGAAGATATCAAAGATTGTAAAGTACGAACGGTAGACAAAACATGTCTTGGCAGGGCATCCACTGCCATTACGGATGTCAGCATTGCAAGGTATGAGCCGGCAGTGAACGGTGATTATAATGCAAAATTTCTGTAATGCCGTTGCGCAGAACCATAAGCAAAGAATATCAAATTTGCCCAACAAACATAAATCACACAAGAAACAATTTTCTGTCCTAAAGATAATCGAAATAAATAGAATTTTATTCAAAATATACTCTAAGATAAGGATGTTTTTGCATAATTTTGAATTTTACATTGACATATTTCTTACCGCTTTGATGGAAATAATTACTGAGAGAAGAGATTGGTTAGTATAAAAAAATGACCAAAAAAGATAAATATTAAGCTGCCTTAAGAGGGGAACATTGAATACACTTTATGTGATGGAAGTCAAATTAAACGAACTTAAGACAATCAGATGGGAATTCGAATTAGTGTCAAGAAAACTTAAAAACAGGATTTTGACAGATTACCGTACGCGCGTTAAATTACTTTTAAACAAATATAATGCGAAATAACTGTGTCAACAATGCAATATTTGTGATTAAACCGAGATTATTAAAATTTCAGACAATGTCAATTAAATGTGTTAAATTTGGCATACATAAGAAAAGTACTGTAAGACGATTCATGCTACTTTTACATTTCCTGTATCATTATGATAGAAAAAAAAGCTATTTTTATTTATTTTCTTATAATCTAATTAATTACATTTGCAGTTTATATTTTCGTATCAAGAAAGGTTTTAGAAACATAATTTTATCATGCATTTATTGGATTTTGTATGTATCTGTGTATATGGATATATGGATATAACATAGATTTGTAGTTCGTACAGAGCCATCAAAGTACTTGTTACCAGTCACAAATTAAGACTTGGATATGGTAAAATGAAAATCGATTGCTGATTGGATATTTATATTTTCTTCTTCAATTTGTTGGAATAACTTTAACTGTAATATACAAGTATTGTAAACATATATTCTTTATTGACCATTTATCTGTCATTGTATATGGGGTATGATTAATTTAAAAAAAATGTAGGGTTCTGCTATATATCCTGTGTTCAGCCTGTGTTAATGTTCTGCAAACCCTATTAGACTGGAAGCGAATTATCTTTTAGTCTGCAACAAATCACAAGATCGAAAGAAGGTTAATATGACTCTTTTAAGTTACAATAACACGACCAACAAGTATTAAGTTAGAAGTCAAACAACAAATATAAGCGTTATAGTTTCAAATTTTCACAGGATTATTTTCGACGATGTTTACCGATTCATCATCCTCATCTGCCAAAGCGCAATGCTACTGAGGATGATGGTTCGGGAAACCGTCGAAACTAGCCTTGTGAAAATTTGAAAATACACCTCTGATTTTTATTGTTTGACTTTTAAATTAATAACTGTTTCATTTAAGTCTTAAATAGAAAAAAATCACAGAAAGAACAGAAAGCAATGCTTGAGCGACAGATGAATAGTCGCTCCGAATGAATTTAAATTAACATAAGATAACTTTAAGCTCAAATGTGGGTAACGTAGCTAGAGACTAAAACACAAAATAGACTACTTAAGCTGGCTCAAGTTATTTAGCGGCGTATATTTTTAAACGTCGGCTAGCAAGGTACAAAAACCGAAAATAATTTTAGGCAGAGCTGTCAATAGTACGTCATAGTAAAAGGAACCCAGGCAGCATGCATTCGTAAATTGCACGAGAAAAATACTGTACATGTAATTTACGAATGGCCCTTCGAATAAAAAACATTCAAGTTGAACGTAAAAATATCATAAGAAGTGTCCAAGAAAAATATTAGATATTTACGTATATATTTACGTTATAATATATGTTAGTTCTGCGTGAAATTTAGGAATATATATGTGGAAGGATTGTGGTTCATTCGTGACTTGTACGTATAAATACGTAAATGTCAGGGATTTACTTACATATATTTAGTAAAAATTTACGTATATTTATCGCATATAGGTAAATTTCTCCAATTTTTTGCTTCACATATCCCAAGTAGCACAGCAACGTCGTAACGTCGTTGCCAAACTGGTCCGAGAGGTTGCAAAGTGGTCGTGGTAACTTTTACGACGTCTTTACAACGTTGCGAAGACGCAAAATATTTGCCGTTGCATCTTGGCAATTTGCCTACGTCGCTGAAAAGTCATGATATGACCGCTTTTAGACGTAGTCGCTTTAGCATCTCTTTCATAGTTCATCAGCATTACTTTTAGAATGAAAAGAGACTAAATCTGCCCTTTCAAGAATCTGAAGTCCGCATAAGATTTATTTTGCAATGTTTTATTACTTTATTTCATCTAAATATATTAATCTAAGGTAGATTCATTTAATGAAATATAAATTTAACATAAATACTTGAATTATTAAATTTAATTAGTACAAAAATGCGTGCTAAATTATTGTTAAAATTTTGTTAAAATAATTAATACTTAAAATATTTTTATAAATATTATAGTAAAATATTTAAAAATGAAACAAATCTATAAAGTTATTAAAATATGTATTTTATATATTTTTAAAAAAATCATATTTTCGAAATCAATGCAAATCACATGTTAGCAATCATTTTACTGCTGAAATATGACTTTATTTATTATTTTTGAAGTAAGGACGAATTTATTTGAATTAATATGCTGACATAATATGAAACATTTTTACCGCATACAGAGCAAAAAATACAATTTTCGCGAAGATATGATTGTGCGTGAAGATGTATTCACGATTATGAATGGGGCGATTTTAAAAATTCCGAGAAAATGTAAAATGTTAAAAGATGTTGCATATTCATGCATATTTAAAAGCTGTCCAAAATATCTGACGGAAAATTAATGGAAAAGGAGAAAGAAATATTAACACTTTTAATGGAAAACGACAAATTTAATGGCTTTGTTAAATTACTAAAATGTTGACATCAAATTTAGAGAAACTGTTAACAAAAATACGAAATTCCTTACCTATAATAGTTCTGATGAACATTTTGTTACGTTTTTGTCCATCTCCATGCATTTAGAAATGCTTGGTTTAGCGAGCCCGATAAATATTTTTTGGATATTGTTCGTAATTCAATTCAGTTGAAATAATTCTTCTGAGCCATTTAAAAAAAATACTATTAAACTATCAGAAGCACCGTCGAAAGGTTTATTGCAATCGTATAATTCGCTGAAAAATTACACTGAAGCGCTGTTCAACCGATTGACATTCCATGCATATAATTTACTGGATGATTATATAAACGGAACATCTGAGGTCGAGGCTTGCGCGCTTTGGCTAGCTGCCAAATTCGAAAAAGTCGGTTAACGGTGCAATAATTTCAGTCACCATCTTATTTTCAGGAATGTTTTCTTCACGGTTTTGCAATTCACCGTCGGAATTAAATAGTGGAGATTTCAATATAGCAAAAGAAAGATGCACAAGAATATAGTGATGCCAGCTTATTTTGAATTGAGGAGAACTCTTCGCGGTAATGACGAATTTCTGCTTATTTTGTTTGTGAATATCTGCTCTATTTTCTATCTGCACACCAAAATTTTGAATTTTGGATGTATCGTTTAAAGAAAATATCAGATGCAGCTTGCTAACATTGTCCATACACAGTGAAATAGTGTTCTGTTTTGGTGTTTTATGTGTTACCAGTGATTAAAATTATATGATGGTTTTTTCCAATCTTCAGTGACCCCAGCGGTGCAATATTTGGATACACGGATTAGCGTTTCGTTTATAACATCATAAATGCATATTGTATATCATTCATATTAATCGATTATTGTGCTGGTGCTCAGAATTAATTTATGCAAAACCAAAAATAACATACAACGTTAAGGCATTTTCTGATTTTGCTGAAAAGGCAATCCATGCAGAAGCAACAACAATTCAAGCTGTTATGGTATGTTCATTATTTTCAAAATACAAAGAAATTATTGGACTGGTACTTAATATGACTGCTAAAGATGAATTAGATATATGTAATAACATATTAGAAAAATACAAGGAATACATTAAAATTAATAATAATGCGCATTGTATATTATGTTGTCTTTTGTATAGTATGCAAAAAAGTTTACTGATTTTAAAGTGTATGAAATGTATGATCGAAAAAATAGTGTTAAGGAAACATTAGTATTACTCTGAAATATTGTAATTTATAATGTGATATTTAATTGTGTAATATTAAAAACACTAAATATTTTTTTATTGATTGCAAATTGCAGTTTTATTACTTATCGTTTGGTATCTATTCTTCCAAACACTGTGTAGTTCGCGTTTTTTTAAATATTGCCGATATGTATATCTATTAGATTATATCAATAAATGAATGTAGGAAATTCGATTTTATTTTTTATTAAATTTAAGTATATTCTATTTTCTTCGCTTACTTTTTATGTGCTTGTAATAACAAAGAAATTCATAATAAATAGAAACAAAAAGTTTCATCGTGTGCTATTTAACGAAGAGCTTACTTTAACGTACTTAGCTTACTATCGTATACTATATTATTTAAATTAATACTGTACAGTAACAAAAGTAAAATTTAATGATTATGTAAAGTGCATGAAATAATCATTTTAA
Organism: Stegodyphus dumicola; assembly: GCF_044657685.1. NCBI lineage: Eukaryota > Metazoa > Arthropoda > Arachnida > Araneae > Eresidae > Stegodyphus > Stegodyphus dumicola. The sequence goes on from NC_140780.1 coordinate 138,071,977, forward strand.
TCTAACACTGTTCTAAAATGTAGAAACTAAAAGTAAGTAATACATTAACATATGATGGAAAGAAATGGTGTTATAAACATCAGCATTATTAGTAAATACTGCAATATTTTTATATAACACTAATACTGCATCAGCGTTATTAGTGTTATTGAACTTTTAATTGCTTACTGTTTAAAAAACACGAATGAATTTTTATTAATTATAAATTATAGTTCTGTTACCTTCCTTCTGCTTATTTATACTTTCAAACACTGCTAGTTCGTGTTTTTCTTAAATAGTGCTGTCATGTATGTTGTTTGTTAGGTTATTATATCATTTTAGATATGAATATGGGAAGTTTTTTTTGGTTATTAGATTTAGATATATTTTTGTATGAAATACTTTTGATCCCATTTATTAATTACTTTATACAGTGTTTTATTTGGATATCTTGGAGCTATAGAAGTTAATGGTTATATTTTTTCCTATAAAACGCGAATAAATTTATACTTGAATTCAGGTAAAATACTGATTATGCTATCTTAAGAACCACTTCCTAATTTATCATGACGGGGGCAATTTTCAATGGCTCTGAGATTTAACAGAAATAAATATGATAATGCTGTTATAATCAGAAATTCTCCTTTTTTTTTTAACCCGCATATGTATCTTTACTTTTATTTATGTATGATTGAGTTTTATTTACTTAAACCCTACTAATAATGTTATATATTTATAATAACTACTTTCATAATTATTCTCACTTACATACTAAAGGGTTAAAAAAAATAATGAAATCTTAAATAATCGTGACTTATAATTTACGTTATTTAAAAGATATAGTTTAAAGTACTGAAAATAATTAAGGCTATTTTTAATTACGCATTTTTATTCTAAAGAGGAAAAAAAAAATTATTATCTTCTGGTTTTCAGGAAATAATAAAATATTTAAACTTTAGATAAATACGAGGAATACAAAATTTCAAAAAGAAGAAAAATATATTAATTATTAAGCTTATATTTCTGCATAAATCAATATGTAACACAAGGACATAATAACGACATTTTCACAACTGTTGCAAAAAGGTGGAATTTGGCGAACATTTAGGCGTCCTTAAAACGTCGTGATACGATGCTTTCAGAACCAAAATATCACCTACGAAAGACGCAATAACGACGTCTATGCGACAAAAACCTCATCTGCAAAGAATAAATAAAGTCGTCTTTGTAACGGTTGCAAAACAGTGGTTGTTCGCGGACACCACGGTCTTACGACGTTGCTGTGCTACTTGAGATGCGGATATATTTAGTAAAAATTTACGTAAATCTTCCCTATTTTTTACTGTACATAATATGTATATATTTGATAGAAATTCACGTAGATATTCCCCGTATTTTACGACAGAAAAACGTATATATTTGATACTAATTTACCGAAATCTAATCTGTTTTCTTTGCATATGCGAATGACTTTGGTAAAAGTTTAGTTTGATGTCCTCTCCTCTTTACTGTGTATAAATGCACATTTTTGGTAAAAAAATTGCATAAATCTTTAATTACCGCTTTACTGCATTTTTCGTAAAATATACTTATTTTAATCTCATATTTTTTATATAAATCTGTGCAAAAAGTTTCTGCATGTTATGATTAAAAGTGAGAATGTTATTTTTTATCAAATTTTTATATATCCGCCTTTTAAGTATGTACAGCAAAATGGAATATATCTGTAACTGTAAAATATAAATGCTCCAGTAAATGAAAAACAAAAAAAAAAAAAAGAAAAAAAAAAAAGAAAAAAAAAAAAACTAAAAACTACGCTATACTGAAAGGCTGAAAATAACTGAATGTACTTTATTTCATTTCAAAGTGATTACAGAATATGCAATAAATTTCGTAAACATGAATTCTATGTTTTAAATCAATTAATGCTACCTTTTATATACATATTATAAGAAAATCTCCTTCAGAAAAGCAAATAATTTATTTAAATTGTTATTTAGCAAAACTGAATTTAGTAAATAACTGTAGCAAAATGTTGTTTACTAAAATAAAATACACTTAATCACCAATTCAGTAAACGACTGTAACGCAAAACAAAACATCATACATTTAGATTATTTTAATGAGGACGCAAGATAAAAATATTATATTTTAATGAGTATGCTAAATTTTAAAATTGTTAAATATAAACCAGGAGGGATATTGTAGAAAACTTGACTTTTCCTGTAGTTATGAAGTTGATTCTTTTGCTTACTTTCCTTGAAGGTGAATGTTCAACGTCCCAAACATTGCTAAGTCTATCCAAAACATGTTTGTTAAAAAATATTATTAAATAGCATCTTAATCAAATAACTTCTGTTTTAAAAATTTTCGGCATATAGTTACAGACGTAAATGTTTTACATTTATCAGTAAATCTTGCAATGCATTGTAATCTATTATTGTTACCTTTCTCAGTTTAAAATCTTATAAATATAATAGATCAGTGCTAAAAGTTCACTGCTTTATCGAGGCATTTTTAAAAAGTTCCTTTTTACAATGTAACTGATAATTTCATAAAAAAATTATAGTTTTATAAAATTATGCAAACTCAAAATTATCTAAATATGTTCTTTATTTTATCTTATATACAACATGGAATTTAAAAAATGTAATTGGTTTAGGAATAATTTGAAGTTTTTAAATATTTAATGTCATGTGACTTTTTCTCTAACATCATTATAAATTTTCATGTCGATGTGGACATATCAATTATTTTTTTCATCGCATAGATTAGTATTAAATGATTTAAAAGGACGTAATTGAACAATAGAAAGCAATTAGAAGTTGGCTCATTTTTTATTAATTTGTTGTCAAATGCTGTGCCTTTTGGATTACGTTCATATGATGACAATAAGTTATTTAAATTAGAAAATTAATTTGACACATATCCCATATAAATAAACAAGTATCACATTTTAAGTTGTTTTTAATGAACTGTAATAATTGCGAAAGAAATACAAATGAAATTAATTTAAGAATTAAGTTGATTTTACAGGTATTCAAAAACTGAAATTACTGTTAAACAATAAAAACTAAAATTAAATCTGAACAACATAATTTTGTTCAATAACAAATTTCAGCACAGATTTCATTCAGCTCTATAAAGTGCACTTACTTCAGATCAACTGAAATGCAGCAGAAATCTTGCACCAATGAAATCCGTTGTTAAAATGAGAAACTGATGTTCTATGGACGACCTGATTGCTACCAATGGATAAAAACGCTCATGGTTCAGGTAACCCAGTGAAAGAGAAATGTAAGTAGGGAAAAATTCTTTTTGTCGTAAACAAAGTGACCGCAGGCGAGCATTTGCCCCCATAATGTCTTTAAAAGCCAAAGATCCGGGTTCTTTGCTAAAAGCTACTTTGAGCTAGGTCACAGGGCGCGGGAACTTTCAGCATTTGGATTCGTATGCAAGCTATAGAGTAAAACGTAGAATTCCCGAAAATGAGTGATCTGTCGTCGAAATGCAATGTAATTTTGCGAACAGAAAAAAATTTGCTCTCAGAGCGCTTCGAAAAGAAACTTAGGAAAATAAATTAAAAGATTGCTTTCATGCGTACGCAATGAGCATAAACTTTGATTATAATTAACGATCCTTTGGTCTACATTAAACTATTGTTCAAGAAGTTAAACATTTTCGAGCATCTTCTGTTCTATTTATTATTTTATTCCTCGACATGAAAGATTTTCTAGTCTTGTTCCAATTTAATTGCCAACAATTGATAAGTAAAATAAAGCAAATATTGTACCAAATTCAGTAAGTACACAAACTTAATATACAGCCTATTCCAGTTACTTGGGTAATGGAATTTTCATAAAAGAAATTAAATTGTGTAAGTTAATGTAAGTATTGATAGGAATAAAAACGACAAATTTGATATTCAAAAATAAATAAGTTATTTTGAAGATCTTTAAATCAAGAAAATATACATTTTTTGTCAAAAATGTACATAAAAATTTGGCTCACATGTTAAAATTCATTGAAAAATTTTAGCCTCATATATGACTAGTTTAACCGAAGACATGCTACAACTATACTACATTTATAGACTCTTGCAGATACTTGCATGTCTGCATCAATGTTTATTCAATTACTACTCATCGGCCTTCTTGTGTGTAGTTGTTCTGAAAGCAAACTGCTCAGATTTGTACTATTAGACTTATCCATTGTATATGAATATAAAAACCTTCTTGTCAAATCCTTCTTACTGGAATTGTTTCTTTTTTGTAGCCATGTACCTGTGACTATATTGTACAGTCATTAGGTTTATCCATGAAGGAGACTTGAAAAATGTGCAGTGTCCTCGCCTAGATTAGAATTTTGGACCTCTTGATTACACGTCGGATGTGCTTGCAGTTAAACTACGAATGCACGCAAAAAGGAAGGAAAACTATCTTATAAAATCCCTCATTTAAAGGCTACAGGGGATGAGGGGACCCAATTGCCAATTCCTGGTGATGACGAATTTCATCTACCACCTTTAGTTCGGGAGCCACTTTAGAGGGCTCTAGAATTTTTCGAAATAAGTAACCTGAAGAAATTCGCAGTGCCTTCGCCAGGATTCGAATTCCAGTCCTTCCGATTACGCGTTGAACATGCTTCCAGTTACACTACGATAACAAGCGGAAAGGAGGAAGAAAATATCTATTTGACATGTCATGTGTATTAACTTTTTATTTCAACTTGCTTATCCATCATTATGCATAAATTTCCCATTTTTTGCTATATGTATGGCCTGACTATATTTCACCACTTTAAAATCAATATACAACGTAAAAAATGATTTTTAGATCCTTATATACTAGAATACAATCATAGCAATTCATCTTTGATTTTAATAAATCCCGTATAATCCAAAAACCAACAGTATTTTCAAATACAGTATTTTATTCTCTGCTCTCAGACAAATTACAAGCATATAATTTAATGTGAGCGTACGTTTAGCGGAGATAAGCCTCTATGCAAATGTTATGCTTAAATGCTAAGGATGACTCTTGATCAGCTGCATATATCCGAAAATGACATAATTTATTCACTTTGTATGTAGTATTAGGATATATGGGATACATACAGATTGTAGAATGTCACGCTGAGATTGTTACATTATATACAAGAATCTGAGAGTTATTTGAGACTTCTTTATAGCACTTAAAAGATAAGTATTAAAATGTCATTAAATGCATAAAATGTGGGAATGAATATAAATAGAGAAAACCCCAGTGGCACAAGATAATCTTATACAGATTTCTCGACTAGATGTAAGAGCGCAAAATAGTTATTGTATAAGTAAAATGCTGAGTATCTACGTAAAATATACATTCAGATGCTATTAAGAAGCCATGTAAATTCAACCATGAATGTGATTCTCGATAAAGAAACTTTCGAATATACAAATAGAGCGTTGTGTGCAGTACAAGATATTTTACTATAAGATGCAGAAACATTGAATTAGTATCCAGGGATGTCAAAATGCAATGACACATGAAAGAATGCATGTGAATAATTCCTTAAGTACATACAACAGAAACAGTGACACAATTTTAATAAAATATTTACATTATGCTTCGGGCGGGAATGTTGCCCGCGTCCGCGATCATCCTTAAGTCACACGTGCCACCCTGGGTGGTGCTAAATGGGTAACTGCCACAAAGTCCTGTGGCATACCGGGATTTAGTGGGATAAGGTACGATCTGATGATGAATAATCTTATGACGACTCAACGGACCGCTCCTCCCTGGGAAAACCGGAGCCCGGGGGGAGGATCTGAAATTCCGAGGACCTTTAGTCTGGACAGGAGGGATCTTGGAGGAAGCAGCCATGTAGAGGATACAGGAGAAAAACTGAGTTTTGCGTCTCAGGCCGCCAGATAGTACAGGAGCCCGAGGCAGCCTAACCAGCACGTCCTAGCTGCTCTATTAGCTGGTGCATAATCTCGCCTGCCTTGTAGTCCCAGGTGGTGCCTGCGTGGGGTCTTGCATGGCAGAGCGCGGGACTCTTCCGAGGTCACTGCTGGCTGCTGAATCCGGGGCGAGCACCACCAGACTAGCTCTTAGAAAATCGGAAGGAATTTTTCTCCCCCTTTCTTCAATCAACTATCAAGATGGATGTCAAAAAACAGAATCAGATAAAAACTTATCCTCTAAAACCCCCACATTAACCACTGTAACTCGTTCTGAAAGAGTGAATGCGCGTTTGGGTGCGGTTACTCTTCTCTTTAGGACTACAGAAACCAGAACCGCTGGTGAAGGGGTGAATGTGCCTTCATACACGGACGCCTTGGACCAGATGGGAATGGATTCTGACTCCTCTGTCAGAAGTGCTGCGTCTGATGCGCAAGCGGATAACCAGTCACCAATGAGGGGGGTTGTAAATAAAAGAAGAGAGAAGAGACAACGACAGAAGGAGCGGAAACGGCTGGAGAGGGCCTTGGAAGGGATCTCGATTACCGGGAAGAAGAGAGCGAAGGAGAAAACAGCTAAAGCTGGGACGTCTGGAGTGACATCCAAACTAGTGAAAGAAGTCTTCCAAGCAATGCAGATTCTCGTAAGAGAGAACGCATTGCTGGTGAGACCCCGGAAATGGCCCTCAAGAAACGACGGCTTTATAGTCAAGCTGTGAGGAACTCTGCAGGTCGTCTGCAAGGATGACTCCAGAGGTATGACGACGGCAGATGCGACCTTCATCACTTCTGTGATTGATGACCGAATTATCGACGGCTCCATCACCACAAGAAGTCCTGCAGCCGAATAGACTCAACACTGCGTGCGAAGACAAAGAGACTGTGGACGTCCTAAAGACCCTAATAAATGATCTACCTGGCCCTGAAGAAAAACACCCCGGCTATCACGCCATGGCTCCCGGAGACAGACCCCCTGAAGAGGTTTTTTGCTTGGTTTCCTGGTAACAGGTCACCAAATGATAAAGTCGAGCTCCTTGAAGCCTGCAAGAAGGGCTTGGATGTTAAAAAGATCGCCATCAAGGCAGTCATTCCCGGAGACGGAGGAAACACTCTGGTGTTGAGAGTGGATCCTGAGCTCATGGATTACCTGGAGGCCCAGAACTTTAAGCTGTTCTGTGGTGCACTCGGCTCTCGGCTCTGTACAGCTGAAGGAGCCGATACAACAGGGGAAGTCAATTCCTCCACCCAAGGATCCTTCGAGGAAACAGCTGATGGAAGAAGGGAAGACCGAAAAGGAGTCAGAACCAGAGTCTTCTTTGGAGGCTCCGGGAAAGACCTCTGAATAGGTTTCCCCTGTCACGACTTCAAGCGAAGTCGAGGGTTAAGGAGGCGGCTTTTAACTATGTCTCTCCTAAAATCCTGCAGGGTAAATTCCTAACTCTCATTCAACCTGTCTTAATGGTTAAGGTTAGTCAACAAACCTGCAACATAGCACAGCAGCTTCATACAATTTAGCTGCTCAATTAGGTAAACAAGGCACTTTTGCTGCCTTAATTCAAAAACCTTGGGTCTACAAGGCTAAAACCACTGGTAGGACCATGAACGCACACTTCGTTTAGTCAGAAGGACCTAATAAAAGACCTAGAACTAGCATTTACATTTCTAAAAATATAAAGGCAATGAAATTATCTCAATTCACATCAGATGATGTGACTGCTATTTTAACCAAGGACATAAACAGTTCAATAAGAGGAAACATTTGCTTCTGGTCGGTTTACATGGCTTATGACCTCAGCATTCCGCAAGAATTTGTAGATCTTGTGAGTTTCTGTGAAATCAACAATATTCCTATGATTATTGCTGGTGATGTTAACGCTCACCATCTATCATGGGGCAGTTCTGATACCAATCCTAGAGGAGAAAACTCATGGAACTTATAATGAACACCAACCTAACTTGGGTAAATAGGGGAAATCGCCCCACCTTTGTCAACAGAATAGAAGAGGCCATTGACCTCACACTAACTTCATCTCATATCTATAATCTTATTGAGAATTGGCATGTAAGTGACAATTCCTCACTTTCAGACCATCGCCTTATACAATTTCGTATTAGGGATGGAATTCCAGCTGAATTTTTCAGAAACACTAAAAACACAAATGGGGACCTTTATAAGGACTCCCTGATTTCTAATGTCATTAACTTTCAGGCTATAAACAATAATTGTTCAGTAGAGGAGCTTGATATCCAAGCAAACAACCTGACAAATAATATCATTATTGAATCCTATCATGCATCATGCCCTCTCAAACGGAAAGGGTACTCTTCTAGCAAGAGAGTCTGGTGGACTAGTGAGCTTGAAAGCCGCCATCTACAGGTTCGGATTGTTCACAGGAAAGCAGTCAGAAATAAATCTGAAGTTAACTGGTCTAACTTTAAAATCCTGCAAAGGAAATTTAAAAGCGAAATCAGGAAAACCAAATCCAACTCGTGGAGATCCTTCTGCACAGATATTTAGTCCTACCATGAGACTGCCAGGGTACATAAGATTCTTAAGGTCTTATGAATCTCAACTTTCATCGGTTATGCGACCAGATGGCAGTTATACTATGAACCCTCTGGATACACTATCAACCATGTTCAAATTTTACCTGGGGGACACAAGTGTCACCTCTGACCCCCATGAAATTTATTGGAACTCCTTCATAGTCCATTAGATTCGGATTTTGCTAAAACAATAGTCAACTTCGAAAAGGCTAAATCGGCCCTAGATGTATTTCTTCCCTTTAAATCTCCAAGGAAAGATGTCATTTACCCAATTCTGCTCCAGGAAGCCTGGGACATTTTTGGCCATATTGTCGTGGACATATTCGAATCCAGCTTGGTTTTAGGATATGTTCCTAAGGTATGGAGAACTTCACGAGGTGGTTTCTCCCTAAACCAGGGAAAAATACATATGAGAAAGCAAACGCATTTAGAATGATCACGCTTGGCTTCTACACTGAGTCGGCCCTACACCAACTGGTGTGGATAATAGAAAAAACAATTATAGACGGACACTTTGCCATTGGTATTCTACTGGATATTGTAGGAGCCTTTGATAACATCGGCTTCGAGGAAATACATAAAGCTCTCATAGGAAGTCATAGTCACCCTATGACAACTAGATGGATCACTTTTATGGTTAAACACAGGAATATCTGCGTTAGTCTCACTGGCTGTGAAGTAAAGAGAGATATTATTAAAGGGTGTCCACAGGGCGGTATTCTTTCTCCGTTCCTGTGGAACCTGGTATTCAACTCACTCTTAGTACTTCTACGGGAGGAGTCCGACCTGTCACAGGCTTATGCAGATGACTTTATTGTGTTACTACGGGTTTTCGATATTGGAACCCTACACAATCAAGCTCAGCAAATCTTGAATAAAGTATCACACTGGGGTGAAACAAATGGCCTGTCTTTCTCTGCTGAAAAATCAGAGGTCATAGTTTTCACGTGGAACATTAAATGGAAACTGGCAGATTTGTACCTGGGTAACCAGATTATCAGACGTAAGGAATGCGTTATATACCCAGGATGTTACCTGGACAGTAAACTCACATGGCTCACCCATGTAAAAGAAAAGGCACAAACCACCACAAATGTATTAATACTTTGCAGGCGAATCGTTGGCAAACAATGGAGCCTTAATCCAAAATCTACTCTATGGATTTATACTGCCATAGTCCGGCCAATGCTTTCTTACGGACGCGTGGTCTGGATCAATGTTATTAACAAAAGCACATACGTAAACATTTTACAGAAGGTGCAAAGACTTGCTTGCCTATGCATTAGTGGGGCTTTAAACAGTACCCCTACTGCCGCATTAGAAATTTAACTGCAAATTCCTTGCTTAAAACTGTTCTTGAGAGGTGAAGAAATTAAAGCCATGTATAAGTTGAATAAAAATGGCACATGGTGCCAAAGAACAGGTTTCGGTCATAAAAGCCACCTGAAAAGCTACATTGACATATGCCTGGACTTGGGCAATGAGATTAAGATAATCTATATGCCCAATGATGCAATTAAATGATGCAACTTACTATTGCAAAAGAGACTTTTGCATCCCTATTGCAAAAGATACTATGGAAGCTCTCACTTCGGACTACATCTCGATCACAGCCGCTTTAAGTATCTCAAAAGTCAAATCTCCCAAGATCAAAGTCGGTACAGACAAGCTGGTTTTTCATAATATCCTCAAGAAATACCCTTCTAAAAAGTAAAGATCTCTCAAATCACTTTGAACATAGATAGAACAATTGACTGAATTTACCATGCACTGAAACGATTCTTAACATGAAGCCCCCAACATTATGATTGTAAAGAATTTTGAAAAAAAAAAAATCACGAAACATAAAGCAACTTATTACAATGAGAAACCGCTTAAGTAAGACAAGGCAATTTACGCGGGATCCGATAATCAAAACATTAAAGTTAAACCGCATTAGCGAGACAGTTAAAAAGAAATTAAGAAATTACGAACTGAAAAATGAGAAGAAAAATTGCAGATATAGAACTAAACGATGAATACTTCTGGAAATTTCTCAAATATCGACAAAGTAAGAGCTTTCTCTGAATACTAAGAACAGCAATTCACTGCTAAAGTGACACTGGTGGACTTAGAGTTCATCATGCAAGTTGAAGAATTTGTTGATTCTTTTATCTTTGTATCCTCAGCAAGCCCTATGCTTTACCTCACTACGACTGATGAAATTCATGTATAATACATAAGGTGGACATTTAAAAGATCCTAGGCCTTGACGGAATTACCAACAGCATGTTAAGCAACTTACCTTCCAATACTATCGCCAAATTAATTGGAATTATCAACTCCCGCCTCACTTATAAAGTATTTCTCACGCCTCCTTAGAGAGCCTTCGTGGTGTGGTGGTCTGCACACTCAGCGCGTAATTGAGAGGTCCGCGGTTCCATTTACGGTGAATCCGTTGCATATTTTTCAATTCCTTTGCTTCCAAAAATATACCTAATGTTTCTACAGTGGCTCCCAAACTAAAAGGGTGTTGGAAGATGATTCTCCTCACCCAGGATTTGGCGATTGGGTCCCTTAAATCCCCAGTCGCATTTTAAAAGGGGTGCATATAAGGTATTTCTCCCGCCTTCTTAGCGAGCCTTCGTAGTGTGGTGGTCCGCACAGCGCGTAATTGAGAGGTCGGCGGTTCGATTCAAAGCGAAGGCGTTGCATATTTTTGATTTCCTTTGCATCCAAAAATATACCTAATGTCTCTACACTGAGTTCTTTTCACAATCCTTGGAAAATTGCTGTCTATTCATGTCAAGCGTGAGAAGGTCAGCACCAAACTGGAGAATATTCGGCCTATAATTGCTTTCCAATCTCAGGAAAATTAACCAACGCATTATCTTAAAAATAATGAATCCATATTTTCAACTATACGTATTTCAACTACCATATTTTCCTCCAATTAACACGGATTCGGGAAGCAACTGCTTACTTGAAAGCAACTAATCAGGCTAGTTGAATTCATCGCGTAAGCTCCGAACCATAAGAAACGCTCGACACTGCTCATGCTGAACGCGACGAAATCATTCGACCGCGTCTGGAATAGCTGATCAAGATGAACTTTAGTCGGGAACTTATTCTCCTCCTCAATTTCTTCCTTACCGGCCGAACGTTTAATGTTAATCAAGGAAATGTCTATTTCAGCCTTCGAAAACATCACTGGACGAGTGTACCTAGGTACATGTGTTCCTCTCATTCTCTACCCGTTTTGCGTAATCGATTTTCCCAGAGATAAACTATATCATAACTCTATGTTAGCTTGCTGTGCCGACGATACAACGGCAGCCGTGAGCTCTATCCAACCCAATAATGGCAAACTCCAGAACATGGTTTTAGATACTGAAGACTGGTGCAGAAAATGAAGGATCATTTTAAATGCCTCAAATTCTATACTGCAATTGGAAAGGAGGCGTAAGTCTCGAAAAATAGCATTGAACAGCTTCTAATTTTTCGGGGAAATTGTGAACCGTCTAAATAATGTAAGTTAGTTATCTAGGGGTTATCATTAACAAAACACTTACTTGAACTTATATTAAGCACGTCATAAGAAAAGCTTGTAGTATCACGAACCAATTTTCTGTACTCCTGAGAAATTACTTTGGACTTTCTCTCAACATAAAGGATAGGCCTATGCATTATAAGACCAACCGGGATAGTGGGTAGCTGTTTGGCGTAACGAGGGTTTCGGGTTCGAATCCCGGAGATAGCATGGATGTTTGTAAATGTAAAGTGTCTGAGCAGCACGAGTTGCACTCTAAATAGGTGTCAAGCCAAAAGTCCTCTCTAGAGGTTGTTGATAGGGGAAGAGGTGTAAGAGACTCTCGGAACCGTCTTCCCGGTGTATTCTCCAATAAAATTGGAAGCGGAAGTGAACAAAGTTGTACTGTCACCTGTTTGGTGCTCAAGGCTCTTACCAAAAGACATACGCAATCTTGCACTCCTTCCCACGATAAATTTCTTGGACATATTCTGATGTTACTGTCAGACAAGTGAGCTAAGTCACAACATAACAGACCAAATCTTTGCCCCGCATCTGTAGCCTGGGGATCAGCCTCAGACTTCCACAGTTTTCATATAGGACAGAATATGATTCTGCGAAGAATTGTACATGCTTATAACCTGATTAGAGATAAACTCAACCATGAAGACTTGAAAATCCAGTCTATAGTGGAACATATTACAGCGTTTCTTCAAAGCTGAACTTAGCTGTGATGCTTAGACATCACATCTTCGTATCCTAGCTTTGACTACTGACGTTTGTTTTCTTGCGCAGTTTGTCTGTCATCTCTTCATTAGATTGGCACACACGCAGTACAGGAGACAATGGTCTTCCCACATTTATTTCACTTTCAAGATCGTTCTCGGAGTATCAGCTGCTAGCTCGTCGAACTCATATTCCCTCAGAGGCTTAATTTACTTATTAAGCTTATTAAGCCCTATCAAGCCACATAAGCAGCTTTATAATCTGTATCCGAAATATAATCTTATTCGAAAGTTAGACAGAAAATTTTGGCAGTTGCAGGTACAAGTGAGTGGACACGAGGACGTAACCATTAATTGTATAGAAAGAGACTACACACACTAACTGTGCACCTCTGCAAAAATACTGATGCACAGAACCCCGAAACATAGTCGGAGAGTCACCTACGCCTCTTCCCATAGCAACAAATCAATCAAGAGGACGTTCAACTCTCCAGAATTTTGAATAACGCCATGCCGCACGCACACTATACACTTAGAAACATCCATGCTTCCCTCTCGCAGGTAACGTAAAACAGGATGTCAGGAGACAATGCTACCTTTGGTTTGACCCCATCAAATCTTTAGGTGGGTAGAACACTAGCAAGCCCACCGGAACTGTTTAGTTGTATAATTATTTACAATAAAGCCAGCCATCAGCTTTGATGGAAGAAATCCGCATTTGAACTCTATAAAAGGCCTAGAAAGTCACCTTTTACTGTATCCAGAAGGCGAACAACAAAAATCGTCATAGCAAGATCCGCAGAGGTCAAGCTCTGACCTAGTTCAAAGGCATTGGAAGGAGCATATCAGAAGCGGGTAGTGAAACTTAAAACTTAACCAGAGCGGATGTGTTCAAGACTACACTTCAGAAAGCTTTCCTCCCAGTTATAAATTGCATTTAGATTCACTTTCTATGCTACTACTCTAACTGATTGTGCAGGCTACGAAGATTTAAGTTTTAATCACAAGCTATGAATCTTCAGTTTATAGTTTAAAATAAAACAGTTGTTTAAATATTTTCTGAATATGTGTTGACTTTCATAGATGGGGTGAAAAATTTGCTGATAATTTTAGTAGGATTCAAGAGATTGATTAAGGAGGGAAACCCTAACGCGTTATAGGTACAGTACCGATATTATATGTAAATTGAGTCGTTTCTCTGTTTTATGCATTTATCAAGAACTCACTTGCATCTTTAATCCAAATATAGAACAAATATTTGTGTATATGGAGTACTAATTGAAATGATAATACATGAAATATTTATTTTAAAGTTGGGAGACCATTAATACACATAATTATGGCAGAGAGTAAGACTACGCAAGTGAGCGTAGACTTACTCTCATTATGTATGTAATGTTTACATAATGTTTTTCAGTAATTTTATAATTTTGTATTATGCTTGTATTTCTGTTTTTAACTACATATCATGTACCGATATACGTTTCATTCTAAACATCTACATTACCCCTCATATTGTTATTAGATTTAGTACACACAAAATATCAACACACTGTACACTATTGCGTATTCTAAAATCCAATGCTCTCGAAATCAAAAAAACAAACACAAATCTCAAATATTTTGGCCCAGTTTCATAAAAGTTTTTACACTAAACTTAAAGTGTGTATTTTAGAATGAAATAACACAGTCTTTAAATTAAAAATCTAACAGTTCAGAACTTTGATCACTTTCTTATTTTGTTTATCACAGTGAATTCTCATACGCATACTCAAAATCAAATCAGACATGTTTAACTACTGAGATATATAAAATCTTTTTGTTATACGAACTTGCGATTGAGATAAGGAGTTCATTATTAAACAAACACAAATCTCAAATATTTTGGCCCAGTTTCATAAAAGTTTTTACACTAAACTTAAAGTGTGTATTTTAGAATGAAATAACACAGTCTTTAAATTAAAAATCTAACAGTTCAGAACTTTGATCACTTTCTTATTTTGTTTATCACAGTGAATTCTCATACGCATACTCAAAATCAAATCAGACATGTTTAACTACTGAGATATATAAAATCTTTTTGTTATACGAACTTGCGATTGAGATAAGGAGTTCATTAAAATGTGACAAAAATTATTTCTTATATATTGAGTGTAGAATATTTTTCGTAACATAATATTATATAAAAATCGGATGGCAAGTTAAAGTCTGAATGACTTCTTATTTTCCTATATTGACTATACTATAATCACTGCCTATCATTTCTTAACATCCAATTATGTAGTAATTGCCTTTATTTACAGTTACATTAAAGTTATCCTTAAAAATCTGGAGGCTCCCCAGCGGCCGAGCGGTAAAGGCGCTGAACACTGGGAGTTCGGTCCGAGGTTCAAATCCCGCGAACGGGCTGGCTGCATGGGTGTTTTCGTGGTTTTCCCCATGTGTAACGTGTATTCGAGCCAGTTTCCCTTAGAAAGTCCTCCACGAAGGCATCCCTCTCCTTAGGCAGATAGCCCTTGGGGCTTTGCCGTAATTAAATAACCTAACCTTAAAATCTGGAATATTTTTAACTTTTAAAGGGATGTGATAACGTAAATAATAGACAGGCATTTCATCGGTATTATTTAAAGCATATTCTTTAGAACACCTTTTATTTAATAGTAGAGTTTTAGATATTTTACATAAACGATTTTTGAGTTATTCTTAATACAAATTTAATTGCTTTCATTTAGGATTTACATGTAGTAAAAGAAGCAAAATTTCTCAATATCCGTGAATGCATGTGTGCTCTATGGATATCGTTACTTGTTTATTGACTCTTGGTAAAGATACTCAGATTTTTCATTTAGTTTTGATTAGTTTAATTCAAAACAAATATAATGATTTCTTCCCGCTTTCAGGCATTGCAGGCAGTGCATAAAATACAAGTACGTTACCAAAATTCCATAAAAAAATCATTGTTTTAAATTTATATATGCGATTTCATTTAAATGAATTTGCAGTTTAAGAAGAAGTACTTTATTATAAACTACAAAACATTTTACTTTTGCTTCAGTGTTAAGTAACTAAAAATTAATAGTACTGACAAATTTGAATTTGATTCATTTAGAACTGAGAATGTAACGACCAAACTTCAGATGAAAACGAAATGAATAAAAGATTGAGAATGCAAATTTGCTAGAGCTAGTTGAAAGAAAAGTAAGAAATTGCCTCCAAAAATAAAAATAGTTCTACCTTTGCAAACTTAAACATTAATTTTCCAGCGGTGGTTTTGCGAAACCTTTATAGGCACATAAAAGTTTTCAGAAAGCGTTCAGATTTTATCCACATTTTATGCAATTCTTTGATGCAGATGTATATGTGTTTTGAGTGATATTTTATTGTTTTAAATTTTAAAATATTAAATAATACTTTCAAATGTAATTTAACGTGGAAAAGCTAAGATTTATCCTGATGAAGTGATTTAAGCAGTAAAAATACTTTAACTTAAAGTGCCTTTTCTCAGCCACGTTAAAACAGAAGTAGTACCGCTGAACACTAGTAGTTACATTAATAAAGTAAGATGAATGGGCTGACGCATAGGAGTTTTCGTGTTTTTTCCAGTGTATGACATAATCAGTTTCCCTTTGAAAATCCTCATTTAAGCATCATTTCTGTTAAGCAGATAATACTAGTGTTGCTGCAGTGATTAATCTCATTTATCGGGCATCACAGCAAGCCCAAGAAATTCATCGCGTCAAGGAGTACAAGATTACGCCTATCGTTTGCAAAAGCCTTGGGCACCATATAAGTGGCAGTAAGATTTTGCCTAGTTCCACCCCAGTTTTGAGGGACCCACCCCGGGGGTGGGTTTCCCGTTCTCTCCCCTTACTATCAGTCCATACAATAGGACTTTCAGCTAGCTATATATTTTTAGAGACCTCATGCCGTAAAGACACTATACATTTACAAACATCCATGCCTTCTCCGGGATTCGAACCAGCGCCCTTCGGTACGGTAGTCAGAGTTATTAACCATTATCCGTTTGGACGGCACTACTACAGTTATTTTCGTACTCCAGAGAATGACATTATTATTTATTTATTATTAATATTTAGTGAATAGCAGTGTCGGTTGCCTTAGCGTTGAGTCTGATTTCTAATCTCAGGAACGAAATATATGATTGCAGTTGTGTATCTCCATTCTATAAATCTAACGTCTGTCGCAGCACTCAGAGTAGAGCTATCGGGAATGGGATGTCTAAATGACTAGCGGATTCAGCCATTTCTGACCAACGCTTAACGAGCATATGTGTGGCCATTAGGAAAAAGTAATCCAAATATGTTATATTCATGATGTTTATACATGTTTCCCTCAGATACTGCAGATATTAAGAATGTAAATCTTGAACAAACAATGTATGTTCAAGTAATGTAATTTTATGATATTCGGATAGTTTAAATTTTCTTTATTATCTACATGTTTCATCTATGATTACGTCATTGTTTTCATACTGCTGAAAACTAAATTCTTTACATATTATCTTATTTGTTTCAGTTAAGGTCAACCACAGTCAAAGAATGCATATTTTAATATTAAATGACATAATTTAATTAACTCCATTGCAGATGATATTATTCACATCTTTATTAGAATTAACGTTATTCGATGAATGCACATTTTAATCAGTTCTAAATTAGATACACGTTTAATGACGAACTTCTAGTACTCCGTGATAACTTCTAGTACCAAAGTACCGGATATAATCGCAAACGGAAAGAAGAGACAGGTAAGTAGAACTGAAGCATATTAGCAGATGCTGTTGTCCAAGCAAATTACTCAACACGTTGTAAGACTTTCACTGTGTAAATCTCAGTTACTGTAGAAAGTGATGAGTCTTAAGAACTAGATAGCGAATAATCGCTTAAGTTCGGGTGACAAGAAACAACAAGATAGAAGGTCAACTAAACCTTTATTATTCCAATATTTAACAAAACTCCGCCTGGGAATGTACAAACAAAGCCGACACTTGGGCTTGAACTTAAGAGACTAAGAATTAAACTAAAACTAAGATTAACTAAAGAAATATAGCCGAAGCTATCAAGATTCAAATAAAGCTGGCCCCTTAGCTTATTTGACTACGAAGCTTAGCAAGGGCCTGAGTACGGCCGAGCGTAATAACAGCTTTGAGAGAGACAGAGAGAGGCCAAAAGGGCAGACGCGCACAAATCAGAAATTCTGATTCTCTCTCACTCTGTAACTTCGTGGTTTAAATATCGCTCCTCCTCATTAAATATTCAGCAAAATTCCAAAACTACGTTCTGGCCGGAAGTAGTAAGTTGAAGTTAAGAATTTGACAGGAAAGGAACTTTAACTTAAAATTTAACTGTTAATAAAATTAACACAATCCTTATAACGTCACTAACTTAACTGTTTAACTCTTATGTTTATTGCTTAATGATTCGAGCGAGTGAAATGGTAAATAGAACTAAGACAGAAAAACGAAAGGCCTGTAAAGTAACAAAATCTTAAGCTGTTTATTCTACTGAAAATTCTATATCTCATGTTTTGAAATTAAGACCAACCTACCTAAAACTGTTGTGTTGCACAGTAATTTGCACAGCATGCAGCGCAATATACATATATATTTTACAATCACATATTTGTCCTTTAGCTTGTGAACTTAGAAACTTGCACCAATGTTTACATTCAACTGGATAAAGTTCAGAGATTTTGTATTTGACATTCATTGTAAATGACAATACACGAATAGATTGCTGAATGCCATATTTCCTCGTGTAAATTTCCCCCTAGCTTTTTAGTGCCAAGTTCTGACAATTTTCTAACTATTCACGTAATTTTCCCCTTCCTCAATGCGTTTAGAGAACGAGCTCTCTATAATTTAAAAATTGTTTCGTCCACATGATTGTTTCGTCTTACTGACAAAGACATACCCCCGCCAAATACCTAGAAGGTCATGCCAAAACTTTCCCTTCTAAGTGTTGAACTTTATACAAAAACCTACAAATCACAGCGAAACAAATACGATTTGACATTTAGTTTGTGACGTCGCTGAGTCAGCTGCACATTCTCCTGCTCTAATTATTTATCAATTATCTGAGGCTTAAGGAGTAGCAGAAACAACATTAAGAACGACATTGGTTTAAGTTACGGGGAAGTAGAAATGAACATATCTTATTAGATATTCCACTGTTGATATTACTATGTATTTTTTATTAGAATATGGGTTTCCTTTAAAGAAATAATACTGTGAGACTTACGTGTAATTTATCCTTAATTACTTTTCATGTCTTACTGTAACGGTGTTCTTAGGAAATTATTTGCATAAGTTTTCCCTCTCGATTTTCGAGCGATAAAATTAGTAAAAAGAAAGGGGTAAATACTCAATGAAATACGGTAATTTCCTGTGTTTACAAAACCCAACTTTATGTAATAAAAAGCGATCCTGGTTTGGAAACTTTCCATTTCGCTGAATCCATAATTTTTCATTTAGTCTTTAAAGCCAGTTGCTGTTTCAACACCTGCAGTAAATGAACAATTTGTGCAAGATTTACTGACTTCTGTAAAACTATTCAAATTTAGCAGGTTAATATACAATTTTCAAAGACGCTGTGATAATCCTATAATAAAACCCACAGTTTTAAGTAGGCTGTCTTAATTTCAAAACATGTCATATAGAAGTTTCATCAAAATAAACTGCTTAATATTTTATTATTTTATAGGCTTTCTTTTTTTCTGTCTATTTATCATTTCACTCGATCGATCAATTAAGTAATAAGCAAAAAAACATGAGATCTAAAAATTTAAATTAGTGACTTATTGAATAACTCCGTTTGGACAAGAGCATTTGCTAGTGAGCTTCAATTCTACTTGCCTATCTCTTTGCTTTTGTGATTGTATCCAGTGTTTAAGTATTAAAATTTATCGCGGAGTACTAAAAGTATCACTTCTAGAATATTTCGACAGAGCTTTTTGACTTCATGTATTTTGATCCCGAAGACTATAACTGTGGTGTTATCGGTTGTTAAAGAACAATTAAATAAACAACAATAAGAGATCATTGAAACTTTTTATCTGCGGCGCTTGGCGTTTTAAGCCTGTATGCACTTAAGGTGCTCTATCCAGTTCAACTTATTGTCATTCTTGAGTCGTAAGTATTTTACTTTGTTCATTTTATTCTTTTACCTTTCAATTTGAAACTGGGGAGTCTTGAGATTTTATTGTGTGCGCTCCGGAAATACTACAGCACTTAATTTCTCTTGATTCATGATTAGTTTTAGTTGAGTGCTTTTACTAGAATGAAAAGTTTTAAGCGTTTCTTTTGCATTTTAGTCCAGCTTTTCTCTTGTCTTACCCTTAATGACGAGTATGGCGTCTTCGGCGAATGCGATTCTCTTTGGATGTTCAGGCCATTGGAATGAAGTTATGAGATTGGATTCAAAATTATAAGTTAGATCTCAAGGTCTGCACTTACGCAAGAGGCTTGCGGGCATCCTCTTTCCTGATATTTCTCTATGAGTCTGTTACTGTAGATCACTTGATTTTTCCATCTGAGAGAAAGTCTTGAAGGAGCCTGAAGATATTCTTTGGGCAATTACGCATTCTTTAGGATTTGAATCACTGTATGCGAGCAAAGTGAACGCTGAGTAAAGTTCTTGTGCTTTGCTATTTTGAACCTGACTTATTGCCTTTTAGTTACAATTAGTTTTGTATTTGTTTAAATTATGCATACTTTTTTTTAAATTTGAATACATCTAACACATTTTCTTTCACAGAAAATTAATTTTGAGCACGGAATGCAACGTGCGCAATTTTATAATAATCTAACACCGCGTTCGGTAAAGAGGTGAGCAAAACTTCCCACTTCGGCTATCAGATCACAATCATTTCTACATTGAACTGAATCGGTTCTTATTTATGACTCACCGCTCACTAACAATAACCATGACGAAAAAGATCGGAAACGGGGAGTAAATTATATGATCGGTGTGTGAAAATAGAGCGAAAAGCATAAAGTATCGAACGAGCAGTGGGTTCCGAAGAATCGATTCAATCGAGGACCTGATTTCTTTGACTGATTCCTTTCATCTATAGTTCTGAGATTCCCTAAACCTCATTTCTGATAACAGTTAAATTCTAGAATAAAAGAATGTTCAAAAAGTTGGTAAATTCCAAAAACTAAATTAGCTTTCAGCCATGAGAGGATAAGCATTCTTTTCCTCTCTAAAATATGAAGTTAACTTTCCTGGCAAGCTTCCAACAAGAGCTCTTGGTAAGTAAACTCTAAAAGATCTATAACTCTTTTTTGACGAAAGGCTCTGAAAAGTGAGTAAATTCTGTGAAACAGTTTGCGAACATTTGAAATCAGAGGTAAACATATGTGTACTCAGGATGTAAACAATTTCCCGCTCTGCCGTGGGTGCGTCCAATATATCTTCAGAATAAACAGAGGTAAAGCATAAAAAGACGACACAGGTAGTTTATACGTAACTAAGATTTGCTTACAAAATTTTAAATACTTTTGAAATAATAATTTAGGTTTGTAAGCTTTATACCATATTAAAGTCAGAGTGGCGTGACTGAAATGTGGCTAAATAAAGTAAAGTCGGCACAGGCAATAAAGATTGACATGCTAGTTTTGGTGCCATATTATGAAATAGAAGAAGAAAATGTTCGCAAGTGCAAAAGGGAACAGTTACGTGCATGATTGCGAAAATAAACATCACTAGTTGCTGAATGGTGACGATCACCGATCACTGGTAGTTTTACCTTCCTTCGTTCGAATTCTCGACATATTATCAGATCCAGGCTTTTTCAAATACCACTAAATGTAAAAAAAAAACTAACTTTAAGCAATATGTATATAATAGTGTTGCATATTTCGAAAAAGAAAATAAATGAAAATTTAATGTAAATTTAATGTTAAGATGAAATTTCGAAATCTTTTCATTTAATTTTGTCAGGAAATTTCCCCAAGACGGCATATTTATTAACTTTAAACATGAAAAAATAATTATGTGATTCCTAGTCGGTCACGGCACAAAACACTTTAGGCAAAATAGAAAGATGCTTCTTTCTCAAACATTATTAATTACGTTAGAATAACAAGATTTTTTAATCATTTTTTTAAAGTGTGAATGTTTTTTCCCATTCATTGAGGAGATTTTACGACTAGTACAGATTATCCCTGTAGCTTAATTTTTATTATTTACATACTGAATGAACTTTCGGCATAATGTTTAGTTGCTTTATAGGTTTTTTTATGACACCAAGGATTCCGCCTTTTATTCCCTTAAAAAATTAGCTACTTCTATGGCATTCAAACTTTTTCAAGTTGTAGTTGTTTCAACTGTCCAGGGATTCAAGCGCCATTTCTAGAAGCTTCAGATATTCCTATGCCATATATCTGACCAGGGTTATCCATTTAAGACTAAAATTTTACGCCATTTGGGATGATATAACAGCTGAGAATTCCTAAACTACTTGAAACTTCAGTGTCGCGGACTTTTTATGCTCTAATTTGATATTATTTCCTGCTTCGAAAAGAAACAGATTCTTCACAGTTTTACAGTTACAGTCCATAAGATCACATATTTTAAATAAAATTAATGATAGATCAATGATGAAACATTATTTCTAATCGTGTAATTCAAGAAAGTAGGTGAGTTGTAGTTCTTTTTGACATTGTGGGCTAGCATACCGTTTTATTTTCCGCTTTATCATGATATTTAAGAGTAAAACGCACTATCATTTAATCACCAAGTAGTCTAGACATGTAATGAATATGACATGTAATGAATAACATGTAATGAATATGACAATAAAAGACTGAAGATTATGCTACTGTTTTTAAACGAGATGAAGGGATTACGGGAAAAATAAAGAGGCAAAACAAATAAATATCAACATTCGTATTGTACTAATTATCATTTGATTTTCTCGAAGGATTACTTTTATAGTCTGAGTAAACAAATTTTAGCATTGAACTATATATGTCAGTGATTCGCAAAGAGGTCCCTACGGATTCCCGCGGGTCCCCGGTGTCATTCAGGGGGTCGTGGAAAATTAAAATTGATTTGGGGGGGTCCCTGAATAAAGTCAGGGGGTCCGCGCAATGTTTAATATAAAATAATAAAATTGTAATCCATTTTTATTATTATGGAAATTTAAATAAATAACAATAAATAAAAATAGTAGAGAATTTTACGTCTTTAAAATATAAAATAAGTGGGTGCTTAAAATACAGTATGTTACTTAAGTACTGAGCGTTATGTAGTACCTTTTATGAATGAACATTGACAAAGCTTACTTCCACTTCTTTGTCACTTGCAGTAACAGTGGTGTGTATAACTTGTTTTAATGTTATTAATAAAACTTAGTTATTGTTCAGTTTACTTCAATAAATTAAGCTTTCAATTTCTATCAACAAGCTAGCAACAATATAACAATAAAATAATAACTAAATAATAATAAAAAAACTGAAAAAATACCTCAAAAACGAAAATTTAAAAAAATCCATTGACACACGCCTATGATTTAATAGTTCTAGATGGCGCCAGATACTTAAATTAATAACAAGAATGGCACGATGCGAGACAGACGGCTGAAAACAAGTTTGTACGGAAACGCAATAACGCAGCTACATGCAACTAACTTGTCTACAATATAAACATAAACTATAAAAGAGTCGTACATCTAATCAACAATTTAGTTCTATGTTATGCTGACACGGAAGTGTACAAAAAATATTCCCAGTTTTAGACAAAGAGATGTTTTGTATTGTTAGTTGGAAGTTTTCGTATAGTTGCATTTTTTGTATTGCTACGCAGATAACGTACACTACTCAAAAAAAAAAAAAAAAAAAGGGACAGTGCTATGTCTCCTGTTCTACTGGGCCGATTGACAAAATTCAAATTCGTTCTTCATGTCTCGAAAGCGCGACTTAGGATATATATTAGATTTATATATAGCACTATTCTAACATAGGTATTTTGACACAAAATCGGACTTTTTCTGAAATAACATACCAATGTTTTTACATGTTTCAATTGTACAACTCAAATTACGCCTAAATGTGAAATTTTGTAAAATTTGGAGCGAAATTTACGGAGAAATTCACAAATTTATGTTGGCACTTTTGTTTCAGTTTGCGCCAAGAATAGTTCACTTGGCGAACTTCTTAATATATGGCAACGTAGTTTCCTTTCTCGTGAGAGGAAAAAAAGTCACCATCGTTCCTTTTTTCCAAATAATATTCTTTATATTATATTTTTACTTATAACTTATTATTTTAAGTAATTTTTTCTTTTTCGAATTTCATTTTAACTGTTTAAGTTGCATGTTTTTTTTTTTTTTGAATAGCTGTTTTAAAAATTTACCTATTCGAACTGCGTAAATAAAGGTGCAGCGTTTATTTTTCTTCAAATAGTTTTCTTTATATATATTTTTTGTCATTAATTATTATTTTAGGTAATTTTTAAATTTTTATACTTTTATTTAAATTTTTTGTGTTGCATTGTCTCTTCAGATAATTGTTTAAAATTTTTTATTTATTCCTTCGAACTGAGCATTTTAAATATATTTATTAATATAAATTTTCCAGAATTTGATTTTATTTATTTGAATTGTGTTTCTTTCGGAAGAATACTTTGCAACCCAGACTACGATGCGTTTGAAATCTGCATATATTAAAAGAGAAAATACAGTAAAGCACAGTCAACACGTCTTTCAATGTTATAAAGAAAAGATATATATAAATAAGAGAGATGTATAACAGACATTTAACTTAGGATGACTTGCATACACTGCTTTAAACAGTTTTATCATTGTGCCCATTGTTTTACACAATTTTATCCTACATTTGGTTTCTTAAAATGTTATTCTATTTTAGTCAAATATTTTATTTTTGAAATCGCAAGAATCAAATATGATAAAATTTAAAGGCTTTAAATTTAAAATAAAAATACTAATACTAAATTTTACACAAAAATTTATTTTTTCTTCAGGCATTCTACTTTATTCTTGCTCTTTTTCTTTAGGCATTCTGCAAGTATATTAAAAAGCAACAACTTTTCGAAATATCTTGGTATTTCTGACAATCATTTTAAATAAAGTTATCGCCTTCCATTTCATAAAGGCACACAAACGGCCAAGCGGTAAAGTCGCTGAACACTGGTAGTTCACTCCGGGGTTCAAATCCCAGTAAACGGGCTGGTTGCATAAGCGTTTTCGTGGATTTTCTCATGTGTACCGTGTATGCCAGCTGGTTTCCCTTAGAAAGTTCTTCACGAAGTATTTGGTCAGAGCCTTTATCAGTCGTTAGAGGCTAAACATTTTGAAGGTATGAGATGAAAGGAAAGCCTGGTTTCCTCAAGAGGTTTTGGGTTATTTAATTATGACAAAGCACACTAAGGCTATCTGCCTAAGGTGAGGGATGCCTTCGTGGAGGACTTTCTAAGGGAAACTGGCTCGCATACACGTTACACATGGGGAAAACCAGGAAAACGCCCATGCAGGCAGCCCGTTCGCGGGATTCGAACCTCGAACCGAACTACTAGTGTTCAGCGACTTTACCGCTCGGGCGTTGTCTCATCAGGAGGAAAAAAAAAAAAACATCTTTAGGTGTCATCCACATACATCACTGGATAAACTCCTGAATATTCAAATAATTCGACTGAGAAAATCATGGGATTCTCCATTTATGATACGATATTATGTTCTATAACGTAATTTAAATTTATACATACATATAGTCTAAAACCAGTCGCTCTTCACTTTAATCTGCAATGATATCGTTTTTGTCTTTTCTGTTAACACAAGCTCAATTGATGGTATTTGCTGGTGTACACGTCCAAGTGTTTTCTCTTTGAACACCTAATGTCTTTGAAGTATCCTGAAAGTATATTCAAAAGCGTCCAACTTTTTGAAAGATCTTGGTAGGTCTGACAGCCAAATTTCCCTGCAAATTTTTGCTTACTTTTCTCCCTAATTTTCTTCTTTCCTTCTACAGTTATTTTCAGTGCTCACACAAGAAAATTAAAATTTTTCGTTTGCTAGACTTCCATAAATTTTGCATTCTTGTCAAATTTTTAAAATATCAATTACATGAATTCCGTTTCAGCTGAAAACAGCTTTTCATTTCAGCTTTTCATTCAAGTCATTTTAACTATAAATAATGTTTAAAGCAAAGTCCAGAGGATAAATATTTTAATTAAAAGATTTTTGCTAAATGACAAAGAAATAAAACAGTCCAGCAGGGCTTATTCTATACCAGAGTGACCCCATTCTTATATCGGCAGAAACAATCTAAATCATATTAAAGATCGTGTTTTTTTATTTTTTATACAATCTATAACGCGAGAGAAGAATTAAGAGAATTAATATAAAAGATTATATTTATATATATATTTTTAAAGCTGGGACATGAACCAAACTGTCAAACTTTTAAATTTACATGGTGGTTATAATTAAAGTTCCAATTTGAAATGGTCATAAAAGGAAAACTACCGAACCAAATGTTATCAAACTCGGGAATCGTGTAAAGGAGGTTATGAGAATTTATTTTCCGCGGAAAAAAAAAAAAAAAAAAAAAAAAAAAAAAAGTTCAAAAACTCACCACCAGGGCAAAAATGGCACTGTATACAATATTGTTAAATGAAATAAGACATGAAAACATCTGTTTAAAATGTGTTTAATAGTTTCTGAAACGTGTTACAAAGCATGTTCAATGTAGCGTCCAGCATTTTCCGAAAGCAAGTTAAATCCTGTTATTGCATTCTCAACAGCAGCTCTTAGCATATCAGGAGGAATGTTACGGACATGTCAGTGTATCACATTTTTCATTTCTGCCAAATTGCTTAGATTATCACCATAAACAGTGCTTTTGAGATAACCCCATAACCAAAAGTCACAGAGGTTGAGGTCTGGTGGGAAGAGGGGCAGTGTCGGCCTATAAGACGTTCATTCGTGAAATGTTGCCTAATAACTGTGCGACACAGGTGAGGTGGGGCCCAGCCCTGCATAAAAATCGTAGTATCTAAAATGCCACATTACTGCAGTTCATATATCACGAAACATTTTAACACTGACTCTAAGTGAGTTGCAATCACAGTGGTCCAGCTGTCGACTCCTCTTCAGAGAAAAATGGTTCAGTTATAAAACTAGCTGTCATTCAACACTAAACGGTGTGGAATGACTGTTATGCAATCGAATGCAGTAGGAGAATGCAATGGAACTAGATAGATAACATGAGAGATTTCTTTGACCCAAATCGATTAAAAGCGTTTTGAATCAGTATCTTCATGTTTTACGGCCGAACTCAGGCTTCAAAAATTACAAATTAGCGATCTGTAAGAAAACGATTTCCAGATTGTACGCACTTGTGCGAGTGATTTGCGATCTCACATTTTCTAATTGCTAATTCGTGGTTTTCACGGGCGAATTTTTCCTGTACAAGGATGGCGCACTCGACTTTTATCGAATTTAACCCTTTAAATGGTAATTTGCTTACTTCAAAGTTTCTTAAGGGTATACAACATATTAAACCCGTGTAACAAAAGGTTAAGTTACATTCCGACCCATATTTCGTTTAACAATATTGCATACAGCGCCATTTCGCCCTGGTGGTGTGGTTTCGAACTTCCTTTTTTTCCCGGAAAATAAATTCCTATGCCTCCTTTACACGATTACAAAGCTTGATAACATTTGATCCAGTAGTTTTCCTTTTATGACCGTTTCAATGTGGAACTTTAATTATAACCATTCTGTATATTATTAAATTTTAATTTGAAGCTATGCGTTATATGTATACCATGCGTAAATTTTTCGCTTTTATGGAAAAATAAAGAATCGAAGCAAATATACTTAGGATAATGGATCAAAACTTAAAAATTTCCCCTCCCTTCGAAAATAAAATATTGAAACTTCGACCTTGAAATTATTGGGTTATCGAAATATTTAATTTGACTTATCTTCTAAGTCCTAGTTCGGACAACAACTCCAAAAATTCCGAATTACTTAAGCTAAAGTAAAAGATTTAGTATATATTCACTGTATGTTAATAAAGTTATCAGAGTGTAATAAAAATAGATTATAGAATTTACGCTGATGCAACTTTTTGTCTGACTGCACAACATGTAATGGTGGTGGTGGTGGTGTATTTAATTATGGCAAAGCACACTAGGGCTATCTGCCAAAAGGGAGGGATGCCTTCGTGGAGGACTTTCTAAGGGAAACTGGCTCGTATACACGTTACACATGGGGACAACCACGAAAACACCCATGCAGCCAGCCCGTTCATGGGATTCGAACCTCGGACCGAACTACCAGTGTTCAGCGACTTTACTTTCGAGACATGAAAAACGCAGTTTGAATTTTGTCAATCGGCCCAGTAGAACCGGAGATATAGCACTGTCCCATTTATTTTTTTTTTTTTTTATTTTTTTTTTTTATTTTTGAGTAGTTGTAGGGTTTATATTTATTTTAACTAACATTTATTTTAAGTTTAAACTATCTTTCCTGTCAAGCCTTACTTTCCCCTGGAACTGCCAATGCCAGAGTATGTAAATTTATAGTAGAACGCGCAAGGATTCAAATTATCAGCGGAAGTATTCTGAGTTAAATAGAAAGGAAACGAGTTCGAAGTGTGCTTTCTTGCTTCACGAGTGTGGAGGTGGCTAGTTAGAAATTGAATAACCACGCGTTTCGGCCTGTGTGCTTGCCTCGGCAAATTGTTAAACTTTCAACGTGGTATTCAGAGTTTGCTGAATTATCAGCGGTATTTTAGAACGCGGTGAGGTTAATTACGTTTAGAGAGCCTCGTAGTTAGTTACTTGTTAGTATCCCTTTTTAGTTTCTTATTTTTATTTTACCGCCGGGTCGGCGTAGTTTGTGAGCGTCAAGAGCACGCAATTGTAATTTCTAAAGTTGAATAAAAAGGGACTTAAACCTTTCTCAAGACTCCAATTTCCAGTTTTCTGCAGTCACCACTTTGTTGCGTGCAGGTTGGAAGCGCGCATCTTTACATTGGCGCCCGAACACTTGTCGAACTGAAATGGCCGAAAATCGGATGGAAGCCGCGGGACAACAACAAGAAATGGCAAGCCAATTGGAAGGATTTGGATAACTGGTCCAGACGTTGAGAGCGTCAATCAAGCCGAACGTCAATTTCGACGGAAAAAATTAGGTGGCGATATTTCTAGAATGCCTCGACAGCCACTTTCAGCTATACCCTGTGCCTGACAGACAAAAAGTTGCCATCGCCACATCTGCACTAAGAGGACAGGCCGCGCTATTGTGGAAGAATATAGGCAAATTTTTATTAGGGGAATTTGGAGGCCAGACATATACATTTGAAAATTTCAAAAATTCGTTATTAAAGGCCTTCCCCATAGTGAAAGATCGAGCAAGGCTAGAAGCCGAACTATATAGTTTCTATCAACGGGATATAGAAGAATTAACGGACTTTATTCTGCGAAAAATTAAGCTGACGGATATGCTGTATGGGAAGAAACCCGACGCGGAGATTATTGAAATAATCTTACCAAGATTGTTACCTGCTGTTCAAGACTACTTCGAAATTAGAAACCCAAGCACATTGCAGGAGCTCTTCGAATTGGCGGTGAAGTTTCAAAATCGCAGAATAGCGGAAAAAGCTAGAGGGGCATCGTATTCTTAAAGTACCCGAAGGCAATCTTCAAATGAGCAGACCAGAAATGCAAACCGCTCTTATAGGGGAAAGAGCTATCAAGCTAACTCATCAAACCTCGAAGGTCAAGGCCCAAAAAGGAAATTTGAAAACAAACGTCCGCGTACCCAGAAGGCAGAAGTTGAAAGGAAAGCTTTAAACGAGTAGAGGGGCCTGTGAAAGCGAGGGTCCAGACCCCGGAAGTTTAAAAAAAACCTTTAAAAAGACATTTAAATACGGTCATCGTAAAGAACTCACATCTACCAATTATACAAGTCCTGGTTGGCGATGTACCAGTAGAAGCCCTCATCGATACAGGAGCAGAAGGTAATTTTATGAGTGAGACATTTTTCAAAAAGAATTTTTATAGGTTACGATTATTTAAAAACAAAAACACAGAAATTATAGCAGCGCAAGGAAAAACCTGTCACTGCATCGGGAAATTATCATTAAACATACAGGTAAAGAGGAAAGCCTCAAAGTATTAATTTTTGTAGTAAAACATTTGCAAAATCCTCTTGTTTTAGGTATGGAGTTTTTAAGGGCCGCGAGGGCCAAATTGAATTTTCAGGACAGTTCTATTGTGCTGGAGATGGACCAGAGGGTGGTGGAACCTGTGGCACAATCGCAAGTTGACCTTAGCCATTTGAATGACCATGAAAGCCAAGCCATCCAACAAGTGGTGAGTACTTTTTCAAACTTGTTTTCAGAAAGGCCTGGTAGCTGTCAAATAGTTACGCATCAGATACAGTTAACTGCCGAAAAACCTTGTAGGACTAAACCGTATCGTTATGATAAACAAAAAGACCTAATCATCGAAGAACATATTCAGGAAATGTTAAAGAACAAAGTAATAACGCCCATAAATAGTGAGTACGCGAGTCCAGTCGTACTATGTAGGAAAAAGAACGAGTTTCCTCCTTCGGATAAAAGGGCTTGGAGGTTTGCTGTCGATTACAGAAAACTGAATAATATTACTAAATTCCCAGTTTACCCCTTGCCGGTTATAGAGGAAATTATTAGAAAGATTAAATCTACTAGATACATGACTACATTTTACTTAACGTCTGGCTACTATCAAATAGCTATGAGACCCGAAGACATACATAAAACCGCGTTTATAACAAAATCGGGCACTTATGCATTTTTACGCATGACCTTTGGGTTGTGTGGGGCCCCATCAACATTCCAGAGAGCTATGGACATTGTTCTAAAGCCTGTCCTAGGAAAATCAACTTTAATCTATCTAGATGATATAATTATAACGAGTAGTACGTTGGAACAACATATTAAAGATCTAGAAGAAGTTTTTAAATTATTAAAAGAGGCCGGTCTTACAATTAACGCCTCAAAATGCAAGTTCGCAACTAAAAAGCTTAAATATCTGGGTTATAAAATTTCGCAAAAGGGTATAGAAACTCAAGATTCAAAAATAAAAGCAATCAAGAATTTCCCACCTCCCAACACCGCCAAGAAACTTTCTTCTTTCCTTGGGTTATGTTCTTATTATCGGTCATTCATAAAAGATTTCGCTAATATTGTTGAACCCCTGTTAGTAATTAAAAGAAAGAAAAGTAAATTCACGTGGACAGCGGAAGCAAATACCGCATTTGAAAGGTTAAAAGAAGCGCTCATCAATGCCCCTGTTTTGAAATTCCCGGAGGGGGACGAAAACCTGGAAATTGCAGCAGATGCGTCGGACTATGCTGTGGGTGAGGTTCTTATGCAAAATAGCCATCCTCTGGCATTTTTTAGTAAAACGTTGAATCACGCACAAAGGAATTATACAGCTACAGAGAGAGAAACATTAGCCGTATTAATGGCTGTACACAAATTTCGAGTTTATTTCGGCAAAGCGCCAGTAACAGTCTTTTCGGATCATGCGGCTGTTGGTAGACTTTACTCGGGGAAAAACCTAACGCCCAGGTTAATAAGATGGGCTTTAAAACTCCAAGCATATAATATAATAATAAAATATAAACCGGGTAAGGAAAACAATGTAGCTGACGCACTTTCTCGTATAAAACTGGACGACGAAGGTAATGAACTTAAATGCTCTGTGTTGAATTCAAAAATTTTAGATTCTAGAGATACAATTATCGCTGAACTGAAAGCTGATCCTGAAATTGGAAGTATCTATGCATATTTGAAAGACCCCGAAAGCTTTGAACATAGAGATATGGAAGCGATAAGAAATAGAGCAGAAAACTATGAAATAATAGATAATTTATTATTTTATACGAAAACAACAAACGAAAATCTCGAGTACAAACCATTCATCCCAGCCTCGCTTCGATTAAGCATTTTGAAGGAATTACATGACGCGAAAACAGCGGGTCATTCAGGGGTCAGAAAGACTTTAAAAAGGGTACGCGAGGCGGTATATTTCCCGGAATTATACAAAATAGTAACTGCGTATGTCAGTTCCTGCAATCAATGTCAGTCAATAAATGATATTAATTACAGCCCGGCCGGGTACTTAAATAGCATTCGCGCTACATTTCCGAATGAAATTTTAGGCATAGATCTTCTTGGTCCTTTCCCCCAGAGTGAGTTAAATAAAAATCGTTTTCTTTTAGTAATTGTAGATCATTTTTCAAAATGGCCAGAAATTCTTCCACTTAAACGCGTGTCAGCCAAAACAGTCGCAGATGCATTCTTACACAGATACATTTTAAAATACGGTGCACCGAAAAAAGTACATAGCGGTAACGGTAAACAATTCGTTAGCCAAATATTTGAAAACATATGCACTGGACTTGGCATACGCCATATCAAAATGGTTCCGTATAGACCACAGGCAAACATAGCAGAAGGAGTTAATAAAAACATTGTAAAAATAATTCCAAGTTATGTTAGCACACATCACAAGCGCTGGGATGGGTACATAAATATGTTAGCTTATGCTTTAAGAACGGCAAATCACGATACTACGGGAAAACCCCAGCAGAATTATTTTTAGGCCGAAAGTTAATTACGCCTTTAGATAAATTATTCTTTGTGCAACAAAGAGAGCAAGAGTTTAAACAGAAAGATGTGCAAAAACTTATTGACCAGGCGATTAAAAGCTCGGATACGGCAAGAAATAGGCAAAAAGTACATTATGATAGAAAACGCCGTGAAGCAGATTTTAAAGTTGGGGATAAAGTATTGAAGCGGAAATTTTCTTTATCAAGTGCCCCAGACAATTTTACTGCAAAGTTAGCTCCAAAATTTGAAGGCCCCTATGTAATTCAGGAAATCAAAGGAGTCGTATTGTACCTTAAGAACGTGAGAGGGGAAATCTGCAAAGCAAGTCCCGACCAGGTGAAAACATACTATAATCAAAATGATTTTGAAATCCTTAAAAGTTTCTTGCAGGACTCAAGAAGTAGAAGGTCCAGAAATAACGTCACCCGTTCCACCACCCAAGAAGCAGAGAACTGAAGAGAGACTTAGCTCTTCTGCAACCCAGGCGACGGTAACGAAAAGAAAAAACGAAAACTTTCAGACTCCAGCATTTAAGAAAAACAAGAATGCAAAGCCACCGCGTAAAGAAACATTGGTAAAGAGGAAAACACCACCTACAACGTATCGCAGTAGAAATTATACATCAAGGAGAACGCTCCCAGGGCCAGAGAGTCAGGTGCAAACAAGGCCGCCGTTCCCGAAAATAAAAAGACAGCAGGAGGAACGAAAAGACCAGCACCAACAGAAGAAATTCAAGAATGACTCCAGACCATAGGACGCCAAGACCAAACGTCCAGGTGAAAAACGAAAAAGACAGCAACTCGACAACTACTACTCCAAGAGGCCAGCATTTTGAGGACGAAAAAGAAAAATCAATGTGGACGACACTCGAAGGTCATTAAGGAGAAGATTGACGTCCATGAAACCTATAACGTGGGAACAGTTCTGCCAGAAAAGGATGACGGAGTTCCAATCATCGAAAACTCAAAGATAAGTTAAAATTTTCTATAAAATTTTTTTTCTTTTGTTCCAAAATGTTATGCGTAAATACGAAGTTCTATGTTTTGACGAAAGTCAATGCGTCTCGGTTGAGACTTAGTTTTGTTTTACTTTATTTAGCTAAGGCAAAAGTATTATTTTCTTTCAGTATGAAATCTAACAAGCAGTTTCTGTTGGTCGAAAGACTAATTCTGTTATGTTAAAGCCAAAATTTGGCCGAAGATAAAAATAACTTCGTATTCTTGTATTAATAAGAACTTTAGTTTCAGTGACGCCAGCGTGGCGAAGAATGAGTAAAGTAAAAATTTATTTTTGTCTTATTCATTTTATGGTCAATTGTAAAAATCATATGTATTAGAATTTTGTAAATATACGTAAATACTTGAAAGTTATGTAAAAGTAGAATTTAGTCTAGAAGCAGAAAATTTTAGATGCTAAAAGTAAATGCTTAAAAGCAATGAATTCAAATTTAAGTATTAAACTGTAGATAAAATCATGCTTTAGAGCGAAAGCCTGCATGTCTAAAGATGAATGAGGGGGAAGTTAGAATGAATGTGTTTTGTAGGGTTCTCCACCTACACTTGAATTTTAAGAATGTTAAAGTAGCTCATCGATTTGTAGAATGTCGAGTAAGGTGTGTCTATTTGGTCGTTGAATTTTAACAAATCATGGTGGTTAGGGGAAGTGTTGTAATACTAAAACACGAATATTCCCGTTTGACACCAGACATGGTGGTGAGCGAGGGTAAAGTTAATTTAATGTTTGAATACTTGAATGAATGTGAATTAAGCAGTAACTAAGGAAAACAAATCGTTTAAAAACAAAAATGTATTCAGTGTCAAGAAAGTGTAAATTATAATGTATTTAGAAAGATACTGATACTTATTCCTTCCAGATGCTGGAAGGAAAAACAAGATTGATTGCTGAAGTCCAGGAAAAGTTGCTGTAAGAAGAGAGATTTAATTAAGTATACTCAGAAATTTATTATCCTTTTGTGAGATAAGATTTTTTTTATGTAAACGAGGCTCTTAAAAGTTAGTTCAGAATTGTAGAAACTTTACAACAGGTCGTTTGTAGGACCTGCTTCCAAGTTTTCCAAATTCTGGCAGCGGCAAATGTAGGGTTTATATTTATTTTAACTAACATTTATTTCAAGTTTAAACTACCTTTCCTGTCAAGCCTTACTTTCCCCTGGAACTGCCAATGCCAGAGTATGTAAATTTTTAGTAGAACGCGCAAGTATTCAAATTATCAGCGGAAGTATTCTGAGTTAAATAGAAAGGAAACGTGTTCGAAGTGTGCTTTCTTGCTTCACGAGTGTGGAGGTGGCTAGTTAGAAATTGAAGAACCACGCGTTTCGGCCTGTGTGCTTGCCTCGGCAAATTGTTTATCTTTCAACGTGGTATTCAGAGTTTGCTGAATTATCAGCGGTATTTTAGAACGCGGTGAGGTTAGTTACGTTTAGAGAGCCTCGTAGTCAGTTACTTGTTAGTATGTCTTTTTATTTTCTTATTTTTATTTTACCGCCGGGTCGGCGTAGTTTGTGAGCGTCAAGAGCACGCAATTGTAATTTCTAAAGTTGAATAAAATGGGACTTAAACCCTTCTCAAGACTCTGTCTAATTTCTAGTTTTCTGCAGTCACCACTTTGTTGCGTGCAGGTTGGAAGCGCGCAACTTTACATAGTGTACTTTTGTTACGTAAGTTATTCGAATAAATTTCTTTTGAAAGTTATCGTAAGTTATTTCTTTTGAAAAAATGATATATTATATTTTTCAGGGATTACTTAACTAGCGCTAAGGGATTAGTTAAGAAGATGTAGAAAATTCCTTATGTGAGTACTTAAAAACATCTGAATTTTCTACACAGCTTGGCGAGTTCACTTTACCAGGAAACAAAGCTTTACGTTTAGCTTATGTAAGATTTGCAAAAGAAAAAAAATTGCCAAGAATTGTTAGTTGCTAAATTTTTGGAAACACATATGAGAAGTTTACAGAATTAAAAAGAGTTTTCGATGTTAAAGCTATACGCTTGAGTAATATCACTTCTGTTGCTACTGGCGGTGCTTCAGCAATGATAGGAAGATACCTAGGCTTTCTGGCATACTTAAAAAAGCTGTATTGAATGTATTTTCAGTATATTGTGTCATTCATCAACATCATTTAGTCGCAAAACATCTTAGTGAACGTTTGCATGGATCACTAGATTATGTCATTAGGAGCAGTTAATAAGGAATGCCTTCGATGAGAGATTATTTGCTCAACTTTGGAAAATTACGAAAACTATAATGGTTTACTACTTCACACAGAAGAACGCTGGTTATCTAAAAGTTCATGTTTAAATCGATTTTATGCGTTCTTTGATTCACTATTGGAATTCCTGGAAAGGAAAGACAATGATTCGCGAAACAATTTATTTAATATGACTATATGACTGATTTATTTGCCAAATTTAACGAAACTAATTTAAAACTGCAAGGTGACGAATTAAATTTAATCAAAACTAAAAGTGTAATATCTGCATTTATTGCAAAACGTTTTCTGTACAAACAAAACTTGGGAAGAGGAGAATGTTTTCAAATTCTAAATCTTTCGAAGTTGCAAAATAGAGATGAAGATTTGCTTGCTTACTGTCAATACCTCTTCATGCATTCTTCATTCTCTTTGGCTCTTCATGCAGATCTGAACCAAAGATTTAAACCCTTTTGAACGTGGACAAACTCAGATCCCAAACACAAATGAATCTATACTAATACAGGAGTAGCTTATTGAAATATCCACAAATGAGGAACTTAAATCAATGTTGGAACAAGGATAGCACAAATTCTATTTTCCCAATTTTATATCCCGCCTTATGTTTTTTGTACAAAAGTTGTTGACTGCTTTCTTGTCTTCCTATTTGGTAGAACGTGGATTCAGTGCTGTTATGAACCTCATCACACACACACACACACACAAAAAGAAACTGAATAGAAATTGGTGCTCGTAGGGATTTGTGGGCGCTTCTCACATTGAGCCGGACATAAGTACACTTATAATATCTCATCAAGTTCATCCAAGTCATTATTTTTTTTATTTTATTTTAAACAAAAGTTATAATTTCAATAAATACTTCTTCAACAAAATTTCGTTTTTCTAATTTTTCATTTTTATACTATGCATTTATGCAGCTTTTTCACTTGGTGGTCCATGGGCAAGTTTTGACTATAAAAAGGGGTTCATGGGTCAAACAAGTTTGGGAACCACTGATGGTTGCTTACAAGCATACTTAAGAAATAAGAAATAATTTTGTTTCATTAAAATTCGTAGGTTAAACTATCGAATACAAATTCGGTGGCATGTTTATGAGTTCCTAGTGATTCTAAAACATTCACATTATAAGTATTCCATTGCGATTTCTTAAAATTAAGCAAATAATATTTTTAAACTTTGGTCCCAATTTTGAATTTTCGTAATTCTTGACTGGAATTTTAGACTATATATCACTTTATTAACGAAACACAAAGCAGTACTTTGGTGAATTTATGTATTTGTTTGAACTTTATTCATTAAAATGCACAAACGAGAACATTTAACGTAAAGAATAGCACTTCAAAATCTGTACAAAAAAGTGATTTCAGCATTTCTAGAGACAAAGTGAGCATCTAATAGCTAATTGCATGATGGTTTGATGTACATTTTTATCCGCTCCTCAGATGAGAAATCTGTGATGCTTTATTATGTAAAGCATATGTTTCCAGAGAAAGCATGTGAGGACTCTTAATAATCTTTGGCAGCGTAATTAATACTCCAAAAATGTAATACTTCTAGTTTTAAAATGAAACTAAACATTAGGGTGCAAGATCATGCAGGTACATGTGCATATTACATAAATACATATATATACTTACACCCATATAAATATATATATATATATATATATATATATATATATATATATAAGATATAAAATGCGAAATAAAATTACTAATAAAATTATTGCAATAGTCCTTTTAATACTGTTTTTAATTTGCCTACGCCCCTTCTTTTCTGTTAATCTAAAATGCTTCATCTGAAAATTTATCAGTTTATGTAATCAGGCTTGCAATGCGAAGAAATCTCAGCCAATCAGATTAAATAAATTTTTATTATAAATATCGCCCTACTACTAAAACTGCTTATCCCTTTTTTCCTCTAAGTTGCAAATTTTTACATACAAAACCTGTGCGGTGCATTACGCCCCCAAGAGTGATGTGCACCGCAAGAATGTTCACGAATAAATTAATATGTTCTTTCGACAAAACTGTCTTCCTTATTTCTTTTGTGAATCGAAGCATTGGGTTCTCTTCAAGGAGCTATGATGCAGATAAGCATTTCATCGTTTAACGGCTATATTCTAGATTTACGCTGCGATCTTCTGATTCATTCAGTTTCGCAGTCAAAATTATCATAACATACGCCATTTATATACATTCATTTATGTATTTATATACTAATGACAGTTCTCATATGTAAAACGCACACACTTATGCATGTTTATTTGTAGATTTTATAGCTAATTCTCACTTTATATCCTACAGAAGGGATGGTGGCACTTTGAATGAAATTTTTCTCCCTTCGGAAAATATGACAGAAATTACTGAAAGCACTTCCTGAATTTTATGTTAACCTATCCTACAGTTTATTTGCCTATACTATGTACCTGGGGACAAGAAGGTAATATATTTCGAAATATGACAATATTGAAGAGTAAGGAAGAAGGATAAAAGAATGTCTGCCTTGAGCGACAACTGAGAAACCTGTATACTCAATACTAACCATCGAGCTTATTGTAATAATTTATGGTGTGTAAAAAGATATACTATACTACTCCTGATAGGGCTTAAAATTGATGGCTAGTCCAGATTCTGATCGGGGCGAAAACTGCCAGCAACAGTTTAACGACAAGAAGACAGATAGTTTTCATTTCCAACAGCTTTAGCGCGTATGTCATTGATCAGTTGGATGTCAGGAGGCTATTTCTTTTACAGCAAATACTATTAATTTTTGGATCATAGAAGAAGAGCTAGGTTTTGAAAGCACTTTATAGCGTTCCAGAAAAGAGGGTAGAACAAAATCTTATTTCTTATAAAAATGGCAAGTAATGCGCTTTCTAAATCATTGCCGATGTATTTATTTGCTCTAAAAATATCTGTTAATACGAGTTTAATAATCGAGTTTATTTATATTTTATTTGAATAATTCTTGGTTCTGGATTTCAAGGAATTAAAAAACTATATGGTTTTATTTTAATTCCTTGAAATCTATACTAATAACTATATATAAGTAGAAATGACGATTTTTTATTTGAAATTTTGCATCATAAATTATTTTATATGGTATTATTCCTCCCAAATCCGCAATCTAGAAATTACATATATTAAAATACCCTTTTTTATGACAAATCATTTTATATTAGAACAGCACATTTCGACCATAAATAAAAAAACTAAACAGCACTTTTCTTAGTAACAGTTAGATGGTCACAGAATAGGGAGTCGAACGAGGCTTTATAAATCCATTTTAATCTTAATATTTTTTAGACAGAATCCTATTTACAAATATTAATCCGCTATAATTTTAAATTAAATGTAAGTGTGTGACAGTCACCTTAACAGTATTCTTAGTAAATGATTTAATGTTTAAAAAGTACATGAAGAAATGTAAGTGATTTCTGCTTTAAAGGCCTAAGCGACATGGAGAAATGGTGCAACATTGTGCTTTGCTGTTTGACCAAACATTTGTACAAAATTTTGCTTGTGTCAATGTAACTTAAAAAAATTTACAAACTAACAAAACTAAAACTGACAAAACTAAACAAAACTAACAACACTAAACGAAAGTAAAACTGCAAACTGCGAAATCCAAAGAAGTACGTATCTCTTAAACATACTTAACTAAAAAGTTTAGATGTTTTGTTGCCTTCTTACTCCCAAATTTTTGCAAAAATATATGGGATTTAATATTACTTATTGCAGTACTAAACCACAGTCTGTGTATGGAAATTAACAAAGGCTGCGGTATATCAAGGAATAAAAATTTCGGTACATTATCTCATAAATTTCGTAATATATAGCGGTTTCCGACACAATACTTCTTCAATACTTCACAATACTTCGTTTAACTTACACAATACTTCGTTTTTTATAAAATTTTTATCAAGTTGCAGCTTATCGCACCAGAATGATTGCTCTCTACACTTAACTCTTAAAGTTTCAGATGACAACTAGTAAGCCACCATTTTCTTAAAGAATCGGATAAGCGAATGCGTGGGAATGGGATTGGAAGAATTAAATGTAGAGAATAATTCCAGCTTTAAATATGTATACACATTTTGAGACTTGGCGATAAGATTAAATGAAGATAAAACCAAATAAAATTATAAATAAATAGTGTTAAATAAAAATTAAACGAAGGTGGATCAATTATTTTATTCTTTCATTTTACTATATAACTCAAACTTTGCTCAACATTGAGCAGTTAAAATAAATCAGATCGTGATATTAATCAATGACTCCGCTGTATGCAAAATTTCGGGTAAAAATATTCTTAAATTTGAATAAACAATGACTTGTTGAATACGTCCATTTCACACAAATTTTTCTTTTTCTCTTCGCCCTTTTTTAATATAAGATGTAGAATTTTCAGCAGTCGTATGAGACTAAGTTCTGGTAAATGCTATTCTGGAGTTTTATGGGTTAACATGGCCTTGAAAAAGGTATTTGTGCAGTACAGCTTGAATGAAATTTCTGTTAGCTCAGGATTTACTCTCGTAATATAAATATTGTTACGAAATGTACAGGCGCGGTGAGATGGCTTCCCCGCAAAGCAGCTTTAGGGTTGGCATAAAATGACAAGGGAAGGCAGGGTTGCCACATTTGGAGAGAAATCGCCCATTTGGCGACATTTAGTGACAAAATTGGCGATATACCATGGACGGATGGAGAACCTTCTGGAACGAATTCTTACCGGTTTAGCCCAGAATGTTCTCGAACACAAGCCGAAAGCTATATAAACCCTGCTGTTCCGCAGTCAGTTAGTGTATGTGTGTCTCTCATCGAGTGTGTGTGCCTCGTCTAGAGTGCGAGTTAGTAGTATTGAGAGTGTGTCCCGTCTAGCGAGTCAGTCCATGCGGAGTCGATCGAGTTGACAGCCGGGCAGCGAGTGCCGAGTGGGTCGTCGAGTGCATCGAAAGAGTCTCGTAGTGTATCCCGGTTAGTGCATCGTCGAGAGAGCGTGTTGAGCTCCGGGAACGACTGAACCGTAGAGCCAGGAGCTGTGCTCTGTGTGTCGTCGAGTGCATCGTGAATTGTAGCGTGGAGGGTCTCAAGAGTACGTGGAGCTTCGAAAACGACCAGGCAGAGTCGCGAGCTGTACTCAAGTGCTTTGCCGTGAAGCCGTCTCCACCGTGATAGCCTGATAACTTGGAGGCTGCGCCGCTGATCGTGTCAGCGTGTTTATAGTAGATCTCCGACGACTGTAAAACGAAACTTTGGAGCTGTCCTGATCAGTATTGGCTAAATAAAGTGTGTTATTCGATTCTTAATCAAGTGTCGTCGTTATTCACTCCAAATCCACACGAACCCCGTACGAACGTGAAGGAAGAAAATAACGTAACAACTAGTGTCAGAGGCAAAGAAAAACGTAACAATATGAATGTGTGACGAGAACTAATAGCTCTTTGTCTTAATATTACCGTTTTTAGAGCAAACAAAGCTCTTTCTCATAGGTTCGAAATCATTTGCCTTCCAGTTCTTTATTATAGAAATCTGTATAATCTGATTCTATTATTATGGATTTCATTTGGTTTGATTTATTTGATTATGGCAAAGCACTGGAAGGCTGTCTGCTTAAGGGGAGGGATGCCTTCATGGATGACTTTCTAAGTGAATCTGACTCGTATACATATTATACATGGCGGAACCAAGAAAAAGCCTTTTCAGCCGGCCCGTTCGCGGGTTTCTAACTTCGGACTGAACTACCAGTGTTTAGCGACTTTACCGCTTGGCCGCTGGTAGTCGTGATTTCAGAATAAATTTCGTATTATAGGATTTTAAGGCCTCCAGTGTATTTTGAGAACGCTTTCAGAAATTCTAAAATGTTTTAGAAAAGAAGAAGTGTATAAGAAATGATGTGAAATAGTACAAATTTGATTGAGAGTAGATAGAAACCGATAATTCCTTAGCAGTAGGGCAACATACCGCAGGAAGAACGTGGAAGTGTAGCAAGGACGAGTTGATGTGCTGCAAACAGAAGACTGATGCAAGATCAGTGAATAACGACATCGTCTAAGGGAAATAACAAAACCGTTAAAAGCATAAATAAGTATATGAATCAGATTTCTTTAAAGTTTCGTTCATATTTTACATTTCTCTATATTTTGTTCAGTGGTCCAATTTTTTATTTTTAACATTTTCATAGTACATCGTATTTCATATATGTTTAGTTATTATAAAACTTTCTAATTAGCTGATGTTCTGTTTCAAATTTAAAATTCATTAAGTTTTTGATAATTTTTTTCATGTACCTATTTATTAAAATTATTTTTTTAACTTACAAATTCCTTCAATTGAATTTTTCAGCTTAAAATCTCCTTCTTATTATAATACAGTACTTAGTGATAATTTCTATACTTCCCATGTGTTTAGCTCAGTGTTTCTTATATTGCATTATTACGCTTGAAATATTTTTAATTTGTTTCGCTCATTCGGACCATAAATCACATTTCTGTTAGTATCAAGATTTGCTCTTTTGCTGATGAAATGAACATCGACACATCCTCATTCTTTAATTTGCAAGCTTTTTAAATTTCTAGCTTTCGTTCGTTCCGTTTTTGACATTGTCATATCTTGCATGTAAGTCTTTTTTTATTATTGTTATCTTCCATAACTTTATTCTAATGTAGATTCTTGCCATTTTAGTTTAACATCCTTTCAACTACTAAGTTTCATTCTAAGCCTATTTTAACCAATTATTATTTTGTAATGTTGCGCGCTTCCAACCTGCACGCAACAATAGTGGTGACTGCTAAGAACTGGAAAGTAGACAAAGTCTTGAGAAGGGTTTAAATCCCTTTTTATTCAACTTTAGAAATTACAAATGCGTGTTCTTGACGCTCACAAACTACGCCGACCCGGCGGTAAAATAAAAATAAGAAACTCAAAAAAAGAATAATAACGAGTGACTAACTACGAGGCTCTCTAAACGTAACTAACCTCACCGCGTTCTAAAATACCGCTGATAATTCAGCAAACTTCTGAATATTACGTTGAAAGATTAACAATCTGCCAAGGCAAGCACACAGGCCGAAACGCGTGGTTCTTCAATTTCTAACTAGCCACCTCCACACTCGTGAAGCAAGAAAAGCACACCTTCGAACTCGTTTCCCTTCTATTTAACTCAGATTATTTCCGCTGACAATTTGAATCCTTGCGCGTTCTACTAAAATTTACATACTCTGGCATTGGCAATTCCAGGGGAAAGTAAGGCTTGACAGGAAAGATAGTTTAAACTTAAAATAAATGTTAATTAAAATAAATATAAACCCTACAATTTATTTTTTTTCAGCTGAGTTCATATCTCGTACAACGAGATAAACGTTATTTCCAGACGAACAAGTCAATACGCACTAGATAATTTTTCATCAACTGTCGTAAATCATTTAATTTAAACACCAT
This sequence comes from Stegodyphus dumicola, assembly GCF_044657685.1. Taxonomy (NCBI): domain Eukaryota; kingdom Metazoa; phylum Arthropoda; class Arachnida; order Araneae; family Eresidae; genus Stegodyphus; species Stegodyphus dumicola. The sequence goes on from NC_140780.1 coordinate 138,115,005, forward strand.
GGAATTATATAAATTAATAAAACATAGTTATTTCGTATTACATATGACGGATTGATCCAAAAACTAAATAAATTAATAATTCTGCCGTACTTTTAATGGCACTCAGTTTGAACAGTTTTAGAATTTTTTCTTTAGAATTACTGCTTGAAAAGCTTTTATTTCAAGAACATTTCATATATGAAAAAACAAAATTGGGGGATTTCAAAAAAGGATTTACATTCGAACTTATCTTCTATTTCGGATAAAAAAATGTCTCAATATATGAATTCTTCTTGGGTTTGACATAAAATCACAAGAAATAAATAAAATTATAAATCGGGGTAACTGGCATTAGTTTAGTGGAGGTAGCTGGAATTGTGCTCTAACTTAAAGGCCTGCGTGACGCCATCGTGACGACTGCATTTGCTTGTACTGTCCTGGTGTTTCTCGATACAAAGGTTGTTCGACTGTTCTGGCCAGCACATTTTCTAGATCTCTCCCTGACTGAGAAATTCTTGTCATGGGTTGCTGAGAAAATGGCACGCCTCTCAGCAAATGCATAGCTAAAGTTTAATTCCTACATTAAGAATATATGTTCAAATCAGATTGAATCCTGAAGTAGAATTTAACGCAATATAATAAACCTTGGAGCAACCCTAAGTATTTGCTAAGCAAATGGACTGCTGAAGCTATAAAGAAGAAAATTTAATTTTATTTATCAAGGAAGCGAACGAAAATTACTTTCAGCTAAAGTCTGTCTCTCTAAATTAACGAATATTGCTGTCATTTCCTACTCTAACTAGTTTGCACTATGATGGGAAGTGACGAAAATGAAAGTAAATGTTTCTAAGAATATAACTGGGTTAGTTACTATGCGACCCTTGTATATTGACACTTGAATAGTCAATTTACTGACTAAGATGTACTGACTAATTGTAATTATACTGGCACTTGAATAGTCAATTTTTTCGGATTCTGAACAATGCAAAGACCACACCAGATCATAGTATTACCTTTCGTTCAGAAACGTTAACTGTAAAAGACTCAAAACAGCTAAACATTGCACATCAGATAATTTTTGTTTTCAAGCAATTATAAACTTACTTAAATTTCATATGATAAAACTGATACAGGAGTGTCATAAACTACATTATACATTTAAGGAGCAAAGCTTGCAAGTTTCAGGAAAAAATCGAGAAGGATATCTTTAAGGAAAAGATTGCGAATTACAGTACTCTGAACCCGAAAGTTTAACAGAAATACAAATCCTCATAAGTAACATGCTATGAAGTTTACTGAATCAATATAAAATGATACTTTTTAAGAGCTTGGTAGATTATTCAGATGCAAAATATTTTCCAGATGAAACAATCTTAAATAAAAGTAATAACCGAAGGCTAATTTTGCTGACTTTTTCCTACAGTGTTTAGTTGGCAGGTGGTTTCAAAATTTTCCATTAAATATCACACATGTTTGGGAGTATTCTATCTTTAAAACACACAGGATATTTTTATTTTTAAAACAGCTGCTAGCAACTTGATCATTACAATTTTTTGTGCTTCCATCAGTCACGAAATTCCGTTTATTTTTTTAACCTAATTTACTAATAATAGTTTCTTCTTGAACAATAAGGAAAACTGTGCCTTGGATAAAGATTCCGACGAAGTGATAGCTTTGTACATCTGTGTTTTCATTGGCAGAGAAAGTGCGCAATTTCTCCATAAGTTTGCCATCAAATTTATGTTTTGATTTATTTAGAAAATTTTTATTTTTTTTTAAACACCTGCAAGTTGCATCTAAATTTTCTTGGAAAAATATAATTTCTTCTGCTAGTAGAATTTGGAGCATATCTGTTAAACTAATAAGATATCTCAGTTTTTTTCTCACTTATAATTATCAACGCTATGTCTGTGATTTTATGTTTATCTTTTTTCTGTATAGAAAGTTTTCAAAATTGCTGAGTTAGAACTTCTTGAAATGCAGCTGTTTACCTACCCAAATTTTTCTGTTTTAGTAAACGTTTCGAAAGCCCGTCATGATTGCCTACTCTTCTGTAAATGTACTTATTCTTATATGTAATGTATTTACTAAACAGATTGAGTCATGATTTTTATTGCAACCGAATATTAAAATATGATTATGCATATTTATTACCGTGGAAGTTAATATGAAGAATACCTGTCTCGAAAAACTTTTATCTTTTTTTACAATGACCTAAACTTAAATATACGGGTTGTTGTAATAATTAACTGTTAATAATTACGCAAGAAAATTAATTTTTTCGAGAACAGTCAATGAATTGTATTTATATCCCTGTGCCACTTATTCCCATTACAGTCTTAAAGTTTATATTAAGTTCATACGCATCAATCTTTTTAAAGCAATGCAAGCAGTTAAACGTGGATAATCCAAGAAACAGCTGTGCCTTTTAATTTAAAGAAACATGAGTCCGTACATGACATTTTAATCAAACTTTGATTTTCCATTTAAATTACTGTCTCGTATTACCCTTCTGTAAACGTTTAAACTTGGACAAAAGAATGAACATCGGGGGGGGGGGGAACTCAAAATCCCTATTTCTGCTTTTCATCTTGAGTTATCTCACAAGACAGGAAAGTTCCCTCTGGTAACTGTCTGAAAAAGTATGTTGATAACAAGGTTAGACATGTCACAACAAGATGTATTCAATCTCGCCGTGGTTAAATCAACCATGAGATTGGAACTCGGCTCTAGACAAGGGAGATATTTTTGTTTCGCTCCCGTTTGATCGTTCGATCGTCAATTCATCACAACGGTTGAGAGCAATTTAACGAAAAGAAAGATAATGGAAAATAAGAACATAGAGTAACCAGTGTCAGATTTAAATTCACTCCAATGACTTACGGAAAGAAATGGAGAAAAGCTTTTCTCAGAGATCACAAGTGTGTTTGCAGTTGATAAAATATTTATGCTACTGTGAAATTACTTTCGAAATGAATATAACTTATAGAAATTATTGCTTTAAAGTTATAATTCTGCTTGGCGAAATTATGATCAAATAACATATGTTTGAAAAACTGCTGTTGCTCAGTAATTAAACATTTTTAAAATAAAAAAAAATATATTTTCTAAAGTGTTAAATATGTCTGAGAGTTTTTGACGGGAAATATAATTTCAACTTATTTCACTCATAAATTCATTAAATTACTACTTGATAAAACAAAAACAGCATAAGCTTTTATTATCACTGTTGCGAGTTGAACATATTACGTATGTAAAATGCCAGCTAATTGTCACGAAAGACAGATTATTTTTATTTAAATATAAATCCATTAAATTTGTTAGTTTTAAAGAGAAAAGAAAATGTAATTTTCACATAAAATTTTATCGAAAATCTGTATTGAATAATGTCCACCTTTATTAAATTCTTTGCAACTTCTGACACTACCACATCTTGTTTTTGTCCTCAGTGTACAGACGAATATATTCCTGTCATAGCTACAGGAAAAAAAAATCTAAATTTCTTAACACTTTTTCTGTAACGGGCCTTGTATCTATTTAACTTTACAAGTATTCTTATACAATACACAAACACTGGTGAATTCCTCATTGAACACTTTACAGAGCAGAATACCATTAAGGAAAATATATTAGCTTACTATGAAAAGATGCTAATCCAAGCTATTCAATTTCTCAAATGAAGATGAAATTTGGCTTAGGCACAAACGAAATGACTACTTAGAAAGAAGTTCCTAAATTTAAAATTCAAAAACTTATCTTTCACATACGCATAGTCCATACCAGCTTCTCAACGACGGGCGATTTTCATAAATTCTGGGGGAATGCAGTCAGCTTCTTCTTTAGCTGTTAAATATTCAGTTTTAATTTATGAATATAAAGGGCTTTTTCATTCACGTTTTGATATTTATATAATAACTAAAATTTTTTCTGCTTCATTTATAAAACACGCTAAAAATAATCTAAATATAAAAAAATGTAAATGTATTTTTTTGAGCTTTAGAAGAGAGGAGAGAGAAATTAGCTAGCAGTGGTGAAAGGGGTGCATGAATTAAAACAAGTTCCGAACTACTAACTTATCCTTACGCGTACATTAGACTCACAAAATAAATTCGTTGAGAATTAATCGAAAATTGAAGTTAAATAAGTATATTTGATGACCGACATGGATGATGCGAACTACGTAACTTCTCTATTCAGCGGGTATCGATGTAAAATGAAAACGATTAACTTTAATTTTTTATTAGTTTTATCCTAATTGATCCTTTGATACATTTGCTCTAAATGAACGAAATTCATTACACTAAATAGTTTCCGTTTCTGCTACTTTAGCAAACTTATAAGGCATTTCTCCTACTTCCCTAGCGTACCTTTGTAGTGTAGTGGTTCTGCACACTGGGCCGGTATTCCAGAGGTCAGTGGTTCGATTCCCAGCGAAGGTGATTGCTCGTTTTTCATCTCTCTTGCTTCCAAAAAATCCTAATATCTCTACAGTGGCGACCGAAATAAAAGGTGCTAGATGAGGATTCTCCACACCCAGGATTTGACGATTGGGTACCCTAAAACCACAATTGCCCTTTAAAAAGCGGATTATATAAGGTACTTCTATCCCTTTCCTAGCGTGCCTTCGTGGTGTAGTGGCTCTGCACGCATGGGCCGTGGTTCGATTCCCAGCGAAGGCGATTGCTCGCTTTTTCATCTCTCCGGCTTCCAAAAAATATACCTAATGACTCTAGAACAAGGATGTCAAACTCGCGGCCCGCGGGCCGCATGCGGCCCACAACAAATATTTTTGCGGCCCGGCCAATATATCGGCAAATAATAATATATAATTGTGGTGTTCGCGGCCCCAACCTGCACGCAACAATGATAGTGACTGCTATGAACTGGAAAGTACACAAAACTCTTAAGAAGGGTTTAACTCCCTTTTTATTCTACTTTAGAAGTTACAGATGCGTGCACTTGACGCTCACAAACTACACCGACCCGGGGGTAAAATAAAAATAAGAAACTAAAAATGAATAATAACAAGTTACTGCCTACGAGGCTCTCTAAACTTAACTAACCTAACCGCGTTCTAAGATACCGCTGATATTTCAGCAACTTCTGAATAAAGTTGAAAGATTCAACTATCTGCCGAGGCAAGCACACAGGCCGAAACGCGCGGTTCTTCAATTTCTACCTAGCCACCTTTACGCTCGTGAAGCAAGAAAGCACACTTACTAACTTGTTTCCCTTCTATTTAACTCAAATTACTTCTGCTTAAAATTTGAATACTTTGCGCGTTCTACTAAAATTTACATACTGTGGCATTGGCAATTCCAGGGGAAAGTAAGGCTTGACAGGAAAGATAGTTTAAACTTAAAGTAAATGTTAGTTAAAATAAATGTAAACCCTACATAATAATAAAATAACATATCGACGAAGAAAAAAAATGAAATGTTTACTGCTAAGTAATTAACGATAATTTATTCAGTGTTGTTAGATTACTCACAGCGAGCTGACACACACACTACTTAAATTACAAATGCGTGTGAGTAGCTTGCGATCAGCTACCTTCGGCCTTCGGGACACGTGCACTCAGAACTTGTACGCATCCCCCGATAGACGAATGTGGTCGAACTCATGGTCTCAGTTTTCCAATCATAGTTTTGCACGATATATTGGTGCATGCATGAGCATGCACTTTGCTTTATTATTAATTATTACTTAATTCATATTGTTACGGATTTCATAGTTATTTATTTAGTTAGTTTTTTTATTTAGAATTGTAATTAGATTTGCTTCATGTTGCCTTAGCAACGCAGACGATATTTGAAAAGACAGCTGCGTTGTAAGGTTAAAAATAGAACAGCGCGTGCATTTAATACCTAATAAATAAATATCTCGTAATTGCTGTTGCCATCCACAAAAATCTAGATATTTATAGATGTTTCCAATATATTCGAGAAATTAATTATAAAGCTTATAAAAGCCGAGAACAAACAACTCATCTCAGTAGTAGCTGTAGTTCTAGCGAACTGTTTGTTTACTTAATGCTGTGATTGATTTGTAGCGATTTCGCTGTGAGATAGAATTAGTTTCTCTGTTTTGAATTGATTTTTGCTAAACGTTTGACATTTTGTGATATTGTTAGAATATTTTTGAAGAAATATTTCAGCATTTTGATTTATCTCTTGTGGAAAGAATAAATTTTTGTTAACTTTTGAACGTTAACCGTGTTTATTCCAGCCCTTTGTGTTCAGTATGTCTATATCAAAACCAAGTGGTAGTAAAATTAAACGAAAAATCGCTGACGAACATAGAATATTCAAGTAAAATGGGAATTAGAATATTTTTGCTGTGGAATAAAGGATAAAATAATCTGCTTGATATGTAATAATACTATTAATGTACCAAAGTTATATAATATTAAACTTCATTATGAACAACACAAATCGAAATATAACAATTACGGAGGATTAATGAGAGAAGAAAAGTTGAAAGAGCTCAAGTTAGGAGTGAAAAAGCAACAATCCATGTTTAGTAAAGTAATGCAAGAAAGTAAAGCGGCGGTACATGCTAGCTACGTCTTGTCCGAGTTGATAGCTAAACATTCGAAGCCTTTTACTGACGGTGATTTCATCAAGGAATGCCTAATGAAAGCTGGAGAAATTCTTTGTCCTGGAAATGTGAAGGCTTTTCAATCAATTTCATTGTCTCGAAACACAGTTGCGGAAAGAGTTACGGATTTAGCCGCGAATTTAAGTGATAAGATCAAAGCAAAATCATCTAGTTTCCAAAGTTTCTCCATTGCCTGTGACGAGAGCACGGACATTAGTGGCAAAGCTCAATTAGCAGTGTTTCTTCATTCTTGTGACAAGAATTTTAACATTTTTGAGGAATTACTGGAACTAATACCGATGCCTGGTACTACCACAGGAGGAGATATATTTGCTTGTGTTTTTGGACTTCTGCAGAAATACAATCTACCTTTGGCAAAATTAAATTCTGTAGCTACAGATGGCGCTCCATCAATGACCGGGAAAAACAAGGGCTTCGCAGCATTACTAAGAAAAGAACTTAGTGAAATTCACGGTTCAAACATTCATCATATGCATTGTATTATACACCAAGATGTTCTATGCACGAAAGTAATAAATATGGAGAATGTTTTGTCTATATAAAAAAAGTTATAAATTTTATAAGATCTCGAGGTTTAAATCAGCGTCAATTCACTGCTTTCTTAAGTGAGTTAGATAGTGAATATTCGAGTTTGTCCTACTATACCGAGGTACGTTGGTTATCTTGCTCCAAGATTCTCAAACAATTCTGGGATTTGAAAGAAGAAATATGTCAGTTTTTAAAAACGAAAAATCAAGACGTAAGTTTGTGTTACGATCTAATATGGATACAAGATTTATCTTTCTTGGTTGATATAACCAAACACTTAACCGATTTAAATTTATCGTTACACGGAAAAGATCATATCATTACGAACATGTTTGACATAATTAAAGCATTCAAATGTCAACTAGTTCTTTGGGAAAAACAACTTAAAAATGAAGATTTGACGCACTTCCCGACGTGCAGCATGAACAAATCAAGTTTAGATGATACTTGTTCGTATAAAAAATACGCAGAAAAAATTGCAAATTTAACAACTGAATTTGAAACGAGGTTTAATGATTTTAGTTCCCTCGAAGACATTTTTTTTTTTTTGTTTTCTTCGATTTTCTCAATAAGTATTGACTCAGTACCCAGCCATATGCAAATAGAGGTAATCGAGATTCAATGCAACTCAAATTTGAAAGCAAAATTCATTGAAGTGGACGTGCCTGAATTTTACAAATATTTACCAGCCAGGTTTGAAAATACTCGAAAATTCGCATATGAAATTATTTCCATGTTTCGTAGCACTCATCGGTGCGACCAGTTATTTTCAGTCATGAAAGGTAATAAGTCTCCTATTAGAAACCGTATTAATGATGCTCACCTTGGGTCAGCGTTGAAAGTTATCACTGCAAACAAAATTTCTCCCGAAATAGGAAAGATAATAGCAGAGAAGAAATGTCAAGTATCAGGACGTAAACATTAAATTTTTCTTGTTCTTTTCTATATATATGCTTATTATTGTATTATTCAAAATAAATCTACGTTTCTATGAATATAGATTTTTTTTTTTTTTTTTTTTTTTTTTTTTTTGCCCGCCTAAAGTTAAACCTTGTTTGTTTGGCCCAAATGTACCTATGAGTTTGACATCCCTGCTCTAGAAGCTAACCTTTAATTGCACTTAAAATATAATAATGCAAAATTAACATAAGCGACAAATGAATGACTGATAAATCTCCAGAATTGGTGAGAAATCGGTCTGGTTTGGTCTATTTGATTATGGAAACAAACTATAGGCTCTTTGCCTAAAGGAAGGGATGCCTTCATGGAGGACGTTCTAGGGAAAACTGGCTCCTATACACGCTATACATGGGGAAAACTACGGAACAACCCATGCAGTCAGTCTGCTCGCCAGGATTCGAACGCCGGACCGATTTACCAGTGTTCAGCGACTTTACAGTTCAGCCGATGGTGAGCATGTACAGGGTGAATCTGAAAAAGTGAGCAATACTTTACGGGGTGATAGAAAGCAGCTATACAAGCAGTATTCAACATAGAACGTTTGGGCGGAACTCAAACGATGAACCAGTGGGTGGCATTGCAAATGGCATACATAAAAAGAGGCGGTCCTGGAACCCAACGGCATTTTCTACAGAGGATTGTTGAGACGATGGCTGGTTATACAAATCACGAATCTTCCGGGGCGATGGTTTGGTTGAGATGGTCCCACAGCTTTGCCACCAAGATCAACGAATCTCTCGTGTTTGGACTTTTTCCTGTGGGGTTCCTCCCTTTAAAACCAATAAGGATCTAGTGGCCAGGATCGATGTTGTTGCCGGCGATACACGGGAAATTCCTGGCGTCTTCACAAATGTGCGTCAGTCCCTATCCCACAGGCGTGAAGCTTGCATTACAGCTGGCGGGAGTTCGTTTGCGCAATTTCTTTGAGCATGTACAGTGGATGGACAAAAATATGGAAACACCTTGTGAAATGCATGTTTGAAAAGAAAGATTGATTTTAATGAAATATGTAGGTGGTGCTGGCGTTTTTGACTACTAACGCCACCTATACAACTTCGTAAATGTGCTAAACAGTTCAGTTGTTGTCGGAGTACTGTTATGTGAGGTTGTCATTCCATTATGTCAGAGTTAACAGACTTCGAACGTGGGCATATTGTTGGAGCACGTATGGTAGGTGCTTCCGTAAGCAAGGTAGCCGAGGTGTTTAGTGTTTCAAGAGGTACTGTATCAAAGATTTATTCCGCGTATTTGAAAAGCGGAAAAACATCATCTACTAAATCACAGCGCGGACGAAAGTGTGTCCTGAGTGATCGTGACAGACGATCATTAAGGGCAATTGTGACGAAAAATAAGAAGACCACAGCTGCAAAAGTTACTGTTGAAATGAATGTTGTGTTACCGAACCCTGTGAGTACCAAAACAATTAGAAGGGAGCTTCATAAACGGGGAATTGCTGGCCGTGCTGTAATTGAGAAGCCACTCATCAGTGATGCTAATGCCCGTAACAAGAAAAGGTGTTGTTTAAGTCGTAAAGCCTGGACTATAGAGCAGTGGAAGCGAGTAATATGGTCTGACGAGTCTTCTTTCACATTGTTTCCCACTTCTGGCCGAGTTTACGTCTGGAGAACGCCATCTCAAGCCTATAATACAGACTGCTTGTTGCCAAGAGTGAAACATGTCGGGGGTTCTGTTATGGTTTGGGCAGCCATATCGTGGTTCTCTGCTAGCCCCATGATAACTGTGTCAGGGCACATGACTGCCAAGACTTATGTGAACATTTTGGCCGATCAAGTTCATCCCATGGTGCAAGCTTTGTAATGGTGTCTTCCAAGACGACAAAGCCCCTGTTCACACAGCTCACATTGTCCAGGACTGGTTTTCGGCGCACGAGGATGAGTTGTCCCATCTCCTCTGGCCACCACAGTCACCAGACCTGAATATTATCGAACCTTTGTGATCTACATTGGAACGGAAAGTGCGTTCTCGTTATCCACCGCCAACATCGTTATCTGAACTTGCCACCGTTTTCCAGGAAGAATGGTACAATATTCTCTTGGCAAACATACAGGAACTGTATTTATCCATTCCGAGAAGACTGCAAGCTGTTTTGGATGCCAACGGGTTTCCTACACCATATTAAGCAAATAAACATGTTTTTTTAAAGGTGTTTCCATATTTTTGTCCAACCCCTGTACATCAACTACACTCCTGTTAATAAAATGTTTTCTGAAATATCTATTCTCATTCTTGTGTTAATTCTTTATATGTCACACTGGAAAACTATTATTTAACACCTCACCGCTTGCGTTCCGACCATACATTCTGTGACGAATGCTTATCGCATAGCTGCTTTCTATCACCCCGTAAAGTTTTGCGCACTTTTTTCAGATTCATCCTGTATGTTCGATAAGCATCTACAGAAAGCTGTCGAATTTTGATAGTTTTAAAGGAATTGCAGAATAGTTTTAAGAGAACACTTAAAAATGTGGGTTCAAAATTATTATCATGATAGAAGGTAAATACATTTTGCATTTCAAGTTTCATCTCAGATTCATTCCGATTTTCCTTTTAGTATATATGAAAATTTTATAATACTAAGCCTTTCGTTTTTTTTACTTGATTTTCCTTAGGCTTAGTATCAGCTTGAAATATAGTTCCGATTTCAGCTGTTCCATCTAACAGACTTCATCTCGTAATATGAAAGATAATAAAGCACTTTCTGCTAACATCTTTTATGATAATTCTTAATATTTTTAAATTTTGAGTTCGATTCCGAAGAGTTACTCTGTTATACCTTAAGCTCACTTCATATTTAAACTTTAAAAAAAGTACAATAAAATTAATAGTGTTTGAATGCAGATAATTATTTTTGTGGTAATTTTTATTTAAACTAAAAATATAAAGTTTATCAAAAAGCGGTGTCTGCAGAAGACCTCAGTAAAGTAGTTTAGTGTTTCAAACGTAATTCGTTTCGCAGCATTTTCTGGCAGATGCTGAATATATTAGTTAATTTTCACAAAAATTTTGAACCTATTTTTCTACAGTCAGCAGATTTTGAAATGGATAACGAACAGCATCTAAAAAAGAACTGAAGCCATTCCTTTAACATATGATGGATGGAAATGAATTTCCAGAACACTAACGTTTGAAAACAAATGTAAATCATCATATTATAATATCTATATCAATAAATTGTATGAGGTTAAGTGTTTTTACTTTAGTTTATACATTAATTTCAAAATGTGATGTATGATCAGATTGATTGTCATTCAATTGGATGATTAAATTTAAATTAACTAATTAGAAAAATAATAGAAGTATCAGTTTGTGTAGTTTTAACAATAATTCCACAAACTAGACTGAAAAACTAAATCAAGATAGCATTTCAACTATACACTAATTCTACTCTGTGGTTGAAATGGTACTTTAGTCTGCTATTCAGCCATCCAGACGGTATAGTGGTTAAGGAAGTCTACTGTGGTACCGAAGAGCCCGGGCTCGAATCCCGGAGAAGGCATTGTTGTAACTGTCTGTCCTTTCATGCTAGGCAACGCAGGCAGACTATTATGTGCCTCCCCAATAAAATGGCCACCACTTCTGTCCTTAAGAGTGGCAAATGCTGAATAGGGGAGTGCTCGTCAGTGGATTAAAAGAAATTTATTATTCTTTCGAAACATGTTGATTTTATCTTAACCACTTGCGCTAAAAAGACGTGCCACGCACGTCGAGATGCTTTTGTCTCAAACCGCGCGCAAAAATGAAAATAACATGGTGCACACGTCGCCTAACAACGGGATTGTTTATTTCTCGAGTTACAGCTCTGGATTGCACTCGCAGACGCGGGCCCGCCAGTGGTCGAGCGGTAAAGTCGCTGAGCTGGTAGTTCGGTCCGAGGTTCGAATCCCGCGAACGGGCTGACTGCATGGGCGTTTTCGTGGTTTTTCCCATGTGTAACGTGTATACGAGCCAGTTTCCCTTAGAAAGTCCACCACGAAGGCATCCCACCCCTTAGGCAGATGGTCCTCGAGGCTTTGCCATAATCACACACATGCACTCGCAGACGCGGAGCGGCGTAAATGAGACACTTTACCGCTTGTTATATTGTAGCGCACACAGTGCTTAAATTGCGCCGTAGCCCAGCTCCGGTACTTCTCAATTTTTAAAATAAATTGCAATTCTAGCTGGAGCGCACCGAAGCCCTAACTAAGATGAGCTCCGGTACTTCTTTTTATAAAACTGAACCACAATTTCAAGGGGGGAAAATAGAATTCCTAACGTTTTAGTTTAACAATAAGCAGACTTTGCAATACTCAATTTCCCTAGAAATGCGAACTCATGAGAACATGAGACGTTCAAGTAAAGTCCCCTCACTCACATGCGGAAACCTTTCCCTTTAAGAAGGGCAATAAATTTGGGACTCGCCATGCTATCCTATCTAGTGTATTGTTATCGATGGTTACAGTTAGTTATCCTCGCAGGAAGGAAAATGTTCTTAAATGTGTGTTAAGTGACAGCGAGTACAATAAGAGTGAAATAGTGCAATAAACGGCTCATTGCTTCTATACATCGTCTTGCCACAGTAACCAATTACGGAGAGCGAAAAGTGTAACCAGTAACTTTACATTCATCCTTAGGAGTCAGATTGAGGGCTCATTTTACACGTGACACACATCCGTTTAATGGCTATAATTATATCAACAAAGTGCCGCGGTCAAAGAAAACGTTCTCTCTCACCAAGATTTCCCTTATTTTTTGTTTCCACCCACTCATACGTTAACACTCTCATTTTGTTTTGCCCTGTTTTTAGCATTACCTGAATTTTCATCAGCTATACTTTAATAATATTTAATTTTTGTGATGATAAAAGAAGTTTTTTCACCCTACGATCAGAGCTTAAATTGGGCCGGAGCTCCCCGGATCCCGGCTCCGGTGCTTCTTAGTTTTCGTAAAAAATCATAATTCTAGCCGGAGTGCACCAGAGCTCTAAACAAGAAGGATGCTGCACTTGTAATTGAATATTGTAATTGCTGCTTTTATGTAATTGAATAACAATTTCAGTAGGAATTCTATCTCGAAAATTTTATTTTTAGCAATAAATTTATATTAAAAATCGCTTATTAAATTTTAATTTATTTCTTTACATTTAATTTAATTTTAAATATTTAATTACTTTAATCTTTAATTATTTAAATCTTTCAATAAATAATTAATTAATTATCTAATAATTATCAATGGAATTATAATGAATTATATATAATTATTGATTAAATAACATTTAATAAACATTAATTAAATAGCAATTAATTAATTTGATAATAACTGACTATTGAATTTTAAAATTATTAATGAGTTTAATAGTCGTTTTATTTATTTACTCTTGTTCCCTATTTGCTGACGGTCTTCCATAGGGCTCCGGCACTTCTAATTTTAGAAATTAAGCCCTGAGTGCACGGCTCTGCAACCGTGAAGTTTAGTCGTAGCGCAAGCGGTTAAAACTTTTAGAAGAACTGAAAGAAAAATTAAAGAGTAGCTTTCAAAATTATGTATCATTTAAAGTAATTGAAGAGAGAAAATGGTTACCCAGTTAAATGCTTTAAAATTTATTATTGTAAACGCATACTGGGCATTAAAAAAATATATTAATCCTCCTTTTTTCTGATTTCCCTTATATGAAGACTGCAAAATATAAAGCAGTAAAATAATAAAGTATTCCATTAAGTTTCAAAAGTCTTTATCTTTCATACAAAATAAATGAATTTGCAATTTTCGTATTAGTAAAGTATTAGTAAAATATATCTGAAGAAGTTTCTTTCAATGTCTGCGGAGCTGCAGTAATCTGTCTCCACAGGAAAATATATCGTCGGCGCGACAGGTGCAGATTATTGGCGTTTGCGCTAGCATTCTTGACCATGAGCGTGATGGGAATCAAAGTTGCTGAAGACATGTTTGACGATAACCTATGAAGCTGCGTATGGAAATCCTGTGGCCTAATAGTAATGGCAACTTCTGAAGCTGCGTTTTGAGTTCTAATTGATATCTGCCTCGAACTGTTTGGATTTTTTTATTTTTTATTTTATCAAACTTAATTTATGATACGATATTTATTTCACATCATAATTTCCAAACGATTTCTTTATAAATGATATTTTTTTCTGCCTTCATACAAGTGATTTATTACTGTAAGTTACAGTGCAATGCAGTTTTCTACCTCAATTTTAATCAATAGCTAAATTTGGTACAATACCTTTCCCTACTTAAGGGGATTTTATCATTCTTATGATCTGAGAAGTCTGAGAGACCAGGAATGTCTATTTGCCCTTTGTTTGTATTTGATCCTATTTCCGATTTCCTACTATTAGTGATTGACTTTTCGCTTAGGTCAAGCTAACTCAATCGCTTGGCGTAGTCGCTATAGTGCTAAATTTTGCGTTTACAATTGGAGCCCGAATGAGCTTTTTTCTGATTTATCCGCTAAAACAGATATTTTATGACTTCTGTAATTCTGTAATTAATACAATTTTGTTCGTTTCAAAATTATTATATTATTACATGTAATTAGGCTAATTTTGATAAGATTACATGTAATTATACTATATTATATTCATATACGTAAAAACAATAATTTTAATATTAAATAATTAATAAAATAATAGTTAATCTATGTTCATTATATGCAAAAGTAATTAGTTATCCGATTCTATGATATTAGTAAAGTGATAAAATCGCTATTTCCTCTTAAATGGCCTAGGATATTTGCTTTATTGTAAGTATTATTATCAGCAACGTATTATATCATATTTTACGCAATTTATGAACTCGCCGATTTATTTTATATGCATGTAAAATTAGTAGGAATGTAAATTATGTTTTGTAAGAATATAAAATGATAAAATTATTTATCTTCTCTTCTTTTATTTAAAAATATATATTCTAAAATAAATATAATACCAGCTATTCAAATTATAATTCATTTTCTACGTAGTGCATTTTTTACGTAAATTTCATGATTTGAGTTGTCTTTATCAAATGTGATGGAAAAGTACTGAAATTTCATCTTTGTATCTCGAAGTACATCATGACATTTTAATTTCATTTTCCTTTTTCCACGGAACGTTTAAACGATTAAAAAGATGTTCCGTTTTTATGTATGATTTAGTTCAATTTAATTTTTCCCGTTTATATTGAATTAGTATTTAACAAACAGATAGAAATATATACTATAGCGAAGCTCTAAGGGATGCAAATTTTGTATTACCTAAAATTGTTTTATCAAAAGAACAGTTATTTTTGAGTGTATACAATGCTTCTGAATTACATAAATAGCATTATTAACTGAAGTAGTCTTTGTTACCGTATTATTCTATTGAACAATAAAGAATATAACATAATGTATTTCAAATGTATTATTTACTTCTTAACATCATTTCTGGGTAATTTCAATAATCAATGTTCATACCAAATTTGTAGTAGGTAAAGGTGTGTATATGTGTAACATAACAATACTTTACAACCAATACTGTATCGATCACATGACATAAGAGTTCGAGTAATTATCATAGGGAAACATAAACAATAAAACAATTCTAAATTTCAGGAAGTTGCGTTGTGAATGCTAAAAACCCATTTTATGACTCAGGTCCAGTATAAAAGAATTAATTACAATAATTACAACAAGGTAAGTAAAATCAAACTAACGTTTATTTTTGGTGAAAAGGATATTTGGTTACATTTCTGATAGAGTCATGATACTCACTAATTCCATTACAATTATTAAGAATGCTTAATAACTTTAGCTGAAGAACACAAAAATATAAAACATACCCTTAAAAAAAACAGGGTCAGAGGGGGCTCCACAACTTTAAAGGAAGTATGGAACTATTCACACAAAATTTTTGAAAATACATATGTAGTAGGTCTTAGGCATCTTTACTAGGCTTGCAGCATATTTGTTGAAAGGAAAGGATAGAAGTTAGTGAAACCAATAAAATCAAACGATGATAACAACAACTACGAGGTCTGGCTCAGATTTTCCGCCCAAAGCAGCAATTCCATCAGCATGGTTCGATACGTCTACCTTCCTTAGGCCATTTCTGAGTGGATCATGGATCCAGACTTCTATTTCCTCACGGCTTAGCATATGGTGTTGGACCTATTTTCCCTGCAGCTCTCGGGGGTCTGCCAGGCAGAAGATAGAAGAAGGTATCATCTTGTCGCTGCAGCTCCGTCAAGAAGCTCTCCCTCTCAGACAACACTGCGCAGCCACTTTAATAGCTGGGGCGTTTTTTTGAAAATTTGGCGTAGAAGGTGAACAGCAACAAGCCAAGTCCAGCAACCTAAACAGAGAAATCTTCACGGGAAGGGGTTTCCCGGCTACCAGAACAGCCAGTTAGCGCAGTTCAATCATTCGGCCCCCAAAGCCACTCCGATGTGTCAACAAACTCCGCAGACGAAAACAAAGGGGGGGGGCATTTAGCCTCGCATCGAGGCTCAACTCGACCATGTAGAGCTTCCTATCCAACGATTATTTCCCCCTCCTCACAAATTCGCTGTAGAACATTTTCCTGCTAGCGCTGTCACAACAACCGGGGTCCTGTTTAAGTAAAACTGACGAAGCGCTGATAAGAGCACCATGTGGTGGAAACATCCAACACTTCATCCGACATGTGTTTTTTCGTTTGGGCGAAAATATTTCGGGGTGCAGTAATCCTCTGATAAGGGATTCTGAGAATGAATTCCAAGCTGACGGTTGGGATGTGAAAATTTTCAGAACCATTGAAATGTTAGTCAACACAAATGAATTTGGGACATTAAAAATTAAACTATTACATAACAATATAATTCATTAAAAATATCAGCACTATATAAATTGTTTCTTCAGCAGCATTTTAAGTATACATACTCATTAACCAGATGAAATTTCAATTACTATTGATTTACCTTACCGCCAGTCAGAAAATATGTATTCGACAACTTTAATAGAAAGAGGGGTAAAAAAATAAGCTAAGTTTAAAAAAAAAATTAACACACTAAAAGTGCAAGAAACAAAACTTTAAAATAATAATTAAAGTTAAAAGTTAAACAACCTTAAGAATCAAAAACCAAGTAAACCTAAACTCAAATTAAAAACTAAACAACTTGAGAAAACTTTTAAAGCAACCGAACCTAAAAGTTACAGTTTAAACTTCCACCAACTTTAAACAACTAAAGCAAAAAATTAAGAACTTCAAATACAAAACAAAACTGAAATAGTAAGCAAAACGTAAGCTTGAAAATAATAGCAATTAATACATAACATCTTTTTAGGCATTTAAAAGTATTTGATTCAAATATACCATATAAATGTGCAGAATTCTAACTTCTCCTCCCGATTTCTGGGATCATACTTACTAATACTTTTACTTTAAAATTAATGAACAATTTAATTATTTACTTTAGCATAAATTTGTTACTGAAGTCAACTACTAAATATAATTGCATGAAACTCTGCAGAAAATCAAATCACAAAGGTCAATGGTTAGACTCTTATGTTAAATCACATTACTTTTATACAGTCAGTCAACGACATTCATCTCTTAAAGGTAGAATAATGTGTGAATTTTTTTTGGAAGTTCAGGAATTTTTAATCACTCTTTAAAATGTGTACTTACTTTTAATTTTTCTGAATTTCAATTGTATGTATGAAATTAAAAATGTTGATATACATGTAATGATGTAAAGAAAATTTCACAAATTGAGCACAAATATTTTCAGAATTTGCTGATTACAATTCATTATATTCCTTTTTACGTGTAAGGCATTTATTTTAGCGTGAGAAGTCAAATTTTCATAAAAATTAGCTACTGTGTATTGTGTATGTGCTATTTAAAATTTCATAAGAATCTAATACTTAAAACAGGCTTTTTAGGTGGCCACATACCTGACTAAACAAGAATGGCAATATAGCATCGTGATTCTGAATCAAAATGATTATAATTGTTATTGCTTATGGTCACTGACGTAGTCAGCCCAAGTCCACAAAATTCCTCGTGGCAAGAGGAGCACTATTATTACGCCTGCCGTTGGCAACAGCCTTGAGCCCCATTCAGGTGACAGTGCAATTTAGTTCAGTTCCGTCCCCCCCCCCGAATTTGATGGAGAGCATCCGGGGGGGGGAGTGAGTCCGAGGATCTCCCATCCCTCTCCCCTTCTACCAAATCACAGGAGAGGACTTTCGGTTCCCCACATGTTTAGAGGGCCACCATGCCGTATAGACACTATACATTTACAAACATGCAGGCATTCTCCGGGATTCGAGACCGGTGCTTTCGGCATGGCAGTCAGCGACGCTAACCACCATAAAGGTTGGGTAGCTTATTGTTGTTATTATCAGTCTTGACGAGTATTATGCTAGTATACGGAAATCTGTACTTAGTATAATCCTGAAATATCCTTCTCAGTATAAATCTGAAAGAAGACTAATTTTTCATCATACAATCTACCACGGAAACAAAAATTATAAATGGAATTATCCCATCCAACTATTTTATCGATATTTGGTCAAAGATGAAGGTAGTAATATAATATATATTAAGCAGAAAGAGTAGATTAAAAAAATTACAAAATTTTTATAATACAGTTTTAATAATTTTGATAAATACCATTTTGACAGTTTTGTAGAGTGAATTTCATTGCAAAATGCATTAGTGACTTCGTTGATAAATATACTTTAGAATTTCGCTTGGAGCGGTTTTGAATAAGCTAAAATGCGTATTTAAACTCTAATTTCATTGATATAAACTTTGACATAGAAATAACTATTCTTAATTCATTTTGCTTTCAAATGAGTGGTTATTGTTATAACAAAATGTTAGATAATGTAACCGTTAATAAATTCAATAATTCACAAATTTACGGTTAATCATTTGTAGAATTCAAACTTAGTGATTTCAGCTGAATGTTTCATTCCATAGAATTTTGCGTAAACTATATAGTGATAATGAATATAATTATATATAATATTCATTATATATAATTATATTATATAATACGTATAATATTAATAAATTAGAGTGGTCTGCATTCAAAATGCACTGAGTTATTTCATGTGTAAACAAAATAAATACCAAATAAAGGCTGAATTTTAAAGGTTTTACTTAAATTATTTATTTAATAGCACAGATGATTTCCTGTCAATAAATTATCAATCATATCATTTTTAGAGTAAAATATTGATTAAAATTTTAAACACTTACAAATGTCAATAGCAACACTGTATTTTCTTGCGAAACGAAAATTGCAAATTTTTTAAAATAATTAAAGCTAAAATTTTAACAAGCTTGCAATATTTAGATAAAACATTCATATTCTGTTGTTAAAAACATAAGTGAATTTTAATAAATAGTTTCCTTTTGTTAATATTTCTCAGCTCAATTTCAACATGATGCTAATATGTTATCCAAAGGATGACTCATTAAATATTTGAAAACTGCTAAGTAGTTTATTTTATTACTTCATTTTGAATGTAAGTTAAATGAACTTTAAAACATGACTTTGAAGATACAATAATAATTAATTGTGTGCTACATTTTGTTTAAAAATCATCCAAATGTTTTTAATATTTTAAATCTTAATTTTAATAATAAAAACAGTTTTTTGACGTAACACTTTTGAAGTAAATATATATGAATCTTCCGTACGTCGTCATTTACGGGTATATACTGGAAATTCAGTTTAATTTTCTTGTGCACATTTGGATCTAATGAAGAATTATCCGGTAAATTAAAATTTAAACTTAAAGCATCTGAAAATTATATAAATCTTCGTAAAAACTTTATTGTTCCATAGCAGGCGAATTTGGCTATAGCTTTCGAGAGGGTTAGGCTCTCTAGAGGCTATGTTTAGAAGGTTAAGGGGATATTCAGAGATATCGTGATGATGCAGCAAGTAGTACTTTAAATCCTAATAATAACCCTTACCTCGTCGACTGGACCCAGTGATTATGTCCTGATGATATACTGGGATATGATGTTAAGCACTCGTAAAGATCTTTTAGGGGGTTTAGGGAATACTCAGAGATAGCATGAGGATATCCGCTTATCCGTGGACAGTGTCTTACGGAAATGTCCAGGAAGTTTTGTGCTACGTGAGTTCGTGGAATCATCTTTTAATTCAATACCAAGTGTCATTTTTAAACTGATAAAAAATTAATGCAACCTCAACTTTTTCCTTTCCAATTTCTTTCTTTTTCTTCCAAAATTCTGATCGAAATACTTTACTGATAGGCAATAGAATATGGTGTAAGTTAATACAGCTTTCCCTAATACTTAAGTAAAGGTTGCTTGAGAAGGAAAAGGCATGAAGTAACCTATTAAAACCCAATGATCATTTTATTAGCATAGCTTCTGTTTTACAAATTCTATAAATAAAGTTATATTATGTTTATGAAACTGTCTTCACCGAGTTGTCTAAGCATTTTCATATTTTCCTCCACCTTACTTTGAGAAATTTACATAAACATTAAAATTGTGTACTATAAAAGTGTTGGATTAACCCGGCAGCACGCGCGTCCTAATAGTAATGCGAGAACGCGCGTTGGGTCGAATAGGCCCGTGCGCAGTTTTCTTTAATTCATGCTACGTATTATTGAACCAGTAATATATATTTTATACCACGATTCACAAAAATCGAGAGAAGTTATATCATTGAAAACTATGAATTAATATCTAGAAAAATCTTGTTAAATCTTTACATTACATATAATGTTGAATAAGATAACAGAATAAGGTAAAATAATTGAATAGTTGAAGAAGGTAACTAAATTAATGAATTAATGCATTTAAACTTTTAACACTGAAACAATATTTACGTATGAAGCTACAAAATTGACGCTGGTATATATTTATTGGCACACATTACATATTATGGAGTTATGCTCCCCTCAGACATATTTTTTTCACATTTTGTGCATGATGTTTTAGATTTTCTGTCTTTCACAGCGGGACTTTCTTGCCGCAGCTTTAAAATTTTTAGAAGTAGTGTCCTCATCTTGTTCAGGCTGTGTTCTGTTTAATTTCATTCGCAAACTCCTGGAAATATTAGCTTGGATTCTTCTGTTTTCATTGTGCTACTTTAGAAGTTTTAACGCAAGATTCTTCAAAAAGATCCTCCTTTTACGGTACTTTTCTTAGGTTTATCGGCTGACAATAACAGGACGCGAGCGTTGATAGCAGCTGTATTTAACATACTAAAAAATACGACCATCGGCCATCTGTTGCTAATTCTAGCTGTAGAATATAATGCCGACATTTCGTCTACTACATCCACTGCTGCTTTCGTCAGGTTATAAAAAGTAATAATTTCCGGTTTTTTGGCAACAGTAGATGAAGGATCTATAGCATCATCATTATGCATAGTTGATAATAAAAGCACACATTTATTCTTTTTGGGAGTATATGACGCTACAGTCATATATTTCTGAAATCCGAAGAGCGTTGAATGCAATTCTCGTTTTCTGGAGCAAGTGAATTCCTTCGGTATTTTTTTTATTTTTTCTTATTGTCCCAACAAAAGTAATTTTTTTTACCTAGAAGGTCTTTAGCTAGACCAGCACCCGTATACCAGTTATCAACAGTGAGGTTTCTTCCTATGTTGAAAATATGTGCGACAAGTCTCGTAACAACTTTATCCGCGCTGTTTTCCAGTTTGTAGGGGCCTTCAGGTTGCATCCCTGCATATATTTCTAAATTCCAGGTATAAAAGGTCCGTGAATCAACTAGAGCAAACGTTTTAATACCGTACTTTTCAGGCTTACTGGGAATATATTGCCTGAAAGGACATATGCTTCTAAAAGGTTCTAATTTTTCATTCGATGGGGACGTACTCACCAAGCCTGTATAATTTCTTACAGTTATTTACAAGTAAATCCAACACAAATCTTACACAGCAAGTTTATCAAGTTCTTTCCTCTTCATACTATCTTTAACATCATCGAATGTTAGACAACGTAACAGAAATAAAAAAGTATCTTATAAGACATAAGTCCGGTGGAATATTTCCAGTCCTGTGCCATCAGTGGCCCAAATATCTTTCACATTAACGTGGGAAGATTTATGTGCTTCACGAAGGTAAAGAAGACCGGTAAAGGCTTTTATTTCGATTAAATTAGTTTTTTTCAGTCACGGTATCTTTGAAAATTATCCGCAATCTTGTCCATATGAATGTTCGTGCAATCAACAATGCGCTCTATTATGGTATTATCGACAGTACTAACCAAGAGTCTGTAGGAGATGATACAAGTTCTGGCATCACCAACATTTCCAGGTAATTTAATGATAGTATTATGCGAAAATGTTCTTACATTTTGTTTTGGCGTTTTTTTATTTCATTTTGTAATCCCATCTTTCCCAGTATAAAATTCGCCTAAACTGGATGCGTCTATTTCATTATCTTAATCAAATTCTTCTTCCAATGAAGTTTCATGAACACTAAATTGCTCTTCATCAATACTTTCTTCATCATCATCTCCATTTATTGATTCTTCATCTGTTGATACTTCGGCAAGTAATGTTAGAAGCCGTTTCATTTCATCTTTATAGCTCAAATAACGATGCATCTTTCAAATTCTTATACAAGCGTTATTAAACAAAACACGGATGCGAGAACGCGCGTTGGATCTTTCAGGCTCGGAGCATGGCCAACTACAGGATTGGCCACGGAATCTCAGAAGTCATGTGATCTGACGTCACGAACTCCGTCTGAGGAAAGAATGTTTGAGTGTGAGACGTGGATGTGTGTCGTTGGAGTAGCGTATATATTTAGTGTCCCTCGTTAATAACGAATATTTTAAACCGTTTTATTTTATATTATTTAAAATGCCAGATCGATGCTGTGTCCCAGGATGCCAATCAAATTATGACAAAGCTGGAACGTACGTTTCTGTTTTTAAATTTCCAAAAGACGTTGAAAAGACGTTTCTAAATTAGGCATAAATAATATGATCACAAAGATAAAATAACCGCATATTAGGTATATAAGGAATTTCAAATGTGATATAAGAAAGCATATTTTATTATGTTTCGCGACGATGGAAGTTCGATCATCGGGTTGAAATCGTCGAGTTTAGACGGAGGTTGTGACGTCACGCCAGAGCTTCCGTGGCCGTTCCTGTAGTTGGCCATGCTCGGAGGCAAAGAATCTCCTTAGAGATTCCATGGAGGTAGGAAGTAAGTTTCTACCTCCTTTCCTACCTCCATGAGAGATTCTTTGGGAGGAACGAGAAAACCAGTGGGGCAAAGCAAGGAACGAGAAAACCTTGGGCAAAGGGGACTTTTGATCCCTGATGTCGGACGGGACGGACCGCCTTTTTTTATCTGGAAGGTCGCCGCCATTTTTTTGTTATGCAGAGATTGTTCTCTCATTCGGCGGAGACAATGCCGGAATTACTTATCCATGATTGTACCTATAATATCTAATAATCAAGAATTGTTTACTTATTAAAGTTAATTGTTAATCAAACAATAAAAAGGTATCATTTATTAGTCGATCGACAGTCACATGTGTGAAGGAAATGAACCCCATGCTACGGATAATACAATAATTCTTATTTCCATCGGCACGACTACGGCAGTCTACTACATAGCCGATGAACTATTCCAATGTATTTTAATTATAATGGTTCACCGGAAAATTCTGGCCCCTCCCCCAAAGCAAGGAAAAAACAAAGTAAATTAAAATCAAAATTTTACCTTTAAACAAAGAGAACTCTATCCAAAGAATTGGAAACGTAAGTGAAATAATAAAATACTTTAGTGAAAAGAATCCAAACGAAACTGAAATATAAACTCACAAGAAATAATTAAAAACTTCGAGTACTTTCAATTAGAAACTATGAAAAATGTCGTTACTAGTGGTGACGCTTAAATTTGCTAGTTTGGAGTTATTGGCGTAACTGAAATTCAGAGGCGAGAAAGCAATCCCTCAAAATGCAAAAATTGTAACAAAAGACGGAATTCTAAAACCAAAATTAAAAAAAAATTAAAACTTATATTAAAATGTTAATTTCAAATTTATATCTTGAAAACGAACCACTATACTTTACTGTATAAATATGAAATTTAAATAAATTCTGTCGGGTGAACTATTATAATTAAAATACATTGAAATGGTTCATCGGCTAGTTCTGGAGACTGAAAAGCAAGGACTTTTATGAAAGACGGATTTCAATATTCCTCCTCTTGACGAATTGGTAATGAGAACTCCTTGTTTGAACTCCTCTTCTTTTATATTCTTTAAAACTCATTGATTTTTTGAAATAGAGTTTTAATTAAACTCAACTTTTTTAAATTTATAGTATTTTATGAAATTTATTACTTATGAATTTAAATTTTTGGTCTTTGTGAAAAATTGGTTCTTAATTTCTTAATTTATGGGCCCACCAGCGGCCGAGCGGTAAAGTCGCTGAACACTGGTAGTTCGGTCCGAGGTTCGAATCCCGCGAACGGGCTGGCTGCATGGGCGTTTTCGTGGTTTTCCCCATGTGTAACGTGTATACGAGCCAGTTTCCCTTAGAAAGTCCTCCACGAAGGCATCCCTCCCCTTAGGCAGATAGCCCTCGAGGCTTTGCCGTAATCACACACACACTTCTTAATTTATGTCAACGCGAAAATACTAGGCATGATTATGTTATTAAAAATATTTTGTAATTATATATCTATATCTATATATGTTAACTTCTTGATATAAACGAAAGGAAATGTAAAGTTAAAAATCCGAAACATAAACTATGCACCTTAGTAGCTTCCTTACTTGAAACCTCAATGGTGATTATTATTACAAATCAAAATGTAATCTAAACAAAGTCAAGTATCATATTCGATTTAGATTAATGATGTGACACTAAAATGGCAAATAGTTAAAGCTAACAACCATTGTAAAAAAATAATATAAATGTTGTTCCAAATTGTCTAAGCAATTTAACACAGTGTAAAAAGAAAGTTTGCACAAAAAATCCTCTCAAACCCATAAAACATGAGAAAAAATAAGAGTAAATGTATTTTACATCTCTCAATACGTCTTCATCAGTTGGTTTGATGTGACGGTTTGAGTTGGTTTGTTTGATTTCTGCAAAGCACTCAAGGGCAATCTGCGTAAGGGGATGTCTTTGTAAGGGACGTTTTAAGGGAAACCAGCTCGTAAACACGTTAGAAATATGGAAAACCACGAAAATGCCTATGCAGCCAGCCTGCGGTTGATGTACCAAGAAACTCAAAGAAAAAGTTCTCTTTTCTGTGCTAAGAAATGTACAAATATATAAAATTAAAATTAAATTAGGAAATATATAAATTAAACCAATATACGCATTTATTATTCTAACACCAACAGGCAGGAATCGAAAACGCAGTTTGAACAAATTTAATTTTATAATATTAAATAGCAAAATAAAAGAGAACGTGAAGTTAAAAAAAAATTAATGCGAAAAATAAATATTATTATTTTTTTTTTAATATTTGAGGAGACAAAAATTGAAATTTGGAATAATGTAAGTAATTTTTTACGGAGATATAAAGGAATAAATGAACAAGAAACTAAACTTACATATTAAGAACAATATTTAAATGCATGTATTGTTATAAAAGTTTCTTAATTAAACTAACAAATTTTCTAATTAACTTTAAGAGCAAAAATTCTGCATATTATTTGAGCAAATTAAAAAGTAACTTTGAATTATAAATTAACCATAGCACTCAAAATACAGGAAAAATTTGCAAAAATAATCTGCCCCTATAGCACATGTAAACCGTGAAGAGAAATTTGAGGCTAATAAACAAGTAAGACATGTTTGAATGTTGAATACAACATAGAAAGAAGTAAATGTAATTAAATCTGCTGTATTTACAAAATGTATAATGGAAAACCAATTTTTAAGCTTAAAAACTTATAAAACATAATCCAAGAAATATATGCTGAAACAAATCTTTAGGAAATTGTTTTGGAAGAAGATGAAATTTTAACACATAAAGATAAGAGAGTTTAGAAGGCGAATTAACTTGTGTTGTTACAATTTTATAGAATTCATTCATGCGTGCTTTAAAAAACGTTGAAAGTTGTTTTAGCTAATCAAAAATTAGTTATAAACCATATTTGTTTTTCAAAATGTTTATGAAATGTAAAAGTTTTGGAAAATAAAAATGTCTAATTTAACCGTGATCAAAAATCCATTCTACAACGCCCATTAGGATTAGATGTAGCTTTTCATGGAAATCAGCATGCGCAATTTAGATTGAAAAGTGTAATTTACTTAGCTGCTTTGTAATTAGATGGAATTTAATTTATTTTAAGAATTTTAAGTAATAATTTGAGTATTTTAAAAACCTTTCTCATTGTCCCTATAGATTTTTCTAATTTTGGTGACTTGTTTTTCAACAGTGTTGGCTATATTTCGGGAAATGTTTGAATATCCTTTAAAAAGACATAATCTGGCTGAGTTCTGCTTCCAAAAATAGTAATTGCTTACATTGAATTTCTGTAAGCTACTTAATTTCAAATTTAATCCCTGTTATATGATTTTGCATAGCATTCATTTTGCAGGCCCCCTACATAAAGCTTCAGCTAAAAATATTTTCAAGTTTGTGTGCCGAAACATAACATTAAACAAAAGTGTTAGAGGCTGAACTAAAACTAAATCATTCTGATCCTGTCCTCATCTTAGACATGTCACATCTCTGCTCTTGCTTTCTGCTCCGCCAACATGTCACCGCCTAACTCTCTTTTCATCACTTCTCAAATAAAATGTGTTCAGTCGGCCATTACAACTAACATCTTGTACGCACTGACCTCCTTCATTCCCTAAATCATATTTCCAATTTCATTATCAGCTTCTAAAATATTATATATATATAAAAGATTCGTGCTTTGTGCGGCTGCTATTGAACAACTCTGAATGAAGTTCTTATCGTTTTTTCCTGCGCTGAATATTTATCCGGTAACATTAGTAAACACTGAGCAAAAATCTTGTTGTAATCCTATAAAAATCATGTAAAATCGTTAGTTATGTAAAAATGATGCAGCAAATCAATTTTTGAATTATTTGATGTGTATAGGCACATTAATGCATATGCACTTTAATTAATGATTCGTCTATTATGCAGCTGTCATTTTGGGGCACTGTAAATTCAGTTCCAGTGTACTTTTCCTAAATAGTTATCTCGCAATAATAGTAAAAACTTGTACGCTAAAATATTTATTTTCATTTTTTTGTCCTCATGGGTCTTCTGAATGTATGACCTATTACATGCCCTATCAGAACATGCTTAAGAGGAAAGAAATATAAAATATGCTCGTTTATGTTAGTGCAAGGATATTCATAACTTCCAAACAGAAAATGTATGTACTGCCAAATTACTACGCAATTTGTCAATATAAATTTAAAGAGCAACTGTCGCGTGCTTTAATTCTGTCCATGATAATATTATCATATACAGTATATAAAAAGAAGCAATTTCTTTTTATTAACATATAGGTTTCTACAGCGATTCACTGCAAATCTTATGATATAATATTATGGAAAGGACTTACAACTCTACCTCAGTATTCCAGGAACTAATCTCCTAAGATCTTTTAATAATGTTTTTTCTTTCATGTAAACACTAATATTTATATGAATTTTAGATTATGAATGCATTATTGTTAAAAATTCAAGGAAAATCTCCTAGTCTAGAAAAAAATTCTTAATAGCAAGCATATTCTGTAAACAAATAACATGTTGTATTATTGATAAATTAAATCTCTACTCACTTATTAGCCTAAAGTAAATTTAGATACAAGGTCTGTATAAAATTTTTATCTCCATCGCAAAGGTTGCTTCCTTTATCTACTTCCCTTATCTAATGCTTACCCGAACAAGCAAGTCTGTCTTCTTCATTTCGTAGTTCGTTTTTCTCTCCATTTAGAATAAAGCCTTTCGGATTTATTTATATGTTTTTCCCACGTGGTCTGATGCAATGTGTCAGCACGTAGGACCTCATGCTGCTCTTTACTTCCTGAGATGTATTGTAATCATATGATCAGTCTCGGAGGCATCTAACAAATAAATAGATAATAAGTAACTGGAAACCTTCCTATCTGATTTATAACCATTACCATACGTCGCGTCCGAGTAAGAGAAATGATGTTTAGATAATGCTTATAATTTATATTCTAGGACTTTGACAAATCATAGCCTAATAAGTAAAGAGCTCTGAGCTTTAAAAATGTAATGTCATGTCTTGTTAAGCATGAATGATTATAGCTGCATAACGATTTAAAAATTGTTTTTAATAGATTCTTAATGCTATTTTTCTCATTTTGCGATGCGCCTGAATTATATTGAATGAAATATTAAAGAGATATATATATCGTCGTCCTCAACGTTTTTGTGTAGATGAATACATGTACGATCGGTAGTACAAAAGATATCATCTTTCTCAAGAAAACTGTGGTTTTGAATGCATTTAGAAATACGCATATACGTACAAAATTACATATAAAAATGACAGTTTACAGTGAGTGAGTGAGTGAGCGCCACCAAGGAAGACCACTGACCTGGCCTTAGCCTCACAGTGTGTTATCTTCCTGGCAGAAACCATCTACTCTCTGCTCCATCCTGCTTCGGGAACGCAGCCGAATAGACGGCTAAGAGCCTCATATAGTCTACATATAAGCTTGGATGTTGTTGTACGGGGAAAGAGTATCCTGTTAGGAACTACTTAAAATTAAGCAAAGAAGCAATCAAAAGACTGTTAAGAATCGCTGTTAGAATAGACAGAAACTTGTGTTAGATAAAGTAAAGATAGAAGGACTTTGCCTGAAAAATTAACTGCCGTGGATTTTCTGGACTTGCTAAATGTCTACATGCGGGTGCTTATCGTGACACAACCGTCATATCTTTATGGGGCTTCTGTGAAATCGTTGGTCCTGCATGGAGGAAAGTTGTAACCTATTAAATTATTGCACATAGTAAACTTTAAAAAAAATAAATAAAAAATAAAAAAAATAATAAAGAGAGAGATTAAAAGATGATTAAAAAAATCCTAGCGCCCAAACATAATTTAACGCAGTTTACTTTCCATGTGCCTGACTCTTATGTAAGAACATTTAAAAGATTGTGTACCTGTTATCACTAAGATAACAAATTACTGCATAATTTAGTTCTTTGCGCATACTTAAACTGTAGTTGTTTTACAAATTGAACCATTCACCTACATTTTCTTTCGTAGTACTTGCAGACAGGATAATACATACATAAGTACAATACTGAATATTAAAGTGAAAAACTAACATGATACTGAGTACAGAAATACAGAAAGCTGATCCCTAATGCCTGCATATATAACACTTAAAAATGCATACATAATACATGAAAATTAAAAATAAAACTGATAAGCATAATACATTAAACTGATCATTAAGTACTGCTTTGTAGTCTAAATCCTAGCCAAGTACGAACTGACCTTCATAGTACATGCTGAGAAGGAATAAATACAGACTTGAGTACTTTAAAGTGAACATAAACAGAAAAGTACAGCACCATACTCAGTAAAACTGATATCTGATTCCAAACACTTGAATACATAATGCTGATACATAATTACAAAGAGAAACTTACCTACATTAATTCCATAGTTAGTTTTATCACCTTAGAACATGCACATAATTTATACAAAACATAATTAAGCACGTAATGCTGATCACTAGGGAAGAGATTCAAACATGCAATTGATCACATAAATACAGATATTTCTTCCCTAAGATTTGCATAAAAAGTTGAATATTTATTAAAATTAAGAAGGCAAAAATGCCATACCAATAATAATATCATTCATAAACTTGAGGTGATAACATAAGTTGACCTTGCCCTTCTTGAACCTATTTATCACAAACTTGTAATTTAAATACACGATTAGTAAGTGTAGGAAAAACTCATTGCTGTTGAAGATTTTACTGGCACGATCTGGTCTTGCGAGTCCTAGACCTGTACATTAATTGCAAAAGTAAACATTATAAAGAATATAGGCAGGTTGTTGCCATAGTCCTAATTATCTAAGTTAGTCTTGGGTTGAGAGGTTCGAGGTGTGTGCCCAGATTTATTTAGTGTGATTTATACATTTTATGATTCAGAGCGCTAAGCACTTGATTATTTCTATTTGGGGACACTTATCGTCGTATTAGAGAATACTTTCTCTGACAATGGCTGATTACCGCTTGTAGCTTTTTATTTGCTGTTTTGTTTGTTCTCATATTTGCCTCCCATTGTGGACAGTAAGCTTGACTTGGCTTTCTTATATGGTACTGTGCGGTGTTTGTGCAGTGGAAGACGTAGTGGTCTGGATCCCCCACCTCTCCACATTGACATCTTTCTGTGTCACTCAGGCTGAATCTATGCAGATAGGTCAGGAATGGGCCATGACCTGTATAAAACTGTGTCTGACTACCACTATTGCAGTTTAACTCTAGCGTTGTTTTTGGGAAGAACATATACGTTCTCCTTCCTGTATCTGCTGTGTCCCATCTGGCTTGCCATCTGTCTATCAGTTGTTTTAGAGTGATCTTTTTGAGATGAGACCTAGGTAATTTATCTGGCAGTTCTGTTCTTGAGACCTCCTTTGCCGCTTCTTTTGCCAGGGTGTCTGCTTCCTCATTGCCTTTAATGCCCACGTGAGCCGGAACCCACGTGAGGCATGGCCTTTCTGATGGTGGAAGAATGAGGAGGATTTTTCTAATTTCTTGGACATACTGGCTTCTACTTTTGTAACCTTTGATTGCGTCAAGGCTAGAGGCAGAATCACTGTAAATAGTAATGTGGAGAAGTCTGTTCCTCTTCACATAATTAATTGCTGCTTTAAGTGCTGCCAGCTCAGCTTGGAATACTGAGTTCCTACTGCCAAGTCTTCTTTTCCATTTATACACAGCTGTATTACCTTTTAGAACGCAGAAGGCACTGCCAGTACCCGTCTCGGTTTTTGAGCCATCTGTAAATATAGCTGTG
Organism: Stegodyphus dumicola; assembly: GCF_044657685.1. Classification (NCBI taxonomy): domain Eukaryota; kingdom Metazoa; phylum Arthropoda; class Arachnida; order Araneae; family Eresidae; genus Stegodyphus; species Stegodyphus dumicola. The sequence continues at coordinate 138,146,092 of NC_140780.1, forward strand.
TGGTTATCTTTTGGTGTCACATAGTGGCCTAGAATACACGTTTTTAGATGTGTTTCAGCCGGATGTCCTTGAGTCACTGGCTTGTGTTTTTCAAAGTCTTCAGCAAAGTGGTGTTGTTCCCATAGAACTCCATCCTCACCTAGCCTTAACACTCTTGCAATTAACGACTCCCTTTCCGCTTGCAGGTCTAGCGGAGGAATTCCTGCTAGAACCTGCAGAGCTGTCGTTGAAGTAGTTCTGTAGCCCTTGCAGATGAGCAAGAGTTGCAGCCTTTGCATGGACAGAAGTAATCTACGCATGCTTACGTTGAGTGTATTTCCCCAGATCGCTACGCCGTAGAGAACAATTCTTTCTGTTATTGCTTGGTACCAACTCTTAAGCACCCATGGTGGTGCTCCCCACTGCAGTCCTGTTGTGCGTAGCATTGTGTTTGTGAGTGCGATACATCTTTTCCTGAGTTCTTTTAAGTGGGGAATCCAAGAGAGATTATTGTTGAGGATAAATCCTAGGTATTTTATGTTTGAAGAGCATTTTATTGAGCTACCGTTGAGTCTAATGGTAGGATTTCTTTTCATTACTCTTTTACGCCCTATAAATAGCATGGTAGTTTTTTCTGCTGAGATCGTAAGTTTATGTGTTTGTGCCCACTCTAAGAACCTATTTAGTGCATTTTGTGTAATTTTCTCGATATTCTTTCTTCCCGAAGTTACTAGAAGGAAATCATCCGCAAAAGCCTGCAGATGTATTTCGCTCTCCATCTCAAAAATTTGGAACGCTGAATTAGCTACTAGGTTCCACAGGGTTGGCCCTAGACAGGAACCCTGTGGACAGCCTTTCTCCAGTTTATGCTGGATTATTCCATCGTTTGTAGTTACTTGGACTTGTCTGTCTTCAAGGTAGCTCCTTATCAACTTTAAGATCTGAATTGGGCAGTTGATTGAATCTAATTCTTTTGTTACATCAGGCCACCAGACATTATCGAAGGCTCCCTTTATGTCAATAGATATTACTATTGAGTGATTGTCTTCCTCTCTGTTCTTTTTCAGCACTTTCAGGAGATCTGCTACTGCCTGTTCCGTAGATATTCCTTCACGGAAGCCATACTGTTTTTTATTAACTACTGAACTTTTATTCAGGAAATAATTTAGCCTCATTAGAATGATTTTTTCTAGAACTTTGCTAATTGTGGGAAGGAGACTTACCGGGCGGTAGGAGGTCGGATCCGAGGGATCTTTCCCCTTTTTGTGAAACAGAGCGATCTCTGCCAGCTTCATATCTTTCGGAAAGTGTCCTACTTTCCAGCATGCTTTGCAGACTGAGTGGATCAGCTCTGGAAACTCATTATGCAATGCCTTGAGTATTATATTGTCTAGGCCATCCGGCCCCGGTGCCTTTTTCCTTGCCAAACCATTTATGATTAGGTCTACCTCCTCTATTGTTGGTGGGAGATAGTCTCCATTTATGGAAGACCAGAATTTTTCCTGAAATTTCGTCCTTATTAATGTATGCGTTTCTGAGTCATTGGCGGGATCATCTGAAGGAAAAACCGTTTTCAGTATTACCGAAAGAATATTTCTTGTATTTGGTGCGTTAGGGGCCACATTCGCAGTCAATTGAGTCGGTCTAAAGACATTACCTGCGGCGATTTTTTGTATTTTCCCAAAAATTTCCGGTATTCTACTACAGTGTTCCTGCCAGGAGTCGGATTTGGCCTTTATTATCTGTAGTTTGTATTGCGCAAGTGCCTTCTTGTACGTCTGCATTTTTTGGTCCCTTTGTATGGAATCTGTTTCTGACTGTGCCAGTCTTCTGAGCGCCCGAACTCTGCTTCTGTTTGCCGTTAGTTTGTCATTCCACCAGGAAAGTTCTTTCTTCTGGCTGGGTGTTTTTTTCTTATACGTTTGTTTTGCTGCACTTGTTAGAGTTCCAATTAAATGCCTGTAGGCATCATCCAGTCCGTCTATAGTGTTGCTTGCTTGGAAGTTAAAAATCAATTGACCTACATAAGGACGAAGCAAATTAAGGAACTTCTGATGTCCTCCATAAGCTGTCTTGAACCTCTGTTTCAGAGTATAAGTTAACTGAGCGCCCATTAGATAGCTGATTATTCTGTGGTCGCTCAGAGAGGGAATGTGCATAACATGCCATTCCGACATTTGATTTGCTAATTGGGAAGATACCATGGTTAAATCCGGCCAAACTTCCGCCCTTATAGCGCGAAAGGTGGGCGGTGAGTCTGACGTGTTTATGATGCTTAATCTGTTTGTCATTGCATATTCTAAAACCATTTTGCCTCTTACGTTTTCCACTCGCGCCCCCCATAAGGGACTTGAAGCATTGAAATCACCTGCTAATAAGATTTGGTTGTTCCCTTTTCTGACGACAGTGCTGATTTCTATTAATAGTGGATCTAATTCCTCACTTGGTGGAAAGTACACATTAGTAATTTGAAGGTGTCCCGTAGTTGTCTCTAGTTTAATGGTAACTGAGTGTTGCGTCTGAGATGTAAGGAGAGGAGATAGCGGACCATTATAAATTATGACAGCCTGTTGAGAGGTTGACTGGAACGTCTTGCTTGTGGGTGGAATTCCTGGCAGATGACTATGTGCTAAGTACGGCTCTTGTATGAGGGCGATATCGGCATTTTCCTTTGTCATAATATCCATGAAGTTAAGTGTTGCAGATCTAGCTCTCTGCAGGTTTGCTTGGAGAAACCTGAGTCCTGTGACTTGTTGGCGGAATTGGTTACTGCCTACATCCGTTGTTGCTGTGTTTTGCTGCCTCGTTGCAGTTCCTGTCGGTACACAGGACATTTTGAAGAACTTGCCGGATGACTTGCGTCAAAGTCTGTGCTATTATGCGTATTGGAGTGAACACAATTCGCACAATTTTCCTCTTCTGCCGTACACTCTTGTGTTAAATGACCTTTTCCGCACTTAGTACAGGCTGGTGGGAATCTGCAGTTTTTACTTAGGTGGCCAAAGGTTTGGCAGTTGTAGCAGCGGGTTATTTTTACGTATTCTCTAAACGGACACGAAGTAAATCCAATATAAACCCGCTTGTGGTCGAGAAGCCTGTCTTTGAAATCTGCTGTCACTTCCAGTATCCAATTACAGGTAGTTTCGTCCCTAGGTCTCGGGCCTTTTGGAAAGATAACTGGCGACCGCGTTTCTGGCAAAAGATCTTCAAATGCTGCTTTTATTTCGTCTGCCGTTATGTCACAGGGTACCCCAAATACTATAAGAGAGCTCCTAAACGGACGGGGAATCCTTAGTTCTAAGTGCTCTGTCAGCACGCTAGACTCTTCAATTACTTTTTTAAGTTTGTGCAGGTGTGTGGCTTCTTTGCACCTAATCAAGAGTTCTTTAGATCTCGTGGCCCTCACTTGCTGTATGTTGATGCCAAGCTTATGAGGTTTGATGTTGTTTAGAACTTGCGCTTTCACACTATCTGGCGTGCGCTCTGAATCTTTCCCCTTGATAAGTAAAACGTGCTCAGAAGGCTTTTGCTTGGGAATGGCTGTTGCTTGTATGGAAGGGGGCTTCTTTTTCTGAATCTTACCGGCCACAGTTGCGTAACTCCGGCGGTCTTGTTGTCCTGTAGGATGGTTTTCCTGTAGCTCCGGGACCTTAAAACTGTGCTGCTCTCTTGCTTGAGAGAAGAGACTGGCATTAAGTTGTCGTTCTAGTTGAAGTATTTGTCCCTCCTGTCGTGCAATTAAGATTTCCTGATTAGAAGCTATAGCCAGTATTTCTGTGATATAATTGGACACCGCTTCGTGGTCTGCGATTTTTAGTTTAGAACGGCCTCTGTACTCTGCTAAAAGTGACTTGATGTGCAGAGTCAAAGTGTTAATGCTATCTAATCTGGAAGATGGATGGTCTAATCTCACTGGGCTCACACACCTCGAGCTGGTAGTCCTAATTGATCTAGTTGGGGAGGTTTCTCTTGACCCCATTTAACATGAAATAGTAATATTAACTTAAGAATAAAATACTAAGTGAGTCTCTCAACCTGTTAAATTTCTAATCCTAGCACAGAGTGCTCACTCGTTCGATAAAGAGTAATATTAGCTTAAAAATAAAAAACTCAGAGGATCTTTCAACCTGTTAAAGTTCTAATCCTTGCACAGAGTGCTCACTCGTTCGATGAAGAAAGTCGGAGGAACACAAAGCAAATGTAAGAACAGTATATAGCACTGAAGTTACTGTATTTTTTAGGTGAGAAAACTTCATATGCTTGCAAGAACTAGCGCTAATGGCAGGAAGATGAATACTAATAACGAAGAGGGGGAAAAAACCGTCCGCAGCGCACTATAACATTACAAAATTGGAATAACAAATAGCAACAAACAACAAACAATACATATAATAAGCAACATACAATAAGCAAATTACTACTACAGGTAAACAATAAAATTGTAGTTAAAAAAAAAAAAAAAAAAAAAGATTAAACAAATTAGTAGACAGTTAATCACGATAAATTCAAAACCAATTGATATTATGCATTCATTAATATATAGTATATATTAACAATAATGAAAATAATAAAAATATTATTAGTTGTTATAATAAGCAAAGTAAAATTATATAAGATAAATTATTGAGGTATATCTTGAGGTTGTTGTTGCTATTCCAAGTTTGACAATACATACAGAAGTGAAGGAAGACCCTTGATAAGTGCTGCACGTTATCATGATAACGTGAAGTCTACAGCGCTTATCAAGGATCTTCCTTCACTTCTGTATGTACTGTCAAATTTGGAATAGCAACAATAACCTTAAGATAATACATTCTTTCGCGTATGATTATCAGAGTTTTAGAAATTTTCCATTACTCTATCATGATAAGTGGATGATGCTTTTAAGATTCTCCTTATGCATATATGTAATATCGACGTTCAGAATAACAACATTAGGACACTATAACTCTTTCCCACTATCCTATCATGATTATTTTTACACATATGACGCCGGAAAGACTGGCTTCACAAACAAGACATGACAAGAATGTATTACGATAAGTGTTGATGAAATCATTTCGTTAATGTATGTTTTAGATAATTTTTGCTATTTAAGAATGCTACGTATTTCTATATCATTCAGAATTGTCGTTAGATTCAGAAGCGAATATGAGGAATATATGTGATACAGAGTTAAATGTGGAATTATACGAAGAATTTTATTCACGAAATGAAGCTGATATTTTGCTAGATGAACTATCAAATTATGATTTTAAAAATATTAGTTTTGAAATTAATGGGACTCAGTATGTTCCACGAAGAAAAGTACTCGGTTTTGGTGATGAAGGACTTAGTTACGAATTCTCTGGAACAAGCATTTATGCAGAACCATGGACTCAAACTCTTCTAAATGTAAAAGATTATGTTGAAACGATAACTGGCAAAAAATATAATTTTGCTTTATTGAACTATTATCCTGACGGAGTGGCGAAAATTTCAACGCATAAAGACAATGACACTTGTCTCGAACCTGAAAGTGATATACCTATCATCAGTTTAGGTGCAAAACGTCAAATGGTATTTACCAGGCGAAATTTCACATCTCGAAGCGTGGACTTAACTCATGGAACTCTCCTTGTAATGAAACCCCCAACGAATCAATTTTGGATGCACGGAATACCCTCTCAACCTGACGTTAAAGATCCTAGAATTAGTATCACATTCCGAAACATAAAAATTTCGAAAATTAAAAAACGACGCTTGGAAGATAATGAGGATGAACTTCCAGAGGATGACTGGTTTGCCCCCTATATGAGGTCTGTTCCTGAAAATATCTTCATGCCGAATAATCGAGAACAGAAAAAAGAAAGTTCGAAGTTGATTGCACAGTGGACTCTTGGTTGGGGATATTTTGTGTCCATAAATCAGTTTGAAAACAGAATGAACATTCATCTACGTGAATTTGTGGAACAAAATAAAATATTATACCCTACTACACGCGGTGTTGTTATAACTCGTGCAACATGGCAAGAATTTTCCTCAAAAATATATGAATTTAATCTTGTCTATATGACTGCCAGCATCATTTGCAATAATGAGTTGGTAGTTTTCAACAAAGAAGGTGAGTGTATTTTTCAACAAGTTTTTAAACAAGATGAAAATTCTTTTAAACTAAAACCTACATACCTAAAAGTAAACTGTGATATTTTAAAAAAATTGAAAGAAATTATTCCTGATGTATCTAATACTTTATATAAAAGTATTTTTGAAATTATTTTACCGTTGCAAATCAAATGTAAAAACAATTGTTCGGATATGGTAAGTGATGATGATGAACTTTTTAAAGAACTCATAAACTCTATCAAAACTGAATTAAATTCAGTGATTAAAAAACTATTTAAATGCGAAGGTTGTATTGTAAATCATCCTTCACAAACAAGACATGATTGCATTATAATAAGTGTTGAGGATAGAATTAAATATATTGGGGAAGATATATTTTTATGTATTAATTTTAAAAATATAAGAGATTCTTTAAGGCAGAAAAAAATGTTTCATTTATTTTGTAATAGGTTTTTTGAATCGAAATGTTATGAAGATTATAAAAATGCACTAATATAAGTACAGCTATTCTATTTAAATTTCTGTCTTTGGTTGATGTTATGAGTATTTTTTTTCCTTATGTTTTTTTTAATAGAAATATATTGAAATTTTAGTTTTAATTTTAAAGCAAACATGTATATCAAATATCAGTAAATGGATATTGTTGTTAATTTGATATTAACTAATGAAAGAAAATTCTAAGTATATTTTATGTATAATACAGAAACTTGTTCTTTGGAAATAAATAAATATATTTAAATAGAAAAGCTTCTTGGTGAAATGAATGTATTTTTATTTTTATAACAATTTTTTTAAGTATTGTATGTTTACAGTGCAGTATATGCTTCAAGTGATTCACTCGTGTTGAAAATTTAAGAGTTTATGAAGCGATTATTCGCTGAACTTATTTGATATATTTGTAAGGTTTCTTGAATACGAGTAATCTGAAGAGTTATTTGAAATCTCATAAAAGAAACATCAGATGTAGTGTATGTCCTAAGAAATTTAAGTTTGTAGTTTGAAAAGTCGCGAAGCTTCTCGTCTTAGAGTTTTGTAGTGAATAATCACAAGTTCTTTTCATGTAAAAAGGATATGAAAACTTATAAAGTTACTTTTAAGAGTAAATCGTGATAAAAAATATTTAGTGAGCATAAGAATTTAAAACAATATGAATGTTTACATCGTATTGAATGTTCGGACATTTTTTCAAGTAAAACAGAATTTGAAGAAAATCTCACGAACCATTTTTTTTTTTTTTTTTTTTTTTTTTTTTTGCCGGTGTCAAAAGAAACAGAAATATGCTGATGATGATGTTTTGAAACAGCATGATACTTCTCTTCTTATAAATTGCCTCCATTGTTTACAAGTGTTTAAAAGAAAAAGTGATCTCTTACACCACATTCGAATGCGACATGATTTGATGTGAATCTTATAAAAACGAAGAAACGTTGACATCGTTAATACATGCAAGTCTTCTAAAATCGCAAGTCTTAATAGTATGTTCGCAATTGAATCGATTTGCTAGAACATAGAAAGTGATCATGTCTTAGATGTACTTCTTGAATATATAAAATTGTAGTTAGTAGGGAAAAAATGAGTTATGATGTAGTTACACTGAGTTAACACTGAGTTATGATATCGGTGTTTGAAATGGTAATCAACAGTTACATTTAAAATGTGTCGTGAGTGTGAAAATGCAGAAATAAAAGAGCTTTGGCGAATTTAATAAACTTGGTTCAATGTGGTTGATGGAAAAATTTGTTCCATGTGAATTAAATAGTGTAAGATATGAACCTCTTTCTCTCAATAGTTAATTATTCAATTGTAAGACAATTAAACTTTAAATATATATGCATATAGTACATGTAATGATTAATATTACATTGATTAATGTAAATAACTGATGACATGTGTATTAACATAGTGAATGTTCGCTTTTATGAAGTTCTAAGCATTACTTTAAATACCATTCATAAAACTTTTATCTCATATATACAAACATGACAATATCTATTGAGTTTTCTTTTATTCTTTGGAATGTATGAAAGTTTAAATATTTTTTTTAATTTAATGTAGATTGGAGTAAAATATCTGTATCTTTCTTCATTTCAATCGGTAATATCTGTATGCTGGTAAAGGTACGTATGTTCGTAAGAATTATACTGTGTCACATTTTTGACAATCTTCTTTCATTCATATTAGCTAATAAGAGAATTATTGAAGTTAGTAAAGTAATGAAAATCAACGTTATTGAAAGAAAACTCTAAAAGCATTTACATTTCCAGAAATATATCAAAGTTCCTTTTCTTAAAATCAGCAGGTGTATCGTAGTTTTTATTTCTATTTCATTAAAAGCTGAACTTGTAAAATAAAAATTTTCTATTAGTGTAAGGTAAACAAAAAGAAAATCAAGAGACAATCCGTATCATGAATGAAATTCAAGTCTTACATCGGATTAAAAAGAAATATTCTGAATCTAAATGTTTATGCCTATTTAGCACAAAATGCGTTTATTTGTGCTATAAATTTAACTAAAACCATTCTTATAACAGTATGTTGCCTTTAAACTGGGTAAAAGTGTTAAGTATATTTTCTGATGGTATTGATATACTTGTCAAAGGAGTTCTAGAAACCTCAAATGTCGAAAGAGCATATGATAAGAATCTCCTTTCCTATCGCTACGTCAGTTACAGGTTAAGGGGTGGCTTGAATGGATAAAGGTAATGTTTGTGCAAAAATATAGTAGTTCTATTTTGAAATGAGAAATAATTCGTTTTTTGTCAATTAAGGAAACTTGTGGTATTATTAAACAGAATGTCAGTGAAAGACATTGCGTTTGCATAGTGAATTATGAAGGTACTGAAAGGTAGTAAAGAAGGTGAATGAAAGAATTAATTTGAACAAATAAGGTAAGGCTATTATTAAAAGAAAAATCTGTTTAAAAGATGTAAGTTAGAATTAAAAGTAAGATGTTAAAATTTAAAAAGATGTAACAGAGTAAAACCAAAGAATACTGGTAATTCCCATCTGGAAAACAGTAATTTGAGTACGATATTGAAAAAGTTGGTTTTAAGAATTTCTTTATGCATGTGATGCAAAACAATTGCTAGTTTATCATGAGTGCTGACATAGATGCAATTAGTGCAGGAAAAATAGTAAAATTAGTATAGTTAGTGTCTCTAAAACATGAAAAAATAATAGTGTGAGCAGTTTAAATTCATTTGAAGTACTGAAATATGACATAGACTAAATATCAGAAAATGTAAGAAATATTTTGGTATGTGTGGATGAAACACTGAACGTGGTTGTAAAATTAGAAATGAAAATTATCAACACACTTAAAGGTAATCGGGATTTAAAACTAAACATGATGTTAGAAAGTTTGAAGACCATAAAACTATATGAGAAAGAAATACATTTAGATATAAATGGTATTAAACTGTAAAGTTGTGAATGGAAATTTCTGAGTAAAACCTGTAGATGATCTATTATGATCTAGGAATAAAACAAGTATTATAAAAATTGTAAGGAAATATTTGAATATGGAGTAAATGAAAACAATCCATATCGTTAAAATGAATAAAAAGGGATAAAATGTTGGAATTACGAGTGATGAGACAGAAATAAAAACATTATAATAAATAAGTTAAGCTAGAATTAAGAAATATAAACACAGAAGGGAAATCATGAACGTAAGAAAAGCAATTAACTGTTATAGACTTAAGTTTTTTTAAAAAATATTCGGTAATGTAAGGAAGATATTGTTAAACACGTGAAAGAAATTAGAAATTCTGTAGAAAATTTAGTAAATGAACTAAGATCATGAAAAATAAACGTTTCTTTTTAAATACAATTTCATACCACTAAGTTAAAGTGTATATAGAATACTAGGATGGTTTAAAAAAAGTAAATGAAGTTAAAATTCAGAATATATTGAACATTATAACGTTAAAAAAAGTGTGAAATTGCATCTAAAATTAAGTAATGTAACAAATAAACAGCACGTGCGGGAACGTTTGTGAAATATAACGTATAAGTTAAAAATCAGGGTATTCTGAAATTTATGAAAGGTATGAAAAAAAAATAGTATGTGGAAATTAAATAAAATATTACAAATAAATTAGAAACGTTAAGTATTAAAAAAATATGACAGTAAATGCATATGTTATTATGAAACAGAAAACCTGAGAAATAAGTTAAAGTTTCATGAAAAACTAGAAAGGATAAAAGTATCAAAAAAAGAAACTTCTAAAATAGATTATTTTCTTTTTTCGTCCCTAGAGGACACCGTGAGCAATTCCTAAACAGATTATTTTCATTTTTCATCCCTAGAGGATGCCATGACCCCGTTGCCAATTTAAAAAAAAACTAACTTTAAATGAAAAACAGGAGGTCTACAACTCAATCAGCAATCTACCAACACCTCAACTCCACTCGTGACCACGCCTCCTAGTGTGATGACGTTGCCTTTGGTCCCGCCCTCTGTGTGACGTCGTTGGCCACGCCCACACCCCACACCGCGTGCAGGTGAACCCCCATTTTCTATCTACTCATGTGGAAGACCAAATTTTGAAATTTGGAATTTTTTTTATTATCGATTTCATATTTTGTAACGTGAACGAATTTTTGAGTAACAAACTCAATGATTTAAAAGCGAGCAATAGCAGCATTCTAAGGGGAGGGGTAAACCTTTTTATCTCCAGTGCGCGGAACTGTGTATCGGAAATTATAAAGATATGTTCATTTTAAAATTATTTTGCGACACTGCTATTGAACTGGATTTTATGGTTTAAATGCAAAGAACATGATATTTAATAAATAAAGGTAACACACAAATTGTTGAAAAAACGCCCCTATTGTTTTATTATTTCTTTCTTTATTTTTATATAATGGAGTTTCAACGGACATAAATGTTTCTTTCTCGAGAGAAAATTATTGTCATTTGTTACACGTTCATAAAATACTGTCATTTTAACTATCCAAAATATCTAGTCCAACTTCTTTTATTCCGGTCTCAAACGTGAGAGCACGTACAGAAAAATCAGAGGCAGCCTGCTTGAAGCACTGATATACACTGACTACCAATAAGTATTTGGACACCTGTGATAGAAAAGAAAAACTAACTTTATTCAAAATCAATAGTTGGTAGAGCCTCCACGAGAGGTAATTACAGCGTGGACCCTCCGGGGCAAACTTTCCACAAGTCTTTGTACGACAGCTAGTGGTATTTTCTTCCACTCGGCTTGGAGAAGACATAGAAATTCCTTCACGGATTTTGCACGAGTAGTGCACCCCTGAATTCGGGGATGCAACTCGTCCCAGAGGTTCTCGATAGGGTTCAGGTCTGGACTCTGGGCAGGCCAGTCCATTCGATGAACTCCATTGGCACCATACCAAGCCTTGGTTAACGTCGAAACATGACAACTGGCATTGTCGTCCTGAAAGTAACAGGGTCCAACCCGTAAAACTGCCACAACGTAGGAAGCACATTGTCATCCAAAATAGTGCAGTAGGCATCGGAGTTGAGCTTACCATGAATGGGGACCAAGGATCCCAGCCCATACAAGGAGAAACACCCCCAGACCATAATTCCACCTCCGCCAAACTTGACTGTTGGCACAATGCATTCTGGTAGGAGACGTTCTCCAGGTAGACGCCAGACCCAGACCCTGCCATCCGAACGGTAAAGGGTGAAACTTGATTCGTCACTAAAAAAAAAAGAATTCCTTTTTCAATGATCTAAGGTCCAATTTCGATGTGATTTGCACCACATTAACCGAGCAGCGCGGTTGTACTTTGTGATCAAAGGCTTATGGGCAGCAGCACGAGCATGAAAACCAAGCAGATGTGCTTCCTTACGGATGATATTCATTGAAACAATACTCTCGGATGCCTGGTGAAACTCCTCGCGGATGAGGGCCATCAGTTGGGTGCGGTTCTTCCGAATTTCTCTGGACAGCACTCGTCGGTCTCTATCTCTCAGTTTCGTTAATCTGCCGACTGGGGGCACATTCCAACAATTACCACTCACCTTCCACTTCTTAATCACATAGGCCACTGCCCATTTTGGGTACTTCAGATCGCTAGATCTGTCCCTTAAGGATCGGCCACATTTGTGATACCCGATAATTATACCTTTCTCGAAATCAGAGAGCTCCGAACTGCGAGGCATCTTGCATGCGACTAAAGCCGATGCTGTTTCCTACACGATATATACCGGCGGAGTCCGTGACGTACCTTAGGACCGCAGATATCGTCATTTGCATAGGTGTCCAAATACTTATTGGTAGTCAGTGTATGTAAAATTATTGTTAGTGCAATTGATCTGGAAACTGAAGTTAACTCTGCAGTTACTATTAGATAAGAGAGTGTCCCAAATATTCACAAAGTATTGAAGACAATTAAAAAAACCTTTTATTTTAATCTAAATCGAACAAAACGGCACAGGTAGTGCTACAGACAAAACACACCACTCGTAGCTTTTCTAATTAAGCAATAACAGGAAATGAAATTAAAACGCTGATAACCTAGTCAAATACCAAACATTTAATAAAATAAGCTATAAGCTGGCTCAGTAATTTTATAGGCGGGTTTGCACCTGACAACTAGAGTGAAATTTTTAATGTCATTTACCGTTAAATGTGAAAGAGCGTTTGTAGCTCTTTTGCGTACGGCTTTATTACGAAAAATTCTAATTGTTTTAGTCGAAAATGCTTCCTTAGTTTTTTCAGCAAATTTGTAATCTGTACTTAAGTTAATTTTAACCCAATTTGGAAAAGGCAAATACTATGGATTCTCCGCCTTGAGAAAGAAAACTGTTCCCTTAACATTAACAACAGTATCCCTGTAGATGAAATAATATAAACAAGTAAAGATCCTTTAATTACGAAAGGAAAACTTTGAATAGAGATTTTTCCCAGTTGTAGGAATTCTTTTCGTTCGACATGCTTGGATTAAGGAAATACCAGCACCAAGTCTGGCCTTGCGATCATTGCTGTTTGTCACTTCAGTCAATGTTTCTATAATCAAACCGTAAAGTCTCAATCAAATTAGGTTTGGTTTGGTTTATTTTATTATAGAAAAGCACACTAGGGCTCTCTGCCTAAAGGAAGGGGTGACTTCGAGGAGGTCTTTCAAAGGAAAACTGGCTCGTATACACGTTACAAATGGAAAAACGTCATGCAGCCAGCACGTCAGCATAAGAATGTCCAGGCAGCCAGCCCGCTAGCCTGGATTCTTACCCAGGTCAGAACTACCAGTTTTCAACGATTTTACCACTCGGCCGCTGGTGGTTCTTAATCAAATTAAGTGTACATAATCAAGTTTTGTTTGCTTTTTACATTATACATATATATTTTCCAATAAATTCATACTGCTGTCAACAAATATTTCTTACCTCTTCTTCCAGCTGCAAGTGATTTCTTTTTACTTGCAGGCAGGTTGATTGCTAACATCTAAAAATTAAAAAGACATTCAATTAAAATTTGAATCGTAAACGATGTCTTTATTTGAAGGTATAAAATTTCATGTTACAGAGTTATATTAGTGTAGAACAAAACATAAACTGCATCTTTCGCCTACCAATGACCGAAAGGTGAAATTGCTGAACACTGGTAGCTCCAACCTGGGCTCAATTCCAGGCGAACGGGCATGGGCGTTTTCGTGGTTTTCCGATATGTAACGTGCGTACGATTCAGTTTGCCTTTGAAATTCCTCCACGAAGGCAGATAGCTCTATTGGGCTTGCCTTAATCCACCAAACCATATTAAACTTTCAGTTGCTTTTCTTTTGTATGATCTACAAAAATAATAAAAAGTTGAAGTTCTAGATTATTATCGAAAGTGAAATATAAACTAAGGCTCCAATTGAAATGAAAAAAATATATATATATAAATAGTGAGTAATGTATTGGAAAAATAGGGCGTTTCGAAAATCTGAAAGATGAAATTAAATGCTTAGACCCAACACTAGCAGGCAACTTACAATAACAGTTTATACTTTAATGTGAATCGAGGAAATACTGTAATATATTTCTTCAGTTCTAGTTTTTTAGGTATGATTTTTCAACAATTTAACTTTCAACTGTTTTCAGCGAGATATCATTAGGAACGAATTTCGCCAAGTACGTACTATTACTGTTGCTGGAGGCGGGGCGTCTGAGATGAGCAACGCTGGAAATACTTTGATAATGGTACTTAGAAAAACGTACATGAAAGTAATTCTTAAAGATTTATCATATCGTTTTCTAAAAAAAAAAAAAATGAAAATTATAATGCTTTATTTCCATTAATCTATAAAAACTGCCAGGTTCTATGAGTCTTTCTTCAAAATACTATGCTTATCTGCAACAGCTATGGTTTATAGCTGAATTTTATCAATAGTTTGTTATTCCCAAGGACCTCTTAATCTCGAAATGCAATTTGCGTTGTTTTACTTTTCATTGCATTATGTTGCCATGCAGTAAAGTATATGATATTTATGTTTCAAATTTAATATGTCTATTACTGTTTAACAAATTAAACTGTTTAAAAGTAATGTTTCAGTTCTTAAGAATGTTAATTTTTTACTTTTTAATTTGTTTGATTTAAATAAACATTTATTTTAATTCATGATGTATCTAATTAAAAACATTAAATATTTTACAATATTTGTCTGAATGGTTATTTATCTACTATCCTATAAACTGTTTTACTTTTCCGGCTGGGCCAACTCAACTTCTGTAAAACAATATTAAACTTTAAAGCAGTCCTTTTGACCTGTATTAAAATGTGAAATCGTTCGGGTTTTTTCCTTTTATTTGCTTTGTAGTTTTATTCACTCATTGCCATTTTAGGCTTCGTATGTAATTTGAAAATTTACAGCTTTTTCTTTAAATTTAGCATTTGTTTCTTATACAATGTTCCTATTTACTTTGAGACAAGTATTTATTATTATAGCAAAATATTCCAATTAGTATGTGTGGTTAGTTAGAATAAAATGTTCTTTGCGAGCTAAGATAAAAATTCTTGGCAAGAAGTATGTAATGAAAACCTGTCTTCTATCAAAATGTGTAGATATAGTACTTCAACCATTAACGTTGTAGTTATGTCGGAAAACAAATATTTCCTACTATGAATATTGTTATAATTTGTGTAGTAGCATTATATACAATAGACCCTATTTTGTTTACTTTATGTTAAATTAACAAAATTTAATGATTGCGATAAAGACGCCCTTTTATAGCTCATTTTGTTTACTGCATTTTGCACTTCGCTGGTTCTTTTGCTTAGTAAGATACAAAAGAATTAAGCTCTGCAAATAAATACGGTCTTTCATTTACTGCGGGAAAAGAAACTGGGCTTATGTTTTGGAAGACTTGTCGAGAGATTCTTTTACGGAAGATGATTTCTGGGCTGTCATAAAATGATCATTTGTGATATTACGGCTAAGTCTCCAGGCCTAAGGGAAGTGATGCCTTCGTCCATGACGTTCTACGAAAAACTGTCTCATATACACGTTAAGCATTATGCCAGCCCGTTTGCGGGATTCAAACCTCGGACCGAACTCCAGTGTTCAGCGACTTTACCGCTCGGCCGCTGGTGGGCCTCTACTGTCATGAAAAGGTGTGTGTGTGTGTGTGTGTGTGTAGTTAATTATGGCAAAGCACACTAGGGCTATCTGCCTAAGGGGAGGGATGCCTTCGTGAAGGACTTTCTAAGGGAAACTGGCTCGTATACACGTTACGCATGGGGAAAACCACGAAAACGCCCATTCAGCCAGCCCGTTCGCGGGATTCGAACCTCGGACCGAACTACCAGTGTTGCTGTCATAAAAAGAAGCACCCTTTTTTAACAGCTTCTTAATGTATTCTAGAACTGCTTACTTTGCACAGCAGTTCTAGAATATATTATGAAGCAATCTAAGTGCTTAATCATACGATTTTCGTAAAAAAATCAAGATAGTTCTTAGAGACAGAATTTGATAAGAATATAGAACGTAAGCCACATTTTCCAATTCAGTTTCTGGTGGCATTTGCGTTTATTATCTTATGACGTTACAAAAAACGCTTGTGATTTTTCTTTGAGTTCTTCAAGCTATTTGAAAGCAGAATTTTTCAGTTCTTAAGTTGTTCGAGACTGAACACGCTAAGATGTGTAATACTTGATGGGAAATCAGTCGGGATAAATGGAGAACAGGTTTTCGAAACGCAACTAAGGGACATCAGGGTTTCGGACATGACCTGAGGACGGTGTGTGTGGCAAGGAGGCGGAAAAACTTCAGGAAACAAAGTTGGCTCGCATTTAATGCTAAACTAAATAAAGATGCATCTGCTGCTGCAAAATTTGTATATCGAAATATAAATCTAAAATTTGTATATAGTGAAATCTAATTCAATTTGCATAGACTGAAAATGTGTTGCCGGTAATAGCTGTTTGATGACAAAGATCATCATGAGGTAAAGTTGTTTCTCCGTATCGAAATATACGTGCAAGAGTCGGATGCACGGTTATTTTAGCAGGTTTTCAACTGATTAGTAGCACTAATTAGTTGTGCTGATTGTTTAGAGAACAATTCTGTTTAAGCTTATGTGTGTACGTTTAAATTAAGTATGAAATATCAGAAGGTAAAAAAAGTTATTTTCTGGTTTTGCTTATCAGATTCTATGTCCATGCTTACGCTTAACAAATTAAGAATATTAAATATTAATAAAAGAAATTGATGGTTTATATACTATAGGCAATTATGTCTTGAGTGTAATTTGTGCTTACAGGCCCACCAGCGGCTGAGCGGTAAAATCACCCAACACTGGTAGGTCCGACCTGGGTTAGATTCCAGGCGAACGGCCTGGCTGCACGGGTGCTTCCGTGGTTTTCTCCGTTTGTAACGTTTATGCAAACCAGTTTGGTTAGAATATCCTCTACATTGGCATTACTCCCCTTAGGCAAAGAGCCCTAGTGTGCTTTGTCATAATGAACTAAACCAAACCATTTGTGCATACAAGGTGTCCAGAATTAAAGAAACCTATTTCAAAGCTGCCTATAGGCGAAACCAGCAATCATAAAGTCGTTACATTTTTGTGGCAGACTTAATGAAGGGATGGGAAATTTCTTTCATCTAAAAAAGCTTATTAACCCCAAAACAAGTTTGCAATTTGGGAACCAGAAAATCCGCACCCTATCTTAGAAGTTTCGTGGCATTGACCAAAAGTGACGGCATGATGTGGATTTTCTGTATCATTTATTCCTCGAGGAGTTCAGCTTTACAGGTACACTGACATGCCTGAAAACCGGGCAGTGATAAGCATTTCTCTTAGAGTACGGAATTGTTCCGACTCTGCCTTTGCACGCACAGTTTTAATGCTAGAAGCAGTTCTCAACATATTGCACGGTGTGTTATGAATGCTCGTAACGTTACTTTACAGAAGAAAAAGTGTCATCAGTCAGCACTTTCGTAATGTGTGGCCCCTCCAATTTCCAGACAATAATCCATGCAATTTTAGGCTTTTGAAACATCAGGTAAGTTGTGATAATTCAAGAACTTTAATTTATAAACTTAAAGCCAGCATTTCACGCCTCTTCAGTCTTTCTCAGCACCTTTACCTGATCTTATAGCCAGCATT
Organism: Stegodyphus dumicola; assembly: GCF_044657685.1. NCBI lineage: Eukaryota > Metazoa > Arthropoda > Arachnida > Araneae > Eresidae > Stegodyphus > Stegodyphus dumicola. The sequence continues at coordinate 138,163,754 of NC_140780.1, forward strand.
TTAAGCCGCATATTCAACATTTCACAGAATATATTTAGATCAACTGTTAAACATGTCATCTTGCGATTTCAGATAGTAGCTGAAAATGATGACCATCATGTGACGCATATTTTGTTGTAATAAAACTAAAAAAAATTGACAAGTTCTTATTAAAGGTGTGCCTAAATGTGCAATTTATTAATACAATGCCCTCTGGTGGCGAAATTAGTAAAATTTTTGTCCTCTTAAAGTCATTCTCATCCCTTCATATAGTCTTCCAAACAATTCACAATTTTCTGAAGACTAGTTTTGCCTGCATTTAGCTTTGAAATAGGGTTATTTAATTCCGGTCACACTGTATTTTAAATTTATTCCCTTAGTTATAATACTGCAAACATTGTGTTAATCAAAAAGTAAAGAATTTAGAAAACCGAAACTAGGGTATAAATGTAAAAGAAAGTGGAGATGAAAGAATTAAAAGGCAAAAATTGGTATAAATGTTTTTTTAAACGACCGAAAGAAAAAACTTAATTATAGAAAGTCCTGAGGAAATAGTTTTGTTGAAAATATAAATCATACTTTTTCAGGAAGTGGAGTATAATATTTAAACTGAGCCAGAAAGAAGTATCCTCCATAGCTTCGAATACGATTAATGAAAATAACTCTCTTTCTGAAGATATGCGATTAAAAAAAGAAGAAGACTTTAAATTTCACCCTTAAATTATGATACTGAGCAATTATTTCGGGCATACGCGAAGCGACTATGAGTGTTGACGTTTAGAGAGAATGGCGTCATTCTCCAGATTTTGGTCTTTCACGGTAACATGCTCTATATGTAAAAACCAATAACTTAAATTTATATTAATTGGCATTTGACATTATCATACTTGAAGCATATAAATAAATTTGATAGTTAACGGGAGCTTAGTAAAAACTGTGGTCTGTGCTGAAAAAATACTACTTGATAATATATCTTCGATTGTATGCTGTTCTTTGAAGCAAAATATGACTAATCATGACGTCATACAATCACCATATCTAAACAGCAATTATGATGACCTTTCAGTCATAGACCAGGTATGACGGCCTGGGCTACTCATAGTCCAGCCCGGCTGCATTTGCGTGGTTTTCCACGTGTGTATCGTGTATACTATACAGTTTTCCTTAGAACGTCTCCCACGAAGGGAGTTTTCCTTAGAACGTCTCTCCTCAGGCAGATAGCCCTTGAGTATTTTGCTATGCTCAAATAAAACAATAACCATAGCCCAGCGCTTATACGCTATTAAAGTTATTAAATAAACTTTCGATCTATTAATATGTTTTGAAATGGCAAAGGATAAATAGGGTGACGTATACAGTTTCCATTTGTTTGCGTTGAACACCCCATCAGAATAGCCATCTATGCTAAGAAATCCTATGTCAGTGGAAAGCTAGGAGTTAAGCAATTAACTTACCATAAACCGTTGGATGATACATTTGGGGATTTCGGTTGCGGAAGCATTTATTAGAACAGGCTGTGTTACAGACGTCGAAGCGTCTATAAGAGACGTTCATACGCATTCCATGGAAGTCTTCTCAACCCTCGAACAATCCAAGCAGAAAGAGGACATTGTTTTCATAGTTCATTTATGTCTGTGGTATCCGTAGTATATAAATGTCTATGTTTACACTGTTACTTCAGAATTACGTACAACTAACAGAAACACTCAAATCTTCTGATGCGATACGTGCCAATCCATATAACCCAAAAGTCTCAGCAACACACCTTTTTATGATTAACAACCAATGTCAACTAAGAGCAGAAAACACTCACTTTTAAAGTCTCCAGGTCACTGATATGATCATTGTTAATTATGCCAGGTATAAAATGTCTATATAATGAAAAATGTTCTAGTTAAGGAATGAGGCGTAACCATTTTCTAATTGTTAAATTAATTGAGAATCCTTTTACTGTTTGGTTTTTATTACGACAAAACTCTTATTTAAGTTTTTCTGCAGTTAATCAAAAGGCATCAACAGACAAAAATGAAGAAGCTTTCTCAAATTTATTTTAACTGCTTTCATTCATTATTTTTACTTTTTCAAACAAGAGACATTTTAGATAAAACCTTTCAAAAAAAAAAAAAAAAAAAAAAAAAAAAAAGGCTCCTTTCTTCTGACGAATTAGAAACAGGAAATAGATGAAGTTTAAATATTTATGCTTATCTACATGGTTTGTCATCATGTCAGGCCAGTAGTTTAGCAATGAAAAACTCCTTAGGCTTGCGTAATGGAGGAAATTCTTTTATACATGATAAAAAACTAAATGCTAGGAACTAATGCGAAATTAAATTCCAAGAGACAAAACAAGAAAGTATTTAAATTTACTTTATTCTAATGCATTCTCCAGCCAAACGTTTCCAAGAAGTCTCAAATATTAACTTTTGCTTGTCACAAATCCATTTATGGTGTTAGAAATAACGTTACATCATTCATATTTAATCCATTTCAGTATCCACATATTTTCACTATTTATGTGTTTTTCAATATTTAAATGCCTTGTGCACCATACAGCATAACACAAAGATTACAGAGTTAAGTAAAAAATACAAACAACACAACACAAAATAAAATAAAATTTACAAATTCACACATGAAACGTGCAAAATAAATATACAAAAGGAATATAATGTCATTTTATCTTGAACAAACACATGGAGAGTGAAAGGAAACTAAATTTTTAAAGAATTTAACTAGGAAATGATGTTTTCTTCCATGCATAAGCTTTGAACCGTAGACCAATAAATGTTCAACATTTTTCACTCCCCGAAGATAGAGGAATATATATATAGGAAGATATAGCAAGCTTGTATGACACAGCTTAAATCTCTTCAGATCTGAATTGAAATTACCGTGACCAGTCAGAAGTGCAATAATTTCAAAATTGCAGATAAATTGTTTATTGCCAAGTTTGTGAAGAATAATTTATCAATTGAGAGAAAAATGATTTAGTGAGAAAAGTAGTAGAAGGATTTATATATAATTAATTCCATCTGAGAAATGCTTTGCTCCAGCTTTGCTTCTTGAAGAATGATTTAATCAGTATCATTGGGGAGCTAATCTTAAGGTTTGAAGTTTAGTTTGCCGACCAATCAGCCCTTTAATTTCTTAGATTGTCAATGTGGTGATGTACATGAGAAAAGATAACATCAACACCTTTATCTTAGAGACCAATTTAAGATATTGAAGAATCGCATAAGAGGTGAAAAATAATTTCTTACAGGAGAAGGTATTCATAAGAGGATATAAGGATGAAAGAGAGTTACTCCAAATAAAATAATTACAGCTTAACGAACAATGATTCGATACAACTTAACGAACAATGAATCTCTTAATTGATTCACTAATTTGCCTTTAAAAATTCATTGCATTCATTGGGAACTTTAATGAGAAAAAACAACATAAACTATATCTACTCGATTATTAATTTTCCCCCATCTATGTAACATTCAACTGGGGAATGTTACTCAACGAAATTGTCGTAAATTATAGTTTGAATTGGTCAGCAGAGTTAAGAATAACCTTATAACACACATTTGGGTATCGAACCTAACTTTGCTGATATTATCTTTAAATTCTTCATTAAATCTTTAAATCGTGTAAATATCTTTAAATCGTGCAAAACAGGAAGATCAATCCGGGGAAAACCAGCAAATGCGAAACAGGATTCATAGCTGATTGCTGTGTAGCTACGCGCATCTATTAGTAAAATTCTTTGAATTATGCGAAGAATACGGGAATTAATCTTCTTTTTTGCGTCTCACACTCTAGAAGCATAGCATACAAAAACGACTATCCCTGTTTATAAATCATGCCAACAACAATAGATTTTAAACAAAAGTCATTGCATGAGACACAATTAAGTCCTCTGATTGTTTTATCAGATGTTTCGAATAAATACATAACATGATTTTTACAGCAAAACTTATCAAGAATAATGACTAAATATTGAATTTCATTCACTGTTTGTAGTAAAATATTACCAAGGTACAATTGTCTGTTTGTACAAACGAAATGCTTTCTTTGATTTATCATAATGCTAGATTTCTTAGGATTAAACTCCAACGTTTGCTCTCTAGACCAATATGAAACCCTACTTAAGGATATTCTGAACCATATTCAAAGAGTATGTATATATTTTCCTTGAAAACGAATCATTAGATCATAAGCAAAAGTAATTGTTTTGCAGCCTGGACAATCTGGGGTCTGGTGAGAAAAATCATTCATTAATAAATTCCATATTAATTGTCTGAAAACGAAACCTTGAGGGCAACCTCTTTCCAAAGTATTTGATAATCTCTTTCCGAAAGGAGTAGAAACATGGCAAAGGCGAGCAATCGATCTATCATGCAGAAAATCTTTAATAAGGCAAAACTTATTACATGGAATCTCAATTATCTTTAAAGAGGCAAGAGTTTCAATCCGTCAAGCGTGGTAAAAAGCACATTTAATACAAATGAACACTTAGAAGTGAATCTAAATTTCTCTTCTTACTTTCATCCACTCTATACTTTAGGAGAGCATCTTCATGCTATGCGGGCTAAAACCAAATTATGCGTTATTTAATAGTTTTCTGTAGAACCAGTAGAACCTATGCAGAAACCAGTTATTTATATTAAGAAACAGGTTTTTCTAGGCATTTTTCTGAAGTGGGATTTGTATTATTTGTATAACAGATTTGTTCAATGCGAATAATGTCAGAATTTTACAGGGCAAAATATTTTTCTCAAGAAGGATTTCATATAGTATTGGCTGCTTAGTGTCCTGAACAATTTTTATGCGAGAAGGTGACATTATTTTCCCATGTCATTAAGGGTATAAAAGGAATGTTTTGGAATGTGATGATTTTGGATGGTGAATGAAATAACAGAAAATTATGGAAACACAGATTTGGTTTTTTGTTTTACAAATTTCTTTCTTACGACAGATGCTGTTCTATATTTTTCGTTTCAAGTTGTAGGACTCTAATATATCTAGAAGCTTGTGTCAAAGTCCTGCAGAATCTCCTGGACTAATAGCGAGTTATCACTTAGTCTGTAACAAAATTAGCAAAATTATGAGGATATTAAAATGAGTTTATTTTTAAATTTAACTCTTAAATTAACAGAAAGGCATAGATTGTGCAACAGATGTATCTCTTTTTTTCGGCAACAGGCTTCCGAAAATTTTCGCTAATGTTTTTCTCTTATTTCCACCTACGCATATCTACTGACCTGAGCTCCAGGAAATCTAGAATATACGGCAACAACCTGAGTAATTTTAACTTAGTGAATCCTGCACAGTTTGTTTCCTTATACCAATTTCACTAGCTATGCCTTTCTTAGAATAAAATCTATTAAATCATCTGCCTTAGTCTGGTGCTTACCATAAAATTCAGATTCTAACTTAGCCCTATATTTAACTACAGGAATGTTTTCAAAAGTGCGTATTGAAATACTTTAAACTTATATTTCTCACTTCCTAGTTCACCTAGTGAGTATTTTCGAATACATTTGTACCAGTTCTGGGGTTGACCTCGCAGTACAGCAGTAGCTATGCATAGCACAGCAGTTGCAAACGCTGCAAAGCAGTTGTGATTCAATAATCTCAGAAAATATTATCAGAATAGTTTTGACCGAAACAATATAAAGAAAATTCTAGAAATTGGAGTCCAGTACCTTACTTAGCAGGCGATGCATTCCCCCCTCTGAAACAATAAAATATTCTTCAGTGTCATTGCCTTATTTTAATGTTTAGGAAGTGAGGTCTCACCTTCAGGGAATATGAATTTCCCGCTCCATGGGAGACTTTTCTCGTCACTGAGAGAGCAAAAACAGCGCAGCGCACACAGACCTCTCGGTGAAATGATAAACCAGTAAGTTTTGCCAATACTGAACCTACAGGCGCAATACTGATTGCTGGTTTCAATTTCGTCAGAAACATCCAATTGACTTGAACAAGGTCCGATAATTTTGCGCCACTGCAGTTCGTTACCTGAGAATTTCAGTGACATTCGTGCAATAATCGGTACGATTATGCTTCTTTATCTGAAAGTTTTAACGCCGCCGGTCAGCAATGATATTGATAGCCAAGATATTTGATCGTCTAAGAAAGATTATAGGAAAGCCATAAACCTGGCAGTTCCTATAATGATAATGATTGTGGCTTTCTAGTAAAGCCATAATAAGAAGAAGTTCTCGTACGCCGGTCGCGGACACTTAGCCGACAACCACTTAGCCGAGGGGACACTTAGCCGACAAGACATTTAGCCGACAGGGACACTTAGCCGACATGGACACTTAGCCGACAGGACATTTAGCCGGCAGGACATTTAGCCGACCCGGAGACTTAACCGACAGGTCATTTAGCCGACATAGACACTTAGCCGACAAGACACTTAGCCGACAAGGGCACTTAGCCGACAGGATATTTTGCCGACACAGAGAGTTAGCCGTCAGGACATTTAGCTACGGGACACTTAACTGTCAACATATTTAGTCGACAGGACACTAAGCTGACAGTGACGTTTAGCTAACCACGTACCCAATAATTATTCAAATTTACTATCAATTACAAAATTTCTCGACTTCTCCATAAGTTCAATATTTAAGTTGTTTTTTCATTATCAGTATAATTCATTTTTCGATTCTTAAATATCTCATATTTACTTTTAATTATTATGTTAATTTAGCATTGTTTGATATGTATCCATGTATTTTATAAGAAATAGACCAACCCAAATGGGTTTTCTTCCTTGCCTTGGCGCATTGCCGGCTGTCACCTTGACCACATCCGGAAGAGTAGGGACAACTTGCAGAAACTTAACAATAGTTAACAATTGCAGCGCGTATAATTTTCAAGAAAAAGCTGGTGATAGCGTCTCATTTTACAAATTAGAATTTTTAGATATTTTTATTTTTGAAACTGAGATTGATTTTTAAAAATTTAGCATGTTTACCAAGTATAATTAATGTTCTAAATAATAATAAAGCTGTTGCACACTTTCAGGTCTGGATATTTTTTTTAGCTTTTCCTATGCTGTAAGTACATTTTTATCTTCCTCTTTTAAAAAATAATATTTTAAATCTGAACTAATAGAAAAATTGAAACAAACGATTTTCTCTTACAATTTTTATGCTTTTTATTGGTGTAAATAAGTAAAAAATACTAAAATCGAAAAAATGGATTTTTGAAAGTTTTTGTTTGAAATTCTTAATTGTGCTGCTTTTTAAAAATTACATCTGAATATTATAGCATAATATTCTACAAAATATTGCTACCCCAGCAGTAGTTGTTCGGATCGAATCGGATCGTGCTGTTTGGTGTATATTGGCAAAATTGATAAAGCACTGAAATTTCTCGTCAGGGAATACGACTGAAATTTTGAAAGGAAAAAAGAATTTTTTTAGCTTTTATTTTTTTTAGCATTTCACAAAACATTGCTGATAGAAAACTAAATTACAGTTATTATGTATTTATTTTAAAAGCCACGTAAAAAGTTGTATTTTAAATTTACTGAACTATCTTTTGTTAGCATATATACTTGCATTCAAAATATTTATGCACGTGCTTTTAGGTATCAAGATGCTTTTGAATTATCTATGAAATTTTAATAATAATAGTTATTCCCTCTGCTTACGAAAGCAGAGTGTACCAAATAACAGGAGATCTGCATCATGGGCTTATTTACTTCACCGAAATTCTACACAATTATATTTAAAATTTCTCGAAAGAGTCCTTATATTAAATATTTATCGAGGAAGAAGAACTCACTACTCAGCAATATATGTATATCAAAACTGATGCTAAAGTTCTTAGTAATAATCATTATAAATGAGTCTACATATTACAACAGATTTAATCATTATAAATGTGTCTATATAAGTAACATGCAACTTCTTTTATAGTGAAGGAATAAATTGCACTACGTTTTACAATAGAAAACATAAAACATATGCTTAAATTAGAAATTTCCTTCACGTATAGTTTTGTATCTATTTCATTATTTTCTGGGTTGGCTTTCTTTTTATGCAAGCATTTAAATTCAAAATAAGGCGTAAATAAGAAGTAAATTTTCAGTTTCCACAAATAGTGGATCAGAATAAGAAAGATTAGGATTTAGCCACTGAAATTATGCACACTGTTGAACGTTTAATATTCCTTTTCTAAATGTTTCTGCTCTGAGTCTTTTTAAATAAGGTATAAATTTCTTGATGATTATCATAAAACACATTATTAAAACACATAAAAAACTAGACCAAAAGGAGTAGGAAAAATGTATCTACTAAAACAAAATTTTAAGGATTGAAATAAGTGAAAATTAATTTTGAATTCTATGTTTCGACGTTCAGATTGATTTCTTGAAAATATTGGTTTGTTGAATTTGTAGTATATTCTGACGTTGTAAAATATTCTGTTTAATGAGAAAATATAATTTATTGTTTGTGTTTAAAAATTTACATATTATTAATATTTTCAATACGATTTTTTTTTTTTTTTTTTGCTTTGTCTTTTAGGTAAGTGACGTTAAAATGGAAATTTTAGATATAGTGACAAGGATGGTATTCATGACTGTTTCAAATAAAAAATTAGTTCTTCAAGTGTTTGCACTCAGTTTAAATGTCTGGGCGAAACAGCTTTATTAAGGTTAATAGGAATCTTTACAAACCGTAACTCTGCGTGCGACATTCCAGGTCTCCTACTGAAACACATTATGATTCAACAAAACTCACGACTGGCTGAGTCATAGTCAATATTGTTATGATTTAATAAATTCATATTTGATATGATTTCATGCAACTCAAGTAGATCTTATTTATGTATATTTTAACGTTTCTGATTTCTGCACACATTTTCCTTCTTGTCTTACATCAATGTTTCATATAATTAAAATAAACGGAATTTGAAAAATGAAAGTGTGTGTGTGTGTGTGTAATTATGGCAAAGCCTCGAGGGCTATCTGCCTAAGAGGAGGGATGCCTTCGTGGAGGGCTTTCTAAGGGAAACTGGCTCGTATACACGTTACACATGGGGAAAACCACGAAAACGCCCATGCAGCCAGCCCGTTCGCGGGATTCGAACCTCGGACCGAACTACCAGTGTTCAGCGACTTTACCGCTCGGCCGCTGGTGGGCTGAAAAATGAAAGGAATTTTTTATCATAACTGTAAAATTTAAATAACTAACGAATATTTTTCTTAGATATGATGCGATATAATTGGGACAGCATCTGATCTTAAATTTGGGTTATTAATTAAAAAGAATAGCAGTTGTTTATGTTAAAATTTGCAGAATGAGTTATTATGTTAAAATATGCAGATGTAATTTAGAAATGTTACTCTTTTTTTTAATTTTTGGATACTCTGTGTAAAATATCAAAAAATTGGCAATTATTTTTTATATTATTATATTTTTATTTTATTTAATTGAGTTGTTTCGTTTCTGTTTCAGTTTTGATTTGTGTTCTTCCTGTTACCTTATTAACTGCCATTTCAAACTGCATCAGCGAACAGGAAACTAGTATGAGAGAGAAGAGAAACGAAGATGTATCTATACAATAAGACCATATTAAATGTAAACTGCTGTGTAAGTAGTTACAGTTCCCAGATTTGAGCGTCTAAAAATTTTTGAGTAATTCACGAACACTATCGTGATTCTTTTATGATCACTATTTGGTGCTACCTTATAAGTAAAGCAAAAGATAAACATAATGAGATAAACATAATAAGGACTGGGAACCCAATAGTTTAATGAAATCTTGTTGCTTATTACACAGTAATAATAGTAAGCAAGATAATTTTAGTAATAATAATAAGCAACTGGACAGAAATAATGCTAAAAGGCTGTCCACGGGTTTAATACAGTTACAAAAGGATATTACAGTTTATAAAGTTCACTAGCGGAGTCCTTTTGACTCCATATTCACAGGATGAAAAAGTTCATTAAAGTTATGCAACATAAAGAACGACTTGACAAAGATCTAAGCAGTAGGAGAAGGGTCGTTACAGAATTTTTTGAAACTTCGGATACTGATGAAGAGAGATTGAATGCACTTCGTATATTATCTATTCAGAAACAGCTTTATCTGAGAGATCTATTGAGATTGATCTATATTATCTATTGAGAAACAGCTTCTTCTTCTTCAAAGCCCTTATTTTATGAAGATGTAATCTTGAATTTTCTATTCAAAATAGATGAATAGAACTCACATTCAAATATTTAAATTCTAGTGAGTCCAAGTGTTATTTCAAGGCTATTTTGATTTCATTTTAGACTTCAAGTATTGTTATTTCAGTAAACCAAATAGTATGTATAACTTCAACGTGAATTATTTATATAAATAATAGATTTTATAGTACTTAAAATAAGCGATGAGTTTTAAATTTTTATTATTTATACTTATATTTTTATTTATGTGTTAATATAAAAATACATAACAATTAAGTATTGAATATGCATAATGCCAATCCTCATTCATTAATATAGATGTCTTTTAAATTTCGTGTTTAGCAGCATTCCCTTTATGAAAAGGCAAGATACGTGCCTGTCTTGATATTATGATACAAATGAGTTAATTGCATTGAAAGAGTATGTTCAGGCACAAATCTTATTCAAAACACATGGATATTTTAAGTTTGTAAATCTAAAAGCTATCTGAGAGAAATATTTAAATATAAAATTGTTACCGAAAAAATATTATTGACTTTTCTACCCATTTCTTACCTAGCAGAAACAAGCAAGTCAATAATTTACTAAAGAAAACAAGAAACAAGCTGAATATTTCTGAATGAATAAGTTAAAGAATTACTTTAAATAATTTTATGTTAAATTTAAAAATAGGGGGCATCAAAACATCAAGCGCAGTCATCGCTTTCTCTTTCGTGCAATTAATATCGGTGATTTTGTTTTGGAAAACTTGTTTATATTTATCAAATGGAAAATAATAAGAATGCAAAAAATAATCAAGCATAAATATAATAAACAGTTTTTCTTACAACTTTTCTTCATATTCTTATTCTTTTTGTTATCTTTTAAGTTATTTAAATAAAATTATTCACATTATGATTATTTTGTATGCTGCTTAATGTAGAGGGAAACAGGGTCGATGAAGAAAATCATTTTTTTAAAAGGGGGTCCAATCAGGAAAAAGGTTGAGCATTCCTGGTCTAAAAATAAATCTGTTTTGAAAACTGCTAAATTTGTGAGCCTTTTGAGATGCTGACCGTATGAAACCATCTTATGAGCGGGTAGATATGCGATAAAATAAATTAATGTATAGCAACTCTTTCAGCTGTTACGTTCTTTAGGCAGCGTTTGGTAGTATTAAGCTGACCTTCATTCAGGTTTGTTTTTCTGTTGTTGCAATTTAACTTGCAAGCACAAGTATCCGCTAGCCGCGATTGCTTCGCGAATATTAAGTCAGGCTGAGATAAGATTTAGATAGGCTTGTTAATTTTTTATTTAAATTGAATGTATGTTTGTTTAACAGCAAGTCGGCGAAGTTCTATTCCTGTTCATGTTTTCCGGTTTGCGTAATTAGCAGGACGACGTGTCAATTAATATTTTCATTTTAATTGTGATACTTCTCGTTAATAGTCTAAAAAAGTAGTTTGGCAGTTTTCTACAGTTACTGAATTGTTAAGTGATTGCCAATTAAATATAACTTACTTTAAATTGTTTAGCACAACCGTATATATTTTAATGAACGCAGTGTATTAATAGGAATAATTTCCTTCTTAGGAACTTTTTATCGTAGAAAACGTTCTTTCTAAAATATACTTACAAAATTTATTTGTCCTCTAATTAATTTATGAGATAAGTGAAATGACCGTTTTGATCCATTCCTTCGAATTACGAATTAACAGACTAAGTAAACTTAATAACAATTGATATAAAATGCAAATTTATCTCTTAAATCTGGGATAAAATAGTGAAAAATAATCTTTTACGTTTAAAAGAACGTTTTAAACAAAATAAGTTGCAAACGAATACCAATGATATATCGAAATGAATTAGATATTTAAATGCGATAAAAATTATTTCTCAATAAAAACTTTATCATCGTCATACTTAACTTACCATAAGAAACTGGTTTCAAGCAAGGAGCTACACATAGAGAAGGAAAAGGTTGGCTGAAAGTTGGTGTTGACCGAGGAAATATAGAAAATGCAAGAAAGAAAAATTTTAATTTTTTCCGAGTAGCCGCTAAATGCAGGGCTAAAAAACTTCCGTTATTCCGATGTATTAAAACCTCAAGCTCCTGTATCGTAAAAATCACACATGCATTAATAATTCCTACATGAAGTGACTGAAAATAAAATCTCTCCAATAAATAAAACACAAAATGGAATTTCACGAAAGTAAAATACTAATTGTTTGTGCTGAAATGCCTAAAAAATTAACAAGAATAAAAGCAATTTTGTTGGAAAATATAGCTTATTTTTAAACCTTTTAATGCATCATCTCTCCTCCTTGAAATGTTTATTTAGGTTAGTCCTTATTTTAATATAATATAGTAGTTACTTCTACTTCTTTTCTTGCTGCCACTGTTTGCATTGAAAACGGACTGTTTCAACCTAATTGAGATGCAAAAACGAAACATGATTTACGTCATCTGAAAAGCCGATTCGTGCCGATAGCTGATTGGTTGCCATGAGATGACGTCATTCCTACTTCTGCTATAAGTATCTCGCGTCGCTCTGGCTCAACCCTTCTAGTTCCTGGTTTCCCGGCTGGTGAGTGAGCGGTTTCTAGCCCCTTCAAAGGATGCCTTGATTCCGGTTTGATGGTTCCAGATTAAAATTCTTCGAGGCTGTCCTGTGAGTAAATGCCGTGGGCGGCGTCCATGTTTCTTCAATGAGGGCGGAATTAAAAATACGTGAGCGGCGACGACTCCTTGTGCAAACGAAGTTAGGCCGGTTTTAAGTGGTTTCACATTAAAATTTTTCAGGTGTTTTCTTGACCATTGTTTATGGACTTATTGAATGGGTAGCCGGCTTTATTTTTAGGCTGCATAGTCACTATTTAGGACATCTTCATTTTTTTTTTTTTGTTTGTATAGAATGACAGTGTTTTGGAGTACAGGTAAAAATATTTGATGAATGATGATTATGTTGTGTTTTTCCTAATATTCTAATATTGTTGACATTTATTTTATGTGTTTTTATTTTTTATTATATTGTTAATAAATTTGTTAAGTTCAAAATCTTTTATTGTCTTCAATGTCTGCACAACATAACTCAGGGAGCTTTCATTGCTACCACTGCTAAATGTTTAATTTCTTTAAACTTTAAACTTTGCTTTAGCATCATTTTGGTTATGGGCCCAGCTCCTGAGTTATTTTTAGTGCAGACTTTTGAAGTTTAAAGTTAATTTAGGACTTAAGAGATTGGGGGGGGGCGATTTTTGTTAAAATTCAAATATGGCTACTGTTAGTGTCATGCATAATATTGCTAAACTTGATGCATGCAATTATTTTACATGGTCCAAAGATATGAAGTTTGTCTTGAATGAAAAAAATGCATGGCTTTTGGTCAAAGGTATTGAAAAATGTCCTGATTTAGATGATGTTAAGGGTATTGCAAAATAAATTATTGCCGACTATCAAAATAGAAGTCGATTGGCATTATCGTTAATTTATATGAATGTAAGCCCTGAATATAGAAACTTGATATGTGAAATTGATGACCCGGTAGTGGCATGGAATACTCTTGCCAAATATTTCCAGCCAGATTATCGGTCAAGACATATGTCCCTGTTTTCAGAGTTCTTAAATTGCAAAATCAAGCCAGATGAAAGTATTAGTTTCTTTTCTTCTAGATTAAAACGCGTAACTGAACAGTTAGCTGATATTAATCAGGCTGTAAGAGACTTATATATATGTTTCCAGTTCCTTAGGTTCCTTCCAGATAAATTTGATCAAGTAGTTCAGAATATTTTGAGGTGGCCAGATGAAAAGTTTATTTTTAAAAATGTTGAACTTGAAATTCTAGCAGAGGAAACGCGTCTTAATTTAAGAGAGATAGATAGGGAAAACTCCAATAAGACTATAGAAGTACAAAGTACTCACTGTGAATCCAAATTTAAGCAGATTAAAGGGCTCAAGTGTTATAAATGTGGCCGTCCAGGTCATATTCAAAAATACTGTAGAATGAAAGGTAATCTTTCCAGATCACCGTCACCTGCTTCTTCTGTTTCCTCAGCTGTATCTAGTAGTAATAAAACATCTTCTAAGTGTAAGAATAAACCCAAGTTGAGTAAAAGTAATAATTCCCATGCACAGTCCCATTTTATAGCTCAAGCCAATGTTAACAATTTGGAAGAAAATGATGATAGTTGAATCTTTGATACGGCTGCATCTCATCATTTTTGTAAAAATCGTGAATTGTTTGATACTTTTTCTCCTGTGAAAAATGAGAATATGCTAGTAGCTATTGATAGGGTAACTTTTCCAATTCATGGGAAGGGTACTGTTAAAATGAAATTTGGGGATACGGTTATTTTGCTTAAAGATGTGTTATATTCACCTGAACTGAGACGAAATTTAATATCTGGACCTAGGGTGGATATCAATGGAGCGAGATTTTATGGTAAAAATGGGCAAATTAAAGTTACTGATGATGAGAATTCAACTTTGTACAAGGCTAAGTTGATAGGAAGTAACTATCATGTATTCCCGAAAATAATCAAAAAGGGGGGCAAATCTGTAAAATTTGAGGCATCCACAGTTCAGCATAATAATAGTGAATTATGGCATGGTCGGTTTGGTCATATAAATTATGATACTATTGTCAGGACTAGTAAGAGACATTCAGTTCGAGGTCTTCCCGTGTTAAAGCACTCAGCTAATTTGTTTTGTGAACATTGCCAAATCAATAAGCAAAGACGAATCTCCTATAGACCCTTAGAAGGTATTCAAGTAAAGAGACCGCTTGAAAGGGTTTTCTCTGATGTATGGAACCTATTAACATTCCAGGTAGGAATGGTGAACGTTATTTTGTTTCCTTTATTGACGAATATTCTCGTTATGTGGTAGTATACCCCATTGTGGAGAAAAGTCAGGTGTTTGAAGTATTTGAAAGGCATATAGCACGTGCGGAAAGATCCTTGAACCTTAAGTTGAAATACTTTAGGACTGACAATGGGCGAGAATATGATAACGATCAATTCAGGTCATATTGTAATAAAAATGGTGTAAAGCACGAATTTACAGATGTATATACTCCAGAACAGAATGGAGTTTGTGAGAGATTTAATCAGACAGCTCTAAATAATGTACGTGCAATCTTACACGATAGTGGAATGAGTTCCGAATTTTGGTCAGATGCAGTAATGTATTTTGTATATTCGTTTAATAGAATTTGTCATAAGGGCCAAGATAGAACCCCATTTGAATTATACACTAAGCGGAAACCATCAGTACGTCATCTTAAGGCATTTGGAACAATTGCCTATGTAGGAATTCCAAAGGCTAAAAGAAATTCTAAAATTGATCCAAAGGCAACAAAGGGCCGATTGATTGGGTACAGTGTACGAACAAAAGGGTACAAGATTTGGTTGGAAAATGAGCAAAAGGTAGTAGAAACCCTAAATGCTACTTTTAAAGAGTCGATTGGAATACAGAAAAGTGGCAGTGGAGCTGCACTGGGCACCCTACCTGATTTGGAATCTGAAGAAAGGGTAGAGTTCCAATCTACTGACACTCCAGTTGGCTATTTTCCTGAAATAGAGGAAAGAACCGATACCAATGTACCTTCTTCTACAATTGGCACTGACACTCAATCTACATTGAGACAAGTAACTTGGCTTCGTAAACCCGTTCCAAGGCGAGACGGCACTCGTACGGATGTGTATTATTTTAAGAGGGGGTCTAATCAAAGACTACGATCACCAAATGATGTAGAAAGGTATTGCACTGAACATAATATTCAGTATGATCCTACCTTGTTTGATTTCAAGGGAAGCAATACTTATAGTGGTGAAATCGACCCAACTGGTACTCCTTCAACGTCGTATACCCGAGATAGCTGACTAGATGTTTCAATTCCAAACACTTATAACCAGGCAATGAAATCTGCAGAAAAGCTTAAATGGATAGAGGCAATGGAAGAGGAAATGGCCAACATGCGAAAGCATAAGGTATGGCATCTTGTTCCATTTCCTAAAGACAAGACTCCACTAGGTTGCAGGTGGATTTTCAACATTAAACGTGACGAATTTGGAAACATTGTTCGTTTTAAAGCTCGTTTAGTGGCTCAGGGTTATCGGCAAATTAAATACGATACCTATGATGAAACCTACTCTCCTGTAGTCAACTTTTCAGTAATAAGGCTCTTTTTCTCCCTTTTAGTTGCACACCTTGGATGGGCAAATATACAATGTGACGTGAAAAGTGCCTATCTCTACGCTGTCTTATCAGAGGAAATTTACATGTCCCAACCTCAGGGTTTTGTGGAGCGAGATAAAGAAACTTTTGTGTGTCGTTTAGATAGAGCCTTGTATGGTTTGCATCAGAGTGGCCGATTATGGTACTACGAGTTGGATAGAACACTATGTAACCTAGGGTTCATCAAGTTTGAGTGGTGTAATTGTATCTATCGTTTTAAAGATTTTGTCATTCTGTTGGTTTATGTTGATGATATAGTTGTGTTTGGGAAAAGTGAAGTTCAGGCCAAAAGGATATTAAAAGTCCTGAGTTCACATTTTGATTTGAAAATATTAGGTAAAACAAGAAAGCTTCTGGGTGTGGAATTTGAATATGAGAAAAATAGTGTTTTAATTCATCAGCAATTATATATAGAAGACATAGTTAATCGATTTAAGTCTTTTAAAATACAAATTACTTCCCTTCCAATAGTTAAAGGTGTGAAATACTCAAAGTCTCAAAGTCCCAGTACACAAGAAGAAACGACTGAAATGATGAATTATCCTTATAGAAATGTTTTGGGATGTCTCTCGTTTCTTTGCAATCGTACTCGTCCGGATATAGCTTATGCTGTTAATATATTTTCTCAGTTCCAAAGCAATCCTGGTAAGTTTCACTGGGAAGGATTACTTAAACTTTTAGGGTACGTTTCCAATACCAGACAGTACAAACTCAAACTGGTATGCAAGGAACTGAAGCTCAATATATATTCAGATTCGGATTTTGCTTCAAGTAGGGATGATATGGTGTCTATTGGTGGACAAATAGCTTTGTTGGGAGAATCACCTGTATCTTGGCGTACATTTAAAGAAAGGGGAGTGAGTTTATCTACTATGGAGGCTGAATTTATCTCCATGACTGAATCAGCAAAAGAATTAGTTTGGTTTAAAAACATTTTGGATGAATGCATTCAGTTTAAAATTGCAAGTAACTATGTTTCGAGGCCAATATTGTTTGCTGATAACATGGCTGCTATATGTTTTACAAAATCACCCATTGAAAACTCAAGGACAAAACATATAGATGTGAAACTATTTTTCATTCGTGATCTATTGAACAGGGAAATTTTTGATTTAAAATATGTCCCAAGTAAAGATAATCTGGCTGATCCCATGACAAAACCGCTGACTAAGCATAACCTGGTAAAATTTTGTGGAACAATTTTCTTATGAAATTTGTTTTTGTGTATATTTAAATTAAGAGTTTTGTTAATTTGAAAATATGTTATAAGTCATATTGTGATGGATATTAGGTAAATGTAAAATTGTATAGTGTAGAATGTTGTATGAGTGACCAGGGCCCTGGGTAAATGTATTGAGCGTATGATCATATATATGACTTTGTATTGTTTTGTAACATGTTGGACTTTCTTGCTACGGTAAAAATTTTTGAATAATGGGACAAGATTTTCCCAAAGAAAAATTTTCTTAAAAATTTCTGAATGAAATTGTGATATTTATTTATTCTTGTTTTGAATTTTGTAAAGATACTGGCATTCGGTTTTTATTTCAGGTCGGAGATGATGATGTGGGGGGCATTTGTTGGAAAATATAGCTTATTTTTAAACCTTTTAATGCATCATCTCTCCTCCTTGAAATGTTTATTTAGGTTAGTCCTTATTTTAATATAATATAGTAGTTACTTCTACTTCTTTTCTCGCTGCCACTGTTTGCATTGAAAACGGACTGTTTCAACCTAATTGAGATGCAAAAACGAAACATGATTTACGTCATCTGAAAAGCCGATTCGTGCCGATAGCTGATTGGTTGCCGTGAGATGACGTCATTCCTACTTCTGCTATAAGTATCTCGCGTCGCTCTGGCTCAACCCTGAGAAAAAGGGGTGACGCTCTTTAAGTCCAGGACTTTTTCCTCGCTCTTGATTGCCGTTACTCTGCTAACTGCTCGCATATTTCTGCACTTGTTGGCACATACAGAAGGTTTGTTCCCGTTGAACCTTGTGTTCTGGGGACTGTAAAAGGTCCTTGCGTGCCCTATTTCTTGCCTAGCTCTAATTTTCTTGACTTGGACTTGATCTGGAAAATGTCAATTATTCAGCAAATTGTGGATCGCTTTCATGCACTGACTTCCAGGAATGATAGCCTGACCCCCTATGAGCAAGTTGAATTGGCATTTCTGAACAGATTTATGGATATAATAAATAACACGGAAAGAGATTTGGCCTCTCAATCTGAGTCTAACCATTCTAACGATGTGGATTCAAGCATGGAATGGATTACCCCCAGCCACAGTGTTAAACGGCCGCTCAGCCCTGAAAAGTCAGACGAATTGGATTTGAAAAACAAATACCATGTGCTAACTCAGCTTCCTCCCGAAAAAGCTCATACCCATGGTACTGAACGGAGTACTCACTCAACTACCCAAGGCGATGTTGCAGTAAAACGCAGGATGAAACCGAGGGCTGCAAAAGCTGATGATTCATCCAAAAAGCCGAATGAAATCTCCTCCACAAACCCATCTAAAGTAGCGACCAGTAGCCACGCTAAAGTGGCGCCATCTAGTGAATCCTCCGAGAAGCCGGCTGCAAGTACGTCCCTGACGGAAAGCATGTTGCGGCCTATTGGAAATACAGATGAGGTCACGTGCCCGGCTGGGCAAATAAGTGATGCTCATGTATCTGAAGAATTTAAGTTTCCGAAAAGAAGTTCGAAGCTTCCGCCGATTGTCATTAAGGATTCAAACTGGAAATGGAAGGATATTACTGATCTATTGGATAACTCCGGCTACAGTGAATTTAATGCAAAGATGAAAGCCGTAGATGAATTTGAAATCAAAGTAAATTTCAGTGAGACTTATCGTAACATCACTGACCTCCTTGACGACAAAAAGATTAAATTTCATTCATATCAGCTTGCTGAAGACAAAAACATCAAAGTCGTCATTCGTAGCCTTCCGATTGACACCCCAGTTACGGATATCCAAGATGCTCTCATTGCAGAAGGATACGCTGTTAAAAAGGTTGTACAAATGTCTCGCCGAAAAGGTCCTGAAATTGCCCCCATGCCTCTATTTCTGATCTTGCTAGAAAGGAAAGAGAAAACCAAGGGCATTTTTAATAATCTAAAGTATCTTATGAGGCTAAAGATAACAGTTGAAAGATACAGAGGTAGACGCGGTATCACGCAGTGCTTCCGATGCCAAGACTTTTACCACGCTCAAAGTCAATGCCGTCACGCACCACGGTGTGTCAAATGTGGTCAGGGGCATGAGTCTCGTGACTGCACCAAGCCCAAGGATGTGCCACCAAAGTGCTGTCATTGCGGACTTCCTCATACTGCCAGTTTTAAAGGTTGTTCGTTCTACCCAAGCCTCGCTCATCCTTTGTGCAAAAAGGCATATCATATGCAGATAGAGTAGTCAACAATAGCAATGCTACTCCCCCACAGATGGCGCCACAAGCAATCTTACCACAACTCAGTGAGCTTCAAGCAAAGCTCGACGAAGCTAATGCGGTAATTCAAAAGCTCACAACAGCCATCTCTATGTTTGCTGATGTAGCGAAGGCACTTCCTACCGCCTCTGTGATAGAGGACACAGTCAGGCCAGCTTCCCCCAACCATAGATAATCCCACCTCCCGGCAAAGTTCTCCTGTTAAGATCCTGCTCTGAAACGCGCAGAACGTTACCTCCAAGATACCGGAACTTCATGAATTTATCCAGCAAAATGACGTAGACATCTGCTTAATTACAGAAACCCATGCTAACCCTTCGCACTCCTTAAGGATAGCCAATTATTTCAGCTACCGTAGTGACAGACTCCACCACCGTGGTGGCGGAGTGCTCATTTATGTTAAAAGGACATTTGATTCATATCTGATAAGTGCAGAAAATTGTGATGGAATGGAAAGTGTTAAAGTGATGGTGAATCTACCCAACATTGGGGATGTCACTTTCTGTGCGATGTATAACCGCCCTGGGAACAAGCTCAGTGCTGAAATTCTGGATAGACTTATTAACTCAGACTTCCCCACCTTTCTAGGTGGCGATTTAAACGACAAGCACTCGACTGGGGATGCCGCAACTCGAATTACAATGGACACATAGTGCATGATTTTGTGTGTAATTACCCTGTCTTTCTGCATGTGCCGGATGAGCCTACCTATAGGCCAAATATACTCAACCATCGGCCTGACATTCTGGATAATTTTATTACGACGTTCAATATTCCTATGGCTATTACGGTAACATGTGACATGTCTTCTGATCATGTACCTGTGCTTGCTTACCTTGGAGTGGAAAATGCTAAGAACCTACCGCCAATTAAACATACTGATTGGAATCTTTATCATAATACTTTGATGACCACTGATTTTAATTGTGACTCGTTACAAAGCACTACGGATATCGAACGTGCTATAACAGACTTTACTTCGTACCTGCATTCTGCTAAGTCCCTAGCTACGACTGAGGTTGACCGTATCAGACATGAGCACACGCTTCCTGCCAATATTCGTGAAATAATCTGCTTTCGAAATCATCTCCGAAAGGAATTTAATCTCACCTGGGATCCTGCTATCAAAACTCAAATTAACAGGCTTAATAGGAAGATCAAGCAAAAGATTCAGGACCATCGTTCTAGCTTATGGCAGGATAAGATGGAAAAGATCAACGACGAACCTGGCGCCATCTGGCGTCATACAAGGACACTAAAACGCCCCTGCTCTGCCAGAAAACCGCTGAAATGCGATAACGGATTTGCTTACTCCGATCAAGACAAAGCGGAACTTTTTGCGAAACATCTTTCTAAACAGTTCATTCCAAATTCCTTCCCCTCAGATCATAGTTCGGACATTCAAGTTCATTACCTTAACGATCAATGGCTGCACTCCCCTTCTACGGAACCTTCTATCAAACTAACCACGCCGCACGAAGTGCAGAACATTATTAAGGGACTTAAATTAAAGAAAGCTCCAGGAAAGGACAAGATCACGAACCAGATGCTGAAAAACATGCCTTTTAAGACCGTATGCAAATTAACAGGCATTCTCAATGCATGTTTGTATCAAAATTATTTCCCGCTTTTCTGGAAGCAAGCAAGCATCCTGATGATTCCTAAGCCAGGGAAAACACAGGATTACCCGGCAAACTTTAGACCCATCAGCCTGCTGTCCTCCATAAGCAAGATCCTGGAACGTATTATTTATCTCAGAATGCAAGAAAACTTGGACTTTCTCGTTGATCACCAGCGCGGTTTCCGGAAAGGACTTTCGACCACAACGCAGTTAGTCAGGCTCACAGAGTTCATCGGCGCGGCTATGCGCAACAGAATGAGTGTTGCTATCCTGATGCTAGACGTGGCAAAGGCTTTTGACCGCGTCTGGCATCCAGCGCTAATCTATAAGCTAATTCATCTCGGTTTCCCCAGAAATCTGATACTCATTATCAAGTCCTTCCTTGAAAATAGAACTTACACCGTTGGAGTTGGAAATGCAACTTCATGTGTCAAAAATATTTACGCAGGTATTCCTCAAGGGTCTATTTTAGGCCCGCTTTTTTACATCATCTATACCAACGATTTCCCTTGCTTTTCCGAGGATACAAATGTTCTCGCAGCCAGCTACGCTGATGATACAGCGATAGCCACCAAGTCTCTAAACCCAGAGTATGCCTTGTCAAGAATTCAGGCCAAAATCCCTGCTATTGAGGGGTGGTGCAGTCGCTGGAAAACGTGCATTCAGCCAGAAAAGTCCAAGATTCTACTCATTCGAAATCGCAGACAGAGGAAAAGGGTCAGAACTGAGGTTAAACGTTTTGGCAAAATCATCCCTACAGTTGATAAAGCTAATTACCTGGGAGTTACCCTTAACAAGAACTACAATTGGAAGGATCATATGCTTAGAGTAAGCGGAAAAGCACACGGGATCATTTTCAGGCTTTTTCCTCTCCTAAAGAATGAAAACCTCACCCTCAGACTGAAAAAGAGGATTTATGAAACTGTAATCCGACCCATTCTCACGTATGCTTCCCCAGCCTGGGCAAACTACAAAGCAAACGAAATTAGCAAACTCCAAGTGCTTCAAAATAAGGTGCTAAGAATCATCACAAAAGCTCCTTACTATGTTCGGAATAGGACTCTCCACTCCGACTTGAAAAAAGATACCATTCAGGACTACCTCAGCAGAATAAACAACAACTTTTTTAATAATATTATCAATGTGAATCCCGCTAATTTCACGGACATTCTTATCTACGAAATCCTGGCTGAAGACAAAAACCTCCGCCCATTTGCCGCCCACCTCTTGAGTTCAGAATTCTAAGTTCCAGTTTTCTGGTTTTCAAGCAGCATCGATCGGGGTCTTTTTCTGGGAGGGTGACCTCCCACGTAACTGGCTCCGACGAATGAACAGTTAGTATTCGGGCTATCTTACACAGGTCATCCGAAGTTTCTTTCTCCGGCCCCTGCTAGGCGGATTCCATCCAAGATGTAGCAGTACAGGAGCAAAGTGCTTCTTTTTCTCTCTCCAGCACACTTCTACCTCCACGAGAGAAAATTTCTTTCAGGTTTCTACTCTGTCAGGCCCCACATGGGATCACATCAGGAACTGGCAAGAGAAGGACATTAATTTCCTGCTGAAAGCCAGTATAACCGCAAAGTTCCAAACGCTCAACCCTTCTAGTTCCTGGTTTCCCGGCTGGTGAGTGAGCGGTTTCTAGCCCCTTCAAAGGATGCATGCAGTCCGGTGAAAGAATGCCTTGATTCCGGTTTGATGGTTCCAGATTAAAATTCTTCGAGGCTGTCCAGTGAGTAAATGCCGTGGGCGGCGTCCATGTTTCTTCAATGAGGGCGGAATTAAAAATACGTGAGCGGCGACGACTCCTTGTGCAAACGAAGTTAGGCCGGTTTTAAGTGGTTTCACATTAAAATTTTTCAGGTGTTTTCTTGACCATTGTTTATGGACTTATTGAATGGGTAGCCGGCTTTATTTTTAGGCTGCATAGTCACTATTTAGGACATCTTTATTTTTTTTTTTGTTGTTTTTGTTTGTATAGAATGACAGTGTTTTGGAGTACAGGTAAAAATATTTGATGAATGATGATTATGTTGTGTTTTTCCTAATACTCTAATATTATTGATATTTATTTTATGTGTTTTTTTTATTATATTGTTAATAAATTTGTTAAGTTAAAAGTCTTTTATTGTCTTCAATGTCTGCACAACATAACTCAGGGAGCTTTCATTGCTACCACTGCTAAATGTTTAACTTCTTTAAAATTTGCTTTAGCATCAAATTTAACGATACTTAAGACATAATGTTTTCTCTTCTGTTTTCATTTTCAAATATTTAAAAGTTATCTTGGACAATATATTCTATTGGACATATGATATTCCATCTTCTCAAGCAAATGCGAAAAAGTGTTTAAGTATGTTTTGGGTTATTTAAAATTTCTGAGAACACTTACGGAGCCAAAAGAGACGTTCTTAAACTGATCTATATGCAAAGAATAGTGCTCGTTATTTCATATGCAACTAGGTTTGGGGTGCTTTTTTACTGAAGAAGCAAACTGCCAGCTTCTGAGGAAAATTCAAAGAAGGTTTCTTTTAAGTATTTCTCGTAGCTACAGAGCTATTAGTTGAGTATAATCTTCCAGCTTTTTTTTTTTTTTTCATGCATCCCTTTAACAGGAATCTTATACTTAATGTTGTCTTGGAGAGTCATTAAGATTTTTTAGAAGCAAGAGGCGTGAAAAAAGTGCAGTGCAATAATCAGGACTCGAACCATGGACCTATCTAATAGGCGTCGAGTAGCTTCTAATTACACCATGAAGGCATGGAGAAAGCAGGTAGAAAATACCTTTTATACTCCTCCTTTTAAAAGGCGACTAGAAGTGGTGATAAATTATCGCCCACCACCATTTCAGTTTGGGCGCCCCTTCTAGAATCTTTTTCGTTATTTTCTTTTTAAAGCAGGAGACTTGAAAAATATGTAATGGCCTGGCCAGGTCTCTAACCGTGGACCTCTCGAATACGCGTTGAGCGTGCTTTCAGTTACACCACCAAGGCATGTAGAAAGGAGGGAGAAAATACCTTATGATTCATTCCCATCTTATTCTTGAAGAGTACCAATTAATTTGTTTTACCGACGGAAGTAAGATGGAAAATTAAGTTGACTTTGCTTTCGTTGTTCATGAAGGTAAACAAAAAACATACTTCAAACAGTACAGAATTAGAGAATAGTGTTCTATTCTTCACGTTGTGTCTCTGTACTTAAGCTTTACTGTTAAATGGATTCAAAATTCTTGTACCGGTTTGAGATCAATGTGCATTTTAATATATAGTAGTTTTGTTTCCTTGATAAAATTATTTAGAGTCTCAAAGAAACACGCTGTTGAAATTCATTTATTTCTTAAAATTTTGAAAGATCATAATGTCCACATTCACTTTGCTTAAGTTCTAGAATTTGTGGCTATTCTGAAATAAGAAGGATAATGCTTTAGCAAAGCTAGCCAAGAGACTGCACGTTACATTATATTAGCTCAGTATTCTAGTTTCTCACTGGAAGTGTTTTTATTAGAAGAATGCCATCTGTATTTGAAACAGAATATCTTGACTTACCTAAAGCATAATGGACAAATAGGTTTTCCCTAGAGTTTTTCACAGAATAAAAGTTAATAAATTTACAACAGATTCATAACTAACTAAAATTTTGTCAAGACGTGGCAGCTTTAAGACTTATATAAAGCAAGCTGGACTTGTTTCAAGTGCTTTGTGGAGCTGCTGGAACGGAGATGCAGATGTTAGTTATGTTTTGTTTTGTGTGTGTTTATCAAAATCATGAGAAGATACTTCATGTCACTTTAAAGGACCTAGTCTTAAAAGGACTGATAACTGGCCACTAATCCTTCCGAACTTTTCCACAATAAACAGATAATTTCCGTTTTCCAGAATTGTATTCTCAATTTCGATTTCTTAGTCCTTTTTAATTTTAGTTTTTTAAAAAGTTATTTCTATTCTGTTTTTGTTTTCCTTCGGACTGTTGTTGTACTTTTTTTCATATATTTGTTCTGGTTTTAAATTATATGTATAATTTCATGGCACATTTTATGGCACACGAGGAGATGAAATTAGATTTAACAACAACAACAAATAATAATAACAATAATAATGATAATAATATTTTCTTTCTTTGAAGCCGATGCAGTGCCACAAATTTTCGTTAATATTTTTCTGGAAATTTGGGATAGCTACAGTTCTTATTCCACTTAAAACAATAAATCGACTTAGCAATAGATATTGCTATGCAGAATGTATGAGGCATTTTTTCATACTCTCTTTGCAACATAGCACAGAAAAATCTGGATACTTTGACTGTTAACAACTTCTTGCATTTGACCTGTTTATACTTTCAATGAAACTAACGCCTTTCACTGTTTTAACAGAAATGTTAACTTTCGAATAACTGGACAAAATGCTACCGTACTCTATCTGACATCATAGCTGATGACGCAATTATTTCAGCTGTCCTCTTAACGACTTCGCAGCTCTAAACTGGAAAAGATATTTCTTTGGACTTAAGCACTATGAAAATGAAACATTTCCCTACGCGATTAAAAACTTATTCGAGTCGACCTCAACTTCACTTGACTAATCCTTGCGAGAAAAGTGAGTGCAGAAGCACTGCTTGAAAGTGGTAATTAGACTGACGAGCTCAGTACATTTCCCTCCCATTTACCACCGCAATCCAAAGTTTCAGTGAAGTAATTCAACCACATTATACAGCAGCATTAACGTACACAACTTCACTGAAGTACTTAAATATTCTCTTTGGAAAAAAAAATGGGTGTTAAATAAGATGCAGGATGACGGTCGTAAAATCACTATATTTCTCTATTTCTATGCAATAAATTTCTTATAAATTTTCAATTTACCTTTGAAGAAAAAAAGAACTCATACCAGTCTGCCATCTATCAGTCACATGTCCTTTATAATAGTTAAACAAAATACTTTTGAATCTTATACTGCAATATCTTTCCCATACAAATTTTAAATAGCTAAAGCATTTCCAAGGTCACAGAGATAAAAATCACGTAATTATCAAATACATCAATTGTTCGTTTATTCTATGTTAAACTGCCTGTGGACAACATGAATTTCGTACTTGATTACACGTTAACCGGATTCTATATTCATATAATAACCTTATTAATCTAGAAAAATTAATCTTATAAATGTCGAATTCAGATCTAAGTATACTTCTAGTTACTTTCTTTCATTTTTCTCCTAATTCTTTAAAATGGACCGAAAAAGTTTTTAACCATGCTTTTATGATATTGGTCACTTCTGATTAAGTTCACTATTCTGGTCTTAAAAGTGGAATAGGGTGTAGATTAAATAATAAGCAAAATAGTAAAAGATTATGAAGGATTTTATTTCAAAAGTTAAGCACACATATGAATTTAGCTAAAATTTATGTATTTAAATGAAAAAATATCCATTCTTTTGCAAAAAAATAATTGCATAAAATTTTATTTTTTACGTATATACCATGGTACACTGGAAACCAGTTCAAATGGGAAACTTTTTTGCACTCATTACACTCTAGTCTTGAATATACTTCACGCTATGTACACCTATCTTGAGTTTTTGGTAAGAGGTTATAAGGTATTTTCTCCCTCTTTCCAGCATGCATTCGTGGTGAAACGGTATCACACTCGGAGGGTATTTGAGAGGTCCGGGTTTGAGTCCTGGAGAGGGCATTGCACATTGTCCTGGAGAGTTCTGGAGAGGGCGTTGTCATTGATTCTACAAGATAATGACCATCATTTTTACACTGTGATATACGGTGGTTAACTTTTGGTCCTGGTTAAGGTCCATGCAGTTCATGAAAGAGCAGTTGTAAATTGTAGACAGAATTGCGTAAGATGCGTAAGCTGGTTATTTTTTCTCTGATTTGCTGCCTATAAAAGCCTTCCATCCACGACAGCCAAATTTAATGCATTTGCATATAAATGCCACCACTTTTTCTTATTCCGAAGTTCGAGACAGTGACTGCTCAACATTATATCTAACAGGTCAACTCCACCAGTTGCCGAATTACATTTATGAATCAAATTTGGTTGTTGTATAGCACCTTTATTCCATGTAAATATATTTTAGTTAACTGAAGGATGAGCGGAATAATTTGAAGAAACAGTCATTACAGAATTATCATTCAATAGCGCATTAATAACCATTCTTTGGTAACCAAATTTACTTCTTCCGTTTTCACCTCTTTAGAAGGCTTCATTGGACAGAGTCAATTCCTATAGTTTTTGTTTTTTATTTACATCCCCCCCCATTAAATCGTAAGAAGTAAAAAAAATATCAAAAAATATTTCTACTTGAAGAAGGTTAGGAACAATTGATAGAATGTTATTGGGAATCCTAGTATCGTAAGTTGATGTACAAAGTGCCTAGTATCAACAGACATTTCTTTTCGTATAAAAGTGGATTCCTCCCCTTCCTGGAATTCAAGGGGATTTCCTTTCAGAGGAAATCTAAGAAAAAAGTTTCTTTTTATTTTCAGAGGAAACTCGCAAAAACGGAAATTCCGCTTTTCACAGAATAGTGGCTACTAGCTAATGTTTCCAATTCTGAGGAAGGAAATTTAATGAATTATAGCAAATACAATTCTTACTAATATTAGTATATCTACATTTATTCATATTATTAAATTTCTTTATGAATATTATATATATTATGCTTTTTACATACAAGGAACCTATTCAATTGTATTTGCTTATTTTTAGAAATACTGGATACGTTTGAATTTTTTGGTGCTATATGAAAAATGACAAAAAGGCACTTTTTCTGAGTTTCTGTACACTGCTTGTTTAACATCTGAAACTTGATTTCTATATTAAAAAAGCAAGCCATCTTTAGTTTAAAAGTAACAGTTCGTTCAAGGTAATATGAATGAAATTTTATTTTTAAAGGAATTTTCAGTTTGATATTCCCAGTAAGGGCTTACTGGGAAGTAAGCCTTTACTACCCATTAAAGTTCCACTGAAAGGCACGTAAAAGGTTACTTGTTAATCTGTGTAAGGCACGTAAAAGGTTACTTGTAAATCTGTGTAAGGCACGTAAAAGGTTACTTGTAAAAACATTCCTTAACGAATGTGTAGATATTTTTGCGGGAAATGAGAAAATCAGGAAACGAAAAATGGACTATGCGCTAGCGAAGATGCAAACCACGTATCTTCTGTTTTTTAGATTGGCATGTTACCATCAGTAGCACAAGAACCACGTATGGAGAATGCGGTAATTTCTTATAATTTACCAGATTTGATTTAACCAATGAATATGATACTGAACTGTTCAGATGAAAGGTATCATGTCAACTGGAAGTGCAGACACTTTATAAGGTCATTTCTGCCTCCTTTCTGTGTGCCTTCGTGGCGTAAATTGGAAGCAAGGTCGAGAGGTCCAAAGTTCGAGCCCCAGTGAGGGCATTGCACGCTTTTCACGTCTCCTGCTTCAAAAAATAATTTACTACTAGCGGCGCTCGGATTAAAAGGTGGTGGTCGATAATTCGTTACCACCAGGATTTGGCGATTGGGTCCCCTGTCCCCAGTCTCCCTTTAAAAGGAGAAGTATATACGGTATTTTTTTTCTTCTTTTCACATGTCTTAGTGATGCAAATGGAAGCATACTCGGCACATATCCGAGAGGTCCAGGGTGAAGTCCCGCCAAGTGATTGCATATTTTTCATGTCTCCTGCTTCAAGAAAACTAATGCATCTACAACTTCATTTCAATTAATTCGTCACGCAAACAGATCCATAATAACATATAAGATATATGAAAAAATTAAGAATGAACGTTAAACAGACAAAATACATAAATTAATCAAACATGAAGGATCTAAACAACTGCTCACAATAAGTAAAAGGTAATGCAAACCAAACTCAAATCAACATCATATTGTATATTGACTAGACTAATTATAACGCTATGAACAGAAACATCCTCTAAAACTTAATTAGTCTGCTACTAAGCGCATTGAATATGGATTGATGGAATGGCGACAGATTGACAGGAAGTATAACAGAATGCAACCTCGGCTTGTTTGGTGCATACTTAACATGCGAAATCATTTTCATTTCGTTCCAAATAAGATTTAACTTAATGCATATATTCTAACATCTTGATATTTTTGTCACATTTTTACCTACACTGTTCAAGCAGTTTATCACTTAACCTCGATCATCAGAAATGGATAAAGATTTACGAGACCTGAAGGAAGAAATTACATGCTAGCCGCCGTGTATTGTAATTGATAGAGATTTTTGAAAATGTTTAAGAAGAACCTCTGAAGCCAGTGTTGTTCAGTTTAATTTTTGTGCAGCCTTTTAACCACATTGTTAAAAATATGTGCACCAGAAGTACTCTAGCTACTTCAAGAAACTTTGTGACTGAAAGTACATGTCTAAAATTAATGTCTAATAAATAAAACCTTTCAATTCTTAAACGTTCTGTTATGACGATTAGCTGATAATTATTTCATGTGTTATGCTCTGGTTAGCGGCTTTAAAAATCACTGTTTTTGCTTTATGTTTTTACAGAAATTAAATTACTGAATTAAATAGCTTTTATATGATTAAATGCTTAATCTAAATCAGTGTGAAAAATTTTTGAACACCAATGCGTTTCATCTTCTGTCATACTTAATATATATCCTAAAATATATACTGTAGTATTAAATGCAATCCATTAAATTGTCGTGGCTTACAGCGAACGGTGAATAACGTTCGCTCCATACATAAATATAAAATATCTGAGGCTTCAAAAGTTGTTTTCTAGATAAACCCATACATTACATCCTTCTTTTGTATATAAATATATGCCAATGCACCAACCTATGAACACATTTTAGCAAACACATTCCCCCCCCCCACAAACACATTTGTTCGTTTTGTAGAAATCTGAAGGAAAATGCACTCTTGAATGCTCTCTTGAAAAGAAACAGAATCTCTCACTAAGTTCTTCAACTCCATGCATATGCTCCTGCATGATGCAATATTCAAGACTTGGTTCTAAAAAAATGCATAGTCTCTGAAACGGCATGGTGGATATGGCAACGAATTTTAGCAAGTGCAGTCCAGAAAGAAACTTTTTTTTTTCCTCTGGATATCTCATCAGGCCAGGAGGAAAGAAATAGGTGATAGCCACTCTGCAACGCCTGAAGTAGATGTGAGTTTTTCACTTCTTTTTTCTCTAAAATGTGCTATGCATTTTAAACTCGCTATCACCGTTCTGAGCTTTCTTTTTTCGCACTTCCCAGCTGTACAAGTTTTTAAAACGGACTCTTTTTTCCTCTTCTCAGCTCCATATAATAATTCACAGTAACATCACCTCTAAAATCTTTATATCAACTATGACCTTAACATTTAAATTGGATCTTAAACTTCATTTTATGCTTCTTGGAGGGAAAATTGGAACTTTAAGAATTTTCCTTCGGTTAAACATGTGCATACTGTCAGCAAAACATAAAAGTACGACTATATATTTAAAACCTGCAGTAAGCTTTTAATGATTTTTGTTTATTTTTAATGGAATCAATGATTTTTTTTAATAGTTTAGTCAATTTAGTTGCAGAATAATCTCCAAAATTGGATTATTCCCATTAAAATGGTTTAGCTGAAAATTTGGATTATTCTTTTTTATGAACTATACGCTTTGAGTAATGTGCTTTCGGTTTGTAAGAGAAATGTCTAAAATCCCACTTTTTTGTTCAGGTATTTTATATCTCTCTTGTCTGCTGTTCTCATTTATTCCGTAAATCCACCAATTCGCATACATTGTCAAAACGTAACCTAATATTGTAAGTCCTTCTGTAATTGCCATGCTGCCACATGATTGTCTCGTTTTATAAATAGAACCTCAACAGAAAACTGTTGCTTTATTTTCGTTATGTTATTTGTTTATGATTACCGTAATAACAACCACAGGTTCACTGGGATTTCAAAATAAAAACGTAATCGACAAATATATTTGTAAGTAAAAATATAATAGACTAATATATTTGTAAGTAAAAATATAATAGACACATATATTTGTAAGTAAACCATAATTGAAAAAGTTTACAGATAAAGCTCAGAGAAATTTTAGTATTAGCGTAATTTTGAAACGATACTAAATTGTACTGAACAAAAGGAAGACAACTGTGATTTTATAACTATAAAAGTGTGAATTAGTGTCACATGTATCAAACACTTCATCTGTAAAACTGTCATTGAATTTTGAAGCATTATTTGCAGAGGTTTATTAGTTACCGAGTAATTACTTGCAGTTTTTTAATGCTCTATTTGATTGCAAAACTTCCTGCTACGTATGTAATGTAATCAGTTTGATTTCTGTGCTAGCGAGATGTAAATAAAAAATAATGGAAAGGAAAGTAAAAATGCATGTGCCCTAAAATAAAGGTTAAAATTTTCTTTCAAATCACTAAAATAATTTTAGGTTTCTTCAGTTTGTTTTTCGATTTTTTGCAATTTTCATAAGGCTAGAGATAGAGAACATCAATACGGTTTACTAAAAATAAGAAAGTGGGAGTTACTGGGAAAATACGATTTATAATCATCCCATTACTCCGCTCACATTAGAGCGTTCTCAAATTAACAAGATCAGGTGCTCTTATTTTACTCTTTTTTGAGCAACAAAGGAATTTTAAATTTATTTGGCAAAATATATAGGGAAAATTATTTAATTAAATAAATTATTTCGTTAGAAAAACGCCTTCTTTATTGAGAAATAAAAAACAGGAATCCAGCCAAAATTAATAATACTCAAATTCAGCTATGAAAGAAATGGTTCATCAAAATTTATAAAATTAACTGTTGTACATTGAGAAAAATAAATTCCCAACTATTATTTTAATAGACTTCCAATGGAATATATATATAAAGGAATCTCAAGGCTTCAAAATGTTTACGCTTGTCTCGAATGAAAAAATTAAGAAAACATGATGTACGAAATATTTTATGAGAACCATCTTCGCTCATTGAAATAAATTAGATTTTTAAAGAAAATAATTTTTTTTTTCGATTCTAACATTTGAAATAACTTCCTACTTTTTGTTATTTAAATATAAGCTACAGAACGGACTAATACAGGAAGAAACAGCAAAGCAAAAGCAGTAATAAGTAAAAGTAATGTTAAGAGAATAATTTTGCTAATAAAATATACCTATAAAGAATAGATTGTAAAAAATAACAATCAGGTGACCATGAATTACGATATTTGGTTTAGATCAAGAATCCTTTAAATTTCCATAATGCAAAAGAAACCTTCTTATTTTTAAGATAAAGGCTCTAATATTTTTCTTAGACGTTATAAAAATTTGAATAAAGCATATGCTTAACGAATATTTTACATATATGTAGAAAGCTAGCTCAGAGACAACTTCTATAAATGCCAAAAAACGTACTAGTTTTCTGATAGACCGTGTTTTAGAGACATTTGAAAGTGGTGAAAAGCATATGACACATTTAGCGTTCATTTAATATGTCAGCGTCTAGGCATACTGCCAAATATATATTATGTATACATAAAGGGAGAGACGAAAAAACTTGATCCTCAGTCTACCCAAAAGAGTATTTGGAAATTTCGAGTAGATGCAGTATGACCTTAAAGGTACACATATTTACATTAAGTAAACGGCGTAACGAAATTTCCTAACTAGCTTTGAATCTGTGTTTATTTAACTCATTTATAACAATTTGAAATCTATTAAATGTATCTTTGAATATTGTTACTAATTTTAGGTAAATTAGGAATAGCATTTTGAAACAGTTTTTCATCTTTGTATAAAGTGTGATAGCTCGCTGATTGTTCTCTAAAAATCACACTTCCAGATCAGTTCATATAGCTCGCCAAATTTTCAGTTTCATTGCCATACTGAATACTTATGAAAAATATTTTAGAAATAAATTTCTGAAGTTAGTTTTTTACTGAAATGAAATCGATTCTGAAGAGCAATTTGAAACTATCTAAGTCTGATTTATTAAATCAGCTCTTTAAATATTTAAATACGACAGGAATATTATTTGCTTTTCTTTGTCAACAAAGTTTTGCTACATTTCCTAAAGTAAACATATACACTTTTTTTCAGACTTATAATTATTTGAAGATTTAAAATAAAAATGAATAAATACAGAAACAAAAAAATTGAAGTCTCCCAAAGCAACATGAAATTTTATCCACTGAAACAAAATGCCCTAATTTCTATCTTATAAATTCCAATGTGTAATGAAATTTCCATGAAGAGATACATAAGAGTTAACTAATCGTATATAAGGTAAGAGTTTAAAATTGGCAGGCCTATAAGGTATTTCTCCCTCCTTCTTAGCATGCCTTCGTGCTGTAGTGGTCAGCACACTCGACGCGTATTCGAGAGGTCCGTTGTTTGAATCCCAGCGAGGTCATTGCTCAGTTTTCATGTCTCCTGCTTTGGAATAACCTAATGTCTCTATAGTGGTGCCCGAACTAAAAAAGATGGTGGATGATGATTCTCCACCACCAGGATTTGGCGGTTGGGTCTCCTAATCCCAGTCGCCCTTTAAAAGGGGAGTATATAAGGTATTTTTTCACCTTCTTAGCATGCCTTCGCGGCGTAGTGGTCAGCACACACGGCGCGTATTCGAGACGTCCGTGGTTCGAGTCCCGTCGAGGGAATTGCTCATTTTTCATGTCTCCTGATTCGAAATAACCTAATATCTCTACAAGTATTTACTTAAAGAGTGTAACGTGCATTTTATTTAAAAGAGTTTCTCTCGTTAACATAACTCTTTGGCATCAACAGAAACCAAAATATGTTCATTCAAACATCTTAAATGCTCATGTACACGAATTTCTTTTGGAATAGATTTCTTTCTCCACGACAAGTAGTGTGTTAAAGCGTTAATAACAACTTACTTAAGGAATGTCATTACTTCTCTCTTGGCGATCTTTGTGTGGTTTCATCCGCAGTGTGCAATGTCCTTTTAGGACAGGATTGCAACTGCCAGCATCAATAGCTAAACGTTCATGTTTTAAACAATGGAAAGGGAAGAGGCACTTAAATAAGAGAGCTATTTTAGTCATTTCACAGAAAAAAATGATTGCTTGTCATTTAACAACTCTCGAAACCAATGAGCCATGTACTATCGTGACTGGGAAAAGCACCAGGTGAAAATGGACGCAGGCGTTCGGGCGACTTGCCGATGTTTGAATGCACGGGCAGCAAGAAAGGGTTAAAGAAGTTAGCGCTGTGAAATGTTTTAAGCTATGCTGCATTGTAATGTAAATAATTAAAAAATATTAAGACCTACATTTTTAAAAATTGAAAGCATAATAAATACTCTCTCCAAATACAGACAATATCTAATGTGATATAAAATAGCTATGGCAGAGATTTTGCACAAGGAGATGTAAATTTGTATTTTAGCACTCGATTTTTTCTGTTTATTTACCAGTCATGTACGAAACCCTTTTTTTGTTAAATAGTTATTAATTTAATAGTTTGACTTGAACCTCTAAGAGATTCCCAAGATGAATTTTTGAATAAAGGTATTAGGAAATAGATTGTTATCCTACAGGTTTAGAGCCGTTTTGTGTCACTAGAATAATTTAAAATATTAAAAATTAATTACAAAGCGGTTAAATTATTTCATCTTTAATGGTAATGGAAAGGAGATCTAAGCCTAAGCCGAAGTTTAAAGGACATCTAAGCCGAAGCGTTTGATGAGCGCCGAAAGATTGAATGAAAACATTGTTTATCTTATTTTTTCCCTAAAAATGTACTATTTGAAAATTTCAGTTTTACTTCAAAGAATATAGTCCTTATTTTAAAATTTCAATGAAATATCTTCCAACATCTGTTAAAATGGCGTAACAATTGAATGCTAAGAAACAAGTCTGTTGAAACTAGATGAATATTGTATTCAAGTAATAAAATTCCACAGAAAATGATTGAAAACAGAAACTGAATTCAAAATATAACCTGTAATCGACGTCACCTATTTTTAATATTATTGCTTTTATTTTCGTCGGAGCTGATCTTTATCTGAAATCTTTTGAACATTTGACTGATGAAGTGGAAGAAATGGAAAGGGAAGAAAAATATTGCCGAACTGCCTTTCATCTCAGGGCCATAAATTACATATGAATTATGAAGTTTGATTCAGCCCTCTTATTGTTGGCAGCGAGGGTTATTGAAGACTTATTTTCTTTCTTTAGAACAGGAATTCTTCTGCTCAATTTCGTGCAGCTATTTTTTTTTTTTTTATTTATATTTTTGTTTTTGCTTTTCTCTTCACCATGAGCTGTGAGAAGTTGCGATTATACCTGTCCTCTCAGAGCAATCTACGTCGTAGTAAATATTAAATATTATATTTATTGCTTCTTTATCATTGCTGAAGGATTAAATCTTAATAAATTAGCATTTGGGAAAAATAAACATTAACTGAAATCTCATATTTTACTGTGTTTAAATACTGTGCATAAACTACTAAAAATTTAATGAAGAAGAGTGGTGTATATAATGAAAGTTGTGACTATTGAAGTATGACTATTTGAGGTATGACCTTTTGGTACTTTTATAGCATTCAGATAGAGGAAATGACCGTTCGTTGTTTAGCATTGAATTTAGTGCATGTATTGCGGTTTACGAATTATAATTCCGCAAAAGTGAATATTCTGCTTTTAAGTTGGCGTTTTTACTTCTTGGGTTAATTTAAAGTTCCGTATGACAATGCAGCGGTCTCAGACTGCCCGAGTGCCACGTGCGAATCCAGAAGCAATTTTATGCGACTCGCGAATACATTTCCTTTTAATTACCAATATTATGACAAGAATTTGAAGAAAAATATTTTAATGATTTGTAGTCCAATTTTACATCATATTCAGTATCAGAAACAAACATAACTCTCTCGATAATCTAGAAAGGTAGTTAATTGACACTATGATATAAATTTTATACAATATTTGGAGATCCAAATTAATTTTATTAGTATTCGTCGAAAGATAAATATTCTTATTTACGAATTTTTGCAATAAAAATAAACGCTTTTCGGAGTGTGTTTATATTTGAACACATTTTTATTCGTATTTGATAATTAATAAATCTACGTAAAGAACCAGATTCCTAATGAGTCTTTACAATTCGTGTTAAAAACACTTTTTAGTTAATTTCCTTCAAAATTAAAAATTCGAAACACTATGATGAGTTATAACTGATAGGTATAGTAAGAAACAAAGAAGTTTATCGTTATTTACATACAATATTTTTTTCTCTACGCCTCACATAAAAACTTATTAAATGAAAGAAGGAGAATAGATTTCATTGTTTATTCTCAAGTTTTGTCTCATGTTGGCATGTTTTCGTATACTTCATTTTGGTTTGAGTTAAAAGTAAGTTATTTAGTAGTAATTTCAATATATTATAAATATCTGAATAAATTTGAAATTGAAAATCTTAACAGTTTGCTGTCAATAATTTTGAATTATAAATCGTGAAAAACAGAATTTTCCTGCAGATACCAACTGTTAGATTTCTTGAAATTTTTCTGCGTTCTTTTATATGTACATTTTGAAAAATATGTAGTAAAAATAATTAAATTTATTTAACAAATTTTGTTTTGCTAACAAAACAAAAAAGAAATCCTTTTTCATTCTTTGTTAATTTTTTTTAATTGTGGCTCGTCTGCTACTTTCCGATTGTGCATTTGTCCTGCGTAAATTTAAAACCACTGTGATAATGTCTTAAATCTGAAGTATTAACTTAAGCGTCTTTTTTTTTAAATTTGAAGCATGACTGAATTTTAGTTGATTAAATCAATAGCAACTGTTATGCTGCATAAATTAAGCAAACATGAAGATTTAAAAACAAATATAAACTTCAAATAAACTAACATTATTATTGAGAATTACTCTAAAATTGAGAGTTTCTCAGACTGAATGATATGTAATTTTACTTATTTTGCTTTATAGCCACTACGAAATGAACAATTTAGGTGCTAAAATCATGAATTATATTTATAGTAACATAACACAGATTTATTTGGAAGCGCATTCAATATTTTACTTTGAAAATAGTTATTGGCTTCCAAATTGATTATTTCATAACTTACTCGATTTTCATTCTAAACAGAACTTAATATATAATTCAGAAAGACGTTTGAAATATATATTCAGTTAACCTGTAACTACTTACCATTTTATACATATAAAAAATATTCTAGCAATAGTAAGGCGTTCTTATAAATATACTTTAATAAGTGCAACTACGGTACGCCTAATAATATTTGTTCAAAAGCCATGCTTCACTATGACAGCGATTCACTATGCCAGATTCATTTTTGATAATTTAATAAACTTTTTGCGAAGCCACATTATTCATATATGTTCTATTTGAAACAAACGAGAAAACTTAATTAATGCTGTTTTTTTGTACAGGTTTTTGATGAGATATGAAGTGATTTTTCCCCCTTTTATATTTAACAGAATAGCACTTGGTATTTCCTCTTGTTTTTTTTTTTTTTTTTTAATTTTATTTTTTATTTAAAGTGTAAAGTGGGTTGAAGTAGTTTCTTTCTCATCAAATATACGATATTTTCTTTCATTCATAATTACCTAGGGGTTCACCTTTTTTTTTTCCACTTCAATTGAATCAAATATTCAAACAAACAAAATACTTATTAAGGGCTTTTCATTTTTTTTCCTCCAGGCACTGCAATCAATAGAAACACAGAAATGTATTTTGAAGATAATAAATAACCGTAGAAAATATTTTTACTTGTTTACAAAATGTTGCAATTTCTTCTTTTACTCCGGTGCTCTTATTATCGTATCTTATAAGCAGCTGAACTATTTTGAGATGCAAAGAAGAGTTTAAGCTACACAGTTCTACACGACATGTAAATGCCAAACAACAAGAGCCAGTTAGATAGTTGGAAGCCTTACCTTTTGTCTTACATTATAACTACAGTAATCACAAGCTCAAAGTGAAGATTTAAAAATAAATCTAATTATTTCTTATGCCATTGTAACAGTTACACAAAACTTAAGAAGTATAACAGAAATCAACTCTGCTGCTAACCGGAATTTCTGAAGAAAATATTCAAGTCAAACTGTAAAGTAACATGCCGTAAATATGCCTCGGATAATTCCTAAACACTCGGTAAGCAAATGGGGCTTACCAAAGCTAAAGTCCATAAATCGGAAATTCAATCAATAGGAAAGTAAAACAATGTAGCACTCGGCAAAGGATCCCAAAAGCTTTATCTTTAATATCAATAATTCTGAGTTTAATTATACCTTAACTAATATGGGTTTTAATGGGAGCGGACGAAAGTGGAAGTGAAAGTAAAAGCAAACTAATAAGATAAGGGTATTCATTAAGTTAAAACCTTACAAAGTAAAACATGTTCATCGCAGGCAGTGTAATATAAAAAATCATTATCTTTAAAATTAATTATTTTCTGCCACGGTTAACACCCGACACTTGTTTCTTTCCCAAACTGCATAAATCTAGTCTGGTTTCATTAATATCACAGTTATGTTACGAAGGTCTTGCCTTAGAATGCTATCATTTCACATGATATTAGGTTAAGATTTTCTAATAAATTTCGCTATGGAAATCAATATTTCCTGCTGTAATACCAATAATGAATCTTGATAATTATTTTAAATGATAAAACTAACTGAGGCTTGATGAAATACAATCAAATTGCAGTTAGAACAATTTAATAGAAAATGTGCATGATAGTACTGTAATGAAACTAAGCAGTGTTAATCCACTTTCCAAAACACTGCGGTATGTATCAAATACTTGGTATTGTAAAAGCAATTATTTAAAAAAATTAATACTGTAATGGCTGCGTAAATTAAATTATTATTTGAAACAAATTCGTATTATAATTATAAATTTCTTATCAAGAGAGAAACACGGAGAACGAAAAACTGCTTCTTTCATTTATTTCATTTTCGTACAACTACGTATAAAAAGACCACCTAAATTTGCCTTTTTAAAAAGCTTTCATTTAGTTCACTCATGGCGTTTGTTCGCGATGGTCAGAAGTTTATTATCTATTTTTAATCTATTTCCCGACATCAGCTATCGAGTTCCAATTTTTTTAAACAATTTGTTTACTGATGACAGTTTTTTTCGAAATTCTATTTTGATTTTTTTTAAATGTATGGTTTAAGCGATTTTAAGTACATATCTTCGTTTAATGAAAACACTAAAAATCACAAAAATGTACTATTTTTACCATCAGATAGAGCGGAAGAAAATCTTAAATGAAAGTTCGATAAAATTTTAACTTTATTTCTGATTTATTTATGAATTTTCGAAAATTGCTTGACTTTTTGGACTATTAGATGCATATGATTTTATAATTTCAACAATTTCAGCAATTTTAAAATAAAAAATATTAATTAGGGATTTTCTGGATTTTTATTAACTAGCCTTGCGTATTTATAAATTTTTATTGAACTCTCTAATGATATTTCTCACAAAACGTTGCCATCCTTTCTTAATCTATTCCTTGAAAAGCATTTGTGCTCACATTTTTCAAACACGCTCAATCTGGACGGCTATACAATGCACTGAAATTTTTCAAAATTTCATTTAGTCCAATGTTGAAACGATTTTTCGCCCATAGCTTTGTTTTATGAACGAACTCAGATGCTCAAAATTTTGCCATTTGCATCATCAGATAAAGCGGGAAAAAAAACCCTTCTAAATAAAGTTTATATGAGAATTTGAGGCACAATTTCTGATTTTCTTTTTTTTAGCTAAATCGCTGAAATTTTTCTATCATTTCACGTAATAAAATTGTTGGAAGCAAAGAAGCGATTATTCATTATTATAAAATCATTTTTCAATTAAATAATTTGACATGGACCGTGTCTAATTTTTCAATTGAATAATTTGACATATACCTTGTGACTAAGACTAAAAGATGAAAATAAAATAATAATTATAATAATAAAGTATTTTAAAATAAACTTTATTTAAATCTTTAAAATCATTAATGGACTAGAAGGAGAAGAATAGTTTATCATCTAGTTTAACGGACACAAGC
Organism: Stegodyphus dumicola; assembly: GCF_044657685.1. Classification (NCBI taxonomy): domain Eukaryota; kingdom Metazoa; phylum Arthropoda; class Arachnida; order Araneae; family Eresidae; genus Stegodyphus; species Stegodyphus dumicola. The sequence continues at coordinate 138,204,237 of NC_140780.1, forward strand.
GATTAAATAATTCTCTTTGCAAAATTCATCTACAGTTTTATCACGATTAATGAAAGCGTAGTTGTATGGTTTCCCTTATTTTGTATAACAAATTTATTTTAAGTTTAATACCTTTCCTGAATTCCTCAACTTCCCCTAGCATTTACTCGCCAGGATATAAATTTAAAGTTAAGTGAAGTGAGTATTTAAAAGGGTGAATCTCTGAGTTTATTCAGAGCGTGTTTTCGTTAGTCAGCGCACGTTTCGTTGCTACCTCGCTGTTTCGCTTGTACGCCTCTTGGACATTTCGATTCATCTTCACGCATGTTAGGCTTTGTTGAGTCAACTTTAGTAGACGTAACTTAACGTATTAATCCTGCACTATTCTATTTTATAATTTGGATAATCATGAGTCAAAATGAATATCGAACGCTAAAATAACTTGAAGAATATTGGGAAAATAAGCTTGATTTGGCAGATGATTTTTGCAGACTTTGACGGTGCTATTGACATAGTTGAATTACCGCCAGATACAACTGATGTTTCAGATTTGGAAGATATGGAAGACAAAGTACTGGAAGATACCATTATAAACGACGTTTCAAGTTCATTTTTAATTCACGCAGGCAAGTGTAATAAAGTGGTTACAGTCCCAAAGAAAAATAATTCTAAAAAACGGAAAACCCACAACGAAGTGGAACAGAAAGCTTGCATCGTTCAACATGCCCAGTCATTAATAACGAGAATGTAACCAACGTAAAATAAACATGGCAGAAAGAGGACAAAATAAAACACCAATAGACATTTTCTAAATGTTCCTCACCGACGATATAGTAAACCATATCGTACAGTAGCGTGTATCTTATATAGCTAAAAATAATGATCACTAGTTTACGCTGTTTGGTAAGTGTTTCATACACTTTTTGGATTTTACTGTGAACTGTTTACCTCAAGAGCAAATATATTGGTACGAAGTAGAACACATAAGTACTGAAATTATATGAAAATGTTATCTATATACATAAAAGGAGAAATCGTTATCTATATACATAAAAGGAAGAGTCTGACTGTGTGTGTGTATGTGTCTTGTTTGTGCTGCTCGTAAGCTAATAGATCCAGAGCTACGAAATTTGGTACATAGAATGCATCTAGACAAAAGCCAGTGCACCTCGAAGCCATTTTTTTTTCAAAATTCCAATGAATTTTTTTAATTTTATGTTTTTGATGAAATCGCATCAAATCGATAATTCAACAGGAACAACGGCACGCAGCCATTGTTGCTGGTACATCACTGTCTTGCATTGTTCCTGATATCAGCACTGTTGCCAATCTGAAAAATGAGGGCGATAATTCTGTGCAGTTTTCAAATTTAATGTTTTTCTTGGATACTGGACGTCTGTCGAGAGAAGGCAACGGGAATTGGGTTAATTTCTTTATTAGGATAATTATAATTTGTATTAAGGGATGTTGCTTATTTCATTGTAATGTTTTTGTATGTAATACATTTTTATTGATTTTTTTTTATAAATTTGGTCTACAGAATAAAATTCTGTGCAGTTTTTTAATTTAATATTTGGTGTTTTCCCCTTTAGGAATTTTTCCGGTACATTTAAAAGCGAGACGAAGGGTGACCGCTTAGCAGCTAGCATGGAAATAAAGAGAAACCTACATTTTAGTAACAGTACAAATATATGAATAATAAATGGAAGACAGGTTATCCAAAATACGACCAATTATGGATAAGCTAAATAAAATATTTATGCAGCTCGGACTAGTTTCGTATAATCTGAATATCGATGAACATATAGTGCGTTATTAGAATCATCATTTTCTGAAGCAATTTATTAGAGGCAATCCCATTCACTTTGGTTTCAAGCAATAGGCTGTGTGTTATTGCTACAATGCTGAAGTACATGGATGTCAACTAAGCAGTAGTTCAGAAAAAAGATATGCATTGACTAGTCATGTCGCTAATTTTGAATAAATTAGCAACCATAGACAAATCAGAAGAACACGGCTTTTATTTCGATAATGTTTTCACAAGTTTCGATTGGGTGAAAAATCTAAAGCAGAGAACTATACTTGCGTGACTTAAAATAGTGAAGGAAAAAATTCGTGGGGATTTTGATTGTAGATATAATAAAATAAATGGAATGTTTGGGCTTTTTTTGGAAAGATAACAACAATATTATCATGTTATCAAATCACTTGGAAGTTTTACCTATGGGACATGTGGGAACATGGTCTAGAATTGAAAACATCGAGGGATAATTCCGCAGTCTAATGTCATGGCAAATAAGAATAGTAACAGGGGTGATGTTGATAAGATTGACTGGAATGTACAAAAGTATAAAATAAAAATTAGAGGCAAGAAATAAGTACTTTCTTATTTTTACTAATGCAGTGCATATGGTCCTAGTTAAGCTCATACAGTATACTGCTATAACGTTGCGCGCCTCTAACTAGCACGCAACCTAGAGGTGACTGTGAAAGCTTGTATAAACCACAGAGTCTTATAAAGGGTTTAAGTCCCTTTTTATTCAACGTACTAAATTACAATTGCGTCCTCTTGACGCTTACAAACGGTGCCAACTCGGCAGTCAAAATAAAAATAAGAACCTGAAAAGAAAGTAAAGACAATATTCTAACTACGAGGCTCTCTAAAATAACTAACTCACCGCGTTTTACAAAAGCCGCAGCTAATTCAGCGGACTTGAAGCTCACTGGAACAATTGCAACTACTTCCCGCCAAGCACATAGGCCGCAACGCGGGGTTCTTTAATTCTCTAACTACCTCCGCGCTCGCTAAGTAAGAATAACTCTCTCTCACCGAACTTGTTTCCTTCTATTTAAATCATACTACTTCCGCTGATAATTTGAATGCTTGCGCGTTCTACTCAAATTTACATATTCTGGCATTGGCAGTTCCAGGGGAAAGTAAGGATTGACAGGAAAGATAGTTTAAACTTAAAATAAATGTTAGTTAAAATAAATATAAACCCTACATTTGCCGCTGCCAGAATTTGGAAAACTTGGAAGCAGGTCCTACAAACGACCTGTTGTAAGTTTATCTAATTCTGAACTAACTGGCGAAAGCCTCGTTTACACAAAAATAATCTTATGTAACAATTAAAATTCTGTTACTCTTTACAAAGGTTTCTTCTTACAGCAACTTTTCCTGGACTTCATCAATATCTTGGTCTTTCCTTCCAGCATCTGGAAGGAATAAGTATCAGTATCTTTCTACATACATTATAATTTACACTTTCTTGACACAATAAATTTTTGTTTTTAACGTTTCGTTTTTCTTAGTTATTGCTTACTTCACATTCATTCAATTTTTCAAGCATTAATTTAACTTTACCCTGGCTCTCCACCGTGTGTGGTGTCAAACGGGAATATTCGTGTTTTAGTCTTACAACACTTCCCCTAACCACCATGATTTGTTAGAATTCAACAACCAAATAGACACACCTTACTCGACATTCTACAACTCAATGAGCTACTTTAATATTCTTAAAAATTCAAATGTAGGTGGAGAACCCTACAAAACACATTCATTCTAACTTCCCCCTCATTCATCTTTTAAACATGCAGGCTTTCGCTCTAAAGCATGACTTTACAGTTTAATACTTAAATTTTGACTTCATTGCTTTTAAGCATTCACTTTTAGCATCTACAATTTTATGCTTCTAGACTAAATTCTACTTTTACATAACATGCAAGTATTTACATACATTTACAAAAGTTTAATACATATGCTTTTTACAATTTACCATAAAATGAATAAGAGAAAATAAATTTTTACTTTACTCATCCTTCGCCAAGCTGGCGGCACTGAAACTAAAATTCTTATTAGTACATACAAGAATACGAAGTTATTTTTATCTCCGGCCAAATTTTGGCTTTAACATAACAGAATTAGTCTTTCGACCAACAGAAAATGCTTGTTTTTAGCTTTTACACTTAAAGAAAATAATACTTTTGCCTTACCTAAATAAAGTAAAACAAAACTAAGTCTCAACCGAGACATATTGACTTTCGTCAAAACATAGAACTTCGTACTTATGCATAACATTTTGGAACAAAAGAGAAAAATATTTATAGAAGGTTTTAACTTATCTTTGAGTTTTCGATGCTTGAAACTCCGTCATTCGTTTTTGGCAGAATTGGTCCCAAGTTAGAGGTTTCATGGATGTTAATCTTCTCCTTACTGCCCTCCGAGTGTCGTCCACCTGACTTTTTCTTTTGCGTCCTCTACATGCTGGCCTCTTGGCGGAGTAATTGTCTGGTTGTTGGCATTTCCGTTTCTCCCTGGGACGGCTGGTCTTGACGTCCTCCGGTCTGGAGTCCTTGAATTTCTTCTGTTCCTCGTACTTCTGTGCTTCCTGTTGGCGTTTCAGTTTCCGGAACGGCGGCCTTGCTGGCACCTGACTCTGTGGCCGTTTGCGCGTTCTTCTTGATGTGTAATTCCTCCTGCCATCCTTTGTAGGTGGTGTTTTTCTTTTTACCACGGTTTCTTTACCCGGTTCATCTGTACTTTTGTTTTTCTTAAACGCCGGAGTTTGATAATCATTTTTTCTTTTTGATACCGACGTCCGGGTTGTAGAAGTGCTAGGTCTCTCTTCAGTTCTCCGTTTCTTGGGTGGTGGAATAGTTGTTGCAGTCTCTGGCCCTTCTATTTCGTTTAGACTTGAGTCCTGCAAGAAACTTTTAAGGATTTCAAAATCATTGGGATTAAAGTATTTTTTCACCTGGTCGGGACTTGCTTTACAGATTTCCCCTCTCTCGTTTTTAAGATATAAAACTACTCCTTTGATTTCCTGAATTACATAGGGGCCTTCAAACTTTGGAGCTAGCTTTGCCATAAAATTGTCTGGGGCACTTGATAAAGAAAATTTCCGTTTCAATACTTTATCACCAACTTTAAAATCTGCTTCACGGCGTTTTTTATCGTAATAAATTTTCTGCCTATTTCTTGCCGTATCCGAGGTTTTAAGCGCCTGATCAATTAGTTTTTGCACGTCCTTTTGTTTGAATTCCTGCTCTCTTTGTTGCACAAAGAATAATTTATCTAAAGGCGTAATTAACTTTCTGCCTAAAAATAATTCTGCTGGAGTTTTTCCCGTAGTATCATGATGTGCCGTTCTTAAAGCATAAGCTAATTCATTTATGTAGCCATCCCAGCGCTTGTGATGTGTGCTAACGTAACTGCGAATTATTTTTACAATGTTTTTATTAACTCTTTCTGCTATGTTAGCCTGTGGTCTATACGGAACCATTTTGATATGGCGTATATCAAGTCCATTGCATATGTTTTCAAATATTTGACTAATGAATTGTTTTCCGTTATCGCTAATGACTTTTATCGGTGCACCGTATTTTAAAATGTATCTGTGTAAGAATGCATCTGCGACTGTTTTGGCTGACGCGCGTTTAAGTGGAACAATTTCTATCCATTTTGAAAAATGATCTACTATTACTAAAAGAAAACGATTTTTATTTAACTCGCTCTGGGGGAAGGGACCAAGGAGATCTATGCCTAAAATTTCATTCGGAAATGTAGCGCGAATGCTATTTAAGTACCCGGCCGGGCTGTAATTAATATCATTTATTAACTGACATTGATTGCAGGACCTGACATACGCCGTTACTATTTTGTATAATTGCGGGAAATATACCGCCTCGCGTACCCTTTTTAAAGTCTTTCTGACCCCGAGGTGGCCCGCTGTTTTTTTTTCGTGCAACTCCCTCAAAATGCTTAATCGAAGCGAGGCTGGGATGACTGGCTTATACTCAAGATTTTCGTTCGTTGTTTTCGTATAGAATAATAAATTATCTATTATTTCATAGTTTTTTGCTCTATTTCTTATCGCATCGATATCTGTGTGCTCAAAGCTTTCGGGGTCTTTCAAATAAGCATAGATATTTCCAAATTCAGGATCAGCTTTCAGTTCAGTAATAACCGTATCTCTAGAATCTAAAATTTTTGAAGTCAACACAGCGCATTTAAGTTCATTACCTTCCTCGTCCAGTTTTATACGAGAAAGTGCGTCAGCTACATTGTTTTCCTTACCCGGTTTATATTTTATTGTGATATTATATTCTTGGAGTTTTAAAGCCCATCTTATTAACCTGGGCGTTAGGTTTTTTCCCGAGTAAAGTCTACCAACAGCCGCATGATCCGAAAAGACAGTTACTGGCGATTTGCCGAAATAAACTCGAAATTTGTGTACAGCCATTAATACGGCTAATGTTTCTCTTTCTGTAGCTGTATAATTCCTTTGTGTTTGATTCAATGTTTTACTAAAAAATGCCAGCGGATAGTTATTTTGCATAAGAACCGCACCCACCGCATAGTCTGATGCATCTGCCGCAATTTCCAGGTTTTCGTCCCCCTCAGGGAATTTTAAAACAGGGGCATTAATAAGCGCTTCTTTTAATCTTTCAAAAGCCGTGTTAGCTTCCGCTGTCCACGTAAATTTACTCTTTTTTCTTTTGATTACTAAGAGTGGTTCAACAATATTAGCGAAATCTTTTATGAAAGATCGATAGTAAGAACATAGTCCAAGGAAAGACGAAAGTTTCTTGGCGGTGTTGGGCGGTGGGAAATTCTTAATAGCTTTTATTTTTGAATCTTGCGTTTCTATACCCTTTTGCGAAATTTTATAACCGAGATATTTAAGTTCTTTAGTTGCGAACTTGCATTTTGAGGCGTTAATTGTAAGACCGGCCTCTTTTAATAATTTAAAAACTTGTTCGAGATCACTAATGTCTTGTTCCAACGTACTACTCGTTATAATTATATCATCTAGATAAATTAAAGTTGATTTTCCTAGGACAGGCTTTAGAATAATGTCCATAGCTCTTTGGAATGTTGACGGGGCCCCACACAACCCAAAAGGCATGCGTAAAAATGCATAAGTGCCCGATTTTGTTATAAACGCGGTTTTATGTATATCTTCGGGTCTCATAGCTATTTGATAGTAGCCAGACGTTAAGTCCAAAGTAGACATATATCTCGTCGATTTGATCTGTCTAATGATCTCGTCTATAACCGGCAAAGGGTAAACTGGGAATTTAGTTATGCTATTTAGTTTTCTATAATCGATATCAAACCTCCAAGCCCTTTTATCCGAAGGAGGAAACTCGTTCTTTTTCCTACATAGTACGACTGGACTCGCGTATTCACTATTTATGGGCGTTATTATTTTATTCTTTAACATCTCCTGAATATGTTCTTCGATGATTACGTCTTTTTGTTTGTCATAGCGGTAAGGTTTAGTCCTACAAGGTTTTTCGGCATTTAATTGAATCTTGTGAGTTACAATCTGACAGTTTCCCGGCTTTTCTGAAAACAAATGAGAAAAATTACTCACCACTTGCTGTATTGCTTTACTTTCCTGGTCATTCAAATGGCTAAGGTCCAATTCAGGTGTCTCCACCGGTTCCACCACCCTCTGGTCCATCTCCAGCACCACGGAACTATCTTGAAAATTTAATTTGGCCCTCGCGGCCCTTAAAAAGTCCATACCTAAAATAAGAGAGTGTTGGAGGTGTTTCACCACAAAAATTAATACTTTGAGATTTTCCTCTTTTACCTGTACGTTTAATGCTACTTTCCCGATGCAGTGACATGTTTTTCCTTGCGCCGCTATAATTTCCGTATTTCTGGTTTTAAAGAGTCGTATCCTATAAAAATTCTTTTTGAAGAACTTTTCACTCATGAAATTGCCTTCTGCCCCTGTATCGATGAGGGCTTCTACTGGTACATCGCCAACCAGGACTTGTATAATTGGTAGCTGTGAGTTTTTTACGATGACTGTATTTAGATGTCTATTTGAGGGTTTTTCTAAAACTTCCGGGGTCTGGACCCTCCCTTTCACAGGCCCCTCTAGTCGTTTAAAGCTTTCCTTTCAATCTGTGTCTTCTGGGTACGCGGATGCTTATTTTCAAATTTTCTTTTTGGGCCTTGCCCTTCAAGTTTCGATGCGTTAGCTTGATAGTTCTTTCCCCCATATGAGCGATTTCCATTTCTTGTTTCCTCCTTCCTTCTGGTACTTTGAGAATATGTTTCCCCTCTCGCTCTTTCCGCGATTCTGCGATTTTGAAACTTCACCGCCAATTCGAAAAGTTCCTGCAATGTGGTTGGGTTTCTAATTTCAAAGTAGTCTTGAACAGCGGGTAACAATCTTGGTAATATTATTTCAATTATCTCCGCATCGGGTTTTTTCCCATACAACATATCCGTTAGCTTGATTTTTCGTAAAATAAAGTCCGTCAATTGTGCTGTATCCCGTTGATAGAAACTATATAGCTCGGCTTCCAGCCGTGCGCGATCTTTCACTATGGGGAAGGCCTTTACTAACGATTTTTTGAAATTTTCAAAAGTATACGTCGGGCTTCCAAATTCACCTAGAAGAAATTTGCCTATATTTTTCCACCATAGCGCGGCCTGTCCTCTTAGTGCTGATGTGGCGATAGCAACTTTTTGTCTTTCGGGCACAGGATAGAGCTGAAAGTGGTTTTCTATACCTTCTAAAAATACGGACACCGAATTTTTTCCGTCGAAATAGACGTTTGGCTTGATTGATGCTCTCAAAGTCTGGGCCAGGTATCCAAATCCTTCTAACTGCGTTGTCATTTCTTGGTGTTGTCCAGCGGCTTCCATCCAGTTTTCGGCCATTTCATTTCGATAAGTGTTCGGGCGCCAATATAACGTTGCGCGCCTCTAACTAGCACGCAACCTAGAGGTGACTGTGAAAGCTTGTATAAACCACAGAGTCTTATAAAGGGTTTAAGTCCCTTTTTATTCAACGTACTAAATTACAATTGCGTCCTCTTGACGCTTACAAACGGTGCCAACTCGGCAGTCAAAATAAAAATAAGAACCTGAAAAGAAAGTAAAGACAATATTCTAACTACGAGGCTCTCTAAAATAACTAACTCACCGCGTTTTACAAAAGCCGCAGCTAATTCAGCGGACTTGAAGCTCACTGGAACAATTGCAACTACTTCCCGCCAAGCACATAGGCCGCAACGCGGGGTTCTTTAATTCTCTAACTACCTCCGCGCTCGCTAAGTAAGAATAACTCTCTCTCACCGAACTTGTTTCCTTCTATTTAAATCATACTACTTCCGCTGATAATTTGAATGCTTGCGCGTTCTACTCAAATTTACATATTCTGGCATTGGCAGTTCCAGGGGAAAGTAAGGATTGACAGGAAAGATAGTTTAAACTTAAAATAAATGTTAGTTAAAATAAATATAAACCCTACACTGCATTTCTAATGAAAAATGACTTTAATAAATTTTAGAGGAGTAGTTTCAAGGTTCTATTTGAATGTATACCCTCTATCGGACCCGAAAAAATGTGGAAATTTAGTGCACTATGTTTGTTTACACGCAAAAGAGGAACTATAGTTGAAATAAAAAGTGTTTAAAAAATTTGGCAGTTAATGGATTAAATTTCTAATAAGTTTGATTCTAATTTCTTAATATCTGTAGCCTTTTTCACTGAATATTACTATATCGCTTTCTTGATGATCAATTAATTCTTTGCGCCATTTTTTACGCCTCAAACTTTTTTTTTACGTTTTTACGATTGTATTACGTTTCAAAAGCTGAGTTTAGATAGAACGTAAAAATTAAAAAACAGCGTTAGAGCAATCTTATATATTGACAAACGTCTACCTCTGAACATGGGAAATACATCCTTGCAGGTATTATTAATTGAATGCTGTGGTGAGCTGATTCCTAATTGTCAAAACAATATAACAACGAACTGTCTCTCTAATAACCCATACTTATTTCCTAAGTTCAAATGAAGGAAAGCTACTTCACATCAACCTAAGGTAAGTTGGGCTTTGTTCAGCTGGTTATTTAGATATTTAATACAATACTAGTAATAGAAAAAGCTTTAAGATCTTGATCTTCATCATCCATTATCTTTATACTGGTATTGAATTTAATAGTATTACGCTCAAATAGAGTGGTGTTATGAGCATCAAATCTCAAAAATAACATTTTTCTTAACGTTTTCTATAATTTTGGCCATTACTGTATATTCATAGGTGTTTCCTTATCTAGTTCATTAGTGTTCGAGTTGATGTATTCATTTACTTTGATGGAATCTATCTCACTGAAATCAATATACTGGCCAGTTTCAGCTGTATTATTCATCGAAAGAACTTTCGAAACAAATGAAATAATTTTCACAATGCGGTATGATATGTTTTCGTTTTGCCATAATATTGCTTGCCTTTATTTAATACCATGCTTTTCCTACATTTTGGATAAAGTTTCTGATTTTGCAGTTGTCTCAAAGTCAAGTTATACTTGCTCATTCTGTCCTGTGGTAGCTTTTATAGCTTGCTGAAAAAGGAAAATTTTGAAATATATATTGCACAGTACAATTTTGAAACCTCATAAATATATAGTATCTCTCAAAAACTAGACTTCTCTATATAAAGGGGAAAAACGATCATTTTATGTATTAAATATAATTTTGGGCACTAACTGTTTAGAATTTATTTTTGATTTGTTCAAGTAAGATTTAGTTTCTTTACGAATGTGGCCTGATTGAAGCCGGAATATACAAGGTATTGCTGTATTATTGGTAAATTAATAAGCAAATGAATTACTATTTAAAAGGCTGACGATTAACAATGATAAAATATAAACGATGCATAATTTAATACAGTTTAACGAAAAAATAAACAATAAAATGTTTTGTTAAACAAGATGCACAAGAAAATGTTTTAGAAATAGCAAAAACGAACGAGAAACTGTCATAATTAATCAAAAGCAAAACAATGATTCACGGAAACGAAATAAATGTGTATAAGTAAGAATTAAGGTGTAAAATTAAGCTTGGAAACTACTTACGTTTCTGAATAAAGCTTTGCGCTAAATTTATCACATGGTACGAGATTTGCATTGAATTGTACTCTACTTCAAACCAGAGTTGAGAAGTAATTAATTTGGGAAATAAATATTTGATAGATTAGAAACAGGTGCCGGAAGTTTCACCTTAATTATATCAGGCTGTATAGAGAATCGAAATGAAAGTAGTCTATTTATTAGCAATTGCAATAGAGAAAAGATTTATACGCATTGATTCACATTTTGTAAAGATGCTTGTTATGTTTCAGTTAATTCTTTGAGTTTATTCACACAGAACAATTCTTCTTTAACTTCAAGAAAACATTATCTATATGAATATGTGTTTCAGAGAAATTTTTAAATCAATTTAAGAGTTAAGTGTAGAAATTCATTATTTTATTTCTGCCTGAAAATGATTAGAATATGTTATTGATATTTTTGAATTCTTAATTGTTTAATCAGATTTACTATTCTTTATCTTTCGACTAGTAGTATTTGAGTTCCAAAATAAACTTAATTGTTTTAAAATGCAACAGTCTTCTACTAGAAAACGAGAATTTCTTGATTTGCTTCAGTCAATACTCAAGTTACGAACATCATTTCTGTATTAGTGGCTTTATTTAATAAAGGAAAACTAGAATAGATGATGTAACGCTAAATTTGGTTATAAGTGTTACATAATGTTATTTTTACATGTGTTAATCTGAATCATAGTTGTTACTGATATCTTTTTTGTTCGAATAGTTTTTCTAATATTTTGATCTCAATTATAATATTTATTTTTGTTTGACTGGTGATATTTGAGTTTCAATGAATAACTTTAACTATTTTAAAAAATGCAAAAGTCTCCTATTGGAAAGAGAGGATTTCTTTATTTGCTTTCTTGCTTTGCAATACTTAATTAATATCATTTCTGCATTATTGGCTTTATTTAATATAAAACATTAGAACAGATAATGTAGAGATAATTTTGTCTAAAAGTGTTAGGTCATGTCGTTTTACGTGCATTAGTTTCGAATAATTTAGAGTTAACACAATTTTGCGTAGAAATTAATAGAAACGTTTTATATAACGATGGAAGAAATAATTCTCATTGGTGTTATAATTAAAAAACAGCGTTCCTTTAAGAAATGTAAGCCATTTATTAGGGTCTATAATTCTATTATTGACGAAGAAATGTTCCAAAGTGATAACAGTCTTGAATAAATTTCTTCGAGTGGAAGATAACTTTTTCAAAATCGTAACAGATAATGGCTTTACTTTTATTTTTGAGAGAACTGTTATATAGCGCTTTTATATTTAATAATCCAATAATCAATAGCTGAGATAAAATGGCAGACACCTTTTTATTAAGGTTTTTGAAAGACGTGCTATTGTTTTCCTTTACAGCTATTGATTCAATCTGCAATTAGCATGAATGTTAATGGATCTTTATGGAAGCCTAATGATGACAAACAGAAAATTTATTTTGCTAATGAAGTCTAGTAAATAAAAAGCATTTCATGGAATGCTTTTTTTTTTTTTCTTTTTTGGCAGCAACTACTTGGCAGCTAACTTCTCTTTTTCCTTCACAGAAGGATTTTAGAATATTGGGAAAATTATCATCGCTACATCAATACTTGGGTAATATAAGTGATTTTTAACTATTTTTATTTAGTATAATTCTCTTAAAGTTTTATTATTTTCTAATTCTGATGTTTATTCCCTTAGATGAATTATTTTTCTTTCAGAAGATCAATGAATTTATGTTTTCTAAGAGGCAGGTATCGATGCGGTAAACATATTTATTTCTTATATTTCTAGTATAGTTATAAATACTAAGATCAGCATTTGTAAAAAGAGTTGAACGGCTACATTAATATTTAAAGCTAAATTTTCAAATGTTAAACAGTTTCTTTTTGTTTTGTTTCCTATGATGTTTAAACTGCCTACTTTCATACGTTTATTATACACATTTGAGACTTTTTACTGAAGATTGCCTATGGGTGTCCGGCTTTGGATTAAAAAGAAGATCTAATTGTTTTAGCATATGTAATGTATCTTCTATTTTTAAGTCATTAATTTGAAAGTAAATTTTGTTATGTCTCATAAAATTTATTAAAATTAATTTTCTTATTTATTGGATGTGAGAAATCAATAGTGCATTAAAAATAATTTAATACCAAGACATCTGGTAACTACTACTAATTAAAAATATACATTGATGTGTGTAATTATATAACTAATAGGATTATGAATGAATAATGTAATTTAAATTTTTCTCCCTAATTATAGATTTTAAATGTATAATAATTTCTTTTTACAAAGCTCTCTCTTATAAACCATTTTTAACTATTAAACTGCTTAGTTTAGCAGCATGAACTAGTAAATCTTCTCTAGCAGCTGTTTAACACCTAATTACTTCCTTTTGGAATAGATGAAAGTCCACTCAAATCCAGGAGTTCTTATGAGCTCCATATGGCTAACTGAAACTATTACGCTTAAGACACAGCGGCAAAGATATTTAGTAAGTCTCACATCAAGAAGTAATTTTTTGGATCATAACGAAATTTGGCATAAAGTTACATGCATCAAAGTGTATGTACCTTCATGACTAGAAAGGGCACATGATCAGAAATACACACACGAGACAAACATTATTATTTTATTATAAATTATTTCAAAATCAAAGAAGAGAAGGGGGAGAAACTTTAATATTGGCATTTTTAAAATGATATAAACATTAATCATTTAGTACACTTTGTTATTTCAGGCAAAAAGAATTCACTTTTCTGGATAGCATTTATATTTCCATCTATTCAATTCTGAATGCTAGGCAACTTGCAAGATTCAACAAAAATTATCAATACTTTTATTATAATGACAATACTACAGTAACATGAACATAAAATTAAATTGCATATAACTATAAAATAAGCCAGCATATAATAATGGTGCATTGGTTTCTAAAACAATGGGCTGGATGAAAAAATACATGTATTAGGATAGCTACTCATATTCTTCAGCTTTCCTAATATTCTCATGTTCACTTTGCATAACTAAAGTATCTAAAATACAATAAAAATGCAAACAATATTTATGAGAAAATGTTAGAAGCAATCATAAGCATTGGATTGAATGACCATATTTTGTCTTCCTGCAAGTCGAATCTTAAAATGATATGCAGTTTGAAAAATGCTTAATCCTTTTATAAAATATTCAAAAAAGATTAAAAAAAGGTACTGTTCTGTTATCAGGACCGGGTTTAGAAATGAATTTATGTATGCTTGTATATTTGTATGTGTGTGTGTCTACATATACACATCTATGCATGAACAATATTTTGACTCTAATATTTTTGTTTATATTTTTTTGTAACTGCAGCTTCTGAGTAATATTGCACGAGCTTCAAGCAGATGTAATCGTTTTCTTTTTACTCTATATGTGTTTTTATTCATTAGCTATTCGTATTATTATTATCTATGTTTTGTAACAGTTTATGTTTCAAAGAATGGCAACATACTATGATGTTGTTCTTTTTAGAGAGTTAAGTGTAACTTTTGTTTTCATCATTTGAGAGTATGAATAAAAGAACTATTTAATTATTGTAGAGTCTTAAATAACTAAAGAGATATAGATAGTTATTTTCGAGTAATAAATAGTTCTTGAGGTAACAAATTTGGTGAGAATTTTTGAACATTTGGCGTCCGCCGACTGGACTGTTATCTGTAAGTAGAATTCTTTCGTTTATTTATAGAACTCTTTCGTTTATTTATAATGGATGTTTTGAAGTGCAAGCGATCCCAATTTAGTAGATTGTTTACAAAAGCTTTAAATGATTTTGAGAAGAATAAAAATGATTTATCTTTAGACGGAAAAATTTCGAAACTTAAATTAGTTGAGGACAAAGCAAAACCTATGATTGAAATAGAACAGACTTATAGAGAAGAATTGATCAAAATTGAAAAAGACGAAACTGTGATAAATAACGAGTTTGATGAGTCGGAATGCTATATTGATAAGTGGAGAATGGTAGAAAGTAAATTAGTTTCGCTTTTAGCTGAAAAGGAAAACGGTTCTGTTGTTAATGAAAGCTTAACTCAAAATGCTACTATTCGTTATCCTAAGCTTAAACTTCCGATTTTGATGGGAATATTAAAAGCTGGGTAGGATTTTGGGGCCAGTTTAAAAAGATCGATAATGATCCCAATTTAGATGATCATGACAAATTTGCATATTTATTGCAGTCTATGGAAAAAGAGTCATCTGCTGAAGGGTTAATCAAAAGCTTTCCGCCCGGTGGCGAAAGTTATAGTAAAGCTTTAGAACAACTACAATCGCGTTTTGGGAAAGAAGACCTTCTTATAGAAGTCTATGTTAGAGATCTACTTTCGTTAGTATTATTAAAAAACTCTCAGCAGAAATTTTCATTACGAAAACTCTATGATAACTTAGAATCGAAACTAAGAGCGTTAGAAGTTCTGGGTGTTGCTAGAGATAAATATGTGGCGATGTTATATCCTCTAGTCGAATCGTCATTGCCGGATGATACATTAAGAGCATTGCAAAGATTCCGAGTTATTAATCGCAGTCAAAGAGAATCTGAAAGTAGTGAGCAAAAAGAGATAAATGCGTCAACACATCGCATGGATTTAAATGGTTTGCTTTCATTTTTGCTCGATGAAATTGAAGGTGAAGAGAGAGTATCTATAGCTACTCAGTGCTTTACTAAATATCAGACACCTAAGCCTGGGAATGCTAAACACTTTGGTTTCAAAAACCGTGGAGAATATTCCAAAAAAACCTTCTGCTTCCACTCTAATAGTAACATCTGAACAAAATTCAACTGGATGTATTTTTTGTGCTGGAAATCATGCATCTGGTGATTGCGTTAAAGCAAGAAAGATGCCGTTTGAGGAAAGGCAAAAAGCAGCTCTAAATAGTCGCAGTTGCTTTTTATGTTTAGACAGAAAACATGTAATAGCTAAATGTAAAAAAAACGAACATCGTGTGTGATTTGTGGGAAGAAACACCACATACTTTTATGTAGAAATATCCAAGCTGAATCAAAATCTCCAGTTCCTGTTAGCACGAATAAGGATGAAAATACGGATGCAGTACCTGAATGAGATGAAACCCTCGCCAATTTGGCGAGAACAACAAATGTGTTTTAGCAAACTTTAACGGCTACATTGAAAGGACGAGATAGAAAGCGCCAGGCCCGTGCTATTATCGATTCAGCTTCACAGAGATCTTATATTTTAAAAAGCACTGCAGATGAAATGAAATTTGAGAGTACATCTAAAGAAAGATTGAGCCATTCATTATTTGGCGGGTCATGTACTGATGTCATCAACCACGATGTTTTTACAGTGTTCTTGTCTAAAACAGATGGAACTTATCATTGTAACTTCAAAGCTCTTAGCCAAGATATTATTTGTGGAAGTACCAGTTGCTAATGGCGAGTGGATTCGAGAGCTTAAAGAGAACAATATTTCCGTATGCGACGATAGTAATGGACCAACAGAAATACTTATTGGCGCTGACATTGCAGGCAAGTTGATGACCGGAGGATTTAAATTTCTTACTTCAGGCCTTGCTGCTATAGAAACGAAACTTGGTTGGACTCTTTTCGGGAAAAATGGTATGCGTGAGATCTCGGACAATTCCGCACTGCTCGTCACATCCATGTTGAATAAGGAAATATTGATATCCGATCTATGGTCTCTAGATTCACTTGGAATTCTAGATCCATCAGAGAAGAAAAGTAAACTGGAACTTCAAGAGAAAGCGAGAGATCATTTCCTGTCTACTGTAAAGGTGAACGAAGAGGGGCGTTTTCAAGTCAGCTTGCCATGGCTTGATAACCATCTACCGTTAAAAAATAACTTAGCTGTAAAGAGATTAGCTTCTACAGTAAAACGACTAAAAGCTGAGAAACTTTACGATGCTTATGGAGAAGTTTTTAGTGAATGGGAACAAGAAGGCATCATAGAAGAAGTACCAAAAAGCGAAATTGATGTAACATGCCATTATCTACCACATCGACACGTAGTAAAAGAAAACAGTACTACACGAATCAGGCCAGTGTTTGATGCCTCGGCCAAACAAAAAGGATCCCCTAGTCTCAATGATTGTCTAGAAAAAGGTCAGAACCTTATCGAACTGATTCCTTCAATTCTTCATAGATTCCGAATGAACAGAATAGGAGTTTCTGCAGATATACGAAAAGCATTCTTACAAACAAGTCTCAACCCTAAGGATAAAGACTATCTAAGATTCTTATGGTATAGAACTGATGGAAAACTGAAGTATTAATGGCATTGTAGGATAGTATTTGGAGTTACAAGCAGCCCTTTCTTGCTAGTTTCTGTAATTCACCATCTTCTAGAATCCACTTTGAAACAACTAAATGGAAACCCAAAGTATAAAGTGGATATTATTGAGCAATTGAAGAGTTTTTATGTAGATAATTGTTTAGCGAGTGTGAAAAATGATATAGAATTGCAACAATTCATACAAGTTGCTTCAGATACTTTAGCTACAAGAAAGCTAGAATTACGTGGTTGGGAATATAGTGACCCAACAAATAATTCCTCTAGTACCACAAATGTATTAGGAATGATTTGGGAACGATGTGGAGATTACCTTTGCCTTAATATTACTAACATCACCTACAGTCTACCAGAAATTTTGTCTAAAAGAGAGATTTTAGCTACTACACACAAAATATTCGACCCTTAAGGAATAGCTTGCCCCGTAACTCTTGTGCCGAAACATTTACTTCAGCACCTATGGGAAGTTAAGTTATCTTGGGACCAAGAAGTTGATTCAAATTCAAAATCACAATTTTGTAAATGGTTGAATGATTTGCAGTGTCTGGAAAGAATGAGAATACCAATATGGTTAAACTGTGATCGTGAGATTGAAAATATCTCACTTCATTTCTTCAGTGATGCGAGTAAACTTGCATATTCAGCTGTGGCCTTTGTTCAAGTACAAACAAGAGATTCGGTTCAAGTTCATTTGGTGCAAGCTAAAGCGAGAGTTGCACCCAGCGGAAGGAAAAAGACAACAATAGCTCGATTGGAACTTCTTTGAGCTACAATATGTGCACGTTTAGCATCCAGCATAATACCTGAATTTCAAGCTGATGATATTTGTTTTTGGACAGATTCGTCTACTGTGCTAGCTTGGATACAGAGAAATGAAGTATGGGACGTATTTTTTCACAACAGAATTAAGGAAATAAAGCAACTGACTTCTATTGAATCCTGGAAGCACGTACCAGGATCACTGAATCTTGCTGATTTGCCCAGTAGAGGATGCTCTGCTTCTTATTTAATTAAATCCAGATTGTGGGAAGGACCTAAATGGCTATATTTATCCCCTGAAAAATGGCCAAAAGAAGATTTTAGTGCTGATGAAGAAGAAATAGCTCTTGAGAAAAAGAAAAGGATTATTTCGTCCTTAATAAATCTTAATGCTAGTGAAATAGTTGCTACTAGATTCTCAAGTTATCGTAAGACAATCAGACTGGTAGCGTGGATGTGTCGTTTTGTTTACAACTGTAAACATCAAAACAAGAAAAAGGATGAACTTACTGTATCTGAGTTAAATGAAGCAGAGAATATATTGATTCGTTTAATACAAAATGAGTCCTTTAATGGAACAGAAGATAAACGGATTTTAAGTCCTAATCCATTCATTGATTGTGGGATCATCAGAACTAATACAGCAATATTTCAAAGAGAAGATACATCTGAGTTCAGAACTCCTGCTATTTTGCCAAGTGATCATCCTATTATAAGAAGTGCAAAATGGAGAAGTCATAAGAGCTGTACAAAATCTTTATCCTTTGAAATTATCGACTGCCGAGGAACTTCCATCGAAATTCAGCGGAAGTGAAGGATGCGAAAATATTTCCGTAGAGCAACTGATGATGTACCTGTAGAAACAAATAGAATAATCCATACCCATTTAAAATCGACCTCGATAACCAAATCAGGAAGGACAATTAGAGCTCCTCATCGATTGGACTTGTGAGAACAATGTTTAATTTTTTATTATTTTGCAATACTCAATCCCGAATTTCATACTGCAAGGTGGGAGGATGAACAATATTTTGACTCTAATATTTTTGTTTATATTTTTTTGTAACTGCAGCTTCTGAGTAATATTGCACGAGCTTCAAACAGATGTAATCGTTTTCTTTTTACTCTATAGGTGTTTTTATTCATTATATATTCGTATTATTATTATCTATGTTTTGTAACAGTTTATGTTTCAGAGATTTGCAACATACTATGATGTTGTTCTTTTTAGAGAGTTAAGTGTAACTTTTGTTTTCATCATTTGAGAGTATGAATAAAAGAACTATTTAATTATTGTAGAGTCTTAAATAACTAAAGAGATATAGGTAGTTATTTTCGAGTAATAAATAGTTCTTGAGGTAACAAATTTGGTGAGAATTTTTGAACAATGCACATACTTACAAACACAGGTTCATATATTTCCGATTCTGGTCCCGATAACAGAACAGTACCCCCAAAAAACTTAAAACTTCTAATTCTCTATGTTTTAAAATTGAATTACAAACTAGATTAAGATAATGTTTCAACCATGCATATTTTGGACAAAACAATGCTAACTCTTATTTGTTATACAATTATTCAAACTATTTAACATAAATTTATTGTTGCAATAAAATAATAATAAATTTGATCACACATATTATTTTGAAACTGAATGCATAAACTAGACTAAAAAAATTCAGTTATAAACATCTGGATAACAGGGTAAATTAGATATCTGAAAAGACAGCCAGCCATTGAGATACTATACACGTAATTCACGACAGAATGGAAACAATTCATAAAGCTATGAAACATTTAACTGTCAAAATGACATAAATAACATATATTCGAAAAGCAAAAAAAAGTAAACATACAAGTATTGCAACTGAACTTACCTTTCATGCAACAAAAAATATCCATACAAGTAAACCTCATGGCCCAGCCATTTTGGATTTCGTTTCAAATCACACAGACGTTTATGGATTTGCGGAAGAATACGAGGAACTAGCAGTTTGCCGGATACAATGTGCAATGACGCGAAAGAATATAATTCTGCAGAACTTCCTACATTATTCCGTAATAAACAGTACTATTTCATAATTTTCTCTTTATCTCATTAATTAATTAATAGGGAAATAGTTAAATAATGCCGAATTCATTTTTAATGAAATGTAAAATTTTGCATGTATGTGACATGTATGTGACCTTCTACCCAATATTTCTGAGAATATAAACAAATATCTGAGAATCTGAGAGTATCAGTAAATAAATATATAGTATATCGCCTCTCAAACGACCACTTCTGAAAGTGACCAATAGTTCTAAGATTATAAATAAATATTGATATTAAGCATTAAGACCAAAGCTTCTAGAATCTTGGATAGTCATCAGAGAATTATTTTTACTATCGCACGACTGTAATTCAATATCAATAACAGATCGCGCGATTGAAAAACATTTTCAGTCCCGTAATTAGGGGAAATTTTTTCCCCTTATAAGGTATTTCTCCCGCTTTCCTAGAGTGCCTTCGTCGTGTAGTGGTTCAGCCCGCTGGCCCGGTAATTCAGAGGTCCGTGGTTCGACTCCCGGCGAAGACGGTTGCTAATTTTTCATCTCTCCGGCACTCCAAAAAAATTCTAATGTCTCTACAGTGGCGCCCGAACTAAAAGGGTGTTGGAAGAGATATATCCACACCTAGAATTTAGAGATTGGGTCCCCCTTTAAAAAAAGTCGCTCTTTAAAAAGGGGAGTAATATAAGGTATTTCTCCCGTTTTCCTACTGTGCCTTTGTAGTGTAGTGGTTCTGCACTTTGGGCCGGTATTCCAGAGGTCGGTGGTTCGAATCCCGGCGAAGGCAGTTGCTAATTTTTCATCTTTCCTGCTACCAAAAAAATACCTAATGTCTCTACACCTTAATTAAAAAAAATCGTTTCCGTAATTAAAAAAAAAAATCCAGTTTTGCCTGTATTTATAGTAGGGTTTGTAATCTGTAAGTAATTTACATATTTTTTATAAAAAATATATGTTATTTGGAATTTAGCAAATATTCTAGAAAATGCTAATCCATTGAAAAAAATCTTTTCATGACTAAATAATTTTTAAAAACGTCAGAAAAAATAGCAGTTAGAATTAATAACAAAATAACAAGAATAAATTATCAATCATATCAATATTTTTAATGTACAGCATTTAGAAACAACTTAGTAAAATACATACGAAAATTAAATAATGTGCAAATTTCAGATGTCCAATGTCAAAAAACTAAAACTGGTAAATTTGAGAACAAATATCCTCAGAATGTTTGACAACCGAAGTCCCCTGGACAATACAGTATGAATGTCCTCAGGATGTGAAATTGGTGAAGTCCTCAGGACATCTGAGAATCAACATCCTCAGGACATCCTCTCATATCCCGGGACATAGCGACTTGAATAAGACATCC
This sequence comes from Stegodyphus dumicola, assembly GCF_044657685.1. NCBI lineage: Eukaryota > Metazoa > Arthropoda > Arachnida > Araneae > Eresidae > Stegodyphus > Stegodyphus dumicola. Next base: position 138,225,597 of record NC_140780.1, read on the forward strand.
TCAGGATGTTAAATTACGATGTCCTCAGGACATCTGAGAATCAACATACTCAGGACATCCTAAGTATGTCCCGGGATATTGCGACTTAAATAGGACATCCTGAGGATGTTTTGTGCTATGGGGGTCTGGTGGTTTGCAGTAAAAGGACGCAACTTTTTAGCCTGTTGTACAATTTCGTATTGAACCAATTTAAAAAAATTCATGAGATGGTTATAAGTAGTAGTTTTTTTGTAGAAACTTCTGTTGATTTTTTGGTTTTTTTAAACTTACCAATAGTTTTAATACTGAGGTCTTTGTGCCATCTTTGATTGCACACGTAGAAGTGTGCGTTAGTTAATGATGTGCAGATATTTATTTCGCACTTGGAGTTTGAGCAGGTAATTTTTGGTAAGAGTAGTCCAAACCGGTGAATCATAGGTAAGGACTAGACACACAATTGATATATAAGTGTGGCATTTTACTGAAGTCTAGTTTGGAATAACTGCTAATAATTGGAAAAAGGCATCTGATGACTTTTGTTGCTTTATTCTTAACATTTTCGTTGTGATCATTCCAATTAAATTTGCTATTGAAAGTGACATCTAAATATTTGAGGTTTTACGAACTTTTGGACTAATTTCATCAAAAAGGCTCAGGTTTTTTAGGTAAAATATTAATGTGGTTTTTATGAATAATCACCATTTGAGATTTTTTGGCATTGATGGATAGTTTTCTTTCTCTGCACCAGACATCAATTACTGCCATTAACTTTTGGAGCTTTCGGATTGCATGGTTTGCGTTTGTTGATTTGACTGCCTAGGCGGTAACATCGCATAACATCCCATACAATAATTTATTGATTTGGAAATTTCCATCACGTAGAAGCTATATAGGATAGGGCCTAAGATAAGGATAGATCTAGATCCCTCTAGAACACCAGTTCTGATTTCTCTTAAATATGATTGTGTTTTACTGTAAAAGTTCCTATTTGTAAGGAAGGACATAATTAGAAGTATAGTTTCTCTATGGAAATTTCGGTTTATTAATTTTTAAATTAGCCCGTCATGCCAGCATGAGTAAGCTTTTGCCACGTCCAGCATGAGAAGGCAACATTTTGACGATTATGAAGAGCAGGGCCAGCAGGCTCAACAAGTCCAACTAATTGTTTAGTAGTAGAAAGATTTTGTCGGAAGCCAAATTGTTCAGATGGTAGAATTTCAAAATATGGTTTCATTTTACACATAATGATTCTTTCAAAAAGATTTTCTAAGCCTGATAATAAGCTGTTTGGCCTGTAACCACTTGACCTGGTTGCGTCTTTACCAGGTTTAGGGAAAGAATAATTTTAGCACATTTCCGTTTTTGAATGAAGTAAGAAATATTCAAACAGGCATTAATTATGCTAGTAAATATAGCAATAAAAGTTTTGGTAAATTTTTGATTGCATCATCAGAAACATTGTCAAAGCTTGGTGCTTTTCGAATTTTTAATATTTTAATGATATTGGTAATTTCGTTAGGGATTAACATTAAATTTCTTTGATTTGTTCAGTCATTTTTTTCTCTTCTGTTTCTGGTTCAACTTTATCTGACTGAAACTATTATCTTAATTTTAAGTAACTTCAGTAAGTCACATGATTCATTACCATTAAGCAAGTCTTAATTAGTATTATGCTTTTCCAGCTCACTAATTTCCCAGTCGACGCCTGCTCACAAGCACTGACATCTCTATACATCAAATGCCTTACTGAGTACTGACTTCCTCCAGTCTGGAAAGTATAGTCGTGTTTAGACCCAAGGTTCGTTAATATACCCTACAGCACTAAAGCAAACGAAAAATTAGCGCCATCTGTCGGCAGAAGTAGTAACAAAATATAAAAGATTCAATTAACCGAATTTTGAAAACATTAGGAAGGTCTGGATTGGAATAAGTCGTTAGCTAACCAAGATAAATCTCTGCGAAAGGGAAAGCTACAAGAAGATCAAATTCGCCAATGGAAGGAGCTTCCTGGATAATTTTAGTTGATCCAAAGTCAAAATGCGTCTTTTTGAAATGCCATTTAACCATAACTTTGTTAATTTTATATTTTACTTTAGCATGCTTCTGTTCTGTTTTAGTGTTTCTTTGTTCTAAAATTCGGTGTTATAATTTCCTATATTAAATCTAAATTAAATGTATGGAAAAACACTACATTTTTATTTGCTATATTAAAATACTTGACTAGTTTCATGATTTAACTTTAATTCCCATAAAATAATTAGTTTTTTATGTATTTTAGGTTTGATATCTACAGAAAATAGTATAACATTGTAATTAGAAATAACAAATAACGAATCTCTAATTTTTATTAATACTTGAGCTTAAATGTACTGTAAACACTTTCACATAGGTGCCATATATTTTACCGCAAGGAGAAAGTTAAAAGAAAACTATTTTTTGGTACTATTTTTACAGTCCCTGACAATGAATGAAAAAATTTCAACAGGAATTTAATTTCTAATTGTTTTATTTACATCTACTACCATTCAATAAATATCATAAAAAATGCACATTTATATTTACTGGAAGAAATACAAATATATATCCCAAATCACAATGAACAAATTTCAACTATTTTCGAAAAACGCAGTACATGAATGCGTCTTTAAAAATTTGTAATGAAAATAAAAATCCTTCTAATAATTTTTACAGCTAAAATATTACAGTAAAAGGGAGGTTATGAATTTTTCACATATACCGTAGTATAATGAAGTGTAATACTCTTTCTGTTGCATCATATATTTGAATAATAATTTATTTGATATTAATATGTAACGATATTTCATAAACAATAAAAATTTTCTATAATTTCTAAGAAATTAAATCGTATGCTGATGCATGTGCATATGCTCCTCTTTTTAAGCAGATTTCAGTAATTTATATTGAAAACAAATAATTAATGAGTGTTTAGTTCTTCAACATATGTGTAGGTATAATTTGCTCTTGACAGATAGAGTCACATTTTTAGAAAAATTTTATGATTTTATAATTTTCTGCAAAATGATTTGTTAAAATAAAAAGAGCAATATGTGACATTTAATGATTAAAATAAAAATATTATATTAATTAGGTTATCTTTGTAGCTCTACAAGTGAAAAGAAACTGTGCACAAAATATAAATCATCTTGGTTTAATCTTCCCAAGTAGGGGGGAAAAAAATCGAACGACTTCTTCAAGGAGTGGTTTTTACAGGCTCAGCTATCTGCGTAATGATTTCCGCTGAATTAATTAATGCAGCTAGCACGAACCAAACAGGCGTTTATTAATGAGAAATCGAAATCGCAATGATGAGAAAAAAAATAAGATAAGCTTAATTTTAATTCAATTATCGGACTCTTCTAAATGAAGAAAGAACCAAACGTTGAACATCTTTGGAAACCTTTATCAGAATTTGATATCGATTTCTGGAAACAAAGATGGTCATTATGCCGGAAAAGGGTTAAAAGAGAAAGAGCTTGCTAAAAAAGAATAGAAAAGAACGGAAAGTAAGCGTATTAGATGGCTTCAAGACGGCTGGAAAGAAATTTTTGAAAAGAAAAAATAAATAAAATCAAAATAAGCGGTAAACTGAAGAAAGGAAAGGGAAAATAAGAGACAGCAGAAGCCATCGTCTTCCCCCAAAAACACAGCCCCTTGACATTAACGGGCTGTTCCATCGCCACCATCCGCTACGCGGCGCCAGAGAACAATAAGCTTGGAATGCAACGCCCAATCTTTCAGAAGGGGAAGTACCCTTGCATCTTTCATCTTTCGAAAAGATGCTCGCGTCATGAACACAGTTTGCTTCCATTATGCAAATTCGAAAATTTGCTAGGGTGGTAGGCAATAGCCAAAAGGGATGGAAACGATGCGCGCATAATGGAAGATTCAAATATCTATCACCAGGGTGTACTTCGACTTCTCCTTCTTAACATTTGACCCGTTTCGGGACTGAAGTCATCGAACTCACAGACTAACATATAATTAATAAAGATTGAAATTTCAGCTTGTAGTAAACTTAAGCTCCTGAGATTTCGCCGAGGATATTCGACTGGGATTCCTTTCAAATACGAAATTGGAAATAACTCATAATTCTAGTTTAGAATACATTATTGTCTTGAATTTCTAAACATTAATCAGCTCGGGGATGAGTTGGCTGTTATACACAAAGCTATTAGTGGATGTTTTACAAGAGGGAGCAAACTGTAGGTACTATTGTTTAATAATCGGATAATAAATGGAGGTAGAGCATTAAACACAAGTAAAGAAATGCAAAAATATTAATATAATTATTAACATCCTCGTCACGATTTCTAACTCTACTAGTAATATTAACTGTTACAGCTAAATAAATATGAAATAAAATACGTTTTATCAAAAATTTCCGTAGATGATATCGAAGATCATTTGTAATATTTCAGCTGAATTTCTCGTCTAATTTGCTTTATCGTCCTTCCCTATCGTGATTAAAGATGATTATAGATTATATAATTTATGTTCGCTTTGTCTGAAATTGTAAATGTGTTTAATATAACATTTTTTTTAAATTTCTTTCCAATGAATTTTATTCGAATACTAATCATAAATTTTCATATTTTTATACAAAGATGCAAAGAATGATGAAATCAGGAATGTAGTATATGTATAAAAATACAATCATGTAAAGCATCTAGAAAAATTGTATTTTGTATGACATTGGAGGTATTCTGATTTTATACAAAAAGAAAGATTAAACATTTAATGCATCTTTTTTCTCACCACAAAAGTGTAATGTATGGCACGACATTATGCAACTATAAAAAAGAGATCACATATTTTGTTAAACATGCAAAATGTTCATGAGAAAATCTGTAGGATTTGAGCTTCTGACGTTGAATGACATCATACAAGAAATTATTTTTACATTGAAAACTTCGTATCTAAATATTGAGCCTTGGAAGAAAATACATACAGTCTTTTTCCTACTGAGACATAAACTCTCATCTTGAGTAATAAACACATAATTTAAAAATGCTAAGAATTTCTGAATTTTCTTTTATGCTTCCACTGAAAAAAATGCTGGAATGATGATCCTTTTTTAAATAAGGCATTTTTACAAAATATTTACTACCAAATCTCTTCTTATAGCCTGTGTAAAAATTGAATCATAACGAAAAAAAAATACAAAGCATATCCAAAATTATCAGATAAACCAAAGCTTTGCAATAACAAAACTTTTTTAATTTCAAATAGAAGTTCGTGGAATTTTTATTTTCCAGGAAATATTCATCACAGATCCGGTGTGAAGAGAAATGAAAATGAAAATTTCCCATGTTTCTGTGTTAACAAATGCACAGCTCAGAATTTTAATATTTAGATAAAATTTCTGATCACGTAAAAATAAATTTTACACCTTGCACAAAAAATGGAATAATTCTATATTTCCCGTTCTACTCGACCGAAATTTAATTACGTTTTCCATGTCTCGTGTGTGTGTGTGTGTGTGAGAGATTATGGCAAAGGCTCGAGGGCTATCTGCCTAAGGGGAGGGATGCCTTCGTGGAGGACTTTCTAAGGGAAACTGGCTCGTATACACGTTACACATGGGGCAAACCACGAAAACGCCCATGCAGCCAGCCCGTTCGCGGGATTCGAACCTCGGACCGAACTACCAGCTTCCATGTCTCGAAAGCGCGATCTATATTAGATTTACACACATCATTATTATAACATAGGTATTTTGCCCATATAGCGATTCTACGACCCAAATTATGCCTAGATATTAAATTTCCTAATTTTTAGTGAGAAATGTATGGAGAAATCTAAAAATTTATCTTCTTGGATTTTTTTTTTTTTTTTTTTTTTTTTTTTTTTTGTTCTTTATTGTACACGAGTGGAAAAAAGGGTCACCGCTTATACTTTCAAATAATTTTAACAAAGAGCTAAACCACATTTGGCGTTATTACTTGGTTTATAACAAATACGCCAAATTTCAAAATGCACCAATATGTTAATTTACGTATATCTTGGGAAATTTTGAATAAAAAACTTTGTTTTTTGTATGTATGCTTAGAAATACATCTATTTTAAGATGATGGTGCTTATTTTATAGGTTGTAATTTAAAATGTCTTTCGAAAAATTTATTTAAAATACATATATTAAAAATAAATCATAAAAATTGGGCGAATTTTATTTGGAGTGAACCTAAATTTCGAAATGTGAAAGGAAGAATCAAATAAGTTTAATAAAGAAAGAGATATTAATAAATATATACCAGTTTCAATTAACATGGAAGAGCTAAACTTTTAAGAACTAATATTTTAAAAACTACTCTTGCGATTTTTACAAATCTTTGCCCTTTTGCATAATTTGAGTCGTAGAATCGAAATATGGAAAACAATTGGTATGTTATTTCAGAAAAAGTCCGATTTTATGTCGAAATACCTATGTTAGAGCAATGCTATATATAAATATAATATATATCCTATGCTGCGCTTTCGAGACATGGAAAACACAAGTTTAATTTCGACAATCGGTCCGGTAAAACGGGATATATCGAATTGTCCTTTTTTTTTTTTTTTTTTTTTTTTTTTTTTTTTTTTTTTTGTGCAAGGTGTACATTTAATAGCCAAACCAAACAGACGGGAAAGGAAAACGCTCTTGTCATAAACTCAGATATGCAAACAATTATTGACAAAAGTATAATAAATAAGAATAAGTCAAAAATAGGAAAAGAATGTAAAAATTAACAGTCATTTTTTTATTTAAAATAGTTATACCTGCGTCTTCAAACAAAACTTGAAGTATGTAATAATGTACGCAAAATTTTTCAGTAGAACACATTCAACAGCAAACCAAGAAATAAGAAGTTCATAATGAGGAAGATAATAACTATTAAATTAAAAAATGCGTAATTATTAAAGAGAACACAATGTGCAAATTAATAACTCAAGAAAACTATTATATGCATTATAAATATATTATGCTTTATAAATTCAATAATAAATTCAATAATTATATAACAATGAAGGAAAAAATAAATGTGTAAAATTGACTTAACCCTGACATGCAAAAAAATTGCTTCGTAATAATTGCGGCAATTTTTAACAATTAGTTGAAAATTAAGGACCCTAAGACCAAATAAATTGATATGTTAAAGGAAACAGAATTCACTTACGAGGTTTTTTTATAAATCTATGTGTTGAAATAGAGCATTTAGATAACAAAAGCACAGAAAGAAAATATTAAACAATTTACTTAAAATTATTGTTAAGAAATTGTAAAACAATTCTAATAAAAAAGTTCTTAATTCAACTGAGATTAAATATCTAGTCCGCATCTCTTTAAAGGTTTTGTTTTAACCTTTCACGCAGATGAGCAATTTGATTTGTATTAGGTTGACAAGTTCAATTTTAGCTTACTGCTTTTATATAAAATTGCGCAAAAATTTATTGTTTTAAAAAAAGTGTAAGTTCTTTCTAAGATTCTCTTTAAAATTTTTCACTACCACGACTGATTTTTTTCTAATTCTGGTTGTTTGTTTTATTACAGTGTTGACAAAATTTTTCTGGAAATGCTTAGCTACTAATTAATTTGTTCTATAATATTGAAATTGAAAACTCATCTTTTGTTAAAAATTGTTTTTTTTTCAAAGTTATAAATTTGGAGGATTAATATTCTACACTGTTTCTGTAGTACTTTATTTTTATTTAGTTTAAAGGCGTTTAGAATAAATGTATTGTTTTTCTATTCCATTGTTATTGTCAATAATTATAATGTCCGTAGGTATATTTAAAAAGTTTAGGATTTTTGAATTTGTTGACGAAAATGACATTCTTTAACAAAGAGGAAAAGGTTAAAATTTGCTGCAGAATAGCTCGTAATCATTGGAGCACCATTAATTTGTTGGTAAAGTTCTTCTTCATGTGCCCACAAGCGGCCGAGCGGTAAAGTCGCTGAACACTGGTAGTTCGGTACGAGGTTCGAATCCCGCGAACGGGATGGCTGCATGGGCGTTTTCGTGGTTTTCCCCATGTGTATACGAGCCAGTTTCCCTTAAAAAGTCCTCCACGAAGGCATCCCTCCCCTTAGGCAGATAGCCCTCGAGGCTTTGCCACAATCACACACACACTCTTCTTCATATTTAATATAATTGTGAAAATAGATACATTTAAGATAATTTATAATTTTATTTAAAATAGTTGTCGATTTATAGTTACAATTATCTTCCAGAATTTGCTTCGCATAATTCTGAAAATATTAATTCAATACGTTTCACTTTAAAATTATCAACTTCAATCCGTTCCAAAATTGACAAATCTGATATTAACGGCTCTTTTAAATCTGGTTTGAATTAGAAACGAAAATATTTTTTTTATCCTACGTCCGTCTTCTGCATTTCTGCCATTAGTCGACGAGCAGCCAAATAAAATGATGAGAATGTAAAACAATAAGTGTAAAAATTAGCCTCCATAGACTTGTCTGTAATAAACTTTAAAATAACAGAGCAGAACTTGAGATGATTACCATCTATAACAACTTCTGATGGTACAAAAGGAAAGAAACTGAATCCTTGACGCAATCCAATGTAAATGTTGCTGTAAATAATAATGGCCAGTAGTCAAATGAAGAAAGCAATTAAAATAGCCCAAGGCAAGGAAGCGGGGATTTTATTTCTTTTGTTGAGTAGCATATTCCTTTTCTTATCCATTGCTGCATCAACGTAGAAGGATATTCTGCTATTTTTCATTTTATTAGATGTCATTTTTTTAATATTACGCAAGGATCTAGCCTTGGCAAGTCTATCTGCCTGTTTATTTATAAAAATATCACAATGGCTCGGAATCCATTGAAGGACAATGCTCTTTCTGTTTTCACTTAGCTCAAAAAGTTTCATTTTGCAAGAATGAACCTGGGCATTTTTATTACAGTTAGAAATGCTAAGTGACAAAATAGAAACTTGTGAATAGATGAAAAACTTAATATTTTGATCTAGAATATTTTTCAGTTATCAATTGCATATGTTATAGCTGCTTTCAGTAGTGTAGTATGAAAATTCCGGTTCACGGGCAGGAGGCGTAGTGCCCAGCAAGCTCGCAGGCAGTGTGCGGTTCAAGTCCAGACTTCAGGGCTAAGAAGTGGTGCAAGCGGAGGCGCAGCTAGCTGATAAGCAGGAGTGTGTTACGATTCTTCATTTAGTTGTTAAAGTGATGTCAGAATTTGATAAGAAATTATCTTTTATTGATTTGCCAACGGGAATTTCCTTTGCTAATCAATTTTTAGCCTTTACATTTTTTATTTTTCGTTTTCCAGCTATTCTACTATGTTTATAATGGTTATTTCTTTAATGGTACCTTAACGGTGATTATTTTCGAATTTAATAATTGATTCTTGAAGGCCTTAATTTTAGATGTAAATTTTAAATTTTTTCCGCATATTTTAAGTCTTATAATTTCCTATGTACTCAGAATTTTACCTTATTTCTTAAATCTTTTGCTCATAATACCACATTTACTTTCCGTAATCTTAATTACATTACTAATTTTTATTATTAATTTCATTTTACCCAGAATATTTTTCATAACTGTTAACTAACACTTTAAATGTTAACTTATTTTACTAGAGTAATTCCTAAAATACGCGTTTTTATTTACTATATTATTAAATTTTAGATTTAATTTTTAATTGTTTTCATACTTTTTAACGTTTTTGATCTTCAACATATTCTGTATGTTAACTTTCTTCTGATCATGTAAATGACCATTCCCTAATTTTAGATATATTTTTTTTTAACATTTTAACATTCATAATATTTAACGTACTCTAATTTTCAATTAACTGATTACATTTTCACACTATATACATGATTTTTTTTTATTTTTATTTTCTTTCATACATTTTAACGTTCACGATTTCTAAGGTAATCTAAATTTTAACTTATTTCTTCTAGTTTCAGTTCATGTACATGGCTCTTTTGTTTAATTTTAGATGTTAATTTTAATCTTTTCTACTTTTTAACGTTTCTAGTTTCCAACGTATTCCTAAATTTAACTAACTTGTTATATTTTCATATTTTATACATGACCTTAATTTGATTTTTTTTTTTTTTTTTTTTTTTTTTTTTTTTTTTTACTACGCTTGTACATTTTAAGCTTCATGATTTCAAGCATGCTCTTAATTTTAGCTTAAATTTTATATTTTCTGGCCATACACATAAACTTTATTTAAGTTTAGACGTAATTTTTAACTTGCTTCGTATAATTTAAAACTTCGTAATTTTTAAAGTAGTCTAATTTTGAACTTGTTTAAGATATTTTCACATCATACACATGAACTTTACTTAATTTTAGATGGAATTTTTACACTTTTTAAACACTTTTTTTTCTTCCCAGTAAACATACTGTAACGTCTGAGCACCCGTGATGGATGAAGAGAAAAGTGCAGTTGTCTTTTAAATATTTATTTTAAACTTAATAAGGTTTTATTGAGTAAACATAAGTAAATAATCAGAACATTACAGCCATAATACAAAAAACCGGCCGCTGGATGCGGCTTACGTTGCTGGCGCGACTGTTCTCAAATCCCTCACTGCATAAAATCCATGGAGGTAGGAAGTAAGATGGAGTAGCCCTAAACAGGTTTCTCCCATACCCTGCTTTGAAGTACTAGCGATCCCTACGTGGTGACCAAAACATTGGGTCATTTACCATTAAGTTCAAAGGGTTTTGACGCGATCGGATGTAAATATTTTGTAATTACGTCGTAAATATACATATAAATGTATATATTTTCTTTTTCTACAACACTTCAGAGTCCTAAGTATATGAAAACAACATATTTTTAAACAACATTTCATTCTGAACGGAATTAAATGCTATACTTTTCGCAGAACAGTTTTCTCAGAATGGTTTAATTTGAATGAAATATTTTCACAAGTTTTCGTTAATTACATTAGAAAAAAAAATTAAGGTAATTCGATTTTATTTGGTTAAGGTACAAAAATTAAGATCAAAGTTTATTGTATTATTAATATTAAAATTATGCATTATTTCTTTCTATTTATAGAGCTTCTTCCTAAAATACTTTCTTAAATATGAAATGATTTTTTGGCTCCTGAGGCATCTTTTAAATTGAAAAATATAAGTAAATTTATAATTAATGCTCTATTCGGTTCATTTTAAGTTAGAAAATTTATTAGAAATTAGCGAAAAATTTTAAATTGTACTTAACTTTCTCTGAACATTTCTGAAAGGGAATAAAATAAGGATTTTTTTTAAAGTATTATTTAAAACTTGTAACTGAGTTATTATAAAAAATAAGGGGAATAATTCTTTTAATTATACTTATCAGATTTTTTACCATTAATTTCAACAATACATATTTCAAAACTCTTTATTACTTTCTTAAGTGCGCATCTCATAGCATTTGCTTTACAATGCCTTTTAACAGATTGCTTTCCAGTACGAACAATTCTTGCTTAAATAGTTTTATAACGTATTTGTCAACAGGATTTCAATTTATGTTCACAATTCAATATTAAGGTTATTATATATTTAGATAACATTTATAATCATTATAAATTCGATACATTTAATAATTAGATTTCTTCACAGTTGTTTATAAATGAATAAATTCTTCATTTCAAATACATTTATAAATAATTTAATGAATATTTATGCATTTTGTTAAAGGCAGATACATGCTTTTTGCAAACACATGCATAAATACCCATACATATTTCATATTTTTCGTTTCCGGCATGTGCAAATCTTTAATTTCTGTGCATTCACTATATTTTATTTTTAATAAACCCAAATAAGTAAAACGTGTAAGCCCAAAGGGATTATTTTTCAGATATATAAAATTAAAATGATGAGTTTAAAATGAGCAGCAGTAAAGCCTCTCCTCTAAAAAATTTTAAAAAGTACATGTTACAATAATATATGGATGTGAAAAAAAATATTTTATTTAAAACATTTTGGTGTTTGAAACATAAAATAAAAGTAGCGAATACTCTATCAAGGGTATAGAAAGACGTATACAATTTTAAAAGTACCGTAAGGTATTTTTCATTCTTTAAGCATAACATTTTTGGTAAAATTTATATTTTTGTAGTCCAACAGCTTAGAATTTTATAAAATAAATTCATAATCAAAATCGCTGTTGTTAGTTATCGAAAAATAACCAAGATGTGATTTTTGCGTATATGTCACTAAACTATACAAATTGCTATTATCCATCACACTATGAATGTTTCTTTCATACGAAAGTGTCACTTTTACGATTTGTATGGAACTGTCGTGTGTCGAAATACTATCAGAACACTGTCAAGCGAGATTCTGAATGTAAACAAACAACACCACATCTGGTGACCGATGCTTCCAAGCAGTGCTTCACTTCTAGTGCCGGTTGGCCACTCCTTCCTTTCTTACCTCCATGATAAAATCGTTAGAAAAACCCTTTCTTCCTTTTAAGTTAAACGTCTCTAGAAAATGCTTTAGGAGGGAGTCTTTTACCGCATCCTTTTTGTCCAGAAACCACACCAGGGGATTTCCGTAACTCATTCCCGCAATAGTTAGTTCTAACTGTAAATCAGTCTATGGACAACAGGAAGTTCTTCTAATTAAGCGAATGTTTACCAGAGGTGTGAATATTGTAATAATACTTTAAGTTTTAGCACTTTTTTTTTATAATTTTCGATCTTAGTCTCGCTTTTGATTTTGCTTATCTTAATATTTCAAATAAATTTATATGTTTAAATTTGTTTAATATAAAGATAGTTTTCAATTAAGCATTTTATTTTATAACAGTTAACTATAATTCATATTCAATTTGTTGAATAGCCCTCACTTAGACTATAATTTATAGTACTATTTTAATTTGACTATTCTAAAATTTCTCATTCTGTAGTAGACTTAGCGTGACTAATTCTACTATTTTACTTCATTATTCACTTCATTTGCATTTTCATGCTTTATAACTTCCTGCATATTTGTATTTCCTTATAATTTGTACATTTTATATCTGAATGCATGTTTTTAAGCTGCTCAGTGTTACCAATTTTCAGATTTGAACCTCGATTGTCATTAAGTTAGGTAGACTCCGAATTTTTAGAATGAAATTTCAAATTTCATCTATAATTTTAGAACCATTTTCACTGTTTCATGCACTCAATCAGAAATCTTTTCCTTATTACTTTGAACGTTTCACACCTTTTAAATCGGTATTTTTTCCTAATTGGATGAATCCATAGCATCATTTCTACACTTTAAATGCCCACACTAAGCAAATTTTCATCTTATTACCTTTTCTTGCACTAAGTACCGCCATTTCTACCTTCATGGACAACTTTCAAGAGAAATAACAATTATTTACTTTACATGCACAAAGAAATTCCTAAAAGAAACATTTCCAGTATCGAATCAGATGTGAATTACCCAGTGTTCAACGATTTTACCCATTGGTTATCATTTCTTCTTTTGAAACTTTCTTTTATTGATCTACTTTTATTTATACCGCATAATGTTAAGATATTTCTTCGAACTTAGTTCAGTTCCAGCTTAATTCACTAGACAATTTCACATGTAGTCTATTTTCTAATTTTTTATACTAGGAATTTCTTTCGTGAATGTCAGTTTTGATTTAGTTACCAATTTAGCTTCTTATGAACAGCATCTTGTGAAACACTACTATACCATTACACAACATTTCATTACCAATATACATATATTTACAGAAGGAACCAAAGAAGGAAACGTAAAAGACATTTTACCAAAACCTCCGCTATATTTTTGAATGTTTTAACTTTCATCCATCTCGAATACAGAAATTTCTTCATAAAATACTCATTATATCAGTTAAATATTCCTTACTAATACCCATTTGAGGAATAACCCCCCTTTCAATACAAATTTATTCCCAAATAATTGTTTTTTTTTTTTTTTTTTTTTTTTTTTTTTTTTTATAATTGTAGGTATACGTTTGCATTATAGGAACTTTCTATGCATTTTCGAGCATATAATTTAACTAATGTTGCTAAATATTACCTTTTTCCAGGAGGAAACTCCAGAGACAATTTAAATCACTCAACGTTTCCTGCAGTATTTCCTCAGTACAGAATACCTATCTTAGAACTATTTTCTTAACATAATATTAAGAACTAAATATAAAATAAGCATGTTCCACTGTAAAATATGTACTGTTTTATCCAAATGAGATAGAACATTTTTCGAACTTAAGTTATTTATCCAGAATCCCCCAAAAGTTCTAGAAAGTGTGCTATAGAAAGAAATTTATTTACCTAAAAATGGGCCTTCTTATCGGCTTCAGATTTTATCAGTGGGAAAAACCTGAAAATCACTTTATCTACACTTGTCCCATCTGTTTAACCTTAGATGATTCAACAACCAGTCCCTCAGATAACTTATATAAAGTGGGGTGTAACGTTGTAGGCCTCCAAGTGGTGCACCCTGGGTAATGCTAAACCTACTACAGCGGCTATCACCTTTAAAGAGCCCTTACTGATAGAGAGTAGTGAAACATTTTTTCCTTCTGAATAGTGATAAGTATTGGTTCTTGAGGTTTTTGTGAAGAAGGAAAATATAGACATACAAGCTTCAAAGTCTTTGCCTTTTTTTGAAAAATTCCTTCTAAAGTTCTTTAACGTAGGTTTGAAATTGATCTTTTTCTGTTCTTTTTCTTTCGAAAATGTTAAAGCAAGCAAGCGCTGTAACATTTGCGAAGTATTTGTAGGTAGAGATATTAATATCACTGGAAAATATATTTAATTTTGTAGCAAAGCCTTTCCAAAATTAAAAAAGGTTCAAGCACTCTTTGGCCTTTTTCTTGCAATCCTAGTTTAGTTCATTGAGATGTTATTGAGATTAAGATTTAGTTATATCAGTCATAAGCATCAATTTGCATATAATTCCTTATCGTTCAATTTGTAGGAAAGTTGTTCTTTCTCATTAAGAAAAACTTTATTAAGATCTCATTAAGAATTATTATTATTATCTCATTAAGAAAAACTTTATTAAGATCTCATTAAGAATTATTATTATTATCTCATTAAGAAAAACAATCGTTCTATGCATGATACATACTTATCCAAAACTAAGCCAACGAGCATGGTTGTAAAAGGGGAGATCATTTTCATTTTCCATTTCTTCTAAAAGAGATTTTAATTGCCTGTGTGCCAATGAACAACGAGGCAGTATGAAATTAGCTATTTTAACATCAGTGTTCATTACAGAAATTAAGCGCTGTGACGAAATTTTGGCAGCTAAACTTTCCTGGTGGAAGTTCAGTATTTTATGTCCAACATGATTTTTAAGAAGTGTGATTAATTTTCCTTCCTTGCTAACCATTGCAGAAGCGCCACAGTGATTACGCAAAAGATTTTATTTTTATTAATGTTTTTACTTTCAAAATGATTCATAAATAAAGAAAGAATATCGTATCCGTTATTTATCCCAGATAGTGGAATTAATCTCCATTAAGTTTTCATAAACTTATCTTTATCACAATATCATGCTATTACTACAACGCGCGCAACATCGTTTACATCGGTACTTGAATCAAAAGCAAGAAACTACTGCATTTAATGCAATTGTTTCTTGTAATTCAGAGCTTTGATTTGTCATTACAATTCTGCCATTTGAGTTATTCGTCTTTTAATAAGTTAGAGCAGAAACGGGTATTTCATGAATTCGGGATAATATTGTTTATAGATTTGGTAAATCAATGAACAATATCTCAAAATGTTTTAAAAATGTGCCCTTTAAATATTCGCCATCTGTGAAAGATTTGCATTTGGCAGCTACACAATGAGCAATTACGAAACTGCATTCTGTCGCTTTAACTTTGGTTTCAATTGTTTGATAAAGAAATGTACCTTGTTTCTTCTATCCAGTATCAGCTCATTTTATAGCTTTCATTTCATAATGACATTCAATTTCGCAGCTTCGAAATTTAGAAAATTCATTAATCTTTTATGAACTTTTATGGACAGATTAATATTTTAAAGTTTTTATGACACTGTAATATGCGGGTTTTATCAATGTATTTTCAGTTACCATTTTTCAAATTTGCATATATAGGTCAGAAATCCTGTAGCTGGTTTTATGTACGTTGTTACTTGTATTCTCCCAACGCGCGTATTCGATACCTAAAGATGGTTTAAAGTATGACTTTTACAAGAGAAATCCCGTTCTGTTCAAGAAAATACATCCGAAAGTTTAAGCAAATTTTAATTTCATCAGGCAGTCAAGTTTCAGTCTTTTTTTTTCTAAAACCTTGTTTCTTGTTATATATGTGAATGCTTTAAAAATAACGAAAATTGTATCTAACACACCATTGCTGTTATCCTCGGAAGCGGTTCTGTAATAAGCGTTATTGTCGCATCGCATCAGGTGCATGTATTTCCATAAATATATCCTTTCTCAGAGGTTTCCTTCCGAATAAGTATAAAAATGTGCTGACGTATCCTGGACGATTTGAAGGGGATAGCAGAGTTTGCCCTTTTCCTTGCCCGTTGACGGGTTTCTCTACGAAAAAGTTCCAAATGCTTCTAGCTGTAATGCAAATTTCCCTGTAAAGTACATACTTGATCGTTACTTTGCAAATTTAGTTTTCCCTGCAGCCAAGCGTTAGGGTTTTTTCTCCCCTTTTCTTTATATCAGCCTACCTATCTTTCTATCTATTTATCCACTCTAGGTTTTCTGTCTTTCTTCGAGTATGCATTATTTTGAATTTTATTTTTCTACCAATTTTTTATACTTCGGGGGTTCCGCAGCCGTTCTCTCTCGCGATTTTGTGGATAGAGAAGTTGAGGACTGGGCACCATGTTATGCACAGGAGAAGGTTCCCTCATCCGCAAAAGTCGATAAGAAGTGTGTTTCTTTTCCTCTCTCTTTTTCGTTTTCTCTACTACTCCTGACTTCAAACTTCAAGGAACGGAAAGGAATAAAATGATGAGTGGAAGAGAGAACATACGGACCCCATTCCTCCAGTAAATTCTAATGGCAATGGGGAAATAAGCAAAAAAAATATTTTTAAATGCCGCTTCTTAAGAAGAAGCTTTATATATTGATTGCATAGCTGGAAAGTCTAAATGTTTTCAAAGTGCTGAGTAAAAAGTTCATAGAATAAAGAGAGATTCTTTGAAACTTTCTTCAGAATTTGGAAAATTTTTAATTATTTTTTCTTTTGGGATGCTTTAAGTAAAATATGTGAGGCGCATATTTGTAGTAACTTTAAAACATATTTTTCAACTAGAAACTAGAAAAAGATGGTCTGTTAAAAATAAAAATAAGTTAATGAAATTAATAAATAAAACTAGTAGTGTTATTCGCAAATCAAAATTATGCAAAAAAAAATAATAGCTTTTAATATTTTAATTAAATAATAAAAAGTCATGTTTCGAAATTATTTTATGAGTTGATTGTTGGCAAAAATCATCTTTTATTATGTACAGCCATTAATTAGTGTAGCCAAACTGAATTACAAAACATTATGTATAATGATAAAAAGTATTATTCAAATCTCAGCCCACCAACTGCCAAAGAACGGCATATGATTTCTTTAAAAGTATACTTTGAACTGATTTTTAAAAAGTTACGTGTTATGCCTAGACATCAGGATTATGTTTAACATTGAAAATTCTGAACAAATATATGTAACTAATATTTCATGAATTTTATAAATACTCTTTAATAAAAAGGCACAAAAAAACAGAAAAGAATAATCCAAATGGGGTGAAAAGCGATATGTGCAATACATGCGAAAGAGAACAGAAGTTGTCAGAATCCCAAGCTAAAGAAATTATTTATTCAAGTAGAAAGCTTCCAAAATGCAGAAAAGCACTGTGCCACATCTGACTTTAATACAGGAGCTACCGACGCGATATCGATGTACATAAAACTTCATGGATAGTTTTTTGAGGTATGACTTGCTAGATATTCATTATATCCTTATAATATCGATATTACTGTTTCGATATTATAAGGCTAGGTATATCTTCATACGCCAAATTCGAGGAGAGAAAGGTCGGGGGAGCTAATTATTTATGAAAGGGTGTTGATATCATGAAAGCAGCTTTGAGACACGCCTTTAAGCGCGGCCAAGCACTATCTTTAAAACTGCTGGCTGTGAAGTGATAACAATGAAGAACTAGCCGCAAAATATCATCTATGAACTCTGCTGCAGTGAAAATGATGCAGATACCGAATAACGGCCACAACAAAGGAAAATTCCTGAGCCTTCCGCCTGTCTCCAGACACTATACACCAACCATTGGTGCTTCATATAAACTGTGATATATTACGAAATCTCGTGATGAAGTGG
Source organism: Stegodyphus dumicola (assembly GCF_044657685.1). Classification (NCBI taxonomy): domain Eukaryota; kingdom Metazoa; phylum Arthropoda; class Arachnida; order Araneae; family Eresidae; genus Stegodyphus; species Stegodyphus dumicola. The sequence goes on from NC_140780.1 coordinate 138,243,916, forward strand.
GCGTAATCCTATGTGGATCGAGCGAGGGGAACAACTACGAAGCATGTTGGCGTTAGTTGCTAATCACTATTAAGTGACGCAGAAGTCTCCTGAAATGAAATATGCAAGTCTTGACTTAAGGTTCTGGTCATCCTATCTACATGGCGTCTCATGATATTTTGGAATACACAAAACTTACCTGTGGGCATCACATTGAGCGCATTGATTCTGGTATTTGACATTATCGGTGATGCTCAAGTAGGTTACAAAAGCGATTTTTACGACGCTCTAACATTCCCATGGCCTTCATATGAAGCGCGCCATCTTAAATTTGCTCTTTCATGACCCAATAGACCCGATATCGTTGCACTTCGATGTCGTCTCGACTCATTTAGGGGAAGCGGATTGACTTTCAACTGGATTACTTTAGCTACATGATAGAGTCTATAGGATTCAAGTGTTGCTCGTTCCATTCAGTGACAAAGTACCTAAGAAAGCTGAGTTAGCTCTAACCCAAGCGTGATTATCACCAAAGTAGCTTGTTGCTTAGATGTGACATGAAAAATCACAAGCCCGTTTCGCTTTGAATCGCCTTCATGAAAGCATCAATCCTAAGTCAGTTAGCCATATATTAACATTAGAATTGCAGAATCGTTCATTTTGACCATAAACGAAATTAAATTATGCAAACTATTTTAATTTTGTATTCAAATATTTTGGGATGTTGCCTAAATACATACCAAGATGACAAAATAATTTTTTGCTTGTTTTAAATGATTATTCTTTACCATATAATTGCATATACCTGGAATTCAGACAAGCAGTCATTTTGACTGTTCATCTTTCCTGTTTAACAGAAGGCCAACTCGACTTGCCGTAGCAGCGTCTGGAAGCCATTCTGTTTGGGGAAGGGGATTGCACTTTATTTCCATGCAAGATATTATTCGATAGCTCGTTAGAACGGAATTGAGGCTCTCTTTCGAAATGTGGTAAGGACCGAAAAGAGTTCCATGCTTCTTATCTGAATATTTTAGTAAGTTCTTCGTCTTGTTCTGTGTTACCCAGCGCTGCTCAGTTCGCATGCAGTTGTTCTATGTTTCTGACTTCTTCTTTTAATCTGTAAATTTTTTCTACGTCGCTTTAATCACGTTGTGTAAAACCACTGAAGGACATATCTGTCAGAATGAAAATTCCTAAGTTTACCAAAAATTAATTGATGATGATTCTGGTTGAGAAATTAGTTCTCACGATGAATCTACTACAACATTGTTTTCTACTTCATCTAATGAGAAAAAGATTATTCCAATTACAACAGGTAAATCCTGTTTATCAAATAACGGTTCTATTATTCCTTCAAGAGGAATTTGCTATAATATTTTACCGTCTGTTTCCGAGAAAAAAAGAAGGCATTTCTTCAGCATTGTCGTATAATAACGATTCCATAAATTAAATTTTAACAAAAAGACGTTAAGGAGGTCAAGGATTTAGACTTGAATGAGAATTTAATCGAGGATTAGGAAGTGCTATAAAGACCACAAAGGCGTCAAGCCAGCCATAGTATAATATGGAATAGAAGAGCGATAATGAAAAAAAAAAATCAATCAAAAGCGAAGGAATAGAAAACGATGGTAGAGTATAGAAAAACAAAATATTTCATAAAATCACTTGAAAGAATTTTTCTTGAAAATATTTTGCAAGGAGATAGTGAGTCACCTATGTTTGGTAAGAGAAACGTAATTGATAGTAACACATATAGCTCATGGAGGCGTATCATTCAAAAATGTATAGCGCCATCTACAGCAATGCGCAGAAGCCGAAACATTAAAAGTTGGTTCGGTTCGAGCGTGTGATTTGGTTAACTAGACGCTTATATTGCTGAAACATATGCTTGTGCCGCATTGGCTGTTAAAGGACTTTCTGCTTTGAGTTTATGCTCCAAATCCTGGGGTCCAAAATTCTTTAGTGAAACGATGCCTAGGGACAGATTATTGGAAATAATAATGTATTTGTGCTTTGGATTGAAGTTAACTAGTTCGCAAAAATTACAAAATAATGCACTTACTCTTGCTTCAGAGGTATGAAATACTTTTACTCATAATTGATTATTGTTTTACAAACCAGATGAAAATATTGAAAATTAAACTACTGTTCTCTACTAAGCGAAGATGCCATTTGTTTAGTATATGCAGCAAAAAGCCGATAGTTTCGGAATAAAATTTTGGCATAGGGGAAAAGATGAGAGCATATCAGTTGAAGAAACTTTTGAGATGCATGGCCGTTTATCGGTTGATTTGAGCCCTTTTATAACTCCGAAAGTAATGATGCTACAGTTTCGCTACTTCTTTGAAATAAAGGGCAGTATTTTATAGTACGAATATCTAGCTTGAAAAATTTTGAGTAGTGCTTTGGAAATAATTCTGTAAAATAAAAGTAAATTAAAAAAAAAAAAAAAAAGAAAAAAAAAACATTTTTGAGAAAATTTTTTAACTCCCTGAAAACTTAATTTTATGAACTTAATTACAACATTCTTTGTTAAAAAATTCTAACATGCTTGATTTTTTTCATTAATTAAATTGAGGACAAATTACTGCTCACCTTAAATAGAGGAAATGCCGTAATTGCAAGCGGGGTTAAACACCAATAGCATCGATATTTTCTCTTGACGAGCCTATTCGGATATGGGTTTTTCATACACTGCTATAAGCCACTTTCCTATTAACGGCCTTGACGGCCTATTAACGGCCTTGACGGCTTATTAACGGCCTTAAGGTTATGTTTAAAAGGCCATTTTAGTAAGAAAAAAAAATTATTGTCTTGTAGAGTTCGTCACTCTTATTCTGTTAAATTAAATGTCAAGGAACCTGTTAAGCGAATTATCGCTTAATTCAAATTACAGAGATCGTAAACTCAAGAAGGATTAATTACCCTTTATTTCACTCAAAATAAGATTAATAACAGACGGCCCCGTTCTTCGGGTTATATCAAAGCCTCCACTTAGGCACGTAATATACGGCAGAGGGTAACAGCAGTTAGAGAGACTTAGCCCAAAGGCAAAAAGCGCGCTACTCAGGATTCCTAGCTCTTTTTCTCTCGGAGGAAGTTGAACTTTCCTTTATTACTATCTCTTACTCATTTGCATTTAATGCGATTCTAAAAACTCATTCTGGTACGGAGATGCAAGTTGAAAGGAGGCAAGGTAGGAAAGGTTAACTAAACTAAAATACATGTTTTAAAATTAAAATATACCTTATAGTCTCATTTTAAGAAGTAGTTTCCTAGGATTCAAAAAATGGTTTATTTTTATACTTATGTTAGTTAGAAGAGAAGTTATAAGTAATTTACAGCACAGGAAGTGAAATCGAAAAGAACGGATACACGAATTTAAATGGCTCAACTTAAAGGTAAACATTGGTGTTATCCACGTTTTATTTATACCACTTTGTGTGGATGTTCTTCTAATATATTTTATTTTAATTCTAAATCCCTTTCTTCTCCACGGCAATAATTATTTGGTCGTTTGCAAAAATTGGAAAAAGAATATGTGGTCAGTATTTTTCCATTCCTTCTCTAACAAGAAGAAAGAAATGCACAAACAGGGCCCAGTAAAAAGCAGACGGTTGGTGTAGTTTTCAAAGAGCAGGCGCAAAGCGGTTTGAAAATTTCAGATAAATCTCCGGGCATTTCTGAATCTGTTTCGAAAATTATTAAGACTACATATTGTAGTCCATGTGATAAATGCGTGCTCTCAAAATGTTTATATGGAATGACTCAAAATTGCAGCGGGACTTTTAATAAAGTGCTTTGAACAATTTTGCCTTTGGTAGAATTAAGGACTATGCTACTGGGTGCATATATAACAGTTTTAAATTTTAATTCAGGGTATCTTGGATTACTTTCTGTGTCTGAATATTTAGCTGTATCAATTGAAAAAGAAATTATTACAAATTACTTTGGAATTGGCAACGAAATAATAAACAGTTCGAAATGTCATTCGTTACTTATTCCGAAAATAGCCAGAAAGAAATGAAAAGCACAAGTGAAATCAAAATAACTTAAGTAAGAAAATAAGGAGAGCTTGATGTACATGTGGTGAATTTTAAGTGTGTTATAAAGTATTTTATCCCTCCTTACATCATGCCTTCGGGGTGCAACGGTAGCACACTCGGCGCGTATTTGAGAGGTCCGGCGAGGTCATTGCACATTTTTCATGTCTCCTGCTCCAAAAATTCATGCCTCTACAATGTAAATACAGTAAACAGTTTTTCTGCTAATATGAAATATTAAGTCCTGCGTTTATGAAAAACTTTTTTTTTTTTTTTTTTTTTTTTTTGTATTTTTACATACAAGACATATAACTACTCAAAATGTTTTAAAGATATTTCTAAGAAATTTCATTAGAATGTATAGATTATTGGCTAAGTTTTGTGAAAGCTAAGTGTTCGTTTTTAATTTGATGATTTAATAGGTATTTCTATGCAAAATAATAAGAAATATTTCTAAAACTGTTTTTTCTTGTAATTTAACATATTTCAATACATTTTTGAAATACTGTAAAACTTTTTGCTGATATCATGATTATTGTAATAGTAGATCGTATCAATGAAATTAAAATATATGCGTTTGAAAGAAATTATTTACATTATTTAACGTTAGTATTAGATTTTCCAAAAAAATTGCATATGCTTGCCTATTTTTTAAAAGTCATTGTGAAATAGTTCCTAAACTGTTACTTATTTAATCATTTTATATCAAACCTTGATTAAATAAATGTATATTTAATCAGCATCCGTTGTTTAAAAGGAACTGCTCCGAATGTAGCAGATACCTTAACCGCTGTCTTTCAGAATGAAATATGTTCTTGGGTGTATTTTATTCAAACTCCATCAAACTTGAGACATCTTTGAAAATGCTAAAGGCAAACTGCTCACTTGTCAGTCATTCTGTGGAACGATTGCTAAGTACGGGTTGAAAGAGATAATTCTGTACATATTTGTATTATCTCATATGTTTACAATTTAATGTTTTAACAACTTGTCAGTATGTGCAGACCTTAGAGATTTACATATCCCAAGTACATCCTGAATTTTTTAACAGTGAGGCGTGCTGTAGCAGTTAGCGTTATCCATAGCGGGTATTCCATATACTGATATCTTCATGTTCCTCAAGTTGGATGGGCTGTTATTTTGATTATTTAATCTTTGTACCTTATATTATTTGTCCATATATAAGATGATTTTGAGAAAATGTGTAGTCACGCCTGCCGATTACTTTTCTTTCTGAAAAATATGTTGTTCTGTTTCTGATATTTACAGTTCAGTTTAACAAAGAATATTTTATGTTTGAAAAGTGTTGTACTTCTTTATCATTTGACCGATGACATAGTAGGAATACTTTGCACTTCTGCAGTAGAGATAGCGAAACTCTGGATTTGCCTGACTACAGATTACTGGAATTTAAAGATTGCTAGAGGTTATAATAAATGTATTTTTCTTATTCACATTATACCTCAAAGTTTAAAAGCGCTCTTAATAAATAAATGAGTTTAAATCTCTCAGCTTACAAATACAACTGGACCAGCAATTTTAAAAAAAGACTAAATATATTTGACTACATAACATTATAAGGATTTTAAGTTTTATTAACGCGTTTATTTGATTTCAAAACTTTGCTATCCTCTCTTATTTTCTATTTCCGGGTAGCGAATAAGCGCGAGTGCGACTTTTATGTTAATGAGTCTGCAAACTGTATAGGTATTTGAGAATTGGCTTCTAGCCAAGAGAAGAGACGCCCTGCTACTCTGCCATGAGCGTGCTTTTCAGTCAGCTGATGTTTGCCTTTGAGAAGAGAACTTAATTCCTGCTGATATACGAAACGTATTGTAGAATGTGAATTTCTCTCACTACATACGTAGTGTCAAAAGGCCAAGCTTCGCGTTAATAACCTCTGTACAGAATTTAAGTTTAATTCTTATTTAGTTAAGTTAGTTATTTGAATATATCTTATTTTTTACGTTTTAGACCAAAAGTGTTGGTCTTTCTATTCCGAAGTGCAGGAGCGCCTGTCGCTGTGTGAAATAAAAGGTAAAGTTATCCATTCTTATTTGTGTTGTCTTTTCTAAGCGCATACAAACATAGCTTGAATAAGCTCCCTGTTCCCAGGATTACCAGATGCTTCAAAAGGCAATTAGAAGGAATAGCAGTCCTGACGACCGTTTTAACAGACCATGTTTATTAAATGGCGCAGTTATTGTTTCCTACAGGTAATTGAATTGCTGAAGATGATGATGTTTCCTTTCACTGAAGTTAAATTTTTCAATCGTAACTTACACTGGTGTGCAAAAATTAAAGACGAGGTCGAAAAATTAGCATATCAGCTGAACGAAGAGGCAGAGCGGACAGAAAGACCAATCAGGAGATTAAGTAAGGTGATGTACGGTAGCACATGCGCAGATATGCAGGTAGACGTAATGGGGGAGTGTCTGAGTAGTATAAAGCATGTTGTCGGTGTAATATCAGTATTTCTGGCAAAGAGATTGCACGCCGTATAGCAGTTAAAATCACACCGAGTTGCTCCCTCAGCGAGAAATGGCGAATAATCAATCTGTTAGACGACATCTGGATGCTTTTACCCGAGGTCGAATCATTGGGAAGTTGGAGGAAGGCCGCAGTGTGACAAGTGTGGCTGCAGAGTTCGGAATTGCTCACAGCATTGTTTCACGACTTGGAGACAACTTCAAACTACAGGAACAGCTATCCGGGAAGTAGTGGTATTAGTAGTGGTCGTCCACGAGGAACCACACCCGCAGATGACCGGTATATTGCCTTACAGGCCAGAAGAAACAGGCGGCAGACAGCGGGAGAATTCGCTAGACACACGACACAGGCGACTGGACGACCGATATCGCGTTTTACCGCGGCCAGAAGACTGCACGGTGGTGGTCTGTTTGCACGACGCCCTGTACGGTGTGTACCTCTAACGCCTGCCCATCGGAGAAGGCGTTCTCTGTGGTGCCGGGAACACCGGAATTGGAGAGACAATGAATGGGGAGAGTACTCTTTACAGATGAGAGCAGATTCAGTCTGAGTAGCGATTCTCATCGCATACTCATCTGGAGAGAGCGGGGAAGCCGCAATCATCCCTCGAACATCATTGAAAGGGACAGGTATGGAGGTGGCGGTGTTCTCGTTTGGGGAGGCATCATGCTTGGTAGTCGTACAGACCTTCACATCTTCGACGCAGGTTCAGTCAACGGGACCCGTTATTGTAACGAGATTCTTCTTCCATATGTGCGTCTTTTTAGAGGCGCTATGGGTTCGCAGTTCCTTTTCATGGACGAAAATGCACCATGTCATCGCACAGTAGCTGCCGAACAGCTCTTAGAGAGTGAGGATATTGAACGTATGGATTGGCCGGCACGATCTCCGGATCTCAATCCCATTGAGCATGTATGGGATTTTCTAGGCAGACGCTTGGCAGCTCGTACCTTACCACCAATAACGATTCCGGAGCTTCGATTGGCGCTGCAAGACGAATGGGCAGCAATGCCTCAACAACTCATTGACACCCTCATTCTCAGCATGGGCAGACGCTGTGAAACCTTCCTAGCAGTCAGGGGAGATCATATCCCCTATTAAAGACCGAATGTTTCTTGCTGGACACCCATCACAGGGATGTTTCGGCCTTCAGTCGCATTGCGCTCCATGCTACTTTTTCAAGCTTCTTTTTATCCCTCTGATTTCTCTTTTAGTAAGTGTTGCTTACATTACTCATATCCTTACGTGTTGGGGATCTTACGGTATTAAATGTGTTGATTTAGAAAGCTTTTGTACAAAGTTATATTACAAAAACCGTCTCGTCCTTAATTTTTCCACACCAGTGTAAAGAATATGATGTTATATATCTTTTCTTACCTCTTAATCACCAGAAATAAATATCATTGAACTTATGTAGACTATGATGGAAAACAAAGTAAAAATATGTTTTTTTTTTCTGAAGAACTGAATCAATTTCTAATAGAAAAATGATATAAAATGTCTATAACCACCAATAAGAACGACGTTGCCAAAGCTCTCGTATGTAATATTAGGTAAATATATGTGTTTACGTTATTTTGCCCTCTGTATCGGTCTTGTATTGTTCTAAGTCTTCCACAACAGTTATATTGGAAGACGACAAACCTCGACTTTGGAGAGTGAGACGGACAGATCACAGACGGAATTATCTGATGACATTCAGACAGACTGCAGTCGTAATTATTTGACGGATGCAATTTATAATAATAGTATTTTTAACACAGATTATCTTCATTCTCTCTTTCCTGCATCTTAGTATTTTGTTTTGTATCGAATCTCGGGCTTTTCGTTTAAATGCAACCGTTTCACTGTCATTATTTTTAACAGCGTAAATGTGCTCTCAATTTTGGATGCTTAAACCCTCTGAACGGTATTAATATTTATCTCTGAAGATCATTAACTTTATATGAATTTGAACTGCGCATATTTTCACAACAATTTGTGTTAACTTATTTTTCATGCGTTATTTGGCATGTCCGTCCTTTTCTTTCTTTTGAAAATAAAATTTTTCCCCAGTGTAAATTAATGATAAATCTTATTCATTCTACCGCGCTTATGAAAGAGTTAATAGGAAATAATTTATATTATTCGATTGGAGAAAATTTGCTCGCTTAGTACACTGAATTCTTTTTCAAAGAAACCGTTTCAAGAGTGCTTAAATAAGTAAATATACTAATAACCATACCGCAACAAGTACAGTAAAAGAGTAAAAATAACGATCACTAGTAAGCGAATAAAATGTCTTTGTTTCTTATAAGCATTACATATTCTATAAATATTGTCTTACATTTTAACTGAAATATAAATATATTAAAATGAGAGAAGCATTTTGCTGATTTCAGCTAGGACCAGTTGCTGTATTTGGGATCACCTGCTTTGCTGATTACGGCTGCTGAATCATTTCCTTTCAAATATAATTCAGTAGTCCATTGTATGTAGCTAACTGAATTTTTCTAAATGAATTGAAATGACAAATAGCATAGAATACAAATAGCGCAGTAGAATCCGATAAATAAACCCTCATTTTCCTCTTCTTTAAACAAATTACAGATTGTGTAGCAAAATGTGAAAAGACCGCGGTGAAATGACATAGCAAATAATGAAAAGCTAGGAGGAAGAAAACGGAATCTGAGCTGAGCAAGTAAAAAGAAAGTACCAAAAGCAAATTCATAATAAGAAGTTCAACTCTTTCCTTTAAAAATAAAAATTACAACTATTTAAAATTGCTTTTTCGAGCTCATTCGATTCTCATGACGAAGATAAAACGAGATTTTTTTTTAAAACTCGTTGCGGTCTTTGTTGTTTCAGAGTTTTAATTAGAAATACGTATAAACAGCTGTTCATTTTTCCTTAAAGAAGGAAAGCTCGTTTTCTGCGTAGCAGTATACTTACATGATAAGTTACAAAATGAACGTGGTAATATGGAAATATTTCTAGTTATTCTAAAGTTCGAAGACTACACTAAAGAATCTTAAGCTCTTAAAAATATCTCTACATCAAAAGTGATATCTAGTTACAGTGCTGCCTCTAGTTTACATGGCATATTCCTTTGCTATTTGAGGAGTTTGTTTAGCTTCAGGGAAATCTTTAAATGGCTATACGTCTTTTTCTGAACCTTACTAAACCGTCCTTTTTTTCCTCTCTGTTTTCCATTTCCCTTTTTTTATCTCTTTCTTTAGATCTTCATGTATTTTTTCCACTGAAGGATCACTTTTCTATCCACTAAGAACTCTTTTTTATTCCTTTTAAATTAAATAAATGTTTCTGTTTATGCTACCAGCCTCGTTCTGCTATTTTCCCCTCAAATGTTCTTTTCCACTATCATCACTTTATTCATTATAAGCTTTCATGATAACCTTAGGCTTTCTATTCGGGAAATTTCAGAAGCTCAGTTTGTATGGCCAAGACTCTAAATCCTGTTTTTCATACTGTAAGTTTTTCGCATTTCCCAATAATTTTTGTACCTGTTCTTTTCCTATTTCTTACTTTTAATTTTAATCCTGCTTCGTAAATTAAAACTGTTACATAGGAGCAAAACTAGACCGTTTCAATTCATTAAAATATGCTATATACGTGTTTCATGCACATGTATGAATATACTAAATACTGAATTCTTTTCATGAAGGCGTCAATAAGTATTCTTCGCACTCCCTCAAGTAACCAAAACAGGCTCATAGATCAATTTTAATTTTAATCGACGTCTTACAATTAGCCCTTCTATGAAACTTTATTAATTCGCAATTAAGTTTAATTTTATTAGAATCAATTTCGAAACTCAATCAGCATATCATTTCTTACTCAACTTTAAAAGCAATTCTGCACGATTTTTCTTGAAATGCATTTTAGCTTGTCATTGTAACATCATGAGTATTTCACCATATTTCACTCCTGTAATGAACTACACTGCCCTCCAAAACTTAAGGAACATCAGGTATTTAAAAGCTCCTCTTTACAAAAAAGCAGTAACGTTTAAATTCATAGTTCATATGCATGGCAGTAACAACATTTAAGAAAATATATGCAAAAACAATAGCTACCATTTTTATTTTATAGAAATGAATACTTATATAGGAGGAGGAAAAAATGCAAAAATTATAATTTTTGTTCACGAGTGCTGATCTTCATTTGTTATTACAGTTTCGTGGACAATTTCTAGGAGGATCTATCAATGTCCAGGAGGAGTCTTTTGCCTGATTCATTGAGGTAACGGGCGATCGGATGGATAGAAATGGGGATGTCACAAGCTGATTCTGCAAGACGTCTCATTGTCTCTCGTAGTGTAGTCCACCGACTATGAAATCATTTTGAATCTGATGATTCTGTGTCTAGAAGACATGTTCCAGGCAGACCTAGAGTTACAACACCTGCGGGAGACCCTTATTTAGCTCTTTCTGCCCGTGTTAAAATTACTGTGCCTCAGCTCATGGCAGATCATTTAGTGGCAAGAGGAACAAGAATATCAGCTACTGCGGTGCGCAGACTGCGGTGCACAATACAGGTCTGCATTCGAGACGACCAGTTGTTTGTGTTCCCTTGACCAGAGGACACACAGGTGCCCGTTTATGTTGGGTAAGAGAACACGTCTCCTAGACGGTCAACAATGGGCGTCTGTTCCCTTCACAGAGGATTTCAGGTTCACACTGGATAGTAATTTAGGTCGTCAACTGATCGGGAGAAACAACGAATATGATACCATAACTCCCACATTGTGAAAAGACACAGTTATAGAGGTGATAGAATAATGGTTTGGGCTGGGATCTCTCTTGGTGGTCACACTGACCTGCATGTGTTCCATGGGGGAACTTTGAACGGTGGGAGATATCGAGATGAGATCCTTGATTAATATATACCGCTGCTATTGATCCTGGATTTCTTCTGATGGACGACAATGCGCGATCGTACCGAGCTCGGGTTGCCTTTACATAGATGTTATCTACTGTTTTAGAATCTATGGAAAGGCCTCCTTCCGTTCACACGGAAAGTTAAACATTTCTCAGTGTGAGTAACTATATTTAGTACCAACGTTTCCTCTACGATTTCGCGAAATACTTTATAAGGTATTTCTCCCGCTTTCTTAGCATGCCTTCGTGGTGTAGTCGTCAGCACGCTCGGCGCGTATTCGAGAAGTTCGTATTTCGATTCCCGGCGAGGGTATTGATCATTTTTCACATCTCCTGCTTCAAAAAAACCTGATGTCTCTAAACTTATTAAGCAAGATTTTTTTTTGTTTTAATTACTGAACAATTTCTCTCAAGAAGTTTTACTATTTTAGAAAAGAGAAAACATTGATCAGTTAGTTTCACATTAAAAAAATTAATTTTGTTCATCATTTGCCATTGTTTGTGATATGCATAGAAATTAACTGATTTGACATACATAAAATTTCATTTTACTTTATAAAGATTTTAAAAGTATTTTGGTAGACTTTTAATGATATTAATACTAGTTGAGGAATTGAATTTAATTGAAATCTAACTGTAAGTTCCTCCGACAGCTAGAGCTTATGATAGGCTGCAATATCCGTCATTAGCCATTTGAACAGCATATACGTATGCTCGTATGTTTTTAGTGGGATAGGATCGTTATGTTCTCTTATCATCAGCGAGTTTGCCCTTGCTTAATTTAATGATTCCATGTTACATAAATACTTAATATCGACTTTCCTTGCCCTATCTGATAAAGCTTCCAGGAGGTCATTACTACATGTGATTTGCATATGGTGCATTATAAACCATTTAAAAATTCTACCTCTTAACTACGCACAGGCTACTATACTATACGGTTTGCATTTCTCGACCAAGACTAACCAACCTAAGAAGTTCTTGACTGCCAAGTCTGCTTCAAAGTAATTAGTCCTTACCGCGTCGCAGAAACTGCCAAATCATTTCAAAAATAAGAAATAAAAATACCTATTACATTGTAGGGATCCTCACTTTTATGTATTAACTAAGTGTTGAGGAGCCTAGTGAACAACTAATCGAATAATCGCTTAAGTCCAAAAATAGAAAAGTAAACTCAAGAAGGGTACCCTTTATTGCTCAAAATAAAGATGACAGATGGTCACTTTCTCAGGACGTACAACATAGTCTCCCCTTGGGCTTAAAAATGTAAGAAATAAGAACTTAACTAATGACTATCTAAAGAGTTTAAGCCGAAGCTAACACAGTTTCTAAATAATAGACGATAAACTCACCTGGATCCCGCACCTAAAGGAGGTGAGACTGAAGACCCACGCTATCGCTAAAATTCGAAAGAGGATGCAAGGAGCAGATTGGGGTCTCCGACCGCACATCTTGAAGATCCTGTACTGTAAGGTAATTGAAAAAATAGAAACCTACGCAGCAGGAGTCTGGGCAACTCCAGTGAGCTCCAGGAAATTGAAAGTCCTAAGCAGCATACAAAGTCCTTATGCACTTTCCATTACAAAGGCGTAACGCACAACCGCAACTATGGCTGCAGCAGTGCTCGTAGGCATAATGCTTCTTCATATTAAAGCAGAACAAGAGCAAGCGATTACACAAGTCACCTTATTAAGACAGCAGTCCTTTTATAGGGGGCAGCGTTATATCCCTGCACACTTTGAAGGAAAAATAACAGTACGACTAGTTCATCCCGCAGAATATGGCGGAGGAGTGCATGCGCATACCGACTACATCGCCTGCAGAGAGGATAACTCAAAAGTATGCATTTATACAGATGGCTCGAAGCTTGGCAACCAGGTGGGTTGCAGCTTCATCACCAAGAGACAAGGGGATACCCTCGCAGATTGGAAAGGGAACCTGAAAGGAAACAACTCTCTTTTACAGGCAGAAGCAGCAGCCCTGAAACATGCGCTGTCTTATACAGTCACTAACAGCCAAAATTCTTTTCGCATTTACATCGACAGCCAATCGACTATCTTTGAAATAAGGAATCCTTATCATCCCAGCCCACTTATTGCAGAAATCCAAGCACTCCTGAGAGCTAGATCGTCGGCATCTCCACTCCACATATCCCGGATTAAACCTCATTTTGGGCACCAGAGAAAAGAGGAGGCGGACTTACTCGCAAAGGAGGCCGCGCAGAACATAGATGAGCAGCAAATGGAGGAGCTGCTTCCTAAAAGCAGCATTAAAAGGACAACGTGGAAGGATGCTCTAATCCACTGGCAAGAGGACTGGGATTCCATTCCACAGGGCAGACGCACGTACGAGTTCTTCCACAGGGTTAGTACAGACAGGTTAATTTCAGACCCTCATATAAAGCGCTTCGTATCTGGACACGGGCCATTTCCCAGTTACTTTTATGATAGGCACCTAACCACTATCAACGTCTGTTATGTGGAGATGTGGGCAAGCCTGATCATTATCGGACAGCATGCCCACTTACACGAGATTTTCACCATGCTCTGCCAACTACAAATACAACCGCCTACAAAAGATTTATGGTCAAGCAACTTTTTAACAGAGAGAAAAATACGACTAATGATGCAAAAGCTCAAAGCGTTAGGCACTGAACTCTGCAGTGCGGAACACGGTCCCATCTAGCCATAGGAGTCCTAACTCTTACATGGATATTAATATCTTTATACCAGTTAGTGCAATGTCAATCCATAACTTTAATGCTGAATCTAATCGAATAGGGAAACGCACATTTTACCTTATGTATGTATTAATGCAATTTATGTATGCATGTACTATTATTGTATAATGTATAACGATGTATATAGTTATAAGTTGTACAATTTGCACTGGTATATATCTGTAGAGTTTATAAAATTTTTATTATTGTTAGTATTAGGGCCCACCAGCGGCCAAGCGGTAAAGTCGCTGAACACTGGTAGTTCGGCCCGAGGTTCGAATCCCGCGAACGGGCTGGCTGCATGGGTGTTTTCTTGGTTTTCCCCATGTGTAACGTGTATACGAGCCAGTTTCCTTTAGAAAGTCCTCCACGAAGGCATCCCTTCCCTTAGGCAGATAGCCCTAGTGTGCTTTGCCATAATTAAATACACCACACAAGACACCTATTGTTAGTATTAATATATCCAGTGCGCCTATTAATGTATCGAATGCACCTTTTATGTATCGTATGTGTTAATGTAATGTATGTGTGCCTGTATTATTAATGTATTATGCTGCATAATGTGCAGCACTGCTTTGCAATATGTCTTCAGAGTTTAGCAAATTTTATTATAGTATGCATTAATATATCGAGTGCACTATTAATGTATAATGTATTATGTAATTATATTGATATATTGAATGCACCTTTCATGTTATGTATGTATCAATGTAATGGACGTGTGTATGTTTTATTAATGTATAATGTATATAGTTATAAGTTACGTAATGCGCATTGGTATTGCTCTCCAAAATATCTGTAGAGTTTATGTACTCTTTTATTGTATGTCTTAATATATCGAATGCACTATTAATGTATGGTGTATTAATATATCGAATGCACCTTTTATGTTATCTGTGTATTAATGTATGGTATGCATGTAATATTAATGTATGGTATGCATGTACTATTAATGTATAATATGTATAGCTATAGGTTTTACAATGCGCACTGATACCGCTCTGCAATGTCTGTAGAGTTCAGGAAATTTTATTATTATACGTATTAATTTATCGTCCCTGCTTCGACTAATATAATAGTACATTATTAATGTATAATGTAATACGATGTATTACTACTGTGGTAATTCAACATAGTAACAGCACTTTTTGATGTAATTATCTTTATATTGTATAATAAGCATTGTTATTGTAGGAATCCGCAGTACCCCTGTGTTCTACCATCTGCCCCTGTTAGCAATATTTTTTTTTCCTGGACAGTTGAGGGATTCGGACGATACCCGAATAGTCAGTGAAACCCGCCTGGGTATTCGGACTCTGCTCTCACTTGTTACCACCTGTCGAAGCCAGTGAATTTAAATACTCTCTACTACTCATTTGCATTTAACGCGATTCTAAAATCTCATTCTGGTAAGGAACTGTAAGCTGAATCTAGAAGAGACAGTAAAGGGACTTAAAAATAACTGTTATAAAATTAGGATATAGCTTGCAACATCTTAAAAAAAGTGTGCCAATATCTCAATAAAGCTATTTCAAGATTAAGCTTGAATTAGGTAATACAAATAATGAGGGTACTTTCAAATACAAGACAAAATTTACAAATAGTCTTACCTTAACTAAAATAGACGTATTTTATGATTTTTATCGTTTTCCTGTTCTAATGACGATGAGCTCTATCCCTTAAACCTTTGAGTACGAATTAAAAAAAAAGTTTTGTGTAAAAATGAACAAAATATATCATAAATAAGGTAAATTTAACAATTTGGATTTTTTTGACGAACAGTTTTCAAGATAAGTTGACACATATCTCCCAGCCGTAGTTAGTGGTGGGATACATATGTTCCACACGTAGCGACCGACTTACTATAAGCACACCTCTTATATTGGAAAACTTTATTATATGAAACAGATTTTACGTTGCATGGTACAGGGTAAAGCATTCTTTGCATAACCCAACATTACACATTGGGTAACTCATATTTGTTCTTTTCTCTATGCTCATTTGCGTAGAAAAAACACCTCGACTTCTTGATTTTCCCACTATTGGAAGAGGATCCCTAACACTCAAGAGATTCTTACAGAGAACAAGTACGTTATAACCCAGCAGTAACTTTTAATCATTTAATGAGACTTGTATGTTCCGTTAGTGGTCAAAGAGTCAATATTTCACATTCTTATCACAGTTACTTTTTCAAGAAACAAATGTATTGCTGGTTGGAACTGTTCAGCGTATTTCAAACCAACATCTTTCGCTAAAGTTTAAGTTATTACTTTCATTTTAATTCTAAAATTTTTTGAAAATTTCTTCCAACTCATAAACGAGTTTCATCCACTCTTCTGCTGGATGCACAAGGCTTCCTTCTTCTCTTATTATTGTTATCCAACTGGCTAGTGCTTTGCTTTTGACAAACTCAAAGGTTCATTATTTTCTTTTTGACCAAGAGAAGGGCAAAGATGTTTTTAAATTTATGTGCCACATATTCAGTGACATAACGCAGTGCTTTCTAGCCTACCGAGCTGTTAAATATTATAAAACTGTTTGCTCTTTTCATTAATAGTTCGAGTTGTTCCGTTTTTTCTCTCTTACTGAGAACAACAGTATTCATTTTGAAACCAGATTCAGATGACAATATTTACGCGGAAACAATTTGATAATTTTGAGAATTTTACGGTCTACGTATTGATTTTTACTGAATTTTTTAATGTATTTCCAAATATAAATAACTTTAATCTTTTGGTAAATTCTATAAGTGTTGGATGATCGTATGGGTGATCAATGCTACGACTTTTACTGAAAAGTTATTCTAGAATATCTTGGTTAAATCTGTGAGCTAAAATATAAGTAATTTCATATTTTTTTCCGATATTCTCTGATTAATAATAATGCTTTGATTAACAAGATGCTAATTAATAAACGTTGTTCTAAAGGTAACATTTTATGTCTTCCATTTAACTTCATTTCATAAAATAATTAATGTACACCATTAAGTTTTTCTGTATGATTTGTATTTGATCCATTGCGACATATTTTATCAGCATATAATATACTGGATTTCATAACATCAAAGAAGTGCTCGATTAAAGGGATAAATTATACTATAAATGAATCTTCCATAAATAAATATTTGTTAAAATTGTGAATTTTCATCTAATAATTCAAATCTTAACAATAGTTTAATTAATACAGTTTCCAATAGAGTAATCTTTATAAGTTTGATGATTACAGTGTTTTATTTTCTTCGTTTTCCAATGGAACACTCTTCATTAATAATTTAATTTAAAATTAATAATTTTAGCTCTTAAGCGCTAGAATTTATTTTTGAAAGTCATTCTGACTGCCCATTAATTTAAAAAGCAATATTATTAAATATACGCCAAACACGGCCGGTCAAAACTTTGAATGCCAATTAAAAAAAATAACTGCTACTGCAATTTTGACTAAACCTTTCGGTTTGGCATACATTGAGGCGAAATATGGAAAAAAAACCGCACGTCATTTCAGGAAAAAGTCAAAAGTTTTTGCTACAATACATATGTTAGAGTATGCTTTATATAAATCTAATACATAGCTTAAGTCGTGATTTCGTGGCATGAAATACGCAAATTGAATTTCGTCAATCGGCCAACTAGAACGAGAGATAAAGGAACTGTCATCTCCTTTTCTTTTTCTTTTTTTTTTTTTCTTTTTCTTTTTTTTTTGACTCACTGCACATATTGACGCAGAGTCTTACGCAACTCGACATTCACTCGATTATTACTTTTCTTTATCTCTAAATGATTTTTACTGGTGAAGCAGAACATTAATTTTGAATATTACTGTAGTTTATTAATATCTGCACTATAATAATGTCTAACAACCTTTATCCGGTACAAACAGTATAAGTACATTTTGATTGCTGTGTTTTTGTAAGTACTTACTTGACAGTTATGCGTATGAATGTATGCATGTTTTCTTGTTCTACTGAAAGGGTTTTTTTTATGATGTTCAAATTTTGAAGTTTTGGCATCTTTCCCATTGTGACACAATTTCTTGGGAAATGTACAAACAATTTTCTGATACGTTTAATACTGATTCAGAAGTCAAAAAACAAAAGTCAGCGTTATATTTTCAAACTTTCACAGACAAAAGCTGATTTTTGTTGTTTGACTTCTGAATCAGTATTTGTTCGACGTGTTATTGTGTCTTAATTAAGTTTTATACTTTTCGGGAAAATTCAAAACCTGATTTTCCATTTAGTAATAAATTTGCTTTAGAAGAAAGCAAGGCAACCGTCGTCGATTACCACTCACATTCCTTTATATTGTTAACAATTCATTTCTGTTTATTTCCGTTCTCACATCCCTTTCTGTTGTTATCCCACTCATTATTTTCTGTACCCTACTGTAACTCCTGTACCCTAAATTTTCAACTAATTCTAGGTAGAATTTTTAAGCTTATATCTAAGCTTACAAGTGTTGTGTTTATTGCATGTGCAAGTTAAAATGTCGAACGAGGTCAAAGGAAAGCAAATTAACGTGAACATTGAGAACGAAACTGGAGACTGAACAAAGAGTAAAGTATTAACAAAAGATCCGTCGATGCGTGTGTTGAACAGAATATTACGAGTTGTGGACAACTCATCCATTCTTCCGTAAAACTACATATTTTCGGAAACTCTTAGCGTTCTCAGTCCACATTAGGTCCAGGTTGCGTGATATTAACGTAAGTTCGTTTGTTCAACTTCTAAGGTTTATTTTAAGTTTTAACAGTTACTTTCAAGTTAAAGCTTCTTTCCTAATCCATCCTAATTTCAGCTTATAATTTCCTACCAGAATGCGTTTTTAGAATCGCGTTTAAAGCAAATGAATAGGAGTCGTATTTAAGTCGAAATTCCACTGCTTTCGAGAGAGAGCATCAGAGTTCTGACTATCGCGCGTTTGCCTTTTGGCCATGTCTCTCCAAGCCGTTAATACGCTCGGCCTTATTACGGGCCCTCGATAGCTTCGCCAGCTAATTCGATATTTATGTGCCAATTAGTTAGATTTGTGTTAGCTTCAGCGACATCTCTTTAGTTATGTATTAGTTAAGTTCTTATTTCTTACATTTTTGAGTTTAACCCCAAGTGAAGGCTTTGCTGTACGCCCTGAGAAAGGGGCTGACACTGTCTTTTGTTGTTTACCCTGTGAAAGGGGCTGACACTATGTCTTTTGCTGTACACCAAAAACTCAGTTCAATAGGATACAAACCTTTTGTGCATATCTCGAAGATTACAATTTAGAATTATATGGTGTTATTTAGTAGAAAGTTAAAAACCCGGTAGTGTAACGTTTTTGAGGAATTGTTTCATTTATTTTTAGTGAAACCTGAAATTAAATTTGAAACTGTGGGATAAATTTTAAACGTTTAATGTACCAGAAATATATCTAAGTTTAAATATGCGCATAGCTTAAACGTATGTGGAAAACAGTTAAACAGGTCTTGAAAAATGAAGAAGTTAGAAGTTAATACGTGGTAAGTAGGTTGCTCTAAAACTTCAAAGAGATGGAGAAAATTTGCATAAATGTTGAGTTATTAATTTGCTGAATACTCTTAAAGACTAAGTGATTAAAATCAAAATTAATGAAAGTCCTATTATTCAAGCTTTTGTAAATATTTTCTCGTGCTCACATGTCCTTCAGAATAACGTACCACTTCATTTACGAAAATACTTTAAGTCTTTAAAGAGATTACTTATTGCGAGCAATTTTACCTTATTATGAAAACATCCCGGGTAAATATAATTACGTATAATAACATCAGATAATTCTTCCTCTCGACAAGTACAGATAAATTAAAACTGCAGAGAAAACAAACAAAATTTTTGTTAATGTGCGGAATTAGAAACAAAGATGCTGTTTTATTTTGACAATATTATTGCGATGTTTTATTTTAGCAAAATGTCGGATATTATGTCGGATGTGTTTAACGAAATTTCTGTGTAGAATTAACTTTGAAAATGTGTTCTTCTAAATTTATAATTTTGATAGATAGGCCATACAATTAAACTTTATGCTTTCCAAAAATCTAATTTACTTTAGATTTCAAGGTCAAAGCTAGAAAAGATGCTTACATTTAGGTACGGAGACAATACTGAGACAGCTAAGAAAATAAGGGTCAAGCTAGGTTAATTGATTAAAGCAAAGCATCTCGAGGGGCTATCTGAAGAGAAGCCTTCGTGAAGCACTTTTTATGGAAAATTTTCTAGTATCCACTATACTCATGGGCAAAACCACAAAAACACCCATCCAATTTTTCCACCAGTTTTCGAACCGACGATGAGCAAACGGTATTCATAGACTCGGTCGCTGATAGATACACAGTCCACTCGCGTGCTGGTGAACAATATACAGTAAAGCTATGTAAAGCTCCTGATTATTATGAGTTACAAAAACTTATCGTGTTTGAAAACATTTAATTGATGAATTTACAGTTCATAATAGGTGACTGAGCCTCCTCTACGATTTTTATTGTTCTCATATTATGCAGTGAATAGATTTCTGAAGTGAATTACGAATTTCAGCATCATAATAACTTCATTAGCTTATTTATCTACAAGTTCCATTTTCTGAAGCCTCCTAATAACTGCAAATAGCAGTTTCTTTCTTACAACTAAAATACAGTCTTAGACAAGAAAAAAAAAAACGACGCACCGAGAAGATCTGAAGCAAATTGGACACAAATTGATATGCATACAGGTTTCGACGGAAAATGCAAAATTTTACATTTTGGCTACCAATGAATGAACGGCTGTCACTACAGCGCATCTGATCTGCACAACTAGCAGGATATTTAAGAGGAGTGACTACGATTCCAGGTCATAAAATCTTCACGAATTTCGTTCCGTGTACTCTGGTAGACAGTAACTATGCCTCGCATACAGGTGCGCTAACGATATGTACAGATGTCAGAATTTAGAGAGGTCGCGTAGTTGGCCTCAAAGAAGCCGGTTGGTCTTATCGGTGAATAGTTCGACAGTTGAGAAGGAGCGATGCCACTATTAGACGATGTTGGCGGGTATGGGTGAACCATGGCCGCACACAGCGTCAAGAAGGAAGCGGTAGGCCTAGAGAAACGACAGAACGTGAAGACCGAGCAATTGTCAGAGCGGCACTCACAGCCCCAGATGCATCATTATCATCGATTGTTCGTACAACTAGGGCTTCAGTGACCGCAAGGGCCATTCATAGAAAGGGGACTCACAGAAAGGGGGCTGATGTCACGGCGCTCCTTGCGCCTACTACCATTGACCTCTGTACAACGTCAAGCCCGTTTGGAGTGGTGTTGGGCTCATTCTCACTGGAATCTCACTGATTGGAATAGAGTAGTCTTTAGTGAAGAGTCTCGCTTTGAACTGAGCCCCGATGGCCAGCGAAGGCGAGTCTGGAGACGCAGCGGTGTGATATCAATCTGACTGTTTTCCGGCAGACAAGCCGACAACCATGAGTGTGATGGTGTGGGGTGCCATTTCATCTCATAGTAGTTGGTTGTCATTCGTCGCAACCTTACAGCACAGCGGTACGTCGACGAAGTGCTAAGGCCCATTGTGTTGCCCTTCATGTCACGCCACCCTGGGCTTACATTTCAGCAAGATAATGCTCTCCCCCACACTGCACTTCCGAACATTACCTTCACCAGCAAAGTCGCCGGATCTCTTTCCTATGGAGCACGTTTGGAGTATTATGACAAGTGCCCTCCAACCAGCTCGGGATGTTGACGATCTAACGCGCCAGTTGGACAGAATTTGGCACGATATCCCTCAGGGGGGCATGCGCAACCTCTATCAATCGATGCCAAGCCGAATAACTGCTTGCATAAGGGTCAGAGGTGGACAAACGCGTTATTAACTTTTTCACTTTGTGAAGCTCTATCACTTCAATAATCATCCGATTTTTCTCAAACTGTAATCATTTGTTTTTCTGTACATGTACATCACTTCTGTCGATTTTCGTCCCATTCGGATAACTCCTTCTTGGTGCGTCCTTTTTTTTTTTTTTTTTTTTTTTTTTGTCTAAGAGTGTTTGCTTTTTTCCTCTATATCATTATGGATGTTACCAGTGTTCTTTATTTTTTTCTTTCAAATGAAACTGTGCTTTAAGAATACACGCTAAGTCAAAAGCAATTAGCCTCTGATTGTATGAATTTTATTTTAATTTTACAGCTGCGGTTTAACTATAGTTTTTCCCTTTCATAAAATATTTGAAAAATTCACGTAAGAAAAAATAATTCGGAAAGACCATGTCCGAAGTTACAAGTAGAGTCTTCCAAACTTGAACTCTGAATATTTTGAAAATATTTATATACATTCATATACGAATACACACACACACATATATATATATATTAATCTTTTCGTTTAGAAATAAATCTAAAATGGTTACAAAAATAATCTGCTAATATTCTATAAGGTTAGTTAAAGGAATATAAGAATATATATATAAACGAAATTTGACATGCTAGACTATTTGGCAATTTTAAATTTGTAATATGTAGGTCTAAAAATTTGGAAATGAGTTCAAATATAAAATGCCACCGATGGACCCAGCTATTCTGACATGGGTTCCTTTGTTTGGTTAGTTTGTAGGATTATGGCAAAACCTCGAGGCTATCTGTCTAAGGGTAGAGATGAATTTGTGGAGGACTTACTAAGCGAAAATTTCTCTTATGCACGTTACACAAACGACATGAGTTCCAATCACAGTTAACGTAGTGGCTGCACAGGAACTTTCGTGCTTTTCCCACGAGTAACATAGATAGGAGTAATTTCTCTTAATTATCTTCCCTTGATTTAAAATAAAAGTTTTACATTTTTTTATCTGCTTAGTTTCATTTTGAATGTGGAGAATTTGAGTGAATCTATATACAGAGTTTGTTTAATCGTTTCTTATACCAAAATTTGATTGTTTTTACGTTATAATCCCTTGATACATGATGGAAGCTTCGGCTGATTCCCTTCCTCCCTTTAACCTTTTGACTACGAATTAAAAGAGAACAAATACCCCGTTTCATATCCAAGTGAATAAAATATGTCATAAATAAGGTAAATTTAACATTTAGGAATTTTTTGGCAAACAGTTTTCAAGCCAAAGCCTGGGACAGCTGTGATTAACCCATTCTACCCCAATTTATTTATTTTGTTCAAATTAGAAAAGAATGATATTTTCTAAGGTTAATTAAACCTAAACAAACTAAATATAACAAAATTAGAAAATTTTTTATATTTTATATAAGAAATATGGCCCGTCCTCTAAATAAGACACTGAGATAAAGTGGATAAAATTTGAACTTACTTGTTTTTAGCGTTCTCTTCAATGATGAAAAGTGATTTCCGTGTACAAATTTTACTTTATTCGACTAATACTTCCTTATTTACAAAATAGTTGACTTTTGAGATGAATTTCTCTCTTATCTTGGTGGAAAGGTCCAAAGCAAGCCTGACAAAATGTTTTGTCACATTTGCCACAGTATGTTTTTGGTTTTCCTTTGCAGCCCTCTTTTTGACAACGACGCTGTTTCTCTCGCTTTAGTAAAAAATGACCAACACTATCTTTACAGATGTCTTCTTTTGCATCAGAAGGTACAGTCCAGATCCTAGGTCTACCTTTTGTTCTTATCACAGTTTCTTTTAGATAAACTTTTGTTACAGCTCTTCGGAACTCCTTCAAGTTTAGAGTTTCATTTTTGTTCAGAGTTTTGTGAATTATCCAGGCGTTTACCATAGCCATATCCAGCAAACGTATAAAAAGTGGCCAGTACCACTTTTTTCCACGAATTTTAATGGAATAAAGTCCAGCCAACGAGTCGTGGTGATCCACACCGCCCATATGTTTGTTGTAAGAATTAATCAAATTTCGCATCCTTACGTTAACTTTATCTTTGTGTCCACTCTCTCGCTTCTTCACATCAAAGATTGGTTCTAAAGTGCTGAAATTTGTAGCAACAGTGACAGTACTATTATCATTCCATCGCACCAGGAAAATCTCAGATTTCTCGTCAAATGCAAAATCAGACGTGCCTCTTTCTTTCTTCCGCATAGACTTAGATTCTTCTAAAAGAAATTCGTAGTTTATCCGATTATCTCGTATGGTTACTGTAGTTCGAAAACCCTGTTCACTAAGACTTTTCAAAAGATAAATGCTAGTAAAAAAGTTATCAAAATATAAAGTGTAGCTTGAAGGATTCACAATATTCTGTGTTAGTTTCATCACAAACCGAGTACCAAGAGGAGTATCATTTCTCGCATCAGATTCTTTACCGCATCTGACCAGTAGTCACGTTCGCAGGTATTTGAATGATAATAAGTTAGAAGCAAAATTCCGATAAAAACACGTATTTCGTTGGCAGTGGTCAAGAAATCGTGTTCGTTTTTTTTTTACATCTGTTGCACATCGCACAGGTTCTTTTACAATGAGATCGTAGACTTCACCGGAATAAAACTGCTCAAAAAGCTCTGATGGAGTTTTATATTTCATTGCAGTTTCCATCTGCTTGAACAAGTCACTTGCAGTTCATTCATTCCCTGTTTTCCATTTTGTATACTGTGGTGATTTATTCTTTATCCAAGATGACTGGTGTCGTTTAGCGTTTTTTCTACTCTTTGTTGTGGAAACACTAGAGCTTGTGGACGGATCAGGATTGAAACTATCTTCAGGTATAACCTACAGAGACCCAGGAACATCGGTTACAATAATCTCACCAGTATTTACTTCATTCTCATCCCCTTCATTTTCGTCAATTAGTTCACTGACATCTGGTGGCAACACAGCAATTTCAACTTCGCTCTCATCTGAATCTAAACTATTGAATAGTTCTAATGCTTCCTCTAACTTTAGAAACCTTTGCACTGACATAACTCAACAGGGGTGAAACACTAGAATTTGTTTTTACTCTTATTTATAAAGAGGGAAAGAACGTGTCAATTGTATACTTATCGTCCCATTGTTCTATTTAGAGGACAGTTAAAAACAATGCGCTAAAACTCACCTAATAACAATAAAGCTTTCATTAACCACCAGGATGATAAGGAAAGGGTACTTTCACATACAAAGTGCCCAGCCGAGTGTCCAAAGTAAACTGAAAACGAATTCTGCAACCACAAAGAGATGATACAAACCACGCCCGCTAATGCGATGAATAATTAAAATGCCCAGAGGAAGTAGGAGGGGGCGAGACACATAACTCACGCTAGCAGATGCTAATACATATCCCTACATATTTCAGCTGGCAAAATATTCGCACCAAGCAAATACTACTTTCTACATGCTGTTTTTCAGCTGCTTTAAATAGGGCAGTGGGATAAAATGGGTTAATGGTGGGATACGTATGTCCCACACGTAAGCGATCGACTTGCTATTAGCACACCTATTACTCTGGAAAACTTTATTATATAAAATATAATTTACGTCGTATGGTACAGATAAAAGCATTCTATGTATAACGGCCCACCAGCGGCCGAGTGGTAAAGTCGCTTAACACTGGTAGTACGGTCCGAGGTTCGAATTCCGCGAACGGGCTGGCTGCATGGGTATTTTCGTGGTTTTCCCCATGTGTAACGTGTATACGAGCCAGTTTCCATTAGGAAGTCCTCCCCGAAGGCATCCCTCCCTTTAGGCAGATAGCCCTAGTGTGCTTTGTCATAATTAAATACACCACACACCACCATTCTATGTATAACATATCTGCTAAGGCAGATGAGAAGTTATGCCACGATGAAATGAGAGTATTGTTTAACTAAAGTGACTTGGCAACCACGAGGGAAAAAAGAACAACAAGGAAAGGTAGCCGGCATGTTTTGTGTGTGTGCTGGTAGCTCCGGTTGGTAAGTGTATGTATGTGGATGGCAAGTGTCCATCAGAGTAAGAATATTAAGTTCTCATATGTGTATGATGTCTGTTAACAGATGCAATAAAAAATTTACAATCCATTGAAAGAATTGTTAGTGAATTCCGTGAATATTTGTGTGAGTAAATTCTATTCTCAAACAGTAACATTACACATTGGGAAATTCGTATTTCTGCTTTGTTCTACGGTTCGTTTGTGCACAACGAGGACAGCGGCGTCTTGATTTTCCAACTATTGGAAAATGATCTCCAACATTCAGGAGATTCTAAGTACTTTTTAACACTGCAGTATTTTTTAACTTTTAGTGGGACATATATATCCCTTTAGTAGTCAAAAGGTTAAGGTTCATTACATGGCAAAAACACTGCTAATTTACTTCCAGATCTGTCATTGATTTTCAGTCTCTTCAACTGATGAGGCAAGGACTTCTTCTATTACTTGGTGAACCGTTGGACATTTATTCCTTGGACATTTCGCTTGGCCATTTGTATATCTTTTTAAAATCTCAGAAATTAATTTTTTTTAGTTGTTCTTTTACGTAAAAACTATTGACCTCAGAAGTCTGCTAAATAATCTTCAAACAATATCCAAAGCACATTATATACAGTGGTGGCCAAAATTGGGGACACTTTTGGAAATTTTTATGTTTTGAACTTTGTATGCTTATAGAAAATATTACGTTTCGCAAAATTCAAACTTGTATATATCATTTTAAAGAGAATTTATTACTGAATTCCATACAAAACACAAAATTCAATTATTTGCAATACAAAAAATGTTATATGTAATATAAATAAAAAACACAGTTATGAAGTGGTTTGAAATGTCTAGTTTTACCGGCCAATCACTGTTTTTGTTCTGAGAACCAATCAAATGTTACTAACTGCCAGTAGAAGCTGATATCATGTTTACACTTGAAACAATTCATTATTTTGCTTTGTCCCTGTGGAACGCCGGCCATCACTTTCTTGTTGTTAGAGGAGTCATTTCCCATGTGCACGAAGAATGTCCTATTCGTAAGAAAGGAGTTAATTATCTGAATCAGTTCTCTACTGAAGTTAAGTTCTATAAGCTTGTAAATAAGCCCCTCATGCCAGACGCGGTCGAATGCTTTCGCCACGTCCAGCATGAGTAAGGCAACACATCCCTTGTTGTGCAGCGCTGCCAATAAATTCATTTAGCCGTACAACTGCTTGTGGTGTAGAGGGCTTTCCTAAATCCAAACTGCTCCAAAGGAAGCTTATAGAGATGAGGCTGTATCCTGTTGAGGATAATGCGTTCTAAAATCTTGCCCATACTGGGAAGCAGGCTGATGGGCCTGTACCCTTCAGGTTTTGTCTGATCTTTTCCAGGTTTCGGGATTACAATCATTTTGGCAGTTTTCCATGACTCGGGAAAGTAACAGCACAATGAACACGTATGGTTATCTAGATAAAGGTGGACGTGGCGCTATACCGATTAACCGTATTGGTAGAGGGGTGGTGCCCACGTCCTCCGTCGCATGTCGCATGTGATAGAGGCATGAGTTTAGGATGCCAGTGAACCTTGTGATGATATTTAAGGGAAGACACTTGAGCGTGACATTATTAATGTTATCAAAACCAGGCGCCTTCCTGCTCCGTAGTTTCTTAACAATATCCGAAATTTCTCGGGGCGAGATGAGCTCAAGATGATTTTGCATAGGAGAAGCACTAGTCCAGTCGGAGACATAGGGGCTGACCTTAGTCCAAAACTCTGGATTACTAGGAGTGATGTTAGAGAAGAATTGCTTCTCAAAGTGATCAGCAAGTATAGTAGTCTTTATCTTTATTATTAAGAGCAACACGATGCTCCACACAGATTGGCTTGTTAACCGTGTGTTTACTCTTTAATCTCTTTACAAACGACCAAAACGCGTTATTGGACTCATTGCAGCTAGCGACTTTCTCATCCCAGAGCTCCTTTCGGTAACTTGTAATGTGCTTTTTGATGTCCTTATTAAGCCTATTGAACTGCTTCTTGGTATTTAGATCCCATGTAATATAAAGCCTTTTTCTGAGCTTGTTCCTGTCCTTGATCAGATCTCTAATCTGCCTCGGAAGTCTATCAGAGATCTGCTACCTAGGAATTTTCCTGGTGGCGTTTTTATACGCAGTTTGAATATCCGTAATCAGCTGGTTGATAGCAGTGTCTATGTCATGCGTGGGCTGCAGTCAGTGTATGCTATTCGGGTGGTCATTAAGCAGATTATGGAACAGTTTCTAATCCGTGGTATTAATGAAATCTTCCTGGAGATCCTTACTGGAACCTAGGATAGCAATAATCGGGCAGTGGTCGGAATTTAGCTCATGGAGAACCTCAAGATTGAAAGGGAACAAGAAAACATATCCCTGGTGCGTCAGATATATATCTGCAGCGCCTGCATTTGGAGTCGCGATCATTGCGCACGGCAGGGTACATTGTTGCCGGAGGCATATTATATTTCCGACCTTTTTATTTCCGACCTTTAAATTTCTGATTTTTTCTTGTTAATGATTTTTCAGTTTCTCAGCTAGTATTGTGAGTTCAGATACAACTGAACTACTTTCTGATTCCCCCCCCCCCGAAAATAAATATTCTATCGTTTCTGTAATTCTGTAATTAACAGAGTTCTATTAATATAAAAATTATAACAATTTTTACATGTAACACATGATAAATAGTTTACATAACTTTATTATTATGCTTAAAATATTATTATTTACTTTATTTTATTGTTATACATAAAATTTTGTATCAATTAATTATTTACATACTAATTTTGTGTTAATTATATATATATATAATTATTAGATTTTTATGTTACTCATAAAGTGATAAATTTGTTTTTCCTCTTTCATATACTTAAAAGGAGGCCTTTTTATGTTATTAATATAATAATAATTTCAAAATTAATTATCGTCCTTTCCCACTTCAATAATTTATTTTTTTTTAATTTACAGCTTTTATTTATTTTTTCTATTTTGTATTTTTTGTACTTTTATTTGCACTTTTAATCACTGTTACTTTTTCTCTGCTACTAAGTCTTCTATTTATTACTACTAATATTATTATTACAACTTATTTAAAAAAATAAGCCCTGAAAAATAAAGGCATTGAAAACTTTCCAAATTATTATACTATATGTTGTGAGATCGATGGAGGTCTATTGGACACATGACATATATACTCACAGTAGTCAAATTACGGTATCTGCTTTGACTACTCTGATTGGCTTAGTAGCTCAGAGGAACTGAGATACTAAATCTCCCTATGTAAACGAAACACTGTCAAGAGACATGTCTGCGAGGGAGACGAGTTCGAAGATATGTCTCCTCATGTAGACGGGCCTAGAGAGTTTCCGTGGTAGATTTTTTCAGGGAAACTAATTGTTACTAAAGTTAGATAAAGGGAAAAATCCCATGCAACCAACAGGGTGGAATCGAAACCGGGAAGAACTACCATCGTTCAACAATGTTATCTATTCCGCCCTCATTATTTTTACAATTCATGTATAGTAAGAGCAAAGAATGTTAACAAAGGGTATTAAAGAGATAGAATCGATTTCAATAATATATTAACTATCAGACATATTCAATAGTTATTGCAGTAAAATTTAAAAAGCAAGTATGCAGTGACTATTAGGTTTTCTGCAAACACCAACTGCGTTTTTGCCGGGATTCGAACCATGGAATTTTCAATACTGCTTGGAAGTGCGGACCATTTACACCCTAACAGCATGCATGGGGTAATGAGATAATACCTTATATTTTTCCCCGCTTAAAGAGCTTCTGGGAAGAGGCATAAAACCCAGTCGAAAAATTCTAAGTAGTGAAAAGATTTCCATCCATTTTTATTTCGGACATCACTGTTCAGGCTATCACCTTTTTTTTTTTTTTTTTTTTTTGGTTCGAAGCAGCATATGATGGAAGTCAACTGTTCTAACACGGAAATACGAATCACTGATACTCCAGTATTAACTGGATGTGCTAATCACTTACATCATATGAACACGCATGGGGGAATGCTATAACTTCTTATAAATAATCTAAGACTATTTTTTTCCTAATGTTCTTCAATATTTCTAAAAGTTTGAACAATTAATAAGGTATTTCGATCCGCGTCCATTATTAAGGCTTTCACAATCAATTCAGAGCAGGGCGAACATTCTGTAGCAAATTCGAACATTGCCACAGAATGAACAAGTTACTTTATTTTGAAATTTTTTTCATGCGTGCCTAAATAAGCATTTATAACATCTCATTGCTCCAAAATACTCACTTAATCTACATTCCATCCTACGTCAATAAATTTCTCTTGCAAAAATTTTTAAAAGGCTATTTGGAAACAATTAACGATCCAACGCATATTTTTTAAAAGTTATTAAAGATTTAAATATATATGATATTTAAACCAAATGGTTTTTATATGATTTCAAGTAAACTCTCCTAAGGAAATGGAGTTAAAAATGCTTCCTAAATAGAAGATATTTTTGAAAACCAAATGGTTTTTATATGATTTCAAGTAAACTCTCCTAAGGAAATGGAGTTAAAAATGCTTCCTAAATAGAAGATATTTTTGAAAACGTTTCCTAATATAGTGAAATACAACAGCTTAGTCTCCACAATATATTATGTAATCATGACAATAACAACTGCGTACTCCTTTGGGACAAATGAAAATAAGTGTATGAAGGATACAAATGATGTGGATAATGTGATTTCAGTTTTCCACTTACTGGCCACCCCTCAGATTTCCGCTTTCATTTCTTAGTTTATTTCATATTTTGTAACTATAAATATATCAGAAAGAAATCATGGTTATCAGTGGTCATAAAATACGCGTATTTCAAACATTTTTCTTTGTTTCTGTACCCACACTTCGATAAAGTTTTTTCCATTCTTTTTCAAGCGTTTTCCCTAATTACATCAGCGCCCGATACCATAAAACTTGCTTCATTGGGGGAAAAAGAAAAGTATTTTACTTCTATTAGCCCTTCAAAGAATACACTACACCACACAGTACAGATACTATACTTATATCATTTCTCACTCGTTTTTTGCGTGTTAGCCTAAAATCCCAAAAGTCCGTAGTTTCATAGTACGAAAAAGAAACAGACAAAGAGTATTATATTATTTAATGGTGTAAACAATGTAGTGTAATGCGCATAATATCTTGTTTAAATTTGGTAATACCTCACATTGTATAATCTATCAGTTGCCCGTGGATACGAGATTCTGCTGCATTTATATTTACACTTTTAATCATTTTCATAATAACTCTATACTCGATGTTTAATATCCTCTTTTTTCCATTGTAATACACAAGATATACTGGGACGAATTCATTAATTATTCCCTCCCTTTGCGTCTTTGGTCTAGAAGTTACGTACATCCAGTTAATAAATGGAAGGTAAAAAACTCAATTTCCAACCTCAACGTAGTTGATTTTTTTAAGATTCTTTCCTTAAAAGAATTGATGACTCAATGATTTTAATAATTCATTAAAATTCCGTTGTTAAAATAGTTTTGGGTTATCTTTTATTATTCCATCTTGTACATGTTATTCTTCAAGGTAGACGTCTTCACAAGGAATTCCTGTCCTGAACGATTTCTTGCGCGCTTTCTTGTTGATGCATTATTAGGTCCTTAACTGTGTTTTTAAGAAAATTTTAGATAAGATTCTGGCAAGATGTTGAAATTTTTCTAGCAAGATTCAGATTTGGTTTTCTCCCAGATGGTGATCATGGTACTCATACTTCTGAACAGGTGGTATTGATATCATTCATACCTAATATTTAGCTTCGACTCATACAATGATTTACGAAATGAAAAAAAAAAAAATATTTACACGCTTCTGAATCAGCCTGCTTATAGAAAAGTCTACAAGCAGAAAAAATCTTATATTGTAGCAGTTAAGGTACGAGGTGTATATTATTTTTACTAATGGTTATTTTAATTTGTTAGTCTTTTCATTTTTTGTTTCTCTCGCGTTTCCTCGCTCCTCGCCAGGATGTAAATGAGTTATGGTGAACGAGAGTGTATTTAAACTGAAGTAGTGTAAAGGTTAGAGTGTGTTCACTGCTGAGTGCTCAAGCTGTTCTTTTTACCGTTTGCCTGAGTTCTGAATCTCGGCATCGCATTCTTGCCGCAGAAGTTTAATATCAGGCCGGTGTAGGTTTCTGAGTCAACCTGCTAGGTTAAATTAATTTGTATAGTCTTAAACTACTAGCTCATCTATAAATTTAGTTTAGTTTACCATTATCTTTGGTTTTATCGCCACGAGTGGATGGTGGATTTGTAAGCCCATAGACTATATTGTCTGCAAATCACTGAGTTCAATAAAAGGATCTTTTACGCCCTTCTTCCGTTGTATTCATCTTCTAGCTTTGGCGATAAGTCGCTAGCAGACTTTCAAATAGGTCTAGTAGCAGTTTGTGCTAGCCAAGACTAGACATTACAGATATATCTGTATACAAATAATTACATTACCAATTATACACCATTTAATGTTCTTAATTTAAATGCCTAAAATATCTTTTGGAAAAATTTTGATAAAAATGACAAAGGAAAACATTTTATGGTTCAAATAGCATAAACGCGATATTTTATTCAGTAAGCATTTGAAACCTGGAAGATGCTTTCAATTATAACGTACTTTTTTAACTTGTACAGGCTTTTTCAATTATAACGCACTTTGGCAAAACAATTTTGTTATGTCGCGAATTTCAATTATTAATATGTGTTTTAAGTTATTATTATTCTAATATTTTTATTTGTATTCATGTGTATTTTAATCTGGAAAAAAGTATTCTTAAGCTCTTAAGGTTTTATTTAACTTGTTATTCTTGAGTAGGAATTGTAACAAAGGCGAGAGACGGTTGAAATAGCCATCTGGTTTATGGCCTTTTTACTAACAATAGAGGCAGTAGGGTATGTGTGTCGCCCTTTTTAGCTAATGCGTGTGAAACGGAAATTGTCTTCCTGTCGCTTTGTAAAGTTTGCAGTTTTGCGTACTTCAAGACAGTGGGGGTTAGGTAATTGGATGCTCGTAAAGCTTAGTTTCGCTTGTTAGTTGGGGGGTCTATTTTTTTTCTCACGTTGTGAGTACAGATGTTTTTCGGATTTGCATTGTCAGATTTTCTGGTGTTTGATTCGTCATGGATGTGTCATTTTCTCAATTTAGATAACATAAAATTCCGGGATTATTAAGATTTAATTTTATGATTTTTTGAAAGCCTATGAACTCACAGAAGCGGAGAAACTGAGATTTCCTGGGTGCTTGCACCAGGCTAGAGATTATTCTGATTCTGATTTTCAAGAAGAGTAAGAGGAGAAAAAGTGGGGGCTTGACCCTTCGGGTCTTGCTCCTGCGAACCACTTGAACCAGCGGGCTGCGGTGATGGTTGTAGCGGAGTCTGATTTGAGTGAATTTGGGGCAGCCGCGATGTGAAGAGAAAGAAAGATCGTGGGCGCTTTGCTCTGCTGCGGGCTTCCTGAGCCAGAGGGACTGGGTACCGTTTTTTTTTTGCTCTAGTGGATTCTTCTTTTTTGTGAGATGTTAAGTTTTGTGTGAGAGATGCAAGGAACATTTTCCTGCGAGATGTCTAAAGAAATGTGCGCGAGCTGCAAAGAGCATTTTTACTGAGAGCTGATTGAGATGTATAGAGAAAAATATACCAAGAAAATTTAGCACAGATTTTCTCTCTTCACCTGAATAGCCGGTTAATCTCCAAGAGCCTTTTTCCGAAACATTCAGCATAAATATTGCCTCGCCGCTTCGATGATGCACGTGATTGTGCTACCAACTGGTGTATATTCAGTTACCTGTTATTCAATTGAAATAAAGAGCCTTCTGAATTGGACTATTGGTTCCCACCTAATGGACAGATAAAAGATCCTTCTAAATTGGACTATTGGTTCCCACCTAATGGACAGATAAAAGGTCCTTCTAAATTGGACTATTGGTTCCCACCTAATGGACAGGTAAAAGATCCTTCTAAATTGGACTATTGGTTCCCACCTAATGGACAGATAAAAGATCCTTCTAAATTGGACTATTGGTTCCCACCTAATGGACAGATAAAAGGTCCTTCTAAATTGGACTATTGGTTCCCACCTAATGGACAGATAAGAGATCCTTCTAAATTGGACTATTGGTTCCCACCTAATGGACAGATAAAGCGATTCCTGGCTGTTTGAAGAATTATTAGACTGTAATTTCCACTCTTGATCCCTAATGATTTTTAGACGCTTCAGAAAGGGTTGTCACAGAAAGAAAAATAGGCTTGGCTCATTTCCATGTGGATCGGACACTAAGGATCCTGCTAATCAGGAAAAACTGTTTTCCATCTGTGAGTGAAATTTTTTAGTATACTTTCTCTCTCTCTCTTTCTTAGTTTTCCCGAATGCAGAACAGTTAATAATGATTTATCTACCTGTATATTGTTATTACTTATATAAATTAATTATTACAGTTAGAAAAATTGAGAAGTTATTTATAATTTCAAGTGAATGCCAGTTTTGGGAAGATTAAAATTTGTTTCACCTACTTAATTTTGTGAGCTAGAAAAAATAATGTTAATCTTAATGAATGTAAGCTGTAATTTGGTGTAGTATTATGCGTTATTTTGGCTTAGAAAAATATGTGGTAGGATACTGATCAGTTATCCATTATTTAATTATATAATATATTCAAGAATTTAATAAATGTGTGTTTAAAATTTAATTGCATTTGTGTATTTATGTTGCATATATTTTACTGTGGTCTGACATGTCCATCCATTTTGTTTGAGCCGGAAGGCTTTTAAGAAACATGGAGTTTAATTGAATTTGGAGTTATTGATTTTTCCTTGGCATAGGTTACTCACAACGCAAATCTAAAGTTAAATTGTACTATACCACTATACGATTAATTGATAGATATGATATACGAATGTTTATAAGAATGTCGATATGATATATGAATATTATGAAATAGATTTTGAATGCTTTGAATTATTTGAATTTTAGTTAGTTTTGGTCCGGCACTACAGGCAATTAAGTTTAAGTTATAAAGGAATAAGGTATTAAAACAACAATTTTTTTTTTTCTATTTAACACTGGCTGTCATATAAATACGATAGTGATTACGTGTCGGCATGAAATCGGTATTTCTGCTGTTCAAAAAAGCATTCATTCATGGTAAGTGTATTTTATTTTATTCTTGTTCTTATTTTCTAGAATATTATGTTCATTGTTTTTTTTTAGTATGAATTCCCGTCGTTATTGTTGTTTTCTTGAATTGTTTGAAATTTATTTTAGTTATTTTAGTTTATTTTGTTGATTAGTGCGTAGTGCCTAGATTGTGCAATTCGTAGATTTTTTTTAAATTTGAAACAGAACGGAAACAGAATTTAATTTTACTAATTTGGTTTTCCTGCAACTTTTACTTTCGTCACCTTTCACTAGAATGCAAATAGTTGTGTATAAATAAATATCTAGTTTTAAACTTGATCGTAGAGCATTTTTTAGATAACAGGCTGCCCGTTATTATTGCTACTACTAGAGATTTTCTGCTGATGCAAATTAGCTTGCTGCCAAATGTTATTTTCTTGCTTCGAGATTTTGCTAATTTTGTATTCTACAATTAATTCAGTCTGAACCTGAGTTCAAAGTTGTTTTTCGACCCTCAGACTAGTGAAAATTTTGTTCCTATCAAGTTTTCAGTTTATGTAGTACTAGGTCGACGTGTTACTAAATACTTTTATATGAACTACTTTAGCTGTGGTTTGGTTTTGGTTTGGTTTATTATATTACGTCATAGCAATCGAGGGGTATCGGCCTTAAGGGAAGGATGCCTTCGTGAAGGACTTTCTAAGGAAAACTGGCTCGTATACACGTTACACATGGGGAAAACCACGAAAACGCCCATGCAGCCAGCCCTTTCGCGGGATTCGAACCTCGGATCGAGCTACCAGTGTTCAGCGACTTTACCGTTCGGTCGCTGGTGAGCTCCTACTTTAGCTGTGATACTCCTAGTTAAGAATTTAGATGGGACGAGAAGGCGTCCGATAATCTATTACGGTTGCTCTGATAATTTGGTAGATTTAGTACCGTAGCTGTATAATTTTGATGCCTTAGTGCGCAATAGCGTGACAACAGTTTCCAACATCGTCATCTCCATATGCGTTCTTTTTGTTCATTCCAAGCTCCTAAAATTCGTGCTTGTTTATTTATAAGAGAAGAAAGAGAGGTGAAATTTCTGCAGGAGTACATTATTTAGTGGCAAATTCCTAGGATAATATACATGTAATGTATAATTTTTTACAATAAAAGCAGTTGCAATTGTAATTCGTAATCCTTAAAATTCGCCAAATTGTGCTAGGGTAGTTGCAATAATACTTGAGTATCAAAATACAAAGTGCAAATAAAAATACAAAACGCAACCACATAGTTTAACAGGACAACACTAGGTCTTTTGTTGTCTATT
This sequence comes from Stegodyphus dumicola, assembly GCF_044657685.1. Lineage (NCBI taxonomy): Eukaryota > Metazoa > Arthropoda > Arachnida > Araneae > Eresidae > Stegodyphus > Stegodyphus dumicola. The sequence continues at coordinate 138,280,350 of NC_140780.1, forward strand.
AGCAGTTAAAATTATAGTTCTGATGTGCAAGAATTTTGAGTTTACACACAAGTCTTGAAGAGGGGAGGCGTAGGTAGCCATTTGAAACAGAATTATAATCCAGATATGTAGCAAAGTATATGGCACCGTGAAGTTTCTCACTAAAAATTTTCGGAGAGAAAATTGGTGACTTGAGGGCGCGTGTAAGTGTAGTTCCGTAATTAATTTCAAGCGAAAGCCAGCAGTGTTTTGCAACGCGAACTTTGCGTGTTTATTTTGTTGTGAACGTCTTCAAAACAACAATTGCCGTTTCTCATGGATTTTGAGGCAGTTGAAAGATAGTAACTCTCCAAGATCGCTTTTCATTAAAGATAGATTTAAACGCATGATTCATTTACTGATGGATGATAAACACAGCTAAGTTTTACAGAATATAAGTTCAAAATAATCGAATTAATACAGTGCCTTTCTTCATAAACGCATCAGTGTCCAATGATGCTGCAATGAAAAGAAATCCGTTAAAGAGGAATTCATCTGTGGCAATTGCGTAGTTGGACTAGAAGAGATCTACGCTTTTTAAATTTCCGGCGTGTATCGACTTGTCTTCTTGACTACAGTGTGTAGGGCTACGGAAGAATATGTATCCAGAAAACAACTGAATGTAGTTCCATGCTGTATTATAAAGTTAAACACTGAGAAATAAAATTGACTAGGTTTCCTTTTATTCATATCAAGTTATTTCCTGTAGCTCTACTTCCGCATTTGTTAATACTTACTGCGGAAGAATCTTCTGTCACTGAGCTAGCAAACATTCTTCGGTGACTTCCGAAGGTCAACTAGTTTCGGATGATTTCTATTTGAAGCAAACACTTGAAATCAAGCATTTCTACTTGCTAAGGAATGATACACACTCCAGACATTTTTATTTTGCCAGTAAGTTTGATCTCACTGGTTTACACATGGAATGTCAAACGAATTCATTATGTAACAAAAATATATGTACTGTTTACTTCGAACTCATAGATGAATAACGTTGTAGCTTTGGTAGTCAAAGAATGACAATAGTTTGAAATATTGTACAACAGACAAAATTGAAGTATTATACTTTGCATGTACGTTGCATACAACTGTTTGAAAAGATTACAGCCGTGTTACTCTCAACAAGTTCCTACAGAAGAATGACAAAGTTTAAGAAATATCGGGCGATATTGTGTCCTAACTTATTTTTCTTTATTCTCAAGAAAGTTTTGTAAAAAACATTGCTTGTTATTTTTTATAATATTTTATACTTTCAGTGCTTATCATTAAATGATAAATATATATCCTGACATTTTAAGTCGGAATATTTATAACGGCTTAAGTATATTTTCTTCAACCAACCTTCGATTTATACTATATTGATGCCATTTCATGAAAACACTGATTATTTCCAAACTATTCCGATAAAATAAAACTTCAAGCTGTTTTATGAGCTCAGTTACAGAGAATTTTACCCCTCAATAATAGCATTAGTATGTCCAATTAGCATTGACAAGTCAAAGAGAATTAACATGTCACAGGAATTATCTGGTCATAGAGAACAGAAATTGGAGAAAAAAAAAATGTGTTCTGTGACTCCTAAAATGAATACATCATTTGATGCCGAACTTAATCTTATGACATTTTAACATGCTTTGAAAAGCTATTAGGCTGAGTTCTGCATTAAACTAAGATAAGCTCTAAACTAAACTAGGCTTCATTTGCTTAGGTGTTTGAACGTGCCATGGTACACTGAAAAACGACGCGAATATATATTTCCATAAAAAATGTGCTAAAATATGTTAATATAATACTTGAAGTATATTACTGCTGGAATATCGTCTACTGAAAATCTGTCAGGAAAGAAAGCAGGCGCATAATAATGCAAATAAAGTGAGCAAACTGATAGTACTAAACTTAGAGATTCAGATCAGTAAAAAGTTTTATATTTAAATGTGAACTTTGTTTAAATAAGCTAATGACATGTGACGCGCAATCATAAAACTGTGCGCTATGTCTTTCATTGAACCAAGTGCCTTTAAACGCTTCAATTTCAACTTATATGTAATTTTAAACTGCTAATGCAAACAAAACTTCTGAAAATGAAATTAATTGATCTGTTTTAAGAGGAAAATTTTTTGAACGAACTTGAAGATATCAGCATCGTGGAAATGAAACAGTTTATCATGGAAGATTGCACTTATTGTACCCTCACATTACCCAACAAGAAGAGAACTTCTAAGCAATTAATCGTACAAAAATTCTTGAGTTTTTTTTTTTTTTATTTATTTTTTATTAAGAAGGCCCACCAGCGGTCAAGAGGCTGGACACTGGTAGATCTGTCCGACTTTTGAATACAGCAAACGGGCTGGCTGCATAAACGCTTTCGTGGTCTTCTCCATGTGTAACGTGTACACGAGCCAGATTCTCTTAGAAAGTTCTCCACGAAGGCACCCTCCCCTTAGGCTAATAGCCTTCGGGTGCTTTGCCGTAATCAAATAAACCAAACTAAACACAAACATTGCTAAGATCATTTTATGTAGGAAAGAGAAGAATTTAGAAAAAATGCAGATGTCTTAATCCATTTCATATATTTAAGTTCAAACGTCCTATTAGAGTAAGTAAATATATTCAGTTTCATATAAGTTAGCGAAAGGTCAGAACAAGAATCAACATTTAAAAGTTTTTTATTTTAACCTCCTAATATCTTAACATTTGTGAAAAGGCATGTGATATTTAATAGTAAATGTTATTCCCACCGACTGAGCCATGGAATCGTTTAAGAAAGATATTCAAATCATCTGTAAAAAATAAAAAATAATATTCTATTAAAGACGTTCTGTAACTGGAATATACGAAAAATAAGAATTCTGTGACACACACATCATCCATAAGATTTCGTAAATTGTTTGAGATTTGTTTGGAAGCAGTAAACACTAAGAGAAAACCAGAATTTCCAGTGTCATTGGCAGAAATATGTGTTCACGTTAAAGCTTGAAAACTCCCCGAGGGATGAAAATAAAATTGTGCGATCCAAATCAAATTGCTTCGCCTTAACCCGTCTGAAATAAAGACACCGCAAACTCCATTTAGCTGGTGGTAAGAGAAATGGTCGGGAATAGCGAAAAACTGATCCTTTTTCTGATATGCTGCACCTGCTAGAATTGCTAAAAGAGACGTGTAAATTTAAGACGAAGAAATTGATAAAGCGATTGCAGGTCTTGGCGAAGAGTTTAAGGAATCTCAACGACCATAAACACATTTCTTATTCACCGAGTACGTTACTTTTGCTTCCGTATTAATGCACCAGGTCTAAAAATAATTAAAAGTTTGTTTTTTCTCAAAGTACGCTGTCTTTCATTAGAGGACGTCTAGAAAATATTTTTAGCGATTCACTAAAGTAATTTTACTTTGAAATAATCGAGTAGCTTCAAAAGATCTTTCTTTTCATTTAAGTACTGAATTGCTTTGCTAAACATTTACTATTATATTTTCACAGTCTTTTGTAGTTAATAGGTGCACTCTTTATATCTAGTTTTCTGAATCTTCCAGTTACGAGAAAAGAAAATAAATAATAAACTGGGCACAGTTAATTTTAAAATTATTGTAACAATAAACCTTACTCAATGCTTTTTTATTTGATATTTTCATCATAACCTTTAATTAGAATGAAAAAAAAGTGTAGTAAAAGAATAAATTTGAAAGAACTTACCTGATTTTTTTATAAATTTTATTCTTAATGCTTATTTTATGCAATCCTACAAGCGACATTAAGATTCATAATCCACAACATATAAAAATACCATTAATTAAAGGATGGTATGGTATGGCACGTTTAACTATGGCAAAACACTCGAAAGCTATCTGCCAAAGGGAAGGGATGTATTGTTGGATCTTTTAAAAAGAGCTAGCTCGTATATACATTACACATGGGAAAACTCCCGAAGGCGCCCATGTGCCCCGGACCGATTTACCAGTATTCAGCGACTTTACCACTCGGCATCTGATGGGTCCATTACTTAAAAGAAGGAAAAGAAATGTTCTATAGGAAAGGAGTTGGATCTCCTTTTCCTTTGAGCGTGGATTTTTAAACTTGGTTCAATAAATAATTTTACCGATTATCAATCAGTTTATTATTTCGAAACGATACCTAAGTATGCTGTTCAATAACATTTACTTTTTTAATAGTCATCGTTTGTTTAAGAAAATTTTATTAAAACGTATATTTCAAGGGCTTTAGGTTATCAGTAAACTGAGATTTTAGAAATCAGCCTTGGGAATGGGGCCCAAGATTTTTAATTTACTAACTGGATGTGGACTGCACCATAAAGACACATGAAAGTAATAATGTTAATTTCTTGCAACGTTAGTAGTTTCAAGTTTCGAGTAGTTCAGCTGTCTGAAGAAAATATTAATCTTTCATATCTCAGTGAAGTTCCTATGTAAATGCACTAAACATTTTCATAGCTTAATACCGCAAAATGTACAGTTTATTAAGACTTTATTTTACTATATTATTACTATTTTACTATATTTATTTATTATTATAGACACATTTATTTTGATTTACGGAGTTGTAGAAAAGATTAATTTTGTATTCTTTAAACCATTCTGCAGCCAGTGTTGAAATTGTTCCCGTAAAATTATCTCCCTTAATTTGAGAAATTACGTATCTGAGCATATATTTGTGGGATCAATATTTAAGGAAATAAAGCATGCAGTCATTTTTGTAAACACCCTATTTATACAAAGGGTGATTCAATGTCTGGAAGCATGATTCTGTTTAGCAAATTTCGACAGAAATGAGAACTAAATTTTTGGCATACGCGATTGGTAAAAAGCGTTAACTGTTATGAATATCAGCATCTTTACCTCTTTTATAAATGTGGCAATCTTAAATCTTGCCGGAAATATTAAAATGAGAAAAGGCATATAAGTTTTCAGGGAAACTTATGTGATTTGAGTGCATTACAGACAGATGTCATAAAAATTACTTATTGCACTAAAGTCACCATAAACATCTTCTATTCATAACGACAACCTTAAATTGCTTGTGTGATGTCAATGTCATGCTTGATCACCTGCAGTTAAAAAACTAGTAGGACATAAACAAACACTATTATTCAAATTCATAAACTTTTATTACTTGATGTAATAAAGATATACAGAAGAAATACTGCACTATTTGTTGTGGCAATGCTATCTTAAATATCTGTTAGTTATATTTTCCGCTATTCAACTCTAAATTTCCAGCAAGATCCAAAATCTCCGTTTTTGACAAGGCGACCATGATGGTTTTATTCTAGGCGGCTAGAACTTCATCCACATCAAACATACCAACATTTATTACGATTTCTGCAACAGTTTACGAAATTTAAAGCTATTTACAGTCATTTGACTCAAAGTTCAGATGTGGTACAGATAAAATACGGTATTAATTTATGAATGTACAAATTTGTGTATGTCTTAATGCTACAGCGTTTATTTTAACTAAGGGTGCCTAACTAGTATTTGATAAATACTTCTACCTTTAGCTCACCTTTAGAATTTACCTATACGTGTTGGCGAGTTATTGCCTTTCCTTAAGGCTTGCTATCATACTTCATAGGATCATTTCTATAGTATGATTAGCGAGTTCACTCACCTAACTTCGCAAAAAAAATATTTGTTCATAGAAGATAAAACAAAAAAGGTAGAAGTTAAAAATAAAATTGTATTCCTCACTCTTGTCATCTTAACGTCAAAATATACAACATGAATTAATCATTACACGTGGACAGTGGTTTGAGGAAACTATAGAGTATTTTATCTGGATTGCAAGAATCTGGATCTCTAAGGATCAGGATCTCTAAGCCAAGCTACAACACTAACTGAGTCGGACAGACAAAGAGCGCAAATAATTATCAGCACTTATTAGCGGTGACAAGTCGGGCATTACTGTCGACTCGTATTGGCCATTTTGTAGGCAAGCAGCAGCCAGTCCTCTACTCCGAATCATGCCGGGTGCGATTTGCATCTAAATTTTGCCTACGCCACTTGTCATAAAATTCGGTGTAAACCTTTCTACTGAGCAAGTATGTGAAGAAACAAAGCATAAAAGAAAGAGTCATAAAAACACGGTAATATAATATAAGCTTTATGTTAGTAAAAACTTGTGGCAGAAGTCTCTTTTTGCCAAATCATTTTGCCAAAGCTGATTGAGAATGTGCACATATAAATTCACGTATATGACATTCAATAGTAAAAATTTCACAAACGTATAATTCTATCAAAATTGACAATTATTGTATCATAATCAGATTTCATGTTTATGATGTTCTAAATAAATTCAGTCTCCTTTACACCAGATGTGACATAAGTTTTTTTTCATGCTTTTAAATACAAATGTATAGTATTTTAGCTTCATTTAATCCACTCACAATGGATGCTATCGAAACTCTCGAACGCAATCGCTATGTCACTTTAAGCTTTCACTCGTGGTCAAGCACATGGATAATCTCAATTAAACCTGCAAATACTGGTTTAAATCCATGTTTTATGTGCCCCTCTATTATACGTAACAGCAAAGAAAACGAGGGTTTTGCTTGAGAGAAATTTAAACTCATGTAGTTAGGATAAAAAACACTTTTTATTATCATTGAAATTTGCTTTAAAATATATAAAAAAAATGAAAAATATGTCTTACAATACTTCATTTTGCTTAACCCTCTCCATTCTAATCTTCCCCTAATTCTCCCAATTCTCATGCTGCCTAAGAGATGAGGAAAGTCAGTATCGACTCAAAGATCCTATATAAGTAGGAGGCCCACCAGCGGCCGAGTGGTAGAGTCGCTGAACACTGGTAGTTCAGTCTGAGGTTCGAATCCCGCGAACGGGCTGGTTGCATGGGCGTTTTCGTGGTTTTCCACATGTGTAACGTGTATACGAGCCAGTGTCCTTTAGAAAGTCCTCCACGAAGGTATCCCTACCCTTAGGCAGATAGCCCTCGAGGCTTTGCCATAATCTCACACACACACCTATATAAATAGGCCGTTTCGAGAGTTCTAAGTAGTGAGCTCTAGTTCTGTTCCTAGAACTTGTAGGCAAAGTTATCCCCAGAGACAAGTCTTGACATGTAGATATACCTCACAATAATCTTTACACACAATTGTTTGACTGATAAAAGCCAATTCTTCTAGCAGTGTTTTTGTAACAATGGACATTGCGAAGAGCAATCGTCTCCTTTTTGTTGAGAAAGGGTGTGAAAACTAAATGTATTAATTCAGAAGTCAAACAACAAAAGCCAGCGTTAAATTTTCAAATTTTCACAGGACTAGTTTCGATGGTTTTACAGAACTAGCCTCAGCTGCAAAAACGCAAATGAACAAGATAGGATATAATGATCAGATAAGATAAGAAAGCCTGGGCAGAAAATAAGCTAGTGGCGCCATCTGTTGATACAATTACATTGATGGTGTCACTAAACTCTTAAATTAAGGACCATATAATATGATTCCTAAAGATCCTTCACCTTCGGACCTGTTAAAAATAAAAACTGCGATCAAACCTTCACAAATCATTTCAAGCACCCTAAAACATTCGCTTATCCCATCTGTTGTGAATTGTGCCAGATTATATGCTCTTCCCGAAATTCATAAAAGTGTTATTCCTTTCCGCCCTTTTGTATCAAATTTAGGTACTGCCACGTATCCATTAGCTAAATATTTTGTTTCTAGATTTTTAACTCTATTAGAAAATAACATTCACACCATAAAAAATTCAACAGAGTTTTTAAAAAAGGTTGAAAACATTTCTCCTAGAAATTTACTCATGGTTTCTTTTGATGTAAAATCATTATTCACCAATGTTCCAGTAGAGGGTGCATTAAGATGTCTAGAAACCAGACTTGGCGAATTTCATTTCTCTTGCATCGAAATTGATGAGCTAATTTCTCTTACTCTGTTTGAAACAAATACATTTTGTTTTCCAAAATAAGTATGACATGCAAACTGAGGGATTAGCGATGAGAAGCCCCCTCAGTCCCATCCTGGCTGATATCTACATGCATTATTATAAATCAAAATTGTTTGAAACTTTAAACTTCCCGGTAGGGTTCCGCTACGTAGACGACACTTTTACCCTGTTTTAAGGTAATAAAGATGATATAAATAAAGTTCTTTCAACAATGAATTCTATTGATCCTGCTATTCAGTTCACTTTTGAACTTGAGATTTGCAATTCTCTTCCGTTTCTCGACATTCTGGTCACACGTAACACATTCAACTTCGGTACTACGGTTTACCGTAAACTTTCATCGGTTTGCCTTCCACCACAGTTTAAATCATGTCATCCGACTAAAAAGTTAGCTTCATTTTATTCATATGTTTTCCGTGCTGTTCAAGTTTACTCCTCCAAACTATCCCTTCATGAAGAAGTAAATTATTTAAAAGCAATAGCTGCTGACAGGGGCTTTTCACCCAACATTATTAATCAAGCAGTTAAAAATTACATCTCAACACACTAGAAGGCACACTCTTGTTTTAGGAGATTATAAAAATTCTGTTGTCATTCCCTTCTTTCCATCAATTAGCTATAAAGTTGCACATATTTTGCAGAAATTTAACTTTCGGGTCGTTTATTCTCCCATCAATAAAATTCCGAACTCTATACTCAAGGACCCCATTCCGGATATGAATTCCTGGGGTATTTATAGGATTCCTTGCTAGTGTGGTTTAATTTACATTGGACAAACTAAGAGAGCTTTAAAATTTCGCGTCAAGGAATATGAGGTATATGTTAGAAAAAACGAAACACAGAAGTCTTCTGTTGCCCAATATTGTTGGTCCGAAAATCCCACTTTAAATTTTTCTGCTGCCAGAATTATTCACAAAACATCTTACACTAAAGAACTGGATTTTCTAGAGGCATTTCACATTCAAAAAAATCTTTCTGTTCTAGTTAACGATTCTAATTCCAATCCATCTTTGCCTTCGGACTTTCAAGAAATTATGTTTTAGTTCTGGTTTCATCAACATATGGCGCCACTAGCTTATTTTCTGTCCAGGCTTTCTTATCTTATCTGATCATTATATCCTATCTCGTTCATTTGCGTTTTTGCAGCTGATGCTGGTGGTTCGGTAAAACCATCGAAACTAGTCCTGTGAAAATTTCAAAATATAACGCTGATTTTTGCTGTTTGACTTCTTAATTAGTATTTGTTCTGCGTGTTATTGTGTCTTAATTACTAAATGTATTGTTTAACGTATTCTGCTCCCACATTTCTGTTTCCATACTTGAAAGAAAACTTTACGAACTGTTGTTCGATTTGAGAGTTCACCTATTTCCTGCCATAAGTAGGCGGATTGAGGAGACAACGAAAGTTCTCTTTGAGGACGATTTAAAAAATACGTTTTTCGTTGGGATATGTGTGTGCAATTAAATGGGGATGACGATGAAAATGTGGATTGTAATATTGATGAAAATTGGCGAAACAATTTGTATCTAAATTCTTAGAGCTCTGGAAACATCCCTCGTACCTGTATTTTAATTTCCTAATAAAAATTTCTATTTGTTACTTGTTTATGTATGACCTCTTCGTGATTAATTCGAGCAGTTAATAGCTATGCATCCACCCATTTTATACAAAAAAGCACAGGAAATTATTGCACCGCTAACAATATACTGCCATTACATTCCTACTTGGGCTCGCGAATGCTGGATGATTCAGCGTGGTATTACGAGCCTTACTTTTAAACAATTGCTGGACTTCCTGGAGATTGATAATTTTAAGCGTGGAATTCCACCTGAAATTCGAGCTTATTTCATGATATTCATAGAGATGATTTCAGCTAGCAAATTAGCTAAAACTGTCGATGCCTATGAAAATGTCCAGGGTGACTTGCGCAAAATTTCCATAGCGGATAGACAGAAGGAAAAATCCAGTGCAAAAACACAAACTAAAAATAATTTTAGATAGAAAAAAAAACAAACTGAAAATAAATTGCTATTGGTGTTTAATTTGAAAATTTAACGTGGACTTCCGTCGCTCTAAAAGTCCACATTCGAATGAAAAATATGAAAGACACTGCAGTGTTTTCAATGTGGATGCTATTAGCATTTAAGACTTCAAAGTCAGAATTTACGAATATTTGTACATCTCGTATTAATTTAAACAGAATTAGTGCAATATTAGAGGATGAGATGTCATTTCCTCATACGTAATCTATTATCAGATTACTGCATAAAGGGATTGAGACTCTAATATTGATATAGTTTGTCTCAATTACGTTACGTCATAACGATGGCAAGTGAAAATGCGTGGATGCAACCGCCATTAGGTTTTAATCCTACCTGTTTATGCATTACCTGGCTTGCGCGTTCGCATTTACCTAGTTTAATGCAAACTAGATTGCGATCATGGGTGAGAACTAACCAATGCGGTCATTTTTAGAATGAACTGAAGAAGATATTTATTAGGCAACCGAGCCGTTGCTTTATCGAAAGAAAAGAAAAAAGAACACGAGAGTCGTCCTCGCGCGGTTAATACTGTTGTAACTAGAGCTAAAAAATAGCTGAACAAGAGAAAATAGAACATAATAGAACAAAATAGAACAAAATAGAAACCTTGACATAAGAAAAAGATGAAACATCAGGAAGAGTGCTTACAGGAAAAGTTACTTTATCAATATTAAAGATAGAAGATCAAGGTCTAAAATATATGTGCATAATTACTTCAAAAGTTACATTACTTCAAAACGCTGACAAAGAATTATCTAAAATCATCCAAGATGATAAGAAAGGTATATGCACAGTCGCGGATTGTGGTATATACACATTTGCGCTTATGATGGATAAGCGGGTTGTAAAAGATAGGTTTTATTTCCATCTGCAAGATTCAAATCATTAGTTATAAAGATGAGCTATGAAGGAACTTCTGAAAATTTAGGTTTTAAAATATGTTAATACTTAGGTGTCAAAATTTCGACATTAAATGCCAAAATGGAGAAAGACCGAATGTCTAAACTTTTTTATTGGATAATATGTTACAAGGAAACAGAATATTTTGTAAACGAGCATGTGATGCTTGTCAGCGCTTTGAGAAAAGGAAATGACAATAAGAAGGTTCTAGCGATGGTAATACCAGCGATTTCTGAAATATTTGCCAAAGTAAATTTAATGCTGTGTGCCCGCTACCTACTTCAAGGACTGGAAAATGATGTCATCATAGCTGTGTTTGTGTGTATTTTGACAAAGGAATTTTTGGAGCGTTTCAACATTGTATGTATGAGGAATTACGTAACGTAATCCCGTTGAAAGATTTCATACAACTCAGGAATATTAAGAGTTGTATGTACAAGAGCGTGTTCTGACTGGGAGATATGCAGATATTTACTACCTGTCCTTTTTGCTTCAGTATGGTCACACATGAATGTACTGATTTCACACTAGCAGAATTGGTTCACGGCATAAAACTACCAATAACAATCATTTTGCCTCATAGAAAGTTGATAGAATCAACTGAATAAAGGAATAATGTTGTCAGCTAAATTTAAGAAAGTATTAATGGAATGATAAAATGTGAAGACTAGGCCATTAACATATAAAAGAAGCTCAACAGCGAAAAGAAGCATGGTGTACAGAAAAATCTATGGTTTTCCCACAAAGGGTTAAAATAAACTAAAAGTACAATGGAACGGTCATGGCAAAATACAGCAGAAAGGTTCAGAAACCAATAATGTTGGAAATTTCGATGGATGAAATGACCCGAAACAAGTAACACGCTTAAAACATATTACAGAACAGCAAAATGATTAATATAACTGAAGATAAAGAAGAATTAGAAATGGACATAGCATATGCTTTCGAATCCAAGTATATTAAATTTCTCGGATATCACAGAGGAACAACGTGAACTGGAAAGATAGCTACTTAAGCAAACAGAAGATTAACAAAAGATCTTTTGGGAATATTCCCTTTTATTTTTTTCAAATAATCCTTGGCAAATTAGTTTTGTAAGTTACTTTTACTAAATTTTACGAAGTCTAATTTGAGTTTTAAATAATGAACGAATACAAAAGAAGCCATAGAAACTGTCTCCTCAGCAGGTTGAAATTCTAAAAAGGAAAACTGACAAAATGTTCGATCTCAAAATTATAAACTACATCTCCTATGATTTTGGTAGAAGCTTTATCAAAAGATACTTGTCTTTTATTATTAAAGTTTAATACTATGATTTACCAAATATTGATCAACGCACCGAAACAGTGGGAAAAGTAGAATACTTTACGATGATTGATTATCGAAAACCTATTAGAAAATTCCATTAGCAGGAAGAACTCAAAGATTTGCTATATTTTGTAACATGTTGCGGAAGTTTCAGACCCTTACATTTGTCTTTCAGATTAAAGAATAACTTATATATTTTCAGTAAAGCCATGACTGAGGTTCTTGGTGTATGAGAAAAGTTTACTGTGCCATATCTGTATGATATTGCCATTTACTCCGAAAACTGGGATGATGACGTCAAGAACATAACTTCCCTTCTAAACACATTGTTGCAGCTGCTACTTGCTTTAAAACCTTATAACTTTAAAATGATTCATCTCAAGACATTTTTGAGCCAGAAATGCAAATTCGTTTAAGTAGAATCAAGTAATATACTGTTTCGTATCTTGTGTAATCAAGATATATTTTTATTCTGTTTTTAATTTGTTGAATGTTGTTATTGCTTAATTTATGCTGAGATTATGGAACATGAATTTTTCAGATTTCTTTATAATTAGATGTGGTATAAAAAGACCTTATTTTATTCTTAGGCAATTATTTTTAGTTTTACTTTCGATTCCCTCTGGATTTCAGTTTCCTTCGGGAACGTAAATTTTAATGACGTAGTATGCAAAATCTAAGTGTGTTCAGAGGAAGTTTCAAAAGTTCAAAGTTCGTTATTAGTAGTATCGGAGACAGCTCCGAATTTATGCTTATTCTAGGGTCGGCTTTGCTGTGTGCTGCTGATTTAGCGGTTTAGATAAATATAGAGCCAGTCGTTTAGCCCTCTTAATTTATTGTGATTTAAAATTTTTATTGTCTGTTCGAGTTATTTAACCACAAGTGGTAGTGAATTATAAGCACTGAGTGAGTGCCTCTTGTTTAATTAGTTAAAATAAAAAGGATATTTAAACCTCCTTCTGCAGCATATGTTCTTCAAAGAAATAGCAAGAATTGGCTACGCGGTTGTTTTTATAGGGTCTGCAATTTATGCTCCCAAAAAGACATGGACTCTACAACTGGCGCCCGAAACTATTTAGAACCATGGAAAATTCTACTGTTGACCTGGTCCCATCCACTTCCACAGTCAAAACGAACAGAGGAGCGTGCTATGAAAAGAAAGATGGAACCCCTGCTTGAGGAGTAACGAAAGGTCTGAAGTCAGCATGTAGCAACTACAAACACGTAACCCCACTTGGCAGCAATTCGTGAATAAACAAATGAGGGACTACGCCAATTCGAAAAGATAAGCAACTTTTGATTTCATTTTCAAGTATTCAGTACTATTATGTCTATGTTATGTAGCGAATTTAAATTATTAATATGTGTTTTATATTACTATTATTCTAATATTTTTATTTGTATTCATGTGTATTTTAATCTGGAAAAAGAAGTATTCTTAGGCTCTTAAGGTGTTGTTTAACTTGCTGTTCTTGAATAGGAATTGTAACAAAGGCGAGAGACGGTTGCGAGGACACACATCTGGTTTATGGCCGTTTCACTAACAATGTCGCCCTTTTAGCTCATGCGTGTGAAACGGAAGTTGCTTTCCTGTCGCTTTGTAAGTTTGCAGTTTTATTACTTCAAGACAGTGGGGGTGGCTGGTAATTGGATTTTCGTAAAAGCTTAGTTTCACTTGTTAGTTGGGGGGTCTATTTTTTTTCTCACGTTATGAGTGCAGATGTTTTTCGGATTTCATTGTCAGATTTTCTGGTGTTTGATTCGTCATGGGTGTGTCATTTTCTCAATTTAGATAACTTAAAATTCCGAGATTGGTAAGATTTAATTTTATGATTTTTTTGAAAGCCTATGAACTCACAGAGGCGGAGAAACCGAGTTTTCCTGGGTGCTTGCACCAGGCTAGAGTTCATTTTTCTGATTCTGATTTTCAAGAAGAGTAAGAGGAGAAAAAGCGGGGGCTTGACCCTTCGGGTCTTCCTTCTCGCGAGCCGCGTGAACAGCCGGCAGAGGGTATGATTTTTCTCTCGGCTTTTAGCTGGCGAGAATTTGCGTTGGCATAAGGCATAGAGCTCAGCAGAAGAATTTCGATTTCTCTTATCCCAAGAATTGCGCGGCAGATTCTCTTGGTGATCCTGACATCCTGATGCGGTATTCCTGTTTTTACCGGCTTTGAATTCCTAATTAGATTTTGTTCCAAAGGTGCTCTACGCTTATGGTGAGTTTCGGGGCTTCCAGAATGAAAGAGACTCGTGTAGGACCCTTCTAAGGTGTGCATTGCTGTTTATTCTGCCTGTGCCAGCTGCGTCGATTTTTTTTTCATCATTCCATGCTCTGGAATTTATTTATTGTAAGGACAGCTTCAATGGTGTTGCAACCAAGTCATCTTTAAAATTCGCAAGAACTGTCTGCCTCCATTAACGATGATTTTGTGAATAAAGGACAGCAGGAATAATGTGGTGCTCGAGTAAACTTTGGACGCTGGACGATCTGTTGAACTATCTAAAACTCCGTATTAATCCGTCGATGATGGCATTCTCGATCTCTTCGAATGGTCAACGAAATGAGTAGGACGATCTGTTGAACTCTCTAAAACTCCGTATTAATCCGTCGATGATGGCATTCTCGATCTCTTCGAATGGTCAACGCAATGAGTAGGACGATCTGTTGAACTATCAGCACTCCATATTAATCAGTCGATGATGGCATAGGAGTTGAATGTATGAATTTCACCCTGTGAGTGATTTTTTTTTCTGTCTTTTGTATTTAAATTGTAACCGAGTAATGATACTATATTAATATACGGTACAACCGCCTAAATTGTGAGTTATGTAATGTTAAAAAAAATTAGTACACCTAACATGAGTATAAGATTAAAAATGATATATATGTTAATTTACATCTTAAGGTTAATTTGTAGGGGACTGATCAGTTTAGCTAGTTATCATATGTTTGAATATTCTAGAAATTAATAAATGTGTTTGATATGTATTTTATGTTTCATTTGTTTAATTTAGTGTAGTTTCTATGGTCTGTCATGTCCCTCCATTTGCTTGAGCCGGGGGGCTTTTAAGAAACATGGAGTTTACTTGGATTTGGAGTTATTGATTTTCCCTTTACATAGGTTACTCACAACGCAAACCTAAAAAGTTAAATTGTACTGTACCACTATACGATTGATTGATAGATATGATATACGAATATTTATAAGAATGTGGAAATGATATATGAATATTATGAAATAGATTTTGAATTTTCTCACTGCGGTGCCAGATAAATTAACACAAAAATATCAAAATCAGATAATTCACATTCAAAAACTATTTCATAATATTCATATATCATTTCGACATTCTTATAAATATTCGTATATCATATCTATCAATCAATCGTATAGTGGTACAGTACAATTTAACTTTTTAGGTTTGCGTTGTGAGTAACCTATGTAAAGGGAAAATCAATAACTCCAAATCCAAGTAAACTCCATGTTTCTTAAAAGCCCCCCGGCTCAAACAAATGGAGGGACATGACAGACCACAGAAACTACACTAAATTAAACAAATGAAACATAAAATACATATCAAACACATTTATTAATTTCTAGAATATTCAAACATATGATAACTAGCTAAACTGATCAGTCCCCTACAAATTAACCTTAAGATGTAAATTAACATATATATTATTTTTAATCTTATACTCATGTTAGGTGTACTAATTTTTTTTAACATTACATAACTCACAATTTAGGCGGTTGTACCGTATATTAATATAGTATCGTTACTCGGTTACAATTTAAATACAAAAGACAGAAAAAAAAATCACTCACAGGGTGAAGTTCATACATTCAACTCCTATGCCATCATCGACTGATTAATATGGAGTGCTGATAGTTCAACAGATCGTCCTACTCATTGCGTTGACCATTCGAAGAGATCGAGAATGCCATCATCGACGGATTAATACGGAGTTTTAGAGAGTTCAACAGATCGTCCTACTCATTTCGTTGACCATTCGAAGAGATCGAGAATGCCATCATCGACGGATTAATACGGAGTTTTAGATAGTTCAACAGATCGTCCAGCGTCCAAAGTTTACTCGAGCACCACATTATTCCTGCTGTCCTTTATTCACAAAATCATCGTTAATGGAGGCAGACAGTTCTTGCGAATTTTAAAGATGACTTGGTTGCAACACCATTGAAGCTGTCCTTACAATAAATAAATTCCAGAGCATGGAATGATGAAAAAAAAACTCGACGCAGCTGGCACAGGCAGAATAAACAGCAATGCACACCTTAGAAGGGTCCTACACGAGTCTCTTTCATTCTGGAAGCCCCGAAACTCACCATAAGCGTAGAGCACCTTTGGAACAAAATCTAATTAGGAAGTCAAAGCCGGTAAAAACAGGAATACCGCATCAGGATGATCACCAAGAGAATCTGCCGAACAATTCTTGGGATAAGAGAAATCGAAATTCTTCTGCTGAGCTCTATGCCTTATGCCAACGCAAATTCTCGCCAGCTAAAAGCCGAGAGAAAAATCATACCCTCTGCCGGCTGTTCACGCGGCTTGCGAGAAGCAAGACCCGAAGGGTGAAGCCCCCGCTTTTTTCTCCTCTTACTCTTCTTGAAAATCAGAATCAGAAAAATGAACTCTAGCCTGGTGCAAGCACCCAGGAAAACTCGGTTTCTCCGCCTCTGTGAGTTCATAGGCTTTCAAAAAAATTATAAAATTAAATCTTACCAATCCCGGAATTTTAAGTTATCTAAATGGAGAAAATGACACACCCATGACGAATCAAACACCAGAAAATCTGACAATGAAATCCGAAAAACATCTGCACTCATAACGTGAGAAAAAAAATAGACCCCCCAACTAACAAGTGAAACTAAGCTTTTACCAGTTTCCAATTATTTAACTTAGTACACCTCCCACTGTCTTGAAGTAAGAAAACTGCCAAAGCGACAGGAAAAACGATTTCCGTTTCACACGCATGAGCTAAAAGGGCGACATCGTTAGTGAAACGGCCATAAACCAGATGTGTATTCTCGCAACCGTCTCTCGCCTTTGTTACAATTCCTATTCAAGAACAACAAGTTAAACAACACCTTAAGAGCCTAAGAATACTTCTTTTTCCAGATTAAAATACACATGAATACAAATAAAAATATTAGAATAATAATAATATAAAACACATATTAATAATTTAAATTCGCTACATAACATCTAAAAATATACAAAGTCCTTCTTAAGAGTTATCTAAATTGTTTAGACTCAAGTGAGGTTTTATTAGTTGTTGCAGCAAGAAGCTGAGAATTTTATTTTGTAAGTATAAAAAATTACGCGGTTTGGTCACGATACTGTTTTATGCAATCTGGAGAGATAAAATGATTTATTTCTAGCAACTTTGTTTAATTTGGAAATAAGAAACTGAAAACTTGCATACATATATATTTTTTTGCAATTTTGTTTGATGTAAATGTGTAATTCTGAATGCAAAAAAGTGTTGTAATTTTGTAAAACTAGTTGTAACTTTTTTCAGAACCTGAAAGTTAAAATTTATCGAAATCTAAAATCTAGGAGGAGAAAGAAGCTCGCTTAGGTATGTTAAATGCTAGTTAGGCTCTGCGGCTCAACACAAAGTTAATGCATATTGAATAAATACACTAGGATGAGTTTGGGCATAGGGAGTTTGCCGAAATATAGTGTGTTTGAGCTTTTTAACATGTAGATTGTTGGTCAGAGGCAGACGCTGTTGTGTAAACGCTCCACTTTTACCTTGCGTTTAAAAATTTCAGTACACGCATATGCTAGAGACCTAAGGGGTGGAAAATTAAACTAGTGAAAACGAGGTTTTATGAATTGTCTACAAATGAACGTATTATCTAAAACTACTAATAATGCTGATTCCTTCCAGATCTACTGGAAGAACATGAGATTCAATGCAAATGTTGTTAGTCAAGATCAAGTGGCTTTCCTTGAATTGAATTGATATATTGAAAAACTTAAAGTATTTAGTAGCATTATATTGTAAGGCTGGCTATTGAAGTTTAAGCTAGAATTTAATGTTTTCGAACAGGCCGTTTAAGGAACTTATTTTTAAATATTTAAATTCTGGCGGGAAATATTGTAAATACCTTAATTTTATTCTAACCAATTATTTTTAGTTTGACTTTTCCTTTCTTCATGATTTCAGTTCCCTGCTGGAATGTAAATTTTAATGACGTGTTATGCAAAATCTAAGTGTGTTCAGAAAAAGTATTTAAGCTGCGTTTCAAGAGTTCGTGAGGAGTAGTAGCGGAATTCGTTCCGAATTTATGCTGCTTGTTTGAAATACCTTTCTAGTTGGTGCTGGAAGCTTCTTCAGATTATATTGATATTCTAGGCTCGGCTTTGATGTGTGCAGCCGATATAGTGGTTTAGATAAATAAAGATCCGGTCGTTTAGCCTTTTTATTTTACATTTTTATTTTCTGTTCGAGTTATTTAGCCATAAGTGGTGGTGAATTGTGAGAGCCGAGTGAGTGCCTCTTGTTAAGTTAGGTCAAATAAAAAGGTTATTTATAACTTCTTCTACAGTAACTGTTCTTCAGAGGCATAGCGAGAATTCGCTACGCTGTCTTTTTTACGTAGGGTCTACAATTTATGCTTCCAAAAACACAAAGGCCTCTACAGTATATGCTTATAATTTTATGTTTGGCCTGCATTTATTTTGCTTAGATTAAGTTCGGACTCAGCTGGGCAACTTTATAAGCTCCATGAAAAGATAATATGACAGAAAAACAGGCGAAAAAAGAACCGTTATTTCTGGTGTAAGGCTCGAATGATGTAAAATATATTCGCATATCACTGCATCATGTTGTAGCCATTTCTTTTAATGACTGACGTGTAAAAATATCAAATAACGAAGCAAAATATACCGTTTATTTTGGCGAGTTCTTCGACGATGTAAAAAGAAGTAGTACCCTTTATTATATTGTAAATAGATCCAGGAGAACCATATATATCACTAGAAATTGTTTGGTAAATTTCAAACACGTTAGAGGCAATTGGCGAAATACCGTCAAATATGTCAAAATATTTCCAACTTTGAGCTTGGAAACTCGACAGAAGAAAGAAACAAAAGAAAGTTGCGAGAAATACTATGAAAATCCATTCTGCTACACTTTGCAGGAATAATTTCCACTGGAATCATGTCTCCACTAGCGAGACAATCGATGCGGACCTCGCTGTCACTGGCTTGAACGTCAAGTGTAAAAAATGCATACAGTAAGAAGTTTGGGACTTATAGCTCTATAAAATATCCTATGATTTGTAGAAGGGTTTTTAACAAATGACGATGTGAGTTTTCTACATGCATTTTCGAGAATATCTGGTTCTTGTGAAGCTGTGTTCTTAAAATGAAATCATTGTGCTCATTCCTGCTTCTCGTGTTGCTTTAGCAACGTCTTGAACAGTTCTGGAATCACATTTTACATTTCTTCTGATTTTATATCAGACTGGCGGCTCCCAGCTTAAATTTAAAGACGTTACGAAGAATTGTGATTCCTTTAAAAATATAGATATAATAATTACCTGCATTGAATTTAATTTAGAAAATCATATTTTAGTGAATTCTAATACCATTAGGGAAAATTCGAATGAAAAAAAAATGATTTCCCAAGAAATCGGACTATGCAATAAGCATGAGTGAAAATTTCAAGTATAGGTAACCCTCGTATAACACCGTAGATAGGTTCCTAGAAAATGCCGTGTTGTGTGAAACCGTGTTGTATGAGACCAGAGGCAGTATAAAAAGGGGGGGGGTACGTTCCGAAAATTTATTGAAAACAATTTTTTTAATTATACATAAACAACTTAATTTTTATTAAAAATATATATGTATAACACAAAACAAAAAGTATTACATATTTTAATTTAACGCAAATTTAGTTTAATAAATTATTTCGTTGCCATTGCTCAGTATAATCAACAGAGAACGTTTTTTTCTTGGGTGGAATGAGATAGCTTTCACTTTCAGAATTTCTTTCTTCATTTAAAGTTCTGGCATTTTCATCCCTCTTTAAAAAATTTGTAATTTTACTTTGCTTACTACTTCTTACCGGATCGTTTTAAATTTCTCGATATAGAGCTAGACGGTTTTGCAGCTCCCTTTTGAATTTACGGCTTATTTCAGGGTAAGGGTCTGCACTCAAGAAAAATATTTCGAGATTTCAGCTAAGCCTAGGCCTTGTTTAATTTTTTAATGTTCAATTATTAACTTCACAATCTTCATCAGTGGTAGTGTCCTCAGAATCGTTTTGATTCACAGCTTCGGATGCCATTTCTATCAAATCTTCGTCAATTTCTTGTTCCGCTAATAAATCTTGAACGTCCTCAATAGCCCTGTTCACGAAACCTTCGCCTCCGATTGATTTAGCAAGTTCTAATATTCCACCAATTTCATTTTCTGACGACTCACGCATGTTTTCTATTTCAACTGAAGAGAAGTATATCTTCTTCTAACATGCATTTGCTGATGCTTTCAGTTCTTTCAGCGATAAAGATACGATGTCGATTCATTTCTTGATCGAAAATGTCTTACAAGCTTCCATTACATTAATCGATTTTGAATCGGTTACGTCTAAAATTTACTGTAATGTTATTGTTACGTAATATGTTTTAAAGCTATAAATAATACCTTGATCCAATGATTGGAGTAACGAAGTAGTGTTAGTGGTAGAAACATAATTTTAACATTAGGATGATTCAAATCTTGTGGGTTTTCCATGTGTGAGTGGGTTACAAGTTTAAAATTCATTTTAATTTTTGGATTTCAAACACGGTTGTTTCGAATAGTGTTTCTTCCATCTTTATTACTCAAGAAGATTTTAGATGCAAGCTAGAAAACATACATTGAAAGAATAAGATTGTTGATCAAATTGATAAGCGATTAAAAGAGTTATTAAATATCAACTGAAGATACAGTTGAAAATAACTAAAACATGAAAGGAGAATATGGTTGCTGAAAAAGGGGTTTGAAGTTGATCGTTAGATAATTTTTATATTGTTTACGGTGTGATTCAAAAATATCTGGCCAAATTGTAAAGGCAAGGTAGAGGAGAACAAAATAATGAGAATTTGCAGTGAAATGTTTGTACGGAAATTGCATGTTTAACAGGTATAGGGCAGCGGTTTTCAACCCATTGAATAACGCGTACTATCGAAACCAAAATTGAAAACCTTTAGTACTACTACTACATTTTACAATGATTACTATTCAATTTCTCAATGGAAATATTAAAAAAAATATATTATGCCATTTGCACAACCCATTGGCTATTTGTATTAAATACGCACACATGAAAAGTATTACATTAAAAATTGGTTACCATTTTAATTATCAAAATTTAAGTTATGATACTTTAATTCTAAAATACAATGTGGAATTTGGGCCTGTTTAAGAGAGATCAATTTCTTTGTCTGGTCTTATTTCACTTAGTTTTAACCGTAAATTAAGATCAACTTTTAATTTTATTCTGCATTTATTTTTCAGATATAACAGGGGAGAAAATCATTGTTCACACAAATAGGTTATGCAAAAGGGCAGTAAAAATTTAATAACTTTCTTTGAAATGTCTTTAAATTCTTTTTCTCAGTACAACCAAAAGTTAAGAAGTGTGTTATTTTTTAAATCTTCAGTTAGAGTTCGATCGCAGGAAATTTCCGTCAATTGTTATTTTTCTTCAGGAGATAAAATTTCAGGCATATTTGATAAAAAAAGATTTCTAATCTAATTTTCTTTATCATAATCCTCGGCAAAAGAATCGTTGGAATTATTCATCAATAAAAAAAAAATTTAATAGCGGATGCTAATTCTTTTATTTTCAAATTATTTTCGGTTAGAAAAGTTTCTATGAGTATTAAAAAGCTTAAAATATTATTATCCAATTTTTTAATTATTAGCTCGAGTGTTTCATTATTGCATTTTTTTATCTCTAATGATAAACAAATTAACACTTTGTAATCCTAAATTTAATTCATTTAACTTTCCAAAAATATCAGTAAAATATGATAAACACATCAAATATAATTCACTAAACAAACAGTTTTGCAACTCAAATTTTGAATCACAGAGAGAAATTTGAATTCCAGATCGAAGTTCAAAAGGACGATTTAAAACTTCGTCTCTGGATAACCACCTTACTTCGTAATTTAACAAAAGCGTTTCATGCTCACTGCTCATCTCTTGGCATGAAATCGTAAATATTCTTGAATGTGATGCTCGGCTTTTAATAAAATTAACAATTTTCACAGCTTGATTCAAAACAATTTTAAGGTTTTTGGGGACTGTTTTCGCTACTAAAAATTTGCGGTGAATAGAGAAGTGAGTAAATTTAGTTTCAGGTGCGACTTTCTTTATTTGAGAAATAATACCGGAATGCTCTCTTATTAAAACCCGACCTCCTCACTGCATACAGAAATGCACTTATTCCAATGAATATTATTCTTAGACATAAAATTGTCAATACTTTGAAAATTTCAATGCAGTTGCTCGATCATGAAGAGATTCACAAAATAAATACATTTCGGAAATTGTTTATTCTCTTCGGTGGGTGATAAACAATGCAGCACACGGTTTGCTTACAAACACATCATACAAACTATAACATTTTGTAAAAGAACTGTGTTTTTGCAAAACTTATTGAAATAGATTATTTTGAGTATTTATTTGTCAAGTGACATAAGAAAGAGATCCGTTATTATACTGTATCTATAAAGTATTTTAACTAATTAAATTTATGAATTTTAATTCTCTGTCTATAATATTTACTTATCCGCAGGCATTTGTTTCACCTTTATCTTCTTATTTTGAAACACTTTCTGTTTTAAAACCGTCAAGTCAATATATTTTAAAACCTCCTTTCATGACTAATAAATATAAAATATATTATCTACTCTATTTCTAAATAATATTCATAATTCAGATAATGTTCATGTGTGCTGTAATATTTAGTTCTTTACGAAATTCAACTATATATGACTATTGTGGTGCCTAAATATTTATTCATTATCATTTTATTTCAGTTTGGAAATCAAAATTTTCAGCAAACAATTAAATCTTGAAATTTTCATCCAAAAGTATTCTTATTTATGATAACTTTGACGCTTTTGTTAAATTTACGTGCCATAATTTCCAGGAGCAAACTCTTCCCGCAGGTCAGTCTACTCTAAATAATTTAGTACATAATTCTCTAGTAGAGAACTAACACAAAAATTGCACCATTTCTTTAAAGAAATATTATGTCTTTTGTCATGACAGACACTACAAATAATTTGCAAAATGCAAACTCAGTTTCAAACATTTTAAAAAAAAATTCTGTTCTCTAGCGCAAAGTTCTAACAATCATATAAATTTTTACTGTTTTAAAATAAGCTTAGTTCGGTTACCTTACCTTTAAGTTAGGTTACTTATATATGACAAAGCACATAAAGGCTATCTGCTTAAGAAGAAGGATACCTTCACGGAGGACGTTCTGAGGGAAATTGGCTGGTGATACATGGGAAGAACCTTGAAAAGTCAACGATGGAGCCAATCCATTCCACTAGAAATGAATTCTTAGTATTCAGCGATCTTAATCATTCGGCCGCTGGTGGGGGAAAGCTACCGAAGCAATTATGAATATATGAACTTTATTGTAAATGATTATGCATAATAGACATAAAAATCAATAATAGACATTATACGTAATATGCAAAATTACCATAGCAAATTGTAACAACAAATGTCAAAAGGGTAAAACGAATGCAATCTGCCCTTGTATGGCCATGTAAATGCTCTTGTTAACATCCTAAAAAGTTCCCGAGGCGGCCTCTTGAGGCCTCAGGGAGTTGTTCCTGGTTAGTGGAGGGCGCGGGACACATGCCTGTTTACCTCTGTTATAAACATCATGCGTCCCCGTCCTCCGTTACCAACCAACCAACCAATAGACATTATACGAATATTAGAACTGCCTTGTGAATTCTTAAAACTCTAGTATTGAATATTACCAAATGCTGAGAGGGCATTCAGGTAGTTAGCAGAATTCCTTAAAATCGGAGAAAAGTTAAATATGATTTAATTAATAAAACACCTATCTTAAGTAAAACACGTTTTGTAATTATTTTTCACCTCGATAGAAACCTTTTTCATTCATAATTATTTTAATGCGCTGTCCTCAATGCTCTCAAAATTATGTTTGGCTACACAGCAAATGTTTGCGAAGTCTAAATTATTTAATGTTTTCAAAATGAATATAAATTAAAAATACATAAAATAATTCAAAGATACACGAAATAATAAAAGAAATACGTAATGTGCCAGTACTCTTGATTGTGCTACATGGTGTAGGAAAAAATGATTGATTAGATTTAAAGAAATTAAGTCCATTTCATTTCAAAAGATGTATTAAGGTAAAAAAACAAAATAAAGTATGCGCTGATAATTATTGTTACGACTACTAGAGGGGAATGTATGATTTCAAAACTTAAATCGAATTTTGATGTGAAGAACAGACTAAGAAGTAAGATTCGAATTTTTGACAGATGGACTTTAGCAACTTATTTGAATAAAATAGATAGGTAGATTTTTCTCATTTAGCAAAACCATAAATTTATTTAATGATTAAATATAACATGTAACTGCATGTGTACGCTTTAACATTAAAGACACGAAAGAAATTATATTCACTTTCTTAAACTCCATTCGCATGTTTTATTTATGAGAGATGATTTGAATTAATTTGAATAAAATTGATATCGCCTTCTATTGTTACTATTTTTCAGGTTGGTTGACCCGTTTATTTTAAAATATACAATAAACTTGCAAAATTTCGTATTTAAACTATGTTCACAAATTTATTTCTAAATTACTCTTGATCCTTCAAAATAAAATTGATTTTTTAAAATGTATTTGTATTTAGAATTCGAACAAAGTAAAATATTTTTAGATTTTGAAATGATACATATTTCATATTAAGATATACTATATTAAGCTAGCAAATAAATTATGTATGCCTTTTAAGATACTCATTATGATAAATTAGATACATACTTAATATAAGGAATGAAATTAATGTTCAGAAAAGAAAATTGAAATTGATTTGATGAATTTTTAAACTACCAAATATTTATTCTACTTAAATTGTTGATATAGCTGTGCTTGATAAAAAAATAACGCATTATTTTAAACTTGCCACATCGGTGTGGTGTATTTAATTATGGCAAAGCACACTAGGGCTATCTGCCTAAGGGGAGGGATGCTTTCGTGGAGGACTTTCTGAGGGAAACTGGCTCGTATACACGTTACACATAGGGAAAACCACGAAAACACCCATGCAGCCAGCCCGTTCGCGGGATTCGAACCTCGGACCGAACTACCAGTGTTCAGCTATTTTACCGCTCGGCCGCTGGTGGGCCCACTTGCCACATCGAGTTGTAATTAAATTTATAACAGTATTACTATTCAGATTGAATGAAACTTCTAAAATTTAAAATAACTTAATTTTATTTTGTACAAAATCTTAGTTTAATATCTTGCATAGGCATTGCTTGTCTTAAAACATATTTACATAACACTTTAAGGGAAGCACTCTATAACCATTCTAAGACATACAGGGTGGTTATAATTAAAGTTCTACTTTTAAATGATCAAAAAAGGAAAACTACTAGAGCAAATGGTTATCAAATTTGGTAATCGTGTAAAGGAGGTATTGGAATTTATTTTTCTCGAGGAAAAGTTCAAAAATTCATCATCAGGATAAAATCTCGCTATATACAATATTACTAAACGAAACTCAGGTCAAAATCTAACTTAACCTTTTTTTTTATACGGATTTAACATGCTGTATAGCCTTAAGAAACATTGACCTAAACAAAATTACCATTAAAAGGAGAAACAAGTAGAGTGCACCATCTGTGTAACTGAGAAATCCGTCCGCGAAAATCACAAATTAGCAATTATAAAATGTGAGATCGCAACTCACACGCAAATGTGTGCGCAATCTGGAATTTTTTTTTTTTTTTTACAAATCGCTAATTTGTGATTTTTGAAGGCTGAATTCTGTCCTCAGACATGAAAATATCGGTTTAAAACATTTTTAATCGTTTCTAAACTGTTCGTGGGGGTTAGGCAAAACCTCAATGGCTTGTAATCGGCTTACGGCATGAAGAAGCAAATGACTTAACGCAAATGCGCTTTACACATCATTTGATTTTTCAAATAAAAGTGAGTGCATTTGTCAGAGTTCACACTGTTACGAATCGACATGTCTGTAACCAAACAGTGCCGTTTCTGCCGTTTCTGCTAGCAACCTAGAGAAACTGGATAGATTAAAACTCTCAGCTGCCAGAACTATTACTGGTCTCCATAATTGCTGCCCTAGGGACATAGTTCGAACTTCATCCCCCAGACTTCGGAGTAGGTATTTTTTGACCAAATACTTTACTAACCTCAGCAGTTAGCAAAGTACTTGGTCTCTCTTAAGACAACAGCAATCGTCGTCTTAAGAGAGAACGCCCGCAGAGCGGTGTTGAAAGTGAAGAATGGCTGCAAATTGATGTTGAACATGACTCTCTGGCTCGCTATGCGGAGTTTTATGGGAAATTTAGTGATAGAGTTTTCTTTATGACCAAACGTTGCTCGTGTACTAAGAAAGGTGCACAGCACCTTGATTATTTTAGATAGTTGGCTCTGGGGACTGTATGCAAAATTTCCAGTGATGTGTTTCGGATTTACACTGAGAGTAGCAGGGAAGATGGCTCTGGCTCGGGTATCGAAATATTTATAAGGCAAGGGAGTGGAATCAGGATTTGTAGGAGAAACTCTGACTACTGCACCTCTTTTCCCGGCAGAACACATTGCTACTGAGTGGACCTTGAGTTATTGTGCCAGTTATGGAGTCAGTACTGACATCTTGATTCTGAGCGATAGCCGGAGCTCTATACAGCACTTGGCTCAATGGTGGGTAGTTACGTTACGGAGGACGGGGACGTCTGGTGTCTAACAGAGGTAAACAGGCATGTGTCCCACGCCTCTTCTCTAACTAGAGCAATAGCTCGCTGGAGCCCCACAAGGGTGTACCAGGAGGTTATTGTAGGAAAGTACACGGCCTTACAAGGGTATTAGTAGGATTGTATTACAGATTGAAGAAACAAGCTCTGGTGTTACAGATGATAAGTAGTTAAAGTAAAAATTTAAAAGTACATACTCATAAAAACACATAAATACACATAAATAACTAATACGCAAAACGCAAATCGCACAATACATAAACACACAACATATAAAACAGGTACATGCACATAATCACTTAAAGTACAAAAAGACATAAATACATATTAATACGCATGAATACAGATGGAAATGCACAGGTACATAGACTCACGAAAGGCATATGAGAATATAGTGTAAGTGATATGAGTGCATGTTGACATATCAAATCAAATAGATTAGAAATGGGACAATAACTATAAATCTACAAGTGTTATGAACGGTAGGTCACGTAATGGCATGTTAATTTCTCAATTGGAGTACATAAAGTCACATGAATGATGGAACACAAAGATAGTGTTGGGGAGTTCTGCTGTATATAAATATAAGTACACTTTCATCATTATGATTTTTATATACGTATTGAATGAACATTGGTACACTTTGAATGATGAGTCCGTGAATACTCATGTGTGAAGATGAGTGCAGTTAGATTGCATAAGGCGTTGATCATTTTACCGTCAAACCCTAATATAGCATTTATTAATAACACTGATTAAAATAACACGAGGATGCTGTAGCACTAACTACTGGGATACTGTCCCAGCAATTAGTGCACCGGGAAGCGCAGAAACGTGAGGCGCATTGAACTGTAAGGCACACAAACGTTCACTAACACTGCACTTTTTCTTTCTTTCCACCGACAGCGAGGCAGCCGGTCCACTGGGTAGTTAGCATATCGGCCAGGTAGCCCCGCTGACGGAAATAACTTGAACAAAAGACACACTTATAAATACATATTGTGCTCAAGACGACTGCTGGGGGCAGTGCAAACAAATGCTGGACGAAGACGATAGCGCATGATGGAAGAAGGGTGCATTGCGGGCGTGAAGAACAATTCCAGTTACATATTTACAGAGTAATGGATAGGTGGTTACAAATACTAAAAGTAATAAGAAGTAAAATACTAGAAAGTAAAACAATGCATAAAATAAAAAAAAGGCAAAACAGTGGAAACAATACATAAAATAAGGCAAAATACTTAGTTCAAGGTTCATAATTCAAGGTTTACAGTTCAAGAAGATAAATATATACAGGGAATAAGAAAAGCCGAATAAGCTAACTTAAGATAAAATTAATTCGCTACAGGTACAGAGCATACAGGGGCTGTGCTGGTGACGAGGATGGTGGCTGAGAATTACTCCGGCCTGTCTGAGATTATGCGTGCAATGTTTATGCAATCGCATATGCGTTTCAATGCATTGCGATTTTTTGAAGTAGCTTCGGCCCATGCATGGATGTGGTTTGCTACTGGTTGCCTAAGATGATATTTAGCGGTCTCTCTGCAAGCGAACAGATAGTGGTCCGGATCTCCTACCATCCCGCATGAGCAATGCTCGTTTTCGCGTCGTCTGAAGCGATGCAGGTAAGTCATGAAGGGACCATGTCCTGTTAGATACTGAGTGAAGTGAGACGAGCCAGATTTTAGAAGCCGGCAGACTTTTGGAAAAAATCTGTAAACTCTTCTGCCGGTGGTTTCTGTCTCCCACAGACTTTGCCAACGTTTGAGTAATTCTCTCTCGAGCTCAGCTTTTAAGAACGAACCCGGGAGAGGCAGGTCAAGTGTGCAAACGTGGGGGTCAGTTGCTGCTCTTTTGGCTATTGCATCTGCAATTTCATTACCCAGTATTCCAGTGTGGGCAGGTACCCACTGGAGTTCAGGCCTATAGTATTTAGGTGTTCTTAGTAAGAGTTTTTGTATGGCCCTGACGAGTGGATTTTTACTACATTTGCCTTGGATTGCCTGGAGGCTAGAGGCTGAGTCTGAATATATACTGGAATAGTTATTTTCCAGTGCGTAGACAAGTGCAGCTTTTAATGCAATCAGTTCAGCCTGAAAAACTGAGTTGTGGTGCTTAAGCTTTCTTTCCCAGGTCTTTAAGATCTGGTTCCCAAGTAGAACACAGTATCCGCTACCGGTGCCACATTCTCCTTTGGAACCATCGGTGTAGATTGCAGTGGCGTTGAACCACGTTGGTGACCTGCAGTTAATCGAGATATTGAATTCGGCCGGGTGGCAAGGTGGCTCGGGAATGCTTTGCTCATAGTCAGTGTAAACATAAGTCCTATCCCATAAACTTATTGTCTCTTTGAGTCGGAGCACTCGCACTATTGCACTCTTGCGCTGAGCTAAGAGATGCAGAGGCGGTAGTCCTGAAATCACGTTTAGAGCATTAGTGGGCGAGGTTTTATATCCTCGGGTAATGCTCAGGAGGAATGGTCTTTGTGCTGAGCGTAGCAGATTCTCCATTTTAGTAGTGATCGTTATGCCCCACATGGAGGCTAGATGTAGTGCAATACGTTCAGCAACTACAGAGTACCACGTCTTAAGCATCCTCGAAGAAACTCCCCATGTTGGTGCTGCTGTTCTGAGCATGGAATGAAATATCCTGTGAAGTCGTGCCTTGACCTCCTTTAAATGTGGCATCCAAGTCAATGTGTCGTCAATTATAACTCCAAGGTACCTCAAGTTTCTGACTATTTGAATATTTTTCCCATGAAGATTGATGCACGGGGTTCTTCGATGGCGCTTACCTGGACAGATAAGCATACCTTGGGTTTTTGAGTTGGCAATAGTTAACTTATGGTCATTGGCCCATTTGGCCATCTTGTCCATTGCTTTTTGTGCCCTAGTCTCATATGCGTTGCGGCTGTGCCCTTTGGTTACCAGCAAAAAGTCATCGGCATAAGCCAGTATTTCCGTGTGAGGATCTGTGTTAAAGAGGGTCGGCGCTGTGTCCGCTACAAGATTCCAGAGCAGTGGACCCAGACAGGATCCTTGAGGACAGCCTCTATTGATGGAACGTGAGTGTACTCCTGCGTCCGTAGTGGCTTGTAAGCGGCGATCACTTAGGTAGCTGTAAATAAGGTCAAAGAGAATCTTAGGGCTACCCATGTCTGTAATCTCTTCAGTACATCGGGCCACCACAACGAGTCGAAAGCGCCCTGTATATCCACAGAGATAATGAGACTATGTTGGTTATTTATTCTGTTATTTGCTATTAATTTTCGTAGGTGCTGCAGCGCGTGATCCACCGATCTGCCAGGAATGAAGCCGTATTGTTTGTCATTTATGCTTTGTCCAGACAGGATATAGTGTTTAAGTCTTTGAAGGACGACTCTTTCTAGTACTTTACCCAAGGCAGGAAGAAGGCAAATAGGCCGGTAAGACGTTGGTACATTAGGGTCTTTTTTCGCTTTGAGGAAGAGCACCACCTCACCAAGTTTCGTGCCGGCTGGGAAATATCTGTTGCGCCAACATGCAGTGATGTAGGCATGCAGTAACTCCGGATGCATACTGTTAATGGCTTGCAGAATGCCATTATCTATCCCATCAGGACCTGGTGCTTTATTGGTGTTTAACGCTTTAACAATGTCGCTTATTTCTTTGGCGTTAGGCAGTGGTTCAAAATCTGTTTTCTTGGTATTGTAATATTGCTCAACGCTGGCTCTGATATTTCTTTGTGCGGGATTATCTGTGTCTGCGTTATCAGGTCTAAAGATATTGTCCAGAATGTGCGCAACTACTTCTGTGCTAGTTGCTGCTCCGTGGCTTATTGTGGCAGTAAGATTAGTAGGTGTAAACATCTTGTCATGTGCAATACGGAAGACAGTTCCGAACTTATTCGCAGTGTTGGTACAGAACTCTTTCCAGAATGAAAACTTCGCTTTTGCAATCTGTGTTTTGTAAGCAGCTCTGTGCTTTCGAAAAATTAGCGAGTGTGTCCCTCTTTCTAAGGGATCCTTGCATGCTTGCATTTTGCGCCTTAGGGCACGGACTTTGCTGCGTTCAGCAGTCAGCGTGGTGCTCCACCAAGGAGTGCATTTCGGGGCTGCGTAATGTTTCCTTTTCAAGACTTTTTCGCACACTGAGAGCAGTGTTTGCATAAGATCTTCATGCATGGCGTCGATGTCTTTACTACTGTTGCAATTGTTACATTGTGCCACGAGACTTTCAATATGGGTTGAAAGTGAATCTTTAAATTTGTTCAGGTTTATATACTTCGTTTTCCATCTGTTCTTTGTTATAAATTGGTGCTCCGAATCTATTCTGAACTCAATGTAGCGATGGTCACTGAACGAGGGAGTTTCGCTAACCTTCCAATTGTGAATATTATTAAGAATACCAGTGGTGGCTAAAGTGATATCAGGCCACCCCTGAGCCCTGGTAGTCCAGTATGTAGGAGGGCTGTCGGTGGGGTTGACGACAGCAAGGTTATGAGAAGTGATGAAGTCAAGGACAGGGCAAGCACGCCTGTTTTCCTCTGGCGCACCCCATAGAGGGCTAGCAGCGTTAAAGTCCCCAGCGATTATCTTATTCCTAGTCGGAATCATCATGACTTGTTCCAGCTCCTGGAGTGCAGTGACAATGTCGTGCGAAGGAGCAAAATACACGCTGGTGATGGCAATTTGACCATAAGGCCCTTCCAGTTGTACAGTAAGAAAATGTTTGTTCACATGCTGTTGAAGGGATTACACACATATCATTAATGAGGCATTACACATATCACTAAGGAGATGTTATGCACTTGTGAATTATTAGTATTGCACACTCTAAATTGATGGGCATGGGAGCTCAAACACGCAAAGCTTTGGTGATGAGCAGAAACTGTAAAATCCATTGGACTAGTTGTAGAGCTTTAGTACGGTTGGCAGAGGTCTTCGTCTAATGCCATGATACTATTATGATACTAATTCAGAAGTCAAACAACAAAAATCAGCGTTATACCTACAAAATTTTCACAGGACTAGTTTCGATGGTTTTACCGAACCATCATCTTCAGCTGCAAAACCGCAAATGAACAAGATAGGAAATAATGATTAGATAAGATAAGAAAGCCTGGACAAGAATAAGCAAGTGGCGCCATCTGTTGGCGAAACCAGAACTAAAACATAATTTCTCTAAAAGCCGAAGGCAAATTTGGATTGGAATTAGGATCGTTAACTAGAACAGAAAGATTTTTATGAATGTGAAATGCCTCTAGAAAATCCAGTTCTCCAATGGAAGATGTTTTTTGAATAATTTTGGCAGCAGAAAAATTGAAAGTGTGATTTTCGGACCAACAATGTTGAGCAACAGAAGACTTCTGTGTTTCCTTTTTTCTAACATATGCCTCATGTTCTTTGACGCGAAATTTTAAGGCTCTCCTAGTTTGGCCAATGTAAATTAAACCACACTGGCAAGGAATCCTATAAATACCCCAGGAATTCATATCCGGAATGGGGTCCTTGAGTATAGAAGTTGGAATTTTATTGATGGGAGAATAAACAACCCGAAAGTTAAACTTCTGCAAAATATGTGCAACTTTATAGCTAATTGATGGAAAGAAGGGAATGACAACAGAATTTTTATAATCTCCTAAAATAAGAGTGTGGCTTTTGGTGTGTTGAGATGAGAATTTTTTAACTGCTTGATTAATAATGTTGGGTGAAAAGCCCCTGTCAATAGCTATTGCTTTTAAATAATTTAGTTCTTCATCAAGGGCTAGTTTGAAGAGCAAACTTGAAGAGCACGGAAAACATAGGAATAAAATGAAGCTAACTTTTGTTTAGTCGGATGACATGATTTAAAGTGTGGTGGAAGGCAAACCGATGAAGGTTTACGGTAAACTGTAGTACTGAAGTTGGATGTGTTACGTGTGACCAGAATGTCGAGAAACGGAAGAGATAGAAACGGGTATTTATAGGATTCCTTGCCAGTATGGTTTAATTTACATTGGCCAAACTAGGAGAGCCTTAAAATTTCGCGTCAAAGAACATGAGGCATATGTTAGAAAAAAGGAAACACAGAAGTCTTCTGTTGCTCAACATTGTTGGTCCGAAAATCACACTTTCAATTTTTCTGCTGCCAAAATTATTCAAAAAACATCTTCCATTGGAGAACTGGATTTTCTAGAGGCATTTCACATTCATAAAAATCTTTCTGTTCTAGTTAACGATCCTAATTCCAATCCAAATTTGCCTTCGGCTTTTAGAGAAATTATGTTTTAGTTCTGGTTTCGCCAACAGATGGCGCCACTTGCTTATTCTTGTCCAGGCTTTCTTATCTTATCTAATCATTATTTCCTATCTTGTTCATTTGCGGTTTTGCAGCTGAAGATGATGGTTCGGTAAAACCATCGAAACTAGTCCTGTGAAAATTTTGTAGGTATAACGCTGATTTTTGTTGTTTGACTTCTGAATTAGTATTTATTCGGCGTGTTATTGTGTCTTAATTACTATTATGATGCTGGAGATTGAATTAACCGCTCCTTTACTCTTTATAAGGAACCGGTGATAGGCCTCCCTATTATTTGTAGGTAGCGGGAGGTGGTGTGCAGCCGTGAAAGGGTAATCAAGTACACTGCTCAAAAAAAAAAATGAGACAGTGCTATATCTCCCGTTCTACTGGGCCGATTGACAAAATTCAAACTGCGTTTTTCATGTCTCGAAAGCGCGACTTAGGATATATATTAGATTTATATATAGCACTATTCTAACATAGGTATTTTGACACAAAATCGGACTTTTTCAGAAATAACATACCAATTTTTTTACATATTTCGATTCTACGTCTCAAATTATGCCAGAATACCAAGTTTTGTAAAAATCGTACAAATAGTTTTAAAAATATTAGCTCTCAAAATTTTAGCTCCTCAATGTTAATTGAATTTAGCAAATATTTATTAATATCTCTTTTTTTATTAAACTGTTTTTATTTTTTCTCTCACATTTCGAAATTTTGGTTCATTCCAAATAAAATTTACCCATTTTTTGCGTTTTATTTTTTAAATTTCTATTTTTAAATAATTTCTATAGATATTTCGAAAAACATTTTGAATTATAACCTATAAAAATTTACCATCATCTTAAAGTAGGTGTATTTTTAAGCATATCTGCAAAAAATTAGACTTTTTTATTCAAAATTTTCTAAGATATACACGAATTTACATAATTTCGCATTTTGAAATTTGGCACTTTTTTTTTGAGCGATAATAACGCCAAATGTGGTCTATGGATTTTTGTTACACTGAATTGCCACAGCTATTTTTAACCTTAAACTTCAAGTAAAATTTTACAGAGAATTAATTATATGACATTTTTTCCCTCAATGATGCGTAATAAATATTTATTAATACTATATGAAAGGCTATTTTTTAAATTATAGATGATATTATTCAAATTTTTAACTATTTTTTTTTTTAATTTCTCTCGTATCTTTTCTTTTTTTTAAAAAAATTAAGAGTAAGTTTTTGTAAGAGTAAATTTTTACCTTCGGCGTTTTATCGTCTGCTACTTTACTTCGTTTAAATCGAATTGTCTAAAACTGAGAATTTTCGTTTGATATTTATTTGAATTTTATGACATTAACTGCATAATTTATTTCTAAACAAACTGTTGCTTTTGAAGTGGCTGAAAGAGCGGCTGATACTATTATCCATATTTTTAAAGCACAATATATTTTTATAGAAACATTATATTTAGAATAATCATTTTTTATAAAAGTCAAATTATGATATAAACATACAACCCTCTAGAGACTGAATTAATGGAAGTTCAATGGTTATGTAGAAATGATCTGCAGCTACTTAATGGCTGGATAAGTCAGCAGATTCTATGGACAAGTAAGAATAATTATATAAACGACACCAACATTCTGGATTCAATAAACAACGAGGATACGATGTTTACTAAATGAATTTAAGAAGTTTTAAAACATAAAAAATCAACTCATTTTTTCCCTAAAATGTATTTTTGTGCGTAGCGTATTTTCATTATATCCTTAAAATTCTAATTTGGAATTAATTGACAAGAACTGAATCCTAATCATCAGTAATATAATAAGTAATTATTACGGTTATTAATAAATCCTTCTTATAAAGTAATTGCAAATATTTCAAAAAACTTTCTGTCTGAATGCAAACATTTTTCTATGCAAATATTTTTAATTTTATATTAATCAAGATTGCACACCATATTACTTATTTCTACTTCAATTCTTACCGTCAGTTCTAGTAGAATTTACAAATCAATTATATTTAATTAAGGATTGGATTGGATTATTTAATTATAGCAAAGCACACGAGGGCTATCTGCCTAAAGGGAGGGATGCCTTCGTGGAGGACATTCTAAGGGAAACTGGCTCGTAGACACGTTACACATGGGGAAAACCACGAAACCGCCCATGCGGCCAGCCCGTTCGCGGGATTCGAACCTCGGACTGAACTACCAGTGTTCAGCGTCTTTACCGCTCGGCCGTTGGTGGGCTATTTAATTAAGGAATGACCATCTAAGTTAAGAAACAGCGTACCGTAACAACATTTCAATTATTGGCGCCGTATCTTTCATGTTACTCCCGATTGGCTAGCTACATGATTTTTAATGAGTATTCGGATTTTACTAGTAACTTCACTTGGAAATCGCGCTTAAACTAGGTTAGTTGGTTATTTGAACATAGAAAGAACATGGGAGCTATTTGATTAAGATGCTTTCATAGAGAATCTTTGTAAAGAGAACCTAAAAACTACGAAAACCAACCATGCAGCCTGGGTTAGACTGAGCAGCAAACAATTAGTATTTAACAATCTTTTCTTTTTCAAATGCTAGGCAACTGATGAGGCTCCAATTTAATATTTTATTTGTAAATATTTAAAATATTGTTGTATTCTTTGACACAAAAAGCAGAATTTAAGTTTTGTTAACTCGTTAGTAAACTACAAAGCCGTAGTGCAAATGAATATTCAATTTTTTTGGCAATAATTGTATTCACTTAATATTCTTGGAATATGAACTAAAGAAGGAACGTTCTCGGAAGATTAAAGAAGTGTTTAAATCCAGTGATATTAGGTTTGTCTTACAAGCTCAGGATCAAAACGACTCTGCAATTGCCCGAGTAGTTGACTTGTAAATGGATGTGAATTAAGCAGATGACTTTTAATCTTACGTTATTCAGCCAGAAAACGTATTCCAAATGTTTTGTATTGCATGACAATGCATCTTTTCATTATTCAATAACCAGTCGGAGAATCGCTTGTGTTCGGAAAATAAGTATGTATATTCAATCGTCCTGCATGTTCTTCAAATTTGTCTTCTTGTGATTTTTTTTTCTTTCTCAAAAACTAAAGTTGCTTCTCAAAGGAAAGTTTTTTGACATTGAAGAGACAAAATTAATATGACATCTACTTTTAGAGGCATGTCAAACACAGATCTCTACAAACCTTCTCTTCCATTACATGTTGTGCAGTCAGACAAAAACTTACATCAGCGTAAATTCTATAATCTATTTTTATTACACTCTGATTACTTTATTAACATTCAGTGAATATATACTAAATCTTTTACTTTAGCTTAAGTAATTCGAAATTTTTGACGGAATTGTTGTCGGAACTAGGACTTAGAAGATAAGTCAAATGAAATATTTCGATAACCCAGTAAATTCAAGTTCGAAATTTCAATATTTTATTTTCGGAGGGAGGGGAAATGTTTTCAGTTTTGGTCCATTATACTAAGTATATTTGCTTCGATTTTTTATTTTTCCATAAAAGCGAAAATTTTACGCATGGTATACATATAACGCATAGCTTCAAATTAAAATTTAACAATATACAGAGTGGTTATAATTAAAGTTCCACATTGAAACGGTCATAAAATGAAAACTGCTGGATCAAATGTTATCAAACTTGGAAATCGTGCAAAGGAGGTCATGGGAATTTATTTTCCGCGAAAAAAAGGAAGTTCGAAACCTCACCACCAGGGGGGGGAATGGCGCTGTATGCAATATTGTTAAACGAAATATGGGTCGAAATCTAACTTAACCTTTTGTTAAACGGGTTTAATATGTTGTATACCCTTAAGAAACTTTGAAGTAGGCAAATTACCATTTAAAGACGTTAAATTCGATAAATGTCGAGTGCGCCATCCCTGTAAGTGAGAATTTCGTCCGTGAAAACCACGAATTAGCGATTAGAAAATGTGAGATCGCAAATCACTCTCACAAGTGCGTACAATCTGGAAATAGTTTTCTTACAGATCGCTAATTTGTAATTTTTTAAGCCTGAATTCGGCACTAAAACATGAAGATACTGATTCAAAACGCTTTTAATCGATTTGGGCCAAAGAAATCGCTCATGTTATCTATCTAGTTCCATTGCATTCTCCTACTGCATTTGATTGCATAACAGTCATTTCACACCGTTTACTATTGAATGACAGCTAGTTTTATAAATGAACCATTTTTTTCTGAAGAGCAGTCGACAGCTGGAGCACTGCGATTGCAGCTCACTTAGAGCCAATATTAAAATGTTTCTTGATACATGAACTGCAGTAACGTGGCATTTTAGATACTACGATTTTTATGCAGGGCTGGGCACCACCTCAAGAGTGTCGCATAGTTACTTAGGCAACATTTCACGAATGAACGTCTTATAGGCCAACACTTCCCCTCTTCCCACCAGACCTCAACCTCTGGGACTTTTGTCTATGAGGTTATCTCAAAAGCACTGTTTATGGTGATAATCTAAACAATTTGGCAGAAATGAAAAATGTGATACACTGACAACATTCCTACTGATATGCTATGTGTAACGTGTATACGAGCCAGTTTCCCTTAAAAAGTCCTCCACGAAGGCATCCCTCCCTTAAGGCAGATAGCCCTCGAGTGCTTTGCCGTAATCTAATAAGCCAAACCAAAACCAAACCTGATATGCTAAGAGCTGCTGTTGAGAATGCAGTAACATGATTTAACTTGCTTTCGGAAAATGCTGGACGCTACATTGAACATGCTTTGTAACACGTTTCGGAAAATATTAAACACATTTTAAACATATGTTTTCGTGTCTTATTTCATTTAACAATATTGTATACAGCGCCATTTTCCCCCTCATGTTGAGTTTTTGAACTCTTTTTTTTTTTCCGCCGAAAATAAATTCCCATAACCTCCTTTACACGATTCCCAAGTTTGATAACATTTGGTCCGGTAGTTTTCCTTTTATGACCATTTCAAAGTGGAACTTTAATAATAACCACCATGTAAAATAAGCTTTAAAAGTCTGACAGTTTGGTTCAAGTCCCAACTTTAAAAAATATGTATATAAATATAAATTTTTATATTAATTCCCTTAGAAAGCATGTTTTAAGAAACTAATTTTTCTCTCGCGTTATAGATTGTATAAAAAAACATGATATTTAATATGATTTAGATTGTTTCAGCCGGTATAAGAATCGGGTTATTCTGTGGTACAGAATAAACCCTGCTGGACTGTTTTATTTCTTTGTCATTTAGCAAAAATCTTTTAATTAAAATATTTATCCTTTGGACTTCGCTTTAAACTTTATTTATAGCTAAAATGACTAGAAAATGAAAAGCTGTGTTTAGCTGAAACGCAATTCATATAATTGATGTTTTAAAAATTTGACAAGAATGCAAAATGTATGGAAGTCTAGCAGTCGAAAAATCTTAATTTTCTTGTGTGAGCACTGAAAATAACTGTAGAAGGAAAGAAGAAAATTAGGGAGAAAAGTAAGCAAAAATTTGCAGGGAAATTTGGTTGTCAGACGTACCAAGATGTTCAAAAAGTTGGACGCTTTCGAATATACTATCAGGATACTTCAAAGAATTTAGGTGTTCAAAGAGAAAACAGTTGGACGTGTACACCAGCAAATACCATCAATTGAGCTTGTGTTAACAGAAAAGACAAAACGATATCATTGCAGATTAAAGTGAAGAGCGACTAGTTTTAAACTATATGGTTGTGTAAATTACGTTATAGAACATCATATCGTATCATAAATGGTGAATCCCATGATTTCTTTAGTCGAATTATTTGAAGATTCAGGAGTTTATCCAGAGATGTATGTGGATGTCACTTAAAGATGTTTTTTTCCCTTCCTGATGAAACAGCGGCCGAGCGGTAAAGTCGCTGAACACTGGTAGTTCGGTCCGAGGTTCGAATCCC
This sequence comes from Stegodyphus dumicola, assembly GCF_044657685.1. Taxonomy (NCBI): domain Eukaryota; kingdom Metazoa; phylum Arthropoda; class Arachnida; order Araneae; family Eresidae; genus Stegodyphus; species Stegodyphus dumicola. The sequence goes on from NC_140780.1 coordinate 138,319,771, forward strand.
GCGAACGGGCTGGCTGCATGGGCGTTTTCGTGGTTTTCCCCATGTGTAACGTGTATGCGAGCCAGTTTCCCTTAGAATGTCCTCCAGGAAGGCATTCCTCCCCTTAGGCAGATAGCCGTAGTGTGCTTTGTCATAATAAAATAAACCAAAACCTTTTGATGAAACCAGTCTTTCCTTTCATCTCATAGCTTCAAAATGTTTACCCTCTAAAGACTGATAAAGGCTCTGACGAAATACTTCGTGAAGAACTTTCTAAGGGAAACCAGCTGTCATACGTGGTACACATGAGAAAATCCACGAAAACGCCCATGCAACCATCCCGTTTACCGGGGTTCGAACCCCGGAGTGAACTACCAGTGTTCAGCAACTTTACCGATCGGCCGTTTGTGGGCCTTTTTGAAATGGAAGGCGATAACTTTATTTAAAATGATTGTCAGAAATACCAAAATGTTTCGAAAAGTTGGATACTTTTCAATATACTTTCAGAATGCTTAAAGAAACAGAGAAGAAAAATAAATTTTTTTCATAAAATTTAGTATTCGTATTTTTTTAAATTTAAAACTTTTCAATCTTATGATATTTGATTCTTGCGATTTCAAAAATAAAATATTTGACTAAAATATGAATGACATTTTACGAAACCAAATGTAGGATAAAACTGTGTAAAGCAATGGGCACAATGATAAAACTGTTTGAAGCAGTGTATGCAAGTCATCCTAAGTTAAAATATCGGTTATACATCTCTCTTATTTATATATATTTTTTCTGAACGGAACATTGAAAGGCGTGTAAAACTGTGCTTTACTGTATTTTCTCTTTTAATATAGTATGCAGTTTTCAAACGCATCGTAGTCTGGGTTACAAAGTATTCTTCCGAAAAAAACGCAGTTCAAATAAATAAAATCAAATTCTGGAAAATTGATATTAATAAATATATTTAAAATGCTCAGTTCGAAGGAATAAATAGAAAATTTTAAAACAATTATCTGAAGAGACAATGCAACACAAACAATTAAAATAAAAGTATAAAAATTAAAAATGACCTAAAATAATAGCTATGACGAAAAATATATATAAAGAAAACTATTTGAAAAAAAAATAAATAAACGCTGCACCTTTATTTACGCAGTTCGAATAGGTAAATAGAAATTTTTAAAACAGTTATTCGGAAAAAAAAAAAAAAGTGCAACTTAAACAATTAAAATGAAATTCGAAAAAGAAAAAATTACTTAAAATAATAAATTATAATTAAAAATATAATATAAAGAATATTATTTGGAAAAAAGGAACGATGGTGACTTTTTTTCCTAAGGAAACTAGGTTGCATATATTAAGAAGTTCGCCAAGTGAAGTATTCTTGGCGCAAACTGACAAAAATGTGCCAACATAAATTTGTGAATTTCTCCGTAACTTTTGCTCCAAATTTTACAAAATTTCATATTTAGGCGTAATTTGAGTCGTAGAATCGAAATATGTAAAAAAATTGGTATGTTATTTCAGAAAAAGTCCGATTTTGTGTCAAAATACCTATGTTAGAATAGTGCTATATATAAATCTAATATATATCCTAAGTCGCGCTTTCGAGACATGAAGAACGCAATTTGAATTTTGTCAATCGGCCCAGTAGATCGGGAGATATAGGACTGTCCTATTTTTTTTTTTTTTGGAGCAGTGTACATAATGATCTGGTTACCCATCTGATCCGCAGACACAGACATCGGAATTTGAGATGCTACGGAGATTGTAGTAACTTGGAAATGGGCAGCGACCCATGATGAAGTAGCTGAGAGGTGCTACGGCGAAAAGCCTGTCGGTGGAAACTTTCGGATGGTGTTTGAAAATACATCTCCTTGTCTCGCATTCGGTGCACTCTCGTTGCCATTGGTTCATCCCTTGCTGTCGTGGGTGGTCTTTTAGATAAGAGGAGGGTGCAGGTACGGTAGTGGTTTCGTCTGTCGGAGTGGAACTTGCATCTTTGGCCAACATGTCTGCAGCGTCGTTGCCCTCATTATCCATATAGACTTTAACCCAGACCAGGCTGAGATGGTATTGAGGGTGTTGCTTAAGGAGATGTTGGAGACTGAGTATGAGCGGTGAGACATGATGATGGTTCTCAAGTGCAAGTAAAGTTGACAGCTATCGGTATAGATGGTTGGTCGTGGGATCTGGTTAACTATGAGATGTTCCCCTACAGCCGTAATTGCCAGCACTTCGGCCTGGAAGATGCCATGAGTGTCAAGGCGTCCTTGCCAGTCGCGTTTAATTTTGCCATTCTCATAATGCGCAAATGCACTGCCTACACCATTCTCCTGCTTTGAACCGTCTGTGCAGATCTCTGTCACGGTCCGTAGTGCGTGTGTCGCGGTGTGAGTCTGTTGCTTGTCAATAGCGATGTGGATTCCACTTCCTGTAAGAGCTGGATGGCTATGAATAGAAGTGGAAGGACTTTCGAACCTGACTGGACTGTAGCTGATATTTGCGAAAGTTGCATCTTTGCGTAGGTGGATCAGTTTAGTGAAAGTTGCCTGCATCTCGGCTTTTATATGGAGTGGAAATATGCCGGCTAGAACCGTTGCTGCACTGGTGGCGGTTTTGCGGTAGGCTTTGCTTAATTGTAGCGCGAAAGGACGTTGTTGCGTGGTAAGTTGCCTAATCTTGCGAGTTTCCATTGGCTGCGCCCGGATCACTTTAGCGTATAAAGCTATTTTTTCTACAACTGTGAGGTATAGCACATTTTGGATATGGGGGTTTTCGCCCCAGTTGCGAAATTGAAATTGTCTTGCTATGCGGGCGATAATTTACCTCTTCTGATTTCCATGATATGCGGAATCCAGGTGAGACCTTTGTCCGATACTACCCCTAAATATTTGAGATTGCTCACAATTTTGATGTTTCTGCCTAGGAGTTTGATGCATGGACGACGCGTTGGATTGGTACCTCGTCTGGGAATTATTATTGATGACGATTTTTTTATGGAGATCGTGAGCTTTAGTTTGTTGCATGCGGTGGTAAATAAGGTGCAGGCCTCTGTGCTGTTGCGTTCCAGTTCTTTACTGGTGCCTCCTCTTACGAGCAGGGCTATGTCTTCTGCATAAGCAGGGATGTTTGTATGCGCCAGTTGGTTTCCAGGACTGAATTGAAGGTGAGATTCCATAGTGTCGGTTCCGCACAGGACCTCTGTGGATAGTCTTTTTATTGTGCCTTGGTTGTCGTACCGTCGTTATTTTACGAACTGGAGGTAGCGGTCTTGAAAGTAGCTATTGAAGATGGTGAATAGGTTGGAAGGGCAGTGTGCTTGTCTGAGAGCCTACTTTACTTCTGGTCACCAGAAGGTGTCGAACGCACTCTTTAGGTGTATAAAAATGAAAGCCGTGTGCATATCACTGCTTTTATTGTGTTGTAATGTTTCTTGAATATTGTAGAAGACATTTGTCGTGGAAAATCCTGTGCGGAATTTATACTGCCGGGGGCTGAAATGGTTAATTCTGTGCAGGTGGTGCTTGAGCCTGTTAACGAGGAGTTTTTCATAAAACTTACTTAAAGCAGAGAGGGGGTGGATGGGCCGGTAAGAATTTGTGTCTTGTGGGTTCTTATTGTTCCTGTTAAGAAAGAGAACGACATGTCCTCTTTTGAAGGCTGCTGGAAAGATTTCTTGGTGAAGAAGCTGATTGAAGTAAGTCTTAAAGAATGCAGGGCGCGCTTTATAAGCTGTATGCATGATTGAATAATCTAAGCCGTCAGCCGCTGGCGCTTTTTTCCGATGAAGGTGACGGGACGGTTGTTTGATTTCTCTATCGCTAAAGAGTACATCGGGAGGTATTGCAGAAATGGAGGTGTAATCGCGCGGACCTTTCGTTGTTCTATCGTCTCCTCTTCTGGGTCGTCGTTTGAGAAGACGGTGTCTAGAAGGGTGGAAGCTGTGCTGCGCACGATATTGGTGGTAATATCCATGGTGGACTGTGTGTGGATCTGGCCCGACTGATAAATCTTATTCGACAAGATTTTGTGCAGAATTCCGTAAGGGTTGTTGTTGTTGGTACAGAAGGTGCGCCAGCTGGTGGCTTTGGCCGTCATGATGTTTTTTGTATGCTCCATGCTCTTTTTCGTATGTCATTAGAAGGTGTGTCTTTTTGTGGTGTTGCTGGCCGTGATCGTATAAAAGTAATTATACTAAGAGTATCAAATGCGAATTAATTCCGCGTAACAGTTAAACTAAGAATTTAGTGCTTAGTCCATTGCATGATTATTAATAATAAGAATCAAATGACTTACCCAATAAGGCATGCATTAATCAGTATCTCTCTTTTAAATATACATTTATTAAATCACAAAAACACACATTTCTTGATTAGCCTGGATAAATCACAAAAACACACTTTTCTTGATTAGCCTATATAAATCACAAAAATACACTTTTCTTGATTAGCCTATATTCGATATGTTATAAGAAAAAAAAAACACATTCATGAATGCCCTTCGGCATGTGCTTACTCGTTAGTCCTACGGGACTGTCATAGCGTTCATTTTTTACGGTATATTGCAATTCCTAATCTTGATGCATCACAGGCACATTACATATCAGCATCTTGCAAGAAGCTTCATTAGTATGCAGTGCAATTACTCGTGATAGAAGAGATCAAATTTCTGTTAGATAGGCTTGAAATTGGCGCACATGGTCGTCACTTCGAAACATCCAATTGTCAGGATTATACACGTTGAGTCACAGAACAGGAACAATTTTTACCTCGCAGCCTAATCAGTAAAGTTTACCGGAATTCTTATATTCTTCGTACAAGAACATATTTTCTCCATTTTATGAAAATGGACACCAGATCGAGTACCGTGGACGATGGCGAGAGCTGTGTGTGTGTGTGTGTGTGGCCCGAAGGCCCACACACTCATTAACACGACAACAGGCAGAAAGAGAAAGACAAAACCAGTCCTTCCAGTTTTTATCCACTGCGATGCACGTGGCAGGGCGCGATAACGATTCAAGAATCGATACAGCCACCGTGTTCACTGTGAGAATTCTGTGTTCTCACATTCCCTCCGGCCGAAGAAAAAAAAATTTGTCCCATCACTGGACAAATGAAATCCCTCTCTGCTGGATACACTTGAACTTTCGTCAGCATCACATACACATTTCACACCAATCTTTATATCACTTGCAAAGGCACTGCACTTTATCATTTCCTTGGCACTATATAAACATTTTACATTACACGCACACAGTTGAGCTCTCGTATGCACTATACACACATAATTCACATTAATTTTTCACATTGCTTGGAAAAAAACACAGCACTTTAAACACTTTGTGATACACATTTTTTTTACATTCTTAAATTAGTATTATTCTTTTACGTACTCATGCATGTCTACTCTTACCTAAAATAGCACCACAGATGCGATTCCATAAAAGAAATTTTGACATATATAATTTATAACTCACATGTGATAAAATCAATTTATCAATTACTAATGATATTGCATTATCAATTATGATGTTACTCCTCTTAACCATTGTTTACCTTTGTTTACATTATCTCATTCTTTACACTTTAGAATCACATTCACTATTTTATTACTTAGCTACTTTTATCATTTGATCATATTCATTTCACATATACATTTCATACACTAATGTATCATGACATTGTTACAAGCTACATTTGTATTAGATCCACTACTAAATTACATACCTTCAATTTGATTCAGCAGTAAGACAAGGAGATTAGCACCACACTCTTTGTTTTTTAATCTGCTACCTAGTAATCAATGAGGCCCTGCATAATACAATTCAATTCTTCTGGTATATGGACCAGCCAACTCTAGCAAAATCGTGCAATTAGCGCTTTATTACACTAAATTGACCCATACCACACATGATCATCATTCATTATCTAGCTTGTACACATGCTACATTCTTATCATAATCACAACTTCTTTACACTTTTTTTTTTTTTTTGATTTGCTGATCTATTATTTACAATTGTGTTACACTCCTAATCCTCATTTTGTGTTGAATCTATTCTTGAAGGCTTTTCTAAAAACAATTTACTTACGTGAACTTTAGTGGTTTTATTATCTAATTGTATTATATAATTATCATTTCGTAGCTTTTTAATGATCTCATATGGCCCCTTGTATTTTGGATGTAACACCCTTCTATCAGTAAATTCCTGCATAAAAACTTTATCCCCTGATTTCAATTCTGGAATTTTTCTCCCTTTCAAATATTTTTTTGCACAATTAAAGTATTCATCCTCATTTAATTTTACTTGTTGCTTATCTCTACTCAATTGTTCCTTTATTCTTTTGGAACATTCCTGAAAATCTTCTGCTAATTTAAGAGGATCATTACTATCTATGGGAGTATTTAATGTTCTACCAAAAAATAATTCTGCTGGTGAAAATTGAGTTACAGAATGTTTAGCATTATTATAATACAGTTTAAACATCAGTACTTTTTGTGGTCATTCAAATATTTTGTTTGATATTGCTGCAATTGATTCTTTCATTACCCTGTGAACTCTTTCAATCAACCCATTGGACTGTGGATAATAAATTGAACTTTTTCTGTGTTCTATTTTAAGCGATTTTAAAAATTGATTAAATTCTGTGGAACGAAAATAGGAACCGTTGTCTGATAACAAAATTTTTGGAATGCCAAATCTCGCAAAATAATCATTTGAAGATTTTATGATGGATTGAGAAGTGCAGTTGTTTAACGGAACTGTTTCCAAATATCTGGAATAATGATCAATGATAGTGAGTACATAAAACTTATTATCTATGGATCTTGGCAGTTTACCAACTATGTCTATAGCTATCATCTCTCCAGGAGCAAGATCTTTCTTAGGAATTAGACATGGCAGAGTGTTGTGAGGTCTAGACTTATTTTATAAGCACTGTGAACAATTTTCTACAAAACTTTTCGTATCGCTGTACATACCTTTCCAATAATACTTTGCCTTCACAAACTCATATGTCTTTTGAATACCAAAGTGAGGTGCATGAACTGTCTGTAATACATCTTTAATTTATAACGTTGCGCGCCTCTAACTTGCACGCAACCAAGAGGTGACTGTGAAAGCTTGTATAAACCACAGAGTCTTATAAAGGGTTTAAGTCCCTTTTTATTCAACGTAATAAATTACAATGGCGTCCTCTTGACGCTTACAGACTGTGCCCACTAGGCAGTCAAATAAAAATAAAAACCTGAAAAGAAATTAAAGACAATATTCTAACTACGAGGATCTCTCAAATAACTAACTCACCGCGTTTTACAATACGGCTGCTAATTCAGCAGACTTGAAGCTCACTGGAACAATTGCAACTACTTCCCGCCAAGCACATAGGCCGCAACGCGGGGTTCTTCTATTCTCGATTTCTACCTCCTCGCTCGCTAAGTAAGAATAACTCTCTCACCGAACTCGTTTCCTTCTATTTAAATCATAATACTTCCGCTGATAATTTGAATCCTTGCGCGTTCTACTCAAATTTACATATTCTGGCATTGGCAGTTCCAGGGGAAAGTAAGGCTTGACAGGAAAGATAGTTTAAACTTAAAATAAATGTTAGTTAAAATAAATATAAACCCTACATTTGCCGCTGCCAGAATTTGAAAAACTTGGAAGCAGGTCCTACAAACGACCTGTTGTAAGTTTATCTAATTCTGAACTAACTGGCGAAAGCCTCGTTTACACAAAAAAATCTTATGTAACAATTATATATTAAAATTCTGTTAGTCGTTACAAAGCTTTCTTCTTACAGCAACTTTTCCTGGACTTCATCAATCAATCTTGGTCTTTCCTTCCAGCATCTGGAAGGAATAAGTATCAGTATCTTTCTAAATACATTATAATTTACACTTTCTTGACACAATAAATTTTTGTTTTTAAACGATTCGTTTTCCTTAGTTATTGCTTAATTCACATTCATTCAATTTTTCAAGCATTAATTTAACTTTACCCTGGCTCTCCACCATGTGTGGTGTCAAACGGGAATATTCGTGTTTTAGTCTTACAACACTTCCCCTAACCACCATGATTTGTTAGAATTCAACGACCAAATAGACACACCTTACTCGGCATTCTACAACTCAATGAGCTACTTTAACATTCTTAAAAATTCAAGTGTAGGTGGAGAACCCTACAAAACACATTCATTCTAACTTCCCCCTCATTCATCTTTAAACATGCAGGCTTTCGCTCTAAAGCATGACTTTACAGTTTAATACTTAAATTTTGACTTCATTGCTTTTAAGCATTCACTTTTAGCATCTACAATTTTATGCTTCTAGACTAAATTCTACTTTTACATAACATGCAAGTATTTACATACATTTACAAAAGTTTAATACATATGCTTTTTACAATTTACCATAAAATGAATAAGAGAAAATAAATTTTTAACTTTACTCATTCTTCGCCAAGCTGGCGGCACTGAAACTAAAATTCTTATTAGTACAAGAATACGAAGTTATTTTTATCTCCGGCCAAATTTTGGCTTTAACATAACAGAATTAGTCTTTCGACCAACAGAAAATGCTTGTTTTTAGCTTTTACACTTAAAGAAAATAATACTTTTGCCTTAGCTAAATAAAGTAACAAAACTAAGTCTCAACCGACACATATTGACTTTCGTCAAAACATAGAACTTCGTACTTATGCATAACATTTCGGAACAAAAGAGAAAAAAAAATTATAGAAGGTTTTAACTTATCTTTGAGTTTTCGATGCTTGAAACTCCGTCATCCGTTTTTGACAAAATTGATCCCAAGTTAGAGGTGTCATGGATGTCAATCTTCTCCTTATTGATCTCCGAGTGTCGTCCCCGTTGCTCTTTCTTTTGCGTCCTCTACATGCTGGCCTCTTGACGGAGTAATCGTCAGGTTGTTGGCCTTTGCGTTTCTGCCTGGGACGGCTGGTCTTGACGTCCTCCAGTCTGGAGTCCTTGAATTTCTTCTGTTCCTCGTACTTCTGTGCCTCCTGTTGGCGTTTCAGTTTCCGGAACGGCGGCCTTGCTGGCACCTGACTCTGTGGCCGTGTGCGCGTTCTCCTTGATGTGTAATTTCTCCTGCCATCTTTTGTAGGTGGTGTTTTCGTCTTTACCACGGTTTCTTTACCCGGTTCATCTGTATTTTTGTTTTTCTTAAACGCCGGAGTTTGAAAATCATTTTTTCTTTTCGATACCGACGTCCGGGTTGTAGAAGTGCTAGGTCTCTCTTCCGTTCTCCGTTTCTTGGGTGGTGGAATAGTTGTTGCAGTCTCTGGCCCTTCTATTTCGTTTAGACTTGAGTCCTGCAAAAAACTTTTAAGGATTTCAAAATCATTTGGATTATAGTATTTTTTCACCTGGTCGGGACTTGCTTTACAGATTTCCCCTCTCTCGTTTTTAAGATATAAGACTATTCCTTTGATTTCCTGAATTACAGAGGGGCCTTCAAACTTTGGAGCTAGCTTTGCCATAAAATTGTCTGGGGCACTTGATAAAGAAAATTTCCGTTTCAATACTTTATCTCCAACTTTAAAATCTGCTTCACGGCGTTTTCTATCATAATATAACTTCTGTCTATTTCTTGCCGTATCCGAGGTTTTAAGCGCCTGATCAATTAGCTTTTGCACGTCCTTTTGTCTAAATTCCTGCTCTCTTTGTTGCACAAAGAATAATTTAGCTAAAGGCGTAATTAACTTTCTGCCTAAAAATAATTCTGCTGGAGTTTTTCCCGTAGTATCATGATGTGCCGTTCTTAAAGCATAAGCTAATTCATTTATGTAGCCATCCCAGCGCTTGTGATGTGTGCTAACGTAACTGCGAATTATTTTTTACAATGTTTTTATTAACTCTTTCTGCTATGTTAGCCTGTGGTCTATACGGAACCATTTTGATATGGCGTATATCAAGTCCATTGCATATGTTTTCAAATATTTGACTAATGAATTGTTTTCCGTTATCGCTAATGACTTTTATCGGTGCACCGTATTTTAAAATGTATCTGTGTAAGAATGCATCTGCGACTGTTTTGGCTGACGCGCGTTTAAGTGGAACAATTTCTATCCATTTTGAAAAATGATCTACTATTACTAAAAGAAAACGATTTTTATTTAACTCGCTCTGGGGGAAGGGACCAAGGAGATCTATGCCTAAAATTTCATTCGGAAATGTAGCGCGAATGCTATTTAAGTACCCGGCCGGGCTGTAATTAATATCATTTATTAACTGACATTGATTGCAGGACCTGACATACGCCGTTACTATTTTGTATAATTGCGGAAATATACCGCCTCGCGTACAGTTTTTATAGTCTTTCTGACCCCGAGGTGGCCCGCTGTTTTTTTTTCGTGCAACTCCCTCAAAATGCTTAATCGAAGCGAGGCTGGGATGACTGGCTTATACTCAAGATTTTCGTTTGTTGTTTTCGTATAGAATAATAAATTATCTATTATTTCATAGTTTTTTGCTCTATTTCTTATCGCATCGATATCTGTGTGCTCAAAGCTTTCGGGGTCTTTCAAATAAGCATAGATATTTCCAAATTCAGGATCAGCTTTCAGTTCAGTAATAACCGTATCTCTAGAATCTAAAATTTTTGAAGTCAACACAGCGCATTTAAGTTCATTACCTTCATCGTCCAGTTTTATACGAGAAAGTGCGTCAGCTACATTGTTTTCCTTACCCGGTTTATATTTTATTGTGATATTATATTCTTGGAGTTTTAAAGCCCATCTTATTAACCTGGGCGTTAGGTTTATTCCCGAGTAAAGTCTACCAACAGTCGCATGATCCGAAAAGACTGTTACTGGCGATTTGCCGAAATAAACTCGAAATTTGTGTACAGCCATTAATACGGCTAATGTTTCTCTTTCTGTAGCTGTATAATTCCTTTGTGTTTGATTCAATGTTTTACTAAAAAATGCCAGCGGATGGTTATTTTGCATAAGAATCGCACCCACCGCATAGTCTGATGCATCTGCCGCAATTTCCAGGTTTTCTTCCCCCTCAGGGAATTTTAAAACAGGGGCATTAATAAGCGCTTCTTTTAATCTTTCAAAAGCTGTGTTAGCTTCCGCTGTCCACGTAAATTTACTCTTTTTTCTTTTGATTACTAAGAGTGGTTCAACAATATTAGCGAAATCTTTTATGAAAGATCGATAGTAAGAACATAGTCCAAGGAAAGACGAAAGTTTCTTGGCGGTGTTGGGCGGTGGGAAATTCTTAATAGCTTTTATTTTTGAATCTTGCGTTTCTATACCCTTTTGCGAAATTTTATAACCGAGATATTTAAGTTCTTTAGTTGCGAACTTGCATTTTGAGGGGTTAATTGTAAGACCGGCCTCTTTGAATAATTTAAAAACTTGTTCGAGGTCATTAATGTGTTGTTCCAACGTATTACTCGTTATAATTATATCATCTAGATAAATTAAGGTTGATTTTCCTAGGAAATTCTTTAGAACAATGTCCATAGCTCTCTGGAATGTTGATGGGGCCCCACACAACCCAAAAGGCATGCGTAAAAATGCATAAGTGCCCGATTTTGTTATAAACGCGGTTTTATGTATATCTTCGGGTCTCATAGCTATTTGATAGTAGCCAGACGTTAAGTCCAAAGTAGACATATATCTCGTCGATTTGATCTGTCTAATGATCTCGTCTATAACCGGCAAAGGGTAAACTGGAAATTTAGTTATGCTATTTAGTTTTCTATAATCGATAGCAAACCTCCAAGCCCTTTTATCCGAAGGAGGAAACTCGTTCTTTTTCCTACATAGTACGACTGGACTCGCGTATTCACTATTTATGGGCGTTATTATTTTATTCTTTAACATCTCCTGAATATGTTCTTCGATGATTAAGTCTTTTTGTTTATCATAGCGATACGGTTTAGTCCTACAAGGTTTTTCGGCATTTAATTGAATCTTGTGAGTCACGATCTGACAGTTTCCCGGTTTTTCTGAAAACAAATGAGAAAAATTACTCACCACTTGCTGTATTGCTTTACTTTCCTGGTCATTCAAATGGCTAAGGTCCAATTCAGGTGTCTCCACCGGTTCCACCACCCTCTGGTCCATCTCCAGCACCACGGAACTATCTTGAAAATTTAATTTGGCCCTCGCGGCCCTTAAAAAGTCCATACCTAAAATAAGAGAGTGTTGGAGGTCTTTCACCACAAAAATTAATACTTTGAGATTTTCCTCTTTTATCTGTAAGTTTAATGATACTTTCCCGATGCTGTGACATGTTTTTCCTTGCGCCGCTATAATTTCCGTATTTCTGGTTTTAAAGAGTCGTATCCTAAAAAAATTCTTTTTGAAGAACTTTTCACTCATGAAATTGCCTTCTGCCCCTGTATCGATGAGGGCTTCTACTGGTACATCGCCAACCAGGACTTGTATAATTGGTAGCTGTGAGTTTTTTACGATGACTGTATTTAGATGTCTATTTGAGGGTTTTTCTAAAACTTCCGGGGTCTGGACCCTCCCTTTCACAGGCCCCTCTAGTCGTTTAAAGCTTTCCTTTCAATCTGTGTCTTCTGGGTACGCGGATGCTTATTTTCAAATTTTCTTTTTGGGCCTTGACCTTCGAGTTTCGATGCGTTAGCTTGATAGTTCTTTCCCCCATATGAGCGATTTCCATTTCTGGTTTCCTCCTTCCTTCTGGTACTTTGAGAATATGTTTCCCCTCTCGCTCTTTCCGCTATTCTGCGATTTTGAAATTTCACCGCCAATTCGAAAAGTTCCTGCAATGTGGTTGGGTTTCTAATTTCAAAGTAGTCTTGGACAGCGGGTAACAATCTTGGTAATATTATTTCAATTATCTCCGCATCGGGTTTTTTCCCATACAACATATCCGTTAGTTTGATTTTTCGTAAAATAAAGTCCGTCAATTGTGCTGTATCCCGTTGATAGAAATGTTATGTAGAGAAATTATCTGATAGCGTTATAAAAAAATTAGGTGAATGATTTTATGATTTATGGAAATTTAAATTTTATTTTGATTCTGAATTATTTAATTTAAGGCTTTAATTTTTGGGGAAAGACAGATGCTTCTGGGAATATTATTTAGTTTAAAAGAGTATTATTTATTTTCTTTTATTTGCAAATCTTGTACAAACTTTTATTCATTGTGAAAGAAGCAGGGAAAGGGAGGCAATTTTCGCCAAGTCATGATTTCGCGCGCTTTAGAATGTTCGAGAAAGAATTTTCATTGTTAGTTGACCTTAAGAGAGGAAAGTACGTGACGGAAAGGTCAAAGGTTGCTACTTGTCTTTCAATGTAAGTCATTCAGGTTTTTGGCGATTGAGGGTCCGGTTGTTGGCTAAGCGAAGAAGGGCGCGCATGCGCGATCACCCTTATTTCCGCATTCTGGAGTTGAAAACGAAGATTTTGCCATAATTAAGGGGGCGATAAGTGAAGCCATAGTGGGAGCCCGTTTGGTGAAGGACAAGAAGGAAATTTGAGTTGGACACACTTACTTTTGGCTGACTCTCGGACTGACTCGCTGATTTTTGGGCTTGCTGGACAAAATGTAAGTGACTCCGAGAGGTGTTTTCCGGCGGGGAGCGGCAAATATGCTCCCCGGCCGCGTTTTGGTTAAGAGGCGAGACTCTCTTACACACTTACTCTGGACTCGCTTAGGCACTCTCTGACTGACTCGCTGATTTTCGGGCTTGCTGGACAAAATGTAATTACGAAGCGGGATGTTTTCCGGCGGGGAGCGGCAAATATGCTCCCCGGCCGCGTTTGGTTAAGAGGCGAGACACACTTACGCTGGACTCGCTTAGGCACTCTCTGACTGACTCGCTGATTTTCGGGCTTGCTGGACAAAGTGTAATTACGAAGCGGGATGTTTTCCGGCGGGGAGCGGCAAATATGCTCCCCGGCCGCGTTTGGTTAAGAGGCGAGACACACTTACTCTTGACTCGCTTAGGCACTCACTGCTTGGATTCGCTGACTTTCGGGCTTGACGGACTTGTTGACGGAGACTGAGAAAAAACTTGTGGGTGGTGCGAAGGAGAAAGGAAAAGATTTAGTCGGCATCGAGCAGTGCTTCCGGCGGGGAGCGGCAATTATGCTCCCCGGCCGCGGGTTTTCTCAAAAATGCGAAAAAAAACTGTTGAGCGAATAACAAAAAAATTAACAGAGACTTGGGTCTCTATCTGTATCGGCAAAAGTCAGGACGATGTCCTCTGAACTCCGACTTGAAAACAGAAGGAATTATGTCACCTTAGTCAACTGGAAGCCTGCGTTAGCCGTTCTCTAAAATGCCTAGCTTAATTGTCTACGTTTTCCTTGGTGGAGCTGAGAGTCTAGGCAGACAGCCGTGCGGTGTAAGCTGTTCTCTTGCTTCCAGTGGGAATAATTTTCTTCTATGGAAACCAATAGCAGGCGTAAGATTTGACGGTATAGCTGATGTAATTTATTGTCGTGCCGTTCGAGTCTCTGTCTTGCGGATTTGCCAAGGGACGTAAGGATAGAGCTAAGATATGAGCTCTCCTCCACTTCAAGATGTCCACTCAAGATAAGTATTTTTTTTGGTGTGTTGGAACTTTAGGCAAGTTTTTTCAAAAACGTCCTTAGCAGTAAAAAGAACGTCGAATCTAAAATTTAACTCTCAGGCCATAAATTGTTTCCCTTTCCTTTCTTTTAAATCACCAGACAAAACCTTAAGCTTTTTTATGAATTTAAATGAACAGACTCTCAGATGAGGTTAAGATTTTTATTATTGTGTTGTAATTGAATAAACTGATATTTAATCTGGAACCTCTTACAGTATGTTTTCTTTATATACTTAATATGAACTTTTCCTTTATATCTTGTATATGTTTTATGTTTTCGATCCTCTCACGGCGCGGTCCCGGAATGCATTTTTTTTCACAACGCAAAAATGCTGTACACGTTTCACTATACGATCACTCCCTTTAACGGCAAGTAGTTTCATATTTAACATTTAACATAATAATATGAATTTAAGGTATAACATTGGTCAAGATGTCTTTACCAGATAAGAAATTTTTTTTTTGGATTGAATTCTCACGGTAATCTATATAACATTGGTGCCGTGAAGTAAGATTCATAACATTATTTCCCGGCGTGAACTTAAGCAATTTAACAGAAACTATATAGCTCGGCTTCCAGCCGTGCGCGATCTTTCACTATGGGGAAGGCCTTTACTAACGATTTTTTGAAATTTTCAAAAGTATACGTCGGGCTTCCAAATTCACCTAGAAGAAATTTGCCTATATTTTTCCAGCATAGCGCGGCCTGTCCTCTTAGTGCTGATGTGGCAATAGCAACTTTTTGTCTTTCAGGCACAGGATAGAGCTGAAAGTGGTTTTCTATACCTTCTAAAAATACGGACACCGAATTTTTTCCGTCGAAATAGACGTTTGGCTTAATTGATGCTCTCAAAGTCTGGACCAGGTATCCAAATCCTTCTGAGTTGTCATTTCTTGGTGTTGGCCAGCGGCTTCCATCCAATTTTCGGCCATTTCAGTTCGATAAGTGTTCGGGCGCCAATATAACGTTGCGCGCCTCTAACTTGCACGCAACCAAGAGGTGACTGTGAAAGCTTGTATAAACCACAGAGTCTTATAAAGGGTTTAAGTCCCTTTTTATTCAACGTAATAAATTACAATGGCGTCCTCTTGACGCTTACAGACTGTGCCCACTAGGCAGTCAAATAAAAATAAAAACCTGAAAAGAAATTAAAGACAATATTCTAACTACGAGGCTCTCTCAAATAACTAACTCACCGCGTTTTACAATACGGCTGCTAATTCAGCAGACTTGAAGCTCACTGGAACAATTGCAACTACTTCCCGCCAAGCACATAGGCCGCAACGCGGGGTTCTTCTATTCTCGATTTCTACCTCCGCGCTCGCTAAGTAAGAATAACTCTCTCACCGAACTCGTTTCGTTCTATTTAAATCATAATACTTCCGCTGATAATTTGAATCCTTGCGCGTTCTACTCAAATTTACATATTCTGGCATTGGCAGTTCCAGGGGAAAGTAAGGCTTGACAGGAAAGATAGTTTAAACTTAAAATAAATGTTAGTTAAAATAAATATAAACCCTACAAATTAATGCCTTAGGAATTAGAATTTTATTCTGGATACTTCTGTCTTTCTTTCTAATATTTACAGGTTTTAATTTTATCATTACTTCATCTGTATGAGTATCAATAAAATATTGTTCTACACTTTCTTTGTGGTTATCCTGTAATTTTTTTATAATTGATTTTATGTCTGGATCACTTTGCTGTTTACTAATTATGTTTTGAATAGACAAATTATCATTGGTCCAAAATATATTTACATTGTTTACCACTACATTCTCTGAAACTCTTGACAAGTAGTCTGCTGGGTTTTTTAAACCCGGAATATGCTCCATCGTGTATTGAAATTCCTGTAAATATAACAACCAGCGTGCTACATTATCTGGTTGTTTGTCAAGCCTAATATGGAAAGTCAGAGGTTTAGCATCCGTTAATATTATAAATTTTTTCCCATACAGATGTTCGTGAAATTGCTTTACTGATCTGAAGATTGCATAAAGTTCTCTCCTAATTGAAGGATATCTAGCCTCAGCAGGTGTTAAAATTTTTGAGTAAAATTGTACTGGGAAAAACTTATCATCATTTTTTTGCATTAATATGCCACAAATGGCTGATCTAGAAGCATCGGTTACTAAATATAAAGGTTTATCATTTTCTATGTTTTTTATTGTGGGTTTTTCTAAAATTAATTCTTGTATTTTATCTAATGCATTTTGGCATCTCTCGTTCCACACGAATGGTATATTCTTTCTTGTTAAATTTACTATTGGCTTGACAATTTCTGCATAATTAAAAATTAAGTGTCGAAAATAATTTACCATGCCTATGAATGTTTGAACCTCTTTCACATTTCTTGGCCTAGGAAATTTGGCTACTTTCTGAATATTCTCCTCTGAGAGAGCAAAACCATTCTTATTAACCGATAAACCTAAATACGTAATCTCTTGTTTGCATAACTGCAATTTGGCTGGGTCTAACGTTAAATTAAATTTTTTTAACTTGTCAAACACCTTTTGTAAAATAATTGCTAGTTCATTTATACTGTTAGCTGCAACAATTATGTCATCTAGAAAATATTGTAAATTTGGACCCTGCAATTCACCTAAACATTTTGATATTAGAGTATGGAAATAAGCAGATGAATTTTTTGCACCTAAAGGTAACCGAGTTGGTTGAAAATTGCAAAGTTCCGTGCAGAAGGCTAATTTTTCTTTATCTTTCTGATGTAACTTTATTTGAAAAAATGCTGACTTAAGATCTAGCACACAATAATAACTTTTACCTGCTATATTATGCAAAATATCTGAAATCTTAGGTAGACATATTTGATATGATTCAGTTATGCAATTTAGCAATCTATAATCTACTGCCATTCTAAATTTTAATTTGCTAGAATCAGTATTAGGTGGTGCTTTCTTTTTTGACAAAAATTACTGGAAAACTGTAACTCGATGTCGATGGCTCTATAATACCTGCTTCTAACAATTTGGCTATCTCCTCTTGAGCATATTTTTTAGCAATGCGAGGAATAGTGTACGGTCTAGTTTGAATTGGAAAGTTATGTAATAAATTAAATTGTGGCACGACAGCATCAGTCTCACCCAGAGTGGTGTAAGATTTTGAAAACACAGCTGAATTTCTCATGAGCATTTCAATCATCTTATTTTTTTGTTCTGCTTCTAAATGACTTAAATCAAAATCATCTGGGCTTAATTCCTCCTTTCTTAATTTTTTAATTTCTTTTAAAGTTATATGGTTAATCTGCAAATTTTGTTGCTCTCTAGGTTTTCAAATTGTTTTTCTTCGACTTTATATACCTTACCAATCTTTTCACCCTTTCTTAGAATAATTGTGGAATTGGAATTGTTTTCAATTATGGTGAATATATATTGCTTGTCACTTATCTCATGAATTGAATCAGTCATAGCTATCTTGCCCACTTTTCGCCTGTCTGGTGAGAACATTATTTGCTTTTCTTTCTGCATATTAATTGGAATGCTTAACTTTACTATCTCTGCTGTATTTGACGCAATTCTGGTATTCAATACTACTCTTACTATACCCGACTCCTCTGGTCTACTATTCTTGTCTACCTTTTTTGCATTAATGTTAGTACAATTTTTTCTTTTGTTCAGAAGATCAAAATATGTGTTATCAATGATTAACTGGCTTTTATCTGCATCTATCAGTATCTTATTTTTTTGAATGAAATCATACCCTAAAATCATTCGATAATTTGTGTTCCAATTATGTTGTGTAACAAAAAATTGGTTGGCAAGCCATTTATTTCCTAAACGAAATTTTAAGTTTACAGCAGATAAATATGGGATAGTAGCATTATTTAGCGTATGTATTCTTACAGATCTGCTTAAGTAATGAATCTTTGTATAATTTTTTATTACTTGCAAGGTGTCTGGCTGTATTAAGCTTAAATTTGCACCTGTATCGAGTAATGCTTCTACCACAAAGTCGCCAAATTTGATTTCTATTACTGGTAATTCTGTGATACTATTAGTCTGGCAAGAAGCTACCAATTTTTGTTCATTACTTTCTTTAATTTTGTGTCGGAATCTTTCATGTGTATTTGGCCTATTTGAGTTCCTTATTTTCTTAATTTTGTCTTGTTTCCCCCAAATTGTTTTATGGGCACTTGAGTAATACTTTGTGTATCTGGGAGATCTGCAAGTACCCTTCATTAGTTTAAATTATTTCTACGAGTATTGTATCTTCTGTATTGTGGCCTACTTCTATTACTGTTCTGTGGTCTATTACCTCGCGTGAAAGCATACTGACTATTATATCTATTCCTTCTATTGATAAAGTTACCGCTATAAAAATTTCTTCTGTGGTAGTTTCTAGCCTTTCTATAATATTGAAAATTATTGTTTGAAGGAAAATAAGGACACTCTGTAGTCCAATGATTCTGTTGGTAAATATGACAAGACTCTCTATTATTACTACTTTGTGTAGCATTATTTTCTAGTCTAGTTACATCGTTTACACTACCATTAGGTAAAATTTCATTAAATACTTTTGACAAATCCTCAATGGCTCTATTATTTTGCATTTGTTGCATAATTAATGTATTTAATTCAGGTGAAAAATCATGTGTCTGTGAGCTATTACCAGAATCCTCCAATGCTTTTTCTACGTTCTTTGCCTGTTTTACAGCAGTAGCAAAATCAACAGGTCCTAGTTTTTTAACCTCCAGCCTTAAATCTGGTCTGAGAGCTTCTAAGAATTTTGAAAGCATTGCTTTTTGAGTGAGGTTATGTACCTCTTCACTCGAACTAGGATAGCACCCAAAATATTTTGTGGCATAAGTATTCACTTTTTCCGCTAAGTCCTCGACTGACTGATCTGGGGTCTGTCTAATTGAGTTAAAGTTATTTTGAATTGTGTCAAATGACTGAGATTTTGCAAATTTTTTACTTAGTAATGCTTTTAAATCATCAAATGACATATCTTTATACGATTCATTATCAATTACAAATTTTAATGCTTTACCTCTCAATTGAATTTTTAACACCAAACTTTTTCTGTTCTCATTCCAGTTCTCTAAATTTGCCATTTGGCATAACTGATTTAGAAAAAATGTTATATCTTCGTCATGCTCCCCTGAAAAAGTAGGCAGAGCAGTAGCCAGACTCATGTTCATTACATTATTTTTCTTAGCCATTCTAAATCAATTTACTATCCTTTAGTACCACTCTAAATTACTATTATTATTACTCCTAATATATAGTACATTCATAAATACACTATTGTAACTTATCGAAATTTTTCACATGGATAAAAGTTATTACATACTCATTACCACACAATATGATATACATTCAAGAATAATTTCTTAAATACTGACCAATTTTGAATTGATATTACGATTTTCATATATCTATTTTTTATCATTAAATTATTTCACATTAGCATAAAACATAGTCATATGGAATTCTATTTTACGTAAGCAATTTTCAACTTAATCTTTCTTAACGATTCATATCTGATAATCACAAAATTTAAAATTTTATCCAATCACTACTAATATTCACCTATTTGATATCAGACATAATTACAAAATTCAAAATATTTAAGCAATTATCAATAGTATTCATACTGGAATCACATGTGTAGTTATATTTTTAGGCATAAGCATAAAATGGTTCTCTACCTGAAATCAAACAGTTAAAACTTAAATTCCCTTTTTTTTATCACGGCACCATTAAGTGGTACATCTATTATTATCATCCTGGTCACGGCACCATAAATGTGGTGTTGCTGGCCGTGATCGTATAAAAGTAATTATACTAAGAGTATCAAATGCGAATTAATTCCGCGTAACAGTTAAACTAAGAATTTAGTGCTTAGTACATTGCATGATTATTAATAATAAGAATCAAATGACTTACCCAATAAGGCATGCATGAATCAGTATCTCTCTTTTAAATATACATTTATTAAATCACAAAAACACACATTTCTTGATTAGCCTGGATAAATCACAAAAACACACTTTTCTTGATTAGCCTATATAAATCACAAAAATACACTTTTCTTGATTAGCCTATATTCGATATGTTATAAGAAAAAAAACACATTCATGAATGCCCTTCGGCATGTGCTACTCGTTAGTCCTACGGGACTGTCATAGCGTTCATTTTTTACGGTATATTGCAATTCCTAATCTTGATGCATCACAGGCACATTACATATCAGCATCTTGCAAGAAGCTTAATTAGTATGCAGTGCAATTACTCGTGATAGAAGAGATCAAATTTCTGTTAGATAGGCTTGATTAGATAGGCACATGGTCGTCACTTCGAAACATCCAATTGTCAGGATTGTACACGTTGAGTCACAACACAGGAACACTTTTTACCTCGCAGCCTAATCAGTAAAGTTTACCGGAATTCTTATATTCTTCGTACAAGAACATATTTTCTCCTCCATTTTATGAAAATGGACACCAGATCGAGTACCGTGGACGATGGCGAGAGCTGTGTGTGTGTGTGTGTGTGTGTGTGGCCCGAAGGCCCACACACTCGTTAACACGACGACAGGCAGAAAGAGAAAGACAAAACCAGTCCTTCCAGTTTTTATCCACTGCGATGCACGTGGCAGGGCGCGATAACGATTCAAGAATCGATACAGCCACCGTGTTCACTGTGAGAATTCTGTGTTCTCACACTTTTCTTCTTCATTAATATTGGCGCGAAGACGGCGTCAAAGGGCTCTGCATTTTTGCCTTTGCTGCCTCAGCTCTTTGGTCCACCAGCTGACACCCTGTATTTTCTTCGCCACACGGATAGGGAGCTGATTTATGCATGCTTTGTTTAAGGTTTCCATCAGATGATTCGTGTAATGCCCCATGCTGTCCGGGCTGGTAAATTTGTAAATGTTCTTTTCCTCTTCGCTGAGTATGCGAGTGAAAGTGAGAGTGAGGGGACAAATCTTACTGCATGGTAACTTAAGGCGTCGTAGGATAGTAATGGAGGTGGCGAAGGTTACTTGAAAGTGGATGCACTTATGGTCAAAGGCACTCACTTCGTGGAAGGTGGTCCAGTTTTGGATGAAGGATGCTATGTTGCTTGTGGATATGGTGAGATCCGGCCAGCCCTATCCGTAGGTACTATCGAAGGTTGGTGGAACATTTGGTGCGTTCAGTAGTTGCAGGTCTTGGAATGTTTAGGAACTCTTCGAGTTCTTGTCCTTTCGTTGGGTTGTCTGCGTAGCCCCATATGGAGTTATGCGCGTTGAAATCATTACCTAGGAGGAGTGGTGTGAAAGGGTACCTTTGCCTGGTTTCCTGTATGTTGACGATGGTGTTGCTGATGTCTTCCATGGAGCAAGAGTAAACAGAGGCATTGATGATTTCTATGTTATTGTATAAGAGTAAAATGGCGATGTAGTCTCTTTTGAGTGTGATGACCAGAGTGGACCAAGAAGGATTGCAACAGGCGTTAACTGCTCTGGGGAGCTTGATCATTCGTACCTGCTTGTGACTGAAACATTTTCCAGAATGTTGGAAGGCTGGCTACCTGACGAGCTTTACAATATGGTTCCTGTATGAGAAGGAGGTCCAGGTTGGGGATGATGACATGCTGGATCAGTTGGGAGGTAGCTGCTTGAGCTCTTTGTAAATTGGTCTGAGCATAGCTTATTGGTCAATTTGTCTTGAGAGTATCTGTGATTGCTGTTGTGGGAATGTCGTTGCTGGGATGTTGCGAATCATTCATAGGTGGTACTGCATTTAATTCTGTATATGTACCGTCCATAAGTTGGACAGGTGACATCGTAGGCTGGGTGGTTGCAGGCTTTTTGTGCGGTAGTTGTAATCCGCGCAGTTGATACAAATGGCATTTTGGGATTTGCAATCTCTGATGTTGTGATTGCCTGAAAAGTATGAGCAATATGCTTTGTTTCTGCGTCCGTCTTGGGTATGCCCAAACTCCTGGCAGCGGCAGCAGCGACATGTATTGAAATGTTCAGTGATGCGGCATGCCCGCCAGCCAAGATACAATCTTGATGATTGCATGAGAGTGTGGAAAGCTGCGTGTTGGCATTCAATGATAGGTGCCGATGAGTGCGAAAGCTGCGGGTTGGCATTCACATAGAATTATTTTCGATTAATTTCACTGAGTAAATATTAGTATTCCCTGAGGTTGAAAGAGGCCAAAGACAAGTTTTAAAAGGTTTAAACATTTAGCCCAAAATAGCGTCAAGCCTGTGGCAGTAATTGAATTATGAGACTTCTGATGCATCTATAAGATCACATAGAAATGCTTCCGATTTATTTCGCTGAGTAGCGTTTGTATGCCAAACACGGTTTATTAAAGCCAAACACAAGTTACAGAGGTTTTGTCGATTTAACTCAAAATGGCGTCACGCTTGTCCAAGTAACATAATGAGGGTTCTGATGCGTCAAGGTCTATACAAAACCATCTAAGGAGTACAATGATAACGGACAACCGGTATTTATCTTTACTTAGGAGGACAACAACTAAGATGAATTTTCACTTTATATTTCCTGGTAGAAAAGTATGAAGCCAAAATGTATATCGTTATTCTGTAGGCAGGAAACTTAGTCTGTCTTCTCTTTTTTTCTCGCCCTATGACACCTTTGAATTTTTGATGATAACATGCTCCATGAAATGATGATAATTAATTTTTTTTTTCTTTTTACTGTTTAAAAGATATTTATCCCGGAGCATGATATCCAACATGAGTTTACCCGTAATAAATCATGAACACTAGAAACATAGTATCCTCCATAAAACGAAGGAGAACAATATTTATTTTAAAGGGGTAATTTATTGTCGTGGGCCGAGGTAATTTATTGTCGAGGGCCGAGATAAATTAAATTTTTATAAACCTAGCTCTTGTTCTAGAGAAGTAATTTGAATGTTCTATGATGTAAAAGCAAGATCATTTCTTCCTTAGTCAGTTTGTCCCTGAAAATTTGGATCTTAATTTCCTTTTAATTGGCGATAATGCTCTTTCACATAAGACTGTATTTGGCAAGTTTCCTTCAAAGCAAGTTATTCAATAATTATACCGATCAAACAGATCTTGAGACTTATATATAATATACAATACTATCTTAAACAGGTTTCTGGCCTGTAGAACATGATCCACATCACACAGCACCATATGCAATAGGATGTCTCAAATAATACTTAACGAAATAATAACCGAACGCGTTTTTTATCCATCATGTACCTGAACTTAAAACATCTAACGTACAATGACAATTTTAGTCCTATGTTGGAAATAGTTTTGGAAGTTACATAAAATTTGCATTAGGTCGCAACAAAGAGTATCATTTTTCTAAAAGAAACTACTTAGTCCCATACTTTAACGAAGTCTCTCTGAATTCCAAACGCTGATTGCGAAACCAATAGTTCGTGGAGCTTTGCCTTTGAAACCCAGCTGCTCCATATGCTCTCATTTTATCAGAGAGCACATCGCTTTCCAATTTGAGGAATTCTTACACAGGAAGATTAATGCTACGGTCTCTAAGTAAAATATCCATCAAGACGTTAACTTAAAGAAAAAAAAATTACTCGCAGTTCTTGATTATTTGCTGCAATGAGTAAGAAAAATACTATCTGTAAAGTATCGTTTCCAATGAATGGCCAGGAGTATTATTTCGAAGATCCTCTC
This sequence comes from Stegodyphus dumicola, assembly GCF_044657685.1. Classification (NCBI taxonomy): domain Eukaryota; kingdom Metazoa; phylum Arthropoda; class Arachnida; order Araneae; family Eresidae; genus Stegodyphus; species Stegodyphus dumicola. The sequence goes on from NC_140780.1 coordinate 138,343,992, forward strand.
AAATAACCGTCCAATGGGGGTGCTTAATGATTGATAGGCTATTAGACAATTTACAAATCCAAATTATACAGCATATATTATCCAGAGGAAAAAAAAACTGTATATTTTTCTAATATACGTGCAGTTCTTATTTCTAGATATAAAATGAATCTACATATTTTTTATAATTACATAATATATTTGATTCCACTGTTGTAAAGTTCAGTTTCAAGCGAATAACTATATCAGTCTCTGATTGTTTCTCAAATTTCCCATTTTATCATACTTATTTCATAATTACCGATAATTCGATAGAATTAATGACGAACCAAAACTTAAAATCCATGAGCAAATATATTCAACATATGTTAATTTAGTTCTGCTTTCACAAAACAGTAGATATGAGTAGACATCTGTATACCGTAGAAAATAATAATTACAAAATGCGGTGCTCTCATTGATATTAAGTCCGTTAAATGTTGCATTAAAGTGGCTTTTTGAATTTAATTTGAATTTAGATATAAAAATATTCTTAATTTCGGAATATCACATATACAGAAATCGTAAATTTTGCGTAAGATTAAAAGCAAGTTTTTGATAAAGATTTGATCTTGATGGTGATTAAAATGGAAAGACAATGAATCAAATAATTTTCGTATTTGGAACGGGTAAGCTAAGAATGTCTTAATACTGCATCGGTTAAATCAGGCAACTTTGAATGGGCTGATGCTTTTGTCTTAGTGTAAAATAGTCGTACTTAAAATTAATTATTTTTTAAAAGAGAAGCAGTAAACTGATAAAGCTTTTGGGTGCTAAACATAAATATCGTGCGAAAATCCCCATTAATGGATTGCACCTTACATTCTTTTTGCATCCCATCTCTTTCTGAAGTTACACGTCCGTTAATTAATTCCACTTTCAGTAAGATGACATCCCAAGACAGAGGTTCAGAACTGATCACGGGCACAAATGAATGGATTATATAAATAAGGAATTCAAAAATGGCTGTTTAGTAGAATAAATACCCGAATAGTTCGAACAACTTTTATATTATACATGGTTTGAGTAACATGGAAGATTTTAATTTGATTACATATTATAGGCGAAATGCATGTTTAATGATTAGAAGACGTTCTTTCTTGCATTAAACAGTGAAGAGCTTTACAGTGGAAAAGGAATTTTACTAAAAAACTGGTAATAGCGTGTTCTGAAAAAGGGAAGTGTATCCATATGTTACCTCCAATGCTTACTATTCTCTACTAAACTAAACAAATACTAAAAAAATTAAAATAAATCACGATTTTATGAACTGTAGTAGTTGTACCTTGTTAAAGAAAGTTGTACATTGTTAAATGTTGGCATATATTGCTTTTAAATGTCGTGCAATGACAAGAAACAAGCTGCTCTCATCGAGTCCTGGTGTCCTACCACCAAGCCACACGAAAGGAATTTTGGCTCGCCATATATTTAATCTGCTCCAATGCCCCAAACTCACTATACATTTGCGAAGATCCAAGCCTATTCCGGTATTCGAACTCGGGCCCTCTCGTATGATAGACAAAGTAACTAAGCGCTATAAGTATAGCAATAAGGTTTTAAGACACAGAGATTCGGCCTTCTAGAAACAATTATGATACTCCTGCTGGCAAGCCAGGATAAGACTGTAAAAGAACCGCAGCTGCTATTTGAAATCGGCTTTTATCCATAATCTTCTGTTTCAACGAAATTTGACTCCTAGGTAGCTAAGATAAGAGGCGACTGCAGTCGCCACTGGAACTTTTGTATCATTATACATTGTACTCAGAAAGTTTGTTAAGAAAAGCCTTAATACCAGAGAACGAATAGTTTATATTGCTCACTTCCCATCAAACTAGATGTATGTATGTGTGATTATGGCAAAGCCTCGAGGGCTATCTGCCTAAGGGGAGGGATGCCTTCGTGGAGGACTTTCTAAGGGAAACTGGCTCGTATACACGTTACACATGGGGAAAACCACGAAAACACCCATGCAGCCAGCCCGTTCGCGGGATTCGAACCTCGGACCGAACTACCAGTGTTCAGCGACTTAACCGCTCGGCCGCTGGTGGGCCCCATCAAACTAGAAACTGCCTGAATTGGTGCGGAAGAAACTTCTGTTCAACTTGACAAAAATGGACCTACATTTCAGTTTAAAATGTATTCGTGCAGTAGGTGTTGTGATCTAATGATGCCTTGTTGATAAATACTGTAAATTTAACTTACACAATAAGTAATTAAATATGTATAATGAAATACACTTTAACATGTGCATGAGAAATTTACATGAAAATAAAAGCATTCACATAGAAGTCATTAACAAAACAAAAACAATCCGTCATCTTGTGGTGTAAAATATATTCGTGATTTAAAAAGTACGTGATATATAATATTGAATATTTTAGTAAATGTATTTAAATTAATACTTTGTAGGGTATCCTTTAGCGTTAATTGTAAATGCGAAATCCAAGGCATCACGATTGTCATAACCATAAGTGCAATACGTTGGTGTCCCATTGTGCTTTAGCTAGGAGTATCGAATGGCCTTCACGCCTTGGTTGGCCCTGCCAGGAGTATACACTCCCTAGGTACTTCGCCCGTTCCTCCCACCAACACTCCCCGTCACGATGACGCAGCACAGCAGGACTTTGGGGGACGCCTAACTATTATCCGTATTATGGATAAGTATTTGAATCCTTCTTTGATTTGTACCTTCTCGTTTTAGTTGCAATGCACAAGGAGTTGTCAAGCACAATTGAATTTAATTTTCGCTTGTTTGAGGTGATTATAATCAGGGCGATATCTCGCCCAAATTTAGATATAACTTTTAGAGAAGTACTCTTTGTGAATATAGCTTTAAGAATGGTTTAAGTGCTAGAGCTACAGTTTGAATCTCAACTAATTGGATATTGCCTATTCATTGCTTGGAAATATAATGGACTCTGATAGGCAAAAGTTACTTTCATGATCGAAACCAAAGTATACAAAATTGAGATTTATAAATTATGTTAAATATCGCATTATTTAAATTTGAGGGAAACGCAATATATTATTTGTAATTTATTTTAGTATAAACTATTTTGCAATTTTGCAAATATCAAATACAATTGGGTAATATTTCTAGGCGAACATGATTTCAAATGCTTTAAATACCTATAAGTTATTTTGAAATATTTTTGCACGAAAATGTTAACGTAGCTCATTCATGAAATCTCAATTCGATCAGATTATATTATTCGAATTATGGGAAAGCATCCATGTGCTATCTGCTTAAAGGGAGGGATACCTCTGTGGAAGATACTTTAAAGGCTATTAGCTGGTATCCATGAAGCATGAGGAAAACTGTGAAAATCCTAAACCGCAAGCTCTTTCGTGGCGATCTGAGCCCGTGTCCAATTAGTGTCACGAAATTTTAAATTCATGCTTTATTTCAAAATTTATATAACTCTTCTGAAGATATAATTCAATTATTTCATTTTTCGAATATCTGAGAGCATTTATCCAGAAATCAATGAATTACTTATTTACAATTAACATATTTACATTTCCTCATTAGATACATTTAAGCTATGCTCGGATACTTAAAAAAGTAAAATTAAAAACGAAGAACTGATTCGTTAACAAAGCATTAGAACTAATATACTTGTGAAATATGTAGTTATCTAGTAAAAACATGCTAGCAAAGTAGTTACCAAAGGTTAGCAAACCTCATGCGACTGTTAACATATATTAGCGATAAATGAATGGAATTTCATTTTTTTTATTCTCTATTTATAGCATCTTATGCCAAGGACTGAATATAAAGTTTCTTATTGTATCGTAAAGCGAAATAGAATCTCTCTCTCTCGATACAAATTCTACAGACTTCGGAATTAAGAATAAAAAATAGCATTTTTCTTTAAATAATGAACAAAAAAAAAAATCCTGAAGTGTCATTTCCTCTCCTGGATAACCGTCTTATTAAATGATAAAACTCTTTCAAATGAAAGCAATTTCAAGAAGGTCGACATCTTTTGCAGTGAATATCAATGCGGAGGAAGTAAGTAAAAATGTGTAGATTCAGCTTCCTTGGACTTTCGACATATTCTTTCACGTTTTCAGATAAAGCGAAAGAGAATAAGAATAATTTTACTCGAAAATCTGCGAATTAGTTGGAGAATTTTAGATTTAACTTGTACCATAGAAAAGAAGGGTGCGAGTCTACGTGGGCGAGATTTATGTCATTTACATAAACTTCAAATGCTCATTAATTAGAATTTTCATCTTGAAGATTTTTCTTTTTTCCTTTTTCTTATTTTTTATCAAACAATACGTAATTTTATCTCATTGATTAATGTTATATTTGTTTTAAAATATCAATTAATTCTGTTAGATAAAAACTGTTCAGATTTCTAATCTTACATATTTAAATTTCGTTAGCATTTTAAGTACTGAATCTGGGGTCAAACTACATAAAATACAGTTACTGTACAGTATATAATTAGAGAGATATTCTTACACAGATCCAAAAGTACACAAAAAATAGAAGATGAATCTTCAAGAAAAAAATTATAAGTAAAACGAAATGCTTTTATTTTTAAAATATTAAAACTTTTAATATTTTAAATATAATTGTATTGCTTAAACGAATTTTAAACAATCAGTAACCGAAAAATAAAGTTTGTTGTCATCTGTAAATCAGTTTACAAGTGAATGCAAAGTTATTGATTAAGAATTAATACTGAAAGCAGTAAAACAGCAAATAAGTATAAATTTCACATAATTAACATGCTTGTAATAAAAATTTAAGCCAGGCATTCTATTTGTACATTGCTTTTGCAACTACCTCTCAGTACTGAACTTGATTTACTTGGGCATAAATAAAATATTTTTCAAGATTTTTTTGCCCTTGTGCATGTTTACAACTCGTGCTTGAAAGCAACTGTTAATGCATATGTGTATTATCAAAAATAATAAGTTTTCTTGCAAATGTGTCTAAATTAGATTTTTCTTTATCCAAATATAGGTAATAAAGCTAGGAAATGGAGTGAAATTCATTAAGATTTTGTGGGCTTTAACCAGCACACAAACCGGAGGTTTCCATGCATCATGCAAGCTGCCATAAATGCATTTTATGTAAAGGTATTCTTAATCAGATTTAAAAAAGAATTACTTAACTGTGACCAAACAAATCAGATCATTTTGTAATACTAAGTTGTCTGGGTTCAAGTATCTGGCAAAATATGGTGTTTCCCATGTTATTACAAGTTTGAGATCACACACTGATCCAAAAGCAAATAGGGAATGCAAAGGAACGTAAAATGAATCATCAGTAAAAAATGTTGCTAAGTTAAAAAATACTTTTATTTTTAAAATTAAGATTTAAAATATTAAAGCTTTTTGGTTTACTTTTAATCAGTTAGTAGTCCCAAAATTTAGTTTTCAGATCCCAATAATTTTTATTCAAAATTAGTTAATAAAATAAACAATTTTATATTTTTGAAGGTTTAATCTTTTTTCAAAATTTATATATAAGTATATTTGTAGCTTCTTGGTGAAATTTCGCAGGGAATTATTCTTAGAAGGACATTTTTTTTAAGGTTATCCATATTTTAGGCTAAATATGAGTGAATACTTTTGTTATCAAAATAAAATGTCTTTATATTTTTCAGCTATTTAATAAAGAATTCCAATTGTTGAAAACTATGAAATTTAGAGACCTTTGAAAAGCAATTCCAATCAATTGATAGTTATTGTAAAAAGTGCTCATAAATTACTTGCTGAACTGCTAGAAATAATTTGTAATAAAAATGCAAATTAAATAAAACCATTAAAATAGTAGTATCTATTTTATTTGAACAAAGCAAATCTTTCGTGAACAAGTTGGGATCCGTGGGGTCTAAAACACCATTTAAAGTAAATTTACTGTTAATAAATATTTTTATACACAGAAAGATATTTTCCATTGGCAGTAAATTAAGTTCCTTACCACTTAAATATATTGTTACGAAATGTACAGGCGCGGTAAGATGGCTTTCCCGCAAAGCAGTTTTAGGGTTGCCATAAAATGGCTAGAAACGGCAAAAGTGCCATATTTGGCGAGAAATCGCCCATTTGGCGACAAAATTGGCGATATGCCATGGACGGATGGAGAAGCTTTTGGAACAAATTCTTACAGGTTTAGCCCAGAATGTTCTCGAACACATGCCGAAAGCTATATAAATCCTGCTGGTCCGCAGTCAGAGAGTGCTTTGTCTTGAGTGCGAGATAGTTAGTCAGTCTGTACGGAGTGGACCGAGTTGACAGCCGATCGGCGAGTGCCGAGCGGGTCGTCGAGTGCATCGAAGGAGTCTCTTAGTGTATTACGTTAGTACATCGTCGAGAGAGTGTGTTGAGCTCCGTGAACAACTGAACCGAAGAGTCAGGAGCTGTGCTCTGTGTGTCGTCGAGTACATCGCGAGTTGTAGCGTGGAGAGTCTCGAGAGTACGTGGAGTTCCGAGAACGATCAAGTAGAGTCGGGAGCTATACTCTGGTGCTTTGCAGTGAAACTGTCTCCACCGTCATAGCCTGATAACCTGAAGGCTGTGTCTTTGATTGTTCCAGCGAGTGCATAGTAGATCTTCGACGACTGTAAGACGTGACTTTGGAGCTGTCCTGATGGATATTGGTCAATAAAGGGTGTTTCATCAAGTGGTGTTGTCATTATTCACTCCAAATCCGTACGAATCCCGTAGGAACGTGAAGGAAGAAAATAACGTAACAACTGGTGTCAGAAAAAGAAAAACGTAACGACTTGTATCAGAAGTGGGATTTGCGAGTGAATTCCAGTGACCCGCCTGTAGAGGAAAGCCATGGCGGAGGACCGATGGACTTATTAGCCGAGATCAGAGTCGGACAGAAGGAGTTGAAAGCCAGATGTGCTGAGATAAAGGCCGGATGTGCTGAGATAAAAGCCGGATGTGCTCAGATAAAAGGCGGATATGATGATATGAAGAGATGACAGCTGATATGAAAGCTGGACGAAAGCCGGCCGAGAACAGGTGCGAGAGCAACTCCAGCAGCTGAAAGTGGAGCTTGCGGAAGAAACTGGAGCCATAAAAGAAGATGTGAAAATGACAGTAGTGGCATCTGAAGAATCCAAGGATGAAGAAATGAAGGAAGTAGCTAACGAACTGCCTGAAAAGATCCAGAAATGATGGATGAAATATCTAACGGGACTAAAGAAAAAGAACGAAAACGTGAAGAAATAAAAGACAGGAAGGAAGATTTTGATTCTCACGTGCCTGAAGTAGAGATAGAAGAAAGTGAAAACGCAACTGTCAATATCGTCGAAAGTGATAGTGAAATGACGAAATCGCAAGCAGCAAGTGTTGAATCATCTGAAAGTGCTTGTGATGCAGAGATGGGGGAAGTTGATGTACAGCTTAAGCAGTGCGTTCCAGTATGGCAAGAAATTTCACCCACTTTTGTAAACTATGTGTGCGTCTCATAGTGCGGATTTTGCAGATAAGGACTTGATTCTAAACATGGATACTTGTGTTTGTGAAGAATCGGGTTCCGTTCGCGACTCTAATGCAAACATCGGAACTGGTTTTCAGGAAATAGAGGAAAATGATCATGTACCAATTGCTCAAAATACCGAGGTGAACTGTACGCATAATGCGAATGAATTACAGAGTGTTGAACAAACTGTGTAAGATCTTCCTGTGGATGAAAAGTCTGAAAGGACTGAATCTTCATACTGTGATATGCAAAACAGAAATGCATCTGAGAACAGCAGTGGAAACGTATTTGACCCGGGTATAACTTAATGAATAGACTGAAACTGAAATTCATTCTGAACTTTAATTTGGATAATTTAAAACGAAAACGTGAAGAAATAAAAGACATTTGTTTCATTTGTGCATATAACTTGTACATAGTGTAAATAATTAATTTTTAGTTATGTTATATGTTTGTTTTATTATGTTTTGTTTGTATCGAATTTGGCTTCTGACCAAGGATTGTACTGCCCGGGACGTGCAGTCCATGGGAGGGGGCAGTGTGACGAAATGTACAGGCGCGGTAAGAGGGCTTCTCCGCAAAGCAATTTTAGGGTTGCCATAAAATGGCAAAAAACGGCAAAGTTGCCACAATTGGCGAGAAATCGCCCATTTGGCGACAAAATTGGCGATATGCCATGGACTGAGGGAGAACCACCTGAAACGAATTCTTACCGGTTTAGCCCAGAAAGTTCTCGAACACAAGCTGAAAGCTACATAAACTCTGCTGGTCCGCAGTCAGAGAGTGCCTCGTCTTGAGTGCGAGATAGTTAGTCAGTCCCCCCATAACACAAGACATCCTCAGGATATCCTATTTAAGTCGCAATCTCCCGGGAAGCAGTTAGGATATCCTGAGGATGTTGATTCTCAGATATCCTGAGGACGTCTTAAGTCAACATCCTGAGGATATCCTACTCAAGTCTCAATGTCCCGGGATATATGAAGATCTCCTCAGGATGTTGATTTTCAGATATCCTGAGGACATCGTAAATCAACATCTTAAGGATGTCCTGTTCAAGTCGTAATGTCCCGGGATATATGAAGATCTCCTGAGAATGTTTCTCAGATATCTTCAGTACTTACTTTTTATGGAAGCTCATATCTGAAAATATTAAAGTAACCTTGTACCACACGCAAGTCATGTTATAAGAATCGAAATCTTACTCTATGGATTACCTATTCTGCATATGAAAATTTAATTGTTATGCTTACACTGGTTTTTGTCTTGTATATGTTGGCTGTAAATATTAGTAATAATATTTTCAAATTTTTGTTGTTGTTTCACAGTGCCTATTGTTCAGAGAACTTTCTTACAAGTTATAGGCACGTGTTTTCATCCGTTTTTGAGTTTCATATTGAAAGTGTGTTTACGATTAAATTCTAATTGCTACATAATATATTTTGTAAACATTATTTTAGATACTTTTCTAATATCTTTGAACACAAATATTATGTACGTTACAGGTTAACTCAGAAAATCTTTTATGAAGACATTTATCCTATGAACAGATGGGCATGATGTGCATCCATGCCTTATATGGCATTCGAACTTGAGCCCTTCTGTACGGCAATCGGTCAATATAATCACTTACCCGTCTCTGAGGCACTAATCAGAAATATCAAGTTATAAAAGTATTCTATTAAATTCATCGATAGTTCTTAGCATAGAAATAACTATACTTTGAAACTGCAAAAGAAAAAAATACTTTTTGATCTGTTACACTATTATATTAGTAATGAATGATGTTTAGTGCTGCGCAGTAATAAGTAACAATATTTTTTTTTTTTTAACAAAAGAAATTTTAGTTTACAGACGCAGTTAAAAACTAGTCTGTACGAGGTTTAACTTGCTTTAATTTGAATTTATAAACAGAAGAATAATTTTATTGGGCTAAAAAATTCATTGCAGTTTCTTCGTTCATTTTCTGGTAAGTTATTTAATAATGAGAATTAGTTTTTCAAAGCGACTGAAGTAAGAAGTAACTTATTTTTTACCTCTCTGTAATACGAAAATAAGGTTTGAGAATGCGAAGAACTAACTTTGAGTTCTTACTCTCCTCAAACCTCACTTTGCTACTTCTTTAACCATACAAATATTCGGTCTCTGCTAAACAAAGCGCGAAAAAAATATATCCAGCGCTCTGCAGTCTTATACGTTATGCCGACAATGCTACATGACTCCTCATAATTTAACAATAATTGCTGCTTTATTAATTTATTTGTAACATCCAGAAAATGCAGTAAACACGTTTCTTCAAGGTGTATAACACAAAGTTAAATGTTGTTATGAAAACTCAAAATTAGATAACGGATTAAATAGATGTTCAAACTTTAAATTAAAATGATTTAATTTTTTAATTAAACGCGTTCTTTAAACTCAGCAGTTTTATTACTTTATTTTATACTATAAATAACAATTGAAGTTGAAAATCTTAAAGTTTTGATCATCATTATCATTGGTCGTAAAACTGCTTCTCAAATTTTCTTTGCTTTTGAGAAACCGAGCGCCGCTCAGAATGTAACACCTCTGAGCACTTTTTCTGTAGCCGATGCCCCAAGAAGATTTCTCTTTTGTTAACGTGGCAGATTTATGTGTCAGACCTTCCCTTCTTTTCTATCCCCCTACAAGGGAAACATCCCTTCACATCCCTTCCCCCTTCACAACAAAGTCGCAAAACGCCCCCAACGGTTTTAATTGCTCCGTAATAGTGATATCCTTGAAGAACCCCACAAAGTGGAAAGTACACGTACTTACTTTCTGATTTCCAAATTTAGCTATTCTGCTAAACGTTAATAGCCGTCGTTCCAAATTCTCTTTCAGTTACGAACTGATTTGATGACGCTTGCAAGCGTTAGATTGACAGAGTGTGAAAAGTAAGTTTCTAAATGTTTCCTTTATTCTACAAAAATGATCAGAAGTAAAAAAAAATTATCTCAGATATCTAAAAGACGGATTTACAGCAGAATAAATCAACGTATATTATCGGATTCGTCAGAAGATGAAGTAGTATTTAATTATGAAAAAGGACTGTGTCGAATTTTCGCGCTAGCAAATATTCTTTAAGTTCCATTTCAAACTGTGATTCGAAATATGAACTTTTATGTCTCAAGAAGAACTGACTGATGACGATTACCAAAACGATTATCCCATTTTAAGGAATATTCCAAATACAGGACTAATAAATATTCCGTTAGACTTTATGTCCCTTGTGTGCTTAGGAGTAGTACAAAAAATGATTACTATTAGGATAGGCGGAGGCACCTTACAAGCACGATTACCACATAAAAATGTTGAACTAATTTTTTTTTTTTTTTTTTTTTTTTTTTTAATGACCAGTTTTTAAAGCCTTATGTACCAATTGAATCTGCAAGAAAACCAAGGAACCAACTCTAAAAGAATTGAAACACTGGAAAGCTACAGAATACCGTCAATTTTTACTGTACACTAGCCGACTTATTTTATTTATTTATTTATTTATTTAATTTAACAAAAAGCTACATGATCATTTTTTACTACTTCATGTTTCGATTAGACTCTTATGTAAAATACAGAATCAGACGGCAATTGATGAATACGCACAGTCTCTATTAAAACTCTTCGTAGTAAATTTTGGGCTTTATTATGAAAAACAGTATATTGCTCATAATGTTCACGGCCTACTGCATATTTGCGAAGATGTAAAAATGTTTCGGCCGTTAGATAATTACAGTGCATTTAAATTTGAAAGCTATATATCTTCTATTAAAAAAATTGATTAGAAAATCTTCCGCTCCATTACAGAAAATAGCAAGACGAACTCAAGAACTGTTTAATCATATTGTAGCCATGAATAATGATTCAATCAACATAACCGACTTAAGTTCAGAATTTCAAAATTTACACACATCTGGTCCGCTACTTAAAGGTTATTAAATGCTTAATTTTATTATTGAATTTTGAATACAAATTAACTGAAGTCAGAATTGAATTTGTAGAATAATTTAATTATGAATATATCGAACAATTCAGTTTTGGGCTATTGAATGGTTAAAAATGATCGAAAGATTTTTAATACTTTAAAGCAAAATTTTCTCTTATAATATTTTGTATTAATAATTCATTTCAAGTCTCTTGCTCAGTTTTAGATATATTTACAAATTATTAAATAAATTGAAATTCAAATTAGAAAATAAATTGTATAAATATTCTTAACATTTCTTATTTTTCCATAGTAACCACAGATGGAGGACCTGAGCCTGTCTGTGGAAAATAAGCAAGTTTCAGGTTATCACAGCACCTTCACTGGAATATAAAGAAGATTTCTGGGGATATACTGGGATGTAACATTAAGCAGTTGAGAGTATGTATTTAAGAGGTTAAAGGGATATTGTAACTAGTATTTCAAATCCTGATAACATCCCATACGCTGTCGGTGGGACCTAGATAGGATGTCCTAAGGATATACTGGGATGTGACAATAAGCACTAGGGAGGATGAGTTTAGGAGGAAACTGGGTTATTACGGGATGTCCTGAGGATGTAGTAAATAGGACTTTAAATCCTAATAACATCCTATACGCTGTCGATGGGACATAGATAGGATGTTTTTAGGATATAACGGGATGTGTTTAGGAGGTTAGTGGGATATCCCGGGATGTCCTGAGGATGTAGTAAGTAGGAGTTCATATCCTAATAATATTCCGCAGGCTGTCGATGGGACTTAGTTAGGATGTCCTGAGGATATCCCGGGATGTGACATTAAGCACTCCGGAGGAGGTGTTTAGGAGGTTCGCGGGATATTCCGGGATGTCCTGAGGATGTGCGTATATCCCGCGAGCAACATCCTCGGGATATCCCAAGGATGTTTTTGTGCTATGTGGGTCTGTACGGAGTGGATCGAGTTGACAGCCGATCAGCGAGTGCCGAGCAGGTCGTCGAGTACATCGAAGGAGTCTCTTAGTGTATCACGGTTAGTCGAGAGAGGTTGTTGAGCTCCGGGAACAACTGAACCGAATAGTCGGGAGCTGTGCTCTGTGTGTCGTCGAGTGCATCGCGAGTTGTAGCGTGGAGAGTCTCGAGAGTACGTGGAGTTCCGAGAACGATCAAGTAGATTCGGGAGCTGTACTCTGATGCTTTGCAATGAAACTGTCTCCACCGTTATAGCCTGATAACCTGAAGGCTGTGTCGTTGATTGTTCCAGCGAGTGTATAGTTGATCTTCGACGACTGTAAGACGTGACTTTGGAGCTGTCCTGATGAATATTGGTCAATACAGAGTGTTTCATCAAGTGCTGTTGCTATTATTCCCACCAAATCCATACGAACTCCGTAGGAACGTGAAGGAAGAAAATAACGTAACAACTGGTGTCAGAAAAAGAAAAACGCAACAATATAATAGGATATTAAAAATGAATAGAAATATAAACAGTAAAATGGCAACTATATAAATATTGTGTATGTTTATATACCTTTACGTTATCAAAACACTAAGCTTTTTAATTAAATGTAATACCTTCATATAAAAATTTGCTGTAAATCAATTTTCACTGTTAACTGTGCAAAAAAACATATAATCAGTATTTACACACACTGAACATATTCATTGAAGACTATTTCCTGAAGAATACCACCTGCGAAAGTGGCTTGATGTCTCAGAGTGTAAATAAAGTAATTACTGAATATCAGGCTCTCTAAGGTGACATTTTCTATATGATTAAATTTCTTGAACATCATGGGTAATAACCGAAAACGTTTCACTGAACCCTGAACTATGTATAATATATACAAGTAATAAGTTTAAATAAGCTGTTTATCCTAATACATTTATAGATTACTTATGTTAAAAATGTTTTCAAGAACTCTAATTATATAAATGTCTCCTTTATGCTAATAGCGGTACCAGCGGCCGAGCGGTAAAGTCGCTGAAATGTGGTAGTTCGGATGAGGTTCGAATTCCTCGAACGGGCTGGCTGCATGGGCGTTTTCGTGGTTTTCCCCATGTGTAACGTGTATACGAGTCAGTTTCCCCTAGAAAGTCCTCCATGAAGGCATCCCTCACCTTAGGCAGATAGCCCTAGTGTGCTTTGCCATAATTAAATAAACCAACCGAACCAAACCTTAATGTTAATAATTTAATTCTCAGTAATTGGCAATCATACTGCCCTGATTACCTCAGTTATTCATTGTTTTATATCTATTTTTTATAAACATTAAAGCTTTTCTGCTCACCTAGCGCAAAAGGCAACCCAGATGACAAATTTATGGTGAAACAGACAGTTATGATTTAAAATATATCTACAAAAAGACAGAAGAAAAGAAATAATATGTTATGAAATGAGGTTTGTTTAGTTATAATAATGTTTTGTTTTGTTTTGTTTTATAGGGGCGCAGCCCTTCCGCCTGGTTTGTTGAACCTTATGAAGAAAAGCGGGCGCAACCCTTCCAACAACAAACGACACGAGCCGGCGAGCCGGCCCTGTCCAAATAAAAACAAAATCAATTTAGCAGCTTAACAAAAAAAAAAAAAAAAAAAAAAAAAAAAAAAAAAAAATAGGTTAGTAAACTAAAAAGAATAACACGGCACATAAAAACACAAAAACTTTTAAGCTGTCCCTGCACCTTTGCATACAAAGCCTTTCTCTCCCTTTAACGGTAGTTTCCATAAATTGAACGCTTTCAGTATGTTAGCTCTCATCGATCAGAGGTACCGATCACACGTTTATGAGAATTGATGACTTTCACAATATCTTGTGCAAATTTTACTCCTTTTTTTATAATTTTGAATCATTTCTCTTACATTTTTGATTCCATGTAAGGCTCTTACCCCCCCCTCGGTGAGTGTACAACTTTCAATAAAATGAATGCGGTCACCGGCAGTATCACATTTAAGACATAAATTTACTCCTTGGAGGAATCTCTGTAAGTACATAGGAAAGCGTCCATGCCCTGTTACTAATTGATTATAGTCTTTATCGCAAAATATAGGCATATTCTTCTTAATTATTATATCCTCCTGATCTTCTAGGAGACACATTCCATTGATCGGACCAGGTTTTATACATGTGATCTTTCATTTTCCTAATTGTAACTTTTTTAGAATATTGTAGATCACCATCAGAGATCCCACCCCCAGGGTAGCCTCCTTTGCCAGGTAATCCACCCTCTCATTCCCAATGATACCAATATGGGCCTTTACCCAATGAATATTGATTGACATTTTATATTTTAAATTCATATATAATTTTGAATTTTATTCATGATATCATTTTTATGGTCCGGCCGAGAAAGGGCGATGAGTGCTGAATAGGCATCCGAGTATATATGAACTGTACATTTATAGATCAAATTGGATTTAATCCATTCCAAGGCTTTAAATGGCGTATAGCTCTGATTGATAAACTGAATTATGTTTATCCAGTATGTATTTTTGACAATGGATATCCAAACCATAAAAATATACGACAAACGCAGATCCCACACCTCCCGCGAAACCGGACCCATCTGTATAGATTTCATATTCGCTGGTAGGCAATAAATACATTTCAGTCAAATAAAATAGTACCATGTCTCTGTCTTGGATGAATTGAATTACTGTCAATTTGAGCAAATGAGTTGCTCTCAACCTGGATTCCATCCAGAATAAGAGAGATTTCTATTGAATATTGTAATAGGAGTTTACTGTAGAAAAATTTATAATGAATGAAGAGAGGGGGAAACCCGGCCAAAATACAAGCGACTTCAGATGAAACAGTTCTAAAGCATCTAGTGATAATCAGAAGCCAGCCTCTTTCAGATTATAATAATGTATGATATATATGTAAAGAAAATTATTTAAAATAAAAAAACATTCTTATTAAAATATGATCTATATGATAATAAATCATTGTAAAAGCGAAAGAGAGAACAAACCTACATTTTTAATAATTATCTCTGAAGACTGAACATGAATAATACATTATACACACATTATATACATTTCTTTTACGTTCAGTAAAATGTATTGTTTCTAGTGGTAAACAGAACGTACTTTGTACATCCTGGGAATATTTGGAAGGGTATCCGTGCTGTACGTTGAACTCTGCGTCCTAAGAACACGACTGTAACACACAGCACTTTAGTACGTCAAGCAGCACGTACTTCATAGCACATTCTAGAAACGTTTCGAAAAGTTTCAAAGCTATGTTGAAGTGCAGGTTTTAAATACACGGTTGTGAAACGCACTAGGTTAGCAAGTCGAGTAAAACCTTCTAAATGCACATATCACCGTCACAGAACAACTAGCAAGCTGTCTGAACGCACTCTAAATGCTCTGTTGCTTCTTAGGTTTTTGTTGTATTTAAAGTTACAGGATTCAGTTTACAAAACTAATGATATTTTTTGTCTCCAACTCAAATTTAAAATATGTGTTTGTGATGCTGTACTTGATTTGCATACAATGTAATAAATTAAAACAGAATTTCTGCAGAAATGTAATGTTTTGCTACGGAATATCTAACAGGAACAAATGTTTTGAAGCGCAAAATTCTTACCTGAACAAAACAGACTAAAATCCGCTTGTGAGTACATTTGCTAACTGGTTTTTCGGTTAAATACTTAATTAAAATGCAAGGTGGTGGTGTATTTAATTATGGCAAAGCACACTAGGGCTATCTGCCTAAGGGAGGGAAGCCTTCGTGGAGGACTTTCTAAAGGAAACTGGCTCGTATACACGTTACACATGGGGAAAACCACGAAAACATCCATGCAGCCAGCCCGTTCGCGTGATTCGAACCTCGGACCGAACTACCAGTGTTCAGCGACTTTACCGCTCGGCCGCTGGTGGGCCTATTAAAACGTAAGATACGTGTGTAATACGTAATGATTTGTAATTGTAAGTCCCCATACTTTTTCATCTGTAAAAAACTGTCAAACATCTTCAAGATGGTTGTGTTAATAGGTAAGTACTGAATTAGAATATTCGATGTTTTTGACCGCATCTCTGGAAATAATAGATTACATATGCTACTTTTCTCGACAAATCTAGAAACTTCATGATACAAAATGCAGTAAATATTGACGGCAGACATTTAAACACTGACTCGAGATATTTTCATGACGAAACAGTTACCAGTAGAATGACAAAATGCAGATATACATTTGCTTTGGTTCGTCTGGCTTGAAATTGACAAT
Organism: Stegodyphus dumicola; assembly: GCF_044657685.1. Classification (NCBI taxonomy): domain Eukaryota; kingdom Metazoa; phylum Arthropoda; class Arachnida; order Araneae; family Eresidae; genus Stegodyphus; species Stegodyphus dumicola. Next base: position 138,360,653 of record NC_140780.1, read on the forward strand.
GAAATAAATTTGAAGTCTCCCTTAAGAGGAAAAAAGAGAGAGCAAGAACACTAAAAATAAAAGAAAAAAAAATATCGTCTTTCTGGAGGAATCCAGACCAGTTACTGAGGTTATGAATGCTGACATGTATTAAAGCTGCGAGTTGTAATCTTGGCGATATATATATCTGCTTATAACGGGTATAATTTTAGTACACAAGATATACTATAACATATTTCTTTGAAAAAGGAATTTAATTGGTTATATTATAAATGCTCATAAAATTGGACAAACCTTCACGTAAATGGTAAATCTGTAATTATTTAGAAACCTTAATACCTGTCATTCTTTAAAAAACTAAATTTGCATTACTTTATTCCTTTATTGCGAGTACTGAAAGACACATGCTTCATTACATGAATTTATCACAGAATTACTTAGTACTTGCTGCGATATCATGACCTTTAAGATGGGTGCATTTAATCCACTTATCTTACTTAAAGCGAAAATTTTATAAAATCTCTGCACTTTCTCTGCTTACCCTTTTAAGATTGGCAGGAATATTAAGGAATCTGACTTTATGTGAATAGAATATGAATGCAAAAATACAGTTTCTGAAGCAAATAAATAAGACAGTGATACAAACGAAAATTATGAGGTGTTTTCATGCTTTCACTATCGATCAGTTTTTAAACTGAAGCATACGCAGATATAATTTAAATATATTTCTGAAATTTTATGAAATACCTTAGGATCATTTAATTATATATATATGTATTATGTACATTTAGTAATTTAGCATTTTATTACACCAAACAAAATGTCAAAATCTGGTTTTAACATGAATTCATAATTCTTATGTTTGAAATTAATTTTGACATTAATCTTGTTCTTTTAGATAATCCTCTTCAGTAAATTTAATTCTAAACAATTATTTTCATGTGAACCAATATCATGTAAAAGCAGTATCGATCTCTTTCAGTTAACGTGTTGTTCTAAACAGAATGCAAACAGATGTGGATTGTGAAAGTGTTTCCTTTTCAATTAAAATGCGTATAACAGCTTTCATTGGATAATTGATTTTTCTATTCAAGTAAGACTTTTGTCACAAACTAATTCAAATCAATAACTTTCTACGCTGACATTGAAAATACACTTACATTCAACTTACAACGATATCGAGGGTGTTTCTGAAGACAGAAAATAACATTTTTGTCAGTGCACAGAACAATGATATTTTTTTAAATCGTATGATGGTGTTAATTTCTCAACTCTATTTATGTTGATCTATAGTATACTTCTGCAATTTATACTTGTGGCTGTTCCTCTGTGCACTGGGTTTGAGTATTTTTGCATAATTTAGCATCATTAGTTATTTACTAATTTTGCAATTTAAAGTAGAGTAATTTCTTGTTTATTTGCTGAATACTTTTTAAATCTTATTTTTAAAGACTTATACTTTGCTTTCATGCATTTAATTAATTAATTATTTGCTAGAGCTTCTAAATCTGAATGGTTTGATGTTAAAATAATGAAGATAGCTTTAAAAAAACGGTGAAATTTTTTAAGCTAAGCCGGCCCGCCTTCACGGAGAGTTTTGGTCGATAAGTGTTTAACATTTGGTGAATTTATTGTCAGCATGGCGATATTATGAATATCATATGTATAAAAACAACAGTTTTGAGAATCTATGAGTGATATTTCTAGATGGTACCGGCAATGTGTTCTTTCTAGATATGGCAACAGTTCAGTTCGGAATTAGCTACTGAAGACTGTTGTTTTTATTGAGTTTACTACTGAACGATTACTGGATTTAACTACTCTGTGAATGATACTGTGATCTACGATATTCCTTGTGTGTTGAGAGTAGGTACCCTTGGGTTCATCTTGAGCTACTTATTTTATTTATAAAAGTTTACTTCGCCTGATGCTGAAATAATGATTCGAGTTTTCAAGTTCACCTGGGCTAGTTGTTTAAAGAGATCTTAATGAACCTGCAGAATCCAACAATACCCCTAAAGTAATCTCAGAATTCTTCAGACCCTATTAGACTGAAAAATGAGTTAGAGCTGAAAGTACTGTGAAGGTTTCAAATAAACATTCGTATTGAACTCGAAATTAAACAGAAAGTAACAATTCTGCGTACAATCAAACCTTCTCCGCTTGAGGGTAGTAAAATGACATAGTGTTGAATTTGCAAGTTAAAAGCATCGTAGCCAAAGACTACACAAATTTCGCCTAATTTAGCTGGCTCAACTTATAAAATATTTCTCCCGCCTTCATAGCATGCCTTTGTAGTGTAGTGGTCAGCATGCTGGGCGCATATCCAGAGGACCGTGGTTGGATTCCCGGCAAGGGCATTGCTCATCTTTCATCAATCCTGCTTTAAAAATAACCTAATAGCTCTATAGTGGCACCCGAACTAAAAAGGGGTCAATGATGACCCTTTACCATCAGGATTTGGCGACTTAGTGCACTAAAACCACAGTCGCCCTTTAAAAGGGGAGGTATATAAGGTATATAAGATTAGAAATTTGACACAGCAGACGTCTACGGCACTCTATATCAAAATCTATACTGACTGGTCTAAACTTAAATTTCACTGAAATTTTAAGTCCTGACTGAGAGCATAACTTCTAAATATTTCCATTTATAACACATAGATTTTAAATTTTCATTTACAACACACGAGCTTTCAAATTTTCATTTACTATACACAAATATTTTTCTTTTACAATACCTTAATTATTATCATATTATTCATGCACAATATTTTAAAAATACTAAACTTCAAAACATTATGCTTTTGCTGTTGTTACTAATATTCAATTATCTGAACTACAGTCAGCCCAAGCCCACGAAATTTCTCATGGTAAGGGGCAGAAGTTTACGCCTACCGTTAATAACAGCCTTGAGCACCTTAAAGGCGACAGTGCGATTAACTCGATACCGCCCCCAATTTTGATGAAAAGCACCCCGGTGAGACTGGTCCTCCCGGCTATCTAACCCTGCCACAAACTTCTCCAAAGAACTTTCGGCTTGCCGTATATTTAGAGTGCCCCGATGCCGCAAGGATACTATACATTTACAAACATCAATGCCTTCTTTGTAATTCGAACCCGGGTCCTTCTGCACGGCAGTCAGCGACGCTAACCACTATACCATTTGGGCGGCTCAAAGCATTATATTTTCTTAGTTATAACGGAACATGCATTAACGCGTACATTAGTTGCTATTATTTTGACTGACGGGAAAATTTGCTACTATTTACAGTTTTATCGACTAAGCTAGCATTAGTGCAGTTAACACACAAATTTTTGAAAAGTAGAGGAATTCATCAACAAAAAAGATGCTAAGCTGTAATTACTAACTTAAATATATCCTGCGTGACTGATGATAATCTTGTTTCTGTCCAGTCTTTTCCTCTTTCCTAGTCGGTCACTGATCCTGCTGATTTTTTTGTCCTTCAGTGCATTTCAGCGTTCCAGACTTTGTCGCAACATTGCATTGGAGTTCCTTTTCTCCACCATCTAGGCTGTCGTCCTTTTGCATTGGTCACTGGCCCTTAAATTTTTACCGCAGTAGTCCATTCTCAGGCGGCACTGGTCTTTCCTAGTGTAGCGTTTACCGCAGATGGTTGTTGCGTGCTTTCCGCTGGTGTTTGCCGGGACTTTTTCTTTCGCAGACCTTGAATGTAGACTCTGCATAATGATAGTTGCTTCTTCACTATAATACCACAACCTGTCCATTCTGGTAAAGTATCTTTGCATGATCATCTGTTTAATTGCTAGTTTGAAGCACAACTACCTTGAGTGGCTTCTACTTTGATTGGTTGGCTCACTGTTTGAAGTGTGTTGCATGTCTGATATCAATGGCGAGACAGTTAAAGAATTTCTAAATCCCATGTTTGGTGTTTGGAGTGTTTGCAAATTCAATTTCTGGGTATTTTCCATCATCTTGACGAAAGAAATACTAACTAGATCGCAGCCTTTTCATAAGCGTAGATATAAATTCTGTAGATGGTTGACTCGAAAGCAACTGGTCATGCATTAAGGTAATTTGCAACTGGAATCACGATAAGACGATCACATAATGCTTACCTCAGAATGAATCCAGTAAGCCTAAATCTAATTTAAGGAGCACTGGGTACCAGATTAGTTATTTCTGGGAGTTCGGATATGCAAGAATAAAACGTAATGAGATGGTAGAGATAACATAGCCAAATCTTCTAAGGAACTACCTACTCGGATTGTTCTTTTAAAGATATCGTCATGTGCATCAGGCTCAGAATCCTGAATAAATGGCCGTTAATCTGGAGCCCCTGGACTCTGCACATAATACAAGCTAAGAAGCATAAAACCTAGAGCAGAACACTAGAGGTTACTCAAAACCGGAAACAAGAATTCCTTTTTACTTTCTCTAGAATAGGTTACTCTCGAGTAGCACATGTCTACATTCAGAAACCCGATGATGAGACCTTGTGCTCAAAACCAGTGTGTTATTAGCGGGACTATATTTTAAAAGACTTCAGCATAAGTATTTTAATAGCTGTGACTTACCAGATCGGAAAAGAAGTAAATATTTACTGCATTTCAGAATCTTATAGATACTGGCTTTTATAAATTAATTTGATCTGGTGTGAAAGTAGTTTATTATTTTTTAATGCTATGTGTTTTAATGTATTTCATGTTTTGTGGTTTCATTTGATTTATATTTGACTCCATCTTCTGAGTTATATGCATCTTTTCAGAACAATATTGATCAGTATTCATCAATACATTGTTTTAATTGATTTAATTGATTTTCCTTTAAAAAGAAAACAAACGTGAAAAACGTTTAACATGTGATTGGCGCATGATGACTTAGTCAGAGTTTGCGGCAATACATTCACCACCACCATCACCACTGTATCTACCAGAAAGGGAAAAATGATTTTGTATTCATATTTTCTAGAAAATGATTGGGTTAAATATTTTACTTTTTGAATATCTATTTTTTAAATAATTTTTTGCTATTGCGTCTCTATACAGGAAAACAATACAAATTAGCAACAAATTATGTTTATACATTTCATTTAAATCTATTCAGTAATTTAATAGACTTTTAACGTAAGAGTAATTTATTTCTAATTATTTGAGGTCTAGCAATCTGCTATTGTTCATTGCGAAAGTAATCAGAGTTGTCTAAAGACCTACTTATGGAAAAGCATATTATGCTTAAAATAAGGTGCACTTAGTGTATTTAATATCTGTACTCCGCATAGCGTCATTTGATATACGTTGCCATAGAAATTTCTAATCTCTTCATCGTTCAATCATTGAGTATTCTAGCCTCGGACAAACAAGGAATCTGGTATAGAAGGAATTAACATGTATTTGCATGTATGCTGCTTCCAGTTATACGATTAACGTCGTATTATGCAGACGGTCTTAATTTTTGAACGAACTATTGTCGTTGTATATTAACTACAACTTGCTTAGTACTATGATCGGAATACACACTTAATATCTCTAGTAAGCTGATATTTATAATCCATCCAACATATTAAGACCGCTGGATATGTTGTAGTTTCAATCAGTAGATTAAGAGTACATTAAAATTGCTAATACGTAGCATAAAGTACATGAGATCCAGCTTATAGATTAACAGTTAACTGGCTGTCAAGAGGAAGGAAGTTATTAGTTACTTAGAATTTAGGCAGTGGTCTATGTAACGTAAGTTTCAAAGTGTTGCAATTTAGGAACTCCAAATTTAAACAATCGGTTTTAAAAGATTTCAGTTTACAATAAATGGGTTTTGGCTTCTTGTATAATTGCCTGGAACACAGATATTGATTGTTTAATATGGGAAATAGTATCTTAAGAAAGATTTAGATAAAATATTATATGATCCAAATGGCATATATATTTGTGACTAGGATTAAATGATGTTTATTACTAATATGCTCTGGGATAAATGATAGACTGTATGAATATAGGTGCTGCAGACATCTAAGATATTATTTGCATATGATATAAACACATTTCTAATTTATTATGTTGAAAAATGTATAATATAAAACTTACATAAAATTAACTGCTTTGCAAAATAATTAATGGAATAGAAAGGAATATATAAGTCATTCAGATTAAAACACGATGAGTATGAGTATTATTATATGCAAGTGAGAAAACTGAAAAAAATATTTTTATTCAAGTTTAGGAAAAGAGCATCTAAACATTTTCCGCAATTTCGATTTAAAAAAATAACAAATAGAGCAGCTTTTAGAGAACAAATCTCTAACCATTAAGTTATTATTTTCTTAATCGTGTTGAAATTTGGTAAGCTTAAAAAACTTATTTTTGACATTACGAAGGCTTAGACATATTAGTAATCAAATAATGACAGCAAGAATACAAATAAAAGATGATATAAATCTTATAAAAGTATAAGAATTAATACAAAACATTAAAGTACATCCAAAATTGTCAATTATTGAACAATTTCAGAAATACCCTCACACACCTCGAAAATGGCAATCATAAAAAGGAAATAAGAAATAAAGAATAAAATAAAAATAATAAAATAATAAAACGTAAAATAAAAATTAAGGGCTTTAAACGTTTTTCCAAGTCATAATAATAATATCATCAATTTTTCAGTCTGAAATTAGAGATACATTGCTCACTATTTATTTTTAATGGTTTTATGAGAGATTAACTTCTTTCTGTATCATCCATTTCTAAGTTGGCTAGGGTTGAATCTCCACATTTGTTTTGCCTGATCGAGTGGTTAAGATCACTGAATACTAGAAATTCAAGCAAGGCTCGGGCGAAGACAAACGGGTTGACTTGCATGGTTTGATTTAGTGGATTTCTCTGTCTTTAACGTGAATAGAGTCAATTTCAATTAAAATGCCCTTCAAGAAGTGATCTCTCTGTTTAGAAAAATAAGTTTCGAGTGCTTTGCCATATTCCAATAAAGCAATTATACAGTGATGTTTGTGAAAATGTATCAACATGAAGGAATTGTCGGAAATGAAGAAAATTTATTCCACATATATTACTGATAGTGATACAAATAATTAATAAAATCTACGAGAGAAAACACAAAACGAACGTCTAAAATCAGTATTTTGTGTGACCGCCACGCTAAGCGATGAGAGCCTGTGCACGTGAAGGAATTGAATCATACAGGTTCTGTATAAAATCCTGGAAAATGGTATTCCGTATTGCTTCGACCTGACGCCAAAGTTCGATTCTTAGTGTTTGCCCCAGCAGCTGCACGAGGAGTTGCCGAACGATGATTCTCAGACTTGCTCAGTGGGCAATATATTCGGAGAATAAGCAGGCCATGGAAGAAGCGAAACATGTTGTGCTCTAAAGAAGGATTAAGCAGTCTGAGAAGCATGTGCACGAGCATTATTCTGCCGAAATACAGCTCCTGGAATATGTCGAAGAATGAGGAGGACCTCTGGCTGCACAACGTCCCTTATGTTGTGATCACTGCTGAGGTTGCCCCCAATCTGAACTGGATGGAATCGACAATTATACCCATTAGCTCCCCATACCATGATGCCAGGCGTTTGTCCGGTATGACTCTAGATAACACACAGTAAGAGCCGACATTTCCCTCTGGAACGCCTGACGCGCACTCTTCCATCATTGTACTTCAGACTGTAGCAATATTCATCGGAGAAAACAAATTGTTGCCACAGGGAATGCCACTAATTGTGTTGTCGTGCTCATTAAATAGTCGAAGGCGTCTGTGACTCAGCGACAAGGGAATCTTGTGTAGAGGAATCCTTAGAAGCAGTTCATGCTGCAGCAGACGGCGATTAACGAAAAGACCTACCCAACACAAACCCTGTAACCGTGCTCCAACGTTATGCTAACATACGGGAGGACGCTGTACGATCCGTCACAACCATGCGGATGATGTGGCTGTCGTCCCATGTTATTGTTCTACTGCAAGCACTATTGCCAGGATTTCGCCTTATTCGGTTCTCCTCTGTCCATTTCTTCCAAACACGCATCACTATTGTGGCATTACGCTGAGTGTGAGATGCGATTGCTCGACACGAAACTCCACCCTCTCGCATACTTACGATACGGCCTCGTGGCCCAGTCTTATAAAACCCGGTTGCCAACACGATAGTTGATCTTTACAATGGTGATGAAACTGTCAAAGTCCAGGCATTTGCCGAAGACTTTCTACTTTTGGTCAATGGAAGACTGAGGCTGCGGGAGAACTTACAGCGGGCACTGAACCTCTTTGTACATTGGGCAGCAGTTCACAAATTGGAAATTTCAGCGTCCAAAACTAACATATTACTCATAGGGTGTAAAGGTCCACTGAGGCGGAACCCAACTATCAGATTATTAGGTCATCCAGTCAGGAGTTTCCTCGTTTTCCAGTTGAAATATCTAGGTGTCATCATAGGCAACCCCCTTAACTGGCTTCCACATTTGCAAAATATACACCAAAAAGTAGTATCTCTCAGCAGTAACATGAGACAAACTACTGGCATGTATTGGGGCATTAGACCAGACATGTTGAAGATCTGATATAGCACAATAACAGAGAGGGTGATTTTGTACGGGTCTTCAGCATGGGTATTCCTCTCACTGAACACCTGATGAGGAAACTCAATTCTATCCAGCGTCTCCAACTTCTCATTATTACTAAAGCTTATAGGACCACATCGACAGATTTATTGCAGGTGCCGCTGGGTTACCAACATTGGATCTTGTCGTTGAGAGGGAGGCTGGACAAACACGGTTCCTACGCATAAAGGAAGATATTATGTTGTGAGGAACCCATTACCGGGCTCGTGATTACGAGGATCACTCCCATTGTTCCCTGGGACAGCTGGCGGACATAAATTATGATGATAAAGTCACCTTACAGCCCTTAATTCCGGCTGGGCACGAAATTTGTCTTTAAACGGATGATTCCGAAACAGAGAAGGTAGTGGCTTCTGCGTCATGCGAGACAATACTATCAGCTACACCTGGTCACAGAGGCTGTCAGAGTACAATACTGTATTTCAGGCGGAACTTGTAGCAATTAAGGCAAAATTAGATTACATTAAGCAAAATCTAACAGGACCAGTCAGAATACTGAGTGATTCAGAATCGAGTCTACTGGACATTAAAGAACTCATCAGCAAAGTGGATTCTGTCTACATTAATAGGGATACTCTGCTTCAGATCCCTGAGTCCCAACGATCGTACCTGAGTTGGGTTCCAGCTCATATAGGTATTTCTGGAAACGAAGAGGCCGATAGGCTTGCTAAGCTAGCAGCTAACGACTAGAATATGCCTGAAACAGCCCTAAAAGCATCAGTTTCCTAGTTAAAAAAGATTACCAAACTCAAAATGTTAGAAATTTGGCAACAGAGATGGAACCGCAGGCCTCAGAACCTTTCGTTCCTTCCCCAAAGTTGGCCTGAATCTGGTCACGAGTAGTGCTCATCTTACACACTTCTTTACTGGACACGGACCATTTCCAAGCTACTTACGGAGCTTCAGATTAGCTACTTCAGACAGTTGTAGATGTCGAACACTAGGTGATCCAGATTAATTTGCTTTTGAATGCCCTCTCACGACACCATTTCATTTAAAATAAAACACTGAAGCACACTGGTCCAGGTGGTCAGACAGCCTCAAGAGAAGTAAGCTCGCATTTAATCAGATTCATCGAGTGATGGACATTTGTGCTCGTGAATTTCTGTTGAACAGCAGTGGTGTCAACAGCAGGTACAGCAGGCAATTATAAACCAACAACTACAAAAGTTCAGCAGCTTTCGTAATTCTTACTTTACAAATTTGGTATCTTACTATATACGGTAATGTTTAACTACTTAAATTAGGTCAATTTCAGACACTCTAATGGCATGTCATTGTACTATGTTACGTAAATGCATGATAGCCATGTTTGTACATGAATAACGCTGCTGGAACATGTTACTTCCTAGATGCAGATTACCACAATCAATGTCTGTCTATTTGTACTTCAGTGTCGCTTCTATTCATTATTAATCTTTAAATTTTATTGTGTTTATCTATTTTGTATATTGTATTCTGTGTATTTCAATTTACATATTGTCTTAGTGTATTGACCTGTTAAGTAGTAAGTGCATTGTGTTATGTTTTCAAATAAGTTTGCGGTAAAATAATAAATATTTCGAAGTAGTCTTGAACAGCAGGTAACAATCTTGGTAAGATTATTTCAATAATCTCCGCGTCGAGATTCTTCCCATACAGCATATCCGTCAGCTTAATTTTTCGCAGAATAAAGTCCGTCAACTCTTCTATATTCCATTGATAAAAACTATATAGTTCGGCTTCTAGCCTTGCTCGATCTTTCACTTTGGGGAAGGCCTTTAATAACGATTATTTGAAATTTTCAAATGTATATGTCTGGCCTCCGAATTCCCCTAATAAAAATTTGCCTATATTCTTCCACCATAGCGAGGCCTGTCCTCTTAGTGAAGATGTGGCGATGGCAACTTTTTGTCTTTCAGGCACAGGGTAGAGCTGGAAGTGATTTTCAAGTCCTTCTAGAAATATCGCCACCGAATTTTTTCCGTCGAAATTGATGTTTGGCTTGATTGACGCTCTCATCGTCTGGACCAGGTATCCAAATCCTTCCAATTGGCTTGCCATTTCTTGTTGTTGTCCAGCAGCTTCCATCCAATTTTTGGCCATTTCAGTTCGACAAGTGTTCGGGCGCCAATGTAATGTTGCGCGCTTCCAACCTGCACGCAACAATACTGGTGACTGCTAAGAAATGGAAAGTAGACAAAGTCTTGAGAAGGGTTTAAATCCCTTTTTATTCAACTTTAGAAATTACAAATGCGTGCTCTTGACGCTCACAAACTACGCCGACCCGGCGGTAAAATAAAAATAAGAAACTAAAAAAAGAATAACAACAAGTGACTAGCTACGAGGCTCTCTAAACGTAACTAACCTAACCGCGTTCTAAGATACCGCTGAATATTCAGCAAACTTCTGAATATTATGTTGAAAGATTAACAATCTGCCAAGGCAAGCACACAGGCCGAAACGCGTGGTTCTTCAATTTCTAACTAGCCACCTCCACGCTCGTGAAGCAAGAAAGCACACCTTCGAACTCGTTTCCCTTCTATTTAACTCAGAATACTTCCGCTGACTATTTTGAATCCTTGCGCGTTCTACTAAAATTTACATACTCTGGCATTGGCAATTCCAGGGGAAAGTAAGGCTTGACAGGAAAGATAATTTAAACTTAAAATAAATGTTAGTTAAAATAAATATAAACCCTACAACAAAATTGTTTAATGTCAAAAATATTTCATACTTTTGCTGTTCATGTATATATTTGATCATGACATTTACTTCCATTTAATATACTATTGAATTTGCCTTGAAATGGTATATTTCTTTTTTTTATATTTGTCTTCTGAATTCATGTACTTATAATAAAAAACATCCTTTTGCGTAACAAAACTTAATTTTTCTTCAGAATAAAATTTGAACTTTCCCTAAACAGATTTGTGAAATGTTACACTTTCATGATTTGCTATTATTAATCCTTTAAGATTTTGTGATAAAATTTCAATACTAAAAGACATAAATTTAAATGAATCTATAAATCGTAATTCCATTCTTCCACGTCTTTTAAAGATATATACAGGATGTTTAAAAATGTATCGTTCAAATTTCGTGGGGAGGTAGGGAAGACGACTGGAGCAGGAAATCGATTTCACATAGAAAAGTATGTCCGCAAACATCATCTACATAAACAAAATGGACAAGCAAAGTTAACACAAGGAAAAAGTACATTTAAGTGGTAACGATGCCACCGTTATTCCAAAAAGTTGAAGTAAAGGTCCGCAGTAGGCGCTTAAAACTGTGAGCATTTACACGAACATAGGATTCACAGCGTCGTTGCATTGACCGCGGAACATTTTCAAAAACGCCTGGCATAACCCGGACAGTGCCTGCGATGGCCACTATTCGTTCAACAATGTCCATCTCACTGTCGACGGGAGTCTTGTACACATGTTCTTCCATGGTTCTCCACAAAAATAAATCCATGGGCGACAAGATGACCTGGGTGGCCAAGCGGTCGGTTCACATATGCCGATCCATCGAGCTTCGAATTTTCGGTTCAGGTAATCACGCACATCAGTTGTGCTATAGGCTAGAACTCCGTCATGTTGATACATGAATCATTGTGCAAATTCCACATGCGTCAGATAATCGTTAAGATGCATACTGCATCCTTTGCAGACGGCAAGGACGCACACGTTCCTCGTGCAGTATCCGCTATACTGCTGAGTGAGAGACCCCAAGAAGCTGAGCAATAACTCGTGTATTGGTATTCGAATTATCTTCGATAGACTGTAGGACTTGTTCTGCGACGTTGACAGTCCGCGTCAGTCGTCTTCTCACCGTGTCCTGCATATTGCTGCGCAGTGAACCACGTTCGCTCAGATTCCGATGTTTTTTTAAAAAATACTTGCAAATATTTGATGCTGTGATATACTACTTCTGTGGGGTATCGGTCTTCACAAACTTGTCTAGCTCGGCAGCCGCTTTCGCCAGCTGCCCCATATGCGAGATGCATATCTGCTAGCTCTTAATATGCCAAACCATTAATCTTATTATTACGTACGTCATCTCGTACACTGATGACAGCAGGAAGTTTCGGGCTAGCTGTATACTGGTTGAGTACATACAACGCCCTCGCGTACATTTGCGGAAGCACTTTTCTATGTGAAATCAGTTCTCTGACGTCTTCCCTACCTCCCCATGAAATTTGAACGATAAGTTTTGAAATACCCTGTATTTATCTTCAGTATTTGTAATCACTACAATATTTGTTTTACCACATTCAACCACTAAATATTAGAGTAATTAAGTTAGGAATTCGACAATTTATGTGCTGGTGCTATGTTAACGTTATATTCTTGTTCTCTATATTTTCCAGTTAAATGACAATGTTGTGTACTTCTCTTTTATCATGAGAACAATCAAGTAACATTTCCTTTTTACATATATAACAAACATTTGTACTATTGTAAAGTTGTTCATTAAAATCTACTAACGTATTTTCTTTTTTTCAACAATAAATATTTTTATTTCTTGAGCGTCCTTTATGAGCGTCACTGACATAAATTTATTAAAGGCATCAGGTTATCTGTAAATAAAAGGTACTTCATAAAATTCATTTGCATATTTAATGTAATAACTAAAACTATAGGCTTCATGTTTTGGTATTTCATTGTGTATGGTTTTAATGGATCTTGTTGACGTGTATCTTTTTGAAAGGGTTTCAAAATCGACATATGTAACAAATGATACTCTCATTGACCTTATATATATATTTTTTTATTTTATAAATGTATCTTTTTTAGCATTTTTTTCTTACAGGGTCTTTGCTCCTATTATCAGTTTCTTGTGTTTCTAAGTCTTCTTTCGAATAACAATGAATTATATATAATAACAATGAGTTGTCATGTTATAAGGTATTTTCTTCTTCCTTTTGTATGCTTTTGTGGTATAACAGTTAGCACACTCGCGCGTATTCCAGAGGTCCATGTTCGAGTCCTGGAGAGGGTAATGCTAATTTTTCACATCTGGCGCATCAAAATATCCTAATGACTACAATATAATTCGAATAAAAAAGTGTTTTCACACTGAAATACTTGTGTGCAGTTATTTAAGCTTTTATTAGACTATCTGCATTTTTAATCCAACAAAAATGAGCATTTTAGTCATCTTCAAAATAAAAATAAGCGTTTCTTTATTTAATTTTTAATTCCTCTTAAGACTTTAATGGTTTTTATATTTGCAGATATATTGCTTAATTTTCAAATTTTTCAATATCACTTAGAGATTCTGGAATTTATTTTTCATTTTCACATAGTTTGATGATATGGATGATGTTCTACGGGACAACAAGCAGACAGAATAGACCACCTAAATAATTTATTATCACTAATTTTTACATTTATAATTCTGGTATTTTGAAATTTTTTCTGGCAAAGGAATATAGGATGATCCAAAAATTTTTAATATTTGTTAATTCTCAGTTCGAAGTATTTGATTTCTGTAAGTGACCATACTGATCCTCTTGCCATAACGTCATATATTCAGTAAGAAGCCCACAGCGGCCGAACGGTAAAATCGCTAAGCTCGATACGGGTTTCAAATCTCGGGGAACGAGGCAGGCTGCATGGACGTTTTCGTCGTTTGTTTCCATGTGTAACAAGCATACGAACAGTTTTCCTTAAAACGTCTTCCACGAAAGCATTCCTCCCCTTAAGCAAATATCTCTCTTGCGTACTTTGTCATAATTAAATAAACCAAGCCAAAAAGTAATTTGCCAATTACGTAATCATTAATGGTATCTATATCACGTGTTCTTAACATTATTTGATACGGTGTTCTAAATGAAAACTCCTCTTTAAATTCTTCTTCATTTCTAACAGTGCAGTACAAATGGAAATTTAATTTCAGCATTTTCGACAATATATAAAATTTTTCAATCAGATTGAATTTCTAAGCATTCAAGATGTATCGTAATGTTGTTTGTATTTTTGACTCTCCGCTTTTTTAATATTAATTTATAAAATGTTTGAATTTGCTCTATACCTTGATCATTAAGGATACTATTTCACCTCTGTGTATCAAACACCACTGGGGATACTTTTAATATGAATTTTTATAACATTTACCTCATTTATCATATTTAATTTGTGGTTCCCTAGGCCTCTTCGATTTCGAAACAAATCACATCTAAAATTCGGTAGCGGGTTTTCTGACGCATAACAAAGTTATTATGAACCAAGCATGTGCTGAAGTAATACGCTTTTTTAAACGAAAACATAAATAGATAAAAGCAACTAACAAAATGATTATGATATAAGAAAAGAAAATTAGCAGAGCAAAAATGAATAACCAACTCAGAATAATACACTGAAGATTACTAATTAAAGCTGTGGTGAAGAGATGCATAAGACTCACAAAATGAATTGAAATACATAAGTAAGTAAAATTTCAAATCATAAAATTACATTAAATTGTTTAAAATCAATTCATATTACATAATATAAATCATTCACCCATAAATACTGAAATAAATTCAAGTTGATGTTCTTACCAATTAAAAGGTTAAACCTAATAACGGATGAAACAGCATCACGCTTATCATATACAGTTCATTATGAGCATTTAAAAGGAACCTGTGTATATGTCTAGAACGACCGATTCCCAGGTGAGTTAAAAGAATATCATCCTCCCAATATTCCAATCCGGGTTTTATGCTTCTCAATATATTATGTACTTGGACATCCTACAGTACTTGCCACTTAGTTAAGACTTTATATTTTGTTATTTAAACCAGAGATTCCCAACTTTTTTTTTTGTATGGATCTAAATAATCGACATCGATCGATAAAATTGTTATCGATCGATAAAAGAATGGACCCCCTTACATTTTTCTCTATTAATATAATGCATACAACTTTAAAGGAGGTCACATTAAAGGTAGTACTGGTTGATCTGGCTCCATATATTGAATGAAACAACATTTGAATAAAAATATATATTTTATTACACACATAGAAATGAGATTCGTACTGGGAGCATTCTACAGCAGTCTTTCTCTTCCGACGGCATCCGCCAAAAGAGACTGTGAGGCGCTTATGCTTATGCTTTACGTTTACTACAGGCATTCTTAGAGTTTAAACCTGATCATTCTAACTTGCCTTAGGCCATTCACGGTTGTAGAAAACATTTAGGGCGCTATCACGCCACTCACCCGAAGGCGAAAATAAGAGTCTGAGAGATCAGGCAATCAGAGCTTTAAGGTGGCAAGTCAAGGTGGTGTGCACTAACATAATAAAATTTCAAATGACTTATGAAAATCATCTGAGTCCTGACTGAAGAACATAAAACTGCTTTGTGAGAGACTAGAAATAATAATATCTAATTCTTGAGAATTCAGGGTATGAGTATCACGTGACCGGTACTAGCCAATACGGTTGGATCCACAGTGGTAGGCACGGTGAGTTCAATTATTTACACTTTGTACATATAACACTAAACGTCTTTGCCTGTCGAGGCACTAAGTCCATATTCTTAGTAGTAAACACAAGCACAAATTCACAAACATGAAGTAAATCTTGGTTAAATACTTGGATAAATACTAGGATTAAATGCTTGTTTAAATACTTCAATAAAATGAGATAATTTGGATAAAACTATATACATATTTACAGCTACCACTTTACATTGTGGTGAATTGACCTAGGTCGTTTCACGACGCTTTCCACAGTGGGATCATAGTTCGTAAGTTCTCTCAAAGTATTGACTGGCGAATTCTCCATTTTCTCAAAACAGTTGTGAGCATCCATTAGGATCTGCTCCGGTATTGGTTTAATTTTCAATCTTCATAACTGATCGTATTTCTAACATACGAAGGCGCATTAACCATCGCTCTTAGCATTTTATTTTGTAGGAGGTTAACTTTCCTTCGTTCAGTCTTTAACGCCGTGGCCCAGGCTGGGGCTGCATAAAGCAAAATTGGTCTAATAAGTGCTAAATACAAAGTACGTTTAATTTTTAAGCTAAGTTTAGATTTCCGTCCTATGATATTATTTGTCCGAGTTGCAGCCGTTTTGCAGGCCAAAAGTCGCGGAACGCGTTATTGTATAGGTGATAATAATCTTTTGGCTCTTCAGTGTAGAATAATCTTCTTTATTTTTCGTTAGCGGTTTAAAACTTTTAAATCAGATGTAGTATGAATTTTTTTCAATACTTGCAGGAGAGCTGTACCACCAGTTAAAGAATTTATCAATTTCAAATATTTCTTCTTATCTCGGCTTTAAAGAACATTCTAAATACCGATTTCTTAATTTTCGTGACCATGTCACTAATTTACGTACTGAAATTCATTTAAATCGATTTATATCTTGCATACTAAAATTTGTCTCAAATATATGCTTTCAGCAATGATGTCATTCTTTTACATTTCTCAAATTCATATTAGCTTTGATTACATTTGCTGTATATATGTTATTTACGTCGATGCAACGATAGACTAATTAAAAGTTATAAATTTCAGATTTAAAAATACCAAGCATTTTGAAACTAGGCGAGATATTAATCCAGGTGTTAATGAGGTCTTATTACCAAATATTTGACTACTCCTTCAAACAAAAGTAACACCAAAATATTAATTGCAAGTCAAGAATCTCTAAATAAAATCACTCTTCGCGTTGAAAACTAATAACGAGGATTATGTTCCCAAATGTATGGTGGGATAATCATTTTTCCGATAATGCCGCTGTTAATTGCCGACACAATTATCAATAGTGATCCGAAATATGAAAGCTATTACTTACGAGCTATCAAACCAATCTATTCACCAAAAATGTTTTCTCAGATTATTTTCGAAAAGAGACCCAAGAGAATAATTTGTAATTGCAATCATGAAAATGAATTTTGCTTTTGAACGCTCTGTGAGTATATTCCCATCCTTTGAAAGATGCATACTTTCTTGAGAAATTAAAGCTGAATCGTGGGAAAAAACCAAAGATGATATAAGACGCATCTGATAGATTATGGTGAATAAGGTTTGAACTATAGCATTAAAATCAACAGTCTCAAGGGATATTTGTGGATAATTGTGGGATTACGTAGAATTTGGAAATTTACCGTAAGGTTTAAAATCTGAATTTTAAATAGTGTTTATTAACGAGGCATTCTCGCTTGTTTTATTTTTAGGGCTTTATTAGAGATGTTTATTTAAATTATGTGTAGAATCTCAGCATTAATCATTCACAGAGACACAACGTAGATAATTAAACTTTTCCTTTTAAGCTGATAGACTATTCTAGATATTCTATAATTTTTCAGTACCTCGCATGAGTTCATTTGCCTTATATTAAGATACAACATTTTATTAATGTATACAATTAAAACCCTCTTTCAGTAGCAAGGAATAATTAATTCGGTATATTTCCTAAGGCATGAAATGTTATCAGCTCAAGATGCATTAAATCAGTCATATTGTTTATTATGGTGTAATTAAAAATGTTTAGATAATTAATTCTCAGAGCAAAATTTATATGCTAAAGATTTGCGGCTACAGTGTGAAATATAATCTAATAAGGTTTGAGCAAATTTTAAATACTAAGAAAAAAATCGGATTAATTTTTAACTCATATTAAACAAAATTTTACCTCTGTTAGTATTAATTCAAGTACATAAGGTTTGATATTTTTATTTATGATGTTATAAATATCGTACATGATCAGATATAAATGATTATTAAAAGTCACAAATTACGTAATTCAAAAACAAATAAAATAAAATTTATTTTCCGTTCAAAATAAATGCAGAAATAAAAAAAATAGTTTCAATATTTTAATTACTTTTAGACACAAATGTGTTTTTGTACAAAAGCCTAAAATTTAAGGGAAAAAATCTTCTTAAGCTTTAAATTAGAGAAATATAGCAGCTTAATGAATACAGGATACTATTTTGGTAGCCTGAAATATAACTAGATTAAATTAAACTTGTGTGTTTCAAATGTCTCCTTTGCTCATTCGATTCACATTAGGTGCGAAATGAAGATACGTATTTTCAGTCACAGAATAATTAAAAAAATAATTACGAAACGTTTACTTGTTGATTTGAAAATCAAGTACATCATCCGTGGTGTTAGGTTACATTATCTAATTCGACAGTAGTCTGCCTCTTATTTTCGCATGGAATATCAAAAATCGTTTGAAATGGCAAATGCAAAGCAAACGCAAATTCGTATGAATTAATATTAATCATAATAAAAGCCCTTAAACATACAGTACTATGTCTTAACTTTTCTACTTACTTTGTAAACGTTATTTTATGTTTCTAACAGTTATTTTAATTTTTAAACATGCTTTACTGTCTATTCCCTTTCCCCACCTCCTATTCCCTACCAGAGATAGTTTTTAGTATCGCGTTACATATAAATGAGATGGAAAGAGCACTTAATGGAAGGTGTCGCTTACTTCAGCAGAAGAGCGTAGGAGTCCTCAGTGGTCCATGTTTGCCGTCAGGCTACTTCGTTGTTTAAAGCTTATTACGCTCGGTCGTATTGTACGTGCCCTCTGATATTTCCCGGGTTAATTTAATTAAGAGCCAACTACGTTAGATAATGTTGTACCGCTTCGGCTAAGTTCAACTTAGTTTAGCATTAGATTAGTTTCTTAGAGTTTTATCTTGATTTAAAGCCCAAGTGGTGGCTTCTCTGCAAGCCCGAAAAAGGAGCCATCTGCATTCTTAGCTTCACATAATAAAGGGTGAGGTTAACCTTCTCTGGACTTTTCATTTACACCCTTAGACTCAACGATAAGTCGCTACATAGTTCAACAAGGTTTCTACTAATTTAAGCACAGACAAAAAAAGTAAAAACATTACAATTTATACAAACAGAAATTACACACAAAGATGAGAAAATTATAACCCAGATTTCCCATTAAATCATACTTTTTCTCAATCTTAAAGTAGGCTTTAATCAATCAGCTACCTGTAACTTAAGAAGACGAAACTATGAAGGTTACAGAATTAATCTCATGCTAAACAATCTAGAAAAAATACTTCTATCAGTTTAAACTGCGACATTATAATTTTGGTATCATTTAACTCCTATCACTAAAACTCTTCTTGAAACTTATGTAATTTTACTTAACAGCCAAAAGATTACAAAGCGAAAAGAGAATAATAAAATGAAATAAGACAGCAAGTCTACAATATTAATCAAATTAGTTAGACTTTTACCTCAAAGCGATAAATAACGTTATTTACTTCTTCAAATACATTAACTTCATTCATTTACGTTAAAAAAAGCATTTATGAAGATTTACTGAGGTTCCTTAGAATACATTTTATAGCACCTTGCCCACATTTTTTTCATTCAAATAAAAGCTTGCAATCTTTCCTGTCATGATGGTTAGAATACTGTTTCTTCAAGATCAACAGATTCCCCTTTCAGACATTCTAGGACTTTTATTAATATTTTATTCTTCATTTAGTACTTTGAAAGAATATCTTTTATTTTCTAACAAACATAAAAAATTTCAAGGAAAACTGTTCATGATATTTGGGAATCCTAATGAGGTACAGTTTTTCAAAGATTTTTAATGTTTTCTAGGAGCCGTTATATTGCATTATTTAATATTCAACAGACATTTTCATTAAGCAGTTGTTAAAGTTAATTTTTTTTCGATTCTGGTTGATAAGTCTATTAATTAATCAGAGCAACTGCTTATTTGGTGACATGTTAAGGAATATACACTGACCCTCAAAAATGAGCAAACCATTTTTTTTTCTTTTTGAGATAGTTTTACTTTAACATAGACACTCATCACGAATTACAATTACCTCACCCAGTCCCTTCGTCGTTTCTTTACTTTGAAAATCCTAAATACAAAGCTAAGTATTTAATAACAACTAATTATTTTTTAAATATTTAGTGTTAATAGAACTATTATGCGGATGAAAATAATGCTTTATTTCTTTTAAATAGACAGTGAATGAAAAGGAAATGGCATTTTTTTTTTCATTTCTCGAACGATTTGTAAGCTATTTCACCACAAAAATGCAAAGCAATTTCAAGTGTGGTTCCAGGTTCTAAAAAATGACAGATTCTTATAAATATAATAATATGAAAACAAATTAAATTTTAAAAATGTCATTCTATTCTTGGAACAGTTCACTTACAATAGTTCTTATCATACTGGATCAATCGAATGAATTAAATTTTAAATGGAAGCAGATGCCCCACCATCAATTGTACGGGAGATCGACCAGACACTAAATATAAGCTTATCAACTTTTTCAAAGCTCTTGGTAATAACAGAAAGAGTAAGGCGGTTGGAAAAGTAGGTGATTCTCATGTGCTCACTGATGAAAACGTCCTTGACGTAATACCGGGTTGATGCGCTGAGGTGGTAATAGGGTTACATGGCTAAGAGTAATAGGGTGCTGACACTGGTTTCAATTCAGCACACATATTCTATTACAAAATATGCTTATTTACGTCCCTTTGCCTTTAAATTTCTGCCAGATATTTCTGAATTACTCTATATGTTATTAAGTTAAAGTTGTTTTGTTCTATGGTTTATACTATGAATTCGATAACTTTTGATACAGATTGATCTAAAGAATTCGACTTTTAGGGAGCATCTTCCAAAGAAACAATTTATAACAGGTTTAAATCATTCTAATTTGGACGAAAAAATGTGACTCTTTAATTTCGTGAATGTCAACAATGAACTGTTGTGACGCCATAGACATTGACTCTGTGCAACAAATGATAGTTTTAGATTGCTATATGGCACATGACAAAATTGATGTATTCCGAAAAATTTTATCTCCTGCACTTTCATTTTCACATGATCCCTCTTACTATTGTAGCATATATTATTATTGTAGCAAGTTATGAAACGTTCATTTCTTCTTATAAACAGTAAACAAAACATTAACCTGCTGTATGAATGCATCAAAATAATCCAGACTCAGCAAAACTGTTCACGTACGATCTGGCTATGTTGAAATATTTGCTTTGCAGGTTTGGAGAACGGTAAATATTGGTTGGTGCAGGACAGTTTGTTTGCCAGAAAAGTTCTTGATCTGATTTAAAAGATTGTAGCATAACAATGCATAATCCCACGCTGCACTTTCACACTGATAAGTCCTTGTCTTTAGTCATCTGATTTTATATCGAATGACTTTCTTGTTTCCAACAATCAAACATAAACTACGTGTTCACTGATCTGAGAGTCTAGAAAAATGCATTTTAAGATTAAGAATCGTATGTTTTTGATTCTTAAATTTGTGAATGGTATGACTGTCTTGAAAACTAGCTTGTCCTGAGGAAAAATCGTACCGATTCTAAACTCGAATATTTTGAGAAAAATTTTAATACGAAATAATATTTTAATATGAAATTATATTGTGTATCTTTTTCTACCGATCTATGTGCTGAATTAAGTAAAACTATAATTACTAACACGGGATTGTATTTACTAGGATAACAATATACGCTGAATAAACAGCTACAACCAGTACTGCAATTCACATGCTTCGAAATTCGCTTAAAAGGAAAAGGAATATTTTTTGATTATAAAAACGAGTACCTGTAAATCTAGCAAATAAATAGTGTGCAAACACATCTTTTCAGGAGCAGATTAAAAATGCCCTACTACTTAAAGAGTTAATGAATTGAAATGATATATAGACTTTTAGACTTAATTTTCTTGCTTATTTCAAAAAGCGGAGCTTTACGGGTTGACATATTCACTGCAATTAATGTTTCTTTGTAGCTATAAAGAGTTTGGGAGAAAGTGATGTGTCTGAAGCTAGTAAGTGTCGAAACATTTTAAAAGCGTTCTTCTTGAAATGTAATTCTCCAAATGTTTTCAGTTGTCAATAACAATCGAGCAAATATCCACAACTTCGGTAAACGTAGTTAGACTCATCGGCTCGATCATTTTTTTGCTAAAGTATTTTTTCCTATTGCTTTGAGCCTATTGACTTTGCTTTGAATATCGTGTTTTTTGACATTGTGCTTTCGGGATAATCTTTTCTTTTAAATTCAGATTTCGCCATCTTTTGGATTTACTGAATATTTATCTAGATGCATCGAGTAATTTCGTTTTAAAACAAATGCTGTGTCTGCCCTTGGGTATATTTTGCTACTAAAATCGTGCTTAATTGCGAGCATTTCTGCTACATGTTTTAAGTACATATTTGTGTGCAGGAAGACTGTTGTTAACTGAAAGCGTTCTCTAATTTTTTGGGAGGATGCACCTCAGGAATAGGTTTAATGAAGTCAGTGTTAGTAGGAAAGTACACGCTATAAATTAAAACCTTAAGTATATTTTCAGAAATATGAAGTGAGTTTGTATTTTGTTACAGGATAGCAAAAAGATCAGGAAGACAAAATTCCATTAGTAGATAAACAAATTATCATCAGTATTGTATAAAATCTATCCAAGATTTTAAAAAACCATAAGCTGGAATACTGGAATCCTATCAAAAGGGAGCTTTTAAAATCAATAAATAATTTAGTGTCAATAAGAAACCGTACCCCGTTGTAGTAACATAATGTTTAGAAAAGAAGTTATCTGTAGTTAAGTGCCCGAGTTTAAAAATCTGATCTTCCATTTTAACATCTAAAGTTACTTATTTTTTTTATTATTAATACTTTCATTGTTGAAATTTCTTTTACATAAATCTTAAAGCTTTCAGTTTTCCCCTTTTTGTCTCAAACAAGTCAATTTTCATCTAATTAATTTAGAGTATACTTGAAACCAAGAAATTTTATATGATTGTACCCAGAAAAATAGGAAGAGTGTCTGTCGCACCAAAATTCTGGACATCAAAATTGACTTCAAAGGGCTGCAAAGAATAATATGAATGTAATGATTTAATTACCCTGTTCTACGTTGAATTCTGGTTAAATGTAGGTTCTCGTGGGCATAACTGAGTCGCTTCTGAACTATTATTATGTCAACTAAGTCTTTGAATATTTCTATTATGATTATGTCCCACTTAAGAATTTTATTACTTTTCTTAAATGGATTTGTCTAGATAGACGTAAATGGATTTGTCTAGATCGAATATTTGTATTTTACCACGTAAAGCAGTTTTGGTAACACTGCCAAGCGTTTTTCAAAGAAAACAAAATGGCTTTCCTTGATGCCTTTTTTTAATAGTTCCCGGCATTATTAGTTCAGTTAAAAAGGCTCAAACTGCGTCTGCATTTTACCCATCATACGTGTAAGTGTAGAAATAGTTTCCTTCTGCAATGTGTTTGCTGCAACCATTTCAGCTGAATGTGCCAGGAATTTTGGCTCTTTATTTTGTCCTGGCACAAAAGCTGCAGCTGTTCAGTCACAATTACGGTTTGAATGAATCACAGTATTACTGGTTCAAATTTGGAGAATTCATGCTGGTCTCCTTTTATGAAAAGGCGTTTTCCCAAGAATACCTTATCTCTCAATACTATGCAAAGAGTAGCAGCTCAGTGCGTAAAATATCAAATAAAGCAATACAGAATAGATGATCTTGTGTATGAAATGTACGCATAACAAAACAATGTTTCATAAAAATGAAGAGAAATAATTGGTACGTCGCTAAATTCAGTGTATAAATGCACATCCTCACAAGTGTATAAATGCACATTCGTTATGTACAACTTACATACGTAACTTGTAAGTGATATGTGAGTGAACATTGGTAAATGATAACAAGATACAGTAGCAGACAAAAAACTGCATCACTTTGATCAGTAAAGATTTTGTAATTTTAGCGCATTATTGTGTACATAAAAAATTATCTTAGTTGCTGGAAAGCAACATATGAGGTCATTTCTCATTCATATTGCATCATACCTCTCCGAAGTATAGTGTCATCCGATTTCTATAAATAGCATGTCAAAATGGGTGAACGATTATTTGTCTCGTTCTTAAGCGATGACAGGATGGCTCCGTATGTTCGTCTGACACAAGGGGAAAATGTTTGGAAATTGCTTTAGCTAAAGGAGGACGTTTGATACACATGATCGCTAAAAAAATTGGCTGCAATCAAACTCGACTGCCTACATTCAGTCCCAAAAGCGACTGAACTGGAGCATGAAACTCTTGATACTGAGAGAAGGGTCGGTTCAGGCCGAAAGAGAGTAACTATAAAACTGATGATAGATACCTAAAACGGATCTGTCTCTGTAATCGTCATGCAAGTGCTGCTGATTTTGAAGTCAAATTTGGGAAAGACTGCGTAAATAATTACTTATAGTTTTTATTATCCTTCTTAAAAAATCTTCTTTTAAAATAAAAATATTGCAACTTTATTGCTTAATGAATTAATATTAATCTGCTTTATTTTATTTTGATAATACTGCAAGCATATTCTCGACATTTTATTCGTTTCTTATATTACGCTAAATTTTACCATCTTTTTGTTATGATATAGATTTTTCTCATTTCAAGATTCATTCGTTGACGAGACAACTATGAATTCACTTTAAAGTACGTCATCGGATTAATTTTCATAGCCATTCTTATCAGCTGATAAGAATCAACTAGTTTACTGCGAATTAAAATAAAGCTATTTGATTTTGAAAAAAATTAAAATATTGAAAAGAGGCAGGAGTTTACATTTAAATGAATATATATATATACAGGGTGTTTTAGCAATCCGGTTACAAACTTTTAGGAGAGAAAGAGTACACCTGGACGATGGAAAATCACATAGCAATGCATAGTCGTAAACGCATCCCTGACTCGGAAGTGACGGAGCAAAGACAAGAAACGAAGGACACGAACAGCGTGAGAGAACGTGTTCATTATGCTTAGTACAGCAGAAAACCAAGAAACTGAGAAAAAAAAGCCGACAATAATTGTCTTCAAACTAAGAATTAAATTGTACGACATCGAAATTTTGATCCCGGACCGTGATGCAGACCTCACATCTCCGGCGTACGATAAATCTAATTTTCTGGGAAGTTTTGGACCTACCCCCCTACAGCCCGGGCCTTGCGATGAGCGATTTTCATCTTTTCTGCTATCTCAAACGTCATCTCGGCGGCAAACACTACATCGATGACGAAAACATGAAAACGGCGGTGACCTCTTGGTTATCAGAGCAGGCGGCAAGTTTTTGTGAAAAGAGTATTCAAAATCTTGTTCTAAGGTATGATGAATGTTTAAGCAAACTTGGGAACTATGTTGAAAAATAGAGTAAAATATGTAGAACATGAAAATAAATTTGTTTTTTGAAAAATTTCCTTTTTTTTTTTTTTTTTTTTTTTTTTTAAATTTTCAAACGGCCCTTACTTAAAAAACACCCCTCGAAATTATTTTTAAGACAATGGAATGTAGTTAAATTTGTTATAGTAATGGAATGATAAGAGCAGGTTAAAGAGACCAGTTACACTATCCGGAACGAAGGCCTTTTATACAGTAATTGCCAATTTAGCATTCTTTTGGTCACTGGTGCGGAATAAATACATCAGTTCGCTCAGTTGGATATGCCAGTATGATGTATATGTTAGTATTTAGAGAAAGCTGTGGTATCTTCAACTTTTGTAAAGAATAAGTATCTTAATAATAGTAAAAAGCATAATTTCAATAAGATATTTCAAATGATGTTTCGAATGATGAAGTAATTACATTATAGTATTTGGAAATTTCTTGTGATATTGTAATGTAATTTATAGATGTATTTAATTCTTTTTATATTTGAAAGTGTTAAAAACCTTCCCTAAACTGGCAAAATTATGAATTTCGTTTATTTTCTTATTTCGCATTCAAAAAATTACATGGTCCATATTATTATTGTAAGGTAGTGTAGAATTTTATTTTACAAAATTTAAAAGGCGTAACTTGAATATACAAGTTACATGCCTTAAAGTTTTATTTTTGTATAATCTATTTACGTATTTCAATTAACTATACTTTGAAGATTTAAATGGCGATAAGTTATAAAGGCAAGCTTTGATAATTTTACAATACTAGAAGCTAGTTACCTTTTTTAAGGACAGAGGTTTCGAAGTATAATTGTATTTAAGCATCCCACAGCGATCAGCAAGTTGTCATGCTAATTTGCATTGTAGATGATTTGCCCATTTTTCTCAAAGTTTATTTTATTATTGTATTGAATTTTGTTAGTTTTCTATGTATTAAGTTCTAAATTCCATTTTACATTGCCTTACAATTAAGAAAATGTCGATTTTTGGTAAGTGTTAAATAATTAAATAATTAATCTTAATTCAAATCCATGAATCTGTAAAGGAAAATTTTGGTTTTATTTTGAGAACGGCAGGAGTTTGCATTTGAAGGAGGAGTTTGCACAGGAAGATTTTCAAGTCAATGATTGTAAAATATGATTATGATACTCAAGCAAATATTCCAAGAACTGAGAAGTTTTACAGTTATTTCTTGAACAAATTAGGAATTTTACAGTATGTTTACAGAAAAAATTAACTTGCAGACATTAAAAATTTCAGTAACATTTTCAGTTTGCATTTATTGTTAAAATTGATGTCTACAAGATTTTCTTATTTTAAAATATTATGATCAAAATTTTATGATTAATTTTTCTTACAAAATTGTATTTCCTTTGTTTCGCTACTGCTTTAATGCTTTCCTCAATAAAGGCTTTTCTGTTGTCAAGCTTTTTTTGATCTTTAAAGGGGGCAATAGGTAAGATACAAAATATGTAAATCAAAATTATAACTTCAAAAGGCATTTTGATTGCTTATTTTTAATTTGGATAATTTATCTCTAGTAATAACTTTCTTTAAACTGCGACATATCTGAAAACTAACTCCGCATTTTGTCATCTCAAACTTCTGCATTGCCTATAAGTTTTAGCCAATCAGATTAACGAAACATTTTACTATCAACACTGTTGCAAATCAACTACCTTCCCTTCTTTCTCTGCCTATGCTTGCTAACAAAAGGACGTCTCTTCTTGGCTGCTTTTGTTAAAAATGAAATGTGCCATCATCAAAATTGTGGGGTGCAGATTGGCCCCATTGTGAAGTGCAACAAGTAATAAAAATCATAACTAAATATTTACTTGACATAATTGTAAAGTTCTATTAATTTAGATTTATTTTATATTATTTTTCAGCATTCTTGTAATTTTTATGATGGTTGGAATTAGTTTTTTAGTTTATTTTGGTTTGCATGCAAGTCGGAGAAGTACCTATATAGGCTTGGGATTCTTATTTACTTTGGCTTTGAACTTTTAATTAATAATATTTTTTTTCTTAAAGTGGATTTCTAAATTTCTCGAAAACTCCTTAACTATTAAATTTCTCATTTTAACATTTCACTACTTTTGGTTTTGTGTAATTCTTAACCCTGATCTATATGGATGATGAAACACGAATTGAATAATTAAAGAGCTAGGTTTGGGGGCCAACTTTCCCTTCAAAAGATTTGTAATTAATATTTTACGCAAATTAAGCTTTTAAAACATTTAAAAAGATTTTAAGATAAATTTTTGGATTGTATAATATTTTTTCATGTATTTACATGTTTTCTGAATTTGAATGATATTGCAAATTATTTCGCAGCAGTAATAATTTTATTTGTTTTCAATTAAATTTATATAAATAAAACATTTAATTTGCTTTATATGAATTAGGTATGATATTACATATTTAAATTATATATATATATATACATAATAAAACTTCAAAATAGGGGAACAAAAATAGGGGCAAAAGAATTGACCATGAGAAAGTATTAAATTTAGAATGGAGCTAGATGATGATAAAAATAATTGGAAAATTAAAAGTTAAAATATTTTTTTTAAATCCTTTAAAAATAGAAGTAATTTAATTATTCAGATTTCAGTGCCTCAGATCGACTTATCAAGGGGTTATAATTTGAAACTTCAAAAACCAAATAGTTTAAGGAATTCTAAACTTATGTTTCGTTTCACTTGACATTTTGAGCAAACATCAAAAGTAAATAAATAGAATATAAATTTCTATACTAAAATAATTACACCCAGACTCACAGAGATAAGTTATACCCCGACGCAAGTTCAGTACTAAAAAAATTGAAATTAAATTTCAAAATTAAAAACATTTTTAAAGAGCAATAAATTAAAGTAAAAATATATAGGAAAGCATCTAGAGTAAATCATGTTGCCATACACAATAATAATACAACGACCAAATAAAATGTAAAGCTTTTTTTAAACTTACTAGTATTTTTTACGTAACATAAATCGCCCTTAAGTCAAAATACTAAAATCTCTTATTTTATACACAAAACGAAAATAAATTAAATCACAATAAAAGTACATTAAAAAACTCTAAAAGAGAAAAACGTTAGAAGAAAGTTCTCTATTAAATATAACGACATATAGCATTTACTAGAATTGTAGAAAGAAATTTGTGCAAAATACCTCGTAATGTTTTTCGAAAATAGCTCAGTAATTATTTGGAGGGGAGCTTGGAAAAGAATGTGCATAATTGCCAAATCTTGTAAAAATCTTTCAAATATGGAAATGGTAAAACTAGAAAACACTCAGCATAAAGAAACTATGTCACTGTCATCGAAAATTTGATGTTGGCGCGAGCAATTTGGCATTAAGAAAGAATTCTCATGAAAAGTTTCTGTTAAAGCTAAAATTTTGCTTAGTAAAATGTAAGAGTAGATGATAAGAAAAGAAAAACAATAAATGGACAATAAAACACCGTATTAAACTCAAAATTCAAGCATATAAATAAAACATAAAAAGTAAGTTTAAAATTAAAATTAAAGTTAAATTTAAATTAAATTCCTGACAATAGTTTCGAAAACAAGGATAGTAACTTTAAAGTCGAAAATCTTATGCCGAACATAGCGATTGTGGGTTTTCGAAACGAAATCAGCTTACCTAATAACAGTAAAAGGCCACAATAATAATACAGAAACTGTACAAGTAAAAGGCAATTTTTTACATAAAAGCAAGTCTTTAATTTTAGTGCCATTTTCAATTATTCATATTTTTTAACGTTTTTAAATCATGCTGTCATAAAACAACGTAAAGTAAGATATTAAATAATGTAACTAATGCTTGCTTTTTTTAGATAAAGCTTAATGCAATATTTTAGATTTTTTTTGTGTTAAAAAATTGATAAAAAGTTACATTTCTTCTTGTAGGTACAAAATGTACAAAATGTACAAAACTTCAGTACAAAATGTATTTTAATTCTATGAAGTTGCTTGCGAATTGTGTTATTTAAAAAAAATTTCGAATTGCTAGAATCCCAGGGAGTTAGTATAACTGCCTTAAATTTAATTTCTCTTCTTCTGTCGTTAAGCTGAATATTTTCATAATCAAAAACATGTAAATCTGAATAGTTAAAACCTTTTTTGTGCAGAATTTGTTTTATTAAGAACAAGATTAGTAGGGTACATACTGGGTTCCTCTAGTTTCTAAAAATTATTAATTGAATAATATCAGCAATATACCTAAAATGTTTGTAAAGTGATTATTATCAACTTCAGCAAAATACTTTTAAAAGAGATTTTCTATAGTGTATAATTAAATGTTACGTAAAAACGTTGAATATGAAGATTCTTTAGGAACACCTTTAATTTATCGAAAAGCAGAGTTTGTAAACTGGATGTAGTTGCTAAACAGACCGCAGTTAAAAAGTAATTTCCATTTTACTTCCAAAATAACTGCAGGAATTTCAGGAAAAAAAAATTAGGAAGAACTAAACGACTGTTGCATATTTCAGTTAATGGAAGACAAA
This sequence comes from Stegodyphus dumicola, assembly GCF_044657685.1. NCBI lineage: Eukaryota > Metazoa > Arthropoda > Arachnida > Araneae > Eresidae > Stegodyphus > Stegodyphus dumicola. The sequence continues at coordinate 138,390,923 of NC_140780.1, forward strand.
AGGACAATTTTTCGATATCACAACAATTGATTTATTTTACTTCGAGATTTTTAGGTGCAGAAAAGAATGTTATTTTCATTAATCAAATTGTAACCATGTTCTTTATTAAGAGATTAAAAGAATAATAGCACGGAGGTTTTTGTGTTTGACAACAAAAGTATTGTCTATTGCCTTTTTGTAAATTTTAGTACCATTTGCAATAAAACGGAATTTCATTGGAGTTTATAAAATTTAGTCAAGGCATAAAGGTTAAAGAATTTATTGCAGTCAGATAGGTGGGGAACGTTTAGTCTTTGGAGAAAACCTTTAAGCTTGTTGACAATAGATGAAATTCTGGAAATAGTTTTATTGCAGGTAGTAGTCTGCTGAAGTTCTTTTTCAATATGTGTTTCATAAAAGTTCGTCAAATATTGTTGAAATTTTAACCATCTCTGTCAACCTTAGTGATAGCAAAGTAGAGCTCAAGTACTTTATATTTAATTTTATTCCTGTAGAGGGAAAAATGCAGTTGATGAGATTGAAAAAATTTATTTTTCGTACTATATAATGCTGAAGCTTTCCATTCTAAAAAAAGGTTAGTAAGAAGATTGGTTTTATAGCTTCTTGAAACTATAAATTCACTTAGGTCGTTTTTAATCGTTATTAAATTGAATCTTGTAGACTGACCTAAATTTGGAACCGAAATTCATAAGCTTTCTCAGATTCAGGTCTTTAGTAATAGTCAAGTTTCCTGTGATAATATGTCCATGTTGTTTGTCAACAAAAGGAAGATTTTTCTGTTAGACTGCAGAATCACTATCTCTATCTATCTATCTATTTATCTATCTATATATATATGTAATAAAAAAAAACTAAACTAAGTGGCGTAAAAGTCCTAGTGGTCCAAGGCCTGCAGTGCCCCTATATCTGCTTTCTTGACCGTGGGTCCCGGGGTGCATGAGCATATGCCCTGGACAAGTGGTCAGTTTGTCGCAAGACTCCCGGTGTTTACTTATATATGTAATAAGGTAATATCAATAACCTTAAATTTTTTAAGTTTATATACATATATATATATGTAAAAATTAAACATGACATATTTGATTGAATATAAAGAATTATCTTCAGAGAACAGAACGCAATGCTTTGCATACATCCGTTTGATTTAATAGAAGCATAGAAGCAAGAGTAATCTTAACCTTTTGACCGACGTAATGCGTCCGCTAGATTCTTAAAAGAATGTATTTACTTAAATATAAAATAACGTATAAGTATGCATTTCATTTATTCTGAATGAAGCTTTACATATAATACAGTGTATTCATCACAGAAATTAAATACACTTTTAGACAAAAAAAAAAAAAAAAAAAAAAAAAAAAAAAAAACGACGCACTGCGAAGATATAAAGCAATGTAGTCAAAAATTGATATGCATACAGGTTTCGACGAAAAATGCAAAATTTTACATCTTGGCTCCCAATGAATGAACGGTTGTCGCTACAGCGCATCTGATCTGCGCAACTGGCAGGGTATTTAAGAGGATAAATTACGATTCCAGGTCATAAATTCTTTACGAATTCCATTCCGTGTACTTTTGTAGACAGTAACCATGCCTCGCATATAGGTGCGCGAATGATATGCGCAGATGTCAGAATATATAGAGGACTTGTAGTTGGCCTCAAAGAAGCCGGTTGGTCTTCTTAACGAATAGCTCGACATTTGAGCAGGAGCGATGCAACTATTAGACGATGTTGGCAGGAATGCGTGAACCAAGGCCGCACACAGCGCCAAGAAGGAAGCGATAGACCTAAAGAAACGACAGAACGTGAAGACCGAGCAATCGCCAAAGTGGCACTCACAGCTCCAGATACATCATTATCATCAAATGTACGTGCAACTAGTGCTTCAGTGACCGCAAGGACCATTTATGGACGGCTCACAGAAGGGGGGCTGAATTCACGGCGCCCCTTGCGCTGAATACCATTGACCACTGTACAACGTCAAGCTCGTTTGCAGTGGTGTCGGGGTGATTCGCACTGGAATGTCATTGACTGGGGTAGAATAGTCTTCATAAAAAGGTTCTGCTTTGAACTGAGTATCCCTCGATCGGTTTCCGGGGCCGCTACGTTACTTCCCTTATCAGTCTTTCACCCCTCGCGGATCAAAAAGTTCTCGAAAAGTCTTTCCCTAGGGGAAGAAACTTCACAAAATTTCTATGTTATTTTCTTGGGTATATGCTAATCTCCTTATTCTATATTAGTTTTAAATTTTTACCTTGAAATAATGCCTAAAATCAAACGGCGAACATCAGGTGTGCCCAGAGCGGGCTCACTGAAACACTAAGACCAAACTCAAAACTGTGTTTTTGTTTCATTGCAGCTCTCCGATGGGCTCATTCACAATAGAAAGGTGGGCGCACATCTATGTTTCATTTTCTGTTTTTCCTCATTTTTTGAGGCGGTTTTGGTTATTAACTAAGAAATTGTTGGGATGATTTTCTGAAGGTCAGGGGTAGTTTTATCAGTTAGGTTATTAGGTTATTTGGTTTTTCATTACAGCAGATCTCTTTTTCTCTTTCGCTTTCGTTCCAAGAACTTTTGTTAGCGCTGTTGATAGTTTTAAGTTGTAGACGTTTATTCATTTTATTTTATAGTTTAAATTTTCTTAATTGTAAACATAATATTAGTTAATTTTTTCTGATTTTTAACTGTTTTGCAAATGGATCGGAGGGGGCTGACCATTTCTGAAATACTGAAAGTGCTACACGAATTACTACCTTCAGATACTGAATCTGATACGGATACCGATACATGTGCAAAACATGCAATGTTGGGTTTGCAAAACTAGTGTCACGTTCTTCGAAAAGTACCACCATGACGAAAGTGTAATTATGAAATGTAAATAATGTAAATATCATACACCCAAATTACATTTTTTCACGTATACGCATGTAACCATCATATTACCAAGAAGAGCTTTTTTTTGGGGGGGGGTTAGCGTAGCAATCCTCCCCGTGGCACATCCAGGGTAATGCTAAACCTGCTACGGTATTCAGAATCTAGCGTTTTTTAATCGTAGGCAAAATCTTTTACTCTATTGCAAGCTTCCCAGCAAAGCTCACTTCAGCATTCTTTTCGAAGTTCTATTTATTCAGTGAGCCCGCTCCGCGCACATCCACAGAATTAAAACGGTAAGTGCTAACTTTACAAAATTTTGCTTGTGTACTCCTGTAGGCCTGAGAAGCCTGCCTACCATTTTTTGTTAAAATTCCAACTTTAAAAGGTAGGATACCGGAAAGGGTTGTAAGCGATAATAACGCCAAATAAGGTTTACGCGCTTTGTTAAAATTATTTGAAAGTATGAACGATGGTTTTCTTTTTGTCGCTCGTCTGCAATGGAAAAAAGGAAATAGATTGCTATAAATTAAGATGTTCGCCAAGTGAATTATTATTGGCGCAAAAAAATGAGCAAAATTAAATTTTTAATTTCTCCGTAAATTTCGCACCAAATTAAAAAAAATAATATGTAGGCATAATTTAAGTCGTAGAATCGAAATATGGAAAAAAACATTGGCATGTCATTTGAGAAGAAGTCCGATTTTGTGTCAAAACACCTATATTAGAACAATGCTATATAGAAATCTAATATATATCCTAAGTCACGTTTTCGAGACATGAAAAACGTAATTTGAATTTCGTCAATCGTGTGTGTGTGTGTGTGTACTTATTTTTCTTACTTGATTTTTGTTTTACCTCTTTTTCAGAAATCTCATTCTTTTCCAACGTATTGAATTTTAATTTGGGGTTATGTTGAGAGTTTTGGCGTAGCGTGAAACGGGTTTACTTGCCAAAGGAGAGTACGTTCTCTATTTAAACTTTAATGGGTGCTCTCCTTGGCCATAGCAAAACCAATGAACAGGATATGTCAAGCTATGACATGTGAGGAATAAATGCAACAAGAATAAGTTGAAAGATGGATTACGAGTGATTAACTTGACTGGTATGTCGTCAGGTACTTTAACTGTAACAAATCCCTGCGATAATTCATATTAATTTAATGCTGTCTGGGTTATTCCCCTAGATTCCAATTTCCATTATAATCTTCCATAACTCCTTTCCAGAGCATATGCCACATGTCAGATCGTCGCACCGTACTGTCGAGAATCACAGCTCTTAACCACGTCGATAACCAGGACGCCAGGAGGACACACAATCTTCTCTTTTTCGCACACACACCTTCATGGCTTCTACCGCAGGACTATACAGAGTTGAAATTTACCTATCTTCAGCAATGCGAAGAGGTGACTAAATGCAAATTTCCCAACACAGAATGATTATACACATAAGCCACAATTCTAAAACGCTTGAGAGACTTAAATTAACAATATTTCCGAAAATGGAAGGTGCAATATTTTTTCTAAAATGTTCAGCTATTTAGCTTTGGACATAGCTTTGTAATTACTGCTTTACTTAGATCTGTAATTAATTCCCAAATTATATTAACTGCTAAGGTATTAACAAACAAATATGCCGCATTTCTACTCCGATACTGGCAATTAATACACACCGGTGGCCTTGAGCAGAGTAAAGCGATTATGCTGTTCGATCATAACCGTCACTAGGAGCCATCAGAAATTTAATCATAGTCAGCATAAATATTTATATAAAGTAAATGTAATGAAGTTACTACCCAGGAATTTAACCATGTAATTATATTCATAATTTGTATCTGTGTATAGTTATTTGATTAAATTTTACGTAGTTTAGTAACTTCCTCACACTTACATTTTATGGGTTCTAAGTTCAGCTGAACAAAGTTATGCATCACTCTTCTTTTAATTTCTTAAATCTAACGTTAACGGTTTATATTAATATAATAAATATAAATTTCATTTCCATATTTTTATCAAAAATATAGATAAAAATTTAAGTGCAATAAAATATAACTTTATTAACAATATAATCCCAATAACTCCCTTACATAAAAAATAGCAAAAATTTGGACAAATACTTAATCATTTTGAAAATCTAGATAAATTCTTTCAGTTATCCAACATACAAGAAAATATTCAAGTAATTTTTCAAGGTATTTTCTGGGTACTAAATTTGTCTGAGAGTAGTAAGAATATCTGAGCAGATTAATTAGACGCAAAATTTCGAACAACGGAATGTGTAAATTTTTAAACGCCGACCATTTCGCTCAACATGTTGGTTTCGTTAATCAAAATATTAATGTTTTCAGCTTAAGTTTCATTATTTTCCTAATGACTGAGTAGTAATGACCGGGGAAGAAAAGTGCTTACAATTGCTGCTGTGCCTCTCACCGCAGCTATTGATTTGCGTTATTGATATTCTACGACCGCCATTTGTGTCTGAAAAGATTTTTTCTTTGTCTGAGGCACAATGGAATTCTCTGAAATGGCTGTTACCATGTTAACGCTAATGTTGGCAAGTAAAAGGATATTATGTAAGCAACAGAATTACACGTCTGAAGCCAATAGAGCTGAAATTCTTCAGTTTTCTTCTTAAAATATATCTAATGGATGATAAGGCTTAAAAAATGTTCTTAATAATACGGAGCATGAGTAATTAAAAACCCATTTCATTATTATTAGATAGATAGCTATATCAGTAAATTTATGTTCTTAAGACACCAGAAATACGGAAATTTTACCAGAAATTTGTTGAGCCATGCGTAAAGAAATATGAATACCTTGTAGAATTTATGTTTAAATTACACTAACAAAATGTTATTTAATATACATCATTCCTTCTACCTCATTCCGCAGTGAGAGTCGCTCATTCCGTGATTTATATAAATTTAAGTAGCAAGCACTTTTATCCTGAAGATCGAAAAACCGCGTATAACTGAAGTGACAGTTTACGGCCGGCCGCAACTGTTTTGCTGCGTAACATTTCAAAATTGCGGCCGCTGTTAGTGATTCCTACAATGAATCTTAATTTAAACAGTATAGTACAAGGACAGATGTTGGCTAATAAATTGCATCTTTGAATTTCTGCTACGGTCTAGGTGAAACTTGTAGCCATTGGTAGTAATAAAATAAATTATTCGATCTTATAGCAATTCTAGAAAGCCTGAGTTTAAATTAGTTCCAAATAGCTGGTAACAATACTGAACTATGATTCTAAACTAATGAATGGACTGTATAGCAAAAGAACTAACTAATTTATTGACAGTAATTAACTACATTTAGATCTAATACATGCTCTGGCATGTTGCTTAGCCGAATCCAGATGGCCAAGTGAGCGTTTTTCTCCCTATCCAATAGGTGGCGCTGTATTCTAACTTAACAATTACGTTGTACATTTTAATTTCCCTCACATGTGAAGAGGAAGAACAAACTTAGAATTAGTTTATATATCTGTCTGTTTGATAGGCTAGAAAGTCTAGTGGTGATAAATCACCGCATAAGGATCAACATAGCACCGAAGCACCTTAGTATGACGGTAAATGTGGTAGCTAACTTTATTTGAACACGCAGGTGTTACAAATTTTTAATGCTTCATTCTGTTTTTATTTCTAGCCTTTGGGGTAGGGTTAGTGAATACGAAATTTCTTTTCGTTTTTGAATTAATTAACATATATAAGTTTATTTGTGCAGTTGTTACCTAAGAAAAGAGGCTATTCGTTTTTGTCTTGCGTGGCTGAAGGCCACAACGAGCTGGTTCCTGGGCTGGAGCCTTCTCCCAATGTCATGTACTACCCGACACTGAAAATGCAACACCAAGAAGGAGTGGCTCAAAAATTATGCAAATTTCAAGGTCGAAGCACATCACCGAGTTATGCAAATAACGTGAAACGCGTAGCTCTCCAGCGCACGTTGAGGAAGATATAAAGGAAAGAACCTGCAGAATGTTCAATTTTCCTGCCGCTATTTTTGCTAGGGAAATCATAGTAGAACATTTGTTCCTGTCTCAGAGGACGCGTGTAGTAGCACAGAATGTTAGACCGCCATCAACGGAGGCAGTTCCAGCAGACACATGATTTTACCAGGGGCGTTGTGATTGGACTGAGAAGAGCGGGTTGGTCCATACGGCAAATCTCAATTGACACACACCTGGACGCGTCCACAGTGCACCGGCTGTGGAAACGATGGTTGGAACAAGAAATTGTGTCAAGTTCGAGGGGTACCGGTGCGGTTAGAGTGACATCAGTACGCCGAAATCGACACATTAGCCGACACGCACCCATAAGCCAATTCTACCTCCCTTCTGCAGCATGTTCAAGGCACCCTGGATGTTCCCATATCGACCAGAACCATTTGCCGTCGATTGGTGGCTAGTGGTCTGTATTCGTGGCGTCCGTTAAATAGGCCGCTACTGACCCCACATCACAGACGCTAACGTTTGCAATGGTGCTGGGCTCGAGCGATGTGGACGACGGGATGGCACACTGTCGTATTCTTTACATGTAAGAATACGACAGTGTTCCATCCCACTCTCCAGTTTCTCTTCAGTCTCTCCAGGAAGTCACTCTGTTTCTCCAGTGATAGTCGCCGCGTACGAGTGTGGCATCGATGTGGAGACAGGCTCAATCCGATAGCAATTGTGGAACGCCTCACCGCGCGAAAATGTGGCACCATGGTTTGAGGTGCAATTGCGTACGATTCCAGGTCGATTCTGTTAGTTTGTAATCAGGGCACTATGACGACCCAAAGAGACGTGGATGATGTGTTTCAGCCGCCGCACTTCCTACATTCAGGCAATGGCCAGTGCCCTTTATCAGCAGGATAACGCCCGACTACACACTGCTCGCATCAATCAACATGCTATGCAAGATATAGAGATAATTCTCTGTTCACATTCTCTCCTGATCGCTTACCAATCGAGCACAACTGGGATGTGACTGGATGCCATTTGCAGACCCTGCCATTGCCACGTTCAGAAGACGAACTATGGTAAATGGTTGATAGAGAATGGAGCTTTCTCAGGACACCATCTGTAGTCTCATTGATTCTGTACCTAGACGTGTTGTTTCGTGTATCGCCGTCCAAGGTAGGCCTACAATCTACTGAGCCACTCCACCCCGAACGTTGTCAGTAGACAAATAACATGGCTCATCTCAAGCCACCGCTCTTTTCCACATATTTCTACAAGAGGAATCTTGCACATTCAGATTTATGCTTACGTAGCGAGAGGAGTGATCCAGAGCATTACCTAACTACATGCATCATAACAACAAGTCTGCACCTCAGAAGACCAAGACGAGAACAAGATGCGATTCCGTACATCAAATGTAACAGCCATATGAGGAAGCGCATAACTCAGACAACGGATATTCTGGGATCAAGGTGTCTAGAACTCTGCACAACAGAGTTATCCCTCCCAAATCTTTATGCCAAAAGCAGCACTTCGGCACCACAATGGTACCGTGGTCTCCAGGAAGCCTTTGCAACTCTGGATAGCTAGTGCAAGGGGTCTATACCTACTTACTCAGGGTAAATAATAAGTGGCCCCTGCACTTATACCTAACCTAATCTAACCTGCTGAGCCGACGTTGCTCTCGCTCTGTATTATGCATATCATTTCAAAATAAAGATCACTTATTGTTCGTTTCTGTCTCTCTCTGTTTGCAGAATTTCATGACTTTCTTGGTGTTTCAACACGTTCTTGGTGTTGCATTTTTCAATGCCGGTTAGTGAAATTAAAGTTCTTTAATACTGTGCATAGTAAGGTTTGTGCGCATAGCAATTATACGAAGAAGATGAAACGATAGCAATAGTGGAAACGTTAGCAGTAAATAACGTATAATAAGTAGTGGAGGAATAGCATGGTTATTGATTTTCCTTTCTCGATGTACCAACGGCCTGAAGAAGGCGAGTCGGAAATGTAAATCCTTTTCTTTTCTCCTACATTAATTCATTATTTTTACAGCGGATCAAATAGTATGTTACAATTATCAAATATTTCAGAACATATTCTGGAATAGCAAATGCAGGTTATTTAGAAACGTTTGGACATTTTCTAGCCTCCGGTAAAACTAGATTAAATTGTTTTGACTTTCTAAACAAGCTGCAATTGCAACAGGTTCAGACTAATTTTGTGTTGTGGTTCATTATTTTAAACCTTATAAATGAAGAGATAGAATAAATTTATTTTTATGTGTATATTTGCTTATAAATTCTTGAGCTTAAATTTTACATGTAGAATTACATGCGATACTTTTTATCTGATGGGAACTGAGCTAAGTTAAATCCAAGTTAAATATTATAATACACAATACTTCATTGTTACAGTTTAAAATATTATAATACATAATACTTTTGCTTACAGCTCGCAGTCACTTCCAGTGTGAAAGTTTCCTTTGGATATTTAAGGTAAGTCATCAGGAAACTTAAAGTTCTCATGTGTACGTTCATGAGAATAATAAAATCAGTTGTATAAATACTAATTGTCTACGGACTCCTGTGGATTCAGAGATCTAAAATGTAAGTCAATAATTTTAACTTTAAATTTTATTGTTCATAGAACCAAATGAAAACATTTCCTTCAAAAATAAAATAACCGTTTAATGCCAAAATAAGAAACAATACATTGGAACAAGCAATCGAAAAAAATTCAGATTTATTTCTTATGTTTCAGATTTCTTCTTTAGGTTCTTAGGTTTCTTAGGTTTAGAACAAATTCCTTAATGACCTTGGTGGAGAATTTCATGTTTTAAAATTAAACCTGGACCTACCATTTCTACAAATTTAGCTACAGGTTGTGGAAATAGATTTAATTTTACCAACAGTTAGTTTTTAGTTAGAGCAACTTTCTTTCAGTCTCGTTTTAACAACGCGCTTTCTTGCCAGAATTTTAATAAGCTGGCGTACGTGTATTCAAAATGAAGTAGAAAGTAGTGCTATTTAAGGGAATGTTTTGGAAGGTGAATTTAGAGCGTGTTATGGCCGCTTGAAGGCCATATTGCTATTTTAAATTATTAGAGATTTGTTTGCTGAGGCCCTGAGTGCTTCTAGCCATTAGGCTTGTTTTCACACGAATTCTATGAGTCAGCGCCTTTTTGCGCGTTAAATTATCGTGTGTGCCGTTAGGCTAGATTTACTATACTTTATTTTAATTTAATCGTCACCTGTTTGAGTCAAGCCAGAAGTGCTGGCTTTGTGCAAGCCCAAATGAGTTCATCTCTTAAGTTATCTTAAGTGAGTAAAGGATTTCTTACAGCATTCTTCTAAATTTCTGTTGTACTAAAAGACCTGGAGATAATGCCTCATACAGTCTTTTAGAGTTAATTAATTTATGCTCCCAAAGACATCGAGTCTCTATAAGCTAAGCTAAACAGAGTTACATTATCTGAGCTACTCGCTACAAAGAAATTTTTTAAGTCCAGAATTTTACCTTGGCTCTCACTTTCTTCCAAACCCGTGGAGATGAAATGATTTAGTAACTTGTACTTCTAACGATAACAAATATGTAGACACATGATGAAACTTTTATCTTCATCATTTACTTTCAGTATGCCCTACTTTATCCACATTATGTTGCATGATGCGCTGTGTCTCGTTTATGGTATCAAAACAACTTCTAGTTGCTTAGACTATTCCAGAACTCATAACACCCTATCTCTGCTTCCCTGTATAATGTTCTATACTCCGTTTAAGAAGAATCGTAGTATTATTGGTTAGACTACAACTAAATTCTTAGTACCTTTTCCCTTACAATACAGTAGCTTTTACTACCATATAATTAATATGTTTTCTTTTCAAGCGCACAAAATTATTAGCATAAAATACTCATACACAGTAAATTTTCGAGAAACTTAAATTTCATTAGTTTTGTATTGTATTTACTCAGTTTTGTATTTGTAATATACATAATGCATAAACACGTACAATGGTTGTCATTATTTTAATTCTGCCCCAAATATTTCTCAGTGTTTGCTGTATTTTCACTAAGCAAACATAAGAGTATTTAACAAGCAAAAATAAATTTTAGAAACCAGAAAATTTCGTAAATAATGAGCTTCTGAGGTGCAATCAACAACTTATAAAATCCCTGCACTAATGTTAGCAACTTTGTACTGGTTAATCACAAAATTTCAGTTACAAATAAGGTAAATTAGCACTTATCTTTTGTTTTGCTGCAGCTCTGCTTCGTATTCCAGCAGTCCATCATTTTTTCCCAGCATTTTCTTCACGTGGATCAGCACACTGTGATCATTTGTGTTCTCCTCGGCTGGTGTTCAGTTTACTTGTCTATTATCTGCTTCCTGTTCCGCATCCGATATCTTAATTCCGCTTGATCTCCCTTGCTCTACCGTGTTCTCTATCGGCCTTGTTTTCCTCTCTTGCTGGGGCTACTGATTTCTTCTGTCCTCGTTGCCTTTCTTGACTTGACATCCATACTCACAAATTATCTTAGATTTTTGAAGCGCTTCTTCCCTTCTAAGTTACCTTCACCTTATCCTTTGGAATATTTTCTGGAGCTTCTGACTTTTTCCAATCTTGTTGACTCCCTTCTTGTGACTTTTGTGTTCGCAAGATCTCTTAGGTATATATATGGCTTGGTAACAGTATCTGTCAGATGCTTTAAAGCTTTAGCGACATCGCTGGTCTTTTCGACCTCTCCTCCTCCGCAAACATCATCTTGGGAGTTCTTTTCATCCAGGGCATTTTACGTTCTTTTTCTACTAACCTTCTTCCTTTTCTTTTGAGCCCATGCTCAGACTTGGGCTTAATTGCTGTTTAAAATGACCTTTCCCAGATCTGACGTACACTCAATGGGCTTACTCTACTCATTTCAGGGTTTATACCAAGCACAGAACTTATAACAACAACAAAATGAACAGCAAAAAAGAACATTATTTAAAATGTAACCACTGCAGAAAACCTGAAAGAGTAATATTCAAAAGAAAGTTTTTAGAAAAATTAAAATGGCTCATAAAACCTAAAAACACAGGATCATAAAATTTAAAAAGAGGCTTCTACATTTCTCTTGCGAGTTAATGTTCCGAGAAATTAAAAAAAAATAGTTCAGATATCGACTTACCTTAAATATTTGATTCAATTATTGGCAGTTAACGATAGCCATTCACCATTTTTATTTGTTTAGGAATAATCTGTTGGCCGATTTTGAAAGAAGGTACTTAATAGTTGTAACGGAATTGTTCCCAAGTTTTCCGCAGCTATATACAGAAAATTCAGAAGCTAAATATATATACAGACAGAAGAATATTTACATGGTCATATAACTCCAAATATGAACAGACTGACAATGAATGTTTCCAAATATATTTACAGTAACATTTCTATGGTTCTCTATGGGTTTGTGCAAGCACATAGTTAAAAAAAAATTTTAAAAAATGTAGAATAACATGCCTAAGCGTGCTGAAAGCTGCTCGCTAATAAGGTTTTTTTTTATATATGTAAACCTAATAGTATACAAATTTAGGATTTATCCTTAATTGATGTGCTAATGCTGTATATTGTTCATTATTTTTCTTCACCTTTGCAGAAAATTAACACTAACGTATAGTTTATTTAAGTTTCAAATTTCTAGGTTAAGACAAATTATTTGCTGCTTGCTTCAGAAAATTAAGTGTGAGTAAAAATACAGATTTATTTAATTTTTTTATAATTGATTCAGTATTATGTAAAGTAAAAAAGTATTACCGCGTAGCCCAAGATAAAAAGTCTTTTCGAAACTTATTTATTTAATTGCATTTATGATAATCACGACTTATTTTACAGATTCAAAAATAATGTATCAAAGATAAGAAAGGTTTTAGGGAAAAGCGAAGTGAAGCACTAAATTCTATATAACACGGATATTTGAATATCCTCTTTTGAATAAAAAATGCAAACATATGTTGAGAGCAAACAGATGGTGAAGAGAATTAACCTTTACTTTTAGAGCCATAAAACAGAATGTAATGAGTGGAGATAAAATATGAGGTGCAGGAAAAGCATACATTACTCAGTAACTTTGTCCGCATTTCTGGTGTTGTAGTTGTGTAAAATTATTGGTTCTTAAATCGTTTTATGTCTTTCGATTTTGAATGATCAATGCTGACGAGAGACCAGTTGGTACCGCACGCTTTCATAGACAGACTATTGATGAAGGACAGCAAAAGTACTAAAAGAAAAAAAAAATCACAGGGTAAACGTAAGAAGGAAATCTTTTGCTGTACTTGGTGTCTGTTGTTTATTGATCGAAGGTGTGATAGATGTATAGCGCTTTGAGGCGTAGGGTATAATTATCTCCAAGTCATACTTTAAAGAAGAAAACCGATTATGATGTGTGGTTTCAAGATTCAAATGCATGTTATTGTGGAGCAAAGCAACGGTTACCCAAGAGCTGCAGCAAAGAAAAAAGTCACTCTTTGTGGGTGGAAACTGAGGTTGTACTTAAACAAACACTCAAGCGGGCGTGCTTTAATAATTCATTCCTATTTTCCTTCACTGGTGGCCCGAAAAGGAGAGATTTACAATAACTGAAAGTTTGTAAGGAATTTTTCGTAGACTTATGAATAAAGGATGAAGCTCGAGAAAATTGCAGTTGGAACTCAATCAGCAGCCGAAATAAACAAAGACATACTTTTGGAGAATAAATAGGGAGTACAGATAAAAAAATTCTGTGGCGTTAATCTATTTTAATTCTTCTAGGATTGGCTGTATGCAGATGTTTACGAACCATAGGTACTTTAGTTTTACCTTCTGTGGAAATATTCTGTTTTAATTTGAGATAATGTTTTTAATCTGTTTGAAACATCTGAAACGTAATATTAAATTATTTATATCCCTATGATAATATTTTGTCAGTTCTGGGCGCTGTGATGTTTTGATTAATATGGAAAGTCACAATGATAAGATTTTGCGCCTAAAATTTATAAACACTTGCTACCTTTACCACTTTTACCTGAAACTGCACCAAAGGATTAAAAAATAATTTAAATGCATATATAATTAAATTTTAAATTTGTCACAACACAGTACAGGTAAAAGTGCGCATAACACCAGAATTTCGCCATTGGTCATACATGTATAGTCTCCTTACACTAACAGCGCTGCATGGCACCACTTTTGATGGAGGGTACCGTGGGGGTCGGACTGGAGTGTCTACAAACCTCTTGTCCTGCAAACATAGCACTCAAAAGGACTTACTGCACACTAGAATTTTCAGCACCCCTTCCGCACAGAAACTATACACTTACAAGCATGCCTGCCTTTTCCAGGATTTGAACCCGATCGGAACTGTAAGGCAGCTAGCATCGGTAACCACTATACTGATCAAACGGGCTTAATCGTTTAGTAGGGAAATTTTCCTATTATCCGTATTAATACTTTAATTCTAGACCACCTATCCTCAACCAGCGGGCCGCATATAACGCGGAAAGCTTGTGTATGCAATCCGAAATGAAAGTTTTTACAGTTTTCGCAAACAAAGGTTAGTATTTATCTACGCTGTGGCAAAATTTTAAATTTCTCAAACGTGTGTTAAAATTCAAGTTTTCACTGCCTTGTCATGCTTTCATTTTGTGACATACTAGTACGACTATTAAACTACTAACCGCTTACAAATGCTCCTAGTAACAAATGACGTAGCAAAGGCGCTGCGAACAGTCTATGCAAATCTTCTCCCGTTGTATTCCAGAAATTTCCGGGCGCCATAGAAACATTGCGAAGTGAAGGCTTTCAATCACGTTCATTCTTCGTGCATTCTTCTTTCAAATTTCAAACTGCTATTGAAAAGATATTAGTGACAATTCTAAGGCTTTTACTTAATTTTAATTAGTTACATTAAATCTCAGAATTAATGTGTTTATAATAAAAATGTAAAGTTTTATATGAAAAATTTGACATTTTACTCCGAACTCATAATTTTTTCAATAATAAGTTTATATTTAAAAGAATGCGTCAAGTCAAATTTTAATAAATCTTGAAATTTGTTGCTTTCATTGTTATTTAAAAAAATATAAATTTTAATCCTATACATTAAGTAACGTTATAGAGACTATTATACATTTTACTATTTTGGAGTAGGAGACGTGAAAAATATGTAGTCCCTTCATCAAGACTCTCGATTGTCGCAGCTTCCGAAGCTAGCCAGCTTCCAATAAGACCATGAAGGCACGCGAAAGAGGGAAAAAAGTCTTACAATATGCATAGAATAATTATATTTTTAAACTGCTGCTACTGGAATAAGCTGCACATTTAGCTAGCCTGTTAATTAATTTTATTAACTTTATACTATCGCTGATCTGCAATCTGAAATTCGCTATCCTGATTCCCATGATATTCTTTTAAAAGGAATTCGCTTTTAAGTTACAAAAGTGAACTCGGATAGAAAAACATGTTGCAAAGAGTAAATCACATGAATTGAAATTAAAGGGAATAAAAGAATAATACATACTTATTGTTTAGAATTATAGACTATACTTATTACATTACAGACTATACTTATTCCTGTTAACCGAACCTTTTAATTATAGACTATACTTATTCTTTTTAACCGACTATACTTATTATTATTGTATTATAGACTATACTTATTTTTTTAACCGGAATAAAGAAAACAAATATGAGCAAAATCTTAAAGTCTTTCTATATATAGCTAATGTTTCTCATTATTTTAAAGTCCTTAGCGCAATCTAATGCATAGCACAAGCACTTTTCCAAGTAAATATCATGTAAATGTTAAGCATAACTTTGTCAAATTTGCTTTTTAACTCAAAAATATTATTTAGCAAATAAAAACCCTTTTAGATTTAAGTAAGTATTTTAGTGCTTTCAGCCGCAACGTATTATGACAAAATATCGATAATTGATAGGAATAATAAATTTTTCTTTTAATAAATAGTATACAAGTTTTTTACCTCAGTGTTCTAAATAAACACAGACCAAAACTTTGCTAGATGAACTTTGATGCTAGAAGAACTTTGTTAGAGATGGTGGAGCGAAAAATCTTGTCTTCAATCGAAGAAGGTGTTAATTACCTTTTAATGGCGCAGTATCACTGAATACAGAAACCAGCAGTTTTGTTACTGGCAACTAAGTATCAATTTTTATTTCTTGAAATGCAGTTTGTTCATTTTAAACATAACCATTTATTACTCATGTACTTACAAATGCTTTCATTATACTGTATCAGCAATTTTATTATTTCATTGTATCATGCGAATTGGATTTTGAAAGAAGTATTTTGATACGGATAAAACAATATAAAATTGTGATGGTAAGCCCTAACTTTTCTTCAAAACAAATGTCAGTTCAAGACTGAATTTTGCCTATTTTAAATATTGGTGTCTGATTTATATTTTAATGTAAAAAAGATAGAAATATGAATAAATTGTCAAATGGATGAGATGGAAATATTCTATTTTAGTTTAAAACGGAGACCCGTTTGAACTATAAGTTAATCATTTAATTAAATTTATCATGTAATTTATATATAAGTAGCTCAAAATTTGAAAATTAGTTATGATATGCCTGTTTTGTGGTTACATACTTTCATTTAAAAATTACCAGATTCTGAACTGTTTTTATCTCATGTAAAATACATTTCCACTTCATTATTTCCGTAATGTTCTCTTTCGCTAATGTAAGTAAATATGTTACATCATATATATTTAGTTATGAAATCCACAAATTACTAAAAATTATCTTCAAAGAGAAAGCTACACTAAAGTAAATAATCATAGAGTAAAAATGGGAAATATGAAGCATTAATTATTTCATTAATTTGTAGCTGCATGCTCAGCGCGTAATTGAGAGATCAAGAATTGGATTCCCGCCGAAGGCGTTGCTATTTTTTCATTTTTCCTCCTTCCAAAAAATACCTTAATATGTTTACAGTGGCGCCGAACTAAAAAGAGTGTTGAATGATGATTCTCCTCGCCCAGGATTTGGCGATGGTGGTCCTCTAAAAACCCCAGTCGCCTTTAAAAGGGGAAATATATAAGGTATTTCTCCCAGCTTCTTAGCGAGCCTTTGTGGTGTAGTGGTCTGGACGTTCAGCGCGTAACTGAGAGGTCTGCGGTTCGATTTCCGGCGAAGGCGTTGCTAATTTTTCATCTCTTTTGCTTCCAAAAAATTTGCTTCCAAAAAATACCTAATGTATCTACAAAACAAATGTGTAGCTATAATGTTCTGTATGTTAGCATCTCTAACCAAAGTATTATTTAAGTATATTTTCTAAAATTAAGTAAAAGAGCTGAAAATTAGATTGACGTTAGTTTCATAATAAAGTTATGTGCATTTTGAAACGAATGCATCAAATTTCACTGAAATGCAAATAAACATTTCTATAAAACTAATTTCAGTTTAATTTTGCATTTGGCTTAATTTTAAAATGCAAACTGAAAATTTATTTAATAACTGTTAAATATATCTTCACAAATATTTTTAATTATTATAAGGCACATTTCTTAAATTTTGAGAAAAAAAATTAAAAGCAAATTTTGGTGTCAGGGAAATGTTTGTTTACATATAGCCTGAGGGTAATTACCGTTACTTTATAGAATTTAAAATATTATTTTATTTAATTAATATAAGAAGATGTAATCTTTGAATGAGTTGCATTTTTAAACGTAAATTCATTTTAAAATCCTATTGATTAGTGCAACGAAGAGTATTTTACCATTTGCTGTTAAATTATGAAATTATAATGAAATTCAAAGCGACAGCAAAAACTTAAAAAAAAAAGCTTTTTGGGAAAAGTAGTTAACAAAGATTATATACCTCGTACAAATCTAAACCAGTAGAAGACTGTCTGAGCAGCAGGATATTTTTTAAAAACCAAAATGTTATTTGAAAGAGGAGGAAAACATTTTAAGATTTCTTTCTGGTCTTTTTTTCATTTGTTTCTTTTTTACTTAACAAAAGACACTGACTCTACCGTAAGTTTTCTAGTTTCATGAAATAATCATGTTAAATGTATTATCTCGAAACTTCTTCAAAGTTTCTTGCTACTTAAGCCACTAAATTACAGTGTTTCAATTGTTTTTAAGATTCTTATTAGTTTTTATTTTTTTATTGTAATTTTTCCCCAAACTGCCTTTCCTATTTAATACCACAAAGACATGAGGCCTGTATTTTATTTTTGTTTATTTTAGTCTACAAAATCTCTTAAGATTCCAAAGTTAATATCTTGTTCCAGAGTTAATCTGAAAATACCTAGCTAACCAACCACTAGGTCAGAGATCAGAATTTTCAGTCTTAAGCTTCTTTTTTACAATTTTCTAACCTATGTTTTGTTTTCCACCATGATCTTAACTGACTATTTATGGTTGATGTGAAGACAGATATAAAAATATCTATGCAAAGTAATTACTCAGAGTTATTGTTATGAAACGATCTCCATTAGACATTTTTTTTGAATAAATATTTTCGAGTAATCGTTCTTAGCTCTACTTCCATTTTTATGTAACCAGCAGCTACAGAAAAGATTGTCAGATTGCTAAAACAAAGTTATATTAAACTTAGTTACACGCAACTTTCTGCTATTAAATATGTTAGAAACATACAGTCTGCGCTATTAAAATGAAAACCTTTTACCTAGGGAAGTACCCTGTGAATTATCCTTTGAATATATTCATGATCATAAGTTGCAGCAGTGTTTTATTTTTATGTACTGAAATGATTTAAATCGACTCAGGATTTGAAAAAATGCATGAGAACCGTACCTTGCATTAGAAACAGCCAAGCTCAAATTCATCAGCCTTTATCTGCTAGTAGAATCACAGTTCCAAACAGAACATTTCTGAATTATTACATAGACATATCCTCGAATTTAATAATATTAAATGTTAAAGCTATACATTGCTGGATTCCCGTTTCCTGGAAGGAGAATGGGAAACTCGGATCTTGCTTGCTGCAATTTGTGCTATGAGACACCTTCTCTAAGTCTTTTATTCTTACATCTTATACAGTTATTATATATTTTCAAATAGCTTTCTTCTCTATAGCAAGGATAAAATAGTGAAATAGACTGGGACAAATTAGTGCTGTTTCAAAATTCTTAGCATTTTTCACATTTTTAGCTATTTTAGAGTGTTTCAACAAACAATTAGCATTATAATTTAGTTTATTTTTATATTCTAAATGAAATAGTGATAATACGCAATTCTGCTATTCTGTGGAAAATACGTAGTTGTAACGGAAGCAGAAAAAACAAATATATTGCGTCATTTCAGAGATTAGTATTTACTCTGTCCTCGGGGAAAATGGTAGAAAATTAAAGATCATTATGAAATTTTCTTCAATGCATACGCAACTTTGCAACTTTTGAATTTAAATAATCATGTTTTATTCAAAGATTTCAATCTGGTGTTAAGATTTTGCAACTAGGTCATGATTATTTCCCTATCCTTATGCATTATTAAACAGTAAAGGTGTAAGGATCTTAAGTTTTACTAACGTTTATTTTATTTTAAATCTTTACTATCACTTCTTATTTTCTACTTCCGGCCAGAATTATAAGCGTTAATGTATTTATGCAAAGTTTGTCTGGCGAACGCCAAGTATTTAAGTTGTGGCTTTTTGCCAAGCGAAAGAGAGGAAGCAGTGAGTCGAAGCAGGCCGCTTACCTTAGAAGTTTTACTCAGTTGCTGGTTGCCTTCCAGGCCAGAGGTTTAATCCTCTTGATAACTTTAAACGTATTGTAGCGTTCTCAGTTATCTGAACTACATACGGCTTCCTGTTAATATAAGGCCAATCTTCCACGTTTATTACTTCAAAGTCAGAGTTTAGTTCTATTTTTATATTCTTACGTTTAGACCACAAGTGGTGGGTCATTGTATTCCGAAGTACGGAAATTATTGTAAATAGAGAAAAATAAAGGGTTTTGTATACCCTTCTTGTGTATCCTGTCTACTTCCCACAGTTTTGAAAATAGCTTTAGTAAGCTCTCTGTTCCGAGTCAGGTCCTTGCATGTTCCCGAAGAAGGTAACAAGGAACATTGAACCTGATAGTGGCGCCCAACGAAGAAGAATAACCATGGCCGAGTTTCAAGAAGAACCTGTGCTGCCTGCAGAAACGGCTCAGAATCCAGAAATGCCAGCTGCCGCCCTGGAAGGATTTGGTTACATCGTCCAGACCATGCGCGCTTCGATGAAACCAGAAGCAACATTTAATGGAAACTCACCGGTAACCAGTTTTTTGGAAAAATTTTATGACCACTTCATGCTCTACCCCGTGCACGAATTTCAAAAAGTTACCTTAGCTACCAGCGCTTTGAGGGGCCAAGCGCTTAACTGGTTCAAATGTATAGGCAGAAGTCTCTTGGGTCAAGCAGGAAGTCCCACCTATACTTACGAGAATTTCAAGACTGCCCTAGTAAAAGCCTTCCCTGTCGTAAGGGATCGTGCGAAATTAGAAACGGAACTTTTCAGCATATATCAACAAAGAATCGAAAATCTCTCAAGCTTTATTTTAAGAAAAATTCACGTCTTCAAACTCTTGTATGGAAAGCGTCCGGATCCTGAGATCATTCAAGTGATTTTGCCGAGGTTACTGCCCCCAAGTGCAAGACTTTATTGAATTAAGAAATCCGACTGCACTGGAAAAGTTATTTGAGCTAGCAATCCAGTTTGAAAGTAGAAGAACGGCGGACGTTGAAACAAGACGCCAATATCAACAGCGAAACCAATTTGGTGCGCCAAGACTACAGCAAACTCAAGCACACGGCTACGGAAGCAAAGCGAATCAGTGGGCAAGGAAACCCGAGCATTCAAAAACAGCAGGCGAACGTCGACAGTTCAATAGCAATCCAGGAAAAAAGTCTCAAGGCCAGTGGAAAAAGAAGGAAAGCACGGAAATGAAAAATAATTTAAACTAAAACGGATTTCTGCTGACGAGAGGGTGCGGAAATCCGAAGGCCACGAAAACCCCTCTTCCTTCAAGTTAAATACAGTAATGGTGAAAAATTTGACTCTTCCGAAGATTGAAGTGTTGGTGAATAATATCCCAGCCACCGCACTCCTGGATACAGACGCGCAGTGTTCCTGTGTGGCAGAAGAATTTTTTAGGAAGTATTTTCGGAAATACCGCATATATAATTCGGATAATACGACAGTGTTAGCGGCGCAAGGAGAAAAATGTAAGTGTATAGGTAAAGTACCGCTGTATGTCCGTATCAAGGACGAACAAGTAAAGGTGATGTTTTTTATAGTAAAGAATCTGCAAGCACATATAATCTTAGGAATAGATTTTCTTTCAGAGGCACAAGCAACGCTGGATTTTAATGAAGCGTCCCTTAAGCTGACAATGAAACCAGTTCGTGCAGAAAAGGCTGAACCGCCGATGTTAAATCTTGACCACCTGCCTAATGACGAGCAAGGAAGAATCCGACAAGTGGTAAGTGAATTTGCTTCGTTATTTAGTGATATTCCAGGATTTACTCAGGTTACTAACCATAGTATTGACACCGGAGATTCAATGCCAGTTCGCCACAAAGCATACCGGTATGATAAGAATAAGGAAAAAATTATAGAATGGCATATCACCGATATGCTACGTAAAAAGATCATAACGCCCATCTCAAGTAGTTATGCTAGCCCGGTGGTTTTATGTAAGAAAAATAATGACTATCCTTTGACACATCCAAAAAGGTGGAGATTCTCAATTGACTACCGTAAATTAAACTCCATAACTAAATATCCGGTATATCCGTTACCTATTATTGAAGAAATTCTAAGGAACATAACATCCACCAAATATATGACGACTTTAGACTTAACGACTGGTTATTTTCAAATAGGGCTTAGGCCTGAGGACGTGCCTAAGACTGCTTTTATAACCACGTCTGGCACTTATGCATTTTTGCGTATGCCGTTTGACCTTTCAAGGGCGCCGGCAACATTCTTCTTGGAAAGTCCACATTTATCTATTTAAACGATATCATTATTACTAGTGATAATCTCGACCAACATGTACAGGATTTAAGACAGGTGTTTTCTTTATTAAATGAGGCCGGTCTAAAAGTTAATGTCGAAAAGTGCAAATTTGCAGCCCCTGAATTAAAATATTTAGGTTATAAGATATCTCAGAAAGGAATAGAGACAGACGAATCAAAAATAATCGCTGTAAAAAAGTATCCGACTCCGAACACGGCGAAGAAGCTCTCTTCTTTTCTAGGACTTTGTTCATGTCATAGGTCCTTTATAAAAAATTTTCCAGCTATTGCTGAACCATTGTTAAAATTAAAAAGGAAAAAGGCAAGATTCTCGTGGACGGCCGAAGCCAATAGTGCTTTCGAAAAATTAAAACAAGCATTAACGCAAGCCCCTGTGTTGAAATTTCCTGAAAAGGATGAAAATTTAGAAATTTCAGCGGATGCTTCGGATTATGCGGTAGGAGCGGTACTTTCGCAAAATCAACAGCCCGTGGCATTTTTTAGCCGAACTTTAAATCAAACACAAAGAAACTATTCCGCGACCGAGAGAGAGGCACTTGCAGTTCTGTTAGCAGTGCAAAAGTTCCGAGTCTATTTTGGAAAGGCGCCAATAACAGTGTACTCTGATCATGCGGCGGTAACTAGATTGTACTCAGGGAAAAACTTATCCCCAAGGTTAATAAGATGGGCACTCAAGCTACAAAAATATAATCTGGTAATCAAGCATATCCCCGGAAAGGAAAATATCGTAGCAGATGCCCTATCCAGAATTAAAATCGATGAAGAAGGTAACACTGTAAAGGAGGCATTGCTCACAGCATGTACAATAAATTCCCGAGAAACTGTAATAACCGAACTGGGTAAGGATCCTGAGTTTAGAAGCATTTATGAGTATTTAAAGAATCCTGAAAATTTTAGCCACCAAGATATTCTGGAGATAAGAAATAGGGCGGCCCATTACGAACTAATAGATGGTCTATTATTCTATACAAAAACTACGAATTCTAACAACGAATTTCGACCTGTTATCCCAGCTAGTCTTAGGTTAAATATCCTGCAGGAGCTCCATGACAGCCCTTTAGCTTCTCATGCTGGTATTCGAAAAACTATCCAACGCGTACGCGAGGCAGTCTATTTTCCTCAACTGCTAAAGTTAACAAGGGCGTATGTCCAGTCCTGCCCAACATGTCAGGCAGTTAATTATATTAATTTCCGCCCGGCCGGGTTTCTAAATAGTATTAAATCCGAATTTCCAAATGAAATAATTGGCATCGATTTATTGGGCCCTTTCCCAAAAAGTCAGTTAAATAAAAGTCGCTATATCCTTGTTATGGTTGATCATTTTAGTAAATGGACCGAAATTGTTCCCTTAAAACGAGCCTCCGCGAAATTAGTTACTGATTCTATTTTAAATAAATATATTTTAAAATACGGGGCGCCCCTAAAAGTTATATCGGATCATGGTCCTCAATTTGTAAGTAATGTATCTGAAGACATGTGTCAAAAACTGGGCATACGTCATTTAAAAATGGTCCCGTATCGGCCGCAATCAAATATAGCGGAACGGGTCAATAGAAATATAGTGAAAATTATCCGTAGTTATGTTAAAAATTTTCATAAAACCTGGGATAACTATGTCAATGAATTTGCTTTCGCCCTTAGGACCGCAAAACATGATACAACGGGCAAAACTCCTGCTGAGTTATTTTTAGGCAGAAAGATTATAACGCCGTTAGATAAATTATTTTATGTGCAACAAAGAGCCCCAGAATTTAAAATGGGTGATATAGAAAAACTAATTAAGGAAGCAAAGAAGAATACTGAAGTAGCACATAGATAACAAAAGCTATATTATGACTTGAAACGACGGGGAGTAACTTATAAAATAGGGGATGAAGTTTTAAAAGTTAAGCATTCACTTTCTTCAGCACCAGAAGATAAAACTGCCAAACTTTTTCAATGATTTGAAGGACCATATGTCATAGAAAAAATAACTCACGCTGTAGTAGTGTTAAAAGCTAGAAATGGTGAAACCTGCTCCGCAAACATTGATCAAATCAAACCCTACTATGATCGTAATAAAATGAAAATTTTCAAAGATCTTTTGCAGGATCCGGCACGGCAGACACGGCAGGCACAAGCTCCAGAGGTGGAAAAACGACAAGTACAAGGGCAAGCCATTAAGAGGCAGGAGCAAGTGAAAAGAAAGTTTCCCCGCAAAAAAATTGAAGGTAGCAAGAAAAAGAAGCCGTTCCACCGTCCAGAAAAGAGGACTCACGAACACCCCCAGAATGAAGAAGGGAGAAGGACGACGTATGCAAAGAGAGCCAGGAGAAATGACGGCAACTATAACCCGCCTCTAAAACGGAAGATCTACTCATCCGACAGGACTCTCCGCAGCAAATGTCGCCGAACTGCGGAAGGGCCATCAGCGGCGGAGGAAAAGTTACAAGGAAAATTTGAACGGCCAGCAACGAGGTCCAAGCAGGAACACGAAAGAAGTTTCCCGGTTCAGCCAAGACCAGCTGCCATCAAACGGCCAAGACCACAGGCAGGGGCAAAAAAGAAGGTATTCAAGGGTGACCGAACTGGTGAAAAAAGGAAGCTTCCAGAGGAAGGCACTGAAGGGCGAGCCCGTACAAGAAGGAGGATAAATCAAACAACAATCTGCACTACCTTTCAGGACTGGGCCCAGAAAAGAATGTCAGAATATCACAAAGATAAGTAAAATTTTATGTTACTTTGCAAACTTAAGTTAATCTTTCATTCTTACTGCAAGTGGCAGATTTCAAGAAGTTTTACCTCATGCGAGGTCTACCTTTATCGCCAAAAGGGCGAGAAATGAGTTGTTACCGATTTTGGTATTATGTTTTTCAATTACTCGCGCGTAAAACTAAAGTTGATGTATAATAGCGTTGTGTAAAGACTTAAATATTGTAAAAAGTTATTGTATAAATATTATTTAAAACATTCTGGCAAGAAAAAAGTTTTAGTCTGAAAGACTTTTTGAAATGTATTATTTCAATGTAGAAAGAATTGGCACTTGCTTTGAAAAGAATAGAAGTTAACAAAAGAATTGGCACTTGCTTTGAAAAGAATAGAAGTTAACAATGTACTACTAATGTATGTTTTCAAATGTGTAAAATTAACGCCATGTTAATATGTTCTTATATACAATGTGAACTGTTATTTTAAATGTTAAGAAATACCGTGATATGGTAAAAGTGAAAGTAATGTTAAAAATTTTTTTTATTCGTGTGACTGTAAAAAGACTAAATCATGGTGAATATGTTTTAAAGGTTGAATGATGTAGTTAGGCTCTCTGACGCTACACTTTAGAGTTAGCCACTTTCAGAATAGTACCTCAGGGTTTAGAGTTGAAATTACGGTGTGTTACGAGGTCTTGGTATGTTGAATTTTAACACGTTAGTGTTTCGATTGTACGAGGAAGTTTTGAACACATAGACAGAAACACATTCGTGTTTGGTGTTCTTTTACAACACATGTCAGAGAGCACGGGGAGAGATAACTAAAATAGTTATGAATGAAATAAGAATGTTAAGAGAAATATAATTATACATGTTACTTGCCATTTCATTATGTAACATTTCATTAAACTAGTTTACCTTCCAGATCTCTGGAAGGAAAAAGATTTGAATAAAAGCTCCTGTTTAGATGCAGTACAGATGAAAAAAAATTGTGTGTCCTGGGAGCTGCTATTGTAAAAACAAATTTCTTTCTTTTAAATTTCTAGTTTCTAGCGAAAAATATTTGTAAAAGATTGGCCTCGCATTAGATTCTAGAGCTAAAATTTTTCAACAAGGTCGTTTTAGACCTCAGTTTCAAACTAATTAACTCTGGCGGGAAGTATGTAAGGATCTTAAGTTTACTAATGTTTTTTTATTTTAAATCTTTACTATCACTTCGTATTTTCTACTTCCGGCCAGAATTATAAGCGTTAATGTATTTATGCAAAGTTTGTCTGGCGAACGCCAAGTATTTAAGTTGTGGCTTTTTGCCAAGCGAAAGAGAGGAAGCAGTGAGTCGAAGCAGGCCGCTTACCTTAGAAGTTTTACTCAGTTGCTGGTTGCCTTCCAGGCCAGAGGTTTAATGCTCTTGATAACTTTAAACGTATTGTAGTGTTCTCAGTTATGTGTACTACATACGGCTTCCTGTTAATATAAGGCCAATCTTCCTCGTTTATTACTTCAAAGTTAGAGTTTAGTTCTATTTTTATATTCTTACGTTTAGACCACAAGTGGTGGGTCATTGTATTCCGAAGTACGGAAATTATTGTAAATAGAGAAAAATAAAGGGTTTTGTATACCCTTCTTGTGTATCCTGTCTACTTCCCACAGTTTTGAACATAGCTTTAGTAAGCTCTCTGTTCCGAGTCAGGTCCTTGCATGTTCCCGAAGAAGGTAAGAAGGAACATTGAACCTGATAAAGGTACTTGATTATTTCAGTGTTTTTCGAAGAATGAAATCATGGATTATTTCGTATTCATTTTATACTCATGATCTTTTCCCGGAAATTAAATCAAAATTCTGTGTAATCATTTTTTCGTGATTTTACATTTGGAAAAAAATGATCTAAAATAAAAAAGTAATTAAATAAATAAAAAATAAAAAGTTCATCGCGATTCAAATCGGTAGTTTTTCGTAAATTCTAAAATCCTTTTGGAGATATTGAGCTTTCTGGTCTTAAAAAATAAGATCTTCATTCCGAAAATCTGTTTTATCCGAATCAGATGAATAACATAAATTCGAGCAATCTAACGCATCGTAGCGAGTTGAAAGATTGAAAACAAAGGAGAGAATGCGAGGTGTCTATTATGAAATCCCCCACTCCAAATAAATTTGGTTTAACTTTATTCTGAATGATGAATTTTATGTTCTGTTTCCCATATTTAAAGTTATAATTTACAGAAGCGTTATGTTTGTATATACGTCATTAACGTTATGTGAATACTACGCAAGAGTATTAATTTTGAAATAAATCAATTTCAAAGATTTATTATAAACAATTACTCTCTTTCGGATGGAAAAGGGAAATAGTCAAACTAAAAAGAAGAGGGTTTACTGCAAATTAAAGTTACAGTTTTGGTTTAAATTTTTTATGTAGTTAACATCGTTGTGTTTCTACGTGTCGTCAACTGCCCTGATCGGTATTGTGGTTAGCGTTGCTAATTGCTGTATCGTTGGGCCCAGGTTCGAATCCTAGAGAAAGCTTGGATATTTGTGAGCATATAATGCCTTTGCGGCATGGGGCACTTAAAATGTAGGGCTTGCTGAAAGTCCTCTAGAGTAGTTTGGTAGAAGAGGAGGATTTAGGAATTTCAGAGATCCGTTCCTCGAGGAATCATATCATATTCGTACTCTCACCTTCAGGGCGCTCAAGGCCAATGCCAATATCAAACACAGTCTTTCATTCCTGGGAACTATAAAATTGTTATGGTGAGTACTATAGCAATACCTCTAATGATGTAACAGCTTGTCCAAAGCGAAATTAAAGAAAGAAGAATGAAGTGCATGAAATTGTCAGTCAGATGCCCAGTCACCTAAGTGTCGCTGTTACGATGAGGGCTGGAAGAAGGAAGCAGGTGATTGGATAAACAGCGCGGAATAAATGGCAAGCATTGAATGGAAATTTGCAAAAGCTAAATATTTTACTCACCGTTTTTGCCCGCTTTGTTGACTGTAAGTAAACATACCATTTGTAGGAGAAATGCTTTTAAAGATGCAGAATTCCGGCGTTTCAAAGTTTAATCGGAAGGCTTATATGAAAGGACTATAAGTACTTGGCCAGATTTTTTCACTCAAAAGTATATTAGTTTTTTCTGAGAAAACGTTAAACGGTGTGATTTACAGATATATTTTGATTGGTTGGGCATCTAAAAATTATTATGTACATTTTATTAATTTCCTAATGTTTGAAAATTTAGAAGTAAATAACTTATTCAGTACTCAGTGTAACTAAAAATACTTTGAATTATCATTGAATTGAAAAATGCTGTTTTTCTTCCGATAATGGACTTTAATATATAATGTTATTCTTTTTAAAAATGATATTAAATTCAAATTTTATGGTATAAGAAATTAGCTTAGCAATTATATTCAGCGAAATTAGTACACATTTAAAATTTTTCAGTCAGGGATGTTTTAAAAAAATAATATAATAATTATTTAAATTTTAAATTATTTTTAAGATTTTAGAATTATTTTGGGAATGAGGTAACTATGGAAAAAGAATGAAATAATTTTGTATATTATTAGAGAAAATGATATACAAATTATATTTTTGAGTATTAATATAAAAAAATTATTATAACACTCAACCGCTCGAGAAATAACAAATACAACAGTCACTTAAAGAAGATTTGCCCAAGTTTCAGATAGAAATGTTTTTTTAGAGTCTTCAGTTTGTATAAAATAAGGAATTAAAAGTGAAATATAACTAAGAATGTAACCATAATTTTAATATAATATCGCATAATGTTAAAATGAAATTATAAATAAGAAAATATAAATATTGCATATCTTTTTATTTGATATAATGGATCGAAATAAGATTTGGTTACGTAAACTGATTATAATATTCTTGGTATTCTGCAAAATATTTCGAATGATCTTCCCCTAAATATCATACTAATTATATGTCGCCTGGACAGCAAGAAGGTTTCGCAAAGTTAATTAAAATTTCAACGAAAATCGAAAAACTGTTGCTAAAAAAATAATTCGCATCCTTGCGAGATGCTTATATAATACTATTAACGCAGGCACTTACGTAATACTTCAGTGACTAATAAGTTTTAATTTCTGAACCGATATTTAGAATTAAACGATGATGAAGTTCAACCGAAACTAAATCATTCGTAATAGAGATTTCTTTTTCTATCTAGATTCTTTGCTGTCAACTCGCTTCTCACTGCTGCAAATCTCGACAACTTTCTATCGCTTTTCTATCACCAGTTCTAATTATGTGAAAAACAAGTGTAGAATAGTGTTCTGTTCTTATGTATTACTATGATTTATTCGAAAAAATTAACTTCGTAAAAATTAAAGAGGAATTATTTATATACACGACTAGCTGTTATTAAACGAAAATTTCTCCAGAGAGAGAATACATAAGCATCATCACGCATTCGAGCAATTTTTTATCACTGTCTCAAAACGTTTCATCACACACAGACATACACACACATATACATACATATTATATATATTACATTCCCACATGTATTTGTGAATTAGGTTCTAAAATGTTTTTCTTTATAGTTTATAATTGATTGTGTATGTATATGCATATAAATTATGAATTTTAAGGTAATTAAATAACAATTTAAACTATAAATTTAATTATTCAATAATTAAACCAGTATACATAATTTATTAAATATTATAAATTATTACAAAATACTTTTTTAAATTTATAAACTTTGTAAGGATCTTAAGTTTTACTAACGTTTATTTTATTTTAAATCTTTACTATCACTTCTTATTTTCTACTTCCAGCCAGAATTAAAAGCGTTAACTTATTTATGCAAAATTTGTCTGGCGAACGCCAAGTACTTAAGTTGTGGCTTTTTGCCAAGCGAGAGAGAGGAAGGAGTTAGTCGAAGCAGGCCGCTTGCCTTAGAAGTTTTACTCAGTTGCTGTTTGCCTTCCAGGCCAGAGGTTTAATCCTCGTGATAATTTTAAACGTATTGTAGTGTTAACAGTTCTCTGTACTACATACGGCTTCCTGTTAATATACGGCCAATCTTACACGTAGGCCCTTGTTGATTATTCTAAATTTAAGTTAGAGTTAGTTATATTTTTATATTCTTAAGCTCAGACCACAAGTAGTTGGTCTCTGTATTCCGAAGTACGGAAATTATTGTAAAGAGTGAAAAATAAAGGGTTTTGTATACCCTTCCTGTGTATCCTGTCTACTTCCCACATTTATTGAACATAGCTTTAGTAAGCTCCCTGTTCCGAGTCAGGGTCTTTGCATGTTCCCAAAGAAAGTAAGTCGGAACATTGAACCTGATAGTGGCGCCCAACGAAGAAGAATAACCATGGCCGAGTTTCAAGAAGAACCTGTGCTGTGTGCAGAAGCGGCTCAGAATCCAGAAATGCCAGCTGCCGCCCTGGAAGGATTTGGTTACATCGTCCAGACCATGCGCGCTTCGATGAAACCAAAAGCAACATTTAATGGAAACTCACCGGTAACCAGTTTTTTGGAAAAATTGGATGACCACTTCATGCTCTACCCCGTGCACGAGTTTCAAAAAGTTACCTTAGCTACCAGCGCTTTGAGGGGCCAAGCGCTTAACAGGTTCAAATGTATAGGCAGAAGTCTCTTGGGTCAAGCAGGAAGTCCCACCTATACTTACGAAAATTTCAAGACTGCCCTAGTAAAAGCCTTCCCTGTCGTAAGGGATCGTGCGAAATTAGAAACGGAACTTTTCAGCATATATCAGCAAAGAATCGAAAATCTCTCAAGCTTTATTTTAAGAAAAATTCACGTCTTCAAACTCTTGTATGGAAACCGTCCGGATCCTGAGATAATTCAAGTGGTTTTGCCGAGGTTACTTCCCCAAGTGCAAGACTTTATTAAATTAAGGAATCCGACTACACTGGAAAAGTTATTTGAGCTAGCAATCCAGTTTGAAAGTAGAAGAACGGCGGACATTGAAAGAAGACGCCAATATCAACAACGAAACCAATTTTGTGCGCCAAGACCACAGCAAAGTCAAGCACACGGCTACGGAAGCAAAGCGAATCAGTGGGCAAGGAAACCCGAGCATTCAAAAACAGCAGGCGAACGTCGACAGTTCAATAGCAATCCAGGAAAAAAGTCTCAACTCCAGTGGAAAAAGAAGGAAAGCATGGAAATGAAAAATGATTTAAAATAAACCGGATTTCTGCTGACGGGAGGGTGCGGAAATCCGAGGGCCAAAAAAACCCCTCTTCCTCCAAGTTAAATACAGTAATGGTGAAAAATTTGACTCTTCCGAAGATTGAAGTGTTGGTGAATAATATCCCGGCCACCGCACTCCTGGATACAGGCGCGCAGTGTTCCTGTGTGGCAGAAGATTTTTTTAGGAAGTATTTTCGGAAATACCGCATATATAATTCGGAAAATACGGCAGTGTTAGCGGCGCAAGGAGAAAGATGTAAGTGCATAGGTAAATTACCGCTATACATACGTATCAAGGACGAACAAGTACAGGTTATGTTTTTCATAGAAAAGAATCTGCAAACACATATTATCTTAAGAATAGATTTTCTTTCAGAGGCACAAGCAACGCTGGATTTTAATGAAGCGTCCCTTAGGCTGACGATGAAACCAGTTCGAGAAGAAAAGGCTGAACCGTCGATGTTAAACCTTGACCACCTGCCTAATGAAGAGCAACGAAGAATTCGACAAGTGGTAAGTGAATTTGCTTAGTTATTTAGTGATATTCCAGGATTTACTCAGGTTACTAACCATAGTATTGACACCGGAGATTCAATGCCAGTTCGCCACAAAGCGTACTGGTATGATAAGAATAAGGAAAAAATTATAGAATGGCATATCACCGATATGCTACGTAAAACAATCATAACGCCCATCTCAAGTAGTTATGCTAGCCCGGTGGTTTTATGTAAGAAAAATAATGACTATCCATTGACACATCCAAAAAGGTGGCGATTCGCGATTGACTACCGTAAATTAAACTCCATAACTAAATATCCGGTATATCCGTTACCTATTATTGAAGAAATTCTAAGGAACATAACATCCACCAAATATATGACGACTTTAGACTTAACGACTGGTTATTTTCAAATAAGGGTTAGGCCTGAGGACGTGCCTAAGACTGCTTTTATAACCAAGTCTGGCACTTATGCATTGCTGCGTATGCGGTTTGGCCTTTCAGGGGCACCGGCAACATTTCAGCGATGTATGGACATTGTGTTAAGGCCTGTTCTTGGAAAGTCCACATTTATCTATTTAGACGATATCATTATTACTAGTGATAATCTCGACCAACATGTACAGGATTTAAGACAGGTGTTTTCTTTATTAAATGAGGCCTGTCTAAAAGTTAATGTCGAAAAGTGCAAATTTGCAGCCCCTGAATTAAAATATTTAGGTTACAAAATATCTCAGAAAGGAATCGAGACAGACGAATCAAAACTAATTTCTGTACAAAAGTATCCGACTCCAAACACGGCGAAGAAGCTCTCTTCTTTTCTAGGACATTGTTCATGTCATAGGTCCTTTATAAAAGATTTTGCAGCTATTGCTGAACCATTGTTAAAATTAAAAAGGAAAAAGGCAAGATACTCGTGTACGGCCGAAGCCAATAGTGCGTTCGAAAAATTAAAGCAAGCATTAACGCAAGCCCCTGTGTTGAAATTTCCTGAAAAGGATGAGAAGTTAGAAATTTCAGCGGATGCTTCGGATTATGCGGTAGGAGCGGTACGTTCGCAAAATCAGCAGCCCGTGGCATTTTTTAGCCGAACTTTAAATCAAACACAAAGGAACTATTCCGCGACCGAGAGAGAGGCACTTGAAGTTCTGTTAGCAGTGCAAAAGTTCCGAGTCTATTTTGGAAAGGCGCCAATAACAGTGAACCCTGATCGTGCGGCGGTAACTAGATTGTACTCAGGGAAAAACTTATCCCCAAGGTTAATAAGATGGGCACTCAAGCTACAAGAATATAATCTGGTAATCAAGCATACCTTTGGAAAGGAAAATATCGTAGCAGATGCCCTATCCAGAATTAAAATAGATGAAGAAGGTAATACTGTAAAGGTGGCAATGCTTACAGCATGTACAATAAATTCCCGAGAAACTGTAATAACCGAGGTGGGTGGGGATCCTGAGTTTGGAAGCATTTATGAGTATTTAAAGGATCCTGAAAATTTTAGCCACCAAGATATTGTGGCGGTGGGAAGTGGGGCGGCCCATTGCGAACTAATGGATGGTCTATTGTTTTGTACAAAAACTACGAATTCCAAAGGCGAATTTCGACCTGTTATCCCAGCTAGTCTTAGATTAAATATCCTGCAGGAGTTGCATGACAGCCCTTTAGCTTCTCATGCTGGTATTCGAAAAACTATACAACGCGTACGCGAGGCAGTCTATTTTCCTGAACTGCAAAAGTTAACAAGGGCGTTTGTCATGTTCTGCCCGGCATGTCAAGAGGTTAGTTATATTGGTTTCCGCCCGGCAGGGTTTCTAAATAGTATTAAATCCGAATTTCCAAATGAAATAATTAGCATCGATTTATTGGGCGCTTTAACAAAAAGTCAGTTAAATAAAAGTCGTTATCTCCTTCTTATGGTTGATCATTTTAGTAAGTGGACCGAAATTGTTCCCTTAAAACGAGCCTCCGCGAAATTAGTTACTGATTCTATTTTAAATAAATATATTTTAAAATATATTAAGCCCCTAAAAGTTATATCGGATGGTGGTCCTCAATTTGTAAGTAATGTATTTGAAGACATGTGCCAAAGACTGGGCATACGTCATTTAAAAATGATCCCGTATCGGCCGCAATCAAATATAGCGGAACGGGTCGATAGAAATACAATGAAAATTATCCGTAGTTATGTTTAAAATTTTCATAAAAGCTGGGATATCTATGTCAATGAATTTCCTTTCGCCCTTAAGACCGCAAAACATGATACAACGGGCAAAACTCCTGCTGAGTTATTTTTAGGAAGAAAGATTATAACGCCGTTAGATAAATTATTTTATGTGCAACAAAGTGCCCGAGAATTTAAAATGGGTGATAAAGAAAAACTAATTAAAGGAGCAAAAAAGAATACGGAAGTAGCGGAGAGAAAAAAAAAGCTGTATTACGACTTGAAACGACGGGGAGTAACTTATAAAGTAGGGGATGAAGTGTTAAAAATTAAGCATTCACTTTCTTCAGCACCAGAAGATAAAACTGCCAAATTTTTCCACGATTTGAAGGACCATATGTCATAGAAAAAATAACTCACGCTGTAGTGATGTTAAAAGCCAGAAATGGTGAAACCTGCTCCGCAAACTTTGATCAAATAAAACCCTACTATGATCGTAATAAAATGCAAATTTTCAAAGATCTTTTGCAGGATCCGGCACGGCAGACACGGCAGGCACAAGCTCCAGAGGTGGAACAACGTCAAGCACAAGGACAAGCCATTAGGAGGCAGGAGCAATTGAAAAGAAAGTTTTCCCGTTAGAAAATTTAAGGTAACAAGAAAAAGAAGCCGTTCCACCGTCCAGAAAAGAGAGCTCACGAACACCCCCAGAATGAAGAAGGGAGAAGTTCAACGAATGCAAAGAAGGCCAGGAGAAATAACGGCAACTATAACCCGGCTCCCAAACGGAAGATCAACTCATCGGACAGGACTCTCCGCAGCAAATGTCGCCGAACTGCGGAAGGGCCACCAGCGGCGGAGGAAAAGTTACAAGGAAAATTTGAACGGCCAGCAACGAGGTCCAAGCAGGAACGCGAAAGAAATGTCCCGGTTCCGCCAAGACCAGCTGCCATCAAACGGCCAAGACCACAGCCAGAGGCGAAAAAGAAGGTATTCAAGGGTGACCGAACTGGAGGAAAAAGAAAGCTTCTAGAGGAAAGCACTGAAGGGCGAGCCCGCACAAGAAGGAGGTAAAATCAAACCAGAATCTGCGCTACCTTCCAGGACTGGGCTCAGAAAAGAATGTCCGAATATCACAAAGATAAGTAAAATTTTATGTTACATTGCAAACTTAAGTTAATCTTTTATTCTTACTGCAAGTGGCAGATTTCAAGAAGTTTTACCTCATGTGAGGTTTACGTTTATCGCCAAAAAGGCGAGAAATGAGTTGATACCGATTTTGGTATTATGTTTTTCAATTACTCGCGCGTAAAACTAAAGTTGATGTATAATAGGAATGTGTAAATACTTAAATATTGTAAAAGTTATTGTATAAATTTTATTTAAAACATTCTGGCAAGAAAGAAGTTTTAGTCTGAAAGACTTTTTGAAATGTAGTATTTCAATGTAGAAGAATTGGCACTTGCTTTGGAAAGAAAGAAGTTAACGATGTACTACTAATGTATGTTTTAAAATGCGTAAAATTAACGGCATGTTAATATGTTCTTATATACAATGTGAACTGTTATTTTAAATGTTAAGAAATACTGTGATATGGTAAAAGTGAAAGTAACGAAAAAAAAAGAAATTAAACTTATTTGTGTGACTGTAAAAAGACCAAATTATGGTGAATATGTGTTAAAAGTTGAATGAATGTAGTTAGGCTCTCTGACGCTACACTTTAGAGTTAGCCACTTTCAGAATAGTTCCTCAGGGTTTAGAGTTGAAGATAGGGTGTGTTACGAGGTCTTGTCATGTTGAATTTTAACACGTTAGTGTCTTGATTGTAGGAGGCAGTGTTGAACACGTATACATAAAAACATTCGTGTTTGGTGTTCTTTTACAACACATGTCAGAGAGCACGGGGAGAGATAATTAAAATAGTCATGAATGAAATAAGAATGTTAAGAGAAATATAAATATGCATATTACTTGCCATTTCATTGTGTAACATTTCATTAAACTAGTTTTCCTTCCAGATCTCTGGAAGGAACCAGATTTGAATAAAAGCTCCTGTTTAGATGCAGTACAGATGAAAAATTGGGTGTCCATGGAGCTGCTATTGTAAAAACAATTTTTTTTTTTTTTTAATTTTTAGTTTCTAGTGAGAAATGTTTGTAAAAGATTGGCCTCGCGTTAGATTCTAGAGTTAAAAGTTTTCAACAAGGTCGTTTTAGACCTCAGTTTCAAACTAATTAACTCTGGCGAGAAGTATGTAAGGATCTTAAGTTTTACTAACGTTTATTTTATTTTAAATCTTTTCTATCACTTCTTATTTTCTACTTCCGGCCAGAATTAAAAGCGTTAACTTATTTATGCAAAATTTGTCTGGCGAACGCCAAGTACTTAAGTTGTGGCTTTTTGCCAAGCGAGAGAGAGGAAGGAGTTAGTCGAAGCAGGCCCCTTGCCTTAGAAGTTTTACTCGGTTGCTGTTTGCCTTCCAGGCCAGAGGTTTAATCCTTGTGTAATTTTAAACGTATTGTAGTGTTAACAGTTCTCTGTACTACATACGGCTTCCTGTTAATATCCGGCCAATCTTACACGTAGGCCCTTGTTGATTATTTTAATTTAAGTTAGAGTTTAGTTATATTTTTATATTCTTACGTTCAGACCACAAGTAGTTGGTCTCTGTATTCCGAAGTACGGAAATTATTGTAAAGAGTGAAAAATAAAGGGTTTTGTATACCCTTCCTGTGTATCCTGTCTACTTCCCACATTTATTGAACATAGCTTTAGTAAGCTCCCTGTTCCGAGTCAGGGTCTTTGCATGTTCCCAAAGAAAGTAAGGCGGAACATTGAACCTGATAACTTTATAGAGATAATTAGCTTAATTAAACATAAATTAATGACTGAAAATATTTGAAGAAAAGTTGTTTATTTAAAAAGCCAAATTATTAAACGATTTATAAAATAAATGTAAATTCTAAAATGGTTAATTGAAAACGAAAACAAGGTAAACACTACTAGCAAATAAGATAAATCTTATTACGGAATGTAATTTGTTCTATTTCTGTTCGTTTTCAAAATGTATGGCTAAAAACAAAAAACGACTTGATTCCATTCCGATAAAGTGAATCCATTACATCATTTCTGAAATTCGCAAGATGTCCGAAAATTCAATAAAAATCTTAGGTAACTCCTAAATTCCACACCCGACGTTGTATGCATGTAAATAATTTAAATACCGTAAAATTGAAAACACAGTAATAAATTCAAAATATATATATTAATGGAATTTTAGAATTAAAATTTAATTTCGTTTAAACTTAAAACTCTCAGCAATGTAGTTTATGCTAAGCTAAAAAAATATAAATTACAGTGTAAATAGAAATAAAATCGAAAAATAAAGTGAAAACTGTGTAGAACCATTGTGGTGAACTGTAAAAATAATCGAAAGTAGACAAAATATATACACATTATTAAGACAAAATATACAGTCTAGGGATTCCCAGCGGAATCAGTATTGAAACTCTGGGGTATATGAATACTTAAGGAGGGTCACTGATAATCAAACGGTCGACTAAGGGTCGATAGTCGAATATATTTCGGTGACTGATAGGCATAATCAAAATCCCATTGATTGCAAAAGAAAAAAATTATAAAACTGATAATCGTTTCAAAACTACTTATCTAATTTTAAAATTAGTAAATTTTTATGCAATTAGTGCATTTTGTTAAGCTAGTAACTTAATACGTAAAACACGAAATAGGTTGAATATTTCTGAATGATGGGATTTAGGAATTAACTTAAGCAATTGTTTCTCAACTGTTAAAAAAATTGCGTCCATGCATCAAGCGTAAGCACAGAAATAATTAAAATCGAACTGCTGAGCAATTAGAATCGGTGATTTTTTTTATGAAACATTGCTCATATTCGCAAAATCGTAAGTAACAATAATAGAAAAATAATAAAACTAAAATTTAATCTGAAACATTGTTTATATTCGAAAAATTAAAAGTAATAATAATAGAAAAATAATAAAACGTAATAAATATTTTTTTAAGAAATTTTGTTTATATTCTTTAGCCTTGTTGCTATTATTAAATTATTTGTGTATAATTATTTGGTTTATGATTATGTTGCATGTTGTTGTTATAGAGAAAAATGTAAGAGGGCCTACGAAGAAAGCCATTCGCTTAAAGCTGCCTTCAAGTTACGAAGCCAGAAAACCACGCTGTCAACGGCGTGGCCTGATTTAAATCAGGGAAAAGTTGGCCTGACTTAGGTATCCGGGACTTCGAAACGGATTATTTATTGGTTTTGAATTTCACTTCTTTTGGGTCTTTGTGGAATTGGCTCTACATTTCTTAGTTTTTGCCTATACTGATTAATGATCTAAGCAGCATATTGTGCGGAAATAACTTGGGACAATTTTGTTCTATATAAAAAATTGTGATTCTGTAATACAGATAATATATATGCGCGTATATACATATAATACTGAATAATACGATAAAAATGATAGTAACTTACAGTAGGTAAATTAAAAATGAGAAATATTAAGTAGACTAAATAATTAACAAGTCTGGATTGCAGTTTGGAAGTCTGGTAGTGCTGCCTGAAAATACATAATTTAGTGTATTGTAGCGGAAAAAATAATGAAGCCTAAAAAAAAGAATACCGTAATGAAAAATAGAGAAAGGAGGCCAATGACACAAAACTGCAAAAGAGGTTGTTTCTTCTTTTCCCTGTTAAAGCAAGTTTTGAATTGCATGGAACTCTCCTGGAGCAAGTTATATAGTAAAACGAGAAAAATGTTACGAAACTGTTTATGAATAATACAAAATGACTTTAACAAAATCTAAAAAATGAAAATTTCGATAAATTAAATTCATTAAGTCCAATTCTATATATTAGAATAGTAAAATAAAATAATATTTTTAATTATTTAAAAATTCATATTGAAGATACAGATGAGACTGTTGTAAACAAAATTAAGGCGTAAAAAAACACCAAATACACCATATAAGACACCAACATATTTTTGAAATGGGTAGAATCTTAAGAGATAGTCGCATTCGTGCAACTGGTAACATTCGTGCACTAAAATGACACAAATGTAATGCCACTCTGTGACAGAAGGTGCAAATAAGTAAAACCAGCTGCCACCTATTTAAGTGAAA
Organism: Stegodyphus dumicola; assembly: GCF_044657685.1. Classification (NCBI taxonomy): domain Eukaryota; kingdom Metazoa; phylum Arthropoda; class Arachnida; order Araneae; family Eresidae; genus Stegodyphus; species Stegodyphus dumicola. The sequence goes on from NC_140780.1 coordinate 138,429,480, forward strand.
GTGGAGTATATGTAATGTAAAATAAATTAAAACATGAGATATATAAAAAGTATGTTCTATGTATAAATTTCACCTTATGATTTTTCTTCTTTCTTCAGTTAACTTCTTTTTTACGCGCGAAATAGTATTAACCGTTTGCGTCTTGCAATTCCGATTAGTATTTATTCTAATTCTATCCAAAGTCCCTTATCTTGAAGACTTTTATCTCCAGTATCATGCTATAATATCTGTTCCTCATCTTCTTTAGGAGGAAGAAACTAGTTTTCTCTCCGCTCACGTATATGGAATTCAGATTAAAGTACAGGAAAAGAAATTAGATTTTAGTTCGTTACGTATAAGTGTTGCTGAAATTACATGTTGTTCGATCACCTCATTTGTAACTAAAATTATATTTTGTCTTCATTTTCCTACTTTTTCATTTTGATAGCCTTTTCCTTAAAAGTTTCGGGAAATTAGTATTATCTTGCTCACGCAATTTACTATGGAACATTAAATTTGTTGCTTGGAATGGAATTACTGCTCTAAAAATAATCTTTGTGCCATAATATACTAAAATTGCAGAGAAAAAAGGCCAATCGAAGGCATATGCATCTCATGCAAATTTCATTTTAAAGACTTCCAGTTTAAAAAAATATTCTCATGGCGGTAATGATGATTATATAACTCTTAATTACGCTTAATTTATAATTATGTTTTTCTAACGAAGTTAGCTTCCTTGCAATGATGATTCCTTGTTTCACCATTCTTTCCCAGCAAAAGTTTCCGCACTTAATTTTTAAAATAATACTTCCAACTATTGACATGGCAAAGAGGAGCTATCCTTTAATTATGCAGAAGAGTGATGACGAATGAGTTAAAAATTTTTTAATGCGTTATTTAGGTACTCGTATGAATTTAACGGTTCTTTCATAAATGTTTCGCTAAAAGTTGCTTATTATCTGCCACATATCTGCGATATGTATTATGGAATTCTTTAGTGTAAGAAGAGTTTTCGAAACACATTTTCTTGATGCGAAATGAGTAATGACTACTTGTTTCTGGTATTAAACTGTATTTCCAACAGAGTGGATTTAACCCAACGATTTAGATTTTCATTATTCATTAATGTATTTGGGTTTTTTAATTCTATGGAAGAAAAGAAGAACAACGTCGCAAACAGCTTAAAAGGTAATCTGTATGGCTGTAATTAAACATGTAATACAAATTTTACAACGGCACAAATGAACCTCGAATTATAAGAAATCAGTTTTCCTTTTACTGCGTGATTAATTAAAGTTTTTCAATGTCGAGCAGTGTACATACTATTCCTTGCGCTACTGTGTAACTGAATGTGGAGTAATATACGTAGGTCAGTTAGAAAGTTTGTTGCACTACTGCGTAAATATGTTCCGTCTAAGACTATTTGGATGACATTGTGTGGCAACACTTCAGACATGTATCTTTATTGCGTGACGTAGCGGCTTCCTCGTGGCAAGTTTAGTTTTTCTGATAATCAGTCGCAAACATGTCTCATCAGCTGCAACTAGCGTCCAAATTGGAAATGCGTGCAGTGATTCGTTTTTTGTGGGCAAAAATGTGCAACTGTACTGAAATTTAAGGTCAGTTGCATAAAGTGTATGGTGAAAATGCAATGTCACGTCAATCTATCGCGAATTGGTACAACATGTTTGAGAATGGACGTACAGATACTGACCACGCTGAGCGCGAGGGAAGACATCAACTGCAATGAATTCGAAAATTGGTGTTAGAGTGAATGAATGCATTCTTGCAAACAGACACATAACGATAGACGATATCTCAAATGAACTGGATATTTCTCATGGAAGTGTGCATAAAATTATTGCTGATCACCTTAAATTTCGCAAAGTTTGTGCTCGTCTATTGCTGGAGGAACGTAAAGGAAAGCGTTTTGAAAGTGCATTTGCATTTCTGCAACGTTACCAAACGGAAGGAAATGAGTTTTTAGACAAAATTGTGACTGGAGATGAAACTTGGATTTACCACTTTTCACCTGAAACGAAACGCAGCTCGCTCGAGAGGAAATATTGCAGTTCCTCGACACGAACAAAGTGTCGAACTGTTCCATCTACAGGAAAGGTGATGATGATGCTGTTTTTCGACAGAGAATGCGTGGTGCATACAGAGTTCATGCCAAAGGGTGCCACAATTAATGTATCTTCTTACTGTGAAATACTAAAACGATTGCGACAATCACGGCCAGGTAAACTGTAGAATGGCATGGTGCCCCTGAATGACAATGCAAGACCGCATGCAGCGAAACAAACGTGTGACCTTCGGAAAAAGTTTAGGTTGGAAGTGTGGAATCTTATAGCCGAGACCTTTCACCTCCTGACTTCCATGTGTTTGATCCCATTAAACAAAAACTTTCAAAACGACGGTGCCATTCAGATGCCGAAGCTGCAGCTCAACAATGGTTATCGGACATTGGACGGGATTTCTTTGCAGAAGGCATCGAAAAACGTGTGCAACGCTTCGACAAACGCTTAAATAACGGAGGTAATTACGTTGAAAAGTAGATTTTGAATGGAACTTTAAGATATAAATAAAGTTATTGTAAAATTTAGCTCCTGTTTTGTTTTCTTAGGCAGTGCAACTAACTTTTTGACTGACCCTCGTATATTCCGATGACAAAATCCTTGCTTAAATTTCATAAACTCCTAACAAATTCAGTTTTATTTCAAATGCAACTAACAATTACAAAAAGGCAATCGACAACTTTTCTGCTGCATTGTTTAAAAATAGTTTATTTTCCATAATGTATTCGTAAAATTATCCATTATCTGTAATGCTTAAATTTTAAGCTCAAGTCTTATAATATAAACACATAAATATGAAACTAAGATCTAGTGTATATCTCAGCTTTGAAGTGAGATTTCGGTTTGAATTCATAAATAAGAAAAATAGTGCTATTAAATGATTACATGTACACATTAAAATGTTTGTAACGAAACTTCAATTTGAAATTAAAATAAAATTTTTCTCATTTTAAAGAATAGTAAATTCAACTGTGTAGTTAAAATAATAATAATAAATAATAATAATATAAATACTAACTTGAGTGCTTGCTAATGAAAGTCATAAATTTACTTATTAATTCTTGCACGAAGTTTTGTATAAATGCAAACCATTTAGATACTTCCCTTAATTTTGAAACTACTTTTGTATTGGATTCAGTATTATTTCAGACTAATGAATCGTAATATTTCTTCCTCTAAATTAAAGTTTTGATTTAAGAATCTTTTATTTTGAAAACTTTCATTCTGAGATTCATTAGATAAATACGTCTAGAAATTCTGAGATTCAATAGATAAATAAGTGTGGTCTTATTTCATTATCCAAATAAGTCTGGAAAATGTTAATAATGATGATTGCAAAACACTGTAACTTAATGCCCATACAGACAAAAGGTAAACAGAAATTCAAATTTTATGATTTTGTCATACTAAATAATTTTATCTCAATAGTTCATTAAATTAATGAAAGGAAAATTCGGGAAATCTGAGTCAAGTTATTTGGGTAAGTGAGGTTTCTTGCAAGGAAGGTCTGTAGAGACATTAGGTTATTTCGAAGCAGGAAAGATGAAAAATGAGCAACGCCGTCGCGGAGATTAGAACCACGGGCCTCTCGAATACGCGCCGAGCGTGCTGACCACTACACTGCGAAGGCATGCTAAAAAAGAGGGAGAAATACCTTGTAGGTCTGCCAGTTTTAAACTCTTAATTTTCCCCAATATATATATATTTAATAATTAATATAGTTTTCTTCTTTTTTAAAATTTTGTATTCCTTGCATTTTTCTAAAGTTTAAATATATATTATCATTTCCTGAAAACCAGAAGAGAATACAATTTTTTCTCTTTAGTCTAAATATGCATAAATAATAATAGACTTACTTATTTTCAGCATTTTAATCTATTTTTTTAAGTAACATAAATTCTAAGTTACGATTATTTAAGATTTCATAATTTTTTTCCTTAATCCTTTAGTACGTAAGTGAGAGTAATTATGAAAATGGTTATTACAAATATATAAAAATAATAGTCGGTTTTAAGTAAATAAAACTCAATCAGACTTAAATAAAAGTAAAGATATATGTGTGGGGTGAAAAAAGAGCGTTTCTGATAACAGCATTATCATATTTATTTCTGTTAAATCTCAGAGACATTGAAAATTGCCCCCTTATGGTAACATAATTAGTATTCTTATGTTAACATAATTAGTATTTTACATGAACTGAAATATAAATTTATTCGCGTTTCATAACAAAAAATATAACCATTAACTTCTATATCTCCAAGATATGCAAATGAAAGACTATATAAAGTAGTTAATAAATGTGATCAAAAATATTTCATACAAAAATATACCTAAATTTAATAACCCAAAAAAAACTTCCCACATTCATATCTAAAATGAAATACACTGACTACCAATAAGTATTTGGACACCTGAGATAGAAAAGAAAAACTAACTTTATTCAAGATCAATACTTGGTAGAGCCGCCACAAGAAGTAATTACAGCGTGGACCCTCCGGGGCATACTTTCCACAAGTCTTTGTATGACAACTAGTAGTATTTTCTTCCACTCGGCTTGGAGAAGACATAGTTCCTTCACCGATTTTGCACGGGTAGTGCACCCCTGAATTCCGCGATGCAAATCCTCCCAGAGGTTCTCGATAGGGCTCAGGTCTGGACTCTGGGAAGGCCAGTCCATTCGATGAACTCCATTGGCACCATACCAAGCCTTGGTTAACGTCGAAACATGACAACTGGCATTGTGGTGTTGAAAGTAACAGGGGTCCAACCCGTAAAACTGCCACAACGTAGGAAGCATATTGTCATCGAAAATAGTGCAGTAGGCATCGGAGTTGAGCTTACCAGGGGTCCCAGTCCATACCAGGAGAAACACCCCCAGACCATAATTCCACCTCCGCCGAACTTGACTGTTGGCACAATGCATTCTGGCAGGAGACGTTCTCCAGGTAGACGCTAGACCCAGACCCTGCCATCCGAACGGTAAAGGGTGAACCTTGATTCGTAACTCCAAAGAACCCGTTTCCAGTGATCTACGGTCCAATTTCGATGTGCTTTGCATCATATTAACCGAGCAGCGTGGTTGGACTTTGTGATCAAAGGCTTATGGGCAGCAGCGCGACCATGAAAACCAAGCAGATGTGCTTCCTTATGGATGGTATTCATTGAAACAATACTCCCGGATGCCTGTTGAAACTCCTCGCGGATGAGGGCCATCGGTTGGGTGCGGTTCTTCCGAATTTCTCTGGACAGCACTCGTCGGTCTCTGTCTCTCAGTTTCGTTGGTCTGCCGACTCGGGGCACATTCCGACAATCACCGCTCACCTTCCACTTCTTAATCACACAGGCCACTGTCGATTTTGTGTACTTCAAATCGCTAGATATGTCCCTTAAGGATCGGCCACATTTGTGATACCCTATAATACCTTTCTCGAAATCAGAGAGCTCCGAACTGCGAGGCATCTTGCATGCCACTAAAGCCGATGCTGTTTCCTACACGATATATACCGGCGGAGTCCGTGACGTACCTTAGGACCGCAGATATCGTCATTTGCATAGGTGTCCAAATACTTATTGGTAGTCAGTGTAATAACCTAACAAACAAAATACATGACAGCACAATTTAAGAAAAACCATGAACTAGCAGTGTTTGAAAAGATAAATAGCAGAAGGAAGATAACAGAACTAAAATTTCCAATAAATAAAAAAAAAACATTTGTGTTTTTTAATAGTAAGTAATTAAAAGTGCAATAATTATGGATTGCAGTATTTACTAGTAATGCTGATGTTTCTTATTCTTTCAATCATAGGTAAATGTATTTACTTATTTTTAGTTTCTACATTTTAGAATAGTGGCAGATTACAATGATTATTTCATGCACCTTTTTATAATCAATAACTTTCCTTTTGATACTGTGGAGAAATAATTTTAAAAATATATATAAAATTAATTGCTACGTTCCTTTGGATTTAGCAAACAAATGTAAAGAAAGAAACAGAAGTAAAAATTTCAGTCACAAAAGGCAAACATTTCTCAAGATTCACTGCAAAAATGTAAAAGATATATAAAACATAGCTTTTGTATATTTTTCAAAAGATTGTTTTCTCTATATCGCTACCTTTCCCGACATTCTATAAATATAATAAATAATAATAATTAACTGTAAGTATGCTTTTGTTGCTGAAACTTGTTAATTGGGTTCTTCAGGTTACATTTAATCTAACAGATTAATTGCGACCATTTTTATCTCTATTGTTTTAATCTTATAATTATATATTTTGTTTACTCTTATACACTCTTAGACAAAAAAAGAAAAAAAAGACGCACTAAGACGGAGTTATCCGAATGGGACCAAAATCATTAAAAGTGATGTACATGTACAGAAAAACAAATGATTACAGTTTGAGAAAAAGTGGATGATTTATTGAAGTGACAGAGCTTCACAAACTGAAAAAGTCAGTAACACGTTTCTTCCACCTCTGGCCCTTATGCAAGCAGTTATTCGGCTTGGCATCGATTGATATGTGGATGTCCTCCTAAGGAATATCGTGCCAAATTCTGTCCAATTGGCAGGTTAGATCGTCAACATCCCAAACTGGTTGGAGGGCCCTGCCCCTAATGCTCCAAACGTGCTCAATAGGAGAGAGATCTGCCGACCTTGCTGGTCAAAGTAATATTCGGCAAGCACTAAGGCAAGCAGGACATGACAGGACTAAGTGTGGGAAGCACCAACACATCGCCATTGGCAGAACTGGTGTCGCTCTTTCACACTAACCGTCTTGAGGTGAACATCTCCACAGGGCGTACTTACGCCACACATCGGTGTTAATTGAAACGTTAATCATTAGGGCATAGAGAACTTGTGGTACGGAAAATACAAAATAGTGCAGTAGGCATCGGAGTTGAGCTTACCAGGGGTCCCAGTCCATACCAGGAGAAACACCCCCAGACCATAATTCCACCTCCGCCGAACTTGACTGTTGGCACAATGCATTCTGGCAGGAGACGTTCTCCAGGTAGACGCTAGACCCAGACCCTGCCATCCGAACGGTAAAGGGTGAACCTTGATTCGTAACTCCAAAGACAATGAGATTACAAATACAATACCATACATTGCAGTTGATGATGAAATTATAAATATAAATATAAGTATATGTACACAAATAAACACAAATAAACAAAAATGATTGAATGGAAAAACATTAAACATTATTATCTTGGCTAAGTTATTGTGATATTAATGTGATGTTATTGGGACAGTGTAGCAGTTCATAGATGGTTCACAGTTCATTGACAGTTCATGGATTGTGTCAGAGTTCATACATACAGTAGAGTTCACCAGTTCCAGTTATGCCATTTTTAATGTGCATAACTGTGGTCGTATTGTCTAGGTGCTAAATCTGTACTGATATTGACACACTAAGATAAACTATTGCAATGACTATAAAGGCATCCCCATTGGAAAACTGGCGTTCGTACCAGAGAAGAAGAAGCACCTAAAACAGTTATGGAGCACACAGTTCCAAGCCGTGACAGTGGTGTGTGTCAATTATGGTTTTGATACTAATGTGGATTTTCCGGTGCTTTATCAGGAAGCGTTTGAAGTCTGTTCCTGGTGCTGTGGGATGGCGGATATGATAGTCTTCTGTTATTGGGCATTGAAATAAATAATGGTCTGGATTACCCGGATTGCCACAAATGCATATTTCAGTCTCTGAAAGGTTTCGGTCATAGAAGTACTTTGGGTTAAGTCCATAACCAGAGATATATTGAGAGAGATAATAATTATAAATGGTGCGCTCAGTATCAACACATGGGAGAAGTGAATGCGTCCTTCTGCCTTGCGGTCCTTGATCCCATTGTCTCTGCCACTCTTCTTTGGGCATCACTTTTAGCGTAAACTTCAGTGTGGAGCGTGGCCATGGGATGTGGATGGTAGTGCCTGACTGTACGAAGGCTGCCTGCTTTGCCAAGAAGTCCGCTCTTTCATTCCCGGCGCAATTGCTATGACCTTTCGTCCATGTAAGAACAAAGTTCTTTTGGCTGGAATTGATAATTGTTTGTATTTGTTGGGCTATTGGTGAATTTGTGCAGGGATTTTTAATAGCATAGATTGATGATTGGCTGTTACTGACGATATGGACTGTGTCCGTTGGTAGTTGGTGGAGCTCTTGCATACTGTAGAGGATTGCTGTCAGTTCAGCTTGGTGCACGCTGTTTAGATCTCTAAGGTGCGCTTGTCATTCTGTTTGTGAGCTAAGTTTATACTGGATGGTTGCAGCGCTGCCAACCTTTTGTTCGATCTTTGAGCCGTCAGTGAAAGCCCGTGTATTCCGTTGTGGGTGGTGGTTTGTCGAAAATGCAGTGCAGGTTTTGAAGATTCAAAGCTGGGTGATGAAAGTACTTTTCATGCTGATCTCCGTAGTCTGTTGGGTGGAATGTGGTGTCATTAAGTTAGTTGTTTTCTTGAGTTGGAGGACTGTTGTGGAGATTGCGTCCATTTGTGCTTGGATTGGGAGCGGGAGCACACCTGCCAGTGTCTGTAGGGCGTTGTTAGAGGTAGTTGAGAATGCTCTGGTGATATTTATAAGGAAAGAGGTCTTTGTATGGCGTTTAGAGCTCGCACTTTTCTGGTGGTCATAGGTATTGCCCACAAAGCGGCTCCATATGTTATGATCTTGTTCACCACGGTGGTAAGTAGTATTTTCATAATTCGGTGGTTCAAGCCCCATGAGTAACCACGCATTGTCTTCAGAGCTTGTGCTATTTTCATAGTGGTGAGTTTTTTGTTGTGTAAGTTCTGAATCCAGTTGAACTTGTTATCAGTGCTGAGGCCGAGGTAGTTAATCATTTTCCCGCATCAGATCCTGTGGTTTTCTATTTTAAATGTGGGATTTCGAGTTATAGTTCGTCCTGGTTTGTGGACAATCACTGCCTGCTATTTTTGGTGTGAGATCTGTAGTTTTATTCTTTTGCACAGAGCGTTGAAAATTTGAAGGGTGCCATTGCAGTTTTCCTGGAGTTGTTCTCTGGAGCGGCCGTTGATGATGAAAGCAACATCGTCTGCAAATGCTACGATTTGTGTGTGGGCAGGCCAGTGAGGGTCGATAATATGGTTAAAAGTTAAATTCCAGAGGTCCGCGCTCGTACACGATCCCTGTCGAGACATCCTCTTGCTTGTTCCTTTGTGATGACCGAGCTCTTGTGGAGTACTATGCTTTTGCTATTATGCAGGTAGTCAGCTGTTGTTAGATAAAGGTTTCTTGAACATTGAAGGTCTCTGAGGGCCTGCGTGACAGCAGGGCACCAGAGGGATTCAACAGCGTTCTTCAGGTCAAGGCATAGAAACGCAGAGTGTAGCTGTTGGCCTTTGTTAACTTGGATTTGCGTTAGTGCTGTATCGATGCGGTAGCGGACACTTAGCTGACAACCACTTAGCCGACAGGACACTTAACCGACACCAGTTAGCCGACAAGACATTTAGCCGACAGGGACACTTAGCCGACATGGACACTTAGCCGACAGGACATTTAGCCGACAGGGACACTTAGCCGACAGGTCATTTAGCCGACACGGACAGTTAGCCGACAAGGCACTTAGCCGATAAGGACACTTAGCCGACAGGACATTTAGCCGACACGGACAGTTAGCCGACAGGACATTTAGCCGACAGGACATTTAGCCGACAGGGACACTTAGCCGACAGGACATTTAGCCGACACGGACAGTTAGCCGACAGGACATTTAGCCCACATGACATTTTGCTGAAACAGAGAGTTAGCCGTCAAGACATTTAGCTACGGGACACTTAACTGTCAACACATTTAGTCCACAGGACACAAAGCCGACAGTAACACGGACACTTAGCCGACACGGACACTTAGCCGACAGGCCATTTAGCCCACACGGACACTTAACAGACAGGTCATTTAGCCGACACGGACAGTTAGCCGACAAGGCACTTAGCCGGCAAGGACACTTAGCCGACAGGACATTTAGCCGACACGGACAGTTAGCCGACAGGAATTTAGCCGACAGGACATTTTGCTGAAACAGAGTTAGCCGTCAAGACATTTAGCTACGGGACACTTAACTGTCAACACATTTAGTCCACAGGACACAAAGCCGACAGTAACGTTTAGCTGACACGTACCCAATAATTATTCAAACTTACTATTAATTACAAAATTTCTCAACTTCTCCATAAGTTCAATATTTAAGTTATTTCGCACTGTCAGTAAAATTCATTTTTCGATTCTTAACGATCTCATATATACTTTTAATTATTGTGTTAATTTAGCATTGTTTAATATGTATCCATGGACCTTATAAGAAATAGACCAACCCAAATGGGTTTTCTCCCTTGCCTTGGCGTATTGCCTGCTGTCACCTTGCCCATATCCGGAGGAGTATGCAGCGCGTATAATTTTCAAGAAAAAGCTGGTGATAGCATCTAATTTCACAAATTAGAATTTTTAGATATTTTTATTTTTGAAACTGAGATTGATTTTTTTAAAATTTAGCATGTTTATCAAGCATAATTGATGTTCTAAATAATTATAAAGCTGTTGCATGCTTTCAGGTCTGGATATTTTTGTAGGTTTTCCCATGCTGTAAGGAAATTTGTATCTCCTTCTTTTAAAAGTAATATTTTAAATCTGAACTAATAGAAAAATTCAAGCAAAAATTTTTCTCTTACAATTTATATGCTTTTATTGGTATAAATAAGTAAAAAATACTAAAATTGAAGGGATGTTTGAAAAAAAAAGGGATGTTTGAAAGTTTTTGCTTAAAATTCTTATTTGTACTGCTTTTTTAAAATTATATCTGAATATTGACGCATAATATTCTACAAAGAAGTTTTATTTCAATAATATTTCATAATACATTATAGTGATTAACACTTTTAACACTTTAATAATTTTTATGCATTTATTATGAAGTTAAAAATTGTATTTGACTGTAATAATTAATTGTGCTAGTATTTTATAGTGATTATTTTTTTTAATTTATGTCTAGTTCTGCATAAGTTTTCTTATTTATTGTTAATTTATTTTATCAGCTCAAAGAGGCGGCAGCTCAGAAAAGCTATTAGTTTCGAAATGGCATTTTACTTTGTTTCACTATAAATGTCCGTTTCACTTTGGAAACTGTTGCCACCAAATATTATCGCCCTGTATTATAGTTAAAGAAATTAAATAATGAAGAATCTGCATGAATGCATTTATGTTTCTCTCGCACTTTGAAAAAAACAACAGAATTTAGAACCATAAAATTTTTAATAACGTAATTCTCCACCCAAACATGGGCACCTGCAAGGCCTAATTTCGAATTTGTTTTAATCCATTTCATATTTTGTAATTTTAACGAAGTTTTGATTAACAAACTCAAAGAGTTCAAAGCAAGCAATGGCAACCCTGTACAGAAAATAACATTTTTATCTCCAACGCGGAAATTCTAAAGATAAGTCATTTTCAAATATTTTGTGATATTGTTCTTGAATTGAATTTTATCTGGTTTATTTGCGAAGAACATGATGTTTAATAAATAAAGGTAACGCAAAACGTTATAAAAACGCTCCTTTGGGCGTAATATAAAATTATATTGCTGAGTGCTTCCAGAGTTTATCTTTTTTTCCCCTCATTACACTCAAAAACGTTTATGCTCCGAATTTTATGAATTTCTAAAATAAATAATCATCTTGTAATGTTAATAATTAATGATCATATAATCAAATAAATGATCGTCTTGTTATGTTATAATAATTTTAAAAACTACTGCTTGAAAATGCTTATAAAATCAAAGAAAATTATCAGATCTTGTTTAATTTTACCTTATTTGTTTCAAAGCATCATATGCTATCAGTATTATTTAATTTTACTTTATTTATACACAAAAATAAATTCATAAGTTTTGCGTTTAGAATTTTTACCGTTTTACTAAAGTAAAGAAATTTATACAAGAATTACGCTTGAAAAAAATGCGCAAAATGCAATGCAATAAAAATTATTGTTATCCTTGAATTATACTTTTTATGGAAACATATAGTGGTGAGGGTTAGTTTAGAAAATATATTTTATTTTGTTATTAAAAACAATTTAAAAAAAGTGAATTTTTAAGACAAGCAAAGGTATACATTATTTGTGACCTCTATAATTTGCAGTTCATGCCACCATTCTTGAGATAAAAATTCTGTAACATTTTATTAACCACGCTTCTTGCTTAAAATACTTACTTAGGTGAATGTTTATAGCCTTAAACTAGTGCATAATGTTTAATTTAGAAGTAAAATATTCTTTAAGGTTTTGTTTTATTCATTTTCGAGAAATTTCAGCGCTTTTTCAATTTGGCCAATGTACACCAAACAACACGATACATATCAAACAATGCTAAATTAACACAATAATTAATAGCACATATGAGATCTTTAAGAATCGAAAAATGCATTTTACTGATAGGTGAAAAAATGACTTATATATTGAACTTGTGGAGTAGTCGAGAAATTTTGTAATTCATAGTTTAAATAATTTTTGGGTACGTGTCAGTTAAACGTCACTGTCAGCTTAGTAACCTGTTGACTAAATGACTTGACAGATAAGTGTCCCGTAGCTCTAAATGTCCTGACAGCTAACTCTCTGTGTCAGCCAAATGTCCTGTCGGCTAACTGTCCGTGTCTGCTAAATGTCCTGTCGGCTAAGTGTCCTTGTCGGCTACATGTCCTGTCGGCTAACTGTCCGTGTCGGCTAAATATCCTGTCGGCTAACTGTCCGTGTCGGCTAAATGTCGTGTCGGCTAAGTGTCCTTGTCGGCTAAATGTCTTGTCGACTAAGTGTCCGTGTCGGCTAAATGACTTGTCGGCTAAGTGTCCGTGTCGGCTAAATGTCCTGTAGGCTAAGTGTCCGTGTCGGCTAAATGTCCTGTCGGCTAACTGGTGTCGGTTAAGTGTCCCGTCGGCTAAGTGGTTTTCGGCTAAGTGTCACGGACCCGTATCGATGGCATGATTGACGAAGCTATTCGGTTTAAATCCGAATTGGCCAGAACTGCTTTTATTGTCCTTGAATACAAGGTATTTCTGTCGGTTTATGAGGAGTCTTTCGAGTAATTTTCCAATAGCTGGTAGAAGATTGATCGCTTCCAATCCAATCGCTGGTAGAAGATTGTGGGCGGTACGAGCTTGGATCCTCTGGATTTGTGTTCTTCTTTGAGAAGAGCACTATTTGTCCAATTTTAAAACAATCGGGAAAACAGTGGTGAGCCAGACATTTGTTGTAAAACTTGAGCAGAATTTATGGAGATGCTTTGTTGATGAGCTTAAGGACTTGGTTATTAATACCGTCGGGGCCTGGTGCTTTGCCGTTGTTAAGGGATTTTACGATTTGAAGTACTTCCTTTCTTGTGAATGGAATGTCATCTGGTGTGTTTGGTGTTTGTGTGGATGCTCTTAGTTCTTTTTGCTCCGGTGTATCTTCTGCACTGTCGTCTTTCAAGAAGACTTGGTCCAGGATACCGTTGATGGTGGTGCTCGTGAGGTCCGTGGCATTACTTTGTGATGTATTGGTTGTTACGTGTATTTGAGTTGGTTTATAAATCTTGGAAGGGGTCATTTTGTAAAGGGCTCCATAGGTAGTTTGATTTTTCGTACAGTAGTCCAGGATTTTAATTTTGCTTCAATTAGTTTCTTTTTGTAGATTGCACGTTGCTTGTTAAAGTCGACCCATGCTGCTTTGCGTTCCTCATCGGTCTTTCTCCTTTTCATTTTTCGTCTAGGGCTTTGGTTTTTTGGCGCTCTGCTCGTAGTTCCTTGGTCCACCAGTTGTGCTTCGTGTTGTGGTTGACTGTTTTGATTTTAAGGGACGTATGGCTGATTTCTTGGATATGCTTGGTAAGAGTTGTAGCATATGCATTAACTTCATCTCTGGAGTTGATGCTTTGAATATCATGGAGAATGATATGTGCTTTGGAGTTCAGAGCTTTAGCAAATTTCTTTTCTGCATTTCGGTTGATGCGATAGCATAGCGTTTGAGTATGCGGAACCTCGAATACGATATCAAAAGTAATTATTTGATGGTCTGAGATGGACTCATCTTCGCAAATATGACGATTGTTAATCCTGTTGATTAAGTTATGGGAATAGAGTGTTAGGTCTGGCCACCCTTTTCCGTTGATTGTGACAAAGGTTAGCGGGTCTTCTGGGGTACTAAGGCAAGCAGTAGAAACATGTGCAGTGTGGGGGTGGGCATTATCTTGTTAAAATGTAAGCCCAGGTTGGCGTGACAGGAAGGGCAACACAACGGGCCTTAGAACTTCGTCGACGTATCGCTGTGCTGTAAGGTTGCGACGGATGACAACCAAAGGGGTGAATGAAATGAAATGGCCCCTCAGACCATCATTCCTGGTTGTTGACCTGTCTGCCGGAAGACAGGTTGGTATCACACCGCTGTCCGAGGCGTCTCTAGACTTACCTTCGCTAGTCATCCGGGCTCAGTTCAAAGCGTGACTCATCACTGAAAACTATTCTACTCCAGTCAGTGACATTCCAGTGTGAATGAGCCCGACACCACTCCAAACGAGATTGACGTTGTACAGAGGTCAATGGTATTCGGCGCAAGGGGCGCCGTAACCTCGGCCCCCTTTCTGTGAACCGTCCATGAATGGTCCTTGCGGTCACTGAAACACTAGTTGCACGTACATTTGATGATAATGATGCATCTGGGGCTGTGAGTGCCACTTTGACGATTGCTCGGTCTTCACGTTCTGTCGTTTCTTTAGGCCTTCTGCTTCCTTCTTGACGCTGTATGCAGCCATGGTTCACCCATTCCTGTCAACATCGTCTAATAGTGGCATCGCTCCTGCTCCAATGTCGAGCTATTCGCCGATAAGAACCAACCGGCTTCTTTGAGCCCAATTGCACGACCTCTCTAAATTATGACATCTGCGCATATCGTTCGCGCACCTGTATACGAGGCATAGTTACTGTCTACCAGAGTCCACAGAATGAAATTCGTGAAGAATTTATGACCTGGAATCGTAATTTCTCCTCTTAAATATCCTGCCAGTTGCGCAGATCCGATGCGCTGTAGCGACAACCGTGCATTCATTGGCAGCCAAAATGAAAAATTTTGCATTTTCCGTCGAAACCTGTATGCATATAAATTTGTGTCCAATTTGCTTTATACCTTTTCGATGTGTCGTGTTGTGTCTTTTTTTTTTTTTTTTTTTTTTTTTTTTTGTCTAAGAGTTTATTATTAACAAAATGCGTAAACCACATTTGGCATTATTATCGCTTATAACAAATATACGAAATCGCAAAACGCTAGAATATGTAACTTCATGTATGTCTTAGAAAATTTTGAATAAAAAACGATTTTTTTGCAGGTGTGCCTAGAAATATATGTACTTTAAGATGATGTTAAAAATTGTATAGGTTATAATTCAAAATTTTTTCGAAAGATATTTAAAAATTATTTAAAAATACAAATTTTAAAAACAAATCATAAAATTTGGCGAATTTTATTTGGAACGATCTTAAATTTCGAAATGTGAAAGGAAGAATAAGGTCAGTTTAGTATAAAACGGGTATTAACAAATGTATAACGAAATCAATTAACATTAAGGAGCTAAATTTTTAGAGCTAATTTTTCAAAACCTACTCGTGCGATTTTTAAAAAAACTTCGCATTTGAGTCGTAGAATCGAAATATGGAAAAACATTGGCATGTCATTACAAAAAAAAAATTTCCGATTTTCTGCCAAAATACCTATATTAGAACAATGCTATATATAAATCTATTACATATCTTTAGTTGCGCGTTAGTTACTTGATAAATTACTAGGTGTACAGACTTTATTGTACAATAATTAATTGAATATTTTAAAACATTTCCTTATCCAATAAGGTGGATTGTGAACAGACCCATGTGTAAGTACGTTTTCGTCTGAGACAAAGAAGTAAATGCTCGCCCCTTTATTAAATTAAATTGATTATACAATTTTATATTTATTAAAAATATTATTTGTTTAAATCACGGCACTCATAATATGCAAGTTTAGGTTCACTAATTCATTATCTTATTATTTAAACAATACTATTATTTATAATTCTCGACAGCTCACGCCAGGATATACATGAGATATGTGTATATAAGAATTGAGTTTCTTGAATGTTACAAGATGAGCTTTGGCAGCGAAGCGGGCCGTCATGCTGTTCCATCTCCTAGCTCAGAATTACTTTCTTGTGGCGTTAGTCTTTTGCTAGCCAAGGAACTCGTGCAATTAGTTAGAGACAACGCTTGTTACTCCTTCAACTTCCGAAACTCCAGAGTTAAATTACTTTTAATTCTAAATTCACATTTTATGTTACCTGAGCTCCTGCAATGCATAATGGTTGCATTACATTCTAGATTGCATTATCCTTTCATTGAGACATAGTTTAATTATGTTACTTCAAAATACAAGAGTGTTATCATCCATCAAACCTTAAAAATAAAACTTTACCAACAGGTTTGCAAAGTTTCGGCAACTCGTGAAATACTTTCCACGGTAATGAAAAAAAAATCCTTCTTTTACTTAAAACTCGGAGGTGAGATTTAAACTTTAAACCTTTGATTATTAAACAAGATAATAAGATATTTTCTTAAGATTAATAAGATATTTTCTCAAAGAATTAAATTTTTATGTCATTATTCGGAAGATGAAAAGCTTGTTATTGGTTGTGGTTCAGTCACCTTCAGTAAAATGAATTATTTCATGAAATTAAATGCTTCTGAAAACAGATTTGTGTTCTTCAGTATAACGCCAGAGGATGTTTTCTCAAGTAGCCCTAGTAGTTTTTTGTGCTTAAACAGCAGTTTAATTAGGAAACAAATTTCTAAGGAATTTTTCATTTCTAAATCTATTTGTAAAGAAGACATACCTGAAAAATCCTAAAGTGCGTTTTATTTTTACATTTGTTAAAATCTGATTCAATTTAGATAAAGTATCATAAAAGGGACCTCGTTGTAAAATTATTAACGTTGAGAAAGAGCACAACCTAACAAATTAGCAAACAGATATTTCTGGTATAACAGATGTATATATATATATATATATATATATCTTTGTATTTTTATATAAAATTTCTTCAAAACATTTACTTAATATAATTACATTTATTTTATATTCATTGAATAAAATTATATTGACTTTCTAAAATTCATCTTTTATTTTATTTGTACCTAAATTAAATATTTGTTTTATTCGTATCTAAAATTCATCGTCCCATGCTTATGGTGTGCAACTGAGGACGACTGACAACATAAAGGCCATTGGACTTGGGTCTAAAGACCGAATATGTTATACCTATTTTAAACTGTAGTTTTCCTTTCGTATGAAGATACTAGATTAGAAATACTTCATGAGAGGCATGTAAGTGAGAGAGTCATGCTTGAGAACATAGGATTACATCCCCAGAAATCTGTCGGCTAAAATTATGATGGAACTTATGTGGGTAACTCTTGTTTACCTTGCCTAAATTTAGCATTCTTCTTTAATCTTCAGAATATACTGTCTTCGGATGCACTCGGTAATCATTTTTGCTGACTGGTACGTAGCATATCTGGATAGCCTACTGAGACATGGCATAATAATCTGTTACAGTGGGGTAATCATTCAAACTATACATGTATTCATACAGAAAAAAATTTTGCTCTAATACGTGTTTTCATATTAGTTTTCACATTTACTCTAGAATTACATCAGGCACTGTGTATTCAAATTAGGTTATTTGACTTATTTGAATAGATTATTTGAATATGACAAAGCACATCAGGCTCATCTGAATTATATGAGACCATTCTAAAGAAAACTGGCTCGTATTCACGTCACATATGGGGAAAATTTCGAAATCAACCATGCAGTCAGCCAGCTCACATGGGATCGAACCCAGGTCGAACTACCAAGATTCAGCGGTATTAACCGCTAGGCCACGGATGGGGGGCTTTACATTCAGACCAACGCACGATATTGCAAATAATCCTAAATAATTAGGTATTTTAAGTTTTTAAGTTTGTCAGACTCTTTACGTAAGGAATGTATTGTGCATCAGTATTTTTGAAATACTCCTTATTTCTGATAATATGCTAATTACCGAAATTTCTAGAAATGTTAAATTATTACTATTTTACAGGTTGATACTCCCAATTGAGAACACCAAACTGAAAATTAATTTAAGAATAAAATTTCATTCATAGTGAACTGAAAAAAACTGTCATTTTTTAAAACAAAGTTAACTTGAATTTTTAGTACAGAAATAAGGTTTTAAATATACAATGATCAGTGTACGAAAATTCAGAAATATGGTCTTTTTTGTTATTTTTCATTGGGAACAACTTAAAAATTCATATAAAACTAAAACGTGATCCGATATTTCTGAAACTCAGCAGACATAGCTATATTATTATTATTTTTTTTTTTACTAAAATAACATAAGATATAATAATACTTAAAAGAAGTACATTTGTTTTAATTCATTCAATTTCCATGTTTCCAATTAGGAACACTAGACAGTAGCCACTATTCTGTGAAAGATGGCTCACTTATTGCGAATTCCACTGACTATGAAAAGGACTTTTTTTAAAGACTGTTTTGGAAAGGGAAAATTCCCTTACATTTCAGGAAGAGAACTCGACTTGTTATACGAAAAGGGGAATATATTGGTTCTACACATTTGATGTCCTTGGTACTTGATCTAGTACCTTTTGTCACAATGACTGTCAATAACATTCTATCAAGTTGTAGGGTTTATATTTATTTTAACTAACATTTATTTTAGGTTTAAACTATCTTTCCTGTCAAGCCTTGCTTTCCCTGGAATTGCCAATGCCAGAGTATGTAAATTTTAGTAGAACGCGCAAAGTATTCAAAATTGTCAGCGGAAGTAATCTGAGTTAAATAGAAGGTAAACGAGTTCGAAGGTGTGTTTTCTTGCTTCACGAGCGTGGAGGTGGCTAGGTAGAAATTGAAGAACCACGCGTTTCGGCCTGTGTGCTTGCCTCAGTAGATAGTTAAATCTTTCAACGGAATATTCAGAAGTTTTCTGAATTATCAGCGGTATCTTAGAACGCGGTTAGGTTAGTTATGTTTTAGAGAGCCTCATAGCTAGTCACTTGTTATTATTCCTTTTTAGTTTCTTATTTTTATTTTACCGCCGGGTCGGCGTAGTTTGTGAGCGTCAAGAGCACGCATCTGTAATTTCTAAAGTTGAATAAAAAGGGATTTAAACCCTTCTCAAGACTTTGTATACTTTCGAGTTCATAGCAGTCACCACTATTGTTGCGTGTAGGTTGGAAGCGCGCAACATTACAAAGTGTTAGTAATATTTCTGAAGTAAAAATATTTTTAACAATTTTTTTTACTTATGATTATGATTAGACGAATGATCTTGCAAACAAAGACGCAAAAGTTACGGGAACTATTCGAGAACGTTTGATCCAAAACTGATGCTGATGCTTTTTAAAGAGAAGGAAAAAAGCAGGAAGAAATACATTAAATTACGAATGTGATGAATCGGTATTTATATGCCGATGGAATGATAATTATGCAGTGACTGTTTCTTCAAATTATTCCTCTCATCTTCCAGTCCAATTAACTAAAATATATTTGCACGGAAAAAGTGGATGCACAGCAACCAAATTAGATCGATAAATGTAATTCTGCAATGGCTGGAGCTAACCTGTTAGATATAATGTTGAGCAGCTACCGTCCTCAAATTCGCAATAACAAATGGTGGTAGAATTTATTTGCAAATGCATTAAATACGACTGTCTTGACTGGGTGAAACCCACATAAAGGTATCCAGCTCAATCACCTGAAGTTCTGTCGAAAAGTTGCCATTGTTCTTTTACAAACTGCAGCAAGAAAGGATGAACCTCAATCAACACCGTCTCGAAGAATTAGGCCTGAGTACCAGCGGTTGACTCCTGAGTAAAGTCACGAGCAAAAGCTAACGCAAAACTACGAAAAATGTCACTCACAAGCACAAACAAATACTCCAATAACGCATCAATAATTTGTGCCTTTTTCCAACATTCTTGGTTTCTAAATTCGGATTCTGCCTTGCAACAGTTTAATTTCAAATTAAAATTTCGAAACCTTAAGTAAAATTGATTAGAAATTTTGAATATCTAAAAATACAATTACTATGTCTAATTATTTTTTCCCAAATGCCCGGGCACTTGCTTCTCAGTAAGTGTGTTAGTAATTAAAATATAATATACAGATTTATTGCTAAATAATAATAAACTAAGTTTAATGAACTATAACTATGTACATAATTTAAATAATAATAATTGATAAATATGCCACAACATTAATGAAACAAATAAACAGTAAGTGAGGAAATTATTGATATTAAAGCATGATACTACAACAAACTAGAATAAACTTTGAACAGCATTTCATTTTCTTAATTAAATACATTTTTCATTCATATATTTTGGGAATGAGCGACAAAAGAATTTTATAGCGAAAGCATAAAATCGAATACTAACATTTTTAAATTAAGAAACTGAAAAAATCTTGAACAGTAAATATGTTAAAAATTCTGTTCTAAAATTGGAATTTTAACTGAAGATATTCTAAGAAATTCCAGGAATTACTGAAATTATTACATCAACTGCAAAACAAAACAAAATGAAAGGTTTGTATACGCAAAAAAATTTATTTTGGGTATAAGCACAAGACATAAAACGCGTTCTAAACAGCGTAAAGATTTTATGTATGGTTGCATTTTTCCAAACAAATCTTTCTTTCGATGTAGATTAAGTTTGGAATTTAAACAAGCTGTACGTTTTTCAACAGGTTTCTTATTTCGAGAAATTTACAGCAAAAATTTGCATATTAGATCATGTATTATTTTTAAATATTGATACAAGTGTTTGTGTCTATATATCACATAAAATTCCTTGTTTTATTTCTTGTAGCCCGATAATCCTTTTTATTTTTAGGTTTTTTTATTAAATTCACTATTTATTTCACATTGGAAGAGTTAATCTTTAAACGAAGACCTATATGCATTAGCTAGACACTTAAGATAGTAAATTTAACTATAATTAAACAACTGAAAATTGTTCTGTAATCTGATAGATGTCAGTTACTGTAACAATGTAGTTAAACAAATAATGGTCTGATTATGTACTATTTTTTAAAAGCATAAAATCAGAGGTACTTAGTTTTTTTCAGCCACTATATTTAAATTCTTCAGAGTTGTTTCATCATTTAGATATATGTTTATTAGGGCATTATGCTGATGATATTATTAAAATAATCTTAGGGTTTGTCCAAAATTTCTCCTAAAACTTATTGCTGTAAAATAACGTTGTAGGAATGTTGTATCCTACAACGTTATTTTGATCGGTTGATGCGAAAACTCAAGATTAAATTTTTATTTAAAGCAATGAATCCAAATTTAGAACAAATCAAATAAAGTTTCAGAAGAATGTGTCATAAAATCCTTTTATTTAACTTGCATGGCCACCTCACTCCCCAGATCTATTTCCGTGTGACTTTTCGTGTGGGATTATTTGAATTTCAAGGTCTATTTTGGTGTGGTTCCGAACATGTCGAACATTAAAGTACTCGACAGTAAAGTACAATGTACAAAGGGCTGTGCTGATTATTCCTGGTGACATGTTATGTTCGGACGTAGATAATGTTGCGTACAGAATGCAATATGTGATCCTCGAGAAGAGTGATCACATTTCAAGAGATCTATGCCCTTGCCATGTTTGCCGCTTTTATTGACATTAAAGTACTACGGCACTGAAATATCATCTTTGGCTTTGGAGCAGTTCTATAGCTTCATTAAAATAGTGCTGCACTGAAATTTCTTTGCTATTGATTTGTCTAGTTCTCAACTGTGTGGACTAGAACAGAAGAGTAATTCACCCTATCGGCAGCATTCTAGACTAATACGTTTTCACAGAATCTTTTTTCTCATTTCTTCATTACACCCCCAACCAAATTTGGGAGCATTCCAGCTGATACATCGAGCTGCAGATGGCTCTGATTAGTGTGAATTAAAATAATCACCCAGTTCATCTAAAGTTTCAATGAAAATTAAAATACATTAAGGTTCCTAGAGCAATTAGATATATATAAATAGCAACTGGAAATAAATTCCAAAGAATAATTAGAAAATCATATTAATTATGTAATATTTTACGTATATTAATAAAGCTAATAATAGAAAACTTTGCAACCATTTCAGATGTTTCTTTAAGCAGAGACTAAGATGGAAAATTCTACTTACAAGATTATCATTTTTGGAAACGAGAGAGCTGATTGGCTTGCTAAGAATGCAACTAAAAATGATATTAACGTTGATGTAAATATTCCAAAATCTTATTTAAAAAAAACATTCAAAGCTAAAATGATTGAGCGGTGGAACTGTGATTATATCTCTTCTGATAAGGGATCTGTTACAAAAGCATTCTTCCCAACTATTTTTGAAAGACTGAAAAGTAAGGACTTGTTGCTCAATTTTAAAGTTACGCAATTTTTGTCTGGACATGGTAAGTTTAATGTTTATCTTGAACGATTTAAGCTGATATCTTCGAATTTGTGTAATTGCAATCTTAGCGTTGAGCAAAGTGTTTTCCACCTGCTTTTTGATTGCCCACTGCTTGATAAAGCAAGAAATCTTTTGAAATGTAGATTGAAATTCATTGGAATTCATTGGCCGCCGAAATGTTATGATTTTGTATCCTCGATTTCGGCCTACCGAGCTTTCAATGATTTTGTTGACTTTTATTTTAAACACTGTTAATGATTTCTTTATACATTTTTATACTTTTGTATTTACTTGTGTGTTTTTTTTCCTTGTTATGATTTCATTGTATTGTTGAAAACTGATGATATTACTTACTATTCTGCCTTTTTCACTTACGATTTGTAAGTCTCGTGCGATACTTTGTGGTGCACGAGGATTTCTTTTTCTTTAAATAAAAAAAATAAAAAAAAAAAAAAAAGATTATCATTTTAAAATATAATGTACATAGCCATACAGAACTAGACAACAGAAGTCTGTTTTCAGCTTGTGTAGAAGAATAGATGCTCTGGTAAATATTTTCCCTCCATTTTAGAGTCAATGAATGTTATTTATCAAGGCGTAGCTGCCATGACGAAAATCGTTTTCCAATTTTTATCTCTTCAGCTGCAAAGTAAATGCCTTTGAAATCGGTTTTGTTAAATCGAAACATTCGAATAGCGTCCCCGTTATTTTCGAAAAGCATTTTTTTTTCCTTTCCATGTTACATTAAAATTTTTTTTCAAGAATTCCAGGAAGAAAGGAAATCCACGCGAAGTAACCTTATAATGCTCTATATTTCATGTAAGGATATCCGCACAAAGAACAATGCCATTGAACAATACCACAGTAAACTGAGAAATATATTCTCTAAATTCTATTTTGAATATTTCTCATTACGGTAGATCTTTAAAAACAACAAGTTTTTCTAGCTTTAATTTGTTATTCAAATGTAGTACAAAGTTTAGTCACGTGACCACGTTTCAAGAACCGAATGTTACCGTTCTTTCGTAGTAAAATCATTGAGGACACCGTGATATTTTTCAGTCCTGAGGATTTCCTTTGTGTAACGTCTTCTTCAAAGACCTCTTTGCATAGAAGAAACTTGCGGAAATCAGTTTTTATGATATTTTATACGAAACAAATATTTTAAAGTAGAATCCATTTGTAAGAATGTAGTACATTTTCTCAATAATCATTGTCTGATTTGTATTCGATAATTTTAAGTAGTCTGAAAGTTAATCTTTATATGCTGTTCTTTACATTCAAAGCAATCAAAGTTCAAAGAATGAAATCACCAAAAAAGCAGTAACTAGTTTCAATGCCGTGTTATTTTAGTGTAGGAGAGTCGTTGAATATACATAATTAAATTGAAAGAAATTAAAGTATGAAAAAGATGCTAATAATGTAAGGTCATAACTGATGTTACAAACTTTCTTCGCATTCATTTCGGAAAATATAAATCTGAAATATTTAAGCTTATAATAAAATATTATACTGATTTATTACAACTAATTTAATTGATAAAACGACAACCTTCCAAAAATATATAATGAAATTTAAGTTCATGAATTCACTTTTCTAGAAATCCTTAAGATACATCTGTATCTTTTAATTTTATTATTATTATTATTAACGCATCTTTCTTCAAAACTTTGTATATTAAATTCGAAACTTAGCAGTTACAGAAGATTAATTTTCGTAAAGAATTCTTAATGACAACAACGTACTAATGCTTAAGATTACAGATATTATAACATTTATTCAAATAATTTGTAAACGTTGGGGAAGTTATTCGTAACCAAGATTCCTAATTTTGCCAATACTAATAACGTCGCAATCAATTCTAAAATTTCTTGTTCCTTAGCAGAATCTGAAAATGTTATTTTCCTTCGGTATTTCGGTAATTAATTCTGCTTCCACTCCTTACGGCGTATTTTGGTTACATATGGAAATGTTATTTCAAACTACTGGACAAATCTTAAACTGAAGTTTACTTAAAATGCATCAGATATAATATTTTGCAACGTACTTTATTTGGTGCAGAGCTAGTCTCTTGTTTATCCCACACTATTACAGATGCATAAATATATTTGCTTAATGTACAAAACATTCAAAATTAAAAACAACTTTGTAACTCACAGTATAGATTTGATCTTGGATATTGAAACTCATCTAATTTTAGGTCTGAGTGAATTTAGAAAGTAGGTCACTGTTAGAAAGGGAACAATAATGCTAGTAATTATTAACAAATCGTTCAAAATTAAATAAGGGAAAGTTTCCACATCATTATGTAGACTGATAAGATATTTAGAATATATTTCAATTGTAATTTGTGGATCCAATTATGCCAGTCTTGAAAACAAACATTTATTTTAACCATTTTAAACTAAACAAGTATAGCGAATTAAAGCTCTTTTTGGCAAGCAGGTTTATTAGTTAAACCTTAAATTGAATTATTTCAATACTATGCTATAAATTATAATATAAAACATTTATGAAATGTTACTTTAAATTTGCACTTCAGAATATGTAAAGTGAGAGAAACAGTTAACACAACTTGTTTATCTCGCAGTTTTTAAAACCGCTCGGCTAGATATCCTCGATTTAGTTGCTGTGATGTTACAGAAGTGGAGTTATGCATTTACCATAAAGGCAAGCAATGGTTAAATATAATATAATACTTTGCATGATGTTTGCTTGTTGCAGAATGAGTGGAGGAAGATAGCAAGCTGAGAATACAATGATAAGCTAAAATTTTGTTCATTTGTTTTTGTGATGTATTTAGATAATTATTTGTCAAAAGGTTTTGTGTTACGCCTTGGAGTTATAAATCAACTTGCAATCAAAAACATGTGAAACATTCAACATAAAATATTCTTTATTCAAAAAAGGGCCCGAAATGATTCTTAAAATTCATGAGGTTATAGTAATAAAAAATTAATATTGAAAATATTTGTGTTACGCAATTGGAATATATAGGATCTAACTTTCTTTGACCACATAAACTAATTTATATCCTACTAATGAACCTGGCAACTTCTGGCACAGCCGTGAAATAATACCATCACAGAAGAAGGGTGAAAATAACCCTTTATTATTTTTTAACTATGAACAGAAAGGCAAGTACTTCGTGCTTTACTAATACACCGACAACTTGAGGTGGAACTTAAGAGTTGTTACACAAATCAATCCAAGTCTAAAAATAGTAGCGCTGAACTCGCACTTTAAGTTAATGGCTAACTAGGTAGATTCGACAAACTTACCCGGCGTATTAATTATTCAGATGGCCAAAACAGCGTATCGGCAACTCTGCGTAATAGCAACGTCAGAAACGAAGATTGCGCTGGCTAGCAAAAACACGCTCTAAATAAATTCCAAGATTCACCCGTTTAAATACTCACTTCACTTAACTTTAAATTAGCATCCTGGCGAGAAATGCGGGGGCGAAGTTGAGGAGTTCAGGAAAGGTAATAAAAACTTGAATAATTGGTTATTTGAACTAAGCGAAAACTCACAAACTAAGCATAATGATGCAATTTAAAGGATATTTCATTATAATTTCTGCTTATTTTTCTTTTAGAGCGTAAAATAAAAGTGCATCATGTGACAGGCAATTAAATACAAGTAGAAATGCCACGGCTTCTGTATTTTTCTCTTTTAGTTCATATATTGAGCTTTTTTGTCATTAGCATTTTATTTTTTGACTATATTTTGTGATATGGAAAGAAATATTACAACAGCAATCATCTGCGATAGGATTCATTCATTTTAATGCAGTGTATGATCTTTAAACGCGTGTATCGATCTATACAGATAATTTTTTATTATATTAGATGAAGAATAGAATGATTAGATTTGCGTTATTCAATGTATAGTTTTCTCCATTTCCTCACCTTTACTTTCGCAATTTTCTGAAACTGGAAATATTACTGAAATATACCATAACACATATGCATATAATAAGTTTCGTACAGCTGATTAGTGCAACTCAGACGGTGTAATGGTTAGGGGAGCCTGCTTCGATACCGAAGGGCCCGAGTTCGAAGAAAGCCCGCAAAAGGCACGGCTGTTAACATCTGTCCCTTCAAAAGCGGCAACGGTGGCCCAGCCATTAGGAGCTTCATAAAGTGGCCACCACTTCCGCCTTAGTAGTGGCCAAGCCTGAGTCCGCAAAGTGTCCGGAAAGGAGGAAAAAAAGTGTGGGTTGATTTTTCTTCTGGTACACGGAAAAAAAGTGCTGCATCTGCATTTGATTCATCATACAGATCACGAGCTTTGAAAATGCTCTTCATACATCATCGCTTCAGATATCACTTTAATATGAATGACAAAGTTTCTATACAATGTTATATTTCGAAGTATTTGGATCAGAAGATAACGCTCAAATATACAGTAAACACATATAAGTAAACTGTCTTTTTTTAATTTCACACTAATTTCAAAACTGTTTCTCAACAAAAATTAACCTTTATAAAATGCGATCAGTTATTTAACATTACGTATATACAAATACCTTCATTGTATATACGTAATGTTAAATAACTGATGCGTACTCATCTACCAGGATCATTGCAAACGTAAGTCATTTGGGAGCGAATGCACTCTGTAATGGCTAAATGGCAAAACAGTGCCAGAAACAACTTCAAGTAAAAAATATTTATGTATATAAATTCCTGTATTGATTAACTCCATAAACACAAGTCAAATTCCCACATTGCAACAGTAGTCAACAACTAATGGAGAATATAGTCATTACTCTTAAGTGCAGATTGTCCTTAAGCGCTTTGTTGTAATTAACTAACCTAATCAAACTGTGTCTACAGAACCTACCTATTGCTATAATCACAGAAGGCGATTTTAACTATGAAAGAGCTTCACATTTTAAACCCATGACTAGTTTAGAACTTTACTATTTAGTATTCATATAGCACTGTATGCTATGGGGCAGTAATGCGTCAACAAATATACATGAATTTATAATGAAGCAGCTATGTGAATTATTTCACAGTTTACAGACCCTTCATCGTGATGTTTGTTCATCGTTGGACTTCTTTTTCCTCGAATCAAATGTGTGACTTAGACATTTTTTCTCATTATCTATTATCAATATTAAACTTAAAAGTAAAACTGGAGCAACCTTTCTCTTTGTCTTGTTCTCAAGTATTTTAAAGATTGGAAAACATTAAACTTTTCCAACGATCGAAGAGCGGATGCTCGTTAAACAAGGTTTCTACTTCTGAACTAATCCATCATTTCTGCACTTGAAACTCTATTTTCGAGATCAAGGGACAAAATCTATCATTTATTTTGTTCTCGTGAGCGATGACGTGCTTCGACAATAAAGTGAAAGCTACCCTATATTGTGAGGAATAAAACAAAGCAGGGCTTACGAAACTGAAGTTTTATTGACGAATCGAGAAATGAGATCGATTAAATATATTTCTCAGCCTCAAGGCAAATGGGAGCAAATATTTGTGGGAAAAGACTTTTCATTATTTAGATTGAAACTTTACCTAGTCAGAAAGGAAAAAACTAAATCTTAGGAAGTAAGTTATCCTAAAATATTCAAGATTAAATTAGGATTATGAACAACAGAAGTTACGGGTAGCAATTATTTCTGTAATTACTACGTTTTACATTTTGCGTATTTTGTACTGCAAAATACGCAATCAAACGAAAACATCATAATTATGAATTGGACTTTAATGTATATTTGGAAATACATGATGATTTATTATTATATTATGTGGCAATTGGTTATTCAACAGAAAAATGCATAATATAATTGAAAAGCATAATTCATAAATAAGAGAAAATTCTGAGGTCAATGTGAACACTTCATTAGGAAGCGACGAAACTTTCGCGAAATAATCCTTCACATTTGAAGCTCTTCCCACGTTTAGCAATATCAACGGCGGAGGCTTTCTATGTTTTGTGCTCATTTCGCATCTCTTTGCTTTAAGCATTTAGGAAAGCTCCACAAGAACTGGTGAATACACATTTCGCGATGTTTTTCTATTTGATTTTCAAAACAAATTTAATGCATTTTTCGATTTTTAAGTGCGGTTACTTTTTAAGCTGAGCAAATTAGACGTAATAATAGTTTATAAATCTCTAAAGCGTATACATTTTCATTCTTTTTAAATAACATATCAGATTCCTATAATGCAAAATGCATTCAATTTGTATTAACTATGTACTGCTCCAACCTAGAATTTACAGCTAAATGTGTGGAACCTTAAGAACTGGTACGCGAATAATCGCTTAGTTCAGAAGATAGAAACGTAAACGTACAAAGGGTTAATTACCCTTTATTAGTCAAAGTAAATTTAACAGTTGACTCCTTCCTGGAGTTTACAGCAAAGCCACAACTTGGGCTTCAACTCAGGAATACTAAGAAATAAAACTTAACTAAAGAGATATAGCCGAAGCTATCAAGATTCTGCAAGAGTTGACCCCTTAACGCTAACTAAACGGCGAAGCTATCAAGGGCCTGAAATACGGCCGAGCGTAGAAATAGCTTTAGAGAGAGTAGCCTAAATGGCGAAAGCGCGGTGGTCAGAATCTCTCTGGCTCTCTAACGAAGTCAGTAGAACTTCAACTTTAAATACTTGCTCTTCCTTCATTTAGCCCACCAGCGGCAGAGCGGTAAAGTCGCTGAACACTGGTAGTTCGGTCCGAGGTTCGAATCCCGCGAACGGCCTGGCTGCATGGGTGTTTTCGTGATTTTCCCCATGTGTAACGTGTATGCGAGCCAGTTTCCTTTAGAAAGTCCTCCACGAAGGCATCCCTCCCCTTAGGCAGATAGCCCTAGTGTGCTTTGCTATAATTAAATACACACACATACACACATACACTTCCTTCATTTATGAAAACACGTTCTGGCAGGAAATTGTAAGCTGAAATTAAGAAGGATAGGAAAGTGACTTTAACTCAAAATTAACTGTTAAAAACTTAGGATAAATCTTACAACTATAGTATAACCAAATTATATTTTTATTTTTATTAAGATTTGTATGATTTCGTTAAAAAAATATATGTTTTTCCACTATATATATACAGGCAGGAGAAATTCAAGACACAGATATAAAATGAAGCTTTATGTTAATTCTATTATGTCTTTTCCAATGCAAGGTGGTTGGCAGTCCAAAGTCAAAGTTATCATGTAATTCAATGGCCTTCAACTTCTTTGTACAAAATATGGAAATTTTTGCGCCAGTCCCTTCAGCATACGTGCAAGAGCATGCTTTATATTCTAATTTCAAGGACTACACGAGTGGTTGTATAAAATGTTCCCGTATGGAAATGGAAAAAGGTCCTTGAAAAGGCACTTGATGGATTGTGAGAAACTGCATGCATGTGAGAGAATGGACCAGGATATACATGAAATAGGTCTGCAAAGACCTAAAAGTAACCAAAAGTATAATAGTAGGAATACGGAGTTTGTTTAAGGAGACTAGTGATGTATGCAGACAACAAAGTTATGATCAAAAATGTACCACAATCGACTCTTAGGACAGCTTAACGAAATACATAAATGGAGTCAGCCCAGGGTGCAAGCGAGTTAGCAGTAGCTACAGAAACTCAAACATCCCAACATATTATGAGTGGTAGGCTGCAAGAAGGAGAGCTATATATAAGGAAACCTTGATTTATATTCAGCTAACTCGGGATTTTAAAAACACGTTCGGTTTCAGTGGTTAAAAAATCACTGTGATTGAAGCATCATGGACGGGAATCTCATTCTCTTTACTGATGTTTCTCGATTTCGTTTGGAGAGTGATTTCAGACGTGTTATAATCTGGAGTGAGCAAAACACATGCAGAGAGCTTGAAAGCATCGGTGTAAAGATGGTTAAGTCATGGCATGAGCGGGGATCATTATGAATGACCCTACGGACCTACACATTTGTATCAGTGAAATTATGAATGTTGAAATATACAAAGATCAGCTTACTAATATTCAAATCTAATTGTTTAGGGATGCAACCAGTATTATCCTCTTCCTAATGGGCGATAATTTTCGTCTCGACTGCGCTGCTTTAGTGACTGGTTAGCTTAAAGGCGAAGCATTCAATGGATGTAGTCGCCCATGTATTCTTCGCTTAAATTCGATAGAACATGTATGGGACAAACTAGGACTCCGACTGGTTTCACCGAAGTCCCATCTCGCACTGCTAAGGAGCTGGAAGGAGCCATTCCCCGAGACTACACTTTGCCTGTAGAAATACCAGAAAAATCAAATACACATAAGATAAATTCTCTGTAATGATTGCATTTAGGCCAAGGATGACCACACACCTTATTGATTGTTTTCTAGATATGTCTAAAATGTTGTAACGCCAATGTTTCCTTGCTTTTGTTTACATCACGTTTTCTATGTGTATTTATTAAAATTTAACTTTTGCAGAAATAGGCAATTTTACGTTTTAATAGGGTATTATGCATGATAAAATATAGATCTTGTGAAAGTTCCTTTCAGCTTGAAAATAATTCCGGTTGAAGAGTATTTTAGTTATTCCTTTACTATTCTCCCTCCAGAGTATTATGTACCTCCATACTGAATAGCCGTTGCGTTTCATTTACGTTGTCATTTTTGGTATTTGGTCATATTTCAAGCATTTAACAGCAGACACATCAGTCTACATACACGGGTATTTTAGTGCGTAGAAGATAAAAGATGGTTTATTAAAGCATACAAAATTTTTAATTATGATACGTGTAAAATTATCTGCATGGCAGCATATAATCAATTGATGCGAGGGCATAAAGTTTCATATTTGAACATGAAAAATAATGAAAATACGTAAGAGCTATCAACAATGTTTATTTTATTGTACATTGAGAATATTCATCTTGCATTCATTTTAGGAAACTTTTAATCAGGTTGTTAATGTAGTCTGAAGCATGCTTTTTCTTTTGATTCTTTCTGAACTGAAGTCAATGTTTAATGGTTTTTAAATAAGCACTGAGTATTGACATAAATTATGAAATACTCATTATATTTTATTACTTTCTTTTGATAAATATTACTAATATATCTTGAAATGGGATCTAAATCACAAAATGTAGCTTAATATTTATGAAATTTAACACTTAGTTTTTCATTGCAGATGAACTGAAAACATAATAAGTTTTCCATAATAACAAGATAAAATTTATTTCGCAATTTATTAGCACTTCCAATGCAACCGAAACACAGTGTGAGCGAAATATTTACAAGCTTAAGATTCACAACAGAAATAAATTATCCTATACTTAATGGTACGTTACTTTCAAGTGCCTTTTTGGGCATTTACAAATTCTAACTGGTAAATAATTAGCAAACTCAGCACTTGTTGTGCATAAGCAGACCTCCTAAGGATTACTGAATTGAACCAACAACGGAAGACAGTCTCATTAAGGTAACCGACCTCGTTCAAAGAAACGACTTTGGCTAAAACTCTCAGTTGTTTTTTATTTCACATTTTTAAAGGCTACACTCTTAGCTATCAAAAACAACTTTTATTTTCTTGATATGTTTATAAGTGGAGATATATCAGTTTTTCTGAGGGACGACAAACCGGAAGTTATTGTTTACCACAGCGGAAGTGAATGTTTAAAGGGCAAATTAAAAATGCAGTTTTCGCCTCTTTTTTATGTTATTTATTCACTAAATAATTTTAAACATTTCAATTAGTCTAGGGCAGCGGTTCTCAACCTTTTAACTAACGCGTACCATCTAAACAAACATTGAAATCTTTAGTACCGCTACTACAATTTAAAATGATTATTGTTCAATTTTTCAACAGAAATATTTAAAAAAAAGTATATTTTCTCATTTGCGCAAACTATTGGCTATTTGTATTAAATATGCACATAAAATACACATAAAATATTAGATTAAAAATTTGTTATCATTTTGATTATCAAAATTTAAGTTATAATACTTTAATTCTAAAATTTAGTATGAAATATGGACCTGTTTAAGAGAGATCAATTTCTTTATGTTTGGTCTTATTTAACTTAACCGTAAATTAGGATCCACTTTTAATTTTGTTCAGCATTTATTTTTAAAATATAACATCATAGAAAATTCTTGTTCACACAAGGATGGGCCACTCGGGGGCACATATATACTATATATGAATGAACTCATGATGTATAAACAAAAATATGTGTATCAAGAATTAATTAGCCGGGAATAAATTATGTCTTGTGATCGGTTACATTTGACGTGTCATCTTTGTGTCTACGCACAAAAGACTTCTCAAAGTTGTTACAACGTCACCTTCCCTAATCCATTGCAGCTATCGCCCATGACGTTGTAACAGTTTAGAGAAGGCTTTTCAGCGTAGATAAAAAGATTACACTTACGAAGAGACGTATCCGAAGACAAGATATAATTTATTACTGGATAACTTATTCTTGATACACATATGCTTATTCACACATCAGCAGGGACTCAATAGGCAACCTACAATTCTTGGAAGCTAAACTTTTCAGACAATGGACGATAAACAGGAATTAGCATGGCAAGGCAAAATGGGAAAGTGGGTACTTATCCAGTATGGAGGTTTAGCTAAAGAAAGTAGATTCAGTTCTGGAAACTGAAATCTTAATCTATGATTGGATAAAACAAATGCCTGCATTAAGCTTTATGTACGGTTGTAGGAGACTGTTTAAATTTTAAATGATGCAGTTTAGATTGTATGTTACGAAAAGTTACTAGTTTTAAGAGAGGAAGGGGATGTAGCCAATTTAAAATGTGGAATAAAAGGGACTACTGCTAAGTTAAAGTTAGAAATTTGTTTTAAGTTTTTACATCTTACATATATATATCTTCAAATGTTTAATTATGGTGCAAAGAAAACCTCTTGAAGCAGTTCTCCTGAGAGGCCGTCTATTGGCATGCACACTATATAAAGTATTTGTCCCGCCTTCTTAGCATGCCTTCGTAGTGTAGAGGTCTGCACGATGGGCACGTATTACAGTGGTCCATGGGTTGAATCCCGTCGAGGGCGTTGCTCAGTTTTTATCACTCCTTTGAAAATAACCTAATGTCTCTACTACTAAACTAATTCTCCGCAGTTAGTTTGTTATAAATGTAATATGAGTAAGACCTAGTGAATTGCAGGGCTTTACACATAAAGTGCTCAACATTCAGTGTAAAACAATGAATCCATTTTGCTGGTAAGAAAGTAGTCATCATAATTCGTAGGCCAGAGGCTTCATGAATCATATTCACTACATATTTAGAGTTGTTTTTAATTAATTAACAGTAACATTATATAATTTACAATTAACAGTAATAATTATATATTGAGAACTCTTGAATTATTGTAAATTTTAACCCTCATATAAAAATATTACGAAACACATAATTAAAATAGAAATACATTTATTGCTGCGCTTTTGACTTCGCAGTTGAAATTGCGAAGAACAGGATAATATATTCGTTTCCTTAATTAAGAGGAGCAGTTTATCTAAGCTAGCTACATCAATAGCAACTATAGAATATCTTTTAATCAAGATAACTAAAATTGCACAAACCCTCTACTCGATTTGAAATTTTTTA
Source organism: Stegodyphus dumicola (assembly GCF_044657685.1). Classification (NCBI taxonomy): domain Eukaryota; kingdom Metazoa; phylum Arthropoda; class Arachnida; order Araneae; family Eresidae; genus Stegodyphus; species Stegodyphus dumicola. The sequence goes on from NC_140780.1 coordinate 138,463,653, forward strand.
ACACTGACAAGTTGTATTTTTAAAATGCTAAAATAATTTATTGCCAAGCTTATATGTCTGGAGCTATGTAGTTACATAAAAGCGTAAGAAGTCAGTTTTATTTTTGTGTTTCTCGTTTGTTTCTTAAATCTTTATTTCCAACAGGAAAGAGCAAAAGTAGTTCATAGATCATGACATTTTCCCCTTCCTACTATTTTATGATTGAGGTTACTAAAATAGGTTATCCTCTTATGTTAAATTCTATATTTTTGATGCCAATTCAGAACTATAATCGATGAAGTAAGAAGAACTGCACTTGATCATGAGTGCTTTCTCTTCACCGTGTCTGGACCAGCTGTTATTTCTCAATGAATTATCTTCCGTGGTGTCACAATAAAATAATAGAATATTGAGATCTCGCGCTATTCAGCATTCTATGTATCAAGCTCGTTTCTTTGACTATTTTGCCATAAGTATGGTGAAAGAACGTCCCGCTTTACAACCTATATTTCAATATCAGATCTCTAGTTCTTTCTTTTCTTCGTTTTGATCAAACGTTACTAGCTTTATTTTTGTTAAAACTTCTTTTATAATTTATTTGGAGGAGCAAAGTACTGCTACGCACTCTTTCTAGGTCTCTGTTATAAAATACTCAGAACTATCTGCATCTGAAGAAGCGAAAAAATCTATCATTTTTTCTCCCAGTTTATTATAGTTATTGCCGAAACTATACGTCACGAAATATAACCAAAAAGTGTAAAACGTCTTAATTGAAGCTGGTATTCAGATATTGATAAGTTTGATGGATATATTATTTTGTAAATTCTTAGTCTTTTTGCCAAGAATATTTGAAAAAAAGATATTTCCATGATAGAAAATTCTACGCATTGTTTTTCTAATCCAGTTTTTATTATATGTGCTACATAAACGAACTCTCTGTGTTACTAAAATAGTGTATTGTTTGTTCTGTGAATGTATGATGATCAAATAACGAATATAAAAATGCCATTAGCATGCTTGAGAATGATATTTTTTACCACAGTTGCAACCGAAAAGAGTGGCATTTTATGGTTTGTGGATTATTTTTCCATACAGTTCGTGCTGTTCTCAAATGCTATTGATTCTGAAAACATCTGGAAAAAATTATTGTTTATTATGTGAATCATAAACTCATATTACCATTTTATTTTATTTTTATTGTCAGGTATTTAAAAAGCAAGCAAAATAAATTAGAGAGAATGCAAATGGTATATCAAAGCGTAAAAACTGAAAAGGAAAGAAGCAGTCTTCTTCAGTTACAGAAAAAAGACTGGAGAACATTTCTGTAGATTAAAGAAATATTTGGTGTTACAGAGCTTTATTGTTCTATGAATGTACTTCGCAAAAAGTTTCGCAAAATATCTTAAGTACGCTATTTTCTGGCATATGATATTTGATGATTTCTATTATCTGAGAATGTTCTAGATAAATTACGTAAATGTACCATATGAAATCGGATATTTTGTATTTCTAACGTAGAGAAATAAGCCTTTATTTGTGTTACAAACATATTTTATATACTTAAGATGCTCAAAAGCAGGTGGTAGGACTTAAAAACAAATCCGTCGATAATTATAAATAATTTTATGGTACCCTCGTATTAACGCAACGAATTTCATGTAATTTCGAGACTTTTTAACAAGCGAAGAGAAAAAAGTTACTTATTGGGTGGAAGTCGGTAGTTTTCACTACTATTTTTAAAAAGATTCCGTAATTTTCGATATTTATCGTAAACCAGAACATATTATCAACACATGAAAATAAAACATTCATGAGCAATTTAAAATTCAAATGTTGATTATTAGATAAGGGTTACGTAATACATTAAAAATTAATAAGCTTACATTCTTCTGCAAAATTTATCATTTTAGCACTAATCTTCCCTTCAAGTACACCGCCATCTGTTATTACTAAAAAGGCAATAAAGAATTGTAATCAGTCAGGATCGCACACATCTTGGTAACAAAAGCATCTTCTCTTGCTCCTTTTAGAAATTTTGAGGCAAAATTCTATAGTCCTACAGAAATTTCACCTCAGTTTCTTCTATTCCCTGAAAAACTCCCCCCATACTTTAAAATTAAATTTAAGTCAACAAATATCACGATTATGCTTATAAAAACTATTTCAATTTAGAATACAATAAAAAAGAATGCATACGAGAATAGCGACCTTGGCTGAAGGATTGTTAAGGGTATGGACGCTTGAAGAAGGTGAGTTGAACGCGTGGTTGCCAGAAATTTGCACATTCTGAAAATTTGTAGGCTTCTACAAAAGTGTTTGTGATAACACGTAAGTATCTATTTTATTTCCAATTAAAATGTGAACAATTTAAAACATTCTTACTTATTTTAGACAAAGATAGCAGCATAGCTACCAGTTACTTAAAAGCAAATACCAGCATCATGATTCCAATTAAGGCAAGTGTAGACCATTATAACACCAACACACACAGAAAACAAAAAAAGTAAAAGCAGTAAGACTGATTGAATCGTGTATTAACGAGGCGATGACAGAAATTCCAAAGTCGGCTTATTGAGAGCGTTCTCGCAGCTTTCAGTTCAATAAACATCCCGACCCCCAACTATTTAATACAATGTAAACTACCCTTTATAAACTAACAACATATAAAATCCAGTTCTCAAATCTGCTCTCACTACATAATATCTAATTACAGTATCTCGAATCGACATATTTGAATTTTAATCTTAAATATATACATGAATTCAAAGTTCTTTACGCAACGGATAATAATACAAATTAAAAACGTTTTTTACAACAAAAGGTGAATTTTTTTTTAATTCACTTTGTCTACTGGAAGAAAACATACTTTCTATACGCATCTTTTCCAGATATGACGTTTGTGGATTTCTATCATTTGAGAACGTTGTAGATAAATTAAGTAAATGCACGATATTAGGTTGAAGACAGACTATTATACTTCCAGCATTTGTGTTACAAAGTACTATATATGCTGAAGGTGCTTAAGCAGTTGGTAGAACTTACAAATAAATACGCAGAAAATTATAAAATAGTAGGTGCAATTTAAAACATTGTACTTATTTTAGAGAAACACTATGGCAATAGTTATTTAAAAACAAATGATAGAACTATTGCCCCAGTTAAGCCGAGTGTAGAGCATTACCACGTCAATACGTAAAACCGTAATATTAATTGAACTGTGACGTAACGAGGCGCCAGCGAAAATTCCGGCGAGAGACCTAGAGGTAACGTTGCTGAACGCTGTTAGTTCGTTCCGAGGTTCGAATCCCTGCGAAGGGGCTGGCTGCATAGGGATTTTGGTGGTTTTCCAAATGTGTAATGTATATACGAACCAGTTTTCCTTAAAACGCCTTCCACGAAGGCCCCATTTCCCTTAGGCAGATAACCCTCGAATGTTTTTCCGTAACCATATAAACCAAATTTGGCATATTGACAACACTCATGCGGGTTTCAAGATGTAAACAGCAGGTATGAAGATTTTATTATTAGGTGTTTTTATTAATATCAGACCCTTCTTTCATATTAAATTGGCGTAGGCTTTAAGTAACACTAAATATTCTGAAATATAAACTCAAATGGTTATCTCTTTTTCAGGAAACAGAATACATAATAAATCATTGTTCTGAAATATACGTTCCTTTATTTAAAACTAACTGCAAATTAGGTAGCATCTATTACATATATTTATAACGTCCATGAACTAAAATACTTGAAACTGCTTGTCCTAAAATTCTAGCAGCTGATCACAGAAGTTACGCACAGTGGTTGGCTAGTCATAGCTTGGTACTACTTAATTACTAATACACGAAACAAGATTCAAACTTAAAAATCTAAACTTTATTAGTCACGACTAAGCGTAACAGGACTAAGAAAATGGAAGCAAACGAAAATATACCAGTTATCCTCGACTGTCAACAGCAACTGCATGATGGTATGCTTAAATTAATTACAAATGCTACTCAGATCTACAACACACAAGGCGGAAAGAGAAACTAACAAACTCTATAAGCTGGTATCACAGATGAATTTATTTCAGGCGAACAATTGTTTCACACAGTTTTTCTGCCTGCTTTACCATTGAAAGAAAGATGCACGATATTCCTTTATTCTGCAAAACATTATGAGATATTCGTTTTCAAAAACAAATCAGCTATCAGCATCGAATCGCCAGTCATCAATAATAACTTTTATTGGAGAACTAGTTTCCTGTTTATACGGTAACTCAAAACGATCCTTGTTTCGCGAGTGTTTCCGCTTTCGTGTTGTTAACACCACAAGATCATTGATCAAGGGAATTTCGAAGCCTTTCAAAATTCATGATATGTAACCCCTTCAAAATTGATTCTGGCTCTTTTCGATCTCAAAATTTGCTAAATTAAGTCCTTCAGTGCTTTTAACCTTTAGACACTAAATCTTTACTTCTTTGCGAAACCTCTTTTTGATGATAATACTAATCTTTGATGATGTGGGGATAAAGGCGTCAAGCCTAAGTGCCTCGTAAATGAACTCTTCCTTGGTCCTTGGTCCAAAGCGATCCGCGTTGATTGGCTCTTTCGTATCGTGTGACAAAGCAGAACATTTTTTTCTAAAGAGTTTTCCTTGGAAATGTTTTGAACGTGTGATATGGCCATAACACTTACTGAGCTCCGCCACAATAATGTCGAAAGGTCTCTCAGCAGCCAGCAGCCGTATGAAAGGGGTCTAGTAATACTACAGACCTGGTTTGGGTTCGATCCCAGGCGAACGGTCAAGAAAGTGGGCGCATTCCCGGCCCCCCCTAGCCTATAAAATCGGCCACATGGCCAAAAAGGGGACAGGCCCGTCCAACACAGAAACGAGGCAGCAATCGAGTCGGCCGTGTTCAAAACTCACAATATATAAAAGGAATTACTAATTATATAAGAATAACTTAATCTTAAAAGCAACCGAGAAACCAGGCCCGAGCCCTGAGTAACAAAAAAGGTTAAATAATGAAATATAATAAACGAAAAATACAAGTTCAAATGGGTGCAAGCCAACAATAAAAACATGAAACACTCATTCACACCAAAAAAACAACTAAGGAAAATAATAAATTCACAAAGTTAGTAATCTATAACCGAAACAAAACAACACATAACCATTCATTCATCAAACAAACATTAAATCACACATATAAAATCTTCTTCCTTTAAAATCTCGATCAGCCTTCATATCAATATCATCTACTGTCATTATTAATTGCTTCAATGTTAATTAGCTTTCAATTCCAATTTTTTCTTTGTTGCCATTAACAATCTTCATTACTTCTTGTGCAAATTCTTGAAATCTCTTGCTGCTTATTATCAAATCTTCAATTTTCTTAATTCCTTACTTAACCCTCACACCCTGGGGAAGGAGACAGGACTCGACGAAGGGTTCTGCGTCTCCAAGTTGGTTACAAATGAGGCATTTACCATTGCCCTGGAGATGAAATCTCCGTAAATAAAAAGGCAGTGGTGTAGTGGTGTAGTGGTGTATTTAAATACGGCAAAGCATATGAGGGCTATCTGCCTAAGGGGAGGGATGCCTTCGTGGAGGACTTTCTAAGGGAAACTGGCTCGTATACACGTTACACATGGTGAAAACCACGAAAACGCCCATGCAGCCAGGCCGGTAAATGAAAAGAAAACCTTCCATGACTAGCTATAATTTGATTTACATCAATATTCATATAAGATCTCATTCTATTTGATATTCCTATAACTTTCAGATACTTGTTCCTTTTTGTAGAAGTTTCTCAGTCCTGTTTCCATCTATTATAATAATAATTTTTCATAACAGAAATCATTTTTCTTCTAGCAGGTCTCACATTTAAATATTCAAGTCCATCCCCCAGGGCAGCCTCCTTTGCCAGTGCGTCCGCCCTCTCATTACCAGGATGTCCAATATGTTCCTTAATCCAATGCAAATATATAGAGTGTTTTCCGTTCGCTTTTGCAGCCCAGGCGAACGGTATGGTTGTATGAATAGTTTTTGTTTGGTTAATTTTTTCCCACATGTGTAACATGAATATAAGCCAGTTTCTTCAGAAGTTCTCTACGAAGGCATCCTTCCTCTTACATAGCCCTCATAATTTTGCCAAGTAATTAGTTAAATAATCTGGTCTAACTTAGTTTGAAACAATGCTACATGCCGTAAAATTTGCAGAAACCCCTGATCTGAGCGAGTATCATGACGAGATAAAGAATAAAAAACGGAATTAAGCTGACTTTTGTAAAACATAAATGGTAAATATTATTCGCTACGCTTTTGTTGAATCTGTCATTATTTTAGAGTGCATACAAAGGAAAATATCGGAGTAAATTTTAAACAGAGAAACAGTGATTCATAAAATTAACACTAATAAAAGCATACTTTATATATTACGCACAGGTTTATAAATAGTAAAATTTTAAAATTATAAAGGGTTTAGTTTATGTAATTACGGCAAAGCCTCGAAGGCCATACGCCTAAGGAGAGGGATGCCTTCGTGGGGAACTTTCTAAGCGGAACTGACTCGTATACAAGTTACACATGGGGGAAAAGCTGCAAAAGCGCTCATGCAGCCATCCTACACGCGGGATTCGAGCCCTGGACCTAACTAATAGTATTTAGCAACTGTAACGCTCGGCCACTGGTGAGGGAAAATGCTTAATAATCAGATTTTCTAGGAAATGATGAACTCATCTTCATATTCATTCAACAAGACAATTAGAGACAGTTCGCTATTTATGCAATAACTAAGACTTGGATTATGTATTTAAAGTAATATATGACATACTTTCGTAATGTACACTTCACATATTGGTATATGTCGAGTTCTGCAACGTTTAATCAGATTTCGTTCTTTATATAAGCATCGCGTTTCTTGATGATAAATTTTTATTTCTTTTGTTTGATCACTGTAAGGCACGTCACACTGATAAGAAGTAATGTAAGGGACTGAAAAGTTTCTGTCTTAATGGAATTTTTAAGAAAACGTGACTGATCACATTTTGAGATTTCGGTGCATATAATTTAAACTGATCTTCATATTAGGTTTCTTAGTGACATATCATGTATATAAAAATTGCTTTCCTGAAATAAATTACTCCTTTAAACTCATTCATTCCCGTCAGATTTCACTTTCTGCTGATTTTTTTGTTTTCAACAGCAGGTGATATCTTTTTGTAGTGTAATCTTTTCACTTTGAGTTGCCACAACGGGTCATAACTTTTCTGTTTAAGTAATGTGTTTTAGAACCCTCGTTTTTACCTTGACGTAGGACTCACATTCATTTTTAAAGCATTTATGTAAATAATTTAATATGTGTATAAAGTTTTCTTTGCTTTTTGATTCATTTTATGACGGCAAAGTCTCTAACAAATTTAACTGCTTTATCATGAAAGTGAAATGTACGCTATATAGGAAAGAAAACCAAAAATTAAAGTAAAATTACAGACTTACTTTGGTTTTATAGAAATCTTTGCAGGAAAAATCTACTAGAAACATTGTGCTCGACAGTAATAGTTTTCTCTTTGAAGAAGAGAGAACATTAACCCTGAAAGTGGATCAAACTAGCGTCAGTTTTAGATTAATGTTTCACTTGCTTTGATTTTCCTGCTTTAGAAAATATCTGCCAAAAATTAAAGATCTAAACTTAGTCAGACACTTACCGAAGCAGTACCGCCCAGACGAGAAAGTGGTTAGTGATTCTGACTGCAGTACCGAAGAGCCCAGGTGAGAACCCCGGAGAAAATGTAATTTGTTTGACCCTTCAAGAGGAGGCAATGCTGGCCCACTATTAGGTGACTCCATAATAAAGTGGCCACTGCTTCTGGTTTTAACAATGGCAAACGCCTATAAACGTCTAGAGCCCACCATTGGAATTAAATAAATTACTAAGCAGTAAATTCAAAGTGTTTATTCAATTTATATATAAACCGAACAAATGATTCTCTGAAATCTTTCTCTCACGACAGTTTAGGACACTTGAATTCCAATTATATAGGAAGTGAGAAAATTTTTAGCGCATGTAAAATCATCAAAAGAATTCTTCTTAAACACTACTTCACATTATATTTATTTTTTATAACATTAAGAAAATCCTGGTTTTTTTCCTTGCTAACTAAAAATACATAATTTAACAATGAACTTACGCTGCTAAAAATACTAGCCGTACAGAGACTAAAATGAACGGAATTGTAGAAGTAGCTAAGACACTGCAAATAAAAATATTTGCAAGCGCGTAACATTAGTCAGAGACCTAATGGAGGAGTTTAAGTGCATAATAGCCTGGTTGGATGCAGTTTTTCCCCTACCATGTGGGACTGCAGGAACTGTATTGCCTTAAAATTTGATACTATTTTTCCTGGAGTTCGTATATATTCATCAATATTCACTTATCGTGTAGGAAAGGGTGGGTCTGGGTCATAATCCCGACAGCCGAAATCCCGACAAGCCAGAATCCCGTCCAAAACCCCGACAGGGCCGAAATCCCGACAACCCAAAGTCCCGACACGGTCAAAATCACGACAAGCCAGAATCCCGACAGGTTCAGAATCCCGAGTGTCCAGAATCCCGACAGGGTCGAAATCCTGACTGTCCAAAATCCCGACAAGTTAATATCTAAATACAAACACTCAATTTAGCTTAATAAAATACAATTTTTAACTAACTATTACATATTACTAATTAAAAGTTTAAATCAAAAAATCATAAAAATTATATCATTACTTAAATAATTTTTAACAAATTGAAATGACCGTTAAAATTTGAAATGAAGATTTATAAAATTCTTTTTATTAAGAAAAAGAAAACATCACTTACACATGCAAAAAACATATTTACAGTGACACATTGTGAGTGATAGCACGAAGATATTCCATCACAGGTCGATTATCACGATCGTCCGCAACAGTCATAATTCTCCTTTCTCTGTCATCATCTACCTTCCTACGTTTTGCTTGTTGTTCTCCGCGAAGAATGCATTCAACTTGGTATTCCACATGCTCCTGTTCTTTTTGAAATCCTTCTATGATGTTATAAACACCAACATGGCCCGTCCAATTAAGGTCTCCCATCTTCTGTGCCAATCCTCGACAGCATTTTGAGTGCGCGGAGCATTTATAGCTGCCTTTTCTAGATCACTAATGATTCTAGATGGCCTCAGTTCAATATTATTTTCTTCAGCGAAATCAATTAAATCTTGGAATAATTTTTTGTAATTTTCTTCAGATTTGCTAGTCATCAAAGCATATACTAGTTGCAGCTGTGGAAGTATGTTAAGGGGTCATTAGACCTTATTGGGATTTCGCCCGTGTCGGTATTTTGACCCTGTCGGGATATTGGACAATCGGGATTTCGACCCTGTCGGGATTTTGGCTTGTCGGGATTTCGACCCTGTCGGGATTTTGGTTTGTCGGGATTTTGGCTTGTCGGGATTCCGTCTGTCGGGATTCTGGCTTATCGGGATTTCGGCTGTCGGGATTATGTCCGGATACCGGAAAGGGTCTACTTCGAGAAATGACTATATTTTATATAGGAAACATGAACACTGTACAGCGATATTTATCTTATTGGTTGTGAGGAATTCAGATCACAAGTACAAGTGGTGACTAAGGACGAGTTTTTATTACATTAGAATAATGGCATTTAGTGATCCTCATTCAACTGCGAGTAAGATTGGATGTGATGTGCTATGCTCAGGACGTCCAGCAAGGTGTCTATAATAACAACCACATCACACTTTCATGGTACTGGGTTACAAGGTTGACTGCCAGAAATAAATATTCCATTTACTCTATGCCACCGACTCTCAAAATCTATGATGGTGTACATCCAGGCGGCTATAGAGATTGAATGGAGAAATATCTGATAAACACTCGACGATAAATCTGACGACAATAATGGCGATAAATCTCACTTTTTTCTCGGAAGCTAATGGTGGAAGATTATGCTAGGGGCAATGTGACCAGCGCTATCTACAAGCTTTTGTGAGAGAACGTCATACAGGTCTTCTGTTGCTGGAATGTTTGTGCAGGATGGCATATGTATTCTGGGTAGAAAAGCCTCCTTAGGCTTCTTACTTGCTCTAACGAAAGCTTAGACTTATGGTAATTTGGTCGTGCAACCAGTAGTTTAGCTATACCCATAAGGTATCCTACGCCCCGTTTTCCCGTATCGAAAAACAAGTCTACGTGCAGCTCCTGCTACTTTGAATAACCACAGTGCACTTTACATGTTATTATGGGTTGCACAATTTTCGTACTTGTCACTTTGCAAAACAAAACCGGTTTAACAACTCAATAGGTAACTCTTTGACTGTCAGACTCTCAAGCGCTAGCAGCATAGCAAAACGTTTCTAAGACAATGATTAACAATGCATTAAAACATTCACGCCATGTCTATGTTTTCAGAATATTCTACCTACCCTTTTTTTAATTTTTTAAAATTTTTATTTACTGATTTATTAACTTCTTATCCCTCCCCATTATGATTTTGATAATTATCTTAATTCAGCTTTTAGCTTGTTCAAAAGTTGCTTATAAGAGAGCAGGATACGAAATCCAATTAATTCAACCTTCTGAACACTTGCTTCCAAACAAGGGAACGAACTGTATATATACAGTCATTTTTTTTTTTTTTTTTTTTTTTTTTTTTTTTTTGCTTTAAACAGTTAAATCTAGTAGCCTTGCAGTTCGCAACTAAACGTTTGAAAGACCATGAAAGTTCTAGAAAGTAAAAAATAAAATCGACTTAATCAGATTAAGCTTAAATGTACACAAAAGTATACGTTTACTAAAATTATCTATTTTTATACACCATGTTTTTATCCTCAAAAGTAATGTCTCTGAAATTTGAGAATAAATCTTCACTTAGCTGAATGATTTTGAATCTCATTTCAAGCACACGTACACATTCAATAGTTTTCTGAAAAACGTTATTTTATTAGCTGTTATTTACACATAAGAAAAATTGTTTAGATCTAATAATTAGTTATCTGTCATTACAGAACTGCCAATTAAAGGAGCATTTCTTGTTAAAAATAGTTTGAAGATAAACTGTAAATCATTGTATTATAATATCATGTATCATATGAAAATGAAGGTATATTTATTTAGCGATTTGTCAGGAGCACTTGCTTTGATTTAGAACTCAAATTTCGTGTGTGTACCTTCCATTAGCCTAAATTGGTATGCTAATACTGTCTTTCTTCGTGGCATATTTTTCGCTACTTAGAAAAACCCTTTTTTTAAACCCCGAGTGTTTTTCAAAGCTTTTGTAATCCAGAATAGAAATTTCATGGCTTTCTTCATATTAAGTGTACCTTCTCACGGCGATTGAACTAATGGCATTTAATGCGTTTTTGCGGGTACTCGTTTTAGTTAATGGAGAAACCATGTCGATACTGGCTTTTCAACTTTCCTCAAATACTTTAGTTCCACTACTAGAAAGACGGAATTGTTAGCTTGATTCAGAGCAAAGGAAGAGAAGGGCTGCTTATGTTTCTACCGTTACCTCGTTTCTCTTCCGTGGCACTTACTTCACTGAGTTTAAAACCGAACCTCTTCCTATTATGCGGATCAATAAGCATCTGAACGATTAAAGAAAGAAGTTGGAAAGGAATTTTAAAAGAATAGCACCGGAATATAAAATCCCTCTCACTAGACTGATCAGAAAAGTTTATCAAGTGTAAAGCGGAACTTCAGTGAGGGCAGGGAGTAGTTTGAAAATTTGTATCTTTCCAAAGAGTATGACTCAACAAGGTTTCAAATCTTTTTCATTCCGTTTCTAACCGGTCGTTTCCTATTTTCATTAACGATATCTCTCAGGCAGAAAAACAATGTAAATCAAATCAGCGGAGATTTTGAGAAAGAAAATACTTTCGTTTCAAAGTCTTAAATACATTTTTCAAATCGTAAATATTTCCCAAAAGCCCTTAGAGCTATATAATCCGAACTATTTTCCGAAACTATATAACATCGCCTTCGATTATCAGTCTAAGGTTTCAGTGAAGAAATCTCTGATCATCCTAATATTGTCTGATAAACTAAAATTACCGAGTTTTATATGGACATTATAATGGTTCTATTTAGAAACATACAATAATTACAGAAGTTGAGCATTGATTCATAGAATATTTTCCGTGATAATTCAACCTGACTGGAAGCGCAATTGCTATACTAACACGAAGACGCGTCAGGGGTAAGAAGAGTCCGGGGAATTTGAAAATACTTTTTAATAAGAAATACATTGTTTTAAAGGGATATAAACATTTCAAAAAGTTATTCAAGCTAGTTTTATTACCAGTATATATTGTTTTCTGTTAAAATTGACAAGTAATTTTTAAACTAACTTATTTTTTTTTCTTTTTTAATTACAAGAGTAATTTAATCTTACATATTAAATATGATTGCATTTGCTACAAAATATCATACACTTGGAAAGAAATATTACGGATATTTTGAAAGAGTTGCTTATAAATTTATTTGGTTGCGAATTAAAGTAATTTAAGTGGTAATTGAAAATAAATGCGAAATAAGAACATTCTGTGCAGAATGATACTCCTAAAGATGTTATTGCGTGTTGTATTAGTTCTCCTAAAAATGCTGATACTTTTTTTTATTGTTCGAATTTCAATAGTATTTCAATTTATCCTTTTGAACATGAGCTTTTAAGGGTCGAAGACAGATCTATAAAAAAGATTCAAGGTAAGGTAGCCTTGAGGAACAAATAGAATAACAATTTTCTTTTCAATCATTCCTAACGTTAAAGTTAGAAAATCGCTTATTTTATTGAGGTTGTAGGGTTTATATTTATTTTAACTAACATTTATTTTAAGTTTAAACTACCTTTCCTGTCAAGCCTTACTTTCCCCTGGAACTGCCAATGCCAGGGTATGTAAATTTTAGTAGAACGCGCAAGGATTCAAATTATCAGCGGAAGTATTCTGAGTTAAATAGAAAGGAAACGAGTTCAAGGTGTGCTGTTCTTACTTCACGAGCGCGGAGGTAGTTAGCCAGAAATTGAAGAACCCCGCGTTTCGGCCTGTGTGCTAGCCTGGAAGTATTGTTAATCGTTCAACGTGATCTTCAAGTTTGCTGAATTAGCAGCGGTATTGTAAAACGTGGTGAGGTTAGTTACTTTTAGAGAGCCTCGTAGTTAGAGTCTTGTCTTTAGTTTCTTTTCAGGTTATTATTTTTATTTGACCGCCGAGTTGGCGCAGTTTTTGAGCGTCAAGAGCACGCACTTGTAATTTATTACGTTGAATAAAAAGGGACTTAAACCCTTAACAAGACTCTGTCTTTTATCCAGTTTTCACAGTCACCTCTTGGTTGCGTGCAAGTTGGAGGCGCGCAACGCTACATTGGCGCCCGAACACTTATCGAACTGAAATGGCCGAAAATTGGATGGAAACCGCTGGACAACACCAAGAAATGACAAGCCAATTGGAAGGATTTGGATACCTGGTCCAGACTCTGAGAGCGTCAATCAAGCCAAACGTCAATTTCGACGGAAAAATTTCGGTGGCGATATTTCTAGAAGGCCTAGAAAATCACTTTCAGCTCTACCCTGTGCCGGAAAGACAAAATTTGCCATCGCCACATCCGCACTAAGCGGACAGGCCGCGCTATGGTGGAAAAATATAGGCAAATTTTTATTAGGGGAATTTGGAAGCCAGACATATACATTTGAAAATTTCAAAAAATCGTTAGTAAAGGCCTTCCCCATAGTGAAAGATCGAGCAAGGCTGGAAGCCGAACTATATAGTTTCTATCAACGGGATATAGAAGAATTGACGGACTTTATTCTACGAAAAAATTAAGCTGACGGATATGCTGTATGGGAAGAAACCCGATGCGGAGATTATTGAAATAATCTTACCAAGAATGTTACCCGCTGTTCAAGACTACTTCGAAATTAGAAACTCAAGCACATTGCAGGAGCCCTTCGAATTGGCGGTGAAGTTTCAAAATCGCAGAATAGCGGAAAAAGCTAGAGGAGCAAGGTATTCTCAAAGTACCCGAAGGAAATCTTCAAATGAGGAAACCAGAAATGGAAATCGCTCTTATGGGGGAAAGAGCTATCAAGCTAACTCATCGAAACTCGAAGGTCAAGGCCCAAAAAGAAAATTCGAAAATAAACATCCGCGTACCCAGAAGGCACAGATTGAAAGGAAAGCTTTAAACGAGTAGAGGGACCTGTGAAAGAGAGGGTCCAGACCCCGGAAGTTTTAAAAAAAACCCTCAAAAAGACATTTAAATACGGTTATCGCTAAAAACTCACATCTACCAATTATACAAGTCCTGGTTGGCGATGTACCAGTAGAAGCCCTCATCGATACAGGAGCAGAAGGGAATTTTATGAGCGAAAATTTCTTCAAAAAGAATTTTTATAGGGTACGATTATTTAAAACCAAAAATACGGAAATTATAGCGGCGCAAGGAAAAACATGTCACTGCATCGGGAAATTATCATTAAACATACAGGTAAAAGAGGAAAGCCTCAAAGAATTAATTTTTGTAGTAAAACATTTGCAAAATCCTCTTATTTTAGGTATGCAGTTTTTAAGGGCCGCGAGGGCCAAATTGAATTTTCAGGACAGTTCTATTGTGCTGGAGATGGACCAGAGGGTGGTGGAACCTGTGGAGACACCGCAAGTGGACCTTAGCCACCTGAATGACCATGAAAGGCAAGGCATCCAGCAAGTGGTGAGTAATTTTGCTAAATTGTTTTCAGAAAAACCGGGAAATTGTCAGATAGACACGCATAAGATACAAGAAACTGCTGAAAAACCTTGTAGGACTAAACCTTATCGGTACGACAAACAAAAAGACGTAATCTTCGAAGAACATATTCAGGAGATGTTAAAGAATAAAATAATAACGCTCATAAATAGTGAGTACGCGAGTCCAGTCGCACTATGTAGGAAAAAGAACGAGTTTCCTCCTTCAGATAAAAGGGCTTGGAGGTTTGCTATCGATTACAGAAAACTATATAGTATTACTAAATTTCCAGTTTACCCTTTGCCGGTTATAGAGGAAATCATTAGACAGATCAAATCGACAAGATACATGTCTACTTTGGACTTAACGTCTGGCTACTATCAAATAGCTATGAGACCCGAAGACGTACATAAAACCGCGTTTATAACAAAATCGGGCACTTATGCATTTTTACGCATGCACTTTGGGTTGTGTGGGGCCCCATCAACATTCCAGAGAGCTATGGACATTGTTCTAAAGCCTGTCCTAGGAAAATCAACTTTAATTTATCTAGATGATATAATTATAACGAGTAGTACGTTGGAACAACACATTAATGATCTACAACAAGTTTTTAAATTATTAAAAGAGGCCGGTCTTACAATTAACGCCTCAAAATGCAAGTTCGCAACTAAAGAACTTAAATATCTCGGTTATAAAATTTCGCAAAAGGGTATAGAAATGCAAGATTCAAAAATAAAAGCCATCAAGAATTTTCCACCGCCCAACACCGCCAAGAAACTTTCTTCTTTCCTTGGGTTATGTTCTTACTATCGGTCTTTCATAAAAGATTTCGCTAATATTGTTGAACCACTCTTAGTAATCAAAAGAAAGAAAGGTAAATTTACGTGGACAGCGGAAGCAAACACAGCTTTTGAAAGATTAAAAGAAGCGCTCATCAATGCCCCTGTTTTAAAATTCCCGGAGGGGGACGAAAACCTGGAAATTGCAGCAGATGCGTCAGACTATGCGGTGGGTGCGGTTCTTATGCAAAATAGCCATCCTCTGGCATTTTTTAGTGAAACATTGAATCAGACACAAAGGAATTATACAGCTACAGAAAGAGAAACATTAGCCGTATTAATTGCTGTACACAAATTCCGAGTTTATTTCGGCAAAGCGCCAGTAACAGTCTTTTCGGATCATGCGGCTGTTGGTAGACTTTACTCGGGGAAAAACCTAACGCCCAGGTTAATAAGATGGGCTTTAAAACTCCAAGAATATAATATCAGAATAAAATATAAACCGGGTAAGGAAAACAATGTAGCTGACGCACTTTCTCGTATAAAACTGGACGATGAAGGAAATGAACTTAAATGCGCTGTGTTGACTTCAAAAATTTTAGATTCTAGAGATACGATTATTACTGAACTGAAAGCTGATCCTGAATTTGGAAATATCTATGCATATTTGAAATACCCCGAAAGCTTTGAGCACACAGATATAGATGCGATAAGAAATAGAAACTATGAAATAATAGATAATTTATTATTTTATACGAAAACAACAAACGAAAATCTTGAGTACAAACCAGTCATCCCAGCCTCGCTTCGATTAAGCTGCTTGAAGGAATTACACGACGCGAAAACAGTGGGCCATTTAGGGGTCAGAAAGACTTTAAAAAGGGTACGCGAGGCGGTATATTTCCCTCAATTATACAAAATAGTAACGGCGTATGTCAGGTCCTGCAATCAATGTCAGTTAATAAATGATATTAATTACAGCCCGGCCGGGTACTTAAATAGTATTCGCGCTACATTTCCGAATGAAATTTTAGGCATAGATCTTCTTGGTCCCTTCCCCCAGAGCGAGTTAAATAAAAATCGTTTTCTTTTAGTAATAGTAGATCATTTTTCAAAATGGAGAGAAATTGTTCCACTTAAACGCGCGTCAGCCAAAACAGTCGCAGATGCATTCTTACACAGATACATTTTAAAATACGGTGCACCGATAAAAGTCATTAGCGATAACGGTAAACAATTCATTAGTCAAATATTTGAAAACATATGCACTGGACTTGGCATACGCCATATCAAAATGGTTCCGTATAGACCACAGGCAAACATAACAGAAAGAGTTAATAAAAACATTGTAAAAATAATTCGCAGTTACGTTAGCACACATCACAAGCGCTGGGATGGCTACATAAATGAGTTAGCTTATGCTTTAAGAACGGCAAATCACGATACTACGGGAAAAACCCCAGCAGAATTATTTTTAGGCCGAAAGTTAATTACGCCTTTAGATAAATTATTCTTTGTGCAACAAAGAGAGCAAGAATTTAAACAGAAAGATGTGCAAAAACTTATTGACCAGGCGATTAAAAGCTCGGACATGGCAAGAAATAAGCAAAAAATATATTACGATAGAAAACGCCGTGAAGCAGATTTTAAAGTTGGGGATAAAGTGTTGAAGCGAAAATTTTTTTATCAAGTGCCCCAGACAATTTTACGGCAAAGCTAGCTCCAAAATTTGAAGGCCCCTATGTAATTCAGGAAATCAAAGGTGTCGTATTATATCTTAAGAACGAGAGAGGGGAGATCTGTAAAGCAAGTCTCGACCAGGTGAAAAAATTCTATAATCCAAATGATTTTGAAATCCTTAAAAGTTTCTTGCAGGACTCAAGTCTAAACGAAGTAGAAGGTCCAGAGATAACAACAACTGTTCCACCACCCAAGAAGCAGAGAACTGAAGAGAGACCTAGCCCTTCTGCAGCCCGGACGACGGTATCAAAAAGAAAAAAAGAAAAACTTTCAAGCTCCAGCATTTAAGAAAAACAAGAATACAGATGCACCGCGTAAAGAAACCGTGGTAAAGAGCAAAACACCACCTACAACGGATCGCAGGAGAAATTATACATCAAGGAGAACGCGCCCAGGGCCAGAGAGTCAGGTGCCAGCAAGGCCGCCGTTCCGGAAACTGAAACGGCAACAGGAGGAACAAAAATACCACGAACAACAGAATAAATTCAAGAAGGACTCCAGGCCGGAGGACGTCAAGACCAGCCGTCCCATGGAAAAACGGAAACGACAACAGCCCGACGATTACTCCGCCAAGAGGCCAGCATGCAGAGGACGCAAAAGAAAAACTAATGTGGACGACACTCGGAGGGCAGTAAGGAGAAGATTGACGTCCATGAAACCTATAACTTGGGAACAATATTGCCACAAAAGAATGACGGAGTTTCAAGCATCGAAAACTCAAAGATAAGTTAAAACCTTCTATAAATTTTTTTCTCTTTTGTCCGAAATGTTATGCATAAGTACGAAGTTCTATGTTTTGACGAAAGTCAATATGTCTCGGTTGAGACTTAGTTTTGTTTTACTTTATTTAGCTAAGGCGAAAGTATTCTTTTCTTTAAGTATAAAAGCTAAGAACAAGCATTTTCTGTTGGTCGAAAGACTAATTCTGTTATGTCTGTTATGTTATCTGGCCAAAAATTTGGCCGAAGATAAAAATAACTTCGTATTCTTGTATTAATAAGAATTTTAGTTTTAGTGCCGCCAGCTTGGCGAAGAATGAGTAAAGTAAAAATTTATTACTCTTATTCATTTTATGGTAAATTGTAAAATTCATATGTATTAAAATTTTGTAAATGTACGTAAATACTTGAATGTTATGTAAAAGTAGAATTTAGTCTAGAAGCATAAAATTTTAGATGCTAAAAGTAAAATGCTCAAAAGGAATGAATTCAAAATTTAAGTATTAAACTGTAGATAAAGTCATGCTTTAGAGCGAAAGCCTGCATGTTTAAAGATGAATGAGGGGGAAGTTAGAATGAATGTGTTTTGTAGGGTTCTCCACCTACACTTGAATTTTTAAGAATGTTAAAGTAGCTCATTGAGTTGTAGAATGCCGAGTAAGGTGTGTCTATTTGGTCGTTGAATTCTAACAAATCATGGTGGTTAGGGGAAGTGTTGTAAGACTAAAACACGAATATTCCCGTTTGACACCACACATGGTGGAGAGCCAGGGTAAAGTTAAATTAATGCTTGAAAAATTGAATGAATGTGAATTAAGCAATAACTAAGGAAAACGAATCGTTTAAAAACAAAAATTTATTGTGTCAAGAAAGTGTAAATTATAATGTATTTAGAAAGATACTGATACTTATTCCTTCCAGATGCTGGAAGGAAAAGACCAAGATTGATTGATGAAGTCCAGGAAAAGTTGCTGTAAGAAGAGAGAGTTATAAGTATACACAGAAATTTAGTATCCAATTTGTTACATAAGATTTTTTTGTGTAAACGAAGTTCTCGGGAGTTAGTTCAGAATGATAGAAACTTACAACAGGTCGTTTGTAGGACCTGCTTCCAAGTTTTTCAAATTCTGGCAGCGGCAAATGTAGGGTTTATATTTATTTTAACTAACATTTATTTTAAGTTTAAACTACCTTTCCTGTCAAGCCTTACTTTCCCCTGGAACTGCCAATGCCAGAGTATGTAAATTTTAGTAGAACGCGCAAGGATTCAAATTATGAGCGGAAGTATTCTGAGTTAAATAGAAAGGAAACGAGTTCAAGGTGTGCTGTTCTTACTTCACGAGCGCGGAGGTAGTTAGCCAGAAATTGAAAAACCCCGCGTTTCGGCCTGTGTGCTTGCCTTGGAGAATTGTTAATTGTTCAACGTGATATTTCAAAGTTTGCTGAATTAGCAGCGGTATTGTAAAACGCGGTGAGGTTAGTTACTTTTAGAGAGCCTCGTAGTTAGAGTCTTGTTATTAGTTTCTTTTCACGTTCTTATTTTTATTTTACCGCCGAGTTGGCGTACTTTGTGAGCGTCAAGAGCACGCACTTGTAATTTATTACGTTGAATAACAAGGGACTTAAACCCTTAACAAGACTCTGTCTTTTATCCAGTTTTCACAGTCACCTCTTGGTTGCGTGCAAGTTGGAGGCGCGCAACGCTACAAGGTTATTATTAATTAATTTAAATGTTTCACAGTTCACTGAAGCAGAGGTAAATATGAATAATTTGTAAATATGATACTTTTTAAAAACTACTTTTTATTCAATTCGCTTAGCACTTGGAAAATTGAACTAATCATAGTAAAAAGATCAATCGCGAAATGGTAATCAATGGCGTTCTGGTGCAAGTAAAAAGCTATAAAATTAAGTCTTCATTTCAGTATTTTGCCCTTGAAAATGAGAGTAGTGCAATACGCAGACACTGTACATTGTAAGAGTAGTTTTGCTTGAATTGCCTTTAGTGCATCTTCTGCGCATCGAAAGGTATTAGGAAATTAGAATTTTCTAGCCAGCGTTACGAAGTAAGTGCAGTGTATTACTGTTACTCACCCGCTTCCCCGTGGAAGTTTCGGTTTTTCCTAGTCGCCATTGAGAATGTGGTTCACGTTATCCCTTTACCAATTGCAGATTTTGTGAGGCATGCTTCAATTAAGCGTAATTTTGGGTCAAAAATTAGGAAATGGATTATTAATGAGAATATTACTGAAAAATGGATAATGGGAGAAAAAGATCTCCACAGATTTCGAGCGCAATCAGACATATGTCCTTTATCTTCAGGTTTTAGGTTTAGGTTTATTTAATTATGGCAAAGCATACTAGGGCTATCTGCCTAAGGGGAGGGATGCCTTCGTGGAGGACGTTCTAAGGGGAACAGGCTCGTATACACGTTACACATGGGGAAAACCATGAAAACGCCCATGCAGCCAGCCCGTTCGCGGGATTCGAACCTCGGACCGAACTACCAGTGTTCAGCGACTTTACCGCTTGGCCGCTGGTGGGCCTCCTTACCGTTAGGAGAAAAATAATTTTGCATAATGGCCGAAGCGACGACCATTTTTATACCCAGAGCAACATGCAAAGGAAAATGATCATGAACATCTGTAAAGGAAACTAGCAACAAAATGTGAAAAATTAAGTCTGAAAGCCTTAGGAAGGTCTGATTGGAATTAATGTCATTGTGTAAAGGAGCTAAAAATTTGTATATGTGAAAGTATTCAAGAAATCTTATTGAACAATTTCATGAAATTTCTATTAGCTAACAAAAATGTGTTTATTTCTCCTTTTTAAGCAAAAGATTCGTATCTCTTGATAAGAATTTTCCCTCAACTGAAATGTTAGTAAATAGCAATTTAACGTGAAGAAAACCACAGTTGAGAAGCTGGAGAGAACTTGTTGTCCAGTTTAAAAGAATTATTTATGATGTAAATATTGATAGAAAATAATTGGGAAAATCTAAAAACCAAACGGGTATGATGCAATTCCTAAGCTGGAAACTATGTGGTGGAAAGTAATTCGAATTTTGTGTTATCTGGAAAGAGCGAGAAACCTAGCACAGTTTGCAATACAATAGACGAAATGAACAATATTCTATACTGAGCTGGATGTACAGGAGAGAACTTGGTTTGACATCTGAAAGATGACTGAGACACCACCTCACCTCTTTGACAGTTAATAGGAACCAGAAAATGCATTATTTAGATAAATGCGAAAGTCATTACACATGGTGTTATCTGAAACTTAGATATGGATGTTCACTCTGGCCAAACCTACTGTTCTTTAAAATGTCATTCTGTAATGCCCTATACCTATTAAAATAGGGCAACAATTTAACAAGTGATACAGAATCTATGTGATATTGTAATTAAAGCTACCAGATCTATCGATAAAGATATATTTGACAGCATTTGGTAGAAGGCAGTTTTTAATTAAAAAAGATCTGATTGATATAGAGATTGACTGAAGTAGTTAAACTTTTCAGGCCGTTCTATTATATATTGTTCTATTGTATCTGTATACTGGTGTTCATCTTTAAGTTGGTTTCAATGATTGATTTTAGAGACTACATGGGGTTTTAGTATTTATTTTCATATAACACGGGGATGAGGATCAGTTTATCCTTAAACGACCAGATGTGTCTTACTGTAATGCATGAGTTAACAAAATCTGATACTTTTTATGAGTTCAAAATGTAGAGGTCATTAATAACAAATTATGTAACAACTAACTCAAATATGATTCTGAGAGCTCATTAATAAGGATAAGTATGCACAAGAACGCAGCGGAGAGCTGTAAATAATTATGTTGTTTCCTTTTTTTTTCATAAACCTTTTCGTTTTTTTTCCATTCTTAAAATAAGTGGTTGACAAAAATAAAATCTGAAAAAAAGGAAGAGATGCAACTAGCTGAAAGTTAAAAGGAATAAATTAAAGACATGAATACAGTA
This sequence comes from Stegodyphus dumicola, assembly GCF_044657685.1. NCBI lineage: Eukaryota > Metazoa > Arthropoda > Arachnida > Araneae > Eresidae > Stegodyphus > Stegodyphus dumicola. Next base: position 138,485,608 of record NC_140780.1, read on the forward strand.
AAAATGAAGTAATTGTAGGATCGAAGAGATTGAGGATTCAATAACATAAAAACAAACATATGATAAAATATATTTATGGCTTCTGAAAGGAAGTACTATGAGCATTACTAGATCTGTACCAGACTTGTTTGAATGCTATAATGATGTTTTAGTTTTGAAAGTTCTGTAAACAGCGTCATAGAGGAAATTCAATGATACCATTAAACACCTCGTGTTGAGATCATTTTTATGTTCAGGAATGTTCGTTAGCATTAGATTTTCCATTGAAAAGCTTACAGAGATTATTCAGAAATGAAAATGAAGGTTGAGTATGAAAAACTCAAGAAAGATGATGTAGACGAAACTGTTTCAAAAGCGTTTCAAACGAATAACTGTTTCTGGTCCTAATTAAAAGCGTATGGTTTTTGAGAGGTCTTGAAAGTCATGGAATATACGAAAGGTAATACAGATACTAAAACTTTTAATCGCTCATAAAAAAAAAAAAAAAAAAAAAAAAAAAAAATTGTGCATAAATGTTGAATATTTCCAATAAACTCTTACATACTTTAATTTTTAAAGAAATTAACAATATTTTACTTAGATTGTCTCTTTTTCTAATACTATTCATTAATTATTTTATCAACTCTGGAAACAGTTTATTAATAAACACAATAATAGAAGTTATTTGGATTTTAGTAGTACGGTGATTAAGGCGGTAACATTGTGGTTTCAATAAGAGCAGCTATTGAGGTACCAATCTCTTAAAGTTCAGCAATTGAATCATGTTATTACTGTAATTCTTTCATCCTTACACCGAAAAGTGGATAAATAAGAATAATATGATTGAATTTGAAATAAGTATGAATCTTTTGTAGGGTTGCAGATTTAAGTATCAGCAATACACATTAACAACTGTGTGAAATTATATTCCATTCTAGGATGCGACGTAGATCTATCTCCTCATGGTGCACCGTGGAAACGTTTTGCGTCTAAGTTATCTACAGTTTTGGCATACAGCTTTCAACGGAGAAGTTGAGATAGTGGGAGCAAAAGCGCTCTTAGGCAATGACTTCGGTCTTTTTGTTCTTAGTTCTATTTATGTAACCTCTGTGTGTAAGATGTTAGTTCTTTGTAAATTTCTGCCTAGCCATTGGAAATAGAAAGAATTCAATTTTATTTTATCTATCCACTTAGATATCATTTAAAGCACCTTTTCTTTTAAATAACCGCTATGATTTGTTTCAAAATGATATGTCACAAAATTATGTATTATTTATACCTAGTGTATAGTTGTAGCGTCATTAGGTTATTTTGAAAAGGGGAGATTTGAAAAACGAGCAGTGCCTTCACTGGGACTCGAACCTGGACCTCACGAATACGCCATGAAGACATGTAGAAAGGAGGGAGAAAATATCTTCTATACTGGCTCTTTCAAAGGGCGACTGGGGATTAAGGGATTCCAGCCATCAAATCGTGGTGGTGAAGACTCATTATCCACCACCGTTGGTTATTATGAAGCAGGGGAGACGGGAAAAATGAGAAATTCCCTAGCCTGGATTCGAACCTAGACCTATGGAATATGCGCCGAGTATACTACTGTTACACTCCGAAAGCATGTGGAAAAGAGAGAGAAAATACCTTATACACTGTTCCATTCAATAAATGTGACCCTTCTGTCAGGTGGTATGAAAATGTCTTAATAATAGGCTAATAGTTATTAACTTGTGCACAGTTTCTTTTGTTCGTCTGTGATAAATGATAATTTTTATAATTCCTAACAATGAGTTAATAGCTTCATGTGCAACGAAACAGAAAATTATCCTTTTCCTATTTAAAAATTGTCTCTAAAATTGTTATCCTAAAACGTTTGGTAAATGACTTTTCAATATTTGTTTTGTAAAGATGTTACAGTAAAAGTTCAATAATTCGACAGTCAGCGATTCGAGACTCACGAAACTACAGCACCCATTTCAACAATTCTCCTGCTAGCCTTTCATTCAGCAATATTTGGTAAGGGTTGGGAGTTAGCGTCTTTTGCCATTATCGGTGACTTTTTTATTTAAAACTTAATGTTTATATACCTTTTTTTAATATTTATTTACTTAAACTCTTTTCAAAAACAGATAAAAATTTTCTTAAAGAAATAAAACGGAAATATGTGAATTTAAAAACGCTCCTGAAGCTGGATATTATTAATTGGCTACAAGAAGGTGAGAACCGAACTATTATAATGAATGAATGTAGTATTAGATCTTCCGTTATTAATGATATAAAAAATTGAAAAGAAAACCTGCCAAATTTTCTTAGTCTGCTAATTTTTAAAGTATCGATACTCAACAGATGTTAAAACAATAAGTTCGACTTACTAAATAAGGTACTATATAAGTAATTCAGTGCACAAAGATAGGATGGTAAGCCTATTACAGGCAATTAAGCAATTAATTAAGCAATTTCATCAAAAGTTTTGCCAAAAGATAGTCATTTGATTTCAAATGAATGGTTTCAATGCTCTTAAAATAAGCTTGGCATCTGTAAATTAGAAATTTCAAGTGAATATATATCATTTAGTATCTCGAAAAGTATATTGCAACAATATGCAGTTTTAGCTCTATAATTTAGAATATTTGATGATACAACATCGATAAACGTAGCATGTTATCGAAGTTTTCAGTATGTGAATTTATAAACAGTATCTACATTCGTGTAAAGTGATATATTTCATTTTAAATTAGAATTAACGCGTGCTATCAGTGGTTCAATATATAAGTAATTAGTGAATTATCCATAGATGAATCATTTCACTTGCTAATTTCGAAAACTTAATGAGGTTCGGAAATCCAGCTGAGTTTAAAATTTAGGTACCGCCCCAAATTTCTGAAATGACAATCATTTGTTATAAATAGTGCAATAATTTTACTGAAAAGAAAACTTCCGCAGTTAGTTTTACGAATGTTAGAGGTTTTTGTGAGATTCCAGCTCATATCCATTTAGATAAATGAAGAAATGCGAGGTTTATGTGATCCTCTTTAGCCTCTACTGATTTCGATGATCAAGTCCAAGAACTTGCTCTCGTCATCAGTTGTATTAGAAGTTTTAACGAGAAAGGCATTTAATTGGGAAAAAGAAAAATAATTTATATTCTGCTCTTAAATTTTGAAAAGACGGCATGCAATTACAATACTTCGATTTAAAACATGAAAGCAGTACCCCAAGAGAAAGCTTCACATGAACAAAATACGTTGCTCTACTCCGTGTTATAGGGCAACTAACTCTAACTCAGAGTTAGTTGAAAATATGTCTTTACTTAATATGAATTTTTATTGTGTTAGCATTAAATTGCCTTTACGTAAAAGCTTGATTTTACGCAAAGGCTGCGGTAATTACGTTAGAATCTAATTGGATAGTTATTAGTAGTATAAAAATGACAGTTCTGCGACAGGTGGATCAGAGGATCAGGGGGCGTGGTCAATGACATCACAGAGGGCGGGGCCAAAGGCAACGTCATCACACTAGGGGGCGTGGTTTCGAGTGGAGTTGAGTTGTTCGTAGACTACTGATTGAGTTGTAGACCTCCTGCTTTTCATTTAAAGTTAGTTTTTTTTTAATTTGGCAACGGAGTCATGGCGTCCTCTAGGGACGAAAAAAGAAACTAATTTATTTTAGAAATTTCTTTTTTTAAATGTTTTATGATTCAAAATATAGAATTGAACTCTCAAACAAAATATCTCACCAGCTCAGTAGTTTGAAGATTTTAACCACTAAGCTGATGTGATACATTCAGATTCAGGTAAAAAAGCCTATTTAAGAAAATGGAATTTGAATCGACTCATCAATTTATTCTGATACTTTTATCCTTTCTAGTTTTTCATGAAACTTTAACTTATTTCTCAGGTTTTCTGTTTCATAATAACATATTCATTTACTGTCATATTTTTAATACTTAACGTTTCCAATTTATTTGTAATATTTTATTTAATTTCCACATACTATTTTTTTTCATACCTTTCATAAATTTCAGAATACCTGATTTTTAACTTATACGTTATATTTCACAAACGTTTCCGCACGTGCTGTTTATTTGTTACATTACTTAATTTTAGATGCAGTTTCACACTTTTTTTAACGTTATAATGTTCAATATATTCTGAATTTTAACTTCATTTACTTTTTTTAAACCATTCTAGTATTCTATACACACTTTAACTTAGTGGTATAAAATTGTATTTAAAAAGAAACGTTTATTTTTCATGATCTTAGTTCTTTTACTAAATTTTCTACAGAATTTCTAATTTCTTTCACGTGTTTAACAATATCTTCCTTACACTACCGAATATTTTTAAAAAAAAACTTAAGTCTATAACTGTTAATTGCTTTTCTTACGTTCATGATTTCCCTTCTGTGTTTATATTTCTTAATTCTAGCTTAACTTATTTATTATAATGTTTTTATTTCTGTCTCATCACTCGTAATTCCAACATTTTATCCCTTTTTATTCATTTTAACGATATGGATTGTTTTCATTTACTCCATATTCAAATATTTCCTTACAATTTTTATAATACTTGTTTTATTCCTAGATCATAATAGATCATCTACAGGTTTTACTCAGAAATTTCCATTCACAACTTTACAGTTTAATACCATTTATATCTAAATGTATTTCTTTCTCATATAGTTTTATGGTCTTCAAAGTTTCTAACATCATATTTAGTTTTAAATCCCGATTACCTTTAAGTGTGTTGATAATTTTCATTTCTAATTTTACAACCACGTTCAGTGTTTCATCCACACATACCAAAATATTTCTTACATTTTCTGATATTTAGTCTATGTCATATTTCAGTACTTCAAATGAATTTACACTGCTCACACTATTATTTTTTCATGTTTTAGAGACACTAACTATACTAATTTTACTATTTTTCCCGCACTAATTGCATCTATGTCAGCACTCATGATAAACTAGCAATTGTTTTGCATCACATGCATAAAGAAATTCTTAAAACCAACTTTTTCAATATCGTACTCAAATTACTGTTTTCCAGATAGGAATTACCAGTATTCTTTGGTTTTACTCTGTTACATCTTTTTAAATTTTAACATCTTACTTTTAATTCTAACATACATCTTTTAAACAGTTTTTTCTTTTAATGATAGCCTTTCCTTATTTGTTCAAATTAATTCTTTCATTCACCTTCTTTACTACCTTTCAGTACCTTCATAATTCACTATGCAAACGCAATGTCTTTCACTGACATTCTGTTTAATAATACCACAAGTTTCCTTAATTGACAAAAAGCGAATTATTTCTCATTTCAAAATAGAACTACTATATTTTTGCACAAACATTTCCTTTATCCATTCAAGCCACCCCTTAACCTGTAACTGATGTAGCGATAGGAAAGGAGATTCTTATCATATGCTCTTTCGACATTTGAGGTTTCTAGAACTTCTTTGACAAGTATATCAATACCATCAGAAAATATACTTAACACTTTTACCCAGTTTAAAGGCAACATACTGTTATAAGAATGGTTTTAGTTAAATTTATAACACAAATAAACGCATTTTGTGCTAAATAGGCATAAACATTTAGATTCAGAGTATTTCTTTTTAATCCGATGTAAGACTTGAATTTCATTCATGATACGGATTGTCTCTTGATTTTCTTTTTGTTTACCTTACACTAATAGAAAATTTTTATTTTACAAGTTCAGCTTTTAATGAAATAGAAATAAAAACTACGATACACCTGCTGATTTTAAGAAAAGGAACTTTGATATATTTCTGGAAATGTAAATGCTTTTAGAGTTTTCTTTCAATAACGTTGATTTTCATTACTTTACTAACTTCAATAATTCTCTTATTAGCTAATATGAATGAAAGAAGATTGTCAAAAATGTGACACAGTATAATTCTTATGAACATATGTACCTTTACCAGCATACAGATATTACCGATTGAAATGAAGAAAGATACAGATATTTTACTCCAATCTACATTAAATTAAAAAAAAAAAAAATTGAAACTTTCATACATTCCAAAGAATAAACGAAAACTCAATAGATATTGTCATGTTTGTATATATGAGATAAAAGTTTTATGAATGGTATTTAAAGTAATGCTTAGAACTTCATAAAAGCGAACATTCACTATGTTAATACACATATCATCAGTTATTTACATTAATCAATGTAATATTAATCATTACATGTACTATATGCATATATATTTAAAGTTTAATTGTCTTACAATTGAATAATTAACTATTGAGAGAAAGAGGTTCATATCTTACACTATTTAATTCACATGGAACAAATTTTCCATCAACCACATTGAACCAAGTTTATTAAATTCGCCAAAGCTCTTTTATTTCTGCATTTTCACACTCACGACACATTTTAAATGTAACTATTGATTACCATTTCAAACACCGATATCATAACTCAGTGTAAAACTACATCATAACTCATTTTTTCCCTACTAACTACAATTTTATATATTCAAGAAGTACATCTAAGACATGATCATTTTCTATGTTCTAGCAAATCGATTCAATTGCGAACATACTATTAAGACTTGCGATTTTAGAAGACTTGCATGTATTAACGATGTCAACGTTTCTTCGTTTTTATAAGATTCACATCAAATCATGTCGCATTCGAATGTGGTGTAAGAGATCACTTTTTCTTTTAAACACTTGTAAACAATGGATGCAATTTATAAGAAGAGAAGTATCATGCTGTTTCAAAACATCATCATCAGCATATTTCTGTTCCTTTTGACACCGGCAAAATTTAAAAAAAAAAAAAAAAAAAAAAAAAAAAAAAGGTTCGTGAGATTTTCTTCAAATTCTGTTTTACTTGAAAAACTGTCCGAACATTCAATACGATGTAAAGATTCATATTGTTTTAAATTCTTATGCTCACTAAATATTTTTTATCACGATTTACTCTTAAAAGTAACTTTATAAGTTTTCATATCCTTTTTACATGAAAAGAACTTGTGATTATTCACTACAAAATTCTAAGACGAGAAGCTTCGCGACTTTTAAAACTACAAACTTAAATTTCTTAGGACATACACTACATCTGATGTTTCTTTCATGAGATTTCAAATATCTCTTCAGATTACTCGTATTCAAGAAACCTTACAAATATATCACATAAGTTCAGCGAATAATCGCTTCATAAACTCTTAAATTTTCAACACGAGTGAATCACTTGAAGCATATACTGCACTGTAGACATACAATACTTAAAAAATTTTTTATAAAAAATAAAAATACATTCATTTCACCAAGAAGCTTTTCTATTTAACTACATTTATTTATTTCGAAAGAACAAGTTTCTGTATTATACATAAAATATACTTAGAATTTTCTTTCATTATTTAATATCAAATTAACAACAATATCCATTTACTGATATTTGATATGCATGTTTGCTTTAAAATTAAAACTAAAATTTCAATATATTTCTATTAAAAAAAACATAAGGAAAAAAAATACTCATAACATCAACCAAAGACAGAAATTTAAATAGAATAGCTGTACTTATATTAGTGCATTTTTATAATCTTCATAACATTTCGATTGAAAAAACCTATTACAAAATAAATGAAACATTTTTTTCTGCCTTAAAGAATCTCTTATATTTTTAAAATTAATACATAAAAATATATCTTCCCCAATATATTTAATTCTATCCTCAACACTTATTATAATGCAATCATGTCTTGTTTGTGAAGGATGATTTACAATACAACCTTCGCATTTAAATAGTTTTTTAATCACTGAATTTAATTCAGTTTTGATAGAGTTTATGAGTTCTTTAAAAAGTTCATCATCATCACTTACCATATCCGAACAATTGTTTTTACATTTGATTTGCAACGGTAAAATAATTTCAAAAATACTTTTATATAAAGTATTAGATACATCAGGAATAATTTCTTTCAATTTTTTTAAAATATCACAGTTTACTTTTAGGTATGTAGGTTTTAGTTTAAAAGAATTTTCATCTTGTTTAAAAACTTGTTGAAAAATACACTCACCTTCTTTGTTGAAAACTACCAACTCATTATTGCAAATGATGCTGGCAGTCGTATAGACAAGATTAAATTCATATATTTTTGAGGAAAATTCTTGCCATGTTGCAGGAGTTATAACAACACCGCGTGTAGTAGGGTATAATATTTTATTTTGTTCCACACATTCACGTAGATGAATGTTCATTCTGTTTTCAAACTGATTTATGGACACAAAATATCCCCAACCAAGAGTCCACTGTGCAATCAACTTCGAACTTTCTTTTTTCTGTTCTCGATTATTCGGCATGAAGATATTTTCAGGAACAGACTTCATATAGTGGGCAAACCAGTCATCCTCTGGAAGTTCATCCTCATTATCTTCCAAGCGTCGTTTTTTAATTTTCGAAATTTTTATGTTTCGGAATGTGACACTAATTCTAGGATCTTTAACGTCAGGTTGAGAGGGTATTCCGTGCATCCAAAATTGATTCGTTGGGGGTTTCATTACAAGGAGAGTTCCATGAGTTAAGTCCACGCTTCGAGATGTGAAATTTCGCCTGGTAAATACCATTTCACGTTTTGCACCTAAACTGATGATAGGTATATCACTTTCAGGTTCGAGACAAGTTTCATTGTCTTTATGCGTTGAAATTTTCGCCACTCCGTCAGGATAATAGTTCAATAAAGCAAAATTATATTTTTTGCCAGTTATCGTTTCAACATAATCTTTTACATTTAGAAGAGTTTGAGTCCATGGTTCTGCACAAATGCTCGTTCCAGAGAATTCGTAACTAAGTCCTTCATCACCAAAACCGAGTACTTTTCTTCGTGGAACATACTGAGTCCCATTAATTTCAAAACTAATATTTTTAAAATCATAATTTGATAGTTCATCTAGCAAAATATCAGCTTCATTTCGTGAATAAAATTCTTCGTATAATTCCACATTTAACTCTGTATCACATATATTCCTCATATTCGCTTCTGAATCTAACGACAATTCTGAATGATATAGAAATACGTAGCATTCTTAAATAGCAAAAATTATCTAAAACATACATTAACGAAATGATTTCATCAACACTTATCGTAATACATTCTTGTCATGTCTTGTTTGTGAAGCCAGTCTTTCCGGCGTCATATGTGTAAAAATAATCATGATAGGATAGTGGGAAAGAGTTATAGTGTCCTAATGTTGTTATTCTGAACCTCGATATTACATATATGCATAAGGTGAATCTTAAAAGCATCATCCACTCATCATGATAGAGTAATGGAAAATTTCTAAAACTCTGATAATCATACGCGAAAGAATGTATTATCTTAAGGTTATTGTTGCTATTCCAAGTTTGACAGTACATACAGAAGTGAAGGAAGACCCTTGATAAGTGCTGCACGTTATCATGATAACGTGAAGTCTACAGCGCTTATCAAGGATCTTCCTTCACTTCTGTATGTACTGTCAAACTTGGAATAGCAACAATAACCTTAAGATAATACATTCTTTCGCGTATGATTATCAGAGTTTTAGAAATTTTCCATTACTCTATCATGATGAGTGGATGATGCTTTTAAGATTCACCTTATGCATATATGTAATATCGAGGTTCAGAATAACAACATTAGGACACTATAACTCTTTCCCACTATCCTATCATGATTATTTTTACACATATGACGCCGGAAAGACTGGCTTCACAAACAAGACATGACAAGAATGTATTACGATAAGTGTTGATGAAATCATTTCGTTAATGTATGTTTTAGATAATTTTTGCTATTTAAGAATGCTACGTATTTCTATATCATTCAGAATTGTCGTTAGATTCAGAAGCGAATATGAGGAATATATGTGATACAGAGTTAAATGTGGAATTATACGAAGAATTTTATTCACGAAATGAAGCTGATATTTTGCTAGATGAACTATCAAATTATGATTTTAAAAATATTAGTTTTGAAATTAATGGGACTCAGTATGTTCCACGAAGAAAAGTACTCGGTTTTGGTGATGAAGGACTTAGTTACGAATTCTCTGGAACGAGCATTTGTGCAGAACCATGGACTCAAACTCTTCTAAATGTAAAAGATTATGTTGAAACGATAACTGGCAAAAAATATAATTTTGCTTTATTGAACTATTATCCTGACGGAGTGGCGAAAATTTCAACGCATAAAGACAATGAAACTTGTCTCGAACCTGAAAGTGATATACCTATCATCAGTTTAGGTGCAAAACGTGAAATGGTATTTACCAGGCGAAATTTCACATCTCGAAGCGTGGACTTAACTCATGGAACTCTCCTTGTAATGAAACCCCCAACGAATCAATTTTGGATGCACGGAATACCCTCTCAACCTGACGTTAAAGATCCTAGAATTAGTATCACTTTCCGAAACATAAAAATTTCGAAAATTAAAAAACGACGCTTGGAAGATAATGAGGATGAACTTCCAGAGGATGACTGGTTTGCCCACTATATGAAGTCTGTTCCTGAAAATATCTTCATGCCGAATAATCGAGAACAGAAAAAAGAAAGTTCGAAGTTGATTGCACAGTGGACTCTTGGTTGGGGATATTTTGTGTCCATAAATCAGTTTGAAAACAGAATGAACATTCATCTACGTGAATGTGTGGAACAAAATAAAATATTATACCCTACTACACGCGGTGTTGTTATAACTCCTGCAACATGGCAAGAATTTTCCTCAAAAATATATGAATTTAATCTTGTCTATACGACTGCCAGCATCATTTGCAATAATGAGTTGGTAGTTTTCAACAAAGAAGGTGAGTGTATTTTTCAACAAGTTTTTAAACAAGATGAAAATTCTTTTAAACTAAAACCTACATACCTAAAAGTAAACTGTGATATTTTAAAAAAATTGAAAGAAATTATTCCTGATGTATCTAATACTTTATATAAAAGTATTTTTGAAATTATTTTACCGTTGCAAATCAAATGTAAAAACAATTGTTCGGATATGGTAAGTGATGATGATGAACTTTTTAAAGAACTCATAAACTCTATCAAAACTGAATTAAATTCAGTGATTAAAAAACTATTTAAATGCGAAGGTTGTATTGTAAATCATCCTTCACAAACAAGACATGATTGCATTATAATAAGTGTTGAGGATAGAATTAAATATATTGGGGAAGATATATTTTTATGTATTAATTTTAAAAATATAAGAGATTCTTTAAGGCAGAAAAAAATGTTTCATTTATTTTGTAATAGGTTTTTTTCAATCAAAATGTTATGAAGATTATAAAAATGCACTAATATAAGTACAGCTATTCTATTTAAATTTCTGTCTTTGGTTAATGTTATGAGTATTTTTTTCCTTATGTTTTTTTTAATAGAAATATATTGAAATTTTAGTTTTAATTTTAAAGCAAACATGCATATCAAATATCAGTAAATGGATATTGTTGTTAATTTGATATTAAATAATGAAAGAAAATTCTAAGTATATTTTATGTATAATACAGAAACTTGTTCTTTCGAAATAAATAAATGTAGTTAAATAGAAAAGCTTCTTGGTGAAATGAATGTATTTTTATTTTTTATAAAAAATTTTTTAAGTATTGTATGTTTACAGTGCAGTATATGCTTCAAGTGATTCACTCGTGTTGAAAATTTAAGAGTTTATGAAGCGATTATTCGCTGAACTTATGTGATATATTTGTAAGGTTTCTTGAATACGAGTAATCTGAAGAGATATTTGAAATCTCATGAAAGAAACATCAGATGTAGTGTATGTCCTAAGAAATTTAAGTTTGTAGTTTTAAAAGTCGCGAAGCTTCTCGTCTTAGAATTTTGTAGTGAATAATCACAAGTTCTTTTCATGTAAAAAGGATATGAAAACTTATAAAGTTACTTTTAAGAGTAAATCGTGATAAAAAATATTTAGTGAGCATAAGAATTTAAAACAATATGAATCTTTACATCGTATTGAATGTTCGGACATTTTTTCAAGTAAAACAGAATTTGAAGAAAATCTCACGAACCTTTTTTTTTTTTTTTTTTTTTTTTTTTTTTTAAATTTTGCCGGTGTCAAAAGGAACAGAAATATGCTGATGATGATGTTTTGAAACAGCATGATACTTCTCTTCTTATAAATTGCATCCATTGTTTACAAGTGTTTAAAAGAAAAAGTGATCTCTTACACCACATTCGAATGCGACATGATTTGATGTGAATCTTATAAAAACGAAGAAACGTTGACATCGTTAATACATGCAAGTCTTCTAAAATCGCAAGTCTTAATAGTATGTTCGCAATTGAATCGATTTGCTAGAACATAGAAAATGATCATGTCTTAGATGTACTTCTTGAATATATAAAATTGTAGTTAGTAGGGAAAAAATGAGTTATGATGTAGTTTTACACTGAGTTATGATATCGGTGTTTGAAATGGTAATCAATAGTTACATTTAAAATGTGTCGTGAGTGTGAAAATGCAGAAATAAAAGAGCTTTGGCGAATTTAATAAACTTGGTTCAATGTGGTTGATGGAAAATTTGTTCCATGTGAATTAAATAGTGTAAGATATGAACCTCTTTCTCTCAATAGTTAATTATTCAATTGTAAGACAATTAAACTTTAAATATATATGCATATAGTACATGTAATGATTAATATTACATTGATTAATGTAAATAACTGATGATATGTGTATTAACATAGTGAATGTTCGCTTTTATGAAGTTCTAAGCATTACTTTAAATACCATTCATAAAACTTTTATCTCATATATACAAACATGACAATATCTATTGAGTTTTCGTTTATTCTTTGGAATGTATGAAAGTTTCAATTTTTTTTTTTTTAATTTAATGTAGATTGGAGTAAAATATCTGTATCTTTCTTCATTTCAATCGGTAATATCTGTATGCTGGTAAAGGTACATATGTTCATAAGAATTATACTGTGTCACATTTTTGACAATCTTCTTTCATTCATATTAGCTAATAAGAGAATTATTGAAGTTAGTAAAGTAATGAAAATCAACGTTATTGAAAGAAAACTCTAAAAGCATTTACATTTCCAGAAATATATCAAAGTTCCTTTTCTTAAAATCAGCAGGTGTATCGTAGTTTTTATTTCTATTTCATTAAAAGCTGAACTTGTAAAATAAAAATTTTCTATTAGTGTAAGGTAAACAAAAAGAAAATCAAGAGACAATCCGTATCATGAATGAAATTCAAGTCTTACATCGGATTAAAAAGAAATACTCTGAATCTAAATGTTTATGCCTATTTAGCACAAAATGCGTTTATTTGTGTTATAAATTTAACTAAAACCATTCTTATAACAGTATGTTGCCTTTAAACTGGGTAAAAGTGTTAAGTATATTTTCTGATGGTATTGATATACTTGTCAAAGAAGTTCTAGAAACCTCAAATGTCGAAAGAGCATATGATAAGAATCTCCTTTCCTATCGCTACATCAGTTACAGGTTAAGGGGTGGCTTGAATGGATAAAGGAAATGTTTGTGCAAAAATATAGTAGTTCTATTTTGAAATGAGAAATAATTCGCTTTTTGTCAATTAAGGAAACTTGTGGTATTATTAAACAGAATGTCAGTGAAAGACATTGCGTTTGCATAGTGAATTATGAAGGTACTGAAAGGTAGTAAAGAAGGTGAATGAAAGAATTAATTTGAACAAATAAGGAAAGGCTATCATTAAAAGAAAAAACTGTTTAAAAGATGTATGTTAGAATTAAAAGTAAGATGTTAAAATTTAAAAAGATGTAACAGAGTAAAACCAAAGAATACTGGTAATTCCTATCTGGAAAACAGTAATTTGAGTACGATATTGAAAAAGTTGGTTTTAAGAATTTCTTTATGCATGTGATGCAAAACAATTGCTAGTTTATCATGAGTGCTGACATAGATGCAATTAGTGCGGGAAAAATAGTAAAATTAGTATAGTTAGTGTCTCTAAAACATGAAAAAATAATAGTGTGAGCAGTGTAAATTCATTTGAAGTACTGAAATATGACATAGACTAAATATCAGAAAATGTAAGAAATATTTTGGTATGTGTGGATGAAACACTGAACGTGGTTGTAAAATTAGAAATGAAAATTATCAACACACTTAAAGGTAATCGGGATTTAAAACTAAATATGATGTTAGAAACTTTGAAGACCATAAAACTATATGAGAAAGAAATACATTTAGATATAAATGGTATTAAACTGTAAAGTTGTGAATGGAAATTTCTGAGTAAAACCTGTAGATGATCTATTATGATCTAGGAATAAAACAAGTATTATAAAAATTGTAAGGAAATATTTGAATATGGAGTAAATGAAAACAATCCATATCGTTAAAATGAATAAAAAGGGATAAAATGTTGGAATTACGAGTGATGAGACAGAAATAAAAACATTATAATAAATAAGTTAAGCTAGAATTAAGAAATATAAACACAGAAGGGAAATCATGAACGTAAGAAAAGCAATTAACAGTTATAGACTTAAGTTTTTTTTTAAAAATATTCGGTAGTGTAAGGAAGATATTGTTAAACACGTGAAAGAAATTAGAAATTCTGTAGAAAATTTAGTAAAAGAACTAAGATCATGAAAAATAAACGTTTCTTTTTAAATACAATTTTATACCACTAAGTTAAAGTGTGTATAGAATACTAGAATGGTTTAAAAAAAGTAAATGAAGTTAAAATTCAGAATATATTGAACATTATAACGTTAAAAAAAGTGTGAAACTGCATCTAAAATTAAGTAATGTAACAAATAAACAGCACGTGCGGAAACGTTTGTGAAATATAACGTATAAGTTAAAAATCAGGTATTCTGAAATTTATGAAAGGTATGAAAAAAAATAGTATGTGGAAATTAAATAAAATATTACAAATAAATTGGAAACGTTAAGTATTAAAAATATGACAGTAAATGAATATGTTATTATGAAACAGAAAACCTGAGAAATAAGTTAAAGTTTCATGAAAAACTAGAAAGGATAAAAGTATCAGAATAAATTGATGAGTCGATTCAAATTCCATTTTCTTAAATAGGCTTTTTTACCTGAATCTGAATGTATCACATCAGCTTAGTGGTTAAAATCTTCAAACTACTGAGCTGGTGAGATATTTTGTTTGAGAGTTCAATTCTATATTTTGAATCATAAAACATTTAAAAAAAGAAATTTCTAAAATAAATTAGTTTCTTTTTTCGTCCCTAGAGGACGCCATGACTCCGTTGCCAAATTAAAAAAAAACTAACTTTAAATGAAAAGCAGGAGGTCTACAACTCAATCAGTAGTCTACGAACAACTCAACTCCACTCGAAACCACGCCCCCTAGTGTGATGACGTTGCCTTTGGCCCCGCCCTCTGTGATGTCATTGACCACGCCCCCTGATCCACTGATCCACCTGTCGCAGAACTGTCATTTTTATACTACTGTTATTGTATTTGTCAGTTAATAAATGAGTATTTGTTCAAGCGTTATCTTATTTAGTTACCTATTTTCTCTCTCTGTGTGTATTACTGGTTTATATTTATAGCCTAACTGAAAATGCTAATGCAAATCTTCAACCACGAAGATTCAAAATAATTTTGGAAATGAAAAAGAAATCAATTTGGAATTATGTAATAAGTTATGAATTACGTTTACAGTGTTTTAATTTCTAAACTGGTATATGCAATGTAATGAAATTTATTATAAAGCATTAATTATCTTTCTTATATGCAAAAACATAATATACATAATGTACTAAATGCGCTTAATTATAAAATATTACTCAAAGAAGAGTTATAGTTATGTCAATTTAAGTGAATTTTGCAGATATTGTTTATAGAGTCATACATCCATTACACTATCTTCGATAGTTGCAAATTATCGATAGGTGAACTTTTACCCCTTAAGACGCTGAAGAAAAATACAATTCCCGAAGGAAGAAGGTCATGCCCTAAACGTCTTTGTAGAATCCTTAAATACGAAATAATAACCGCTTAAGTGCGAAAAACACTTGCCAACACTTTTAGATGATTTAATCATTGCCAAAAACGTCCCTTCTACTCTTTATATTATTTAATATTAATTAAAAAATTACACTTTACTTAGAAATTAAGCTAAAATTTAGTTATTTGATATACGAAACTTTTGATTACCTTCGAAGTTTGTCATGATCTTTTCCCTAGTTCACTTGGAAATTAAACAGTTTCGACGTTTATCAGTACGAAACTCGTACCATACCAGAATATGTCGAGTATGCTAAAATACACGTATTCAACTACGTCTAATATTGTGTTTCTACAGTTAATTTGACCACGATTAATAGCAGGGCAATGAAACACACTACACAAGGATCAAGACAGACGTTGTTAAAAAATGTGATTTTTGTAACATTATTCAACACAGGGTAATAATATCTCGCATACATAAATATGTTAATGTTTGAATATTTATTGACTGCAGTTATTTTATTGCTTCTATTTTATTATCAAGGATTTTCCTAAAGATCTTTTGTACTATCTAAAAACTCAGGCCTCAGACGTTAGACAATAAAGGCATAGAAAAGAGGTGGAGAAATAGTTCGTTTATAAGTGTAAAAAATCATTAACGTTTGAAATCGAATTTAAATTTATAACTGACAGAAATCAGGCAGAATGAGTGTAAGCAACTGGAATACATAAGAAACAGATATTAGACAGAAATCTAAGATTTTGTATAAAAATCTGCTTAAACGTTTATAATATATATTCATTCGAACGGGCGCAATTTAAAAAAATGGAGAGCGGTTTCTTCTCAGAATTTGTAACTATCTGTAACTTTTGTGAAAACTTTGTTTAAAAATCAAAAACGTACATTTGATGATAATGAAATTATTGCAACTTATGAGTCATCTGCCAGGAAACACAACTTACAACACTATTCTGGGTTACTGCAACCTAATGGACAAACGTTGGCATCGTCGCCAGAATCACCAGAGTCTAGGATTTTGCAAAAAAGTGCCGGAGCGTTTATGTAAATTCTGAGTCTTCTGTAAAGATGCGGGCAACTTTGTGCCAGTTCATAATGGTACAATCAATTTTATTCATGAGATGTGAATTTGTAAAAAAATTTCGATTTTTATTGCATCCCGTGCTTAATTAATTAATAAATAAAATAAATAGAAACGGATTTGCATAGATGTCGCATGACATAAAAGTGCTGGTACGTTTATAAAGATTGGTTCTTCAATTAATTTTTATTTTCATAGTATTATCATCCTTAGGTCGGAGAACCATTTTAAAGTTTTCTGTCTTTTTGAACAATGACTGACAAGAACTTTACGAGTGTGCACCATTGAACCATTGAGAAAATGTCTTCTTTTATAGATACAATGCCCCTCTTCAGAAACAAATAGATTTACTGTAACATCGACCTATAAATTTATGATATATGCTTTTATATATGCAGTAAACAACTGTGGAAAAATGTTTATTGAAATCTGAAAAATAAAAAATACAACCTTTTAAAATATGTTTTTAAAATTATAACTCTTTTTCTTAAATTTAAGCTTTTACAATATTATTTACAAAATGTCCTCATTCTTCTATCTAAGAGCATTCCCCCCCCCCAATCTGGTAAACCATAATGCTAATCGAAAGCAATGCACGAAAAATTCTGTGCGTTGAAATATTTGTTTGTTTAAGGTGGATATGAAAGAGCACACAGTGGCTATCTGCCTAAAGGGAATATTGCATTTGTTTAGGAATTTCTAAGGGAAGCTGGTTCGTTAGCCAATTAAACGTGTAAATATTACTTTCTAATGTACAAACGTGAAGAAATAAGGAAATAGCATATGATTTGGAAGCTTAGTAGTAGAACACTGAAACGTAAGCTAATATGTCCTAAATTCTACTCTTTGCAGTTGACAATCGGTATTTAGTTACTTCTTAAAGCCGTATAAATGTTTTCTTTATATACCATAACCGAAAAACCTGCTTGCTTACGTCTATGAAGTTTTAACTCTGATGCTGTTTACTAATAAACTTTCACTAATTTTTAACAGTAAACCACTAATTGAGAATTATCTGAAACTGTCCGTAAATATTTTTCCAAAACATATCCTTTCAGAAGAGAAATGGTGAAAAATCGATTATTAACAGAATAATCTTTTCAATGCAGAAGAAATTGCAAACACTTGAAAGAAGGAAAAATATACCTCTGTTCAAAAATATAAATGAGTTGTTTGATTGCATAGTTAAACAGACAGCAAAGATGCTGACGTCAAGCTGAGACCATTCTCTGCAGTTTCCTGACAGCGAACGGTTCCGTAATGACACGTGATCAATCGTCCAACGTGTCGCTAACATAACAATTAGCGCTGCACACATTCCAACGTGATTAACAGGGAATCTATAATAACAACGACATTAACTGCCGACTGTGTCGTCAAATTAACGGGTTCCTGTTTTCGTCGGGTTAAAGAATCACTTGCGCTAAAGTGTCATAACTTAGGGCCGTTCAAATGATTTATTTTCTACTAGCGTTCCGACTATTCTGGAAAGGATTTCCCCCCCCCAGCCCTCTATTTAAAATGATGACACATTGATTGAAAGAAAAAAGTTACTTTTGACTGCTACCATTCTTTGAGGAACTCAGCATTGGCTCACGCAGTCCTACACAATTCTTCGTCTCACAGAAGCACCAGTGGATCCAATATTATGGGTTGCGTTTGATCAATGAGTGCCAGCTGGCTTTGGGTCAACATTAAGAATTCTCGCCCCATGCTTTCAGGGGGGCAGAGTTTTCGAAATTTGCTACTGGAAGCACGGCTCTTCGGTCGACGGGTGGGGTAAGGCGAGGATTGAAACAAGGGATTGTGTAATTGAAAGAAGACAAAGTGTAGACGCCATTGCAGCCGAATGAAGCATAAGGCTACATGTGGTCATTAATCTTCACTTTGCCGGTCTCTTGCTCTTTTGTTCTAACTTCACTTAGATTTGAAAGGAAGTTTTCTTTGAAGGTGGCAGCGAGGTGAGAGCCTAACAGACTCAGGCTCATGTTTTATTATCGCCTGATATTGTCTTTCGCGAACGTTATGAAGCGATCAATATCACAAAGGCGTCTATAAGAGGTGTTTCAAAATAAATGCTGTACGTGAGAATGGGAAAAAATGCATAAATGTTTACTATTGGGGTTGATTAAATGACGCGTATAAATCGCTGAATAAAAGCTTTAAGGTTTACAGTAGAAAGCTATACAGAAAATAAGTCCTTATTTTCTTGACTTTGCAATAGTGGAAGTACAATGCAACGCTATGTCTGAAAGTTTACTAGAATGGTTGTTATTGTATGAAATCATAATTTATTACATAACTGGTAATTCAAATTGACGTGATTCATAATTCATTTGTGTAACTGAAGTTTTATAACATCATCATGCCTAACTTTCAAAATTGCATTTAAAAATTAATATTAAATTTTATAACTCTTGTATCTTAATACCTTAGCGATGGGATTGCAGTACTGATTGTCTGCAAGTAAAAACCATATATTACTTCATTTTATGTGATTTGACTTCATTAGTAAATATTGCTGATACAATAAAGTGTTATTAAGACTAAACATGCTTCCTTGATGTTAATATTTTAATTATACAGCCAGGAAGGCAAACGAACTATCACTGCGCTTGAAAATGAAATATGCTCTTAATAAAAAGCAATAAAAAATTTAAAATCCATAACCGTTTTCCAATTAAGGAATATAAACGAAATTCAGATAATTTTAATATATCTTTGTTAGTTACAAACTTAACGCATTAAAGCTGATATACCCGACAACTAATTCTCCAGTAATTAATTGTTTTCTATAGTAACTTTTTCAATGCAACATTGCATATGATGATTACTGTACTTTGTTCTTTTGTTTGAAATGTTATTGTTTCCATTACTTTTATGTATATGTTTATTTACCTATAAACAGGTACATATATATATATATATATATATGTAATAATAAAATTCCATAATCAAGAATACACTTAAAATTATAACTGTATGTTCTTTTCATTTTTAATGGCGATGTTCTCTTATTTGAAAGTACGCGGAATTAAATCCACAGCCCCGTAGTCAAGTTGTTTTTCCTGCCTTTTCTACACGTACAGTTATATAATGTTCTGGAAATATTTAAAGCGAACTGGATTGGCTGACGAGGCTGACGTCATTTCTTGGAAGCTCCGCCTTTCCAGAGGCTATAAAAGGACTCGCAAAGGAATATCGAAGACTTTTTTCTTAAATGTCACGATGCAGTAAACCTTCATACAAAATGTTATTAGTAGTTCTTTTTTATTTACTCCGGATATCTGATTTTGTAACTGCTATTTCTCCTGACCAATAATAAATGGATCCTGTTTTTTAAACTTATCGTCTGATAATTTAAGCTACGACTACATTTATGATTCTTCAATAATCTAATATATATATATATATATGATATACCAGCTTTTGTCCGGAATAAATAGATTGGTGAAGAATCATAGATGTAGTTGTAGCTCAAAAGTATCAGACGATAAGTTTAAAAAACAGGATCCATTTATTATTATTCAGGAGAAATAAGAATTACAAAAATTTTATCTCCGGAGTAAATAAAAAAGAATTACTAATAACTTTTTGTATGAAGTTTACTGCATTGTTACATTAAAGAAAAGACCCCGATATTCCTTTGCGAGTCCTTTTATAGCCTCTGGAAAGGCGGAGCTTCCAAGCAATGACGTCAGCCTCATCAGCCATTCCAGTTCGCTTTAAATATCTTCAGATCATTCTATAACTGTACGTGTAGAAAAGGCGGGAAAAACAACTTGACTACGGGGCTGTGGATTTAATTCCACGTACTTTCAAATAAGAGACCGTCGCCATTAAACATTAAAACAACATACAGTTAGAAATTAAAGTGTACTTTTGACTATGGAATTTTATTATTATATATATATAATGTTGTATGATCTTAAACTCACTTAGTGCAAAATCAAGTTAGTCTACTACTTTCGCAATAGCTGCAATGTAAGTTAATAATAATTTATTTACTAAAGAAATATTGATTATATTATCTCCTAAGATTAATTTTAGTAGAATTATCTAAAAGGAGTGAATCCATAGTTAGTAAGCTTAATTCCGAAAATTGTTTTAAAGTAACTTGAATGTAAATTATTAAAAATGTATAACGGGGACTTGAACTAAATCATGAATAACAAAATTTCAATTGTAAAAAGAAATAAATTAAAAGCAAGTAATTATTGCCATCGATCGGAAATTAGTTGGCTTTTCAAGGGGAGAAAACCAATTCCCGTTCAATGAACAATAATTAAGAAATAAATACGAAGGTGTTTCGTCCTTTACTCAAATAATAAGGCAATGCCAAACTGGCAATTTAAGTTAGGCCAAGTATTTCCGTGAATTGAAGTGATCAAGAACCAATGCAAAGCACCAAAGAACTCATTCTGATTAAGCATTTTCGCTTATTCAATTTTGAGTGAAAAGCTATTTATGCAGTAAAATTGATAAATTACTTGAGTAACTGTCCCCCGACACCCTCGGGTTTATGAATTTTAATTCAAAATTATTTGTAAAAAATTAAACATTGGGAATTGGTATTATGAAATAGAACTCAAAGTAATTGAAATAAACATTAGAAAGTTACGAATTATAAGAAACATAATGCAATCTTTGCAAAAACAAATCAAAAAATAAAAATTTAAATTTAAAATATATATAATAAGAAAAGGCAATATACATGAAGATATAAAAGGCCATAAAAAAGCATTAATTATATATATAATAAAAAAGTATTGAAGCGATGACAGACTTAAGCCAACAGATTTTGTAGATACAGATGTAGCACCAATTGCGGTAGTTGAGCTTTCTTCTGTTATTGACAAAACTTTCTGAACACGAAATATGCAACTTAATCGGAACAATATGTGAATCTATTGATAAATAACTACATTTGCGATTTATTAGATGTTCAAAAATATAAATTTCCTGCAAGACTGATAAGCGGTGACGCGTTAGCAAAGCAACAAGTAAGAGAAGAATGCATTGAATTACTCTGAAGATTTGCTTAAGAAAAATACATTTCTGATTTTAGTTCATTCCTGTTAACTAATTAAAATTTGTTCACAGATTTTAGTATTATTATCTGCTCAGATGCAATGTAAGTACACGTGTTATATGAGAATGAGCGTTTTATAGAATCGCATGACAAGGATTAGTTTTGAAATGGCACAGTTTGCAGAAATTTGTTAGAGTTACCACTTTTAGGATAAAAAGGTGAAATATTCAAATTAAAGAGCGAGTTAAGGAATTTATAGACAAGATATATAACATTAATCAGATGGGAAGTTTCTTATTTTACATTTAATTTTTTTCGATTAATCCTGATCTTACCAGAAATCTCCTTACTCTTCACGTTTTCAGTTGTATGAATAATAACTACATACATATGTATACCTTGGGAAAAACATTGGATGGATCTCCTGCTCAACTGGAACGATTGACGATTTTTAGCTTGAACTTTTCATGTTTCGAAGCGTGATTTAGGATACACATTAAACTTATGTATAGCATTGGTATAACATAGGTACTCTGACATAAAAAAAAAAAAAAAAAAAACTTTTTCTGAAATGACATACCGATTTTTTCCAATACTTCGATTTTACCACTCAAATAGTGCCAAACTGACAAGTTTTATAAAAATCACACGAGTAGTTTTTAATTTAATTATTTAAAATTAGCTCTCAAATTTTAGCTCCTTAATGTTAATTAAATTTTGCGTATAATTATTAATATCTCTTTTTTTATTAAACTTACTTGATTCTTTCTTTCAGAAATCAAAATTCAGGTTCAGTACAAGAAAAGGTAAAAATCGCAGCTATTTCTAATTTTTTTAATCTGTGATTTTTATTAAATTTTGCAGATTTTTGAAAAGTTATTGAATTGAAATCTATAAACTTTTACCATCATCTTAAAGTAGATGTATTTCTAGACATGCCTGTAAATCACTAGATTTTTTTATTCAGAATTTCAGAAAATATACATGAGTTCATATAATGGTTCGTGATGAAATTTGACATGTATATTATAAGAGATAACAACGTCAAATATGCTATACACACTTTATTAAAATTATTTAAAAGATTGAGCTATTCAACATTTTTTCCGCTCATACACAATGAAAAATGGAAAGGAAAATTTGTTGCTATAAATAAAGAATTTTTCTAAATGAAATTCTAAGAGCAAATGGAAAAATTGCGGAAAGATAAAATTTTTAAATTTCTCGATACTTTCCTCACCAAGCGTTAGAAAATTTAATATTTGGGCACAATTTGATTAGTAAAATCGAAATATGGATAAAAATCGTTTCAGAAAAAAGTCCGATTTTTTATCAAAATACCTATGTTATAACAATGCTATATAAAAAGTTAATATACATTCTAATTCGAGCTTTCAAGATATGCAAAACGCAAGTTAAATTTCGTCAATCGGTCCAATAGAACAGGAGATATAGAACTACCGCTTTTTTTGTGCGAGGTGTACGTATAACTACAGTGTAACATTGGGTTAATTTTTTAAAAATTAGAATGTATTAAAATAAAAATATAAATTATCAAATTATTTCTATACATATAAAGGTTTAATCTGTGCCACGTTACGCCATTTGTCTAAGCGGTTCCTTATTACAAACATACTTATTTGCGTAGCGTGCGCGTAAATATGTCTAATGTAATCTTTACTCCTCCAGGGATTCGGTATTTTATTGAATTTGTTTCAAACTGAATGCTGAAATTCTCTAATAATTCTTCGCAGTTCTATGAAAAGATTTGCATGAGTGGTAATATTTTCTGAAATCGTGCCAAGAGTTGAAAGAAAGAAAAGCACGTGTGTAGAGAAAGATCGAGGGTGGAAGTCTCATGAAGACTGAATTTTCCCTTAAATTATTTAATAACTTAACATCTAGGCTGCAAGCTTGACAAAGACAGGCATCGTAACAAAGGCGCATGTTTTAATGATGTTGTCCAAATGTGTGTATAAAAATAATAATATATATCTCGAACTATTCATAAATTGTACGCTTTGCTCATTTCATTGTCAGGCTGTTTCGAACTTCGTTAAATAATTATCTCTTGTATAATTAATAAAAATTTCAAGTATCAAAGTAAAAATTGCATACCAAAATTAAATGCCAGTTAAATTCTAAATTCAAGAAACAATCATCCTTTATAACTAAATATTTCGTAATGTAGAAGTATACAAATGCTCTTTTATTAATTCTAAAACATTAGCTACCCTTAAGAATGCCCCTTTCTTTATTTCGAGAACAAACAGAACTTAGTATCTGTCAAGTTTCAGATTAGGTAACTTCTACAGGATACGCTAGCAACATTTTTTCATCATTTGTCGAATTTCAAATAAAGGGTAAGTCATATAGTAAAAGTGAATGGCAAATAGTATTTAATAACCGAAATAATATAATTCTGTTATTCGATACTGAGTATGCAACTTACCCGTATTTCATTATAATTTATAGTATATCTCTGAATT
Source organism: Stegodyphus dumicola (assembly GCF_044657685.1). Taxonomy (NCBI): domain Eukaryota; kingdom Metazoa; phylum Arthropoda; class Arachnida; order Araneae; family Eresidae; genus Stegodyphus; species Stegodyphus dumicola. The sequence goes on from NC_140780.1 coordinate 138,510,177, forward strand.
ACCAAGATGCTTAAGAAACGGGTAACAGATGCTGGATCTTAATCTATGAATATATAACCCTTTAATTGTTGGAATACTAACTATAATATTCCAGCAATTAAAGTGTGTCTCTCCAGGTGAATGTATGCTAAATGTGTTTCTCTGTGTGATTTTATTCCACAAGAGACTTTTGAACTCCATACAGCTTCTAGTTTTTATAAAAAATTAGGAGATAGTTTTCATTAAAAATGACATTTATTTGTTTTTATATGAAGGAAAACAATGCAAATATAATTAAGATACAATAATACGCCGAACAAGCATTAATTCAGAAGTGAAACAAAAAAAAATCAGCGTTATATTTTCAAATTTTCGCAGGACTAGGTTCGATGGTTTTACCGAATGATGGTTTGGCAAAACCATCGAAACTAGTTTTTCAAAAATTTGAAAATATAACTCTGATTTTTATTGCTTGACTTCTGAATCAATGCAAATATATTGTTCAGAATTTAGACGCATTCTTTAGTGATTTTATGCGGTTCATCCAACATAAGAAGTATTTTTTTAACAGATATATACTATCTATCTAGGTAAGACTATTCTTTCAAATACTATACCGAGCTACTAGTCTCACTAACCTGAACTGAGTTATTGCTTACGGGCACTTATATATCAGTTATTTAATATGTAGAGCAATACTGTTAAGCATAACTACAATACATGAAGTGCAACTGTTGGAATACAGTAATTAAACTTTACAAATCAGAAGGTTACAGATTTTGCTCATAAGCAGATCAAATAACACATTATGGGTTACTTTATCGTAGTAGAAGCTGTACATTACAAGGACATTGTCTAGATTATTCTACAAGAGAAGCATTCTCACGTCTAAGTTACGAACTGTCAGCGAATTAGCTTGTCCTAAATATTCAAGTTAACTTTCAATTACTGCATTATGCTCAAGACAGAAAATAGAAGTTTACTACCTTAAATACTAAATAGTGACAAGAAGACATCAGACATTCATACGAAATTAGTATTTTTCAAGTCTCAGCAATTTAATTCCAAGTCATTATTTAACTGTTTTTCATTACTTAGTCTTTTCTAACTATTTCTCTTACTAAAAGTTAATTTAAACTCTTCTGGAGTTTTAAGGCGCTTCTGAACACATAAAATAGAAAGAAAGTGAATAATGAAAGAATAACTAACAATATAGCCCTTATAAAAATCGGTGAAACCTTTCTGGTGATGCTGTGACATTTGTTATTGCGCATTAAGGTCTACGTACAGTATTTCAAAGATAGCATGACTAAATATTTCTTGAATATTGATCTCGACTCGGAGCTTCATTTTAAAAATGAATGCAATAATTTAGGTCTCCGCCCCATTGATATTACTTATTGTGAGATTACCTTAGGATAAAAATATACCAAATATAATTTTACGCGGAATTCTGAAAGGGGGAGGGGGGAGAAAAAGAAACACAAAAAAGAAAAATGTCATTGAGTGAAGTAATTTACATAGCCTAATTAGTGGAACCAAATTAGGCGATTAGGCGTCTATCTATATACGCTGAAATTTATCCAAGATATCTCAAAGAAAAATTTTTGGAGAATGATATAAATATTCTATTTGTGATATTATGAATATAAAATTTCTGAATGCTAGTTTCTAAGAGATGCCTTTTGCATTAAAAAATATTAACATAAAATTAAAAACCTCAGAAACCCAAACTTTTAAATATTTTCTATTCAGAAAATCAGTTTTATACCTATCAGCATTAATAATTGTTCCTTATAATCCTTTCCTTTCGTTAAAAGCTAGAGAAAAATTTGCTAGAAAGAATTCCTTTTTAGATGATCGGTATAAAATGTTCTAAGTTTGGGAAATTTAGCAATTAAATACCGAACTCTTTCATGATATCATCTCTCCTGGTTAACACTTCTGAAATTAGGCAACATTTTTTAGACTAAAATTAAACACTGGTACTGAATATAAAGGAGAGTCATGGTTTTTAAAGCTACCAGTCCAATAGAAAATAGGAATCTTCTGAAAAGTTGGAGGTTAGGGAGATAATATATTCTAAACTGATTAAAACAAATGTTTTTTATTGTTTACTTCTGGTAGCAAATACAATTGGACCATATAAATCTAAGAAATTAGTAGTATAAATTTGTCTAAAAAATGTTGTTAAAAAACTATCACAATTAATGAAATGCAACACACTTTCTGCAAATAATAATCGGTGACCAGGTCATTTAGCGTTTTAATCTACAAATGCATGTCTTAAGAGAAGAATACTGAAAAGAAACCACGATCCAAAATGCGCTAGTAAATAAATTCCGCAAGTTATTTGCGCCTTTTCTCAAAACGGACGTATAATAGTATTCTCAGGTTGATCGCTGCCTTTTTCTTATCAACAAGACGTTCCCCTTGGCCGATCCATCAATTTCTCTTCGGCACAGGAGCCAAATCGAGATTTCTCCTGGATAGTGACTTGCTGAAAGGAAGGACTGGGATTACTCGGAGCGCTGAACTAGTTTTCTTCACAAGTAACACCATTAAAGTCAGGGAGAAACGAAGCTTTTCCTGGAAATAAATGAAGGTTTTCGCCTTGCTTACATCACTATGAATTCCCTCTCGTACTTTGAATCAATGAAAAATAGAAAAGGTAGATACTTGTAAAAACAATGTCCCGCTATAATCAATTCACCCCGCTGTGGCCACTAATTTTCCTGCAGTACATAGAAAAAATAAAACATTTCAAAAATTTAAAAAAAAAAAAAAAAAAAAAAAATCTTTTTTCGTCGGAGATAATTCATCTGGATTTTTCTTCCGCTCAAAACGAATAGAGGTCTTTGTTGATGGATAAAAATTCATTTTTCCAAAGCTGAAAAAAAGCAGATATATAGGTTTTATGAAGTTCACTTTTAATTAGAAATTTAATTAAAATGATTTAAGCTTGAAAAAATAAATAGCAACTGCTTGTAAAGATTAATATCAATACTGCCACAGAGCTGTCGATAAGGTAAAACATTTGTTACTTTGTAACTGATGAGTTAATAATTTTTCAGCTTGACAACATTTTCTCTCTCTTTTTTTCCCTTCGTTAATTCACAAATTTTTGTATCAGAAGCTAACGGCTGTTGTTATTGCGCTTTAAACAAGCAAAATTAGATTTTCGTATAAAGACGCTGTCTTTTAAGGTTTCATCGCAAGAAGAGCAGCAAGAAATCTTATTAACTAACAAAAATAAAATGCAAATATTGAAAAATTCTTACCATGACAGATAAGAAAACGAATCTTTAAAATTAAATTAACGAAGTTTTTAGGTTTTGCATTAACTATGACTCTTTCGATTTGCATGAGTTACTTGATATGATGTAAGTTTTGTATGACTCACAATCGAAACCTAGATCTCATGCTCTCCAGCTACGAATTCTGAATACTCAACAATTAACGTCTGAATTTTTTTCTTTAATTTCTTCACACGTGAAATTAATTCACAGACATTATAAAAGCGTTAACAATGATGCTTGTTAACAAGAAACAGAAAAGGAAATAACATTTTAATATTTTAGTCCGAGAAATTTATATTTTTCTTTTACTGAAAACTTCGAAGTTAATGAAAATTTAACAACTCTTAAACGAACCATTTTAAACAACTTAAAATCAATATAGACACGCAGCATGAAAATACTCTGGGAAATAACCTTCAATTCCTCAGAAATGTTCAAAGGTGGAAAGGAAAGAAGGGAGTTTTAATACCCCCTTCAGGCTGCTAATAACATTTTATTTTACTCTCAATTTTTCAATGATATATTACAAATCTTAAGCGTTATTGCCAACGCATGCAGTACGCGATTTTAATGAAACATGAGATTTAGTTGGTAGAAAATGGTTCAAGTCGATTACAGCCCTAATTCAAATCTGATAAATGATCGCATTTTAAATTATCTTGCAAATAACTATTTTCATTTTCTCTGCATCTTTTTCTAATGTTTCACACAATTCGTGTCTTACGATTTTATAGATAAAATGAAATTAAAACTTCTAAATACGAGTAAAATTAAAACTTTGATTTCTGGAAGGCTATACAAGCAACTTGTTTTTATTTAAGTTATTAGCTGCTAGTTGTCAAATTTGACTTTCATTTCCTACGAAAGCAACTCCTTTATTGAATCCGATATATAGATTTTATTTGGCATTTGTCGGATGCTTACAGAAATGTTAACATTTACTCATTTATATAGGCTATCCTATGCCTACAGTATCATATCGCAGGTTAATCGGATCCAAGGTTGGCTTGAAATAAAAGGTAGTTGCACTACAAAAGTTCTACATATTTTACTTTACACGAGAGGGAAGGTTTTTTGTTTTTCAAATTTTAACATAAAAACTAAGAAATATCTTTATATGCACAGCGCATTTAATCTCTATATGCTAGATTCAGCTGTATATCTGTTTCTGTTTTGAGCAATTTGGCAAACTGTAGATGATTTCTCTAATTTTTTGTTATATAGAGGTTTTCAATGACTATCTTCTATAGTTCACTAATAAGAATTTTACGGTCTCTTAAGTGCAGAAATGAGTAAATATTTAAGTTAATTGTATCCTTCCAAAGGCAAGAAAACGAGAAATAATAATAACAAAGATGTTTGTAACTTCTAAGAATGGGGGAAAAATTCTCCAACAATTTCTTTAGATGAATGTATGTACTTTTAACAGAACTATAAATATAAACATGCAAGTTCGGTTAAATTTAAAAATACATATCGAACAGCATAAAAGTTGATGCAGTAACGATAACCTTAACTAATATTCAACAGCTGAAAGATAATAAGTTATATCTGTTGTATCAAACACTGAAAGAAAAATTAAATTTCATTGCAGCAGAGAAGGCATTTTTGAAAAGTAAAAACATCCAGCCCCTCTAATATTTTTTATTTTTAGATACGCTAAGGAAAATAATAAGTTAAATCATTTAGACCAAGAGCGATATAGAGCAATTTACGCAGTAATTTCAGCTGTCAAATATTTTGTTCTCTGCAAATTACATTCTCTTAAAATTCCTCACCGAGGCAACCGCTGGTATTGAGTCCGTAAATGCCCCTTCCTGCAGATGTTTATAAAGACAGAGAATTTCCTCAGTTGTTTCGTTAGATGTTGCTATAATGACAAAGTAATTCTTGGAATTTGAAATTGCATTCAGGGAAAGTTGTGTGACTGCTATTTTAATTTCGGGATTGGCATTCATAAAATTACTTCTGCTGCGAAAGCAGAAATCATCGATAAACCCACTATGAAAATTTACTTTGTTTCTCTCTCCAGTTCTTTACAATACTTTTATAAAGTGAGAAAGTTTAGATTTGGTATGCCAATTTTTCTTCGGCTAATCTAGAGTCATCTTAACCTGCTATTGCCGTCTTAGATACCGATCTTAACAACATTCACCGGGAAGTCCACATTAAAATCCAAATAAAAATTAATTTGTCCACTACTGGGGGGTCACAACTGAAACATTTCACATAAATTTAAAAAAAAACGACTTATTGGTATAAAAAATATTATAATATATCCCACGTGCCCTAATAAGGTTGTTGTATACCTAATTTAAAATTTTATATTAGTGGGCTTCTTTTTCAGTTAGTCTTGAAAAACCAAATCATTGAAATGACTCAGAGAAATATTGGCTATAATACCAGATTGAGTTACATATTATAATCAACTAGTTAATAAATATAAAAACCACTTTATTGCTGATTGTCTAAACGAATAAGAACTCAAAATGTTTTATTTGCAAAAGAAATGAAATTTTCCTCTTAGTATTATTGCCATTGTTATTATTAATGCTATAAGTAGTTGCATTAGAATTAGTATTATTAATTAGAGCTGTTATTATTAAGAGTAAAACTACAACTATTGCTATATCATCATAAAACATCATTAGTGTTGTTAACTATAACATCAGTGCAATTCAAAAATAATCATGACAAAGAAAATAAAGAAATGTAAGAACAGAGTTAGATGCAGTATATTCTTCAGATACTAATAAATGAAAACTTCGATTTTTTTCCTAGCATGCCATTTTAGACTCTCAAAAAGATTTTATTGAGTGTGATCTTAGTAGTTTATTCTCTCGCAGTCTTTACAGTTTAGTTTCTTTCATGAATTTACCTAAATTTGTCTTAGTCCAAGAAGCATCTAAAAGAACAAGTTCTTAAAAATTTGTGTGGTAAGTTACTAGAAACCAATAAACAAATGAAAGCTTCACTTTAGAAGTCTTCACGTCAAACAATATTCTTGAGTTTGAACATTTTTCTTGAAGCATATATATAGAAATTTTATCTATAATTAAAAATTACTGTACATGGGTCGAGTTATGAACACATTAGGGGCAATAATTTTAATGTGTAATATATCTATTCAGTGAAATCTGGGGAAGAGGCTAGACATTTGTAAAATAATAGTTGCCTAGCGCATAGTCTTTGTACATTCTATAATCTTATTTTTGAATCATGTTCCTTGGAGAAAACTTCTAGAAAGTGGGAAAAATCAAATTATTTTGGTTGAAATGGTCACTTTCGTTCAATCGCTTATTTCATCATTGAATCCTTTATTCGCTAGTCGCTCTGCAGAAGGAAGGACGAGCTGTGCTAGAGAATGACGCCTTTTTTTTTAATGGAGCTCTTACTGAAATGGTGCTTTAAAGTGAACCGAAATCACCGAAATAAGAGAATCTACCTTTATCCTGGCTATCCTGATAATACGTTATTGGGATTCTCTGCCAGACGGAAGCTTTAGAGTAGTTTGCAGAATTTTAAAAAGAATTCTGCATCTTAAAAAAGAACGTGGCATTCCAAAAAATGGAAAGAATTTTAACACCTTCTCTGCTAAGCATTTAGTGGATTTCTGTATCATTCAGCCGTGAGAAAAAAGTTTTTCATCGGGATAAATTTCATTTCTTTGGTTTTATCACATTCACTTCTGTATCGATTATAAAATTCGGTCGTTTATGTTTCTTTATTAGATTTTTAGCGAAGACAAATAAATGAAAACAAAGTAAAATAACACAAGGAAATTATTCCTTGATATCTTAGCGCTTTCTTCATGAATGTTTATTTCACTTTACATTTTTTTTTTAGATATGAAAAGGTCATTTATACTTCAAACATTAACAAAATAACTTTTTTCACTTTCATTATGAAATAAAGATTTTTACTTAATTCCATATCAAAATTCAATACAGAATATTACGAAGCGTAAAATCTCTGATTAGATTTGATATAAACGTAAAATATTTGAAGAGAAAAATTATTTGGTTTGCATCTTGTTTAGCTTATAAGTAGGTATTTAATTAAATGTGTACAATCATTCAGTGAATGCAAGCAAAATTCAAATACTAAATACTTAAAAAACAGTTAAAATTATTAGTATTAAATTATCAGAAGGACAGTTAAAAGTAGTAGTGGATAATTAGCAAACAGCAGATAAAAAATTACTTAAAATGATGTACATTAGAATGCGTAATTAATATGTAAACAGTTGCATTAATAGAAACCATTTGGTTAAATTTGTTTCTTGAAAGATTTTCATCTTTTAAACACCTTCGAATTGCGTTTGTCTGGTAAACTGATGCTTAATAATGGGTATTTTTTATTTTAAATAAATATTCACATTTCGAAAGCATCGTTACTTTTTGCAGTGATTTTCCTCGTTTCATGTAGTATATTTCCTATGGCCAAAGTCCATTTCCGAAGGTCACTTTCGGATAGAAAGAACTTTTAAAAGATTAGAAACGTCTTTCATATACTTACAAAAAATAAAAGTTCTCTCATCCCATAGCAATAAATGAATTCCCTAGCAATGCAGGTTCAGAAATACAGTCCTAACAAACAGGAAAATCGTTAGGGGCGGTTACAGGGAAACCGTCGATAGTGACCCGCAAAGTTATTAGAATGGTGTGTGTATGTGTATTTTAATTATGGCAAAGCACACTAGGGCTATCTGACTAAGGGGAGGGATGCCTTCATGGATGACTTTTTAAGGGAAACTGGCTCGTATACAGGTATTAGAATGGAAAAAATGAATATATCATAATCGCTAATTGACATTTAAAGACCATAAGTTTAATATAATTCATGACTTCCTGATTATGAAGTTGTCCGAGATTTCGTAACGTGGCCATTGTATGAAATCTCAGACGTTTTGAAATACGCCGGGCATCCGTCAGGCGTTCGTTCTAGCCACAACATGCACCTTTTCACAGTGCTCAGTGCATTCAAAACGTCCTAAATTCCATGCCTTACACCAAGTTAAGAGATGTCGGGGACCTACATTATCAATAGAGTCAGGATATTAAGATCTATAAATGTCAGTTTGCGATCACGATATATTTATATTTTCCATCCTAACACCTCTGCGTGTGGCTGTCGATGGTTTTCCTGCGGCATTCCTTAATATCCCCATATCTCTTTAGAACTGCATTTCCGAGCCTGCATTGCTATGTGATTGCAAGTCATCTAAGTGTACCTTACTCCTCCTAAAAGTTTGTTACTCTAGTTTTCAATCACCTTGTATAGTATTTCTTACTTTTTGCAAGTAATTTTTAAATAGACATGAGGTATATCTTCAAGTTTCTTAAATTATGGATATAGTATTTTATGCTATAAAAGCATTTGTCATAACATATGACACCTTAAAATTTGGAAACTCAACACCAACGTATGTAATTTGCAATCATTACAGTACTGCTAACGATAATTTAACCCAAGAAGTTTAGGACAATAATTATTTTTTGCGAACACAATTCTGAATTCCTAAAGGACTCTAGAAGTTACAACTATTTTACCAGAGAATTTAAATTATGCTCAATATCTTGAGGTCTGGGGACCTCATTGTATAATAACTACCGAAGAAAGAAAGCCAGGGACCTTATACACAGAGTTCTTTGAGCTATTTTCAATGCACTCTTTTGTTACTCTTGAAAGAGAAAAGAGAAAGAAAAGAGTTATAAGGAATTATAAGATAATAAGATGATTTGAGGTATTCTAAGATCTGTAATCTTCGGAGGGGAGAGGAAACTTGTGAGCTTAGTCAATAATCAAGCCTTCTATGTAGTTTATGTTTTCAATGCTTTCTTTCTGCAACAAATCAGTGGAGTTGAGACCTCTGGAGTCTCAACAAGAAGTGTCATCTTTTAAAAATGTAGCCAAATATTCATCTAATGTAAGGTCCTAAATTCTTGCCCTCATAGAGTATTGCATTTAGATTCGCCCTGCTAAACAGTGAGAGTATTCAGTCATTCCTCATGAAACCTTTCTAAACTAGTTAGCAGTCTTCAAAAGATTAAAATGTCCACAAGCTCTTCAAATTCCCACCAACAGAATGCACAGAGAATATTAGATTTTATGTATCTTGACATATCTTTGAAACCAAACATGGCCTCATCAGGATGAATTTCAGGAACGACGAAACTCCTTTTAATGGATTATAAGAGAGCAGGTTTAAAGCAGTCAAAGCATGAGCCTATAGCATACGTGTCACTTTCACTAAGTCTGCAATAAATCGTTTGCTTTGACATAATTATTTCAATAACTGCAGAGATCTCATGGCAAAATTAGAATGTCGCTGAAACTCCTTAGTAAAAATTAAAATATTTTAGACTTTTGGAGATTTTTAATAATTGTTTCTTAGCATGAAATTCGAAAAATCAGCAGTAGCTTCTTCAAAGTTCGGAGCACTTAACTTCTGACGCAAGCTTAATGAGCTAACCATTTGCATCATAAGAGGTTATACAAAGAACGCGCAATTCTTTGCAGAGTAATGTTAGAGGCTTGCAGTTCGGATACCAGGCTAAACAGCTTCCTTCCTCCTGCAGTTATATTAGCTAAACGTATGGGAAATATTCAGATAAGATTTTAGTCCCCAAGGACACTTCCATCACACATTTCAATTAAGAAAGGATTACCACAGCACATATGAATTTAACTGCATACATCAATCAGGAAATTTCTTAGAACTTTGCTTTCTGAAATACAAATTTCATTTTTACGAAATAATACTCATTTTAATCCGAATACATGAAGAAAAGGTCTTAACATTCCATTTAAATTTTGCTCAAGATTTAAATTTTGCTCCATAATTTGCTCAAGATTGCTATTCGGGCCTGGCTTAATTACTATCAGAAAAGAAAACAATTGATTTTGAATTACGAAATTTTTCTCTATTGAAAATGTTGCTTCTTTTGATTATGAAAGTAACTTTTCTACGATATAGGGAACGCAAAATGATCCTGCCGATCATCACGCTTTCCAAAGATCAGGAAGGTTTTCTTGGAATTTACTTCAAAAACAATCATCATACATTACACCAATGTCATTTTTCAGTTTCTTATAATACTATCTATTTCTCATTTTCTAAGAAGACCGAAATGATATTACCTCCTTTGGCTCTATACAGCTTATCAAATACTTTGCTTTATCACCAAAAGAGAGGGCAGCCGGCCTACTGAGGAAGGTATCTAAGCTCCTAAAAGCCCAATTATCGAAAATATTTTCAATTCAGAGAACCCTAGAGGACTACAAAAATATACGTTTTAGCAAACGAATGACAAATACCTTACGGTACTTTTAAAATTGTATACCTTTGATATATTCGCTACTTTTATTTTATGTTCCAAACGCCAAAATGTTTTAAATAAAATAAATTTATTTGTCATCTACATAATATTGTAAAATGTACTTTTTAAAAATATTTAGAGGAGAGGCCTTTATAGTTGTTCATTTTAAACTCATTATTTTGTTTTTATTATAATTGAAAATATAATCACTTTGGGTTTACACTTTTTACTTATTTGAGTTAATTAAAAGGTAAAACTACGACCAAATGCTGCAATCCTCGTCAAAATTAATAAAATATACACACAGATATGCCAATAAGTTAACTTTTGCTTGATTTGTAACCGCACATTTGTGTAAAATTATGTACAGTTTTACATAAACGTGAGGAACAGAAGACGGATACATTTGCAAACTTGGCGAATGAAGCAATATTATACAGAATAAGGCAATCAAGATTTCGATCTGATGACAATCCGGTTAACGTTTAAATGTGAAATGGATAGTTATTATTTATTAAAATTTCAGAGAATTATTAAGCTGGGTAAAATCATTAAAAGAGGTATTAAGTGCTCTGCCAAAATATATTTATTAGAAGATTTGAATTTGATAATGAATGTATCATGAAACGTGTTTTAAGTCAAAAGTTTGAAACTTGATGGCTAAATGTAAATATAATACAAGTTTAAATATTTGTACTTAGGCACATAGGTAAGGTTAAGTTTCTATTAAATAGAGTAAGGAATATAAGAGCTATCCGCCTAAAGGAAGAGATGCCGTCGTGCAGGAATTTTGAAGAAAAACTGACCTTTGAGTGGATATTAAAAATAATGCATGTAAGTTTCATTCAAATTATATATATATACATATTTCTTATGTAAACATTTAGGGTATATGTTAAATTATTGTAAATTACTTTACTCGAAAAATATAGTGAATGAGCAAAAATTAAAAATTTGAACATGCCGGAAATGAAAAATATGAAATGTGTATGGGTATTTATGCATATGCTTGCAAAACGCATGTATCTGCCTTTAACAAACTACGTAAATATTTATTAAATTATTCATAAATGTATTTGAAATGAAGGATTTAATCATTCATAAACTCCTGTGAACGTTACTGTGAAGACATCTAATTATTAAATGTATCTAAAGTTATAATGATTATAAATATTATCTGAATATATAAAAGCATTGAATTGTAAACGTAAATTGAAATCCTGTTGGCTAATACGTTTATAAAACTATTTCAGCAAGAAATGCTCGTACTGGAAAGCAATCTGTTAAAAGGCAATGCAACGCAAATTCTATGAGATGCGTACATAAGGAAGTAATAAAGAAGAGTTTTAGAATATGTATTGTTGAAATTAAAGGTAAAAAAATCTGATGCGTATATTTAAAAGAATTATTCTATTACATTTTATAACTCAGTTACAAGTTTTAAAAAACATTTTAAAAAAACTTTTCTTATTCACTTTCAGAAATATTCAGAAAAAGTTCAGTACATGGAAACGAGCACCAATATTTAACGTGCATCAGTATTAAAATAAAAAGTGCTCTAATTTGAAATGGACCGAATAGAGCATTCATGATAAATTAAGTTAGATTTTTCTATTTAAAAGATGCCTTCAGAAGCTAAAAAAATCATGTCATATTTGAGAAAGTATTTTAGGAAGAAGCGCTAGAAATAGAAAAGAAATAATGCATAATTTTAATGTTGATAATAAAATAATCTTTTGTTATCTTTATTATCTTTTTTTTATATATCTTATTCTGGACCTTATTTTTTGTAATCCTTGACCGAATAAAATCGAATTAGCTTAATTTTTTTCTAATGTGATTAACGAAAATTCGTGAAAATATTTTATTTAAATTAAACCGTTCTGAGCTAACTGTTCTGTGAAAATTATAGCATTTAATTCCGTTCAGAATGAAATATTGTTTAAAAATGTATTCTTTTCACATACGTAGGACTCTGAAATATTGTAGAAAAAGAAAATATACACATTTATATGTATATTTACGACATAATTACAAAATATTTACATCCGATCGTGTCAAAACCCATTAATCTTAATGGCAAGATACTGAATGTTTTGGTCCCCACGACGGGATCGCCAGTGCTTCAAAGCAATGTGTAGGGAAACCGGTTAGGACCTGTCCTTCTTACTTCCTACCTCCATAAGCAAACCACACCAGAGGACTTCGACACAGCAGTCAGCGACGCTAACCACCATACGGGTTGGGCGGTATAAGTGTTTGTAAATGTATAGTGCCTGTTGTATCTCTCAATAGAATTCTAAAAGGTAAAAAGAAATCTCTTACCTTTTCTTTCACCCGGGAGCCGAGCTTGTTCCATTCTAATTCTTATTCGATGAAATATCTAAATAATTCCAAGCTTTTGCATAAAAACTGACACTTCTGTATAAATAAAGATATTATATTTAGATACAGTTATATACAATTATTAGATTACATGAAATTACGCGCCCTCCAGCTAACAGTCAATCGAGTTCGGATTCAGAGTTCTAACTACGTTCTTCCGTAGGATTATTCTCGAGTTTAGATGTAATGGTGCTGATAGTTCAGAGTTTAGATGTGGAGGCGCTGATAGTTCGGAGTTTAGATGTAACATCTCCTCCCACCATTGAGATCCGACGATGCCGAGGAACTCAATACACACAGGTCCAGTCGATGAGGAGGCCGAACAACTCGTCCAGCTCTGGTCATCACTCGAGGACTTGAGGCAGGTTCTGGAATACTAGCAGCCTGATCAGCCTGACCAGTTGCATGGTCGTTTCTATCTCGAGGTGCTCTGTCGGGGAACGGAGGGCCAACGGATTCGGAAGTAGAGATCTCCAACGGGAAAAGCCGGGGCACTGGACGAAGCAGAATTCCATTTCTTGTCTTGACCCTCGCTAGTCTAACTATTCCGTCTTTACTGGGGAAAAGCTCGATTATCTTGGCTAAAGGCCAATGTATGCGTCGTCTCTGGCTGTCTTCCAATAGAACGACATCGCCTACTTGCAATTGTTGAAATTTTCCTTTCTTTATTGCCTGTTGTCTCAACTGACCAAGATATTCATTACGAAATCTGTTTCGTAGATCATGTCTTATTCTCTGTCGGTATTTGGCTCGACGGTTTAGTTCTTTGGAATCTACGTAGTCCATATCAGGAACTCCAGATGACGGCAATTCTTGCAGAAACATCATAGGGGTCAGTGGTGATGGATCTTGATTATCCTCTGATACGTATGTGATAGGTCGCGAATTAATCACTTGTTCACAGTCACATAATATAGTATATAATTCTTCATAATTTAAGGACGTTCGACCTAACACTCTTCTTAAATTTTCTTTCACCATTCGCAGAAGCTTCTCCCACCAGCCTCCCCACCAGGCGGCGGTCGGAGGGTTGAACTTCCATCGTATCCTTTGGATAGAAGCAGCTGAACATATGGCGTTTCAATTAACTTTCTTAAGAACACTGTTAGTCCCTACAAAATTAGTTCCGTTGTCGGAATATATCACATAAGGTCTACCTCTTCTGGCAATGAATCTACGTAAAGATTGGATGAAAGTTTCTGTCGATAGAGAAGTAACTAGTTCGAGGTGAATGGCTCTATAAATGGCACATGTATACAAGACTATCCACGCTTTAGAACCCTCACGGAGATAGAGAGGACCCGCTAGATCTACACCGACGACTTCAAAAGTCGCCCCTTCTCTGACTCGATCTTCGGGTGGAAATCCTGGCTCGACTTCCACTCTTTGTGAAACAAATCTTTTACATCTTACACATTTTCTGATAATATTTCGAATACTTTTTCTGGATTTTAATATCCAAAAGTTTTCTCTAAGATTTGTCATTAAAGTGCTGACACCAGCATGCTGGAGTTCTAGATGTTTCTCGTAAATTAGTCTCTCAACAAGAATATGTTTTGAAGGTAAAATGATAGGATATCGGAAATTTTCATTATCTTGACGCTGTAGGACGTTCGTTTTGGCTCTTAAAATTCCATTTTGGTCTGCGATTGGTCTCAGCGCACGAATGGCGGGATCGTTTATGCCTGTAAATGATTCTTTCTGTACCAATCTACAAAGTGCCTTTTCAGCATTCTCCAATTCATCAACTGAGACATCAGGAGTGAGGTTTTTATCTTTGTTCTTTAAATTGTGATAAAACCTGAAAATCCAAGCGATCATTCTCACGGTTTTTCTATATGAAGAGAAGTATTTGTAGTACCGGTCCAAATTGTCTCCATGATCTAGAAGAGTCAGAATCGTTTTCCTTTTTTCCTTGTTTATAAGTTCTTCATCAGGCTTTTCTTCTACATGGGGCCACTCGTCTTCTGGTAAGTAAAGCCACGATGGGCCCTCCCACCATGCCGATTTCTGTAATTGCTCAATAGTACATCCTCTCGATGGGAGATCCGCTGGGTTTAAACTTCCAGGTACATGCCTCCAGTCAGATATTCTGGTAAGCGATCTTATTTCTTGTACTCGATTGTTAACAAACGTACCCCATGCTTGATCCCTTCTTATCCACCCCAAAGCTGTAGAAGAATCACTCCAGAACACTGTTCTACAATTCTTAAGTTTCAAATCTGATAGAATTGTTTTGGCAAGCCTAGCACCTATCAGACAGGAAAGAAGTTCAAGCCGTGGAATCGTAAGTTCCTTAATAGGGGCTATTCGACTTCTCGCACTTACTAACTGAACCTTTACACCTTCGATGGTTTCAGCTCTTAAAAATGCACATGTGGCATAGGCTCTTTTACTAGCATCCGAAAAAACGTGGAGCACTACGGTATCTTCGTTTTCGTAATCAATATTTAACCAACGAGGAATTTCAATCTGAGATAGCAGAGACAATTGGTACAACCAAGTCCCAAACTGCTCACTTATGGGAAGAGGAAGATCTTCATTCCACTTAATCTTCTGGTTCCATGTTTCTTGCAAAATTAGCTTAGGAATTACAGTTATCGGTGCAGCAAAGCCAATGGGATCAAAAATTTTCTGGGTAATTGACAAAACTTTTCTTTTGGTAATAGGTTCCCTCAAGTTAAATATTTCTTCGATCTTGCAACTCAAACTATCTTTCTCTAAATCCCATACTAAGCCTAATACTGGGACAACTTTCGTCTTGTTCTCTATCTCATCGATCATGTCAATGCGAAAATTTGATCGCCAACATCTCAAATTGAAATGCCCTGAAGCCAAAATCAATCTTGCTTCTTGAACGAAATTTTCAGCTTCATCTACGTGATTTAAGCTAATTAACGAATTATCGAGGTAAAATGAATCTTTCAAAATATTAGAAGTTTCTACAAATTTTTCTGGGACTGTAGTCAAAAGGTGACTAAGTGTAGCGGCTAGCAGAAACGGACTTGATGTGAGTCCAAAAACAACTCGGTTATGTCTGTAAATTTTAAACTTATGTTGATTATCGAACCATAGAAACCTTAAAAAATCTCTATCCTTTTCTGCTATTTTGATTTGACAAAAGGCCTTTTCGATATCCGATGACACTCCTATGCGATATTTTCGAAAACGATTCAATATACGTGGAATAATTTCTATTAAATTTGGTCCTTTACTCAGACAATCATTGAGAGAGGGTGAATTCTTAGAACGTGCAGATGCATTGAAAACAGGCCGTATCTTTGTAGTTTCACTAGACTCTTTTATTACAGGTCTGTGTGACAAGTAGTGCACTCCTTCCTCCTTTCCTCAGTTACTACCTCAATAATATCCTTCGCTTCCCACTCATCAAATATTTCTTCGTAATCTTTTCTTCTGCGTGTGTTAATTAGTTTACTTTCGGTTTTGACGAGGTGTCTTTCTGCCACAGTACGGTTACTGGATAAGACGGATTTATCTAAAATAAAGGGTAATGTTACTTCATATCTCCCTGAGCTATCTCGTTTTACACTTTTTAAGAAATGTTTTCGAGTTTCTTCTTCCAAGACACTTTTCGTTTTGTTTTCCTCACTTGAAATCCCCAAGGTGTCTAAACGCCAAAGATTGGACAAATTTGTATCGGAAACATGTAAGGATAAAGAAAGAACGGACAGGGAACTCGACGTATTCGCATTCTCTTTAATCTTGCCCATTAAAGTCCAGCCTAACTTGGTCTCAAAGGCTACGTAATCCCCCGCAAAATGTTCAATTCTTTCAGTGAACAATTGTGCTGCGGTATCCGCTCCTAACAGCATATGAATCTCTTCCGGATTTTCTTGAAACAGACAGAGATTTCCATTCGCATGATTGTCGTTGATAAGGATTCCCCTTTTTTCCATTATTTCAATCAACTTTTCGTCTTTGATCTTAGGCAGTGACGAACAAATTTTCCTCTGGTCTAGTGCTTCGATTTTACACCTGTACTTTCCATCCAAACTAGTTAAATCTATTTGATAACGATTATGATCTTCCGAAACTTCTACACCCCCAAATAACCCATGTTTAATTCTTTCAGTTCCTATCTTTTCTAATTTCAACGTTTTAGCAGCATATTGACTTATGTACGTGTTCTGACTTCCGGTGTCTATTAGCAATCTTAAATAACCCTTTAAGGTTTTCCCAGCTACCCCTACGACCAAAGTTTGTAAATAAACTTCAGAACGGTTGCTTTGATTCGAAAGTACTTTATTTTCAACTTCCTGGACAGTTTTGATCGTTCCCTTTTTACTCTCGGAATTGATTCTGTTGCACATAATCGTAGAATGCTTAGAGTGACAATGGGTGAAAAAAATGTTAGAATCACAAAATTTGCTGATGTGACCCTTATTTTGTAAACACCTAAAACAAGTGCCATTTTTGCGTAGTATTTCAACCTTTTCGTCATTAGTTAGTTTCTGGGCAATAGGACATTTATGGCTTGAATGGGAAAATTCTCCGCAAAAAACACATGCCTTAATCAATTTTTCTTTAATACCCGTGGACACTAAATCAGAAGCAGAAGAAGCTTTCGTTTCTAATTTATTGCTCTTTCCATCGCTGAAATGACGAGTGTTTATTTTCTGGACTGCATACGCAGACTGACGGCGCCCACTATTCGCTGTCGAATGCTCTGAATTCTTATTTATGACTTCCGCCCTTTCGCGTGAATCTAAACATTGAGCTATAATCAAGCACAGGCTTTTAATATTACAATATGCACTTCCATTACTCATTCTATTAATCTCAAGCAAAATATCTTGGGGAAGTGATTTCAGAATTATTGGACATAACACACTTGATAAATTCTCGAGAGACTGACCCAAATTTTCTAAACATCTTAATTCGATAGAAATATTATCATAAAATTTTCTAAAGGCGCGAACATCATTCGAGATTTTCAAAGGTTTAGTGTTCAAAATGTTATTTATGTGAGTGTAAATGAGCACATCTGTTTTCGCAAATCTTTCTTTTAGAAGATCAATTGCGGAATCGTAATTAGCAGCAGTAATCGGTAATCCTTCGACTGTATTTAAAGCAGAACCACCTAAATGAGCTTTCAAATAATTAAATTTGTCTATTTTATCTAATGAATCATTTTTATGAATGGCAGACTCGAAACTGTTCCAAAAGGTTAGCCAGTTGTTTATATCTCCGTAGAATTTCGTTAAAGTTAACTTAGGTAATTTAATTCGAACAGACTCGTTATGTTTTGGTTCTCTTTGACTATCAGTACTGAACTGGTTATTTACTACCGTTTCAGTAGATTTGCGTTTTAATTCGTCGATTCTTTTGGAGGTACGGAAACTGCATTTAACGACCTTTTGACGATATTCTTCAGATTTTTGGAATTCAGCATCAAATTCTTCGACTTCAAAAAGAGGTTCTAATTCTGTATCGACACTTTTAAGCGATTCGAAATTATTCTTTAATATTTCTAAATTTTCGGATCAATTTCCGAAAGCTGCGATTCCAAATCTTTAAGCGATTTCGTTACTGATGTTCGGAGAGCTGCGCGCTTCTTTTTTAATTTATTTAAGATCTCTTCAGACATGTTCTTAACAGTTCAAAAATTCAAAATGTAATCAATAATTGTATTCTTAATCTTTATTTTCTAATTTAAATTCTTATTCTTAGCTCGGGCGTCCCGGCAGGGATGCCAAAATTTGTTGTATCTCTCAATAGAATTCTAAAAGGTAAAAAGAAATCTCTTACTTTTTCTTTCACCCGGGAGCCGAGCTTGTTCCATTCTAATTCTTATTCGATGAAATATCTAAATAATTCCAAGCTTTTGCATAAAAACTGACACTTCTGTATAAATAAAGATATTATATTTAGATACAGTTATATACAATTATTAGATTACATGAAATTACGCGCCCTCCAGCTAACAGTCAATCGAGTTCGGATTCAGAGTTCTAACTACGTTCTTCCGTAGGATTATTCTCGAGTTTAGATGTAATGGTGCTGATAGTTCAGAGTTTAGATGTGGAGGCGCTGATAGTTCGGAGTTTAGATGTAACAGTGCCTATTCGGCATGAGAACTCTCTAATTATGCGGAGAGCTGAAAGCCCTCTCGACAGGTTGTGATAGGGGAAGAGGGGTGAGAGACCTTCAGACTGAAATTTTATATATACAAAAATGTTTTTGTTTACGAATATTAACAATTGAATATCAGGAAAAGAAACATTAAATTATTAACGGAAAAGCAAACAATAATTTTTAATATTACATTTGGTAAGTGAATAAACATTACCAAAGTTAATAAATAAATCTAACTATTTTTTCTTACAATATTTAAAATTTGAATAAAAACTGAGTTTGCAAATAAAGACCAAAGAGACATTTATAAATGGTTACAACTGACAATTCATGATCATATATGGCTATTTCTGCTGCATAGGAATTCAGGATAGAAAAACAAATATATGTACCAGACTGCAAAACTAAAAAATAATGGTATAGATAACTTTTGCGTTTGTACTTTTTCAATAATTATTACATGCTGTTTGAGTTAAAATTTTAGGATTTAGTAACTTTGATCATTGTGTAATTAAATACACTCAAAATGTGTTGTACGTTCTCTGAAAATTTAGGTCTAGAAAACATTTTAAGCTCGAAATACGTATTATATTCATGAAAGTGATAAATCTTCTGTATGTTGTATGAGTTACTTAGTTCATAAATAATTATAATTTTTATGCAACAATATAGGCCCTTTCACGCTATGTTTGAAAATATGTTGAGATAAGCCATAAAATACATAGATAAATGTGTGAGTGCTTTGGTTCTACAAAACGTCAAAAGTCAGTGACTTGAACTAAACGTGTGCAAAATAATATGTTACAATTTCAAAAAATTATCTGACAACATAGAATGAAAAAAAATGTCACGATAATTTTCTAATCTTTCCTTTTAAAGGCTTAAAAATTTTTCTTGCATGGAATTTAGCAAGCATTTCTAAGTCCTAAAGAGAGGAATAGAAAAAATATGGCAGAGCTTGTGCAAGAAATGTTATAAAAATTAATAGAAACAATATTCAAAGATATGGCTTCATGATAATAATTCCAAACGCTTGTCATGAAAGCCTTCGAGACATTGTAGACTAAACATTAAAAATGTTATTGCAATTTTGACACTTGGAACGAAAGTAATCAAAATCAAAGAGTCTACGACTGCTTGTATTAGTTTTATTTTAGGCAGGACCGACAGCAGGATGCAGTTATTATAGCACGCCCATAAATCGACTCTATGTCAGGAACTCTTTAAATACTCTAAGAACTTGGAAATGCCAACGAGAGTATCATATCCTAAGGGACATATCCTTAGAGATAAAGAGAATACTGAAGATTTAATGAAGCTGGAGAAGTACAAGCAGAAAAAAATAGGAAGGCTTAATTCTGTAAAAATACATATCCACACATTACTAAAAATTGAAAATAAAACAGAGAAAATTAAATATAGCTTGTTTTTTTAATCTAAATTTTTACCCGTTGGGTCCGTCAAAACCATTTCTGTACTAGCTTATGAATCGATGTTAGGTTAATAGCGATATATTTGCGACATAGATTGCTAAAAAGGAGATGTGATTGCTAACGTTTACTTATCCAAAAGAGGTAGTAACGTTCGGTTTAAATAAAATAACTGGAATCATGCTTATATATCTGTTTAATATTAGACGTAGGGATAAGTCACTTACAATCTAGTAAGGATTTGCCACAAGTTACATTCAGTAAAATTTATATTCTCTACACAATGCGTTCTGTATTGCATAAATTACTATGTAATAATATACTGCACAGAATATTAAGTAATAGCTTATGAGTAATCCCAGGCAGCACGCCTGGAAAAATATATGTATAATTTTGGTGAAATGAGGATATCGAAATTTTCGCACGCTACTTTTACAAAATTTACATAAATATAAAAAAAAAAACTGAAGATAATGTCGACGTTTTATCTTATTTTCCACGCATTACTTTTACGAAAATTACACAAAACCAAAAGAAAACTACCAATTCCACAGGATGTTTCATTCATTTCATTTGCAAATATTACACGAATTTTAAAAAACTTGAATTTTTGGATTTTACATTTGTTATTCTTTTTCCTTCAAACAAGAAAAAGATCGAGTATGTTTTAAAAAAGTTATTTCTTTTTCAAAGAATTTTAATGTCATACACTAATTATTTTATTGTTTTAATAACAGTAATAAAAACTCTACGAAATTTAAAATTTAGTCCTTGTTTTACTTCAGTGATTATTCTAAGAATTACATGAAGTTAAAATTTTTCAATGATTTTTAACGAGAGATTTTTATATTACAATTTCAATAACTTTTAATGTAAGAACAATTTTATTGTAGGGCATGAATTTTATTTTACTTCATTTTATGGTACATAGAGTGTTTAGACACTTCAATTATAGTCAACAAATCTCATCACGTCAATTATGTACTCAGAAAATATATATTATGAAATTTCAATTTGCTTACTAAATTTTAAACAAATTATGTATTTAGCCAATCTTGAATAACGAAAGCAGTTTTGCTGAAATAATTACGGACGTTCTTACTTTCGAGATCTTCAGAATGAGAGTAATGCTTCGCATTAAATGAAGGCAAAAATTAATGTGGCTTAAATTAAGCTTACATATCTTCTTTTCTGATTATATTGAGCATGCGCAAAGAGAGGAATTTCTATTTCTCATACAAAAATTGATTCGCTAATTTATTAGATGGACGCTCTTAACAGAAATTTATAAAAATTCGAGCAGGAATTTATTTCAAATGCAAATAATTTAGAGGCTTCCTTAGTTCGGCTAACCACAAAACGAAAAAAAAAAAAAAAGAATGTACTTGTTTTTTTTTTTTACTAGTTAATCGCAAAAGAGGCAGAAAATCATTTCGCTTTCAGTAGTGAACCCGTGTGATTTTAAGATACGACTCAGCGTTCTTTGATTCCGAGTGAATAAATGTCACTGTATGAATCTTAGATTATCATTTTAGTATCTGAAAGAAGTAATTGAAAAGAATTACATTTTAATAGTTAATACTCATGGTTTCTTCATCAATGTAACATCTTATAAATGGTGTCTGTTTCATCATAAGAACGGGCTTGGTTACACTTTATTCCTTGATTGGGTTTCTCGTACACTTAATGATTTATATTTTAGCTTAGCGTAGGTATCAGCTACTTATTTATTATTTATCACTCAGTTAATTGCACATTTGATGCTTTGGATAGGGACTTCAATAAGGGATAGGGTCTTAATTATTTTAATAAGTTATTAATATTTGCATAATTTCCGCAAAGTAAAAGTGAACTTTGGACTCGGAACTATTCTCAGAAGTGAATAGCAAAATATTAAGCGTGAACTGTTTATGATCTGGCAACATTTCACAATATAGGAATATTTTGGTATTTATTGTCCTTTTAATAACATAGGATCCAAACCAATAAATAAAAATCATTTTTTGTTTTGCGCACATATTTTTGTGTTTCATGTTTCTTTTAGTGTTTATAATGTTTTGTTAAAGGTTTTAATATTTAAGTTTGCTTGAAACAGACTCATAGTAAACAGAAAAGAAGTACCAAGAAATATATTAATATAAAAATGTTAGCGATATTAGCATGGAATAATTACTAAGAAACCTTTGTTTTAAAAAGTGTAAGTTCTGCTCTTGACAAATCTATCATATGCAAGAATTAAAGCATATAGCTTTTATATATAGTTATAAAATTCAAATTTATTTTAATTGCTTGCTATTCATAGTATTTTTCCTTCATTTGTTTTAATGGTTGGATACTGTGCATTGTATATAAGGGAGCATTTACCTCTTTGGCTCAGCTGAAAAAAACAATGTAGCTCCGTTTCTGGTAGGAGTGCATTAATAATTTACAAAAATTATTATTGTTAAAGAAAAAATTTGGAAATTCATTAAAATTATAGTGGAAATTACACGATTATAAAATTTGGACTCTTTTGCATGCGTAATAATTTAATCTCAAAAGTTGATAGTCTAGAAGTTTAATATAACTTAATATTTAACAAATTAATGTATTTCTTCACTCAGCTTAGAAATATTTAAATAAATAACAAAAAACTAGAATGAGTAGTATCTATTTCTTTCTAAAAAGAAGTCACAGCCTTTTTTGACTAACTTTAAAGGTTTTGACTAAAACTTGTTAAGCTGCTTTGCGTGCAATATATTTGAAATTTTATGCAGTCAAATTAGAGATTTAAGTGATGTTATGTGAGTGACATCCAATTTTAAATTTAGATTAGAAGACTGCTTTACGCTTCTTTGTTGAAAAAAGTGCTCAGAGTCTTTTGCCTTCTGGAATATAGGTAAAACAACTTTTGAGTAGGCCCTAAAACATCACTGCTGAAGAATTAACAATATCTCATTTTGAGACCAAACTCTAAATTTAAACTCTTGGATATAATTTAGAGGTCTAATTTCTTTGAATTTCATTTTGACTGTTATATGTTTCAGAGTAAAACAGTTTTAGTATCCAAATGAAATAGATTCCTTTGTCGCAGTCCCTTTGCTTAGGGATAGAATTGTTTTAAGAATAATTATATTAGTAATTTAGGTACCTTTTAAGGTAATTATAATAATTTAGGTACCTTTGAAGAGTTCCTAAATTATTATAGAAATGTTATGAGATTTTTGATAAAATTTCATAAAAGTTCTTTATAGCATGGGCATATACACCTGTATTTAAATGACGCAATCAGCAATAGCTTTGAAAGAAACGCATCATAATTGTTCAAAGTGAGAAAATGGTAAGTAAAATTCTTTTAGTTGTCTATACATAAATCTACTCAGAACCCTTGAAAATTTCACTCTTGCATGGCTTGAATCAGTAGTCGCGCATGCTGCATTTAACATTGAATAATCTAAGTTCGAACATCGTGACTTACACAATATACCATGATGCCCGATATGTTAATGTAAAGTGTGAAATTAATGGCGCAATGACGTCCATTTCTGCACGCTGTGCCTTCTGCAGATGAGGACAGAATATAGCCGATGCATAATGTAGGAATTTGTAAAGCATTATGCGCATTATAGTCAGGAGCCGTTTCCTTTCTATACTTCTGTATGGCAAAACATCAAAGTGAATATCAAAATTCAATGCAGTGGACAATATTGCTTCTAACTTTATTTAATTATTTTATTCTTTACTGATTTCAGCTATTAAAATTTACTTTATTACTTCCAACCTCATATAACATATATGTTTTATAACACATTTATTAGGGTTATATTACATCTGCTGCGTAATGTTATCAGATACATTTTGAAATAAGGAAAAAAATTGCTACAGAAGAACTAGGTTTCAAGCACAATTTGACGGTTAAAAATTATATTCATTAATATTTCTTGGAATACATTTTCTGATTTGAATTGTTGTTGAAGTACTCAGGTCATATTCAGGAACTCGGGTACTCAGTATTATATTTTATACAAACAGTATATGTCCACAGATCTTTGCGCTTAGTATTTTAAGATTTTGAGAATAACAGAAGAAATATAAATTTCTAATATTTTTTTAATAGACTGTTTGCTGGCGAATTACATATCCCATATGCTAGCTGTGAACTAAACATAATTCACTTCTCTTCCCTTTCAGGTAATTACAGCTAGTATCCAATTTTTTTAAAAGATCTGAATAAACATACTCATAAAAATAGGTTTGAAATTAAACGCATAAAAATTCTAAAGATGAAATCAAATATTCGAGTAAACCAGAAATAGAGATAAATCCTATTGACAGACTTAGGGCTATTATGTAAGATACAAAACTGTAATCTCTGTAAAAAACAAAGCAAACAAAAATTTTGATATTCTTTCCCCTACAATAACTTTCATTTTGTAATCTTATAAAATAAATCATAATAATAATAATTCGTCTGATAATATTCAGTTACGATTATAAATATTAGATGAATAATTACACAGTTGTATTTCGTTTACTTTTTCGTATTTGCAGCGCAGCATTACCTGAGCGAGTAATGAATATCCAAAACCAGAAAATTAATTGCCACTACCCACGTTACCGCTGTCATTTGTATTATTATGCTTTAAAATATTAGGCTAAATTTTGAATTTAGAATAAGATTATAATTTTAATTTTAAGCTTTATCTCATAAACTGTTTTCGAAAATCTAATCCAAACAATAAAGGGATTTAATCTGAGAAGCATTCAAATAATCTTTATTATCAGTGAAATTCATTAACATCAAAAGTAACATTGGAATGCATTTTATGCCAGGAAGAATAAAATTCAAAAGAATTAAGTTCCACGATTGTATTGTCAGCATGAAATAAAGCTACATATTTTGGAAATTTGTAAAGGCAGTAAAATGTTATTTTATGTTCTGCTGAATGCATTCAAAAAAGCATTTATGACATATGAATGTGAAAACTGAATATTTTAAGAAGGAAACAACACGAATATTTTGCTTGCTTTCTTTTTATTGTAGATTTATACTTTATTTACAATTTAGTGAAACTTTAGTAATGACACTACGAAGAACAAATTAGGATATTAATTTTAATATATTTTAAAGACAGAAAGTAGAAATAGTTTTTCCTCTGAAAACTCATCTTTGTACGATGTCTAAGAAATTTAATTATTCTTTACAGCTCGCAAAAGGGCTGGTTTGCTTCAGTGTTTTGGTTTTGCTTCTATTAAAAGGTCTGTGAGAGATGAAGAAGAAATAAAGCTTTAAAAACTTGACTACATGTATTGAACGCACTACCATCTAATATTTACGTTAAAACCTTAAAAAAACATAGAGTTCTTGCATTGTAATATAGCTATGCCATTATTGTTGAAAGTAATGAGAGGAGGGAGATGAACGAAACGTACTTTAATGAGCGAAAAAAGTTCATATTAGGTATAAAAATCTAACGACATAATACAGGGATTAATGTTTTTTTTTTTTTTATTTTTTTTTATTTTCTCTGCTTGTTCTCTAGTAAATACTCTACGTTTGCTTATTGCTGAAAATAATATCTTAGCTTTGATCAGACATTTGGTAATTATGCGTAATTGGGATACTCACAAAATGAGACATTATTTGAATTCCCTTTAAATTATTCGGCTATGAATGACAAAGCAGTTTAAAAGTATAAACTTAGACTTTCCCGATATATTCGAAATCTCTTGAAAGATAGAATGCGCATTCAGTGTTATCGGATTTCGAATTTAAAGTCAAAGAATTGCTTCTTTAGATGATATAATCTCTAAGATATCTTTCTTCATTTCATGCCTCGGTATGAAGAACAATAAATTCTTTAGAATACATTTTAGTGGTACTGCTAAACGGCTGTCTAGGAGGCTTTTATTGCTGATTAAAAGAACCACATTGAGGTCGTAAAAATTACCTGCTGCACTTTCACGGAAAATATGGTCTAGCCGAATAATGTACGTTTTCAGGTTTATGTGTTTGCGTAGAATTTACGTCCTTGTTTCTAGGATAATTGGAAAATTTGATATAAGGGAAAGATTTTCTTCCAATCTCCTTTCCCCGATTCATTTGTGAATAGAAGCATTACATTACATAAGTACTTTCACGAAGGGAGAAGCCATAAAATACGATAGCTAATGACTTGCTACCTGCCATCCTGACTGTAAGGAGTATCATAAGGCTTTCAAGAAAATGCAAATTTTTTGAATTGCTTTCATAAAATGCTTTTCTTTGTCTTTATGTAAGAGAAAAATTCTCTATAACATGACTTACTTCAGTTGCTTTGAATCTGTTCGAAGCATAAAGACGCAGCTAATGGAAAAATACTCAGATATTTCAAATGTACATGCGCATTCAAATTAATATATAGCTCCTAAATGAGAATATAAAAATTCAATAAACAACTGTTTTTTTAAATGGATTAATTAAAATAATTGAACAACTGACTAAATATATTAGTTTTCGCATTTATGTTGTTTGATATACGTTACATACGCTTTCTCCTTATCCCTACATTCATTTCATTTTAACTTTAATGGATGAATATAAATAATATTTTTACACTATAACAGAAATAGTAAAGAAGGTCAAGAAAGGTACTGGAATTTCGCATGGCGTTAATGAAATAGTCCACTAACTTAAAATCAAATAAAATTTATTACAATCGTCATTTAAATTGAAGATTTATTTTAATAAAGCAGAAAATTTAAATCACATGAACGTTATTAAGATTACTCTTTAATGTAAAATCCTAATGAAGCAAATATACATAGCCACTTTATAAAAATGAGAAGATTTATGTGGTAATAAAAGACACTGTATTGGCAAAAATATAAGAAAATATTTTGCTTAAAGTGACAAACGTACTTGCAAACTAGCCTTTAAAAGGCATATTAAAATAATTTATTGCTTCTCCATTTGACGCTAAAAATCAGCGCATTTTTTATTCTCAAGGTATGATATTTAGAAAAAGCAATTATTTCTCTGGGAGCAAATCTTCACCATCCAGCCTCATATATGTGCGGTTATTCTACCAAGCTAAATTTTCTAATACGGCTCAAAAAATGTAGAATCTCCTTATGTATCAGCAGTCTTTCAATCAGATTAATTCAGTTTATAGGTTCATAGAGATGCAAATATATGATATATTCGTTATGCATTTGCGAAAAATAGGAGGAAAAATACTTTTCAATATCATGATCACACTCGAAAATTTCATTTTCTGAACTTCCGTTTCGAATGCGAACTGAGGAAGAAATGAAGCTATGGTTTGAAATAAAAATTTCAGATTTAATTTAACGCTACGATTATGCAAAATAATAACCATTTTTTACTTAATATCTTGCTGTAGAATCGATATCAGTTATACAGAACAGAGAATATTTGGTATGCTTCCTGAGCTTTACTTTTAGTTTCTTCCAGCAGTCATGTATAGTTTCTTCTTGTAATCAATTAGTGACTGAGTACAGTATCTAGACCAAACTGTATCTAGACAGACTGTATCTAGAACCAAATAAATAAATAAAATAAGAGAAGAAAAAAAAAAAACTTTCAGCTTAAACAGCACGGTGATTCTAAGCTTCTGTATCTCAATCTCAGTTTTTGATATTTGACTGACGAATTACCTGTGGAATACAGAATAAACTTTTGAAAATTCATAATGAAAACATTCTAAAGTCTCACAACATTTCTGAATTTTCATTAGCAATTTAAGGTATTACTATGCAACTTAGTGCAATAGGCCAATGCGGTATATGAAATCAGTCGTAAAAGCAACCTTAGTGGTACTTACGGGGGGGGGGTATTAACGCAACCACCTTACTAAAGGTCGCCCGAATTTTCAGAATTTTTCAAACTCCTGTAACCATGCTTATAACGTTGCCATTACCTTGACGCACTTCGGGCAGGCAACGCTGCCATTTTCGTATGCGTTCTTATTCGTTGTATTCCAAGTTCAAGAGGTTTTAATAAACAAATAATGGCAGTCTTTACCTTAAACTTAGTTTTAAAATATGAACTTGTGCAATTTAACACCAACAAAAGAAACTGCGGAAAAATTTCCGCAAGAATACAGAATTCTGCTGAACATTTTCTAAAGGGAACAACGAGTAAATGCGTTTTCTAGATAGCAGCTGTTACCAACGATTGCACGAAGCTGAGTCTTCGTCATTCTCTGATTTTTTTTTAAGCAGATTGCTGTTTACTTCGGGAGAAGAATAGCGCAAAAAAGTTACAGAAAGATTTAAAGAAGAATGTAAGTGTTTTATTTTTTTTACTTTATTAAGTAATCTTTATTTAATTATTCAAATTTGTAATTTAAATTGTAAAGTACATTTTATTTTATTACGTTTATAATGTTTACGGAAGTACAATAAGTATAGATACGTGGGAATCTTTCTAAAAAAAGGCACGAAGACCAACCCTATAAGTAGCTTTTACATTTTCATCTGTAAAATATCGCCAAATTGCGTCAAGGTGGTTGCGTTAATACGTAAGTACCGTCAATACTTGGCATATGTTTGAATAAAATTCTATCAATTTCAAGGATATTCAGTTATAAGTCCTTCTTTTTCAGGAGCAAAAGATGTTTTGTAGTATGAGAGAAGCCATAAACATTTTATATCAAAAGCAGTGGTCATTACGAAACGAAAACGAACATAGCGCCGTCTACCAAGGAAAAGTAATAATGAAATCTGAAAATACAGATTATTATTATTCTAAAAGCACTAGAGGGATTTGATCCGATTAATGTCACTAATTATGAAAGATAAATTTTGTTACTGTGAGAAGTTAAATTTAGTTGACCATTTGAAGAAGCTTTTCAGAATAATCTTGCAGAATCCAAGCCTAAATTGTGATTAAGCGTCCAACTAGGGATAACCATTCCCTGTTAAGAAATTTTAAAGCTGTTTTCTTTCGACCTATGTATTTCAAACCACACTGACAGATAAACTATAAATTCCTCAAAAATCTACATCAGAAGTGGGATCTTTCAGAATCGAAGAAAATATTTTGCTAATAGATGACAAAATTATCTGCAAGCTAAATGTTTGAAGAATCTGAGAAATTTTATAATTAACAGAAGGATGAAATGGTTATTAATATTATTTATAATAGCGGAATATGTTTTCTGATTGCAATGCGGGAATAATTTAAAGGTTTTACCAATGAGCGTAGTAGGCAATTCTCTGACAGTGGCAACTGATTTAAAATAAAAGAGTTCATGAAAAAGCAAAGAATACGAAGAAAATATTTTGAGATCACGGTATACATAATAATAAAAATAAGCCAGTTTCTATTCAGCAATGTGGAGTAATTTAGTATAAGAAGGCAAACAGCAATAAACGGTTGACCATAAACCAGTAGTACTGAAATTATACTTATAAGGTATTTCTCCCCCCTTTCTTAGCGTGCCTTTGTAGTGTAGTGGTTCTGCACGCTGGGCTGGTATTCCAGAGGTCCGTGGTTCGATTCCCGGGGCATTGATTACAAACAAATATTTACAAAATTTATAATTAATTTTTTATAAACATAGGCTACATCATACAAAGTCAAATCGTATTCAAAACACATAGATACCCTAAGTTTTGGAATTTAAGTGTGTAAAGTAGAAAATGTAAAACTAAATTAATTCTAAGCTGAAAAATCAGCTGAAGCTGCACAGAGATATTTAACGCGTAGTTGGATCTTTGGCCAATATCACCGATGTAGATTAACAGGCAATTATAATATGCAGGGCAGTAAAACAATAATCTTTAACAATTAGCAGAAACGTGACTGACAAGTAAAAGACGCTTTGTGTGAAGTAATTCAGACCTCAGCTTAAATAGTAGCTTTCTATTCTACTTGCATAAAGCGTGAAACTGAAAACTCATTTTGGCAGGAAAGCATAGGTAGGAAAATGAGGGTATAAAGGAAAAGCTGCTTCTAGACTAAAAACTAATTGTTTGGAAAATAAAATAAAACCATACACATTAATGCATATCATGTTAATTAAAATGAAAATGATATGAATTGAGTTATTTGAATTATATTATAATTTTTGTTATAGAATAATACATAACTAATTCTGAACTGGTATTTAAAGCGATTTCCAAAATTCAAGAGGAAAAAAAATCAAATTATCCTCTTTTGCAGTAATTAAACAAGAATATGAATACTCTTTATATTTTTGGAATTTAGTGTTATACCAAATACACGATATCAGCATTATGTGAAACAAAAATGTAGGTTATTTCTTAGTATTTTAGAAAATATTAATCTCTTCTTTAATTATGTTATGTAAATAATATGAAAAATGTTTTCAAAAGGCTGAATGTTAGCCTGTTTTTCCTGCTTGTATTCGTAGAATGAACATTACATGGAAACGACAATGCATAGGATCAACACTGCATTGCATCGCCATGGCGTAGATTTGACACCGGCACAAGTTCAACACCTGCATACAATCAAGAATTGCTAGCGGCATATGATCGACACCATGGAAAAGGAAATTTTAATAATGCTGTAAAATTTAGTTAACATGACTAATGTAGCATACATGACCTGCATAGATTCATCATACGCATATCATAGACAATTCTTAGGACTGACACTGGCATGAACTGACCCTGCATATTACAAAAGACACCTGCTTCGTTTGACGCGGAAAAAGGGGCACAACAACATATAATCGATATTGATGCAGCATACTCAAGGTCTATGATTAACAGTGTGGCATAATGAAGAGGGAAAGAATATAATTAAATTACTATTTCTAAGATACCAGCGTAGGATTAACATCAGTATGAAATCAAAATGAAATCGGATTTTGAGCTACACTATCGGTCAGTGCCTCAAAAATGCTGTCGATGTTCTGCCGTTTTTCATTTTTACGTATGAAGAAAATAAATTTCTAATCTTTCAAATGCAGTTTTGTAAAAAAATATGTACCTGATATCAAAATGTACCCTAGAAATTCTGGAAATTAATCATGAATTTTAACAGTTACTGATAAAAGAATATAATTTAATGTTTTATGTTTCTATGTATTATTTATGTTCTATTGTATTATATTCCTTGTAATTAGTACTATTGTATTATATTCCTTGTAATTTGTACTATTATATTATATTTCTTGTAATTAGTACTATTGTAGAATCCTATGGACAATATATTTTAAGTTTAATATATTTTAAGGCTGTTTTCAATAACCTTAAAATATATTGATAAGTTTACTGTTTAGTAAAATTACTATTTTCAATAGCCTTAAATTTTTCTGATATAAAGAATAGAAAACTTATTAAAATTGTAAACAAAAATACGATACTATGCTGATAAAATTTCAGAAATGCTCAAGAGTGCAACTGATTAACATACACTATAATAACAACAATAATAATAGTAATAATAATAATAATAATAATAATAATAATAATAATAATAATAATAATAATAATAATAATGATAAGGATGATAAGGATGATAATGATAATAATGATAATGATAATGATAATGATCATGATAATAATAATAATAATAATAATAATAATAATAATAATAATAATAATAATAATAATAATAATAATAATGATGATAATGATAATGATAATGATAATGATAATGATAATAATAAAAATAATAATAATAATAATAATAATAATAATAATAATAATGCGTATTTAAAAGGGAAAGAATTCTTGCACAAATTTCATGGTTAAATGCGCGTTTATCAAGTTTTTAAGGCTCGAAACCGATAAGACCTGACAGAGTCTAATAAGACTGCCTACTCAGCAATCAGTTTCAGGCAAAGTAAGAATTACATTTAGTATTACATAATGATTTGTAGTTCAACTTTCGAATGCGTAAATATAGCATGCCTTATGGTTAGTAACTTCCAAGTGAATGATAGAGGATTTCTTCAAAATTTTATGATTGACAAATATAAATATATATTTAAACAATAACTATGAAATTCAGTTTGTAAAATTTAAAAGCTAAAGTAGAGGTTTCTAAGAATAAGATGCAATAGTAACAGTTCTAATACTAAAATAGCATTATTTGAAATCCTTCATGAATATTACGAGCCAAAGGCTTTCGTTCCCTCCATTGTGGCGAACACGATCCGAAGTCGATGTTACAGCAGCTCCACGTGGTTATACTGAGGCAGTAAATTGGTTTCATGCGCCATCAACCGCCACGCTAGACTGCACTAATAATTAACAACCTGTCGTACAATCCATTTATTTTGATAGCTCACTGCTCGCAAATAATTTTCTAGATTATCCCGAACGCAAATGTGCATTATATGCGATGTCGAACAGTGCAAAATTTCACTAAGTATCAAAGCTGTCACCTAAACATGCTACGCACTGTCAGTTGCTGTCGGTACTATAGAAAACACCCAGAGAGTTTTAATTTTCCCAATTTCTATAACATCTCTATACGAGAGCGTAGAGCAAAGACTATTAAATATAGTTCTGCTCAGATATGAATTGCTGAAAAGATTTTTGTTTTCAAATATTCCGAGCCGTCAGAATACGTAACAATTGTAGGTACAAGCGTGTAACAATTAATAAAATTAATAGATATAACACCCTGGTTTCTTGTGCGAATCCTGCACAAAAATTTGACTTTAATTAAAATTATAGATGCTCATGTCTAGCCTGGAGTTTAGAAAAGGCAACTACTAATAAGTGCCACAACAATAAACGATAGAAAATTGTATTCAGATTCTACCTCAGTGATAAACTAGGAAAGCTTTGTTCTCTTGATAGTAATGGTAACTTTGTGGCCATTGCCCTTCAAGGCGTGATTTTTTCTCTTCTTTAATTTTTCTTTAGTTGTATTATAAGGTATTTCTCCCTCCTTTCAGCATGCCTTCTTGGTGTAACGGTTAGCATACTCGGCGCGTATTCGAGAGGTTCATGTTCGAGTCCCGGCCAGGACAGTGCTTATTTTTCACGTATCCAGGCATTAAAATAACCTAATATCGCTACAGTATTATGCCATGATATTGCAGACATGTAAATAGCTATTCTTCTGATAGCCTTAAATAACAGTGAAGCTATATTTCGTGGAAGCCTCCTATTAAAAGTGCAATATTTCTTTCTTCAAGAGTTGATTTATTTTCCATCTAAAACGTATGAAGTGAAATTTTATATATTTAGTATAAACTCTAGGAAGTACATTTAATAATAAAAATATATATTTGCATAAATTTTTTTTAATATTTCGTCTGATTTGTAACTTATATATTTTAGTAATTTTTTACTTTTATTTTATATCTAACCTAAGTAACAGATGGGTCACAGCAGCAATGTGGAATTGAGAGTAACTTTATTCCTAAATTTATGAAGAGTAAAAGCTGGATATGTGGTTACGTAGCTAATTTTCTCCATATATGTAGAATTTATTATCATTGTATCTTCTGTAGATAATATTTTCCTTATCAATAATTTATCTTCAGTAATTGTTGATGATGATTAAGATATAAATTGGTTTGTTATTCTTTCATTATTTATGCTCATTAATGAAAGCTGTTTTCTCTTATAGAGAACGGAATTGCAGTTCATTTAAAAGGATATCATATTAACAGGAAATCCAAATAACTTTTCAGAAAATATGAAACAGATATACATTAATTCCTATACTAAAGTGATATTCAGAAAATATATGCAGATATTTTAACAAACTTTTAAGACTATCATAAGAATTCCTCTAATACATTCTTGGATTAAACTTCATATGCGCAGCAATTCGTTAGATTAAACTTCAGTAATGAAAAATAATCTTTTGTCTCTTAAGGCGTTCTGTACCTTTAGATTATTGTTTCCAATGGTAGGTGTTTTCTAAGCTGATATTCTTTTTAAGAAAAAGTGTCTCTCAAGCGCTTTAGCTAATAATATCAGAAAGAATTAATGTCAAATGGAAAGAAAATTGATTGATTGGTTCAACTCTGACAGATTTAGCTATGAAAAGCTTACATAGTTCATTTTGGAATATTACCTTTAGTGCACACTTAGTTATTTAGAAAAAGATAACAAACTGTCAAAATAAAGGGATTTTTATTAGTAGTTAATTTCAAAAATAATGAAAACACAATCAATCAATTTTCCAGGCACTTATAAGATAGAGAGCAGTAAAACGCTTTGCTATACGGAGATAGTATAGTCTCTGCAAATCTAAAACAAAATGACAACTATAAGTAATAGGTGAGTGCATTTTCATAAAACAATAATATAAATGAAGAATGAGTCTTGACACTGTCGCATAAATTTATAAATTAGCATAAAAGTCAAAATAAGTTTACAAGAAGACATATAATATTATGAAATTACATTCACACCTAGAACATTTCTTTCAAGAACATTATAATACATTATAATCTCCCGCATTGCAATTACTACAACTGATATTTCGTTTTCTCTATTGCTAAATTCAAGATGTAAGAACCACCTGTTTATCTTCTAAGTGGCAACTGTACGTGTAGTCAGTTCTTGTAGGAACTACATAGGTGAAGGTTTTTATTAGTCTTTAAAATTCGCACTGCGTCGAACTGACGCTAACACCCTACGCCTCATTTGAGCGGTAACTCAAATAACAGAACTAAATTAAAATTCGAAGTTATTCACAAGTACTGGAAATTAAGCTACAGGACTCAGAAAACTCCTGTTACTTAAAACCGCGTCGAAACTAGTGGCAGCAAAGTAAATGCTGTTATGCCACGTAAACCAGCAATAAAACTGCGGAAGTAAAAGCTTACGCTACAGAGGTGATTGCAATAGCCTAACTCTCTAACTTTCCTTCTAAAACTCGGTATTTAAACCTTTTCTCCTCAAGGTGAATTTGCATTTCTTTCCGCGCGCTACCAAATTTAAACATTCTGGCATTGACAATTAAAGGAAATGAATATAAATCCATAGAAAAAAGTCTGTGATGGTTATCCTCAAGGCTTACTAAGAGACAGAATTGAGTTAAACTCTACCCTATCCTTCTTGGTCTTACTATAACATTTGATGAAACCAGAAAGTTATGCATGTTTAATGGTACGAGGTAAAATCCAAATACATAAGCTTGATGTTAACTATAAGAAACTATGGAAGCTTTCGCCACGGCGTCGCTGCTTCTGACTGAAGTGCTTCTTGCAGTGTTTTGAGGGGCTGAAGTTTACTTTATCACTGTGTCGAGTAAATGTTTTTAAGACTTTAGTGTTGGTGTAGCTGAACAGGCGTTTAGTTTTGCGTTTAAAAGCTTATTGTAAACAATTTAAACCTTAGCAACTAAGATAAAAAGCCGCCTTTTCTAAACTGTTGTTTTAGACCCGGAATTTTCGTCTGCCGTGTTACTTTACTATACAACCAACATTGAATAAATATCTAATTATTATCTAATTATCTAATTATTAGTCTATTTAATTATTAGTTGTGTTTGGGTATATAGTTATACAGATGTTAAGGGCAACAGCCCAACATTCAATTTGAGTTTAATTCTCACCTCACATTACCATTTTTTAATAGCTCTTTTGTTTTGAAATCATACAGACTGAAAAAACTTCCATTCATGTTTAAAGAAAAATAGGAATGAGAAGAACAAGATATAATACAAGTAACATAAACTCATAATTAACAAAGCAATAAACACGAATTTCGTCTACAAATAAATGAGTTTTTCAATCGCCTTCCTGGAAATGTATCAAAATCGGAAAAAACTAGTAAATGCGGCGACTTAGCCAGATTGAACAAAGGCACTTTCTTCACGTAAGATAAGTGAATCATTATATGTTCGAAGTAGTAGAAAATATATTTTCCTTTCAAGGGCAACCGTTCTAAGTCGGGTAAACCTTTTACGAACATACCAGGACCCACATTTATAGTGACGGCAGAGAGAAAATGGTTGTCGCCACGTAGTGTTGGTGAAATGTGTTAGCGTTAACTGTCCACTTGATATCACCTGAAGAGCATCGTTGGCATACATTTTGAGGTCGGGAGCCTCAATGAGCATTAGTAAAGTTGTATGGTAATGCTGCAAGAGCTAGGCTGCAGAAGGCAAAGTGAAAAAGGCAAGATTTTTTTTTTCAAATTTTATTATTTCCTGACCAAAAAAATGGTTATGTTCAATGTAAAAAATTGCAGCTCAGTCGCTCGTCATGTTCATGTTCCACATGACGTAAATAAAAAATGAATGTTAATATTAACAAAAACATCGAGCTATTTTCTAACAATATTTTTTAATGATTGTTTGAAACATTTTTGTTTTTTGATCCATCATATGGTTGTAATTGGTAAAAAAGTTCCAGCTTAATCACTCGTCATCTTCAGGTTCCACAAGAGAGCCCAAGAAATTCATCTTAGTGTCGAATTTCGAAAGTTAGTTCCAGGACTTTATTCGACTGCGTACAAATCTATCCCTGGGTTCTTTTTTTTAAATGTATATATTATGAAACATGTATGTATTATGGCCAATGAAAATTATTATGAACTATGTATGTATTATGCAACAGGCTCAAATTATTATGACCTATGTAAGCATGTATATGTATGAACTATGTAAGCACGTAAGCATATATTATGAACTATGTAACTATGTAAGCATATATTATGAACTATGTAACTATGTAAGCATATATTATGAACTATGTAAGCATATATTATGAACTATGTAACTATGTAAGCATATATTATGAACTATGTAACTATGTAAGCATATATTATGAACTATGTAAGCATATATTATGAACTATGTAAGCATATATTATGAACTATGTAAGCATATATTATGAACTATGTAACTATGTAAGCATATATTATGAACTATGTAACTATGTAAGCATATATTATGAACTATGTAACTATGTAAGCATATATTATGAACTATGTAACTATGTAAGCATATATTATGAACTATGTAAGCATATATTATGAACTATGTAAGCATATATTATGAACTATGTAACTATGTAAGCATATATTATGAACTATGTAAGCATGTATGCAGTATCAATGCATGCCCTTATAGGACCCATGAGGTGTTGCCCTGGATAGTTGCGGAACCTGGACTAGTCTAAGTAAGTAGCACGGGTGTTCAGATTCTGCTCTCAACTGTCAACTGTCAACCACGTGTTGACAATGATACGTATGTAACCAATCCGATATGCCTCTATTACATGAGAACGGCAAGGGAGCTTTCCTAATTCAAACTGACAACCGCCTTTAAACAACCCTATATCTTCGTCGCTGAAGTTCAAGGTAGCCAGTGATTCCAAGAGAATGTCCCAGCGAATCATCTCAAAATACTCCTCTGCTTTGAAAATCAATTTGGGAAGAACAAATCATTGTATTTTCCTCTACATGTGTTTAGTATTCTTCTCAGGCCATGTTAACAAATATGTGCTAGTTCATCTTGTAGAGACATTAGGTTATTTGGAAAGCAGGAGTTATGAAAAATGAGCAATGCCCTTGCCGGCACTCCAACCACAGACCTCTCGAATACCCGCCAAGCTGGCCATTACATCACGAAGGCGGGAGAAATACCTTATATACTCCACATTTTTGAAGGGCAACTGGGGATTAGAGGACCCAATCGCCAAATCCTAGTGGAGAAGAATCACCTTTTTTAGTTTGGGTTCCAATATGGAGACATTAGGGATTTTTTGACGCAGGAGACATGAAAAATGAGCAGTCCCTCGCCGGGACTTGAACCACGGACCTCTAGAATACGCGTCTAGTGTGTTGACCACTACACTATGAAGGCATGCTAAGAAAGCGGCAGAAATACCTTATAATCGCCCAGCATTGCCAGTAGGACTTTTTAAGTGTGTGCAAAATAACAATTCCTCTGAGTAACTTCCATGAACAATTGCTTTAGAACTTTCTGGCAAGAATGAATTTTTTATCATTCTGTGACCACAACAT
Source organism: Stegodyphus dumicola (assembly GCF_044657685.1). Classification (NCBI taxonomy): domain Eukaryota; kingdom Metazoa; phylum Arthropoda; class Arachnida; order Araneae; family Eresidae; genus Stegodyphus; species Stegodyphus dumicola. The sequence continues at coordinate 138,548,592 of NC_140780.1, forward strand.
GTTCCATGTGTTGCTGTCGGGATTTTCTTTATTTTAAACCAGGATGGCATATAATTTTTTTAACATATTCGGCTAGTAGCTCCAAGTCGTCTGTTCGTTCGGCGGTTGATACATAAAAACGAAGCATTTAGTTGCTTGCAGTGAGGCATCCTGAATGGACCATCTTTCCAGGATTCCTGTTTGCTAGGTCTGTAGGGCATTCCCCCGAGGACACTGCCTTAGAAATATCAAGGAAGTATTTTTGGTCAGTACTGAGGACATTTTTGTCAATTTGGGATACGTAAACTGAAATAGGGACATAACCTGTCACGGGAAGGTTTTCACATGTTTTCGGGAGTTTTCCTATTGTTACAGAAAACTGTTTTGGCCCAGATGTACTTCCATCAATCTTCTGGAAATGATGACGAAGAAGCTGTTCATTGGTGAGCAGCAAGCATACAAACCAATGCAGTTTATGAGCAACAAAGATTCAAGAACGTCTAATTACAACAGCAACCAGTTTGGAAAGCTCAACCCCCTTCTGTGTAACAATGTTGAAAGACATCCACGAAGGCATCTCTCCCCTTAGTCAGATAGCTCTCAAGGCTTTGCCATAATCACACACACATCTTAATGAACAATGACTAATAATGCAGGATTGAGAACACACACTATACAACCAACTAATTAACAATAAAAGGTCGATGAAAGATCATGGAAGCCACGTGATGCTTACCCCAAGCTAGAAACAATAGTCAGATTAGAACCCGTTCTGCCATCTAGTAGCATATTTTGGCATTAAATTTAATGGCGTTTTTAACTAAGGAACTCACGAATAAAGCATGAAACCATTAAAAATTCAGTACAGATATTCACTTGAAGTGTATAACTTCAAGCTGTCATTATTTTAGGCTCAAATCTAAACAACATTTCTTCTAACCTATTTGGAACCCTACAATGACTCAGGCAATGTGAAGTTGAAATAAAATTCTCTTCACCCTAATCAATATGCTACTGGTGATCGCTGCTTATTTTACGTATACTTTTGTTTGCCACAAAATGTGAATCGGATAAGAATCGAAAAGATCCTAAAGCAGTATAATGCAGATTGTTGCCAAATTCTGTGGCCAGGTGAACCCTGTCTTCTGCTACACCATGTAGGTGGTAAGATAAGTATATGGAATCGACAAATTCAGACCATGAAGCTGTAAGGATTAAATTATTCTGATCATGGGCCTTATATGATGCTTGTTTCTACAGTCTGCATGGTTTCACAGCTTCCGTGATTCTTATTTAGGATACTAGAAGTTTACTTATTCTTCCAAACTACCAAAAGTTTAATTTAGATAGACAAAGCACTGTCCCATCATGACTTGATAAGTATTCAGCTTAGTTTTAGGCCATCTAGTGATTCCACATTTTTTAGATTTAAGCTGCATTAAATTTTTCTTGCACAATGTTGATGGAAATGTGAAATCCATAAATTTGAAACAAGTATCTAGTAAAATTAAGCAATGTTGCAACTGAAGATTAATTATATTGTATTTCAATTATATTGGCAGCCCATCAGACCCAGACTGAGCATAGGCTGATATAGACAGTCTGTAGGGCTAGCAAGAGAGAGATGGTGTTAACATTTCGATCGTTTATGGTATAATCCGTTACCTAATGATACAATGTTGATTTTTAAGCACTCAGACAGTCATCAGAGCAAAGCGCTAGTAAAGAGCTCAAAATCATAACTCTGTAGCTGAACAGACTGGATGTATGGTGTGCACTTATATTTCTCATTGTTAAACAAAAATGCCAGACGGTTTCCCTTGGCTAGTTCTGCAGCAAAATATTCCCAATTTTAATTAGCTAACTACGGGACGGCTTGCTAGAATTTATTAACCGACCATCTGAAATAGAATTGTAAACAAATTTGCACATTAAAATGAAAATTGGAAAATAAGTTATTTGTTTTATTTTTACAAGTGGAATATTAGAATTGAAAGGCAATTTATTCTAATAAATGGGAGCTTGAACACCTGAATCTAGATTTCGATTGTATGAAATAAGGTTTCTAATAGACCTGAATGTATTTTTATTTCACTTTACTTTACTATTAAAAAAGAAATTATGCATGCGCTTTTAATTTCCCTTACTTTTATCTCTGGAATTAGAGATCAATGATGAAAAAGTGCACTTCATTTAAAACAATGTTCAAAAATAATTTTATTTAAGAGTAACAATTGAAGCACTGATATTAGTAGTCAAAATAGAACGCATAACAATGAAAAAAATCTTATAATCTCATTTTTAACTTGCAGTAAATTCCTTTTCCTTAATGATTCCGTTTTTCCTTTTCCATAACGAAGACAAGAATTAATCAGGTTTTCTGCAAAGAAATGTTTCAGTGTCTTTAGAATTTTAATAAGAGGATTTTTTGAAAATACGTTATAATAAAACATAAAATCCTGATTAAATTATACTAGTTCAGATTAGGGAAAGTTTCTTAATGGTTCTCTACTTTAATACTTTCTTCTGATGAAAGCTATAACTAGAATCTAAGAAGACGAACTCGAGATTAATCATCACGTTTTTGGCAATTATGCATATACTGCTTATTTGCTCAAAAATTTGTACTTGGATAAAATGCAGCGTAAAAAGTTGATGAATATGTATAAACAATTAATAAAAGTTCTTTTTTTTTCCTTTTAAGAGCTTCATTTCGATATCTTGTTAGGATTTTAAGTTTTAGTAACGTTTATTTTATTTTAAAAGCTTTGCTATCCTCTCTTATTTTGCCTTTTTGGCCAGAATAAGCGAGAGTAGATTTGTTTATGCTAATGAGGTTGCAAACTGTATAGATATTTAAGATGTGGCTTTTAGCCGAAGGAGAAAGAGACTTCTTGCTGCCTTACCACGTGCGTATTTTTCCAGTTAGTTTATGTCTGCTTTTAAGGCCAGAACTTAGTTCCGCTGATATTTGAAGGCGTAAGGTTTTGCATCTCACTACATACGTAGTCAAAAGGCCAATCTTCGCGTTACTAGTCTCTGTAAGGCATCTAAGTTCAGTGCTTACTTAGTTTACTTCTTATTTTCTACGTCTTAGACCATAAGTGCTAGTCTCCGTATCCCGAAGTGCGGGAACGGCTGTACGCTGTGAGGAATAAAGAGTAAACTTAACACTTCTTAGTGATGTTGTTTTTCCTACACACACATGAGAATAGTTTGAGTCAGCTCCCTGCTCCAATTGAGGATTAGTAAATGTTTCCAAAGGCAATTAGAAGGAACAACAGTCCTGACAATCTTACAAGCCAAACTTTCTTTTTATGAAAGTACGAAAAGATTTTCGAAATTTTCAGTTATTGAATAGCAGGTGTGTAAAAAAATTGCGACATAATACATTAGAAGGAAACCTAACCACTAATAATTCAAAATATGCTGTGCAGCATTTTCCTTGAAGAAATTGTCTTGATATTTTTGTTCGGTGTCTGTGGCAAAGAAATATGCTTTAGTATATCAGCATCCAAAGGTATCTGTCGAATGATTTCCAAGCACAGAATGCCTTCACTGCAATTAGCGTCTAAACCATAGATTGCGAAAGTGGAAACTAAAAATATTCTTGTTTTCATCATAGTAATACTAAAAAAAATATTAATTAATCCTAAACGGCAAAGAATATAATGCCTTCGAGAATCATTTTTTCGAATAATACAAACTTTTCGCGCTTTATGTAGAATTAATACGTATAGTAATTACTTAAAGGTATTTAATTCATTAAATTAAGTATTCTAAATTCGAACCAGAGGTATTGAACTCACTTTTCCATATTGCTGTCAAATTTTTCATTCATGTCAAATTTAATCATTTTATTAAATTTATTATTTTTTATTGTTTAATTTAATTATGTTATTAATTTTTTATTATTTTTTTATTATTTTATTAAATTTTTCATTATTATTATTATTATTATTATTATTCATTATTTTATTTGATCAGCATCAGTGTTTTTTCCAATTAACTTACAAATTAAACCAATAATATACAGATCATTAGACATTTTCGAAATACAAAGCGTGAAAAATTAACTGTGTCCTTGCCGAAATATAAACCATAGATCTTCCATTGGTGACGGGACGTTACTTATGAGAGAACATACGTAGGAATGCAAAAATATAATTTGTAAACTGAGTGTTTGTGCGAGATCTGATTTTTGTGTGGAAACATATTTTCAGATTTACAGAATTTTCATCATAAAGTACACAAACACACAATAAATGTGGAACTTAAACTAAAATAATAATTTAGCTGATTAATAATTTATATACTATCGAATCGGAAGAATAAGGAACAAACTGCGCAGGAAATGAACCTCGTGTGCTTTTGATGAAACTGATATTAAAAGCGTTTATTTAGAGGTAAAATTACGAGGTAATCCATTTAACCTAAAAATGTGGTCCTTAAAGTCCTTATTAATGAATACTGGTTAACGCTATACATTTTTTTAAAATAAGAGAAATTTATTTATATTTGCGGTTTCTTTAAAAGAAGGTAAAAAAGAATTCATATTATAAGGAGGTATGCTAGGCAGAAAGCAAAATAATAGCAGTTACCCATAATGCACTATAGATGTACGTACATCGAACATTATATAAATTTGCAAAGCATTAACGTTATTATTCCTGCATCCAAGTTTATGTTACTTTATGTAAAGATTTTTTTCTTCTGTCCTTGATAAATCTTCATGAAAATTAAGGAGAATTACAGCTTTCATTTCGCAGCTACGTTTTCAATATTTTTCTCGTTTTCCAAGCCAAATCTTAAATTCTTTTGGAAAAACAAAAGATATTTTAAAAGGTACATAACATATCGCGCTAGAAATATGTCTTATTATGTACAATAATGTATTTTAATAAAATCAGTTATGTATATTAAATTAAAAATTACAGTTTATTTTAAGCCGTCAAAATTTCGCTTGTTGCTTTTGAATCACTCAGTTTACTAAGAAATTACAGAGTGATTAAATCTGAAAGATAAATTTAAAATCTGCTGCGCTATAGCATTTCGAAAATTATTATCTGCCAGTCGGATAGATTATTTCATGTGTCACAAAGGAGACACTTTGTGCAAAAAAGAAGGTCATATGATCATATTATTTCTTACTGAGCTGATTAGTAAAAGTATATTATTTCTTACTAGAAGAAATAATTTTTTTAGGCATTTCAGCTTGCTAGAATTCCTTTCTTAGGTTTTAATTCATAATAAGGAAATTTCAACAAATTAATTCAGTGAAGCACTCAGAAAATTTTATCTGCAAGTTTCTGCAGGGCAAAAATGCATAATAATTTTACATCATATTTCTTCAACACGCTTAATCTCTGTTTTGCTTTAAACGTACATAAAATGGTTGACAGATCAAATGCAAGCATTGACATTATAATGCATCACATAAAAGACAATTACTGCATCAGACGTACATTAATTACCTTACATAAGCAAAAAGTTCTAAAAATACTCGTAATAATCTTTACACTGAAAAACCGCTCTTCTCATAATTTTATTCAATAAAAATGTTTTTTAAAATTTTTCTGAAAGGAAAGAAAGAAGCGAAAATTTCTTTCATTTTTAGAAATTTTACATTTTTATTACTGATATTTAACATTCAGGTGTAAACCGTTTAGTTTAACTAATTAAGTTTGTAAGGTGTACGTTAATTTTATAACAGTTATTTTTAATTTTGAAAACCTTTCCTTTCAATTCTTGTTTCACACTTAGAACTCTCTACCAGAATGAGTTTTTCGAATCCCGTTGAATGCAAATGAGTTAGAAGAAGTATTTTAAAGAAAGTTCAACTTACTTCGAAAGGGAATGAGTAGGAGTACATGTTATTTACATGTAAAGCCATAACATTATTTACATGTAAAGTAGATGTTTGGGTATATGAGAGGCACGTATGAAATAATAAGACACGCAATACATTTTTAAAAGATATGACATATTTAAATGCAAATATTTATAGCTAAAAGCATTATTTAGAACATGCAATAAAACACTTCGTATTTATACGCGAGCGTGCTAAATCTGTAATATTACATATCAGAGAAAATGGAGATGTTTAGATTGAAACGTTCATTGATACATGAAATACGCTTGAGCATTAAGTTAAATTCAGGAATATCTCTAATAAGCACATACAAATGTGTAAAATTAATGAAAAACATTGTGCACTCTCACTTGTGCAGTCACATGTACTTAACATGACACAAGGGAAAAATACAGGAAAAGGAGCTTGTGAGTATCATTCCTATGTCTTGCTCCGAAATCACTACCCTGATGATCTGGCAATAATAGAAGTTATTATACTACCAAGCATGGAGTTGAGCAGATTTTAGATGGTAATTATGAGCACTGTAGTTCATACAGCTTTAAATTTATGTTAGAGTTTAGCTCGTCTACTAGCTGGTGGGTATTATGCAAACTTCCAATGAATGTTTGTTCCTAAACGTCAAAGAAACCCGAAGCAGTGGTCATATTGCTGACTCTCCGAGGCGATACAGACGTCTTCGTACCGTTAGTGCATATATTTGTAGTGGGCAACACTACTCAGTTTATTGATCCACACTACATGATGTGGCAACATAGTCCTTTACAGCGTCTTGGATATTGGTGATTGAGAGGCCAATGAGATCTCTTACTTCACTCTCTGTGAGCGTTCTAGACCAGTCGGTTGTAAATTCTGAATACAGTGTTTAAACCTCATCCAGCACGAGCAGCAATTGCACTTTACAATGATCCGCAGTCCAGACAGCCTACGATTTTCTAGTGATCGAATTCTGAGATGTGGATTATGAGTTCCTTCTTCTTACGTGAGACATAACACGACCTCAACACAATAAACGTAAAGTAAATTCAATTTAAAAGTACTTCAGTCTACGTTTTTGTATTTCTGCTAGACATTGCGCTAAGCAAAGAGCTTGAATTCTATAGTTTCTTCAGTTGGAAGGCATCCGGTACGCAGAAAACTCCTGCGTACCGGATGGCTTCCAATTGGATTCCTGTGAATCGAAGTCAATGTATAAACTATGGTATAAGTATTTTGGAAAGCAGCAAGTTTTAAAGCGAAATGATTGTATTATGTCAAAATAAACTGGTCATCATTCCATTTTCTAAACAACACTGGGCCCACCAGCGGCCGAGCGGTAAAGTCGCTGAACACTGGTAGTTCGGTCCGAGTTTCGAATCCCGTGAACGGGCTGGCTGCATGGGCGTTTTCGTGGTTTTCCCAATGTGTAATGTATATACGAGCCAGTTTCCCTTAGAAAGTCCTCCACGAAGACATCCCTCTCCTTAGTCAGATAGCCCTCGAGGCTTTGCCATAATCAGACACACTAAGCAACACTGTTACGATCTCTGTAAGCAAGTATGATATACGTGTTCCGATGGAAATTTCATGGCTTCTAAACTGTGAAAAATATTCAGTTAATCCATTTCTACACGTTCTTACTAATAATTTTTAACATGGTCCTTTGAGAATTTTGAATTGCATTGTTGTTTCATTTCGAGATAGATATGCTCAAATTAATTCCATATTTTAAATTCCATTAGAATTAAACTTATGAAACTCAACCTGCACTGTTGAATCGATACATAAATCAAAATTATTTTTAATTGCAATGCATATTTGTGATGTATACAAAATTTAATTTTGTTAATACAAAACAAACTTTTAATATTACCATTGTTATGTGCATAAAGTAAATCAGCACACATATGCTGCTAAGTGCATAAAGTGACATAAATATGGCTTGATGATGACTTGTGAAAGTTTCGAAGTTGCGTTCAGGTATAAAATAGGAATGCAGATAAATGGGATTTCTTTTTTTTTCCTATTTTACCACGGGAAAGAAGACTACTTTAAGATCATATTATAGTACGTGAAGCTAAAAGGAAAATTCTACAATTTTAAAATTCTATATATGCATCTTTTAGTGTATCTATGTTCTTACATACTGTAACGATATTTTCTCAGGAGGGTTTGAAAATCGATTTCACAAAATATGGAATAGATAAGAAACGTGAAAAGATGTTATGTAAGTTGAGATATTAGAGTTTTCTTGCCCCGGAAAGTCTAAGAATAAATGTTTAAATTTTCTTCTATTCTGAAGCTCAAGATTTCCAAAAACTGTAAGAGATCTCTTAGACTACTGGTAAAATTTTATCAGACATGGACCCTGATCAAAAAGCAAAGTTTGATCCATTTGATATGCATTAACTTGCTAAATGTTACAGACTACATCGTTGTCATCCTTTCAGGAGTGCTCATAAACTTAATACTTTTCAGATATTAAAATTGTAGGGCTGAATCTCTGCAGTGCGTGTTCTGTACGTTAAATATATATTAAGGTTTTTAAAGAAATTCAACACGGAAACTTGTGACATAAACCGACTTTTTTTAATTATCAAATACCAAATTTGAAATTAAGTGTTCAAATTATTGAACTGAAAAGGAAATGCCGAAAGCTAATGAAAATGCATCATTAATAGGTTTAGCTGATACATTATTGAAAACAATGATTATTATAATAGTCAATGTGAGACAATAGACTAGAACAGTCAACAATATTCTTCAGTCAATAATTCTAGTCTAGAGACTAGAATAGTCTTCGAGAATTGCCAAATGTGCAGATCAACTTTCTTAAATATTTCCTTCATGTTTCTTAAGAAGTGGGGAAAAAACATTCATGCAAACGGTTTAAGGGGTTAAAAACTTGTCTGTCTTCAACAGAGGTTTCAATTTTGATTTTAAAAAATAGAATTACCTTTTTTGATTGCAAAAATATATGACATGTTTAAGTTAGAAGTACTAGACGCATATAAATTAAGAGCGACACACCCCATTTTAAACAGATAATTTTTAAGAAATATCTGTTAAATAGTTTTTAACTGAGATTATCATTTTTGTTTTCTAATTATTATTCTCTGTTAATGTCAACAGTGTTGTGAATAAGCATTTGCATTCAGAATTGCATCTGTTAGCAACAAAAATACTTTTTCGAGGTCTGAGTAAGAATCATTAACTTTATAAGGTATTTCTCCCGCTTTCTTAGCGAGCCTTCGTGGTGTAGTGGACTGCACGCTCAGCGCGTAACTGAGAGGTTCGCGGTTCGAATCCCGGCGAAGGCGTTGCATATTTTTCATCCTGCCTGCTTCCAAAAATACCTAATGTCTATTCAATTTGAGCACATCCATGGATGGATGGAAGCTTTCAAAAATAGGTTTGGTGGCGTAAAATCGTTGAAAATTGAAGACGAGGACATAGTTATATGTTTTGTAGAACATATAATTTGGAATTTAAATATTGAAAATTTCGAAGATTAAAGAAGAAATGCAGTAATACTAAGGAAATTCTAAAAATTAATATTTCCCTTATACGTCTTATTAACAGGTGAGGCATTGATTTATAAAATCACTCAGAAAATAAGAATCTTTAAAAGACAAATAAAAGAAAATGTGGTGCTGTACAACCCTTATTTCAACATGATTATGTCCAAAAAGTCAAAACATTAAAACAAAAAGTATTGATAAAACGATTTTTTTTTTTTTTTTTTTTTTTTTTTTTACATTTTTCAAAATGAGTCTTTTTAATATTTAGGTACATTTTCTTAAATTTCTATCCATAAAACAAACCTTAAATTATATTTCATAATGTTGTTTCGCTAAATAAATTGAGTGCTATTTAAATTCATGCACAAGAATATGTGATTCCAAATTTCCGAACTTTTTATCTCTACATTTTAGAATAAAAATAAGTGCACTTAAAATTCCGAACATATCTGCAAATATTATTACTAACTCGAAGTGATTCTACACATAAGAAAAGTTTTGATGTGCATCTAAGTGCGCTCGTGTATCTGAAATCTTCCACTTCAAGGACTTGTTAAATTTTTTCCCCAAGAAAAGAATATTAAGGTTAAAAATTGAAAATTTACTTTACGTTAATAATAATAATATGTAGTTTCTATAACCAAACTAGTATTTTGAATCTGCAGCGAGTTTTACTACGACAGTAAAATGGTTGTTAATAAGGGAGATTTTGATGTCTTTTGCTGTCTAAGTGGTTTTAATCCTCTTAAGAATATTTGGCTCTGTTGTATGGTGTAAAGGGCTCACCAGGGGCCGAGTGGTAAAGTCGCTGAACACTGGTAGTTTGGTAGCGTTCCAAACCCGCGAACGGGCTCACTACATCGGCGTTTTCGTAGTTTTTCGCATGTGTAAGGTGTATACGAGCCAGTTTACCTTAGAAAGCCCTGCACGAAAGCATTATTATTAGTATTATTATCATTCTTATTAGGACACAGCCCCGATCCTACTAGACGGCACAAGCCGGACGTATGATAAAAAATGGGACTGGCCAGAAAAAAAGAAATAAAAGAAAAAACGAAAGCATATCTCCATTTGGAGCAAATAGCCCTTGGGTGATTTACCATAATCAAGTAAACAAAAACAAAAAAAAAAAAAAAAAAAAAACCTATGGTACAAAGGGTAAAGTACGGAGACGAAAAAAAACTTTAATCGAATTTAGTAAAACTATTCGCTTCACCGTATTGGGTTACTTTCTTCCACAATGAGTGTGTGGGCTAAATTTGAGTTGGACGGCTTATCAGGTTATATTTTCAAAATTAATGGCATAGTTTGGACCGTAGCGTCAAACTCTATGATATATGTAAAATAGTGCTGATAAACACAGGGCTAGATTAAAAAAATTCTGGAAAGATGTGTAATTAATATTTTTTTAACTCTTGCTTTAAAAGATCATCAGATTTTATAGCCTCTGAAAGTTTGAAATCTTTAAAACTGATATATTTCGAAATACTAGATTTTTGAATAAATGTATTTTAAAGTCTCATGAGAGAGCGTAATATTACGTATCACAGTAAAAGTAAGCAAATTTATAATAGTAAAATGGCAGCGGACATTTTTACTAAATTAATAGATAGATAGTGGTGGACGGCGGATAATCTGGTAGGTTACGAAACGTCAAATACCACTTAAATAAATTTCAAATAACAAAGTAGACTTTCATAATCAAATAAAGTAATGGAAATGGAAATGCTGAGATGTGCAGATATATAAACAGAATATAATGTTTCAAACCAGATAAAACCACAGAAACATCAAGTACATTAAAATGCATTGCACAAAAATATTCAGATAGTACTTTAAAAGGAAATCATAATAAAATACAATCTCTTTGAGGTACTGAAATGAGCTGGAATGGACTTTCTTCCCGATTAAACAGTCTACAATAATTGCTTTTTTAAAGAAGGTACCGTAATCTAAACGCACCACTTACTAACGACATGCCATATAAATTTATTTTATATATGGTTTATAAGTTACAAAGGTGCTTTAATAACCTTTTTTTAGCGAAAAATATTATGTAATACATTGATTTAAAACTTTCTGAAAACGAATATTAGATACTGAAGCATTATTCTACATATTTTTATTGTTTTTGTTTCCTGGCACAGAACTACGTGCTAACTGCTTTCAAGAAAATTAGCTTATTCCTTTTTCGCCTTTATTCAATTCCCGCTTTTATCTGTTAAGTCCTCTCGTGAGCATGTATCCCATAATCATAAACTCATTCATTCCACAATTACTAATTCTTAATGACAATTCAAAACTGATACTCGTGTCTGAAAACAATTTTTTTAGTGTTTCTTAAAAAAAGAAATGATAAGGTGCCTTTCTTAGTGTCTGCTTTTATAATTGGTAGCATGTTTGATTGGCATTCGGAAGAAATGTTGTTTGAATTCGAATTTTCACAGCTCTTCGCAATAAATTATGGAATTTTTTTCATTTTATTTTATTTTAATTTCAAATGATGTTTTAGAATTTAATCTTCCTTATTAAGATCTACTGATCTCAGTTAAGATCTCAGTTTCCAATATTCTTAAAACTGAATTACTTTTTACCTGTATGGAGAATTTTGACAACAGCTTTAGTTGCGTTCACATTTTTTTTTAATTCCCCAAAATCGTTTTATATTTAAACAGTTTTATATCACTGTAATGGTTGCCCACATAGATGTTATATATTATATATTCCCTCTACCTCCACTCTGCTTTTGGCAACTCTGGTGCTATGCTTCTTGTTCTGAGAGTAATTTTCCTAAATTTAAAAGTTAGAGTAAGAGGTCAAATAATAATTTAATTATACTATTATTAAGGCATTATTCATAATAATGTATTCTTGTTATAAATATGCAAAATATGAGAAATATACCATTAACCGTGCTTAATTTCTTGAAACTTCAACTTTCACAACTTGTAATTTTTCTGTAGATATTCTTAAGTTCTCCATCTGATCTCCCCTTTCAGGCTCCACAATTCTTAAAGCTCATTTAGAGAAACAAAGATCAATCTTTGAAGTGCAGACAACAACGGCATCTATGTTTCCTCTTCATTCAAGTGTGGATAGTAGATACAGCCTTACGCATACAGGAAGTTAATATATCGCAGATATAGTCTAGCATTAAGACAAAACATGAAAATTTAAATTTAGAAGGACTAAATGCTTTATGTTTTATTATAAATAATTTATTCCTTCTGAGGTCTAACTTCGAGTGATGGCTGAAACACAGAGAAAGTAAAAGATTTATATTTTGCCCTAATACAACAACCGTTAATATTTTCTTCGGTGTTATTGAAGAAAGAATTGTAGGGTTATTATTATTTTATCTAACGAGTTATTCATAATTTCAGCCATTACTGTAATTTCTTCTTTTCGTTTACCTACCAGAATGCAAATCAAGTTTGAGAGTATTTAAGGCGACGTTTTTGGATTGTAAGACAGAGCGTGTTTCTGCCACCCAGGACTACGTTACTAGATTTTGCTAGCTCTGATATGATTTTGATTCTTCGGGTTTGTATTAAGTTTGCCTACATTTATATTTCTACGCCGGTGAGAAATTTTTAGCCTACTTCACGCTTAATCAATCAATGCAAGATGCTTTCCTGTACTTGATCAACACAAATTCAATATTTTAAAATTAGTTCTACTACTGTTTACATAGTCACCACTGTTACCACTGTTTACATAGTATTTTCCGTGCTAAAAAGTAGCACAGAGCTTCTTTCCGTTCTTACGTTATGACAAAGATACCTCTGTCATTACACATCTTTCAGGTGAACAGAAACATTTCCTATTTTTTAGAAAAGATCCCTCATTTCTGGATGAATGCATTTGACGCAGAAAAGTGGCATAGTTTATTCCGTAATACTTACTTTTAGGAATTTCTGCAACTGACTTCCGTAAGAGTCAACCCTTTGTTAAAAATTGTCTGGCAAATTGCTTATAGTATTCATATCAATGTTTCAACAAACATGCATGCAGCTAGTCGGCGAAAATGGGTACCGAAACTAGTCAAAACTACCGATATCTCAACTCATCCAGTGTTTGATTATTCTTTATGTATTCAGCTAATTTATTTAAAGGCATCATTTGAAGATTTCGTTTCAGAAACAAAATAGAAAATTCTCTCAACTTTTATGATAACAATACTATAGTGATAGGGTAGAGCCAAACAATTACAAGATTACTTAAAGAAACAAGACAAAATCGTCAGTGTTGTGCCAAAATTCGTTGGCAACCCACTGGCATTGCCGAAATTCATCACAACCCAAAGCTACATTAAATCTCGAAACTCCAGTTAAAATGACAGCTCTTAACTTGTTTATATTCTTGCAAATTTTAATATGGTGAAGTAACATGGCTAAGAAATGCATATTAGCATTAAAATATTATTGTTTTATTCCGAAGTTTAAATTATTTTAAAAAGAGGAAATACACAGCATAATACATCCAATTATTCTTTGGGTAATTAAAGTATAAACTGCAACAAATAGAATTAGCTATATTTACTTTACAGATTATTTTCTTGAAGATAATTATCTTTAACAACATATCTCCTACTTTTTCGCAATTATTATAATAAAACTTCGTCTTTTACTAAATCAAAAGCATTATTGTGGGAAATTCTTTCCTGGAATTTTATCCTAGATCCTATACTAAATAAAGAAATGTGACTTCTAAACGAATCCATATCTTTTTCACACATGAAAAGCATCGTTTGAAGTACTTCAGTATGTGTAATGAATAATTCACATTCGAAATAATCATTAAATGAGTGAGTATCAGCATAAAAGTTTTCAAGCACTAAGTAAATGGTTTCTTGTCAAGTACATGACTAAGAATACTATCTAAAGGGGAAACTTAAATAAGAATTTCTCATTACTCTCTTACTCGTTCCACAGTAAAAGGAGAAATCTGGTATACTTAAAGAGACAGCTACTTAGATTCAGTTAACCACTTAATAATCGAAATTGTTTGTTAATTCAATAATTACATGTGGTCTCCAAAGAATTATGAAATAAATTTGGAAGCTTAAGTGAACATATTCCGGTGATGAAAACATTATAAAATGAATCAAGAGACCACGAAGAATGTACGGTTCGCATATTTTTGCAATTTATAATATAACAAAAAAGCAGACAAGTTAACATTACGACGGATATATAATATATTTAGACGACAGAAAATTTATTATAGCATTTCATTTTCTTTCAGACGTGTTTGTAATCATATTACCGAAGTCGAGTCATTATAGGTAGTAAACATACACTTCAGAGACCGATTTTCTGCTATATATAAACTTTAATATAGCTTACTTAGTATTAAAAGTCGCAGGAGTGTTTTTAATGGCGAGCGATACGTACATTAGATTTGGAAATTTGACTCTGGCAATTTGAAAATTTGATTTTGAATTTTGAAAATTTGTATTGGCAAAGTCAGTTTGAAAATTTGACTTTGGCAAAACTCACCATTATTAGCTGTGTCAAAGAGAGATGTTTCCGTGACGACATTCTGATGGAAATTGCCTCTTATTCAAGTTACACGGGGAAGCCAGTGACTCGTGAATTAAACCTTTGACTGCTTTAAGCTTTCCAAAGTTGTCTTAAATAAATAGAAACCAATTATTTGAAACTTCGAAATTTATTCCAAATGTAAAAATGCTTGTAGTTATGATAATTTGTTATTACATAATTCATTATTCTTTATTTAATTTCACTGAAAATATTAAGACGTACATCATAATTTTTAAGATTAATTTCCTGTTGTTTACAAAAGGTTACCTATAAATATTACCAGACTTCACCGCAATATTCTTCACGCTTCCTTAAAATTTACCTTATACTTTATAAAGTAGCTATCTCTCCTTCTTAGCATGCCTTCGTGGTGTATTGGTCAGCACGCTCGGCACGTATTCGAGAGGTCCGTGGTTCGAGCCCCGGCGAGAGCATCGCATATTTTTCATGTCTCCTGCTTCGAAATAACCTAATAACTCTACAGTGGTGCCCTAACTATAAAAGGAGGTGGATGATAATCTCCACCAACAGTATTTGGCGATTGGGTCCCCTAATTCCCAGTCGCCCTTTAAAAGACAGTGTATATAAAGTATTTCTCTCGCCTTCTTCGCATACCTTCGAAGTGTAGTGGTTAGGATGCTCAGCCCGTATTCGAGAGTTCCGTGTTTCGAGTCCAAGCGACGGCATTGCACATTTTTCATGTCTCCTGCTTTGAAATAACCTAATGACTCTACAAGTTTACTTTTGATGAAACAAAAACACGAATGCAGATTTACTTTCTCTGACACTCGTTGGCGGTATTTTAAGTTTTGCTTGCCAAGTGCTAATTGAGCAGCACATACTTTTACAATTGTACTCAGCCTAAAACGTGTGCATTTTCAAAATAAATTTTCAGAATATGAATGAAATATTTAATTTTAATGTTAACTTTTTAAAAGAGCTGTATGAATATTTTGTTCAAATAAAACTTCTTTGTTATACAGCTAGTAACCTACACTAACTGATAGTGTGTAAAAGCAAGGACGAAGTGGAGAAGTTCGGGAGTCTTCGAATCTGAGCAAAATGCCAACCAGGGAATTGCGTTGGGTCCAGAAAAACGTATGTGTGGTACACCCATACATGTGAATTAACATACTGGGAACTTTTGGGAAAGGGGGCAATGCGAGTAAATCAAATTTAGTTGCAGCTATTCCACAACCAATATTTGTTTGAAAAATGTCGAGTTCCTGAGGAAAGGTATTATGTACAGCAGACAGTCCCGTGACTGAGGGATTTTATCCGACCCGGACGCACAGGAATGATCGAAGGCCGAAGTTATGATCACTGCGACCGGGCAGATATGGATTGCTCAAAGCATCGTGTCATGAGCTTCGGCATCTTTCCGAACAACTGGAGCTGCAGTTCAAAAATTTCTTTATGGTCGTCCCAGAGCAAACACAGTTGTAAAAACGATATCATAACCCACAGGCGAAGAGGGATCGAGTACAGACAGAGATGTAAACACATCGCACATTCTACGTAATATTGGTTGCCTCGTATCCAGGTTTACCGCCACGCAGAAGCTGTAAACCGATCGTTTGCTCTCTTAGTGACTAGGGTGTGTACCGACTGTACACGACATTAGTTTTAATGCTCTGAAAACAAGAATTAGGGAGTTCATCTGAAAGGTTTTATGTTTACTAACCCATTATCCTATTATTTGTATCTTTACTGTCACTTTCACCGGCTTCTTCAAAGATGGAAATTAATTAACATACATCAAAACAAAGTTTGTTGAAGTTCAAAGCGAGCTTTTGACAGCTACCGCCGACCTCTGTATTATCTTCGCACAGCTCTAGAATTACCTGAATCAGCTTCAGTTATCGCTAGCCAGGATTTTTCTGTCATGATTAGAAGGCTGTAATTAAAGTTTTACTTTCACGTGTTATGCTAACTTAAATCCACAAACATATGTAATGTTGGTCGCAATACACTAGCTTTGTAGTTTGCTAAGTGTTGTGAGTTCAGTTGTTCCAATAAAAAGTTTATTTAAAACCCTTGGAGTTCGTAATTACTTCCCCTAGTGATCTAAGACGGGGGGAGAATTAAATTTTGAAATATACACCGACTCTCTGTACCGCATCGGGGTTGAGTACATTTTATGGAGCAAAGCCAGTTTTCTGTAACTAGATGTGTCAGATTACTAATCTCTAAACAACTGAAGAGGGAAGAAAATGCACAATCATTCCTCTGCACTATCATTGAAATACATCTGTCTGGAGGCGAAGTTTTCATTTGGACAATTAGAATGTCTGGTAGCCATACGGAACTCTTAGTCTTCCCAGAAGATTACGTCAATGGTGACCGAGGTACTTCTTCCTACCCTCCGTGTTTCCTGAGGTGGGATGATCCCCAAGTTCTTCTTTATGCATGACAATTGTACACCTCATCTTACGATGCCTGTTGAGTAAACAGGACAGATAATCACTCTGTTGGTTGGCTTACACAGTCCCAAGATTAAATCCATTCTGTTACGTGTGGGGGTTCTTGTCCAAAAGCACCTCGTAGGTCGTTATCAGCCACGAACAATGATTCGTATCTGAGATGTGTACTACAAGAGGGATAGACTGTCATGCCTTCAGAACTCATCAGAAACCTCAAATGGAACGAGAGAAGATGATAGCCATCCTACACCGCGGGCAGAGATAATTATTTTCTATACTGAAGACAGCATTTGTTTTTGCTATTGGCTATAAAGTGTATAGCTCTGCATTCTGTCCAGCTATACTCGAAAACCATTTTTAAGTATAAGGTCCTTTGAATCCGTTGGATCCTTCTTAGCCAACTTGGTCAGCTTTGTGTTAACATATTACTATAGTATACTTACTACCAATTCTTACACTGCTTGGCGTGAGTTTTCATAAAAAAATTGTCTGCTCTTTATTTCTGCACAGCGATGTAGTACTAAACAAATCAAAATAAGAATGAAAAATTAAAAACTTGCAGCATCACTCAAATATTACCCAGTATTTTTTTACATAATTACAAGCTACGGTGATAATACGTTGTAATTATCATAATTACAAGCTTTAACTCGTGTACGTTAAAATTCTGCATTTTACAGCTGGCACATACCTTTCTCCAAGAAATTTTTTAATCAAGCTAATTAATTATACCTATTTGTTGTAAAAAATAAAATAATCCTAAATAATAATAATAAATACTAAATAAAAATCATTGTCGGAAATATAACCAACTAATAAATAGAACGAATTGAAGAGGAAAAAATATGATGGTCTTTAGATAGAATATTTGTTACTCGTTAAAAACGCGTTTGTGAGATTGCCAGTATAACACTCCTATAACCATTTTTCAGGGCATTTTTATTTAGACGGTGTTTATGTGAGTATCGTTTGCTTCATTTTATTGTTGCAAACAGCGTAAATTCCTTTTCCTTTTCTTCCTTTAGTTTTGAACTTTATGTGTGGCAACAAGATAATTGATTGAGAGAATTGTGTTTGTGACAGCCATGTAGAATGGCTCGCTTATTTTGTATCAATTATTTTGCATCGCTGACAAGTGTAATTTAATAAAAGTGTAGGAATACAGTCCATTTGTTGATTGATTATAGTTTGTGAAACATATTAATTTAATAGAATACATATTGTTGGTCAAAAGTCTAGCCGGAGAGCTAGTGAAGATAGTGACTGTTCTAAGTGTATTCTAACAACGCAAATATGCATGTGGTTTGTGAAAATTATCCACTTTGTGAGGTAAGTGGATTTTGAACAAAAATTCGTTTAATTTGTTGTTAAATTTTAAGAACAATGTTGTAATACAACATAGAATTCGATTTCATTTTAATAATAGTGTTAAGTGATTTAAGAACAATTTCTGTTTTTGAATTGATCAATTATGAGTGAACTTATAACTTTTAAAACAAAAAGAGCGGTCTTACGCAGGAGTGTTACTAATTATGTAAAGAAAATTGAAACTATTTTAACTGCAGATGAAATTAATTTAATAGAACTAGAGGAATGTGTCGAATTATTGAAACAAAAAGAAACTGAGTTAAGGAAGCTTGATTCTGAAATCGAAAGTTTAATTACAGATACTAAAGAATTAGAAAACGAAATAGATAATGTTCAGGAGTACACAGATAAAATTTATTTGTGGAAATTTAAAGGTGAAAAAATATTAAAAAATCAAAATAATAAAAATAATTCTAATAGTGTAATTTCAGAACAGGTTCTTGACAATATTAAATTACCCAAGTTAACATTACCGACTTTTGGTGGTAATATTACAGAATGGATAGCTTTTAAAGATCTTTTCAGTGCTTGTGTAAGAAATAATACAAATTTATCTAATGCTCAAAAATTGCAGTATTTGAAGGCTTCGTTGAAAGGTGAAGCATATCGCATTATTCAAATCATTCAAATTTCGGATTGTAATTTTGAAATAGCATGGAATCTGTTAGACGAAAGATATTCAAATAAGAGAGAACAAATTTTTGCATATATTAAACGTTTTTTAAGTTTACCAACTATTCAAAATGAATCAGCATTTGCTATTTTAAATTTAGTTGACAATATTAATGAAATAATTCGTTCTTTAGAAGTATTGAATCAAACCATTGATAATTTTGGTGACACTTTAATGACTTATTTAACTTTGCAAAAATTAGACCCTGCTACAAAATTATGGTGGGAACGTCAGTTAAAATCTAATGAAATTCCAAAACTTACGACTTTAATTGAATTCCTAAAAAACTATGCAAGAACACTTCAAAATAGCAAATCAACAAGTAATAAGGTACCTAAATCTGTGTTTCAAAATAAGAATAATGTTCTGGTTGCTACTTTGGGTTGTGGTTATTGTAAAGAAGATCATAGTTTAGCCAAATGTTCGAAATTTCTAAATTTATCGGTTCAGCAAAGGATAGATTTTGTAAAATCTAATCGTTACTGTTTTAATTGTTTATCTAATATGCACTTGCTCAAAAAATGCAAGAGTTTAAATACATGTCAACATTGCTTTAAGAAGCATCACAGTATTTTGCACATTGTAAATAATTCAAAGATTAAAACTCAGTTAAACAGTATATCTCCGCCTACGCAATCTATCATTAAAAGAGATGAATTAACGAGTCCTAAGGACGTTTCAGCCACAGTTTGTGCCTTTCATTATGATTCGAATGCAAAAGGTAATCAAACCAGTCACATTTTATTGTGTACTGCTTTAATAAAAGTTCAAAATTCTAAGCAACAATTTGTGAAGTGTAGATGTTTATGTGACACCGGATCTCAGAGATCATTTATTTCAAGGGATTGTGTGAAGAAATTAGGATTACGAGTGAAAGATAATTCCATTTCTGTATCATGTTTAGGAGAATTTAATACTATAAGTAATGGGGAAGTCGATTTAGTATTCACTTCTCATTTTAAAAGTGATATTCGTGTATCAACATCAGCGTTTGTACTGGACAAGGTGACAGATAACATTCCCTATGTATCTTTGCCATCAATCATCTTCGATAACTTCAGTGATTTACAATTAGCTGATCCATTATTTTACAAGTCACAACCAGTTGACATTTTATTTGGAGTAAATGTATTTCTGCATTTAATGACGGGAGAAATTGTCAAACGTGGTCCTGATCTACCATTTGCTCTAAATTCGAGGTTGGGATGGATAATTTCGGGTACTACAAATTTTGAGCCAGTATATGTAAATCATTTGAATACAAACACAGATGAGTTAGTAAATTCTTTCTGGGAGTTAGAAAAGTTTCCAAATGTACAACCTTTAACAAATGAAGAAAAACTTTGTGAAGAACATTTTAAAAACTCGCATTTTAGAGACACATCAGGTCGTTATTCAGCTGCATTACCATTCAAACATAATAGAGATATTCTAGGTGACTCCCGTGAAGTGGCGTACAGAAGATTTCAATACTTGGAGAAGAGGCTGTTATCTATGAAAGAAATTTACAACCAGTATATTCAGTTTATGAAAGAGTACTTTTCACTAGAACACGTAGAACTAGTGCCAGACACAGATTATGAATTAGAGAATAAACACTATTATATCCCACATCACTTTGTGTTGAAGGACTCTAGCTTAACAACAAAATTGAGAGTTGTTTTCGATGCGAGCGCTAAAACAACCACAGGTGTTTCTTTAAATGATACACTAATGATAGGCCCAAAAATACAAGATGACTTAATTTGTATTTTACTAAGATTTAGACTTCATAACATTGCAATAACCGCTGATATTAAAATGATGTACAGACAGATAAAGGTTCATGAAAAAGATAGAGATTTTCAGAGAATATTATGGAGAGATAGCCCATATAAGCAAATACAAGTTTGTCGTTTGAAAACAGTTACATATGGAACTGCAGCTGCTCCATATCTTGCAACCAAAGTGTTGAGTCAGTTAGCGATTGATGAAGGATTGAACTTTCCAAAGGCAAAGAATATAGTTTTAAGAGATTTTTATGTTGATGATATGTTAACTGGTGTAAAAGATAGTTCGGAAGGTATTGCATTGATAGTCGAATTGCAACATCTGCTAAAAAGTGGTGGCTTTGAGCTTCACAAATGGTCGACAAGTGAACCGTCATTGTTAAAAACCTCTGGCTTAACAAACACAGATAGTGACAATATTCATCGTGTAATAGAAGACAAACCATTGAAAGTTCTGGGATTGGAATGGCATCCGAACAATGATGAATTCAAATGTAATGTCGGTGTAATAGAGTATCAAAGTGTTCCGACTAAAAGAATTATTTTGTCATTCGTAGCAAAACTATTCGATCCATTGGGGTGGATAGCTCTTTGTAATTCTCTCTAAAATGATCCTTCAGCAATTGTGGAAATTACAGTTATCATGGGATGATCCTGTAAGAGAAGAGATTGATCGAAATTGGAGAAATCTATGTAGAGAAGTTAAACTTTTGAATTCTATAAATATACCTAGGAAAATTCTGCTACCTGATTATTTTCGATGTGAACTTCACGGATTTTGTGATGCGTCTGAAAGAGGTTATGCAGCAGTTATTTATATCAAAACTTGCAATAACTCTGACATTAATGTTAAACTCGTAACAGCTAAAACTCGTGTAGCACCATTAAAATCTATTACGATTCCAAGACTGGAATTATGTGCAGCAGTGTTATTGGCACGCTTAATTCAGTCTGTAAAAGCTGCATTAGTTATAAATTTTGATTTAGTGCAAGCTTGGAGTGATTCACAAATCGTGTTGTCATGGCTAAGGTCAGATCCTAAAAAATGGCAAGTATTCGTATCCAATAGAGTTTCTGAAATACAATCCATCTTACCACCTGAGAACTGGAGTCATGTTGATGGAAAGGAAAATCCAGCTGATTGTGCTTCACGTGGATTATTTCCTGCAGAACTATTATCTCATCAATTGTGGTGGAATGGTCCTTCTTGGTTAAAGTGCAGTGAGATTGCCTTTTCTAAAAATATTCTTATAGATGAAGAGGCATTACCAGATGCACGTAAAACAGTCTCATTTGTAGTTTCTGAACCTGTACAGGAACTTGCTATTATATCAAATATATCTTCATTTCCAAAGTTACAACGCATATTTGCTTGGATATTAAGATTCATATCGAATTCTAAAGTAGCATATCTAGAAAGAAATACGTCTTTTTTATCTAGTAATGAAATTCGAGCTGCAACTTTCTGTATTGTCCGAATAATACAGCGATTTCACTTTTTTAAAGAAATTCAATGTTTGGAGTTGGGAAAGGACTTACCTACAAACAGCAACCTCCTTAGCTTGTGTCCAATTTTAGATGACAACAAAGTGTTACGTGTAGGAGGAAGACTGAAAAATGCGCAACTATCAGAAAATGAAAAACATCCAATCTTATTACCTTCAAAACACAATCTGACAGAAATCATAATTAGACACTTTCATGTCAAATATCTGCATGCAGCACCGGAACTTCTTCTATCTTTAATTAGACAGCAATTTTGGATCATAGCTGCTAGATCTGCTATCCGAAAAGTAGTGAAATCTTGTATTACGTGTTGTAAACTTAGAGCTAAAACTGCAAGTCAAATAATGGCTGATCTACCGGAATCTAGAGTAACACAATCACGATCATTTCATCGAACTGGAATAGATTTTTCTGGACCGTTCATGATTAAACATCGTGCAGGACGTGGACAAAAATCATTTAAATATTACGTATGCTTATTTGTGTGTTTTGTAATCAAGGCAGTACATCTTGAAGTGGTAGAAGATTTGTCAACAAAGGCATTTTTAAGTGCATTGAAACGATTTATTGCAAGAAGAGGGAAACCATTTGAGATTTATAGTGACTGCGGTACTAACTTTAAAGGTGCAGACAAAGAAATCAGAAAATGTTTTTTGCAATGTAAGCAAAATCAAGAAATTCACAAATTTTTGTCTTTAGAGGAAATAAAATGGATATTCAACCCGCCATCATCTCCCCATTTTGGTGGACTATGGGAATCGCCAGTAAAGTCAATGAAATTACATCTAAAAAGGACTGTTGGTGATACTGTGCTGACCTATCTGGAATTTCAGACCTTGATAACGCAGGTTGAGGCTTGTCTCAACTCTAGGCCATTGTGTCCAACATCGGCTGATCCAAATGATTTAACTGCATTAACACCTGGTCATTTCCTAATAGGAACGTCTTTAACTGCCATACCTGAACCAGACCTAAATTATAGTTCCTTCAATCACATTGACAGATGGCATGTGAGACAGTTTATTTTTCAGCACTTCTGGAAAAGATGGAGTCGAGAATACCTGTCTCAGCTTCAACAAAGACCTAAATGGCAAAAAAGTCAAAACAATTTAGAAGTCAATGACTTAGTCCTCATCAAAGAAGACAACCTTCCGCCTCTTAAATGGAGGTTAGGGAGAATAATTGCTGTTCATCCGGGCTCAGATCAAAGAGTCAGAGTTGCTAGTATTAAAACTGGTCATGGTGTCATAAAACGACCAGTCGTGAAATTGTGTCCTCTTCCTATTCAGACTAAAAAACTATGAACTGCTTCGCATATATTTTGTATTATTTTTCTTATGTTTATCTTTATTACAGACTAAGAAGTTTCAAAATGCTCCAACTGTTGAAATCCCAGGGGATTTCAACGAGAGCCAGGATGTTTATGTGAGTATCGTTTGCTTCATTTTATTGTTGCAAATAGCGTAAATTCCTTTTCCTTTTCTTCCTTTAGTTTTGAACTTTATGTGTGGCAACAAGATAATTGATTGAGAGAATTGTGTTTGTGACAGCCATGTAGAATGGCTCGCTTATTTTGTATCAATTATTTTGCATCGCTGACAAGTGTAATTTAATAAAAGTGTAGGAATACAGTCCATTTGTTGATTGATTATAGTTTGTGAAACATATTAATTTAATAGAATAGACGGATCTCTGAAAAATTAAAAATAAATTTCTTTCGAAACTTTTACTCATTATTTTAACTCTCAGGATGCATGGTGAAATGTTAGTAAAATATTAAATCCACTGCATAAATTTACTTCCAACTATGAATTGTTTCCATGCTACTAAACACCTACAAGTGTGTATTATTTCATGTAAGCGAATTTCGTGTATTGATACGTTAGAGAAATATTTGTTGCAAGTTTTGTATAGAATCGATCCGAATAAACAAGCACACAACTACAATTTCAATAATTAAGATTTTTATTGTTGCATAAGCGCATACTACATCTCAGAAAGATTTTGCCAAATGTTTGACATTGTATTATAACAGTTTGAAATAAATATATAATTTTATTTTATATTATAAGCTATTTCTCCAGGCTTCTTTGCGTGCCATCGTGGTATAGTGGTCTGCATGCTGGGCTCGTATCCAGAGGTCAGTGGTTCGATTCCCGGCGAAGGCGTTGCTCATTTTTCACATCTCCTGCTTCCAAAAAAATACCTAATGTCTCTACAGTGGCGTCCGAGCTAAAAGGGAGATGGATTATGATTCTCCACATCAAGGATTTGGAGATAGGGTCCCCTAAAACTCCAGTCGCAGTTTAAAAGGGGAAGTTTATAAGGTATTTCTCCCACCTTCTTAGCGTGCCTTTGTGGTGTAGTGGTCTGAATGCTGGTTGCGTACTCCAGAGGTCCGTGGTTCGATTCCCGGCGAAGGCGTTGCTTATTTTTCATCTTGCCTGCTTCCAAAAGTACCTAATGTCTCTACAATATCTTGAATTCCTGGGAGATAAAGTCTTAAACTATTAGAGTATTAGTAAGTACTTTAATAAATAATGCTTCAGGAGATAAACTAGAATCAGGATAAGAAAATTAGATTGAAATTTCTTTAATTTAATGAATTTTATGTTCTGAAATTTATAAGAAAACAATCTAATTTAATGTGCGTTAACTTAATCTAACTAACTTTTCGAAGTGCTAGATTGTTTTCTTAAATTTTCAGTTTGTAGTATTTTTTTATTTAATTTTTTTTTATTTCGCTAGTATATTCATACGCAGAATAATTATGATAAACCAGCTTGAATAAAATGAAAACACATAGATCCCTTAGAAAATTATATTCAGATTTTATAATTTTTAAGTTCCTATTTCCAAAGTCTCAATGTATAAATTATTTTAAAAACGAAATATTTTCATTACATTTGCCTCTAAAAAATGCTGAATCCTTTTCCCTAAATAGCATAATTTGTTTTCACTTACATATCTTAAGAATCACTTTGATAACACTGTTCGGAAGCATAATTGACTGATCAATGTGATCGTCAAATACATTTTAAATTTCTGTAATTGTATACACAATAAGTACTGAAACGTTTTATCATTTCATTATCAAAGGAAGTGTTGAGTTCTTCAAGCGCAAACTTTTGCTTAGTGAGATGAAAAAGAGTACATCTAATTAGTCTCATTGATCGCACCTAAGAGCTTTCACGAAATAGCTCTGAAGTTGAGATAAAGGCTACGTTACCCGTAACATGTGGAGGCCACGTGTTATCTCTTGCGAGAAAAGGGAAGTACTAAGCGCCGTCATAGCTGGGGATGGGATATCTCTGGGAGTTTGGTCGATTATGTGACCATCAGACCAAATGGAGAGCTTTCATAGCTCCTATAACAAGCAGACACTCGATTTTTTGAAAACGTAGCAATCGATACTTAATTTACTCAGGATCTTTTTGCATGTGATAGCGTATTATCCCATTCTACGACGATCGAGGTATTAGGAAGCAGTTTCTCTAGAATCCTAACTTAACTGGGTATTTTTCCTTTACCTCAGCGACAGAAGTACCACGTATTCCGATATTCCGATGTTACTTTTTATCCTACTTGATGAAAAGAGGTTGATATAAAATGCATAAGCGAACTCGCGGTGACATGATTGATATGAATAAAGCTTTCTTCGAACAAAGCATCTTTGAGTTGCAAGGAGGGGGGAACAGAATATTTCGATACATTTTACAACATTCTACGGTATTTCGAAACACTAAGAAATGTCTCCAAGAATTTTTTTTCCGTCACCGTTTTCGACAGCAGAAAGCGTTTTTTGATGGGAAAAGCACTAGCAAGAAATCCTTTTAAAATACATGCAATATAAATTTATGGGTAGGATACTTTCCTATAAAACTAAAGTAATTCACGGCTGATGCATGCTTACAAAGTAGACCATTTTTTACTTTGATTTACTTTTTTAATATTTACTCCGATGTATGCTATAAAAATAAGAAAAGTACATAATATAGTATTAAATAATTTGAAATTACATTTTTCCAAAGTTCATTTTAATAGCTTATTTGGCCCTTTAAGGGGTTGAGTCGGCTCTGGAGTTTGTAACGAGAAATGATGTTTTTCGTCAACTTCGACCCCTGTTATGTTGAAAGTTGATAGGTTCGTTGGGTTAGTGAAATTACTGGCGCAAAATCATAAATGGCCATAATGTTCCAAAGAAAAGTTAAATCTGCTTACTTAATTAAAACAAAATATAAAAACAAATAATGCACTGACAAAAACACAATAATGCTGAGATGAACAAACGTGTGGAGCTAAGAGGATGATTTCAAACATAATTTGAGTAAAATCAGGAAACATGAAAATCATTTAAATGTATGCTATTAAAATGCGCTAAGCTCTTTTAAAAACATATACATTTCTATCATAAAAGCAAATCTATTTTAGATACCGAAATAAATTAAAACCGTCCTCTTCACCGATTAAGTGATCAACGAGCAAATCACAGTCGCTAAAATACTTCAAAGTCTCTTAAAAAACTGACACTCTATTAAAACGTGTCGTACCCACAGAGAGGCTTTGCAGTTTAGACAAACATATTTACTCTCGGCTTTTGAAAGGTTATAAGGTATTTCTCCCGGCTCTTCTTGGCATGCCTTCGTGGTGTGGTGGTCTGCACGCTGGGCGCGTATTCCAGAGCTCCGTGGTTCGATTCCCTGCGAAGACGTTGCATATTTTTCATCTTACCTGCTTCCAAATTACCTAGTGTCTCTACAAGGTAATTGTGTGTAATTTGAGAGCGATAGATTCTAAGATGAGTTAAAATGTCTCCGGTTTCTATTCGTCTCAAAAATTCTACTTTGGGTTTTATAATTGTTAATTTATAATAATAAAGTATGTAATTTATCTGAATTTCTAGCAATAAATTGAGAGTAGCTGTTTTATAGATTTAATGAAAACCAACTAGTCTGTCCAGCAGCAAACTTTGCTATGATGCCTGCCACCTCATTTCCTTTTAACCCCACATGATCGGGAACACAGCAGTGACAAATAGAGTTGCTCACCACATCTTTAATTTATCTTGTGAAGGTCTGCAATAATTGGATTCTAGGATGCCGGGAAACGATTTTAAAGCTTTTAGAGCACTAAGAGAGTCAGTATAAATTATGAACTTTCGCCGACATATCTTACATATGACGAAAAGGGTATAGTGTACCGCGGCTAATTCTGAAGTGGGCATTGAAAAGTATTATGCATTCATCTTCCTTCCATATAGTTTTCAACAGGAAACGACATTCCTAGATTACCACTTGCTTTCGACCCGTTCGTATATATGAGAATGCAGCTGCTGTAGCTCTATTTATACTCTAAAAAAAGGTGCTGGTTTATGATCTTGCTAGTATACCTATATATATTGTCAAGATGGTTGAAGACACCATATGCGCATTCTCCCCAGGTGAAATTTCTAAATGCTTTTATTGGCTATAAATATACCCCAGATATGAAGTTCTTTCAATAGATGAAAGAATTTCAGCAGAGTACTTTAGTAGAATAACTAGGTTGCGACAATGTAATATTAGCATAATGCCAACAGACTACTGCTCATCCTTCAGCTTCAGTGAGGATTTCTGTTAAGAAACAGACACAGGACAAGAGAGTTCGAAAGAGTCCAGAACAAATCCGTAGAGCGTGATGGATCCAGTCATCCTATATTGTGGTTTGACGAGTTTGACCACCAGCGTTTGTATACAAAATGCTGGAGTTCTAAAGATTGTCTGATAGACTGTTGATTACCAGAAATCGTGGGAGACTTTATTGGTATTTATATTTCTTTTAACTTTTTGGGGGACGGATGTATTTTCGTTCATACACTGTTCATTGAAATTATCTAAATTTGAAAAGTATTCGGATCCATGAGCTCCACTCACCGCGGAGCCACACAAGGAAACGCAGATATCTGCAACAAAGCTAACCAAGTCTACTAAACCACAGTCAGCTTTCCCGAAAGCAGGAACTCCTGATTTCTTATCCCAAAGCCACTGACACGAAGTAGCAACCGTCTGATCAACATTAGCGGTGAATCTAAAATGCCTCTCTTTTCGGTCTGAAGCAGAGGTCAAAGCTGTGTGAGGGAAAGAGTATATCTTCTGAGTGGTGAACAGCTTTAGGTTGAGTACAGAACATGGATCGTGACACCCATGTTCACTAAAAAGGCGATCTCCTAAGCGACCTTGATGTTGAAGAATGAGAGTAAGCTGATCGCCTGAGGTGATCATATAACTTAAAGATATTATGATCGGCATTTCTCAAACATGTCTAGAATAAATTTTCTAGTCTTATACGTTAAGTTTAGTATCAATACCTGCATTTGCTGTTTTTGTAGTAACTTTTGCTCTATAGATATGAATGCTTCTTGATTCGTTCGAACGTTCCACTAATAACTTTAAACGCCCTCTCCCTCACTCCGATGTCTGTTTTATCTTGTAATTCTTTATTTAAAGACCTAGCATTTTTCATAATTATTAGAAAACTCAACAGTATCTTCTTTCGGTGTCAGATGTCCGATACGATAAAACAATAAATTATCCATCTCTGAAATGAGACTCAATATTTTCTGTTCGTGATTGCTTAGGTACTTCAGGGTCCCCATACATTTTATGCTATCATTAATACAAAAGCAATCCTTTAGTGTCGAATTCACTTGAAAATTAAGTCGGTTTATACCCCGAACTATTGTTTATACAGTTTTGTCACATTGATACATCTGAATTATTCTCAGCTTTTCTTCCAAAGTATTTGCTGACATTTTGTGTTTAGATTTATTACCAGTGCCTTCGGCTCTGCTTTTCGAAATTAATTTAAAATTAAACAAGAATGCTAGTGGTGATAAATACATGACCGCTCAAAAAGCGCAAATGTTACTTGAATGCAAGAAATGCAGTACATGGAAAGAAGAAATTGTTTACGAAGCCCAGATTTCTAATTGTTTCAGTGTGAATGTCAGGGTTTTACAGCTTACCTAGCAGATAACTTACGTAAGTTGCGTATTATGCAAGACGACGAATAACTGTATGATGGCAATCTTGCCTGAACATTTTTCTTTCCATTCTTTCAAATATTTGTGTTGGCACTATGGCTGATCATTGTTATAAGCCGAAGATAACAAGGACTATTTTCTGGCTCTGCGTATTCAATAAATGTTTTATGCCGCCAGCGAATGTCTTTCAGTTTCATATTACTTTTAGTAGAAGCGTACTTAAACTTATTCATCTTATCGCTAATTTTATTTTCTAGGAAATACGAACACCAAATTAAAGTAACTTTTTAAGCTATATCGTCTTGGCATTTAAGTGCTATGGGTGATGATAATGACATGTAACTATGTATGAACATAAATAAAAACAATTCAAACTTCTGTCTAAGTAATAAACAGCAATAATACTGTAAATTTAATAATGTCGATTAAGAAAACATAAATATTTTAATTTCATACAATTGATTGAATACATATTATTATATAATTATATAATTGGTTGAATATATAATATCATTTAATTTGAAGTTTAAAAAAGTAAAAATCTTCAGAGCTCAGCAGAGAGAAATTAGGTAAAATGGAATGAATTATGTGCCTTATCCATTTTAAACCTAGCGAAAGATCTAGATAATGTATGTTAATATCCAATTCATTGACAGCCGTATTTCGAGATCTTTCAAATCGACTGAAAGAACTACTTAACTCTATACGTTGAATGGTTAAACAAAAGTTCTCTGATAAATAGCGTTATTTAGTATTATTATCCATAAGTTAGAAATCTGAGATAACCACATTACTGAAATGTCGTGGATTAGAGCCCAGAAAATTAAAAGGACAATTTTGGCTAGTTGCATGCTAGCAAGTTGATACTTTGCTAGCTGAGTTTAATAGAAAATAAACTAAACTCACCTTGTAAATTAGCAAATGTTATACATTTTAATAATGTAAAATAACTGTAATTTTCTGCCAGCGCTATAATCTAACTCTTAAAATGTTTTTCAGATTGTTTCCGTTTCTTAGAACTAAACTTTTTTCCGGTTTATGGTAGTTAATTAGCAAATATCAATAATTCCTGTTGCTGACTCCTGTCTTCGTAAATTTATAGAAAACAGCTTTTTTCGTGTTCTAAGTTAAAGGAATAGGCATAGAACATGTTCGCTTAATATATAATCTGACGGAAATCACAAACTCAAGGGGACACCTAAAGAAGTGATTGATAAGTAATGCGCTTGCCACTGAAAATCTACAAAAAATTATTTAAGGAGTTTATCTAACCTTTTAAGACTACTAATAGTGAGTTCAAAAATAAATTTTATGCTGAAATGAATTAAAATACATGAAATATAAATAAGTTGACATTTACATTTTTATAAATTTTCCAGATATTAATAGAATCATCCCGCAAATGAAAAATTTAGCATTTGTAGATAAAACTCAGTGACGTCAAAGAAGACTGGAACTTTAAAAGTGTATTTTACATATTACAATAGAATTGTTGCAAAGAATAACATTAGTTAACTACTTTAGAATCTATTTTCGTGTTGTTAAATCAGATGCCCAGTTCTACTTAATATCCACTATGCTTAGGCAACTTTTCGATCCTCAGGTTAAAAGGGTATGTGAACATATTTCGAATTTCCTTACAACAGTCTTTCGAGATTTGGTGAGTCTCTAAGAATTGGTTTCAATTTCCGTGTAGTTATTTGCTTCTAGTAGCAAATTCTTTAATGTTTGAGCCTCATTAACTAAAGTATTATTTTTCATCATTATTAACGCTTTCGAAAAAATACTTTCATATGAAACTCGGTGTTTCGCTCTGTGTTCCCAGCGGTACTCTGGTTTCAGTTCGGAGCATTAAGGTGAGTCCGATTTTCTGCGGTTGAAGATGGAGCCCCCCCCCCTCGACTACGGTAAGATTGTGGATTCTTGAAGTGACAATTAGCAAGAAAAAATTCTTGAAAATAAGACACATCCAAAGTTACGAGAATCATTTAAGAATATCAAAATCGTTACTAATTTAGGAGCATCTGACAAGACTACTGACACTGGCACTTTGTCTAAAATTCCAGAGAAATAGCGATTGCATGAGATGTTCTCTTTTTTTCCCATACAAAACATGAATATTGATGTGTTTCCCTTCGAAAATCGAAATCGGTTTCCCCCATGCAAAACATGGGCTTCCCTTTCTCCACGAGGGCAATTTTTTTAGGCAGACAGTCTTAATGACCCTTGAGCCTAAAATTTCCAAATCAATCAATATTAGCTATATATTCCTGGTACCTCTTTATACGCCCTTAGGACACTTTGTATGTCGACGATAAACTTGGATCAGTTTTCGGACCCTTCTTAATTATAACAATAACGAAATATTTTCCACAAGGCAGTGACTAGTCGCACTATTCCCACATCATCCTATTAATAAGCATGATCTTGTATGTTTCCTGCAAATGTTTCTTCACGGATTTTCCCCTTCGGTAACATGAATATACGTAACTTGGAAAAACTTCCATTAAGCACCAGCTCACTTAGTCTTCGCGTGCTTCGCTATATTCATTTAATCAATATCTGATTTTTCCTTAACAAAAAACATTTATAGTTTGAAGAGACGCACTTTCAAACAATAATATCAAGAGTATGGGTAGCCCTTTAAGTTATATCTGAGCCCATTATAATTTTTTATTTTTAGTATCTAAGCGTATCAAACGTAAACGTTTCATAAAAAATAAAACTACTTTTAAACTTGTCCCATTCATGTATATTTATTGTGATTGGTGTATATTTATTAATTCTAACGGAAACAATTACTTTATTTCTAGCAGCGCATGCTCTTTGATTTCTTAAATAATTAAATAATTGAGGCAAAACATTCTTAGCATCTTTAAATATTTTATTTCAACCACAATAAGTATAAAAATAAACATTCACACACATGTCTATTAAGCGACGAAGTATATTTATTACTTATTACTTTCAATTTCCATCTGTAGCGCACTCATACTTAATCAAGTTTCTTCAAATACTACATTGTGCATTTGAGAGGAAAACCATATTAATTATTTTCTTCACCTTAGGCGAAACTTCAGATCATGTTATAAAAGTAAGATTTCATTGTGCATAGCATTAATTAACAATCTTCAAATCAACTGCATTATTTATTTAGGATTTTTAAAATTTTAATACTCTAATGCTAGAAAACGCTTATTATCGAAACGTCCCGCATAAAACGTGGAGCCATATGAAGTAAAATTAACAAGAAACTATGCCAAGTACTTATACACATCATCAAGCTGCCTCATTAGTGTCCAAAACTTTTTAGTTATTTTTTAATTTACTAATCAGAAGCAGGCAGTACTTATTTACTCCGATTTTTACGCTAATAGCCTAAAGGGGGAAAACCGTGAATTGGTTGTTAGTAGCTAAAGAGAGATGTCCCGGTACTCAGTGCTTGCTTATTATCTAAGCAGCGATTATTATCGATTTCTAGAATTTCCCCTTGAAGCGTTCGAATTAGGTACGAGTTGAAACTTTGTCTAACAACGAGTAATTAGTTAAAATTAAAACTTTGCATTTTCTGTGGTGCTGTTAAACTGTGTCATGTTTGATAGCTTGAAATCGCATAAGCGTGGTAGGGTGTTTAATCTTTAGACAGTGATTCAGAGGAATTTTAATCGACCCTTTTATTCTACGTGAAGAGAAATTTCAGATCGCGTTTAGACTTGCCACTAAATTGTTAAAGCATACTTTAATGCAGCGCTGGCCAGTATACGGCAACTCGTGGACCTCTTGTTTTCTGTGTCTTGGGAATTTCTCTAAAAAACTACCTCATGAGCCAGGTATGATTGCACGATTGTGATTTAGGAGAATGGTTTTAGTGATCGTAAAAATCCCATAAACTGCTCTTAACCTACAGTCAACTGAACCAACACTGAAAGTTAAACAGAAATACAGTTTATTCTCTTTTCTTGATGCAGTTCACCTTTAGCAATCTAAATGTTTCGGGCATTCCTTTTGCTTCTGGGGTCTAATATGCTTTTAAAAACATATACCGTATATACTCGCGTATAAGTCGATACCGCGTATAAGTCGACCCCCCCCCCACTTCCGAAATAGATCGGGAAACTTTGAAAATTTTTTTTTTAAGTACTACATTTATTCAAAATCATCTGAGGAAAAAAAGTAAATGTGCGATAAAAAATACCTTGGTAAATAAACAAAATCAAAATCCTTCAACGTCCGATTCATGGTCAGATTCGCCAAACATTTCATAGAGCTCTTCTGTCGTCATTGGCTCGTCATCATACATATTTTCAGTCTCGAACTCTGTATTGTTATAATCACTACTAGAGCCTTCGTCGTCATTTTCACTTTCAAAAACAGCATCATCTTCCGTGCCGTCTAGTTCGTTGCTTATACAACATTTTTGTAAATGATTTTATAATCATTTCAGAGGGTATTTCGTTCCAAGCATCTTTAACCCACTGAGCAATTAATGTAATATCGGGCTTTTTAATGTTGCCTCCCTTTGTAAATGTTGGTCGACCGGAACTAATCCACTCTGCCCAATATTTTCTAACATTTATTTTGAAGGGCTTATTGAGGGAGACATCTAGGGGTTGAATGACGGATGTTAATCCTCCCGGAATTACGGCTACAGTCGGTTTTAGGTGTTTTGTCACTTTTGTCACTTCTTCAGAAAAGTGTCCACGAAAGGAATCGTATACTAAAAGCGAAGATTTTTTGAAAGCTGCTCCCGGTCTTTTATCCCACACATTTTTAAGCCAATCCGCTGTTCCGTCAGCATCCATCCATCCCTTTTTCATGGGCGCGAACCAGCACACCTGATGGAAACACAACGTTATTCGGTAAAGTTTTCTTTTAAAAATGATCAACGGACGATCTTTAAAAATGACTATCTGCATTTCTCTTTTTCGTGGCGAGGGCCCACCAGCGGCCGAGCGGTAAAGTCGCTGAACACTGGTAGTTCGGTCCGAGGTTCGAATCCCGCGAACGGGCTGGCTGCATGGGCGTTTTCGTGGTTTTCCCCATGTGTAACGTGTATACGAGCCAGTTTCCCTTAGAAAGTCATCCACGAAGGCATCCCTCCCCTTAGGCAGATAGCCCTCGAGGCTTTGCTATAATCACACACACACACACTTTCTCAGTTTGACGCATGTGAACTAAACCATTGGCAAGGAATCGTGTAAATATCCCAGGAATTCGTACTCGGAATGGGGTCCTTAAGAATGGACCTCGGAATTTTATTGATAGAAGAATAAACGACCCGAAAGTTAAATTTCTGTAAAATTCGTGCAGTTTTATAGGTAATTCATGGAAAGAAAGGAATGACAACATAATTCTTATAATCGTCTAGAACAAGAGTGTACCTTTTGGTGTGTTCAGATGAGAAATTTTTAACTGCTTGGTTAATAATGTTGGGTGTGAAAAGCCCCTGTCAATAGCTACTGCTTTTGAATAATTTAGTTCTTGAATCTGAGTCAGTTTGGAGGAGCATACTTGAAGTGCACGCAAAACAAAGGAATAAAATGAAGTTAACTCTTGTTTAGTCGCATGACATGATTTAAAGCGTAAGTGGAATGCAAACCGATGAAGGTTTAGAGTAAACCACAGTACGGAAGTTGGATGTCTTACGTGTGACCAAAATGTCGAGGAGCGGACGAGAACTGCATGTTTCAAGTTCAAATGTGAACTGATTAACATAATCAGTGGACTTACTGAAAGAACTTTATTTAAGTCATCTTCATTACCGTCAAACAGGGTAAAAGTATCGTCTACGTAGCGGAATCATGCCGGGAAGTTTAAAGTTTCAAAATATTTGTCACGCATAACACAGCCATCTTCAGTACTGCAGCTTACCGTAAACCTTCATCGGTTTGCCTTCCACCATACTTCAAATCATGTCGTCCGACTGAACAAACGTTAGCTTCATTTTATTCCTTTGTTTTCTGTGCACTTCAAGTAAGCTCCTCAAATCGACTGTTAATCAAGAACTAAATTATTTAAAAGCAGTAAGTATTTACAGGGACTTTCCTCCCAACATTATGAACCTAAACGCTAAGAAATTCTCATCTCAACACACCAAAAGCCACACTCTTGTTTTTGGAGATTATAAGAATTCTGTTGTCATTCCTTTCTTTCCATGAATTAGCTATAAAATTGCGCGTATTTTACAGAAATTTAACTTTTGGGGTCATTTATTCTCCTATCAATAAAATTCCGAGGTCCACACTTAAGGACCCAGTTCCGGATATGAATTCCTGGGGAATTTACAGGACTCTTTGCCAGTGTGCTATAATTTACATTGGACAAACTAAGCCTTAAAATTTCTCGTTAATTATGATGTGGCATATGTCATGATAACGGAAACACAGAAATCCACTATTGCTCCGCATTGTTGGTCCAAAAAGCATACTTTCCATTTTTTGCAGCCAAAATTATTAAAAAAACATTAGTGAATTAAATTATCTAGTGGCGTTTCACATTAAGAAATCTTTCTGTTCTCGTTAACGACCCTTATTCCAATCCACCCTTACCTTCAGTCTTTATGGAAATTATGTTTTAATTTTCTTGTTTCATCAATAGATGACACTAGTAGCTTAACTCGCGTAGCCATTCTTATCTTATCATATCACTATCTTATCTCGTTCATTTGCACTTTGGCAGCTGAGGTTGATGGCTCGGTAAAAACATCGAAAATAGTCCTATGAAAATTTGCAAATATATCGCTGATTGTTCTTGTTTGACTTCTAAATTAATAGAAGTGTAACATGATATACTTATATATAAATGGAAGCCAGAAGCTGAACAGCTCAGCCCGTAACAGTGCAGCTGATTCGAGATCCGAGAAGGAGATTGAAGGCAGACAAGCAGGAGCAGCTAATAGCTCCATAGAGCTTTCTCAGGAACTAACAGAAACAACCAGAGATCGTGGGATGCCAGAGCCGATCTAAGAGATTGCACGAATCATAAGGAAAGAGAAAAAAGCCTCGAAATGCTAAACACTTCGAAGAAAAGAAACCAGCAATCAATACGCAGGATACGAGCAGTTAATTTGCTGTGGCCAAACTTAGTGGAACTAGTTTCTACCAAAAAGTGTGGTTTATTAAAGAAATGGGAATTACCGCAGCTACAAACGAAAGATAAAAGAAAATTTAGTTATTGGCTTTTAGTTTGGTTTGTTTTGATTATGCAAAGCATTCGAGGCCTATCTATCTAACGGAAGGGATGGTTTCGTGCAGAACTTTCCAAGGCAACCGGCTCATATATACGTTACACTTGGGGAAAACCACGGAAATGCCCATGCAGCCAGCTCGTTACCCGGGATTTGAAACACGGATGCCGGTTAAATCAAAATGCCAGTGTTAAATGATTTTACCGCTCCACTGCTGATGGAGCAAAGTTTACTTATTTCCAATCAAGTAAAATCTTATTTATTTTTATGCAAGTACTTAAAGCTGTTAGTTGTTGTATTTCACCTCAAATGAGAAACTTCGAATTTTAAATAATAGCTAAAAGTAGTAATATTTGTTTCAGAATCTTAATATGAAATACACATGTGGAAACAATACAGGGTGTCTCAAATAGTCCGTGCCAGAATTAATATGCTGGTCTGTCTTACTCTGACAAAAATATTTAATTAGGAATTTGCGTCCGAAAATGCGAACGGCAACCCCTACCCAAGTAGCACATGACGTTGCAAACTGGTCCGAGAGGTTGCAAAGTGGTCGTGGTAACTTTTATGATGTCTTTACAAAGTTGCGAAGACATAAAATATTTGCCGTTGCATCTTGGCAATTTGTCGACGTCGCTGAAACGTCATGATATGACCGCTTTTAGACGTGGTCGTTTTAGCATTATTTTTAATTCATTAGCATTATTTTTAGAATTAAAAGAGAATAAATCTGCCCTTTCAAGAATCTGAAGTCCGCATAAGATTTACTTTGAAATGTGTCATTACTTTATTTCATCTAAATATATTAATCTAAGGTAGACTCATCTAATGAAATGTAAATTTAATATAACTACTTTTGATTTATTAAATTTAATTAGTACTAAAATAAGCGCTAAATAATTGTTTAAAATTTTGTTAAAATAATTAATACTTAAAATATTTTTATAAATATTATAGCAAAATATTTAAAAATGAAACTAATCTATAAAGTAAGTTTTAAATTATGCATTTTATATACTAAAATAATTATATTTCCGAAATCAATGGAAATCACGTGTTAGCAACTATTTCACTACTGAAATATGACTTTATTTCTTATTTTTGAAGTAAGGACGAATTCACGGCTGTCAAATATATATGGCGGAAGGAGAAGTAGACCTGTACATTATTTACTAAATGCTTATATAAGCAAACATCTCGAGATTTGCGCGCTTTGGCTATCTGCCAAATTCGAACAACTGCGCAATTAATTCAGATTCTAGCAGTTCTTTCAAGTCATTGGATAAGATGCCATCGGTATGGCGTTTGAAAAGATTTACTTCATGTTTGAAATTGAATCAAGCAATGGCTGATATAAATAATATTGCTTATATTAAAAGTAATTGCACTGTCAATCAAAGAACGCATTGTGAATCTTCTCATTGTTCTGTATTTATTTACTTCAACTGCCTTCAGCGAGTGAAATTATCGTCAGAATGCTGAATTTGTGCTTATTTTGTGTGTGAATATCTGCTACTCTGAATCTAGTGTTCGTGAAATAGTGTCTCTGTGGTCTGTGTAATATAGTGTTCGTGTGTATTTAATCATGGCAAAGCACACTAGGGCTATCTGCCTAAGGGGAGGGATGCCTTCGTGGAAGACTTTCTAGGGGAAACTGGCTCGTACACATGTTACACATGAGGAAAACCACGAAAACACCCATGCAGCCAGCCCGTTTGCGGGGTTCGAACCTCGGACCGAACTACCAGTGGTCAGCGACTTTACCACTTGGCCGCTGGTGGGCCTAATATAGTGTTCGTGAAATATTGTCTCTGTGGTTCGTGAAATATTGTCTTTGTGGATCGTGAAATAGTGTCTCTGTAGAAAGAGTGTCTGTCTCATATCGCTGTGGTTCCAGCAGTGCAATATTTGGATAAATTTACTAGTTTTGTGCTTCGGTTATAACGTCCTAAATGCTATATCGCATATCATTCATATTAACCAATTATTGTGTTCATATTGAAAAGTTGGCTTTCAGAATTAATTCATATAAAACCAAAATTAACATACAACGGTAAGCCACTTTCTGGTTTTGCTTAAAATAAAATCGATACAAAACAACAACAAGTCATGCTGTTATGGTTTGTTCACTATTTTCAAAATACAAAGAAATTATTGGACTGGTACCAGTAATCAATATGACTGCTGACGATGAATTAGATATATGTATAATATAAGTAATTAATTATTAAAATTAATAATAATGCACATTCTATAGTATATTGTCTTTTGTGCAGTATTCAGAAATAGTTAATGATTTTAAACAGTCTATGAAATGTATGATCGAAAAACTAGTGTTAAAGAAACATTAGCATGTCTATAAAATATTGTAATATATAATTATGTGATATTTAATTTGTGTAATATGAAAAAACACTAAATGTTTTTTTATTGATTGCAAATTGCAGTTTTATTACTTTTCGTTTTGTAGCTATTCTTCCAAACACTGTGTAATTAGCGTTTTTTTAAATATTGCCATTATGTATGTTTATTACATTATCTCAATAAATGAATTGGGCTCACCAGCGGCCGAGCGGTGAAGTGGCTGAACACTAGTAGTTCTGTCCGAGGTTTGAATCCCGCGAATGGGCTTGCTGCATGTGCGTTTTCGTGGTTTCCACATGTGTAATGTGTATACTAGCCAGTTTTCCTTGGAGAGTCCTCCACGAAGGCATCCCTCCCCTTAGGCAGAGAGCCCTCGAGCCTTTGCCATAATCACACAATAAATGAATTTTGGAAATCAGATTTTATTTTTTATTAAATTTAAGCAGATTCTATTGCCGTTATGTATGTTCATTAGATTATCTCAATAAATGAATGTTGAAAATTAGGTTTTATTGTTTATTAAATTTAAGTATATTCTATTGCCGTTATTTTTTTATTAGATTATCTCAATAAATGAATGTTGGAAATTAGGTTTCACTTTTTATTAAATTTAAGTATATTCTATTTTCTTTCCTTACTTTTTATGTGCTTGTGATAACAAAGAAATTCATAATAAATAGAAACAAAAAGTTTCATCATGTGCTATTTAACGAAGAGCTTACTTTAACATACTTAACTTACTATCGCATACTATATTATTTCCATTATTTCTGTACAGTAACAAAAAGGAAAATTATTGATTATAAAAAGTGTATGAAATAATCATTGTAATCTACCTTTATTCTAAAATGTAGAAACTAAAGTAAATACATCGACATATGATCGAAAGAAATGGTGTTAAGAATCATCAGCATTACTAGTAAATAGTGAAATCCATAATTATTGCATTTTTAATTGCTTACTATTTAAAAAACACAAATATTTTTTTATTAATCGGAAATTTTACTTCTGTTACCTTCCTTCTGCTATTTATACTTTCAAACACTACTAGTTCATGTTTTTTCTTAAATAGTGCCTTGATGTATTTCATTTCAGATATGAATACGAGAAGTTATTAGATTTCGGTATATTTTTGATCACACTTATTAATTACTTTATACTGTCTTTTATTTGCATATCTTGGAGATATAGAAGTTAATGGTTATATTTTTTTACCGTGAAACGCGAATAAATTTAATTATACTTGAGTTCAGGTAAAACACTAATTATGTTACCTAAGAGCCGCTTCTTAATTTATCATGACAGGGACAATTTTCAATGTCTCTGAGATGTAACACAAATAAATGTAGTAATGCTGTTATCAAAACGCTTTTTCTTTTAACCCACATATATATATTTAATTTTATTTATGTCTAATGGAGCTTTATTTACTTAAAATCTAGTATTAATGTTATATATTTATAATAACCACTTTCATAATTACTCTCACTTAAGGAAAAAAAAATGATGAAATTTTAAATAATCGTAACTTAGAATTTAAGTTAATTAAAAAATATAGTTTAAAGTACTGAAATTATTAAGGCTATTATTAATTACGCATCTTTAGTCTAAAGAGAAATTTCAAAACTTTAAAGTATTGAAAATAATTAATTCTATTATTAATTATATATATTTAGTCTAAAGAGAAAAAAATTGCATTATCTTCTGCTTTTAAGGAAATGATAAAATATTTAAACTTTAGAAAATACAAGGAATACAAAATTTTAAAAAAGAAGAAAACTATATTAATTATTAAGCTTATTTTTTTGCATAAATCACTATTTAACACAAGGCCATAATAACGACATTTTCACAACTGTTGCAAAAAGGTGGAATTTTGCGAACATTTAGGCGTCTTTAAAACGTCGTGATACCATGATTTCATAACCTAAATATCACCTGCGAAAGACGCAATAACAAATATTCATGTGCAAAGACATAATAAAGACGTCTTTGCAACAGTTGCAAAACAGTGGATGTTCGCCGACGACATATTGCAACGTTTTTGCAACGACATCCACGACGAGTTTTCAATGTCGTTACGACGTTGCAAACTCGTCGCGCTACTTGGGTAGAGGGCAATGTTCGTTTTGCTACTTGGGTAGAAAGCAATGTTCGCAGGCACAGATCGGGTTGAAAGAAAGGATTTCGAAAGAGGATTTACTTAAAGAATATGATTAAATCACAGAAGATGTACAAAATTTCTTCCATTAATCACAGTGCATGCTTCACAACGTCGACGCATGGATTCACGGACCCGTTCAAAATAGGCAGGTGTATCAGGGACGCGTGCCTCCTCATTCTGGTGACGAGATCTATACGTTTTTTCGTCGAGGCGATTAGGTAGTAGGTAAGGTTTAGTTAACAAGTCATCTATAATGCCAGCCAAAACATTTATGGTGCAACACTTTTAATTTTCATGGGCACGTTTAAACATTGGGTCTTCATGCATCCACACGTGAATATTGTGCAGGTTCAGCCCCATCTCGTGTATAAGAGGCTTCATCGGAAAACAAAATCCAAGATCTAAAATCGGGCTGTGCGTCCCGTTTGTGCAATACCATCCTGCGAAATCAACTATTTGGAGATATAATTGTCATCGGACAATGCCTGTATTGTATGGACATGGTAGGGGAGTAACTTGTCTGTCTCAGATTTCCGTAGTACAATTTCCTCTATGATAGGTGTGCATGTAGCGCGTTCTCGACGAATCTAGCTACTTGCTTGGAAAGCTCCTTCTGCAATGGAAATGACCAAACAAAAACGGCTAGGCTGACATCTGTTTGAGAAGCACTGAAGGTACAACCGTACCACGGCTCGTTCATTTCCATCAGCGAAACGATATACGTAATACATAATAGCCAATTCTAAGTTTGTAAACTGATTCATTCTTCCCTGGCAACACCTTCGCCTGAAGTGATCGCGCTTCCAGCTTTTCCATAAGCCTGCGAAAATTGCCCTCTAGCGGTAGTCTTTCGAAATTTTGGACACAAGTTGCTATGTAAATCTTGTTTGTCATGTTTGACAGACAAGGATGTTACCTTTGGCAGCGACCTTTCAAGATACCCAGTATACTGAGTTTTCTGGAGTGTTAATAAGACCGGAAAACGTCCGACTGTTTTATAGTGATGATAATTGCAAATGAGATTAATCACTCGTGCGACGATTGTGTGTTTCATACGTAAAAAATTATACATTGTAATTTAAATGCAATGAATGAGTTAGTGATGTGCTGCCTTATAAGGTATTTCTTCCAGCCTTCCTAGCGTGCTTTCGTTGTGTAGTGGTCAGCACAGTGAGGCGGTATTTCAGAGGTCCGTGGTTCGACTCCCGGCGAAGGCGTTGCTAATTTTTCATCTACTAAGCTTTCCAATTAACGTAATGTCTCTACAGTGGCGCCCGAACTAAAAGGGTGTTGGATGAGGTTTCGCCACACCCAGGATTTGGCGATTGGGTCCCCTAGAAACCCCAGTCGCTCTTTAAAAAGGGGAGTATATAAGGTATTTCTCCCGCTTTCCTAGCGTGCCTTTGTGGTGTAGTGGTTCTGCACGCTGGGCCGGTATTCCAGAGGTCCGTGGTTCGATTCTCGGCGAAGGCGTTTCTAATTTTTCATCTTTCCTGCTTCCAAAGAAATCCTAATGCCTCTACAGTGGCATCCGAACTAAAGGGGTGTTGGACGATGACTCTCCACACCCAGGATTTGGCTATTGGGTCCCCTAAAAAACCACAGTCGCCCTTTGAAAGGGGGAGTATGTAAGGTATTTCTCCTGCCTTCCTAGCGTGCCTTTGTGGTGTAGTGGTCAGCACACTGAGCCGGTATTTCAGAGGTCCGTGTTTCGATTCCCGCCGAAGGCGTTGCTAATTTTTCATCTCTCTTGCTTCCCAAAACATCATAATGTCTCTACAGCATATTCAGAATTTATTGATAGATGTGTTTGCCTTCCAGTAAACATTTTCCTTTAATATTAGGTTAAACTGAATACTTTACGCTTCCGAGTTTGGAATTATAGTGTCTTTTATGTTCAGAGTGCCGATTATACTAACCAGATCTCAGTTGCGATAGAAGGCGAACTATGTGTCTTATAATACATCCGCACAGTTGCTTTACACATCTTTAAGCTATAGAGTGTGAAGTAGTAGTTTTATAAAAGTAAATTTCAAAGTGTGTAAAATTAATATTAAAAATATGCTAAAATATTTTTTTATCCAGAAATGCCTGAAGGAATTGGTGATTCTTCAGAAAATATTTATTTGTAAAAATGATATATATCGATCTATATAGATCCCTTAGCTCAAGATTAGTTAGAAGTTGTTCAAATTCGCTACGTGTCCGGTGTTTTCAAATGATTTAAATTCTGGTGCGAGTGACTCCAAAATCT
The DNA here is from genome assembly GCF_044657685.1 of Stegodyphus dumicola. NCBI lineage: Eukaryota > Metazoa > Arthropoda > Arachnida > Araneae > Eresidae > Stegodyphus > Stegodyphus dumicola. The sequence continues at coordinate 138,592,217 of NC_140780.1, forward strand.
CCTTTTAATCAATTCAATTATCTCATTATTTATAGCTTTCCATTCACTTTTAATTTCACTGACTTCTACCAGAACGGAAATTATTTGGAAACGTTAAGATGGATTATAATGAATAAAACTAGTTAAATTAATTAAAATAGTTTCTTGTTTAGAGTGAATAGTTCTTGGCAGCATGGGTTGAACCAGCTTGCTTAGATTCTCTATCACTTGAAATTAAGGAATCAACTTCAGCTTCGGCTTCCCGAGCACTTAGCCATCATTTAGAGAGGCACAGCGATTTTTTTTTTTTATTTAGCACTCAGTTCAGTTTGAGTTTGCATTCTGAACCACCCACAACTAGCGAAATCATATTTCTACTACCCTTTTGAACTTGTGTAATCGCCAGGTTGACGTAATGACAAATATTTTTATTTTTTCATTTTAAACCTTGACTTTGAGCTGTGATACTTTAAGTTAGGAAGAAAGAAGAAAGGAAGATAAGTCTTGTCAGAGTCTGCACAGTTAATTTTGAGGTGATCTGTTAATTTAGAGCAATAAAAGCAGTGCTTAATTTATAAAATGATGCTTATGGTTTAAATATGGTGTCTGGAGGAACAAAAGTATGCATAGAATAAAGGAGTCCATCTGGGAGTATAAATTCATCTGTTTGACAGGTTCCAGCTTTATTATCAATATGGAATATTTTCCTTAATTATTGCATATACAAGATATTTTATTTACGCAAAAAGATTGAATCAAATAGCGAATGCATATACTATCACAAACTAGGCGTACAATCTTACTATCAGAAATGTCGTGAGAACACATTCTACATTTATTTATTTTATGCATTTACCTTTTTTAAAGTAATTTTACTCAATGCTTGATAAAAAAAAAAAACAGCAGTGTTAATTTGATATAAATTTTAAATAAAACTATTTTGTCAGGACAATCTAACATATGTTCCTCTTCTTCAGGGGCAAAAAAAATCAATGGAGTTTTTTTGTAAACCTACTCCAAAATTAGGCTTTTTTTTTTTTTTTTTTTGGCCCTAGTTTTAAATTTTTCATATGCGTGTTTCTCATCCAGTTTCATTTTACTCATTTCATAAACGCAATACTAGTGAAGTTTCGTCCATAGACTGACTGCAAGCAATCGGATTTTAGGTCATGTGCCTCAAACATCACACAGCTTATATTCAATAAATGTTAAAGACGTCAAAAGAAAATAATCAGTAAGTTCAAATCCTACCAAATTAGCGTTACGTCACTTTTTATATAATTTAATAAACGTATTTTCATTTCTTTTAAATTTCATTTTGCATGTTTACTCTGGAAAATTTAAACTATTAACGCGTTTAATATCTGAGTGATTTAATATTTCACGACGCACTTTCAGCAACTAAGTTTTGCATTTATTTCATACTTCGATGGACTTTTAATTAAGATTCTCGCCCTTCACCACAGACTAAAGATATCGAGCAGTACGTTGGACTAATGAAAAACCCTGTCTATTCGTTAAAATATGTAAGTTATTGTGCTTTCATGAGCTAAAAATAAAAGCATTAGAGTAGCTGGGGCAGATAATACACTCAGCGTGCACGAGGTCCTGAATGAAAGATATCTATGTGGCTTATCGTCAGCTTGAAGGACAACTTTTCTAATTTGCTGTTGCTTTGTACTTCTTGGCAGCGCATTGATCAGAAAAACGCGCTGCTAAACTATTACAGTCAATGCATAAAGTAATATACATATATATATAAGGAGAGCCCGATCGAAAAAATATTATAATGTAAATTGAGAAAAAATAATAATGTAACTATAAGGACGAAGAAATTAGATAAGCTGCGAAAATAATTAATAATTTAAGGAGAAAAGATAAAAAAAATGGAACAAAAGAAAAGCGTGAGTGAAAAGAAAAGACAGATTAGCAGAAGATGGATGAATGCTTTCGCAGAACTTGTGTATGCGATACTATAAAAAATGGTTGGGTTTCCGAGGTAGCCTTTTCGACGTATCTTTATAAATTCCTTGTCTTATACCAGGAGGTAAATAAAAAATGTCGTGCATACGTTGTGTCTCCGGAATGATTTCAGTGTCAGCCATCTCTCAAATAAGAACGCGTTTATCTAAAGTTGAAAGTATGGTGCTGAGAATATAACACATTAGTTTCAACAAAAATGAACAACTATTCTTCAGTAATCTATCTCGAAATAATGTGAAATATTATTATTATGTGTTTTCTTACATGTAAAATATTATCTGACATAGAGAGTTAAGTTACAGTTTTATTTATTACAGTAATTTGTCAGTAAAAGGTAGACGATAGTAAATGCACATAATAAATGCCAGCTGTTTAATGGAATTTAATATGTTTAGGGAACGTACGTCTAATTACTCAATATTTTAAACTAAATAATATAAAAACTTAATCACAGCTAGAAGATAACTGTATGATAAAAACGTATGTACACATGTTTTTATGAATAAAATATTTGCCTGGCACGTATTAATTACAGCTGCTGAAGAAGATTTAAGTTTAGGATATTTGTGAAGTTTATTAATGTCATGTTCATTTTAATGCCTGGTGAAAGGAAAAGCTCTTTCTTTTTATGCAATAAGTGAGCACTAATTTTTCATTGAATTATATTTATTTTCTTAAATTGACGTAACAAGCAGCAACTGATGACTAACAAGTCAGAAAACTGTAAAAAATGGTGTTTCAATTCAATCAAATATGAGCAGTGAAATTTGTTTCTCGTAGCAACTTAAGGTATTTTACAATAAATTCATATTAAGGTAACGCGCAACTTAAGGTATTTTACAGAAAAACAAAACTGATGTATATTTTTCTAAGTACGAAGCTTTAGGGTTGCTTTTCACATACCGCTAAGTGCATCAGTAATAGCGACAAATAACGCTATAAAACTACTATGATATGAAAGAAAAGCGGAAAATAATTTCTGCAAGATTTTAGTGGATACGTTTGATTTATAAAGGGAGATTTTCTTATCAAAGTGCGGGTTCGATATTTTCTAACTGCGTGCATATTTGCATTATCATGCTCATCTAACCTTCAAGGAGATGAAAGATATATCAGTGGTGGCCATGGTTTAGCTAGCGTGAATCAGATCCGCTGGGGCACACTGAATAGCTTTCAGAGTCTTTGGGTTTATTTCGAAGAGTAATAATGAAAAATTCAGAAATTCGAACTCCGGATCTTCCGAACTCTGATCGGGAGTGCTTTTTTGAATACAACACGAAGACACGCAATGAGGAAGAAGAGCATTTCTTACATGTTCCACCACTTAAAGGGTGACTGGGAAGGAGGGGGCACGGTCATCAAACCTTGGTACTGACGAACTATCGCCCACCGACCGCATTTTATTTTAGCTCCAATTTGTAGAATCATTAGGTTTATTTCGAAGCTGAAATCGTAAAACAGGAATTAGGGAATGCAGTAACGAAAGTGCTAAGCTTAAGAATACTGAAGTCGTACTTCTTTTTATAAAATGCAATATTTTATAGGCATATAAGTTATATGTGTGTGTGTTAACACCAGATTTGAAGATCACTTTTCTCGAATTAATATTGCGTATTTTTTATCGCATCCAGGACAGAGATGCAAACAAAACCTCGTCCATAACAAAACTGGGAACTCATGCCTTGTAAGGATCTTAAGTTTTACTAACGTTTATTTTTATTTTAAATCTTTACTATCACTTCTTTTTTTCTACTTCCGGCCAGAATTAAAAGCTTTAACTTATTTATGCAAATTTGTCTGGCGAACGCCAAGTACTTAAGTTGTGGCTTTTTGCCAAGCAAGAGAGAGGAAGGAGTTAGTCGAAGCAGGCCGCTTACCTTAGCAGTTTTACTCGGTTGCTGGTTGCCTTCCAGGCCAGAGGTTTAATCCTCGTTATAACTTTTAAACGTATTGTAGTGTTAACAGTTCTCTGTACTACATACGGCTTCCTGTTAATATAAGGCCAATCTTCCACGTAGGCCCTTGTTTATTATTCCAAAGTTAAGTTAGAATTTAGTTAATATTGTTATATTCTTACGTTCAGACCACAAGTAGTTGGTCTCTGTATTCCGAAGTACGGAAATTATTGTAAAGAGTGAAAAATAAAGGGTTTCGTATACCCTTCCTGTGTATCTTGTCTACTTCCCACATTTATTGAACATAGCTTTAGTAAGCTCCCTGTTCCGAGTCAGGTTCCTCAATGTTCCCCAAGCAAGTAAGGAGAAACACTGAACCTGATAGTGGCGCCCAACGAAGAAGAATAACCATGACCGAGTTTCAAGAAGAACCTGTGCTGCCTGCAGAAGCGGCTCAGAATCCAGAAATGCCAGCTGCCGCCCTGGAAGGATTTGGTTACATCGTCCAGACCATGCGCGCAGCGATGAAACCAGAAGCAACGTTTAATGGAAACTCACCGGTAACCTGTTTTTTGGAAAAATTGGAAAACAACTTCATGATGTATCCCGTGCACGAGTTTCAAAAAGTTACCTTAGCTACCAGCGCTTTAAGGGGACAAGCGCTTAATTGGTTCAAATGTATAGGCAGAAGTCTCTTGGGTCAAGCAGGAAGTCCCACCTATACTTACGAAAATTTCAAGACTGTCCTACTAAAAGCCTTCCCTGTCGCAAGGGATCGTGCGAAATTAGAAGCGGAACTTTTCAGCATATACCTGAAACCAATTGAAAATCTCTCAAGCTTTATTTTAAGAAAAATTCACGTCTTCAAACTCTTGTATGGAAACCGTCCGGATCCTGAGATAATTCAAGTGATTTTGCCGAGGTTACTTCCCCAAGTGCAAGACTTTATTGAATTAAGGAATCCGACTACACTGGAAAAGTTATTTGAGCTAGCAATCCAGTTTGAAAGTAGAAGAACGGCGGACATTGAAAGAAGACGCCAATATCAACAACGAAACCAATTTGGTGCGCCAAGACCACAGCAAAGTCAAGCACACGGCTACGGAAGCAAAGCGAATCAGTGGGCAAGGAAACCCGAGCATCCAAAAACGGCCGACAAACGTCGACAGTTCAATAACAACCCAGGAAAAAAGTCTCAAGGCCAGTGGAAAAAGAAGGAAAGCATGGAAACAAAAAAGGAATTAAACTAAAACGGATTTCTGCTGACGGGAGGGTGCGGAAATCCGAAGACCAAGAAAACCCCTCTTCCTTCAAGTTAAATACAGTAATTGTGAAATTTTGACTCTTCCGAAGATTGAAGTGTTGGTGAATAATATCCCAGCCACCGCACTCCTGGATACAGGCGCGCAGTGTTCCTGTGTGGCAGAAGATTTTTTAGGAAGTATTTTGGTAAATATCGCATATATAATTCGGATAATACGACAGTGTTAGCCATTACATCTACAATAACTAACCATTACATCAATCAACGTTCCTTTTGTACCTAATATTTGTTCCTAAATATTATTTCAGAGTGCAAATAAAGAGAATTTTGTTAATTTCTGTCAGAAATTATCTTTATTTTATGTTTGCCATAACTTTCAAATTTGCACTTAACAATATTTTCGCTGAAAGACAAACTAAAAACATTTGTACATAAAAAAATATTTTACCCTGTTTCCACGCAACAGATTTGCAGCCGAATGTATTAGGTATTTCCTTATTAGATAAATCTCTTAGCAAACACCATATTTTAGTGGTTCAGCATACAAAATTAAGTTTTACAGATAAACATTTTTATTTTATGTTATTACAGATTACATATGCTTTTCCTTAGTTATAAGTATTGAAAACATTTGACTACACCGAATAGAAAAAACGGTTTGATGCAATTTCAGATCGTAAGATATAATTTTTTCAGATTTAATGTATTATTTCTTCTTCTTAAAGATAAATAAATAAAATTATGTTACCACCTGTACATATATTCACTTTGACTATATCTTCTTTTGAGTTCAAGCTCCACCAGTTAGCGGAGTGAATAACACGGTTGAATACTGGAAGTTTTACCCGGGCTCGATCCTGGGTGAAAGGGCTGACTGCATGATTAGTTTTTATGGTTTTCTACCTTGTATAATATGAACGCGAGCCGGTTTTCACAAAAATGCCCGCCACGAAGGCATTCCTTTCCTTTCAGCAAATAGCTTTGATATGTTTTGCCATATTCAGATAAACTTAACCTAACATTCTGCGTTAGGATTTATAATTTATGTTCCCCATTTTTCACTATTGCTTGTACAATATTATGTTTATCCCAAATATTATTATAAACAAAAATATTATTTAGCTACTACTACAACAATCCTTATATCACAAAATAATTTGACAGGTTTATAAACATATTATCTATTATTTACAAAGTCTTTGTTTTCTTTAAAACTGCCCTGCTTACTCAGCGAGACAGCTGCTAAAGTTATAAATATATTTTTTTTCATAAGGAATAAGGGAATATTATTCTTAAGGAATATGTGTTTACTTAACAAACGATCTGAAGACTGTGAAGTGACAGAAATTAATTTCTTTAGTGATTGCTTAGCAAACTTATATAAGTTATACAACTTTAATAAAGTTATACAACTAAACTTATACAACTTTAATTCAAAGTTCAAATAAAGTACTTATTTGAACATTGAATTAAAATGATAAGGTATAAGTTTTCTCATAAATAAAGAAGATACAGTTTCGAAAATGCAAAAGGTTGCTGAGAGAATGCATTTCGTATTGTAATTTCAAAATATGTTATTCGTGATAAGTGAAGACACATAGCAGAAAGGAAGGGTGAATTTTGTACCTTTTCAAAATATGTATAGTGCCTGGAAACGTTATGTTTGTGATGTGATTAATTTTCTACATTAAAAAATATTTTAATAGTATATCATAGAATATTTAATTAAAAACCATAAAAAATATCACCTTATTTCAAGGGATGTCCAATCTACTCATCCCTCAGCAACAATAATATAATTGACCATGGATTAATCATGTTTTCTTTTGAAGCCTGGTAATAAATTATTTCCCACAATTCTGTAATATACAAACAAGTCGCGATATTTTTCATAAATATTAACAAGTGGGCATCATCCTTCAATGCAAATGTAGAATGCACATATAGTAAAAGAAAATTTAAACCCACTTAGTTGTAAAATATTTAGTTACTCCAAGGTTTTTAATACTTGGTACATTTCATATGCAGGTGACACGTGACGGAGGACGGGGACGCCTGAAGTTTAACAGAGGTTAACAGGCATATGTCCCGCGTCCTCCCCGGGAGTTTATTTAATAATTAAAAGTGTGTGGATACATGGCCATACAGGGGCAACTGTTGAACATCTGGCATTTGCGGTACATTTGCTTAACTTGTTGATACAGGCATGGTAGAAAAAAAAAAAAATTATACATTTCATATGCATATAATTCTTCATAATTGTAAATACAATTGGGAATCGTGTGATATGAGATCTGCCGCTTTCAATTAGATATTAATTTCTCAGACGGCGCCACTAAAATGCTATTTTAAAATTCAGATGCAAGATGAAAGGATAGGAAAAAGAAATGATTGAAATAAAAAGTTTAAAAAAATCAACTTTATCTAATAAATATATAAATAAATAAAAGCGGTAGATAGCGTATTACATCATTACCATGTAATTCTTTCAATACTTTCATTAGAATATTTACTTGTTATATTTCTAAGTATCATACAGAGTCCAAAGCTAGAGCAAACAGTTTGTAAAGTCACTACATATATAATGCTGCCATTTTCTCAATGCAAAATGTCTAATAACTGATATGACAATATATAATACATTTTTAGTTTTTATTTAAATATATATATGCCCATGTTTAATTACTTTAATTACATTTGCATTTTAATAACTTTCTCATACTCTAATGTAAAATTCCAATCAAGTAAAAGTTAAGAATGCCAACAAAGAAAACTAAGAATTCCAATTTGAGGATTAAATAAATTCCAGTCTACAAAGTAGTAATATAAAAATGAAGAAAGTAAAAATTGATTTAATATAAAAAAGGTAAATTAAAATTTATTTAATATAAAAGAAAAGGTTAAATAAAAAATTGATTTAATAAAAACCGAAAAGAAAAATAACAATTTATTTTGTAAAAACCAAAAAGTAAATATTGTAAACGAAATATTTAAAAGAAAAAGTAATAGATGGAAGAAATTGCCTTACAAGCACTTGTCAGGACTAAGTGTTCTGTGCATACTTTTGGCAAACGTAATGGTAGTGATCTGGAACAGTGAGCTGAATGCAGCTATGTTCTTGTGAGTGCTAGAAGAACTACAACGTCAGAAGGGTGTAAAAGACCCTTTTATTTAAATCACTATTTACAGCAACTCCCAGCTAGGGAGCGATAACAGAAAAAATAATAACCGCGTTTGGGTCTAAACTGAACAATCAAAACAATTTAAAGTAAACCTTCAGTAGACATTTAAATAGTCGCTGTTCACAGAGCTTAAACGTGAGATTGGTCTATCTATGGTGCGTAGCAAGCCTTAGCTAAGTACTAACGCACTTAAATCACTTCAATCAGTATTAGAGTAATAGCGCTAAGGCGTAAGAATTTAAATACTAACTAATCTGGCGAACGTCCACCGAGCCGACGTGGTCTGAAACTAAAAGCTCTCTCACACTTGAGAAGTTTCTCACTAACCTTTAAATACAAAACTTGGCTCCAACACAAATTAGCATAAAGCTGAACCGCGCCCTCATTCTGAAGGGAAGTTGAAATATGAGTTTACAGGAAAGGGTAACTTAAAATGAAAAGAAATTTGGTGAGTTCAACTTAAAACCTTACACACTAGCTAATAGTTATGGAAAAGCAAATTATTTTGAGATGTAAAATTATAAATACAAATAAATTATAGCAATGTCACAGAATAATTACCGAAAAATGAACAATTGTAACGATAGCTAAATAATGCTGACTTTTCAGGGGGGGATTAGCTTATTTCACCCTTTTCCCAACTGCTCAGAAATCTTGTTTCGTGATCAATAATGCAATCAAAGCATGTAAAAGTGCGTAAATTAAACATGAAAATGCAAATTTAAATAAAAGAAGAATACCCTATATTACAAATATGGTACAAAGATACTCAATTAAATGAAACCGTCTTATTTAAAATAATACATTAGGCCAGAATAATTTTCAAATGGTAAACTTACTCAGTACATCGTACTTTGTAACTAACAATGAATGGGATTTTTCTCTTAATTCCAAGGGCAGACGTATTTGGCTGCAGTTGCCAGGTTTAAGAACGGTAAATATTAGGCAGGGGGAAAATGGAAGTTAGCTATAGCATGGCTAGATAGTGCGACTAACTAATAAATCTAATAAGCAAGTAAATCCATTTCTAAAATTTCTGGCTAAAAGTCATGAAACAGAAAATAAGATAGAGAAAATGGTGAATATCATGAACAGAAAATAAGATACAGAAAAAGATAAAATTCTTTACGCAACACGAGCTGGAATTGCGACTTAAGAAATACTACTTTTCTATTGTCGAATTACTCCATAATGGAAGCATTTAACTTTTTAGGAATGTGTGGTTTAAGCTGAAGAAGGGCTAGCCATGTAACTGAATCAAATTGCTAGCTAATAGCGGAAAGAAATGTGGTAAATACTTCCCGATTGCAAACGGATTGAAGGAAATAATTTTGAAGACTAAATTTTATGTGAGGTGCTCAGCGGCTGGCTAAGTGGAGAATGAGCGGCAGCTATGGCATCAGGGGACGGAAATATCAAAACAGAGAAAGCAAAAAAATACAAGGCTGAAATTTTCTTCACAAATACCAGAAAAAAATCGCAGAAAGACAGCTGAGAGAAAGGCCACTGTGTGCGGAAAGAAAAGAAGCCGCATAATGGCAAATAAACTGAGGCCAAAGAGAAGTTATCTACCGTATCGAGGCTCAACAAAGGAAATGCTAAAACCATAGCAAGAGAGGTTGGAGTAAAGTCTATTGCGGATGACAGTTTTTTTAAGATTTTAGGACTAAAGAGGCAGAGTCCAGAGTGAGTAAACCTTCTGAGAAACTCCGAAGAACCGACTCACTAGCATCCACGGCGAATAAACCATCTGAGGAGTTACGGGGGTTCTGGTGCCGAAGGAAAAATGAAGGAGAGGAACTAGAATAATGAAAGCTAAGTTAAAGTTTTATGCTTAATTTTTAGAGGAAATGGAATTTCAAGATTGAGACGATATTAATATAAAAGTTTGTCTATCTTGCTGGACAGGATGGTGAGGATTAAAACACTCTTGTTAAATCCATGTTTTTTCTTTTTTCTCTGTTTTATTGAAGTGCATAATTTTATTTCCACAATTTATACGTACAGTTATATTTAGAAATATTTATCCAATATAGTTTAAAGAGAGAACCACATATTTCAGCGATTTTAATTCAGGTGTTATTTCAACGCTGCACAAAAATATACGAGCTACACCGGCTACAAACCAAACTCGGGTGCTGTCAGCCTACATACGTTAATTGCACAACTGTCTTTCTTTCTCCATTTCTGGCTTTTTGCATTCCTTCTTCTCCGCTGGCAGTGGATAGAAAGCTGATTCGCTGACAGGGGAGAAATACATGTCGTGTCCTAACCAACTGTTGAATATCCGTAAATTTTCAGATTTCGTATAAACGTCAATGGTCATCTGTATAAAAATATGTATTAAAGTTATGTTCCTAAGAAATGGCATTGATTGATGTAAAGAAAGATTATTGAATTCGTATAAATAGTTTTGATTTTTTTAATGGGAGAGTGATAATCTAGACTATGCTTATGGAAAATATTAGTCTATACGGTTAACTCTTGCATTCAGGTAATCGAAATATTTTCAGACATTAGAATAACTTAAGTGTAGGATATATTTGAGTCTGTTTGCATTTTATATTCTAGTCGCCAGTTTTAGCATTTTATACACTAGATTGGATTAGGTTGATACTAGTACGTCGTAACACAATATATATACATTGTTTTCATATACCCAACACAACGACCATAGGAAACGTCAGCGCAAGTTTCACAGTGTCAGTCAGTGTAATTTAAGATGTATATTTTAGCGAAATGATGACATGTTATTGCACGAAGGTACTGCAAAAGCTTTTTTTCCCATTCCACCAGATGGAATTGAAGAAAAGCCCTTCGGTTGGAAACTTTTAAAGGAGTTTTCATTCAGTCCGTTTAAGGACACAATATCAATGATTATCAAGAGACGCATGTGATATTTTATCTTAGTTTTATTAACAGGGAGTCATATTTTGATTCTCTCTTTTATGCTTCGTTTTCTTACGTGCTTGCTCACTCTATATGTTTATTGATGTTTTGTGGCAGGGGCCACCGGATAAAACGAGAAGTTAATTGTGAACGGGATGATTGGTAGTAGAAGCTTAGCTGTCGGAGCTGTTGTTGCTTGCCTAGATAAATAAAGAGCCCCAGCTCAAAGTACGTATAAACGCTTGACATTGTGAAAGTTCGAAATGTTGAATGATGGTTGAGCTTTGTCTCTCCGACCCAGTAAAGGTGTTGTTACCTTCGCATAGAATTACTGGAGCTCTGACTGATTACAGGCGAGGGCATCGTGGAAGCAAGAAAACAGTGCAAGGCTAATAAATCGTCATACAGAATATCACGGGAGAAAAGGAAGCATGTAGAAAACATCGCAGTTATAAAATAATCATGGTATAAATCATTGAAGTAAGAGATCGAAAATGAAGCGGTTCAAAACTTTGCAGTTTTAAAACATCGTTGTAAAAATTACTGCAAATCATCGCGTGGCAATAGCATCATAGACATGTGTTTTTCAAGGTTTAAAAGCTGTAAATGTAGTGAGTGCAAAATGGGATGAGGAATATTTTTACCTCCGTAATTTCATATACGTATTACTTAATTAATGATTTTTTGCAGAAAATACAAGAAAGAAACTTGAGCATCACAAACTGAAAATGAGTAGAAAATTAAACTTATTTGCCGTAGTTAACAGAATTTAAAATTTATGTAAACTATTAAAAGTAATTACTGAATTAAAATCTTTTATTAAGATGTATTGCCAGTTTTCATGAAAAATATAGCCTAAAAAATTAGAAAAGGGAAAACGAGTAGCTGCATGAGGTGATCTATATTAAAATTGTTTAATTAATTATCGAAATTTAAAATTCTTTCTGTCACTTTTTTGTCTGATATTCTTTTAGTGAAACTGAAATCCTGCAATTTTAATATAGGTAACCTCATGTAGATTACTCATATTTCCCCATTATAATTTTCTACACTACATCTTTTCTGAAAAACTGCTAACACAACATTATAAAAATATATTAATTAAATAACTTTTAAGAGTTAAGTACATAAATTTAATATTTTGTTAAATGCAATACGTAACATTTACTCTCAAGTCATTATCAGGTTTTAAATACTTAAGTTTTCTTCTTGTTTTCTGGCATAAATTTATTTAATTATTCCAAAAATATGAAGTAAAGCAGCAAAAATATTCCTAATTCTTTCTTGCGCTCATAAATCATTATGCGAATGTATATTAACAACTTTTAAAGCCTAGAAAGCATATGCCAACTATGTTACCGTCATGTAATGATTTGTTGGTGCTTTATTTTTGCCAAGATATTTTTTAGACTGTATTTTAAAACTTTGATATTTATAAACCGCTTATTATATTCGAGAATGATGTGTTATATCACGATGCTTTAGAACTGCATTGTTTTTTCACTTGTTTTCTTTTTCCCATGATGTGTTGTACGACGATATTTTTATTTGCTTTGCGTCCACTGCGTTTCGTTCGCTACATTTACGGGTGACAACCTTTGTAATCCGGCTAATCTTTCTCAAAGTTTCAGCAAGTCACTGATTCGCCAGATTTGACATGTTGTTGATTATAGTTTTAAGTCTAAATCTCATTAGCTGTGAGGAACACATTTTTATGTTACTTTTTAATTTGAGTTTTATATCTCGTGTCCAGGGACAGAATTAAGTAACTAGATACTATTAGTCACTATAATTTTCACAAGCTGTTTCTGATAAAGCATGAAAATTTCAACGCTAAAAATTAATAAATTTGCATTCATATTTTCTTTGAATTTGAGATTTTAATATTCGAGATTTTTACCTCTGGATGACAGTATTGCTTTTATTCATCCAAGGAGCAGAAAATCATAATTATTAGATGATGTCTTCTTCAAGCATTTATATACAGCTTACTAAAGCATATTCTTATTCTAAATAACTAAAAGAATATAGATTGAAACATTATGGGTAAAACAAATTGCACATGCAATACATTCAACTACCGATTAACTGGCTCTTGTAACCATTATCACAAAATACCAGCTTAAAGAAAACTGTTTCAGGAAAATATTGAAAATAACGAAACGTGTGTTGGATAGCGGGAGAAATAATATCTCATGCTCTTAATGAAAAGTGTGTTGGATAGCAGGGGTAATAATACCTCATGCCTCTTGCCCTTAACGCGGGATATTTGGATATCCTTACACTGCAAGAATGGTAGGAATGCCTTTATTGGACGAATTTAGATATTGTTAATTGTAATTTTTATTTATTTATTAATTTTTTTCAGTCTAAACGGGCTTTGTTCTTGAAAGACAATTGTTTTCGTTTTGCTATTTTGCGTTCGTTCACTAAAAATTTCCATTTCACTTTTCAAACTGTTGCCACCAAATGTTAGAGTCCTGCATTATATTTGAAAAAATTACATAATGGAAAATCTGCAGAAATGTATGTATATTTCTCGCATTGTGATAAAACAATGGTACATAAAAACATCAAATTTTGAATGACGTAATCCTACTGCGAATATGGCGATGTGGAAGCCCAAATTTGAAATCTGGAATTTGTTTTATTATCGATTTCATAAATCTTTAACGAATTTTTGATTAAAAACTCAAGGATTTCAAAGCGAGCAATGGCAACATTGTACAGAAAAAAACATTTTTATCTCCAGCGCGTGAGACTGCGTATCGAAAATTCTAAAGATATGCTCAATTAATTATTTTGCGATAGTGCTCCTGAACTGAATTTTATAATTTAAGTGCGAAGAACGTGATTTTTAATAAATAAAGGTAACAGACAAAATGTTAAAAGAACGCCCCTTTGGACGTAATTTATAATCTGAAACCTTTCAGATTTTTATTTTTGTTTTACTCTCTTAATGACATTTTTATGATGTTATCCTCATAAACTCAGCCTAAAGGTGGTAAATTATGCCCAAAAATGTGAGGGAGGTCAAGATGCATCTCATTGAAGCCATTTACTTATGAAATAAACATAGTTTTAGTCATTTATTTATTTATTTATTTATTTATTTTTGTATAATTTAACATGAAAATTTAAAGAGTCGAAGCTCGGCCGGAAAAGTAAGAGTACAGGGTAGGTATATTTAACTTTGAGTAAACGGCTATCTCGCTAAATTGGTGAGTATATCGCCAAGTTATATATCGCTGAATATCGCCAAATTTTAGCGGCTGTTTTTGCCGCCAAATTTAAGTAGAAATTGTTGAAGGTCATCAAACTTGGCTTCCATTTGGAGACATTTGGGTCTGGTCCATGTGTAACTATAATCGGTACTGGGATTGAATAAATGCAATTAATCTAGGTATGTAATTCTATCCGTATTCGTCTCTTAGATGTAACTTTAATAGCATACACCTTCCATTAATTTGGAGAAATGGAATCTACTAGAGATTTCTTGGCGGCCGGTTGAAAACTATATAAGATCGGAGAGAGTATCTGCTCTCAGTTAAGTTCAGCATGAGTTCGGAATATGGAGATTTCTCCGTGTTAGGTTCGCTGGTTAAATGAGCTTTACATTGTGTTGTGTTTAATACTCTTAGTAGTTAGAAGTGTAATTACTGATTGTAAAGTAATTGCATTTCAAACTACTAAGAATATGTGTACTATAATTACAGTATATAATTAAGCATATACTATAATCACATTACAAATATTTACAATCACTGATAATATCATTATGTATTTAATTACACTATAAATTACAGTTATGAAATTTAAACTGGTGGAGAAAATGGAAGGGCTGTAATTTCAAATGTTTCTCCTTTGAAAAAATGGTAATCTACATAATAAATATTGTGTTTAGAACTAATTATTTACATTTCGAAAAATATATTAATAATGTTTCCATGTGAATGGAAGCGTCGTTTTTCCGGATACTTCTGAATGAAATATTTTCAGGTGAGGTGATTAAGAACAAACTGATTATTTTTTCATCAATATGCTGCTGTTTGTACATCATAAGATGATGATCCCAGATTTCTACGATCTTAATCCAGGTAGCTAGACTTTTATAATCACTGTCTGCAGGTCTACGTTAATTATAATTTTCTCGGATATAATAAACTTAATTTTCCATTTCTATTCAGATTTTACTTTCATGATATTTAAGGCTTCGCATTCTAATTTACGGCTAATTCTTTCCTTTTGGAATTACATCGCTGTGTAAAGTTTTATAAACCACTAAACTTTCAAGAAATTTCTATACATGAGATGGTTTGATTTATGATGTTGTTTACGTGTATGTTCCAGAACACACTTTTATAATGATGATTGGAAAATACAGCAGAATTTATTGGTAGTCAAAGTATCAAGTAAAACCATAGACTATGGAAGCCTTTAATGTTCCTACGTTTGTAAAAGCAGAACTTTGCTGTAGCTAGATGAATTTTGAATACGAAACTGGTGCTGTACATTATTGAATCGTTTAGCTGAAAGTAAAAGTTACTTTAAGATATGTGTAATCAAAATATTACGCTAAAGTAGCATTATCTCCTACTGCCAAAGTTTTGGCAATATTCGAGAATACATTTATGTGTTTCTTTTTAGACAATGATAAATTTCTATCATCATAATTTAATGTGATACTTTATGCACTATTACAATATGCAGCTTTCGATCACAATGTAAAGCACAATGTTAAATGATACGGAAAACAGAAAATATAGGCTTAGGGAAATAAACGTCCCTAGTGTAGAATAGACAACTTTTACAAAAGACTTACACCACTTTGTGTAGCAACGGATTCGATTCTTTATAAAAGTACTGATGGATGAAGATAGATGTTGTCTAGCGTGACATCTTTACAGAAGTTCAACGTATAATATTCGCCATAACATAAGACGTTTGAGCATCACACAGACTAAATTTTTTGAATATATCCCTTATCTTCAGACATTTATCAAAGGGGTTTTAACTTGTTCTGCACAAAACATTTCTTCAGTGTCAAAATATTTCAATTTTGTATGAGTTAGCATTTTTGAAAAGTATCATAAAATTTTATATCCATGTCTTTAAAACAAAGTATTTAAATTTAACAAAATATTGAAACATTTTAAAAATACGTATATGTATATATATATATATATGAATTCCGCTTCAAAGAATTCAGAGAATATTATGCGATATATCATAAACTTCAAGAAGCGTACCATAATCACACAAAAAACATTGTGTACTTAGTCTACCATTTACAGAAAAGTTCTGTATCCGAATTAGTCTCTTCCATATAATCACCAATAATTCAAACCGACCGCGTTTCGTCTCTCTCGCAATTGTTAACAATACTGTTATACTAAACTTGCAAAGTAAGGTAATCTTTTAATTTAAATCTTTGATTTTCCATAAATGCGATACAAATTCCGTAGCAGGTATGTAAGCTACTATGATAAATAGGTACCCCAAAATTAACACAGCAGAATATGCTTGCTGGAGTTTTAGCATGTGATTCTTTGCTTACAAAAAACACTCTTTTTTTTAAACGGCTCATTACTGAAGATGAGAAGTGCAAAAATATTACATCACTACTTACATGCATCATGCAGTAAGCCAAAAGAACTTTTATCAGTAACGCTGAGAAGAGGTTGCATTCCGAAAACGAAATCCTGTGTGAATAGTGGGAATACAAAGGAATTGTGTGCTATGAAAGCTACTGTACCCAAGTTGCACTTTTAAAAACAGAAATCGATGGAAAGCGCCCAGAACTGACCAATTTCCGAGGTGTTGTTTTCCATCATGGTAATGCTCGACCCCACATTTCTATGAATGTGAGACAAAACTTATCGACTATGGCTGAAATATTTTGTGTCACCTAATATTCAGTAAACCTTGCTGTCTCAAAGTTTTATCTCTTCAGGTAACTTCAAAATTTTCTGAATGACCTATAGGTCAGTTCTTTGAAGACTGTCAAACAGCACTTCGATAATTTCTTTACAAATAAAACTAATTACTTACTTAGAAAAGAAACTTTCCCTCTTCCTGAGAGATGGCAAATAAACATATTCTAATATGATTCAACCAAAATGTTTTATGTTTTTGCACTCTTTCAACTATATTTATTATCTAAAAAACAAAGAATGTTTCGGATGATCCAACAGAATTTAAAAGTGAGCGTTTAAGCAATAATTTCTGTTTGGTTTGTGGATATATATGATATATAATTATGTTTTTAAAATTATGTAATATAACAAGGTCTTAATGGTTTTTAAATTTTATGCTTCCATACATATCTGTGTTTCAGACACTTTAATACATTTTCTTAAACATTTTTCTTTGGGTATTCATATGAAGTCGTCAATATTTTCTACGAAATTGCTGGTGTTGAACAAAAAATTCTCCACACGACATTGAAAGTCCCGCTTTATAGCGTACCGGATGAGATATATACGTTTAACAATGTCGGTTCTGGGGGTATCAAATACACGAGCCTAGTTCCTGAGCTTCATTTATGAGTAGTATAAACTCTGATAAAACAGGATGCATATGGGAAGCGGTGTCAAATTCATTTTGACTGACAACAGCTATCAGTTATTTGACGGTATCTACAAGTTCCACACCCTTCGTAGTGTATCTAATATATAATTTTTTATCCACACTCCGGGATGGCAGCATTGGGCGGCGAATTGTAGCTGAGAGCTTCTAAGTACCTCTAGGAGTTTTCGAGTCCGCGTCACTGCCCAAAACGGAGAGCACACAAAGATGCACCATAAAGTGTGATCTTAAGAGGTACGCAGAACACATATATATTATTACTGTTCCTATTCCCTGGCAGAGGTTCCAATTTAAAATTATATTCCTGTAGTTTCAACGCTCATCTATTCATTCTTCAAACCAAATTTCCGTGATTGCCAATCGAGCTATAGCGGCGTGATCCATGAAAACTGAAACTACTTTTGCCCAAAATAACGTCCCCCGGAACGTCTTCACGCAGCCGCAAGCGAGCGCATGTTACAGAATGATATCTTGTCATCGGACTTATCGTTCTTCTAAAATAGGATAATACATGCCCATTTTGGATTACGACCGCTCCTACTCAGTAATCTGAGGCTTCCTTATAAACCTGTCACTACTTTCCGGAACCCACAACTTTGAGTACAGGCCGGATATTAAAGCTTGCTTTAAGACTTCAAAGTCTTGTCTACCTCTTCAGATTATTTAAGTACAGCCTTTCTTTAACTCAAGTAGGGATTCTGCAGGATCTGCGATAGTTTCTTATAAAGTTTCGGTAACATGTGAGCAATTAGAAAAGCAATGCTAGCTTTTTTGTCGTCTTAGAGGCGCAAAATATTTTACCGTCACAATTTTCGACTCATTCGTCTTAACTCATTCTTGAATTATCTTTAATTGTACATATTTTAATTCTTTACCTGCAAACGTACGTATTTCGCTATTAATCTTCAGTACCGCATCATTTAAATGTAAATACACTCATGTCCATAAATTAAGGATAATTCGGAACCACACGAAATCGAACTCTAAAATAAATATATCACCTGTAAAATCACTACACACATCTTCAAGAATCATATGCAAATTTCAGGAAGTAACCATATGACACCGATGTTACGTCACAATGACGAGAGTGTAAGAGAGTGATATATAAGGAATACAGGCAAAGAAGTAAAATTGTTCGCAGGCGCTTTATAAGCATTTCAGTGAAATAACCTGATAGTTATGACACAAAGGACGCATTTGGATGATTTTTTACGTGGTAGAAGTATCGAACGTCTGGAATGTGGGCGTACCCAACTGGAAGTATCAGACGAACTTGGAATTGCCCAGAGTGTCATCTCCAGGCTTTGGCAACGATTCCAAGATGATGGTAATGTGAGTAGACGTTACAGCAGAAGTCGCGCCAGAGTTGCAACGCTGAATGAGGACCGGTATTTGGCAGTTACTGCCAAAAGAAACAGGCGGAGCACAGCCTCAGACCTGTCTCGTCAGTTCTGTTCAGCCACTTGTACGACAATTTTAAGGCAGACTGTGTACAGACGCTTAGGGCAGATTGGTCTATATGCTCGTAGACCTGTCAGATGCGTTCCACTTACTGCAACTCACTGTCGTTTGCGGTTAGCCTGGAGTAGAGAGCATGCATTGTAGACACCGCAACAGTGGGCTTGTGTGATGTTTTCCGACGAATCCAGGTTTAGCTTGCAGTCTGATTCTTGCCGGACTTTCATATGCAGAGCTCCCGGTATCCGTTACCACCAAGAGAACATCATTTAACGACACCGTTACGGTGGTGCAGGAGTTCTCGTTTGGGGGTGGAATTATTCTGGGTTCCAGAACTGACCTGCATGTTCAAATTGGAACCAGGACAAGCCAAATCTATTGGGACGTCATTTTGGAACAACATGTACGTTTGTTTTGTGGCGCCATGGGCGCACAATTTGTGTTTATGGATGACAACGCCCGTCCTCACCGTGCAAACATCGTAAGCGAATGCCTTCAATCGGAAATTATCACCCGTATGGACTGGCCAGCATTCTCACCGGACTTGAATCCAGTAAAGCACGTGTGGGACATGCTTGGCCGACACGTTGCAGCCCGTCAACCTCCTCCTACATGTCTACCAGAACTTCGGAGAGCATTGCGTTTTGAGTGGTGTAATATCTCCCAAGATATCAGATCGATAATTTGAAACTCAGCATGCCTAGGCGTTGTACGGACTGTATTGCATCGTCTGGGAGACATACAATGTATTGTCAATCATGTAATATTGGTTTTTTGTAAATAGTTGTTTTTTGAAATTTGCTCCAGGGAGAAAAAATCGCTAATCTTTTTAATAATATCAAGCATATAGCATCTTATTTTGATCTTTACCTTTTGTTTAATAAATGAGCTTTACAAATAAGTCAGATTTGTTTTGTTTCTAACTCTTCCTTTGTCCCGATTTTGCATTATCCTTAATTTATGGACATGAGTGTATTTCGCTATCATAAACAGAGTCTCCACTTGTTGGTTTAATCCTTGTGATGTAAGAATTATGCCATCGATGTAAATAAAACAATTTTTCCCAGCCACCGCGTAGGATAATACCCATTGCCTACTGAAAGGTAATTGAGCTACCACACAATCCGAAAGGTAATCATAGGAAGACATAAGTTCTCCCTTTCGTTATGAAGACGATTTCAGTTACATCATCTGAACTTAAGGCAATCTGAAAAATTCGGAAGTTAGATTAAATGCTGTAGTATACTTTTTATCCTCCTAATGATTTCTATAATAATAGTCAGAGGTTAACGGAGTGATTTTTAACTTTACTATGTTTTTGATAAATGACTGCGAATCTCCATGATTTAAATTGCTTTACAGGATAATCATTCTCTTTCTTACACTATGAGACATGCATAGACACTCGATACCGGTATTATGATTTAATAGCATCATACCTAGATGGCTTTGATCTACACGATGGTTTGTCCTCCGTATCAATTACCTGCCTCATACCTGTGTAAATCCCGGTTTATCACTAAAAATTCTACGAAATTCAGTAAGACACCCAATATTGTTTTTTCTTTTCTCACTCGGAAAGATGTTTTAATTCAACTTTAGTAAGGAAACAAGCCTCTTATCAACCTGTCCTATATTTAAAATTATTGTTAATTCTTTACAGTTGACACTCTGCGGCAAATCTTCCTCTAAAATAACATTCATCTGAAGCCGTTCTAAAACTAAATGTAACATCTTTTGCGACTCGTTTTTCACCTTTGCATTTAAGGTTATACTACCTAGTACCAACCATTGTCCTCCTTCAGCCGCTATCTCTTCTATACCTCGTATCGCTAAAACTACTATCCAATATTGCTCTAGTTAGTACTCTATGTAATTGCATTTGAAAATAAGGCAACTCCATAGTGTTTACCACAATAATATTTACTAAGTATGAAAAAGCGTTTGATTCAGCTGGAACGTATGACCTCTCTCTCTTTAATTTATTTCCTTTAAATAAATTATATATTCTTCACTTCTTTGCTTAAGCATTTTCCCCCCTCCAGAATCTCCCTTTTCCTTCCTTCACCTCGCCTTTTTGCTTCCTCTATACCTCGAAGCAAATCAACGGCCATGCTCGGAACCTCGACACCAAAATTTCGCCCATATCCGCCTATCATCTGCGATATTCTACTTTCATATTTGATCGCCAAATGAAATACGTCATTTAAAAAATGGAAGTTTTTCCATTAAACAACATCTCGCAATTCATGTAACAATTTCGAACATCTACCTCCAATATTCTACTTTATTTTCATTTCCATCTAGCTGTTTTTTGAGCTCCAGCTTCCTTAAAATAGATGTCGTTTATTACTATCCCTTGAGACGAAATCAGTTTCCAACTCAGCCCTATTTCTTTGCAAGGTTTATCCTAAGGTTTTAACAGTTAATGTTTAGTTTAAGCTACTTTCCTGTCCATTCTTAATTTCAGCTTACAACTTCCGGCCAGAACCTATTTTCAGAATCGCGGTCAAATGCAAATGAAGAAGAGAAGTATTTAAGTTTGAAGTTCAACTGACTTCGTTAGAGAGCCAGATATTCTGAGCAGCACGCGTTCGCCTTTTAGGCTACTCTCTCTTAAGCTATTATTACGCTCGGCCGTACTTTAGGCTTTTGATAGTTTCGCTCTTAGTTAGCATTAAGGGCCAATTCTGTTAGAATCTTGATAGCTTCGGCTATATCTTTTTAGTTTTAAGTTTTACTTTTTAGTATTCTTGAGTTCAAGCCCAAGTGGAGGCTTTTTTGTAAACTCCAAAAAGAAGTCGTCTGTGAAATTTATTTTGAATAATAAAGGGTATTCAACCCTTCTTGAGTTCTGCTCTCTGTTTACTCAACTAAGTGCTTATTCCCTTACCAGTTCTTAAGGCTCCTCATTTTCAGCTTTAACTTAAAGATAGGAATCTTACATCTTATCTGCGGGAATGCTTTCAACAAGGCTTGCGTAAACGCATTGCATGTACAAGTCGATGCACTGAAAGAACCTAACGACTATTTTTGGGTATATGTCTAATATTTCAATGTTTCGGGTATGTGTTCAATTCAATGTTTGTATTTTTAAACCCGACCCCACTGTTACTACTTTCCATGCTTACGGTACTCCTTACAGTGTCAAATGAATTTCTATCTCTTAAAAAATGCAACACTGACCCCGTTCCATCAAAACTTTCGTTTGATTTGACTAGCGACCTAAATTCATTTATTAACTGGGCATATCCCTCTAATGCATTATTACTTAGCATGTGATCAAACTATACTGGGACACCCATACTCCTCTAGATCATTGCTGCTTCACCAGACCAGTGTCTTAAAACAGACGTAATGCTTGAAACTACTGTTTTATATTTTAAAGCATGCATTACCAAATTAGGTCTTCATTATCATTATAATTTGATAACTAAGAAGTCTTAAGATCTAAGTAGGTAGCAGTTTCTTATGTACCTAATTTAATTACAATCACACATTTAAGCTTGTGATAACTATTCACATTAATGTTTTAGGAAATATGTGTGTGAGAAATATGACAGCCACTGTTTCATTTCATTGAAATTAATGTAAATATATTCTTTGTAAAACATAAAACAGAATTTCATAAATATAAATAATCAGAATAGGCTACGGAAAGTTCGCAATATTTTGCACATTACTAAAAAACTTCAAACTTTAAATTAAATAGTAATGGAAATAATATACTAACCAATTCAATGAAAACACAGAAAACGCTGATTAGATGTAAGTAGATAATACATTTTTCTCAAAACAGTTTTAATGAAAATTCAGGAGTTCTGAATATTAATAATTTATACATATTAATGTATGTAATTAGAATATTAATAATCAGTGAACTTTTATTGCAGTGGTATGTGTATAAGGAAATGGCGTTAAAATGAAATCACAGTTGTGCCGATCTCAGCCTTTCAATTTATTAATATTCTGCATATTAACTAAAACTGCAACGAATATAATGATTTTAGATATAAAGGAAATGATTCTGAGTTTTTACAATTGAATAAAAAAGAATCTCTCGAACATTAAACATGTATATCTTTGCGCTAGAATCGGTACTTTTGGATGAATTTCTAAAACCTTACAAATAGATTTCACGAGTTTTCCCAAAGTTTCAACAATTCAGCCAAATGAGAAGAAATCCCACAACAATGTGTACTACTCAAATTGAAAGGCATTCAAGTTTGAATTATTGATTTTACGTCGAACAAATATCACGTTCATTACCGAGACTACCGAGTTCCTTGTTTACAAAAGCGCTGATCAGAAAAGACAGGATCTTGAATAAACTAATAACAAAATCTTTGCAATTCCACATGAAGGGTACAAAATTTCAGTCAAAATAACTTATAAATCAAATAATTGTCGTCGCTAAAATTCAGCTGTGTCAAATTCGAGAAATTTTTAAACTGATTTTTATCAGCAAAACTCTGTAGTACTTTGAATACGTTTAGTTAAATATTGAAACTTGGAAACGCCACAAAGAAATTTCACAACTTACCTTTACAAGCAGGTATAAATACACATTCGTACGTATTGCTTTTATGCATAAACTACACATCAGAGTTAACAGTTCCATAAGTTTGCTAGAAATGCTTTCCTTATACATATTAACGGAATGTATTTCTATATTATTCATATTATTCCTTATACATATTCCCTATACATATTAATTTAAAAGGTTCCTATAATGATAGGTAAAATGATCAATGCTTAAGTTTCTTAAGGACATATAATATCTATAAGATGTTTTAAAAAAATTCTCTAGTCTATACATTACTAAAAGTCTATGCATACTCTCTGCATTGTTAAGTTTGTGCACACTCTATACATTGTTAAGTTTATGCATTATATTTTTAGCAGTGCTGTTGTATATACATTAGAAATGATCTATGTATTTTAGCAACACATTCTGTAAGTCCTTTTAGTAATGTAGTCTATATAAAATGGAGTTTAAAAACTGTTTTCACTTTTCTCCTCTTAAAGGTAATAAATCACATAAAATTATCAATGTATAACTTACAGCGATAACTAAGATTATACGGTTCCCTCTAGTTTTACTAACCAGTTATTTTAATTTTATTTTAACTTTTATTATTTATTTTAGCTTTTCTGCATTCTATTATTTCCCCTCGCATTTCCTAGCCAGGATGAAAATTATGTAGGCAAAGGAGAATATTGAAACAGTTGAAACGAAATGTTTAGACAGAGCGTGATTTCGCTATTGAATCGCGCGTTTGCTATTTTATCCTCCAGCTGTTAATCGTAGTAGCAGCTACTCTTTCTGGTCGTCTAGCTAGTACATTGCCGGTGTAGATTTATGAGTCAGCCTATTAGAGTAAATTAAATTGTGTAGTCTAGCACTACATGTTTACCTTTTACTGTTAAACAATCTTTAATTTCTCACTGCAAGTAGTCGGTGATGTTATTTATACGCACGTAATCTGTGCCTTTCTGTTAAAAAGTTGTGATTTATAAAAGGACTTTTACAACACTTTGTTGTGTTTATCTTCAAGAAAAGTGCGAGAAGTCGCCAGGTTTTTGACATTGAAATATAAACAGATTGCATGATAAAGAAGATTAGATCTTATAAGATTAAAAGTAATAAATATAGTATGTAATCTCTGGCATTAAGTTTAAACAAAGACTATTAGATGCTGTGTGCGTATTTGGAAGGTATTGATTATGGGAAAGACCACTCCCATTATTAAGCAGTAAAATAATCAAGGAAGTAAAAGACTGTTAATTATTAAACATGTAAAAATAATAAGCTACAAACATTACACATTTTAGAATATGTTCAAATTACGTGCAGAATTTGGAAATTTAGCTCAGCCACTGGTTTAAACTTGTATGGAAAATGAAAGTTCATTGCGTTCTTTATTTGAGTTGCCATGAGGTGTTATCTACAGACATAAACAGAAACATATGAGAAGATGTATGAAATCTTTATTTCAAAATTTTATTTTTTTTAGCTCTAGATTCAAAAGTTATCATTCTAGCACTAGAATCCTTCTAGCACTAGCACTTCTAGCACTTCTCAGAGTGAGAATCTAGAGTAAAATATTCAGCTATATCTCTGCATGTTGTTTTTCATTTATGGTGTGAGGAATCTAAATAGAATTGTGTATATAAATATAACGATATTATTGAAAAGGATTAAAATATTATAAAATCAAATCAAGCTCAAATTACAGTTATTTAATATTATTTTCAAATTTCATTGTGTAAAGAAATTGACAGCGAAAACCACAGTGCAGTTTTAAGTTGCGATGAGAATGTTCTCAAAATCTTTCACCTTTTCGTAAACTTTTATTAAAAGGTTATTAGTAATATGATTGGGACATCAGAAAGTACTGAAAGTTATAGTATGAGTTTTAAATAACAAATTCTTTTCTAGTTAGTTAACACAACTGTATAATTTTCAGATCAAGTTGTAAGGATTTGGTTCACCACTCTTTTCCATTGCTGATCCGCTAAAAACGAAGAGTCGTCTTGTTAGGGAACATTTGTTGCCAGTCTATAAAACTGCAGAAAAATATGCAATTACTTCGACAAATCCTATATGTTTATATTTTTCAATAGTCATACGCTGATCAAAGCCCTTCATAAAGGAAATTTCATTAATTAAATAATAAAATAGTGTTCGATGAAACGTTTGGGCATCGCATAAAAAGCGAGAAAAAAGTTTCTTTTAAATCATTTTAAACATTTCTAGAGTCACTAGATACACGCGTCCAGAAATGTTAAGCGCTGTCGCTAGAATCAACACAACGAGAGAGGTTTAAACTAAGGAGTTAGTTCATTTTTACGAACATATTCAGTAAATGTGTGGAAATGAGTATCAGTAATACTCACAATGGCAAAATTGAATTTATGATTATTTCATTTATACTTATGATTTATAATTATTTAAACCTGGTGAAATCTGCTAAAATGCGAGAAATTATAAATGGTACTCCCCAAAAAAATTAGCAACCACGTTAGCCACTATTCCACTATCTCTATCAAGAACTATAAAATACATTTCATGAACTCGAAATTAAAATTTCTCTGGTGACAATAGTGATCTATGTTCATGAATGGCACTTATTTTAAACTCGTTATATGGTTTATTTAACCACTTCCGGCTATATACTTCAGTTTTATATTTCTTTTGTGATTTTAGTTTTTTGGTTTATAACATACGGTAACTATGCCATTACAATTTCAAGATCTTTCCCTATACATGGTTCTCTTTTATTTAAACTTTTTTTGAGCAAAACTGTTTAAAAAATTGCATTTTACCAATTCAATATTTGCTCTGTTCCACTGCTATGAATGTTCTTTCCGTGGATGCAAATTCTTTGGAAGCTGTTTTTATGATAACAATACATTAAACTGAAGTGAAAACAAGAAAAGAAAAAAGAATCATTCTTTTTATTACGTATGTAAATTGACGAGATCTTTTGTATTTAAACTTTTCTTTGTTTTGGTCTGTTATTTTGCAATGCATCAAACTTTATTGTATACATATGCAAATTTATTGGTAGCGTTTCACCAGTAGTTTACTAGTGAAAAGACTTGGGCATTTTTACAACAAATTTTACTGATTAAAATGTTGTGAGGCTTATTTAGTTTACATAAGAGTTATTTTATGTTTGGAGTCTTTACTGTCACTTCTCTCTTTCCGTTTTCGCGCCAGAATGCAAACTCTCCT
The DNA here is from genome assembly GCF_044657685.1 of Stegodyphus dumicola. Taxonomy (NCBI): domain Eukaryota; kingdom Metazoa; phylum Arthropoda; class Arachnida; order Araneae; family Eresidae; genus Stegodyphus; species Stegodyphus dumicola. Next base: position 138,619,199 of record NC_140780.1, read on the forward strand.
AGCGTGTATTTAACTGGGTTTTGAAATTGTAAGTCAGAACATGTTCTGCCGTTTGAAGGTCACATTACTAGTTTTTCTGTTCTATATAATGGTTCCAATCTTGGCGTTGTTACTTGCCACTAGTTAAAATTTCGCCGGTGAATTCCGAGTCAACTTCGTGATTAAATTGCTCTGTGTAGCCTTTGGCTTTAGCTATTTCTACATTTGAATTTCTTCTTCGAGTTTCTCGCCAAATGTTGGCTTGGATTGGTTTGGATTATGCAATTACGACAAAGCACGCGAGGACTATCTGCCTAAGAGTGGGGATGCCTTTGTGGAGAACTTTCTAAGGGAAACTGAATCGTATACGCGTTACGCATAGAAAAAGTCACGAAAACGCCCATGATGGCAGCCGTTCGCCGGGATTCGAATCCCGGACCGAACTACTAGTGTTCAGCGACTTTACCGATCGACCCGCTAGTGGGCTTTGTCATAAGTATTGCATGGCTTTGTTACTACCAGGATTCTCGTCAGTTCATCTATGTTAGTTTAAAAATAAAAGTGTCTTTTAAACCCTTCTCAAGTTTCTGCACTTTAATTTTAGCCATAGCGATATGTCGCTTTAAGACAAGCAAAAGGTTAATGCACATTTTGCAGTAGTAAAAGACGTTAAAACTTATAATGTTCTTACGATTATCAGCGTAAGAACTTTTAAGTCAATAAAACTTTTTTATTAACCTAAATTAACAATTAACTTAAAACTTTTTTAAAGTCAACTTTTTAAGTCAATAAAAGTCAGACAACTAGATATGATACTAAGCCTAAACAATTACTCAGGCATTTAGAAGCATAAAGAAACAATTAACCTGATATATACTGCATGCGTATACTAGAGTTTGAGTGAGGTTGTAATTGCAGTATTTCTCAAAATGGAACAGAAAATGCTCTTTAATAAGATGCAAATTATATTGTGAGCAGCGATAAATTTTTTCATTTCTCACGTCCCTTAGCCTCCTACACTTCTAGGGCTTAATTTTCATTTTAGTTCCTCTGTACTAACTTCAGTAGAATGTGCATTTTAAATCTAATAAACGCTGGCGTTTCATTATATGACCACACCATAGTAATTGTACTTCGTATTTATGAGTATTCAAATTTATAAAATAACATCAACATGTGCATTAAATTTCCTTATATTTCATTCATTGTTATTCCTTATTAGCTATCAGTAACGCTTTTTAGAAATAACTATTCTGAACATTTATAATAAGTGTTCAGAATAGTTTGTATAGAATGGTTGACCATTACAGCATGTCCGAGCGAATACTTTAATATTCTGAGCTTTGAGTACGATTTCATACTTCGAAAGTTCGAAGAGGCAGTATTGCTAATTCCCAGATAGCAGATTCCATTTCTATTTGTATATAAAAGCGATGCTTTGATATGGTATTTACTTTCAAATTAGTTTTTTCCTCTCGCATACTAACTATAAATGTAGTATATGTTGATGGATAACTTGCAAGGAACTGATAGACTTTTTTATGTACAAATTACTCGAGAAATCTGTACTTTGAATTTCATATGCGTTTTTGATCTTATGGGAATTCAAATAACTTTTCTTCTTATTTATTAAATGCCTTATACTAGGAAGGACTGAAATAGAACTGTTACATTACAGGTAGTTGCGCGCATCTAACAGAAATGTCCGCATCATGATCTGATGTTTTTTTTTTTTTTTTTTTTTTTTGAAGTTACATACTATATTCTGTAGTCGTGCTCGAAATGTTCGAAAGAAATGCTTGCAGGTCACATCTGTTTGAAATGCAAAATTGTGTTATTTATTTACTTTCGAAAGAAAATGAATTAGTACTTACATACTCCTTCCAGAGATCTTGACATTCTTAGATGGAATGGTAGAATATCGTTTTGAAAAAAATATTAGAGAATGATCATCTCGTTGTTCAGAAAAGGCTGAATTGTCTGAAAATTTTAACTCGGTAGAATAATTGTAATAAGAGGGAACAATGGAGTCAGATCTGGCATTAGATCATCACAGAAATATGTTTCTGGTCAAAGAAACCCAAGCTTCTTTGCTTAAACTCCTCTAATATGCAGCAGCGAGTCATATGGCCGGAAGATACTTTGATTTTATTTGCACTATGACGCAAACCATAGTATCCCGAATGATGAGGGAGAAAGTACAAATGCGTGAGATGGCATTTTTGCTCTGCCGAAGTTATTTCATGCGTTGCTTTCACGGATTACGCAAACGCACTCTCACAACGTTATTCACTTCACAGCGAAAACTTAACGCATTCGAAAAGACATTTCGATAAGAATATGTAAATATTTCTATTTGCATTATTCTGTATAAACTGTGAGTATTTTGCACAGTGATTGTTATTTTTGATAGATTATATTTTTATTGTGCATCTTTTCGCATCGTAACAAAAGGAAACTTTAAGTGGCCTTTATATTCGCATTTATTATTGGCCATAGATACGTACTGCCAAAACCAAAATTGGTTTAAATTAACTTAAATATTCACGGTTTGGTAATTAACATTTAAAAAATCAGTTGGGTAAAATTTACGAAATGCAAATTTTTGTATTTTGCCCAGACAACTATCGTTATGTTTAGGAAATGTCTGCACACATTATGCAAAGCAAAAAACACAAAACGGTTGACTTCTGCACTACAAAAAGGGAGCGTGATATTTAATTTCACAATTTTGGATTTTTGATGTCATTTTTTATATGTTTTCAAGACTACAGAATAAATGAGAAGTACTCAAGCTTGATTTTTCTCATAAATGTCATTCAATATTTTTTTTACGATTTGCTTTTTTTTACGATTTTACGATTTTTTTTTTTTTTTTTTTTTGCGATTTTTGTCTTTAAGACCCATTAACGACTGCCGTTGTGTATTCGCAACATTAAGTAAAACATTTTGTTTCGTATTTTACATAGTGCTTTTCCCTTTAACTTTTCTGGAGACTGTAGAGAAAACGTGATTGCTTCTGAGCCAAAAAAAAAAAAAAAAAAAAAAAAAAACTTTTTCTCTCTTAGTATAAATTTTTATAAAAATAAAAAATCGTTTCCGTTCTTGTTTCGGCAAAAGGATTTTTTTTTCCTCGGGGGTGTTGATTTTATAGAAAGCACAACCAATAAAATAATTTTATGAAAACACGCCAGTCTTCTAGAAGAAAGATTAGACTGTATAATGAAGTCAAAGGTCAGATTGTTATATTATTTTTGTTGGTACAAATATGCGAAAACGCAAATTCAGATCAAAGCAGTTTCTTTGTGAGTGTTTTGTCATAGATAGTGGTGTTTTCTTTTAATGTATCCCAAAACAACTGTTCCAAAATAACGAATATCCGAGACAATAGTTTTTAACTTCAATTAATGCAACATTATAATTTATGAAGAATTGGATAAAACCGAGAAACCTGGCGAAGGTTATTCTCTCTTTAAATATTTTAAATGCTAATTTCATGTTATATGAGTTTTTTACAATACATCTTTCTACAGATTAGCGAATGATACCTCATTTTAGTGGACATTCGAGCAAAAATGTTTTTCAAAAAAAACCCAGCGGCCGAGCGGTAAAGACGCTAAACACTGGTAGTTCGGTCCGAGGTTCGAATCCCGCGAACGGGCTGGCTGCATGGGCGTTTTCGTGGTTTTCCCCATGTGTAACGTGTATACGAGCCAGTTTCCCTTAGAAAGTCCTCCACGAAGGCATCCCTCCCCTTAGGCAGATAGCCCTAGTGTGCTTTGCCATAATTAAATACATCACATCACATTTTCAAAAAAAAACCTGTTAGCTTCGAGTTCCTATGAAGAGTACTTATATCATTTTGATATATATTCAGGGAAATATTCAGAGACGTTGAATGATCATGGACAAGGTGGAGATGTTGTAGCAGATCTTTTAAGAGAAGTGGCAATTTTTTCACATTATTTCGTCAGCCTTTTTACGTCATACATGTTGTTGTCGTAGTTGAATGAGTTCATACGGCTGGAGCAATTCTTGAGTACGAACTGCGAAACGGTTCTATTATACCTGTTACAGCGGAAAATAAAAGAACGTGGTACATATAACATCACATTTGTTAAAGAGCGTGGAATAGCAGTAATTCGATGTAACGACAATTCCGTCATAGCTATGACAACTAACTTGGATAAAATTTATCCATCTTCATTGATCAAGAGATGCTCAAGGAAATAAAACAAATCTGTAGTTATAAAGTATCCTAAACTCATCGGTATGTATAGCGTGGACTTCCTGGTCAGTTTTATTGCAATCTAAACAGAGTGCAAGTAAAACGTAAGAAATGGTGGCGGCCTATTTTTACGAATTGTATTTATGTAGCTATATAAAATGCATAGAAGCATTATAAGATTGCTGCAGACCCTCAACGTTTCTCTGCGAGATTTTCAAAAAAGTATTGTGATGGGAAACATAGAAAGAATATTCTGAAAATTCACAGCCTTCATATACCGATTGTTCCGGCCAATCCCCTTTCGTTCAGAATTTAGACTCAAGTGAAACGAGGAATGATGCCACAAATCACATTATCAAGAAAAGCTCAACGAACAAAACTAAAAGATGCAAATACTGTGGTAGTCAAACAATAAAACTTTGGAATGAATACTGTATACATTTATTCGGCAAATGCTTCAAAGATTTTCATGTATCCCAAAGTAATCGGTTTTGACTAACTTTGCCTTTTTGCAACATTTTGTATCTTTAGCAAATATAAAAATTGTTTCCCTGTTACATGTTTTTCTCTTAATCAGAGTCTAATGTGTCCAAAGCCCACCAATGGCCGAGCGGTAAAGTCCATGACCACTGGTAGTTCGGTCCGAGGTTCGAATCCCGCAAAGGGGATGGCTGAATGAACGCTTTCATGGTTTTCCCCAATGTGTAACGTGTTAGTACGAGCCAGTTTCCCTTAGAAAGTCCTGCACGAAGGCATCTTTTCCTTTGGTTTAGTGCCTTAGGGAGGAATACGTAAATAATAATAATAATACGTCAAAAATTACTTTTGTTCATTTCCTTTAACTGAAAGGTTATGTGTTCATTAATGGATAATTTATAATTTTTCTTCATTTGGTATGACGAAAGAATTTTACATAAATAATTTTTAGGTTTTTCAAACGCTAAAAATATGGTATTAATGTTCTCATGAAATTTTATTTCTTTAGAATCGTAATCGAATACTTTATTCAGCTAGAAATATTTTAAAGTTTATTGCATGCAAATAATATTACAAGCTGGTTGTGTTCCATTACTAAGTTTCACTGTTTACTAGGGTTCTGCCGAAAACATCACGGAAAAATCAAAGCAAAGAGAAAACTCCGTAGTCGAAAATAAAGCAGCGAAAACTTTCGCAATTTTAAAAGACCATCGTGTAAAATATTGTGGTAAAATGAAGCACTTACGAATCATGACAGACATATGTTTTCTGACTGAAAAAGCTTTAAGAGAATTTTCGAGTAATGATTTGCGAATACAGGAAATGACGAACATTTTTACCTCTGTATTTCATTTTCCTGAATTAATTCAGAACCCTTTACTGAAAATACAAGAAGGGAACTTAAAATTTAAAAAATCTATGAATTAGTAAATATTGATGCTATGTATTGTAGCTTTCTGAAAGAAGCTATAGAATTTTAAACTTATGTAGCTAACTGTAAATGCTATTATTAAAGTATAACATGAAAAAGGATAGGAACGGGAATATTAATAATCGCATAAGATTACTTACATTCACATTATTCAACTAATTATCAAATTACAAAATCATTTCTTTCTTTTCTGTAAATTTCATGTTCTTATGATTAAGATTAAGCTTTGATTTATTGCAATTTATTCGCCTTCTTAAGGTACCTTTAACATTTATTTGCACAACGTTGACGGCGTGGTTGTTGGTACGTTAATTATGGCGAAGCATAGCAAGGGGGTAGCTACGTAACATTTCCTTGGGAAAATGCTAAAGGAATCTGGCCCGGTTTTTGATCTTCGAAGATTCTAGCTTGCAATTGATTAAAATCCTAATATGTTTCAATTTTACTAAGGAGACAATTTTCTTACTTTACGGCGGCCGAGCAGTAAAATCTCTGAATACTGGTAATTTTTCCCCAACGGCAGACACAAGTCGTCATAGACGTTGGCCACTACTAAGGCCGTAAGTAATGGTCACTTAATTATAGGAGCACCTAATAGGTGGGTCACCATTGCCTCCTATAGGGAGACAGACAATTTACATCCATGCCTTTTGAAGTATTCGAGCCAGGGAACTTCGGTACGGCAGTCAGAGTTAATAACCACTTTTGTGTCTGGGGGCTAAACACTGGTAGTTCGCTCCAAGACTCGAATCCTGGCCGAATGGACTGATTGCATAGGGGGTTTCGTGTTTTTTTTCCATGTGTAAAGTGTATACAAGCTAGTTTCCGCTAGAAAATCATCCAGGAATACATTCCTTCTGTTTACGATCCGATATTCGAATGGCGTAGTTTCGCCTATAACATAATAAATGAAACTACTCTCAGTTTATTCAAACCAAACTGTAAACACACAATAATGAAATATCCATACGTGAACATCCAGTAATAATCCAATAGCACAGTTAAGTTTTAAAATAAGTATTATAACAGTTAGAGATCAGCTACATTCTAGCAACCGAATTCTATCAACGACAAGCCCAAAACATGTTGCCAACGCAGCGCAAGGGAAAAGTGTAAATTAATTCGAGAGGCATTGAAGTAAACATCTTCCCTTAGGTAGATAGCCTTCGAATGCTTTGCCGTAATCAAATGAATCAAACCAAACCTTAATTTACGTGTTTCATTTTGAAATATTTGCTTGTGGTATACTAAAGAACTTTCATTATTTAGGGTCCTTAACTCATCCTAGCTGAAAATTCATGAAATTAGCGGCAGTTCAAATCTCAATTGTTAATAATTTGCCTTTAATTTTATTTTCTTGCTGTGTTTCATAAATCTTAATACTTGCAAATTATATCGGAAGGCTAGAAAACTAAAACTAAGCATAGCAGTAAAATAGTTACAATTAATTTTTAATTAGATCTAGCTGTCAAATTTTACGCTATTTTATAAGAAATTAAACTTGATTTCAGTCCACGAGTTTCTTGAAACGAAACAGGGAAATAATAAGCAATATTACCAAAATATATAGAAAGAATTACATACTATGTTCATCTTTAAAATAAATTTCTTAGATCCCTCTAATAATATTTTCATGATTATTATTATTACAATCGATAAAGAAACTAACGATTTATGTTTTGGACTTGGCTCAGAATGAGGCCGCTTTTTCTTAAGCTTATTGACAAACGAATTCGAATCCAGATATTAAACTCTTAAGTGAGGCACGTGAAACAAAGTCGATATATGGAAATGAATAAATAATTATTAATTAATGAGAAAAAATAAGAAGAGCAAAAGCTAAAACTTTCTAGGTAGACAACTCTGAAATTTTGTAAGTTAAAAAATGCAAAACGATAAGCTTATATTTCATACAAGGCGTAACATCTTTCACGGTTTTTTTTCCCCAGATAACTGTTCTAGAAAAACTACCTTATTTTTTTTCTTTTCGCTTAAAGAGATAAAACTGTAGTAATTTTTTGTAGAAAAAGACTTTACGGCGAAGATAAAAGAAAACATTCATGCCCAAGATGCATTTAAGCGCCACTGTCTGTCAATCACAGAAGTGGCGGTGATCAATATGACTAGGTCAAAAGGCTAATGGCGGCGCTTGGATGGTCAAATAATCTCGCCTCTTCGGGGACATTTAGACGTGCACCGCAAAATTCCTTATTTGACGAGAGGAGACGCATAATCCGCATCTTCGGCCATGAAGGAACTACTCATTAGAAACTGGTGGGTGATATGAAAAGGTAGCTTGTTGATATTTCTTGAACATTGATTTTCTGGCAACTTATTCTTAATAGAATAACGCAGACATGATCGATCGAGGTCATGACACTTTGATTTAATCTATACAATACGCTTTTCTCACTGTTAATAAAGCTAAATTATGAAAAAAAGAAATCCGCTAAAATGTAATCTGTTCTAGGGATCAATGGTAAGCATACGCTAACGATTCATAATCCATAACAAAAACTTGTGTTGAAATTAATTAATTTATACTATTTTTAGTTAAATATACAACTTTCTCAAAGCTGATATAACTTTGATTCAGACACCTCAAACTGGTTAGAAACATAATTTTGTACATAACATATTAAACTCTATTAAAGCCCCAGAAAATTACGCATTTAAAAATAAAACTGACTCAGTTTAACAACTGAATCTCAGTGGAATTTGAGTTAGTAAGACTTTTGCCGAAATATAAGACTTTTCCAACCACTGTTGCTTGAACTTGAAGGGGACCTCGTGGTCCATCAGCAGTGAAACAGACAAGGACCGCAGCTTCGATGACGCAACTGTAGCCGAGCGCCGCCTGAGATAACCACTGACCTGATTCTGTTGTAAAAGTCTTACAGTGTTAATAGTCATCCTGGCAGAAGGGAATATTTCCTCCGTGTAAAAATATACATATAAATATTACATGGACATACAAGGCCTGCAACTGTAGCCAGTCTCTTTTTTTCAAATGATGGGAATTTAACACTGTCGTATAAACAGCTAGTGTATTATATCCCTTTATTCATATTTAAGCTATTTCGAATAAAGTTTATAATTTATTCTAACGTGTTTAGAACTATAAACGCTCTTGAAAATGTTTTCAACGCCCAGAATACGGTAAGTGTTGAAGTTCTAAAATTAGATCTAAATTTTAGAAGCCTTGAGTAACAGACTCTTAATTCTGGTCTCTTGGAAACATAGGGATAAAAGGCAATGAGCTGGCAGGCATTGCAGCAAAATCTGCTACTGAATGGTACAATTCATTCGTCTCTTATAGAGATATCAGTAAGTAATAATACAGAGAGTAGATAAGGTATTCATAAAAGGATCCGACGAAATGGGGGCAGCTATATTGGCACGCGGCATATTTGGCATATTTGGCGGTAATTCGAATCGCCTTTAGAGCATTGATGGTTTATCATGTTTATTGATCCAAAAATTCAAACAATGACTGTCCGCTGCTAAACTAAAATGTAGTGGAAGATAATTTGTCGACCTAGCGAATGGTTCCGCGTCTCCTCAGTCGTCCTTTAAGTGGTGGAGAATGTAAGGAATTTTTCTTTTTATTTCCCTCTTTGAATTTGGAATGTATCTTGCATAATGTCTACTAAACGTTTGTCTGCTGCTTTTCCAGTTGTATATGTACATTATGTACAGTGGCCATGAAAGTCCTTATACTGCCTTTATTTTCTCAATTTTAGACCATAAACATACACTTTCAAAAACAAAAATGTTTTAAATTATGCAAATATTCATGTTATAACATTTTCAAATTTAAAAAACTCAAATTTGTATCTCCCAGTCCATACAATTTTAATTAAAAACAGTTTATACTCCTTCTATATAATGAAACATAGATATTGTCAAAGGTATCTTTTAAAAGCAATGAAAATGCTATAAATGAAAAGATGCATTTTGTAAACGAAAACTATATGGGGAATCTCTAGAAAAACATTCCATGTAATTGTATAATTTGCATATATCATAATTTATGTTTATTAACTAAATTTTGATTAATGTATTTTTAAATAACTTATTAGTTATTAAATATATTGTGAAACTAAGACAAAAATCATTTTGTGAAATTTTACTTAAGTGTCTCTTGTCTGTCTTTTACAAGTTAAACTTGATTTAACATATATTTCTATGCAATTAAATAATATTTTTTGCTGAAAGTATTACAGATTAAGTATAATTTCACTAATATCTACGCAGATGTAAATGTATTAAGATTTAATAAGTGATGTTGGAGTGAGCAGATAATACCAAATAGTTTCATTTCAACATAATTTGCTATATGTGGACAGATACTTTCATAATGGTGTCATCACTTCATGCGTGTCTGCCATTGTTCAAAAAGTAAAATTTTAATAATAGCGCCTTGGCATAAAAGGTGTTCCCATACTTATACAGATCAATTTATTGCATGGAAAGAAAGAAAAAAAAAGCAGACTTTGTTATGTAAGTAAATTTTCCATTCGTTTTGCTAATCAGAATAGCAAAGCAAATGAATTTAAAAGTTTGCTACCTATAATCAGTGTTGCTATAAGTATCTTCATAAAGAAAGGAGAATTTTTATGTAGACGCATTCTGGTGAAGATTTTTGTTTCTTCAAGTAGTAGTCGACTTGCGTAAGGCTGCCGGCACCACTATGAAGTTGTCGCTTTTCGGATATTGTGGAGGCTGGTTGTCATTAGCATCTAAAATATGCTGAGAATAGAAAATTATAGAGGAATTACTGTTGAAACGTTAATGTTATAAAGAAGATATTTCTGGACATGTTATTGATTATTTTCATTTACATTACCGTTGGTAATATTAAATTTAGATAAATGTTTCTAAAATTAGATAAATTGGTATGCTTTATCCCATTACGTGATATGACATTGAGAAAGGACATTTTTGTTCTTAAACAATTGCTTTTCTTATAAGGCACTTTCGATGTCCTTCCAGAATGCCTTCGTGATGTAACGATAGCACAAACAGGGCGTATTTGAGAGGACCAAGTTAGAGTCCAGGCGAGGGCATTGCTAATTTTTCACATCTCCGACTTTAAAATAACCTAATGACTCTACAACATGGTTAATAGAAGAAAGTATTGTACCAGAGTATTATTTATTGGCATATGCAGCAGAATGTTTGAAAGACTTAATTCATTTGCTCCATAAGATCTGCTGATATAGAACATGATTATTCAAATTTTGGTTTAAGTATATGGATTTAATCCCTATTATTTAACCTGGTATTATTTAAACCTAGAAGAAGAATAGTATTTATGAAATTATGAATATTTTTGAAAGTGTTAATTTTACTAACGTTTTCTCCTCCCCTTCTATTTTTTATTTTCATTTTCTTGAAAAATGAGATTTAGAAGAATAAACAGTTCATCTTTATAACGCTTATACATATTGGATCATAAAAATACTTCTCAAATTTTGAAATCTAGTTTAAAACTAGACAATTAAAAGAACTATATTATCATCATGGTTTTATTAATTTTGAAACTTCTTTTCTGAATACAAAAATTTTTTAGACCTGAAACTGTTTTCTATGAAGCATTCCTTCATGAAATGTTAATCATATAATCTTAGTTTAAAACTGGAAATGAAATCATCATATACATTCTTTTTACTAAAGAGTGTTCTAAATCATAGATTAATTGTGTTATTAAAATGTGCTTTATAAATGAAATGTTGATTTCTGTTTGGCTAATAATATAAAACTCCTGTTATATAGACGTTTCCTTCAAGTTTTCAACTTTTATTTATTTATATGCTTATTCATTTATTGTTATATTTTATGTTTTCAAGATCTATCCATAAATTAGAAATCAGAATATATGTTTAAAATGCTAATCTTTAAAATAATTCCTAAAGTAAAATTTAATGGAAAAGAAATGGAAATCACACAGTAAGAAATTAGCAAATTGGGATTTGGATTGTTAAAACGTTTTATAATAAACTGAGAAAATGACTTTTCTGCACTGACTTTTTTAATTAAAAGTGATAAAATATCATGTTTGAGGTGCATTTTAATTTACATTCAAAGGTACTTAATTTGAGTTGGCTTATCGCTTGAATAATAAAATGAACGGGTTTCTTTTAGCAGTCGCTTAAGTTATAATTTATGCAACATTTGTCATCATTATTAATGCAAATAATAATGATGACAAATGTTGCATAAATAAACATTTCCGTTCAGTTTTAAAAGGCATATCAAATCAATAAATTTGATTATATTATATATCAGCATATAAAACGTTTCTTCTGACCAACATATATATATAGCAATGAGTCATTAACTAAAAAAGCATTCAAAACTGACCAGGCGAGTATTAAAATGTGAGACATTGAACTAATAATAAATTTATATACTAAGTAAAATAAGTTTTAATTATCAGGAAAGTTGAATCTATGAGAAAGATCCAGTAGTATTAAAGAAGAGAGTTAAAAATAAAGTTTTATGGATGTGTATTAAATAGAAGTCATAGCAAGCTAAACTACAAGCGTTTTTCTAGTGCGGTTTACGAATCCATGGTGCTTTGGTTGATACAGCAGTCAAAATGACCTCTTTTGAGGTTCTAGGTTATTGTATTTGAGTGTAATCAAAGACAATATTAATTTCCTATCGAATTTATACGATGCTTTGTAAATGAGTAATTTTTAATAAATGTCATGTAATTATAATCTAAAAACGATTTGAAAGATACAAAGACGCAGACTTTACTAGGGGTTACTTTCACTGTTTCCTCGGTTTTCTTGTTAAATCTTACAGATTAATTCACTTATCATTCATATTTGAAGTTGTTTAGTCATATAAATTAGCATTTATAATAAATATTTTAAATAATGTATTCATATAGAATTTATATAATTTACACATTCATTAATTATCATTCTAAAAAAAAGGTTTGAATCATTGATTAGTTCAGATGTTTTTCTCATGTAATTCTTGACAAATTTAAAATTGTTTTAGAAGTTCTCACATTTTCACCCGTTAGGCACTTTTCTATTAACTCTAGGGTTTTTGATAAAATGCTATTTTTTCAATAGTTTCATTTTTTCTTTCTTCTTTAAATAATTTTTAATATGTGCCCGTAATATATCCATGCACTGAGAAGGACACAATAGTTGTATTACAACTCATTTTGATCCCTTAATTCAACTCGGATGCTTATAACAAATAACCCTTGCTGATGCTCATAACAAAAAAACCCTTGCTGATGCTTATAATAAATAAGCCTTACTGAATGTATTCAAGTGCATAACTACATTTTTTAATTACAAAAAACATTTTCAGCTGATGATACTGTTAAATTTTTCTTACTTTGTTGGCAGCTTTTTCTTTGACCTTTAAATATAATTTCTGCACTTTAAATTAGATGCTAAGGCCCACCAGCGGCCGAGCGGTAAAGTCGCTGAACACTGGTAGTTCGGTCCGAGATTCGAATCCCGCGAACGGGCTGGCTGCATGGGCGTTTTCGTGGTTTTCCCCATGTGTAACGTGTATAAAAGCCAATTTCCCTTAGAAAGTCCTCCACGAAGGCATCCCTCCCCTTAGGCAGATGGCCCTCGAGGCTTTGCCATAATCACACACACACAAATTAGATGCTAAACCTAGTATTTTCTTTCGAAAAAGAGGTCTTACAGGCCAACAGAGATATTACAAGGTATTCTATAGTTCTGAAAAATTTACAGCGCTTTTATCTTTAAGCAAAGTTATAATTTATTATATATCTGTAGAAAACGAGATTGAGATATTTTGGCTTAGATTACATACATAGGTAAAGCCAGCAATTATATTGATATCTTTAATGAATGATTTCTTATGAAGATATATCATGCATTTGTAAACCGAAAAGAAATTGCACAGATTCCTTATTATATATATATATATATATATATATATACACCTTACTGTTATAATGTATTACAAAAAACCTTGGGGGAATTCATGTCTTCTTACTGATTGGTTGCAATGTATCACTTTTGCTTTTACTTTTGAGTTTAAATTTGAGAGTGTCGGGGAAAACTTTTTCGAAGCGAGGATCCCGTTTACTTGTGTTCTTAAAGAACTTAATTTAAAATATTATCTTACTAAATTCACTTTTCTTATGAAAGATCTTTTGGCTAAAATGGACTAATGTCTTTCCTTTGATTTAGATTGTACATGACATGCGATCTGGCTCTGCAGAATATTAATTGTCTTCTTATTTGAAAGAATGAAGAAACACTCTCGCATAATTCAGTTGTTGTTACTTAATAGCAGATTAGTTTGCTCCCCTTGACAAGTCAATTAATCTGCAGTCAATGACAATAACTACTATTTTAATACTTAAAATGTTTACTTTTGATTTTGTTATTTTTGAGATTCAGTATTTTTGTTTTTACTTTTTCTATGGTTCTTACTACAATAGAAGTCTAGAAATACTAATTTAAAATACTAATTAAAATACCGTATCAAAATTTCATTTATTATAATAATAATTAAAGGCTTTATTGAATTTCTATTCCTTGCAGATGGTATTAAAATGTTTCCTAATGATAAATTATTTATATATATGTATATATAATTATATTGATGCTGGAAAGAGAAAAATGTGCAATGTCCTCGCCAGGATTCGAATGCCAGACATCTCGAATACGCGTCGAGTGCGCATCCAGTTACACTACAAGTGCATGCAGAAAAGAGGGAGAAAGTATCTTTCATGCTTCCCCTTTTAAAGGTCGACTGGCGATGAGGGGACCCAATCGCCAAATCCTGTTGGTGACAAATTATCATACACCACCTATTAGTTTAGACGCCACTGTAGACTCATTAGGTTATATCGATGCTGGAACCTGAAAAATGTGCAGTGCCTCTCCGGGATTCGAACTCCAGACTCCGGAATACACGTCAAGTGTGCTTCCAATTGCATCATGAAGACATGCGGAAAGGAGGGATAAAATACCTTTAACAATAAGTCAGACATTCATTAAGAAAATTTTAATAGCAGAAATGTTTCTGAATGTCATTTAGTATTTTACGCATTACAGAAGCTTAAAAAAATGCAAGTATGTTCTTACAGTTAACAAAATACGATATTCAAAGTCAACATGTAGAGAAGAATACATCCTTAGAGTTGTGATTATAGTAAAATGCAGGTTTTATGAGACAGCTAATGCAATGCACTTTTATAAGCATAAATATTTGTATGATTACAGCGAAAGGCATTCCGCTTTTATTGTAAAAATATCCTAAATGAAACCCTGTTACTTAATTTATACTCGAGTTCAAATGAACATAAATATAACCATATGAGATCATAGATAATTAAAGGAAATGCGAAAATAAAAAAATGTCTTCATGGTATTTAGAGTTATGGAAATTTTAACTAAATCTCTCACTAGATTCCTCATTAAGAGTTTTAAATAGTTTTTACTATCTCTAAATTTCTGTGCAGTAATCCGCTTACTCTCATGAAAATACTAGTTCATTAGTAGCCTTGTGCTAATACTTTCAATTGTTAACAATGATGTTAATTTCCAATTAAGAATTTTTTCATTTATTGTTAGCTATTTTAACAAAAAGGAAAAACTATTACAAAGAAACTTTAGTTAATTGATTTCAAGATACTATGTTAGTTAATAACATTTGTTTGCTTAAGAAATTGGAAAAACCCCAGACGAACTGTATGAAAACTGCTTTTTGGTAGTTGTATACATTTTATAGGCTTCCAAGAAAAATTTATCATCTCTGATATAACCCTGGAATCTTTTAACTATTTATAGCCGATAAATCTATTTAAGCATCTAACCTAGTGGATAAGCTAACGTGTTATTACAAATGAAATTCTACACATGCTTTCTTTTAATAGCCATTATTGAGTTGCTAAGAATTACAACCGTTAACAACTCATATATGGTTAGCACAATATGTAACACATATATACTGTTACGTGTGCATGCGTTCTCAGTGGACTGAATGCACACAGAACCGATGGCAGCTAGATAAAATTATTTTTCGAAAAGAAGCATTTTACAGTTCTGGAAATTTCCTTAAAAGTATAGATACAGTTCTTCTCAATATGACAGAACACAATTAGCGACTGCCACTTCAAACTACTCAGAAATTTAAACACAACTCATTGTAAAGCACATCCAAAGAGCGAAGCTCACACGGAGATCTCTCAATACTGCGAATTCAAATCTGAGCCAAAAACTGAGAAGTGATTCTTTCTCCGGTCTTATATAGTTTTCCCTCGGACGTAGAGAAATCTCTACTATATTTCATTTCTCTTAATTACTGGAAAACATAAATATAAGGGCCGGATACGGTTACGATTACATATAGGAATCAATTACAGTTATACAGGGACCTGACCAAAATCTCGCAAAATGATCGCCAAGTTTGGCGACATTTTCAGTTTTTTGTCAAATCTGGTGACAAAAATTAGTGGCCATATCCATCGCCAGCTCAGCGATATCTCGCCAAATTAGTGAGATAGCTATTTACCTCAATGTTAAATAAATTTGCCCCTGTAATCGTATTTCTCCTTCAGAGTTTGGGCCTCTTCGGACTTTTATGTTACATTATACATAAGATACTATAGTTTCACATATAATTTCACTAAAGTTATTCACATATATACAAAATTCTTAACAATACTTTAGAAATCCCATAATCCGCAATTGTATAATCTTCGACATTGTATTTGGATGTAGCAAACAAACTATGATTTTTCCGGAAATTTACCATGGCAAATTTAATGGAAATATGTAATTATATGTATATAAAAATAAATGTTTTAATAACTATGTACACTGTATTTATTACTTGCAGTGTTCGCATTTTGTAATAAAAAAGGCTAGCATATTTCTTCAAATCTTTTGCTTCAGGTAAAGAAGATTAAGCCTCTTCTTTAATTACCCTCTTCTCAGATATAAAGGCTGACGTACGAAGTGTTATATCCTCTGTTTAGCATGTTACACATTCGTTTCGCAACGAAATGTTGCAAAATGAATGCATAATCTGAGCATGGAAAGTGAGTTTTTAATAGCAGAGAGGCTGGAGGTAAGTCATACTCAAGTACAAGTTGCCTAGGTGTTACTTAAAGTTTTCGTGTGAGATACTATTTCTATAGCAATGTGTAAATAATTTATTTGATTGCTTACTTATTTTCTACATTGTAAAAGTTTCAAACATCTTTTAACTGTACGAATCGATGGCAATTGAGTTAAATAAATTTCTAGTTATAATTTTTATGAATCAACGCTAAACTGCAGAATTAAGTTCCATTCTTTCGGTAGTGTATACTTTGATCTTTATTAGTATTTATACAGAAGTAATAACTGCAAGTATGAAGAGACTTTAGGTTATTTCGAAGCAGAAGACGTGAAAAATTAGCAATGCCCTTACCGGGAATCGAACCACGGACCTCTCGAATACGTGCCGAGCGTGCTGACTACTACACTACCAAGGCATGTTAAGAAGGCGGGAGAAAAGGGTAATTTTTATGTTTCTTACCGTGTATTAGTATGCAAGTCTATATTTTATCTAATGATGAAAAGCTGCTAAGATATTTCTTTTATTAAATGCTAATATTTAACAGAGCTATGAACAATATTTTGGCTTGAGTTACCTGATGTGTTAAATACGATAGTCACTCTTTCATATTGAGGAGATTAATAATCCCACGTTTTCATCAGATGATCATTTTATTTTTTTCTGGAAATATTCTGTCAAAAAATTTAATTTTTTAGATTAGTTCATTAGTAGTCACCATTTTAAACTATTTGTAAATCTATATATAAAGTTGAATTTAAGTTTGCTCTTTTTAACAGGCTTTCAGATTATGAAAGTAATAAAATCCCAAGATACAGAGCTTAATGTCTTCAAGTGAATTAAAATATTCTAAACCTAAAGCCAAATTTTAAAATTTCTTATAAGTGTCAACAATTACCTTTAATTTGTTTCTGATATTTTGCAAGTAGAATTACATTTTGATAATATTCGGTCTTCTGAATCAGTTGGTTTGGGATGGTTGGCTTAACTAAGGTAAAGCCTTGAAGGCTATCTGCTTAAGGGATGGCTTCGCGGAAGACTATTCTAAGTGAAACTAGCTTGCATACACGTTACACATGCGGAAAACCAGGAAAAGGCCCATGCAGCCAGCCCGTTTGCGGGTCTCGAACCTCGTACCCAAACTACCAGTTTTCAGCGACTTTATCGCTCAGCCGCTATTGGGCCCTAATATCTTCTCGAGCAATTGCGTTTCGTTAAGACGCAAAAGCATACCACCAACGTTAATCCAAGTACTCATAAGGTTGCAGATTCTTTCTCTAACTTTATCCTAAACTGTTTGTCTTTCAAATTCTCTGGTATGAGCAAGTCCGTGATGAAATAAAATCATGCAAGAAAGATGTAAATTAAATTTATTAGTGAAACTGAACTCTAATGCTATACTGTCACATATATCATGTATTGATCCTTTTTATCTTGACCTATGCATTTAACTAAAATGCAAGGTGTAAAATATAGGATACAACAATTAAATTTAATTTAGATACTAATTTGATCTTTAGGACGCTAATAGTTTAAAATTTAAGTCCATTCTTATGAAGGTTTTAGAACAATAGCTCGCAACAGAATACTTTGAGTGAATTTGGTTTTATTTAGTATTTAAAAAAGATTTATTTCGAAGCATGAGTTAATGACGCTTTTACACTTTGAACTTAAATTTGAAATGAACAATGCTTTTTACAAAATACCTCTTTCTCATAATGAGGGTACATAAAATATCTTGTATAGAGGGTGTACCAATTAGTCAATCCTAACATATACTGATTAAGATACATACTGCGACGTATGGATGACAAAACTGATAAAGTTTGGTAAGAGTTTTGTTCTATTAATAAGTAATGACAAAGCTCTTTTTAAGGGTAGGCTAGATCTCTAGCGATTACCAATAAAAATGAAAATGTCAAATGCTTGGAAATCTAGTCATCCAAAATTCACTTCTTTTAAGCAGCTATGCTACACATCTCTATTTTTCTGTTATTGTTTCCTGGTTGCTATTGTTGTTTTCGGATTTAAAAAAAACATTTTAAATTCTTGTCCTCCCGAAGGAGTCCGCATGAAATTTGATATTAACAAATAAGTGTGTACCTGAATTAACCTCACAGTTTATATTAATCACTAATATGTATTTTGTCAAAACTAATTTTGTTTCATATTATTGAGAGTGCAAAAACATTTCTTTCAAAGTAGCAACTACATAAAATCTTATAAATATCTAAAAATTAAAGCAAAAAAGAAAATAAAAACCAAAATTTAGGGGAAGATAATTATATGTAACTGACTTTAAAATGCATATAAAGCTGAAGCAGAATAAACTAGCAAGGATTTAAGCTATGTTTTATAATTTGAATATTTAATTTTTTTCCTCATGTAATGCATTTTAATTTCAAAGTTTTAATTTTGTTTTTCAAATTTTTATCATTCTCGAACTAGATCTTTCAAGACGTTTCCATTATTAAATATTTCCTTAATTCCGTAAATTTAAATTAATTTTCACCTCTCTCTCTCTCTCTATATATATATATGTACGATGCTGTAAATATCTGCTGTCAATATTTAAATTCATTTTTATTGAATTGCTGCAATATTTTGCAATCATTTACTTATTTGTTTATGTATTTATTACGTTTAGGGCCAAAATTTTAGGGTTTATTTTGGATTCAGCGGAATTTGTGGCTACGTGTTTTGAATATAAATAATTATTGCTTTCAAGTATTTTAATTCGGAGTCCCATAACTCTTAAACTGTAAAACTAGCTCAAGTAGAATGCGAGATATGAGCAAAATAGACCGGCCTTGGTGACATTTCACGAGATCTCGCCATTTTTTTGAATTTCTGAAAGATTCAGGGAAACACATTTCTGTAGTTTTGCAACAGATTTTTCCTGAAGCTACCAGAAGGCCGTACCCTTTCCCCTGCCACATTATAAAAAAAAAAATCTGCTCCGAGAGCTAGGACGAAAGAAAGAGCTGTGGAAACATATTCCGTATGTGATGGCTGCAGCAGGGGAAAAAACTGCTGAGATAAGAAAAGAGGCAATTGCAAATGCTGCTAAGATTAGGTCAGAAATGAAGTACATATAGCTATAAGGTATTTCTCCCGCTTTCCTAGCGTACCTTTATGGTGTAGTGGTTCTGCACGCTGGGCCAGTATTCCAGAGGTCCGTGGTTCGATTCCTGGCGAAGGCGGTTGCTAATTCTTCATCTCTCCGGCTTCCAATCCAGTCATGGATGATGAATCTCCACACCTAGGATTTTTCGATTGGATCCCCTACTAAAGAAACCAGTCGCCCTTTAAAAAGGGGAGTATATAAGGTATTTCTCTCGCTTTCCTAGCGTGCCTTCGTGGTGTGGTGGTTCGGCAAGCTGGGCCGGTAATTCAGAGGTCCGTGGTTCGATTCCTGGCGAAGGCGGTTGCTAATTTTTCATCTCTCCGGCTTCCAATATACCTAACTTCTCTACATAGCAGCAAATGCTAATGAAATGACTGCTTCTGTTAAAGGAGAATTAGTGAATGAGCTGAATAAGAAAGTCGCCGCTATAAAACCAAACTTTGAAAATGGTTGCAGTAAAATCGGAAATGTTTAGGATTGTAAGCAAAGAAGTTAAAAATGTAAAATTTACTCAAAATACAGAAATCGCCAACTTCACCAAAGAAATTTCTGCAGTGAGCGTGACGCTTGAAAAAGAAATTTCTAGAACTGGCTTGATCTCTTAACAAAGTCACAGCTCAGGAGCGAGAAAATCAATGGAACCCCACCAGCAAAGAGTAAAATTTGGCAGCCCGTTTTAAAGAATAAGCTGCTAAATTCTTACAAATGCTTCCAGCAGAAGAACGTTCATCCTCCGTCAGAAAAGTTCCAGGACAATTTTATTTTATTTCTGAGTTTGCAGTACTTAAAATGAACAAATGTTGTTTTTATGTTACCTGGCATGTATTCTTACTTCACATTACCTTGGCCATGTTTCCACGCAAACTTAATAGGTGGTAGGGCTGTGCTTAGCAACAGACTGTTCGGATTGTTGTTGCAATCGTTAAGGTGACACAATGGATTCTGATAGTGAACAGAGAGCGAATATTAAATTCTGCGTTAAGATCGGAAAAACCACTAGTGAAACGTGGAACATGGTTAAGCAAGCATATTCAGGGCGAGGCACTTTAAAGAAGTCATGTATTTGAGTGGCACAATAGGTTTTATGGAAGCAGAGATTTAGTGCAAAACGATCTCAGAGCTGATAACCGATGCGTGAAGAGTGTAAGGCAGTTATTGCAAGAAGACCGTCGTGCAAGTGTGCGTATGATATCAAAAGAACTGAACTTAAGTCGTCATGTGTGTCATAAGATTTTACGTGAAGATTTAGGGAAACGGAAACTTATAGTAAGAATCGTCCCTCACTCACTAACAGATGAACAGAAAGAGGAAGGACGAAGAATTTCTGCTGAACTAATGGACAGAACCAGACGTGATCCCACATTTGTGTCAAAGATTGTTGGGCTGTGACAAATGAGCTTGCAAGCATCGCAGTTGAAGATTTCGCTGTTTTCTTCCAAGACCTCCAGAAACGTTGGCAGTTGTGTATAGCTAGATAAGGGGACTACTTTGATAGCAACTAGGATCATTACTCTTCAAATTCAATTTGCTATTTTTTACGACCTTTGTCCTGGAACGTTTCTTACAAAGGATGTATGCTGACGCCAAAATGATGCATTATAACTACGGTTTGGAGCCTCATTTCTAAAGGCTTTTCATAGCTGCGGCTTAAGACCCCACACCAAAAAAGTAGAAGCGTCTTTTCCTGAAATAGCTATTGATATCGAAAATTAAGCGTAGCTGGCATTTCCATATTGCGAGAAGGTAATGAAAGACAAAATTAGCGTCCAATATTTTGAGAATGCTGTTCAGGACTCTGTTATACAATAGACACTGAGAAGCAGAGTAAAAGATCTGAAGAGTGGTCTCATTGACGCATTTAGAATAGAAGCTGCACAGAAAGCAGCAGAAGTGTAAGGGTTACGTGTTTTCATACTGTAAGGGTTGTTAACAGACTGGAAGACTCGGTGCTGAGAGCAGTGACAGAACTGACGTAGAGTTCGGAAGTAGTAGAAGCAGTCAATATTCAAAGCTGCTGTTAACAGTAAATTAAAATGTTAGATCTGCGGTAGCGAACATCATTTACGGAGGCAATGTCCTATGTATAAGTGACTACAACCCGTACAAAGAAGCAGAAATTAGTGAAAGCTGAAAAATCAGCTTTTGATGCATTATTGATATTGTTAGCTCACAGTGGAAATACAATCTCTGTTTTGAAGGAGACAAAGACGAAGCTTATTATCACATGATTCTAATCTGGTGCAAATCCTGGGATGTGTGTGGTGCTCGAAAAAGCCAGCAAACACGTGTAGAAGATGATTACAGCGCAACATGGCACTATTTAAAAATTGCTCTGGATGTTCTCGGTGCTTTACTTCATGCAACAAAGGAAACAAATATATACTAGTTGCCATTTAAAAAACGCTTTGGATGTTCTCGGTTCTTTATTTCTTGCAACTAAAGGAAACAAGTGCACTCAAGTTTTCATTTAAACATTGTTCTAGATGTTATCGGTTCTTTGCTTTATGCAACTTCAACCTGTGATCAAGAAACTGAACGATGCAGTGGTTTATATCCAAAGAACTCCATTTTCTAAATTTAAGGAAATGAATGATCTATGATAAGTAAGTTAGTTGTCCCTAGCCTTGGTAATAACACTGCCAGGACGTGCAGTCTTTAAGGAGGGAGCAATGTTGCACTGGAAATATCTAAGCATTTTTTTTATTACATGGTTGACTTTCTGGCTTGTTGTAACGTTGTAACACTGTGTTCTGTTTAAGTTAGTTATTTATTTATTAATAGCAGAGCTGTAATTTTAAGGTTTACTTCGATTTTAAAGAATTGCAGATGAATTTAATTGTGAGGAAAAAAGCGTTTATGTTAAGAAAATAGCTCAAGTACAATGCGAGGATATATAAATATGCTTTTCATACATTTAGAAACACCTTTTCTCGCAAAGGCAACATTTGGCGATTTGTCCTTTACTTGGGGCCTTTTCGGAAAATACAGGAAAGCACATTTTCAAAGCCATTTTGCCGAAGCTTTTAGTGAAGCTATTTTTTTTAAGTCCAACGGGTCTTTATTCCTGAAGGACTATTGTCTTCGTTTTGCGATTTTGCGTTGGTTCGCTATAACTGTTGCCGCCAAATGTTAGAGCATTATATTTGAAGAAATTAAATAGTGAAAAATCTGCGTAAATGCATGTATGTTTCTCGCAATTGTGATAAAACAACGGTACATAGAGCCATCGAATTTTGAATGACGTAATCCTACTGCGATTATGGGGATGTGGAAGCCCAAATTTAAAATTTGGAACTTGTTTTATTATCGATTTCATATTTTTTAAATCTTTCTTCTTCATATTTTTTAAATTTTTGATTAACAAACTCAAGGATTTCAAAACGAGCAATGGCAACGTTGGACAGAAAAAAACATTTTTATCTCCAGCGCATGAGCCTGCGCATCGGAAATTCTGAAGATATGCTGGATTTAAAGCTATTTTGCGATATTGCTCTTGAACTGAATTTTATGTTCTAAGTGAGAAGAACGGAATATTTAATAAATAAAGGTAACCGACAAAATGTTAAGAAAACGCCCTTTTGGGCGTAATGTAAAATCTGAAACCTTTCAGATTTTTTTCCCAGAGCTTCCAAAAGGTCGTGCTATATTATAGAAATGTTGTTTCGAGAGCTGCGTCTGTACTACATTAAATAAATTTTGTTCCTAAAGCAAGGATCAGTCAGTTAGTAGTCAGCTGTGAGAGTTAGCTTTTGAAAGATGGCCAATTGAGTTGCGGTTTTACAGTTTATTCTATGCGTGATTTTTAGAACTTTGGATATTTTTCGTGGTTTAAGAACGAATTTCTCAACATTCGCCTTCACCGTGAGCTATATACGGCTATTTTTTGGTTGAAAATATTATTTATAGTAAGTTGCCAAATTTTTCATGCTCACTAAAACTGATTATTTAAAGATATGGCCTCAAGTTTATAGTTTGCAACAATTTGTACCTCTATATATGCTTTCTGCTCAAGCTAATCAAAATCCACGGAAAAATTATGTCACTTTCATAAAGGCTTTAATAAAGTTAATAGTATCTGGAATAGATCAGTTCATGTTGTCGTGGAAGCGAAATTAAAACAATTTTAGACCATATTGTGTGCTGTCGTATTTTGAGCAAAAGAACGTTTTAATAAAAACGCTTTTGTTTTAGTCATGGTAAGAGATCTTTGCTATGTGGTAAAAATTGTTGCTAAGGTCTATGAACTACAGAAGGACACATATTTACCCATCTAATTTTCCTCTGCTACTAGTCTCCCAATAGCTCTCCATTGCACTTCTTCGGGCAAATGATGCATAGAAGTCATTGTTACGAATTGGCTATCTCAGTATCATAGCGAAATTTAGAGTCTTTCTCTTAGACATGCAATATTATGCTCCTCGCAACTGACGCATTCCTATTGCTGCGCCATTAACTTGTATACTGCAGTTTTACTCAACTCTTACTTGACAACATATTCAAATTTTATACGCATTGTCTTATTTTTGGACTAGTTATCTCTATTTTTGTGACTTTTCCTTAATTTTTATAAATAAATGTAGAAAAATGATATTTCCTTTTTTTATTCTCAAAGTGTCCTAGTTCAATTATTTATTAGCTGCTAAAAGGTAGTATCATATAATGAAGCCTGGTAATTTGATTCTAACAACAAGTGTGAATTTCTTATGAATTGAATAGTTCATTTTATGATTCAAAAGGTATTAAAATAAATCTATTTCTTTCGAACTTTTTGTGACTTTCTTTAAATATTTTACAGAATTGTGTGTGTGTGTATATGACAAAGCCTCGAGGGCTATCTTCCTAAGATGAGGGATGCCTTCGTGGAGGGCTTTCTAAGGGAAACTGGCTCGTATACACGTTACACATGGGGAAAGCCACGAAAACACCCATGCAGCCAGCCCGTTCGCGGGACTCGAACCTCGGACCGAACTATCACTGTTCAGCGACGTTACCGCTCGGCCGCTGGTGGGCCATATATTTTACAGAAAAATAAATGTAAAGAATTTTTTTTGAATCTGGATAATCAGACATTTATCTGATTCTAGTTAAATTTTAAAATAAAATAAACCATATTATAATTTAGACAGAGTAGATCGATGTTAAAAATATAAAAACAGTCTGTCACATTATTTTATAATCCCTATAAAACCATGCTTCATGTAATTTTGTAAGCTATCTCAAACACTTTGAGAATCGGAAAATTCATCAATAATCGATTTTCAGAAACAACTTTGAGCAAAGTAGAGCTGAAATTGCTTAAAATACTTGTCCATAACCTATTTTATGTTCCTTATAAGATTCAAGTATCCACTGTTTCATTTCCAATAAAAGTTAGTAAATTGCCTCTTAGAGGTTTGGATACTGCATCTCATATTTTGCTATAAAATTTCTTATTTGATTTTCTGAACTAAGGTATTTATTTTAAAGTTTTTTCTTTCTTTTAAGCCGAATAAGCGTTTTTGTATGCTCTTTTCTTTTACTGCCTAATAATATGCTCATAAATTTAATTACTATGCTCATAATGTTTTGCGTTTATTAAATTATCACGTTGTAATTAAATTCCGAAACACTGCATCGTCTCATTTCGGAGATATAAAAAATCTCTGGGTAAGCACTTAAACAATATTTTAATACACACACACATATACATATAGTGTATTTTCACTACGTGAGACATTGCAAATTTTTAACGGTAATTGTGCAGCTTGTACGTATGCAAGTTTTTACAAACGTGAAATTAGAATAAATATATATTTTTGACTATCAAATTTCTAACCTTATTTAAATGTAGTACGGGCTGTCACATTCACGATTCTCCAGAATCATAAAATGACTACGTTGATTTTTATACGAAAACGGTAATCGTTGCTTTATTCATTCTAACATCTAAAAATGCCAAATATACTTGATCAGAACAATTATTCTGCGTAAGGTTAAATTGGAAAACATCTGTAACGTTTTTGCTCAATGCATTTAACACAAGAATAGTTTCCAGTGTATATGAAAATTTTAATAGAAATAATATTTTATAATTTTTTTCCAAATATATTTTGTATGGACTAAAATATTTCTATATGATATATCTAAAATGTCTCTGAGATCAGAACTTAGTAACAATATAAGCTACAACACTTTCAGTTTCAATGAAAAAACTATTATAAAAAGCTTAGCGTCTTATTTATAAAAGATTAAAAATTTCTAATGAAACGTTTTATAACAGATTTCTCAATCTTTATGTCGTTCGAAAATTCTTTAAAACAACAATGCAGATTTTATGCCAATGGTAAAAAAATTATAAAAAGTACTCATACCTTTATTTTTGCAAAAACTTTAAAAGAGCTTTTTTTTTCACATTTCCCATAATCTCAATCTGCCGACTAATCATTACTGGATTATTAAAAATATTAAATGTTAACAAAACACGATTAAAATTATTACATTAATGATGTTAACAGTTATGAATTTGAAAACGTTTACACCTCTCTTCCCTTAGAAGAAATTTATAATAGTATTATCTAAGTTTATGAATTATTTCCATCACTCAGTAACAACAAATTATTTCAATAACAACAAATTTGTATAAGCACCAATTATTCGAATTCTATATGCCATAATTTTCTTTTTGTACAAGAATTAAAATTTACGGAAAACTGAGATCAAAGAGATAAACAATTGCATGCCTAACAATTGCAAATATACTTTCAAGAGTCCACTAGAGTAACTCCTGTGTGAAAACTGTAAGAATAGTAACTAAGAATAGGAAGGGTTAAAAGTACCCTTTATTAACTCTTTAAAATTTACAATGCGTCAACTCGACGCTAACAAACTACGCCTCTGCTTGGATGATAACTGAAATCAAAAGAACTGATCAAAGATTTGAAGACATGTACAAGTCGTTGAACTAAACCACAGGGCTCAGAATAATTCCTATTTTTTTAAACTCCCGTCAAAAACTAGTGGTAGCAATTTAAATACAATTAAGACACCCGAACCAGCAATAACTCTGGGGAGCAGACGCTTAAGCAACAGAGGTGACGGCAATAGTCTTAACTCTCTTTCCTCCTGAGCGTCGGTTTTTAAACCCGTTCTTCAAGGTGGAATTTGCATTACTTCACATGGGCTACCAAACTTAAATATTCTGGAACTGACCATTAGGGGAATGAAGGCTTATCGGAAAGAATAACAAATTAAATAAAATTGGTTATTTAAAATAAAAATAAATCCCTACAACTTGAAAATTTGTAAATAGACACTCTGTCTCTGTTACTAACAAATGGCATTTCTATTCCAGTCCTATTAAACTCCAAATAGATGAAGACTTTTTAATGTTAAATCTTACTTCACACTTTTCCTCTTTGAAACATTTTCTATTCCCCGTTGTTTATCACCCATATTATTCAATGTTCCATTTGACGTGCACTTAAACGATATTAAATACACTTAAAAATTTATTTCCAACGTTAATTAAAATTATTAATTAAATTTTAAATTTCCTTGCCCAATTTCACTTTTAAATTTATTTTTAAAAATTCAATTTATTTATTTATTTATTTAACTAAACGAATTTAATGACAATTTAGTATTAAATTTTACAGTATGTTTTTCAATTTCCAATATTTTCATTTTTCTGTTTTAACTGACAAAAATCTTATACCTGAGCTTAACTCTTGTACTTTATTATCTACATTAACTCCATCTTCCCAGCTGCAGCTCGACTCTTTGTTTGAATAACATTATAAAAAGCTACTCTTGAAGCAGGTGGATTTTTGCTTCATTCAGCTTTAATTCGGCTATTTCAAATTCCATTCAAATTAATTTATTTGAACTGATTAATTCAGTTATTTTATTTTCCCTATTTCAGGCATATTATTTTTTTTTTCTTGCTCCTGTTGAGGCTAGAAGCCTTCCGTATTTACATTGTTTTATTCCCAAATTTGGAAACACATCTGTGTTAATTTTTATTTTTCATTTTTATCTATTTTAAGTAATTTTTTCTAAATTAATTTCGTTTAATCATTCTTAAAGATTTTTAGAATGGGTTTTACAGCACTTTTGATTTGCAAAGTTTTTATAGCACTTTCTTTTCTTTTGTTCAAAATTTAATTTTCTTAGCACGTTACTCTTAATTTACGCAATGATAATTAATCTTTTTATTGTCTAATATCAATATATATATTTAGCACATTGCTTTCAAATTACACAAATTACCTGAATAATCAATTCAGGTTTCTTACTAGAGATTTTTTTATTATCTATTTAAAACTTTGTAATTTTTATTTTGAGCCCTGTTGGTGCAGGTTACATATTGATGATCACTTGTAATAGGTGTATTTAATTATGGCAAAGCACACTAGGGCTATCTTCCTAAAGGGAGTGATGCCTTCGTGGAGGACTTTCTAAGGGAAACTGGCTCGTATACACGTTACACATGGAGAAAACCACGAAAACGCCCATGCAGCCAGCCCGTTCGCGGGATTCGAACCTCGGACCGAACTACCAGTGTTCAGCGACTTTACCGCTCGGCCACTGGTGGGCCAATCACTTGTAATAAAACATTTACATGGTTGCATCTTAAAGCACTTTAATTTTAACTAAATTGTCATAATTGGCTTTTCTTTTAATTTTGTATTAACAGTTTTTATTAACAAGCATCTATTTATAATTTAGAAACATGAGTCTGTTGAAAATTCTCTGGGTGCTCCCTGAAAAAGTTTAAGGAGCTTTCAACTTGTTTTTTTTATTTATTTAAGTAAGTTTTATTTATTTTACTGATTTTTTTTTTTTTTTTTTTGTTGTTGTTGTTCCAGTATGGAATGTTTGGAATGTTTATACGTTTGTTTAAACTCTGATATGTGTATTACCTGTTAGATGGTTGCCCACCTTTCATGACATAATTTTGATTTAAGTATTATCTTTTGATTACATATATATATATAAATATACTAAAGAAATCTGCAATTATACAATCTAAGCTGCAATAACTGGTGGCTATTATTAATAAACTTCTAAATAAGAAAAAGATTAAAATAAATGTATTAGCAATATTCGCTATAAGCAGCAAGCCTTGTAAGAGTAATAAATACTTAATACCTGAAATGGAACATATATATTCATCTTTTAATTTTTCTGTTTTGCACACAAGGAATTTCAAAACTGAATACTTTTAATTAATTATTCACTATGTATTATTCCTTTAGCAAAATGATTTATTTATTGCCCTGCCACCTCACGATAGCATTTTGAAAAAATATTGGGTTTAAATTTTCCATGTAATTAATATGTACTCGTATATACCGGGTGAGCCAAAAGTTAATTAAAACTTTAAAAAATCACACAAAAGGAAGAAAGTGAGGTTTTCGAGAAAGGGCTCACAAGAAAGTCGGATTGTTTTAACATAAAAAAAAATCAAATATCACTGGTTGCGCTGGCAACCCGAAACACAATGAACAGGACAGCAATACGCTACATTCACTTATTCTTTCAATAACAATTGTTCAACATGAACTCCAGAACATTTTACTTCACAACTAAGACAATTCATAACTCATGTTACAGCTGAAAGCAACATGACGGAATAAATTGCGTAAATCTTACGACAGATAGAATCATTGAGATCAGCCGATGCTGAAGGGAAAGGAAGGTACACAAGTGACTTCAAGTAGCCGCACAACCAGAAGTTGACTGGAGTGTGGTCAGGTGATCGTGGATGCCATGCGATCTTGCTACTGATCACTCTGTCTTCACCAAAGTTAATTAACAAGAATCATTTTACTGTACTGGTGTTATGTAGAGAAATTATCTGATAGCGTTGTAAAGACTACGTGAATGATTTTATGATTTATGGAAATCTTAATTTTTATTTGATTATGAATTATTTATTTTAAGGCTTTAATTTTGGGGAAAAACAGATGCTTCTGGGAATATTATTTAGTTTAAAAGAGTATTATTTATTTTTCTCTATTTGCAAATCTTGTACAAACTTTTATTCATTGTGAAAGAAGCAGGGAAAGGGAGGCAATTTTTGCCAAGTCATGATTTCGCGCGCTTTGTCCTTTAGAATGTTCGAGAAAGAATTTTCATTGTTAGTTGACCTTAAGAGAGGAAAGTACGTGACAGAAAGGTCAAAGGTTGCTACTTGTCTTTCAATGTAAGTCATTCAGGTTTTTGGCGATTGAGGGTCCGGTTGATGGCTAAGTGAAGAAAGGCGCGCATGCGCGATCACCCTTATTTCCGCATTCAGGGGTTGAAAACGCAAATTTTGCCAAGATTAAGGGGGCGATAAGTGAAGCCATAGTGGGAGCCCGCGTTTGTGAAGGAGATGAAGGAAATTCGAGTTGGATTCAATTTTTGACTCACTCTCTGACTGACTCGCTGATTTTCGGGCTTGCTGGACAAAATGTAATTACGAAGAGAGATGTTTTCCGGCGGGGAGCGGCAAATATGCTCCCCGGCCGCGTTTGGTTAAGAGGCGAGACGCATTCACCCTTTGACTCGCGCACTTACTGGTTGGCTGGACTTGTGGATGTTACTCTTGAAAACAGGTTGAAGAAGCGAGAGAGAAGATGTAATTACGAAGAAAAAGGTTTTCCCGGCGGGGAGCGGCAAATATGCTCCCCGGCCGCGTTTTGGTTAAGAGGACTCTCTTACTGACTCACTGCTTGGATTCGCTGACTTTCGGGCTTGCTGGACTTGTGGACGTTGCTCTTGAAAACTGGCTTGAAGGAAATTCGAGTTGGATTCTCTCTCTTACTGACTGGCGGGTGGAACTTACTTGGGACGTTACTCGTGAAGCTTGCTCTTGGGATGAGTTAGAACAGGCGAGCCGTAATTGCCTAGAAAAAACGTTTCTGACCTGAAGCTGAAAACCCTCTTCCTTGCGGCGTGCTGGTAAAGAGGCGAAATTTGAACGAGTTACCTGCGTGTTGACATAGGACTTTCAGGACCAAGCGGATAGCCGTCCTGGGCAGCAGTGCTCCTGTTTCTGTTCTACAGTGGTGAAGTGGAGTCTACATTTTTAGAACCAGTGTCAAGATGAGCCCGGCCGACATCAACGCTTGATAAGATAAGAGTCCTCCACTTCAAGATGTCCCCTCAAGATAAGTTTTATTTTTTTGGTGTGTTTGAACTTTAAGCAAGTTTTTCAAAAACGTCCTTAGCAGTAAAAACAACGTCGAATCTAAAATTTAACTCTCAGGCCATAAATTGTTTCCCTTTCCTTTCTTTTAAATTACCAGACAAACTTTAAGTTTTTTTTATGAATTTAAATGAAAAGACTCTCAGATGAGGTTAAGATTTTTCATATTGTGATGTAATTGAATAAACTGATATTTAATCTGGAACCTCTTACAGTATGTTTTCTTTATATATTTAATATGAACTTTTCCTTTATATCTTGTATATGTTTTATGTTTTCGATCCTCTCACGGCGCGGTCCCGGGATGCATTTTTTTTTCACAACGCAAAAATGCTGTACACGTTCACTATACGATCACTAAAATTTTGATAGTTGGCAAATTCTTAAGAGTTTGGTTTTCCTCCCTAAGAGGAAGTAGAAACCTTTTCACGGCAAGTAGTTTCATATTTAACATTTAACATATAGGAGTTTTAGATATAACATTGGTGGCGTGAAGTAAGATTCATAACATTATTTCCCGGCGTGAACTTAAGCAATTTAACACTGGCAGAGTGTGCCGGTGCGCCATCCTGAATAAAGCTTATTACAGGTAACACATTTTTTTCATTTAATGCGGGCGCGACTTGAGATAACGCTCAGCGATTACTCTGCACGTTCTTTTCCAGGAAGTTATTGGACACGGTTCTTCGAAGAAGAATGGTCCGACAGTGAAAGATGACGTGACGCCACACTAGTCTGTCAACTTGGATGGATGCTGTGACTTCGTCGCCTACTTGCGAGGATTCGACGTCGCCCATATACCAGTGTTCTGCATGTTGACAAGTGCGCGCCATCCATCCAGAGAACGTTGAATAACCACTGAGGGTCTCTATCAATTCTTGCCCACTCGGCAAATGGATCATACATGTGTCTCCCGGTGATTCATGCAGTGATTGCAATTAATAGATACAGTATCCCGTGGAGGATACGTCGAATTCATGAGTGAGGTATATCCAATATTATTTCAGGTCTGCGAGCATTACTACTCCCGGTGGACGATTCCGTCACTATATCATTCATAGTGTGTTCCACCGCAGTAATTCGGCCCTTCGCCAACGAGGGTCTTCCACTTCGTGGCCGATCCTAGAAAGAGTCAGTTTCTTCGAACCGCTTGACAAGCTTCAGTATTCAAGAACTCGGTACAGGGCCATTCTTCATCTTCAATCCATAATTTCGCAACAGTTGCTGGCTCTCCATTAAAATAGAACAACTTCACCAACAACACTCGCTCGGGTAATGATAACATTCTGAAAGCGAATGAGAAATCCTCGTGTATTACGGTCTTTGACTGCAAGATTAATTTGTATAATTTTACTGAATCTATTGCATGTCAGCGCCCTCTACTGGTGACATTTTAACTAAACAGTTTTTGCTGCTAAAATGAATCCTACTTCCTTGTGTTGTGAGTCCTTTCTTTATAAGTTCTTCCTTTTCTGTAAATTTTTAAAGCTTTAACGAACGTTTGGCTCACCTTGTATATACATATATTTCTAAAATAGATTTGCAATTCTTTGTCAAAATATAATACAAATGTATTTCATTAATAGGTGGTAATCTACACAAATAAAAAACAAAATCTAAGTTTTATTTATTTTGAATTTTTCACAATTAGACTTTTTAAAGTATTACAGGATTTTTGCTTTGAAGTTAGAAGAAGGGGATGCTTTATGTACATTTTGAATGATGTGTGTATAAACTTAGATGGGTTTGCTGTTAAATTGGATAATTTTAAAACTGAAACTTTCAATTTAGTTTTTCCTTCAGGTTTTCTTTTTGACACAACTGTGCATGGAAATAACATTAACATGTGAAATATATTTTTAAATTTGTTTAAATTAAAAATTAGTTAATTATCTCATTTTGTCACTAGACATGACAACAGAAATTGTTATTAAATCAAATAACAGAAGCATTCGAAGTTCTACGTACAGTTTTTGTAATATGGTATCTCAAGTATTATGCTAAATATTTAGAGCAAAATTGTTTAAAAATTACATCAGCAAATTAAAAAAAGTTAATTATTTTAATTAATTAAAATTTTTATTTAAAAAAGCAGTTTAAAAATATATTTTTTAATTTTATAAGAAGAGATGAAAGTACACTGAATCCCTTTAAATACCTTTTCAATAAATTTCATTGGAGAATATGAAATGTTGGACCTTTTAATGATATCTTACAATATTACCTAAGTAGGTTCCACCAACACAACCTAATTTTACAAACTTTTCATCCTAGATATTTGCGCCTCATATAAATATGTATATGCTTCCTGTTACTAGAAAACTGATTTATAAGAAATACATGAAAAGAAAACCAATTGTACGAAATTTAAATCACCCTGGTGCATGCAAAATCAATTACCAGATTATCTTCACTGCGAGAAGTCACTATAATAAGCATTGTAAATAGAAGGAAAATACAGGCAAATAAAAAAAATTTTCAAAAAAAAAAAAAAAAAAAAAAAAAAAATCCTTTCAGAAATGTAAAAATAGATAATTTGCAGAGATGAAGTTGCTAATTGGAAATTAATTAGGGTGAAAAATGTAGGAGTTAATTTATTCCACTCTTTCTCTAAAGGTTTACAGTTCATCATATAATTGTGCGCATCAGTGACAGGACATGATTGGCATTGGATGCATTACGCGATTAAATTAAATTAAACTTTGATGTCCAAAGCAAATATGATGTCTACGATTACATCTACATTTAGAGACTACACGAAACTGTGCTTTCCGGTGCACTCAAGGATCGCCTATTAGATTAAACGTGCAAATGCATTCAGATGAAAGCAACATGTTTGAGGCAATCTAAATTGTAAATTGGTATGTATAGTGGTAATCCTGGTAAGAAAATAAATATATAAGTAAATATGATGCTTTTCTAAATGGAAAACATTTCCTATGTTTTAAATTATGAAAGGATAATCTAAGAGATTATCTGAAGAACACATATAAATCTTTCTCTCGAACGCCTAAGGCTGTCGGTTAAAAATATAACAGTTAAAAACGTTTAAAACATTATTCTTTCATAAAGATAACTGGCGTTGAAAAAATTGTCAAAATAATTTCACTTAGACCTAATCTAACCTAACCTAACCAGTATAACAATTTAATTAAATGAAATAAGCTTTTCAGGTTATCACAATATATTGGTAAACGGGAATGTTTTGAAAACTAAATGCAATTAAAGCTTTTATAGTAGCAGTAAGCAATGAAAACTTCTTTTAGTTTAAATCAGAATTTTCGAATTTCTGCAAAGAGAAAATTTAAATATAAATTTCTATATTCATATTTCCCTAACTTAGTATGGTTTAAATATTCGCATAGGAAAGCTCAAATAGCATAATAACTTTAGCATGATCTTCCAATATTTTCATAATTTAGATCTGTAAAGTATTCAAGATTTATTTGACAAATTCATCAGGAAAAACAATTTTTCCATTGACATTCTTCTCCACTGCCTGCATCAAACTTAAATCTTTATATTTTTATTAAAAAGTAGCATGTGGGCAGAATTAACTCAGCTTAAACGTCAAAGTAATTTCCTTCTCTTATTCAAAATACGGCCAGATGTCTGCAACCAAAATACAGAGTCGTATAATGTTTTGAAACAATCTTCTGTTAAACGAAAATTGAATTACAGAACGACAGAAAATTGAATTAAACACAGTGCTCGTAATGAAATCAGTTTTCATGGTTATGCAATAAACGTTTGAACTTCGTATATAACCAAGCTATAAATGCTTATTATACAAGTTTTATGAAGCTATTTTTTCTGTTTTTACTTAGTATAAAGAGTATTTTTAAGGTCGTGAAAATGGTTAACTTTTAATATCAAGCGAGTTTAAAGAGGGAAAAAATGAGACAGTCCTGTACCTCTCGTTATAGTTCCCATATCGAAGATATTCAACTGCCATTTGTTGTGCCTCAAAGGCGCGATTTTATATGTACCGTTTATTACATTGCATTCTGAAATTTACAACATTATTGTAAGTTTAAGGGATTGCATTTTCAAACCATTATTTAAATGTAACATTTGTCAGCATATAAATTGTAGTAGCTTTATTAATTTCTAATAAATTATTTCCTCACTTCAATGTTAATTCGCATGTTTTAATTCCTTAGTTTAGAAACTTAGCAAAATCTTCTCGAATTAAGTTTATGCATTGAGCATTATCATGAATTTGCAAAACTAGATGTAACTAAGACTTACCTACAAAAATGTGTATCTTTTTTAGTGTTTATAAAGGTAAAGGCCCTTTCAGGGACACCATTGGGAGCAAGAGGAATTTCAATTAATAATTACTTATCGATTGATTTATGAATTTACGTTAAGGATTTCCTCTTTACGACTTAAATGCATGTGGAAACAGTTCCAAAAAGCTTTCCTTAAATTTAGATCAGTTAAATCTAGCCACTTGAGAAAGAACTTGGCTGAATCAGACTTATAATCATTATTTGCTTATCAGTTATTAGTATCTTTGATTAATTTGATTTATTTATGAAAGTTAATTTAATTTAAATTATTTTTTGAAATCTATTTCCTATTATTCAATTGCTAAGGTTTCTTAATGACAGGTATATAAATTTCTATTATATATTGCTTTTAATTGTTTTCTGAATCTAGACAAAATTAAGGATTCTGTTTTTAGAAATTTCACAAAAACTTTAATAGAAATGTCTTTATAAGAAATGCTGAGTCAATTTATAGTGAAACAGGAGCTCTATTATTTTACTGCATAGAAGATTTCATCATATTTTTCACAATGTATTCTGCAACAACTAATTATATAGCAGGTTTGTTTTGGAATAGAGTTCTCGAGAATATTTCAGCGGAAGTAAAAAATCAAGTGAAGATCCGTAAAGACAGCGTTGAAGGGCAAGTTTATTAATTATACCAGTAAAGAGGCAATTTCATGAACTTAGGCTACACGAAACTATTATTCGGGCCACTGAAAACTTCCAGTTAACCAATTACATGATTCTAGAAATTTACCTAATTAATATGAACACGAGCTGGCCTGATACATTCTTTATAAAACTGAGATAAGAAATAAAAAAATAAAACTACATTGAAATTAAAGTATTTGTTATTAAGATTACATTATTAAACATTATGAGATTTAACTAATATGCAGAAAGCTTCGTTAACATAGAAAATATCCTGTTTGAAATATGATCCAATTTTATGCAATGTATTATTATCGAAAATTTGAAGCTGACAGATTTCATAATTTCAATTTTCTTAGAAGAATATGCAAATCGTAGTTGGCACTGATTGTGATTTTTATTCTTGAAAAGGTTTATCAAACATTAAAGAGATAACATTCATTCAAAATGTATTCAAATTCGAGAGCATAAACATCTGCTTTACGATTTGATTTTATTTAAGTCTTCTACAATGGTTTTGCTTTGCTTTAAATACATAAGATGCTGAAAGTAATGACAAAGTAACTCATCTGCTTTGTTGCGAGTGATCAATACTGTATCAATACAACGTAATTACGTTTCAAAAGGCCTAGCTCGCAGATCTCATCAGTTGAGGACTTTTAAATTCTCGAAAGTACAGAGTCTCAAAGCTTGAGTTCTTATTTTTCAGATTTATCAAGTCCTTCATCAAATGTTCACCTTTCGCAAAAATCCCTCCGCAGAGAGGAAACTCATTTAATCGATGAGACCCCCCCTTTTCAAAATGGTCGCCGTGGGTAGCTGAGTGTAAATAATCAGCTGAGGGGGAGGATAGAATAGAAAAACCAAAGAAAAAAGGCAGCAGAGAATAGCTGCCAATAACTGCGTGCTTATGTCACGAACAAGACGTAAAGAGCTAGTGATTGAGAGGGATAAAAAATATTTTTTGCCCTCTATTTGTTGTTTTCAGCTAGTTCTTTCTTTTCAAAAAGCTTGTTGCCTTTGTTACGAAAGAAATTTCCATCAAGCAGTTACCCAGTGCTAAGCACTACTTCATAAAAGCGTTCAAAAGACGTACAGCTACTTCGCATGTAGGCTATTATACTTTATATGTTTTTTCGAGTACTATTTTTTATACAATAAGAATTTCTAAAGAATGCGGTTTTTTTCCACTTCAAGTGCTTTTCTTGTTAATTAGAAACAATTTTGGTGACACCGCTGAGTAAATTATTGAAAATATAAGCCGTAATCTGTTATGTCGTGGATGATGTAGTGTTTCATTAGAAAAAGTTAATCAATGTTTAAGAGTAATTTGTTTATCTTGTGAAAACTTCTCTCCCTTTGTAGGTTAATGAATTCTTTTTCATCATATAATGCAACACCCATAAAAAAAAGAATATTCAATGTTTTTTTTTACCCTTTCATTTGCATATAGTTTTAGATATATAAGAAACTCAGTATAAAGAGGGAAAAATGAGACTGTTTTTCCAACTGTTCAAGTCAATAAATATCAAGCAAAAATTACGCCATTCAGCAAAAATTTAGTATGTGTATCTGATCTTCTATAAATTGTTAATCAAAAGACTCATTATTATGCTCTTTGAAACCATTTTTTTTATTGTAACCTTGAAATAAATGAAAATAATCATAGTATTAACATAAAGGCAAATTCAAGAAAGAAACACTTTCATATCATACTACTGCATATACGTGGCTTCAAATACTTACCATAAATTAATAAGAAAAGAGACTAAATAGGGCAAACAGATTTTCTTATCCGGTGCAGGCTTCGTGAGTCCGAATTTCAACTGCCGGGTGCCTGCTAAATTTCTAATATTTTGACGCTTTTAAATTCTAATGCCTAAGGTGCTTCTCAAAAAAATTAAATGTTTATCTTCTCTAAATTTTCCTGTCCGGTGCTCTGATACTGACGCTAAGTATAAAAAGTTGTACATAGAATTACAACTAGGAGTTGCATTTGAAACAAATATCAAATGTATTAATGCATTGAGAAAAATGTAAAGATATTTTCTCCAATTTTGAGCAAAACATGCATGTTTTCCACGCGAATTTTCAGCTGCAGTGGAATTTTCCGAAGGAAGATGAGTAGTAAATTAAAGGATAAAAATTAAGTCACCAGGCTCCTTCTATAATGTGTAAACTTTAAAACCTCGGACAAATGCTCTTTAATTGATATTTAATCACATGATCAAAAGCAACGAACGTTGAAAACAATAAGAACAACTGCATTATGTTAAAAAGCAAAGGAAGAAGAATGTAAAAATCGGTTATGAGGTATTAAAAGGAAAGAATACGCTGTCATATGCGGACAAAAAAGAAACAAGCAGTTTTACCCAAACTTTGAACGCCCTTTTGTTCAAAGTTTGGGTAAGTATAAACATCAGAGGAAAAGTGGTGATTTTGCAAAAGCAATGTTAGACAAACAAGTTCTACAAATGTGGACT
The DNA here is from genome assembly GCF_044657685.1 of Stegodyphus dumicola. NCBI lineage: Eukaryota > Metazoa > Arthropoda > Arachnida > Araneae > Eresidae > Stegodyphus > Stegodyphus dumicola. The sequence goes on from NC_140780.1 coordinate 138,657,610, forward strand.
AGTTGAAAATATTCTACGGTAGGAATGTTATTCTTCTGTTGAGAGAAAACTTAAGATAGGTAAACGTACTGCCTGGACGGCAAACAAAAGTGATAGATAGTGCTACGGAGAAGGTTTGGTAAAAACGTTGAGGAAAAGGGATGGACCAGAAAGTCACAATATATAAGGTGCGCAACAAGGGTTTAGTGAACAAGTTTCCAGAGACATAAAGGCGGAGGCAAATAGATAAAGAAAATTAGGGTAGAGATTGAAAATAATATCAGGGAAATTGAAGTAGTAAAACAGTGGCAAACAGGCATTTTATGCGAATATTACAAAAGAAAAGCAGATTTGAGACTTCATGTAAGCAATAATTATGAAAGAAAAACGCAACAAAACCGCAAGAATCAGAAGAAATGCAACAGCAGAGTAGGAAATGATCTACAGCCTGGCAAAAAGAAGCAAGAGGAAAGCTTAGAAACATCCAAACGGTTCTCAGCAGATCCGGCAACAACTAGAAGCAAAGTATTCGCAGCCGCTGGGAATTAATGGACGTTAACAGATCGCCAGGATTTTACAACAGAAAGGCTGAACTAAAAACTGCAAGAATGTCCATAGCTCGGCCGTCGACGAATCTACGAGTACATCATCAATTCAGCACTGCCACCAACGAGAGGAGTAAAACTGCGCAAGAAGAAAAGCAGGTTGCAGGGACAAAACTACAACGCTTGCGGGAGCAAGGATGGGAAACGACACCAGACCAAGTACCATGATAGCAGGGGTCTACAAGCAACATAGTTCCTCAACCAGTGAAAACAATGAATATAGCAGTGCAACCCCGCGAAGAACAACGGACAAGGGAAAAGGCTAAGTTGATTTTCTCGTACTAATCTTATACTGAAATGTTATTTCAAGATTAAGGCGATGTAACGCACGCGTCTTTTGGAATTTTCTAAGGAAGTACAAATGAATTGAAATAACTGTAATATAGTGTTAAAGGTAGACTGTAATTCTGGAAAGATTTCTAAAATAATTGTTTTAAAATTGTGATGTACGCATGAAATTGTTTCAATGTTAATTCTGTAAAGTCTGCAAAGTTCATTGTTGGAAACTGTAATGTATGTTGAAATGTAAAATGTCGTTTTCTTATTTTGAGTTTCTGTAAATAGGAAATTGAATAAGGAAACTAAATATTCCCCTAAAAACACATATAAGTAGAATATGAATGTTCTTAGACGCTAGGGTAGATTTTATAGTGTTAAGGTGCTGTGAAGAGCATGCAAATTGTACTAACACGCTAGCATAATTAACTAGTGAGAGCTGTACCTGGAAAGATAACGTGGACATTCATGATATCAGTAGAAATGGTAACTGTTATAGACAAAGATTCGGGTAATCAAGATAAAATATATCTTGCTAAATTCTTAGAATTTGTGGTTCTGTTTATTAATAATGATACCATACTTACACATCTGCATATTAATTCGATGTTTGAAAAGCTTAAGTAAACTGATATGAAGACGTTAGTTAAAGCAAGTTATTGAAATTGATGTAAAGTTATTTTTAAAATCATCTGGATTGTTAGCTCTAACAATGGTTAGAATTTTGGATCATAATCCTTAAAGCACAGGATTACGTTACTAATAGATTATTAAACTTCACTGCAAATTGGAAAATTATGCAATTTCAGGGAGTTTAGCGAATTTAATTAGTGGAATAGAAAAGGAATGTTTGGTACAAATTAAGGATTTGTACTTCTAAGTTAAAAATGACTAAAATAAGGAAAGGCATAAAGGCTGCATTAGAAGACTTAAGACACATTAATGAATTCATTATAAATACTGTTACAGCTTCGTTTCATTACATGAAGATTACATCTTAGGATTCGTTTATGCATTTTCGGTTATTATAAAATTCTATTGTACCTGTAAATTTACTACATGTAATGGTTTTTTAATAACACCTTTTATTGCATATGATATATTAGGTAGTCCATATAATTTTATAAAACAAAAAAGTTAATTATGACTTGCATCAGGCAAACAGACTGTTATCAACATACTGACAGTTTTTTTTTATTATTTTTTTATTATTTTTTTTTTTATTTTTCTGGTGATTTCTTTTAAACAGAAAATAAGCACAATGTTTGGGAAGTTTGGAAGGAGCAGATCTTGAGGTTAACCGATGTACAGAATTTAAAAACAGGGTGATTAAAATGGATATAAAGTATATTCACAAATGACAAAGAAATAAGTTTAACTGAGTATGGATATGCGAATCTCAAGCAAGTAAAACTTTTGTCGGAGGATAAATATTTGGAGTAAGGAAAACTCGGTTGCACTTTATTTTAGCACTTGTAGCTTAACTTCCAATTCACGTGATTGCATAAAATTCCTGTGCTTAACGATCCTTTCGTTTTTGTATTGAAATAAGTATTTGTTCCACAGAAAGATAGTACAAACTAAGATTTGTTGCAATACAATATAAAATTCGTGATTTAATCCTATTATCCGGTGCACACGGGATTTGGCTACTTTTGGCAATTTTATGACGGGACATATACGATGAGTAGTTAACGGGTCATTCAAAGAAAATATACAGTTAAACATAGTATATACTATGTATATAGTATATATACTATGTGTGTATATACATATACTATGTGTGTATAGTATATATATATATATATATATATAGACTTTTTTGGTTTAATCCGAGGTTCGAATCCCGCGAACGGGCTGGCTGCATGGGTGTTTTCGTGGTTTTCCCCATGTGTAACGTGTATACGAGCCAGTTTCTCTTAGAAAGTCCTCCACGAAAGGCATCCCTCCTCTTAGGCAGATAGCCCTAGTGTGCTTTGCCATAATTAAATACACCACACCATTTGGTTTAATCCTAGTATCCGGTGCACACGGGATTTGGCTACTTTATGATGAGCAATAAAAACGGGACATATACGATGAGCAGTAAACGGGTCATTCAAAGAATATATTTATAGTTATATACAGTATATATTATGTATATACCCACATAGTATATAGTGTATAGTATATAGACGTTCTTTGGATCATTTTTGGTGTTGGCGATAATTTTCAAAATCGCGCCAAGGCTGCATCGTATACTAGGATTTTACCAAATTCATGAAAAAAAAATAATTTTAAAAAAGGCAAACTTCAAAATTAGATTAATTACAGAAAAATACTTAATGCATTTGATGCGAATTGCAGAGAAGGTTTATGCACTTATTATTTATTACAGAGAAAAGGTTTTGTACTTTGATAAAACCAGGCATTGGTCACATTTCTATTAAAGTCAAAATTATTTTTGTGTATTAATAAAAATGAATTACAATTCTTTAACAAATAAAGTTTCTAAAAATTAATTGCCAAAATTTATTTCTCGCGCAATTTACGTTAATACCTATTACTGTTTATGTTTTAGTTGAATATCGCATAACATGCAAGGTGTATCTACTTGACAAAGGAATGCTTTATTAGCTGCCTTCATGAGGGAAACTGGCTCGTATTGATGTTACTTTTGGCGCAGAACTTGCAAACTCTCTCGTAAGCAGTTTGTTAGCCGACATTCGATTCCAAATCGAGCTATCAGTGCTTAAAAAGAATTCTGACTGGTACTTCTTATCGATTAATTTGTGTATTAGGGCATTTATTTCCATTTCCACAATATATTAAGTGAAACATCCTTGTTTACTTATTGATATGAGTTTTGCTTATGGATTTAAGTATATTTGCTAGTACAGCTGTCAATAAATACCTTATTTACATAATTCACCTTCTACGTTCAAACTGCTATTATAAAGCCGTTTTGATGTGAATGAGGTGTTGATTTCGCATTTGGATAAGCTTGTTTTCGTCTTCTACGTACTCTGATTGAAGATATAATAAAAATGGCAAAATAAAGTGATTCGCGTGTATACCCGGCCACTAGTTTAATAACGAACTGTACATTAACTATTGTGAATATATTTGAGAATATTTTTATTAAGTTCTCTCACACAAATGAAATATATAATTATTACTCCACGTATTTTTTTTCCCCATGATGCATCCTACTGCACACTTTTTGAATGAATAGAGCTGTCTTAGTCTGTCTGAAAGAAAAGTATAAGCGAGTTTAGATGGATTTTTTTTCCATTAGTTTTTGTCAAATAGTTTCTTTTGCTTACATGTGCTCATGATGTTTTTCTAATATCTAATAAAGCCATGTCAGTTTAAAAAATTGTTGTTAGTCTTCGGAGCATAATATTTTGCTTTCTTAATTTGCTTGGATAATGTAAAATATATATATCTGAAAAATCACTCTGATATTTTCTAAAGTTAATTTTAAATCGTGATATATTTACAGTAATGTAATGCATTTATGAATGACTGAGGAATTAAAGCACTAATTTTGTTTCGGTTTCGACGCTTAGACAGATAATTTCTATCTGAGTGCAAGCGATTTTTCCGCAAAACTTTTTTGTTCAATGAGGTACTATTTTATCTAGTTTAGTTACTTTTACGCAACGTTAAACATATTATTTGGTTGCTATAATTCCAAATTTATAATTCTAGAAAATCAAAATAATAATTTCATTAAAGTTCTATTTTATTAATTTCTTACGTATTTGTTCTAAGTTATTCAGGCATAGTTCTTATAACTTTTCTAACTGCACTTTTACTTCAAACGTATGCCTTTAAATAGTTCTTTAATAAAAATACGCTCGTTTTCTATTACTGCAGCCAGTATGTTACCATTTCATCATATAATTGTATATATTAAATTTAAGCTCTTAGAAATTCAGTTAGTTTTCGGATTTGTAATAATGGCTTAATGGCCAAAACATTTTATTGAAATATGAATCTCTTGTCTTATTTTTTTGTTCTTGCAATGAGATTGATTTTCTATTTATTAATTTAGTTATATTTCTTAATTTAAACGGAGTTCAAATTTCTCCTCTTTTAGATTTGTTGCATTCAATAATTCTTACCGTTCTTTCGAAAATTCTCTTTAATATTTGAAAGGAATTGTTAAAATGGGAAATTCCCTTTAATTTTAATAGTGTTTCAACTTTACTTCTGAATGAGTGACAACTTTTTCATTTCTAAAATTGTGAACATGAAATTGTGGAAACACATTTTTATGCATATACGTATGTTTATATGCTACATACACAATATACTTACATGCAGAGAGGGATTTATCATACCTAACTTTAGAAAATCCATTACCTTAACAGTAGCCCACCAGCGGCCGAGCGGTAATGTCGCTTAACACTGGTAGTTCGGTCCGAGGTTCGAATCCCGCGAACGGGCTAGCTGCATGGGCGTTTTCGGGGGTTTCCCCATGTGTAACGTGTATACGAGTCAGTTTCCCATTAGAAAGTCCTCCACGAAGGCATCCCTCCTCTTAGGCAGATAGCCCTCGAGGCTTTGCAATAATCACACACACACACTATTACCTTAACATAAAGAGTACGCTTACTATATTTTTTTAATTAGGTAAAGATATAGTTGCTGTGGCAACATTTTCTCACACGATTTAGACACTGTAAATTAGTATCTGTGTGCATGTGTGTATAAATCAGTCCATTTAAATAGCTACGGTGTATTATAATGCACCAGTCATAGACGAAAGTGTATTGTAGGTATATACGTAAGTGTATTCCATACATACATACATGCATGCACGTGAACAGATACTTACATAAATACATAGACAGGGTATCTACAGTTTGTTTTAAAAAGATTGCACGACGAAATATCTCTTAAGCTGCACAACGATATATTCCTTGTTGCTTTTATAGGTTTTTCTATTTCAGTATTAGGCATCGTTTTATTATATGCAAACTGTCATATGAATTATTTGACATCCAGGAATACTTTAGTACACAAAACAAATTGCAGAAAACATGAAAAAGTATTTTCTCTACAATATATACTTTTACCTATCACATTTCATGTTCAGTATCTATCTAAACAAGGATTTTCCATTGATAATATTGTTTTTATCTTGACGAATCTGTTCAGATAAGTGTGATATAAATTTTTAATCTATAAAGATTAGATTTCGCCATTTTGAGATATATTTTATTAAAGGAAGCAAATATTATTCAAAAAGACAAATGTTATAATTTATAACCTTTCGCTTGGAATTAATTTTAAGAGTGTAGATAAAGCAATAATTGTTTTCGGTACCTTTCCGTTTCACCGGCGTAAATCTCGCCAAGCAGACTTTATTGGCGACAACATACAGTATACACATAAAAAATGTTAATAAATGTTAGTTCTAAGAATTTTTTATTTTGAAGCCATAAACATTTGAATATCGTTTAAAATTTTGTAAAAAGCCAATAAATTTCTAAAAAGACATTAATTTAAGAATTTATTATGCTTTCATGGTTCAACAAGCTGATTCTCCGGTTCGTATCACGTGACTCCATCTCACATAAACTACGCTACAAAAATCTAATTCTCTCAGTAATTATCTATATTAATTCCAAGTTAAATTTTAATTTGGAATAAAAGTTTAAATGCAAGAATTATTTCAATTCATACGAATAGCTTTTTCAGAAATTATGTAAAACCACAGTGCTTTACTTCGCTAGTGTATTCTCATTAGAATTGATGAACTGACTTTACTTTTCCTATATTTTCGTCTTCGGGTGAGCGGTGTGATTGCATTCTAATTGACGTATTTACCGCGAATGGCCTTAGGGCATAAAATTGTAGTATCTGATAAAAATGCTATGTAATTGTATGCCAGTATTGAAAGGAACAATCAATCTGATAAGAAAGGGTTGCGACTTGTTTTGAAAATGAGGCGTAAAAGGTTACTAGCGAGGATATTCCGTTTTGCATCAGTTGTACCATTATTGGCGACTTGGTTGCGCCGGCAAAACGGAAAAGTACCTTTTATTCTTAATATGCAATTTTCATTTGCCTAGTTAATAATTTTTCTACACTGACTTGTATTACATAAGAGAAGCTGTATCGTCAAGATATATTCCCAGTACTGCCAAAATGGGAATTTGAGTCACCTCAAATTGTTGCTGCAAACATTTTGTAGGGTCTTAACTTGTGTAATTCTAACTTAAAAATCCTTCGGACAATATTAGACTGACGAGAAAGTTACCGCTCCGTCTTTAAAAGTAATAAGAAGGATTTAAATAAACATTTTTATTAAAGCCTTAACAGGGGCACAACTTGTGTACACAATCAAACTCCATCACTTCTGGGATCCGAATCAAATCATCGGTTATATTTAGGTTGAAGTATATAGTGGATTTAACCATAGATAATGTAGGTATGTTCTTACTGCACAAAGAGTATCAAATGACAAGTGTAGGTAGAAGCTAAGCTAGCACCTATGCAGTACCACAGAAGATTGAGGTATTGCTGAACCCAGCTAACTGTTCAGCTTCCGCCCCAAAGGGACGATCCGAGGGTCTCCCATTCTTTTTCCCTAACGCAACCTCTCAAGAGGACTTTCGGCTCGCCGTGTATTTTGAGCGCCTCCTTGCCGCCTATTTATTGAAGACACTATACGTTCAGAAACATGTATGCCTTCTCCGGGATTCGAACTAATGTCGGTTGTTACTGCAGTCAACGTCACTAACCCCTATCCTGGCTGGGCGGCCTGGTCACCGCATGATTTACTATCCTCCAATCACTCTGTCATGAGCTTCCAGGGGGGCGCTCTCATCATCGTCTCCGGAAAACATGCTTGCATAAACTGCTTCTCATGGGGCTAGGAACATATCTAAAGTTTTCGGAAAGAAACTTATTATGTAATTCGTTTAATTCTGGATTCTTTAGGAAAATCAAGTTTTCATATTCATTAAACGTTTTGCAAAGAATATAGTTACAGCATATTTATAAAAAATAGAAATTAGCTAAGCCTAATAACTACAGTTTGCCTAGTGGATTTACTGAGGCTATTTCCATGAATCATTACTTTTGATTTTAGGGGCACATTTGTAACTGTGGTTAATGAGGATTTGCAAAGCAAAATAAGTACTGCATACAGAAAATAGCATTTGACATGGTAACATTACATACTCTGATACTTTGGATCCACGACTGCGTATATATCAAATCCAAGTCTCTGGATATGCATCATTATTTTTCTGATTTTTGCTAAAAGGTGTTTATTCGCTAGTGTATATTTTTTAAAAAGGTATTATAACGAATTTCATATTAAGCAAGTAGTTATGTTTTGCTTTTGAAGGGATTAAAACATTTTGTTGTGGACATAAGCTAGGATTTTAAATTTTCTTTTTTTTACCAATTTTGTATAATGGAAAAGTTTGCAGACTTACTTCATTTAGCTAGTACTACAACCTGAAAAGAATGATGTCCAACTTAAGAAACACCCTGTATATCTAACACAAGATTATAATAAGATTTTACACTAGAAATAAATTTGGAATTACTATGTGTTGTGCATTTTTGTCCACAAATGACTGCTACTAAACATGGTCGAATCTAAAAATAAAAGTTGGCGTCGATTATTTGAAATTCAGCTTCATTTCAGCATTATCGGACAAATGCTTACACATGTGCCTTTTATGCAATGACTCTTTGAAACCATTTAAGCTGCAAAGGATTTGAGAGGGTGTCACTCTGATTGATCAGGTACAGATTTGAAATACTTTCAAACAGTAAAAGAAAAATTCAGATAACTTTTTGCCTGAGATAAATTTCACGTTTGTATGATGGTATTTACCCATATTTTGCTTTCGCAAGTGTTTTGGAACGCTATAGAGGAAACGTTAACCTCGGTTTCACTCTGTTTCGGAACGCTTAATTATAAATATTACACTTCTTGACTGGGGTCGATGATAAACAGAAAATGTTTGGGAACCACTTGTATAGATCCTGAAGTCTGGATAAGCTATGTTAGGTTACTTGAATATGGCAAAGTACACGAGGCTGATTTATCTAAAGAAAAGGAGGCCTCCGTAGAAGACTTTCTAAGGGAAACTGGCTCCTATTCACTTTACATTCGGGAAGAACCATTAAGACCTACTACGCAGTCAGCTCGTTCACCTAGGATATAACCTAGGGATCGACTAACCAGCATTCGATCACTCGACTCTGGCGAGGCAAGTGAAAGTTGAAACTTTACTACCTGCATATTGTTTCGACACTAACTCAACTTCTAAAATTTGTCTAACACAATGATATAATATTTGTGAAGTTCTTTCTAATACTGAGAACTTTGTTAACATGACTTATGTTTATAGACTACAGTTACACCATAAAAATTGTTTTTATACAATTTGATAGCTTATTCAGAATGAATAATAAAATTATAGAATTAAAAATGAAAATTACTGTTATGCTTTATAGGTACTCAGAACCTTGCAAATTATGAGCAAACAGTCCTAATCTTAGCCATATTTTTTTTTTTTCTGTCCACTAGCTAAAGATAATTTGTCCTTCTACCAGTACCTTATTCAGTTATTCAAAGAATTCAAATATGTTTAAAATTCTAAAATGAAAAAAGGAAAGAAGGGCTTTAAGCCGAGTTGTAAAACTAAATTTATATGAAATGTATGCAATTGTCTACAAAACGTGTTGGAATTTACCTTTATTCGGGTAACTGTCATCACGGCAGTTTTCGGAGGAGAAAATGCATCATATTTATGTTTCATGAAAATGCCGTAAACAAGTACATAACCTTGGGCATCGTAACCAGAATGAAGGTAACACAGTAATATTATTGCATCAGGTAATTTTGGGCCGCATTTATGGCTTCATAGTGCTACTTTAATCGTATTCTTTTAAACCATAAAATATGCGTAACCTTAAATATATTTAAATGGAGTTTAATTTTGCATATCTTAATTCAGTAGTTTAACTTAACTCAATATTTAGCTCAAAATGAACAGATTAAAAAAATGAATTAGTAGCAGTAAAAGACTTAATAAGTAAATTTTAAAGCACTGTTTGAAGTTCAAAATATTGAAAACAAGAAATTGTAAAGTTCAAAATATTGAATAAGAGAAAAACGAACACATAAATCAATTACTTCGCTAGAGCTACGCCAAACATACACCTGAGTAAAAAGGAGCAGTGCAGAAAAACCAAATTATGGTAAAATTCATTAATCAATACAATGCATAGTATTCTAAAATGCATAGAAAAAGAAAAATGTTACAGTTTTTCAAAATTTTACTTTCTTCCTCTTTACATCCATTGAAGGCGATGTATAATTTAAAACCACTTCTATAGTGAAGAAGAAAAACTAGCTAAATCTTGAAATAAACTGTATACGTTATTTTAGAAAATTATCCTCTATCTTTAAATCCAATAATAGGCAATGACAGGAGTCTCGAACACTGACAATGAGAATCCATGCGCCAATCAATTCACTACAACAATGAGCTACTGTCACAAGAATAGACGGATTCTAATAACTCAACGGTGGTACTGAGAAAGCTTTTTATAACTGAAGCTGAACTTTTGGTAATTTATACTAAGGAAACGCAACTCAAACATCATCTTTCATGAAAGCGAATGAAGCTTTTGTGGTTCTTCTTTAAAAGCTTTTCGTATTCTTTTTTTCTTTCTTCACTACTGCAGCGTGACGGTGGGGAAGAATACGAAAATGTTTTGATTTACAGAAGCCGTGACTTTAATTATAGCCGACAGCATCCACTCCTTCAATGAATAACGCAAAGTCTTGCGATATTTAGAAACGGGTTTAATCGTACTTGAAATCCCGGCGGCGTTCGCAAAAAAAGAAAAGTACTAGGGCAACACATGGAAACCGTATTTAAATTTTAATAACATGTTACTCTAATTTAGCTAGGTAGAAAATCAATACTGTGGTCATCAGCTGTCAGGCGGGGATTGTTTTTTTTTTTTTTTTTTATGGACGAAATGAATGAATTATTTAAAACAAATATGTATATGTGTACATATGTTAGATCTTAACTGTTTTGTGTACCGAAAAATGTTATTTACTAATGCATAGTCTTGAGGAAAAATATGAAATATTTTTGCTGAATTCTTAAATTACATTCTGAAAAACTATTGGGGAAACAAAAAATATTTAGTACATTTGTTCCTTTTTCAGCTAAACCAGCTGCATTAAATGCAAATCTAATATGGTTTCACACTGTAGTCATACACTACAGTGTGTGTGTGTTTCACACTGTAGTATATTTTTGTAGTCGTTATCAGGAAATAGATTTAAAACGGTTCTTATTTTACTCTTGTCTCCAAAATTACTTCAGCTAATTTGACGCGTTCCTTTTATAAGTGCACAGGGCACGAAGAAAAGTACTTTCAGTAAAAGAATGATGTCAAACTGAAACAACTCGTCGCTTAGAAGCTTAGAATCACGCCATTTTTAGCTTACTAGGAATACAGCTTAAAATTTATCTTATTCTGCAGCTTTCTATGATCTTAGTGCGTAGTCAGCATTTATTTAATAAAGCTTTAAATTTTGCTGTAACTCTTTATTTATATAATACTGTCATCATGATATAAAATTAATAATGGGTAATATAAAAATTGCTATCTTCGCAGTTAGTGGACATGAAATTAGAAAAGTAAGTATTTTCTTAAGAAATGTATGTTGATATAACTTTGTTCTATTTCTTTTACTCTAAAAAATTATAATTGTGGAATAAGATTCCAAATATATGCAAATAATTCGAATATAAGCAACAGGAATAAGAGTGTGGATTTATTTCACAACAATTTAGGCTAATAGTTAACCTTTCTCAAAACATTTTTAGATCCGTTTCTGTGAAGTTCCCTAAAAGTTTTTGAAATTTGATTGGTTTGTTTTATTTGATTTGACTCGAGGCCTATCTGCCTAAGAAGAAGGATGCCTTCGTGGAGGACTTTTTTAAGGAAAACTGGCTATTATACACGTTACACATAGGGAAAACCACGAAAACGCCCATGCAGCCAGCCGATTTGCCGGGATTCGAACTGCGAATCGAACTACCAGTGTTTTGCGACTGTACCGCTCGGCCGCTGGTGAGCCTAAAATTTGATTGCTTTTGATATGTAACAGTTTTTTGATAATTCTGAAAAAAATATTTATTTAGCTTGTTGCTTCTGATTTGATTAATTAGTTGTTCATTTTCAAGAATTTTTATTTTATATTGTTTAAAAGTTTTACTGTGTTTTCATTTTGGTTAACGTGGGAGCAGATAATAACTTGATTTATTAAAAAAGCATAAAAAATATTTTAAATTTTTTTCAGTGCTTTATTTCATTGCTATCTTCATTTGTATTTCTTAAAAAAAATTAGGTACTATTCTATAAAATTAGGTAAAATTAGGTAAATTAGGTTTTGAGGGCCGTAAAAAATCGCCAAACTATTGTTGATGCCAGTGCTGCCAAAAATAATTGTGGCAACCCTAATGCAAGAAAGGTATCTTAGTAAATAACTATCTAAGATTGATGTTTTAATTTAGATGAAAGGTTAATTTCATATAATACTTTTTTATTATTATAATTTATATAAAAAGGCTAAACATGACTGAATGGGAAGCATAAGAGTAAATAACTATTTCAGATCATTATTATAATTTATATAAAAATTGCTAAACATAACTGAATGGATGCCTGCATCGCTATTTCGCTACCGAGTTATCGCTAAAGCATAATTTCATTTCGTTGGTTGTTCAAACATAATTTTATATAATAAATGATGCTTTTTCTTTGAAAAAATTCTCGATATATTGGTGCCCGCCTAAAGTTAAACCTTGTTTGTTTGGCCCAAGTGTACCTAGGAGTTTGACATCCCTGTTCTAGAGGAACTGTTTTATACTGAATGCATGTTCCAAAATGCTTCGTTCTAGAAGTGTTAATCTTCTACGGTCGGAAACATTGGCGCAAAACAATTGATTTTCTTACAAGCTCGCGTAGCAGCCAAGTGTTAATACACCTCGCTCAACGCAAATATCTCCTCTCTATGCCAAATAATTTCTGTGTACTCACTTTCACTTTCTTCAAGCAATGCAACAAACTCGATGATTCATGAACTCATCTTTGGATAATGTTTACTGTTTAGTTAATGTCTCTGTAACTTTATACGTCTAAAAACGTTTGGCACCGTATTTACAACATATATACAATTGAAATCTGTTCGAAGGCCTTATAAAATTTCCCTGCGGGGCGTCAGTTTGAGACCACTGGCTTACACCCAAACAGCGCCCACTTGAGAATGAAGTCCTTCCTTTTGAATTTCAGAAAAGAAAACTCACCATCTCGTAATAGCAGCGTTAAGGAATGATAATCATAAAAGAGCTTCATTATAGTCTGCTGCAGCTGGAAAGCCTCTCTAAGAAACTCCAAGAAAATCATATTTTAATTTATGAAATGACATTAATTTAATTTACGTCTATAAATTGGAAGAAATGGATGTCAATTAGAAAATTAACAATTGGCAAATTCCACTGAATACACACTGATTTAATTATCCTTGAAACTTTGGGTTTCTTGCTAACAAAAAGCAATAAGTTGCAGAATTTGAAAATTTTAATTGGCTGAGAAAGCAAATTATTTCCACATATGCAAGTCAGCAGATTTCAAGTATAAGATATTCTACTGCTACTCAAAGCTTATTTATTTCACAACTAGACCCTGCTTTTCTGCTTCGGATATCTAATTGTACTGAATTTGCTTAATATACCAGTAATGCACTGATTGCAAACCTCTAGAATTTTAGCTCAGCCAAAAAATGAGTGATGGAAGTTAAAATAATATCAATGCAGAGCTTAAATACCTAAATCCTTTTGATCTCCCTTATCCGTATTTAAACATAACCTTAATCCTACAGGATCAAAAGCAAGCAACAGTTCTGAATTATCCTTTGTTTTGGAGCCATTCACCATATGTCTTCTACAGCTTCACTAACGAACAAGCGTGGGATGGAAGGTGGGTCAATCGATTAATGAGTAAGGGTGAACTTTCATCGCCATCTTTCTAATAGATTACAGATAATGAATTAAATTTTGTTCGAAAATGATCTCGTTTCAGGGAGTTTAATAATGCTTTAAAAGCGGCCTCGATAAAATTTACTTGATTAGTCTTGATTATATGCGAAGTGAGCGCTAAAAATTACTTTCCAGAATGACTGAAATTTCTCAGCAGAAATGCACTCAAGAAAATGAATAGCATCTTGAGTTTCTATATCCAATACAATTTTTATTTAAATGTTAGGATTCAATATATATCACACTTTCACTTATCTAGACTGCTTTAATATATCTGAGGAAATAAGATAAAATAACAATTATTACAGAGCCAGATAAGTGCTTGGTTTTGCCGATATCCCTATCTCTCTCACTCACAGTAATGCTTTGGAAAGCAATATGCAGAAGAAAAAAGAGTGTAACGAAATCTGAATATCTGAAGTATATCTGTTAAGATTTTACCTTAACTAACCTTCTGTAGTATGATTTGATCTTTACTTTCACTTTTACTTTTTATTAGCTCTAACCAGGATATAAATGAGATAGCTTATATAAGAACAATATTCTTAGAATTTATATAAAGAGATTTGGCAGTGACGCTAACCATTGTGTGACATTTCCTTGCCCAACTGAGAGTTATTTTATCTCTCAGCTTTTTTGATAGTGAATACTCGCGCATTTACACTCTATAACAAAACATCGACGCACCAAGAAGGAGTCATCGGTTGGAGAGAAAAATTGGAGGATAGGAAGATTATATACACTATACAAAATGAATAAAATTTCAAAGCAATTGAATGATTGTTTCAGAGTTACGTAGTTACAAAGTAACGAGCTCAATAAGGTTTTGACCCATCTCTAGCCTGGATGCAAGCTACCAGACGGCGTGGCATAGACCGATAAAGCTCCCGGATTGGCTCCTGCGGTATTTCGTGCAAAATTTGCTCCAGTTATCGGGCTAGATCATTAACATTCCCTGGTAGATGCAGTCGCCTTCCCATCATATCCCAGACATGCTGGATGGGACAGAGATCTGGTGATCTGGCTGGCCAATTAAATGTCTGACAAGCTATAAGACAGTTCATAGAAACACGTGCCGTATGTTGTCTGGCATTATCTTGCTGAAAAATAAGGGCAGAGTACTGCAAAAGGGACAGTAAAGAAGCAGGTCTCAGAATGTCGTCGACGTATCGCTGTGCTATACGTGTGCCTCTATCTTTTCTCATGTACGTGGCCACACTGGCAATCTAGAAAATGAAAAGGCTGATTGGGTGGCAAAACAAGCTATAAATCTTCAAGTAAATACTCTAATGATACTGCCTAAGTCATTGTTCAAAGAACAAAATAGGGATGATACAATGCTCAAGTGAAATGAATTATACAGGAATTCTGTTACTACCTTCTTTACTAAATTATATTTTCCTTCCATTCCTCACAGACTGAATAATAAACACTTTTTTGAAATTTTGAAATTACTCAATTTCTAGCTGGACACGGTAATTTCAAATCATATCTGAAGAGATTTAGATTATCTAGTACAGACTTGTGTTTATGCAGTTTCGAGGGAGGGCAAAATGTCGAACATTCGTTGTTCTATTTGTCAAAGCTCACGGAAGAATGAAAAGAACTCATTTCTAGGTTAAACTCTATGAGTATTACATTTCTTTCCCCTTTTCACGTATTTGTCTAAAATAAAATGGCTTGAATTTCAGATTTTTCGGGAGACAAAAATTATTATCAATCATATCAAATTATTATCATAGCTATCCTTTACAAGTTCGGTATCTTCTACATCTTTTAATTGCACAATTTATCACATGAATACAAATTATTCGCTCAGTTTTTGGAGTTTTATTGAAGAGCAGTACAATCGCTACAAAAGTGATAAAAAATCCTTATTTTGTAAAATTCATGCACAAAACTGAAAATTTTATATGGAAATTAACCAAAACATCAACCATCACTTACAAGAAAACAGTGATGATAAAAAACATAATTTTGACTTTGTTATATCTATTAACCATTAGCATACAGTGAAGTAGAATAACTGAAAAATATTGATTCTGTAGTAGTAATATATGGTAAAATATTAGTCATCACAAAAATGCATGCATTATTGAAGGAAAAATGGTATAATTTAAATTCTATAATGTTTATTTTTTAACTCCTGTTCTACATCATACATAAAAGTATACAAATTTTGTGTGCAGAATTTCAAGTGATTCTATAAGGAACTCTTAGAGTAATCATGGTTGCTATGACTATAAATGACAAAAAAATAATTCATAAAAAACTGCATTTAAAGTTTTCAGACACTCCAGGCAGATACTCCAGGCAGATACTCTTGTCAGATACTCCAGGCATATTAAAATGCTTAAAAATTTAGTTCAAAAATAACATAAAAAAAGGGTGAAAACTGCTACTTTAATTTGCCTTTTAAACTTTGATTTGCGCTTTAACGTAAAGAAAAAAAAAAAAAAAAAAAAAAAAAAAAAAAAGAAATTGGCGTTCAGAAAAATTGGTATATCTTCACTTCTAATCTACCTATCAAATGGTAAAAGTTGTTTTTGATAGCTAAGAATACGACCTGTAAAAATGTTAAATAAAATAAACCGTGATTTAAAGGCGAAATACCTTTTGAGCGAGGTCTTTTACCTTAAAATGATAGACGTTAGACAAGGTGAGATAATATGAAGTGATAAAGATAATAACGTACGGTATAAGATATTAACGCGTTACACTGTAGTATAGTGGTAAGCACACCTAGTTAGTTACTGGAAGTGCTCGGTTTGAGTCCCAACGAAGGTATAGTAGATTTTTCACGATCCTGCTGGCAAAAAAATTCTAAATGAGTTTTTGAGTTTCACAATGTATTTAATACCATGTCACAATGTATTTAATACCACACTTCGTTACAAAAGAAAAAAAAATGCCTGAGTGCGCAGTACTTCCAGGTTTAGAAAGACAAAACTGCGATCAATCTGAAGTAAATATTATTTAATCATATAGTCAAATAAACATTTCTCGGACCGCCCAACCGGTACAAGGGTTAGCGTCGCTGAGTGGCGTGCCGAAGGACCCGAATGAAAGGCAGCTATGGATGTTTGTAAATGCATAGTGTTCGTGCGGCACGAGAGCACTATAAATATGTGGCGAGCCGGAAGTCCTTTCGAGAAGTGGTGGTAGGCGAAGAGGGGTAGGAGACCCTCGGATCCGTCCCCCTTTTATCCATCAATATTGGGGTCTGAACTTGGAGGTAAATCGCACAGTCACCTGTAAGGTGCTCAAGGTTGTTGCCAAAGGCAGGCGTAAACTTTCGTTCCTTGCCACGAGAAATTTCGTGGGCTTGGGCTGATGTTACTGTCAGACAAGTGAGCACACGTAACAACAACAACATTACTCGGAATTCAGAGGTTACCGTCTTCAAGTAGTAGCGCGAATCGGATACCAAATAGAAGTCATTTATTATTCCGCATTGGCGAAAGACGATTCCTACTCATCCTACCCATTGCTTCTGATGTCGCTCTAGAACAGCGGTCCTCAACCTTTTGACTAACGCGTACCATCTAAACAAAAATTGAACACCTTTAGTACCATCACTACATTGTACTACTACCAACACCACTCTTGGACAAAGCTTTTTTCAGATCGCATAAATTTACAAGTGTTAGAGAAAAAAAAAAAACTCAATCAGGATGTTGGTGATTTCATTTTTGAATTTAAAAGTTAAAAATATTTGCTTACCACCAGTCGAGAAACCCTGCTCTAGAAGCAACATTTTTGGTCTTCGAACAAAATACGTCGGACTGTTCTCTTCGAACTGGTTCCTCAAGATTGCATTTCTAGGAAATGTTGATTGCTGCCTGAGAGGTTTTTAACGCAATATGTTTCCACTTTCCACCTCATTTATAATACTTTAAATAGCTACTTGAAACGATATCATTTATTAATGGGTTTAAATAATTAATATTGTGTAGCATTCTCACGTGCATGATTTCTAGGTGTAAATACACAGGTCATCCAGTTAGCAAATCCATTATTCATCCATTATTCAAATCCCAAAGATGGCACAGTTGTGTTTTCAGGTTTCATGGTTCCAAACTTAATAGTTTCTTAAATACCACTGTATTTAATTCAAGATTTATAAACATGAACTGCGATTGAGACTTATTTCTAATGGAAGAATCTTGCACATGTACAACATTTAAACATTAAACATGAAAAGATTTATTAATACTGAGCAATATTTAAGCATGCAGTGTTTAATATATATTCCAATAGTTTCATTAGTCTAAGATTTAAAATTAAATCTTCTATTGAATTAAGGTGGTTAAATTTCCGAAAAGCTAATATTTGGAAATCTCGCTAATATGGCTATTTACCCCTACTGTGCAACATTAAACAGGAAAAATATTTTGAACTGGCACGAACAATTTATCCCTTTTATGCATGAGTACCCCAATTTCTTCATCCATGATCTTACATCGATTTATCAATCGATATGGCAGAAGCAAAGAATTTTATTTTTGATGTCATCAGTGCGACATGACACTATTTTACGTTTCTGCGTCGTCACACATATGCCATTAATGTCCCTGAAATTCAATCCGAAATCTGCCAAGTAAGTTAAATTACAACTTTCTAACTCTCAAATAAATTTAGAACAATGGAACTTACAAAAGAATTTTTTTAATCAAGCATTACTAAATGTTGCATAAAAGAGAAAGCGGTTTAAGATTTTATTTCAATCTGTCGATATTCTTTTGGATTTAAGTTTATGGGAAAAGTTGGACCATATTTTAATTTCAGTTATACAGTTTACGGTAAAAGTACTACTTTTCTTACTGCAGATTTGTAGGACTTGCTTTATGAAATTTATTTTTCCTATTTTGCGTAATAGTTGTTAGTACTTCTTTGTTATAGCAGCACCCAAACATATTTGGCGATTTTAGATTTGCGCCAATATCTCAGCTATAATTTCGCCAAGCTAAGTGAAGCGCAAATGGAAAAATAAACAACACAATGTATAATAATAACAACAATACTCACATGTCATTTCCTGGGAATACTTTTAAGAATCACTATTCTTATGTTATTATAATTTTATCGTATGCAGTTGCTACGATGAAATGTAGCAATTTTTTTTCCTTCAAATATAACATGGAAGAAAATCCCTGTTCACACACATAGGTTGTGCATAAAGACAATAAAAATTTAATGACTTTATTTGAAATGTCTTTAAATTCTTTTTTACTGTTCATCCAAATGTTAACAAATGTGCCATTTTTGAAATCTTCAATTAGAATTCGATCAGAGGAAATTTCCATCAATTGTTCTTTTTATTCAATAGAATCAAATTTCAGGTGCATTTAAACAAACTATATTTCTATTCCAATTTTCTTTTTCACAATTCTCGGAAAAATAAATTTTGAAATTATTTACCAACGAAAAACAATAATTTTTAAGGCCGGATACTAATTCGTCTTTTATTTTCAAACTATTTTCAGTTAGAAAGCTTTCTAAAAGTGGTAAAAAGCTTAAAATATTATTTTCTAATTCTTTTGATTATTAGCTGGCTTTTTATATCTTTGTATTTATTTTTCTCTAATGTTAAACAAATTAATACTTTGTCCTTGTAATCCTAAATTTAATTCTTTTAACTTCCCAAAAATAATCTAGATATGTTAAACACGCTAACCATAATTCACTAAATAAATATTTTTGCAATTCAAATTTTGAATTACAGCGGGAAATTTGAATTTATGATCAAAGTTCAAAAAGACAATTTAAAACTTTGCCTCTGGATAACTACCCCACTTCGGAACGTAATAAAAGCGTGTCCTGTTAACTGCCCATCTCTCGGCATAAAATCGTAAATTTTCTTGAATTTAAAGCCCGGCTTTTAATAAAATTAACAATTTTCACAGCTTGATTCAAAGCTATTTTCAGGTTTTCGTGGATTGTTTTCGCTACTAAAGTTTCACGATGAATGGAGCAGTGAGTAAATTTAGTTTCAGGTGCGACTTTGTTTATTTGAATAATATCATCGGAATATTTTCCTGTTAAAAGCCGATATCCGTCACTGCATACGGCAATGCACTTATTCCAAGGGATATCATTCGCAGACATAAAATTGTCAATTACTTTGAAAATTTCATTTGCAGTTGCTCTATTATGAAGAGATTTACAAAATAAATAATCTTCGGCAATTCGTTTATCTTCTTCGAAACGAATGTAATAAATCGACGTTATGTAACGTTAATAAATCGAATCAGCTATAAAAGAATTAGTGAGATGCTATTCACTTTTTATAGTTAAGTTATTTTTATTTTCTATTAAACTACAACATCCATTTCTATTACTCCTTTTAAAAACATCATGCATAGCAATTTTTTTATCTCTATGGCTAAAAGAATATTTGTGAAAATTAAAACAGAATATTTTGCTAAAGTCTGTGAGCGACTATTGACCTTGAACAAAGCTCAGATCGCATAAATTTACTAGTGTTCGCATAAATTACATAATCAGATCGCAGTACAGATCGCATAAATTTACTACAGTTAATCAGAAAATAAATCCCTGAAACGGTATTTTTGTCACCAGTAGCGACATTTTTTATGAATCTGATCGCCTGTGGCGAACCTTGAAATTAAAAATATTCCTGTAATCTTCTAAACAGCGCTGCATCGCCAAATGTAGCACATTTGCATATTTTCAGTTTCCTATTTACATTGGTTTAGAAATTAATTTTTTAAAATATTATGTACGTCTAAATGAGGTACTTAAGTTTTCTGTGTATTGCTGTTTTTTAGTAATTTTAATGTTTTATCGTAAAAGCTCAATCAGTTTCCAATAAAATTGTATTTGAATATACTTGGACTTTAACTGGATTTCGGGAAATGTTTATGTTTGTTTCTACATACTGGAAAGAAAGATGTAAATACTAACTGCTAAATTACTCTAGGTGTAACAAATATAAAGATGTTATTAAGAAATATTTTTAATCAACAAAAGCAAATTTTCTCTCTAATTAGGAGTGAAAATATCAAAACACATATATAAAATATATTTGTCATACTGTTGGCGTGCGTACGGGTTCGTAATTAATTGAATGCACAAGTCCGATGAAAAGTGAATAAAATTTATTTTTATCGCAAGAATGAATACAAAATGCTTAAATTTCCTCAGAGATATTAGTACAATATCGCAATATATCACAGTTGTTGTGTTTTACACTACTAAAATGTTCAATAAATCACAATTTAAAACAGAGAAAGCTAATCCGATCTCACCGCGTATGTTCTACAATTAATAAGAAAAACTTAGTAAACAACTGAACTGAGATGTTTTCCTCCAGCTTTCATAAGCTCTTTTAATTATGCATGACAACATTCTCGTATATTCTCGATTTTTCTGGGTAGCAAAAGAGTACAATTACAAGATATCTATTTACTGAAATGTTAAATGCTCGTGCTCCTGTATTTTAGTTTTTCCGGCGTAGCTCTTTCTTCAAATAAGCCTCGTGCTACATTGCATGGTGGTGTATTTAATTATGGCAAAGCACATTAGGGCTATCTGCCTAAGGGGGAGGGATGCCTTCGTGGAGGACTATCTAAGGGAAACTGGCTCGTATACACGTTACACAGGGGGAAAACCACGAAAGCGCCCATGCAGCCAGCCCGTTCGCGGGATTCGAACCTCGGACCGAACTACCAGTGTTCAGCGACTTTACCGCTCGGCCGCTGGTGGGCTCTACATTGCATTGGAATATAAAAAAAATGTTTAATTGCAAATTCTACTAAAAATAGCTAAATAAATACAAAAGCCGTAACAATAGTATTCAAACATTATTTCTTTGTAATGCTATATTTTCAATTATTACGTAAATAAACTAAGTATAATTTTATTATTGAAGCTTATGAATTAGATATTTTGCTTTCCAACTAATCTAGCGGATTCACTGCTCATATTTATTGATGCATTTCATTTAGTTTCATTATTTTATATGCTGAATTTTATATTTAAGTTCTGTTGTTTTATATTAAGTTAAGTAACACATTGTATTGCAGCTAAAATTTTATTCTGAATAAATAAAATATAAGCTTACGCGTTATTTCTGATTTAAACAAATAAATATCATCTTCAAATCTAGAAGTACATATATTGTGTTCAAACTTCTAACTTCTACATTCTGCTTAACAGAGGATTAAGGTTTGGTTTATTTGATTATGGCAAAGCACTCAAGGGCTATCTGCCTAAGGGCAGGATGCCTTCATGAACAAATCTTAAACTAACTGAAACTGGTAATATACACGTGCACATGGGGAAAACCACGAAACCGCCCATGCAGCTTGGATTCGAACCTCGGAGCGAACTACCAAGTGTTCAGCGACTTTACCGCACTTTTCTTCGTTTAACCTTATTACGTCAAGAAAATATTAGTTTAAAAGCATTGGAGTTTGTTCTCTGAATTTAGTTATAAGCAAATACTCTACAGTTCACTTATGTTATTTTATATATGTAATGTAACAGTAGACTTAGATGAAACGATGCAAGAATTTTGATTGCAGAGATACTGAGATCCATGATGAAGAGGAAACTTGCCAGCTGAGAGGAATTAAATATTCATATTTATTTCAATAAACATAATGCGGCCACAAATAACTTGGCACTCTAATTCGGGCCTATTTTTAAAAAACGTTTACATTTCTAATACCTTAGCAGAAGAAAGCAGAAAGCAACAAATCTATATAGGTCGAAGTGCAGAAAGCACGTAAGTTGCGTTCAAGATGAAATCTTTATTCCGAATGAGTTAGCTTCGGATTTCAACGCATTGGATAACAAATGCGGCTGTGAAATTGTTGTTGGCTTTTGAGTTTTACCTTCATTTACATCCCAAGCGTTGTGTAAGAATCATATGACATGGATCAGTCTCGAAATGACGCTGTGTTGAAAAAGATTATTATCTTAAGAATAGGAAGGGGCCATGCTAAAAAATTAAGGCTTAAGAGGATATTGTTAATTTAGATTATAATTTATAATCACATATTTTTATCTTATATATATATATATATATATATTTAAACACAAATTGTCACTTTATTTCTCTCTTTCAATAAAATATTTTATATTTGCAAGCTTCAGATAATTTTATTTTAGCTTGCAGTCAACTTCATTGCCAAAGTTAAAAATTAAAGAGAAGTTGGATTCGGATTTTTAAATCTAAACGGTGTTTTTATTTGGTGGTATGATCTCAATACATTTTCAAGATTATACAGCAGCCATTTCAAATTCAAATTTTATCCGCAAGGAAAACAGAAAAATATCATTTTTTTACATTTTGAAAGAATATGAATATTAACAAAGTAATAGAAGAACTTCTGGCCACATCAGCTGAAGAGACTGGCTTTGAAAATGAATAACGCATTTGAAAGTGAAATAAGAGTGTTTTTCGTCAAATAATGAATTTGAGAAGAAAACACCCGGACCTTCAGTCTTGTACCACGGTATTAAAAGGAAAACTGCGGTGAAAGTGCAAAGTAATACAAAAAACAATTAAAAAAATCAAAATGTAGCTTGCAATTTTTTTTTTTTTTTTAATTTTAACAGAAAAGGAGGACTTTTTAAGAGAAACATCTTGTTTACACGTTATCCACGAGTGAGAAAACACGAACATTTATTTGTAATTACACCGTGCACCGTAATTTCAACCTATTTCGAAATGGCTGGTTTGAGTAGTTTTACTGCTTTTCCCCCGGTACCCTTGTGTTCTCGAAATCTTTGTAATTTG
Organism: Stegodyphus dumicola; assembly: GCF_044657685.1. Taxonomy (NCBI): domain Eukaryota; kingdom Metazoa; phylum Arthropoda; class Arachnida; order Araneae; family Eresidae; genus Stegodyphus; species Stegodyphus dumicola. Next base: position 138,681,324 of record NC_140780.1, read on the forward strand.
ATTCGGTTCGCTAATTGCAGTCAGCGTAAAACAGATCACGAAGTACATATTTTTTACATCAGTTCATGTATACTATACATTCAATCTGTAATTTGCATTTTTATTATTACGTAAAATAGTAGTATTTTTATCGCGCTAAAATTAATGTAATATGACGCATCTATTAGAGTTTCTTGTATTCTGACCTAATTTTTTAAGGATCAAATTTCCATCAGTTCTTTTAACATATTTATTTCTATGTTTGTGTGTAGTGATAGCCATAATATATTTTCTTTCGCTTTTAATCTCTCCATTCGTTACTTTATACTCGTATTTTGGTTGGGTGAATCGATCAGTTAGGCTATTTTGAAACTTTTTAAATTCGCCAAAGAGCGCTGTTTTGCTATATCTCGTTATTTTATAAATAATTTTTAACAGCCTGTCTGTAGAATATTAGTGGCTAAGTTTTTACTGATATTTTTTGACCAGATTCATATATTTCTTTCAGAAAATTTCAGAGTTCAAAATTGAAAGGCTTTCCTTGTAAACTTCATGAGTGATAAATTTTGGAAGACAAATTTTCGTTTTGTCTTCGAACGGAAATACAGAAGCCTAAAATGAACACAGCAGTAATATTAAATCAAACAGTTAAAATTCTGCTTGAAGTTCAAAACAAACAAGGCCAAGTTATGTTAGGCCAGGTTATTTGAATATGGCAAAGTTTAAGAAGGCTATCTAAGATGAGAGATGCCTTCCTGGAGGATATTCTAAGGGAAACTGGCTTGCATCCATTTTACGCGGGTTAAAAAGCGCGAAAACCAATCATGCAGCCAGTCCGTTGGCCCGTGTCCAACTACCATATTCAGCTTTCTTAACCACTTGCCCATTGGTGGAGGGAGCGTAATTCATCTCCTCTGCTAGAAGGTAACAAACAATACGTAAATTCGAATTAACTACACTTGAAGTTCGGTACAGTCTTAGAAATTTGCTCCCTGAATTTCGCGAATTAATTGCTTAATATACAACAGCCAAAAATTATAGCTTACTAGACTGAGATTTCTTGCTTCCATCAACTACGAACAGAGATTTTTTAAGACCTTGTGCGATGGTAATTCCTGTTTCCTTAATTTCGATTTTTATTACATTTGAAAGTCTTCTCACATACAAATTTGCAGTAGATGAAGCAGTTGGCGTATAAGAAGTATTAGTATAAAAGTATACGCAATATTAGTATAAAAGTATAAGCAGTATTAGTATAAAAGTATAAGCAGATTTTAGTATAAGCAGAAATGTGTTAGTGAAATAAATTCGACCAGTGTCACCAAAATTATAGTACGACAGATTTTGGTAATAATGTACGACATTTAATTTTTTATATAGTCCGTAAGAAATAAAACTGTTCATAGAAAAATGTTTATCATAACCGAAGTGACTAAACCTAAAATTCTATACTATTAAAATTATCTGATGTTATATTTAATTATAATTTCGAGTACCATGTGTATATAATAGTAGTTTGAGCTACATATTGCTATTGTAAATACAAATTTCTGAATGACACCTTTTGAAACATATAATCAGGTAAACAGACGCTTGGATTTCAAGTTTCTACTAATTGTAAATGTTAAGTTTATAAATTTTGTATATCCTTTATTCGACTATTAAAATGGGCATTTTCGCTTATTATGACAATATTTTTGCCAATACTATATGATACAGAATTTGTTTCCTAAAAGGTCTTTAAAATAGTAAGGAATAAGTAATTTCACCTTTTTTTCATACAAAAAGTTAATTTCTCAAACTAGTATGCAATTACAGTTAACTGTTCAGGATATATTTATTAATGCAATCTTTACTTAAAACACTCTGTTTTTATTATGTACACACTTCTGTACAAATACTTGTAAATATATATAGCATATCTTTAATCTTTTTCATAATGATAAAAACATTTCAGCTGTACTAAAAAAGAATAATCTTACTTTAAGAAATTTTAAAAATATTATTAAATGAAGGTGTATTATATTTCTCAGCCAAAATATTCAAAGCTTTTCGAAATCCGAGAGAGGAAATATGCAGCATTTTGTCTTGAAGGTACTTCAACTAAATGTAACTTCAGAAGTTTCCTTTTTATATGGTCTAAGCTTAACTGAAATATGGCCTCAAACATTTTAAGCCTCGCTTTGCCCTCCAGTTACGGAAGCATACCATTTAATGCACTCAGCCTACTATTAAATCAACAAATCTACTTAAATTTTCTGTATGTTTGACGATGGAAGCTTTGGATTTGCCCAATGTAATGCATTAAAAATATATTTTCTGCTTTTGTTGAATTATTTTTACAGGAAGACAGAAATCAAGAAAAGGCTTCAGATTATTTATTCCTTCCTCGTGCTGAAGTAAAAGCATAATAAGGATTTTAAAAGGAGGAGGAAGGAGGGCGTTAAGATTATATGTAAATAAAGCTATGTTAGGACCAAGAAAGGTATTCAGGAATAAATAACTTAAAATGATTTCGTGGCTTAAGCTTGATTCATTTAATACTTTCAGCAATAAGAATTCCAGATGTTAGTTTTATTCAAGAAAGTATAATGGATAACGAGGTTAGATTGCACTTCTTTGAAAAATACCGTGTTTCCTTTTGTTATCGTAGGAATTTAGTGAGATTGTTCAAAAGAGAGTTTCATGCCTTTTTTTTGGAGGGGAGGGGGGTAGTACTTCATTCTTGACCAAGCATCATATACTTCCATTCCTTAGTATTTCAAAAAAGAATTTTGAGGCTTTTTAGAATGGATACTGGTTTTGTTTTTAACTTGCTTTGTTAAACTATATACTTATACTTAAAAGTTTCGAATAATAAAAGTAACATCTCTTGCAATCAAGAATTAATTCAGATGATACTCTTGAAAAGACATGTGAGTATTAATGGTAGTAGTGGTTGTGGTTAAATTAGCAAAACTTTTAAAGCTCTGATAAAATACAATCAAGGCCCTTACAATTCATAAGAGAAAAGGCTGTAAATAAATATTAGTGTTAAGTTTCCCATTTAGACTCTGTAACAATCAATATTTATACTTAAAACGTAAACTCGAGATTAGAACTCGGGATTAGAGGGAAGGTGTTTGAACTGCAAATGTTCATTGCAGTATCTATATGCAAGACATCTACCTATTTTTTTTTTTTTTTATTTCAAGCATTTAAAACAACTCTGGGTACTTTTCCGTTTCGCCGGCGCAAATCTCGCCAAGCAGACTTTGTTGGCGACAACATACAGTATACACATAAAAAATGTTAATTCTAAGAATTTTTTTTTATTGTGAAGGCATAAACATTTTAATATGGTTTAAAATTTTGTAAAAAGCCAATAAATAAAGACAATAAATTTGTAAAAAGACATTAATTTAAGAATTTACTAATAATTAAGATTTCATGGTTCAAAATCCTGATTCGCCGGTTCGTATCACGTGACCCCAAGTGATCTCATCTCACGTAAACTACGCTACTAAAATTTAATTCGCTCAGTAATTATCTACATTAATTTTAAGTTAAATCTTAATTTGGAATACAAGTTTAAATGCAAGAATTATTTCAATTCGTACAAATAGCTTACTCAGAAATTATATAAAACCGCAGTGCTTTACTTCGCTAGTGCATTCTCATTAGAATTGATGAATTTAACACTTGATTTCGCCTTCGGATGAGCGGTGTAATTGCGTTCTAATTGACTTAGTTACCGTGAATTGTCTTAGGGGATAAAATTTAAATATCGTGTAAAAATTCTATATTATCGTATGCCAGTATTGAAAGAAACAATCTAATAAGAAATGGCGGTACTTTTCCGTTTTGCCGGCGCAAGCGATAAAGTCGCCAATAATGGTACAACCGATGCCAAACGGAATATTCTCGCTGGAAACCTTTTACGCCTCATTTTCAAAACAAGTCGCAGCTGTTTCTTATCAGATTGATTGTTTCTTTCAATACTGGTATATAATTACATAGAATTTTTATCAGATAGTTCAGTTTTATGTCTAAGGCCATTTTCGGTAATTAAGTCAATTAGAATGCAATCACAGCGCTTACCCGAAGCCGAAAATATAGAAAAGGTAAAGTCAAGGGTTAAATTCATCCATTCTAATGAGAATGCATTAGCGAAGTAAAGCACTGCAGTTTTACATAATTTCTGAGTAAGCTATTCGTACGAATTGAAATATTTCTTGCATTTAAACTTGTGTTCCACATTAAGATTTAACTTTAAATTAATGTAGATGATTACTGAGAGCATTAGATTTTTGTAGAGTAGTTTACGTGAGATGAGATCGCTTGGGGTCACGTGATATGAACCGGCGAATTAGGATGTTGAACCATGTAACATAGTAAATTCTTAAATTAATGTCTTTTTACAAATTTATTGTCTTTATTTATTGGCTTTTTATAAAATTTTAAGCGATATTAAAATGTTTATGCCTTCAAAAAAAGAATTCTTAGAACTGACATTTTTTAAATATTTTTTATGTGTATACTGTATGTTGTCGCCAATAAAGTCTGCTTGGCGAGATTTGCGCCGGCGAAACGGGAAAGTACCGAAATGGCTTCAACTTGTTTTGAAACTGAGGCGTGAAAGGTTACCAGCGAAGATATTCCGTCTGGCATCAGTTAAACCATTATTGGCGACTTTATCGTTTGCGCCGGCAAAACGGAAAAGTACCCAACTCTGAAACATATTTTATATCCGTATTCTACACTTATTAGAAGATAGGCTTTGAAGTCTGTTCTACTGGAATTCAAAGGTATATATATTTTTTTAATTTATGTCTTTTGTATGCTAACAGTAGAATATGTTGAGTACAGTTCAATTAATCTGCGATTTTATATTTCTCTCTTGTGATTACAAATACACTAGTGCTCAAAATTAATAAAAATTTCCACTTTGATCGATTATTTCCAGAGCTAATTGTCGGATTTTAAGGAAGTTTGGTATGGGCATATATAATTTGGTATCGTTTTGGTAAGACATAAATAATGCAAAAATATACCATGCAGTAGCCATGGCACAAGGCAGCCCACCAGCGGCCGAGCGGTAAAGTCGCTAAACACTGGTAGTTCGTTCCGAGGTTCGAATCCCACGAACGGGCTGGCTACATGGGCGTTTTCGTGTTTTTCCCCATGTGTAACGTGTATACGAGCCAGTTTGCCTTAGAAAGTCCTCCACGAAGGCATCCTCCCCTTAGGCAGATAGCCCTCGAGGCTTTGCCATAATCACACACACAAAATAATTTTATCATGGATCCTTTGAGATCTTTAGTGCCACGACCTACATTTTAAAAGGTCGAAAATAGGGTTTGTAAGACGGAACATAAAAGGGGAAAAATAAGAGGTATGATCTCTTCTAATTGTTCTACAATCCTCACACCTTGATTTCATGCAGAATATGAGGGGAAGTTTATAAATATTTGTTTCAATCACTGCAATGTCTGCAGCAGCTCGATTTTCAAATCCGGGGGATGTTTTGGGAGGGGTACAGTGAGTTGAATAAAACGAGTTGTTAGTTGTAGGAGTCCTGGTATGGATAAGCTGGACCAATGTGTCTGGTTAAATATCCTCATATTCCACTATGCGTGTTAGAAGCTATTATAACCCTGTTAGTCTTCTACTTTGCTCTTTTTAAAATTTTTGGTGCATTGTGGAATGCTGTGTATAGCGTATGTGTATAATGCGTTGATTAAAGTTATAATAAAAAAACTCCTGATACTTGGAATTTGTTGTACTCCTTTAAATTCTATGATCCTCGATTAAAATTTTCACGAGATTCTCCAAGTATCAAAGAAGTTGATTTAAGCTAACATGGGAAAAGTAATGGATGCTTAAAATGGCTAGTCAGCAGAAGCAAATCGAGTTCGTGATGCTGGATTTCCGTCGATGAAAGCTGCAAAGAATTGAACTGATTTCAGAAAAACCAAGGTATACAACTGAAAAATGGGCCAATTCATCAATTGTTTATGTTTACGTGATCTACCATGAAATATTTCTTGAAAACTGCTCTTTGGATTCTTTTTCTGGTCATAATAAAGTTATTGGCAAGCATTTGGTATTTCGTTTCGGAAATTAGTATTTCACCTCGAATAGTGTAATTCGGTGTATATTTCCCATTTAAGTCAAAGTATTGATACCCAAGGCCTGAAAAATGTGTAATTGAGGAATGGAAAGACAACAACTAATCAATTGAGAACAAGAGCAATTTCTTGAAAGCACTGCTGATGTTTAAAGTATATAAACTATAACTGTCTCAACAATAACATCAGTAACACTTTTCACTGTTTCACAATGACATAATTTACCATTTCTTCCGCTATATCTGCTAAAAATGAGAAAATTTCCCAATCCCCTATATCTAAAATATGACGTGTAGGTCTCGGAATAAAAGTAATTCTTTCTCTTGCAAAAGAGAGAAAACTAGGAAGTTGATCATTATTATACGGTTTTTTTCCTGCACTAAATCTGTAAAATGGTGAGAAGGATAGCCTGAAAAGTCCATATACACTAGTGGAAGGAGGTGTATTGTTTACCATTTAGTAAGCAAAGACCTAGTCTTTAATTACTTGAGTTCAATTATTTGAGTTTGTGTAAATTTTTACCCTTAAAGATGAACTGTGGCCATTGAAACCACCTACAATTATAAGAGATTTAGGCAACTATTCTATAATAGAATCCAAATCTTGCTGATTGATGTGATCATTAGGTAACAAGTAAACGTAGCAAACTGAAATCAATTATCTGATACTAACGTGTACTTCAACTTGAATGCAAGTAGTCTAAGTGGATAGTCAAAAGAGTTGAGTAGTCCGGGGGAACTCCATCGCCACTGACACGATCAGTATTTGAAGCTTTACAGGATTCTCTAGTTTCAGAAATGTATCCTGTATTGCAATGCAGACAGGATGATCTGATCTGATAGCACCGGTGACAGAACCTGCTACAACTCCGTGAAATAAGGGTTGCCATTATGTATGTTATTTTGCTCTATCGGTACCAAGTTTCGGTTTTTCTTTGAACACGATGTCTTGGGACTGTCGTTCCCTCTTCTGTTTGCATTTCTGATTAAATTATGTCAGATTTCGTACTGTTAAAGGAGCTTTTATTCTGACTTATTAAAGGTTTCAAAGTTTTATAATCGTTAGTTTAGTTTGTTTCCTTTCCGGTTTCAGTTTAGCATTTTCTTTAGCTGTAAGTGATTTTTTATTGCTTAGTTCTTCTGTGTTACGGTTTATTTTGTATAATCACGGTTCGCGTCAAAACTGATTTTGTATATTTCATAGTATCATCATTGGAGAGGTGGAAGTTGATTGTTAATTGTTATCTGTCGGAGTTCTTTATACGATAACTTTGTGATGACATTAATATTCTGAACGTTTTTCTCCAATTTCCATCTCGGATAAGTCCTAGAAAGGTTTCGTGCTCTTCTTTGCAACTTCGCCTAGTGGCGCAGCTGCACAGTTTTGGCCTACCATAAAACCTCGAGCGCATGTAGAATTTCCACGGTTTTATGTCTTTGTAAGACCAAAACGCTGGTATGGATAGTATCCCTGAGGATTTTGTATATAAGATCTTACGAGGAAATTTATGTAGCGCCAGCCTTAATACATTTTAGCAGATGTAGGGCGTTGAAGGTTATGATAATATGATTTGTACTTCTCAACTGCCTTGCCTTTCTCAGTTTTATCCGTTTTGCAGCACAAACTTATTGATCAGAAAGTTGAGAAACTACTTATTTTTTAAGAACACAAAGCAAATCGTATTCCAAAATAACACAGTGGGAAAATTTCAGGATCTTGTGCACTGACACTTTCACACAAACATTTCCTATTTTATTTATTTGAAGCAGAAGTGATGATAGCGGATGCAGTTCTAACAGAAGATCTATGGATGGAAGTCTTTTAAGGGTGTTTAGATACCAGCACGTGGCTTCAGATATTTCTAGATTAGAAACAGGGACAATATCGCAAATTGAATCTCTTGTAATAACTATTAATATGCATATTCTAAACAAAAATTTATTTCATCTGTTGTTGTTTTCTTAATTTTAAAGCAAAATGCTAACTATTTCAAGGTTTTAAATGTGAACCTTACGTGTGTTTATAATTTCGAACCCGGCGATCCAAACCACCATGGAGTCAGCTTATACATGAAAGTTTTAAACAACGTTAAGTTTAAACGATGCTTTATACTTTTATTTTAATTTATATGTTATAAAACTTATCTTTAAGAATATAAGCTAATCAGCTAATGATGACGCAATAAGGTATTTCTCCCGCCTTCTTAGCATGCCTTCGTGGTGTAGTGGTCAGCAAGCTCGACGCGTATTCGAGAGGTCCGTGGTTCGAGTCCCGGCCAGAGCATTGCTCATTTTTCACATCTCCTGCTTCGAAACAACTTAATGTCCGTACTAGGTAATTATCCAGGATAGAAACCAGCAGTGAAGTCTAACACTATTACAGCCGAAGCACTTATTGAAGGGCAGTCAAAAGAAATTTTAATAAAGAATTTTAAATTCTAATTTAATTTTAAGTGAAGTAGATAGTAAAATTACGGTTTAGCATTTTAAATTATGTCTTAAATATTTCTAAATATTAAATAATGCATTTTATTTGAAAAAAAGGGCTTGTAATAGTTAATTTTCTGATCATAATATAATATATAAATATTTATATATCTCAGTTTTCCATAATCCATTTAATATTTGGGGTAGTTATTTTACGTTTAAAAACTGTGCAATCCATCATGCAACTTTAATTTCAATCTGATATAATCATCGTGTAATAATGTAATCTAATGTTTAAAAATTTCTGTGAAAGATGTCAAATTTAACATATTATTCTACGATAGCAAGTCTTTGGTAATCGGAGCAGTAAATGTGCATCCTCTCTTGATAGCAATTATAGAACAGTATTGTCACTTTTGCTTTTCGTTAGATCTCACCAGCATGTAAATGAAATACATATGTTTACGAACAAAGTTCTTGGAATTTAAAGAGAGAGAGAGAGAGAGGTACACGCTGACCACAGTATTATTGCCTCAGTCCATTTCCACGACTTAACATTATCCAATATTTACCATCTTCCTAAACGAATTCAATTGAGCACTTATTTAGAATTTAATCCAAAGCTTATCACTCGTGTGATAGATACCGCAGATAAGCCCTTGTGAAAAACAAAACCTTATCATTATGATTAGGGGAAAGAAGAGATTACCAAATGTATAGTTTTGAAAAAGATAATCACTCCCATTCAAACTTGAACCACCTTGTACTTAAGTTTTTTTTTTTTTTTTTTATATAATTTCCTTAAAAAATGTCATGAAACATAAAATAAAAATTTAATTATAAACTTATTGTAATAACATTTTGATTGGAGTGATAAAACTGAATATAAAACAAAGCTATTTTATAGTCTAGAAAAATGCTTCATATATATTATAGAATAATAAAGTAATTTTGAGTACGCTCTCGGAAAGGGGCAATATGTTCTTAAAATAATCTTTTAACAATATTTCGAATTTGTGCAAGAGAAGGAAGTAAGAAATAAAAAGATTTTAAAAAAAGGGGAAAATATTATTAAAAACTCGAATCGTCGTTTGGCATAAGTCAACCTCCAATATTGCTTTATTCTTAATTCAACGGCCAGTGTTTTAAAAGATGAGAAAAGTCGTAGTTAACCTTCCATTCAATATTACTTCTTCTTCTGATAGACATAACTAAAACAAAAAATTACACTCTTGAAAAAGTAGTCAAAAGCCACGAATAATTGCAGACGAAATGAAGAGAGCTGTGTGAAACAGATTAAGGCGAATAATTACAGAAACGTTCAGACAGATAAGGAACATGAAACTAGTTTGTGACATTACCGGTTTGGAAACGGGTTGGCCCATTTCGATTCCAATCAGCTGTCGAATAATATGTTATAAGGAAACAAAAAAATGACATCAAGATGCTGATATACGAAGTCGTTTTAATCAAAAAAGAAGAATAGACAAAATTACCGCTATCCGTAACGCTAGGTATATACAGCTACATTTAAAATAGGTGAAATAAGTTATTTTATCATCTTGGTATCCATTTAGGAAAAATTAAAATATCAAAATACTTAACAAGATAGTTTAAAAAAAATACAGATTTCATTTCGTTTTCAGTCAAAATGATCCCTTAATTCTAGTGTTAACAGGCAGGTCATTAATAGGTTGCATCATGCAAAGGAAAGAAAACAGAAAAAAACATGCAGATTAGTAAATAGGCGAAAGAATTCACTTAAGATGGCTGTGGCAAGTCTAGGAAATAGGAAAGGAATCTTTTTTCAGTAACAAGGATAATATTGGTTTTATTTGCATATATAATTCCCACACATCCGATATTGATCTTCCTGAGCATAGGTTTAAATTAATCCCTTCATTAATGACATTATAAAAAGAATGTAATTAATGCTAAGTTTCTGAAAGAGTTCATTAATTTAATAATTGGGAATTTCATTTCCTTTAAATGTGGTAATTTGTAAATTAATTTCATAATCAATGTCATTAACTTCGGTGTAATTATTTTTAATTCTGTTGATTTGGTTGATAATGGTGTTGGCAATAACTTTTTTGAAAATAATAGAATTCCAGTTTGTAACGTAATGGTTTTGAAACTACGCAACCGCCTTTTGTCAAATAGCCGCATTTTTTTTACCTTCAACTATACTAGCGCCCAGATAATCAACTTCCTGTAAAGTACAGTAGGTTTTGTTAAGTTTAAATATGGTTGGATAAATGTTACGTTTTCTTATATTTTCTTCAGAATTAATCGTTATATCCTCAGTGAACTTATAGGTAAAGTGAAAATTTTCTTTGATTGAGTTTTCTCTACTTTTCACAAAGGCAAATTCTTAAATAAGTAAAGTTCATAAATAGCTGTGGAGTAATTTGTTCCCAATGCGGGTGCCATCAAATTGTTGAAAGATTTCATTTTTATTTCGTATAATGTTACTGAAGAACATGCGATTAAGAAAAGTGACCCATTTTTCTATTTGAATAATTGTTTCTGAGTCAGAAAAAGTTTGTGTATGTTAATTAAACTTTTGTAAATTTCATCAAGAAGTAGAGGGTAGTAAATATTTTCGAAGTCATAGAAACTAATGATAAAAATGTTATTTTTAATGGTTTTTAAAAGCTTTTGGTTTACTTTCATAAGCCCAAAATAACTATGATTTGATTGATTTTGCTGCCGATATGCCGACAAATCGTTTTTGAAAAACAAATAGTGTCAAAAGGACAGTCAATGGCGTTTTTATGGTTGCTAGTCCCATTAGTAATAAATCGAAATTTATTTGGATTCTTATGAAATTCGGACAATACATAAAGATTAGAGAGTCTATTAAAACTGAAGTTGTGGTTCATATTTAGTTTTTACCAAATGCTTTAGTATTATTAACAACGATTTTTTCATTGATTTTGGATTTTTTATACGTGCAAGTTTAATGAAACTCTTTATTAACCATAGTTTTTGGTAAAATGCTTTACAAATGATTCTGAAATTATTACTGGCTTTATCTATGGTGATATTAAATAATTTTTTTAGTTCTTGAATTGAGCCTTTTAGACAGTAAATATTAGTATTTTCTTTAATGAATTTAATTTTATTGAGGCAATTTTCTTTCACTTCCTTACGTCCTACATTTACATATATGTGTGCGTGTAAGATTGTATCCGTACGCGCTGATGCATTTTCTATTTCAAAATTGATTTTTAGAGTGAAAGCTTTACATAGCAATAGATATTCGATTTTATTAGACTTCAGAGTATTTTATAGATGGAAAAGGTAAGAGATGTAGATGCATTTAAATATTCCTGAAGATACAGCAAGCATCGTTTGTTAGTTAATTGAGTAATCTGAGTGATTCTCTAAAACCATGATTAACTTTCCTACTATCTTTCGGAATCATATCGTGAAATCAGGAATTCAGACAAAACTGTAATCGAAGACCAATGTTAAAAATTACAGGATTGGATCTAAAAGTGTAATAGGCATTCATGAAATCCGCTCTGTTTTCTGAATCTTCACCACCGAACGCCGCTGCAATAGCTTACAAAAGAAAATATAAATGAAGAAACGCAATTAAAAATTTCCATACATGTTTTTTAATTGCAGTACTCTACGTATTTCAAATGTCTGATGCCTTGAAATATTGCATATGTGGGCACGAAATTTTATAAAACTCATGTTCACGTCTCTATTTAAGTTTTTAGATGCGTAGTATTTTCTATAAATTGGAATTATAGTTAGATTTGTTATTCTAGCAGTCACTGCTGTTTTTGCCCCCGAATCAATCAATAATCATTAATTTTTCAGAGCAATGAGATTTCAGAATGGGTTCAGTGGGATATCTGTTGTGATAAATATTCCGAGAATTTAAAATAGGTAAAGAATGTCGCTATTAAAACCCAAGACGACAGAAAAATCTTTGAACAGTAAGAATTATTTTGGAGTATAAACTGCATGAGTAAAGCTACAAAATATATTCCAATACTATGAAGCTCTTTATACGCTAAAATAACTGGCAGTTTTATGTGAAACAGAACTTCATGTGTTCATTGCACATCAAACCCTTATTTTAATGTATGATGCAGACATAGAATGAAATCGCTGAATAGAACGAAAAAATATGTAAGACTATGTCTCGATATCTTTATTTACCACAAATGTTAAATAGCTTTCTTCACGGTACCATTGTTAAATAAGAAACTACTTGCCGTGAAAGGTTTCTACTTCCTCTTAGGGAGGAAACTAAACTCTTAAGAATTTGCCAATTACCAAACTTTTAGTGATCGTATAGTGAATTTTAATGCATTTGCGTTGTAAAAATTGCATCCCGGGACCGCGCCGTGAGAGGATCGAAAACATAAGAAAAACATATACAAGATATATAGGAAAAACATATTAAATATATAAAGAACACATACTGTAATAGGTTTCCAGATTAAATATCAGTTTATTCAATTTCATCACAATAAAATAAAATCTTATCCTCATCAGAGAGTCTAAGGAGAATTCTTCAATTTGTCATTTACTTTTTTTTTTTCATTTAAATTCATATAAAAAACTTTACGGTTTGTCTTGGTAATTTAAAAGGGGAAAGGGAAACAATTGATAGCCTGAGAATTAATTTTAAGATTGGACGTTGTTTTTACATTCTAAGGAAGTTTTTGAAAAAATTACTTAAAGTTCAAACACAAAAAAAAATAAAACTTATCTTGGGTGGACATCTTGAAGTGGAGGACTCGTATCCTAATAAGCGTTGACGTCGGCGGGGCTCATCTTTACGGTCACAAAATGGAAGTTTCAGAAGACATCGTCCTGTCCTGGCACTATTTGCGAAAACACACACGCAGGTAACTGGTTTTCATAATGACGAAGTTATTTTACCTCTGTAAAAAAGAAACAGGAGCACTGCTGCCCAGCACGGCTATCCGCTTGGTCTTGAAAGTCTTAAGTCAACACGCAGGTAACTGGTTTCATAATGACGAAATTATTTTACCTCTGTAAAACAGAAACAGGAGCACTGCTGCCCAGCACGGCTATCCGCTTGGTCTTGAAAGTCTTAAGTCAACACGCAGGTAACTCGTTCAAATTTCGCCTTTTTACCAGAACGCGGTAAGGAAGCATGTTTGCAGCTCCCGGCCAGAAACGTTTTTCTAGGCAATTACGGCTCGCCTGTTCTTGCTCATCCCAAGAGCAAGCTTCACGAGTAACGTCCAAAGTAAGTTCCACAAGCCAGTCAGTAAGTCTCTCCAAGCCTCGCACGAAAAAAGACACCAAAAAGTCTTTCCAAGAGTAAGTGAGTAAAGTCTTTAAATCTTTCAACAAATATTCATACCTCTTCAACCTCGCCTCTTAACCAAAACGCGGCCGGGGAGCATATTTGCCGCTCCCCGCCGGGAAACATCTCTCCTCGTAAATTATACCTTGTCTATCGCTTTCAAGACAGTTTTCAAGAGTAACGTCCTAAAGTCAGTCTAGCCAGCCAGAGAGTAATTCCAACTCGAATTTCCTTCGTCTCCTTCGCAAACGCGGGCTCCCACTATGGCTTCAATTATCGGCCCCTTAATTATGGCAAAATTTGCGTTTTCAACCCCTGAATGCGGAAATAAGGGTGATCGCGCATGCGCGCCGTTCTTCACTTAGCCAACAACTGGACCATCAATCGCCAAAAACCTGAATGACTTACATTGAAAGTCAAGTAGCAAACTTTGACCTTTCTGTCACGTAATTCCTCTCTTAAGGTCAACTAACAATGAAATTCCTTCTAGAACATTCTAAAGGACAAAGCGCGCGAAATCATGACTTAGCAAAAAATTGCTTCCCTTTCCCTGCTTCTTTTCACAATGAATCAAAGCTTGTACAAAATTTGCAAATAAAGGAAAATAAATCATATTCTTTTAAACTAAATAATATTCCCAGAAGCATCTGTTTTTCCCCAAAATTAAAGCCTTAAAATAAATAATTCAGAATCAAATAAAATTAAGATTTCCATAAATCAGAAAATCATTCACCTAGTTTTTATAACGCTATCAGACAAATTCTCTACACAACACTTTCCTTTCTCCTAAGGAATTAAATTTTGGTGTACCAAAATTTAGAAGACAGACACTTCTTGAAATACCATGACTCATACTGTGCAATAAGGCTAAAGGATAACATAATGTAACAATATTTCACACGACTCCTTGGTAACAGTGACGTTACTGACACATTAAATTTCAAGTCCAAAATGTGCAAGGAAAACAACAAGATTAATCAAAGCAATTACTAATTAAAATACTCAAGGAAGATCATCAAAAACAATTAATCCAAAAACATCAATGAAATCACTTAATTAATTAAACCTAGAAATACTCAGAACACATACAAAAATAAGAATAAAAATAAGGCGTTAATCACAAGCAAAATATGTCTAAGATCAATCCATGATTTTATGACAAAAAGAATTTCTTTTTTTTTTTTCTTTTTTTTTTTTTTTTTTTTTCAGTTTATTACATCACATTAGTGTTGCAGTCTCTGTGTGGCCACATTTCTGAACGTTTATTTATCTATTCATTCCTTTTCAGTCCGTTAATGTAAACAATTTCACCTGAGGTCGAGCACATTCTACTACTGTGACAATTTCTGCTGAGCACAATCATGGAGTACATTAAATGAGTACGGAGTTTTCAATGCAAGCGAGGGAAAACCCTGTAGTTAGAAATCATTGTGTTAGCAACTCCCCCCTGCAGCCTTCAACGCGAGAAAAGTGAAAGCAACAACCCCGGAATGTAAGAACTCAGCACCACAATAGCTTTAGTAGAGGATCACAATGCTCGAAAAACACAAATAGCTGACTGACCGTTTAGTAGAATACAAGCCAAGAAACTTGACCTAAAAGAAACCAGATTTCACCCCCCCCTACGTCTCACCTTCGACCAAGGAAGAACAATCATTCTTTCAAAGTTGAAGAAGACTTTATCTGTCAATTTTTTCCTTACGATAGATAAGCCACTGAATGTGTTCGGATACACACACCCGAAGAAAGAAATAATCTAATCCAATTGTTCACACCAAAAAAAGTGAAATAAATAAAAATAAGATAATTAACGCGCCGCAGATACATAAAATACATTCCTGAGAAAATAAACACACTAATAATTCAAACAATTCCAAATAAAATATGTCACATGAACGTATTCAAACAAAAAGTAAAGACCCCCTTAAGTACTACGAAATTGAATAACTTCCAGGAATGAATCCCAAACAATCACGTCTAAGAACAGAAGCGGCCTGATCAGGGCCAAGCATTAGAATAGAAAAGAGCGTTACAACACAAGGAACCTCGGAACCAGCCGAAAATACCCCACACAAAAAAAATCAGAAAGAAAGAAAGCGTGATTGTCCAAAAATTCAATCCAACCAAAATCAATTCCGAGAATTAACATAACGAATACGCTGTGCAAATACCAATTAGAATTTTATACAATACACACAAAAATAATAATAATAATACAACCTAATGCATATACAAAATAACGTTTGGCCAATATTTACAGATACTACCAAGATACACATATACACATAAAATGAAAATACAATTAAACTGTAAAAATTTCGTACATAATTCAAATGAGCAATGAGATCAGTGATACTTAAAAAAAAAATTAAACTGCAATACCTAAACAAATACACGAATAGTCATTACGTTAAACCATATCAAGTCAAAAATATTTCACTGTAATTCAAATCAAGCCAAAAAAAAAAAAATCAACCAGCAAGAGTGAAGTGTCGCTAAAAAAAATTCAAACCTCAAAGTAAACACTAGTGAGTAACAACACCAAACTTAAGTCCCCTTAGTAAGACAACACCAAAAAAATTCAGTAATTCTAAAAATCCATTAGGACCACAAAAAAAAAATTTCAACTAGTCAAAGAAATCAATCAAAGCTGGACTGAAGCACGTTACTAGAACACTAAATAAAATATCACAAATCAAAAAAGTGTTCAAAACAAACCCCCCAATTTTAGGCAAAAACTGAGATCTATTCTGCATCAGACTCATCCAAAACGTTGTATAGTAACCTAAGTAGCAGCCTTCAGCAACACCTCCACCCAAACAAAAGAAACAAAGTAACTCTTTACCGCGTCCATGTAAGCTGAGAAAAAGCGCTGTATTATGAATGACAGACCCAAACTTTTACGTATCAAGCAAACCTCCAGACACGTTGAAAGAGAACATAAGATCTCTTATCTCGGAAAGAAAAGTGCGCTGACTGAAACGTTACAATCCTGAACCAACACAATGAAAAAGATACAACAATAGTTTTCTCAGATAACAAGTTCCTGTTTTCCCCGGTGTAAGAGGTCAAGAGCCACCATGAAGTGCAAGTATTTACAAGAAAACGAGCTTTCAGGACATTACAACTTCACGCAAGACCTAACGGCAAGCAACAACTGCAAAGTTCTCAAAAGTGCTAAACTAAAAAAAAAAAAAAAAAAATACTCATAACTCGTAACTCAAAAATCCCTAAAAATCACACAAATGAAATCCATAACTCAAATTCTACTATTTTCCTATGACCACAGAAATCTCAATTCTTCCACAGAAACTAAACATCAGAGAACTTACATTTTACGGACCTTGGCAGAAACCACCAAAACAAAACAAAAACTTGATACTACCAATTCAAATACAAAACTTAAGCCAAAACAAGAATTAACCCCAAATTCAGCAACAAGTCCAACCAAGAAAGAAAATTCAATAACTGAAATCAAATCTATTACGATTCACTAGCAAATTCAAGACAAACTACTTGTAATCAACAGAAAATTCCCACACATGAGTACAGAGCAAAAGTAACTAATCTTCTGAAACTTATTTCAAAAATTTCATAAAACCAATTCCCGTTGTCACCAAAATTCTCATTAAAACTCACTTTCTACAATTCACAAGACTAACTCAATTTCTACTGTTTAAACAATTCTCACACGACAACTCTTCACAAACTTAAAACTCAGAAGATAACTAATCCCAATTACTCTGACGCATTAAACTAATTAGAACTTCACTCAAGCTGAAGAATTCAATCCCAAAAAAAATTAAATATGCAAACATCACTATTGCTGATCTCAGGCAAAAATTCAAATCTAACCCATGTTCACTTTAAAACAGAATTTTGCAATTGCAAAACAACCTTCAATTTTTTTTTAACTCATCCATTTGTATCATTATGCCTGAAGAACTTACAAAATTCATTGCTCAATACTAAATTAAATTTTCTAACACATTACACAATATACTGGAATCATATCAAAACATTGTAAATCAAAAAGCAATAATATACTACGCTAGAGAATCATGAAAACATTACATACATTTCACAAAATATTATTCAATTAAGTCAAAAAAAAATCAAAATTTCTCTAACGTTACCTCTCACAATTACACATTTCACAAGATTCTGGGTTAAATAATTAGCAAAAACACAAAAAAAATTCTAGCTACGCATAGCTATGGCTTGTCTCATTCAGTAAAATAATTAGTCTTTAATATCTTTCTCGTAGAAGTGCTCATAAAATGAGTCCAGTTTTTAAAGACAAGCACTCGAAACTTTTATACAAGGATACACTAATAGCATAGGATTATCGTGAAATAATTCATTTTCCATCTTGTATCATAAATCAGTAAATCGAAAATCAAAAATACACATTCAGAA
Organism: Stegodyphus dumicola; assembly: GCF_044657685.1. NCBI lineage: Eukaryota > Metazoa > Arthropoda > Arachnida > Araneae > Eresidae > Stegodyphus > Stegodyphus dumicola. The sequence continues at coordinate 138,699,563 of NC_140780.1, forward strand.
AACACTCAAGGATTTCCAACAGTAAAAATATACAGTACCTATTCTCCTACATTAAAAATATATATTTTTCCTAATTTTAAAGTTCAATTCTGTTTGCCTAACGTTAAAGTCCAAAATTCCTGAAATTCACACACATTTTCAAAATTTATCACTCTCGTATTAACAAATAAGCAAACACAAATCAAACTAATTAATCCTATCACATAGACTCAACTCCTTCATTAAAACAGTAAATTACTAAAAATAGGTAAATTCAAAATCAATTTCACACACCTTCTCAGAACATAATACTTTTGTACTAGTAAACAACCTAACATGCACAGTATGAAATCATCGAATCACACGTACTAAAACACTATCTTTTTAGTTAATATTATACCAAAACAGTTTACCTAACCTTAAATTCAATTCTTAAATTAAATTAGAGAATTAATATCCTGCAGTAACCAGTAAGCAAACATAATTCAAATTAAAACCTTAATTAGTCCTCACACATAAAATTTAAAACCTTCTTAAAACAGTAAGTTATACAAAATAAATAAATTCAAAAAATCAGTTACTGATTCGATCCTTCACTAACCAGAGATCACGGCACCAATGTTATGTAGCTTCGTGCCGTGAGAGGATCTGATACACAAATGATAAATCAAAATCTATATATATATATATATAGGAAAACATGTAAAAGATATAAAGAAAACATAGTGATATGTTTACACGATTAAATATCAGTTTATTCAATTTCATCACAATAAAATAAAATCTTATCCTCATCAGAGAGTCTAAGGAGAATTCTTCAATTTGTCATTTACTTTTTTTTTTCCATTTAAATTCATATAAAAAACTTTAAGGTTTGTCTTGGTAATTTAAAAGGGGAAAGGGAAACAATTGATAGCCTGAGAATTAATTTTAAGATTCGACGTTGTTTTTACATTCTAAGGAAGTTTTTGAAAAACTTACTTAAAGTTCAAACACACACAAAAAAAAATAAATAAATAAATAAATAAATAAATAAAACTTATCTTGGGTGGACATCTTGAAGTGGAGGACTCGTATCCTAATAAGCGTTGACGTCGGCGGGGCTCATCTTTACGGTCACAAAATGGAAGTTTCAGAAGACATCGTCCTGTCCTGGCACTATTTGCGAAAACACACACGCAGGTAACTGGTTTTCATAATGACGAAGTTATTTTACCTCTGTAAAACAGAAACAGGAGCACTGCTGCCCAGCACGGCTATCCGCTTGGTCTTGAAAGTCTTAAGTCAACACGCAGGTAACTGGTTCAAATTTCGCCTTTTTACCAGAACGCGGCAAGGGAGCATGTTTGCAGCTCCCGGCCAGAAACGTTTTTCTAGGCAATTACGGCTCCCCTGTTCTTGCTCATCCCAAGAGCAAGCTTCATGAGTAACGTCCAAAGTAAGTTCCACAAGCCAGTCAGTAAGTCTCTCCAAGCCTCGCACGAAAAAAGACACCAAAAAGTCTTTCCAAGAGTAAGTGAGTAAAGTCTTTAAATCTTTCAACAAATATTCATGCCTCTTCAACCTCGCCTCTTAACCAAAACGCGGCCGGGGAGCATATTTGCCGCTCCCCGCCGGGAAACATCTCTCCTCGTAAATTACATCTTGTCTATCGCTTTCAAGACAGTTTTCAAGAGTGACGTCCTAAAGTCAGTCTAGCCAGCCAGAGAGTAATTCCAACTCGAATTTCCTTCGTCTCCTTCGCAAACGCGGTCTCCCACTATGGCTTCAATTATGGCCCCCTTAATTATGGCAAAATTTGCGTTTTTAACCCCTGAATGCGGAAATAAGGGTGATTGCGCATGCGTGCCCTTCTTCACTTAGCCAACAACAGGACCCTCAATCGCCAGAAACCTGAATGACTTTCATTGAAAGTCAAGTAGCAACCTTTGACCTTTCTGTCACGTACTTCCTCTCTTAAGGTCAACTAACAATGAAATTCCTTCTAGAACATTCTAAAGGACAAAGCGCGCGAAATCCTGACTTAGCAAAAAATTGCTTCCCTTTCCCTGCTTCTTTTCACAATGAATCAAAGCTTGTACAAAATTTGCAAATAAAGGAAAATAAATAATATTCTTTTAAACTAAATAATATTCCCAGAAGCATCTGTTTTTCCCCAAAATTAAAGCCATAAAATAAATAATTCAGAATCAAATAAAATTAAGATTTCCATAAATCAGAAAATCATTCACCTAGTTTTTATAACGCTATCAGACAAATTCTCTACACAACACAAACATAACGCAGCTCTCAAACTACGCAACGGGATATGCCCCCTTCTCTGCTACATTTTTATATCAAATCTAATTACAGTTTCAAAAATACCCTTTAAAGTTACTTTGCTTCTAGCCATAACACGGAATTCTCCATATCCTACCGTAAAGTGAATTCAAATTTCACAAATGTTTATAAAGAATATAGTGGGTTTATAATTCCTTTTTGCGCACATATATTCTCCTATTCAACGCTGGTAATTGTTTTTAGGAACTTGCTTTAAGCGATCTGAACTGAAGAAAGAGGCGGAATTTTTAAACAAATAATTAATAAAGCTCTAAGATCGATGATCAAAGTCCTCCAGTTTACTTCTTTCGACTGTATCCTTGTTTCCTTAATCAGACCGATTATGGTATACGCAGTGCCAGCATGGGCGACAGCCAACAAGTCTGAGCGTGCTAAACTAGACATAATGCAAAATAAAATACTTAGAGCGATTGTGAACTCACCGTGGTTTGTGAGGAACTCTCAAATTCAGGAGGATCTGAATGTGAATTCCATGCATGAACAAACTTTGATCACTTCACATAATTTCTTTGAAAGCCTGAGAACCTCTTTCTACGCTTCTATTAGACGCCTGTACGATTATGACCCTACTGTTGAATAGGAGGCCAAAAGGCCCCTCACCATAACCCGTCTTGGTAGTTGTATTTATGTAAATAGTTTTCAGCTTTTTTCTGTGTTTTATAATTACTACTTTCGTTATTTTTGAATGCAACATTTGCCACCACGACCAGGAATGTGAGACCCAAGCTCTGAAAATTTTTACGCCTCCGGGTGACAAATGTACCTAAAGTACATCTTTTTTATTTTACTACCGTGATTGGCCTTTGGCAACTCTGAACTTTTGGTAATAACTAAGTGTAGTTGAAACCAAGTGCGAGCGAGAGCAATTGGAATTGGATTCCACCCCTTAGCTGCCGTAACGGAATCGCCTACACCGAAACTGAGAAAGCTGAATGATTAGCTGCTAACTACGCATCTCAGTTTTGCCCTCACAACATCTCTAACCCACATACGGAACTCACAGTTAGCTTTACAAACAATCAATACTACTCACTATGTATGGAACAAACACAGACAACTACTATGTATGGAACAAACATAGACAACATTCGTCTAGTTAAACCTTTGGAAGTTATTAAAGGTATCAAGAAAAGAAAAGTTAGGAAAAGCCCAAGCTTGTATGTCATTAGTACGAAGATGATTAGCCAGATGGATCATGTGATACTGTTCAAGTTTACCAACATCTTAAATCATATGCTGACTCAACTACTTCCCAAAAAGATGGAAAACTGATGTGATAGTTCCAATTCCAAAGCCTTCAAAATCTGCCAACGACCCTGCATCCTACCGTCCAATAAGTCTTCTCTCTACGCTCAGCAAAATTGTTGAGGCAAGACAGAATACACGACAGAATACTGGAGCATATTTTCAGTCAAAAATATCTTAATTCCACAGCAGCATGTACTCCAACTCACCAACTGTACAGGGTCACAGAATTCATCTCTAAAGGGCTGAATAAAAGAGAAAGCACAGGTGCACTTTTCCTCAATATATCGAAAGCATTCAACAGTTTGGCTAGACGGTTTAATCTACAAACTTATCACCCTAGCCTTCCCAGGATACATCATAAACATCACTAAATCTTATCTCTATGAGAGACCCTTTGTCGTTCGCTATAACAACACATATTCCACACAGAGACACATTCATGCTGGCGTCCTTCAAGGGTCTTTGGTCGGCCCGATATACTTTTTACTTTATGTGAACGACATCCCACAGACACCTTACACTACACTTGCCATTTATACCGATGACACAGCGAATCTAGCAAAAAATGCATCTTTAGACCAGATTGCACACGCATTACGAATACACATTCATGCACTTGAGGCCAGAGTTCAAAAGTGGAAAATTCTAATTAACGTGAACAAGTCGGAAGCCGTCCTGTTTACGAAGAAAATAATAATCACACAGAAGATAACTATGTATGGAACTGTTATCCCATAGGCCTAAGACTGTGAAATACCTACGAGTTGCGTTGGATAAAACCTTAACATGGAACCCCCACATAACACAGCTAATTAAAAAATTCCGAGGCGCTAAATCAAAATTCTGCCCTCTAATTGCTCGGAATTCCGTTCTTTCTTTAGACAATAAGTTGCTCTTGTATAAAGTCATGTTGTGATCGATCATTACTTATGCCTGTCCTGTTTGGGGTTTTGCCAGCGAGATGCATATGAAAAAATTACAGATTCAACAAAAGCTGACTCTACGCCAAATCACAAAGAGCAGGTGGTTTATTCGTAACATGTCAATTCACGAGGAACTTAGTCCCTCAATTAAAAAGTTATATGGCCAAATTAGCTAGGAAATTCTACAGAAAAATAAGCAGTGTAAATAATGAAAGCATACCCCATATGGATTATGACTACAACGATAGTAGGAACACCTGAAGACCTAGTGCACTCTTAAGAGCACTTAATTAAGTGTGCAAAGTGCAAATATCTTTTATTAATTAAGACACAATAACATGCCGAATAAATACTAATTCAGAAGACAAACAACAAAAATCAGCGTTATATTTACAAAATTTCCACAGGACTAGTTTCGATGGTTTTACCGAACCACCATCCTCAGCTGCAAAACCGCAAATGAACAAGATAGGAAAAAATGATTAGATAAGATAAGAAAGCCTGAACAAGAATAAGCAAAAGCAGTCGCCATCTGTTGGTGAAAAGTGTGGTGGAAGGCACGCCTTCCACCACACTTTAAATCATGTCATCCGACTAAACAAAAGTTAGCTTCATTTTATTCCTATGTTTTCCGTGCTCTTCAAGTTTGCTCCTCCAAACTAGCCCTTGATGAAGAACTAAATTATTTAAAAGCAATAGGTATTGACAGGGGCTTTTCACCCAACATTATTAATCAAGCAGTTAAAAAATTCTCATCTCAACACACTAAAAGGCACACTCTTATTTTAGGAGATTATAAAAATTCTGTTGTCATTCCCTTCTTTCCATCAATTAGCTATAAAGTTGCACATATTTTGCAGAAATTTAACTTTCGGGTTGTTTATTCTCCCATCAATAAAATTCCGAGTTCCATACTTAAGGACCCCATTCCGGATATGAATTCCTAGGATTCCTTGCCAGTGTAGTTTAATTTACATTGGCCAAACTGAGAGAGCCATAAAATTTCGCGTCAAGGAACATGAGGCATATGTTAGAAAAAAGGAAACACAGAAGTCTTCTGTTGCGCAACATTGTTGGTCCGAAAATCACACTTTCAATTTTCCTGCTGCCAAAATTATTCAAAAAACATCTTCCATTGGAGAACTGGATTTTCTAGAGGCATTTCACATTCATAAAAATCTTTCTGTTCTAGTTAACGATCCTAATTCCAATCCAAATTTGCCTTCGGCCTTTAAAGAAATTATGTTTTAGTTCTGGTTTCACCAACAGATGGCGCCACTTGCTTATTCTTGTCCAGGCTTTCTTATCTTATCTAATCATTTTTTCCTATCTTGTTCATTTGCGGTTTTGCAGCTGAGGATAGTGGTTCGGTAAAACCATCGAAACTAGTCCTGTGGAAATTTTGTAAATATAACGCTGATTTTTGTTGTTTGTCTTCTGAATTAGTATCTTTTATTAAATGTGGCCTCTGCTTCAAGCTAATGTTAATTTAGCCTTAAAATACTGTTATGTACTTTTTATTGCACTCAGTCCTCCATTACTTAATTTAATTTCCAAGGAATATCGTAAATTAATAATTTTTCTTGTTAGCATAATATTGGTTGATTATGACTTCTTAGCACCTCCCCCCGTTTCGGCTCAACCAATCCCTAAATTATGTATGGCTCTTGAAATCCTTCCCCTACCCCACCCCAAATGCCTGCCGATGGTCTGACTACACTGTACTCTCTTTTCTTCCCTCCAATAGCTTTAGCCCTAGATCATGTGACCTCTTGGACTCTTGGACTTAGTGGCAGTTTGGACGTTCTTTAAATTCAGCAACAGATACCAGCAAGATGACTACGCCTCTCGAGTTCTCGAAATGAATTTCATCGTTCATCGCATTTAATTGCATGTTATGCCTCTAACTATTTTATGCTCACCTCAGTATTCGACGCAAGATGCCTATAAATGCTATCAACTACAAAAAAAGGGATTTTTCTGCATTTATTTTTCTACTTCGCTTAATAAAATTTATGTCACCTCATCTTTGGATAATGCTAGCAAAAAGAACACATATGCCCAAAATTTTCTTCATCTGCTACACACAGGTTAGGACATTGCCTTGGTACCTGACTTCTGTGACTGCATCACTTTATAAGCCTATTAGGAAGGGACGGACAATTACAACCATGTCTTTCCCGGGATTGAAAAAGAGAGTTTGGGTAATGCAGTGTGTTAACTTAACCACTAAAGCGTCTGGCAGTATTTTCAAAGAAATACGCTTCGTTCTAATAAGACAGAAATCTACTTAAGTCCTGAAATCTTGTAAAAATTTCGTTATTATATACGTGAAAAAATCTAGAAGGTTCATGGGAGGGCAAATTCAATTACCTCTTCCCCACCCAGATCCACTGAGGATCTGAAATCCACGCTACTGCAGAGAGCGACTTACTGCCTCTGAGTCTCATTTTTTAATATGATTTCTAGGATTAGTTTTCTAGCTTGACGTCTGATTTCTAGGTTATGACAATTGCATGAGTATTAGAAGAGACCGCAGTTCCTATTATACTTCTTTTTTTTAACACTGAAACCTCTGTTTTAAACTATCTTGGGTCGATGAACCTTACTGACAATCATATCTATGTACCATGGATTTTGTAAGACATGCTGTTTTATTATATAACAATCTATATTCATAACAAACTTTACCAAAATATATTCATTAGTTCAGGAGATAATCAACCAAATGTGAAAATTATATTAATTTGAAACTTCAGTGTAGTTTCATATCACCGGGAGATATGTTTAGATAACTTTCTAACTTTACATATAATGAGCTTCCCCAAAGTTTCTTTCTGAGGTCAGCTAAATCGATATAATTGAGAGAGGAGAATATCACTAACCTTTCTAAACCGTCATTGATAATGTCTATCTATCCAAAAAAAAAATGGAATTCTTTAGCACTTTCCGATTAATGACTTTTTCCTGAAAGCTTTCTAATTTTTTTCGGCTTTCATCCAGTACGCAGTTATATCATTTTTCTCTTTCTCTTTCGCTATTTGAAAATTCATCATAGAGATCCAGCTCGTAGAAAAGTACATTTGGAACGATAAAGTAAATTCTGTTTAGTATTGAATTTCTAAATTTAATATAAGTGTTAGTGAATAGCTTTGTAATAGTATTATACGTTAAAAGTCCTTTTATCTGATTAATACCACTTTTAGCAAAAATTGGAATATATTTCTTTCAAATTCTTTAATATAATAAGGAAATTCTGACTGATACTAAAAGGTTACATTGAAACTTAACATTAATACCAAGATAATTCTATTGTAAAGCAAATATTTCGATGATTCTTAAAGCAAACTAATAGTTTAATAAAGCATAAAGGAGAAAAAATATTCATTGAATGAAACAAGTGTTAAGCTGAGACGAATATTGGGAATATATTTGTTGTTTAATACTAGGTTAAAATATTATAAATTTTAAATTTAGAAGGCAGCAAGTGTTAACATAGCTTCTTCAACTGTCTTTTTTTTTGGTTCGGAGAATTCTGTTTAGATGGCCCGAGTTTTGAAAAGGATTTGTAGGTATGTTTCAAGGGCAACTCTAAGGCAACGCCTTTAATAACTTGAAATAATTAAATTTATCTTGATATTAATCATACTCATTTTTAATAATATCTGTTCTCATTCAGAGATATTTTCATATTCTCTGTAGCTGTCATATTGAAATTTCAAAATGATATTTGGAGATTATAATCCCACATAACATATTGGATGAATTTGTATACATTTTAATTTTAAAAATATCTCAAATGAAATCTTTTTTAAGTTTTTAAAAGCTCTTTTTAATAATTTTTCTTTTTAAGTTTTCAATATTTTTAAACGCGTTACGTTACGTTACTACGTACTTATCATCCACTGCTTTAGAAAGATTTGCCACTGCAGAAACACTTATTACTATCCTATGCTGGAGACTTCAAACACATTGAGCACTAACGACTAGAGCTCTTAACGGTCACCAGCTGACTGTGGAAGTGACAGTCACCGTGTTCTTCGTTTTACCGTCACAGGTATTCTTAGCATTACTATTATCGTATTTCAAAGCCACTGGTGACTTTTCTTTGAATTAAAAAATCTGTGGAAATGTACCGCTTCACCCAACATCGGTAAGTTATGAATTGACTCCAAGTGACAATGAATTGTGAGGTTAACGTGTACCAACGCTGTTGGAGGCAACCATCTGTCTACTTTTAGTTTAATAATTTACCTAAGTTTTAAATACATACAATTTCTAAATATGTCCAGCTGATGATTTATATAACCATTTGCAAAATTTTCACACCAAAAAAGATGTATGTATGTATGTGTTTATGACGCCAAGTATTGTATACATGGTGCAGGATAATCTAATTTTCCAGAATTATAGGGCAACTTTATGTTTTACACTAACGTAGATCGTGAGGAATTAATATATCCCTAGCTGAAGGGAAATGTGGATAGCTAACATCTTAAGCACTACTTATTTGACTGTTTAGATTAAATTTTGGGAGATAATATAGGAATTTAAAGCAACTTTAAATCAAGATATTTAACATCTGTAATATATTATAACTAACTAATAAGACGTTATTCCAACATACATTTTGCATTTTCATTGCATTTTCATGAGAGAATAGTTTGATGTCTGAGAGAATTTAGTCGCCTTATATCACATGTAATCTATTACAGTTAAAAGTAGCACTCACATTCATTGCTAAGTTTTATACCAATATCTCTTCTACAATTTAAATTATTAGTTTGTTTTTCTGTAAAGAGCTGAAACCATTTTTGCTCTTATAGTGTGTATATCCAGCTGGGAACGTAAGACGTGGCTTCAGTTCCAGTGAATGGTACAACTGCATTTTCATGACCTTCTGTTCCAAAATTCCTCAAGACTGTACAGCATGATAGAATGCACATATTTTGATTTAAAACACAGTGAGAAATACTAGAGAGATACGTTTGAAATTTAAACCAGTATATTTTGCCAAGACAAGAACATGGCTTCTGTTTACTTTATAGATACATTTATACAATACAGTAGGAAAAAGACGGTTTTATTTCGTACCGATGTGTTTATTTTACCAGACTACTCTTTCTCGGCTTTAAGCATATCTACTTTAAATTATTACCTGTAAATTAGTACTACATGCGATTCTTTCAGCTCTATTATAAACAAAATTAGTTTCATTATCAGTAGATATAAAGGATGCTACAATAAGAATGAAATGCATTTTTTAAATGAAATGAAGTGAAAACCATTTCAGATAAAATAACTTTTATTTTAGTTTGAAGTTCAAATTATGATATTGTGTTTTAAATACTACAGCATATAAGTGGTAACTTGGACTTAGTGAACACGAGCAAATTCGATAAGCCCAGTTTCCGGTGACTGCAATAATTCGAGCCAAATAGCATAATTGTAGCGATCATTATTTATTCTTAATGTTTTAGAAGTTCAATGCTTGCTAGCATAGACCACTGATTTCAAAATAACAATAATTTTTTTCTAATCTTATCAGGTTCAGTGTTCCGCCTCACTTGCTTTGGAAACATGCAAAGACCTGACTCGGAACAGGGAGCTTACTAAAGCTATGTTCAATAAATGGGGGAAGTAGACAAGATACACAGGAAGGGTATACGAAACCCTTTATTTTTCACTCTTTACAATAAATTCCGGACTTCGGAATACAGAGACCAACCACTTGTGGTCTGAACGTAAGAATATAAAAATATTAACTAAACTCTAACTTAACTTTGGAATAATAAACAAGGGCCTACGTGGAAGATTGGCCGTATATTAACAGGAAGCCGTATGTAGTACAGAGAACTGTTAACACTACAATACGTTTAAAAGTTATAACGAGGATTAAACCTCTGGCCTGGAAGGCAACCAGCAACCGAGTAAAAACTGCTAAGGAAAGCGGTCTGCTTCTACTAACTCCTTCCTCTCTCTCGCTTTGCAAAAAGCCACAACTTAAGTACTTGGCGTTCGCCAGACAAATTTGCATAAATAAGTTAAAGCTTTTAATTCTGGCCGGAAGCAGAAAATAAGAACTGATAGTAAAGATTTAAAATAAAATAAACGTTAGTAAAACTTAATATCCTTACAATCTGAAGGAATTAAATCACAACTTTTGTGAGGCTAACAACAGTTGGATTTAAAGAAGTTATCTTTTCACCCAACGGTTTTTGCATTACGTCGATAGCAGTGTTACCAGTGTGAAATATGGCATTATCGTTTTGGAACTACATGTCTGGCAAGTAAATTTCCTACAAATTTGGCCACAAAAAAGCTTGCAGCCTACTTGTAAAATCAGTAAGCAGCTTGGCTTCGCAGCTTGGCATTACCTGCAGAGAAAATTAAAGACACCGCTCTCAAGCGGCATTCCACTACTAGATGCAACTCCTATACAGTACTGCCCCAGATATATTTCGAGAATATTTTAAAATTAGTGATATTTCTTCAGTAGCGTGATTTATGCCTGTTAACTGTCAAACGTGTAATGAAAAGGAAAGTTTAGCATTATAATAAATATACATTGTGGAACGGATTATTATAAACGAAATATAGTCTCCAAAAATAACCTAGGATGCTGATATTATCCGTAAATCATTGTCTTTAAGTGACGTAAACACTGGTTCTCAGTTAAACTTCAAAACTGTAATCGGACAAATTGTTTTTAAATTCAGAATTCTTGTTTTTAAATTCAGAATTTAAGCCGATTGGTAGAATGTCCATTAACAATTTATTTTTCATTTAATAAAATGTAGGTGCCTCTAATAAGCTCATTGCTCTTTCTTTTCAATACCTGAAATCAGGCGATATTATCTTCACTATGCAAAGTTCGTTTCCTACGAAACAGAAAGTGCAGCCTCTTGTGGGAAGCGATGCAGTGAAAATAAGATACAACTATTAGCTCTTGAATTAAATAAGTGGAATAGTTTCCAAGTGGCTTTCGTTTCCGAAGAATAATTCCATAACTTCTCCAGCTACCGGCATTGGTAGTTTGAGCAGCTTGTTTTATACATATTTTTTTATACTCTGCATATTGAATAGCTTGGGATTTGTTCTAGATTGATATATATATTTGAATAACATTTTAGCTTAAAATTTTATCAGGTATTAAACTGGAATCTGAACACAACGAACAGATCGCAATTTTTTCTATAATTGTATTACTTGCGTTAAAACTGAACTATTAAAATGAGAGTTAAAAATTATCCAAAATACGTATGATTATTGCGGATAGAAGATTATAAAATAAGCTCAAAGATCTGATTTATATAAAAGATAAAAAAAATGTAGCTGTCATGTTGTCCTCATCCTATTAACCTAAAAGAACCAGAAATAGTTTTTCACATTTACGTGAGAGGAATATTTTAGTCATTAAACATAATGAGAAACAAACATTTGACCGGGGTTCATCAATACTAACGAATGTGCTTTTCTGTCCTTTTCATTAATAAAGATAATTTTAATAAGTTTTCACAACGTCTGGATATATTTACCATAATAAATATTTATTTATTAAATTTATTATTTTAATAATTTCTTAACCTTTGTATCATATATTTAAAGCATGTTACATATCGGAAAATAATTTAAACATACATTATTATAAATGTAGAGATTTGGAATGTGCTGCAAATATATATATATATATATATACAGCTGTTAATCTCTATGTTACTCGATATATCATGTTTGGGAAATAAATATATTTGCTGTCAAAGAAACGCATAGCTCATATTCTGATAAGACTGACAGGTATATCTTAAAATTTTAAAATTCCCATTCTTAATGATCACCTGCGTATAGAGTAAAACGGAAAGAAAGCTGTCTCCTGCGAAACAGTTTACCAACCCGTAATACATATATCTTTATGCCAACAAGTGAGCATCTTATGCGCATTTTTGTTTGAAGATTTCTCTGCATCTGTTTAGTTTAGGGTATATTAGTTTAAATCTACTGTTAATTAAACCAATACTGCAGTTTAATAATTTTCAGTGTTTTATAAACGTCCATTTATTAATCTCTATAGAAATATCCTGGAAAACATTGATTAATGTTATGGAAACATGGAGCTTCTTAGGAAACACAAAAAATTTCGATGTTTGCATTGAACTTGCTTAGATTTATGTTTTATGAGATTTATTCCGTCTGACTATACAGTGGACGCTTGTTAATTAGAACCTGCGGTTTATTCGAACTAATAAAAAGTCCCTAAAACATTGTACTGGAATTAATGGGAAAAATATCTCATTAATTGGAGCTAAAGTTTTAACACTTCGGTTAATCCGAAATAAAAGTTTGACAAAAAATTTTCATTTTCCTTATTTAACGGAGAAAATGGATGCTGTATTTATTATTTTGTGTGTCAAAATCAGATGTATTTCTTTTCTGTGTAAAGAGGTACATGCCTGCATTCCTAGACTGTTCCATTTACGTTAAACATAAGTGGATATTGTCCAACTGTTCATCTCTTATCAATACTGTACGGACAAATCTCCCTGGCCTAACCTGTTTCCTTGGAATCGTTCAGAATACTTTATGAATGGGTCAAGGTAGAGGGAGAATAATTTTGTTTTTTTGCTATCACTGTTCTTAGAATTAAAAAAAAAAAAAAAAAAAAGACATTCTTTGCTACAGATTCTAGAGAGCTGCGTCAGTTACGCCTACAATGCAGAAAGGTTAGTGTGTTCTCGTTTTTCCTTCTTAGTATGTGGTGTAAATGTGTAAAAATTCGTTATGTCTACACTTGGAAAGTACAAAACTAACTTTGGAGACAAAGGTAGAAATTTTAATGAAAGTAGCGAATGGCAAATGTAAAACAACGTTAGCAGCTGACTATGGAATTAAAAAATGCCACTTGAACTTATTTGAAAAACAATGATACAATTTTAGATACAAGAGAAAAATCTAAATTCGCTGGGAAGGAAACACATAAGAAATGCGTCTTAAGAACAAATGCGTCTTTAAAAGAGGCTCTACTGCTATTGTTGGTTCCAGGAGGTTAGGTCTCGAAATTTTCCCATAAATGGACTCCTACTGCAGACAGACGAAGGCTGATAAATTGACAAGTCGAATGGGTGCTGAAGATTTTTAATTCAGTAGATAGTTTTCTCGTTTTAAGTAAAAACACAATATTTCTTATCAAAGTGTATGCGCCCAAAGCTCTGATGTAAACGAAGTTGTATGCACAAATTTTGATAGGAAACTGCCAGGGCTTTTTTGTACTTACCTGCCGAAAGATATTTTTGTTTCACTGTCGGTTTATTATGTATCGAGTACAAAAGCGTCAATGACACGAGACATCTTCAGTAACTGGTTAAAATGAATAGTAAGCAGTTTTCGAGGGAAAAGCCTAAAATTCTCTTATTTGCGGATACAAGAACTTGCCAAAATAACCATCCCGAACTGAATTCTATACAGGATGAACATTTGCTGCTAAACACAGCTGCAAAGCTATAACAAATGGATAAGGAGTCATCCATAATCTTAAATCAAATTATCGTAAGAGACTCTTATAAGAAATATTTTTTTTTCTTTAGATTGTGAGAGAAACTATGACATTATTCTGTTGACAACTATAAATGATCTATACGCCGCACAGGATGCTGTTAAAGAAAGCACAATTAGTAACTGCTTTCGCCATGCTAAATTTATGCACGTCGAAGAGAACAAACTTATTGAAGAATGTGCCTATTTTAATACAGCTTTTCGTGAATTCAAGAAAATTCAAATAAGTGAGAAAACGCTATTTACGTGAAATTATAGCTGGTGTCGGCGATAGTTTCTTAATATGTCGGAGATAGTTTTAAACAATTATTGCGGTACAAATGGATTCTACATACTCCAAAGTAAAGTATATCGATATAAGTTTAATTTTGAAATTAAGAGTACTGAACTACATATGGTAGATTCTTGTCTAATAAAGTGGATAGGCTGTTTGAACTAAATGATTGCGTTTTTGGTGTAAAGTTCAAGAAGTTCTGAGATCGATCACTGCAACTGATAGAATGAAATGGCCAGTTATCCATTTGTACAGCAACATGTAATTACTATGACTCTACATAAATTCGCTGACACGTAATTTTCTCTGGAATTTCAAAAGTTTATTATAATTACATGATGCAACAAACGTGACAATGCGTTTTAAACATTCATAAAAAAATCAACGAATTCTCATAATAACATAGTATTTCTACCCATATTCATGCTATGGACTCAGATTTCGCTTTCACAACGCAACATTTTATTTCAGAATTTCACCAACATGCTATCATCCTACGCTTCAGTTAACCTATAACAAAAAACGTGCTTAACACTTGAACTGCATTTCTGTACTAAAGAGGAAAATTATAAGATTACTTCTTCTGCAAGATGTATTTTAAAGAAACGTTTAAACTGCCAATTTGAAAGCTTCCAAACGCAAGAAACATTTGCACTCCTTCCAGGAAGCAATATTAAAAAAAATATGACAAACCTTCTGATATATGTAAAAGGTTTGACGATCTACCAAATTTAATAGCCAGCAGTATTATGTCACACCGTTATTCAGAATTTTACTGCAATCTAAAATGTGAATCATAAAAATAGGCGCTATTTTAAAATTTATATGAGCTGTTCTGAGGAGACTATTCATTTGCTTTTGCATTATTTTAATCAAGTAGCATTGAAGCATTAGGCAGAACGTCTTCTAATTTTTAAAACCTGTCATAAGGAGGCAACATTACTAATAAAATTTAATTTTTGTTTCCAAATGTTTTCATTATTATGAGCCGATAACTTCCGGCATAGCTGATCATAATATAAAAAGAATATGACTGAAAAAAATTGATAAAAGTTATTATTAAATAATTCTAATTTCATAACATTTTATAATTATTGTTAATAATCGAATTTTTATATCCCCTCAGTAATTCATACTCCTTAATCTATCAACTAAGCGTGTGATTCCAGCATTTCAAAACTAAGGAAACCTTAAATACACTCATTCCAAAACTTCATTTTTCGTAGTGTGTCAGTATTGCAGCCCATGAACAATATCACTAAGAAATTACGATTATAATACTAGAAGCCCATTTAAGTAAAGTATTTCATTTACTGGGAGACGTAACAGGGTGATGGTTAGCGATAGCTACCAGAAGCTCCCGCTTGGGCTCAAGAACTCTGTGTTCAAAATCATGGACTAATCAACATCCTGGTGAGAGCCGAATACGGAAGTGTACACTGCTCAAAAAAAAAAAAAAAAAAAATGGGACAGTGCTATATCTTCCGTTCTACTTGGCCGATCGACAAAATTCAAACTGCGTTTTTCATGTCTCGAAAGCGCGACTTAGGATATATATTAGATTTATATATAGCACTATTCTAACATAGGTATTTTGACACAAAATCGGACTTTTTCTGAAATAACATACCAATTGTTTTCCATATTTCGATTCTACGACTCAAATTATGCCAGAATACCAAGTTTTGTAAAAATCGTACGACTAGTTTTTAAAATATTAGCTCTCAAAATTTTAGCTCCTCAATGTTAATTGAATTTGGCAAATATCTATTAATATCTCTTTTTTTATTAAACTTTTTTGATTTTTTCTCTCACATTTCGAAATTTAGGTTCATTCCAAATGAAATTTACCCATTTTTTGTGTTTTATTTTTTAAATTTCTATTTTTAAATAATTTTTATAAATTTTTCGAAAAAAATTTTGAATTATAACCTATAAATTTTTTACCATCATCATAAAGTAGGTGTATTTTTAAGCATATCTGCAAAAAATTAGACTTTTTAATTCAAAATTTTCTAAGATATACACGAATTTACATATTTTCGCGTTTTGAAATTTGGCATCTTTTTTTTGAGCGATAATAACGCCAAATGTGGTCTATGGATTTTTGTTACACTGAATTGCCACAGCTATTTTTAACCTTAAATTTCAAGTAAAATTTTACGGAGAATTAATTATATGAATTTTTTCCCCTCAATAAGGCGTAATAAATATTTATTAATACTATATGAAAAGCTATTTTTTTAATTATAGATGGTATTATTAAAATTTTTAAAATTTTTTTAAAATTTCTCTCTTTCTTCCTTTTTTTAAAAAAATAAGAGTACATTTTTCTAAGAGTAAATTTTTACCTTCGGAGTTTTATCGTCTGCTACTTTAATTCGTTTAAATCCAATTGTCTAAAACTGAGAATTTTCGTTTAATGTTTATTTGAATTTTATGACATTAACTGCATAATTTATTTCTAAACAAACTGTTGCTTTTGAAGTGGCTGAAAGAGCGGCAGATACTACCATCCATATTTTTAAAGCACAGTATATTTTTATAGAAACATAAGATTTAGAATAATCATTTATATAAGTCAAATTATGATATAAACATACAACCCTCTAGAGACTGAATTAGTGGAAGTTCAATGGTTATGTAGAAATGATCTGCAGCTATATAATGGCTGGATAAGTCAGCAGCTTCTGGGGACAAGTAAGAATAATTATATAAACGACACACAACATTCTGGATTCAATTAACAACGAGGATACGATGTTTATTAAATGAATTTAAGAAGTTTTAGCACATAAAAAAACCAACTCATTTTTTATCCTAAAATGTATTTTTGTTCGCAGCGTATTTTCATTATATCCTTAAAATTCAAATTTAGAATGTAATTGTCAAGAACTGAATCCTAATCATCAGTAATATAATAAGTAATCATTACGGTTATTAATAATCCTTCTTATAAAGTAATTGCAAATATTTCAAAAAACTTTCTCTCTGAATGCAAATATTTTTCTATGCAAAATTTTAAATTTTATATTAATCAAGATTGCACACGATATTATTTATTTGCACTTCAATTTTTACCGTCAGCTCTAGTAGAAGTTACAAATCAATTATATTTAATTAAGGATTGGATTGGATTATTTAATGATGGCAAAGCACACGAGGGTTATAAGCCTAAAGGGAGGGATGCCTTCGTGGAAGACTTTCTAAGGTAATCTGGCTCGTATACACGTTACACATGGGGAAAACCACGAAAACGCCCAAGCAGCCAGCCCGTTCGCGGGATTCGAACTTCAGACCGAACTACCAGTGCTCAGCGTCTTTACCGCTCGGCCGCTGGTGGGCTATTTAATTAAGGAACGACCACCTAAATTTAGAAACAGCGTACCGTAACAGCAAGTCAAGTACTGGCTCCGCATCTTTCATGTTACTTCCGATTGGCAAGCTACATGATTTTTAATGAGTATTCGGGTTTTGCTAGTAACTTCATTTGGAAATCGCGCTTAAACTAGGTTAGTTGGTTATTTGAACATAGAAAGAACATGGGAGCTATTTGGTTAAAATGCTTTCATAGAGAACCTTTGTAAAGAGAGCCTAGAAAACTACGAAAACCAACCATGCAGCCTGGGTTAGACTTCGCAACAAACAATTAGTATTTAACAATCTTCAAATGCTAGGCAACTGGTGAGGCTCCAATTAAATCTCCAATTTAATATTTCCTTTGTAAATATTTAAAATATTGTTGTATACTTAGACACAAAAAGCAGAATTTAAGTTTTGTTAACTCGTTAATAAACTACCAAGCCGTAGTGCAAATGAATATTTAATTTCTTTTGCAATAATTGTATTCACTTAATATTCTTGGAATATGAGCTAAAGAAGGAACGTTCTCGGAAGATTAAAGAAGTGTTTAAATCCAGTGATATAAGGTTTGTCTTAGAAGCTCAGGATCAAAACGATTCTGCAATTGCCCCAGTAGTTGACTTGTAAATGGTTGTGAATTAAGCGGATGACTTTTAATCTTACGTTTTCAGTCAGACAACGTATTCCAAATGTTTTGTATTGCATGACAATGCGTCTTTTCATTATTCAATAACCAGTCGGAGAACCGCTTGTGTTCCGAAAATAAGTATGTGTACTCAATCGTCCTGCATGTTTTTCAAATTTGTCTTCTTGTGATTTTTTTTCTTTCCCAAAAACTAAAGTTGCCTCTCAAAGGAAAGTTTTTTGATATTGAAGAGACAAAAGGAGTATGACATCTACTTTTAGAGGCACGTCAAGAACAAATCTCTACAAGCCTTCTCTTCCATTACATGTTGTGCAGTCAGACAAAATGTTGCATCAGCGTAAATTCTATAATCTATTTTATTACACTCTGATTACTTTACTAACATACAGTGAATATATACTAAATCTTTTACTTCAGCTTAAGTAATTCGGAATTTTTGACGGAATTCTTGTCGGAACTATGACTTAGAAGATAAGTCAAATTAAATATTTCGATAACCCAATAAATTCAAGGTCGAATTTCAAAATTTTATTTTCGAAGGAAGGAGAAATTTTTTCAGTTTTGGTCCATTATCCTAAGTATATTTGCTTTGATTCCTTATTTTTCCATAAAAACGAAAAATTTACGTATGGTATACGTATAACGCATAGCTTCAAATGAAAATTTAATAATATACGGAGCGGTTATAATTAAAGTGTTACATTGAAACGGTCAGAAAACGAAAATTACTGGATCAAATGTTATCAAGCTTGGTAATCGTGTAAAGGAGGTCATAGGAATTTATTTTCCCGAGAAAAAAAGGAAGTTCGAAACCTCACCACCAGGGGGAAAATGGCTCTGTATGCAATATTGTTAATAGAAATATGGGTCGGAATCTAACTTAACCTTTTGTTACACGGGTTTAATATGACCCTTAAGAAACTTTAAAGTAAGCAAATTACCATTTTAAAGGCGTTAAATTCGATAAACGTTGAGTGCGCCATCCGTGTAAGTGAGAAATTCGTCCGTGAAAACCACGAATTAGCGATTAGAAAATGTGAGATCGCAAATCACTCGCACAAGTCCGTACAATCTGGAAATCATTTTCTTACAGATCGCTAATTTGTAATTTTTGAAGCCTGAATTTGCCCTAAAACATAAAGATACTGATTCAGAACGCTTTTAATCGATTTGGGCCAAAGAAATCCCTCATGTTATATATCTAGTTCCATTGCATTCTCCTACTGCATTCGATTGCATAGCAGTCATTCCACACTGTTTAGTGTTGAATGTGTGTGTGTGTGTATTTAATTATGGCAAAGCACACGAGGGCTATCTGCCTAAAGGGAGGGATGCCTTTCGTGGAGGACTTTCTAAGGGAAACTGGCTCGTATACACGTTACACATGGGGAAAACCACGAAAACGCCCATGCAGCCAGCCCGTTCGCGGGATTCGAACCTCAGACCGAACTACCAGTGTTCAGCGCCTTTACCGCTCGGCCGCTGGTGGGCCGTTTAGTGTTGAATGACAGCTACTGTTATAACCGCCAACACTTCCCCTCTTCCCACCAGTCCTCAACCTCTGTGGCTTTTAGCTATGGGGTTTTCTCAAAAGCACTGTTTATGGTGATAATCTAAATAATTTGGCAGAAATGAAAAATGTGATACACTGACATATCCGTAACATTCCTCCTGATATGCTAAGAGCTGCTGTTGAGAATGCAGTAACAGGATTTAACTTGCTTTCAGAAAATGCTGGACGCTACATTGAACATGCTTTGTAACACGTTTCGGAAAATATTAAACATATTTTAAACAGATGTTTTCGTGTCTTATTTCATTTATCAATCTTGTATACAGCGCCATTTTCCCCCTGGTGGTGAGTTTTTGAACTCTTTATTTTCCGCGGAAAATAAATTCTCGTAACCTCCTTTACACGATTCCCAAGTTTGATAACATTTGGTACGGTAATTTTCCTTTTATGGCCATTTCAAATTGGAACTTTAATTATAACCACCATGTAAATTAAACTTTAAAAATTTGACAGTTTGGTTCAAGTCCCAGCTTTAAAAATATATATATAAATATAATCTTTTATATTAATCCTCTTAGAAAGAATGTTTTTTTTAAGAAGCTAATTTTTCTCTCGCGTTATAGATTGTATAAAAAAACATGATCTTTAATATGATTTAGATTGTTTCAGCTGATATAAGAATCGGGTTACTCGGTGGTACAGAATAAACCCTGCTGGACTGTTTTATTTCTTTGTCATTTAGCAAAAATCTTTTAATTAAAATATTTATCCTTTGGACTTCGCTTTAAACTTTATTTATAGTTAAAATGACTAGAAAATGAAAAGCTGTCTTCAGCTGAAACGCAATTCATGTAATTGCTATTTTTAAAAATTGACAAGAATGCAAAATTTATGGAAGTCTAGCAATCGAAAAATCTTAATTTTCTTGTGTGTGCACTGAAAATAACTGTAGAAGGAAAGAAGAAAATTAGGGAGTAAAGTAAGCAAAAATTTGCAGGGAAATTTGGCTGTCAGACATACCAAGATGTTTCAAAAAGTTGGACGCTTTTGAATATACTTTCAGGATATTTCAAAGAATTTAGGTGTTTAAAGAAAAAACACTTGAACGTGTACACCAGCAAATACCATCAATTGAGCTTGGGGTTAACAGAAAAGACAAAAACGATATCATTGCAGATTAAAGTGAAGAGCGACTGGTTTTAGACTATATGGTTGTATAAATTTAAATTACGTTATAGAACATCATATCGTATCATAAATTGAGAGTCCCATGATTTTCTCATTCGAATTATTTGAATATTCAGGAGTTTATCCAGTGATGTATGTGGATGTCACCTAAAGACGTTTTTTTTTTTTTTTTTTTTTTTTTTTTTTCCCTCCTGATGAAACAGCGGCCGAGCGGTAAAGTCGCTGAACGCTGGTAGATCAGTCCGAGGTCCGAATCGCGCGAACGGGCTGGCTGCATGGGCATTTTCGTGGTTTTCCCCATGTGTAACGTGTATGCGAGCCAGTTTCCTTTAGAAAGTCCTCCACGAAGGCATTCCTCCCCTTAGGCAGATAGCCCTAGTGTGCTTTGTCATAATTAAATAAACCAAAACCTCTTTAGGAAACCAGTCTTTCCTTTCATCTCATACCTTCAAAATGTTTAGCCTCTAAAGACTGATAAAGGCTCTGACCAAATATTGATGAAATGGATTGAATTGGATTATTAAGTTACGTCAAAGCAGGGCTTTGGAAAAGGAAGGATGCCTTTGTGAAGAACTTTCTAAGGGAAACCAGCTGGCATACACGGTACACATGAGAAAATACACGAAAACGCCCATGCAACCAGCCCGTTTACCGGGATTCGAACCCCGGAGTGAACTACCAGTGTTCAGCGACTTTACCGCTCGGCCGTGTGTGGGCCTTTATGAAATGGAAGGCGATAACTTTATTTAAATTGATTGTAAAAATATCAAGATATTCCGAAAATTTGGATGCTTTTTAATATAGTTGCGGAATGCCTAAAGAAAAAGAGCAAGAATAAAGTAGAATGCCTGAAGAAAAAGAGAAGAAAAAATAAATTTTTGGGTAAAATTTAGTATTTGTATTTTTTTTTAATTTAAAACTTTTTAATCTTATGATATTTGATTCTTACGATTTCAAAAATAAAATATTTGACTAAAATATGAATAATATTTAAGAAGCCAAATGTAGGATAAAATTGTGTAAAGCAATGGGCACAATGATAAAACTGTTTAAAGCAGTGTATGCAATTCATCCTAAGTTAAAATGTCGGTTATACATCTCTCTTATTTATATATATATCTTTTCTGAACGGAACATTGAAATACGTGTTAATTGTGCTTTACTGTATTTTCTCTTTTAATATATGCAGTTTTCAAACGCATCGTAGTCCGGGTTACAAAGTATTCCTCCGAAAGAAACGCAATTCAAATAAATAAAATCAAATTCTGGAAAATTTATAATAATAAATATATTAAAAATGCTCAATTCGAAGGAATAAATAGGAAATTTTAAAACAATTATCTGAAGAGACAATGCAACACAACCAATTAAAATAAAAGTATAAAAATTTAAAAATTACCTAAAATAATAACTATGACGAAAAAATATATAAAGAAAACTATTTGAAAAAAAAATAAACATTGCACCTTTATTTACGCAGTTCGAATAGGTAAATAGAAATTTTTAAAACAGTTATTCGAAAAAAAAAAGTGCAACTTAAACAATTAAAATGAAATTCGAAAAAGAAAAAATTACTTAATAAGTTATAATTAAAAATATAATATAAAGAACATTATTTGGAAAAAAGGAACGATGGTGACTTTTTTTCCTTTTACGGGAAAGGAAACTAGGTTGCCATATATTAAGAAGTTCGCCAAGTGAACTATTCTTGGCGCAAACTGACAAAAAAGTGCCAACATAAATTTGTGAATTTCTCCGTAAATTTTGCTCCAAAATTTACAAAATTTCATATTTAGGCGTAATTTGAGTCGTAGAATCCAAATATGTAAAAAAATTGGTATGTTATTTCAGAAAAAGTCCGATTTTGTGTCAAAATACCTATGTTAGAATAGTGCTATATATAAATCTAATATATATCCTAAGTCGCGCTTTCGAGACATGAAGAACGCAGTTTGAATTTTGTCAATCGGCCCAGTAGATCAGGAGATATAGGACTGTCCCATTTTTTTTTTTTTTTTTTTTTTTTTTTGAGCAGGGTACAAACAAAACATTATGTAAACCTATTAAGTAATATAAAAGCCTGTAAATTTTAGAAAATTAAATGGGATAATTATATTTCGGTGTGCATATAATGATCATCAGAAGCTCAACGGCAAAGTCGTTAAACACTAACATTTCCATCAGGTTCAAACGTGGCGAACGAACTGACTACACGACATTTCTCATGCTTCTCGCATGTGTAATGTGAATATGACCACGTTTCTCTTAAAATATCCTTCACGAAGGCATGTTTTCCCTTATCTACATAGACCCCACATGCTTTGACGTAATACGTATAATGCATTTCGCTCTAGATATAATTTCTATAGGCCCATTTTTAATATGTTTAAAATGTTTGTGATATTAAACAGTAAATATTTCAGTTGCGCCTAAACTATCAAAATCTGGTTAAAAACATTTCATAGCTAAAACATAAAAATAATTTTACATTACAGACTATAGCGTTAATTTCACATAATTAGATGCCTGATGAGCCATTTTAACCATAGAGATGAGGATCACTAAAATAGATTAAAAAACACAACCATAGAGATAAGGATCATTAAAATAGATTAAAAAATTTATTTAATGTGTCATTTGTATAGTCTTTAAATTTAATGTAACGATTGGATTAATTTAATGGCAGATTTAAATAACATAGCTGAAAATCATATAAGAATGCTTGTAAAATAAGATACTTAAAAGGCATAATGCTAAGATTCTTTCCCTGCACTGAACAACAAGCTGACAAATGCTTTTAATTACTTTTGAAAGCTTAATGAGATATAAGCACCAAAGAATATACTCATTGTTAATGAAAACAACAATGAACAGTTACTCGTACAAAAACCAAACCGTTTTATCCTAAGCGTAGCCTCAAATATTTCAATAATTTGTGGTTTTAATCACTTCGTGCTTGTCTTTTGCAATGAACGTTTAAGAGGATTTATTATTCACCATTCTTTAAGAGGACTTAATTGAAAGGATACATTTTATTAGGGAAGAAGGGTTAAAAATACAATTGATCGAGATCGGCCTCAATGTTTCCATCATTTCATTATAGAAGACCTTTTCCATATCCCAGTTTTAAATATAAAATCAAGTTGCGAACTTTCTATTAAGCAAGTATTATGGATACATTTAAAGAAATTTTCCTATAGAATTCCAGAAAAATAAATAAATCTGCCCTGAAACTGGAACAAGAATTTGTTTCTTGAAGAATATTTTATTTAACGCTTTTATGACCTGAAAGTGAGTTTAATCGAAAGACAAATATTTGCTTTAGTAAATGAGAAAAAGACTGTAGCGTTGATTGAGATGTACCACTAAACACAGAGATTTGTCATCAATACTCTTTTCGAATACGCCCTTTTCGTACGACTTAATTTTACGCTATTAAAGATGAAAAAAAATCTTTTCTAAAGCCGAAATACTTCATTGTTGCGAAACCATTAGCGTAATATTTCAGCTTTTTTAAGCAGGAAGCCTAATGAAATAGTCTTAAAATTAATTTAATACAAAAGAGAAAATAAACATTATTACTGAAGACAAATTAACAAAAAATAATCCGTTTTTAGATACGGATCACACATTTTAGAGTAAGTAATTCTGCAAAAATTTCTATTTGCAACAGTTTGACTACTAGTATATAGTTCTATTATATGTAAAAGATTCCTAAATCAGTTTTATAAACAAATTGTTCTAAAAGCAGAAAGAAAAATGGTGTATTTTTCGAGGGGGGACAGGTTTTGAACCATATCCTATTGTAAGTCGCTAATCGTACTTAAGTTTTGTAAAATCTAAATTCATGGCGGCATCCTTATTTTTTAGATCAGTTTATTTTCACAAAGGAAACAGGGTTTCATTTAAGCAGACAATGTAAACTCTTGTCAAACACGGAGGCTACGTCATTAATAAAATACGTGTGCGGCAAAATCCTGTTCGCCAAAGTTAATTTTTTATAGAAAAAATTTGTTGGATGTACTTCAGGTTAAGAAATATGCATATATGTATTAGTGCGTATTATATAGGTCAAAAACTGTATGTATGATTTAAACAGGCCTAATATTGTTGTAATTAAAACGAAAAAAAATTATTTAAATGAAACAAATACTTAAAATATTATTACTATTCAGTCAGAACATGATACATTTACTTTTTATAAAGCTGGTACTTTTTGCTTGGGACAATGACTGAAGCAATTCTTGAAAATTCTTACGCCAAGAAGCTCAGAACTTTTCATTGCCTCTTTTAAACGGCCATTTTCTTTCTTCATTGGCTCCACCTCCATTGCAAAAGCAGACGGTTCCCGCGTCGTTTTTAAAACTTTATTTAAGTTCTTATAAACTAAATGCGCCGCCCAGCCCGTATAGTGGTTAGCGTTGCTGACCGTCGGGCCGAAGGGCCCGGGCTCGACTCACGGAGAAGGCATGGATGTTTGTAAATGTCAAGGAGGTTAGAATAGAAGGAGGGAATGTTAAACACAAGCCGTGAATCTTGGCCGCCATCGCTGTGACTTGTGCAAGAAAGTCTGTAAGTGCAACTTTTTTTTTTTGAATAATGTCATCTTGTGTTGCATATGAATGCACAAATGAATTTTCAAAAAAGATTTCTGGGATTATTTTTCAAGCATAAGCATTGATTTTTTTTATATAATTTGATAAACATGCTGAAAAATATTACGTCATTTTTTTTTTTTTTTTTTTTTTTTTTTTTTTTTTTTTTTTTTCAGATGTGAAAAAAAGGACTTGATCAAAATGTGTTAAATACATTTTAAGGTTTAAAGAAAGACGTATCCAAAAGATTATGTA
Source organism: Stegodyphus dumicola (assembly GCF_044657685.1). Classification (NCBI taxonomy): domain Eukaryota; kingdom Metazoa; phylum Arthropoda; class Arachnida; order Araneae; family Eresidae; genus Stegodyphus; species Stegodyphus dumicola. The sequence continues at coordinate 138,725,436 of NC_140780.1, forward strand.
GATATGTTTTTGTAATTTAAAACAATTTCTTTCAGATTCATAAATAGGAACACGCATAAACTGATATAATTAAATTCACATAAATCTGTTTTATTTTATTAATATTTATTTTCTTGTTGTTATAAGGTTGTTGGTTCTGAAGAGGATATATTTAAAACTTTCATTTAAAAAATGCAACCTGTGACTATTTTTTTTAGATAATTATTGGTTAAATATGTGAATTTCTGTTTTAGAGTATTAAATCGAAAGTATTTAAGCATACTGAAATAAAATAACGTTCTTTAATATCTCTTAAACTTTGTATATGGAATCATTCTTTAGTAAATTGTGGTAATATTGTGAATAAATCAGAAATATCACTCGTTAAAGAAAAAATTGGAAAGTACACCCAACTAGTTGCTAATAAAACCTAAACCAAATCCTTGAAACATGAAGAAACATAATTTTTAAAAGCTTTAATGTTACACACAAGCATTTAGATTTCGAACTATTTCTTAATAATTTTCTGTGCGTAGTAAATTATGGATATTATATTTATATTGATTTAAAACAAAAATTTAACAATAGCGAAGCATTTCATTATAAATTTAACATATTTTTACTGAAAAATACATGCACGAAACTGCCGTAATGCAATATGTTGACAGAACAAACGTGGACGCCGCTTGTTAGATAGGGTTTTATTCCCCGATAGTGGAGGAAACTGGGAACCCTCCCTTTCTCTATTCTAACCTCCTTGGTAAATGTTAGTGTCAGTGCGGCATGGCGAGCCGGAAGTCCTCTGGCAGGAGAACCCCCGGAGGTGCTCTCCATTAAAAACTGGGGGCGGAACTGAGCTAACTCGCACTGTCACCTGCATATTCACAAAGCCTACAGACAATTTCTGCTACTGTTTGCTCCGATTGGTTAAAACAGGAAACGTAGGGTTACAGAATCTTGTGCTAGGCGACTTTTGCTTCATCGCCTTTACTATTTGTATATGAGCATTGTGTACCAAAAAGTGTGCAGAAGCCGCTGCGGTAACGAGCACAGAAGAAATTCTCGGATTTAAAGATCGCCGGTTCTACCCTCGCTGGTGACTTTTATTAATTCTGCCCTGCACGGATTTATTTTTATCCTAACTTTACTGAATGACTTTGTCATTATTTGTCTTTTTGCCGTCGGGTGCAGTGCTAAAAATTTAAAACCTTTATTTTCTCTATTTATACATTAATGCTAATTTTTCTTATTTTTATTTCCTGGTTTGTATTCTTTGTAGTAGATACCAGTAGCAAGATTAAAATTCAAGATCCCGAAAAGCGTTTCAATAGATTGGATTGGATTGTATTATTCAATTACGGCAAAGCACACGAGGGCTATCTGCCTAAAAAAGGGATGCCTTCAGTTTTGTTCAGATGGTAAGCATTTTTTAATCTAATATTTTTTACGTGTGCATATTTAATACAAATAGCCAACATGTTGTGCAAGTGGCAAAATATACTTTTTTTTTAATATTTCTATTTGGAAATTGAAAAATAATCATTGTAAAATGTAGGTCGTGGCACTAAAGATCTCAAAGGATCCATGATAAAATTATTTTGTGTGTGTGATTATGGCAAAGCCTCGAGGGCTACCTGCCTAAGGGGATGGATGCCTTCGTGGAGGACTTTCTAAGGGAAATTGGCTCGCATACACGTTACATATGGGTAAAACCACGAAAACGGCCATGCAGCCAGCCCGTTCGCGGGATTCGAACCTCGGGCCGAACTACCACTGTTCAGCTTCTTTACCGCTCGGCCGCTGGTGGGCCTGCGTTTCAATAGAAATAGCGCATAATGGAAAAAAATATAATTTTAGTTATATTTACTTTATAATTTGGGTAAAAAGAGTAGGTAACTGGCACCCTTAAATGCTTACTGAATGTTTTCATTTGGTTAATTTTTTAATATTTAGTTGTATAAATTAATGCTCTATGGAAAATTTACACAACAGACTTTTTCTAACAGAAATGAAGAAAAGGTACATATGCCATTTCCACGTAAACAATTTTTCTTGCAAAACAATTATCGTACTTTTAATAGTTTAAATTCAGATACAAATAAACTATTAATAAGATCAGTAAGTTATTTAAAATATATTCTACACAATTCCCCTTAGCTTTCATTCATAAAACAAAAAAATATCGAATGAAATAAACGATGTTCTCCTCGCTGTACTGAAAGCCCACAAATTTTTGTTTGGCGTTAATTACTATGCCTATAGGGCGATAACTCGCCATTCAAAATATGACTGCCAAGCAGACGTTTCACCCAATGAGAGCAGACCTTGGTAGAAATGGTCAGTAGGATGTGAATATGCCAGTCACCTGTAATGTGCTCGAGGCTGTTGCCAACGGCAGGTGTAAACTTGCGCTCCTTTTTACAAGGAATTCAAGGAATTTCGTGGGATTGTTCTGATGCTACTGTCAGACAAGTGAGCATAAGTAGCAACAAATCAAAGGCGCTTTATCTTCTTCATTAATCACTGCATTCACTGTAGGCTAGTTTTACTGATTATCTATCCATTCGCCATTTCTTGATACTTCTTTGATTAATCCTTCTTCCGTCTCTCAAAATCCTTCTCTGCGGATTGCTCTTGCAATTTATGCGAATTTTTTGGCTTCATTTTCAATTAATGGACATCTCTTAAAATTTTTGGTACTTTTGGCCTATCCTGATGCCAGCAAAATTCAGTTTTAAAGATCGAATGCTGAACCAGGTATGAAAAAAATTCTAGTGTTAGAGAAATTAAGTAAAACAGTTAAGATAACGCTTACTTACGAAATCGCGCCCCACAGATCCGCACTCTGCAAGCTTTAATTGTGTATCTATAGCAAAAGTTATTGGAAATTGAACTCACAAAACCTGCATCTGTTTATTGAGGCTCCTTTGCACTTTGCAAAAACTAATGTTTTGCATGCCATATCAAAGCGACGATTAATCGGCCCTCTGTTCTTTGAAATAATCATGAATGCTAAGATCTACGAGTACGAAGATACTTTATAGAAGCTCATTGCATACTATAGGTAACCTTCGTAAATACAGTAAGATAGCGTGACATGACATTTTCACCTTAAGCTTCTAAGGAATTTTTAGTGACAGATCTATATCTAAAGCCTTCCGTCACCGAGATCTCCGAACCTTCACTACAGAATAAATTTTGCAAAGTTGCAATATCAAAAAGCTGTAACTTTAAAATTACACGTTAGAATGACTTCATATTTTACCAGAACAATCCTGAGGTAATGGAACTTTGTTTGACGAAGGAAAAATGCAGTACCAAAATTTGTCGATACATGGCATTGTTACTGTTCACATTGCTATTGCGGATGTATCGCCGAAATGAAACAATAGACTACAAAGGTTTACAACAGTTTTATTAGCGAAAAGATAAGAAGACGTATTTACAGAGAAAACAGCGATAGTAACAGCAAAAGCTTCGCGAAACAAACCCCTTACGAATGATTAATGCAATAATTGTTCGATATGCCCTTCTCCTTGTTCCCATGCTAATTGGAAGCGCAAAACTGCATGTTCCATAACAGATCGGAGGGTATCTGAGCTAATGCTATGATTGTAGTGCGTGATGAAGTGCCTTCAAGTCGGTCAGATTCGCAGTCCGCCCAATGTAAGCAACATTCTTCGGATATCACTCAAAGCCAAAAGCACACGGGTTTAAGTCGGGAGAGCGCGGCGGGCATGCTGTTGCTGATACACATCTCGAATATTCGGCCAATTCCGTGTGCACTGCTGATTCCTGCATCACTGTCTGTTCTTGTAACGATGTGGCCACATTTTCTACTGCCGCCGCGGAAATTGGTTTCCGTCCTTTATCTCGTTTCACGTCAAATGAGTCGGTCTCTTCTAATTTTTCTATCATTTTCCGCAGGAAGTATGTGGTCATTAGGCGGGATTTTATGCCTGTGAATGACCAGAACTTCCTGATAGCTGTTAACGCCCAGTCAGTCACCATTATGAAAGAAAAGCTTTACGAAAAGTGCACGATCCTTTTTCGTCAGAATCATCATGAAGCATTCAGGCACAATGTTATATGTGTCGTTAGTTCTGTGCATTTTTATCTTAGCCATGTCGGCAGTGCGCATGTTACGTCTTAGTAATTTGCATAGCAACAGTAATTTACAGCACCATCTATCGGCATATTTCGAAACTTTTTTTTTTTTTTTTTGTTGTTTCTCCAAACAAAACTCCATTGCCTTTCGATTGTTCTAGTAAAACATCAAGTCATTCTGACAAGTAGTTTTAGTGCGTTTAGAAATCGCAACTTTAATTATAATCACCCTGTAGATTCGCTCTGGATCAAAATCAGAGTTTGCGTTTTATCGAGAAATATTATTTGTCATTTACATTTTATTTCCTAATTCGCAACTTTTTCCCCTCCAATTTCTGAAAATTATTGCTAATTATTTTTCATTCTTTTATCGTAGTTATATTTGGCGTGGAACTATGGAAATATATGGAACTGATTCGCTTTTGGAATGAATTTAATTTTTGCTTTTAATTATTGGCCTTAAAATGTTCCAAATTATTATTCATTTTTTTAAACTTTTCCAGAAATTAATTCAGAAACGTTGTTGACCATGTGAAACTGTGGTTCTGCTCCTTCACGGAGTATTACAAAATTACATATTCCCCCCTTTTTTAATTTTTTTTCTTATTTTGGTCTTTGTTTTCTAATCTTGTCAAACAGAAACGATACAAATTTGTCCTGCAATTTTATCATTTTATTACATTATATGCAGCAGCAGTTGGCCCGCAATTCACTGTAATTTTTATTTCTGTCGTGTATTTATATATATATATATATATATATATAGGGTCGGCGCGTATGTCCGTGCCATTTTTACCATGAAGTCATTAGTATAAAATACGCTACAATGCACTGCGAAACAATATGATGCATTATAAGAAGAGATTCATACGCTAGCGTATTATCGCTAAGTCTGAAGTAAAATTTTCAACGCTATGTCTGAAGCACAAAGTCGTGAGACAGTTAAATAATCTTACTTTATTTAAGCAGAATTTAGAGCATAAACCGCTTTCTTGAGCAACAATATCAACCACAGCTCGTGGTGATGTATCCAAACAAAACAGACTAATTCCAGTTGAAAGTAGAACAACAGACAAAGAAAACACAAATATTTACTAAAAGCTTACTCACCAGATCTTCAGAATAAAAAATATTTGCAGAAATAGAACGCAAAACCGAATAATTACAACTATCTGAGATAGCAGAAAACTAACACGTAGCTTGCACACCGTGAAACCAGAAGCACTCTCTGTCATAAAATCTAAAAACCTCAGCTAAAAAACTGGTAAATTCATTTGCATTATGGTGAGGAATACGGAAAGGGGAATTTATAGTAAAGACCGAAATCATAATAACTGGTTAATTTAAAAAATAACCTTACATTGTAAACACCACCTTTGTCAATGACCGCTTGCTACGATCCAGGTAGGAGATCAATGCCTCTGCTGTAGAACTCTCGTGGTTTTGAGTTCAAGAAATCTTTTAGCCAGTTTCTAAGGGAATCTTCATGATGAAAGTCTTACTCATGAATGTTGTATGCGATAAATATTTTGGAAACGTCCATTTTTCTCTACTTGACACTCCATACTGATAAGCCTTGAAAATAACCAAAACGAGCTCTTAATATACGAGCTCTTAATATACAAACTCTTGTTTCCTGCAATCAAGCTCTAAACTTAAAGGGAACAATAGAATAACGGAAAAGGAGGGCTTTGCAATGCAGTATTGCCAACCCGATGAACAAGGGCACCGACTTGTACAACGATTCAAAGTATGCAGAGAAAAGGAGAAATGGACTAAGATCAAAAGCGGCAGACACGACGTCAGCAGCGCAACGGGCAGGAGGGGGGAAATTGAATAGGCCAAATTACGTTATTTAAATCCATCTAAGGTTTAGATTTCTTCTTTATTTCTACCAGTCAGTTAAAATTTCAGTACATAATTATAATATTAGTTCTGGCTAGAAGATCTTAGTTTCATATTTGCCGTTATGTAACTACAAGCGTCATAAGCATTTTAAGAGTCATATGACTCAGATTAAAATGATAGAGATCAGAAAGTTTTGTTACAAGCGTATTACTGAATTTAGTCTAGAAAGATGAAATAACTAAATTGGAATGGAGATGCAAAGGACTATTAAAGATAAATGTTAGAATTTTATTTTACATATTTTTTGTCTCCCAGTTCCAACCCTTGAAATAAAAAAAAGGGTCTTACTAACAAAAAAGTTTTTTAGAGGATAAACGTTAGAAGATTAGTAAATAAATATAAATATTTTTATGATTTTTGTCCTTAGCTGGATATTTTTACTAGAATTAAAATTGTTTTATTTCCCCGTGCAATGCAGCGCGAGACGATATTTAAGAGAAAGATATGCAGGAAAATTAAAAATATAACAGGAACGTGCATTTAGCATTGAATAAATAAATATCTCTTTTATTTGTATTTAATTTGAATAAATGTAATTGATTACTATGTTAGCTGTAACCGTAATTCTATCCTTTTGGTTTCCAGAAAACTCAAGAAGCAAATGAAATTACTACAACTATCTCGCGACCGATTGAAATCTTTAAAAAACTGGAGTGGAACATTTCCCCTCAGTTGTTGTTTAGCTAGCTGTTGTTATTTATCTATTTCGCGAATTCGCTGTGAGATCGGAAAAGCTTTCTCTTTGTTATTGCATTGTATTTTAACGTTTTGAGTAATTCAAAGTATAGCTACTGATTATATTGTCTGATATTGTGATTTTGTACGATTATATCCGAGGAAAATTCAAGCGTTATGTTATATTCCCTGGGATAAGAATAAATTGTAATAACCTTTTATCGGACTTGTGCATTACGATCTCGTGTGCAGGCAACAATACGAATGGATAAAATGCAACTTAAAGTCTTCAGTGCAGTTAAAAGATAAGTAACAAAACTAGGAAAGATAACAAAATTATCACTAATATATGCAAAATGACGTTGTGTTCAACATGAATTTTAGGACCCAACTTAATGTTTGGAACTTAGAGTCCCAACTTATATTTTTTATAGTTCATCAAATATTTCTCCGTATATCATATTCTTTCCTATTAATGGAATCCTGACCTTCTATGTATGTGAGAGTAAGCGAAGCATTTATTCAGAGGTATATTTTGAGATATTCCAATTGCTCAGCCGGATATAAAACTATTATTCGACTATCTTTCCGACTGTTAACCTTGGTTTGCGATGAAAGCGGTATTGCGTGAGCTTCGTATGGTTCTGAGCTGCGAACTCACCCCTAAAAGTGGAACTCGAGCAGCTGGAAACTCACCACGTCCAGTAACGTGGCTGCTTACACTAGTGTGCAAAAATTAAGGACGAGAGGGTTTTTTCAATATAACTTTGTACAAAAGCTTTCCAAATCAACACATTTAATACCGTAAGATCCCCAATACGTAAGGACATGAGTAATGTAAGCAACACTTACTAAAAGAGAAATCAGAGGGATAAAAAGAAGCTTTATTGAAAAAGTAGCATGGAGCGCAATGCGACCGAAGGCCGAAACATCCCTGTGATGGGTGTCCAGTAAGAAACATCCGGTCTTTAATAGGGGATATCCCCTGACTGCTAGGCAGGTTTCACAGCGTCTGCCCATGCTGAGAATGAGGGTGTCAATGAGTTGTTGAGGCATTGCTGCCCATTCGTCTTGCAGCGCCAATCGAAGCTCCGGAATCGTTACTGGTGGTAAGGTACGAGCTGCCAAGCATCTGCCTAGAAAATCCCATACATGCTCGATGGGATTGAGATCCGGAGATCGTGCCGGCCAATCCATACGTTCAATATCCTCACTCTCTAAGAGCTGTTCGGCAGCTACTGTGCGATGACATGGTGCATTGTCGTCCATGAAAAGGAACTGCGGACCCATAGCGCCTCTAAAAAGACGCACATATGGAAGAAGACTCTCGTTACAATAACGGGTTCCGTTGACTGAACCTGCGTCGAAGATGTGAAGGTCTGTACGACTACCAAGCATGATGCCTCCCCAAACGAGAACACCGCCACCTCCATACCTGTCCCTTTCAATGATGTTCGAGGGATGATTGCGGCTTTCACGCTCTCTCCAGATGAGTATGCGATGAGAATCGCTACTCAGACTGAATCTGCTCTCATCTGTAAAGAGTACTCGCCCCATTCATTGTCTCTCCAATTCCGGTGTTCCCGGCACCACAGAAAACGCCTTCTCCGATGGGCAGGCGTTAGAGGTACACACCGCACAGGGCGTCGTGCAAACAGACCACCACCGTGCAGTCTTCTGGCCACGGTAAAACGCGATATCGGTCGTCCAGTCGCCTGTGTCGTGTGTCTAGCGATTTCTCCCGCTGCCTGCCGCCTGTTTCTTCTGGCCTGTAAGGAAATATATCGGTCATCTGCGGGTGTGGTTCTTCGTGGACGACCACTGCTAACCCCCCGGATAGCTGTTCCTGTAGTTTGAAATTGTCTCCAAAGTCGTGAAACGATGCTGTGAGCAATTCCGAAATCTGCAGCCACACTTGTCACACTGCGGCCTTCCTCCAACTTCCCAATGATTCGACCTCAGATAAAAGCATCCAGATGTCGTCTAACAGATTGATTATTCGCCATTTCTCGCTGAGGCAGCAACTCGGTGTGATTTTAACTGGTATATGGCGTGCAATCTCTTTGCCAGAAATACTGATTTTACACCGACTACATGCTTTATACTACTCAGACACTCCCCCATTACGTCTACCTGCATATCTGCACATGTGCTACCGTACATTACCTTACTTAATCTCCTGATTGGTCTTTCTGTCGGCTCTGCCTCTTCGTTCAGCTGATATGCTAATTTTTTGACTTCGTCCTTAATTTTTGCACACCAGTGTATGTTTCTGAACTTTAACTAACCTCTGTGTCCGATGGAATCGTCCTGTCTACTGACATCTAAGAAGGGAATGTTTTTCATCGAAGGGAATGTTCGCTTTAATTCCGGCGTTGATGGTTCACTGCTGCGGATTATTATTTGTAATAGAGCTCGGAAAATTGTAATTGGCTGCTTCGTGTGCTGCATTATCTGACTACTTTTGAGGACTATAACTTTACAACTTTGTACAATGATATATATTGCCGTAATATTTGGACACTACACGAATAAGATAACTAAATCTATCTCATTTTAGCTAAAATTTGTAAATTGTGGGCATTAAATCGTTCCATTTATAGGGTTATGGTTTTATATGCGCTATATATAAACAGGCCTGTGTTTAACTTTCGCAATGAAAATCGAGCGGTAAATTTATAAGAAATGTTTTATTTCCTTATTACGTCCCTTCTTGCTGTAACTGAAAACATCTGCAGCTAGCAGTCGAGAGATCCAGAGTACAAATCTCTTCGAAGGCATTGTACAATTTTTATATTTCTGCTTTCGTAAGTCTAATGGCTCTAGCATTGCGCTCGAACTAAAATCTGGTGACGATAACGCTTCACCACCAGGATTTGGTTATTGGATTCCTTCCGCTCCAGTCCGCTTATTAAGCGAAACAGAATGCAAGATACGTTTTCCATCTTTACCATCTTTCAATTAGACCACGTCTTCGTGGTCTAATTGAAAGCAGATCTGCCTAGTAATCAGAAAGCCTGAAGTTCGAATCCTAGATGAGGGCTTTGCATATTTTTTTATGTTTTCTGCTTTTACAAACGTAATAACTCTGCAAATTCACTTTAAGTAGAATGATGTCATTTATCGCTGAAGATTTCCGGGTAACACCACATAAAAGTGCTTATTTTAATTTAAGGTGATTAATTAAAATTATTTGTAAGTACGTTGAATAATCTAGAGGAAATACTGAAATAATTATTATATTGTATTTAGAATTATGCATTTTCTCCCTTTTTTCTCTCTACTTGAGTAAAGCTTGAGAATCAAAGTTAATTGTTGTCTAAATTTGGGCTTTATTGGTAGTATAATGATTTAGTAAATACAGAATCAAAATTAATTCTGCTTTTGAATACAGCTAACATTTCTATTCAATAGCTAGATAATAAAATTATAAATAATAGAAGCATACTACAAATATTTAAAAAAAGAATATTATTCAATTTTGATACAAAAAAACTAACAAACTGGTACTGCAACACGTCTAAAAGTAATTTCTAGTACTACCAAAAATCAAGTTATCAGACTCAAAAAATATTTCCAGTAATTTAAAGATCTCTCACACTGAATTAAAACTGTTGACTAATTATTTAAAATTAAATCAAATTTCCAAATTTTTCATAAAATTCAATTAAACAAATTCCATTTGATGTCATATGGGTGTATACACTTAACACTTTAAAGGAGGCGTACACAGACTGTATGTTATAAACAGGTTTTAAAGCCTTTTTCAGGAATTTCAGCCTATTTTCTAAAATAATAATTCAAACAAAATATGCGTAGCTTCCTATTACCTAGAAAAACTAGTTTATTTTCCTTTAACCCTTTAGAAAAATAAACTAGACGAAAATGGAAAATTGTTTTCTTTTACCTAGAGAAAGGTATTTCCTTTATCTACTCCTCTTTACTCATCTCAAAATTAAAATTATTTATATATTCAGTTTATTAGCAACAATTTTAGTTTATCTAATATTCATAGATCTACTAATTGCAAAAATATCTATTCAAAATAAATCTTTTCTTATACTACTAATACTAAAAAGGCTCTTGTCGCTGCAAACATTATGACTGGTAATAGTTTTTCCTTCATCGTTTAATTTTATGCAAGAGTAATATTTCAAAAGATTTTAAGTACTTTATTCTTTACATTATATTTTACAATTTCTACCTACCTCCAATTACTCTTAAACAAATTCAAAAGAAAAACTATTGAATCAATTTGCACTGCAGTCCTAAGTTTTAAATTAAGCTTTAATCCCAAATTTGGTTATTTTATGTCCATCACTTCAGTAATTCGTTTTTAAGTTTTATGCTTCCTCTGATGCTTCGATTTGCTGACATAAAATGGACTTCGTTTACAGATTATTTCGCTCAGTTTCTCAGTTTCCTTAAGATAATTTAGCCTAATTATACGTTCATTTTGGTATGCCGCACAGTATTCTTTAATGAATTATTTACAAACTGTAAATTTAAGTACTTGAGCCTTAAAAATGTCTTTCATTTTCGAACTGTGCAAAGGCTTCTTCATATTTAGTCACCTCTTTGTATAAAAACACGTGTAAGTTATTGTATTGGATCAATGGCATTGTAACAGGATTGTTGCCTTTTTTTTTATTTCTTTAATGTTCATTTACCAATTACATTTGCAAATATACTGTTTGTTTCTCCATCAATATGTTTCAAAAGTTATCAGTAACAGAGACTTCTATGTCACATTTATATTATCCGCTATGCTTAAATAAACAGCTTTTGTACTTGATATTTGCAGTTAAGGATTTACGCATACACGCATATTTCTTTGCTCATTTTCAGCAGATTAGCAAACTCGTTGATACTTACTTTTTCCTACAGCTATAAATTCATTTTGTGAGGGGGTCGTTTTAGATAGGGTCATAGAAGAGTCCTGCATAGTGTATAACAAGTATTTATTAACAGGTTTAAGTTACACACGGACATTACATTTAACTTTAAGAAAATTGCAGAGCAAGAGTCTGGTACAACCCATCAAGTGGGACACTTGGCTTTTACTGAAGTACTTCTCTGACTAGAGGGCAGCCTTGTTGTCACAGTTAGTCGAAAAGTTTATGTTAAAGGATTGGTAACAAACTCCCCCTCTGGCTCCGCCGAAGTCCCAATCATCAAATATAAACAATTTTCAACAATGTAACCGGAAATGAAAGAAAAAGTATCAACAAATAAAACCATTATGGAGGCACCAGGGTAATAAACATGTCATTGAGCCACTGGTTCGTCAAGTTAAGCTCAAATCGAAACTACGTATATAAGATTGAATACATTCAGCATATTATAATAACAATTTATAATACAGAATTTTACTCTTAAAATGCCTCGCTTTGAATATGTTATACCTTTTTATGTTTTACCACATTTACCATTTTGAAACAAAACTGAATATTATGATTATGCAGTTATCAAGCACTCATTATGTGTAAACAAAATGAAAGAATTACTTAATCACTTCAAGATGATACAACATTCATAAAAGATATACATATATACTTTAAGAACACATTAAAGTATTTTTAAGTTTTCATATTTAAGTATTTTCCGGTTTTCAACATTAAGAATTGACACATTACAGAACATTAATGTTGAAATGCAAAACAAATTATATCATTGACAGCAACTGTTTGTTGCTGATAAGCCATGGGAGTGGTACACACACACACACACACAAAAAAAAAAAAAAAAAAAAAAAAAAGAAAAAAGAAAAAAACATACCTGATGGGCGAGGTATTTCTTTTTTTAAGTTTTAGCAGTTGGATCCAGCGGGTGTGGATGCAAGTACTATTTCTGAAAAAGAAAGTGAGCAAAACCCAAGGAAAATTCTTAAAGCTAAACACTAACGTTGGGTGTCACTTTGTGAGAGGGTCGTTTTAGATAGGGTCATAGAAGAGTCCTGTATAGTGTATAACAAGTATTTATTAACAGGTTTAAGTTACACACGGACATTACATTTAACTTTAAGAAAATTACAGAGCAAGAGTCTGGTACAACCCATCAAGTCGGACACTTGGCTTTTACTGAAGTACTTCTCTGACTAGAGGGCAGCCTTGTTGTCACAGTTAGTCGAACATTTTATGTTAAACGATTGGTTACAATTTGTAATTTTTCAATATATATATATATATATATTGTATTTTTAATTTTTTACACTTTTATTAGTCACATTCAGAAGGAGTGGCCTTTCCAAATGGAAGAAAAGCACGCCAAAACAAAATTTAAAACTAGAAAAAAAAATACCGCTCTTAGTTTCGCGTAGTTTTAAATAAATCTCAATTGATTTTGAGGATAATCAGGAAAAGGACGCGTTTTTCATCTGCAAAAGCCTTATATATAGAATAGTAGCAGCTTTTGTTGGGCGGCTGTCATCGCAGATGCTCAAAATTTGGTACGAAACAGAAGCAGAAGGCTTCCAAGCGCTCAAAATTTGCTCAAAATTTGGTACGAAACAGAAGCAGAAGGCTCCAGCGGCCGAGCCAAAAAAGCCGCTGAAAACTGGTAGTTCTGTCCGGGGTTCGAGTTGCGACGAACGGGCTGGCTGCATGGGCGTTTTCGTGGTCTTAGCAGTGTGTAACATGGATACGAGTCCTTAAAAAGACCTCCACGGGGCATCCCTCCCTTTCCGTGTAATGCCTAAAGTCGGAGCATGTAATAAGTAAAAAAAACAGAAGCAGAAAGGATCAAATTATACAGAATTTTAGTATGGGGAACAAACATCTCATATCACATGAAAAAGAGTTTTAAATGGGCACAGCACATTTTCCTCTTAAGCATTTTCTGAGATTTCCACACTTTTTCCACCAGTGTCCTGAATGTCCTCGAGGGTATCCTCATTTACATTTAGTGAACCAGACAGAAAGTACAATTGTTAGCACTCTCAAGCTGAAAGTGAATAGTGTGCTCTAGAATAAAGATATTACTAAGAAAGTATTCCTCTGCCACCCTTCCACCAGGTGGAGGCAACAACAGACAGACTCTGTTATATCCGCATTAAAGGACGTTTACACCGATGGTTCCAAAGATGAAGTGGGAAAAAGTCCTGGATACTGCCTTCTGAATGGCCCAAACAGTAGTAAGGAAGACGTCGGCCAGAAAAATATAATGTATTGCCTTCCTCCTTCGAGCAAGCCTTCGTGGTGTAACGGTAACACATTCGGAGCATATTCGAGAGGTCCAGGTTCGAGTCCCGGTGAGGGCGTTTCACATTTTTCACATCTCCTGATTCAAAATAATCTAATGAATCTACAAACTCAACCACAATAACCCAGTCTTTCAAGTGGAAATAGCTGACTTGAGAGCGATACAGGACATCTGCGTCTCTGCTGTTTCCAACTTTAACATTTATACCGACTCTTCATCAAACTGGGAAGCAATTTATGGAAATCGATGCAGAGATCACATGATGAGACATATTCAAACGGAATATCTTGCCTTATCTGTAAGTATGGAAGAAAATCCTTCGTGAATAGCAACCGATTTGAAATAGCTGAGTTCATGAAAAATCAAAGATTTTGCTATTCTTTCAAATTTTAAAATCCTTATTCTTTATGTCAATCAGTATCATAAATATCTTTTTTCTTTTTAAATATGAAATCAAAGAATCGGGAATAAAGTAAAAAAGGGGACATTTTAGAATTTTAGAATCAAAATTTAGTAAAACGAAATTAATAAATTTTCATACCCTATAAAATATTTTATTTTTTCGCTCTTATTTGCTTTTTTATGAATAGTGATGGAAGTGGAAAAAATATGCTATTCTAATCTTCAATTAAACTTATAATGCTGACGTTTTATTGATTTCCTAAATAAAATACTCATACTAGCTGTATTTCATAAGTACATTTGAATTAACTCCATTCTTATTTGCTGACCAAAGCAAAATCGTTTAAGCACGCGCAATTATCCTATATCATTTGAAAGTAAAGTAAACAAGCAGGGAAATCTAAAAGTTAGAAATACAGAAATAAATAATTACACATAATGAGGTTTAAAATCCTGACGAAGGAATTTAAATGAAGTGTATATTAATGTTCAGGTTTTATGCATTTAGCGTCAGTTTGGTATCAGTGTTAATAATGATAATATATTTTTAAAAGCTACTCTAAATTTTAATTAGTTTCACAATTCTGTGCGTTGAGCATAATTATAAACATATTTAACATAGTTACGTTTTACCAATTTACATGATTTCAAGTAATAACTATTTAACTAATTTAATTGAAAAGGCCATAAATAGAAAATTGGCTCACAAGTTTTATAAATGTTAAACATAAGCTTAGAGTTAATGAACAATTAACAATGGCTTCCAATTTTAATTATTAGTAATGAGCTGAAAGACCAGTATTGACATTAATAATCTTTCTCTTTGTAAAACACCATGTCCTAAGATTTCGTTTTATGAGGTGCATTAATTGAAAGTATGATTTTTTATTATGATAAATGAAATGAAAAATAATCAAGAACCAAACAGTATATACTTAATGTTATGGTATGTATATTTAATGATATTTTAGAGATTAAAATATGCACGAAAAAAAGGATTTCACTTGGCACATTCATTTTATGCTAAGCAGAAAAAATCTAAGGAAATGAGGATAAATGGTAGATTATTATCGCAACCATCTTAGTAGAAACTGCCAAAGTTTTGAATGCGCCAAATTCTATGAAACATAAGCAGAATGATTCCCATAAGCAGAATAATCCTGAGATAATCCTGCGCATGGGGGTTCTTTTTGTTTTAGAAAACTTTTAGTTTACTTCTTTTTTCATTCTTTGCATTTTTATCTTTTTGCTCAGAACACTAATATTTGTTAAAATCCTGGCCGAAATAACTGAAGTAAGAAACATGAAATTAGAGGAAGACACTGAAATTAGAGCACTTTTCACATGTTTTTTAGACAACAGTCAGTTACAAATGCTCTGAAATACTAATTTATCTTATCAACACTATTGAATGAAGCAGTTTTAGTAGAAGAATCGGTAAATCAGCCCCGAAAATTTTATTTTGATATAAATAAAATGTTATTCCTAATTTAGTGATATTGACAACAGTAAAGGATTTCCAGGCTATTAAAACTTCTGTAGCTTATCATTTTATTAATTCCTTTTCACAAAATTATGATAGATATTAGTGGTATTGAAAATAATATTTACAATCTGAAGAAATAGAGAAATGTAGAAATCTTCAGTCAACACAGAAGAGAGAACTGAATTTTTAGTTCGAAAATAATTGACATAGCCATCTTTGCATGAATTACAAACGTAATGCTTTTGGGTCGAGTTTTGAAATTTAAGCGAACTTTCTTATTTCTATTAATAAGGTTAGAATACGCTTCTGTCAGAGACTCAAAATTCAAAATTTATTGGAAAGGTTATGAAGAAAATACCAGAATGCCCTGTTTTGCAGTTAATTATGCTAAACAAAGACCATTTAAATAAATTACCTCAAATAATCTCCAAATCTAAATTTATTACTTAATTAATAACGTTTCATGTTTTTTGCTGTCATTTAAAAGGCATAGCAATGCTTCCTAATAAATGTTCATTAAAATACAGAATGTTGATTTGGCTTTCTTCAGACCAGCATCATTTTAGATAAGCATTTAGATGAATATGTACAATTATAGTATTTCGTTAGAATGCTGTCATGCCAATGTAACTAAATAGAAGAGCGGCACTATTACCAGAATTTTCAACAGCAGTTTCTCAATCTCGAGCAAGCACCGACTTACTGAACAAAGCTAAGTATTATTTGCTTTCCACTAGACCACTGCAGTTTATGCTGATTATTAAAATAGCGGACTTAATGTTCCCTAATCTACTGTGAGATATAAGGTTTGACCTTTGATCTAAATTAATCCCTTACATGAAAGAAGGTCTGTTTCTTCCATACGAATACACTTTCTGTTTAGTACTAAAAGTCAGGAAATTTAAGGTCACTGCATATGCAGATTGCATTCAATCATAGTACAACATGCAACAATGAAAACTAATAAATAAATTGAATGAATTGAAGCTGAAGAATTGTAGATCTTCTTCTGACAGAAATATGCACTTAGTTAAATTACATGCTGCGTAGTGAAGTTTAATATTACACATAAAATATTCATAATCTAAACTCGCAGTGAGTAAAATAGATTTGAATAGTGGGAATCTTATGCTTTTCTCCTTAAGTTCTTAAGTATCTTCTGTTCATTCCAATTAACCAGGGAGGACTTTTTACATGCATCAGTGCATTTTGCATAATTGTTCGCATTCTCGTTTTTTATTCCCAGACATGCAGAATGTTTTTTTTTTTTTTTTTTAACTTAGCTACTTTCTTTTCTTTAGCACAAGTAAATATTTCAGAAAATTACAGGATAAATATTTACTTGTGTCAGTTATTTCATTGCTTCAAATGAAGTACACTAAATTTTTGAATTTGTTCATGATTGATTTAAATTTTATTACTAAATGTATTTTTCTTTGCTGTAGGATATCTGTTGTATGCAAAAAACAAAAACATAATAATTATTTTGGCCACCTTTGGCCTAAGTCGGTGACACAGGAATTATTCTTACTGGTAATCAGAATTTCGCTTTCAAAATTAAATCGCAAGAAGCTGAAACATCGCAAAACACAGAAAATATTACACAAAAAATTAACATTTCGTGCAAAATTAAATTGTTTTTATTTCCATTTATTATTTTATTTATTTGTTCATTTATTTATTAATTAATTTATTCATTCATCTATTTTAATGCCGTTAATATTTTAAGCTTAAGAAAGCTGATAAATTTCGAAACTTTTACAGATTATGTTCTATATTTTACAAAATTCGAATCACACTTGAGCACTATTACTTTGAACATCTTCATTCGCTTTATAGTAAATAATATGTGTATGGCATGCTGAGGTAATTTTTTGGGCAATTTTTCAAATCTAGATATAAACCAACAAATAATGATCTATTGGTTTATTATGGACATTTGGAACATAATCATAAATTTCGTTGTCTTGTGTATCAGCAACAGTGTTAGTGAGATGAATAATTTCATCTGACAAGTAGAAAATACACAATTTTTATTCCTTTCTTGTCGATGTCCTGCTATCTCAAAATCATTCACTTGATAAGTAATTTGGTAAGTATTTGAAGATGGTATTGTTAAGAAATACAGCAGAATTGTTATGATTTACTTGTGGAATAGTACTATTATCTGTTTGTTCAAATAATCGACACAGCAGCAATATCATTAACATATATTATTTCTGAGCGTTTTAATTATTTAGCATATTTTAATGATTTATACGCATTTCAATGATTTACGTGTATCTCAATGATAATTTTATGTATAATTCAGTTTTATTTTCGTTGCACATCTGAAACGACTTTCAGTTTATTCTTATGTTTCTTCGGGTCATTTACAATCATCTGAACTTAGGAACAGCTCAAAAGGAAAATATGCAGTTTTCAAAGTTCAAATCGAGATTTTCCAGTGGACTTGCGTGGAGCTTAATACATCTTTGGGTCTCAAACTTTAAACAATCCCACTCTTTGTGCGATTCAAATGGAAGGTTCGCTGTTATCTTAAGAATTAATGCTTTTATTGATTCGCTCAAATAGACTGTTAGCTTCTTGCATGTGAGATGTCATTAAAGTGTGTTTCATTCATATCTAATCAATTTCGACTTACATTTTATTAATTAACGCCGGCAATTAATGTTAATTGTTTCATGTGTGTTCTGTAGTAATTCTCACCAGCTGCTGATGCGAAGCAAATTCTATTAGTTACAGGATGCTATAGGCTTTAGAAAAACTAGCGAAGACAGGTGACAGGTGACGGAGGACGCGGACGCCTGAAGTTTAACAGAGGTTAACAGGCATATGTCCCGCGTCCTCCCCTGGAGTTTATTTAATAGTTATAAGTGTGGATGCATGGCCATACAGGGGCAACTGTTTACCATCTGGCATTTGAAGTACATTTGAATTAACATACAGGCACGGTAAAAAAAAAAAAAAAAAAAAAAATTAATAGGTTATAACAAAAGAAGAAAATTAAACACCTAAAAATGGTGTTCAATTTTCTTCTGCTCCTATGCAGTCAGAGATTAGATGGTAGAGCATTAGAGTGCATATGTCAGTGCAAGTAATGCATGTAAGCCATATTACTCTGGTTGACAGAGGTCCTGGCCATATGCTGCAATGGTGGTTATTATTTTGCAGATTTTATTTATGGCCGCTCTGTTTTTGGCTAGGAACTTGTGAAATGCTGAGATATTGGCTGGTATCGGGAAGTGGAACTGTTCCGTGAGTGGGCACTGAAAGATATAATGGTCCGGTGACCCCTCACCCCCGCAAACACATCGATCCGTGGTTGAGATGGTGCGGCGGTAGAAGTAATCCGGGAAGGGACCATGACCAGTAATGAAGTTGGTAAGGGGAGCAATTGCCATAAGGCGCTCCGTGGTTACTTTTGGCAAGAAGCTATGAGCTCTCTTTCCCGTGTCGCCCTGATCCCATTCTCTTTGCCACCACTGGATAGCGGCATTTCGCAGTTGACTTTTGAGGAAAGATGGTGGTGCTGATACTGATATCGGTCTGGCATTTTGGTTCGAAGCAGCCTCTTTAGCGAGTTCATCCGCTGTCTCATTACCCATGTTACCTGCATGGGCTATAATCCATACTAGGTCAACATGTGCGTGCCGATTATCTTTTAGGATATGCTGCAGTCGTATGATCAGCGGGGAGGCGTGACTATGGTCACTTTACTTAACCTGTTCCGCCAAAGTGAGTTAATGGCACTACAGGGTTAGGAAGTTATCCTATTCATTGCTAGCAATCTGACGGTTAGGCCGCCTTTCTACATTTTACTTTAATCTGTAGTTTCTTGGATATAATTATTTTCATTCACTTGCTTCATTATCTCTAAGATGCCCTTGTTGCAGTAATAGTCCGTGAACAGTCTATTCACAGGATATGTGATGTAGTCGGAAGGAAAGAACTGCTGTCGAAGGTGCTCTGTCAGAGGGCAGGAGAGCAGGTAATGAAGTGCGTCCGCGTCTTCCCCGCGAAAACCACAAGAACAGTTGACGTCCCGTCTGAGGAAACGTCTGTAATACGCTGGGAATTTCCCGTGGTTGGTACAGGCTTGGAGGAAGAGTCGGTTGCATTTCAGCCTCTTGAGAGAAGGTATTGGGAAGATGTTGTAAGTAAATCTTCCTGTCTCTTCTTCCTGCCATCGTGATGCCCATGTCTCTTGAAATGCTGTCTTGAGGAGCCTTTTTGCAACTTCTGCGGAAAGCGGAACTTCCTTGTCAATTTCTGGTTTGAGAGCTGCAGTCTTAGCTAGTTCATCCGCTCGTTCGTTGCCTTTCTGCCCGGTATGTCCTTTTATCCAGTTGATCTTTAAAGGTATGGAAGAGCCTAACGTCAAGAAGATCTCTCTAAGTGCTGCCGTGTGCGGATGTTTTGGAGGAAAGGAATTCAGCGCATTCAGAACGCTCATGCTATCTGTGAAGAATGAAGTGTGAGCTGCTGGTTGTGTACCTAACCATAGTGCTGCTTCTTTGAGTGCTAGGGACTCGGCTTGGAAGACTGAAGCATGATCGCTTAGACGGAATTGTGCTTGATAAATTTCTTCATTGTTCGAAAAGACCGTGAACGCTGCCCCTACTCGTCCTGAAATTTTTGAACCGTCAGAAAAAATCTCTCTTTGTTGTCCTGAGGGTGCCGATTTGCACCAGGAAAGGATGGGTAGATCTCCTGGGTGTAAGTTAGGGGAATCTTGGAAGCTTTCTATGCTGGCATATGATAGATGTAAATCTTTTTTAGTGTGAAGGTCCTCTTTGTAATGTAGAAGTCGATAGATTGATCTTTCTAATTCTGCTTTTAGGTCGAGTGGGAGCGTGCCAGCTAAGACCTGAAGTGCTGCGGTTGATGTGGTGCTATACGCACTGGGGATTTTTAACAGGATTACTCGCTGTATTTGATGTAGTTTTTGATATATTCTTGCTGTGCCATTCATCCAGACTGGGCAGCCGTAGAGGATCATGCGTTCAATTGCATTAAGGTATAGATGTTTTAACAGGCGCCCCTTTTGGCTCCACTTGTCTGTGATTATCCTGTTTAGTTTATTGATGATTCGATGCGTCTTATCTCGGACTTCCGTAAGATGTGATACCCACGTGAGCTTCTTATCAAGCGTGAATCCGAGGTATTTAATGGTATTCTGGCGTCGCAATGGATGCCCTTCCCACTTTATGCGTGGTGGATTCGCGTCTATTTTTGAACTTTTTGGAAAGACTATCATCTGTGTCTTTTCAATACTGAAACACAGTTTGTTGTCTTGACTCCATTTTGCAAGCAATTTGAGTGCTGCGTCTGCTTTACGCTCTATTGTTGTCCTATTGCCTCCGTCTATTATGAGTATAATATCGTCGGCGTAAGCTTGTATCTTGGCATTGTCTCCAAAGTTGATGTTCAGCGCTGAGTCTGCAATTATGTTCCACAAGATGGGTCCGATATTAGACCCCTGTGGGGCTCCTTTGTGGTAATTCATCGTGATATTTAAGCCGTCTCTTTTGTAGGTCACTTGACGTTCTGTGAGGTAGCTTGCGATCAGTTGGTAAAGATTCTTTGGACATCGCAGGTCTTTTAGTTTTGTTTTGAGCGCTGGCCACCATAGTTTATTAAATGCGGAAGCTACGTCAAGCGATATTATACACGTATGGACGTTATTTTGTCTGTTATTTAAGATGATGTCTTGAACACGGTTGAGGGCGTCGGTGGTGCTCCGCCCTTTAGTAAACCCGAATTGGGCGGGGTTTAGTAGTTTGTTTTTGACCAGGTAATACGTTAATCTCTGCGTAAGCATCTTCTCAAGTACCTTGCCCCACGCTGAGAGTAAGCAGATAGGTCTGTAAGAACTGGGCATGGACTTTGGTTTTCCCTCTTTCTGGAACAATACTAGCTCTGCGTTTTTCCATTCCTTTGGAAAATAACCTAATTCAAGGCACTTGTTAAAGAGTGCTAGAATTTGTTTGTCGTCCGCGAGCCTAAGCTCTTCAATGATTTCAATCGTGAGGCCATCCAACCCAGGAGCTTTACCTCGGCGTGTTGAGTTTATCGTACGTTGCATTTCTTCGAGTGTGAACGGCTGATCGTCTTCCGAGTTTGGAATCTCGGTTGATTATGTTTGTCAAGAGCAAGCAGTGTCGACATACTGTCTGTATAAAGCTGCACATGTGTGATGTTGTTGAGCGCCACGTATTCAATGGCAGCTGTTATGTCAACTACTACTGCTTGAAAATGCTATTATTTGGATTGAGGTACCCTTTCCAATGGTGTGCAGCATGGCCTTGCCTGTAGTATACAAAGGCACTACCTACACCCTCAGCAGTTTTCGAGCCATCTGTGTAGAACGCGTGCATATTAGGGTTTCCTTCTGGTTGACTTCGTGACGGTTTGAGGATAGTGTGAATGTCAAGTCCCTTGTGTGCTGAGTGCGTGTGGAGAGGAGTACATGGATGTTCGTAATTTGCAGGGCTATGTAAGGTGCCTGCAAAGGTTGCGTCTTTCTGTAGATGTTGTGACGTCGTGGACGCTTCAGTGGGAACGGAATCAACACTGATAGTGGTGATGCATCACTTTTTAATAACACAACATATCACAGATACAACATTAATACATTTAGAAAACTTTAGTAGATATCCGAGCTGGTGACACAATCAGAGACGTTAACGAAGATGGTACTCGTCATCACTCGACAAACAAAGTCTCCACACCTCAGCTCGCTGGCGGAGCTTCCCAAACTCTCTTCTTTCACAGGCGTCTCAACAGAACTCTCATCTCTTTACGCATGCGTAATTCTCAGTTAAGTCGTTGCCATTCACAGTTCTTTAAATAAGGTGTTAAAATGAATGATAGTACTCGTAGTGTGAGGAGTTTGCTAACGACGTTCTCTCTAGTCAAGAGCATCATAGGTCTTTCTAGTAGAGTTCAGGAGCGTTCTTTACAGACTAACTCCTTCCGCCTCCAGATTTTGTTTTCCTCGGACACAGAGGAAACAAAACTTTGCAGGATAAAATAGAAGTTCAGGCAGGCGTTCGCTACAAACAAACACCTTCCGCCTCCAGTTTTTGTTTCTCCGGACACAGGAGAAGTAAACCTTCACAGTTCACAGTTTCTGGTTTCAATACAGATTGTTCAACATTTTACCAGTTAATTTTAAACCACACTGTTACAAAGGTTCTCCACTCTCATAACCAGGCCATCATAAAAAATACATATAACAATACATATACAATATATGAAAAACCAACACAGAAATTTTGTCTTTATGAATCAAGTTAACAATTTACTATATAGTATGAATTTAAAAAAAATACAATATACATAATCAAATAACAAAACAATTTAAAAGAAATGATAACTAGTCTATTTAACTGGCATGTACAGAGTTTCTACTTAAGCAGTCTACATTTAAGTTGTCACTTCCCTTTTTATGATGTATCGTAAAATTATAAGATTGCAAGGCTAAGGCCCAGCGTAATAATCGACCATTTCTACCTGCATTATTTTTTAGCCATACTAGGGAATTATGGTCCGTTTGAATTGAAAATTTAGTCTGCCCATCTATATACCCTTTCAATTTTTTTATTCCATACAGAATTGCGGCACACTCTTTTTCAGTGGTGGAATACTTCCGCTCACTATCAGTAAATTTTTTACTGAGATACAATATGGGATGTTCTCCTTTATCATCTTTTTGGGCTAAAACAACACCATATCCTTGATCTGATGCGTCTGTCTGTAGTATAAATGGTTTAGAAAAATCGGGTGCATGTAGCACAGGTCTACTAGATAGCTTTTCTTTTAAGGATTTGAATGATTCATTACATTCATCATTCCAAACAATTTTACCCTTTTTGTTATTCCCTTTTAACAAATCTGTCAAAGGTGCGGCTATAGCAGAAAACATGGGTATATATTGTCTGTAGTATCCAGCTAACCCTAAGAAAGCTCTAATCTCAGTTTTAGTTGTGGGAACAGGAAAATTTTGAACCGCCTCGATTTTTAGTTCTGCTGGAGAACGTTTTCCTCGACCTACTATGTGACCGAGATATTGCACTTCTTCTTGTGCAAACTTGCACTTAAAGGGTTTAATAGTTAAATTGGCTTTTCTTATTCTTTCTAAAATTTCATGTAAATGTTGTAAATGTTCCTCCCACGTTTCAGAAAAAATAGCAATATCATCTAAATAAGGGGTCGCATATTTCTCACATCCGCACAATATTTCGCTCATCATTTTACTAAAATAATAAGGAGCATTTTTAAGCCCAAATGGCATTCGCAATGGCCTATTTACGCCAAAATTTGTAGCAAATGCAGCGATTTTCTGAGCCCTAGGGGTCAGCGGAATTTGCCAATAACCTTTAGTTAAGTCTATCAAGGTGATAAATTTGGCTGCTGCAACAGTTTCAACACGTTGCTCTATATTGGGGATTGGGTAGAACTCAGTACGCGTTATTTCGTTTAACTTTCTGTAATCAATACACGGCCTAGGATCCCTACCTGGTGCTTCAACAAGGATCATGGGTGAAGTATACTCAGAGGGTCCTGGTTCAATAATCTTGTATTTTAACATTTTTTCAATCTCGACTTTAAGAATTTCGTTCTGTCGATTTGTCATTCTATAAGGCTTATGCTGTACGCGTTTGTCACTGATTAGTTCGATATCATGTTCGACTAAATTTGTTTTCCCTGGAATATTCGAAAATATAGCAGAAAACTTTACCAACTTTCCCAACTGCAGGATTTGTTCATCACTAAGTCTTTCTTTAAGATTATCTTTTGCTATTATTTCATTAAAATCAAACACATTGGGGTCGGTTAACATATAAGGAAAATCCTCCTCTAATTCCGAGGGTTCAATTATCTCCTCGTTGTCAAGGAGCACCATATTCAAAAGTTCAGGTCTCTTATGATAAGGTTTTAACATATTGATGTGATACACTTTATTCCCTTCCTGATTCCCTTCAAAACTAACCACATAGTTTGTTTCTGATAATCTTTTCTCTATTTTCCCCGGCCCTTTCCATTGAGGAGCGAGTTTATGGGGTTGGTTCACTGCTAATACTAATACAGAATCTCCTTGCTGGAATTCCCTTTTCACGGCATTTTTGTCATACCATTTCTTCCTTTTGTCTCTCACCTCTTCCATTTTCTCTGTAGCTAATTCTCTACTTTTCTTTAACCTATTGATTAATTCGAAAACATATTCTATTACGGTATCTTCTTTTTCCTGAGGATCTAACCATTTCTCATACAATAATGCGACAGGTGTTCTGAGGTTGGTCCCGTACACTAATTCAGCTGGACTAAATCCTGTACTATCATGCGTTACTGTTCGCAGGGCAAAGAGAGCGGCAGGTAATTGTACTTCCCAATTTGGGGCAGCTTCAATACATAATACCTTTAAGACCCTTTTTATTGACCTATGGAACCGTTCTACAGGATTGCTCTGGGGGTGGTAAACCGAACTTCTCGAAATTTTTATACCAAACCTCTTCAAAAATTCAACGGTTAAGCGACTCATGAAAGATTTTCCTTGATCAGTTTGAACCTCCCTTGGAAAACCCATCCGACTAAATACCTGCAAGAGTGCATTTACAACAGATTTCGACGTTATATCCGGTACCGGGACGGCGTCAGGATATTTAGATGCTAAGCACATAACTGTAATAAGATATTTATTACCTTCAGTAGATGTAGGCATAGGTCCGCAAGCATCTACATTAACCTTACTAAAGACTTCAGATATCACAGGTACCATTACCAACGGTGCTTTCTTTTTGTCACTTGCTTTTCCTACACGTTGACAGGAGTCGCATGTTTTAACGAATTCCTCAATGTCTTTATAACAGTTTGGCCAGAAAAAATGTCTTAGTAACCGGTCTTTTGTTTTCAGAACTTCTAAGTGACCTGAAGTTCCTTCATGACAAATTGCTTTAATTTGCTCTCTGAGGTTTTCTGGAACAACAATTAAATGTTCTTCTCCTCCTAACTTATTTACCTTCTTTTTTACTAAAACCCCATTTTTAATCCCATAACTTGTTTTACTTCCGCTTTTTACTAGTTCTAATAAAGGGTCAAGTTCTTTACTTTTTTGTTGTTCATCAAGGACTTGTGGGGGCACAAAGGTCGAGAGGAGGTAATATCTCTCTGTTTTCAGACTTCTCATGAGCATCGTCCTCCTCTTCCAATTCTAACTCATTCTGCTCAGAATTTTGATTCGTCTCACTTAAATTTTCCGCTTCCTTTAATTGTCGTGCTTGAGATCGAGTAACGACCGCATTAACATTACCGACATACGCCGAATAATTTTTCTCAGTTCCTCTGAGAAGAGCCGCTGTCTGGTTGCCTAATATATATCGTCCTTGGTCTAAGTGGTCTCCTATAACAGCTGCTTTGGTGGTTACTGTACCCAAATCGCATTCAATATCTACTTCAGCAACAGGTAAACAAGTCATATGATCATCCAACAAATGTCGAACCCACACATGTTTCCCCTTCATTCTATCTCTGTCTACATATTTCTGACAAATAATATCTACCGTTGCTCCTGTATCTCTTAGAATAGGTACTTCAAAACCATTCACTCTTCCATTTAACGTATAGGGATCGAACAGATTCTTTTCTGATCTCCCGCTTATCCGATACAAATCTGCCTTTTTAGTTTTAAAATTAGGGCACTGAGGACGTAAATGGTCAAAAGATCCACATTCATAGCACTGGAGTCTTTTTCTCCTATCAAAATTCGAGTCTGACTTTTTCCCAACATTGCGTGCATCATCATCTTTTTTAAATTGTGTACCTTGAGGTTTTTTTCTATTTTTGAAAACGTTACCAGTGGACTGAAAAACACCCATTTGTCTACCTGATATTATCGTTTTCATTTCACCCAATTTAGTTTTCCCAACCATCGTCTTTTTCGCATCTTCAAATTCCTCTATTTTACCCACCAACTGTTTTGGTGAAGTGATCGTGGCCCATTCATCTATAAAATGTTCCTTAAACTCATTAGGCGTGCGCCTTTTAATCTGATCTACCAACATTAAATCCTTGAGTTGCTCAAATGTTTCGATTTTTAATCCCTTGAGCCACCCATCTAAAAATGTTTTAATTTCGTGATAAAAATCGTACCACGTAGAATCCGGATTTTTTTTTAATCTTAACAAGAAGTTGCCGAAACTTCTCCGCACTTAACTTAAATCTTTTAAGTAGTAATTCTTTAATATGTTGGTAATCTCTAGCCTGTTCTTCAGGCTCCCTAGCAATTATATTATTTACCTCAACCGGAAGGACACCAATGAGATATGACACCCATTGATCCGTGGGCAATTTTAAAACTTTAGCTTGCCTCTCAAAAAGTTCTAAGAATAAACTGATATCATCAGTTTTTAAATTAAACTTGGGCATTAGTTTCTGAAAATTCTGATTAAATACCGTTTGACCTGCAGGTTTAGCAGATTCAGTGTTCTATTTTGCTTTAAGGCATTCTAGTTCTAACTGTTGCTTTTCAATTTCTTTATTTTGTTGTAGTATCTGAAATTCCTTCTCCCTAGCTTCCTGTTCTAACTGTAATTCTTTCGCTCTTGTTTACTTCTCTAAGTTTTCCTTTTCTATCCTATCAGTCATAATACTTTCTAACAAATTTTTAACAAATTCTTCCTCATAATTTTTACTATTCGTTATTAATTGTTTTAAATCTATCACTTTCATATCTTCTAAAGCTATTTCCCCCAAGTTCTGAAGCGACAAGGAATAGATCCCTTTTTTTCTTAGCTTTTCCGAAAAATGCCATTTTCACAAAAGTAATTGCTCAAAACAAATAAGAACTCAAATAGTTATTCACAAATAATACACATAAAAATATATCAGAGATATAAAAAAACACTAACTTTTCTTCTTTCTTACAAAATTAGGCAAATAAAAATAAAAGGTTAATAAAAACATTAATCACTGTGGATTTATTTCCATTCAAACAAAAAAACGAATAAACAACCTTACTGAATATTTCGTATAAAAAAAATAATAACAAATTCTTTTCATTTAGTACAGCCAGACAGAAAAAAAAACCAGAGTGGCGCCAATAAATATAAACAACTTTAATTAACTCTCATTTTCATGACAGCTACTTCCGCTGGCAACCATATGGCCAACGCAATTACTACGTAAATTCGATAGGCGCAGGTTTAAATCACAACACTATTAGAACATTTCTTTACTGCTCAAAGCTTTAATTTTTATACCATGAAATGATAAAAATTTAACATTCTACTTATCCGAAAAAACACATCATATTAAAATACAGCACTGGTGTGCTTTCATGAGAAAACCAAAGTAACAAGTTTTTAATATATTCAACAACTTATTTCTTTCACAAGAATTTAACATAAATTTTCTTCTAATGACTTAGAAATGAAAATTGCAATATTGCACTGATGTGCTTTCACATATACACAAAATAAATAGTTCAGATTCTATCACACAAATCGATAGCGAAACGTTAAATATAAATACACTGATGTGCTGTTTATTTACGGGAATGGATTTTTCCCATTATCATACAAAAGAAAAATATCTCGTTAGATATATAAATGCAACAGTTTGATTGTTTTAAAAACTCTTATGCACTGACGTGCTATAAAATGCACTGATGTGCTACGTGTTAATGGGAAAATGTTTTCCCGAATATACAACAAAAGGAAAATATCTTGTTAGATATACTATAAACCAAACACTGAGTGTTTAAAACTCTTATGCACTGATGTGCTACTTCTGCTTTGGGAATTGATTTCCCGAATAAGTAATAAATAACTACATTATACACTTCAGGCCTGGAAATGAATATTGTGGAGAACACATACCTGGTCTCTTGTCACACACATCTCGGTGGAACCTCCAATTTTTTTTATTTCTTTTCGTCTGTGACGTCGTGGATGCTTCAGTGGGAACGGAATCAACACTGATAGTGGTGATGCATCACTTTTTAATAACACAACATATCACAGATACAACATTAATACATTTAGAAAACTTTAGTAGATATCCGAGCTGGTGACACAATCAGAGACGTTAACGAAGATGGTACTCGTCATCACTCGACAAACAAAGTCTCCACACCTCAGCTCGCTGGCGGAGCTTCCCAAACTCTCTTCTTTCACAGGCGTCTCAACAGAACTCTCATCTCTTTACGCATGCGTAATTCTCAGTTAAGTCGTTGCCATTCACAGTTCTTTAAATAAGGTGTTAAAATGAATTATAGTACTCGTAGTGTGAGGAGTTTGCTAACGACGTTCTCTCTAGTCAAGAGCATCATAGGTCTTTCTAGTAGAGTTAGGAGCGTTCTTTACAATGTATTATTTTAGTATATGTGGCCTCTAGCTCCGCTTGGATATGAAGTGGTATGATGCCTGCCAAGGTGAGTGCTGCATAAGTTGCAGTGGTGCGGTAGGCTCTGCATAAGCCTATGGCGAATGGGCGCTGTAGTGATAGGAGTTGCTTAACCTTGCGTGTGGTCATGGGTTGTGCCCATATAGCTGCCGCATAGAGTGCCACCTTCTCAGCTACAGTTTTATAAAGTACCTTTTGAATGTGGGGATTCCGTCCCCAGTTCCGGCCTTGGAATTGTCGAGATCTCCTGGCAATTGCAGATGTTTTAATCTTTTGTGCCTGGATATGCGGAAGCCACGTCAGACCTGGGTCCCATATTACCCCAAGGTATCTTAAAGTTTTTACGACCTTAATATTCCGGCCTTGTAGTTTGATACATGGGCTACGTGTTGGATTTGTACCCTTTCTTGGAAAGATGATAGCAGTGGACTTTGTGGTGGATATTTTGAGTTTTAGCTCTTCGCAGAGGTTGGCAAAGATAGTGCATGACTCACAGCCATGGGCTTCAAGCTCAGCGCGTGTGCGGCCTCTGACCAGTAATGCCGCGTCGTCCGCGTATGCAACTAACACAGTATGTTGTGGCCACCTTGCCTCTAAGACTTTATTAAAGGTGAGGTTGGACATCCTCTCACTTGTGTTATTGAGACAGTACTACTGTTGTTAGAGATCATACAGTTGCCGGTCTGCCAGATAGTTGTCCAGAACTTGATAGATATTTCTTGGGCATCTTGCCTCTCTGAGGGCCTGCCTGATGGCAGGCCACGAGAGGGTATCGAACGCACTTTGCAAATCTATCGATATAAAAGCCGTCTGGTAGCCCTGCGATTTGTTCTGAATTATGACTTCATGGATTCGCTGCAGGGCATGAGTGGTAGAACTGCCTTGTTTGAAGCCAAATTGTCTTAGGCTAATGCTTTGGTATTGATGTAGATGAAATTTTAGCCTGTTGAGGATGAGCTTCTCGTAAATCTTTCCCATCGCCGACAGAAGGCAAATTGGCCTAAAGGAACTCGATACTAGGGGGTTTTTATCCTT
Source organism: Stegodyphus dumicola (assembly GCF_044657685.1). Classification (NCBI taxonomy): domain Eukaryota; kingdom Metazoa; phylum Arthropoda; class Arachnida; order Araneae; family Eresidae; genus Stegodyphus; species Stegodyphus dumicola. Next base: position 138,755,635 of record NC_140780.1, read on the forward strand.
TTTTAAAAATAATACCACATTGCCTTTTTTGAAAGCTGTGGGGAATATTTTATAATGCAGAAGCTGGTTGTAGTATTTATGGAAGTAGGATGGTCGTGCCTCATATGCAACTTTGATAATTGCGTAATCGAGTCCGTCTGGACCCGGGGCCTTTTTTAGTGGCAGATACCGGAAGATATTACGTATCTCCTGTGCAGAAAACTGTATATCGTTCGGTGTGCATGGCGAGCTTGTATCTTCTCTAATTTGCCTCTGTTCTGAAGTATCTGCTTGTGTATCATCTGTGGGAAAGATAGCATTTAAAAGTTCCTTGGCGGTGGAGGCCGCTAAGTCCATGGTATGTGGTGCTGTTGGTTGAACTGGTACTTGCGCTGGTTGGAAGATCTTCTGCGTTGCCAGTTTGTGTAAAATTCCATATGGATTACTGTTACTGGTGCAGAAAGATCTCCAGCTGTTAATTTTAGCTTCAAGAATTGCTTTCTTGTAGGCGGCCCTTTCTTTCCGAAAGGCCCTAAGGATGTTGGAAGCTACAATGTCGTTGGTAGCAGATCTGAGGCGGCGGCGCAGAGCTCTGCACCTCTGTTTCATCTCTCTCAGTCTTCCCGTCCACCAGGATATGCCTTGGAGTTTTTGGCGGTCCTTGTAGGGAGGATCTGCTGACATATTTGTCTGAGTAATGACAGAATGTGGTCTGTGTAATCATCCAGTTCTTGGGGGTTGGTAAGCTCTTCTAGTATGTCTTCTTCTCTGATGAGCAGCTCCTGAAAGGCATTCTTCAGTCGTCGTATTTTTCCGCCCGGTTGTTTGAATCTCTGGAGGATATTAATGCTGGCTTCAAATGTTAGTGTGAAGTGGATGTATCGATGATTGGTTGTGCCCCTTGACTATTATGTAAATGTAGATCGTGACAGGCCATAAAATCTTCCATGTCTCGCCCTTTAGGCGTTGTGTCTTGGTAGCCCCATATAATATTATGTGCATTAAAATCTCCTCCAACGACGTGAGGTACTGTTGGGCATTTCTGTTTCACTCGTATAAAGTTGCAAGTCACATCCGTAAGACCTTCCGTGGGCGGGGAGTAGACGGAGGTTAGGAGGAATTGCTGCTCTTCAAAGATGACTAGAATAGTAACGAAGTCTCTTTCTGTGGTTACTACGTATGGCGACCAGGAGGGGTTGCAGGAGACAATGGCTGCCCGTGGTGCTTGTTCTGCATTGGCTTTCTTCTGAAAAATTTTCCATGCCAGTGGTAGGCTTGCCACTTGGCCCTCGCGACAATAAGGTTCTTGAATTATCAAGAAATCTAAGTTATATTGAATAGCATGCTGGACTACCTGCGTGGTCGCGGCTACCGCCCGTTGTAAGTTAATTTGTGTGCACTTTATTTGTGCTTGATTAGAATTAGCTTCCGCACTTGAAGTTCCTTGGGTTGGCCCGCGTATCGCTTGTTCTGTTCGGCTCTTGTTCATTATTCATAGAGAGTGCTCCTTTTGACGCGTTCGATGTATCGTCCATACGTTGGGCAGTTGGTATCATAGGTCGGATGGTTGCATGGCATTGTGCTGCGCGTTTTATAGTTGGCGTATGAACAGTTGATGCATGTTGGCCTGCTGGCGTGACAGTCCTTAACACTGTGACTTCCAGAGCAGAAGGCACAGTAGATTCTATTGGTGCATGTTTGCTGCAGATGGCCAAACTCCTGGCATCGGAAACATTATTTTGTGTCGAAGTGCTCAGCAATCCTATGTCCTCTCCACCCAATGAAGAGCTTGGATGACTGGAGGAAGCTTCTAAATGCCGCTGGTTGACATTCAAGTATCCATTTGACGATGTTTCCTCTGTCCTTGAGTCGGTACATGACTTTGGCTGTTGTTTTGTTGAGGTGGAGTTCTGAGGCGAGTGCATTTTCTATCTCTTCTGGCTGGACGTCAGGAGATACGTTGTGGATAGCCACTCGTGGTAGTCTAGTCAGTGGTTGCTTGATCTTGACTATTACTTGTCCCTGCGTGCTTTGTAAAGTAGTAGTGAGCTTGGTCACGTCCTCTTTGGAAACACAGTCTACAGCTAGTCCTCTTTTCTGTAGATTTCTAATGGAGGAGATTTTAACTCCAAGCTTCTGAATAGGGAAATTTTCGTTAAGGACAGCTCTTAGGTCTTTATTACCCTGTGCAGTACCCTCAGAGGGATAAATTAAAACCGTATGTTTTGGCTTCGGTCTGGTTGCTTGCGCGTATGTTTTGACTCTGACGACGGTATCGCTAAGCGCTGATGAATCGTTGGGAGCTGTGCCGTGCAATGAACCGCAACAGACTATGGAGGGAGTGTTGGTACAGGCGTCTGCTGCTTCTGGTTTCGGTATGTAATTTGGACCTTTGAGTGCCAAAGTGTGCATTGCGTCTATCAAATCCAGGAGAGATACCTTTACGTCTGAAGGAAGAAGGTATCTGCCTCGTCTTTGTATGGAGGCTGTTTTTCTAAGACTTTCGCACAGCTTATTGATTTTTGTGTGATAGTCTAATTCTGAGCCAGCAAGAGTTGCCGGATCATAGTAACAGTTAGAATTATCGTACTCAGCCACTGAGGTTGATGGCCGTGTCATAGTAGCAATCACTTGCACTATACAATGCGAGAAACAATTGTGGACTTGAGATGGCGCACTAAATTTGATACAAAGAGTAAAATCACATAGAGACACACAGAAGTTGCTTCACAGGTATCACTGTTACACTTAAAGATCACTTATACACTTCACTGTAGTAAAAATTTCACTGTGACACTTACTCTGCTCGTAAATTCACTCACTGAACGTAAATGCACTTGTGCTAATCAGCACTAATCACTAATGCACTTTTTGTGCACTAATTACATGCACACGTATCACTGTAAGCACTTAATAATAACTTATTCACTTTCACTGTAGTGAAATTTCACTGTGACACTAACTCTAATCAGCACTAATCACTAATGCACTTTTTGTGCACTAATTACTTGCACACGTATCACTGTAAGAACTAATAATCACTTATTCACTTTCACTGTAGTAAAATTTCACTGTGACACTAGCTCTAATCAGCACTAATCACTAATGCACTTTTTGTGCACTAATTACTTGCACACGTATCACTGTAAGCACTTAATAATCACTTATTCATTTTCACTGTAATAAAATTTCACTGTGACACTAACTCCAATCAGCACTAATCACTAATGCACTTTATGTGCACTAATTACTTGCACACGTATCACTGTAAGCACTTAATAATCACTTATTCACTTTCACTGCAGTAAAATTTCACTGTGACACTAACTCTGCTCGTAATTCACACACACTTGCACTTTAAGTATGTAGGGTTTATATTTATTTTAACTAACATTTATTTTAAGTTTAAACTATCTTTCCTGTCAAGCCTTACTTTCCCCTGGAACTGCCAATGCCAGAATATGTAAATTTGAGTAGAACGCGCAAGCATTCAAATTATCAGCGGAAGTAGTATGATTTAAATAGAAGGAAACAAGTTCGGTGAGAGAGTTATTCTTACTTCGCGAGCGCGGAGGTAGAAATCGAGAATTAAAGAACCCCGCGTTGCGGCCTATGTGCTTGGCGGGAAGTAGTTGCAATTGTTCCAGTGAGCTTCAAGTCTGCTGAATTAGCTGCGGTATTTGTAAAACGCGGTGAGTTAGTTATTTTAGAGAGCCTCGTAGTTAGAATCTTGTCTTTATTTTCTTTTCAGGTTTTTTATTTTTATTTGACTGCCTAGTTGGCACAGTTGTAAGCGTCAAGAGGACGCAATTGTAATTCAGTACGTTGAATAAAAAGGGACTTAAACCCTTTATAAGACTCTGTGGTTTATACAAGCTTTCACAGTCACCTCTAGGTTGCGTGCTAGTTAGAGGCGCGCAACGTTATAAGTAACGCTAATGCTCTTATTCGAAGAAATATGTAATGATCAACAAATTAATTAATGCTAATTAATAAAATAGAATAATCAAAAGGTGACCAGAATGCTGTAATAGTACTATTATACATTCACGGAATAAATAATATGCACAGGGATACACACAAATAATATAGTATTACTATTTATGTTTAATTACTGCCTAATTAAAACACGTTGGTAAGCCAATTACCACACATAAAAATTTAGAATAAAGTACAGGGAAAACTTAATCATAATGCTCTGATAAGAAATGCTACTGTTTATGCATTCCGTAAAAACATATTATCAGATACTGATACAAGAGAATTATACTGGCAATTAATATAATTAATGAGCCAGTTTGAACTGCGGTAAATGAAACAGATTTGTAATGGGAGCTAGAGCCTTCTGTGCAGAGTACAAATTAAATGCACACGATCACAGCAAAATTGTAGCGTTAGAAACTGTAATTAAATTAACATAGCAGTAATAGATATTATTAGATAGCACAAAATGACACAAATTGACATAGTTTGATAATTATACAGTATCCGGTGTTATACCTGAAGCCTATTTTATAATATGAAGTTAATGACTAAAATTAGTTGAGTGTAACCAGTAAGTTATGCGATTCTTAATTAAACTAATTGATTTAATTAGGAACAGGCAATCCTGCCTTGGTTGCTAACCTTCTCTGTACTATCTATAAGCAGCCGCGGTAAGCGAATTGACACTTGGCCGCTATTTTCTCTGCTCATCTTCTGTATAATGAGTTTCTGCAGAAATCGTTCAAATATTGTCACTGTGTAATCCAAGAGATGGACATAAATCAGGTAAACACTGTACGTAAACACAGTCGCGCGAAGGTGAAAATCCTGTCCTAAATAAAGTCACAAAAAATGAAAACTCGGGTTGTAGTTGTCCAAAAAATTTGAAATTTATATCCCTGTAATCCCTGTCACATGAGGAGCCCAAAACTGAAGGTTCCGAAGAGCTACTTCAGTTAGTTGCCTAATTAGCGAAAAGACGAATTAAAACACAGTCCCCTTTGTTGATAGAAAGGAAGTCGCCGACGCCGGGGGGTCGCTGGATTGCAGGTGGTCGTTGGATCGCTTGAAAAGGTCAAGGGTCACGAACACCTCGTGGCTGCAGAATCACTTACTTTAAAAATTAATTACTAGCGGTATAATTAACCAATTGTCTTGAAACTGGTCTGTAAATACTCCTTGTTATGGTCCTCTTTCCAGCGATATAAAATTCAATATGCTTCGGCTTCCAGCGGTCGCTCAAAAACAGTTTAAGGTTCAGCCTCGTTGGATGTTAAACTGAGAAATTAATGAATCCGTAATTAATGAACCGTTGGTCGTAGAACCAAAACATTAGTGTCTACGTATTCCTACTGATGTGAGCTAAATAATAAAACTTGTTTCAGCACCTGAAAATAAAAACTTCCGCTGCTAAAGACGAAACACGAGGAGCGACGAAAATGCGACCTACTGCTGCAAATATGGCCGCTAGCAGAAAAAAAAAAAAAAAAAAGAAAAAAAAAACTAGCGAGGACATCAGGACTTCATTCGTCTCATTTTGAATTCTGACTAATCATTTTGATTGCCAAGCTTCTCTGAATTATAAAAAAAGTATCCCGCGCCAGCCAGCCAGCAATTAACCGTGTGGTTCATTTTCGTAACGCTCACCTCAGCAAGAAATTGAGAAGTTCGTTCGCGAAATATGCCACTTATGTGACATACAGCGCTTAAATCATTATGATAGTCTCAAACTCGATCTAATTTAGGCTGAAGAATTACTGAAAATGTTGAGTTTCACTGAATAAAGAATGAACGTGACTTATATGCTTGATTTCATTCCAAGATTCAGATATCCTACCCACTAAGTCCAACATGTGTGTTTTCTTTTGTTTACATGTTATGTTACACCCTTTATCCATGGCTAAGCCAAGTGATAAAAGACGTTTATATCTGCACCTCGTCTTCAACGCTTCCAAAATGCCTTGGTCCATTACGTGGCATACCGAAGTCATGTTAGAGAAATGTATCTCTTATATCTTCGGTTCGTAACTGTTACTTAACAGGATGGAATGAGACATTATTGAGAACGCGTAGTGCATTCCTTGGAAGATTTTTCGATTTTAGAAACTTTTCTTCCAAAAGAACATATTGTTGAAAAGACTAGTCCTTAAAAATGCCTTCATTAACCCTTAGAAAATCAAAGCCTTTGCTAACATGTATGCTTTAAAGTACCGAAACGCCCCTGCCCATCTATTACCCATCTTGTCTGTTTCCTGCCCTCTCCATCCATTAATTCACAGACAGGTGTGAAGATTTCAAATGACATCCTTTCTGCTTCCTAACAAAGAAGCTTCCATTAGCCTTTTAGGACAAGCTGTCTGCAATGAGCTGATACCATACATTTGGGGGAAATGCACATGCTACCGCATAACTTAGCAGAAGGGAAGAAAACAAAATCGAAACGTCAGCCGTTTAAAACGAGGGCCGTGAAGGTGGTCGTTTGAGCCTTCAAAGGGTTAATCTATGCATTTAACCGATTTCTGTACAAAACAGTAGGAAAAAAAGAAGTAGAAAAGTCGTAGAAAGCGTCAGTCTCATTACCATATATTTTATATTCTTAAATGCGCAAGGATTTTCCCTTTGCTTATAAGCGCTAGTTTGAGCTTATGGCTGCCGATTGCACTGTTGAACGCCAATAAATGCATTTTGGGGAGGCAAATATTTTTGAAAGCAGAATTCGAAAATTTAGGCAAGATTCATCATAGCTGTAAATTTTACTCGCAGGTGGACCCTACTTTTCAGTTAGTCTGTAGAAATGTGTCTTGAATCCGTTAGCATATTCCAGCCATCGGACAGTTTTACACCACAAACGCTTAACTCGCTATTGCCGTAGTGCATAGCAAATACTTCGCAGAATTTGAGGATTTTCTTTGGCAAAATAGGAGCAGAAATGGATGATTCTTTCCTTTTTGCTGATTAAACAAAAAAAAAAAAAAAAAAAAAAAGAAAAAGAGAGACCCACTCTCTTGTATTTGACGCTTGTCACGTTTTTCCTTTCTTGTAAACTATGAGTACATGATCTTTTCACATACCGAAACTTGGTTTAAAGCTGTTCTTTTTACTACCTATTATAGAAATTCCTCCAACATCTATATCCATGAAAGTTTACTAACACTTTCCCCTTTGTTAAGTCTTCGACATTTACATTTACACTGACACCATAACACAACACCTGTAAGCCTGGATATATCATGAGAGACTGCACCGAGAATTAACTGAAAGTTTAGTTTACAATAGGCACAACCATAAACTTTTAGGTAAGCCTACTAAAGGCTAGCTGCAGAAAGCAGTATGAGGGTTGATTATAGCATTACGGGTGACAAACACCTAACTCTTCAGCCCCTTTTCAGCCTCAGTTTCTGAAAGGAGGAAAATGGAATTCGATTTGGAAGAACAAAATCTATCGCCAGTCTCATTATACAGTTCCAAGAATAAGTGACGCAAAGAGAAAGCGACAAAAATTGCAAAAATTAAACAGAGTAATACATCTCCGAACAGAGTAGGCAAACGATCTCGGAATAAACATGGTAACATTCATACCCTTAAGTGTGCATGATAATTACAAGAATATGGTAATGTAAATATACCTATACTTTTGGCAGTGTATAGGCGATGTTACAACCTAAATATTAATAGACTACTAAATTATTTCAAAGACGATGTCTTGCTTGATAAGCAGAAATCATTTAGCGATTGAAAAAAAGAATTATCGAGTTATACACGATGCCGATATATCGAGATTCGCGTTTACGAGATTCTGTAGGATTCATTTAGAAGTTTTCAATCACGTTTAGTAAAAAGTAAGCAAAGGAATAAATACAGTTATCATTAAAAGCCACCCCAAAGGTGAATTATTTGAAATATTTCTATTTTGTTGTCTATGCTTTCTCGAAACCCACCAGCGGCCGAGCGGTAAAGTCGCTAGACTCTAGTAGTTCGAGTCTGACGTTCGAACCCCGTGAACGGGCTGGTTGAATGGGCATTTTCGTAGTTTTCCTCATGTGTAACGTGTATCCAACCCAGATTTCCTTAGAAAGCCTTCTACGAAGGCATCTCTTCCCTTCGGCAGATAGCCCTCGATTGCTTTGCCAGAATCAGAGACAGAAAAAAGTGGATGGAGCAGCAGAACATCGTCTGTGAATTTTACAGGTATTGTTCCGCTGCAACTAATGTGCTCGCTGGGCGTTCGGTTGGCCCGCATCAGAAGCCAACCTAACCGATTAGCAAAAGTTGGATTATGACAGATTAATGTAGCATAATTACTTCGAACATACATTAGTACATCATACAAACAATACATTTACATTAGTATACCAAATTACATCAAATTACATTAAACATTTTTAAGGTACTAATTTTTGTAGAATATTTTGTGCATCTCCTGGTACATTGACGTATTCCTAAGGCACTAAGGTATTTGTTGTTTGACATTACGTAGATTGTTAATATATTTTCTTTCATTTTTATCATGTTATTGCAACATTTCTGAAATCTTACATTGTTTTCATAAACTAATATATCATAATTACATCAAACATATATTAGTACATCACATGGTATTTACATTTACATGTATATATCTAATTACATCAAATTATATTAAACAATTTTTAACGGTATAATTATTACAAATTATTTTTTTCATCTTCCAGTATATTGACATATTGTTAATGTAATCATTTTGTTTATAATACTTCCTACCATATTAGGCTGTTTCAGGCATTTGCAACATTTATGAAATCTTGGCATTATTTTTGTAAGTTTTAGAATATACGGTTTTTTTACAGACACGATAGCGTCTTGACATTTGTCTTCTCTTTTATATGAGAAAAGTTTCTTCATAATCAAGGAAATCTTTTGATGTAATTGAGGGATCGTTAGTAAGCATTTAACGCATTCAGGCGTAATTTGTGTCTTTTCATTGCAGTGTAGCTCTTTTGTGAGCTGGCGCTTGAAAACAATGTGTTCTGGGCCTCCCTTTTCTCCACATACGCAGTTGTCTGAGTCCCTCAGATTTCGTGCAGAGGTTTACCATTTATCAAGTAAACTAAACAATTCTCCGTCAAAATGATTCCGATTATTTTAGGGATACTTCGCCGTAATTGATACCAACGTTTAGCACCTGGCGTCTCTCACCTATAGACAGCTCAACGTTCTTTCGAGAAAGAGCTTTTATACAGTTATACAAATAGTACTAAAGTTTTGTTTTTTTTGTATAATTAGTCAAACAGTCAATACTAGGAAACTTTGCTGTTCTTAATGGGCAGCACAAATTAAAATCGTTTAACGCTTAGGCGAAAAGAATGCGAATTGGGTTCATGATTGCCACATTTTTGGAAAGGGGGATGAAAAAAACTGGAACATGTTAAGGTGCCCTTTTACTTTGAGTAACTAACGTAGGAAGGCAGTTTTTAAAAGAGTTAAGAGTTTATTATTCCTCCTTTCTTTACGAGTTTTGAATACAATGCCGTATTTTTGATGATGAGTTTAACAACTCTTCCTCCAAAATTAATTAACATTATTCTCAGTGCAGCAGTCAATTTGCTAGAAAAATAAAGATGGCATATGCATACTGTGCTCTTAATGTTTCTTCTCCAGAAGTATTGGTTTTACATGCACCCATAGTCATTGATAATGCTTCCATAAAATTTTCGTGTCGACATTGAGAAATATGCTCTCCTGTAAAAATTAACCATAACAACTTTGTCGTCATTCCATTTTATACTTTTACCAGCTCCAACATTTAAACATTGCTCCAAGTTTCTAAAAACTCAATGATCTGGTCATTTTGTTACATTTGAGTAAAATTCATTGTTCTGTTCTTAAATATCTCGTCTCTGATTTTAATTAACTTATTTATAGCACAAGATATTAGTGTCGTTTGACAAATATCATCAAAACTAAAGTACTGTTAAAATTTCGCTTCAAGAAACTAATCTTATGCTCGAAGAGATGAAGCATGCAGTTCATACTGGATCAATTAGTTATAGTTGTGGCTTGAGATCTGAGGAAATTATCTGCAAAGCTTCTTTTGTTATTGAACTAGATTTCCTTGAATCTTTTCACATATACTGTTGAGATATTTGTAATCGCATTCTTACTAGTTAAAAGGAAGTATAGCTTTCTGTCAAGTCCGAAACATTCATTAGCTTTCAGCCAGGTCCGAGTTATTCTGAAACTTAAATCTCATTCTGTATGTTACTTTTGATTGGTTAGTTATTGTGTCTTGTTTATGATTTGCTAAACCATGATCTGTTGTAAAGTTATATATATGACCTTTGTAACCACTTATTGCTGCTTAGTATTATTCTGTTATTCTGCTTGCTTAGTATTATTCTGCCTTTACTTGTTTATCTGTGCTATTGCTTGTACTTAGTATTATTCTGCTTGCATGTAACTCTGCGTATTACTCTGCATATCTCACTAATAAATATTTGTTTTGCGAACCACGGCATTTTCTATGTTTAGCAGCAGAGCGTGGTTCCTTCAAAAGTTAGAATTCGCTGATAGTTCCCTAATTGAACCTTCAGTGTAATAATTTCTCGTTCGCGTCATTTTGATTTGGTATATTGTGAATGATGGCTTTTTCCGGAGGTGAAAGGGAAGCTTTTGGTGTAGCGCCATTTGACGGTGTTAATAATTTTACTGTTTGGTGTCGAAGAGTTCGAGCAGTATTTACGGCAAGGGAATTGGATACGTTTTTGGAAACAGAAGCAGTTGCGGACAGAGTTGCAGATGTTTTGAAATCAAAAAAGGCTTTTGCCTTAATACTTGCCCTTCTAAGTGACAATGTTATTGCTTCTCTTCAACGTGAAGACACTGCATGTAAAATATGGAAGAAACTACAAGCTACGTATAGCGCTAAAGGTGCAGTGAGTCAAATTTTTACGCGTAAACGTCTAGCTACCATAAGGAAATCCAAGGATGTGTCAATGAGACAGCATATCGACAGCATAATGAACCTGGTGAGTAGTTTACGCGTCTCTGGCTCTGAAGTAAGCGATTTTGATATTATTATTTACATTTTAATGTCTTTGCCAAAAGAATATGAAAATATTAAGGCATCTTTCGAAAATCAGCCAAGCAATAATTTGAGTTTAGATTTTGTTACAAGTAGACTTATTGATTGTGAATCTCTTATGTTTGATTATAAAAATGAAAATAAGTATTCTAAACCAAATACAGATAACTCTGTTTTTATTAGTGCTCGTAAAGAATTGTTTTGTACTTATTGTAAAAGAAAAGGACATTCTGTTAAATTTTGTAGGAAAAAGAACTGCGTCTGTCATAACTGTGGGAAAAGTGGTCATTTCAAAAGTGAATGTTTTGATAATTCTAAAAAGCAGGCAAATCCAAATAGTAATAAGTATGCTTCCCCTGCAATATCTTTTATGGCTGGAAATCTTGTGCATGATCAATTTATTATTGATTCTGGTGCAACTTCTCATATGTGTTCTCACAAAGAATGGTTCACCTCAATTAAGCCTAAGACTGGAACTGTTAAGTGCGCGTCTAAGTCGGCGGTTTTAGAAGTGGAAGGAATTGGTGATATTTGCGGTAAAACTAAGAATGGTGTTGAAATAATGTTAAAAGATGTTCTTTACGTTCCAAAATTAAACGTACAATTAATTTCTGTTAAAAATATTGAAGCAGCAGGTTTGAGCGTAATTTTTAAAAATGAAATAGTTTATATTGAAAACAAAAACAAGCGTTTTAGATTTGGATACTTGGATAAATGCGGACAATATTTTAGTGATTTTTCACCAAATTTATTTACAGCTTTAGCAGTAAAGAATGATGATTTATGGCACAGAAGGTTAGGACACAGCTGTGATCAAAAATTAAAACTGATGAATCTTCCTGCAAAAGAATCTTTTTGTGAAGTATGTGTTCGTGCCAAACAAAGTGCTTTGCCTATAGGAAAGGGTCCTCGCATAAAAGAATCCAAACCGCTTATAACTATACACACTGATATATGTGGTCCAATAGAACCTCAAACACTCCATGGGGAAAGATATTTCATGACTATAATTGATGACTATTCGAGATTTATGGAAATCAGACTGCTCAAAAGAAAAAGTGACATTGCTGATGAACTCAAGCTATTCTTTAAATTGAATCCAACTGTTGCAAAACTACGCTGTGACAATGCCAAAGAATATGTCAGTGGAGAATTGCATGAAGTTGCTAAAAGAGCAGGTGTAAAAATAGATCCTGCACCTCCCTATACACCTTTTCTAAATGGTGTTGCTGAACGAGCAAATAGAACTGTACTGGAAAAAGCTAGAGCAATGATACTTGAGGCAAAATTACCAAAATTTCTTTGGGGTGAAGCAGTACTTACGGCTGCTTACATAAATAATCGACTCCCAAATAGTTCAATTGACAATCATGTTCCGGTTGATCTTTACATTATGGTAACTTGGCGTTTTTTGGCGAAAATTTGGCGACCAACTGTCCTACAGCAACCCTCTATTTTTTTTTTTCCCGCCGCCATTTTGTCTTCACGAAGTAAAGACATGTTTCTTTTCTTTTTATCTACTGAGCACTTCTTCCAACAATCTACTAGCCGAATTACACTTATGCTAGAAATTTTATCTAACAAAACTGCTTAATCATGACAAATATTCACTGCAAAATTGGGAAAAAGTGCACAATACCATACTCCTTACGCGTTTTTCAAAATAACACATACACATAAACCATGTACACGCCGACTTATTTTTACTTAAAAAAACATCCCAGAATTGCACAAAAATGGCATTGCGCACACTCTTCACTATATCCATGTACACTGCTTTTTTCTCATAAATTAGAAAAATTTCACGAAAATACATGACAATTTTCTCAATCTTTAAACCCGGTAGAAAGAACATATATGAAATTACCTGATCGCGAAAAAGTATTTACCCTTTCCAAATATGAACATTTCCACATATAAAATAAATAAAATATCCAAAACCTTTTACCTCTAAATCATCTATTACATTATACACGTCACCAACGAATTCATACCGCAACCATTACAAATACTTAGTGTCAGATATTTAAATTATTTCCATGCACGTTTACTTCAACTAAAACGTATACCAAATTCCTACAAACATAAAATTCACAAAATAACTATCATTTAATTAAAATATAATTAAATTCAAAAACACTACTTAAAATATAAATGAGCACATACATTAAATTAATACATACATAAATACCCATTTCGAATTCACTTTAGTTACGGCCATGGGATCCAAAAATTCACGAACACTGTTTCACACAACACAGAATAAATCCAAATACAAAATTTCCAGATTTTTTCCCGATTTCCCCCCTTTTCCGATTAAAGAACCGTAATTCGTCCATTAATATCACATGACATATCCCATGATCTCTCATTTCCCTCACACAAAATAATGCGTAATCGGAACTGAGTACTGCTCACATTATTACCAAAGTCCCAGGTAGTAACCTTTATCGCCTCCAAAATGTCGCCAAACTACCAGTTACCATATTGTAAAGATCAACCCATGTTCCTTATTTTCTGAAGTATGGTGAAAATCCTGATTTAAAAAACATGCGTGTATTTGGCTGTGATGCTTATACTCTAGTGTCACCATCGCAAAGAAAGAAACTAGATGAAAATTCTGTCAGAATGATATTTGTAGGTTATTCCACAATGGGATATCGTTTAATGATTCCAGAAACAAGACGCATCATTGTTTCCAGAAATGTTAAATTTAATGAAGAAAAGAAGAAATTAGAAAACCAAAAATATATTTGCGATAGTTCTGATTTGATTGAAAATGACAATGATGACATTAAAAATGAAGACAAATCAATTTCAGACACTGATAACGGCGAATTAAATGCTGCAAATAAGAAGGAGGAACAAAGAAAATCCTCAAGAGAAAAGAAACAGCCAGTTAGGTATCCTGATCCTGAGATTTACCAAGTAATGTTTGCACAAGACACTCTGACATTTGAAGATATTGCAAATCTACCACAAGTAGAACAAGAACCATGGAAAAGAGCTATGGACGAGGAAATGAAATCTATGGAAGATAACGACATCTGGGACCTACAAAGTTTACCCCCTGATAAAAGAGCCATTTCCTGCAAATGGGTTCTACGTAAAAAACGAGATGGAACTTACAAAGCGAGGCTTGTTGCTCGTGGCTTTATGCAAAAAGAAGGCATAGATTATACAGAAACGTTTTCTCCAGTGATTAGTATGTGCTCTTTACGTTTAATCCTGGTAATTATCAATAATGAAGGTCTGCAAACTTTTACTTTAGATGTCAAGACAGCTTTCTTGAACGGTAAGTTAGATGAAATCATCTACATGGACCAGCCAAAAGGATATGATGATATGAGTGGTAAGAAATGTAAAATTAAAAAGAGTTTATATGGTCTTAAACAGTCTCCTCGACAATGGTATGAGAAATTTCTTAATTTTGTTATTAAATTAGATTTTAAGCAATTGGACTCTGAACCATGTATTTTTATCAGAAATTTAAATTGTAAGAAAGTAATTATGGCTCTTTATGTAGATGACTTATTAATTGCAGGTTCATATGTAAAAGAAACAAATATTATAATATCATTGTTATTAAATGAATTTAAAATGTCAAAATCTGAAAGTGTTTCGGAATTTTTGGGTATTAGACTGAAATTTGAGTCTGGTTGTTTGTATTTAGATCAGAAACCATATATTGAAAAATTACTTGATAAATTTAAAATGTCTGATTGTAAAACAGCCCAAACTCCCATTCAACCAAAATCTACAGCAGCTGATTTTCAGAAAGGAAATGCATTTCATGACCCATACAAAGAATTAATTGGATCTTTACTTTACTTAGCATATATCACACGGCCAGATATTATTTTTGCAGTAAATTGCTTGAGCCAACTGCAGGAGCATCCTACTGATGTTGCCTGGTGTGCCTTAAAAAGAATTCTTAGGTACTTGAAAAACACTTTAAATTTAAAATTGATATACAAAAATGGTGATTTGGAAAGGGCAAACTTGTGTTTGTATGTAGATGCAGATTGGGGGGGGGGAGATACTCAAGATAGGAAATCAATTACTGGTTACTTTATAATGTTTTCAAATTGTCCTATTATGTGGTGCTGTAACAAGCAAAAGTGTATTGCACTTTCATCAACAGAAGCTGAAATAATTGCTTTATGTAAAGGTATTCAAGACGTTTTATGGATAAAAAATGTAGTAAATGGAATTTCTATTGTTAAAAATGTTTATATTTTTGAGGATAACCAGTCGTATATCAAAAGTATTGTTAATGAAAACTTTTCAGGTAGGTTGAAACATATAGATATAAAATTAAAGTTCACTCGTAAGATTGTTAAGGAAAATAATATTAGAATTGAATATGTACAATCAGGTTTACAAATTGCAGATATCTTAACTAAGGCTTTGTCCAAAACAAAATTCTATGAACTGTTATCTTTGAGCTGTTTAAAAATTGTGTAATTCTTTTATGTTTTGTATAATGTGCGATTAAGGGGGAGTGTTGAGATATTTGTAATCGCATTCTTACTGGTTAAATGGAAGTATAGCTTTCTGTCAAGTCCGAAACATTCATTAGCTTTCAGCCAGGTCCGAGTTATTCTGAAACTTAAATCTCATTCTGTATGTTACTTTTGATTGGTTAGTTATTGTGTCTTGTTTATGATTTGTTAAACCATGATCTGTTGTAAAGTTATATATATGACCTTTGTAACCACTTATCGCTGCTTAGTATTATTCTGTTATTCTGCTTGCTTAGTATTATTCTGCCTGTACTTATTTATCTGTGCTATTGCTTGTACTTAGTATTATTCTGCTTGCATGTAACTCTGCGTATTACTCTGCATATCTCACTAATAAATATTTGTTTTGCGAACCACGGCATTTTCTATGTTTAACATATACAAAAAGTTATCTTCTTTAATAAATAACAGGTGCAGGCAGAAGGTAGGTCAGCACATGTGTGGTTCCCGCCCTATTTTTGGAAGAACAGCCCAGGGGATCATCGGATTATCTCCCCCCCACTCTTACCCTACCAGGAACCTTTCGAAAGGAATTTCAGTACCTCGTGTATTTTGATGTCTCCTTGCCGCATTGACACTATACGCTTGCACGCATTCATGCCGTCTTCGGCATTGGAACCCAGGCCCATTGGTATGCCAGTCAGCGTCACTATCCACTGTGCCAGCTCGGCGGCAATTAATAACATTAATCCCAATACATTTCTTCCTAAATGTTTCAGAAATCTAACATCTTAGTAATTCAGGATCAGTTATGTCTTTAACAGGTGGCACTACGTTAATTTGCGCTTTGCTCCGCTTATTGCTTTCGATATTAAAATAATTTAATATCTTCTGTTTTTGTGAACAGAAAAGTCTCTCGAAGAAAAAGGCCCTGCATCTGAGCAAACTCGGAACCAAAATAACGTTATTCAAAATCTACGCCAACATATGTTGGTTTTTTGCCTAATTTTAAATTTCCCAATGACCGAGTTCTCTTTCAGTTTCACAACGCGTATCTTTTTCTATTATTCATCAGGTCGACAGCATTTCCCTTCTATACGATGATCTGAATACAGCTTAACTTGAAATCAATAAATAACATAACCAATAAAAGTTCATTTTCGTCAACTTCGTTGCTATTAGCTGCTTTACATACCGTTATCAAAAACCTCTCTATACCATTCCGTTGTTGATAAGCTTTAATA
Source organism: Stegodyphus dumicola (assembly GCF_044657685.1). Taxonomy (NCBI): domain Eukaryota; kingdom Metazoa; phylum Arthropoda; class Arachnida; order Araneae; family Eresidae; genus Stegodyphus; species Stegodyphus dumicola. The sequence goes on from NC_140780.1 coordinate 138,772,368, forward strand.
TAAATGCATATATTATATATTAGTTAAGATCTAAGCAAATTCGTATTTCCTGGATTTAATTCTAAATAAATTCATATGTCTTCACTTTTAATTAAAAACCTCAGAACAGAAGAAGAAGAAGAGAAGAAGTAGAATTCAAGAAGGCGGCTAGTAATATTCATACCGTCTCCAAGAAGTTGTTCTTTACGACCAAAACACTTCTACTCAACAATTGTTTTTTGACCATTGACAACAGTGATTCCAAAGCCAGTTTACGAATCAAAAAGGATGTATGCAAATTTGAGTCAACCTACTGTATATAAGATTGAATGTATTATTGCTGCATTTTATTCCACTTCTGATGAATTTATTCCGTATACTGTATTCCTTTTGAAGACAAATTAATGGACAAATGAACTTTGCTTTAGTTTTCTATTTTTACTAGCGTGCGAGACTGAGGAATAATCAGGTTTTCATCATTAGTTTTAAAACGGAGCATCTTGGAAACGAGAAACTTATGCATAAGAACCTCAGGTTATGCCGAAATAGTCAGGGGTATAATACACACTAGTGTGCGAGATTTAAGCAACTTTTCTTTCTGATTTTGACCGTAACACCGCAAAACACCAACTAATATACATGGAATTCGAGTGAGAGAGGCACAATATAGTACATAAAGGATGAAGAAAATATAGTAGCAAAATAATTAATAGGACGCATAGATGGCTAGTACGGAATGGATAGAGAAAGGCCTTTTGAAAGAAGGGCGTTATTACAAATAACTCTCTGCTCGAAAGGGAGAACAAGCCAAAAAGTGTTATTAAGGAATTATGTCATCCCTTAACAACAGTGGTTGCGTTGCACAGACTGTCGATACACAACACCAGATTATCAAACACTTCTTGGGGTAAAAGCTCCTATGGCAAGAGCTTTTCATTTTAATGATTGCAAAAAGCCCTTCAGAAAAATTTCATGGCTGTATTATTTAAAAAGAATCTGTTGCTTAAGTTTTGCACATTAGTGGACAATGATAGTAGCAGTTTAAATACGTGCGTAGTCGTGTTATTCAGAAAGGATTACATTCTACTGGTTAGAGTGGTACAAATGAATTACTATTAGTATTTGAACAAAGGAGAACATTAATATGGCGTATAATCACCGCTAATGACAATGCATTAATTTTGCAGCATATGATACAGTTGATAAATGACTTCGGTACTATTACCCATTCTTCTGTCAGCATATTTGAAAATGTTGAACAGCTGTACACGAACGCGATCGTGTTGCACGGCGGCTACCGACACCTCCGGATTTGCTCAGTGTGACTTATATCTGGTTAACGAGCAACTCATTAGAACTACTGCTGTGTGTACAGAACACTAAGTGATCAGGTAGGTATATTAAATAACTGTTACTTTCTATGAATATATCATTAAAATTTATATATACTCGTTAGAAATAAGGTCAAAAACTGAAAATAAGTATAAATTGTTAGTTAATATGTAAGTAAACTGAGAAAGAGAAAGGCAGTAATAATACACAGAGGATATTTTATATTCCAAACAATAGGAAAGCATGTACATTCAAATGCTCTAAAATGCTACGACTAAAAATGCTTTGCGTAAACATACATACATAAGAATACATTCGCCTGCAACTCTGAAAATATACTGGTTGCAGAATAAACAATTTCTTTGTTCCGCATTTTAATGTAGCATAACTAATTGAAAGAGCAAAAATTGGCAGAAAGACCCTTCTGATTCATTATCAATGTAGCAGTATTACCATATTCTTCGTTTTAATTTCGAAGCAAGTTTTGTCTTCCTAATAATTAAACCTAGTAAGCAGAACAGTACTCCTTTCTTTAGAACAGCGTTCGTCAACCCTTAGCACTTCACGAACCACTACATATATAATTTTATATTTGGCCAACCACTAATGTGAATTAAAAAAAGGTAAATACATTTATGCAATAATAATCTGCAAACTACACATATTTCGTTCACACTGAAAATTTACATAAAAATGTACAAAAATCTTACCTTTTTGTACAGGAAGTTTCACTTTTCCATATCACTGAAAAGAAACTTCACGAAAAGCAAGAACAAACCGGCAAACGCAAAGCAATATCAATAAATGGACAGTGTTATGCCGCCATTGACACAATGACGGTGTTATGCCGCCATTGACACAATGACGGTGTTATGCCGCAGTTTTTAATTATTGTAAACATAATAATCATCCTTTACTCAGCAATGGCGCCATCGATGAACAGTTAGACAAAACAAAAACGGAAACTTCCAGTGATGCAATTGTAAACAAGAATGCAGATGATTCTCATAAAAATCCATCAATATTTCTATTGACACGGAGAAAAACTGTGTTATTATCGACCACAATAGCATACGTTTGTAATTCAAAAGGAAAGAGAATTCCAGTTCGTGCTATTATTGATAACAGCAGCATATCTATGGATGCCAACTCTTTCAAATGTATTCAATACACCTAGTAATAAAACTAGTAATAATTTCAATACACCTAGTAATAAAACGTAGCTAAAAAGTCGCTAAATTCAGAAGGAATTTCGCTAAAAGTAGTAGCTAAAATTAAAAAAATAGTATAATCTATATTCCATAATAGATTTTGTTACTCGTCATTTTTTTTAACTGAATCTTCATAAAAATATAAATTAATGTCCCAATTTTTCTGCGAGCCATCAAAACGTTTTCACGGACCATCGGTTGGCGACCGCTGCTTTAGAACATATATCTCTTTTCAACGCATCACAATAATCTACAATATACTATAAGATTACTAAATATATGCCTATGGTTTGAAGTTTATCTTCCTTTTACATATTGTTTGGTTTACAGAACTTTAAATGTTCTAAGTTCCTAATCGTTACTGTCAAGATAGTGCTGACAGTCATATACCGTAGTGATATTCAAGTCATTTGCCCAAGATCAAAGAATCGAGTGTTTATGATGAACGATTCCATAATTCATTTAAACGATAATTAGTTTATATAGCTAGGACTGTTCTTTAAAAATACAGTACACAGAACTAGGTTTAATTTATTATTAAATTTATTTTTAAATGGAACTTTAAAAACTAGGTTTAATTTATTATTAAATGTGAGAATTTCACATACGTTTTCATCGAATTGTAAAGTACTTGCAGATTTCTGTTTCGTGCTTAAAAATAAATATCCATAACATACAAAACAAATAGCCGCAGAATTCAACTTCGTGTACTCACATCTTATAAAGTTATCCCTTTTCTTTTCCTTTCGTACTAGTGTGACAGAAATATTAGAAGTGTTTATTTAATGTAAATAATATTCGAATATTTTGTTTCCTTATGAAAATATCTAACCCATACATTAACCAAATAAGGTGTTCTAAAGAATGTGAGAAAGAAAGTGAGCTATAAAGACGTTAAGACATTTTTCAATAATCACTTCAAATGAGAACACATGTTCTTAACTCAATTTGTTAATTATGTTTGAAATACATTTCTAAAACTGTAAATATGCCAAGCAGTGATGACAAAAGTCCCTCACTGAATTAACTAACTCAATTTGTTAATTATGTTTGAAATACATTTCTAAAACTGTAAATATGCCAAGCAGTGATGACAAAAGTCCCTCACTGAGATCTTACATTTCAGAAGGCATGAAAAAGCTGATAAGACATTATTCAAGAAACCCTTCAAATGAGAGCATGTGTTCATCATAATTTAATTTGTAAATTATGTTTGACATTCATTTCTCAAAGTGTAAATATACAAAGCTGTAAAAACAAGAGTTCCTCACTGACGTCTTACGTTTCAGAAGAAATGGAAAATGTTTTAAAACTTTTTCAGAAGACTTAAAACAAAATTGTACTTAGTTAAAATTAAGTACTTCCTTCTTTGATAAAAATATATATTAATTATATATCAAAAGTCTATAGAGAATTGGAGTTTTAACATGGATAGGGTACGTCGAATTTTTAAATGAACACACAAATTATGCCAATTAGTTTGGCTGTAAATGATATTTTCCTTGCTTTCCGTACCTTCGTGTAATGTTTATTCTTCCAGTTGTTTAGCCTTATCAACACAGATTATACATTGCATGCCGCGTTTCTGTAAACTTTCCTGTCATAACTTCATACCTGCATACTTGCATTGTTATTATTTATTCCATATAAAATGTGTAAAGAAATAACATACATTAACATTTTCCTGGAGCTAGAATCGAATAACTGATATGCATAGCTTTTGCGTTTTGAGAAGTTTCTTTAGAAATATTCTTTACATTTCACGTGCTTAGTAGCAATCATACGCCGTTTTGGTTTTGAAACGCCCTCAGGACAACATTTGGGGGAATTTCTGACAGATTCTGTCCGGATTAATGTAAATATAGTATTTATTTTGCACTTTACCTCACTCTTTTCCCTCCATAGTAGCCAACAGCAAAATAGTTTTGACCCCCAGTTATAGATTCAGCTGAGGTAAATACATCATTCTCCTTGTCTGCTAATGTTTCGCATGAAAGTTTCTTCACCAAGCATAATATTTTAAAGACAATTATTTTATGAGATAATAGTTGTACCTTCCTATTCTTTTAATAAAATAGCAGTATTTGATAAAGCCGCTTTTCAGTATATATTCTCAGCACTTGATTTTGAAATGCCATTCAGAATTATTATAAGTCATTTTCACCTTTACTGCATAAGCCATATCAAAATAGAACAAAAAAAAGCACTAATATTTTTAATGCAAACTTATTTTGCAAACTCCCTGCAAACTTATTTTGGTTGAGCAGATGCAAAGAACCAGTTTTTGCGAATTATATGATTGCTTAAGTTTATTCCTTAGTTTTTGGCTATCATGAGAATAATATCTTCGCTTGCAGTAAATAAAAGCTTTTTCTTGATGTAATATGCGTACTGTATTTTTGTATGGTTATTTAACTGAACTGCCGGAGTAATTGCTACACCATGAAGGAGGTATTTAATAAATTGCAAAATTTTAGGAAATTCCCTATATGGTGGGATATACATACGCATGCGTTAACCTCGTGTTCCAGAGCACGTACGAGTAACACTATCTATATTGTGAATAAATGGGAAGACTTCACAGAGGAGTTCTAAAGTAAAAATCGCATTTGGACGTTGGTTGTTAGCAGAAATTCCCACTAGTATTCAGCAGGAATTCAACCACGGCCACGATCATGGCCTATCGTGACTGCGGCTTATTATAATTTCACCTGGTTCAGTAAAACGGAAAATTTAAGCTACTCCTCCAAAATAATTTTCGCTATTAAAGAGCCAAATCTGAAAATGAATTGCATGGTTGATATTATAATTATGACTGAGTTCACATATACATAGCGACATCTGTGTAATGAAAATCACGGATTTGAAATGGATTAGTTCATAATATCTTTATGGTTATCGCAAATTCAGAAGGTTAGTAAAATTAGGAAGTATAATTCTTTAGAGGAATCATTTAACTTAACTATGGTGGATCAGAACCATAGGAAAATGTTCTGAAACAAATGAGGTGGTACATATTGTGAATTCCTTCCGTTTTAGTCAAAAAAGAAGCATGTGGGATTAATGCATAGAACCCTCTTATATAGCAGTTCTCATAATTACTAATTTATTCGCAAAATTCTGGCTCAATAATTGTGCTTTGATACTATTTCTGTGTCCATGACAGGTGACACAGATTTAGTGAAATTATTTGGACGATGTAATTGAACCCTGTCATTTATGGAAATTATTAAAAAGGATAAGTAAAATAATTTGCAATTTTAAAATATTCCCTAAATTTTAAGATGAAAACAGAAATACAATGCTTTGTAATTTACATTCTGTTGCACCTGAATAACGAATTCATTTATTTTACTAACTTCCATTTTGATTTAACTTCATTAATTACTACCTTGTTGTAACTGTATGCGCAACGTTTCGGCTAAATCTATCTGTTTCCTAGTATCCGTCATGTGCGGTATCCTGAACCGCAGTGATTTTGTGGGATAATAATATAAGCTTCGTTACTTAAGAAAAAAGCACTGAATATTCACTTAAAATTCAATATTTCACTTAAATATGTGAATGCACGCTTTTTGTGACACACTTATTCGGGTTTCCTAGGATAAAATGAATTTTTGCTTATACGTAAATTCTCAGAATGCCACATGTAAAGCATTTTGGTAGCTTCTTTACCAAAGCCAGGTTTTCTAAGAAAGGAACTATTGATACGTATTCGATGCATGTATTTCACCTAGTTGAAGTCCGCGTGAAAACTGCTGTTGATGTATCCAAAAGGAGTACTGAGTAAACATTGTAAGCATATTCATGATCGCATCGCGGCTCCAAAGTAATCTCGAAGCCTATTCATGTTTGGATACAAAAATTGGTTTCTTTAGAATTTCTGAACGAATTCAAAAAAATGGTATGCGTATGGCGTTTTTAATTTTAAATCTTTAACTGCCAGGATAAATGATGTTCCAATTTACTGATGAATGACTATAATATTTCTAAAAGAAAGCTTAAGGAGTTAAAAAGGTTCTGTTGAATTTCCTTCCTCCAAATTGATTTTAGAAGACAGACAGATTATAAACTTAATCGAAAAGATTGGCTTGGTATATTTAATTACGGCAAAGTCCTCAAGGGCTATCTGTGTAAAAGGAAGGCTGCCATCGTTTAGGACTTTCTAAGAGAATCTGATTCGTGTATACTTTACATATGGAAAAAAAACACGAAAACGCCTAGCGGGATTAGAACCGAACTAGCAGTGTTCAACGACTTTACCTCTCAGCCGCTGATGGGCTAATAAAAAAAGAAGCGAAAATATTATATGTAATTACCTTTTTACTCTTTACCTTTCTCTTTTAGCGAATGGGCTGGCTGCATGGGCGTTTTCCTGGTTTTCCCCATGTGTAACGTGTATACGAGCCAGTTTCCCTTAGAAAGTCCTCCACGAAAGGCATCCCTCCCCTTAGGCAGATAGCCCTAGTGTGCTTTGCCATAATTAAATACACCACCACCACCTTTCTCTTTTAAAATTAACAGAAAGCAGAAATTTTCCAATTAATGCTGAAAAATTTACATATTTTCCTTAAGAATTCAAAAATTTGTCTTTAAATGTAACAGCCCAATCAAAATAAGCCCTCCGTTACACTTCCCTGCAAGCAATCTATACATAGGACAATTTACTAGGAAAATTATTCCATATTAAATGCCACTCACTCAAAATATTGCCTAAGTATTTAATAAGTCTGGAACTTGAAAGAAAGTGCTTTAAATGCAGTTTATTAATTTTTCTAATAGAAAGGTTTTAATAATCTAAGGAATGCTTGTTGGCGAGAAACATTTTTATTAACTTTGTTTTTGTTAACTTTTTTTGTCACAGAAGCGTACAAAAGTAGCTCATTAATGTTGGTTCGATTTAAATGTTATTCCTCTGGAATAGGTAATATGTACCTCACAGCAATTATAAAGCCGAAACACATCTTTTCTCACTGATTATAACATCTCGTAATTTGGACTTGAGCCAAAACAATTAAGCAATTAGTAAAAACACGGAAACTTAGAGGACGCGTTGTAGAGACGTTAGGATTTTTTTGAAGGCCGGAGAGATGAAAGATTAGCAACCGCCTTCCCCGGGAATCGAACCACGGACCTCTGGAATACCGGCCCAGCGTGCAGAACCACTATACCACGAAGGCACGCTGGGATGGGGGTAGAAATACATTATATACTCCCCTTTTTAAAGAGCGACTGGGGTTTTTAGGGAACCCAATCGCCAATTCCTGGGTGTAGAGAATCCTCATCCAACACCCTTTTAGTTCGGGCGCCACTGTAAAGACATTGGGTAAATTAGAAAGACGGAGAGATGAAAAATGATCAATCGCCTTCGCCGGGAATCGAACCACGGACCTCTGAAATACCGGCTCAGTGTGCTGACCACTACATCACGAAGGCATGCGAAGAAGGTGGGAGAAATACCTTAAATCATGATAAAAAAATTTGCAAAATTAAAATAAAGAAAAACTAGACGACTTCAAAATACAAATAAGGAAGAAAGCAGAAATTAAATAATATTAATAATTATTCAATTTAATAAATAATTGAAGAAAAGGAAAAAAATACCTTAAACACTCAACAATATTGCTATAGCTTAAAAAAAAAAAAAAAAAAAAAAAAAACCTGTCCTTTTTTTTTTGTTTTTGTTTTTTTTTTTTTTTTGTGTGTGTGTGTGTGTGTTCACAATTTCTTTAAACTATTTAAGAATATTTTAAATCTAAGTTTTGACTTATTGGCAAATGTATGGGTACAGAAAAAGTGTATTGGAATAATTTCCTTTGGGGGAAAAAATTCGGAACCGTCCATCTTTTAATCATTACTAATTAAATTTGACCAAACCTCTTTCCTTTCCTTCTAACGTCAATAGTTTTACTCTAAACATTCTTGATATTCGGATTTAATAATCCTAATTTAAGGTATCAATATACATCACAAATTAATTAAGGCAGAAGTGGGTGGTACAAATGCAAGTAATATCATGTTTTAATAATACTAAAAAAACTGGTCAATAAGTAATGAAAACTACATTAAAATTGCTTTTAGACTCATTTCTTCCCCCTCCCCCTTTAAATGCTTTTTATTAAACGTGCGTAGTAATGAAAGGGGGAAAACCATTTTATGAAATTATTTAATTTAATGGAATGGACAGACAATGAGACAGAAATGCTGTGTTCAAATGCGAACTTGATATAACCCTACAGCTCCAAAGAATGAGCTGGGTTGGAATGTAGTATGTAGGGGTGAAGAATTGCGAAGTAGTCGAAACTAATGAAATTGACTTCTTTTTCTGAAGTGAACTTTACTGGTTGCTGTTACAAGTGAAAAACATAAAATAAATTTTATTTTGTACGAACATAGACTGCTTCTTCGATTACTGAATTGGAAATAAAACTTGTTCTTTGTCCTTTTCCCTTCATATGTTTTTTTCTTAAATTTTTTATAAGATTATTTGTTCATTTCTTATCAAGAAAAAGCATTATATAAAGCAAAATTTTTATTTACAGATAGAATTTTATTTACTTTTAATGAGACTTTAATTGAACTTCCGCTATTAGATTTAATAATACTTAGATACCCAGAATTTCCTTCGTCTTGAAATATGAGACATATTTAAATAACTTTCACCATTTGCAATATCTAAATATCTAAAATTAATAACATTTTCTTGTTCAAAATACAAATGGAGATCATGGAAAAGGCAAAAACTAGAATGTGTATTCACCCATTTTCCGCTTAAACGTAGTGTTATACGCAGGCAATGTGTTATAATTAGTAAAACCTGAAAACAAAAAGAAAGACAAAACAATATCTTGATTAGTTAGTTTTTAGCTCAATACAACCTGCACTTGATTTAACTAAAGAAAAGTCTGGGGAAATCCCGAAAAGGATAAATTCATGCAATAAGCAGCGAATAAGTTTGAATTTGTTTATTTAATTTGGGTAAAGCACACAAGGGCTACCTGCCTAATAGTAGGGATGCCTTCGTGGAGGGCTTTCTAAAGAAAATTTACTCGTATACACATTACACATGGATAAAACCACGAATACGTCCATGCTGCCAGCCAGTTCACAGAGATTCGAACTCTGGACTGATAGCAGCGAATAAAATGTAGATAGAACCATTAAGGAAGGACCAAAGAGTCAATAAGAACTTTATTTATTAAAATAAATTAACAGAATTTACTGGAAGATAAAACAGAATACTATATGAATACTATATGCACAATAAATTCAAATGCTTCTTTGATATTATTATTTTCTCATTTCAAGATTTTTTTAATAATCGATCAGATATGCATTTGAATATCAGATATACATACACAGAGATATACATTTGAAGAGATTTTTGTGCAGTTTAAGTATGTTCTTGAGGGAAAATATGGAAGAGTGCTTATAGTTTTAATTTAGTATCTTCATTTATTTAACCAGTTTCCCACTTTCATGAGTCACTTGGTCTTATTTTTTGAAAAAGATTAAATGGCTACATCTTTACTGGCTTATTTCAACCCATTTCACAGAACCTGCTCATACAACCTGCATTCGTTGGGAATGACCTATATCCGTAGGTTATTCAGCCATTCCATTACCGAAAATTTTGCTCAAGTTGCACTCCCCACAGGCAATTTATTTTTCGCTTTCGGAAAGGGTATTTTTTGTTTCAGTTTTGATGAAGAACTCCCCGGGAATAGCTCCGAGGGTTTTTCACCCCTTTTTGCCTAACACTAGGCCTCTCGAGCAGATGTTTGGCTCACCAGTTGCTTTGAGTGTCGGCATGCTGCACAGAAAATCCATGTTTACAAACAACCAAGCCTTCTTCGGAATTCTAAGCCGAGCCCAATTATACGGCAGTCAGCAGCGCTATAAAAATCAGGGTATAATGATCAGTTTGTTGTCCTGACTTAATAGTTTGCAGCTGTGGCCATAATAGGAGTGATATCGTGATGTTCAAAATTATCAGGCTCCCTTAGTTATGCGTAAATGCTTTTGAACTCACTTCCCCCTATAACTCTTTTTATTCTGGTTCCGTTTGATTCCAAACTTTTTGATATCAACATAGCGCAACTTTTCCCTCATCTTCTAATTAATTCTTGATAGAGCATATTCCCAAACATTTTTTCTTCCAGGAATGAGCTTAATTTTTAAGTTATATTCTTGCAGTTTGAGACACCATTTTAGCAGTCTTGCCGAAAAATTCTTGTTCGAATACAGATGAGTTATTGCAATATGGTTCGTAGTACAGTTACCGGCAATATTCTGCTTTTAAGTTGTCAATAATAGCTTTTAAATTTCCAAATCCTGTGCCTAATTTTAACATTATTCTTAATAAGCTCAAAATTCCCCTCAAATTCGTTATTTGCAATTTTATTCTCTTCTCATTGTAAAAGCTCTCAATTGTTTGTTTAATTCCATACCAAATACTTCACAAGTTTCCCTCTGAGTGGCACGGCATTTTAGATACATCATGAAAATCGGTATTTAAACAGCATGTATTAATTGAGTTTGTATAATTACTTATTTTAGGTTGTATTTTCCTAAACTTACATTCTTTAAGATGACATTTACATTATTAAAAGAAGTTAAAAAGCAAAACAACTTATAAGCTAATATATGCCAAGTACCAAAACTTCTGATGACCGGATAAAGCCGGTAATAACGCTGGTTAATCATAGTAACCATCTAAAGGAACTCAATATCTTTAAAATATATTGGGCATGCATGTTGGTTTAGAAGTTTAAAGTTAGACTGCACTTGCTGAAAACTTAGTGGAATACGAAATCAGATTTTTCCTGTATAACGTACAAATTAATATCTTTTTGGAAATATTAAATGTAATTTAATTATGTTTTATAAACCATTGTCTTCCTTTACATGTTTATTGTTCATTAATGTGGAGAATTGTTAGCAAAGTAGCATTCATTATTCACAGATGAACATAATGCATGAATTTAGTTAAAGTTTACTTTAGAGTATTGAAAAGTATGCATCTCTCTGAATTTGATACTTTTTATTCTTTGAAAAACCCACATTAGGCCGTGCTTTGAATTTTGACACCTGGAATCTTACATGAGAGCTTAAATTAATAAAATATTTCATATTATTTTTTCATTTATTGTTAACATTACTTTGCAAGTGATTTTTCTGATACAACGTCTAATCGAAATACACTCTGTAAAACTGTTATGACACATCGAAATACACTGTCTGTTATGACTCATCGAAATACACTCTGTAAAGTTATGCATGTAATGCGAAGTATTAGCTATTTAACAATACTTGAATGATGAATTACTTTAACGTTAATAATTGCTGACTATTATTAAAATGCAATTTTAAAAATAATTAATTGTGCTACAATGAAATATTAAATACTAGCCGCTACGCGGCCAGCCTTCGTCTGGCTTTTAAATGTATTGGAAAAATGACTAAAGGGAACACCAAACATTAAATTTAAAAACTGCACAGAATCCTACTCTTCAGAACAACTTTATAAAAAAAATCAATCAAAATATATTACATATAAACATTTATAACAAAATAAGCAATATCCTTTAATATAACTCTTAATTATCCTAATAAATAAATTAACCAACTTTTCGTTACCTTCTCTCGACAAACGTCCAGTATCCAAGAGAAACATAAAATTTAAAAACTGCACAGAATTATCGCCTTCATTTTTCCGAGTGTCAACAGTGATATATCAGTAACAATAGCTGTGCGCCATTTTGATGATATAATAAGAGAGAATTACCGATTTCATGCGATTTCATCGTAAAAAAATAACAATTATAAAAAAATCCCATTCGAATTTGTAAAAAAAATCCCTTCGAGTGCACTTGTCTAGATGCACCTATGCGCCAAATTTCGAAGCCCTGGGTCTATTAGCTTACGCGGAGCACGAACGAAAGACACACACACACATAGACAGACAGACTCTTCCTATTATATATATATATCAATAAATGGGGACATTTATTATTATAATTTCCCCATTGAGCTCCATTTTAGAATGCCATATATAAATTCCTTATCATATTATGATTTAAATATTATGCATGCTCTAAAAAACTTATACCTTAATTAGTTATATTTCCTAGTAGTTTATTTTTCATAGATGTGTAAAAATGTTTCCTGTGGTGATGGGATTAAAAATAACATTGTCAGCCAATAATTATAAAACTTAGTTTACTAGATGATTAATGATAACTAGTAGTTTTGGTTTCATTAGTTACTTAATATAAGCACGGATTTTTGTCCTCACGGTTACAACATGTACTACAAGAAATCAATGATAAAAATCTTGCTGAGGTTATATGTTATATTAATGAGTTTATATGTTATGTTGCTGACATTTAATGTATTACTTACATTACACGGCATGCAACACGAAGCAACAATGCAACACGAAGAAGGAGCTGCATGAAAATTATGCAAATTTCAGGGTAGACGCACGTCATCTAGTTAAGCGAATGATGTGATTCGCGCATCTCTCCTTTGACACTTTAATACTTTTGATATGCCTGCTTCAGCAGGAATTATATCCTGCTATTACAGGCACCTCAAATAACCACGGTTAAGGGAAACATAACACACAGTGCTTCGCAGGAATACCTTGACAAGGAACTGCAGGAAGATTGTATAGATGTGGCTCAGGCCAGTGTAAATGAAAATGTCATACTTTGAAACTTCGAAATTGGCTGGAAGAAGTTAAGATGATTTATGGGGGATTCCGATAAATTGTGGGTTGCATAGGGCCTTAAATTGATGTCAATTTCTATGAGCTCGTACTTAAAATTGTCTCAATAATTTACCTCCGCGTTGGTGATGGCTTTGTTGAAAAAATTATTCTTTAATTTATTGATGAATAACGCCAGACTTTGGAGATTAAAGTCTCTGTGCAGCTGTTTATTGCGAACGAACCAGGGGGCTCCTGTGATTTTTCGTAAGTAGTTGTTTTGGAAAACCTGCAATTTATTTAAAGCGCAGCTTTCCAGCGCATGTTGAAGAATATATAAGGGAAGGAAACTGCCGAATGTTTAATTTTGTGCCGTTATTTCTGCTATAGAAGTCATTGTAGAATTTTTTGTCTTAGAAGACGCGTGTAATAGCAGAGAATGCCAGGCCGTCGTCGCCGGAGGCAGTTCCAGAAGAGAGACGATTTTACGAGGTGCAGGGTGATCGAACTGAGAAGGGCAGGTTGGTCCATACGGAAAATCTCAGCTGACACACACCTGGACGCGTCGATAGAGCACCAGCTGCGGCGACGATGGTTTAAAAAAAAAGAAATGTGGCAAGTTCGAGGGATGCCGGTGCAGCCAGAGGGACGTCATCACACGTCGGCCGACAAGCGATGGCGCAACCGCAGGCCTCTTCTACCTGCATTCTGCAACATGTTCAAGACACCCTGGATGTTCCCATATCGGCCAGAACCATTTACCGTCGATTGGTAGCTAGTGATCTATAGTCGCGGCGTCCGTTAAAAAGACTGCCATTGACATCCGTCATCATAGACGCCAACGTCTACAATGGTGCCGTGCTCGAGCGATGTGGACCACGGAATGACACAGGGTCGTCTTCTCAGATGACACCCAGCACACGCTTCCGTTGTTACAATGATAGTCGTCGTATACGAATATGGCGTCGATGTGGAGACAGGTCCAATCCGGCAGCAATTGTGGAACAACCCACAGCGCGAAAAAGTGGCATTATGGTTTGGGGCGCAATTAGGGACGATTCCAGGTACGGAGTGAGATCACTAGTTCATATTCAAGGCACTATGACGCCCCAATGATAGGTGGATGATGTGTTGTGGCCGGTGACAATCCTCTACATTCAGGTAGTGCCCAATGCCATTTATCGGCAGGATAACGCCCGTCCATACACTGCTTACATCAGCCAACATGCTGTGCAATATGTACAGATGCTTCATTGGCCACCGTTTTCTCCTGATCTCTCACCAATCGAACACATTTGGGATTCGATTGGACACCACTTGCAGACCCTGCCATTACCGCATTCAGAATACGAAATGTTGCAAGTGGTTGACAGGGAATTAAGAGCCAATTCCTCAGGACCCCATCCGTAGTACACTCACTCCGTACCTAGACATGCTACTTCGTGTATCGCCGTCCAAGGCGGTCCTACAAGCTACTGAGCCAACGCTGTTCTCGCTTTGTATAACGCATATCATTTCGAAATAGGAATCACTTATTGTTCATTGCTATCTCTCTCTATTTGCTGAGTTTCATTACTTTCTGGACATTTCTTCTTGGCGTTGCATTTTCGATGTCGGGTAGTGTGTAAAAGTATGCAGTCTTTCAATAAATACATTATTAACAATCAAGATTAAATTTACGGGATTGTCAGTTTTCTTTGACCTGCTTTATTACAGCAGATATAAATGCAAAATTTTTCAACTGCTTCATAAATAAAGTTTTCCCAAAAAGATGAAATTTTGCATAATTACATTAATCAGTTTGGCTATAAAATAAGTTTCTAAAAGAAATATTAAAAGCCTCAGTATTTGGCGTTTTCAAACAAACACTGGGAATATTTTTCTTAGAACAAATTGATTTTATTCGCAGAAAGATCTTTGAAATTGTAAAAAAATGGAAAAAAAAATCAGTTTCTAAGAAGCGTTTCGTATGTCGTGCGAAATGGAAAACTGAATAAGCGAACTTGTGATAGCATAATTAATTACTGAAATTTAGTGAACTTTACAGAAATTAGTTATTTATAATCTACACAAAATGCTGAGGAAAAATATTTTTAAAACTGTGGTTGGTGAAAACTACATATAAATAGAAACATAATGTAACACTGGTTAAATGAAGAGTGGATTTTAAAATGGTTCAGATAAATGTATAAAATGATTGATAAGCGGAAAAGTATTTGATGAATATAGTGTATGTTGAATAACTGCAACTTAAACGTGAGCTGAACTGGGAAGGACAGTGTAAAGTCAACGAAACTGCTTTTTAATTAACCTTATGTCAGTGAATGTTGTTTTCTGCATAGACAGCTATTTATATTGCAAAACGCATTCATTACAAAGATCAAACAAAATCTATTAAAGGGCTAGAAACTCGGAACAGCGGTTGATGATTTTAATCTGATATCACTAAAATCAATTACAAAGGAAATATTTGATCTGATAATGCTTTTCCGTAGGATAAAAAATGAGAGCAGAACCTGCTGTTCGTTCTGAAACATCATGCTTTTGTTTGCATGTTCTAAAGTGATACTACTTCAGTATTTGCATTACGTATTAACATGATGAATCAATTTACAGTTTGCTAGTATTAACAAAGTATTTAATCTTTTTTTACTTTAGCCTTACGAGTGATCTTCAGTTTATATAAAATATAGAATACTGAATATCAATCGAGATTGTACTGCGAAATGAAACGCGAATGTATGTTTTGATTATAGGCTCCAAATCTGACTCATGATGACATTTTAAATACCTCCTTCGGTGGCCTTTTATCGTCATCTTTGACACTGAGTGCGCAAATAGCTACGGTTTCAAAACTAATAAAAAGTTCTAAAATTTTCCAGCATCCCGCCGTACCTGAATAACACCTCCTTCGTTATTTTATCAATTTTATTGTGGTTCCTAGTAAATACGAAAGTAGGAATACATTATTTTATTTGTAAAAATATATAGATTTCGAGAATGAATTTTTACTAGAACTAAATCTACATTGATAGAATAGCTGTCATTATGGTACCAAAACCTCCAACTGACTTGTCATAATTTCTACATAACCTTTAAAATTTGAGTTATTTGGTTTCATTCTGGCTGTGTAGTAAAATATCCTAACATATTTGGATTTGATAATAATTTTATTGTCCATACCTAGCTTTATTTCTTTATTGGCTTGGTTTCTGCGTAGTGGTAACAAGAGTACACCAGAATTGTGTGAGAAATGATATAAAGACATAAAATCTCGCATTCGCAAATTATTGGAGGTAAGACAAAAATTGAACGGACACTCTTCTTTCAACGACAGACAAGATACTAATTGCACGAACCAGATGTTATTATACTATGATTTTTCTTTAAACGGGGCTTCCGTCACCCGTTTATTTCAATGAAATACTATGAGTGTCAATGAAACACTCGGGAATAATTCATGTTTTTAAACTCATGAGTTTTCATTTGTTATTGTGATCATAGTTTACGTTTTAGCAAGTAAGTAAAATGTTATATACTAAGTAATTATAATTCTATTCCTTTCAATATTACTTAAGTTTTCTTTTGTGTTGAGTTCCCTAGGCTTTTTTAATATATTAAACGTATCTCACTGTAGGTTATAAAGGATGTAATAAAATGCTGTATCTAAAAAGAAATTATTTAAATGAGAAAATTGAATTTTCTAATTAATATAGATAAAATAATACTTTATAAGGTGATTATTTTAAGATAATTTGAATACGAAATTATGATGCATTTTAATTGCGTAATTTTAAGTTACTTTATAAGGTCTCATTTTAATTTTTCTAACCAGTTACTTTCTTCTTTCTCTTTCTTTACTAAGTTACATTCTTCTCAAGCCTTGTTTCATTTCACTACCAGAATATAAATTTTCAGCTCACGTGATATTAAAATCAGGTAGAAAGAAGCAAGTATATAAAGCAAGGTTTTGGAGGGTTAAATGAGAGCGTGTTCTGCCTGTTTGAAGGACAATTTGCTAACTTTCATTCTCTCGATTGGAATTCGACGGTTTGCCATTAAGCTTGTTTACGTCCACTTCGATCAGAGCCAGCTTGCGCATTAGTTAAACTGTGAAGCAGTTAGGTTATACTTAAATTTCGTTAATTTTAGTTTACCAGTTATCTTGATTTAAGCCAAACGTGTTGGCTTCTGTAAGCACGAGTTAGTGTCGTTTGTTAAACTTTTTTACTAATTCTATTCTATTATTTGGATTAATAAAAGGGTCCTTAACACCCTCTCTGTGCCTCTGTGGTATTCAAAAGACACAGGAAAATGTCACTAGCTGTCTTTTAGAGCCTTGGTGTAATTCTATGCTTCTTAAGAAAACCAGATCTGATAACTAATTTTTTAGATTTATATTAAATAAGCTGTAACTTTTCGAAATGGTATATTAAACCAAAAGAAAGTCTTTAAGCAGAGGGACTGGCCATATTATGAAAATTTTATGTTAATACTTAATATTTAATAATTTAGTTTACTAAATTTCGGTCACATTCGTTCATTAAATACTTATATTTACTTATATAATTTCTTATATATTTTTTACTTATATTTCATCATTATAAAATAATAACAGTGACTTTCGATATTGATAAAATTAATTTATTTCAAATTACTTTCTCACTCATTCCTAAGCTAGAATGAATTTTGAACATTTTCTTAGCTATTTACTTAAACTATTTTCAAAATTATAAGATGTTTTTTTTCTTTCCCTTGCTAACAAAGTTACTGAATTATGTATCGAGTAAAGTTTGCTTACAAGAAATATTTCTTAAAAAACCAAAAATTTTCTTTGTAACGTAATCTAAAACAGTAATTTTTCTTAACGAATCTTACATAATACCACACTAAAGTACTTCAGAATTCTTATCAAAAGTTTCGATAGCGTGAATGACATATTTTGTAGTAAGTATCTGAGTGGAGGATAAAAAATGATCCTGAACTTAATGGAGTGGGCTTCTATTTTACGGATTCTATTTTTTTATAAAAATTTCTGTTTTTTTTACTAATTCTATTATTTCTACTTTCATAAAACTCGAATTTGTGTTAAACACGTATAATGATGATATAAATAAATTAGTATAGATCAGGTTTCTGGAATATATTTACTATTTTTTGTTTTTATGCGGAAATAAATTTTAAAAGATATATTATTTTATTGGAAAACGTATCCTTATAGAAAATAACCCACTTATGTGTAAAAGGAAAAAAAAATAATATTATCTACCGAGTAACATAATATATATATGAACTATTAAGTATAATAATATGTATGAAATTATAATACAAGTGCTAAAACATTAATTTCTTGATAATTTTATTTCTTCTATTTTCTTTGCAAAAAGTGGTCTGATAAGGCCGATAAAATTAATGAAAGGACTTCTGTGTAAGTTGTTGTAGGTAATATCTCAACTGAATACACAGTGAGAGTTGTTTGTATTTGTTATATTGTCTGCTTACGTGTAGGGATATAGATTAAATTATTTGTTTATTCCAAAACACACTAAGCCACTTCTAGAGTCAGTAAGTTATAGAGATTTAAGAAACATGAAAAATGTACACTTCCCTACCCGGGATTCGAACTCCTGACCTTTCGCTTACCAGCCGGACCTATTTTTAGTTATACTACGAAGACACGCGGAAATTAAATACCTTACATAGTCCCCCTTTTAGAAAGAGTCCCCATCACTTAAAAATTTACAAATATCAGTAATGTGCATAGGCGGTCGTTTCGTTTCAAAATGGTGACTTCAAATCACAGGACAAAACTATGTTCTAGTAGAACACTATCATACACAGTGACAACAAGAAAGCCATGAATATCCTCATTCGAAAAGACAGATAGTTAACTATAAGGCAGATAGCTCACAGTAGACTGCAGAATGTCTAATGGAAGTGCTATAGCACTTTTCCACAGATTAGATTATAATAAAATGTGTGCTTCTTGGGTTCCCAAGCTATTTATAGAGCAGGGAGATGACGCATGACAGGAAAGATGAATTTTACAATCTTCTTGAAAGTTTTAAGGATAGATCAGAAATTTTCCATTGGGTTCTCACCGAAAGCAAAAATGAAGCATATTGTTACCCCATATTTCATACAGCCCGTACCTGGAAACTTTAGAGTATGAAAGGTTATCAGCAGCTTAAAAACCCAAGAGGAAACATATAGCTAGCGTGGCATATTAATATCTGGCACAAGAGCCAGGAGTCGTGATCATTGACCATGACGAGATCATGTTTGTGCAGACTTATTTTGCAACAGCTAAAAAATTGCATATGAAATCACACGTCCAATGGCGTCCAATCAGCATTTTCCTTACTAAATAACATAGACAGCGATTTGCTTAGAGATTTATTGTTACACTAACAACTTAATTTATAACGCGATATTTATTTAGGATCTTAATTTCCAATATATTCCTTCCAAAATTATAGCATGTATTGTTAAAATTCATAGAAGTGATTTTTTTTTTACTGTAAGCATCCCCCCCGGCGTTCGGGGATGTAAAACCTTTGAGCCTGGAGGTTTCCGACGATCCGTGGGGTGGGGCTTTTCTCCACTCTTCACTGGTCTGGCGGCGTAAGACCCCGTAACTAGGGTACCAGTAGCCGAATAGCGCCTGGGCCATTGAGCGTCCAGTCACCGCTGTCCTCGGTATTCTCTGTAAAGCCTGGAGAAAGGGACTGCCCATGTAGTACTGGCATGTAGCATTTTAAAGAACAGTCGAAACTTCAGGCAATCAGCCTACCTCATCGTGGTCTCTGATCGCTGTGACGGAGGTCTTAGTTGACCAGTGTAATGGTGGGTCTGTTTTACAGATGGATATTAATTTGAAGCTGTTATTTTCGGTGATGTGGGCGCCGGGATCTCAGCTGGAATGTACAACCATATCCAAGGTGGCTTTTTACTAGGTACCTAATATCGGGGGTTTAAGTTGGGTCCAGCCAGCGTAATGTCATTTAGCTGACGGGGCGAGTATAAATCTTAGTTGCTGTAAGCATGAACGATGTATTTTTTCTCGTTTTTTCATATTATATAAACTGACTAGAATATTTTTTCCTGTTTAGAGGGGATTGCTGTATTATGTTCTAAGAAATCAGGCAATCAAGAAAAGCATAATTTATCGTCTCTCTGGAATTGATTATTTTTCCGATTTCCTATTGTTAGTCATTTTCTGCTCTTAGATCAAGTGTAGCCAGTCTTTGCCCATTTATCGTACGTTGTGGGTTAGAATCCAGTTGAGCTATTTTCCGATTTTTCCACCGAAAAGTAATGTTTTATTTTTTTCTGTAATTAATAAAGTTAAAGCATTTTTTATTACTTTTGAACTATAATAAATGTATATGAATTAATTAGGTAATTACATATTTATACAATTACTATATTTTTACGTTATTGATAAAGTGGTAAAATTCCTTTTCCCTCTTTCATGAACTAAAAGTATGCGCTTTACAATCTAATTATCAGCAATACATTGTACAGTTGCGCGCTTCCAACCTGCACGCAACAAAGTGGTGACTGCTGAAACTGGAAATTAGACAGAGCCTTGAAAAGGGTTTAAGTCCCTTTTTATTCAACTTTAGAAGTTACAAATGCGTGCTCTTGACGCTCACAAACTACGCCGACCCGGCGGTAAAATAAAAAATAAGAAACCTGAAAAGAAATAATAACAAGAGACTAACTACGAGGCTCTCTAAACGTAACTAACCTCACCGCGTTCTAAAATACCGCTGATAATTCAGCAAACTCTGAATACCACGTTGAAAGATTAACAATTTGCCGAGGAAAGCCCACCGGCCGAAACGCGTGGTTCTTCAATTTCTGACTAACTACCTCCGCGCTCGTGAAGTAAGAAAAGCACACTTCGAACTCGTTTCCTTTCTATTTAACTCAGAATACTTCCGCTGATAATTTGAATCCTTGCGCGTTCTACTAAAAATTTACATACTCTGGCATTGGCAATTCCAGGGGAAAGTAAGGCTTGACAGGAAAGGTAGTTTAAACTTAAAATAAATGTTAGTTAAAATAAATATAAATCCTACATTTGCCGCTGCCAGAATTTGGAAAACTTGGAAGCATGTCCTACAAACGACCTGTTGAAAGGTTTCTACAATTCTGAACTAACTTTTAAGAGCCTCGGTTACATAAAAAAAATCTTATCTCACAAAAGGTAATAAAATTTCTGAGTATCCTTAATTAAATCTCTCTTCTTACAGCAACTTTTCCTGGACTTCAGCAATCAATCTTGTTATTTTCCTTCCAGCATCTGGAAGGAATAAGTATCAGTATCTTTCTAAATACATTATAATTTACACTTTCTTGACACTAAATTAATTTTTGTTTTTAAACGATTTATTTTGCTTAGATATTGCTTAATTCACATTCATTCAAGTATTCAAACATTAATTTAACTTTACCCAGGCTCTCCACCATGTGTAGTGTCAAACGGGAATATTCGTGTTTTAGTATTGCAACACTTCCCCTAACCACCATGATTTGTTAGAATTCATCGACCAAATAGACACACCTTACTCGACATTCTACAACTCGATGAGCTACTTTAACATTCTTAATATGTGTGTATTTAATTATGGCAAAGCACATGAGGGCTATCTGCCTAAGGTGAGGGATGCCTTCGTGGAGGACTTTCTAAGGGAAACTGGCTCGTATACACGTTACACATGGGGAAAACCACGAAAACGCCCATGCAGCCAGCCCGTTCGCGGGATTCGAACCTCAGACCGAACTACCAGTGTTCAGCGACTTTACCGCTCGGCCGCTGGTGGGCCTTTAACATTCTTGAAATTCAAGTGTAGGTGGAGAACCCTACAAAACACATTCATTCTAACTTCTCCCTCATCAGTCTTTAGACATGCAGGCTTTCGCTCTAAAGCATGATTTTATCTACAGTTTAATACTGAAATTTGAATTCATTGCTTTTGAGCATTTACTTTTAGCACCTAAAATTTTCTGCTTCTAGACTAAATTCTACTTTTACATAACTTTCAAGTATTTACGTATATTTACAAAATTCTAATATATATGATTTTTACAATTTACCATAAAATGAATAAGAGAAAAATAAATTTTTACTTTACTCATTCTTCGCCAAGTTGGCGGCCCTGAAACTAAAGTTTTTATTAATACAAGAATACGAAGTTATTTTTATCTTCGGCCAAATTTTGGCTTTAATATAACAGAATTAGTCTTTCGACCAACAGAAACTGCTTGTTCTTAGATTTTATACTGAACGAAAATAATACTTTAGCCTTAGCTAAATAAGGTAAAACAAAACTAAATCTCAACCGAGACACATTGACTTTCGTCAAAACATAGAACTTCGTATTCACGCATAACATTTTGGAACAAAAGAAAAATTTTATAGAAGATTTTAACTTATCTTTGAGTTTTCGATGATTGGAACTCTGTCATTCTTTTCTGGCAGAACTGTTCCCACGTTATAGGTTTCATGGACGTCAATCTTCTAATTACTGACCTCCGAGTGTCGTCCACATTAGTTTTTGTTTTGCGTCCCCTGCATGCTGGCCTCTTGGCGAAGTAGTCGTCGGGTTGCTGTCTTTTTCTTTTTTCCCCTGGACGGCTGGTCTTGGCGTCCTCCGGTCTGGAGTCATTCTTGAATTTCTTCTGTTGTTGCTGGTCTTTTCGTTCCTCCTGCAGTCTTTTTATTTTACGTAACGGCGGCCTTGTTTGCACCTGACTCTCTGGCCCTGGGAGCGTTCTCCTTGATGTACAATTTCTACTGCGATACGTTTTAGGTGGTGTTTTCCTCTTTACCAAGGTTTCTTTACGCGGTGGCTTTGCATTCTTGTTTTTCTTAAGTGCTGGAGTCTGAAAGTTTTCGTTTTTTCTTTTCGGTACCGTCGCCTGGGTTGTAGAAGGGCTAGGTCTCTCTTCAGTTCTCTGCTTCTTGGGTGGTGGAACGGGTGACGTTATTTCTGGACCTTCTACTTCTTTTACGCTTGAGTCCTGCAAGAAACTTTTAAGGATTTCAAAATCATTTTGATTATAGTATTTTTTCACCTGGTCGGGACTTGCTTGACAGGTTTCCCCTCTCTCGTTCTTAAGGTACAATACGACTCCCTTGATTTCCTGTATTACATAGGGGCCTTCAAACTTCGGAGCCAATTTTGCAGTGAAATTATCTGGGGCACTTGATAAAGAAAATTTCCGCTGTAACACTTTATCCCCTACTTTAAAATCTGCTTCACGGTGATTTCGATCATAGTAAAGTTTCTGTCTACTTCTTGCCGTATCCCAACTTTTAACCGCCTGATCAATAAGTTTTTGCACATCTTTCTGTTTAAATTCTTGCTCTCTTTGTTGCACAAAGAATAATTTATCTAAAGGTGTAATTAACTTTCTGCCTAAAAATAATTCTGCTGGAGTTTTTCCCGTAGTATCGTGATTTGGCGTTCTTAAAGCATAAGCTAACTCATTTATGTAGCCATCCCAGCGCTTGTGATGTGTGCTAACGTAACTGCGAATTATTTTTACAATGTTTTTATTAACTCTTTCTGCTATGTTTGCCTGTGGTCTATACGGAACCATTTTGATATGGCGTATGCCAAGTCCAGTGCATATGTTTTCAAATATTTGACTAAGGAATTGTTTACCGTTATCGCTAATGACTTTTATCGGTGCACCGTATTTTAAAATGTATCTGTGTAAGAATGCATCTGCGACTGTTTTGGCTGACGCGCGTTTAAGTGGAACAATTTCTGTCCATTTTGAAAAATGATCTACAATTACTAAAAGAAAACGACTTTTATTTAACTCGCTCTGGGGGAAAGGACCAAGAAGATCTATGCCAAAAATTTCATTCGGAAATGTAGCGCGAATGCTATTTATGTACCCGGCCGGGCTGTAATTAATATCATTTATTAACTGACATTGATTGCAGGACTTGACATACGCAGTTACTGTTTTGTATAATTGCGGGAAATATACCGCCTCGCGTACCCTTTTTAAAGTCTTTCTGACCCCTAAATGATCCGCTATTTTCGCGTCGTGTAATGCCTTCAAAATGCTTAATCGAAGCGAGGCTGGGATGACTGGTTTGTACTCGAGATTTTGGTTTGTTGTTTTCGTATAAAATAATAAATTATCTATTATTTCATAGTTTTCCGCTCTATTTCTTACCGCATCGATATCTGTGTGCTCAAAGCTTTCGGGGTCTTTCAAATATGCATAGATACTTCCACATTCAGGATCAGCTTTCAGTTCAGCGATAATTGTATCTCTAGAATCTAAAATTTTTGAAGTCAACACAGCACATTTAATTCATTAACTTCATCGTCCAGTTTTATACGAGAAATTGCGTCAGCTACATTGTTTTCCTTACCCGGTTTATATTTTATTATTAGATTATATTCTTGTAGTTTTAAAGCCCATCTTATTAACCTGGGCGTTAGTTTTTTCCCCGACTAAAGTCTACCAACAGCCGCATGATCCGAAAAGACTGTTACTGGCGCTTTGCCGAAATAAACTCGAAATTTGTGTACAGCCATTAATACGACTAATGTTTCTCTCTCTGTAGCTGTATAATTCCTTTGTGTGTGATTCAACGTTTTACTAAAAAATGCCAAAGGATGGCTATTTTGCATAAGAACTGCACCCACCGCATAGTCCGACGCATCTGCTGCAATTTCCAGGTTTTCGTCCCCCTCCGGGAATTTGAAAACAGGGGCATTGATGAGCGCTTCTTTTAATCTTTCAAATGCGGTATTTGCTTCCGCTGTCTACGTAAATTTACTTTTATTTCTTTTAATTACTAACAGTGGTTCAACAATATTAGCGAAATCTTTTATGAATGACCGATAGTAAGAACATAACCCAAGGAAAGAAGAAAGTTTCTTGGCGGTGTTGGGAGGGGGGGAAATCTTGATTGCTTTTATTTTTGAATCTTGAGTTTCTGTACCCTTTTGCGAAATTTTATAACCCAGATATTTAAGTTCTTTAGTTGCGAACTTACATTTTGAGGTGTTAATTGTAAGACCGGCCTCTTTTAATAATTTCAACACTTCTTCTAGATCTTTAATATGTTGTTCCAACATACTACTCGTTATAATTATATCATCTAGATAAAGTTGATTTTCTTAGGAGAGGCTTTAGAACAATGTCCATAGCTCTCTGGAATGTTGATGGGGCCCCACACAACCCAAAGGGCATGCGTAAAAATGCATAAGTGCCCGATTATGTTATAAACGCGGTTTTATGTATGTCTTCGGGTCTTATAGCTATTTGATAGTAGCCAGACGTTAAGTCCAAGGTAGTCATGTATCTAGTAGATTTAATGTTTCTAATAATTTTCTCTAAAACCGGCAAAGGGTAAACTGGGAATTTAGTAATACTATTCAGTTTTCTGTAATCGATAGCAAACCTCCAAGCCCTTTTATCCGAAGGAGGAAACTCGTTCTTTTTCCTACATAGTACGACTGGACTCGCGTACTCACTATTTATGGGCGCTATTATTTTATTCTTTAACATTTCCTGAATATGTTCTTCGATGATTACGTCTTTTTGTTTATCATAACGATACGGTTTAGTCCTACAAGGTTTTTCGGCAGTTAACTGTATCTGATGCGTAACTATTTGACAGCTACTAGGCCTTTCTAAAATCAAGTTTGAAAAATTACTCACGACTTGCTGGATGGCTTGACTTTCATGGTCATTCAAATGGCTAGAGTCAACTTGCGGTTGTTCCACAGGTTCCACCACCCTCTGGTCCATCTACAGCACAATAAAACTGTCCTGAAAATTCAATTTGGCCCTCGCGGCCCTTAAAAACTCCATATCTAAAATAAGACGATTTTGCATATTCTTCACTACAAAAATTAATACTTTGAGGCTTTCCTCTTTTACCTGTATGTTTAATGATAATTTCTCGATGCAGTAACAGGTTTTTCCTTGCGCCGCTATAATTTCTGTGTTTTTGTTTTTAAATAATCGTACCTATAAAAATTCTTTTTGAAAAATGTCTCACTCATAAAATTACCTTCTGCTCCTGTATCGATGAGGACTTCTACTGGTACATCGCCAACCAGGACTTGTATAATTGGTAGATGTGAGTTTTTTACGATGACCGTATTTAAATGTCTTTTTGAGGGTTTTTTTAAAACTTCCGGTGTCTGGACCCTCGCTTTCACAGGCCCCTCTACTCGTTTAAAGCTTTCCTTTCAACTTCTGCCTTCTGGGTACGCGGATGTTTGTTTTCGAATTTCCTTTTTGGGCCTTGACCTTCGAGGTTCGATGAGTTAGCTTGATATCTCTTTTTCCCATAAGAGCGGTATGCATTTCTGGTCTGCTCATTTGAAGATTGCCTTCGGGTACTTTGAGAATACGATGCCCCTCTAGCTTTTTCCGCTATTCTGCGATTTTGAAACTTCACCGCCAATTCGAAGAGCTCCTGCAATGTGCTTGGGTTTCTAATTTCGAAGTAGTCTTGAACAACAGGTAACAATCTTGGTAAGATTATTTCAATAATCTCCGCGTCGGGTTTCTTCCCATACAGCATATCCGTCAGTTTAATTTTTCGCAGAATAAAGTCCGTTAACTCTTCTATATCCCGTTGATAGAAACTATATAGTTCGGCTTCTAGTCTTGCTCGATCTTTCACTATGGGGAAGGCCTTTAATAACGATTTTTTGAAATTTTCAAAAGTATATGTTTGGCCTCCAAATTCCCCTAATAAAAATTTGCCTATATTTTTCCACCATAGCGCGGCCTGTCCTCTTAGTGCAGATGTGGCGATGACAACTTTTTGTCTTTCAGGCACAGGGTAGAGCTGAAAGTGATTGTCGAGGTTTTCTAGAAATAGCGCCACCGAATTTCTTCCGTCAAAATTGACGTTTGGCTTGATTGACGCTCTCAACGTCTGGACCAGGTATCCAAATCCTTCCAATTGGCTTGCCATTTCTTGTTGTTGTCCCGCGGCTTGCATCCGATATTCGGCCATTTCAGTTCGACAAGTGTTCGGGCGCCAATGTACAGCTGCGCGCTTCCAACCTGCACGCAACAAAGTGCTGACTGCTGAAACTGGAAATTAGACAGAGCCTTGAAAAGGGTTTATGTCCCTTTTTATTCAACTTTAGAAGATACAAATGCGTGCTCTTGACGCTCACAAACTACGCCGACCCGGCGGTAAAATAAAAAATAAGAAACCTGAAAAGAAATAATAACAAGAGACTAACTACGAGGCTCTCTAAACGTAACTAACCTCTCCGCGTTCTAAAATACCGCTGATAATTCAGCAAACTCTGAATACCACGTTGAAAGATTAACAATTTGCCGAGGAAAGCCCACCGGCCGAAACGCGTGGTTCTTCAATTTCTGACTAACTACCTCCGCACTCGTGAAGTAAGAATAGCACACTTCGAACTCGTTTCCTTTCTATTTAACTCAGAATACTTCCGCTGATAATTTGAATCCTTGCGCGTTCTACTAAAAATTTACATACTCTGGCATTGGCAGTTCCAGGGGAAAGTAAGGCTTGACAGGAAAGATAGTTTAAACTTAAAATAAATGTTAGTTAAAATAAATATAAACCCTACAGCATGTTATATTTTATTCTATATATGAAGTAATCATTTTAATTTTCTTCTTCTATAGCTTCAATGAATGATTATTAATAAGTGCATATATTAAAATTTACAAAAAGGTAAAATCCTCAGGAAAAAATAAAAATACAATTAGTGAAGTCTCAAAATGATGTATTTTAAAAAATTCTAATAATCAAGTAATTAAAGTGAACACAATGTGTATATATATATATATATATTACGTTTCACAGTTAATTGCTTTGCACAATTAAGTGCAGATGATGTCTCCTGTTGGGTATAATTCACGGCATTTGCTTTGAATTCCCTGATTGGGTTAGCAGCTCAGAGCACATAGAAACAAAATAGCTCTGTGCAGGGCAACATGTTTGCAAGGGAACATTTATTGCACTGCTGAGAAATTTTGTCTTCTCGTGAAGGCGGGTCTTTATACAATTTTAAGTGGCATGAAGTTTATTGTACATGTCAGGAAATGCTGCTCTGACCAAGTAGTTTGCCGGTGTGCATTGTTAACCTCTTAGGAATAATGGCGAAGATGAAGTAGAGCACCAACAGAGTGATATGCTGCAGCGACATTAAGTCCAAAATTTACTTTCTCACCCAATATTTTATCAACGTATAATATCCTCAAAAATTTAATTTCTCTGTTTTATCCGACAGCGCTATAAAGAACTGCAAAATATTGTTTTGAAGGAGCTTATTAATATAGTTACAATTAACGGATTCTTTCTTCTCCCAATTCTTTTAAGTTATAGGCAAGCGCGATTTAAAATAAATATATAAAATATATTCGGTTAATCGCTACAGGGATCAAAAAGAATTTCTTAAAAAACAAAGCTACAGATAAAACACTTTCTATTAATTTTCTCGTGACTCTAGCGGATTTATACCTGTTATTTTTATTTATATTTTCTTAGACACTTTTAGCATTAAAAGACTGCGAGATGTCCATCAAACTGACATTCAGAAATATAAACGCTAAACTGTCATTTCCCTCTGCGAGAAGCGCACTGCAAAGGAAATGATATTTCAAGTTAGTGTCTATAAAATGATTGGAACGACTTCTTTCTTCAAAACGTGTATGAAATTCCTTCCCTTACTTTAAGTAAATGTATCCACAATACAATTTTTTATCATAGGAAGCTTTAGGATTTATGATTGATATATATATATATATATATAAATTGTAGTAAGCTCTCCTAATGCGCAAGATTGCGCAAGATGATTTCGCAAGATGCGCAAGATGTTTTCTAGACCAAAATTGTTTTTTTTTAAAATTATAATTACTACCTTGCTTGATATATATATAAAGGCAATGGACTACATTTTTCTCTTAAGCTTAAAAAGTGCACAGTTGTTTTTGAATCTGTTAATAAAAGGTATTCTTACAACTGGATTATCAATAATTACATTTCTGTTCTATCTGCACTTATAATTGTTGAGATAAAAAAAACCAGTTATTACGATTTTGAAAAATTTGTACAGATCTCTTCCATTAACAGAAATCTACAATAATCTTTCAAACGGTCCTAAACGTTTTCTTGAAATGCTTATATTTATTTCGAAATGTAATTGGAAAATACTTCTTAATTGTGCACTTTTTAATAACTACATTCAGTTCAGAATTTTTCAACATATGAAAGGAATTCCTAAGAAGTCCTCCTATTCCACATATAATATCTAGTCTCTACATATTCAGAAAGAAATACGACTTCCAAAAATCTCTTAATCAAGTTAATAAAAATTGCTTTACTTGCATTTCTGGATACATTGGTGATGTTATAGCAAAATTAAATTTGAAAAATAACAGGACACGATATTTACCCTTCTAATTTTGTCCTAAATAAAACTAATACCATATTTACTCGCGTAATAGTCTCACTTTGTAACCAATTTTTCACTTTGAAAGTCTCACAGAGCGGAGAAATCTAGTACACAATATTGTACACTTTTGGCGATTTATTCTACTTCTAAACGCGGGTGCAACTATTACACGAGGGCGAATATTACGCGAGTAAACATGGTAATACTCAAAAAAAATTAACGATTTAGATTTCCGTATTTTTTAATTAAAGAAGAGATTTCAATTTTAACACAGCACAATAAATTTACTGGGATTAATTTTCGAAAAAACGTTTTAAATAATAAAATTCACAATTAACGTCATAGAATGTAATGTAATTTCTATTAAGGTTAATTATTTCCAAAAAGAGGTTAATA
The DNA here is from genome assembly GCF_044657685.1 of Stegodyphus dumicola. Taxonomy (NCBI): domain Eukaryota; kingdom Metazoa; phylum Arthropoda; class Arachnida; order Araneae; family Eresidae; genus Stegodyphus; species Stegodyphus dumicola. The sequence goes on from NC_140780.1 coordinate 138,802,442, forward strand.
CGTTATTATCTTCATATAGTTACTTTAATTTACTACACTTTTTATGCACATTCAATATCAGCTTAAGAATTCTCATGCACTCATGTGAACATTTTAGAGACTTTAGGATTTTTGGAAGTAGGACAACTGAAAATTAGCGACCGCCTTCGCCGGGAATCGAACCAGGGACCTCTGGAATTCCGGCCCAGTGTGCAGACCACTACACCCCGAAGGCATGCTGTGAAGGCGGGAGAAATATCTCATATACTCTTTCTTTTTAAAGGGCGATTAAGGTTTTTAGGGGACCCAATCGCCAAATCCTGGGTAAGGAGAATCATCATCCAACACCCTTTTATTCTTTTATTTCGGGCACCACTGTAGAAACATGAGGTATTTTTTTGGATGGCGGAGAGATGAAAATTTAGCAACCGCTTTCGCCGGGAATCAAACCACGGACCTCTGGAATACCGGACCAGTGTGCGGACTACTACACCACGAAGGCACGCTAGGAAGGCGGGAGAAATATCTTATAACTTTACACTCTATGTATGTCTAAAGCACTTTATCCTTTTTATTCTTGTCATTGCACCTATCGTAGTATCACAGCTCATCTCACTTTACATCCCATAAATATTCACATTTAGATGTCCACTTTTGGTACATGGTAAAACAACAGCCAAAACAAACAACACGGTACTTTATTTTCTTCGTTATTACAACTTAATATATAACTCATGATATTATACAAATACCTATTCATTCTTATTTATCTTTTCATAAGAATATCATAAGGAATATCCACCATAGTGAGTTTCAAGTTTTGAACTACAACTGTCTGTCATCGGTCTCTGCCAAGTCTGCTCTCACCTGTCACAGATATACCAAATTCACTCATATTTGTACCCCACTCTATGTTTTAGAATATACTGAATTCATATAACAAAGAAAATTACAAGAGGAAAAAATATTATAGAACATGATAAGGGGTACTAAAAATAGACTGGTTCCCAAAATTAAACACGCAGTAAAGATTACCAATTTCCGGAATCGAGGTTATATTTCAATTGTTGAACATCATTGGTATGCAGATAAGGTACGCAAATATCGTATTACATCAAATTACGATTTAGTGTCTGAACGTATGCTAACTGGACACATTGAAGTCGCCAGATTTTGTTGAGTATGAGGAGGTTTATATAAATGCGGATAGAAAATGTTTATAAATTTCATAGGATCTTTTTAAATGATATTTGTGCTTTTACGGCTGAAACGAGAAGGATGGCAAATAATAAATTTTTGAGTGTTTGTCAGACGCATTAAATGCAGTCAATCAAAGAAATTACTCTTTCTATTCAATTCTAATTTTATTCGGTAACACCTCTTTTCATTCTGGTCATTCGGTAACTTTTTGAATGTGAAAACAATTCCAAAACATTCAAATGGTTTTCCGAAGACCTGTGCCTAGTTGATAAAATATTGCCACTCCTTCCGGAGATCGTTTTATTGTCTGAGCAGCCAAGTGGAATCCACAGGTTTAAAGTGGTGACATCCAAATCTCAGTTGGAGTGTCTCAGATTGGCGATGAGTCCAGATTTTCCCTGGAATCAGGTGATAAGCATGTAAGGGTCTGGATAAATTAAGGCACGTGAGACTAAGTCCAGAACACAAATGAACATCATGCATTCAAAGCTACATCATCATGGTGTGGGCTAAAATTTCAGTTGGGTATCTCACCTAACATCACAGCTTTATATACGTTTCAGTGGGGTATCTCACGTAACTTCACAGCTTTATGTATACCGTGCAGCTTAGGGGCCTGCACGGTATCGGGATGAAGTCCTAACATCTCACTGTGAGACTCTAGGCTGCAACAGCTTCTCCTTATTTTCTCCTTATGGGTGACAATGGCTGCTCCCATCGAGCCAACATCGCTAACGAGTACCGGTAGACTACGCGCATTATTCATACGAAACGGCTGTACCTTACTTAATCCCATTGAAAATTTTTGGTATCCCCTCGAACATCCTGTTTCTGCATGTTTACCTCGTCCAGCCTAACGACTTCATATAACAGGTAGACGGCTCACCCACAGAGAATTCGTCTGCTAGGCTGTCTCCAACGTATACCACGTGACTTATGGTCTTAGCGCTCTTGGGGAATGATAGCTTAGGCTGTTCATCGCCAGTTTGGCGTGCTTTTGATATGGCAGGTAGTATTTTTTATTTCCGTCTGCTGGTAGTCGGCAGACAACTACCTCGAATTAGGTTATTCGATTTTTTTATAATTATTTTTAGATATAACTTAACCTCTTTTTTCCTGAATATTTTATCTATATTTTTAATAATCGCTTTAAATTATTTGCGCCATTGTTTAAGATGTTTAGGTTAAATAATTTTAGGAAGATTTAGAAAAATTGAAATGGAAACTTTAATTTTGAATAATGTTTAAAAATTAATTGCGCTACTGTTATAATATTTGAGAAGGTAAAACAATCTCGTTTATTTTTAATGCACTGCATCCTAAAGAGAAAAGGAAAATCACATTGCAATATATGTATTTATGCAATTGATGAAATATATATTTACAGACTGTTGACTTTCAGCTGGAACTATAAACTATTACTGTCCAAACGTATAATATAGTTTATGATACAAAAGATAAATTATACTGAAATCTTATTACAGAAATATATTTTACTTTCTTATATTTAAGTAAACATAATTTTACTTCAAGTCAGAAATAGTTTTTGGAACAATTTCATTTACCTTTGACCTTTCAGTGTTACCAATAGTACTTGAATTCTGGAAATGTAAGATAGTAAAAAATTTTTTATTTTTAAAAAGATCTTTCACTGATTGTAAATGCCCATTTTCAGTTACTTGCATATTATAGTGCTTATAAACTTAGCAATCTCCAGAAAATAATTTCATGCAAACTTGGAAGCTACTGCCTTAACTGTATGCTGTTATACATTAAATTTAGTAAGATTTCATATTTTGCACATCAGCTGTAAAATGTACATTTCCAAAATAAAATTTTCTTTCTGAATTATAATTTCAAACATGACAATACATATTCTATTTTATTACTGTATCCCAATTAAATAAACACATTACGAAAATGTGCATTTAAATATAGTATTTACTATAAAGTAAGTGGATTTAATTACAAATAAACACTCAAAAATTAAGTAAAACAAAAATATACTACTTTGTATGAACACCAATCTTTTAGGGCCCACCAGCGGCCGAGCGGTAAAATCGCTGAACACTGGTAGTTCGGTACTCATTATAAATTAAAGAAAATTCTATAGTTATGATATATTTATGTTGCTAAAATATAGTTTTAAAAGAAAAGGTTTTTAAAAAAGCTTAAATTAAACAAATATTACTATGAGAGGAAAAACTCTGCAATCAAATATTGAGGTGATTAAGTTATAAATAGATGGATTTTACGTATAGGCAATCTGTTGACATTTCGAGTTAATACCATTTTATTCCTTATAATGTTTGGCAAGTTTGAATTCACTGTCACTTTATTCCTGCTTTACCAGAGCATTCTTATACATTAGCTCTTAAATAAAAAATAATAATAATAAAAAAAAATAGGATTTATTCATGCATTATTAGCTAAGATACACTAGTATACAAATTTTCAGCTCATTTATAGATTATAGATTTTGAATTAGCTTTTTTTTTAACAAAGTAAACATATCGCACAATCTTATCTCAATAATTTAATAATAATAGCATTTTTTTTTTTTTTTTAATCGCGGGCAGTACTTGTTTACGAAACCAAAACGCGTACGGCTTGGCGAAAAAAGGTTAACGCCAATTGGTGCAGCTTTCTATTTCAACGGAGTACACGGAAAAAGAACATTATCTGTAAAAGGTATATCAATTATCTGTAAAAGGTGATTCCAATAAATAATGTCACAGTATTTAACACATTTTGATGCTATTATACATGCTGAAAATGTCATATACAGCAGCAATTTTCTTATACAATATGGCTGAAACTTTTTAAAACCAACCAATTCAACAGAGATAGTAAAATGACAAAAAAACTGGAAATAAAATAATAAATCATGCAGTTTTAACTTAGCTATGAATGGTTACAGGCCCTCCTTTTACAAAATTTCTTTACATACATAGGCGTTGCAGCGAATAACCAATTTTTCTTAAATTTTATGTGACCAAGCAGAGCAGGCGTCTTTCGTCCCATAGAAATGAATGTAAAGTATTTCCGGACTTTCGGAATTCGAGCAGCAGTCACGTGACACTAATGTTGGAACCGGTTGGAGGTTGCAATAAGCTCTCTAGAGAAGAAGTAAAGGTTCCCCGGGGCAAATGTGGCTCCGTCAGACCGAAGAGACACATCATGTATATTCCTGAAGATTACTTTAAAGGGGCAAACCATTCCAAAGCTATCCACCCTCCATACCTCACTGCGCATGTGCGAAATAACATCAGGAGGCAACAAAGCAGCATCAAAGAATGCAGCATGCCGTCGGCCATGTTAGCAACCTTTTACCACGTTGTTCGAAAACGTTCTTTGTTGTTGTAGTCAGAGATACTTGGTTTTAGCTATGTGAAATTCTTTTAAAGACTTTTTAAATGTAATGCTGTAAGTGAAATGGTTTTGGCTATTGGGTGAAAACTTTGCTCTTGGTTTTCACAATGGTCATTCCAAATAATTGTTTAAACGTTTTCATGGTAATTTGTTTTTAAAGTTGTTGTCGGATAATTATAATGTATTTCAGTGTTTTCAATTTATTTAGGGGTGCCTTTAATTGTCTTTAAATATTTTTTTCTCTTTCAGTTAGTTATTGCAAATTTTGCTTTTAAAATTTCACTGTAAAATTTTAACTATGGATCCATAAAAATTTATTACGTTTTGTATGGCATGTGTTTTCCCCCCTTTTTAAGTTTACAGAAGAAATAAATTAAGAAATTTATTTCATTTAAATTTTGTCTTCGTACGGCTTGCTGTTTAAATTGAAAGTAAAAATTGGACAGGATTTCTATAATTCGCCCCAAAATTCCAACTAACATCCTTTTGCTCATAAAACTCCAGAAATGTATGAAAATAAAACATTTTGAGTTATTTGAAAGTAAAAAATTTACTATCTCCTCGAACTGCGCTGTTTAAATTTCACCCTGCGCTGGTGTTTCACTGCATAGCCGTGGCTCTTCGGTACAGCGGCGCAAAGGCGAAACAGGTTTACATTGCGTCTATGGAAGCTTTCATTCTTCTCCTTAGAGATTCTTTGGTCCAGCTAGACTCAGACAGTTGGACACTGCTCTAATGGAGAAGGGCCATTGCTAGCATCTGCAGTGATTAGTGTTCTCATTGAAGACATGCACAAGCGCTGTAAAATTTACGTGAAGGTCCGGGATGGTCACATACATTATTAATATAAGTCCTGTTTATTTGTTTTTAGCTTTAAACATCAATTTGGGAATTAACCAAACGTAACGTCATCATATAATTTACGAAAATAAAATGTTGCTTTCATCTTAGTGTGTAATGCTTGTTTTCATTCATACATAAACACCTCGAAGAGTAGCATTTTACTTCCAGAGTACTTAATCAGTCTCAGTTTTTTAACGGTTAAGAGTTGTAGATACATTAGGTATTTTTTGGAAGCAGGCAAGATAAAAAATTAGCAACCGCCTTCGCCGGGAATCGAACCAGGGACCTCACGAAAGCACGCTAGGAAGGCAGGAGAAATACCTTATATGCTCCCCCTTTTAAAGAGCGACTGGGTTTTCAGGGGATCCAATCGCCAAATCCTGGGTGAGGAGAATCATCATCCAACACCCTTTTGGTTCGGGCACCACTGTAGAGACATTAGATATTTTTTTTTGGAAGCAGGTTTAGCAACCGTCTTCGCCGGGAATCGAACCACAGACCTCTGGAATACCGGCCCAGCGTGCAGAACCACTACAGCACGAAGGCAGGCTAGGAGAGCGGGAGAAATACTTTATACTCTTATTAAATTTTCTGTAATTAATAATATGAAAGACAAATACAACATCATGTGAATTTCTCTTTTGATCTCGAGGAATTTAACAGTCGTACGCAAAATATAAACAAACGCAGATTAAAAAATGATAAATAAAAGAGAAATAGATTTTGAACGCCCCTGCATTTTTGAAAAAAGGAACTTTTTTTTTTTTTTTTTTTTTTTTTTTTTCATACTTGAATCTTTTTCCTCCATGAACTACGCAGAACTTGGCGCTGAAAATGGCATCGGTAGTGACTTCTCAATGATTAATGGAAGATCAATAAAAACGCAACTATGGTGGAATCAGCTCATAAAAATATAAAAGAGTCCCGATAAAATCGGCGCAAGGGGTGTGCTCTTCGCCATTTTATGCCACCCTTATTTTGCGGAATGGATTTTCTTACACAAATTATATTCTGTAAAAAAAATAAACTAGAAAACGATTGAAAGTTCAATACTTTCGCACAGTATTAGCGCGAAAACACATTAAAGATTTTAGGTGAGTTTTATAGATTACGAAATGAATATGTAAAAAAACAGTACTATTTATGATTTTGAAATGGTCGATGATTCGATGTATAGGAGAAGGATTGGAAGGTGATTTACAGTACTTCACTTAAGATGTATTTCACTGTAGTACTCATAAGGGAAACTAAAGAGAGTGAAAGATTTTATTTTCACTGGTGATCGAAATGACTACAAATGCAGTCTACCAATATAATAATGTTCTAACAATAATTCAAAAGGCTCTGCATTAGAAATATATTTTATTAAATCCATCTAGATAAGATTAGTTATTATTAAATCAACAATGCTTGTAGAAACGATTTAGATATCATTACATATTAGGAAGAAGTTAGTGAATTCTTATTACTTGTCACAGGATAAAAATAGCTTTTCCTCGAATGGATTAAAATATGATACCTTTGAGAGATGTCTCAACACGCTCAAAATACATTTCTAAAAAAATGACTACGCTTTAGGAATTAAGTTGACGTTTCTCAAAGCTTAGACTTTATTGACAATGATATTGTTCAGTTCAGCTTTCAAGAAGGATTTATTGCTTAACAGAATAACTTTTTTTCATGTTGCGATATAACAATCGTAGGTTCTAAAAATCAGTATGATTCAGTATGATTCGCATCAAAACAGAATGTTCAGCTTTAATGACAATTAAGTTGAACTTCTGCAATGCATTTGAAACTTAATTCGCAGAATTAGAGATCTAAATACCTTTCCCAAGAAAGCTATCTTATTCTAACGAAATACTACAATACTATGTAGCATAAGTTTCATATTAGGATTAAATAGACAAGAACTACGGAAATATTTTATTTGATAATTTTTTAGATGTTAGCAAATTAAGTAACCAAACAATTACAGCAAAGCACCAGAAAGAATGCTACATGAAAACTCAAATTTTGATTTTTAGTGATGTGTAAACAGATAAATGAATAAAACTTTTGCTTGTTAAAGCTTTTGCATATTACTAGTACAGACATTCAGATGACCTATTGCCCCGTCTTAGTAAAGCAACTGTACTCAAAAGAAAGTTTAAAAAACCTTTATTAATGTTTTACACTTAGTAAATCCACAGATCACAGCTTGTGCTTCATGAGAAAACTTTACTGCTTATGGGACTTTAGTTAACAGAAAATGTAAATGTAAGTAATTAATGCTCGAATCCTCAAAATAAATCCTTCCGAGCTTTATCGCACTATTTTTAACATGCCCCAGTAGTACGGTTAGAAAAATGCTGAAGACAAACTAAGTAATTCTAATGAGGTGGGCGAGGAGTATCACGTAAGTCAACATCGCTGCTAACAAATCTCTCTTTAATTCAACTTAAAATCTCAAGTAATCCCGCAGTGTTATAGCTACATGTACTTTTGTTTTAATTTGATTTCATTTAACTGAAGAGCTACGAAGGTTTGAAGCTGAATAACTACCCCAAGAATGAAGCTGCTTTCGAAGTCGCATTGTATGTTATTTAATTCATAATAAAAGAGAAAGAAGGATAATTCACATTCTAAAGTGCCCGAAGACTAGCTTTATGTATATTTCATGAGGTTGACGAAAACAAAAACTGTAACATTTGACCAAAAATTATCCTGAATAAATCTGAGAGCGATGTGAAGCTTATGACACAGGACACGTATCAGCATTGCTGGAGGATACCATGTCCTACTGCACTGTTGCCACCTGTCCTGGGTCATAATATTTATTTCATTAGGCTAGTGAGTAAATGTATTAAGAGTACACTGGAGTTCATGAAATTAAATGCACATGGGCAGAGAAATTTTTGAATACCATGAACAAATCCGAACTAATGTGGCCGCATTGCATCACTCATGCAAAAGTTGAACTTTTTTGCTTTTTCACTGTTGTTACCCATCCGTAAAAATTAAAAGCGCGCTGTGTTATTCGCGTGAACCGTTCAATGTTATAAATCCTTGCTTTTTTTTTAATGCGGTTATAACTTAGTGCAACATATTTTGGATAAGGTATCATTGTACTTGAGTTCATCGCATATTATGCTTGATACAGTCTTTTACTATGTATGGTTAAGTCCTTTACTATACATGGGCAAGATTTTCTACGGTTTGTATGGCTTTACTACAGTAGGAATATACATAGCTCCCTAACGCGATAGTCGTTAGTCACTCCGACTACCGTACCGATTGGTACGGTACTACCGTACCGACTACCGTACCGATACTGGATTCGAATTCTCGGAGAGAGCATGCATGTTGTAAATGTATAATGTCTTTGCAGCAAGACCCTTGGACCGCCGGCAGAGGTTCTTTCTGTGAAAACTGAAGTGGAACTTGTGCAGGCAAGCCTCCAAATTATTAAAGTGTCAGGTGTGTTAATCGCTACAGCAGGATGGCAAGGCAAAAAGAACGCAACAACCGGTTTCTCGCTCTCTTCTGCTGTTGGGGTTCGGAGGTGTAGGACGGCCTTCTGGCTGTTCCTCATGGAGGTAGGAAGTAAGATGGAGTGGCCCTAAACAGATTTCTCCCGTACCCTCCTCTGAAGCACTGGCGATCCCTACGTGGTGACCAAAACATTGGGTCATTTACCATTAAGTTCAATGGGTTTTGACGCGATCGGATGTAAATATTTTGTAATTACGTCGTAAATATACATATAAATGTATATATTTTCTTTTTCTACAACACTCCAGAGTCCTAAGTATATGAAAACAACATATTTTTGAACAACATTTCATTCTGAACGGAATTAAATGCTATAATTTTCACAGAACAGTTTTCTCAGAATGGTCTAATTTGAATAAAATATTTTCGCAAGTTTTCGTTAATTACATTAGAAAAAACATTTAACTCTTTCGCATCGAAATCGCCCGTAGCGCCCGTTCATTCAGGCAACGGCAAACCGCCCGAACGCCTCGTTTATTTTCTACCTAGTTCTTTCCCCTCCACGTTAGTGTATGGCTCATTGGTTTTGCGAGTTGTTAAAAGACATGTCAATCATTCTTTTGAAGCAAATAAAGGAGAAATACGGAAAGCTATTGACGTTCGCAGGTGCAATCTGGCCCTAAGGTGAAACTGCGCACAATGGATGAATGGATGAAACCGCAAAAGGGGGAAAGGAAAACTATTCCAAGACAAATTCGTAAACACGGGCGTTTTCGATGTTTGTTGAAAACAGATTTGGTCGTCTCTCGATGCGAAAGAGTTAAGGTAATTCGATTTCATTCGGTTAAGGTACAAAAATTAAGATCAAAGTTTATTGTATTATTAATATTAAAATTATGCGTTATCTCTTTTCTATCTATAGAGCTTCTTCCTAAAATACTTTCTTAATTATGACATGATTTTTTGGCTTCTGAGGCATCCTTTAAATCGAAATATATAAGTCAGTTTATAATTAATGCTCTATTCGGTTCATTTTAAATTATATAATTATTAGAAATTTGCGAAATACTTTAAATAGTACTTAACTTTCTCTGAACATTTCTGAAAGGGAATAAAATAAGGATTTTATTTTTAATTAACCCAAATAAGTAAAACGTGTAAGCCCAAAGTGATTATTTTTCAGATATATAAAATTAAAACGATGAGTTTAAAATGAGCAACAGTAAAGTCTCTCCTCTAAAAAACGTTAAAAGGTACATGTTACAATAATATATGGATGTGAAAAAAAATTATTTTATTTAAAACATTTCGGCGTTTGGAACATAAAATAAAAGTAGCGAATACTCTATCAAGGGTATCGAAAGATGTATACAATTTTAAAGGTACCGAAAGGTATTTTTCATTCTTTAAGCATAACATTTTTGTTAAAATCTATATTTTTGTAGTTCAACAGCTTAGAATTTTATAAAACAAATTCATAATCAAAATCGCTGTTAGTTATCGAAAAATAACCAAGATGTGATTTTTGCGTCAATGTCACTAAGCTATAAAAATTGCTATTATCATCGATTTGTATGGAACTGTCGTGTGTCGAAATACTATCAGAACACTGTCAAGCGAGCTTCTGAATGTAAACAAAGAACACCCCATCTGGTGACCGAAGCTTCAAAGCAGTGCTTCACTTCTATGCCGGTTGGCCACTCCTTCCTTTCTTACCTCCATGCTGTTTCTCTTCTGTCGATGCGATGTGCCATTTTTTTGCCTCTTCCTTGAATGCTGCCTGATAGTACCATGGAAATTTTGTAAGATTTTGGCTTGAAGGTACAACTCTAGAAAAGATTTCTCCAGAATCGTAGAATATTGCTGCTGTTAATAATTATTCTTTCCAGCCACATTATACTTTTAAAATGCCTTCGCCTCGTAAGTAAACCCCATGCACATATGTCCTCTTCTTTGATATAACGACCAAATATTATCATTTACCGAATATGCTTATTGACGGCCCAAGTTTTGGATGGTTCCGACTTCTCCAGAACTTTTATTTCGTACTGATGGAAGAAGATTGACTTTAATAACGATGAGCTCAGCGTTATATTATAATGTGCATTAAGTCACGTCTAACATGTTCCGGGTGTGATACTGTGTCTGTCTGACAAACATATCCATATTTAATCTTTAGTGCTTATTCAGAAATAGTGATGTTAAAGGGAAAATAAAAATGATTGATTTCTTGTGACATTTAAATTATCGTCTTTTGGGGTAAGTTTACTTTAATCTTATATTTCCCTTATTAGATCACCCATTTCCATTCTCACATTTGTAGGTATCTATAGGTTATTGCGGACACAACGTAATCTCAGTAATCTTAATCTAAATAGCCATTTAAGGAATTCATTGTTATTATAAGAGATACAAATTCTATTACATTTAATCAATTTTCTACCACATTTGGTGCCTTCATTCTCTAACACATCTAATTCAATTTAATATCACAGAACTGCCACCTATATGGTGCCCAAGGCTCTTGCCAACGATAGATGCAATCTTTTACTCCTTGCCACAATGGAATTCATGGGCTTGTTCCCATTAGGTCAGACAAGTACGGTAGCTACAGCAACAGGGAAGTACACTGAGCGTATGTTTTGGATACGTTATGTTATCCCCCCTCTTTTTTTTAACACCGTCTCTCCTGCCCTCGAGAGAACCTCTTAAGTGGTACACTTATCGGCCAATTTGCAAGGTATGTTATATAAAAAATTGGAAATCGAAAAGGACCGATCTGGCGTACTTCATTCTTCGCATGCGCACTGACCGTTGAATATCAGATTCCTTATAAATAAATATTTGGAAAAGAAGCAGTGCCCTACTATATAAAAGTTGAGTAGAAATTTGCAGGAGATTCTTCTGAGTTGGCTTTGGTGTAGAATATACGTTTATACCGTCCTTGATCTGTTTTCAGGTCATTTATCAAAAATTTAAAAAAATACAATGTTCACATGAACATTAAACATAATGTTAATATATATATCTCTTCAATCTCAGCAATTAATAGTTAGATAAAGGCTTTAAACAAATTTAGCTTGATCTTCTTTGAAAAGACTGGCTGCCTAAGTGCATAAGAGACACTTTCGCGGTTAGCATAAACAAATACCATTTTTCTAAAGCTCTTTATTAATGTTTCACTAGTCAGAAATATGAGTGCTTAGCAGTGTATAGTAAATTAATGCAATATCCTTCAAAAACTATCTGTGCTTGCAGTAGGAATTCAAAGTTTTGAGATTATGTTTTTGCCCACTTCTTTTCCAGGTCTCTACAATATTTCTTCGCTTATTAATTGTCATTGACAAAATGCTAATTAATTTAAAAGCTTTAGGACATTTGTGACAGCAACATTAATCTCTGACCAGAATTTTAAAAATAAAATGCTGGCGAGAGTTTATATTGCATTTTACTGTATTTTCTAATGCAGTGTAGTAATAGAAAACTCCATATTACGCTGAATGTAATTTTTATTTAAATAGTTTTAGCGCTAATTCTAAAAAAATTAGGTAAAAAAGGTGACTTAATGAAATAGAAAGTCGTGTTTTATTATAACACAATATGAGAGCAATAAGCAATCTGTCGTTTAATAATTTTAGTAGCTTTAACAACTAAACATTTATCTCCAAAATTCTCAGAATATACAGTGATAGTGTCAACAAAGGTGAGTTATTCAATTTTTGCTCTTAATATTGTTTTCTTATTTTTGCTCATAATATTATTTTTTTGCTCTTAATAATTTTTGCTTAGATAAAGAAAATTTGTTTCAGTGGGGCAATCGAAAAGCGTTATCTATTTTCGAAACTATAACTTGTATTAGGAATACCCCAAGCGAAATTATTTCCATCTTCATCTTGACAGCATCGCCGATGGCATGTATGAGAGAAACATACCACAGCAAAATGACCACATACCGCTCAGCCACTACTGACGCTCCTTAGATTTGGGTTGTCAGGGTTTCCGCTAAATCTACTCATTCTGACATTCCTGTAAGAAACATAAGGTCCCATCTGGCATGTTACATCATTGTGGCATCTTTTGGTGAAGTAGCTAGCGGCCAATGACAGATCTCTGCGAGTCGGTACATGTAGAAATCAAAAGGGAATACTATTTGATTTCATGACATCTTGTCTTTTTTTTCCTCGTAATTATATTTCTTCTAATTTTTGACTTCATAAATTGATAATACGGATGTTTCTAAAATTGTGCTGAAAATGTTTGTGGAAAATAATTTTAAATGAATATGATTATCATTTCATAACATACAGTAAATTTAACTTCTAATTCAAGTAAATTATTTTTGGCGCAAAGGAACTGGTTTAATATGAAAACTTTGAGCTTCAGCATATAAAAATAAGGTAAAAATGTCGAAAGTGATCAAATTTTTGACATGTCCTGAAACCTAAAAAAGCATTACTACTCAAAGTAATGATTACTTGATAACTAATTCTTTAGTAACATTTAATTTACATGCATTACTGAAAATTAAGAATATATTTGAGTGCTATAAATATTTCTCACATTGCTTATTTGAAAAGACATTTATTGAAATTAATTTTAATGTGTTTCTCTAAGTCGCATTTGTTTTTTTAATGAGCAAACTTGACCTAATTGTACTTCATCTCTAATTTTCCTGTTTCTTGAAGAGAATAATATAATAATAGCTTTATACGTTTTAAAATTATAATAAAAATGTCAAAATTCGTACTTAGTCAGGGAGCATATATTAATGAATTATGAATAAATTCAACTTGTTCCTTTAAAAAAAATGTGTTTTTTGAAAACGTTAAAAAAATATTCTATGGAAATTCCTTCCACATGCCATGTAAACTGCCAGTTACATTATACCACATGAAAGTCTGACACGATACTAGAGTGACATATAGTACGTAGAATGTATAGAATATAAAAAAATACATGACATATTTTATTTCATTAGTAAGTTTAGAATAAGGGAAAATGACTATCATCTGTACTATTAAAATCTGAGCAAGTCTGTCTATTTGTTTGCTTATAACTTCACCTCCTCCGGAACGATATAGAGTTGAATTTCGAGAGAGGTATCTCCAGATTCCAAAAATTTCTGGGAAGCCATTTCGAACTTTCTCGTCATTTTAGGATTTTAATCAGCCGAGATACTAATTAAAAACTTTGAAAACCCTAATTTCCGCACTCATGCTTCCGAGTGGCAACAGTCGCGTGCGCTGGAGATAAAAATGTTGACCCAAGACGTGGTTTTTTACTCACAGTTGCATTTCAAAATTAAGTTTTCAAATTTTTGGATTTTTCCTAAATATTCAGTACAATGTCTTAAAACGAATTTAATTGAATTCCAATGATTACGTTTTTTACTGACATGTATGTATACCTAAAACTACCATGGGGGGGGTCATAGCTAACCCAAACAAGATAATGACTTTTTCTTTTATTTCAACAAGAATTTCAACTGTATATTTTTCAGTTACAAAAGAACAGTATAAGGAGAGGTACTGCACATGCTTTTTACAATAGGGCAAATATGCGAAGGGGGCGTATCCACACATATGATGTGCACCTGCTAGGCAGATGTGTGAACGTTTGTGATTGGAAGCTATTGTATCTATGTACTGGAATGTTGTGGAATATTCTAATCTCTGTTATATGCCAGAAACTATGCAAAACGAATATTTTCCTTGTTGTAAATTGCTCGGAATGAAAGAAAAATTAGGGATTAGGGGCATTCCAGTTTTGCACACGTTTAGTGATGGCACCCAGCAGGAGAAGTCTTTCGAATGAAGAAATTTTGTAAATGCTCAGTTATCTTTCAGAAAATGATTCTTGCGACGAAAACGCATCTTATGATGATAAAAATTCTGTCATAAATGACGAAAGATCTATTGGCGATATAATCTCATCTTCTGAATCCAGTTCAAGTTAGAGGGATCTGAATGAAATATATCAAGTAAATGCACTTCAGGAGTTCATAAAACAACAGAGAATTGTAAAAGTGTTAAGAAAAAATAAAGGAAAGCCATCACCACTTCAAAATGATTTGGAAGAAGTGAAAGATAGACTTATATGGAAAATACATTAGCAGTGTTCAGTTTCTTCTGATCGACAACCTAGTCAAAACATTCTAAAAGAAAATCCGAAACCTACACTATACTCCTAAAGAATTATTGCTGATAACGGTCCTATAATTTCCTGGAGAATTTTCTAAAATGATATTTTGGATTTCATAAAGAAATTCACAGAAGTGGAAGCAAGATCAAAACTAAATAATGAAGCTTGAAGCATTTCTGTTGATGAGCTGGATTCCTTTATTGTAATATTAGATGTTCTAGGAGCTTTAGCTGCAAGAGGGGTCTCCGTCAGTTGCCTTTGGTCAAAGATCTGAGACACAATTTCTTCCGTTCAACAATGAGCAGGAACAGATTTTTTGAAATCATGCGATATATGTGCTTTGATTTTAAAATTTCAAGATCAGATACACTGAAAAATGATAAATTTGCGATAATATCAAATGTTTGGAATATTTTTATAAAATATGTCTAATGTGTTACAAACCAGGAGAAAACATTACTGTAGATGAGCAGCATTCTCCGTCAAAGACACACTGTACATTTTGGCAATGTATGCCAAGTAAACCAGATAAACTTGGCATCAAATTTTGGTTTGCTGTAGATTTTGAGCTCAAAATACATAATCAAAGCATTTCCATATTTAGGAAAAGATGATTCCAAATCAAATAATCAAAGTGTTAGCGAAAATGCTGCTTTTAGTTAGTAAAGCCTTACCTCAAGACAGGACGAAATATAACAAGTGATAAGTTTTTACAACTCTAAAAGGCTTTTAAATCTCTAAGAAAGCGGTTTGAGCTATATCGGACAATCAATATTGCGAAAAGAGAAGCTCCAAATTCTTTGAAGAAAACAAAAAATGAATCATATTCAACGACCTTCATGACACACAATACCAGCATTCTTGTTTCCTACCAATGTAAAAAACACAAAAATATGCTTCTTAGCACATTGCATTCTCCATTAGAAGTTACTCAAAATGAGAAGAAAACTCCTGAAAATTCCACAAAATTTGGAGTTGATGTTGTAGAGCAGATGGCAAGGAAATACTCCATGAAATCTGTATCAAGGCTTTGGCCATGTTTTCTTCAATATTTCAGATTCAGCGGTGATCAATAGATGAGTAGTTTTTTTAGAGACAACAGGTTCTAATCTGAGTAGAAGAGATTATATTTTAAAAGTAGCGGAGTATCTAAGAGAGAAATATATTGCAAAAGAGCCAGAAGGTACCCGTCCACGAACTATCACAGAAGTTTAGAACAAACGAAAACGTTGCCAGATAAAGCAATGCAAAGACAATAAATCTAATACTGTTTATGACAAATGTTCAAAATTTATGTGTGGATTTTGTGCAGCAAAAAAGAAACAAACACTGTAGTATTGTATGTGAAATGGCTTCAGAGAAAGCAGTATAATGTAAGTGTCATGCATATTTAATTTTTATTGTGATTTAATATCATTAATCTGTAGGAACATTATAAAATTTACATTAATTAAAATATATGTTGTTGAAAAGAAATGATTTGCATTTCATTTTATACGGCCTGCCAATATCTTAAAGTATCTATCCTGAAATTAAAAATTTAAATTTTCTTTGATGGTACTATTAAATAAATTTCATATTATATAACATTATAGAAGCTAAATGTTATAAATCATTGTGTTAATCCTGAAACACTGGATTTTTTGTACGTATCCCCTATACAAATTATAAATAACATCACTGAAATCCATGGGCCAGCTATGACCAACCCCGGTTGTTCTAGGTATACAAAGAAATGCGGTAAATCTAATGTTAATAAAAAAAAATTGTGAGTTTTACAAAAATAGACTGCGAAATATTAAACACATTATTATTAGACCACGCCATATTCTGACGTGAAAGAAAGCACGCGATTGCATGTGACAGCATTGTTATGTCGAAAGTTTTTCGTTAATGTCAGCATTTTAAATAAATAGTTGTTGCTGGCAAATTTTTTGCTTCAGGTTGGGATAATTGACGTGATATGTTACTGTCAGGTTAATTCTTTTATTGATATTGAGAAAAAGCTGTTATCTATACTATTAAAATCTGTACGCGTCAGTCTTTTTGTTTCTTTGTAATATCATGTCCTCCTAAACGGCGGAGAGTTAAATTTCGAGAGAGGTCCCCCCCCCCGGAAACCCAAAAATTCGTGGGAAGCCGTTTCGACCATTCTCATCTTCGAAAGACTTTAATCAGCCTTGATATTAATTAAAATTTTGAAAACGCTAAGCTCCATTAGCATTTTTCCGAGTAGCAACAGTCTCGCGCCCTGGAGATAAAAATTCTTTATTTCGAAATGTGTTCGCATTGCCCTCCTTTAAATAGTAGAATCTGCTAATGAATGGTTTGTAAGTTTTACAAAAAACGAAATAAAAATAGCATTGCCAAACATTAAACATATTATTATTATGTAAGGTCATATTCAGACGTTGAAGAAAGCATTTGCATATGACATTATTTCATGTTCAAAATTTTCGTTAATGTCAGCATTTGAAATAAATAGCTCCTGTTGGCAATTCTTTTGTTTCAGGTTAGGATGATTGACGAGATATGTTATTACAAAATTTATACTTTTATTGATATTCAGGAAAAGTTGCTATATTACACTGAATTTAAATCATGGCATCATACGGATTAACCTGAGGTGTCAAAAGTTTTGTTTCCTTGTTTGGCATCAAAAAATTATTTACGAATCCATTGATGCTATAAAGAATGAACTGAATTCATTGAATATTGAAATGCTTTTATATATTTTCTTTTATATACATCAGGTGTATATAGAACTTATAAATTTTGCTTTGGCCGCAACTAGCAACTTTGTGTACAGTGTATTAAAAAAACAGTTCTTTCGATTTTCAGTTTTTCAGTGCATTTTAATAATTTTATTTACAAATATTTGATTTATTTTATTATATAGTTTCTTCATGTGCATAGGTTAAACTTTTGTAGGTATTTAATGTATTTTAGTTGAATTCTTATTTTAATATTATGCTCTTTTCCAATTTATTAAAATGCTAATATTTAAAAGAGGCATTACGGTACATTCATTAAGAAGGCAAAGAGCTGAAGCACAAAGCTTACTGCGCGCTACAAGAAAAGGAAGAAAAAACTACTAGGAGACTGAATAGCCAAGCCCAACGACAAAAAAATTACGTGATCAAGAAACTTAAGAAACCAATATGAGGCTCAGGAGACATTCAAGAAACAAAGTGTTCTCAAGAAACTGAAGCAAAAACGAGTAGGAGGCTTCACAGACAAGCAAAAAACCAAAAAATTTGCTTGCTCAAGAAACTGAAACAGAAATGTGTAGGCTTATCAGACCAATGAAACGTCAACAGAATATGCGTGATGGAGAGACAGAAGAAGTTGCAAGTAGACGAACGACACAAAACTCTCAGCATCATCGTCAAATTCGAGCGGAATAGTCAGAACAAGATGCCACTACTCGAAAAATGCAATACGCTGAACAGGTCCGATATGAAGAAACAATGGCTATACGAGAAGATAGGCTTCGCACGAATGCAGCGAGTCATTCAGGTAGCACTGTTTACAATGCAGGAATATTTGGATTCGAAGTTTAGGTTGAGCAACATAGTGTCGATTCAATGAAAGCTTGCTGCGATCTCTGCAGTTAACGCTTCTTTCCAGGAGAATAGAACACAAGAGGAATATATTTTAATTGCTATCACAGTGAGAAAATTGTAAAGGCTGAAAGAAGACAGAAGAATGACGTAATTTGATGAATGGAGACCACCAATTTTCTCAAGAAGTTTTTGCTAACATATGTATTTATAACTGTCTTCTTAGTTTTGTTATCATGGATGCAAATATAGGAATACTTACAGGTTCAGATCGTTATTGTTTTAGAATTCATGGTGCAATATATCACTGAGCAAACCACCTTCATTCACCTTCCTCTAGTCAACAACAGTATGTCCATTCGAATAAAGCCCTCAGACAGAGAATAAGTATACTTGGAATAACTATACTTGCTGAACTGCTGACAAAATTTCTACAGTTTTAAGGAATATGAATCTACATGCAGAAGCCTTCAGGGTGTTGATAGAATTTGAAGAAGAAACTCTACGAGAACAAAGTGCTAAACATGCTGCTGATATCCAGATGTACATCAAAGGCGAAGGTGTTGCTTCAGGTTAGTACAAAGGACATTACAGTGCTCCAAAATACAGAAAATGTAGATTGAGGTTTTGTCTTTGCCACGGCTAGGCTTGCATGCCAGGTCACATGATTAAGGGAAGGTGGGAGCCCTGCTAAAATGCCCCGTAGAAACCCATACATTTTTTACGGGGAATTGGCCTACGGGTACCCGTACAGCTCTGCGGGTACCCGTAGGCCAAATCCCCGTAAAACCCCACAGACAGAAACTCGTACAACTGTACGGGTACCCGTAGGCTAAATCCCCGTTAAAACCCATAGAAAGAAACCCGTACAGCTGTACGGGTACCCGTAGGCTAAATCCCCTTAAAACACATAGAAAGAAACCCGTACAATAGGTCATATACCCGTAAAAACCCATAGAAAGAAACCTGCACAGCTGTATGGATATCCATAAGCTAAATACCCGTAAACACCTATAAACAGAAACCTGTACGACTGTACGGACACGAGCAGAACTCTAGGCACTATAAACGAAATCCCAGTATAAACCCGTAGCCAGAAATCAGAACTTTAATGCATAGGCCAAATCTCCATTAAAACCTCGTAAAAACCATTGCCTCATAAACACCAGTAGATAAAAACACGTACACCTATACAGGGACCCATAGGCCAGATTCCTGTAAAAACCACAACACAAAAATCCATAGACCAATAAAGGTACCTCTTGGAAAAATCGCTTCACAAAACAGTAGACAAAAACCCATTGAATTATACCATAGCGGAGTATCCATACATAGAATCGTACATAGAACGGATATCCATATACAGAATCCCTATAAAAAACAATACATAAAAATAGAACTGTACATCAAATTTCCATAAAAACATAAACCAACAGAAGTACATAATTAGCACTGATGAAATTTACAGTACTAAATGGCGGAGAAAGCATGTAGAATAATTTTAAATAAAATTTTAAAAATATCTAGAAGCCTACAAGCCCCTGTCCTTCTCAATACATGTCAATATCTATAAACGTATTACAAAATATTTGTACAAATTCTCTTTACAAAATTTTAAACTCTATATAATTTTGAAAATAAAATTAATACAAAGATAATAATCAAAGTCATGATTCACAAGCATCGAATGATATATGTACATATATATATATGTAAGAAAAATAAAGAATATGTAAAAGATTAAATTAGCAGCATAAAATTAATTTTCCTTCTCTATTCTAAAAATAGTAATTTCTCTGTACATCATTTTGAGATAAATTCATGTCATATGACTCTTACATAATTTGATGTTGTAAAAGGAACTAAAACAGTCAATAGTAATTTTACAGCAGTATTAATTATCAAATAAAAATGCATCGGGAACCAAAATTAACTCAGTCTGAATTAAGATTTCACTCTTAACATAACGTATTTGCTTTCTACACTTTGGCCTAGCTGAACTGCAGTCTGTCTGCTCCTTGTTTCTTGCTACAAATAGGAATAGGCATTAATAATGTGCCAACTTGTTTGTGGCTGCAACATATTTGCTGCAAGAAAAGTTGAATTAAATCTACCTCGACAGCCAAATTTCTTACTCATTGTGGATTGGAGTTTCAACATCTCTAAGCCATCAAAATTCTTGCTGTTTATTACGGATTCAACTGCTTGTATTCGACTTACAAAATCTATTACACATATATATACATATCATTTGATGGTTGCGAATCATGACTGACTGTATATATATTATTGATTTGATTATAAATATATACATACAGTACTGTATCTCACTGCATATATTTGTATTTCAGTTCTTTAATTGGGAAATTAAACAATTGTATTTAATCACATCAGCTTGTTTAACAATTTAATACCTAATGAGAAATATATTACCAATGGATGGTACTTTCTAGCATCTGCTTAAATTTGAAGTTACCTACAATGCACTAAACCAAATTTAAAAACAAAACTAGAAGAAATCCTAATTTTCAGGAAGAGAAACACTATTAATAAGCAAGCAAAAAGAATAAGGGACTTGCAAATTAGAAACTTAATATGGATTTTAAATTTAACATACTTGCTATCCCCTTAAAGCTCGCTTTCCACTGATAACAACACCCTGCAGCTTATTATGACGCGCATATACACATAGATGTTTTGCGTGGAAGAATGAATCCTAGAATATAATGTAGTGAAGAAATAATAATATACAAACACTGCGTTGACCCCCTTATTTGAGTGTTACCTATATCTCTCAGAAGATAAATGAGCCATGAAAATAAAATATAATAAACTTAATAATACTCAAAATACAATAAATTATATTGTAACAAAACGAACATTTAAATTTACAAGTCTCAACAAATACCAATTCTCAACGCACAGTTCAGGAATTAAGGAAATATGTCATAGCGTATAATATTTTATTCCGTATCTCAATTTTAGTGCTATATAATCTTCCACAGATTTCATATAAATAAAATCTATAACATAATGGGTTTTTATACTATATGTAGTTCTTCATGTAAAAAAGATTAACTTTCGTACTGTAAAAATTCCATCTCTGAATAAGTATGAATATACTCATATACACATAATTACAAGTATCTATTTATTAAATAATTAATGAAACTAAATTCCTATAGAAAAAATACCATTTACCTATATATATTAATAATTTATTATTCCAAAAGGTTTTCCATATATCATCTCAAAGAAACATAAATTTAATTAAAGCGATGCATTATTGGAATAAATTTGAGTCAGTGTTTTAGGTATAAGTTATTTAGATTTCTATTATAGAAAGAATACTTTAGAAAGTGTATAGAAAAATTATTTTGAACCATAAACGTTCTAAATAGTAAAATTTAAAGTACTGAAAAGGTAGCTATTGTTTTTGACAGTAGATTATATAATATAAGAATACCTCATGCTGATCATTTCCTGTATTTACAAAGCCAAATGAAATTTATATAGCGCAGTATTTAGCAATATATATAAATCTTCTCTACAAATGCAGTTAAAATTACTGTCATTGCAATTAAGCGGATATAGCACATATAGTTACATTTGTTTATATTAATATCTATACAAACAAATAAATTTAGTGCAGAAAATTGTAACTACCATTTCCGCAGTATAACTAATGAAAGATAATAATGTTTAAATATTACTCTAACTATATTTGAAAGCAATGCTAAAACAATGCCCTTACAAGACTCATGATCCGAAAAGCATTGGTTTTAATCGTCTTGTAAAAACTTTCAATTACTTCTGCAAAATTCATACCCACGTAAAAATTACTACACCTAAATCAATTGATTACACAGTGAAACTTTCTTTAAACGATCAACTCCACAATTCTAGATAATGCCAGTTTTCTGTAGCCTGACAAATCTATGACTGATTTTCAGTACTTTTATTTAATTATGTTCTTGACAAATGTGTCACTGTCAAAGGTGGTCATTTAAGAAAATAACTATTATAGGAGGTTTCACTTAATGTAATTTTTTTCAAATAAATAATTCACTTTTTATACTCCCAAGACTAGTATATTTAATATTACATAAATCTTATTCACGGTAGTGGTGTGGTGTATTTAGCTATGGCAAAGCACACTAGGGCTGTCTGCCTAAGGAGAGGGATGCCTTCGTGGAGGACTTTCTAAGGGAAACTGTCTCGTATACACGTTACACATGGGGAAAAACACGAAAACACCCATGCAGCCAGCGCGTTTGCGGGATTCGAACCTCGGACCGAACTACCAGTGTTCAGCGACTTAACCGCTCGGCGGCTGATGGGCCAATCTTATTCACAAATCTATTTCTATTTCAAAAGAAATTTATGAAAAACACATTTGAAATTTTCTTCATCAAACTAATAATAATGAAAATTAAAATATGCATAAAAATGATTATATGTGTTTTAACAAAATAGCACAAAATATTTAATGTAAAAATGTAGTTCTAGTCTCATACTTGTAAAGAAAAATAGACCAAAAAGAAAAAAAAAATAATGTAAGCTACTATGATCATCTAAATTGTCACATAATTTTAGTAATAGAAAAAAGATTTCTTAAGCTTGTACGTCTCATCTACTCCATTCAATAAGTAATAAACACATTAAATATTTCAATGTTTACTTCATTAATAAAACTTACCTTTTTTGCTCGCAAAATAAATTAGTAGATTTTTTAAGACATAAAAAAACATTCTTTTTGCTCGGCCACATCACATTAGTCGAAAAATTGAAAATTGAATCATGCAAGATCATTTTTAAGTAAGGTATGCTCAAATTTATTAGTACATAATATTCAAATGATAAAGCATCTACATTAATGAACAAGCTTTAAAAAGTATTTCTAAACTGTAATAAAAAAAAACAAATTTTCAAAAATACAGTTTCAGTAGAATGCAAAAATTATAGTATTTGTGCATCTGATCTAAACACACTGAACCAAATTATCACTTTTCAGTCTTTAAGCCCTGCTTTTCAGGATAAATGTAAATATAGGAAATAAATTTCACGCACAGAAACTCCATTTCACAACTAATCAGCTATCCGCAAATTTCTCTCAAACATTAGACACGATTACTCGTGCATGGCTTAGTGGTATTTGCTTTCATATTTATAGTCAGTGCTGGTATTTTATTATTTATTACTAGTTTCTAAACAGTAAAACATAGTAATATTTTTAATACAGTAAATCATAGTAAATTATATATTGCATTACTACACCACGAAGAAAATAACACCATGTGAAATCTGTTATTGATAATTAGTTAGTTAATAATAATTATAAAATATATGAAGCCTGTTTAGCGTAGGAATCCTTTTCGTGGAGGAATATTTCTCAGAAAAAATTTCACATTAATGACATGAAGTTACAAATTTACTACAGCTTTGTAAGATTATTACTCTCTGGAGGAAAGAAAAATGTATCGTCGAAGAGAAAAAGGATTTATTGTAACATAACCTGGATAGCAAATCTTATGTGTAATTACACTGACGATTATTTTACTTTCCTAGAAATATATAAGCTAATACTAAACTCTGCAGCTTAGATCCTTAGTTAGAGTAGGCGCTAAGTTTTTCAGTTTCCTTAGAGGCTTATATTCTAAAATTAGGCAAAACAGTAACTTTATTTTGGCGTAGATATTGGATAAATCTACGCCAAACTCTAACGATATCCGGGACAATCATATACTAGTGCCTGTTCTTTAGGGAAAGAAAACAAATATCTCCAAAATGGAATTAGCATACCGTATTTATACAGTAGCAATGGTTAAGAAAAGTGAACACGACCGCAGCACCATCTGTTGGAAAAACTACTAGAGAAACGTGAAGAACTAAGACATTAGAATTCCAAAAGCGGTTAGGAATGGATTGGATTACTCTAAAGGTAGAGGGGGTGATCGAGTTTTCGGGAAATTTCACGGGGGCCCTAGTGCCAGAAGCTTGTCTTGTCATCTGATATTGATGGTTCTCATGCAACAAAGGCAATAAGTTCATTGAAAGAAAAACATTTAATGACATTAGAAAATTAATAAATTAATATAACAAATAAATATGTAATTTCTAAAGATAAACTCACTAAACTTATCGTCTTAACTCGTCGTTGTTAGCTAGTAATTGATGGATTTATTTCTTATCGTAACATTCCTCGATGCTAAATTTTAGCGCTCTTTTCATTTGCTCGATGTACACTGCTCAAAAAAAAATGGGACAGTCCTATATCTCCCGATCTACTGGGCCGATTGACAAAATTTAAATTGCGTTCTTCATGTCTCGAAAGCGCGACTTAGGATATATATTAGATTTATATATAGCACTATTCTAACATAGGTATTTTGACACAAAATCGGACTTTTTTTCTGAAATAACATACCAATGTTTTTACATATTTCGATTCTACGACTCAAATTACGCCTAAATATGAAATTTTGTAAAATTTGGAGCGAAATTTACGGAGAAATTCACAAATTTATGTTGGCACTTTTTTGTCAGTTTGCGCCAAGAATACTTCACTTGGCGAACTTCTTAATATATGGCAACCTAGTTTCCTTTCCCGTGAGAGGAAAAAAAGTCACCATCGTTCCTTTTATCCAAATAATATTCTCTATATTATATTTTTAATTATACTTATTATTTTAAGTAATTTTTTTCTTTTTCGAATTTCATTTTAATTGTTTAAGTTGCATGGTTTTTTTTCAAATAACTGTTTCAAAAATTTCTATTTACCTAGTCGAACTGTGTAAATAAAGGTGCAGCGTTTATTTATTTTTTTTTTCAAATAGTTTTCTTTATATATATTTTTTGTCATTATTTTAGGTAATTTTTAAATTCTTATACTTTTATTTTAATTGTTTGTGTTGCATTGTCTCTTCAGATAATTGTTTTAAAATTTTCTATTTATTCCTTCGAACTGAGCATTTTAAATATATTTATTAATATAAAGTTTCCAGAATTTGATTTTATTTATTTGAATTGCGTTTCTTTCGGAGGAATACTTTGTAACCCAGACTACGATGCGTTTGAAAACTGCATTTATTAAAAGAGAAAATACAGTAAAGCACAGTTAACACGCCCTTCAATGTTCCGTTCAGAAAACGATATATATAAACAGGAGAGATGTATAACCGACATTTTAACTTAGGATGACTTGCATACACTGCTTTAAACAGTTTTATCATTGTGCCCATTGCTTTACACAATTTTATCCTACATTTGGTTTCTTAAATGTTATTCATATTTTAGTCAAATATTTTATTTTTGAAATCGTAAGAATCAAATATCATAAGATTAAAAAGTTTTAAATAAAAAAAAAAATACAAATACTAAATTTTACCCAAAAATTTATTTTTTCTTCTCTTTTTCTTCAGGCATTCTACTTTATTCTTACTCTTTTTCTTTAGGCATTCCGCAAGTATATTAAAAAACATCCAACTTTTCGAAATATTTTTATATTTCTGACAATCATTTTAAATAAAGTTATCGCCTTCCATTTCATAAAGACCCATAAACGGCCGAGCGGTAAAGTCGCTGAACACTGGTAGTTCACTCTGGGGTTCGAATCCCGGTAAACGGGCTGGTTGCATGGGCGGTTTCGTGGATTTTCTCATGTGTATCGTGTATGCCAACTGGTTTCCCTTAGAAATTTCTTCACAAAGGCATCCTTCCTTTTAGGCAGATAGCCCTGCTTTGACGTAACTTAATAATCCAATTCAATCCATTTCATCAATATTTGGTCAGAGCCTTTATCAGTCTTTAGAGGCTAAACGTTTTGAAGGTATGAGATGAAAGGAAAGACTGGTTCCATCAAGAGGTTTTGATTTATTTAATTATGACAAAGCACACTAGGGCTATCTGCCTAAGGGAAGGGATGTCTTCGTGGAGGACTTTCTAAGGGAAACTGGCTCGCATACACGTTACACATGGGGAAAACCACGAAAACGCCCATGCAGCCAGCCCGTTCGCGGGATTCGAACCTCGGACCGAACTACCAGTGTTCAGCGACTTTACCGCTCGACCGTTATTTCATCAGGAGGAAAAAAAAGAACATCTTTAGGTGCCATCCACATACATCACTGGATAAACTGGATAATTCGAATGAGAAAATCATGGAATTCTCCATTTATGATACGATATGATGTTCTATAACGTAATTTAAATTTATAAACTCATATAGTCTAAAACCAGTCGCTCTTCACTTTAATCTGCAATGATATCGTTTTTATCTTTTCTGTTAAACACAAACTCAGTTGATGTTATTTGCTGGTCCAAGTGTTTTCTCTTTGAGCACCTAAATTCTTTGAAGTATACTGAAAGTATATTCAAAAGCGTCCAACTTTTTGAAACATCTTGGTATGTCTGACAACCAAATTTCCCTGCAAATTTTTGCTTACTTTTCTCCCTAATTTTCTTCTTTCCTTCTACAGTTATTTTCAGTGCTCACCCAAGAAAATTAAGATTTTTCGATTGCTAGACTCTCATAAATTTTGCATTCTTCTCAATTTTTTTAAAATATGAATTACATGAATTGCGTTTCAGCTGAAGACAGCTTTTCATTTTCTAGTCATTTTAACTATAAGTAAAGTTTAAAGCGAAGTCCAAAGGATAAATATTTTAATTAAAAGATTTTTGCTAAATGACAAAGAAATAAAACAGTCCAGCAGGGTTTATTCTGTACCACCGAGTAACCCGATTCTTATATCGGCTGAAACAATCTAAATCATATTAAAGACCATGCTTTTTTATATAATCTATAACGCGAGAAAAAAATTAAGAGGATTAATATAAAAAATTATATTTACATATATATATATTTTTTTTAAAGCTGGGACATGAACCAAAGTGTCAAAATTTTAAATTTACATGGTGGTTATAATTAAAGTTCCAATTTGAAATGGTCATAAAAGGAAAACTACCGCACCAAATGTTATCAAACTTGGGAATCGTGTAAAGGAGGTTATGGGAATTTATTTTGCGCGGGAATAAAAAAAAAAAAAAAAAAGTTTAAAAACTTACTACCATGGCGAAAATGGCGCTGTATACAATATTGTTAAATAAAATAAGACATGAAAACATCAGTTTAAAATGTGTTTAATAGTTTCCGAAACGTGTTACAAAGCATGTTCAATGTAGCGTCCAGCATTTTCCGATAGCAAGTTAAATCCTGTTACTGCATTCTCAACAGCAGCTCTTAGCATATCAGGAGGAATGTTACGGACATGTCAGTGTATCACATTTTTCATTTCTGCCAAATTGTTTAGTTTATCACCATAAACAGTGCTTTTGAGATAACCCCATAGCCAAAAGTCACAGAGGTTGAGGTCTGATGGGAAGAGGGGAAATGTGGGCCTATAAGACGTTCATTCGTGAAATGTTGCCTAAGTAACTGTGCGACACATGTGAGGTTAGGCCCAGCTCTGCATAAAAGTCGTAATATCTAAAATGCCACGTTACTGCAGTTCATGTATCACGAAACATTTTAATATTGACTCTAAGTGAGCTGCAATCACAGTGGTCCAGCTGTCGACTGCTCTTGAGAGAAAAATGGTTCAATTATAAAACTAGCTGTCATTCAACACTAAACGGGGTGGAATGACTGCTATGCAATCGAATGCAGTAGGAGAATGCAATGGAACTGGACAGATAACATGAGGGATTTCTTTGGCCCAAATCGATTAAAAGCGTTTTGAATCAGAGTCTTCATATTTTAGGGCCGAATTCAGGGTTCAAAAATTACAAATTAGCGATCTGTCAGAAAACGATTTCCAGATCTTATTTCTAAGTCCTAGTTCTGACAACAATTCCGTGAAGAATTCTGAATTACTTAAGCTGAAGTAAAAGATTTAGTATATATTCACTGTATGTTAATAATGTAATCAGAGTGTAATAAATATAGATTATAGAATTTACGCTGATGCAACTTTTTGTCTGACTGTACAACATGTAATGGAAGAGACGGCTTGTAGAGATCTGTTTTTGACATGCCTCTAAAATTAGATGTCATACTCCTTTTGTCTCTTCAATGTCAAAAAAACTTTCCTTTGAGAGGCAACTTTAGTTTTTGGGAAAGAAAAAAAAATCACAAGAAGACAAATTTGAAGAACATGCAGGACGATTGAGTACACATACTTATTTTTGGAACACAAGCGGTTCTCAGACTGGCTATTGAATAATGAAAAGATGCATTGTCATGCAATACGTTTTCTGACTGAATAACGTAAGATTAAAAGTCATCTGCTTCATTCAGAGCCATTTACAAGTCAACTACTCGGCAACTGCAGAATCGTTTTGATCCTGAGCTTGTAAGACAAACCTAATATCACTGGATTTAAACACTTCTTTAATCTTGCGAGAACATTCCTTCTTTAGCTCATATTCCAAGAATATTAAGTGAATACAATTATTGCAAAAGAAATTGAATATTCATGTGCACTACGGCTTGGTAGTTAACTAACGAATTAACAAAACTTAAATTCTGCTTTTTGTGTCTAAGAATACAACAATATTTTTTAAATATTTACAAATAAAATATTAAATTGGAGATTTACTTGGAGCCTCATCAGTTGCGTAGCATTTGAAGATTGTTAAATAATTTTTTGCTGCGACGTCTAACCCAGGCTGCATGGTTGGTTTTCATAGTTTTCTACGTTCTCTTTAGAAAGGTTCTCTATAAAAGGATCTTAATCAAATAGCTCCCATGTTATTTCTATGTTCAAATAACCAACTAACTTAGTTTAATCCCGATTTCCAAGTGAAGTTACTAGCAAAACTCGAATACTCATTAAAAATCATGTAGCTTGCCAATCGGGAGTAACATGAAAGATACGGCGCCAGTAATTGAATTGCTGTTACGGTACGCTGTTTCTAAACTTAGATGGTCATTCCTTAATTAAATAGCCCACCAGCGGCCGAGCGGTAAAGACGCTGAACACTGGTAGTTCGGTCTGAGGTTCGAATCCCGCGAACGGGCTGGCTGCATGGGCGTTTTCGTGGATTTCCCCATGTGTAACGTGTATACCAGCCAGTTCCCCTTAGAAAGTCCTCCACGAAACATCCCTCCCTTTAGGCAGATAGCCCTCGTGTGCTTTGCCATAATTAAATAATCCAATCCAATCCTTAATTAAATATAATTGATTCGTAACTTCTACTAGATTTGACGGTAAAAATTGAAGTGTAAATAAATAATATCGTGTGCAATCTTGATTAATATAAAATTAAAAATATTTGCATTCAGACAGAAAGTTTTTTGAAATATTTGCAATTACTTTATAAGAAGGATTTATTAATAACCGTAATAATTACTTATTATACTACTGATGATCAGGATTTAGTTCTTGACATTAAGGATATAATGAAAATGCGCTACGCATAAAAATACATTTTAGGATAAAAAATGAGTTGATTTTTTATGTTTTAAAACTTCTTAAATTCATTTAATAAACATCGTATCCTCGTTTTTAATTGAATACAGTATGTTGGGTATCGTTTATATAATTATTCTTACTTGTCCCCAGAACCTGCTGACTTATCCAGCCATTAAGTACTAGCTGCATATCATTTCTACATAACCATTGAACTTCCATTAATTCAGTCTCTAGAGGGTTGTGTGTTTATATCAGAATTTGGCTTTTATAAAAATGATTATTCTAAATCTTATATTTCTATAAAAATATACTGTGATTTAAAAACATGGATGATAGTATCAGCCGCTCTTTCAGCCACTTCATAAGCCATTTACAAGAATTTCATGATAATATATGTTTGTTTAGAAATAAATTATGCAGTTAATGTCATAAAATATTTTCATAAAATTCAAATAAACATCAAACGAAAATTCTCAGTTTTAGACAATTCGAATTAAGCGAAGTTAAAGTAAAGTAGCAGACGATAAAACGCCGAAGGTAAAAATTTACTCTTACAAAAATTTACTCTTATTTTTTTAAAAAAAGGAAGAAAGAGAGAAATTTAAAAAAATAGTTAAAATTTGAATAATATCATCTATAATTTTAAAAAAATAGCTTTTCATATAGTATTAATAAATATTTATTAATCATCTTTGAGGGAAACAATATCATATTATTAATTCTCCGTAAAATTTTACTTGAAATTTAAGGTTAAAAATAGCTGTGGCAATTCACTGTAACAAAAATCCATAAGCCACATTTGGCGTTATTATCGCTCAAAAAAAGATGCCAGATTTCAAAACGCGAAAATATGTAAATTCGTGTATATCTTAGAAAATTTTGAATAAAAAACTCTAATTTTTTGCAGATATGCTTAAAAATACACCTACTTTAAGACGATGGTAAAACTTTTATAGTTTATAATTCAAAATGTTTTTCGAAAAATTTAAAAAAAATATTTAAAAATAGAAATTTAAAAAATAAAACACAAAAAATGGATAAATTTTATTTGGAATGAACCTAAATTTCGAAATGTGAAAGGAAAAATAATAAAAGTTTAATTAAAAAAGAGATATTAATAAATATTTACCAAATTCAATTAACATTGAGGAGCTAAAACTTTGAAAGCTAATATTTTAAAAACTACTCGTACGATTTTTACAAAACTTGGTATTCTGGCATAATTTGAGTCGTAGAATCGAAATATGAAAAGATATTGGTATGTTATTTCAGAAAAAGTCCGATTTTGTGTTAAAATACCTATGTTAGAATAGTGCTATATATAAATCTAATATATATCCTAAGTCGCGCTTTCGAGATATGAAAAACGTAGTTTGAATTTTGTCAATCGGCCAAGTAGAACGGAAGATATAGCACTGTCCCTTTTTTTTTTTTTTTTTTTTTTTTTTTTTTTTTTTGAGCAGTGTACCTCAAACAACACTGATAATATATGTTATAAATTTCCCGAGATTTAAAGTCAAAGACGGAATTTTTAAGAACCGAGCAAATAATTTAATTGACCGTGAAAAATTTAATGGACAATTAATTTCGTTGAAGTTGAACATCTGGATAATCCTGACAATTTTATAATTGATCGGAGGAAACGGTAGAATTATTAATTTTATTTCTAATATTTTAGTATATTTGATATCAAATAAAAATATATAATTTAAAGGCTTTATAAACCACTACGGGAGAAAAGAATTATTTGTGAATAGCAACGATTTCAAATAATTGAAATCAAGTAGGAATTTTCATGTCCCGCCATCCCGACGATTTTGCCAGAATCTTTATGCTGGTCCGCGACTATTCGCTTAGGTCTTTATAGGGACATTCCGGCACCTTAATGAAATTTACATTCCTCATGGTATAAACTGAACTTCATAAGAGTGCCGGGCATTCCTCGGCCAACAATAAACAACTTGCAAACATGTATCGGGACCTTTGCGCAAATGAGTCCCTTGCATCCCTGAATTACTACCATTAACTAAAGAAAATACATTTCTGTAAATGTGAAGAGCTTCAAGGAAATCCTATTCACCAAAGAAAAAAGCTTTCTGAATAATTTTCTCAGAGCTCAAATCGAAACTGTGATTAAATTTTCAACTGGGACTGGCTATCGAAAACTTTATTTCTTCTCTTTCTCGGTCATATGATTCGTGTTCCTCGATACAAAATTTAGCGCTATTTTCATTTGCTCCATGTAGTACCTCAAATGACATTGATAATATATGTTATAAATTTCCCGAGATTTAAAGTCAAAGAAGGAATCTTTAAGAACCGATCAAATAATTTAATTGACCGTGAGAAAATTAATGGACAATTAAATTTCGTTGAAGTTGAACATCTGGAGAATCCTCGCAATTTTATAATTGATCGGAGGAAACGGCAGAATTATTAATTTTTTTCTAACATTTTAGTATATTTGATAGCAAATCAAAAAAAAATAATAATAAAATAAATGAAAGCTTTATAAACAATTATGGGAGAAAATCCTTTGTGAATGGCAACGATTTCAAATAATTGAAATCATTAGAAAGACAAAGTTCAGCAGAATAAACATTGAGAGCAAGTTATAATTAAATGCATATGATTTTACACAGTATCGGGCCTCAAACATGCATTTGTGTGGCTACATAACGCCGTTCACCCTGATACCAAGCTCTGCACACACACTTGTTGTTGTTAGCTTCTGATTTTTGTAATCCAAACAAAGAGCTTTAAGGTCCCCATTTTCACTTTCATTCATGCCAAGATCCGAATTCAGTTTCCTATATTAGAAGTTAAGGTTTTTTTAGGGAAAAGTATGAAAACAACGAGCAGATATTGAATAAAAGATAATATCTTAAAGTAGTTCTTTTAGGCTTACAAGTAGTCGAAAGTATGTAATACTTTCGAGTAAGTAAGATGGGAACAAATAAGAGCATGTTTGTATATGAAATGGACATAATAATCCTATTTGAAAATCCCGAACTCATTGAGTTTTGTGGACAACTTGAAATGATTTACCCATGAATATTTTAATGAGCATGTGTTGCAATATTTTGCTTTCAAATATGAATTATGTATTTGATAGGTTCAAAAATATTTTATGAGCAGAAGTTGCTTAAAATATAGTCAAAGTACATTGTCAGTCGTATTATTTTATTACTTGAAAGCAGAATAAATAAGATGAAATATATTTTAAAATAAATAAAATCATGCATCATTTTAATGCTAGAAGTGGAGAATACATTTTGCGTTTTAATAAATGTTTCAGAATAGGTGTAGCTAAATGAAATTCCTTTCTGTTTATAAATGGTTTCTGACGTGGTGATTTATGAAAGAAAAATCTGATGAAAATTCAGTGATTCTTGAAAATTTAACGCATTTATAGATGTTGCCAGCGAAGAACGACTTTTATTTTACTCCGTTTTCTAACATTAGAATCAGGAATTTTTTCCCATGTAAAACTGTAAAATGGCGTAATATTCTTAAAACTATGAAGCCAAATTCCATTAAATTTCTAGCTTCAAGAAAAATGAGGACGGATAACTAGTTTTGAAACTATATGCATTGTAATCTGGTAGAAGTCTAAGGTAAATCATTAGGCAGGAATTAAAATACTCTTAATTATTTCAAAAAAAAATCTACAGTAGTAATACAGCCCTATATATTTAATAACAGTGAAGCCAAACTACCTCTCACACTGATGTATTCTTTACTAAACACGAATTAAAATTTTTTCGAAATTATATTGAATGTATGTGCATATTACCTTTATCACATAGTACTGATAAATTAAAATGCAAAAAAGTAATACAGTTAAACTACATTTACAATTTTTCTCGAATATGCATTTCAGTACCTTGTAGAGACATTAGGTATTTTTGGAAGCAACAGAGCTGAAGAATTCGCAACCGCCTTCGCCGGGAATCGAACCACGGACCTCTGGAATACCGGCCCAGCCTGAAGAACCACTACACCATGATGGCACGCTAGGAAGGAGGGAGAAATACCTTATATACTCCCCCCTTTAAAGGGCTACTGGGGTTTTTAGGGGACACAATCGCCAAATCCTGGGTGAGGAGAATCATCATCATCCAACACTCGTTTAGTTCGGACGCCACTCTAGAGACTTTAGATATTTTTGGAAGCAAGAGAGATGAAGAACTAGCAACCGCCTTCGCCGGGAATCGAACCACTGACCTCTGGAATACCCGCCCAGCGTGCAGAACCACTACACCACGAAGGCACGCTAGGAAGGCGGGAGAAATACCTTATAACCTGAAAGTTTAAAATTGGAATATACAGAGCAATTCAAGACTGAAAATACCATTATATTTTGCAGGTATCGAAAAATACGTAATATGTAAATACTTGTATTATGAGTTGCATTATTGTAGGAGATTAAAAACATTAAAGTAAGCATCTTGAATATGGCCGGCGTGTATCTTATTCGAAATTTTCAAATATGAAATACATTATATCCTACATAAATTTCAACAGGAATTTTCTCAAGAATGCAATAGGTCAGAGATCTACGAATATGGTGCAAAGAGAATGTTAATGGGCTGTTTATTTCCACTTAATTTTTTAATGATCTAACCTGACTTTTATCATGCAAGAACAAATTATGATATTTCTTATGAGTAGTGAAAAAAGCTTCAATGTTATTTCTGATAAGGTAGCAATTTTCATGCCAGAAGAGGTAAGATTACTCATAATACTGTACACAAGTCATAAAAATTCATTGACGCATGAACATTTAAGATAAATACAGCGGTGGATGGCTGAAACGTACAACAAATGAAGCAATAACTAAATGCTTGTGTGGATATCTTTCCTGACAGACTCAGCCTCAGTTCTTAAAAATGGGCTCGATAAGAAATTCATGAGATATTCACATTTGTGTAGAGGATTCGATAGAAGGGTAAGGCTCAGTAATTTGTAAATGAAGAAATAAATAAATAGAACCATAATAAACTTTTGTTATTAAATCCATTATGGTCAAATCCCATAAAATGTTTACGACACCAAAATCTTATATTTGAATCTTATATTCCACCACATATTAGGGTGAATTCATTTCGGTTTTGACCTCCAGTGCCACGCTGGATCATTTAAGGAGAAGAAACAAAAGATCATTAACAATCCATTTAAGCAATTTTCATATGTCCTTACCTCATTAATAAGAAACCTCACTGAGTTTCAGAGGAACTTTTAGCTTACCTTGAAGCACGTGTCTCCTTTACGGTTTGAAAATTTTAAGCAATGTTCAATGTTCTGTCCGCAAAAATACTGTCATAAAGTTCATAAGCGTCCCAGTGGTCTGTACCGTTCGTTCGTACCAAATATACAATCCCTGAAATGATGCGCAAAATATAGGCAGAGGTTAGAAGACATTAAAACACCTCATAAGAATTAAAAGTTAAATTATAAGATTCCAGATTTAATTTCGGTTTTTTTAATTTTATTAGTCGGTGTTATTTCATTATTATTATTTGTTTCAATTTGTTGTGGTGAAAAACACACACGTTTTATTGGAGCCAAACATAAGTATGTCTAAATGCGACTGAAACATGCACCAAGAATGAAAAGAATGAAGTTGTTTAGAGAAACACAGCCGAGCAGAAGCATTCATATATTTAGGTCGTACAGAAATGAATGACACAAATATTTCCACAGAGCGGAATTCAATTTATTAACAAAAAACTGATAGTACGTAAGTTAGAAATAATCCCCACCCATGTCAATACACTTCTGCCATCTGATTGGGAGGTCCCGAAGGGCTTTGGTAAAACAGTCTGTGGTGTGTTGGTGCACCACCTATGGACAATTACATGCAATTAGGCAGAAGATTCAACATGTTGGCTTCTGAATGCGTCCTTCATGTTGTCAAGCAAAGCGTAGTCCGAGGTCTTGGTTCGAGGTGCACTCCCTTTGCACACACAATTTGTCATCTCCAAATCACCATGCACAATCGCCTGCAATGTTCCTTGCGCAAGCCCTGTCTCTTCCTGCATCTTGTTGAACGTTATGCACTTGTTCACCATGATCAAATCCGACACGGCTGACACATTTGCTGCTCGTCCCGCGCTGACATCTTTGCTGCAGTCTCACTCCACTGCTAAACTTGGCCAACCAACGGGATACGATACGCCTTGAGGATGCTTTGTTCCCGCACACCGACACCATGCGACGATGGATCTCACTACCCTGTATCCCTTCCTTCCATAGGAACCACGCTGTCCAACGCTGACCGTGACAATCACCTTCCACCATTGCTGTCCACGCTCTAAATGACGACGGCGAAAGGGACGGGCATTGACTTATACCGTTCCGCTTGCGGCCAGCTCCATCTATGCATTCTGAATTGCTCACGCCCCCTTGTGTCTGTTTCACTTGTTTTCCGTTCGCATAGTGTAATAGTTTCATTGTGAGAGCCGTTGTGTCAATCTTAACACTGCTTAATGTTCTTGCATTTGTAAGCAGTCGTGAAAAAGGAAAAGACAAAGAAGAATCGAGTCGAATTTTAATTTTACTTTTCATTCTTCAGATTCCTTTATATTTTAAAACCAATCAAACTACAAACACTGTGGAAAAGAAAAATGTGTAAAACACCTATTAAACCTATTCCACTCATTATCAGGAAACTTAACAAAGAACTAAGCAATTCAATAAAAACATATTATCCCTTGTTGAACTAAAAATTTCCTCAACAACAAGCAATGTACACCTAAATAGTAAAACATAAAAAAAAACCCCGAGGAAAACAGTGTACATTAGAGATAATAGTAATATTGACATCTTGCTCTTCTTCCTGTGTCTTCTTGAATTTAAAAATAGAACATTTTAAAAATATGTGGTTTTTTTTAACTGTTCACGTTTATAAAAGATCCAGTTAATTGGTTACTCTCACATTTCCGGTATCTCACCGGTTATTATCCATCAAGAAGTCGCAATTCCCTGTCATAAATATCCTTAAGGACCAATAACTTATATCATGGTTGTATAATAAATCGATCTGCCCTCTTTTCTTCAGTACAATTTACGAACGTTATTCTAGAAATAGCATTTTAAGTTTGTTTGCGGGAAAAAATATATTTCTAAAAGTTATATGTCATTTGTCATTAAAAATGCGGTTATTTTAAATTACGTTTCCTTGTATTTAGGGTAGCAAACCAAATCCTTTTGTTTTTAAACTACAGTTCTTTAAATTTATAAACAAAGTGTTTGCAACTATTGTCGAAATTTTCCCCCTTTCTGCTTTAAGTAGATAGCATGGAAAGCTAGAATAATACAAAACCATGGAAATTCAGAATTACAAATATTTTCCATAAATTAAGATACGACATGAAATAGTGTTAATATTAATGTGTACTAAATTATCTATCCATTATCAGTTGAAAATTTTATGACTTGGAAATAGGATACAATGAGTTTCAGGATTAGGTAATTTCTCTAAATGTGAAAGCATTTGCAAATTTAAATTGAAAGTTAATAATTCTTAATTTACGCTGTTCACCTTCATTTTTCTCGACTAATGATAAACAAATACCGAATAATTCATTTGAATATTAGCAAAAAGAGCAATTTAAGTTTGTTGTTACAATCCGTCATTAAATAGGCTTCTCATTCTGAGTTTAACAAAGAAGTATGAAGCTTTTAACACAGTTTAAAAGTTTCAGTTTTCAAATTTCGTCATTCACGATGACTAATTTGATCATTAATTTATTTTATTTTTGTTGACAATGCATTGTGATCTTTTCTAACTAGAGTAACGAAATGTTTTAATGAAAATGAAAGAATGTTTTAACATAGAATACTTAATGTACTTATAAAATTGTATATGGTTAATGCAAAGAAGAGAATGTGATATTACCATTTATATTTTTATGAGCTGGCAAATAAATTCCCTCATTCTTTACAATATTATATCAGGCTATGCTGCTACACATCTTCATTTCTTAGTCTAAGAATACATATATCACACTTAACAATTAACGAAGAAATTACAGGTTATATGAATTTATAAAGTATTTTAATAGTATCAGTAAATTTTAAAGAATATTTCGTACCCGAAATATAGACTTATAATAAAAAAAATGATTCACATTTTTAAAGGAGGGCGAAATTCTCTGCCTTGATTATTTATACAAACTACGAAAATGTATGAAATGGACCCTATTTGTACTCCGTGTCGGAAATTTACTTTTATAATGAGAAAGTCAAAGAGTTTTATGGTATACTTTCTCCTCAATTTCTTAGCCTTTAGCAATAATTTGTTTCAGGCAATAAAACAAAGTTTAATAAGCACCTAACCTTCAAAAAAGACATTTAAGTTTGTTTTAATGTTTACTATTAGGTTTATAGGTTTGGTTTTTAAAAGAAATAAAAATAAACAGAAATTACTTCGACTTACATTAAAAAAAAATTCCGAATAAGACATTTACAATAAGAACAGAAACTTAGTGAAACACCTAAAAATGCACTCAAGCTTAGTTCTCAGCCTAGCCTGATATTACTTGAAGTTAGTAATTAAAGTCAAATTCATTCCAGTTCATTAAAATATTTAGGAATTACTCTCAACCAAGATATTGGTACAAATATTTGCTACGAATTCGTGCATGATGAATTCAGGTATAATATTAGATTTTTTGTGTCAACACGAGTTTTTTAGTGACAACTGCTGTTGACGTCACTTCACGCTATGTAAATGTTTGCTATGATTGTATACCGAAATTCGAATTATATATTAATTATATATGTAGAGAAATTGGAGTTTAAATTGTAAGGATCTTAAGTTTTACTAACGTTTATTTTATTTTAAATCTTTACTATCACTTCTTATTTTCTACTTCCGGCCAGAATTATAAGCGTTAAGGTTTTTATGCAAAGTTTGTCTGGCGAACGCCAAGTATTTAAGTTGTGGCTTTTTGCCAAACGAGAGAGAGGAAGCAGTGAGTCAAAGCAGGCCGCTTACTTTAGAAGTTACTTAGTTGCTGTTTGCCTTCCAGGCCAGAGGTTTTAATCCTCTTGATAAATTTAAACGTATTGTAGTGTTCACAGTCTCTGTACTACATACGCTTCCTGTTAATATAAGGCCAATCTTCCACGTTTATTAGTTTAAAGTTAAATTAGAGTTTAGTTTTATTTTTATACTTTTACGTTAGACCCCAAGTAGCGGGTCAGTGTATTCCGAAGTACGGAAGTTATTGTATATAGAGAAAAATAAAGGGTTTTGTATACCCTTCATGTGTATCCTGTCTACTTACCACAATTAGTGAACATAGTTAAGACACAATAACACGCCGAATAAATACTAATACAGAAGTCAAACAACAAAAATCAGCGTTATACCTACAAAATTTTCACAGGACTAGTTTCGATGGTTTTACCGAACCATCATCTTCAGCTGCAAAACCGCAAATGAACAAGATAGGAAATAATGATTAGATAAGATAAGAAAGCCTGGACAAGAATAAGCAAGTGGCGCCATCTGTTGGCGAAACCAGAACTAAAACATAATTTCTCTAAAAGCCGAAGGCAAATTTGGATTGGAATTAGGATCGTTAACTAGAACAGAAAGATTTTTATGAATGTGAAATGCCTCTAGAAAATCCAGTTCTCCAATGGAAGATGTTTTTTGAATAATTTTGGCAGCAGAAAAATTGAAAGTGTGATTTTCGGACCAACAATGTTGAGCAACAGAAGACAATAAAATTCCAACTTCTATACTCAAGGACCCCATTCCGGATATGAATTCCTGGGGTATTTATAGGATTCCTTGCCAGTGTGGTTTAATTTACATTGGCCAAACTAAGAGAGCCTTAAAATTTCGCGTCAATGAACATGAGGCATATGTTAGA
This sequence comes from Stegodyphus dumicola, assembly GCF_044657685.1. NCBI lineage: Eukaryota > Metazoa > Arthropoda > Arachnida > Araneae > Eresidae > Stegodyphus > Stegodyphus dumicola. The sequence continues at coordinate 138,842,318 of NC_140780.1, forward strand.
AAAAAGGAAACACAGAAGTCTTCTGTTGCTCAACATTGTTGGTCCGAAAATCACACTTTCAATTTTTCTGCTGCCAAAATTATTCAAAAAACATCTTCCATTGGAGAACTGGATTTTCTAGAGGCATTTCACATTCATAAAAATCTTTCTGTTCTAGTTAACGATCCTAATTCCAATCCAAATTTGCCTTCGGCTTTTAGAGAAATTATGTTTTAGTTCTGGTTTCGCCAACAGATGGCGCCACTTGCTTATTCTTGTCCAGGCTTTCTTATCTTATCTAATCATTATTTCCTATCTTGTTCATTTGCGGTTTTGCAGCTGAAGATGATGGTTCGGTAAAACCATCGAAACTAGTCCTGTGAAAATTTTGTAGGTATAACGCTGATTTTTGTTGTTTGACTTCTGAATTAGTATTTATTCGGCGTGTTATTGTGTCTTAATTATAGAAGCCCCAAACAGGCTTACATTTTGCTTTCTTTTTTGCACGTGGTGTGGCCGCCATTTTGTGATTGTAGGAGTTTCGGTGAGTACATTTTTGCAATTTTCAAGTTATGTTTATGTTTTGTACATTTGGATATTGTGCTTTGCTTGTCTGATTTCATGTATTTTGCTTACAAACGTTTTGTTTTCTATTCATTTCAGCGAGGGATTTTTCTGTGTTTTGTGTGTATTTTATTATTGCTCAGTTAATTTAGTTTGATTTTTGCATTGTTTATCATGCCTTCATCCGTTAATCGTTTCACTAAATTACGCCTGAAACGGCAAAAATTCCTGAATCATCTTGATTTTTTACTTAAATGTAAATGTAAAAAATTGATCCCCAATTTTATTCAAATCAAATCTAATCAAAAACCTTCGAGTCGCGTTTCAAGAATTCTGTTAAATTGCAAGCTTGCCTTACTTCGGTCCGTGATAAGGGATACACGTCAACAATTGTCCAAAATTGAACATGAACTCTATAAGCTTCATCTGGAACTCGCTAAATCATATCCAAAATTCACTGCCCTTGAACAAAAGTCTTGGTCTAGAACGGAGAATGCAGTTAACCGTCATAAAAACACCCTTGCAGTTAAATTCGAAAAACTTCTTTTACAGTCTTCCAGTTCAAGTAGTTCAAAAAATCTTCCCATTGTAAACATCAAGCCAATAGTTAATATTTCTAATGTTAGTCTTTCAGAAGAACAAGAGAGAATTCTAAAATATAATTTTAACTTCTCACAAACCTGTAAACCCTCGATTCCAAAGATTTTGGCTCCTATCGAAAAAGCTTTCAAGTTCAGTAAAGTTTCAGATTCACAGAAAGAAATGATTAGGCATCTTATCGCTCATAATGTGAAATTCAATAATAAACCTTTAAAACCAAATCTAACTGCGAGAGAAAGAGCTACAATGCGCGAAATTCATTCTAACCCGGATATTATCATTTCAAAGGCCGACAAAGGTGGCCAGATAGTCGTCATGGATAAGAACATTTACATCGATGGTGTCACTAAACTCTTAAACGAAGGACCATATAATCCGATCCCTAAAGATCCTTCACCTTCGGACTTATCCAAAATAAAAACTGCGATCAAATCTTCGCAAATCATTTCAAGCAACTTAAAACATTCGCTTATCCCATCTGTTGCGAATTGTGCCAGATTATATGCTCTTCCCAAAATTCATAAAAGTGGTATTCCTTTCCGCCCTATTGTATCAAATTTAGGTACTGCCTCGTATCCTTTAGCTAAATATTTAGTTTCTAGATTTTCCACTCTATTAGACAATAACATTTACACCATAAAAAACTCAATAGAGTTTGTAAAAAAGGCTAAAAACATTTCTCCTCGTAATTTACTCATGGTTTCTTTTGATGTAAAATCATTATTCACCAATGTCCCAGTGGAGGGTGCATTAAGATGTCTAGAAACCAGACTTCGCGAATTTCATTTCTCTTGCATCGAAATTGAGGAGCTAATTTCTCTCACTCAACTCTGTTTGAAACAAACACATTTTGTTTTCCAAAATAAATATTGCAAGCAAACTGAGGGATTAGCCATGGGAAGCCCCCTCAGTCCCATCCTGGCTGATATCTACATGCATTATTATGAATCAAAATTGTTTGAAACTTTAAACTTTCCGGCATGGTTCCGCTACGTAGACGATACTTTTACCCTGTTTGAAGGTAATAAAGATGATTTAAATAAAGTTCTTTCAACAATGAATTCTATTGATCCTGCTATTCAGTTCACTTTTGAACTTGAGACTTGCAATTCTCTTCCGTTTCTCGACATTCTGGTCACACGTAACACATCCAACTTCAGTACTACAGTTTACCGTAAACCTTCATCGGTTTGCCTTCCACCACACTTTAAATCATGTCATCCGACTAAACAAAAGTTAGCTTCATTTTATTCCTATGTTTTCCGTGCTCTTCAAGTTTGCTCCTCCAAATTCGCCCTTGATGAAGAACTAAATTCTTTAAAAGCAATAGCTATTGACAGGGGCTTTTCACCCAACATTATTAATCAAGCAGTTAAAAAATTCTCATCTCAACACACTAAAAGCCACACTCTTATTTTAGGAGATTATAAAAATTCTGTTGTCATTCCCTTCTTTCCATCAATTAGCTATAAAGTTGCACATATTTTGCAGAAATTTAACTTTCGGGTTGTTTATTCTCCCATCAATAAAATTCCAACTTCTATACTCAACGACTCCATTCCGGATATGAATTCCTGGGGTATTTATAGGATTCCTTGTCAGTGTGGTTTAATTTACATTGGCCAAACTAAGAGAGCCTTAAAATTTCGCGTCAAAGAACATGAGGCATATGTTAGAAAAAAGGAAACACAGAAGTCTTCTGTTGTTTAACATTGTTTGTCCGAAAATCACACTTTCAATTTTTCTGCTGCCAAAATTATTCAAAAAACATCTTCCATTGGAGAACTGGATTTTCTAGAGGCATTTCACATTCATAAAAATCTTTCTGTTCTAGTTAACGATCCTAATTCCAATCCAAATTTGCCTTCGGCTTTTAGAGAAATTATGTTTTAGTTCTGGTTTCGCCAACAGATGGCGCCACTTGCTTATTCTTGTCCAGGCTTTCTTATCTTATCTAATCATTATTTCCTATCTTGTTCATTTGCGGTTTTGCAGCTGAAGATGATGGTTCGGTAAAACCATCGAAACTAGTCCTGTGAAAATTTTGTAGGTATAACGCTGATTTTTGTTGTTTGACTTCTGAATTAGTGAACATAGCTTTAGTAAGCTCTCTGTTCCGAGTCAGGTCCTTGTATGTTCCCGAAGAAGGTAAGAAGGAACATTGACCCTGATAAAATTAATAAACATATTTCAAGTTTCTGTTTGTGAGTTTTTTCAGACTTTACGTTCTCTTTTTTATAGTGTGATTTTCATTTAATTTTATTAACCAGTTATTTTATGTTTTGGATCTGTATTGTCAATTTTTACTTTCCGTTTTTCAGCCAGAATGCAAATTTTGATGGCATGTATTTAAGGTTAGGGTTTTGGTTAAGACAGAGCGTGTTCTGCCCCTCGCGGCTATGTTACTGGGATTATATTTTAGATAAGAGTTCTTATCCTCGGCCTTGCATTATAACTGTCGATAGATGATGTCCACGCAGTTTAAATTCTGGTACAACTTCGCGTTAAACTAACTGTGTAGTTGCTAGTTTTTGTAAATTTAAGTTTTACATTTCGAACATACTACTTGAGATTTTTCCCATAGATGATGGAAGAGTTGTAAGCACCAGCATTGCATTCTTTTCAGCTTAGTTGGTTTTAAATAAAGGGTCTTTTACACTTTTTCCAAGTTTCGTTTGTTTTTTGCTCTTAGAGATAATTCGATGTCAATCTATCCAAAGTTCGGTAACAGTTTCCAATAGTGAACGAATGTGGAACAGGTGCATTTCTTGTTTCCATCTAGTCAGTGTATGAAGTATTTTCTCCCTCCTTTCCGCTTACCTTCGTGGTGTGATTTGAAGCATACTCGATGCGTATTCTAGAAGTTCAGGTTTCGAGTCCTGGTGAGGGCATTGTTCCTTTTTCATGACTCCTGCTTCAAAGTACTAATGTCTTTACATTGGCGCTTGAACGTTTAGTTCGTAGCCATTGTAAAAACACCCTGATCGTCCGGTGGTGAACTATAATACGTCACCACCAGGATTTGGAGTAATCAGGATTTGGAGGATTTGGATAAATGGATTTTATTATTGAAAGAACTTTAACTTTCAGGTCGTTTACTATCCTATCATTAAATTTTCGAGTTTATTACTTAAGGATCCTATTCCGGATGTGAATTCCTGTGGTATGATATGATTCTTTGCTAGGTGGTTTAATTTACATGGGTCAAATTAAGACGACCTTAAAATGAACATGAGGCATATTTTAGGAAAAAGAAAACACAGAAGTCCTCCGTTGTCCAGCATTTGGTCCGAAAATCGCACTTTCCATTTTTCTGCAGCCAAAATTACCCAAAAAATATCTTTCATTGGTGAATTCGATTTTCTAGAGACTTCACATTCAAAAGATCTTTCTGTTCTCGTTAACGCTCCTAATTCCAATCCATCTTTACTTTCGACTTTTAAGGAAATTATGTTTTTGTTTTCTTGTTTCATCAATAGACGGAGTTAGTAGCATAACAACTGCCCAGCCATTCTTAGCTTATCTTATGACTATTTCTTATATCGTTCATTTACACTTTGCCAGCTGAGGCTGAGGGCTCGGTAAAGCCATCGAATCTAGCCCTGTGAAAATGTGAAAATATAACGCTGGTATTAGTTGTTTCATGTAAGACAGGCGTTTGTTGCGAAACTTTAAAAGACCCATAAATCAGTTAAAGCTAAGCAACATGCAGGTTTTCTGACAACTGAATAATTAGACAATTTTGTTTCTCAAACATGGTTTGATGAATTTTGGGTCTACTGCTTCTGAAGAATGGAATCACGGGTTTCTTGCACAAAGGATTCGTTCGTGTAATTATACACAAAACATCCTTTTAAGTCACCTATAAAAGGAAACGTAATTTACTTGCATACAGACAGTATATAAAATACCATTTAAATTATTTATAGGAATAATTTAGCTTAAAAAATTGCTCTTAATATCGATAAGTCAATTTCCATGTCATATAAGATTAGACAGAGTAACTGCTCTAAGAGCAAAGGTAGTTTATTTTAAACTCGTCGAATCTTCAATTATCCCATACTTCTTACATTCGCTCCAATATCTCTAACAAACTAATAAACGAAGCCCGATTTGAAATATATCTACTAGGATATGAAATTTTTACTAGATCATGAATAATTTAGTATAACTTATCTGTAAGACCGCGTTATTAAACATTTTATTACTCTGTGACGTGATCTGGCAATATTAGTGAATAATTTTAAACCTTATTAATCGTGTTTTATGTCATAGAATATACCCTACACTCTATTCGACTAAAGTTGTAAAAGTTTATTGTTCTTTATTTTATCTAATAAATATCTTTCCATTTACATTTTTTTAAATATATCTCCAGAAAAGTTTTAATTAAGAAATAATAGGGTGTAAGATTCCATTGTATTGTCTTATAAGGATTCGTTTAGTCTAGCTAACCAGTTAATGTGCTTTACCGTCTTTCTTGTTTCCCATTTTCTTGCTAAAATGTAAATTTCTGGTTCGCGTGTATTCAAGGAAGGTAGAAAAGAGATAGCATTTAAAGGAAAATTTTAGAGGCATTAAAGGAAGATTTTAGATGAAATCGATCGCTTTGTAGGACATCGAAGGATAATCTACTATTTTCCTATAAACATATGCCGCATATTTCCCAGGAAAATTTCGCTAAAGTTCTTGAAAGACTGTCATGCATCTTTGTTAGCTGGTTGATCGGATTTTATAGCCAAAAATGATTTTGTATTCCATGTATCTACAAAAAAATCTTTTAAAATTTACTGCTTTTCACCATTTTTTAATTTTGTTATGCTTGGTTATTAGTTTCTCAAATTTTTTCGCATTCCTTTTCCCTTTGTCTGCTTGAGTATTAGTTTGTTCATGGATATTTGAAAACAGTCAGTTCATATGTACTGACTCGAAAAGCTTTAACAAGGTCTAAATTTTCCGGAACTTTATATCCCTCTGCGAACTCTGAACCTCCGGAATACGAGTCGAGTGTGCATTCAATTGCACAACGAAGGCATGCGGTGATGGAGGGAGGGAAAACCTTATATACTTCCCCTTTTAAAGGGCGACTAGAGATGAAGGAATCCAATCACCAAATTCGATGGCTTTACCGAGCCCTCAGCCTCAGCTGGCAAAGTGTAAATGAACGATATAAGAAATAGTCATAAGATAAGCTAAGAATGGTTGGGCAGTTGTTAAGCTACTAACTCCGTCTATTGATGAAACAAGAAAACTAAAACATAATTTCCTTAAAAGTCGAAAGTAAAGATGGATTGGAATTAGGAGCGTTAACGAGAACAGAAAGATCTTTTGAATGTGAAGTCTCTAGAAAATCGAATTCACCAATGAAAGATATTTTTTGGGTAATTTTGGCTGCAGAAAAATGGAAAGTGCGATTTTCGGACCAAATGCTGGACAACGGAAGACTTCTGTGTTTTCTTTTTCCTAAAATATGCCTCATGTTCCTCATGTTCATTTTAAGGTTGTCTTAATTTGACCCATGTAAATTAAACCACCTAGCAAAGAATCATATCATACCCCAGGAATTCACATCCGGAATGGGATCCTTAAGTAATAAACTCGGAAATTTAATGATAGGATAGTAAACAACCTGAAAGTTAAAGTTCTTTCAATAATAAACTCCATTTATCCTACTATTCAGTGCACTTTTAAATTGAGAGATGTAATTATCTTCCGTTCCTCGACATTTTGGTTATACGTAACGCATTCAACTTTAGTACTACGGTTTATCGTAAACCTTCATCGTTTTGCCTTCCACCGCACTTCAGATCATGTCATCCGACTAAATAAAAGTTAGCTTGATTTTATTCCTTTGTTTTTCGTGCACTTCAGATTTGCTACTCCAAATTGGCTCTTGATCAAGAACTAAATTATTTAAAAGGAGTAGCCATTGGCAGGGAATTTTCACCCAACATTATTAAACACGCAGTTAAAAAATCTCATCTCAGCACACCAAAAGGACACTGTTGTTTTAGTGTCTCAGCACACTGTTGTTTTAGGAGGTTACAAGAATTTTGTTATGGTTCCTTCCTTTTCATGAGTTAGCTATAAAGTCGGACGTATTTTACAGAAATTTAACTTTCGGGTCGTTTATTCTCCTATCAATAAAATTAAGAGGTCCATACTTAAAGACCCCATTCCGGATATGAATTCCTGGGGTGTTTACAGGATTCCTCGCTAGTGTGGTTTAATTTACATTGGGCAAACTAAGATAGCCTTAAAATTTCGCGTTAAGGAACATGAGGCATATGTGAGGGAAAAGGAAACACAGAAATCCTTTGTTGCTTCTGTTGATTGTTGGTCCGAAAATCAAACTTCCCATTTTCTTTTGCAACCAAAATTATTCAAAAAATATCTTCCATTAGTGAATTAGATTTTCTAGAGGCGTTCCTGATTCAAAAGACTTATTTCTTCTCTCGTTAACGACCCTAATTTAAATCCATGTTTACCTTTATGGAAATTACGTTTCAGTTTTCTTGTTTCATCAATAGATGGCGCTAGTAGCTTTACTCCTGTCCAGCCATTCGTATCTTATTTTGTGACTATATTGTATCTTATTTTGTGACTATATCGTATCTTATTTTGTGACTATATCGTATCTTATTCGTTTGCACTTTGGCAGCTGAGGAGGCTGGTTCGGTAAGACAATCGAAACTAGTCCTGTGAAAATTATCAAATATAACACTGCTTTTTGTTGTTTGACTTCTGAATTAATATTTGTTCGGCGTATTATTTTGCCTTAAATTTCTATCTTTTCTAATTCTTCATTTATCTGCACGATGGGATTTATATGATGATACCACCTCATTTTTTCTTTTCAAATAAACCCATACGGGTACATTTCAAAGATTCTTAGTATGGACTAACTCAAAAAAGTAATTTTTCCATCTTAAATACATAATCTATTCGTACGTATTACTCGAAACAACAAACAAGCACAGGGTAGAAATAATATTTTTCATACAATTCAGTACAATTAATCTTCTCTGAAATTCAGAAATAAGCTATTATACGTATTATACCAATTAACTCCATGTAAAGCGTAATTGTTTATTAAGAAATAGAAATACGAAAATTTTAATGCTACAGATATTTGAGGAATGACCTAAAAATATTTGATCATTCTACTTATAATTTTATGATTTTATAAAATTATGAATTGCTACAACCCAGAATATATTTGCTAAGTATTTTATTCAAAATATACCTTAGAGTTAAGCTTAGCATTCTCTTTAGTTAATAAAACGAATTTTTTGTGAATTTTGCAAAATTTGAAAAATTAAAAAAAGGAGGAATTATTTTTTGTCCAGACAAGTTGCTTTCGAAATGCATTAGTTTTTAAACGCTTTTAAAACATCCAAAGTATTAAAATTAAAAAAAAAATAAATAAAAGCTTATTACATACTTAAGAATCATTTACAATTATAAAACATTTTACACCGTCTTCAGTTTATTCAGTTCATTGAATAATTTAAAAAACAATATAGTTAATTATGTGTTTAGATTATTTTGTAAAATATGTTTTAATGGGAATACAAAGAATAAATATCATACTTTTTCGAATATTTCAAGAAAGAAAGATACCTTTAGGAGATGAAATTTGAAACTTAATGACTAGACTATTTACTATGATTTGAGTTTCTAACTCCATTATATTTGCATTCAAATGTTCAGAAAATTTAAATGAATGTTTTATGTTTTACTATCACTCATTTTAATTTATGCATTTCAATGTTTAAATTCTTCTCTAGTTTAGTGATTCATTCAATTTCATTAATTACTTGCATGCATTTGTATTGGATGTGTGTATTTGTTGAGCTTTGCTTTCTGTACAAATATTCTTCTAGAATGACTACATGAAACTATATTCTGGAAATTTCTGGTAATGCCTGCATTACCCTATAAAATAAAGAATGTTGCTAGTTTATATTTACACAATCAATCTGATTTAAATTGCTTTTATTTCAGCGACAATGTCTTTGCTTTTTAAAAGTGATAGCATCCTTTATCATCTCACTTTCTGAGAATGCTTTCGAGTACTTTTACATTTAAAGAGACCAGATTTAATTAAACAGAAGGTTCTGGTGTTAGCTTTAATTACTTAAAATTTATTTCAGTAAACGATCTTGATTTGCGTTGTATTAAGTATTCAAGGAAGAGTCCCAGGTGGTCGTTATACGATGGTAATGGGGACTAGTTCCTAATCTTCAGCGCTTGCTTTGGGTAGGCCAAGCATGTCTTCATTTGATGGAACTTTATTCTTGGCATTCAGTCTCTAGGCAAAGAAGGAAAACTTTGCAGCAGTAGGTTTGGTTTGGTTTATTAGATTACAGCAAAGCACTCGAGGGCTATCTGCCTTTAGGGAGGGATACCTTCGGGGAGGACATTTTAAGGGAAACTGGCTCGAATAAACGTTTACACATGGAGAAAACCACGAAAACACCCATACAGCCAGCCCGTTCGCGGGATTCGAACCTCGGACCGAACTATCAGTGTTCAGCGACGTTACCGCTCGGCCGCTGATGGGCTTTCGCAGCAGTAGGAGTGTCTCCCTTCGAACGAAAAGGGAAACAACTGCGCATGCGTGAAATATCTGTCTCCAAAAAGCACCAAAGCTCGAAGCTGATGTCAAAGTTCGAACAGGTTCGACGGTCACGTTTATCAAGGGTTTAAAGCTGCGTGACTCCATTTTTTCCTTCCATATTGACGGGTATAAAATCAGACATCAAATTGCGATATGGATAATGCAAGTTCAACAGCCAGTGAAAGTGCAACTTCACGTAATTTCTGTTCATCTTAACCCGTGTTCCTCGATTTCCTGTACACGTCGCAAAGGAGGAAAATCTCAGACAGGTTCGGTAGAGCACAGAGGGGAAAATTCTCCCCAACAGGTTCCTTCGCCAAAACCCTTGGCGAATTTCCCTTCTTCTTTCTAGCGGCGTAGAAGACAAACTGGTTTACATTACGTCTATGGTGCCTTTTCTTTTTTACATAGACGTTCTTTGCTCTAGGTACCTGGGATTTCGTGGACAAGACTATTCACATCTCACTGCAACTAGCTTCTTCCGATATCTCCTGTTCATCTTAAGAGGCTATCACTTCTAGGGACGCGCACGGCTACGCGGGACAGTTCTGAGTTTTAAGCGGGAGGCTTCCGAGAAATGTTTCGTCTAGCTAGGAGGAACATGTCCCGATTGAAACTTTCCCGAAAATATTCCGTCTGGAGACGTGTTCCTCGTACGTTCAACCAATCAGACGAAAATTCTGCTTCTGAAGGATCACGGGTAACTTTCAATATGGCGATGGCTCCCACTGTGAAGTCATGGACGGTGGAAATAGAGGCTAATTTTTGTTTTTTACTTCTTTGTACGAAGTAAAAAGGAAGTATTGTAATCGCGAAAAGTTTCAGACAGCATATTTCAACGAAAATATCCATTTTGACCGCTATCGAATGCAATTTAACGATGTTTTTGCGTGATATTTGTACGTAGGAACAGAATAAAAGACTCGTTTCCTCAAAAAAAATTATAAAACTGATCTAAAATTAATTCTGAAGAGAATTTTTCGTGGCGTCTGTACGAACGTAGTATGTACGTACGTACGCACGTAGGTATCTCGCATAACTCAAAAACGAGTAGCCTCGGAACGTTGAAATTTTTTATATAGGACTGCTATAACATGTAGATATTTTGGTTGCAATCGGCCGCACCAAACATATATAAATATATTTATATATATATCCACTCTGTTACCCGGGTCAGTGATCTCAGTTTTTTTTACTCTTATATGTTTGTAAATTGTATATGTTTTGCTTTAAAAATGATTGAATTATGTTTTTCTTATCTTCCGATTAAGGTTTTTATGCCTTTACTAAATCTATATGCAATATTTTTAGAATTATCAATAATTTTAAAGTTGCCAATTAAATCATGCTTAATTCTTTCTGAAATTTTTTCGAAGAAAGAAGTGTTTAAGATTTACTTCGTAATTTTTAATATAGATATTTTGAGTTTTTATGTATTTTTGCCTTCTCGCGAAGTGAGAACTGAATTAATTGAATGAGAAATGCCCAATCGTCTGTGAAAAACTCTTTCATTTTTGTTTTATTTGCTTAATTTCTTTTATATATAATTCTAGCTTTATTATAGTATTTGAATAGAACATGTGGCAACGATTAGATAATTCTATTATTTAAATGATATAAATTTTGTGCATTATGAGTTATGAACGAAATATAATACTGTTAAGTGAATCTAGAGCCAGAGTGTCGTTATGGTAAACAACTACTAGAGTGAATTTTAAAGAATGCATTTATTTTATTGTGGTTTATGCGCTGTTGGCGAAGTAGATTTAATTCAATCTAATAAGTTTAAATGAAATGCAAGAAAAAATGCGTATAATTTAATATTCCGTACAAGGAAGTCATTTGGTGTACACATCAGATTTTTTTGTTGTAATATAACTGCCTGAGTCATTTTTAAAATATTTATGTATCCATTAAATATATAATCGTGTAAATTTCAGAGTTGTCAGTATTTTCCGACGTTCTTGCAGTTCGGATTTGTTTATAAATTGCTCGTCGCCAAAAGTTCGCCAAATTTGTCGTATTTCGTGCCGATCGTGTATTATCACTGTAATGTAATAGAATTTTATTTCTTAAATTTAAGTTGAATAATTTTTTTTAAAATCCGTTTGTATCTGCGCGGCTTTTCTCCTAATTACTTGTCCTTGAAATTGTTAATTGCATAATCAGTGACACATTTTAAACAGCATAAAAGATGCATAAAAAAGAAAAGCATAGTTTATGTAATAATGATAATACTCATTAAATTTGTCTATTATTTTCATGTTATTAATGAAATACTTTTTGGATTATAAATACATTAGAAACTGTACTTTTATTATAAATGTTACATATTGAAATATTGGAAAATTGTGGATTTATTATTATGCACGATGAAAAACATTTGTACATACATTCATTAATATAAATATTATTCATTACATTAATACTAATAAATATATATCAACAACTTCTAAACCATCGCATCTCTCTATCTGTATGTAAATATATGACTTATTAGATGTGTGGAATATTATAGAATATTAGAATATATGTATGTATGAATACAAAAATGAACATTGCAAAAAACTTTATTTGAAGTTGCTTCTAATTCATATAACGATCATGTAATTGGCAGCAAATTGTAGTCATCAGTTCTTTGCAAATTATTTTGGATATGTAATAATTAGTTGAAAAATAATTGATGAGCATTTGAGTACTAAAGAGTATACACATTTTGTTCTTGTGTTAATTCATAATTATATCATATGCATAATCTACGTAATATAAACATGACTAATAAATAATAAGAAATGTAACAGCTATGCATTTATAACATTTATAACATTTGATTACTTAAAACAGGTACAGGTAGAAGCTAGGCCAGCACCTCCGTAGTACCACAGGTAATTGAGGTATTGCTGAACCTAGCTAACTGTTAAACTTTCCACCCCAATTTTGAGGGAGAACACCCCGGGGGGGGGTCCGAGGATCTCCCGCCCCTCTTTTTTTTTTTTTTTTACCTTCAACCACTTGAGAGGACTTTCTGAGATAACTGAGTTCTGGTATAAATAGTGTACACAAATCATATTGAGAAAAGACTGTCCTTGAAAACTTCAACAACAGATGCTTCCAAAAGCATAAATGTAAGAATAAATATCTTTTCTGAGGCGGAAGGTGTAATAAGCAAGTCTTTGGAGCTCTTGTCCATCAGCATTGCGTAGATAAGTGAAACTGTTAAAACATTAAAATGAAAAAAAAATAAAAATAATAAATAAAAAATAAAATAAATAATGAAAAATAAAAATAAAAAATAAAAATTAATAAATAAAATAAAATAAAATAAAAAAGACAAATATGTTTTAGTAACATATGGAGATGAATAAGCATTAGATATGAAAAATATCCAGTCCGAGTCTTTGGATATGTATAAGAACGTCTCTGATTTTGGCCCTAAGGTGTCTGTTCTTTATTGCATATTTCTTAAATGGTATTAGATTGTTGTTAGGCTTAATCAGATGTTTGCCGTCTGTTAGATTACAGTCAAAAATGTAATGATCAGGGTCACCCTTTCGCCACATATGCAGAGATCCGTGGGGCACATGCATCTGTCATGGAAGTAGGTGGGGAAAGGACTGTGCCCTGTGATATACTGATTCAGAACATGGTCATAGTGTAGTGCCTCTTTGTCAGTTTTTGAGAAAAAATTGTGAACTCTTCTGCCTTGCAATGCAGAATCCCACACTTCTTGGCAATTTGAGTCGACAATTGCATTCAGTGTAAATTTTAAATGGGACTTGGGCCACGAGACATAAATTACCTCACTGTTGATGTTAGTCGTTGCATCCTTTGCAAGGAGGTCAGCTGCCTCGTTGCCGTCGTTTCCGTTGTGGGCTTTCACCCAATTGAGGATAAACTAGATTTCTGGGTGGGCACTTATTGTATTTTGAATATCCTGAACCAGTTGGTTCTTATTGTTTCTGTCCTTCAGGGCATATAATGCAGATTGACTGTCTGAATAGATAGCTATTGTCCTGAAATTATTTGATATAGCTTTATTTACTGCAGATTGAATAGCTGACAGCTCAGCTTGATAAACAGAATTTTCTGGAGATAACTTTCTTTGCCATATTGTTGGAATAGAGGAAGAAGAATAGATTATTGATGCTGCGCCCACTTCTCCTTGAATTTTAGAGCCGTCTGTAAATGCTCTTGGACATTCTTTACAACTGATTGCTGAAGCGTCCGTATTAATTATTAAATCACAATACTTTGCAGGATGGTAGGTCAAAGGTATGGCTGGAGATTCATACTTTGAGGTAGAAAAGGTGGTGCCGTTCAGGTAAGCATCTTCTTTCAACTGGAGTACTCTGGCTTTTATTGAATCCTTCGTCGCAATTAAATGAAGGGGAGGAATCCCAGTAAGAATGCATAGAGAGGAATTAGCTGTCGTTCTATAGGCTTTGCAAATGCTCAGGAGAAAAGGTCTTTGAATGGCGAAAAGTTTCCTTTTCTTCCTTTCTGTCATAGTCTCCGCCCAGATTGTAACCCCATAATTCACTATACTTGAAATTACTGTCGTAAATAAAATTTTTTGAATGTGAGGACGAAGTCCCCAGTTACTACCTTGCATTTTTCTGAAATTATAAGCGATTGGATTTGTCTTTTTTTGAGTCTCCGTGAGATGGTACATAAAGTTAAGTTGGTTATCTATGTGGATACCCAGAAACTTCAGGACTTGGGAAATCTTAATTTTCTTTCCGTCCAGGGTGAAGGTGGGCTTTCTTAAGAGCTTTTGGTCTGGCTTGTTAAAAAGTATAGCCATGGACTTCACTTGCGAAATGCAGAGTTTCAACCTCTGGCATTCTATGTTAAGCTATTTGAGAGAACCGTTCACATTCCTTTCTAGGATGTCTCTAGTCCTACCACTAACAACCAATGCAGTGTCATCCGCAAACGCGAAGATCTTCGTATGATCGGGAAATTAATATTTTAAGACGTCATTAAAAGTGAGGGTCCAGAAATCAGCATTCAAGCAGGAACCTTGGTGACAACCTCTAGTAAATTTTTTGCTGGTTATCATGTTGTTATGAATGAATAGGCTTTCTCTATTATGAAAGTAATGTATGAGAATATTGAGAAGATTAGAGGGACAGTTGGCTTTATTGAGTGCATGTAATACTGAAGGCCACCATATTGAGTCGAAGGCACTTTTTAAATCAACACAAATAAGTGATTTATTCTGCTGGATTTGCTTCAGTATTTTATCAATTGCATGAATAGTGCTTGAGTTGGCTTTGAATCAGTATTGGTGTTTACTGATTGTTTGATTTTTGATAAAGTGATATCTCAACCGCCCGGCAATAAGTCTTTCTAGAACTTTTCCTATGGCGGGCAGCAAATTTATTGGTCGAAATGCAGAAGGATCTTCGGGGTTCTGCAGAAGGATCCTATCCTTCTTCTCGAAAAGTATAATTTGTCCTTTCTTCATGTTATCGGGAAAGGTCGACAATTCTAAGCATTTATTGAAGAAATTAAGAAGGATTCTTGGGCCATGATTGTGCATAATTTTTAGAATTTTGTTATTTATAGAGTCGGGGCCCGGGGCTTTCTTATTGTTGAGGTGCTTGATAATATTATTAATTTCTTGTAGATTGAAGGGGGAGTCTTTTGAGTCATTTTGTGAGAAATTGGAAAGTCTAATCTCTCTCTGCTCGGGTGTGTCATCTTCTGAATTTTCATCCATGAAGATAGCGTCAAGGATTTTGGTTGCTGCTTCTTGCGATAGAATCTGGAAATCAGGAATACTATTGTTGTTGCTTACGTGATCTTTGTTAGGAAGCGTAATTTTTGTGGGAACGAAGAATTTCCTAGTTGCCAATTTATGGAGGATGCCATACGTATCTTTATTTTGAGAACAAATTTTTTTCCACGAGGTTAATTTAGCTTCCATAATTTTCTTTTTGTAAATCCTTCTTTGCTCGTTGTATCTTACGCATGCAACATTCCTAGAACTGTCGTCCAGTGTAGATTTTATTTTCTTCCTTAAGGCTTTAGTTTTGTTCCTCTCTGCCCTCAACTCTTTTGTCCACCAATTTGCAGTGAATTTATTTCTTGGAGCTCTAATTTTAAAGCTCTGTTGGGATATTCTTTGTATGATTGAGAAAAAGTTACTGGAGATTTTATTTAATTGGTTGTGATCCCTGCAGTAGTTTATGCCGTTTAAAATGGAAGTTTTTTCTGTAGCAAGGAGGTTTTGTGAAAACGTTTCGTGCTGGTACTAGAAAAAGTGAGATCAATCTCAAAGTGAATGAACTTATGATCCGAATTATTTTCCTCGTGCAGTATCTTCCAGTTTTTAAGAAAGGTGCTGGCATTTGTGCTTGAAAGGGTCAGATCAGGCCGTCCTTTACCTGAGCATGTTTCGAAGGTAGGCCCATGTACGGTGTCGCTGTGAAGGACGAGAGAATTGGCAGCTATGAAATCTTCTACTTGTTCGCCTCTAGAATCTGATTTTGGATATCCCCATTGCACGCAGTGGGCATTCATATCCCTACCGATAAAGTGATGTGCACTCGGAGCACTCTGAATTATATGGTCAAGGTGTATAAGATTTCTTTCAATTTCTTTTGCGGGCAAACAGTAGCAAGAAGAAATGCATAGTTGTACTGCACCCGAATTTATTGAGATAGATATAATGTCTCTATCAATTTTGCATACAGTAGGGTCTAGTTGTTTGCTCGTTACGACAATGCATGCTCTGTTTTTTTTTTTTTTTTTTTTTTTTTTTTTTTTCTGGACTGGAAAATCTCTGCTTAAGTTTGTTTCTCTTATGTACAGAGGGCACTGAGGTGCATATGCTGCATGCTTGTAATTAATTTTTGTGCTATTTGCGTGGTTGTACAATCTGCAGTTTATGCAGTTAGGTATCTCGGCTCCGCAATCTTTTATTGAAAGATTGCCTCCACAGAATGCACAATAAGATTTAAATTTGCACTTGTACTGAGAATGCGTAAAGTCTTGACAGTGGAAGCATCGTTTGATGTTAAAGAACTCTGCAATAGGAATAAAACTCCAGTTATAAGTAATATTCCTGTGTTCCGTGCATGTCTTGAAGGTTGAAGAATTACATTCAAATATCCATTTTACAGTATTAGGAAGTCTTCCTTTTACCTTAAAGCGAGCAGAGATCCCCTTCTTTTTCAATGTTGATCTGATCAACAAGTTCTTCTATTATGAGTTCTGGAGGAGTATCTTTAGGAATATTGTTAATAGATACTTTGGGCGATCTTGAATTCGGAGTCTTAATATCAAAGAGGGATTTAGCATCCGCTGTATCGTTCAGTTCATCTGACACCTTCTTTAGCTCTTCTTCAGAATTACAACAGATGACAATTCCTCCATTTTTAATCGGAGCAATCTTGTTTATTTTTGCTTTAATGTTTTTAAGGGAATGAGTTCATTGAGTTTATCATTAATGAGACATATGGTATCATTTTTGGGGTATATCAGGATAGCTGGGTCGCGTTCCTTCGGTGGTTTGGCCACGATTTCGGCAAAGGTTTCTTTTCCATTGCAATAACAGAGGTCTGCGTTTGCGTTTCCGTCACTGTAATTTCCTCTGCATGTTGCGATGTCATGTAGAGGAGGATTACCTTGGGTAGGAACTGAGGATGCTTCTGTGAGAGGAACAGTCATTTGAATATCCTTTGCGTTTCTCAAGGCAAGTAATTTTAAATTGTCTAAATGTTTTTTAAGCAGTGTAAAGATGCTTTGGGGAATCAGTCTCCTTCCCCCTCTTCTAGTGCTCGTAATATCAATATAAGTATTGTACAGCTGACTTACTCTTATAAGAAGATCCACATTTCCTTCAGGGTCTTGCAGGGAGGGGAAAGCAGACACGTTGTCTGGAGCAACACAACTGATGTCAAACTGCCTGGGGGATCGTAGACTGATGCTGCAGTCTCTTCAATCGCTTGGAAAAGCGGCTACTCTCTTCTTCCATTTCGCTGCAGCGGAAAGGACACTAAAAGTGACTTGGGAGGGGGGAGGAATAGGGTAGTATTCGGTAACAAGCACAACACAACTGATTATCACCTTCATGTGTGTTTACATAATGAATTGTACTTTCCAATTTTGTGCACAGGCCTACTAGTGGTCGAAGCGTCGTTGAATACTGGTAGTTATGTCTGAGTTAGAATGCCGCGAACGGGCTGGCTACATGGGCGTTTCCTTGGTATTCCCCATTTGTAACTAATATACGAGCCAGTTTTAAAAAATCTTCTACAAAGGGATCCCTCCTGTTAGGCATATATCTCTCGAGGCTTTGCCGTAATCACATAAAACAAACTCATGGTTTGCACCTTTTAATTTCTAGAGTTGGTATAATTAATGTGTTTTAAGTATATTACCGAGTATTCTATGGGACAGTAAACAACTCGCACTTGTCTGATTGCTCATGTCATTTTTGCCAGCCATGTAGATTTTTGTCATAGAAAGTCTTTTTTTTTTTTTTTTTTTTTTTTTTTATGTCTGTTTGTTTGTTTATACTTATGGACAGAACAGTAATTATGAACCATAAAGTTAGTCATGAAAATGCTTTCACCAGGTCACAGACTACACATAAGTAATATTATCTGATAAACAGACTAATCCAGCACACGTTTTAAACTAGTCTTAGTGCATACAGAATTTGGCTATTACTGATGTAATTGATTGCTATAACCAGAAGTGAGTTTATCTGATACTTGAAGTGCCAGTGAAGATCAAAGTGATTAACTTGATAGCAATCGCCTGTCTATTATCTTCCATAACTAACAATAAGGTGTAAAAGAGTGTGAGCGATACAAAACAACACGAAGAACAAATGTCACTTGAAAGGGAACGTTAGTTTCGCCAATCTGAGCGATAACTGATTCTTGTTTGGCTTTCAGCTTGTTTACCAAGTGAAGATGGTAACCCGATTTCGCGGAAAAGCGATTCTCAGAACTGTTCCTTCAAACGTTTTGTTCCGGGAACAAATATCGTATGTGATAACAGCATTACTTGGCCAGACGCGCCTGCTGTTGACTGAATTTTTCTCACTAGATTTGATAGCTAGATAACGGAGATCAGGTTTCTGCCGAAAATATCGCGGCAAAAACTTCGCAGACGAAAATGTCACGGAAAAAACAACTCAAGGAGAAAATATTGTGAGAGAAAAGAAAGCAAAGAAATCATCGCAGTTCTAAACACCGTGGTATAAAACATCGTCGTCGAAAATAAAGTGATTCAAAAACATCGCAGTTTTAAACCATCGTGATCGTGGTAAAGTATAAAGCACCTACAAATCATTGCATGACGATGACATCGCTGCTATGTATTTTTTAGCCTTTAAAAGTTATCTATATATATTCGCATGCTGTTTTGTGTGCGCAAGTAGGAATAAGGAATATTTTAAATTTAAGGTGTATTTCATATGTTTAGATTAATTAAGAAATTTTTGATAAAAATGCCAGAAGCAAGTTCATGGGGGTTATGTTTTTCATGAAAACTGCCAATACAACTTTAAAAAAAGAATTTAAGTAAATAATTACTTTTAAAATTTAAGTAGATAAATTTAAAATTCAATTAGTTGCTACACGTTGAAGTAATTTTTTTACTCATTTTCAAGTTTTGAATGCTTAATTTTTCTTTTTGCTTTTTAAGCAAAAAATATTATTAAGTAATTCAAAAATATAGAGAATAAAATATTCCTTATATCTGCTAGCGCACGCAAATCATTATACGAATTACATTTGCAAATTTTAGCCCCTGAAAAGCCCATGTGTGGGATGTTATCAAATGCGATGATTAGTAGGTGCTTTATTTTTACTACAATGTTTTGAAACAGTGCGATGTATTTTAACCACTTTATTTTCTGTGACGATGTTTTATATCAAAATGCTTCGGAAATGCTATGTTTTCTCTTTGCTTTCTTTTCTTCCCATGATGTTTTCGCCTTGCTTTGCTTTCCCCGCGATGTTTATGCTGCCATATTTTCCCCTGTAACCGGAGATCTCGAGGTCAGAGTTCGTCTTTTCCGACGACAACTAGTTTTTAAGGAAACTTTCATTAAAGAATTATTTGTCGTCATATTCTTTCATCCGCCTTTGGCTAATAAAGAGCATATCAACTCTTATAACACTCCAGCTTGACAAACGAAAATCTCTTGAAGTGATAGATTTACTTTGCAGCATCCGTAACAGGTACAGATTGTTCGCCTCCGATGAAGGAACCACTAGAAAAGAGCTCAAATTCGCTAGTCGTGGCTATTTTCAAATGGAAATGAAATAAATGACACTTTTTTGATCTTCAAACAAGAGATCCCTTTCGAAACAAGTTCGTCAGTAGTCTCTCGAATATTGGCTATTATCCTCCCTTTATCTACTGAGTTGTTTTTTCCAAGATAGGCAATACAGACTAGAAGAAAAAGTGCCAAAGGACCCAAAGGGAATTGGTTTCAGATATTCTCGAATCTATGATGATTTTTTTTTTTTTTTCGTTGAGACTTTTCTCTCCAAAAGGCCATAGGCACAGAGACAGAAAGATTATTACACAGGTGAAAAATACTTTCGAATATTCCCTGCATTATTTTAATTAAATTAATTAAGCAGTTAGTATCATTTTATGGGAAAATCTTTAAATTCCTAATATATATTAGCAAGTTAGTCTGTAGGCATTCTGCGTGTAAATAAATGTAAATTGTGGTAAATCTTCTACTAGAGGCTATGTCAAGATAAGCAAATGAATACGTATGAATGGCGTAAATGACCCTTTTTTTAAGAACTCCAAGAAGTTGAACAGAAGGCACTCTCGATGCTTATAAACCAGCCAGCATTTATGCGTAAATTCCACGTAGGATTTTAAATTACTACAAAATCTTAGTTAGCGAAAAGCTACACAGATGTGTTTAAACGAGCAAGTTGTGTCTAACTTAGACCAACGTGACAGCACAATCTGGAGGAATAAAGCAAATCCATTGATAGCAATGCCATCATAGAAGATCAACTAGTAGCATAGTCTTCAGCAGGCAAAAAACACTGTGTTGCAAATGATCGCAAACGCTCACTTAAATACACGTGAGACATTACACGTCACTTAAATACACGATTTGCATTCTGGTAGGAAATCTATTTAGTTTGGCTAATGTGATTATGGCAAAGCACTCAAGGGCTATCAGCCTAGAGAGAGGGATGCCTTTGTGGAGGACTTTCTAAGGGAAACTGGTTCGTCTCCTTACATAAGGAGGAAAACACGGAAATGCCCGCGCAGCCAGCCCATTCGCGGAATTCGAAACTTGGACCGAACTTCAGTGTTTAGCGACTTTACAAGTCGGCCGCTGGTAGGCCTAGGCATGAAAACGGAAAGAAGTAACACACAATTCGTAACATTAAATAACTGGTCAATTGACATAAATGCTTGACAAGTTACTAAAATTATTACTTTTTTATTTCATGCATAATTGATCAAAGTTAGAAACAATTCTTCAAAATTATCCTTCCTAGATAACAACCGAAATTTACCGAGATGAAGTGAAGTACAAATGAGTAATCATTGCACTGTATATTTTTAAAAGTATAGTTGATTGATTTTAAATTGAAATTTTAAAATCTTTAAATATTTTCCTGGTTTCAGGAGGATTTCTTTAGGTCTTGAGTTATTGTTACTTATAAGTACCGATTGTTTTACGTCAATCGCTTAGAAACGTCAGTGAAGATAGAGTTAATGCTACCATTAAATTATTCATTCAGACATTTTCGAAGCCTAAGAATACAACATACACAACCAGGGAACAAGTCACTTCAAAATAAAGTTAAAGGAAAATTAGAATGCGGTGAACCTTGGAACTATTTTAATGAAAATTTTGACCATTGAAGCCATATATCTATGTATATGCCGGTGATTGTGTAATCGTGCAAAATATGCATCATACATGCTTTACAGCAGATCCATGAAATGAAATCAATAATGTAAAGACTGTTCGCGTCATCAATAGTAGATTGTTCTAGATGTTTAAGATTATTATGCAGTTATCCAACACCAGCTGTCTGGTTCAAATCAAATTATGTACAGAGTATATTTGTGTATCCTTTTGTGTAATTGATTTGTTTGATTCTCTTGGGAAATTCAGTATTCTGTTATTGAAGCAGCTTCTAGGCAGTAGGAGTATAGGGATTTCAAATCATTGTATTAAAAAGTAAATCATAACTAAAACGAAGTTACATTTATGAGATCATTGTTAAACTTGTAATAAAAGCGAACAAAATATTGGAAACCAATTTGTGTTGAATTATTCTTGAACATATAAATATTAGAAATTTTTAGAAGTTTCGCTGACTGTTTCTATTAATGAGAAACATTTTCCTTAACGAGTAATTATATTATGTAAATATTCAGTGTGCATAAATAGTGGTGTAGAATAGTAGTACAAAATATATCTACATTTGCAGAAGCAAATTAAATATGACATTAATTTTGCAAAATAATGCCCAAAGCATATTAGAAATTTTGAGAAGGTTAATGTTGATGAAAGAAACGTGCAGTCATGGGTAGATGTGGACAGTTCTATTGCAGTCGCTTTCTCTTAAGATAACAATGAAATAATTGGACATATACGGGGAAAGACGAACGAAGACTGATGATGAGGAGTAGGATGAAGACAATATTCAGAGGAAGAAAGTTACGTGGAAAGAAGCTGACGAAGATCGTAAACTTTCATAAGATTTGCTGGAAATGTTAATCCATGTTAGCATTCACATTGTTAATCCATTCACATTGAAATTAACTACTGCGAAAATCTTCTAAGCAGGCAGATATTCAAAGTTATATACCATCATTCTAAGAAATTTATAACTTTAGAATGGTAATAAATATGTTAGTTTTAAAATGCGATTTGAAGTTTTGAAGTATTAAACTATTTGTATTGGTTTTAAAGTAATTCTGTACGTCTTTTAACATTATTTACTTAATTTTAGTTTAGAGATAAAAAAACACACGAGCGACGAATTTTGCATACTCCATTTTCTGCAGATAACATCTAAAATTATGAAGTAAGTTATATAAATACATGTTTTATTATCCGGAAAAATATATTATCTGAAATCGGTGAGGTGCCGTGGTTGTCGGTTAAAAGATATTCTGCTATAGTCACATTGTAGAAATGCAGTCGAGAGAACAGCTGCAAAACAAATATATGTTGAATCAATGCCGGAAGAACTGTGAATGGTTTTGGAACCCTTTAAAGATTGTCAATTTTGAATACTTTTAAAATAATTATTTAAATGCAAAATTATCTTTTATTGTGTATTTCCATGGCCTTATTTTCTAAAGATATTTTAACCGTTATTTTATAAAAGGAAAGAAAATAGGAGACTTCTGATGCCATTGTATTAAATGCGTTGCCCACGCTCTCTACCAAGATTGCTGAAATATCTTAAGAGTAATACTGCTTTGGATTACTCTTAGGAAAAAGCAAGATGGTCTATCCAACCCATAGAGCCTTCACAATGGAGATTTTATGCTGGGTGGCGAGTATCTCGCTTGACATCATAGGAAAGGGAAAAGTTGAATTTGGGAAAGTCATGTGTGGTTCTGAGTGACTTAACTTTCAATTTTTCCTACAAAACATATATGAATCTAATTATCAAGAAACTTATAAAATAATTAGCTGCCAGTGTTCTTTAGGACTTACGGAAGAATTATTTTCTAAATTGTTTTATGCGAATGACTTGCAATGTGTTCGAAAATGCCCGAGGAAAAAGATTTAAGTTCGAAAGAAACGGATAAAATGCTAAAACTTTTCATGCTCTTACTAAGTGCAGAAAAGCGAAATTGCATTACAAAGCGAAATTGCAATTAAATGGCGATTTTCCCAAGCAACAACGTGGAGTTCACTTAAAGCAAAAAGTATAATTGATAAAGAACTAATAAAAATGCAGTTTCCTCATGGAAGCATTAAAATATAAGTAAACCTAAAGATTGAAATTGCTCTTCTAAAACAGCTTCAGTTTATGGAACTAAATATCCCTATTTCTAGAGCACGTTTGGTAGTAAAAGCTGTAGAATTCTTCAATGCTAGGGGAAAATAATGTACTATCTGATTGAAGGCTGATAAGATGGATAGAGAAAAATAAGATTGTTCATCATCAAGAGGCAGATCATCTTGCAGATGGTAGCTGGATAAAGGATGTTTTACCTGGACCCCTAAATCATTACAAGCCGTACGAAATTTATGGTATAAAACGGAATCTGTTTTACAGATGATTGCCAGAATATACATTAATGTTTTAAATTAAACCATCAGCTAGTTTTAAGGAATTGAAGGACCGAATTGCTATCATCTCAAAGTATAATATGGATGAAAAATTAAGAAAACATTATTGGCGAAAAACTCCGACGTTTGAAAGGAGTCAATAATTTACCTCTAACATACCATAACAACAAGAATTCTCTTATGACAAGTAGTATTTTATTGATTTATCTGTGAATATGAAAGCGAACGCAAAAAATTGCACATTTATCTAACAGTAATTTTACTGTTAGATAAATGTGTTGAACACTCACCTGATTTCTTTCCGAAAAACATTAAATTAATGTTTCTTCATGCAAATCTAACTTCTGTCATTCTGTTTCTGGACTAGGCTATTATAAAAGCATTCTGATAAAAAATCAGAAAAAAAAGTCATTGTAAAAATGGAAAATAAAACTGAATCTTAGAACATTCAAGGACTTCAAAGGAGATAGGTTTTGCTAAAGGCCATGTATCTATGCATCTGGGACATTCTTTAACACACTGGGACTTTCGAAAATAGATTGCGACGTTTATTTCGAGGTAGTCTCGGAGGAATTACAAGTTTTATCTACGTTTTGGGCAGTAGTGAGGAAAATTATGCAAATTCATTTATAGAATATGTTGCAATAAGCTGTAATATTGAGTGAATATGTGAAAAATTTGTCAGCGTTTTTTAGAAAATGTCAAAAAAGCTTCGGAAACTGAAACAGATAGTGACAGTGAAGCGGAAGAAATCAATGACGTATCAATCTTAATCCAATCTACTAAAAAAGAGTGCGAATTCTAACAAAAGCTCTTGAACTGAATGATGTGAACATAAAGGGAATTATGGTTCTTAAACCGCAGTTTTTTGAAACAGCATCCAAATCGAAAACACACTATCAGGACTATATTGCAACAAAATGTTGACTGAAATTACGTTGTCAAATTAATAATCTAGTTCATATTTCACAAGATTCGTTAAAATCATCTATTTTGTTTCTCGCTTCCCATGTCTGTTCTGCTTTATTCTTAACACATATAAATTATTGCATAGCTTATAGAAACTATAATACGAAGGTATGATGAATTTGTGTTGAAGACCTACGTACACAAAGTATTAGCAATGAACATATGGATAAACTTAAATTTCTTTAAAATAACCTGGGTTAACCTTTATACCTGCGAGACGAATTTCCATACCGGCTTTTACAAAAATCTTAAGTCTAAACTGAGCACTGCGGAAATATAAAAGTAAACAATTAAAATTTATTGCTGCCTTCAAATTGGATGTACAAACTACACTCATGTCCATAAATTAAGGATAATTCAAAATCAGGCAAAGGAAGACTTAGAAGCAAAACAAATTTGACTTATTTGTAAAGCTTATTTATTAAACAAAAGGTATAGAGCAAAAAAAGATGCTATATGTTTATATTATTAAAAAAATTAGCGATTTTTTCTCCCTGAAGCAAATTACAAAAAACCAATATTACATGGTTGGTATAATTGTTAATACATTGTGTGTCTCCCAGACGATGCAATACAGTCCGTTCAACGCCTAGGCATGCTGAGTATCAAATTATCGATCTGATCTTGGGGGATATTACACCACTCAAAAAGTAATGCTCTCCGAAGTTCCGGTAGACATGTAGGAGGAGGATGACGGGCTGCAACTCGTCGGCCAAGCATATCCCACACGTGCTCTACTGGATTCAAGTCCGGTGAGAATGCTGGCCAGTCCATACGGGTGATATCCTCCGATTGAATGCATTCGCTTACGATGTTTGCACGGTGAGGACGGGCGTTGTCATCCATAAACACAAATTGTGCGCCCATGGCGCCCCGAAACAAACGTACATGTTGTTCCAGAATGACGTCCCGATAGATTTGGCTTGTCATGGTTCCAATTTGAACATGCAGGTCCTTTCTGGAACCCAGAATAATTCCACCCCAAACGAGCACTCCTGCACCACCGTAACGGTGTCATTCAATGATGTTTTCTTGGTGGTAGCGGGTACCTGGAGCTCTCCATATGAAAGTCCGGCGAGAATTATCAGACTGCAAGCTAAACCTGGACTCGTCGGAAAACATCACACAAACCCACTGTTGTGGTGTCCACAATGCATGCTTTCTACTCCAGGCTAACCGCAGGCGACAGTGAGTTGCAGTAAGTAGAAGGCATCTGACAGGTCTACGAGCATATAGACCAATCTGCCCTAAGCGTCTGTACACGGTCTGCCTTGAAATTGTAGTACCAGTGGCTGCAAAGAGCTGACGAGACAGGTCTGCGGCTGTGCTCCGCCTGTTTTTTTTGGCAGGAACTGCCAAATACCGGTCCTCATTCGGCATTGTAATTCTGGGGCGACCTGTGCTGTAACGTCTACTCACATTACCATCATCTTGGAATCGTTGCCAAAGCCTGGAGATGTCACTCTGAGCAATTTCAAGTTCGTCTGATACTTCCAGTTGGGTACGCCCACATTCCAGACGGCCGATAATTCTACCACGTAAAAAATCATCCAAATGCGTCCTTTGTGTCATAACTATTCGGTTATTGCACTGAAATGCTTATAAAGTGCCTGCGAACAATTTTACTTCTTTGCCTGTATTCCTTACATATCACTCTCTTACTCTCTCGTCATTGTGACGTGCCGTCCGTGTCATCTGGTTACTTTCTGAAATTTGCATATGATTCTTGAAGATGTGTGTAGTGATTTTACAGGTGATATATTTATTTTAGAGTTTGATTTCCGCGTGACTCCGAGTTATCCTTAATTTATGGACATGAGTGTAAAACAAACGAGCATAAATTTCTGTCCGATTCTCCCGGGAATAACACGCGACACGCAAATTCAAACTGTTCACAATCACAAGTTAGCCAGATCCTAGCACCTGTCTCGTTAAATTTTATGGGCTAATTATCTGCGAATCCACAACAAACAAGGTACTTATCAAATCGCATATCTACTCACATCGGCAACAATACATAGGAGTTTGCTTAAGATGACAGCTAGCGCCAAACTTTCCCTCTAGACTTGGATAAGCTATTTAAAACTCTCCTCATTCACATATTCTCATGGAAGCAGAATGAAGCAGTAGGGTATGGGATAGATTTTAACATAAGCAAAAAAATCTTAATTAAAATAAACTTATAAAATATTTTCTCCATCCTTTCCTCATGTCTTCATGTTGTAAATGAAAGCATACACGACGCGTATTCGAGAGGTTCAAGATTCGAGTCCTGACTAGGGAATTGCGCATTTTTCACGTCTCCAGCATAAAGAAAAACCTAATGACTCTACAAGTGGCGCCCGAACTAAAAGGTGGTGGGCGATAATTCGTCACCAGCAGGATTTGGCGATTGGTTCACTTCATCTCCGGTCGCCCTTTAAAATGGTGTGTATATAAGTTATTTTATCCCTTCTTTTCGCATGCTTTCTTGGGGTAATTGGAAGCTTACTCGACACATATTCGAGAGGTCCAGCGTTCGAGTCCCGGTGAGGGTACTGCACATTTTTCACGTCTCCTGCTTCAAAACAACCTCATCACTCTAAAAACTTTTCAAACTTCAAACGTGATGTATACTCTGCGGTTTAAACAAGGTACTGAATAGTAACAAAAGCACCCTTGGATTTAAACAAAGATTAAGTCTAAAATAGGTTTAATAGATTGTAACATATTTTCTTCGCATGGAAAGGATTTCTTTATATTTCCCTGATTATAAAGAATAAACTTCTTGTTTGGTGCTGCATAAAATGGAGGAAGTGAGTGGAAAAAATAATCTGTGAATGCGTTTCCGTCGTTATTAGCTTCATATTTAGAGTGGTACATTAGAGTAATATTAAATATTCTGTTGCAGACCTAAATTTATTTTTTTAATTAAATAAAAATTAAAATAACTTGTTTTTTTTAAATTTTAAATTACATGGTAAATCACTTTGCTTATGTGCATGAATGACTTCGTAAAGACCTTATTTTATGCTAACCAATTATTTTTAGTTTTACTTTTCTTTCGCTCCTGATTTCAGTTTCCTGCCGGAATGCAAATTTGTAATCACATAGATGCTAATCTAAATGTGTTTCAAAAGCAGTATTTAAGCAGCATTTCGAGAAGTGTAGCAGAGGAGTTATTTCCCTTGTTTATGCTGCGTGTTTGAATTTAGGTCTGTAGTTGGTGTTGGACACCTTTGAGTTTATATTGATATTTGTCGGCTGGGCTTTGCTGTGTGCAGCCGATTTAGCATTAGTTAAGCTAAGGAGCCAGTCGTTAGCTATCTTAATTTAATGAGCATTTCACATTCTTATTTCCTGTTAACTTAGTTAGCCACATGTGGGGGTGAATTGTGAGCACCAAGTGCACGCATGTGTTCATTTATTTAAAATAAAAGGTTATTTAAAACCTTCTTCTGCAGCATTTAATCTTCAAGACATAGCGAGTATTCGCTACTTCGTTGTCTACGCAGTCTACTCTCTATGCTACCTAAAAGAACACGGAGACTCTATAACTTTATATGAACGATATATTATATCAGCCTTTATTTACGACATTTTAAAAAACTGAAGAGATTATCACCAGGATCTCAGGAATTTTTCTTTTTTATTTCTTTCTCTTCTTATCTACGACTCCTTTAGCCATTAAGAAACTATTTTTTTAAACAAATATATATTGCATTATTTAAAGATAATGGGTAAATCTTTTCATATGACTAAGCAACTGCGTTATAAATTATTTTCATAATTTTATAAATGATTAAACAAATGTATTATTTAAAGCAAAGAAACTGAAATATTGTATGTATATAAAAATAGGTGTAATTTTAGCAATTAAATGTAAATAATTTTTAGACGCAATATTAAATTTCTTAAAACAAAGTCTAAAAATATACGGAAGACTATCAGTGTTATTTAGAAAGGCATCTTTAAAGTAAAAGCGACTATTAGGTGTTATAGGTCAAGATTTTCTTAAGAAAGAATGTGTAGATCCTTTAGAAATTTTCGATGTCAGGAAATTAAAAACATCCACAGTGTCTTCGCTGATAATCGAGCACCGTACCTCCCAATTTTTCGCGACGGAAGTGCCATCTAATTACACCACGAAGGCACGTTATAAAGTTTGCTTTATTTGAATATGGCAAAGCATGCGAGGGCTATCTACTTAAGGGAGGATGCCTTCGTGAATGACTTTCTAAGTGAAGCCGGCTCGTATACACGTTACACATGGGGAAAACAACTAAGACGTTCATGCAGCCAGCCCGTTCGTCAGGATTCGTGGGCAGAACTACCAGTGTTCAATGATTTTACTACTCGGTCGCTGGTGAGCCGCACGTAGTAAGGGGAGAGAAAAAATATTATTAATATTTTAATGACATATGCATAATCTTTCTGTGCTGTTTTAGTGTATACAGCTTTTCATTCTTGCATTCAGAATGTTTCTCTTACAAGTTTTGTGTTTATGCGTCTCGTGATTCGCCAGATATTATAGTGTTTTAGTGTATTGTGCTTTGTATCTTTTCCATTCAGTGCCGTTCTGTGTGAAACCTCCATAGTGCTGTGCTTGTCTGCAGTGCACAGTGAATATTCTAAGTCCATATATTTATGGATAATTTGTTCTTTAATTCATATTGTGGATTACATCAATTCTACAGCCTCACTTCTTTACAGTCAAAGTAGGCGACTTTTTATCTGTCCGTTGAACTGCGCACTTTCGTCTGACTTTATTATAGCCAATTTATCGTTTTTACTTTGTAAAATTCCAACTTTGATTTCTACCAAACTGAAGCAGCCATCTTTACTCATACAACAAGTACATACAACTCGTTTTTTAAGAAGGTCAAGCACGACTCAGTCTAACGGAACCTAGTAACAGGCACTTGTATTTTGTTGTTCTGTCTTAATTACTTTATTATTGGCTATCTATATAATTATGGAGTGGCTTTTAGTTCTCATAGCAAAAGTATTCAAATTTTGCTAGTAATTGCTATTAAGTTGGTTCCTTTTGCTGTGACGTTTTTGTCTCTGGTATTAATGTATAGATGAGCCTAACACCGCGTGATTTTAAATTCATAAATTTTTTTCGATTACTTTTTATTAATAGAAAAGTTTTTCTGAGCGAGGTCTGTCGAAGCAGTTTTTGTTTAAGTAATTTAAAAATTGATTAAAAATTGAAGAATTTTAAATTACTAATTTTGGTCCCGTGATAAGGTGGCATAAACGTTCTTTGCCTAGGATGAGTGATTTCAGAGTGCAGTTATTTTCATCAGTGTTGAAATCCTGTGCCTTTGTGAATGATTCCGTTTGCAGCCTCGAAAGTCACTCCATTTGGACAAAGAAATAAAAAAAGTCTTTTCATCAGGGTCAGGAGATGGACCCTTTGTTATGTATGAGTGAAAGAATCATTCCCCCTTGGGAGTTTAGCGCAAGTAAACACAAAGAGATATATAAGGTGGTTTCCTGAGAAGAAAAACTACTTTCCTGTTTAGAGCTATGGGCACGTTGGCCTGCTAAGAACGATCATTCCTCTTGTATAATGCGTTAGGGCATTTTTCTTGTAACAAAATTCTGAATTTTCGGGACTAAATATATCCAAGTTCCCATATTGTCAAGATATGCAGCTGTTAATGTTTTTATTTCATTAAAATTCATGTTATTACTGGAACCTGAGTTTGAAGTTCATTTCAACCCTGTATAACAATCCGGGGTTTGTGTAGCGGTTTCGACCACTACACCACAGCAGTAATATTAAAACTGGTGGCAGCGGTTAGGATTGTTCCTGAGAGTAAATTTAGAAACGGACTTTTCGCCTGTGGATTTCAGTTAAAATCACGCGTTGTTCTCCATACATCTCGTCGTTTGAGTGTTCCGGATTGTCGAATGGAAGTTAAAGAAAAGACAGTATTCTAAAGAACCTTATGTGAGTTAGTCAAGATTTGCTTCTCTGAACAAGAACGATCTAATTTTGCGTGCAAGGACAGTTCGCGTGGTGAAGCCTCTTCAGAAAGTGAAAGTGTGTCAAAAGAGAATGCCGGAGGAAGGGTAATCTAGTGCCGCAAAATAGTGAAATTTCCCGGAAGAGTTGGATTACCCAAGTTATTGCCAGGAGAGTCATCGAAGGTGTCTTCACATTGGTGAGTACCATTTTTGTGATTTTGGAGAAATTATGCCAGTTATTCGAGACTAGGTTGAGTTTGGATATCTCTGTTAATGGGGATCAGAAGTTTTCTTCGTATTGCAATGGTATGCTTTAGAAGAATTTAGTTTTTAAATGAGTTCTGTATTAGAGGACAATATTTGTAAAGTTCAGATAGTGCAGGAAAAGTTTGCATCTTAATTAGCATTTGTGATTTATGTTTTGTTTGTATGCATAGGTGAAATAGTTAGAGATCATTAAGTGTTGTAAGGTAATTAGAGTTCAGAATTATTAGGGTATTCTTCAGTTTTGGATAAATAGACCTGTTGTTGTTTTTGCATATTGCGGTAGGTTATTTTGCTTTAGATTTCCATAATGGGTGAGTTTATGAGGAAATTTACTAAAGTTCTGCTATAAGAGTTAGCGGAGGAGTTTGATACAAATGTGTCTCAGGCCAATAAAGTAAGAGAAATTAGGCAGACTATTATTAATGCCGAGGACTATGAAGAGGAAGCTGCGAAAGAATACGCGTCGAGAATTTGGGCTGCGGCTGAGCAGAAAAAAGCAGACGGAATATCCGAAAAAGAGAGAGTAGAGCGTGAACGTGAACGCGAGAGAGAGGAACGGAAACATGAACGTGAACAGAAGAGAGCAGATCGGGAACGTGAACAAGAGAGAGCAGAATGGGAACGTGAACAAGAGAGAGCAGAATGGGAACGTGAACAAGAGAGAGGAGAACGGGAAAGTGAGAGAGTTTTTGAATTGGAGAAATTAAAATTGATGAATGTGGTTGAGACTAATAGCCTAGCTTCCACGGTTTCGACAGTTGAACACGAGTAATATAGATATTTCATTACTCTTTATGCTACTTGAGAAACAGGCTCAAAAGGAGAACATTAATGAGATCAGCTGGGTCTCGCAATTATTCCTTTATTACCTCATAATGTAGCTCAGTTAATAGTAAACGAACCAGCGAATAAATGGGATGATCATCAGCACGTTAAGAAATTACTCATGCATAGATTCAAGCTCAGCTCTTTGGCTCTAAAAACAAAATTTGAAGAACTTCTAGAAAAACGGAATGTTATGGGTGGATTTAGTGTATTTTGAGAATTGGTTGGATTCAGTGGAAGTTCAAGATTTTGAAAGTCTTAAAGAACTTATACTCGCTGAGCAAATTAAGCGGCGAGTCTCTCTAGAAATAAGAGAGCACTGCTTAGACAATTGGGAAGAATTTAAAACAGCTTTTATTTTAGCAGAGAAATACGACAGGTATGAGGCTTTGAGAAGAGATACGAAGAGGTTAGAACAGAGAGCGGGGTTTAAGAAACCATTTGAGAAGCTTAGAGAGCGGTATGTAAATTCCAATGGTAGTTATAATCAGAAAAGTTGTGGTCATCAAAGAATTAAATCGGAGGAGCATAGAAAAGTGGATGGTTCTAAAAAAAAGCCAGTTTTCAATGAAACAAGGTTCGAGAAACAGCGAAAATAAACTGTTACTAATGTGGAAAGGACGGGCATATTCGACCTAACTGCCCATCGCTGGAAAAGAATAAGGCTAATCTGTTGAATAATTTAGAATCGGGGAGTTTAGGGAAGTGTTTTGAGCCGTATTTCAAGAAAACAGTAATTAATGCGGTAGAAAGAGAACATCTGAGAGATACTGGAGCTGGAATAGATCTGCGTAATAGTACTTGGATTAATACTAGTGACTTATTAGGGGAAACTGTTTGGGTGCAACAGCCTTTGGACACAGAATGTAAATGTTTACCTTTGGCGAAAGTGACCATTGAAGGTGATTTTGGTGTGGTCATCACAAAAGCAGCGGTTACTCCGGTAGAATTTGATAAAGAGTACTATTTGTTAGGAAATAAAACTGCACAGTTAATAGAGGAAATTAGGGAACGGCCGGTTCTCTTAAATGCTGTGAAAACACGCAGTCTGAGACTGGATGACTTCAGTACAGTATGGAACCAAAGCGTCTTCTCTTCTGATTTCGAAAAACACAGACCAGACATCTCCGGTCATCTAGCGGAAACAGACCTAACACGATCAATTAAACTTGAGTGTTTAGCTCCTAAATTCGACACACTCTGCTTGTACACGGATGGTTCCAAGACGAGAGCTGGTACGGTAAGCGCTTTCTGTGCCATTCAGAAAGAAATGAAGCACACATGCATAAGACGTATGAATGAGAACAACTCAGTATTTCAGCGGGAGATAGCAGCTCTCAAAGCAG
This sequence comes from Stegodyphus dumicola, assembly GCF_044657685.1. NCBI lineage: Eukaryota > Metazoa > Arthropoda > Arachnida > Araneae > Eresidae > Stegodyphus > Stegodyphus dumicola. Next base: position 138,875,721 of record NC_140780.1, read on the forward strand.
CCATTATCTATGCAGGGCACAAAGTAGGCTTCAAAATGGACATTTCTAGTGATTCTGCGTTTAGCTGAAAAGCCTAAAAAGCAGGAATCCATCGGTCCAGGAACTTCGAGAGTTACTGCTCAAACTGCCAGAGCCAATTCGTCGTAACCTCCACTGGGTCCCAGCTCACGTTAGGATACAGAGAAACGAGGAGGCGGATAGGCTGGCAAAATCGGCAGCAAACAATATATTCCTATTGGAGTTTCCGGCCAAGCTTCCCATTTCGTACTTCAAAAAAGTAACATAGGGGAAAGACTTTTAACAACCAACGGAGAATTGACGCACTTGTTCATAGGATATACATCCTTTTTGCCTTATTTTCTACGGTTCCATCTAAGTGATACGGACGTCTGCAGCTGTGGAGAAGTGAGTGTTCCAATCACTACCTGCTTAAGTGTAAATTCACAAAGCCACTACACCAGAAGCAACCAATTGATCAATACAGATCGCAGTGGGCGGATAACGTGTGCGCAAATCGATATTTTTAAAGCCAAAGCATGATGACTAACAAATTCAGATGTGTCACAGGGAAGCCTGCTCTTCTTGGCCCTCCGAAGTTGTGGCGTAGTGGAAGTAGCGTTTGCAGATAAGCTATTTAAATGCTTGTGGGGCTGAAATCTTTTTTGGAATTAGGGTCAGCAGTCCTCTTCTACAGTGTAAGTGTGTAAGACTTTTTAATTCTGTAAGAAGAGTCCTTTTACTTTAATTCAGTGAATTTCTATACTCTGAAAGCAAAATGCTCTCAGTAAATGGCCTCGTAGCTTAGCTTTGAAGAAGAAACAGAATGTTATAGAATAAAAAAAATAGTAAATCATTAACATACGTTTTCTTACTTAGGACACTTTTGATATTTGTGCAAAAATTTTTTAATTTAAGGTTAGAAAATATAATTTATAGTTCATAAAAAGGAATTCCAAAATTAAAACGAGTCTTATTATTACAGGAAGGACTAGTTTTGGAGGCAATTATTCCTTCCAATAATTTGATTTTCATATTTTGACCTGCAGATTTCTTACACTTACTACACGATGTTTAATAATTTATTTATATGTATTTCTGGATATAGCGATAACAATTTTATATGGGTTTTGTCTTTATATCTATACATATTTCTAAGTCGGAAATATTACATGTTACTGCTTTTCCTTTTAACTGAGGTCTGTTTAAATTCTAAAATTTCCTCTACGAGATAAAGTGTAGCGTAACTTTTGCTCATTTTTTGGACTGATTTCTGACATACAAATCGCGCAATTGCCGCATCAGAAATCAAGCTATTAAGAATCATATTTGTTTGAACAACACTTAGAATAGTGCTGTCGTCATCTGATGTGAGGTGGACATTTTAATTGTTTCTGGAGAGAGCTTCGCATTCTTTTTTACTTCTACATTTGAAAGTAGGGACTTTCAAAACCAATATATTAATGCTTTATTTTATATAAGATTCGAGTTTTGTCACTATTTTTGATTCAACGAGGGATTTCATAATTCGCACAACTCGTGCTGTGTACCTCGTTTCGTGAAGTACGTCTCAGGAATATTTCACTGAAGATGGTGATCCTTTCCTAAAATTGTTTTATAGTTCTAAATGGAATGTTCTGTTAGATGAGGAATTGCAAAGAATTTCCGAGCTTCATGAAATTATTCTTTTGAAGTCTTACTTTTCGGATGAGCAGCACTAAGTCTGAAACCCATTTTAATTTTTATTTCTGCTGATCTATAAATCGTTAAATACTCTAAACCGTTTCTGTACTATGAAACACAATGTGATAGAATTTTATCTCGGATCACTGGAAGCAGATCTCAACAGACTGTTTCTATAAGTTATCAATATTGCATTGATAGAACTGTTAATCTGGCCTTTGTTTCGGTTCTGAGTACAGAAGCCTGCAAACGCGATCCTTAGGTATTAGTCTCTTTGAGATTTTGCTTTAATATGTATAAATAATTTCAAGAAAAGGAATTTGATTTCTATTTCCAAAACTAAAATTCTTTATATATAAGGAATATGTAAGGATCGCTTTGACCTTTGTCGCGGTTCAAGGGTTTAAGAAAATACGTCATTTCGCATGGGACCACATAATACTAACCTGTAATTAAGGCTTTATTTTTCCATACAACATTGTGCGTTTTCAAACAAAATAAACTTCCGAAAATTATAATTTTATTATAAGCACAGCAAAACAGGCCGCTTAATTGTCTTTCTTGTAGCATAATGAGATCAAACATAGCCTGCCGTCTTATATATAATTACTTTTTATTTATTTATTAGAAAATACCTTCAGGAATGCAGAATAGAGAAACACGTCGTGTTATCATATAAACAGTCTAAATAGATACAAAATAAAGTATACTTATTTTAAGAAATAGCAAATTGTTCTCTGTTTAGAAATCGAATAAAACAAGCACCCGTTTTGGCATACAATTTATAACAGTGTAATGCAAATTATCATAGTATTTTTGGGTTCTTTCTGTCTTTTATAGAAACAAAACGAAAAAGGAGCAAGTGTATTTAAAACAAAAATTTTTAATGATTAAAATATTAATGCAGAATTATAATATGTGCTTACGTCAAGCAAAATCATTATACTTTTCTTGTTATGTGTTATAAAACGAAACTCATAAGGATTTCTGCTTTTTTGAATCCTATGAACTGATTTTCAGTGGTTCATGCAGCGAAAAAAAATTATAGTTAATGCTACTGGAAATTTATGCATTGGTGAAAAGGAGTTATTTCGAAATTCTATCGTTGATTATTATTCATTCGAGGCCCACCAGCGGCCAAGCGGTAAAATTGCTTCGAAATTATTGCTATTCGAATCCTGAGAACGTGCTGGCCGCATGGGCGTTTTCGTGGTTTTCTCCATGTGTAACGGTATACTACCCAGTTTCCCTTAGAATGTGCTTCACGAAAGCATGCCTCCTTTAGGCGAGATAGCCCTTGAGTGCTTTGCTGTAATCAAATAAACCAAGCCAAACTATTCATGTGAGTAAAGGCAAATTCGGGTAAAGACTAAAAGTATGACGAGTACACCGTAGCTTACTTATTTACAAAATACTTTAAAAGGTATTTCTTCCGTCTTCTTAGCATGCCTTCGTAGTATGGTAGTCTGCACGCTGGGTGCGTATTCCAGAGGTCCGTGGTTCGATTCCCGGCGAAGGCTTTGCTCATTTGTCAAGTCTCCTGCTTCCAAAAAAATACCTAATGACTCTACAACTAACGAGAAATGAGAGAATTGCTTTATAATCTCAAATGATAATTTTTATTTTTATTTTATGCAATCTGCCTTCTGTACTAATAATAAATGTAAAGCTAATTTTGCACTATAAGGATTATTTGAAAACTTTTAGTATGCAGCTATATTTACAGGGGGTCACTTAAACATATATTTATTCGTAGTCTTCAAAATTAATTTAAATATGTGCTTTCTTTTACCAACCTTGAGTAGAATGGCTTAGGTGAGAAAAACAAGTTTGTTTTATTCTGACTGAACATATTTCACACCAGAAATATACGAGTTTTTATGGACGGCCTACAGGGTTACCTTAATACCTCTCAGACACTTCATAAATGTACCTGAAACACCTGCCATGAGCTTTACTGATTAGCTGTGGAAAAAAAATCTAAAATACGAAAGAAAAATGAAAAGAAAGCTTATTTGTGGCATTTGGCAAGAAGAGTATATATCAGTCAGTGAATTCCATTTAATATTTGCCGTTTGTTTGAAATAGAGTATTTGATTAGTACTTCTCGAAAGCGTAGTAAAAGTAAATGTAGGGGCAGCAGATAACTGCAAGACGCCTGATTCGAATTCCGGCTTCAAAATTTATGCTTCATATGAGAAACATCGCATCACCGCTAAGTATTCATATATCAACTTTAATTAGTACGCCGGAGTCTGTTAAACAGCGGGAAACAGTTAACGCATGGGCCAATGGGAAAGTAAACGTCGCTAGAAACAAACGGTTCAGGCGTTTTGGTGAATGCTGGTGATATTTACGCTGTCATCCATTTCGCTTTAGGACCAGAATGGACTCTTAGGGGACGTTATAAATGGGCGTCTTCCAATATTGACCAAAAAGTTGTTGTTTCCAGATTACACCGGGAAATGAGAAGCGACTCCGATTGGACAATACTTCACGGTGAGGTTTTTCATCGACCGGGTAATTCGCGGAGAAGATATTGCTTGGGTTTTCCGTCGCAGCACACTCTCTTTGAATCGAATTTCCTTTTGTGATTTGCGGACGAGGTTTTAGGAGACTGTTTCCTGTTCTTTCCACCAGGGTGTTCTATCGATGTCGCTTCGAAGTCATTAGAGCGGTCTGAAGAATTTATTGAGCGTTTAGCGCCTGGAGTTAAGAAAGTTACCCTTGCGCAATATGTTGCGTACATGAATCCTGAAACTGCTTAAAAATCTTTCTTTGAAGCGCACGAAAATTCGAATACACAACAATGATTACTTATGTCAAAATATGCCACAGTTCAAAATTAAGGTGATGAATAACTCTATTTTTTTTAACTTTATTCTACTAATGTAAGAATAAACATTTAAGAAAGAAACAGTTTACTTTTATTAAAATGAAGTCATGTATGTGCTGTTTGAAATCCTCTTAGTTATTTTGGAATTTTAAAGCTATTCTTCTGTTCTGCGTGATTTTTCGTGTACCCTAAAGTTACAGTCACTGTAAATGGCAACACGTGCTGAAGTCGCAAAATTATTTGCATTATTCTTATGTGAATTCTAGAGTTATCATGGTTTATTATTTATTTTAGTTGAATGATGTAAATTTTTTGCCTGGGCATCCTTAACTCTTGTGCAAATGCTTATATATATGCTTGCATTTTTAATACTGAAAAGGTTTATTAGTTAAATTTGACTTTAAAATTTTAAAATGGCGTGAAGGTTTTTGTCTGCTCCATTATATGTTTCCGCGGTGTAATTGATAGTGCGTCCGGCTTACAGATCAGCAGTTCGAATCTCGGGCGCTGGCATAACTGATTGATGCTTGAGTTCTACAAAGTCCCACAAAAAGAAATATCGGACTCTGAAAAGATGATGTAGATATTTTTTTAGACGTCAGCGATACTGAATGGTATAATGAACAAGATATGAGAAGCGAAAAATGTATTAATGCTAACAAGTGATTTTGATAGCGGAAACGATAGTTCAAAACGTATCTAACGCCTTTTAGACAATCGTTTGTATATATGTGTTGCGACACATTCGTGTGCATATAACAAAAATAATTAAAAAAAAAAAATATTTTAAGTGCTGGCTTAGAAAAATAACTTTAAATCCAGAACATTTTTAAACGGTAGATTTTGAAAATATTACAATTAATATTAATGAAATTTAATATCTGATATTTTTAATCAGTGTTATTGAACAGCTAGTTTGTCCAACTTCATACTAAAAATAAAATATAATGGAAATATAATTTTTAATGCAATTATAAACATATTCTTAATATTATATAAGAATTAGAAGATCTATGTTGATTTTTTCAATTACTTAACTATATATTAGTAGAAATGTCGGAAATATTTACCTAGAGTAGCAATAATGGTTAAGAAATTTTAGTAAAACAAAATGAAGTTAAGAAAAACACAAGACTGGGTAAATTATACGCCATTGACTCTACATTAGAAGTCATTTATATTCAGAAAGGCTCAGAGAATGCTTTTCTCCAGAATGTATCAGTCTGCATTAGGTAACGGAGTAGTTAGAATGAAAAAGTGAAGTTTTTTCGACAATAATATTATGGTTTTTATAATCAAGAAAACTAGCCTAAAAGTTTAAGTTTTAAGCTTATTCTTTAAATCTTGCTTTCATTTAATTAAAAACATGTTTCTTGAATTAAATATCCTATGAATGTAATCGCAGTGTAAAATAAAACCAGATATCAACTAATAATTACATTAATGTCTGATTTTTCTAAATCATTGTTATCCTGTAGAAAAATAGTTAGAAAATTCAACAATTTATGATTTCGTTTAGTTCATAGCATAATATGTAACCAAAAAAATATACCTTAACATTGTAGTTCAGAAGTTTTACATATATATTTTCAAAAGTATTGGAAAAATATCTGCTTTAAATATTTTTCAGTCACAGTTCTAAACTGATTATCTAAAAGAAAAACAAAACGGGCAGTTAGAAGTTACTATTTCAAATCTAGAACTGATAATTTTTTTACCAGTGAGACTTTGTATGTCTACTTGCTACTGCCATACTTATTCTACAAATGCTTTCAGCTATTTATTTTAAACACGAAAAGTTATCTGTTAATCCCTGTTAATCATCCATGCTCTTCCTCCTAAAATGTTTATAAATAGATAAAAATATATTAGTAATAAAAATTATAATTGTTTTTCTAAGTTGTGTGTTAAATTGCTAAGGTAGAGGAGAATTGAATTAGATTTAAAATTTAATTGCTGATTTTTTTTTTTGTTCTTTTGTTCCAGAAGTATATATGCATGACATTTATTTTTGCAGTTATAGGATTCTAATACTTCGTAAATGTTACCAATGTACATAATTTTATGATTCTGGAATTTTTATTCAGATTTATGCTTCTGATAATTTTGTTAATGTTCCCATTATAAGTTGAAATGCTGGCAGTTTTGCTCAGACATCTGTTCACACTTGTAAGTATTCCCAGTTCTAAAACTTTGGCGCATTTTTCAAGCATGTAATAGGAAATAGAAACTGAATTAATAAAATCTGAATAAAACTGATATTCTTTGCCAAATCTTTAAATGCTTTAAACATTTGACTTATAATATCTTGATTAATGATGGCTTTTAAAAAACATAAATCCTTCATAAATAATTCATAATAATCATTCATAAATAATATTTCAATTGTTGTCGTACTGCTAATGATCTCCTACCATTGCGGAAGCTTTGCACTTCGCACTTTCGCAACATTGCGGAAGCAAACACTTTTGGGTGAGATAAGAATAGATGTAGTTTATGTAAAGACAGAACACCTGGGGAAAAGGTGTTCTCAGACATATTAAAATATTTGTTTCGCCCATCATGTCAGTGAAATCATTATGTGAAGAATTAGTGTATCTTTTATCTGTGATCTCGTGATGTAAGCTAAGAGCTCACATAAGGCCGTGTGATAAAGTTGTTGAACACTGGCATTTTGAGTTGGGTCCACATCCCAGTGAACGGGTGGCTGCAAATGGCATGCATTTTCGTGGCTTTATTTCATTTGTAACATGGATTGGATTTAGATTTTCTCAGAAAGTCCTCCATGAAAGTATTACTACCCTAAGGCAGATAACCTTCACATGCTTTGTCACAATAAAGCGAACCAAATCAGTCCGTGGTGTAAATTGTTATCCTGTCTAATTAACATTAGGAGTTCTGTGTAGCTGAACTTAAAGAAGTCACACTTAATTCTACTTAGAGCGTTTTTATATTTTTCGAAGCCAAGAATAATAAGAAGTCAACTGTATACACGCAGGGATTCTAGCCACGGATCTTTCAGTGCAAGCTGAATGGGCTAACCCTTACAGCGTGCACTGAGGGGGAATGTAATAATTCCTTATAATTCGTGTTCGTCAGAGTACATCAAATGTAGCGTCAGGAAGTGAATGCGAAGTCATAACTATCGCTCAAATATGTGATCAGGTTTACTTTCATTTTAACTAACGGAAAAAACAGGAACTGGAACCACCATACAAAATAATAACTCAGTTAATATAATTCAGCCCCTGATTTCTTCCTGACATAGAATTTTAATCTTTCATTTTACTTTTGCGCCCGAAAAAACATACTGTTTTTTTTTTTTTTTTTTTTTTTTTTTTTTTTTTTTTTTTTATGTGAGTGCTGTGAAATCCAGTTGACAAGCCCGTTTAACGCAGTTATGAAAAGAAAACGATTTTCAACCTCATTACTTTTAACTTGCATTAAATTTATGCACAACATCATATTCTGCGGCAGATTATGGGAACCTTTAAAGTTATTATTTTTTTTTTTTGTTAGTGACCCAGAGAAAAGGCTTTTAAAGCTCTTCGAAATAAGGGTTACCTTAATAAAATAATTTCAGCAAATGTTTTAAGCTTTTAAATCTTCCATTTAAATGCAGAGTTACGCATATGCGAATTCAAGAAATGAATCAAGAATTTTAAAACGAAATGTTTTAAAAGCTTTCAATATCAGATTGCGCAACACTTTGGATAACATGACAAACATTTAAGAGAAATATTAGAAAATTAATCTAAGAAATTAAAACTCGTAGTTAAAACGACTTCTAAATTTATTTTATAAAGACATAGAAAGCCATCTGGGAAAGAAATGTTTATGAGAATCAAATTCGAAATGACTGAATGAATAGTAAGATGCTCTAAATTTAGTATTGAGCTTCAGAAAAGCTTACTTTAGTCGTAAAGCTAGCAGTGGCATACTTAGCAGTAGCTAAGCACAGTGTGGTTTGAAGAATTTACGCCGTGCTAAAACTATTCCCAGTACGGTCATCAGACTGAGAAGACCATCGAATCATTAGTCTTTCAGATATCCTAACGAGACTGTCGGACTTCTTGTACATATTATATCTAAACGAGATTACGGGGCTTCTTGTAGAGTTTGATAAACAGATGTCAAAGGATGAAATGTATCTATTACCATAAATACTTAAGGATGAAAATTAAAGAAAACTGCCATGAGAGGAACGAAACCTAATTTTCATAGAAGTAAAGTCAAACAAAAATTAACTAAACTATGAATCATTACAACTATGTTTTTAATTAAATAGTAAAACCATATACTAGTAGGGGTAATAAGAGATATAATACTATACATTCATATTAAATTGTGAATGAAGTTTAGATGGTAATACATTAACTTCAACAGTTCACTAACATAAATAAAAACAGAAAGAAAATACCTATGAGAATGTGAATCGCAAATAAATAATATACAAATAAAACATTTTCTTCATAAATCACTAATAAGGAACCTGATAGATATCTTGTCACTCTATGTGCAAAGAATATATATATTTCCCGTAGCAAGAGTAGTAGTCTGATCATTACCTGGTATTTAATTCAAGATATTTATTAATTTTGAAAAATGTTTCTACCGTGCATGTATTCTTTTTTGAATTCATTTACAACCATCTAGCGTTGTTGATTACGTCTGTGTTGTGAGTATTGCTGGTAAAATTGAAGATTTTGTGTTTTTTAATACAAAATCTTTTATGTGTGAAAGCAAACAGGATTACTGGCAGGTTGATTATCTGCATTTATTTTAATGAAATTGAAAGAGCAGAATTAAAAGCATTTACATAACCCCTTTCATAGATTTAAAAATTTCAAGAGGTTTCTTATAGGGGTAGCATACGGCTTATTCCGTAACTAACCAAGGCGGGGCTTCCATTTGTAATTGTCTCGTGCTGTTAAGCACCTATGTGAAGAGGCATCGTGCATTTTACGTATCTAGGTTTGATGTTGCAAACTGCTGAGAAATTATCAAATAAACTGTGATTCTGTTATTAAAGCATGCCACATTTAATTTTGTTTATTCTTAAAAAATGAAGGAAGGCACCCTGCTCATTGAGTTTGTTACAATGTGTAAGGTTTTTGAGCAGTTTGATCAGGAGAACATTAGCTGGGTCTGTATTTATTTGCTCTCCCGGCCTTTAAAAGTTTTCATTTAGTCCAAACAGATGTATGCAGCAGAAATTTATTCTGATCACAAAGTTTCAGGCTAGTTGATTTTTCTTTTGATGATCGGCGTAGAATTTGACACATTTAGTCTTTAAGTACTGAGAAATAATTTCGTGATCTTCAGTTTGATTGCAGTTTTCAATGCAGAAATCCACACCAGGCTTCACAGAAAAAGAAGAATGTATAAACCCTTCGTGATTAATCGAAATAATTCACAAGTATAGTTTGTCATTTCATGTTATATGAGCATTAAGTTGATGAAATTCTTGCCTGTAGATGTAACCTGCCTGAGCATAAATATCCACATGTTTGTATCATTTTATGTAGAATATTAATTTTGTGCGTGCTAGATTATTCGCAGATATTACTGTCCTTCATTCACTGTCTTCATATTCTATCATTAATTTTAAATTTATCACTCAATGATTTATTGGCAGAAAATTCTGTCTATCTTTTTTGCTCAACTGGGCTTAAGTAAGATCGAAGGAAAACCACATGCATTAGAACTGCAGGAATCCTGATTCTGGATATCGGAATTGTTTGATTCCCTTTCTAAGCTAAATTTTGCTTGCTATTTATGTTTCTTTAAATTTTCACATTTAAATAATGTAAATATTTCATCACAGTATATTTCATAGTTTTAAAAGTTCATATTATAGAAATTTAGGCAAACGCGTTCATATAGATTAGCTCACTCTTTCTAATAACTGAATTGCTTACTGAGTCGATCAAAATAAAAACCAATTACATACTGTTATGCAGATCTAATTTTATTTCCTTTGTTTACTACATGAATCATTGCTTAACCAAACAAGTACGTCTTCTGTAAAAGTAGATTAAATAAACACAGAAATGTTATTTAATTTCTGCATAGACAAAATAAAAATGAGATTATATGTTTAGTTTTTTAATCTGCATAAATAAAATTGCTTTAATGTAGTTGAAACGGACATATGCTATATTTCATTCAAACGAAGAACGTTTTGAAACGTTTTAACGTTTTTGAAAGAAGAATATTTCCTATTTTGTTTAACAGAAATAATAATAAAAAGCTATCAAAAACGTTTTTATATGCTTCTATTTAAAGCTAAAAAATAATTAATGAACTAAAAGAAATACAGTAATTTATCATATAGTTCCATAGAAATAAAAGGTTAAATAATTATCTTTATAAAATTTGTATACAGTTTTATAACACGTATAATAAAACCGTGCGATTTCCTTGATACACATATAGAAATATAATGGCTTATATTTTTTTAATGCGATTCAATTTATAGATTTCGTTAGATGGGCGCCCATGCTTTTAATTTTCATGATATAAAATTGTAGATGAATTTTGTAATGAGAATAATTTAATCCCTTGTTCTCATGAAAACGTACAAAAATATATTTCTTCTTTTAGTTCATTAATTATTTTATGTTTTTTTTTAATTAAAGCTTGTTTCATGTGTTTCAAGGGCCCACCAGCGGCCGAGCGGTAAAGGCGCTGAACACTGGTAGTTCGGTCTGAGGTTCGAATCCCGCGAACGGGCTGGCTGCATGGGCGTTTTCGTGGTTTTCCCCATGTGTAACGTGTATACGAGCCAGTTTCCCTTAGAAAGTCCTCCACGAAAGGCATCCCTCCCTTTAGGCAGATAGCCCTCGTGTGCTTTGCCATAATTAAATACACCAACACCATGTGTTTCAAGTGAAAGCTAATTTTATAAAAACCTTTGTTTGACTTTTTCATTTTCCTCTTTCTAGACTCACTGACACAATGTCAGTTAATTTGTTCAGCTGAAAAATCATTTTCAAGAATTAGAAAACACGTTTTACGCTCAAAAATTATGTTACATCAAATAATCTATAAAATCTAGAGATTTTGGAAATTCGCCGAAAAATCAGAAATTACGTTAAAATTATGATTTAAAGATATATTTACGGTTGTATTCTATGGCGAAAATAGTAAAATTCTGAGAGTTTTAGTTTGTTTATTAAGGGAAGGTATGAGCAAAAAACTAGTCCGATATTAAATTTTAAAAAATCTAAATCGAATTTTTAAAAATGTCCACACAGTGTTGTCATCCACAATGACAGTTTGTTAAATTGGTGCTGGAAATTGTTTACAAAATCATTGGAAAACTGCCAAGATAAACACCATGAGAGAGTTAAAAGAAATATATTTTATGCTCAGCAAGTTTTAAAAAAAAAATTGAGGAACTCGTCTAATTAACATTTTTTTATATTTTTTGTTTTAAAAAGAGGGTGAAGTATTTGGTAAAACTGAAAATACTTTTTGCGGATGCATTTCAGTTAGAATTTTAAGTTCTATAAAAGAATATAATGTTACTTGCCAAATAAAATAATGAAAACCAGCTTTCAAAATTAAATGCTGAGAATAATATATATATATATATAAACTTACGATTCAGAAAAAATCAAAAACAACAGGATAGATTTCTTTGTAAATTTTAAATGGTAATCAATTCTTAAACTCTGTTGTTTTAAAGATTAATAAAGTGTAATAAATAGTAAATGTAAAATATTTGTGAAGAAGCGATAAGAACCATTTGACATAATAAGACCATAACCTTGAAAATAATATGCAGTGCGTCATCCGGAAGAACAGACTTCCCCCACCTCATACGCTTTAAACGGCAATATATTTCTCAAATAAATATAGAAAATAGATCAATTAAAATTTTTGTAAGTCTTGTTTTAAAAGAGTGCGAAATACATTGCTGGCCATTAAAATTGCAACACCATGAAGGAAAGCAAATACAAAAAATATATTTATTGTACGTAAACAGTATGGCATGAAGACAAAATGATGAAATTTGTAAGCACTTTTGAGGTTTACAGGGGTGCGAAATTAGTAGAAACAGCTGCCACCCCTGGCAGCTAAAACGGCCCTTACCCCAATGAGCATGGAGTCAAACTGGGCTTGGATGACAGAAATGGGCAATTCAATCCGTGCTGTTTCATGTATATGCCACACTTCATCAATCATATTAGCTGGAGATGGGTGACGGGACAGTCTCCCACCAACCCATGAGCAGATGTTTTAAGTGGGTGACAGATCTGGTGACCGTGTAGGTCAGGGCCGCAATCGAATATCATGTGTATCGAGGAAGGTCAGAACACGACGTGCAAAATGTAGTCTTGCATTATCTTGTTGGAACATGGCGTTTGGAGGCATCGAAGAAAGGGCACAACCAATGGACATAAGATGTCAGAAATGTAGCCATTTCCCTTCAAATTGCAGTTGATCCGAACTAAAGATGTGCATGTCGTGTACCCAATGCCTGCTCAAACCATTACTCCAAGTGCAGTGCCCTTATGCCGATCTCGAATGAAAGCATGCGACGTGAGGTCTCCTGGTACACTCCAGACACGTATACGGCCATCAGACTATTGCATATAGAACCGGGAATCTCTTGAAAAAGGTTACATTGTGCCCCTCCTGCATCCAGCTTTGTCGTTTGGCACACCAGAGTCGCCGTCTCTCTCTCTATGCTGCATTGTCAAGGGAAACTGAAGTAATGGTCACCCTGTTGATAGTCCACGCTGCTGCGAACGTCAACGCACTTTACGAGCTGATACTGGGCATGCTGCGAGCATGCCCATTTCCTGGCTAATGGTCCGAGATGTAATTGTACGGTTTTGCAGGGATGACTTTACAACATGTCTGTTTTCTCTGACGTTAGTCATGGGAGGGCGTTGAGATCCTACATGCCATTCAGTATGACCCTCAGTAATCTATTGATTTCATATTCGCATGACAGTGGTTGGATGTCGACAAGTGCGACCAGCGATATCACGGAACGATAATCTACACTTTCGACAGGCAACGATCCTGCCATTATCGAATTTCGAAACTTGCTGACAAACATTTCCTCTTCTTAGTCGAGGCATAACACGATATTCTGACCAAACTCCAACCTTACAAAGCACTTTCCGAATGAGAAATCCACTACACAACTTTTCTTTTATGCAGTGCTTCAGATGTCGTTTTTTCCTCCTGCGTCGTCTAAATGCGCTAAAATACTAATCATTTGCATAGCCCAACTTCTTCCTTTCATGTGATTTTGACATTCGTCAGATCATTCCTTCCTGGTGTTGCAATTTTAATGGCCAGCAGTGTATTTGTTTTATAATGTATAAAAATTTCAAAATTTTACATTCGATACATTTTCAGATTTTGAAATTTTAAAGTAATGGACGACAGCGAAAATATCGAGCTATTTTTAAATAAATTCCAAAATTTCAAAAACTGAGTTCTGACGTCCATACAATTTTCATTCTAACACTATCATTTTGCCGTTTTTCGTATACCTATGATCAATTTGACTGTTTATTCCGAAGAGAAGATAACGCTCGTTTTTTGCTAATATTATGTAAAGTTAATGCTTATAACGATACATTTTGCTGGTTAAATAAGTAAATAAAGTAAATTGAATAAATACAAGCGACCAAAATATAATTTAATGTAACAAAGAGCAAAATAATGTAGAGTAAATAAATATATTAATCAAAGCAAACATTTGATATAACAAAGAGCCTGAGGAAAAAAGCATTAAAGAAATTTTTAAACTTCTCATCATTTAATAATATGCCTCATAAAAATTTTCAATATAAAATAGATATATTACAAATTACGCATATTATTACTTATATTACTAGGCTTTGCAGTCAGATTAATAATTTTTTAATTATACCTGTACAGGCTCCACAAGTATGTTTTTTACAGTATTCACAAGTATTCACAAGTTTTGTTGCCTCTGCATGCATCTATTTGACATTGTTTGTGCTTACATGAAGGATTGACGCAAGTATCAATTCTCTTTCCGTTAGATACAGAAAGTTTATGAATTTTGTACGAAGCATACAATTTTCGAAGCTCCTCAGCCGTATTCAAAATTAAATCAGGACGGCTGATGTTCAGTAGCTTCTTTGTAAATTATCCATGCATTTATCGCTGCCGAAGCAAGAATACTAAAGTAAAAATAATAATAATAACTTAAACTTGAACTAGCCAACATCTGAATGAGGAGTTCGCAGAGTATTTTCAGACCATCTAGTCCAAAACATCAACTCCATATTTGGTCAAATTTTAAAATTCCACAACTTCCGGTGTCTTTTTTTCATAATATGAGATTTCCAATATTGGGGACATGGTACTCAGGAGCAGGATATTGTTGTTTGTTTTCCTTGATAAAATGGAAGCTTTAGATTGTTATGCTTAGCAATCTTACTAGAATAAAACTCATCCCTCGTATTTTTGAAAGAATAAGGTTCTTCTCTTTTTGAACAATTTATTGTTCCAATGCAGCCCCTCAACTCCTCATTTCATTTACTAATGCCAGTGAAGTAAGAAAATTGTCTGTTCCTAGGTTTCTTCCAGTATTGTCGTAAGGTTCCGTCAAGCGAAAAGCGGCATGTTCACCTACTGTTTCTCCAGCTGGTCTTGTTTCGTCTGTTCCCAAATAGGGAGTTTTGATCAGTAAATATTTTAACTGCACATCAGTAGCAAGCCAAAATTTAATGCCGAACTTGTCCGGTCTTTTAGGCGTATACTGAATAAATCGGCATCGGATCTTCATGGGAAATAATTGTTCATCAACAGCTATACCCCCCCCCCGTTTATAATATTTTAAGCAGTACAACCATTCCAAATATCCAATAAAACCATTCCAAATATTCGGTAAAAGAGCAAAAAGATCAGTTTGCACTCTTTACGATCTAGCTGATTTCTTGTCGAAGCCTAGATATTTCATAATTTCCATAAATCTATCCCTAGCCATTATCTCAGTGAAATATGCCAGGACCCAGTATTTTAACCATAAACTCAAAATAGAAAGTGTTTTTGAAGCCAAGTATCCACAAACATACAACAGGGAAATGAAAATGTCTAATTCATCGAGTGGCAAACTCCAATTTGGGTTGTGGGATTTGGGTTGTGCTTCTTCTTTGAATGTGACGCAATACCTTTTCGTTGATATAAACAATCTCCATGCACTACTTGGGTTACCATCACTTATAGTTTTCTTTTTGCGTACGAAATTGGCCCAGCTACTTCTCGTAATAAATTTTGCTGAAGATGCCTCCTTGTAACACTTGCGAAATATTTTTCATTTTCCAAACTGAACCATAGTTCGCTGTATCTTCTTCGTTTCGAATTTCCTTAATTTGGATAACTCTTCCTCGTTCTCGAGTTTTCTATTTTTTCGCCTTTCACTACTTTTTCGAGCTCGACTACTGCCGTTGATTTCACTTCCGGAAGCTATACTAGTAGAAAAAAGTGTAATAGTTTCTTGCTCTAAAATGTTACTTTTCTTTTGTTTCGTAAACAAATTCTCCATCGGACGAATCGGATTTGGTTATTTCAGTAGGAGCAATCAGTCCTCGAAGGATAAATTGGATGTTGTTTCGGTATGAAATTCTTAATTAAGTTCAATTTTTGAAGGAGAATTATCATCAGAAAGGCTTTCAAAAACTTTCAGAATCTCTTCCTTCGCTAGATATTTTCTACCGACGCTTCTATGGGACATGATGAACAGGTCAGAATAACAACTCACTTCAGCCACAACAGTCTTTCACTTCCGTGAAATATGCAGTCTTTCTTACCAAAAATACACTTGTTTATCTATCAGCAAACCAGAAATAGCTAAAAAAAGTCATAAAAATAACGATAAATATATAATTTTCTGGATACGGTCAAAATGACCGATAACCGTAATTCTAGGTATAAACAATGATATTGCTTAAAATAATTGTTTAAAATGGACAAAAAGTATCATATAATACTCGCTAGTTTTTAGTAAAAGTTAAAAAAAATATCAAAGTGATAAATAAAGAATTAACAAAGTTATGTCCAGTTAAAAGGGAGACTTGGTCAAAATGACCGTTGCCGTGATTCTAGTGTTAAATGTTTTTTGCCCTGTTTATCCCATGGTGTAAGCAGAATTCTGACGTTCATTTATTATTATGCATTCATTAAACGAAGATATGCGCGAATAATAATCATTTAAACATGAAATTAAAAAAAAAAATTAAATTAAGTTTGAAAACAGCTCTTCACCGCATTACATTGTAATGAATAAAATTGTCCGCACAAAACTTGAACTCGATAGTTTACAATGAAGTAAGTTTAAAATTCGGTAGGAACTTCCGACCATAGCGAAAAACACCATAAGTGAACTAAATAAAAAATTGTAAAAATAACTATTTTCTAACTATCGAATCTTTACAGATACAGTTTGATAAATGGGAAACTAATGATCCATCATTATCATCTCTGTAAATTGAATTTAGCTTACAAATATAGAACAACTAAATTAATTAAAATTTTCACCTTTATTTAGTCCCAATATTTAAAACACTGTTCTAGATATAGCCATGATAGGATTTCTTTAAAAATGTGACAATAGAGCAAAATACATTTTCTGCTCTTTTCAAGGAATTTTTGCTTTTACATGTTACTTCCTGACGCCTTCGATAGATCTTCCTCGATCATTCTCATTTCTTCGATTAGAATGTGGAACCTGGTCGTAGTTTTCATAACAGAAATTTCATCTTTATCGTGCTCGCAATCTGCAGCAGTATCAGTCTTTCTCGCAATCTATTATCCTAAAAGTATCGAGAGTCTGAAGTTTAATATACCTTAAAATAAATATATAAAATTGTTTATTCAACTTGTAGAGAATATTAGGTTGTTTCGAAGCAGGAGATATAAAAAAATGAGCAAAGCCTTCGCCGGGAATCGAACCGGGGACCTCTGGAATACGCGGCGAGCGTGTAGACCGTCACATCACCACATCATAAAAGCATGCCAAGAAGGTGGGAGAAATACCTTATATACTCTCCCTTTTAAAGGGCGACTTGTGTTTTTAGAGGACTCAGTTGCCAATTCTTGGGTGTGGAGAATCATCATCCAACACCCTTTAGTTCGGGCGCCACCGTAGAGACATTAGGTATTTTATGGAAGAAGGCAGATGAAACATTAGCAACGCTTTCGCCGGGAATCGAACCACGGACCTCTGGAATACGCACCCAGCGTGCAGACCACCACACCACGAAGGCGGGAGAAATACCTTATAAACTAAATAACTAAATAACTTATCACTAAAAACTTGTAGTAATTTAAAGAAATTAACTGGAGTACTATTTAGAATAGTGTAATTTGGATATACTTTTACATATCAGATTTGATACTGTTGAGCTAAATTTGAAGCGCAAGACGTTTTAAAAAACATAATATAATAACGAAAATCTTGGCTTGACCTAATTCATAAATACGCCTTAAAATTTTATATGAATGAATAACTGAATAATTCTGGCAAAGATGTAGCTATCCGTATAGTAATTTGGTATTAAAATGTAGAAGAAAACAAATTTTAGTCGTATAAAATGCATTCTTGAAGCTAAAAATTTATGGGCGTAGAAACATCGAAATATTTTTACATTACAAAATAAGACATAAATTCAAAATACCACGATAAACCCACGATAATTCCCACGATAAACAATATCTACCTGTTAATATGATAAATATTGAGCATAATAAGTACTTTTTAAGAGGTTTTAAGAGCCATGAAATGCTTAAGAAAACCGTTTTATGTAAAAAAAAAAAAAAAAAAAAATCTTTACATATAAGCAGTGATGTAAGCTGTTGTATTAAGTGCAAATGATTTTTCTACCACAAATATCTATTATGAGGAATAAACATTTCCTTTTTTCTTCTTTAATGAAGTTAACATGCTATTAACCAGTTATTTTTTTCTTTTATATTTATTAGCTCAGTTTTAAGATTATTCTAAGCTCTCATACACGCTATTTCATGTCATTGCTGCCTTACTAATCAATAAACAAAAGAACAGCAAATATTCAGAAGATTAAATGCTAATAACTTAATCAAATTCTGCATTTTCATGTTGCTGTACATCGTTATTAATGTTTTCTTCAGATTTCGATTACATTTCATTGATTTTGCTTTCTAAATAATCAAGTAAATATTTATATTCATCAATAACATTCAATTATCATTAACTTTATTTCAAAAATGCATCTCATTCTCTCTGTTTCTTTATATCTTTCATGTTTCCAAGTATCATTTATTTTTATTTCTACACTGTGCTTGCTTCATTTGGAAAATATTTGAGAAGGAAATAAATGAATCGAATATTGTGTTTTCTTTGTTGCGATAAGGAAGTTATTGAATCTTTTAATTCAGTTCAAAAGTATAACATTAAGAACTTTTGTCATAAAGAATTTAATGCATTATTCTGTATTTTACAATTAAGCCACTGTTATTGTGTCTTAATTAAGCCTTTGTTATAAAAATTTGCCTTTTAGGAAATAATTTCAGTTATCTAATCTTTCCTCAGAATAACAAGACTAATTGTGAATTAAGAGACAGAAAATGAAATTTATCACTATTATTATATAATTTTAATCAAATTAACACAGTTTTCCTGCTATAATACTAAAACTCATAGGCTATTTATGCAAATTATTCTTTAGATCTGCAGATTTATTTTTCTCTATCTGTATAAACATCTGAAAGAAAAAAAACCAATGGAAATAAGCAACTTGAAACAAACCCAATAATTGTTGAAGCATGCAAATTTAAATAGGCGCACTATATTTTATAGAGGGTTTTAAACACATGCGTAGATACATGAAGGGATTTTATAGTTTAGTAGATAAAGTTCTAACAATGGTTAGGTCATATAGCAAAGGCCAAGTCATAGGAATTTCATATTTAAACAAATTTATACAAGCCTATTATTGACTTCTGTAGCTCAGAACGTAAAAGCTGTCTGATTGCTGGGAGCATTATGTACCACTCGACGTTTTAATTGAATAATGAACCAGAACATTCTTTCACATAGGTCAGAAAATCCAGCTGACTAAATAAATGCGTGTGTGTGTGATTATGGCAAAGCTTCGAGGGCTATCTGCCTAAGGAAAGAGATGCCTTCGTAGAGGACATTCTAAGGGCAACTGGCTCGTATACACGTTACACATAGGGAAAACACCGAAAAAGCCCATGCAGCCAGCCCGTTCGCGGGATTTGAAAATCGGACCGAACTCCTAGTGTTCAGCGACTTTACTGCTCGGCTGCTGCAGCTAACTAAATAAAATCCTTAAGTTATACTTATGTACAAAATATAATTATGACTTTCAAATTTTTCGTAAGCTTGCTCTTACTAACTGAAACATATTTTACATTTTGTTCTCCTCTTTAAACTTAATTTTATGAGCATGCACGTTAATTAACATGGACCGCTAAAGGCTTCTCTTTGCGATTTAGTAAGAAGCGAAACAAAACTGAAAGATTACTCTTACTATTAAATGAAAGAAAACTTATCATTTCAGACAAGCACTTAGGATTATTTTGAGAAGCACGTTGTTGATGTTTCAGCACTAATACTGTCTGACATTGCTCATGGGACGCCCTGGCCATACACTAACCAGCGTTAGAGCTCTAGTTAGAATGCAGCTGCAAATTCACAGAGAATATAGATGTGTGAAGGGGAACTTTGACGGTTTCGAACCAGCGCATTCATATACAAAACAGTAGTTCAGGCACGGAGTGGCAAGGCGTAGACTTGGCAATATGTTTCACTCCGCATGATTTTTCATTCTTCTAAATAGACCTGTTCAATAAAGGCAACATGTCTAATTTCAGCACAAAGTTTGTACTAATTGGTTAATTAACGAGAAGTTAATTAACCAATTAGTACAAACATTAGTTTAGTTAATTAACGAGAATAAAATAATATGTATACTTAAATTTGTACTTGCTGAGTTATCGAACACTTGACTTAAAAAGTTGCTTTAAAATTCGGGATACGGAAGTATTGTGGCTGCAAAAATATTTTCACTGTTATTATTATTCTTATTAAAACCAAAATGCTTTTTTAAGTACAAATACTAAGCCATAGAATTGGTTCCACTTACATCTGTTCCACATGAATTTTCATTAAATATCGAAACAAATATTTAATTTATTACATCTTATTACAGTAAACAGTCGTACTTCAATTTAGATAATCATATAACTGATAGATATTCTTCACCTTTTGAGGAATTTAGATGTTACTTTTGTGGGCCCTGAGTTCGCTACTGTTTCTTAAAATAATCACTCCGGATGTGAAGGACGAAACTGACAGTTTAGTATAAATAATTACACACAACAAAATAAATAGCTGTGTATAGCTCAAGATATACATAGCTTAGCGCAGATATTGAGCAATTCTTCCTTAGCGAGCAAGAAATATCGTCAATTCTTAAAACCTATAACAGAGTAAACTCTAAAGAGTAATTCAGTGAACTATCTTTGAAACCCTTAACTTCAGCTGAATAACAAGCGTAACCTGGCCCTCAGAACCTATTTTTCTGGTGTAGAACGAGCTTTGGGTAGTTTCGGGAAATATCGGTCGTAAGGGTTCGAAAATGTTTTTTCGCAAATTTTCCAAAAAAGTCCCCAAGTTGGCAAATAATTGCCAAATGTCTCCAATTAGAAGTTAACAAGTTTTACCAAAGTCCGCTACGAGCGCATTTTTTCATATTTCACTTTTTAGTTGGGCTATTTTTACAATTTAAAAGTTTTTAGACTCACATTCTACAATTTTGTAAAAGAAATAAACTCATATATAAAACATGTGGCCACATATTCAATTATATGTGAAATAAACCTGAAAACTATTATCCTAAAACTAACAAACAAACAATAACTAAGCCAAACAATAAAAATATTACAGCGATACACATAAACAAAAACTAAGCTATTTTAAACATTTACAAAAATTTGCATTACCGTTCAGTGAACCTATAACCAGCCACTGTGTTATTTTTTCTTTAAACTTTCATTTCCTCAAATAGTCACATTCCAACAACTTTATAAATAGCCCTCTAAATATATTTGAAATTTGTTTAACAAATGTAAGTTTAGATAGCAAAATGTATAGTAAAAGAGATAGGAATTTCATGTCTATTTTGCTGTATACCGCTCATAAAACACAGATGCACAGAAATTACCATTTTAAAACTTTACTTACATTTGATGCGGAAAAACGAACTTATTCTTTCCCTTTAAAATACGCCCACCAGCGGCCGAGCGGTAAAGTCCCTGAAAACTGGTAGTTCGGTCTGAGGTTCGAATACCGCGAACGGGCTTGTTGCATGGTCGTTTTCGTGGCTTTCCCCATGTGTAACGTGTACACGAGCCAGTTTTCCTTAGAAAGTCCTCCACGAAGGCATCCTTCCCCTTAGGCAGATAGCCCTAGTGTGCTTTGCCATAATTAAATTAAATAAACCAAAAACTTTTCAAATGCACATTAATTTCGTTATTACGCATCTCATTTTTAGCCTTTGGAGAGCGAAATGCATTTTTTGATTAAAAAATTTGACACTTTTATCAATTAATAATTACGTAAATTTTCAAGCTATAAGACTAACAGATTTTTGGACTTTAGTATAATGTGGAAGTGATGATTTTTACGCTAGTAATACAAAACATTTAAGCATGAAGTTATTTTTACCTTTAGTTAATTGACTAGGTAATATAAATTTTAAGATATAACATGTTTAACTGGGAAATGCATTTTGATTGTTAATAAAATTGAAAACAAAATAAAGTAATATAGAACTAATCCTATTTTTTGACTTTATTATTGCCTGGAATGATCGTACATATTTAATGCAAAATAACTCCCGAAATACTTACAGTCGTATTTCCACTTCAACGTTATTAAATCATATTGATAGTCATGTTCATACTGACTAAGTCGCATTTTAAATAAATAAATAATAACAATCATTATGATAGTCATTGTATTAGGTTTTAAAGCAAGTGCGTATTGTATTTATCCTTGAACAAGCCAAATAGCCGTCAAGGGCTTGCCATAATCAATAGCTTAATCTAAGTACAAAGCCGCGAAATGGAAAAATAATTTCAGGATCATTGCATTTCTTTCTAAAAAAGCATGTAAGAGTTAACCTAATGTTATTATCTTTAGTAATATATCATGCTTTCTCAATAACATGTTCTTTTTAGATACTTTAATGTTACTATCTTTAACTATAAAATAAGAGAATCTCATCTAAATTTTATTACAAGAGCTGTTTGACTTAATTATTGTAATAAATAATTGGAAATTTAATCCAAACCCGAAAGTGCTACTGAGAGCTCAAGGGGACATGACTGTGTTGCATTGTAATAAATTATGAAAAAAGTATAAAATACTTCGTCACCAGTCTGCAAAGGCATGACATTTAAATTTCACCTTTTGTAACACTGCTTTAAGATTTGGTTATATGTGTTTTATTATATGGCTGGTATATTTTCGAGAGTAAGGGTTATATAAAAGCAAGGTGAAAATATGATTTCAAGTTGCAAGGAATTCCATTTGTTTAAATAATCCTTTTCTAGACATAAATTTTAAATTATTCTCATGCGAAAAGTGTTAAACTGATCAGAAGGCATTCTTAAGATCAGGTTTACTCTCTAAAATATAATTCCTCTTTTCCATTCAAGTGACGAAAATTTGTTGTAAAATAAAGCCTATAACAATTTGTTGTTATAGGCTTTTTGCCTAAAGCAATTCCCTTGCAAAATCCATTTTGATGTTACGGGATTTTTGAGGGAAGCAATAAGGTTTCCAAAGCGCAGAAACGTTATTTTCTTTTCATTACCAATAGAAATAAAAGACAAAAGCTCTTTTAGAAAAGATTTAAATTTAACGGACCTGCATCACTTAGCAAGTTTACGTACCTAAATGATTATAATTACTTTTCGTAATAGAGTTGAATGAAGAACGTAGTATGATGAAATAAATGAATAGTATGATGTACTTGTCTAGAATTTTGATATGGATAACACTGCTTTTGACATTTTTATAAGGAACGAAATACTTAAAATATAATAGAAAACTTATGTGGCTTTAAAAATTATATTTTAGAAAGAATTGATGATTATTTCCAGAAAAATAGAAAATTTATTTAATAACAATTAACACTTACATACGGTAAATAGCAATTTTCAGCCATAGCTAATTTCATATTGTTAATCACGAACAAAATATAAAAGATAATTTTGAGCTTTTAAAGCAGTTTATTAAATGCATACACATAAATAACGTATAGCGGAGTTTTCGTTTTTCAGCTAAAGGGTTCACTGCACGAGTGATACTAGAGAGAAATGGAGTTTTTGCATTCCATTTCAGTTAGTTATGATTTAAAATTGCTCATCTTAATAACCTAATTAGGTTGCAACAGATATTTAGATGAGCAATTTGCAAATCCTAACTAACTAAAATCTTTAAAGAAAACGGAATTAAATGTATGGATGTTGCTTATAAAATGTTCTTTAAAACGGAATGAAAATTATATCTTTCATTGCACTATTACCTGAATCACATACCGGTAGGATGAAATGTTGACTTTTTTCTCAAAGTTTAATTTTTTTCGAATTCTTTTGCATTTCAGAAAGAACTGATTCCCATGCAAAGATATAAATTGTGAATGGGAAGTGATGCATTTGTTTCATAATTAGTTATTTGAAATTGAACCGTTTAAAATCTTTATGTAAATTGAATTTCACTATAGCAATAAACGTTTTGTCTGTGCGTCTTGTGTAATTCAAGAAATGCTATTATTGCAGTGTTTCTTAGCTTGCTCTAGTTATACATACCTACGGACTGAAACTAAGGCTCGTGGAAAATGAATTTAGCAGCTATACTTTGCGTATACTTAGAACAGGAAATATCAGCTAGTAAACTCGAAAGATAATGTAACAAAACTTTTTTTTTAATTATTTAAAAAAGTGGGGAAGAAATTTAGCGCCATGACTGTAATTTAAGAGCAGTTCCTTCCGTTCATCATCGCAACAGAGCATTACAGTTCAATATATTTTTTCAGTTCTTAATTCCGAAAAACTATCATCAGAGGAATGAAGAAATGTTTATTACATGAAGCAGTCAACTGAGATAATACTCATAAATACTAAATTCCATTTGGAATGTGATTTTGAACTGAACCTATGAAATAAAAAAAAAAAAAAAAAAAAAAAAACAGTAATTCCTTCATAATGGGAAAGGGTTTCCTCATACAATTATTTTATATGGTAAAATAATCCTCATCCCTCCTCCTCTATATTTTATAATTTTATAATTTTGTTTCAACAGTATTTTTGTGACTGATGACTACTTACGCTAATTTTTGAAGCAGTTTATAATTAAGTGTCCCTGAAGATAAGAAGTATTTAGCTGTGTAAAGGTAAATATCTTGCATGACGAGACGCCACATTGAAGACCTGATAATTATTTATATAATAATAGATCTCTTATTGACTTTTGAACTCTTTAATAATATTAATTTCTGTTTCGGCGTATTCAAAGTAAAATTTCGGTGAAATTTCCGTGAGCTGTATATTTGGCTTGCATATTTATATGGGAAGAATATTTATTGAAACACTAAATAATATATATATATATATATTTCAATAATTTCCTACATGTCTCATTTGAGAGACGATTAAAATGACTGAAGCAGAAGACATATGGAATCAACTATCGGCATAATACTCTTTTTAATGGTCGGGCGCTTTATTTAATAACCATTAGCCTTACAAATAATAACCATTAGCCACTACAAGGGTTGGAAGTGATGGCCATTTCTTTGTGGGAGCACTAATAGGTGGTCACTGTTGCCTCCTATAAAGGGACGGACAGTTATAACCACGCCTTCTCGGGGATTTGAACCCGCTCCCATCGCTACACGGCTGTTAGGGTCACTAATCACCTATAGTGACTGGGCAGCAAAACTATTGGCGTAATAGATGCCGTTAATTGCTACAGGTACAAACGAACTTGAATTTAAATTCTGTACTGTGATGCGTTTCATAACTCAGTGATTTTCTGCATTGAGATAATTTGTTTCAATCATTACAGCTAATGATAAAGTCGCTAACCACTGGTTGTTCGACTGTTGCTCAAATCCCGACCAACGGTCTGGCTTCATGGACAATTTCGTGGTTTTCCCCATGTGTATTGTAAATAAGAACCAGTTCCCTTTAGAATATTCCCTACGAAGGCACCCATCCCTACAGGCAGATAGCTCTCGCATAGTTTGCCGTATTTAGTAAATCCAGTCCAATTTAAACAGTGTAAATGTGTTCTTATTTGCAGTGAAAACAAATGATCGGTGTCGAACTATCTTAGTATGATTTTTAACTCATAAGTCATATTTATAAGGTAGGTCTGAATTTCAGAAAATAATTTTAATGAAAAGAGCAAGAACTTATATTCGTGCCAATGCGTATTTTAAACTGTACAGCTTATAATTTATATTCTGTTGCCTAAGAAACGAAAAATAACTTGACATATTTTTTATTTATTGCATAATTCCTTCTCAAAAAAGTAGCAAATATTAGAATTTGTATATCTTCGACTATAGTTTAAAGCGGAATGGAAATCTGAAGTTTAAGAAATTATGAAAAAAAAAAAAAAAAAAAAAAAAAAAAAAAAAACTTTAAAATCCAGTAAACTTGAACGTAACTAGAAATTTAAACTTTCTTCTCAAATTATAATGTGCCATAATTTTCCATTTATATTTTGTATATTAAAAGATAACTAGCAAAAAGCTTTTAGTTTGAGAAAAGTGAAATTACATTTAAACTATAAAAGACGGATAAATAAATATGTGCTTGTCCTGCAGTTTGTTCCATATATGTAAAAGGTGTATCTTGTTATCTCTAAAATAATGTGGCATGCATAAGAGGAGTTTCATGAATTACATTTTGAGTTTAGTAGAATAGAATGTCGAACATTTTAAACTTAGATACGGAAAAAGGAATAATAATAACTAAGGAGAATTAACTAAAAGTTTAACACGTTACCTTCAAATTAATGAAAATAATATTAAAATTAAATTAGAAATGCTTGAAAAAGTTGTTAATCAAAGTGTCAGTAATTTTAATTAACATCCGAGCTTCTATTTACGAATAGAAAATCATTATCTGGCATGAAGAAAAAACTATTTGGAGCTGACAGAAACGAATTGATTTTCTTACAGATATGACCATATAAAAAATTGGTCAAGTATTCTGTGTCTTTTGGGGGCACTAAGTCCGAAATATCAATCAAAGAAACTAGATTTCTATTCACCCTAAAAGAACTAAAAAGATGATCGAGCAAGTGATAGTGAATGGACGACGAGAGTTCAAACACTCGTCTCTGATTGGTTCGTCTCTTGAGTAAGACACTCGGTGGCGCTAGAATCGCATTCTTCTCACTCTCGTGGTTGTTGCAAGGTGCCGAAGTATGCGCCGCTTTACTTTGGTTGCTGGTTTTTGCCGAAGCTGTCACGGCAAAATTTACTCCGTTGCACGAAAGCACAGGTTCCATTCCAGATAAACTCTTCGAATACAGCAACAGTAAAATGTGCAGAAATTTGAATTTTTAAAAAAAATAATGGAGCAATATAAACTTGCATAGAATAGGCTTTGTGTTGTATTTCTAAAACAGTTTTCTAAGTCTGAAATAACTTTTGCGCTGTTTCGAATAACTAACTTCCCCATAAAATTTTTATTCTTTTCAACTACAGAAACTTTAAGGTATTTAAGCAGTTCTGAATTACAGACTCATTTTCTTTTCTTTTTCGGACATCTGCTTTATAACAAACATTTTCAGTCCTCGAATTTTGATCCAAATTAAATAGGAAATTACATGAAAATTATTGCAACGGGATATTTCTTTTAAAATTGCGTAAAAAAGAAGCAGCTGGCATTATGTTTATATAAAAATGAAAAACTTTGTAAAACTTATGTATTGAGCACAGTTGAATGAACTTTTAATACGATTAATCATTCACCATGAAGACGAAAATTGGATTTTTATCTTTGCTATGCCATATTTTTTACATCCAAGGTAAGTATCTTTGTAAATGATTGATTATTTCTTTTATATAGTTTTCCATGTTTTAGATTCATTTTTAATCTCCAAATGCTATTCTTTGCCATCGGGAATTTGGTGACTTCGGATATCGGGAATAGGACCACAAAATTGAATTATATCTTCACAGCATTAGTTCTCGCATTCTTTAGTATAAATATATCTTATTCGTGTATTTTCGATTGTAGCCAGACAAATCTTTAAGATGCAGTAAGATTCCTTGCGAAAATAAGAAACAATAAAGCAAAAGTATGTAAAGAAAAATCGAAGCCATAAGATTACGAATAAAATATTGTGATAATGTATGCCTCAACCCGCTCTTCAGAAGTATTACTGTAAGAACAAGCAGAGAGAATGCTGCATATTCTTCTAGTTTATACTACACTTCATATTCATTCGTAAATAAATACTCCATACTCGTTCTTTGGAACATTATTACCTTTGCTAGTCCTTCTCAGGACAATTTATTTATGTGGAAGATTTCCTGGATTTAATAAATAGAAACTTTGATTTTAACGTTAAAAATAAAATTCCCATATTTTAAGCAACTTAAGTATTAAAATATTTTAAAAGAAAATTTTTTGGAAAACGCTACTTTTGATTATCTAGGAAAAGCGTAGAGTGAGTACGAAGTATAAAAGCAATATTATTCGCAGCAGCAGATCACAAAACATATTAGAAAATGCCGTATCATAGTTCGATCTAGTAAATGATACCTGGTAGTTATTTCTAATTTCGAGCAGCTTAGCTCTGAACTGAAGTGTTTAGAACTTTTGAAGTTGATATTAAAAAGTGCGAATGGTAAGAAAAATGAAATTTGTTTGAAAAAATAACATAAATGAAAGAAAATCACTGAACGAATTAATTGAAAGCATTTAAAGGAGGGTGATCAGGTATTGTGAAGTGGCAAATACTTAAATCTATCACTTGTAATTAGATATTTTTATTCTTTTTTTGTTTCAGTGTAGGCATAAAATAAAGAAACAAATTAAAGAATTAATTCTCTATTAAATTCTAAAGCCTTTTTTTTTGTATCCCCCAGTTATAATTTTCTATTCTTTAATAACGGTAATATTTCCTGCAGTAATAAATACATAAAACTTTTTCCCGTTTTTTTCCTTAGCATAAAATATATAATGGCTATTGAAAATACAATAATATTCTGTAACATGGTTCAACGCCTAGCGAAAAAGGATGTTGTAAGATAAATATGTGATTTAAAGTTTGAGATCCTAATGGATTTGGAAGTTAAAATTTAAATTTCGAGACAAGATCTGTAACAGTGTCACTTACGGGGAAAAAAGGACCTTTCATTTTTTAGTTTGCAACAGTACTGTGTAATATGTTACTTGAACGTCAATATGGTTTGATTCCTTAGTTTGTAAACTTACTGAGTAAAATTTTATTTGTATAGGAGACACAACTTAAGTTCTAAGTAATAAATATATGATTTTGTTGTATCAACTTAGCGAATTTCCTCCTTGTTTTTCTGATGTTAATTTGATGCATTTCGTTGTAATTTTCCCTGCAAAACAGGTAAGTTCTTTTTCGATTAACTTTATTGTCGTTAAGGTATCAGACTATGTTGTAATCGTCAATTTCGGATGAATTTTTTTCAAAAAAGTTTTATTGCTTTATTTTAAAGCTTATAAACTAAGCTTTCCAAAACTACTTTTCTTTATTTTGTCTCTCCGGTATTTAGAAGCAAAATTATGGCTATTCTTGTTCTACGCCGCGAACAGGAAGTTTCTGCTTAAGAACCCCGAAGATGATGTCTAAAGTTACATAGACTACTAAATAACTTAAAAAAGAGATTTTTCATTTGAATACTTTTACTGATGTTCCAAAGATGATTTAACTTTCCTACTTATTATTAAGTGCTCGGGAACTAGATAAATTATTCAATTTAATTTCCATACTCGGCAACATTTTCTTTTTTTTCTATTTGTGTTTTCATTGTATTATACCTATTTTTTTGGAAATTTAGATTTTTTTCTATTACGAAGAAACAGTCAACATAAAATATTACTACAGTAATGTTATGAACCTTTCCAACAATATATTATGAAATATTGTCAATTAAATGACTAAATGTTTAGGTTTATGTATGCATCTAAAATGTTTTCAGATAATTTTGTAAATGAAAAGAAAGAAATTTCTCGAACTCAAACTGGTACATTTAAGAGACATTTTACTTTCTCGGTTGTCCATTTATTTCCTCGCGCCTTAATAAATATAAGTGACAAAAATAAAAGTATTGATAAATTGATAAATATTTTTGCGGGAATATATCAAGTAATCCTAAAATTCAACATGTTTTTAACACGCAATGTAAGAAAAAAATATTGCACTTTAATAACATGTTTATTACCTATTTCTATCATTTTAGTAGTACTCCGCTGAATAACATCAGTAATAAATTTACTTGTACTGTTTTGCAAAATATGGGTATCGAACGTAGTCAGATACCTTAAACGTAAGAAATATACTTCCAACAAATAATAATTTTCAAGTTAACACTATTTATGCATTTTAAAAACGTTATCTCGTAAGCGCTTTTATTTCTCTTTGCGACAAGGAACGTCTCTATCTTACTAATTAATGATGAAGTTACTCGATTATTATTACAAATGAAATTATACTATTTCTTGGGATTAATATTAATTTCTTAAAAGCAAGAATTGAAATATATCCTCAAATCCAAGCCTCAAATTAAATAAGCGTATTTAAAATGGCGTGTAGTATTAATAGAATATATTATATTCATATGGTATTTCCATTTAAATTGCATTGGGACAATTAATTTCATTCCATTGGAAGAGAGGAGAGAATTTGCGTTTTAATTCCATTTTAATAACAGTGAGATAAATTACCTGTTTGTGGATGACAAACTGGTTTGCCATTTTTTCTTTGGTTGTAATAGATTACACTTCATTAAAAAATTTACAATTTTTACTATTTTTATTGACTGTTTTACTGCATCGAATATAGGCTTATATATGGCTTAGAAATGTCTTGAACACTGCATCTCAGTTTATTTTGACTAAAGGCTTATACTATAAGAAAGAAGCAGATTCAAACATAAAAATTAAACTTCACAAAGCAAGTCAATAAATAGCTCTTTTTTAATATTTAGATTTGAATTAATTTGAATCTTACCTTGGCAAATATAGACCTAAATAATTATTTTCAGACTTCTGAGCTATTAATATATGTGATTAGTGGGAGCGACCGCGGTTTCAATAACAGTTTACTACTAACCTACCGAAATAATCGATTATTAGTTCTTTGATAGTCATTACTACCCTGAGAATAAATCGCTAGATATCAACTATAAACTGTCACAACTAAATAAATAGGAAATCAACTGGAAGAGCTTAACATAAAAGGTAGAAGTCCCATGATCTAAGGAATGCAACACCCTTATAATCATAGACAATGGATTAAAATTTTTCTGAGAAAATTTAAAGTTCCAGAATTAAGAATTTCATAGTATTCAAACACTAGTAACATCTACTCAAGGAAGTACGAATAGCAAAATCCGAAAGACTGAACTTGGAAGTAAATTTTAAATCTAAACCTGTAGCGAAGCAAAATGGTGTAGTGTTTTAACAATATTAGTAGAAAAATTTAAGAATTCGTAAGTAAAAGTAGAAAAATTGCGGCAGTATGCATTTCCAGTATGTAGCTGCTTGATTTTAATTTGAGGTAACACAGGTGGTATATGAATGACATAGAAATATTCATTTGTTGAACTAAGACTAAACATAATTAAGAAAATGACTCAGCGTAAGCACAATTCAAGAAATGTTCTAAGATTTAAACACAGTTTAATTCGTTTAGAATAGATTTAGTGTTCCTTTCTATTAAAGCGAGAGGATCTGTCAAGTAAAGAAATTTTTAAAAGTTGAATAATTAAGACTGAAATCATTAAATAAGCTACTTTTAAGAAATCGGTTTAGAAGAGATTAAATATGTTACAGCGTAACAGCGAACTTGAATGTTCTTCAGCATTTATTTAAATTACCTAATTGACATCTCTGGGGAAAATTCTTGTTAATTTATCGATTCAGTGAAATTAAATGGGAGCAAATAATGACCCTTTTCCGGATAAAAATAGGCTCAGTTGCGAGGAAACAAACACTAGGGGTACTAGGACAATTAAAACAGAGTTAAATGCAATACGACAAATCTCCTTCCAGAAAATTTCACTATAACTTAGAACAATGCGAATGGAGAGCTAGTGATACACGGTCTAAAATCGTTTTGTTATAAAACAGAGTGAGCTTGCTGCGAAATTTCTGCTTACTTTATAATGTACTATATACATTACATATACTATACTACTTTACATATAATTTATATATATTATACTTTATATACTAACTAACTATATATATATAGTTAGTATATATAAAATTCACATGCTTTTTACGTCCTTTTTCAAAATTGAATATATTGATATATAAAACATAATTCAGGTAAGAAAATTCTAAAAAAAAGTTTAAAAGAGAATACACCACAAAATTTTTGAAAACGTATGTCTTAAAATGTCTGGTATTCTATACAACAAAAATGAAGAAATAAATAAACCTTTTAGTGAAATAAGTTTCAAACTGAAAAGTATTGCACTCAATAATGATGCATTATATTTCCCTATGAGCCAAAATTTATAGTAAATTGCCATTTAATATTTAATGTAAAAAATAGGTCGCAGATTACTCACTCATTCAACTTTCTTGTAGGCCTTAAGAGATATGCCCAGTTAACGTAAGTTTTCATAACTGAATGCATAAAACCATAGCAAAGTGCATAAGGAAATATTTAGTCAAAAATACTAAGCTAAAAGTCGAGGATATAACCACGAATTTAATAGTCATAGAATAAGTAATTATGCAAACGAATTCAATAGTCACTGACTTTCTGAATCGCGGCTACGATTCGTCATATATGTTGGTCACTACTTAAGGCCGGAAGCCGTGGTCATTTTATTGTAAAAAGCCTCTAAATGGTGGGCCACCGTTGCCTCCTATGAAGCGACAGACAGTTTACATCCATGCCTTCTCCGGGATTCGAAACCAGGATCTTTGGTACGCAGTCAGAATCACTAACCGCTTTCCCGTCTGGACGACATAATAATCGACTATCAAAGTGAAAATTAACAAAAAAGTGTAATTTGAGTCATTTAAGTTTATGAGAATTCCGAGTATGAATTTGATATAAATACGAAAAAAAAAAAAAAATAGAGTATACTGTTAATCCTCAAAAGGTTTGAAAAATAATGTCTCAGGTGGGACAAAATATAATCTATATAATTAATTTATCTGTTACTTTTGTAACTACTTTTAGCAAAATTGTAAGTATCAATTAGCCTACTTATATGATATTTAGGACAATTTTGCTGATTTGAAAACAACTCTTATTAATCATCACAGCTACCAAGTTAAGCCAAATAGTCATCGTTACATACTATGAGTAAAAATCTACCCAACCGGGATAGTGGGTAATGACTCTGGCTGTCGTACCAAGGGTTTCGAATTCTGAATTCCGAGTGTTTGTTAATGTATAGTGTCTGTGCGGCATGGGAGCACTTTAAGTATGCGGCGAGCCGAAAATACTCTAGAGAGGTTGATGGCAGAAGAAGAGGGGTGGGAGAACCCTCGAACCCGTCCCCGCGGTGTGACAGGCGCAATCTTGCACTTCTTGCCATGATGAATTTCGCAGGATTGTGCTGATGTTACTGTCAGCGAAATGAGATAACTCACAACAACAAAATCTAAATTTGCAATCAAATTATGTACATGAATCAGTGCAGAATGAAAATTAATTTAAAAATAAGTGCTGCCTTGTTTCAACTTAAGGTAAGTTCGGAATACAGATCAAAATCAAATTTTTTATTGCTATAACAACCTTTTATATACTAAACATGGATCCAAGAGAAAATAAATCAATAAAGCTCTGTTTTCGACTTGTTTTTCGAACAAATGAAACACAAAATGAACTGCGAAACGTTTACAAATTTTTTAACTGAAAGCAAGGTGTTAGTTAAGCATTTTTAGAAATGGAAAACATGATTTAAAAATTTCAAAAGGAACTGTAAGTTCACTTATCTTCATTTTAATTTTAGCCGTTAAACAAACTGGAGCGATAAGCATCCTAACTGGAGAATAAATTCCTAAGTTTTAAAGCAGTTTATTGCTTAGTAATTTAATGAGATTTGCTATCAATCAAATTAACGAACGTTTAGTGAAAATTATCGCAAACTGAATGGATAGTATATCTGTAAGTTTTCAGATTTCATTGACAAGTATTTATATTATGCCTAAAAAATTACAAGTGAGAATATTTTCTTCTGCCTGATAGAATCATGAAAGATGGTGCTGCTTTTACGATGTCCAGTATTGTTTAAACGCGACGTAATTTGTAAGGGTTAATACAATATAGTTCTGATATCTAATGAAGCTTAGCTGATGGATAGTTTTCTTTACAAATTAGTGAGAACCTTACTGGTATAACAAATAACACTAAGGGCTTTGACCAAAATTGAAGTTTCCTTCGTCGTCTATTTTTAACACCGTAATAAACCCTAGATAACGAAACTCTATGCCTGACTTGTGTAAATCATAGGTTCCCTCTGATCGGGATGATAAGTTAGCTATGATGATTTATTAAGTGTTGCTGAGGTAAAATCAATCAATCTTTTGTAAGAAAAACTCGACGTTTTTCACTTTCCTCTAGCAGCATCGACTACTGAAGGCTGCAGCAATGGAACGATTGCTACAGTCCTCTTTCAAAAACTGACGATAGAAATTCCCTCTTCTCGTGTTTTAGATTTCATCTAATTTTTCCTATTTCAAGATTTATAAATGTTTCGAAAAATATCCTCGATAATCTCTGGTAGTATTGTGTTTAAAAACAGAAGATTATACGTAAGTTACTTATTAAACTTTGCCCATATTGTTAACTATCTTTTTCTTTTTGGCAGATTTTCAAGAATAATTAAAGGGAAATTAATGTCTTAGAAAGTAGAATATGTTTCACAAATGTCAAAGCAATATGGCAATATCTTATACGATAGAAAAAGATCCTAGCCTTATTAATAAAAATCTTTGCCATTCTTCTATATTTTATACGGCAGAGGAACACAAATACTTAGAGAAGTTATTACGAATACCATCATACCATCATGTATGGTTCCGCAGAAACAGTAAACACTATACAAAAGAGAATGAAAATAAATTATTGGATTTTACTCTCTATACAGATGAAAACGAAACGGATTTTCAACGTAAACATGAACTGCATTTGTATCTGTAAAAAGTACTCGAATTATTTCTTTCATTTTGCAATAAAAATCTGTGTCAAAATTTTCTCTAACAACTGTTTCTTTGTCATTTTGCAACAACAATTTCTTTGTCACTTTTCAATGCAAATGTGTTTAAAATGTTGACAACGCATTTTGGTTTACATAACTGATTGAATTTGTGTGCTAAATATATATATATATATATATATAACGTATTTGCCTACTTTTTTTTACTAATTTTATCGTCGGAAAACTGAGAAACATTTCCGAATTTAATTTCCGAAAGACGCGGTAACAATCAGAACTCATAGTATTATTAACAGTACAATATCTACCAACACATGTCATTCTTTTTTCCCTGTGTCTTTAACCTCATTCCTTCTTATTGTTATCTCTACTATTCCTCGGGCCTCAAATCATCAAAATAATTATAGAAAGACAATGTGCAACTGAATCAGCGAGATCGTAAATTGAATGTCAGTTTCTGTTTGCTTCTCTGTGAATGGTTCTTGTATTAGGCCTTCATAAATTTTAATGGATAGGAAGGACAGTTTCGGATGACTTTCGTTGGTAATCTGCGAGTGTTTTTCTTTGTTAATAAGACAACTGTAAGTACACGAATCCATTTTAAAATTTGGAGGCGCTCGTTCTCTTAGCATTGAGGAAAGGAAGGATTACCGGATATTTTTTAAATTTTCAGAACTTTGGACTAAAACGCTAGGGAAATAATATGAGGGAAAATATGATATTATAAGGATTATAGAATTTCAAATCACCCTTTCGAGAGAAAAAACTGAACTTTAAGCCTCAGAAACAGATATACATGCAAAACGTTTTCTTGGAGGTAATGTACTCTATCACCAGCCACTATTAGACAGATAGACTTCCTGCACTTTGTTATAATCCAAATAATCCTATTCCTAATCTTGATCCACCAACCACCATTCGCAAAGTAAGATATCCTACATACATGATGTCTGGTCGGTTGGATTATTGATTATGGAAAAAGGCGCAAGATCTATTTGACTTAAAGATGGTTGCTTTCGTGAAAGACTCTTAACAGTAATGGTTTTCGTACTTAAACTTTCCGTTTATCGCAGAAAATGTATATGAAACGAGCCAGTTGTAAATATATAACTGTCTAAAGATAGCTGCTAATATTCTGTATTTCAATCTACATTTCGGACATGCCAGAAATAAACAAAGTATAATTTTATTACTGAAATCTATTAATTATACTATATTGAAACTATTTAACTGGGTGAAACAATACAAGATTTAATTTTTACTAAAGGACTATCATATTAACAAACATGATTAATTAAATAATGTCTTTTAATAATTAAGTTCATAAATTTAAATTTATTAACTCCTATAGGTACGATTAATTTTCTACTCATTTTCTGAATGCTTGTCCTTTTTGCTTTTTTAGCAAAAAATTATTAATTAATCCAAAAATATAAAATATAGAAGTAAAAATATTCCTTAATCCTTCTTGTGATCGCAAATTATTATGCCATTATACATTTAAAAATTTTAGAATCTGAAAAATGCATGTTTGCGATGTTATTGTCATGCGCTGCTTTGTGGCCGCTTTATTTCTTACCACGATATTTTTTACGTCGACGTTTAAAACCTGCAGTTATTGAACTGCTTTATTTTCGACAACTCATTTCAATGTTTTATACTACGATTGTTTTAGAACTGTAATGTTTTCTCTTTTTTGCTTTCTTTTTTTCCATGATATCGTTTTAGCCTTACTTTGTTTTCTACGTGACGTTTCCGTCCGTGATATTCTTGCCGCGATGTTTTCACCCGTAACCAGATATTCAAACCTGCATTTTTTTTAAAAGTTTCAGAATCTCCAAAGAGCGCTATCTTAGAATTTTTTTATAATTTTTAATTACCTATCTATAAATCATTAGTAGATTTTTTTCATGTTACATCTAGGAAAAACCGTGATAGCCCAATGCTATTAACCTTCTACCTCGGTTACCAGTGTTCATTTGCTTTTCCGCTTAATAACTAGCAGGCAAGACCAAATTTAATATACTCATCCATTATCCACATAGCTAGGATGTTGTGAGTATGCCGGGCCTCCGAATTTAAACTTATACCACTAAGTTAACCGCATTCCAATCAGCTATGATGTTTCGTTTTTTACTAACTTTATTTAGAAAAAAAAGCAATTGGCTAAAAATAAAGTATAAAAAGTATATAAAGTATAAAAAGTTCTGTAATCAAACATTTCGGAATTAATATATTTTATATTATTATATTTTAAACTGCTATTATTTTATTCCTGCTCGGGATTATTATATTTTCCAGCAATTTGTATTTGATGAAGCATATTTCATTTTATTATTATTGATAGCATTTTGCTCTGTCTCGTTTCTAATAATTTTGCTATAAATTATTTGAAATAACTTCTGTATCCAACTAAGTATGAATACTTACACCCAATAAGTATTTTCCTTTCCTCATTTCTTTTTCCTAAATCTTAGTAATTACAATGATACTGATTATCTGAATTTTTAATTTACTACTTTCTACTTTTGCATATATACATATACATATTTATTTAAGGAAAAATGGTAACTAAATTGAATAGATTTTTTTCTTATTCGGTTTCAATGAAAAATCACTTGATGTGTAAAGCATTTCAATATCTGAATTCTCTTCATTAACTCGCAGCACTAGTTATTACAGTCAGTTGCTCTGACCACCCCCCGCAGAAAAGAAAAGTTACTTTGCTGATTGGACTACTTAACCATAAAAAGTCGAGATGCTGGGAAATATTTCATATCGTGCTATCAATTATTAAACATGCAGTTAATTTAATTTTGCCCTGCTTTTATAATGCGAATATATGCGAATGTAACCTTTTATATGCGAATTTAACCATAAAAAGTCGAGATGCTGGGAAATATTTCATATCGTGCTATCAATTATTAAACATGCAGTTAATTTAATTTTGCCCTGCTTTTATAATCTTGGAATCTTTTGCAGGATTTCTTGAAAAAGATATTTACAGATATTTTTATGTTGAAACTAGACTGAACTTGCAATTTAAAAGTTTCCCAAAATAATGTAGTGAATTAAATTAAATAATATGTGGTTGGGGCTTTAATAAACATAAAAAGTTTTTTAAAGGATTTTCATAGAACAAAGGCCTAGTTCCTAAAATTTTATTATGCTTTATTGACTTCAGTTACAGAAGTTTAGCATTTTTTTATTCAAACTTTGCACGAAAATGTGTACTTAATCTTGTCACGGATCCAATTGCAAGTTTAAAAAATGAACTCTCTTTCACGCACTAGGAAACGTAAACTAACAGTCATAAAAGCAATCAATTTTATTTTTTAACTTTATCTCCCAATGTGTTTGAAAAATCTTAAATTACACTCTCAATTAGACGCTGAAAAATAATTTAGTTCATTAAGCTCAATTTTAAATATATATGCGAATTTTGAGCCTAAATTCTTGAAAAATTTTGGATTTTACCTATTAAAGTAGAATTAATAGTTTGTTAAATGGAGTTTTTACTCTGTGAAGATTTTATGAAAGATTATATTTTTGTTTCAGAACCCTCCCATCTACGGTGCCCAAACTATTTTGATGAAAAATGCCTTTTGCTTATCTTGATAAATTTAGTAACTTTTATCAATTGCTTTCCTCTAAAGAATATTTAATTAATTATTTAATTTAATTATTGCCTTTACGAATGCCTTGTGCATGCTGATTATTTTCTTTTTCCTCATATGTGATTTATTGGAATCAGACAGCATGCGGTTAATATCACAAAGAGATTCACAAATACAGGGTGATTATAATTAAAGTTTAAGTTTCAAAACGCTATAAAAAAAGAACCACTGATGAAAATGATGTGAAATTTGAAAGGAATGTTATTGAAAAAGGCGGAAAGCATATGGCAGAAGAAAAATTTTAGTTTCAAAAGTTAGCAACAGATGGCGCTGTAAGCGGCAGAATCACGACGAGAAACGAGAAATGATTCGTAAGACAATGGCTAAGGTGGAAGTTGCACATTAAAACGCATTGAAAAATTAGAATTGTTGAATAATTTTATTTGCATGACTGTACATATCACATCGAAAGGGACAAATCGGTTTCAAGAGTTTTGCGGCGACATACCGCATAAGAACCATTCATCAAAGAAGTTCGGAACTGTCGCGAGACTGGCGCAAAACATGTTCAATATGGTGTCCACCGTTGTGTGCAACAAGTTGAAAGTGACAAACAGCATGTTCCACAACGGATCGCAGTGTCTCCAGGGTGATGTTCAGAATGTGTTGCGAAATGCGTGCCTTTAATTCCGCTAAATTTTCAATTGGAGCACGGAACACAACATCCTTCAGATACTCCCACAGCCAGAAATCACACGGAGTAAGATCAGGCGATCGGGATGGCCAGGATGTAGGGAAATGACGGCTGATAATTCGAGCATTTCCGAAATGGCGCCTCAGCAGCTGTTTCACGGGATGTGCAATGTGCGGAGGAGCGCCATCTTGCATAAAAATGATTTCATCCACACATCCATGCTGTTGCAGACCTGGAATCACGTGGTTGCACAAAAGAGACGCATACCTCTGACCAGTGACGGTTGCGGGAACAGGACCGGAAGCACCCGTTTGCTCGAAAAAATATGGTTGTAGGATGAATGATGCCGTAAAGCCCCACCATACCGTGACCCTTTCAGGATGAAGTGGTACGGGGTGCGTTGCCAGTGGATTTTCTGTTGCCCATATTCGACAATTCTGGGTATTCACGTATCCTGTCAGATGGAAATGGGCTTCATCTGTCCACAAAATTTTCCACGGCCATTCATTATCCACTTCCATACGAGCCAGGAATTCTAACGCAAACGTCTCCCTAGCTGTCAGGTCAGACGGAAGCAACTCCTGCACATGGCGAATTTTGTACGGATAGCATTGCAGAATGTTTCGCACAATTTTCAGCACTGTGCTCATAGGCCTGTCCAATGTTCGGACAATTCCTCGTGCACTGCACGGTTGCACACCACCGGCCGACCCCTCCTGTAATGCTGTGGCCACTTCTTCAACTACCGTCGAATGCACTCGTTTTCTCCCTCTACCAGATTGCACATCAAACGAACTTGTCGTTTCGAATTTTTGCATCATTTCCTTTAGACCTACGACACTCATTGGACCAACGCCTTCTTTTATACCCTTCAGTGTCCTGAATTTTTGCAGAGCTACTCTTGACAATCATCATTCTTGTAATACAGCTTTACCAGCAGAGCGCGGTCCTGCAGTGAAATACCCATGGCGAACGTCTGAGACGCGAAATGAGGAACAGCCTGGTACCTGGTGGCTTTATAACACTGAAATTTAACTAACATTTTAGTTTAAGTCTTCTTTCGCTTGCAGCGCCATCTGTTGCTAACT
This sequence comes from Stegodyphus dumicola, assembly GCF_044657685.1. NCBI lineage: Eukaryota > Metazoa > Arthropoda > Arachnida > Araneae > Eresidae > Stegodyphus > Stegodyphus dumicola. The sequence goes on from NC_140780.1 coordinate 138,916,109, forward strand.
TTTGAAACTAAATTTTTTCTTCTGCCATACGCTTTCCGCCTTCTTCAATAACATTCCTTTCAAATTTGACGTCATTTTCATGAGTGGTTCTTTTTTTATAGCGGTTTGAAACTTAAACTTTAATTATAATCACCCTGTATGTGGCCAAAATGTAAAAGCAGATAAGGGGACCTGAATATGCAAATTTTATAATGTAATGTGCTCTTGGAAATGGTGCATTGAAGTAGTATGAGGTGTAGTTAAGCAGTAGATAAAAGCATTCTGGTGCATAAATCGTCATTCTGCGTGTTTATCTACACGAATGAGGAGTTCGCCATCATTTTACATTTAATCTAAGGAGATGCAGCTACTCAAAGAAGGTACAGAGAACGATCCTTGACTTCTTTTTTCGTTCCTTGAGCCAGCTGCTTCATTTTCGCACTAGCTCTATAGATAAAATGCACATCGGCGAGCTCCATGTTCGTGTAGCAACGCACACTGCTCGAAATCTGCTCGGAGAATGAGGATTTACGACAACGGAACATTTTTATCTACAATTTAACAACAACGTGCACTACTCCAAAGTATCATTTACGTACGCACATACCATTACAAATCTGCTTATGCTGGTTCTCTGTACTTGTGTTTATATTTTTGCCTGATATATTCTAAAACATCTTGTATATAAATATCATTTTCTTTGTTTTATTCGCTACATATTATATGTTTTGGTTTTGGCTCTGGTAATTTGAAACAGTTGCATTGATTACTCCAAAGATGTTGAATTAAGGATATTTTTTAATTAATTCTTAGAAAATAGAGATGACATATACTACAGAGCATTTTAAGGGTAAATTTACCAAAATTTCAACAAAATAACTGTATCACATTTTTAGCCTTCTGATTGCCTTTCTTCAAAAATCTTTCTTCTCATGTGTCCGTTCTTGTAATACATACATTACTTTTAAATAAATTTTTAATATGCTCTTAATATCGTGCCCCCTTAAGAGGAGATTCACTTTAATCAACAATAAATGAGGCCTGAGGGCCAGATGTGGGGAGTAAGAGGAATGTTTAAATACGACTGCATTTTATGGCTCTCAGAAGAATGTCATTCGAGTAGTGCTTAGTTGCCAAATCTTGTGTATGATTAATTACAACCGAACATTTTGCATTAAACGCCTTCAATATACATGCATTGCACTTAGGCATGATTCATGCAACAAAATTACAGTTGAATACTCAAATACTTCCCACTTTAACGCTTTTAATCGTTTTCGGAAGCCATTTTAATATTTCTTCGTATGAAATATGTTCATTGTTGGCATTCATTTCCAGTTTCTTGTGAAAAATACTGTCAGGAAATAACATGGTCTTTGTTCTAGTGTTCTGAAACTGAATGCTCTGTGACTAAAATTCATTTTCTTCTAGATACGCAGATTCATTTTCTTCTAGATAATTGCCGCTTTCTATTTGAGTGAGTGAGTGAGTGCACCTCTATGATGGCTTCCGACCACGGACATGAACCAAACGGAATTATATACCATCACGGTGGGGAAGACTCCAGAGTAACAAGGTTGAATATTATAAACTAATAACAGTTTTTACATATTGTTAACTGCAAGGCACTAAGCGTTATTCTGGTTATCTGCTTTAAGTTCTGAACTTTTGAAACATTATATTATCCACGGTTGTTTCTGCTTAGGCAGTGTCCTGAGATTTTCTCTATTTTATCAAGGGCTATTCTGTTTTTGAGTGTGTTAGTCGTGAAGTAACTTTACTGTTTGTTCAAAAAATCACATTTAATGCCTGTACTTTCTCTGTCAAAGCCTTAACATAGATATTGACAGCATAAAAACAAGCAAAACAATAAAATTAATTTCCAAAAGCAGACGTTAGTGTAAAAGAAAGCAAATTTAAATGTGTAAGTAACCATTTCCCTTTGCTATCGTTTGAAAATTTTACTTAGTTTTGCTGAGGAAAAATCCATCTTAAAATCTTCTAGAGGAAATGTTCACAATTCATTAATTTAGAAAAAATATTCAAATTAAAGAAATTTTTATATAATACTGATAATTATGTTAAGTGTTAATAACTACTTCATATAGTAACAGTTTGAAAACTATTGAACAAAGAAAGGAATCTTTCCGTATTGACCGTTATTGTTTTGGATTTTTGATGGCTGCACTTTGAAGTTCCTTTGTTATACAAGTTTCCATGTTTTGCAAAGTTTAACCTGAAATTTTAAAATAATTAATACTACAAACTTGGATAGTTCCAACCCTTTTAAAAACTTTTTTTATAACTTTACGCTTTATGAAATGCTCGAATAACCTTACAAACTTTCTAGTTTTGCTACAGGTGAAGTTTTCTGATATGAGAGGAGTTGGCAGAGGTTTTCGTATGTAACGAATAGAAAAGCCGTCCATCTATGTGGAATTTTAAATTCATAAAGTGTGAAAGGTCAAACTGTGGCAAGTCTCTTTTTATTATAAAAAGGAAAATTCAATATTCTACTTTGTTGTTTGTAATCTTTACTCATAAACTCCAGAGAGATGCCAGTTTTAATTAAAATTTTTTGTTTTGGTTCAGAATTCTACAAATGAGGTAATGTTGATAACTTTTGCATTACTGTTATTCTCAAAATATTTCCTTAGTGAAAGTACGTTTCTAAGAACATTCTTCTAAGCGGATGGTGGGATTTTTAAATTAAAATTCTAGTCTTTATTTTTGGTTTTAAAAGTAATTATAATACCATCTAGATATCTGTGTGATTGTAAGGTTTTCTTTGCCTTTGACAACAATACATGTTCAGCATATTTTTTAGATTCATTTGAAAGGATGATAAAATTAAAAATTCAGAATATTTCGTTCTTTTAGCGTGAAGTGTCTAAAAATAATTTTGGTTTTAGTACAAAGTGGCTGGATCCTATGGTTTAGATTACAGTATTTATGATTTACTGATTAAATACATGTGCCACTAAGCCACAGTTTTTTCCAAAATCTTCCATAATTCATTAGATTCAAAACCTTCAAAATAAATTTTATATTCTATATTCATTTTGGCATTAGTCTTAACCTCTCTTAGAGATTTGTCTTAACTAAGGAGTTCAAAATTTTTGTAATTTTATTTCAAAATTCTCGGAATGATTCTTAGATATAATGCATATAACATGAACTAATATGATGATGAAAATATTTCATAATAAACTTAAATTATTTTCTAAATTAGCGAAAGAATGATAATATTCTCTAATGAAATAGCATAATTCATTTTTTGTCAGATAGTGGTATGCATTTTAATAACTTACAGAATTCAGTGTTCGTTTGGCAAATTTTGAACAAAAATTCGAAACAATTCTTAAAATTAAAATGATTTCTAATTTTATCATTGCAGTCAAAATACTATAATCAAAGTTTACTTTGCTTATTTGTTTGTACTGCAATTTCTGGCGCGAAATCTTACTAGGTTGTCTGTGCCAAACCAACGTTGTAGGAGAAAGAGTTCATGTCTATAATTTCCAGAATTAATGTGGAATTTAAAACAAGTCATTTAATAATCTAGAAGGAGACAGAAAATAGAGACATGTAATATGTAAAATAGAAACTAAGACCTCAGATTATGTCATGAATCAAAAAATAAATCCGAAACATTAACTAAACAGTGGGAAACAAATACCACCAATGGCAGAGAGAAGTAGGAAAGATAAGACTAACCTAAGGAAACTAACAGATTCAAGGGTGTGTTAAAATACTACATACGCGCAGCTACAATACGGTTTAGGTTTGTTAAAAATGAGAGTAAAAGCAGATTACATTTTATGGTAAAATCCAGTGTCTTTTAAAAATTGGAACAATTTATAATAGGGTTGCCTATTGAAACAATTAAAATGCTTTATGCGAAAATATCTAAACGATTGGTATTCCGGTAAATTATAATGAAATGTACTGAAAATGGACCTCTCTGGCCTTTCAGAAGATGTTGATGAGTCAGGCGACAGTGATCGATTCTCAAACGAGTTAAGAATTTATCTTTTCTTCTATACTTAATACAGACAGCTTTTAGGTGATCAGCTTATTGTTTGCTTTGATCGTATCAATGCATCTGCCATTTATTGAGAATTTTACATTGATCAAATTCCTGATATCTTCGAGTGAATCCTGAAGCTTGGACACTGTAGTATAAGCCTTAGCTGTAATACCCGCTAGTTCAATACATTTTATACTAGCGGGAAATCTGATATCCTCGGTATTTTAGAATCCGAATTAGCTTCATAATTCCGGTAATAAATGGATGCGAACTATAAATTGGATCTCTCAAAGACATTAATGAAGGTTCTGTGTAGCTAATGAAGCTCCTGTAGCATTTTTTCGAAAGATAAATTACAGCCTGAGTAGTGAAAACCGAGAAATCTTTGTGTATTCCAAACCCAGCAATTTGTTTCCACTATAAAAGCCACGTCAACATGATCTCCGGATTTTTATCCATCTGTATAGTTTCTGTATTTATGTCTATGCTTCCTGAGGATCTGTCTGTCTGTCTGTAAATGAGATCACTAGAGATAGATTTATCCCAATTTGAGACGCATCAAGAAGCTCATTTTTCCTGTCCTAATATGTTGGAATTCCAAAAGAATTCTCCATTTGTGTATTAATATTAGACATACTGTACTTCTCTGGCAAGTGCCTACTCTTAGACAAATGATGATATACACGATGTAAACCAGAGCATGCATCATTGAGCAGACGTAAATGAACGGCATTCGTGATTTGCGCCATGATTTTTAAAATAGTGAGACCAAGATGCTCACATCTAAAATACAAGGAACGTCTTGTAGCATTGCACATACAGGATTTTCATTTACTATATTCAAAAAGTTGTGTCGCAGATCCGAAGTGCTTGGTTATGTACGGGAAGAATTTTATCCAGCACAGTAGGCCTTGCCGACCCGTTAAGGCGAGTCCACACGCTATAGTCACGTTTTAAGCGCCTTTAACACATGGAAAAATTTTTCTTGCGACCATTTAACTGTTCAGTTCAGAGATCTTTGCTATTGTCTCTCGATGTATTTCAGGTCTAACTCCTGGCAAATAACTTCCAGGTCGTCACCGTAAAGCATAACATGGATTGTTGAAGGAAGCTGTTTTAAGATTGAGTTAATTTTAAAGCTAAATGGAGTGACACTTAGCACACTACCTTGCGGAACACCCTCTTGTTGACTAAACACATCAGAGATTGCAGAGTCAATCTTCATGTGAAACGTTTGATCCTATGAGAAATATTTGATGAAAATTAGTAGATTTCCTCGACACTATTATACATAATGTGAAGGATTTCGTACCTATGTGTAATGTCATTGTCTCCCTTTATATAAAAACTATAGAAACGAAGTGATCCATTTTACGAGTGTTTTCTGGATATCAATTACTAAGTGCTAAATATTGTCAACAGTTGCTCGTCCTTTTCTAAATGCACTTTGATAAGAGGATGTACAATTATTCATCTCTAAACAGTAGACCAGGCGAGAGTCGTTCATCTTTTCAAGCAGTTTGCAAAGACAGATATTAAAGCGATGCGGCGGTAACTAGACGGATTCCTTGCGTCTTTCCCTGGCTTAAATATTGGGATAGTAAAGATCTCCTCCATGCATTGGGAAATGCATGCTATTTCCATAGTATGTTGAAAAGAAAAAAGAGGCTGCCAGTGACTTACAGCTGATAAGTTTTAACATAGTACATGATGTCCTGATCTGCGGCAATGCTCCGTTTAGCTTCAGCATAGTTAGATCTTGATTATAAATATCAGAACTGCGAGAGTTGAAATTAATGTGCAGTTATTCAGAGAACAGCTTAACCAAAAAAATACAGGATGATGGTCACTGTTATTTGATAAGGCTGAAAACGCCTCTCCAAATGTTATTAGCAGTTCCTCCCCTGTAGCTTATAATACCAGCATTTAACTTTAAAAGAGACAGTGTGTGGTCTTTGTATATACTAGAAGCTTTTCGAATTCTTTCACATATCTTCTTACTCGATATACAGAAATTATTGATGACACATATGAGATCCATGGATTTCTCTGACTTTCCCGACGTACTTGACATGCTTTCGCATTTTTAAATGATGAGTTTTGATTCGGTAGGATATCGATGAAAAACGGCTTTACTTCATTTTCTGATGATATCCTGTCTTTCAGAATTTTACCAAAACCTTGGTTATTTTGGGAATTTCACTGACGATTTCGGAATACATAATTCAGCTGCTTGAACAATTTTATCGGTAAGAATCCTCTCAACAGGATAAATTTGCATATCCTTCATCTTTTCTTCAGTTAAATATGCATAATGAGATAAATAATCCCAGACTGCTTTATCCAACAAAACCCGTTGTGTTGAAGAGACAAAAGAACTTCCATTTCCTTTGAAATTTATAATAATTAGGAAATTATCTCTATTGAATAGATAATTCACTACACTAAAGGAGTAGAATGTCGGAAGATGTGTGGGAAAATGAAGAGGCAAATCGAGTGGAAGGTTCTTGTTAGTTGTTGAAAGTTTATGTGTTTTGCATTGTTGAGGGCATAGACACAATAGCCATGAAGTAGCTGTTCAATTTGCTTTCTTCGTGGATTTGTATCTCTACTACCTCATAGACTTGTGACCCCCATAGACTCTAGACCATTGTGACCATTATAATCAACCACAAGAATAAACGGTGCTGATAGCTGTCCAATTTAGTCATCTAAATCTCTCTGATCAGTACTTTCATTTCGGGGAAGATAATGCACTACAGTCTCCGGATGCTCACCTGCATAGCAACTGCTTGGAGAGGTGTAACCAAGGGAAAGTCATTTGATGGACAGTTATTGGAGGTAAGCAAGTACTAAGTCTACAGCACCACGTGCACGTTCGCTGAAAGTGTTGTCCTTTCTTTGAATACCTATGTAGCTTTGTCGAATTATCAGGTTTAAGGAATGTATCTTGTAGTGCTATAGAAACATGTTGATAATTATTAATAAACTGTTTAATACCTTCAAGATCCTCGTGAAAACTACGACAAAACCAGGATATGACAGTGGTCATTAGGAATGTCAATTATTACGATGCTGTTTCTTTGTTTTGTATGGTAAGACATGTTTTGGAAGGCCTTTCTATTTCCGTCTATTATTCAATAAAATCAGGGAAAGTACTTTTGACAGAGTGATTTTGACTCAGGCTTTTAGTTGTTTAGGGCTTTTAATCTCCTTTTTTGAGCTGTCCGTTCTTTATAATTTTATTTCAGAGCTTTCTGTTGCCCATTTGGGAGAAGGAGGGTTTAAAAATATTTTGCTGCCATGTATTTTGGAGAGGTGTTTGTTCTGCATGTTATAAAATGTGTGGGTAATTATTGACCGAGGGGATTTAGTGGTTTCAGCATTAACAAATGTTGGGTCTTGGCTAAACAGTGCTAAATAGTTTCTTAGCCTTGTTGTTGTGACTTATCTGACTTGTCTGACAGTAACATCAGAACAAGACCAAAAAATTCATCATGAGAAGGAGTGCAAGATTGCGCCTGTGGTAGACATGAGCCTTGAGCACCATGCAGGTGGCAATCACTTTGCACTATTCCGTTCCCCAATTTCAATGGACAGCACTCCGAGGAATGGGTTCTCCCAACTCCTCTAGTTCAACTAACCCCTCGAGCGGAATTTCGGCTAACGTCATATTTAGAGTACCCCCATACCGCTCAGACACTTTACATTTACAAACATCCATGCCTTCTGTGGAATTCGAACCCGGGCCCTTCGATACGCTGTCAGAGTCACTAACCACTATCAGAATTTTGTATAAGGTTAATATGCTCTATTCCTTTCTTTTCTTTTCTTTTCTTTTAAGACAGGCTCATGAGTATAGCGAATGATCAGCCTGACAATATAAACATTTGGATTAACAATGTAATCCTGACTTTCATGACCTATCATAGAACAAAGAGTTTCTCAGGCCGCGGGAATGCTAACAATGAAAACAATGCAGTGAGTTGAGCACTTAAGGTCTGATGGGATAATTCAGGTACCCCGCCTTAATGGGCTTCGGTAGGTCTAGAGATAGGAGCGTCGGGTTAATATGCTGTGTGTTAAAAAGTTGCCAATCCCTATGGATTTTAGTCTGACGAGATCCACACACGTTTTACTCACACATTTCTCTTAAAACTTCTTCCTCAGAGACCGATATCAGGTCTTTTTTCTGAAATGACGCCTTTGGACATGTTCAAAGAGTTATGTGGAGACACAATGATAAAACGCTCGAACATATTTGTCACTTTTAGTCGAGAAGAGGATTGTGCGTCAGATATCGTTTCGATGATGAGAGATCCTGAAAGGAGTTTATGGCTCGTCATCTGAGGCCACAGTATTTTTATGGGTGAGGAATTGTGATAGACTGTCTAGTTGTCCATTGATGACTAAGAACTTAGGACATTTGATGCTGTCACTAACAGCGGCAAAAGTGAAAATTCTCTTAATTGTTTCACAGTGTTTCGTTTCCATTTGATTGGGAGAAGAATTTAAAGTTGCTATATTATAAGTAGAAAAGACTCGGGTCCGACTGCCCCAACCATCATAGAGACCAAAGAGGGAACACAGATTTCTGTGTTAGGGCTGGTCGGACCTGTACGCAAACTGAAGCCGCAAAGTTAGCTTTCTCGAAAGCAGGAATACCGAAAGCTTCTCCCCAAGCCTCTGACACGAAGGAAAAGTGACCAGACGACTGACACTAGCAGGGACCCGATGTGCCTCTTGTTTGCGCTGAAGCAAAGGCCAAAGCAACGTGTTGGGGAAAGTTACTCGCCCCTCAACTACCAGGATCCTCCTTTGTAGCCGTACGGATCTCCACGCAAGGTAAACGCGTAGGCAGTTTTCTCACCATGATATGATATGAGGGACGCAGCCCGACCCTCCTGGCAGACTTTATGTCGCCCTATGGCGAGTTTTCTCACCATGGTAAGATAGAAAGAAAAGAGTTGTAACTGCACTTCACATTGATCCCATCCTCCATAAGAAGAAACCGCAAGAGAAAGAGAGGGCGAAGTGACAGCTAAGAGGCGAGGAAAAGGAAAAGAATAAAGGCCTCTGGGTTAAGGAATTGTGACACCCGATCATCAAGAAGATAATCCTCTGAAGCGTCTTCGCCTGCTATGCTTTGGCTGGACATATTGGAATGACTTTCATGCCTAGTATGGTCCTATCAGAAGCTAGACATCCAACCTACATCAACCATTCCGCCCAGTGACAGCCCCCCGCACACATACACAGTGAAGCAAAAGAGAAGGACTTGGGGGTGGCAGGTTCATTTTGCGTTTTCTCATTAACATTCAGCTTGAAATAAAGTAAAAAAAAGGGGCTGAGTTTTTTCATACATGGAATCAGCACAGAAAATTTAGGCTATGATCAATTTATTGATTTTAATTTGGTTTGATGAAATTTACTTCGTGACAATTACAGCACTGTGAAGCTTAAAAGAGGCTTCTTCGATCATAAGTGCTTCAGTCATGCTTTAAATATAATTTTTTCGCGCTTGAAACATAATCGTTTAAAGTTTAGCTTCAAAAGAAAGAAGTCTAAAGAGACATTGAAAACATCTTTGTCATTAAGTTAAATTATTAAACAATATTGTTATAATATTTTTTTCGCTTTCTCAAGCGTATAAAGATTTCATGCATTTAACGAATGCATGAAATCTTTGTTATGAACATGCTGAAGCTGCAAAAAATAAAGACATGAGAATTTATTTCGCGTATTTAATGGCCCAAAATTTTATGCAACTATTACTAACCAGTGCCACTTGATTAACTTTATTTTGCTGCATTCCTTAACTTAAAGAATATTCTGGAATGACATAATCAACGTTTCTTAAGTAAATAATTAAAGGGATCAATTACAAATATTTAAGAAGTCTATGGAATGGAATGTTTATCATACCCTAAATGCAAGTGATTTGAAGGAAACGAGAAAATTTTACAGAATGAAGGTATGCTATTGATGGATTTCTTTATTAACATTTCTCTGCTAATAAATAAGGTTTTACAGGAATTATTCTCTGAATAAAATCACTATATGTTATTTGTACAAAGTATGTTGAATCAATATTTTTTTATCCGTTGAGTAAAGTTTAGGAATATTTTTATTCATTACAAGAAATGTTATCAGAGCGTGGCTCTAATTTTAAAATGTAAATTTTATTATCAGAATTAATCCTATTCCATTAATATATTTTATTTGTACTAGGTAGACTCAATATTAACGGATTAATATGAGGTTAGCAATTAAATTTCTAATTTTATGGAAATTATTTTAGTTATGCAATTTACGTTAATTCAACCGCTTTTTTTGTAGTATAAACGCTTTTAGTAAACTCTGTTATGCAGAGTTAATTCATTTTTTACATAATATGTGAATAGTAAGTTTGTAATATTTTTCCGCAAATAAAAAAAACTTATCACATTGAGTAGCATGAATTAGTTGTTTCTGATATCCAAGAAATAAATATTTCTACCTATATTAAAACTGGAATATTTTCCCTTTGCAGGAATTTTAGTATTTCTGTTACTGAAAATGAAAAATTGAAAATTTATGTTCATAAAATGTGTGATCTCTCCTGATGATTTAGGTAGTAGTGTTTAGCAGATATGATTCAAATGCAACAGTTAAATATAAATGTGTAAAAAAAATGTAATAGTAATCTAATACTTAGTTTTTTTTTATTTTAAGATGAAGTAACTCTTATTTTCAGAAACGAAGTTCAAAATCATTTTACTAGTAGAGGAAAATAAATCCTATCGTGTTTATTGCTGTGCTTACGGCAAATGATCCATTTACAAGAGCTAAACTAGCCTCTACATCTGAATCGTCCATAAACGTATGGGGCACAAGCAGCTGCTTACATCGCTGAATTTTGGTACCTCAGGTTTTCTCATAAGCAGCAAGTCAATAAATGTATATTTTGCTTTGAATTATTAATATGTTTAAGTTATATGGGGCGCCAAAATTACTAATCTCCTAGAGCGCCAAAATTACTGGAACGGGGCCTACTCTAGAATTTTAAATCGTTAAATGTTACGGAGTGTTTCAAAAATCAAATACTCTACACACTTGTAGATAACAGAGAATATACTTTGTTCAAATCCAGCTTATATTTGCTCAGAAAAGCCTCCGCAGTATTATCCTTACCTTGCGCAAATAGAATTCGTGCACTTTAATTGGTTAGCAATCAACATTATATTTGTTCATTTTTCACCTGTGCCGTTAATGGAATGGAATTAGTTTTGGTCAGAAATATTTAAAAACATTATCTGTTCATGTACTGCAAAGTGAATTTTAAAGAAAATAATTGGCTATTATACTAGAGTCTATATTCCTTCCAAATAAATAATATGGTCTTAATCTTAGACATTTTGTGCAGGAATTAAATCATTCTATTTAAAACTTAAATCGCGTATTAGCCCTTCTTTTGCGCTAGTGCGAAATATCTACCACAGCTTTTCTTAAAACTGCCTGGCTTATATGGGATAAAAATATGGTAATTATATACCGTTCTTGAAATTTCGAAATAAGTCATGGGTACGAGGGAATCTAAAAACATTCCCTGTTACTTTTTATAATTAATGATCCTTACTACCACCTATTACCACTATTTCGTACTCATGGTTTTATTTCACTCTTAATCTAATTTCCAGAAAATAATATTTACCTTTTGTCTGACTCGTCATATGATAAAATATACTGTTTTTGTGTTAAGAATGGGAACTTGCTGACATGAATTTAAATGCATACGAAACTATCGGGAACAATATTCAAAGGGTGATTTCAGACAGCTTTCGAGATTCAACTATATGTTTTCGAATAATATGTTTCTTTTGTTATAACTCTGTTAAATAAATATTTGGAACTCAGCGCTTTATATTAGATGTATGCCATTCGGATCATCATGACAGTAGAGGAACTGGAAATTGAAAGCCATATCATTAACTGGCTCTTGGTTTTATTTTTTTATAACTTTGAACTAATTAGAAGTATATAAAGTATAATTTAGTAAACGCAAACATCAAAATCGTTCTTCATTCAATCCAAAAGTTTTAGAAACCAAGACTAGAATCAGGAAACACTCTACAACTAGAAAGATTTCTATTAATATATTTCGTTCGAGCAAGAAATGGATTAAATTAAATTACTCGGATTATGAAAAGCGCAGGAGGGCTATCTGCTTAAGGTAAAGGATATCTTCGTTCAATATATTTTAAGGAAAATTGGCTTATATTCATGTACATATGACGAAGTTACGGAACCGCCCATGCAGCTATCTTATTCTCCGGGATCTGAAATTGGGTCGAGCTACTAGTGTTCTGCGATCTTATCGCTCAGCTGTTCCAAGCAACATATCGCTAGATATTTATAAGGGATATAGGATATATACTCTTTCATATTTATAAGGGATATAGTATCAACAAACCTTATGATACTGTTTTCGAAATCCACCAGGCTTTTGCTTTTAGTTGAACATCAAGAATTTATGAGGCTGATTAATCAAGCACGATACTAAATTTCCCCTTCTACACGTTTACATGATCTTCAAATAAAGAATGCTAAGATCTGAAACATTAGAGATCAAAGATATTTATATTTATTTTTATTGAATTTTGCTGAATTTGTAATACAATAAATGAATAAGCCACATACGCAACGTAAGTACACAAAGCTATTTCAGTTTAAATGGATAACAAATACATAAATGAATCGAAAAATCTTTATTAGAGGTTACCTAACCTTACTTCTCTACCTTACTGTCTATAGCTAATTTCACACAAAAAATGTAAGATTGACTTAATTCTGCTGCTCACACAAAAAGTTTTCGTTTCTTACAGAAAACTCTCATGTAATTTTATGCCCATAATTTAGCAACTCAACTCAAAGCAGTATATTTTGGCAGACTTTAATTTAAATAGTTGTAGTGACGAATTTTATTGATATCACGTGTTTAATAATTTGAAGGGTGTAAAACAAGGTGTTTCAAATAATTTCACAGACTAAATATCTCTTGAAATAGCTATTTAAAAAACTGCAATACGCGATTAAAATCACCATTGACCAAAAGATTGATCAGCGTTTAGGCTGTGGTAATTTTGATCGCGTTGTTGTGGTCTTTTCAATAGCCGAACTTCCCATAAAATCTATTCTCGTAATCAAATTATCCAAGATCTCATTAACTGAAACTTTTGAGTAGGTTATACAAATATTACCATAGATACCTATGTATGTAAATTTCCTGAATAATAGTTTCCAAAAGGTGTATTTCATGCTAAAGTCATAACTTAAAGCACTGATTTACTTTAAGAATTATAACCTTTGGCTCACAAAAAATCTTTCTTAAATTAAAACCACATATAACTTTTATGGTTAACTTTATTAAAACCACATATAAACTTTATTAAACCACTTATAACATGTAACTTTCATCCGTATAACTTTTATGGTTATTAAATCATACCTAAAAATAATTGTAAATATATAGGCATATTTTACATGATGTCTATGTTCCTATGTTCTATTGAAAACATCGTGTTGATTTAAATCACACTCTCCCTTAATAGATAGTCAAAATTTCTTTTGTATTTGTCTAGAGTAATGGAGCGAACAAACGTATTTGTCACGATACGTTGCCATGAAAGCTAAAATCTATTCAGGAAGCGGCCCGAAGTGATTAAAACTATTGAATTAGCTTTACAGAGTAGAATAAATAATTAATTTCGCTTATCTAGTCTTGTTAAACATTTCCTCTTTCTAAAAGTATGTTTTCTTTCCGCATTGTTTATGCAACTGTCTTCTTGAGCTACGACAGAAGACTCGCAAGTATGAAGCTTTTCATTCACAAAACGATTCATTATTTCGACCTGAAAAACTAAATGACCATTTCTGTATTAAATGCTTCTAAGCGAAGTCAGTTATTAACCATTTACCTTTTCCAATCCTATTTGTTCTAAACATATCCACTGCTAATGATGTAGATGTCAGTGGCGCTGACTCTTATTTTGGACCTGTGTTAACACCTAATGCAGGTCCAAATTAATATAGCTCAAATACCATCAACTGAAAGGTATCACATGTAATCTACGGATGAACTTTCATCACAGAAATTTCTAAACAAACAGACACAGCAATAAAATAATTTATTCTGCCTACCACTTGTGAAGGTTAAATTAAAATATAAAACACAAAGTTACCGGTTATCTCTATCTGGCTTAAATATAAGCTTTCTTCAAACTGTTGTAAATTTAAACAATTCAATGTGTTTCTACCAGAACTACAAGCTATACCTAAGACGCGAAGAAATTCAAACGTGCAACCTATCGCCCAAAGCTATCCTTTCTCTACACTTCGTTCAAGATCAAGAGAGCAAAACTTTATACGGCAAAACAGCGTTGGTGAGAAGACTAAAACTTTAACGTACAGCAATACGTAGTCCTTCTAACTTTTCAGTAAAACTGCTTGACACAGGAATCCACATAAATTTTGAAATTATCAAATCTCGTGGTAAAATTAGGTAGACAAAAAAGAAGTAAATTAAGTAATATTTTTTGAGCAAAACATAAACAGAAATCCCACAAACCCATTTATTTTTCATAAATCCTGTGTAAATATTAGATTTACAGTTTTCTTGTAAATATTTATTTATAAATTTTAATTATCCAAGATTGCGCCTTAACTTTCTAATATTTGAACAAATCATTTTATTTTTATTTTAGATTGCCAGTCACTATATTTTTATTTTAGTTTTTATTTTAGATTAAAGACTCAATATTGCTAGTTTTCCAGTTACAGAATGTGTAAGTTGCAAATTTCTACAACTTTCACACCTTTTTATTACTAATGATTTCTTATAAATTTAATTTTGTAACTCGCATTATGATGTAAAACATACCTTCGAACTATAACCACAATTCAAAGTCTCAGTGATTAGCTCAATAGCTGAAATTACTATATCCCGTACGTCAGTTTGATTACATGATATACGAGTATATAAATTTTATTTAAGAAGTAAATTTTAGATAATTTACAGAGTAGGGAAATTACATACATTTACAATACTTTACAGAGCAGGGAAATTACATAATTTTATTAATTTAAAGAATGAAAAAACTAGACTTCTGTTGAGATATTTTAAAAGGGTATCAGTTTCTCATTATTTTAATGCCATATTTCTAATTCTGAATTTGGTATATGGTGTATTTAATTATGGAAAAGCACACTAGGGCTATCTGCCTAAGGGGAGAAATGCCTTCGTGGAGGACTTTCTAAGGGAAACTGGCTCGTATACATGTTACACATAATTCTGCATTTGGACACTTTACTTTTTTCCTTTACTCATTTGAAGATTTTCTTTCATTTTTTCATTTGGCCATTAGTTTATATGAATTTGAATCGAGTAGGGCAACGGATCTATAGGTTTAGAAGAAATTCTGTATAAAGTTACTCAAACTAATAAACAACAGTCTTCTGGTAAGGATAAGTTATTGAAATAAAACATCGGTGTAACAGAATTGAGGTGACTAATATAAAATTGCTCACTAAATAGAGAACATAAGTTTGATTAATTTGGAATCGGATGACTTTTTGAAATCCACATATAACTAAAAATAATTTTTAATTTCTGCTTGAATTCGTATGAAAAAAAAAAAAAAAAAAAAAAAAAAAAAAAAAAAAAAGAAGAAAGCTAAGAGCGTATGCTAATTTTTCTTAGCAAAGTACTCAGTAACTAATAATTAGGCAGGACGTATATTGTGGAAGCTTTTCTAAGGACTTTGCATATGAGAATATAAGACGAAGACATATTTATATATAGTACTGCATTCGGTCACTGGGTATTGAATTCTGGTTAATAGTATTTAGAGGGTTTATCCGCTCGGAGACTTTGACCTATAGTAAGACTAGAATATGATAGAAATCTAAGTTTTCATTTCGCTATTTAGTGCACTTAACTTCTATATATTGAAGTTTAACGTTTCTTATAAATAATGAAAATGATAAAATTTGAGGCATAAAATAAGGCTCTCGTCAGTAATACTACTCTTGTCTTTTCGACTATTAACATAAGATTTATTATAGAATAATCGTTTGAAACGCATTATACTGGCAAGGAAATACTTTTATGCAGATATTATCAATTAAATAAATTACCAACTGCTATTCTCAAACAAGGTGTAATTAATTCCTGCATGAACAGAATGTTATATGAGAGTTCCTTAAATAAATAGAAATGATACTTAAATTCCCTTTTAAATGAGCTAAGAAACAAACTTAATGTTATTCGGTTTAAAAATTATATTTTAAAATTAATTTCGGAATAAAATTCGAAAGATTCTTAAACCAAACATTTTCAGGCTCAAGTGCAAAATGTTTACAAACTAAATGACACAAAAGTCATAAACAGCAATTATCCGGTATATTGTGTGGTGTATGTTACTTTTACTAATAGGTATTTTAATTTGCTAGTCATTTCTGTCACTTCTTTTTTTTCTCTCGCGTGTTCAAGATATAAGATGTAGGTGAACGAGAGTGTATTTCAATTAAAGTCGCGAAAATGTTAGTCAGAGCGTGTTTCGCTATTAAGTGCGCAAGCTGTTTCTACCCGCTATTTGAATTCTGTTCCTTGGCTTCGCATTCTTGCTGCCGAAGTTAAATATCACGCCGGTGTAGGTTTCTGAGTCAACCGGCTTGGTTAAGTTAATTTGTGTAGTCCTGAACTACTAGCTTAGCTTTAAATTTAGTTTAGATTACCATTACCTTTAGTTTTATCGCCACAAGTTGATGGTGGATTTGTGAGCATAAATACAACAAAGAAGCAAACAAAGCCATCTGTAGATAATTGAGTTCAATAAAAGGGTCTTTTACACCCTTCCCCTGTTATATTCATCTTCTAGTCATAACGATAAGTCGGTAACAGACTTTCAAGTAGGTCTAGTAGCAGTGTATGCTAGCCAAGAATACTAGACCTCACAGTATTATGTAGTGAATTAAATTAAAATAAAAGTTTAGAAAGGGAAGACGAATTATTTCGTGAATATTAATAATGGTGTATTTTACATCTGTGATAAACTACCTAATTCATCTTTAATTAAGTAACTTTGTATGTAGTATAACACAATCCGTGCTGATTTCGTGAGACGTAAGTGTAGCGTTTAGTTAGAACGTTAAAATGTGTAATAATACTTGTTACAATATTTGCTCACTCAATCCTAATCTTCAGAACAGGTGTGTTTATATTTATTTTTGCCGTTATCGAATAACATCTTACATTCTTAGACTGGCTTTAAAAGTTGGTATGCTCATGAACTTCGTTAACAATCCATAAAATGGTTTAATAGTATTAATTAGCACAAAGTAGCTGTAGATTCTAACTGCTTATAAAATACCGAGCAGAGAGTGTCTTTTCACATGTGTCGCTACAATAGTGATAAATTTGTTAAAAAGTAAATATTTTTTTCCGAATCTAATGAGCAAAAGAGCGCTAATGCAGTAGAAATATTTGTAATTCTTTGATTATTCTGAAATCTCACATTCCGCAGTTTTGAGCATTAATTATTACTTGCATTTTGGAGGTTGGGGGAGATTATTTAGGATATTTTAGATGATCATTAATTAAACATAATAATAACATCGTTACGTCTTTAGGTAAAATTTTTGACGTTTAGACATTCATCTGACATTACTTTATGGTGCCATGCTTTTACTATCCAAGTGAAATGGCAAGATTTACTGTTGCAAAAACATATGGCCATTATTTTCCACATGGCTACCTCAAGGAAATATTTCTCCCAATACCGAAATTTGAATAACTTAGAATCGTTAATTTTACTTTCAGATTTAGGCAGTCAGACAGCAAAATGTTTAGTAAATCTTACTGACTTCCCGAAGGGCCCTGGTTCGAATCCCGAAGACATGATTGTAAATTGTCTGTAGCTTCATAGGATGCAGCAGTCGTCCACCGTAGTAAAGTGATCACCGCTTCTGGCTTATGGATAGAGCCTATATCTGCTAGTGCCCGCCATTGGGGAAATAAGCAAATTTCTGATTTAATTAGTCTTCTTAAAATATGAGATTTAAAACCAATAAACTCATTTCAGGTTAAACCTTCACCTCATTATATGCGATTGTATAACATACCTAACTGATGTAATTTAAAATAAATTTTGCTTATAATATTTTCGACACATAAATTTTATGAATATTTTCAGCAGTATAACAATCAACATTGTACAGTGTACTACGAATGTTACTATCTCGGGTACAAAATAGTTTAGATTAGTTCCTTACCTTTGATTTATTGACATATACTTTAACTGCTATTTTTGCTACTCGACATATCATACCATATTCTTTGATTTTTGTACACACAGATAACATAGAATGCTTCACAGAGAAATAAAAATACCGTCTTCTGATTATAACCTAAAGAGCAACATACATTTTAAAACTTGGAACTATGAAACTCGTATACCAGAGCAGAACAAACGCACTGTGTGTGTCCTCCATTCGGATTTCAAATATAAGCTGCTTCTTTTCCGTCAGCTAGAATTGATAGAAATCTTATAATCATTATTGCTGTTACAGCATTTCTTGGCAAGCAAAAAATACTTGTTCTCCGCTAAAGACAAAAGCTTCTAATAAACTAAAATGTCTCGCGTCTATGAAAGAAAATAACTTGGAACTAAAAGAAACAGGAAAATCATAAAGTGAGTAGGAAAGTATCTGAGCTATATATACTGAGTATAAAAACCAAACAGCTGTCAGTTTTATTTGAACTTTAGCGGAAAGTTTTTCTTCAAATTGCACTTTCTGTGGCATTGAGAGAAAAATAGGCTGGTGGTCATATACTTTTAATTTCTTTTAAAGACCTTTCATAAAGAATTTTGAATTTATACAACTCAAATTCGTCTTCTCATTGTATGCTTGTGATTTAGAGATTTCTTTTGTCTAATGTTATTCAGTTAAATGCTTCCTATTGTATCATATGTTATGTGTAAAAATAAAGTCAAACTTACTTTTTAAATACAAAGAGAAGTACCTTTTCACTTCACATAAAGATCGATAAAAATATATCTTAAAAATAAAAAAAATTAAAAAGAAGATTACTGATAAAGTTTGAAAGTATAATACTGAAGTTAATGCAAATATTCAAAACATTAATGCTGTTATGTCATCATGACTTTTCTAAATATTTTTTTGCACTTTAAAATGCTTTCTCCCAAAACTCATTATTTAGGACACATATATAGATATGCTAACGAACTAGCTAACGGACTGTACATCATGTGAATTGTTCACGAAATACCATAATGAAAGAAAAATAATACATTTACGTATAATATGAGGCACCTTCTCTTTCCTTATCGCATGCTTTCCGGGGGAAAATTCAAAGTATACGCGACTCGCATTCTAGAAGTCCAGGATTCGAGTCCCGGTGAGGGCATTGCGGATTTCTTCAGTTTTCTGACCGCGAAAATTTCTTTAAGACTCTACAAGGGCACCCGGACTAAAAGGTGGTGGGTGAATCGTCACCATCAGGATTTGGGGATTGAGTCCCCTAAACCCAGCCGCCCTTTACAAGGGGGAGTATTCAACATATTTTCTCCCTCCTTTCCACGTCTTCGCGATGCAATTGGAAGCATACTCGACGCGTATTCTAAAGGGTTCTAGTGCCGGCGAGGGCATGACATATTTTTGATGTCTCCTGCTTAAAAAAAAGTCTAACGAAAATAAATGATAGAGGCTGAAGCTTAATATTTAATTTCTCTTTTACTGCTTTGGTTTTTTATCTTTTGTGCTTTAAAAAATTTATGCAAAATTCTTTTATCTAAAAAATGAAGAATATAATTAGAAAGATTTAGAAAGTTTCCTTTTGTCTCCATTAATCTTTAAGTCAATTAAAACACATCGCAATGCACTAACTGCACTTTATACGAATTGTTCATAAAGTACTGCAGTGAAACTGGAATAGTGCATTTATCGCCTAAAGTAAATGTTATGCACTGAAATTCAGAATTAATTTTTCTGCATTAAGAGCTGTTATTTCTTTGCTTCTTATTTTTTCTATATTTTTACTTTCAAAATTGATTTATGCAGATTAGACATGAAAAATGTAAGTATATGATTTTCTTTTCCCTCCATTATGTTTCTGAAAAAATACAATAGGTTACAGAATATCAAAATGACCTAATCGTACTCTATGCGAATTGTTCTTTAAACACTATTATGAAGTATGAATTGTACATTTACGTATTTAAAGTAAATGCTGGAAATTGAAACTTAACATTCGTGTTTCTATTTTGAGGACTTTCTTACATTAAGAAAGTAAATTAATAATGCATATGTCATTGAACATGTTAAAAGATTTATCTTTATTCTAACTCGAGCTTATTGTGATCTGCCCGGGACGAACGATAATGATTTTTAGTTTCCTTGACAAAATGGGTTTGTTTCTGTCTTCAAAGAACTCATTAGAATACGATAAAAAGTAATAAGAATATCTGGATCAAGAATAAAAGAGAAAGTTCAGTATCTAAAATATTAACTTTATTATCTGTAGCTGACTCTTGTTCCTTTTGAAAAACAGTCCGTGTTCAGTATACTTTTTCAGAAACGGCAGCAACATGAAATTGTACCGAGGGATATTAACTTTCGTTAAGGATGCAGTAAGTCAGAGCTATTTTCAAAGAAGATTTCTATTTAATTCTCATAAACAAATGACTAAAAGTTGCATTCAGTCTAGAATTATTTGAAATACATATTAAGTATCCATTTTATTCTCACGAAGGTAATTGAGTTATCTTTATGAATGTGCATTTCAATCCAATCATTAAGAAAGCTGTTTGATGAATCTTTCAAGACCTATGGTATAGATGATGTAATTTTTGATAGATCACTGAATTGCATTGACTTTTCCTCTCGCTCATTTGTTTAATATTTCTTTAATCCTATTACATATTTTGCTTGCAATTTATGTTTAATGCCTGATTTATACAGGTATTTTAGGATTAAAAATTTTTAAAAATGTTTAAAAGATACAATTTTAAAAATATCTTGAAAACTTAATAATAATTTGCTCACATACTATTTTCGTCTTGCTCTCAATTAGATAGAAAAGCTCCAAATGTAAATTATAATATTATTTTGTTAGATTTAAATTTGTCAGAAAATTTTATAATGCACTAGAAAGAATAATAAAGTTTTTCTTCTGAAGATTTATTCAGCCACGTCAGAGTTAAAATTGATACTAGCATTTGAATGATATTATTTTCCATGAACACAATACAAACTGTACGAATCAGCGTGTTTTGCAAAATACGAATACCGCTTTGCATTTTCTTATTAAAGATTATTTTTTCTTTTAACGTCACAGACCGATATTCTCTTGAAACATTATTGGAAGTATTCAAAGGTATCTATATGAGCTTACGTGCTAAGTCTTCCAACTAATGAACTAATGATATACTCTCTAAATTGAATCATTCTTCAATATGTCTAGCAATAATAGACATGGCATTTACTCAGAATGTATATATACGTATGTATGTATAAGTACGTATGTGTACATACGAAAGTAAGAATAATATAAACACAAAGATTGAGAAAAATATTTCTGAGAAGCAAAAGCAAAGTAATATCTTACGCCCTTCCCCCCAAAAAAGAAACTTAAGAAGTAATCACCTGAAAGGTTTCCCGACTCTTAAACAGAAAACTATAAAAATAAGGAATATTGGGAAGTTGTCTAAGAAGATGTCTCAGAGGCATGTTTCTGGTATAAAATCTATGCAGCTGTCATTTTTATCCCCACCTCAGTGTCCTCTTACAGCTTATTCTGACATCACAACAAGGAATAAATATATTTAACTTTCCATATATTGGTTACATTTTAAAATTTTCATTCGCCATTGAGTAAATTTGAAGTGTTATGTAACATCAACTATGTTTCGATAATTTCCTTCTACTTTTCTAAAACTATTGCTTGAACAAAGAAGAGTTTTCAGAAGTTTATTAAATAAAGCCTAAGTTTGTAAAACGTATCGCTTTTCTCCACGCATGCTCTCGTGGTGTTACGTGTTACATCCAACTAGCAGTTGAAAGATCCATGGATCGAGTCAGTTCATTTTTTTATGGTACAGTCGATTTTTCACGTCTCCTCCATTGAAAAACTTGTTAGACTTTACAAGATATTTTTTAAGATATTTATTTCTCTTATCAATGAACAAAATGTGCATTAAATATATTAATTAATGCATTAAATATTTTCTAAATAATTATTATAAAACATTATGTAACAAATGAAGCTTTTAATTAACTTTTCTAGTTATGAAATAATTTAGCATAAATATTAACGTTCAACTTCCTATAAATTAAAAGCATTGAAAAAATGCAATTATAATTTTTTTCTCTCAGATATGCGTAATAATGTAGCTTCTATATGAGTGCACAGCAAACAAAGAAATAAAACTGATGTATTTCTTTGCTAAAAGGCAATATATTAAATTGATATTGTTAATTTTATAGAAAGGTAGTCTTCTAATATAGCATTTTTACAAATACCGGCTGCAAACGTTTTCTCATGAAAAGCAGTACGGTATTTTACATCAAACCCAGGTGATCGTTGAATTTAAATATAGGAAAACACTCACTAAGATTTATCTCCAAATAAACATTGCGAATGCTATGTGACTTGAATTATTGCTATGTGACTATGTGACTTTCGCAGATATTCATTTACACATTTAATAATACATAATGAAACCTGAACGTTTTAGCGGTCGTCTATGTGAACCAATTTTCTTAAGTTTTTTAATTCCGGTTATATGGATCATCACGGAGATTCTCTATACTTCCTTCCTTCGAAATAAATTAGTTTCTTCAAGCATTACACTCGTATGCTTTGACTTATATGTCGTCTATTTTTCACGATAACTCATCCAGAGTTTTCTCGTATGGTGGCAAGGAAAGAAAGTTCCCAAGTTCTACATTCTAGAATGACGTTATTCTTAGCCAAACCTGAGATTTATAGGCTGTGTCTGGTAACCTATGGCACAAATCGGATGCTCCATCTCAGCTCTTACTGACATGTCCTGCTTACGTGACATGTCTGCTCTTACTGTCATTCACTGAAATGTCCATTACTACTTTTTAATAATTCAATGAAAACGAAAACTGTGTTTCAGATTAACGGATACTATTTTTACCTTAAAAGTTATATATAGTTGGATATTTCATAGAGTTAGGTGCATTTCTAAATTCCACATGCAATATTGCGGAACATTATATGTCGCCTCTCTTTCCAGTGAATGCAAAATATTATTGAAGCACACATCTCGTACATTACTGTTCGTAATTTTTGCAATACCAGCCTGCTGCCCTTTTTGGCATACGAAGCTAAACAAAACAGATAACTATATATCATGCATCATTCATCTGCCATTTTATCTTTCGTCTCCCCCTCACTATCCACTCGTGGCAGCTTTAGCTTGGATCAAGCGGTGATGCCACAAACAATCTTCTAACAATTTTTAAATAAATACCAAACACATGGTATGGATTGAATTGATTTATGTTCTTTTTATTCCTTATGATGATGATAGATGATGGAAGATTATAATGAATGAAAAATATAATTATGTAAGAACTCCGAAGTATCGTTATGATAAATTTATAAAAAAGCTGAAGTTTGCTATGAAATTTAACTTCAAATATTTAAGGGAAAATCCATATTGTGTGTGATACAAAGTTCTGACATTGGCTTAATATTGAAATTATGTCGTGTATCCGGTATGAGATTTCAGGGCGTTATAAAACCTTACTTTTTAGGGTTAAAGATTGAATAACTGAAGAAATAATAACACCGAAAATAACTATAAATATTCATTAAAAGTTTCGAAGTTGACAATTAAAAATACAAGGTAATTTTCAAGAAAGTGTATAAAAAGGAAATACATCTGGGATCGCTATAACGAATTTATCCACAAATACAAATTAATATGAAAAGCAAACTTGCCACCTTTCTTCAGATAATCATACATATACAATGGTGGCACATTTTAATGATGTGGCAGTCGTGTTCTCAGTAATTTAGTTCTACACTCGTGTTAGCATAGCCAGAAGTATAGAGAGGATTGCGACCCCTATCCGTTGCTTTAATTGCTAAAGTAGATCCTGTAGAAATCGGTATTCAAACACTTTGATCTTCGCATATCTCCAAAGGAAAAGAACCGCAAGATATTAGGTCAGAGAATGTGTACCGCCAGGTTTCTAAACACCGATTACCCGCTCTAGAGATCACAAACATTTTCTTTCGCTGATGGGTCATTTTGAATTTCATAACCTTTCATTTCTAAAATGGCAAACATTTCTGTGATGCCAGATGAAAATTCGGACGTTAGTCTTTTCTACTAGACCAGTACCTGGGAAATAAATTAATTACAATAATTGCAGTTATATTTTTATACCATTAATTTTGAATTATCTTGTATTGGTAACTAATATATGAGAAGAATTTCTTTCTCTTACCTATGATGGTAATATATATATTCATCCTTACAGACAATCACTCTCACTAGAGAAATTTATCTATATTATTATTTGACAAATTATTAAAATTTCACTGATAATATACATCTAAAGCTTCCAAAACCTGTTTTCTGCGCAAAGGTTTAGAGTTATTATCCAAACTAAAATGTGGAATCTTGTTTAAGAAGTTGTGTTTAGAAAATATGTAGCATTCTGATTCGGAAAGGGAAATTGCGTTAAGACAATAAAGTAAGCCTCTATTAATAATATGTGTATAGAATTTTAATGACTACTTTTGAGAGAAATTTTAAATTTGTTGGCAATATACATATTTAGGTCGTGGAAAGCGAAGAATTGTATAATTATATTTAAGATATACCCATGGAAGGACTTATTAAACACAATGTAAACAATGTCAGGAAATTTATAAATGCATATATAATGTAAACGTCTGAGATTCATGTATCTTAGTACTTGTTTTCACAATCGAAAAAAACTCAGAAAACATCCAGAAAGTGCAAGCAAAGTAACGCTATATCTCAAAGTAGCCTGTAACTCTCAATATGCTTGCATACTATGTTGCTATTTGAAATATTTACATCATTTACTTTATCATATGAGAAAACATATAAAAATGGTTTCTAATTCAAAATTCACCAGTTCGGTCTATAAAGAGTGGGTTTATGTCTGGCTGTTTTACAGGAGAGTTTGAAAAATGTATTCTTATAAAATCTATGACAAATTTTCTTTGATTAGTTATAATTAGAGACATGAAGAAAAATTGAAGTCGCTGTCTATTAGCAATTCTCCGAGATTTCAAAATAGACACTATTCGATTTTAGGAAACTGAGCACAACATGAAATTAAATTGAATGCTCCCTCATTTATGTGTGTCCTTTATTATTTTTTATTTTGTTATTAAATTATTTTCTAACACCTGTCTTCGGTTCCACTAAAACTAGCTAGCTCAGTTTCAAACAGTTTCGGGGTGTTACATGGATTCTTAACAAGACTTTTCATCACTAGAATTTCTAAACTCTAAACAGACACATAAGTAAGGTAACTTTAAGTTCGTTCTACCTCTCAGGATTAGTGAGGTTTATATAAAAAATACACTACACAAATTACCAATCATTTGCATCTGGCTGAAACATAAGCTTATTTCAAAACTGTTATAAATTCAAATAATTTAATCTGCCGTAACAGAGGCAACAAGTTTCGCTTAGCTTCCACTGACTATCAGTTTCGCCAAAACCGCTAGAGAGATTCCTACGTTCTAACTAATACAATCTGAATATATCCTTGCGCTGTAATGTTTCTTTTGAGAAAAGCTTTGGAATTGACAACAGAATTTTCTACGGCAATGCAGAGACGGCTGGAAGGCTAAAACTCTTAAGTAAGGTATGCACTGGTACTGATTATGAAGTTGCTTATATGGCCTTCAGAAGAGGACTTAATAAAATAGATAAGAAAATTAAGCCACTGTGTGTATGTAACTTTGAGCAGCTAGCAGGTGAAACTCCAGAAACGGTCAAAACAGTAAAGTTAAAAGTGGAGAGACCATTGTCTACTTTACTGCCTGTGTGCCACTGTAATGGAAAGGGCAGCAGACAAGGAAACAGGGAAACGCTAGGCAGTCAAAGCTAGGTTAGGTGCTAAAAACGTGTAATTGGGAATGCTAACCGAAATACAAATTTTAGGTATATAAATTATCGGATTGTGTCACATCTTTTATGGCTATCTGTGTTATTTACCAAAGAAATTCTGTACTTCAATAATTTTCTTCTATGAAAATTTCAGCTGTTGAACAAATAAAATATATTTTCTTTTAATATCATTATTTCTGTATAAGGTAAAGAAAAGTATGTACTTTTCCGTATTGCCGGCGCAAACGATAAAGTCGCCAATAATGGTACAACTGATGCCAAACGGAATATCTTCGTTGGTAAAATTTTACACCTCATTTTCAAAATAAGTCACATTCATTTCTTATCAGATCGATTGTCTTTCAACACTGGTATACAATTACATAAAATGTTTACAACGTAATTACATTTTATGCCTTAAGACCATTCGCGGTCATCTTAATATCAGATTTGACTGTGTATTCGGTAGAAATTATCTTTGACGTGCATCCAATAGTATTTATTTTTAATGCTGCGAAGAATACCAATAGCATGCATATATATTCATGTTAATTTCAAGTACCTTATTTCATTTTACCTGTTTCACAAATAAAGAATTTCAATTATTTGCTACTCTAATATTATGTCTCTTAAATGTCTAGGTTATTTACTTTATTTTTTAGCAAATTAAACAACTAAAAAAAAAGGAGTTGAATCAATTAGGATGCAATCACACAGCTCACCCGAAGGCGAAAATAAAGAAAAGGCAAAATCAAGGATTAAATTAATCAATTCTAACGATAATGCACTAGCGAAGTAAAGCACTACGGTTTTGCATAATTTCTGAGTAAGCTATTCGTACGAATTGAAATAATTCTTGCATTTAAACTTGTACTCCAAATTAAAAATTAACTCGAAATTAATGTAGATAATTTCTGAGAGAACTAGATTTTTGCAGCGTAGTTTACGTGAGATGAGATTACTTGGGGTCACTCGATACGAACCGGCGAATCAGGATGTTGAACCATGAAAGCATAGTAAATTCTTAAATTAATGTATTTTTATAAATTTATTGTCTTTATTTATTGGCTTTTTACAAAATTTTAAACCATATTAAAATGTTTATGCCTTCAAAATAATAATAAAAAATTCTTAGATCTAACATTTGTTAACATTCTGTATGTGCACACTGTATGCTGTCGCCAACAAAGTATGCTTGGCGAGATTTGCGCCGGCGAAACGGAAAAGTACCGAAAAGGAAAACCATAAAAAATCTTTACAGCAGATGACAATTTTATTGCCGTTACGGATGTATTATTTCAAAAAAGTGTTCGCTTTAAGTGCACCTTAAAGTCGAGCAGAAAAACAGAAAATAAAGTATATTGTTTTGCCCCTCCCGTAAAGGATTCAAACTTCAAAAAAGGGAAAGTGACAGTTTTCAGTTTTACATTAATCATTCAGGTGTACTTTATAAGATGGTGCAAAGACAGAAAAATTGGTGAAAAATGAATTTCATCATTCAATTTCACAGTCAAAGGAGGGAAATATGACGAGACGGAGTTTTCTAAAAGCGTTTTTGTAAGTCCGATTTTATAAACGAAATTTATCGCACTCATTTCGCTTTTCTGGAACTGAGAAGATACTTAATCATTCTATTTTATGTATAACTTTGGTATTATTTTTGATTACTTTATTTTTGCGATTTGTGTTGTCATCACCGATAGTTCTAGATGTACAGCAAGTTCTTTATTGAAGGAAGTTGAATTAGTTTTACAAAAATTAGCTCCAAATCGTTTTCATCGCATTCAACACATGCTTACTATATTTCGAAAAAAGGAAAAATATTTGTGCGCCAGTCAATTAGTTTGCAAAAGCATACAATGAGAAATTTGGAATCTGGAACTTCCATTTCTTCTTTTCTGGCATCAGAATTTTTATTATTTCTTAGAAAACTAATCATACTCGGCTAATGCAGTGGCAGAGATGATTATCTGAAAAAAATATATGTAAATCTATTAGTATTCGTTTTTAGTATAGCTGCTGTT
Source organism: Stegodyphus dumicola (assembly GCF_044657685.1). Taxonomy (NCBI): domain Eukaryota; kingdom Metazoa; phylum Arthropoda; class Arachnida; order Araneae; family Eresidae; genus Stegodyphus; species Stegodyphus dumicola. The sequence goes on from NC_140780.1 coordinate 138,944,332, forward strand.
AATGAGAAAATTAAAATAATAGCGCTAAACTTTTTAATTAAGACACGCATATTTCATTTACTAAGCAAATTTCATTCCACTTTTTGCCCTAAATTTTAGTAACTAACGTAAAGGCTGACATAAGATAGTGAATTCACATTGGAATATGGCACACATTCAAACTCCTTTTTTTTTTAGTTGTTTAATTTGCTAAAAAATAAAGTAAATAACCTAGACATTTAAGAGACATAATATTAGAGTAGCAAATAATTGAAATTCTTTATTTGTGAAACAGATAAAATGAAATAAGGTACTTGAAATTAACATGAATATATATGCATGCTATTGGTATTCTTCGCAGCATTAAAAATAAATACTATTGGATGCACGTCAAAGATAATTTCTACCGAATATACAGTCAAATCTGATATTAAGATGCTTATAATATAAAATAACGTATAAATCCAAATTGTATAATTTCATGTTTTTGCCTTCTTGGTAGTCTACGTATTATCCTGTCGACCATGAAACCATTTGCCAAGCAGCACAATTTAGCTCCAGTTATGGATACGTGTGACGTAACAGCACACTCATAACATTTGCGCTTTTGTTTGATGCAATCTAGATTGATTCTCGATAAGTCACGTTTTACTTCAATGAATAAGGATATAAATTATTTGTTACTGCCGTATTTTTCCAAGCATATTGATAAAAAATATTTAAATTTGCTACCTACCTTCTACTGTAAGAAGTGGATTATTTTCCACTTCTTACAGTAGAAGGGTTCCTACCATCAAAACGTGCGTATTAATGGGCACGATTTTGTTAGCTGAATATGGCTGACAACAGATTGGAACAGTTACCTGAAGGAATTTTGCGCTCATAGTAACCTAGAAAATCACATCGGGTAACATCGGAAAACCTAACAAAATAGGAGAAGTCAACAGAAAGCAAGGTACGAAAATAAACGCTTCGAATAAATAAGGAGGCGTCAGTTCCTTCAGAATTCTTAGGCACGAATGGTGCAACTTTGGTGCGATGTCTGCCAACTTTCATGTTCCGATGGTAGCCAGCTTTCACGGTCGGAGAGATAATACGTAATTATCGTCTTCTCTAGTATAGTTTAAAACGTTAGTCAGCTAGTATTTTGCAACTTTTTCTGAAATCGGAATTATATTATGACAAGTTTAATTATTTTTGTCATGCGAGAAAGAGAATTTTTTTTTTTGCTATTTGTCCTTTAATGTTGTAGAGACATTAAGATTTTTTGGAAGCAGGCAAGTTGAAAAATAGCAAACGCCTTCGCCGGGAATCGAACCACGGACCTCTGGAATACCGGGCCAGCATGCAATCTACTACACCATGAAGGCACGCTAGGAAAGTGGGAAGAATACCTTATATACTCCCCTTTTTAAAGGGCGACTATGGTTTTAGGGGACCTAGTCGCTAAATCCTGATTGTGGAGAATCCTCATCCAGCACCCTTTTAGTTCGGGAGCCGCTGTAGAGACGTTAGGATTTTTTTAAACCAAGAGAGATGAAAAATTTGCAACCACCTTCGCCGGGAATCGAACCACGGACCTCTAGAATACCGGCCTAGCGTGCAGAACCACTACACCACGTAGGCACGCTAGGAAAGTGGGAGAAATACTTTATAATGTTTGAAAATTTTGTAAAATTATAACATACAAATCCGTCCATTAATTATGTGAAGCAAATAGAGTTACTTCTTTACTATATCGGCTCTCAACCATATTTGGCCATTTTAGATTTACCCCAAGATCTCGGGTATAATTTCGCCAAACTCGGGAAGTGCGAATGTAAAAATAAACAACACAATATATAATAATAAAATAATACTCACATGCCGCTTCCTAAGAATATTTTTATGAATCGTTATCCTTATCCTTATTTTTGTTATTTCATCTCGTACAATTTTTCCAGTCAACTGCAACACTCTCACACATATTAAGCTATTTGTTACACCATTTTATGTCCGCCAACTCCTCTTCCTAAGAATACATAAATCTAATTGTAGTGAAGAAACGATATTCTGGAACCGTTGAAACTATTTTCAACAGGGGGGGCTTTCTTTTTGCAGTTTTAAAAAGTCTATTAAGGGACACTTTCCAAACCACAAATTAGCAGCTAGTTTGCCATGATATAGCTTAGAATACAACCGCAATTCATAACAATATTTAATAGCAAAGGTAACAGCATTTTAACAGTTAGTAAATTAGTTCTTCAGTAAAAGAAAAATATCTTTCCCCTCAGCCACAAATTTTGTATTACTTTTTCTCCCCGCTTTTTTGTGCGTATTAAATATTTTTCCTTGAATGGTGTTTTTCACTGTAATTTTATGTTATAGAGAAGAATATAAAACTTCATTTTATTTCCCCCCTAAGAAGAAAATACCGTTTCGTGCGTACGGATTCGTAACAGATTTAATGCACACAAAACCAATGATAGCTTGATATATATTTACCAAATATATATATATATTTACCAAAAGAAACACTTAACAGTTCTGGAACTTTCCACAAAAATATTCGCACAGCTCTTGACAGTATCTCAGAGTACAATCACTAGTTACACTTCAAACAACTAAGAACGTCAAACTCAGTTCAATGCAAAGTGCATCCAAAAGGCGAAGCTAACACGGAGATATCTCACTACTACGAACTTAACTCTGAATTAAACAACTCCTTACTAAAAAACTGATGCTGTCCTCGGTCTTATATACTTTTCCCCTGGCCACCGAAAGAACTCTAGTACATTCCATTTCTCGAAATTATTGAAAAGCATATGAAGGCCGGATACGGTTACAGTTACATATAGGATCCAGTACAGTTATTCGATTACAATAACCATTACAGTTATAATGGGATCGGAGCAAAATGTCGCCAAATGGCGACTTTTGGTGATTTCTTGCTAAATTTGGTGACAAAAATTAGTCTTCAAAACTATCGCCAGCTTAGAGATATCTCGCCAATTTAGAGAGACAGCCATTTACTCAGTGTTGAAAAGACCTTTCCTTGCATTCTCATTTTTCGCCAGGCTACCGTTTTTTCAGATTTTCCTATTACATCATACAAAAGATACTACAATTTCACACATTATTTAACTAAAATTATTTATATATGTACCAAATTCTGAACAATATAAGGTACTTCATCACAAAAGCATTTTATTTCATCTGTAGGGTTCATTTGAAAAGGGAATTGAATGTTCATTTGAAAACAAAAGAGTTCAGGGTTTTGTAATGCATTACGTTTATAGTATACAATGGTATTATTCTCGGAAAAAAGCAGAATTATCTAAATTTTAAGTTTTCGTACTTGGCTCCCAAAATATTGGCAACTAAGAAGTTAAGTGCCAGTTTCTTTAATAGGTAACGTAGATTACAGAAACAAAATGCTGCATAAAATAATGATTAGTTACAGTTAACAGCCATACTATTGTCTCAACTATAGACTAACATTTACTGGTTGAATAACATCTAAAATTTCACCCAAAAATTAATCCTAGAACTTCACGAACATTCATATGAAAACTATAAATACCGAGATAAGTTGACCTATTACAATACTATTATTCTACATTAAGAAGCTTCAACAAGCTTCATGTTTACATTTTTTATTAAAAAAGTTAATTGATATGAATAGTATAATTAATATATTGTTATGTCTCGGAGTATAAAAAAGCAGGATGATTTATTTAAAAACGATAAAAATAAGTAAAATAAAACAAAGACTTACAAATAAATAAATACACAAAATTTGAAATTATGCTTGTTTAACTAAAAATATATGCCAAGTAGCTAATGAGACATGCAGAATTTTTGAGAATATGAAATTTTCAGCAGATGCAGAATAATAAAGAAAATTTTGGTAAAATGTAAAAGGCTGTGACTGTATAGTTTTAGCCAGTTGTCGCGAGTATAATTCTGTGCTTTACGCACATCCTTTTAAATAATAAAAAAAAAAGATTACTTGCTTCTTTCGATAGTGTAAAATAAAATTGTTTGATTGAGTACCGTATACCTTCTGAAATATTAAAAAGTGAATTAACGCTGAAAATCGTTTTGGAAATTTAATGTAATATCTATTCATACATTTCCTCAGATCTCTTAAAATTTCAATGGCATTTAAAAACTAACATTCGGTGAAATGCCGTTATTAAATATCGAAACCAAAAAAGACATTTATTTTCGTGTTCTTCAATTATCTCATAATGGAAGAATTCCTGGGTTGGTAGTGAGGGAATTTTATGCACTATGTCCAAAGGGAATGTTTGAAATGAAAAACTGTTTCTGCAATCACCATTTTTCACTGAGCTCTTCAACTTGTAACCACTGAATCTTCGAGTGAAATTTTCTTGCCTGCTTTCATTTAAATGGTTTCTTGAAATTAGAAAAATATTTCAAATGTAATTCAAATGCCGTAAATTTAATGTGGTACTCTCTTCTTCTCGAAATTACGATTAAGCACGCATCTGAGGCCAAGGTTGCAAATTCTCAAATAAGACCTCTATCTACATACACAGATAAATTTAGAATAATGCATTATGAAGAATTTTTGAACTTCAGAATTGCAAACTTGGTTTCCTTAAGCTGTAGAAATGAGAATAGGGATAAAAATGGCGCTGTTCATTTGTGCTATGTTGGGCATGAAGGTAAATACATGGGGTAGTTGTAAGGTAAATAAATGAGCATGCATAATTTTTTAATTAAGTAATGAATACTGCGATGAGTATTTGATGAGTGACAAGTGTTATTTTGCAGTCCTTGATGAGTGCTACTAAAATATAAATCATACCTAACCAGAAATGTGAGTACAGTCAGAAAGCTGCTTGTTCAAATCAAAAACCGTCAGGTCACTACTGTAGTCACTGTTGTGGTTATGCATGATTTACGGATGCGCACGTCTAGACAAATGAGACTGTGTTTATCTGCTCTTCTTTTTTTTTTAACTTCTATTTAGGTTTCCAGTATTCCTACGCAACAACGCGAAAGGAACGCCTCATGACTAATCACCGCAACATAATGTCTCAAAACCCCTCAGTGTACAGTGATCTATCTAGAAGCGGAATTTAAGATATAATTTCCAAAATATAGTCGATAATTTGAGTTAAACGTTGCAATAATTAACAAATCAGATAACTTGTGAAGAATTTACAATTTCGTTCGTACAACAAATGTATTGAGGTAATTTGATTCAAGATTAGCGAAATCCAAAAGTAGGTGATATTTTCCTTTTCTGGATAGTGCTTTGAACCCTGTTTTGAACTCTATCATGCTAAACTGCATTTCTAAGGTACTTTTCCCCTCAGCGCTTTATATTTTCTTAAATTGTATACATTTTACTTTTTTACATTATGCAATAAATAGAAATTAACTGTAATTGGACTGAAATTTATTTAAAAAAAAAAGTTTTTTTTTTTTTTTTTTTTTTTTTTTTTTTTTTTTTTTTTTTTTTTGGTGATAACATCTGAAATTGGTTATTCTGTTATTCTGGCAACTTAGTTTCTCATGATAAAAATCTATATAAAAATATTTTCTAGAAGGAAAAAGTGCATTTCTCAATTCTCCAATATATATAGATTTAAAATATGCAAAAAAAAAAAAAAAAAAAAAAAATACACAATTTTGGAAGCGATTTCGGTCCACAAATTGAGCAGTCAGAAGGTTAATCATATTACCTAGAAAATTTCTAAGGCAGGCTTATGGTATGAGAACTTGATCCATTTGTTTCAAATTTTCTTAACTACTCAATTAAGAAACCCATAAATGTTTATTTCATATTGAACTGAAGCAATTTTTTCCGATCTTTATTAGATATGTAGGGAAGTTTTTGCGATTCATGAAGATGCGAATGCTTAGACTAAAACAGTGTAAAATTGCAGTAGTCTTGATTATGTCTTTAATTAGCACTTCCTGCCCACTTCTGAGGGTTTCAGCGTTTTCTGTTCTTGATAATAGTGGAATTTCTGAGGATATTAAAAAATTGGAATAACAGTTATTGCTGTTACAACCGGTTTCGTTCTCAATTGTTTAATTGTTTGAAATCATTGTTATAATAATTTAGCGCATATATTTGTTACAAGAACTGGCATTCTTTCCAGTCATTTGATCCACTAATTGTCCATTCTGCAGACGTTTCAATATAATATCTGGATCATCACTTGTAACTGTGTTATAAATTAAGACTTGTAACTTGTATCACATGTAACTGGGTTATGTAAGCCAAAGGATTTATCAGAAATTATTTCAAAGGATAGCTACTGAAATATACATGTGTATCAAAATCTTCGATGCCCTTTATGTAACGTGACGAACGAACAGAAAATAATGATGTTTCATTGCTGAAACTGCACAGTATGATTTTCATACCGAAGATTAATTCCCTCTTTATGATTTAAAAGATTTTAATTCTAATTGATTTCGGGGATAATTTTTCACACCATCTGAGAGTCACAGAATTTTTGGTTCATATTGTTATTAACAGTAATGCCTTTCAAGTTAAATGCAGAAAAGTAGGAAATAGAAGTACGAGTGTAACTGAAGAGGCAAACTGTACATCTAAAAACGAAGAAAAGCATGTGTATAAGAGGAAGCAATTATTGCACCTTTGGAAAATAGACTATAAACGAACTTTTAAATTGTATTAAAATTTAAAGAAAATAAAGATTTTTCCTTCACTAGCTTACATATTATGATAAGTTACAAATTACATCCATATTAAATATGTTACTCAAATAATGCTTTTATTTATTCTTGACTGAATGGAAGAAAATACTAGGGAATTTTATTTGCAATCTACAAAGCAATTTTATGTTTCGTATACATCACTAATTAGCTCATGGATATACCCGATACAATATTTGATTCATGTTCCAAATGGTAAATAAATATGTCTGGTGAGCAATTATACGGAAGTGTTGCTGTCTAAATGTGGTAAAAATCCGAAGGGAAAAAGTTCCCAGAAATAGTATTACCAAAGACGCTTATTCTTCCGAAATACATAGCGTGAATAGCACAGACTAGAAGTATATATTCGATGTGAGTAAAAGATAGATCCTACTTTGCCGCCAAAGTAATTGCATCAGGATCAACTCTTTCATGATGATCCAAGTAAGATCTCTCAGGATAATGGTGGAAACATGTTGCCTTCCAGTAAGACATCCTTAGTGTTATGGCAGGATTAAGTTTTAATTCTGATATTTTTTCCTCTTTAAGAGAAATATCTGCTTTAATTATTTACTTGCAGTTTCCAGATGATTAGCTCTTTAGTAGATTTATTTTATTGTGTCGAAACGAGGAAAGAAATGCTAAATGGAAGTGACAAAAACAAAATAAATTTCGTCAAGTTAAAAGCAATTTTTTGAAAAATCTAACTTCAGAATTAATTTTGAAAAGCAACATTTCGAAAATTCTATGGGAGTTCTTTTTCACAGGACACTGTAACAAAGTGGAAAGATCATAAATTGTAATAATTATGAATTCATAATTTTGGACCTAATATCTGATATTACATATCACGTTTAAAATCTTCAAACCATTGATAAGTTAGTTTCCTCGTGTAAAATGAATTCAATGGAGCATTTTAATACAATTTCCTAAATATTTAGTTTTAAATATTCTAAATTTTACTGGAATTAAGTTTCGGTGAATTTATATGTACTCTGATTGTACATTTGCATTTGCTGTTTAAGATTAGTATTAAAATAAGTGCTAAATTATAAAAAAAATGTTGAATCAAGTAGAAATCTAGAAATTCAAATGAATTATTAGAGAATAAATTGAATCAAAACCTAAAAAATATATAGAAGCTGTAAATGAAATCTTTGAGATTAATTGAAACAGTCAGAAAAGTTCTTAGTAGAGAATAAGTAAGGCCCAATTTCTTATATAATCATGTATGTTGATTTAAGACACGCACTCAGATTTGTAATATTATTATATTTTTGAGTAACATTATCTGATAATATTGTAATTTTTATGCAAGAGTTTATTATTGCGAAATTTAAACAATGAGTCAAATTTCAAAGACGACCACCTCTGAAAGTGATTTGTTTGTTTGAAAAGAATCACTGTTCATCCCTAGAGATTCAAAGTAGTCTGACACTAAGGATAGTCGTCACAGGGGGAGTTTCCTTTGCATATTAATTTACTGAATGAGGTTTAGATGAGTATTGATAAAAAAGTTATTCTGTTGTACATCGTATCCGTAAATGTCCCTTATGCGGACTTTACTTACGAAATCATCGGTGTCGTTTTCAGCGACACAGATGTTTTAAACGACGAAAAAAATTAACATTTTGTTATTTTAAATTTAGAAAATCGAAGTTTTGAAAGTTATTAATAGAAAGTAATAAAAGTTAAAAATTGGTTAGATTTGATATTTTTTTACAAAACGGACATTCTTAAAGCGGGAAAACATGAAAAACTGCTATTAACATATTTTTGTCCTTGGAAGTATACTTTTGCGATCAACGGTAACAAAAATAAAGGCTGCCGGAAAACTTTTATGGACACTGTACATATGTAAATACTTTTCATTCTTTACTTCCGATTTTTATATTTTTCACTTCTGGTTTTTAATAAGGAGTAATAAAAATGGATGTTGTATTAACTTGTGTTACAATATGAAAGAAAGAACATAGATAGCTTAGTACTTTATGTTATTCTCAATACATGTCTACTCCGATATGCATTTACACGTCAAGAGTTCAACAGAATTTTATTACTTATTTTAAAGCACAGCAATATAGTTTATAAAGTGTGGGAATCCTCTTATTCATTATTATTAATGCTAAATTAGTATGATTCAGAAAATCTATCAATAGGTGGAATGTTAGAAATTATAACATTAAATTAGTATGATTCAGTTGCAGAGTCATTAGGTTCTTTTGAAACAGGAGACGTGGAAAATGTGCAGTGCTCTGGCCGGGACTCAAACACCCTGCATCTCTCGAATACGTGTCAAGTATGATTCCAATTACATCAGAAAGGCATGCAGAAAGGAGAGAGAAAATGCCTTATATACACCCCCTTTTAAAGGGCGACTTGGGGTTAGAAGAACCATTCGCCAAATCCTAGTGGCGACGAAATATCATCCATCACCGTTTAGATTGCGAGCCCCACTAGTAGAGTCATTATTATTATTTTTTTTTAAAGCAGGAGACGTGAAAAATGTGCACTGCCCTCGCTGGGACTCGAAACATAGGCCTCTCCAATACGCTTCGAGTATGCTTCTAGTTACACAGCTTCAAGCTACCAGTTCCCAGTTACAAATTAATTTTAACAATTAAATTCAAAAATGAAATCCAATATCCCGTTTAAGTTTTTTTTTTCTCTAACACTCCTAAATTTATGCTATCTGAGATTTGCTAAGAGCACATACTTTAGCAAAATAAACCGCTTTTATTTTCACAAGTATTCTTTTAGCCATAGACATAACAAAAGTTGTCATAAATGATGTTTTTAAAAGGAGTAATAGAAATGGATGTTGTATTTAATGGTAAATAAAAATAAATTCCTATAAAAAGATAATAGTTATATCATTCATTCTTTTAGAGTTGATTCATTTATTAGCATGTCTACTCTCTATATCGCCACAATTTTTAATTAGAATAATTTTTTACGTCGATTAGCTGTCTTTAGAAACAGGTATTTTGTCTTCTTGTTGCTTTGCAACCCTTACTTTTTTACGCGATTTGAAAATATTGTAGTTTGTTTTTGAAAACCTTGTAGTATATTGGGCATTTAAATATTTATAAAAATATAATAAAACAAAACTAGATTTTCAAAATAAAAAAATAGCTAGATTAACTAAGCGGAAAAGTAGCGATTCACAGGTGACTTATGCAGGACAATCTACTAGCACTAAGCTTATTGAAAAAGGATAGAAAAATTCTTTATAGCAAATATTATGAGTTATTTATCTTGGAATGTAGATGAAATAGGCCCTCAAACTTAATCTATTGTTTGCGGTGAACTGTTATCCAATCAAAGTATCAAATATCCTTAATTAAAAGACATCTTGAAGCTAAGCATGTCAGCCTAAAGGATAAACCAAAAGAATACTTTAAGAGGAAATTATCGGAGTTCAAAAATAGTAAATAAGTAATGAAAGGTTTTGTTACTTCAAATGAAAATGATTTGGATACTAGTTGCGTAGTAAGCCTAAGATTTGCCAAGATTGGGCGGGCTCACACTGTTGGAGAAAACGATATATTACCAGCAGCTAAGATGGACGTTATATTACCAGCAGCTAAGATGGACGTTATATTACCAGCAGCTAAGGATCTCGTTTTAGCATTATTCAACGACAAAGCGGCTAATGAATTTAATAATATTTCATTAGCAAATGACACAGGAAGTTGACGAATTCATGAAATGGAAAATTCCATAAAAGAGACACTTATTCAAAATATAAAACACAGTGAGTACTTCGAATTGCAGTTGGATGAATGTACTGATATAACGAACTATGTTCAATTATTAGTTCCCATATCGTTCCGAAGCAGGTAAACGAATTACTGAACAGTATTTATGTTGTGAATCTCTTCGTAACAGAGCAACTGCAGATGAGATTTTGAAAGCAATTGACAATTTTATGTCTGAGAATGGTATTCCTTGGGATAAGTGCATTGCCGGTATGCAGTGGCAGAGCTCGGGCTTTCACAAGAAATTAATTCGGTGTTATTTCTCGAATAAAGAAAGTCGCACCTGAAACTAAACTTACTCACTGCTCTATTCATATTGAAGCTTTAGTAGCCAAAACAATCCTAGAAAACAAGAATATCGTTTTCGATCAAGCTGTGAAAATTGCAAATTTTGTTAAAAGCCGAGCTATAAACTCAAGAATATTTGCCATCTCATGTCCAGAGATGGGCAGTGAACGTGAAACGCTTTTGTTACATTCCGAAGTAAGATGGTTATCCAAAAGCAAAATTTAAATCGTCTTTTTGAACTAAATTCAAATCAGAAATTCAAATTTTTCTTTGTGATTTAAAATTTGAATTGAAAAAAAAAAGAAATTAACTTAGTGAATTGCGGTTAGCGCGTTTAGCATATTTAGCTGAAATTTTTGGAAGTTAAATGAATTGAATTTAGGATTACAAAGACAAAGTGTTAATTTGTTTACCATTAGATATAAAATAATTGCAATGACAAAAATACTCGAGCTAATAATCAAAGAATTATATAATAATATTTTAAGCTTTTTGCCACTTTTAGAAAGTTTTCTATCCGAAAATAATTTGAAAATAAAAAAAAAAAAAAAAGAGTTAACATTCGACATTAAAAATCGTTGTTTTTCTTTGATAAATAAATTCAGCATGTATTTGAAAATACATGGTAAATTATTGAAAAGAAAATTTTGTTCGAAATCCATTTATTCAAATGTACTTGAAATTTTATCTCGTGAAGAAAAGGAACAATTGATAAAAATTTCCTGTGATCGAACTCTAAATGAAGACTTCAAAAATAACACACTTGTTAACTTTTGGCTGAACCGAAAAAAAGAATTTAAAGGCATTTCAAACAAAGCTATTAAATTTTTATTGCCTCTGCAAAACCTGTTTGTATAAACAAGGGTTTTCTTCCCTGTTATATTTGAAAAATAAATACAGAACAAAATTAGGAGTGAATCCTAATTTACGGTTAATACTAAGTTACCTAAGCGGTTAATACTATGAGACTTGACATAAAGAAACAGATCTCTCATAAACAGGCCCAAATTTAGAATTAGAGTATTATAACTTAAATTCTGATAATTAAAAAACCAATTTTTGATGTATGCATATTTAATACAAATTGTCAATAGGTTGTGCATATGGCGGAACATATTTGTTTTGAGTAATTTAAAAATAATCATTGTAAAATTTAGTGGTGGTACTGAAGTTTTTCAATTTTTGTTTAGATGGTACGCGTTTGTCAAAAGGTTGAGAATCACTGCTCTAAAAGATGGTAAAAATTTTATATTCTTCTTAATCTTAGTGCATGTTTCAAAGAGCTCTGTTCGTGTTTCCCAGTTGTGTTTTAAAGCTGAAAGGAAATGACAAAGGTACATATTAGGCATATGACCCTTTAACAGCTCAATTAAATAATTTTAATAGGAATATAAATGCATTACAAAGGAATTTGGCAGTAAGCACTGTAGGGTTCTAATATTTTTACTAATAGTTATCTGAATTTGTTAGCTTTCCTGATTTCCTTCACGTTTCCTAGGCAGTATGTAAATGAGCTTGGATGAAATAGATTGTATTTAAACTGAAGTAACGAAAAAGTTAGTCAGAGCCTGTTTTCGCTATTAAATGTGCACGTTGCTATTGCTACAAGCTCTTTGAATTTTGAATCTCGGCTTCGCAATCTTGCCGCCGAAATTAGTATCTTACCTGTGTAAATGCCTGAGTCAACCCACTAGATTAAATTAACCCTCTAACTGTCAAGTTATTTTGATGATTTGGGTACACAAATTGTCAATTTTTTTTTATTGCAAGAACCAAATGTTTAGTACAAAATAAAATACACTTAAGTAGTTAAAAATTGATATTTTGACGTACATGGGTAAAATTTTTAAAGTTTTGTAGCCACTGCATGTTTGGTTTGAGGCGGCTGCCACTCAACATGGCAGTTGCAAAGTTCGCTTCTAGTGGAGCATTATTTTCTAAAAATGAAAAAAATTAATTATTTTCTAAAACATAAATAAATATAAGTGAATACCTATTAGTAGTTCAGTAATTCAGTCTTATGTGGTACAACTGGAAACACTTTTCCGAGAACAAACCAATTCCACAATTACTACACCAGAATCGTGATTCCTTCCTTATCTTTTCCCCATTTTTATCCTTTTTGGAACAACACACTTTGCACTGTCTTGTAGGCTCACGTTTCGCAGGAGTAAGAGGAAAATGGGATATAAAATGTCGTTCAGTAAGACGGGCATCTATTATAGGGTTATCTATTGTAGGTGGTCTGCCAACATTCTTTTGTTCAGAAGCTGCATCATCATATTTATGTGAAAGCTCTTCTACAACTTGGATTCGATATTCTAAAAATGTAATACGCTTCCCAACTACATTTTTATAGAGAAAATATGAGTTCCAGAGTACCTTGTCTAGTAAATGTAAAAATATCTTTTTATAATATTTTTTCTGACGTTTTCGGATTGTTGGATGAAAGGATATTTCCTGATAACAGCGATCTACACCACCCATAGTTAGACCGTAATTAGAAACAATCTTCGGCTTGAGTATATCTTCATTTTTTATTTTTGAGGCTGACCATGGAAGTATCATGAATACTGCTCATCAAACACACATCCTTCACCTTCGGTTGAAGAATCTAAATCATCTATATAACGTTTCAAAGAACTGGAGGCTATTTTACAACAAAAAGACCCCATGCACTTTGAACCAAATAACCTCTAACCTTTGAAATCTTCAGTAAAGTGCTGTCATGTATTGAACTGAGCGCACATTAACTTTTCCCGAGATACAGACGGGTTTGAAAAAGAGATGAAGCCGAAATAAACGTCTCCCGATATATATTCGGGTATAACAATACGATGCACTCAAAAAAAAAATTACCCCGAGTAATACTCGGGCGTGACATTTTCGAACACCAGTGCTGTACCCGAGATTATCTCGGGCATGACATTTAAAAGGTTAAATTGTATAGGCTTGCACTGCTAGTTTCTTTAATATTTAGTTTGCCACATTATCGGTTAGTTCCTTACAGCAAGTGGTTGGTGACAGTGTAAACAGTCCGTGCCGTCTTTAAATACTTGCGTTCAAGGAAAGGATGTTTGGCACCGTTCCCCTATTGTATTCATCGTCCGGTCTTGGCGAGAAGTCGCAACACAGACATTCAAGTCGATCTTGTTACAGTGTTTGTTAGCAATGAAGACTAGATCTTACAGCGTAAGTGTCAGCGGTGGTTCCAGAAATTCTGAGTCAGAATCTATGGCCTCTTGCTTTAAGATCTGCAGAGCTCAACGAGGGAGTACTGCAAATCCGTGTGGAATGAAATCCCATCGTATATATTAAGAACTAGTGAAAGCCGAAAGAGAGTATACTTTAGATTTAAAAAAAAAACTTTTCATGTTAATTTTGAAAAATATAAGGAATATAAACAAGTAACATAATTTATAAGATGACTCAATAACTTCCATCGCTAGTTCGAATGTTTACGTAATTTTTACGTCAACAGCATCACGCATATTAGAAAACTTAGATTATAAACTAGAATTCATCAGAAGAAATGTTCTAAGGTTCACATATTTTTATCTGTGTTGAAACAAGAAAAAAAATGGGTTAATAATTCTTATATTAGTTCGACATGTCAGAATTTCTGTAACTTTATATTCTAATGCCCTAATGGATCACTGTCGATTTGTTCCAAGTGGAAGTATGATATCCTGTGATATTATGCTAGTATTATAATTATTATGCTACATTTGAGGCGTATTGTTTTGTAATGCAACAGTATTTATTACGTATTATGTTTGTTAAATATTATAATGATTGTAATGGCAGTGACAACCACATGGTAAAAATAAATGTTACTGCACTGCTCCAAAAGTTAGTAGAAAAGTCATATCCTGTGCATAAAACTTTTAATGTTTGTATTTCGTTGATAAACTGCATTAGCTTACTCTCTGTAGAAGAAATCATACGTGCCACCATCTGCGACAGCGTAGTTCAGTGCAAATGGATCTAAAACGTCTTCCGAGCACTCAACTCAATGTCTCAATTTAAGCGAAGGACGTTTGATTGAAGAAGCTTTGGTTTCTCAGAAAAAACTATTGTTGACTAGCCGCAATATGGTCAGATTTTCCTATGCTCCAGCAATGCTGATGATTTTTATTAACAAAGTATTACAGAGTCTATGTTTCAGATACTAATTCAAGCTATCTAAAACGTTGAAATGGCTATTTAATTTCCAATGATTCTGGAACGTCAGGTGCGCTGGAACAAGTGTATATGTTTCAATGGCTATTATTTCTAAGGCGACCAGGTTTTATTTATATATATATATATACACAAACAAAATAAATATCTTATCCAGGCAATTTTGCTTTTTAAAAAAAGTTATATATATATATTTTTCCAAACCTTTCAAAGAAAGGAGTGCGGCATTTATTTTTCTGCAAAATTATACTTTGCTTTTTAATTTTTTATTACATACATTACATTTAATTATATATAAATATATATATATATATATATATATATATATATATATATATGTATGTAATAAATAATACAAGGAAAAGTTCTAAACTAATATCTGATTATGAGCTATGAGCTACAATAACCGGTGATAATGAAGAAAATGTTTCGAGTTTCGAAATTGAATAAGTATAAAAAGTGCAAAAATAGTGGCGCCAAAAAATGAAAAATTAAAATTAGATACGCATTTACATCTACGGGTACATTATCTTCAGGGTTTTGGTGTATGGTAAAAAGTAGATGGATCAGCGTGTTTCTGAACTAATAATGATAAAAATTTGTTGAATTTAAATCGTAAATAAACTACAAAACAATGTGTATTTTCTTCAGTCCAACCTTTACAGGCAGGAATGAGAAAGGCACTTTGTCCAATTCTTACAAACCTAAAAACCTATTACGCTCTAAAATGTGCGAAACACTGTAAGTACCATCCATTTGATTTAAAATAAATGCAATACAAATCAAGTCAAGCAGAATAATTCTTTAACTTTAAACAAACATACAAACAGCACTAAAATTAATTAAATCTGTTCAGTGTATTCACAGTAATTTATTGCTTTTGCAAAACGGTTTATTTATTGCTAACTCTTTATTCGATATTGAATATTCATTGAGTTTAATTTTTCATTTAATTTCTTAATATACTATATACTTCTTAAAATTCGAATTTCAGATTCCATCTAACTAAATTACTTTCTCAACTATGCTTTTTAACATCTTTAGAAATTGAGATTATCGTGAGCTTTTTCTATGGATCATAAAAATTTCTCGTTTCGTGGCTTCACTTTTCCATATATCAGCTGTCTTAAATACCACAATTCTATACATCTACACACTTTAAAGATTCCTATACACTTCCTAGAAGAATAGAAATTGTCAGAAGAAACTTTTAATTCAGAGGATTAATTTAAGCTATCGTTAAACGCTCCAACAACAAGAAAACCAAGAAGAAGAACGCCACAGAACCAAGTTTTCTTTTCTCGTAAAATATGTAGGACGCATTGAAGAAGGAAACAGATTTTGAGGATCTAACAACTTAAATTTCTTGATGGCAATTTTAAGCAACCAGCAGTTGAAATCAGTGGTTGACAGACTTGAAGATAAAACTATTCGAAGCTGGGGCTTTAAAGAGAGCACTTTGAGATTACTTACGGAATGAAGTAGTCTAATACTTGTCTTTACTTAATGATTTCGCAACCCTAGTTCATGAGCATTCTTTTAAACATCGCAAGTAGATGTAGTTATAAAAAAGAAAAATTTACGTTTGTATTTTATTGTAAAAAGATATATCTGAGAATCTGCAAAAAATTATTTAAACGTTTAAACTGGAATAAAATAAACGATTATTTGTATTCGTTTACATATATATATTTTCGATTATTTTTATTATACTTATATCCCATACTTTAGTTTGAATTAAAGCAGTTTTTGAACTTATAAAAATCAGGCTATGAGCATATAAAGAAAATAATATGTAACCTCTGAATTAAAATTGTTTTACTAGTCTCATGCTGAATTAACGTATATTTTGCTCTTATTTTAAAAACATAATTAATATCACCAAAAGGCAAAATCCTTTTGATTGCGTTTTAAAATATTATGATTAATGATGGTGTGGGAATTTATACTCTTCTAATATTAAAATAATGCTTCATGTTGGAAAACGGCGTAATGGAACACAAAGAAATATTTACTTCAATAAATCAGAGTTAATTCGTTAAGCTGTTAATTAATAAATAAATATTGCATAATGCAATTATCAATCATAAGTATTTGCGAAAATTTCGAATCTGTTATTAAAATGATTATACATTAAAAAATTTCAATTAATATAACTTTATTATATTATTATTAGTATATTTAATAATGAAAAATATGCTTAAAAAGATGAATTTTTTAATTGGCTTTTAAGAAATCAAAGTTATGAAATATCAGATTGGAACTGAAAAGTATATGCTGCTAATTGATCGATGGTTTTGGCCGTATCTTCTGATGAATGTTTAACCAAAAGTGTTCGTTCTTTGGAGAGAGGAAAAAAGTAAGTAATGCTTAAATTTTTCCTTAATTGGGACACTTTGAGAAGTGTGCTTTGTGTTGTGAGTTATGCAGTTTTATCCTCTTTAAACAGCGTTCTCCACATAAAAGAGCACCAAGACTCAGTGCAACATTACATTCCTTAGGAAATCAAATGTATTTTTCAGTTTATTTTTCGACTGATTATAACTTTGTTTTAAAACTCAAACTATTGTTTTAGCTTATCTCACTTATCTGACCTAATCAGAATAAGTTCTTGCATTTTATACTGGCAAAGACCGCAGACGTGATTATCTTTGCCATGGGCTTTGCGCATCATATAGATGACAGTACGACATTGCCTATCTCCACCCAGTTTGGTGGGTATGGATCTCCTGGGGTATGGATCCAATGGCATTCTACGCTTCTTCCCGTACTACCAATCCTCCAGAGAAAACTTTCCGCTCGAAATGTATCTTATGCCTCAAAGACATTTAACGCTTACAAGCATGACAACAGCTATTTTTAAAAATGGTGGCACACTAGAAATAATATAAAACAGCAACTAATTAAAAATGCTAGAAACATCTATAATACGAAACGCATCTTTTTTCTATGCTGTTCTCTCAATGTACACTGTGATCTGTTTTTTCTTAGAAAAGCATCAGTTAATTGCACAGATTTGTCACTGCCTATACTCTTAATTTCGCAATACTGATAGTTTTTTCATAGTATGACTTTTAAATGATTCAAAAGCTTAAAAGATGCAAACTTATCTCATATAGACTTATAGAATTAAAACAGCTATTCCCAGACCCTTTCAACAGTAGACACCTTCAAGAACATCTCAATGATCTATTAACCTCTTCTACTTTATTATTATTTAATAAAGATGAAAAAAATGCTCATGGGATTTTTAGATTGTTTATTTTTCTGTACTCATTATCTTTCAATATTACATATATCTTACACGATACATAGTAATAAAGCTTTTATGTTAGTGGTACTGAAAAATGCTGTCATCATCTTTTGCTGAGAGTAATAAAGTGCGGTTCAAGATTAGAGAGTTTCAAAACACATATGAGCTAGGAAACACAAGCAAAAATGGAAGTATGGTACCAGCTGCTTATTAAAATCACTTCTGTTCCAAATATATTTGAGTGGTATGTTTAATAGAGGGCAAGTTAAGTGTTGCAAATGGAGATATCATTTTGAAACATTTCAAGTAACTCATAACTAAACTCAGTAATTAATGCTAAAATTAAATTATAAATGCAGTTTTGAAATTCATTTAATTATGTTTTTTTTAAATTTTTTTTATAATTACATTTTTGCTGGAATTTTGACTCTTACAAACAACTATTCTATCTGTTCTTTCTTCATATTATTCAACTACAGTTTTCAGTTCTTTGATATGACAGCTACCATCGCTAACTACTGTACCGATTAGGGCGGTCTAAGCTTATAATATAATATTAATTAACAAGAAAACTCAGGGCTTCCATAGGAAATTATATATTACTCTTATAAATCAGTTTTAAATAGCATGCCACCAGAAATCTGTACTTTACATGTACACCTGTGCTCCAAATATATATATATATGCATGGCATTTTATGAAGCGAAAACACTGTAAAATGCATTATCAAGAAGTATGCTGTTTCTTTGGAAGTAAATGATGAGATATTCTTTGACAAAAGTAGTTAAAGCGAAGCGTTTTTCTCTGGAAATCCAGATTTTGTACAATACCTGAAAAAAATTATTTTCAGGTACACAGTTAGTAAGAGGTTGAAAATTTGCTGCTTTGTAAACTTGAACATGGAAGATTTAACACACAGAGCTCAAGACCAATGAAAGTATTTTTATAATTCTAGTCATTTTATATTTGGATAGACTTTTGAGAATTTTCAGTATGAAATATTTTACGAGCTTAAAAGTATTATTTTGCATAGCTATTCTTGTGATTTCTCAAATTTATGACTTTTCAGCTTTTTTTTTTTTTTTTTTTTTTTTTTTTTTTTAATTTTTCCCTTCACCTTATTCAAAATGCACTGAAGGTAGTCTGAAATTCTGTTCTCCAATTTTTACGAAATAGAGGTAACCTGAAAACTTAAGAATGTTAATTACGTATAAAATATCCCTGAAATAGTCTTTTTATTTTTTATTTGACCTATCTTTCGTTACAGAGTATGATATGATAGCATATTCAAATTAGTGAAACTTGGAGATATAATTTCAAATGTAATAATATCTCATTTTGAGATTTTATAGCTTCTAATTTTCCAAAGTAAAAAATGCTTACTTCACTTTCTTTTTCTAACCTAAACCAGACTGTTACCTGTAAAATACGAGTTTGGTTTCAAGGCCTAAATAGTAAAATTCACTTTATAAGGCTTTGTTTCAATAATTTTAAATATGATAGGTGTAGTAAGACATAAAAATGAAAATATGTAAGAAATTAGTGCTACGAAATACATTAGTTATCTTCCATTTAAGATTCATTAGAAATGTACCTAAACAAATTCATAATTTCATTCATCTGAGAAACTGAACAGTTTTTCAAATTAGTTATTTGAAAATTTTCCCGAGGAAAAACGAGCTACATTCATCGAGATTTTCCTGCCCATTTTCCTCTTGCATGAACAAGTTAATTACTGCACTTTATCTTAATTTAGAGGTTGATTAAGTAATTTATATTTTTTTATCAAAGGAATCGGGCGAAAAAGACGCTCTTTTAAATTAAGCATTAAATCCGACAATTCAGGGAAGTAGTGCTTCAAAGGTCAAAGATAAGATTCGGTAAATTACATATTTCTTATTTCGAGTGCTCATTAAATCTGCAAATAAACAGAGTTGATTAACTGCTTATTTTACTCTTTCCATCATCACATATCTACAAGCATTTTTCCTTTAAAATGTTGATTCATAAAATGTGTTCTAGCCGCATCACGTTTTTTCATATTTGCCCATAAAGAGAAAATGCACAAAATCTGCAAGGATAAGGCTTTCACATATGGTAGCAGAAGTTATTTAGTGTAATTCAGAGCACATTGTAGCTCACCGATAAGCAATTCTATTCATTATTCTCTGGTTAATATGCAATAAATGCACAAGTACTTCAAACTGCAATTGCCTTCATTTTTCATTAAACTTAAAGAACATCAGATTATTTTTTCTAATTATTTGGTGATTCGTGCTGTATCTTTGACAATTTTAGATTTGAATTCACAGTCATTTTATTAAAGCTATTTCAGTTCAATAAATGCAAAATTACAATAGATAGAAACTACACCTCATATTTTCTTCGTTAGTTGGATTTCATTTAATTTTTTATTCCTGCTTAAAGTTATACGTTATTTGAGACGGTTATAATAACTTTTATACAGATAGTGCTCGCTATAAGCAAATAATACAATAGTGTTTTTTACGACATTCATTATTTTACGGTTTTGGGCACGAAAAACGACAGAAATGAGTAAATATTGATAATAAATTTGATAAGAAATAAAATAGTAATCTTGTTATTGCAAAATACAAATGATATCACATTCAAATATAAGTAAATTATTCTTAAGTTCTTCTGTTAGTGAGATGGAAATGTAATAATGTATTTCATTATAGAAAATTTTAAATTTATGATTTAATAATTATATTTTAAAATCGATGCTAATTTTAATATTCATCAGAGGCAAGTATTGACAAATAAAAAAGGAAAACACCTTGGTAGGAAAAAAATAAGTTTAGCATTACTTACTTCTGCAAGGAAATTTACTTCTTACTGGATACAAAAACGCACTTTACTATTTTTTATTAATTTCTAAAAAATAGAAATAAAAGAAAATAAGGAATGGAAATTGCTATTGTTCTCCCATCCAAAGGTTTCCTTGTCTTCCTTTTCTTCATCAGATAATTCTTGAAGAATGCGAGCAAAATCAGCTGGTTGCACATATTTTTTTGCCATGAAAACTGATATAAAATTTACAGAGCCAAATGTATTTAAATTAAAACAATACACGGCAATTAATAACACAAAATATTTGAGAAAAAAGTATTTTCCGAATTTTCACTCACGAGCACGCGCGCGTGTTGTAAACTACGAAAAAGCTGCCACGTAGCACAAAAGCCCAGTAAAAAAAAAAAAAAAAAAAAAAAAAAAAAAAAAAAAAATTCAGATGACTTTCTGTTGGTATATTCCATGATGTGAGGAAAGGTAGAAAGGAGGAGTAGAAATGACATTTAGACGTCTCATCTTCGATATGCGAAAAAAGTGCATTAAAAACTGAATTTGTCATAAATTTTGAGCATACGCGCGTGCTGGAAGGTTAATGTGTTTCCTTATAACATATATTACATAAATTAGATATTGTACAGCATATGTTGCATATGCCATTTTTACTACTTTATTTCTTTAGATAGAGAATTTTCGTAGACTGAACATTTTTCCTTTGACTACGTTAACTCAGAACATTGTATTACTGATTAATTAGAATCGATGACCGTTAGCTAAACTGTATTTAGAAAAAAAGGCGTTTTGTCGCATGAAATTTTGTTTTACTGCATTACAGGTTTTAAATAATAATAAAATAGAAAACTGCATTCTTATTCCAAGAAAGCAATTTAGTATTTCATTTTGGATGGAAAGAGAATGGATAGGTTAGCAAGTAACGTGCAGGCGCGTTATTTCCATATCCCTGGAATATTTTCCGAGCAGTTCAAAGGCAGGAAATGAGCGAAAGAATCTGGCAATTGGCAAACAAATAACTCTGCCTCGGAAGCGAAAATTCTTCTTTAGTTCAAACAGAGACAATATATTGCATTTAAAAATGAAAGCCATCGAGAACCATCCGAAAGTGAGAACGGGCGCACCAGATTTTGCGAGCTCAGGCTGATAGATGGCAACCCATCGGGTAACTAGGTCGAAAGCTTTGTCTTTTCTCGCCAAGAGAGATTTGATTCATTGTGATGTGCTAAATTCTTCTCGTTTCCCAAGTATTCGCTAGGTTTTTAGCAAGCCAAAAAGGGCTGCTCGCTTGCCCAGTGCTGCGTAAGCGTAAAATCTATTCTTTAGCTTTTTCTAGCATAACAAAATGTTTTGTATATCATGCATTTTTTCAACCTGTCAAGAAATAGAGGATTCTGGAATGTACAATTTTTCTTTCTGCGCCGTTTGATGTTATTTCAAAAGCGCATGTTGAGAATAACCTGCTTTTCAACAGCAATATCACAGTAGCCCAGAAACTAATCAGAACAAGTAAAAGCTTTAAGAGAGAACATGACAATGAAATATTTTTAGTATTCATCTTCTTTTGAATGTTGAATTTGATGATAAAAAGACTGTTGCAAGCATTAAAAAATCACTAATATTTTTTTTTTTTTCTTTTGGGTAGTTATAGCTTTCAAAAGCTTTTTTTTTTTTTTTTTTTTAAGATTTATAGTACGGTACATAAGTCATGAGACTGAACGTGTAAAGGAAACATTTCCACAAGATGGAAAGTAGATTTAAATCAAATAGAACGAGAAATGCGTCAAATTAAAAGCTAAAAATTAGTAAACAGCAGCTTTACTTTGTCATAGACTGTAAAGGAAATTTATCGTTCATTTTAAGTAAAACTTTAATTCTCGTAAAAATTTGATTTCTGTTAATCCCATTAAAATTTCCATCATATATATGCATCTCTCTCTCTCCCTTTCTCCGTAAATATATATATATATATATGAAAAAATTAAAATATATAAAATTAATATCAGCTAAGAGTGGTAAGCTATCTAACAGAAAAAGTGTACATTCGAAACAAAACAATTCGAAACAAAGACCTAGAAAATAAAGTAGAAATAGAAATATATTAAGGCAGAAATAAAGCAATAAACATAAAATAAATATTAAATAACAGCTGATAATACCTTGATCTTTTCTGTTCAGAATCTTAAATAATTACCAACAGAACTAAGTTTTTAAATTAAACGTGGATGAATTGCAAAAGAAAGTTATCAAATGAAATTCTCTTTTAAAATTAAAATAAAAGTTATTAACTGAGAATATATTTATACAAAGCATTCGGAAAAGTTTTTGAAGAAATTTTTAGAAAAGCAGTCATCAAGATTTTTTATATACAGGCGCGAGTCGAATGAATATTGTATATAGTACACAAAAATATTTACTAATTTAAATAAAAGGAGAAAGTAGCAATTTTAAAGCAAGGAGTCAATTTTAAAAGTAAAAAACTTGGTGTACCAAAGAGGTAAAGCTGTACGCGTTACTGACAAAACTGTTGGAAAATCCAAAATAACAGAAAGAGAGAAATTGAATATGTTTTGGAAATATGGAAATGGAAAAGAATTCAATTGTGAAGAGTAAAAGGTTCCCCAAAATTCAATTTTAATTTAGGTTTAAGAAAGAGCAGATTCACCTACCAGAGACGAGGAACATCATATGCTCCCAACTAGAGCAGAAAAGAAGTAATTAATAATTTTAGAAAATGCTTGACTCAACTTGATAAAGACCCAACTTTTCAAGTAGCAGAGAAAAGTTTGTAATATCCTAGTTAAATTAGTAGTCCTTGAGAGACAGAATATCAGAGAACTGGATAGCGACTTATCGCAGAGTTCTATTCAGGAAACAATCAAAAGAAGCGTTAAATTTATCTTTTATTCTAAACTCAAAATAATTGACAGACGGCCGCTTCTCAGGCTTACAAAAAGCCTCTATTTATGCTTTAACTCAAGACAGAAATAAATAAACTAATCTACTGTTTTGTTATTGCTGTTGTTGTCTTGTCCTTGTGTATTCCATCTAAGAATGGTTGTCAGAGCCTCAAGGTGGTTCGACTTCTACTTCCACGCCAATTTTGAGGCAAAGCTCCCGGGGGGGGGGAGTCCGAAAGTCTCCCACCCATCTCCCCTATCACCAAACCACACGAGAGAACTTTTTGGCTCGCTATATATTTGGAGTGTCTCCAAGCCGCAAATACATTTTACATTTACAAACATTCATGCCTTCTCCGGGATTCTGACCCGGCTCTTCGATATCGGAGTAGGCTCCCCCTAACGCCTATACCGTCTGAGCCGCAACTAATTTAAGACTAACTAAAATAAAGCCAGCCGAAGCTGCACAGAAATAACTAACAGAGTTGGCCCTCAACGAAGATTACCGGCGAATACTAGCAGGCATGTAACAAAGCGGCCGAATCGTATTAAATTAGACTTTTAAAAACAACGTGGCCCGAAAGTAGAATACTCTCTCCTAATGCTCTATTAGGCTCTTCTAAACGCTTCTAAGGAAGTGACCTAGACTTCACTTAAATACATATTTCTACCTCATTTTTATAAAACGTAATCCTTAAGTCTCATTCTGATGGGGAATCATAGGTGGGAAACGAGAAAGTAAAGGCTTGTATCAAAATGAAAATAATTATTAGGAAATTAAAATTAACCCCTGCAAGCTGAAATAAGAAAATAAAAGACAATTGTACAAAAAGCAGTGCAAATTAATTAAATTTTATGTCCTGATCTTCCAAACAAGAATTCAACCAAGGTAACAAGAACCTACCTATTTTAAAATTACATCTTTCCAAGGTGGTTAACACTCTTATCCGAATTTTGGTTTTAAGGTTTTAAAGGTTTTTTTTTTAAATTTTTGGTTTTAAGGTTTTAAAGGTTTTTTTTTAATTTTTGGTTTTAAGATTTGATATTAATAATCTCAAAGAAAATTAAGTTGACACCCTAATAACTTTTATAACTTTGCTCAGTTAAAGAAATTGGATGGAAAAGAAGGGCACAACTATAAATGTTTGACGTGCTAAAAAATAAAATACGTTCTAATAATGATGCCCGAACATCAAAGTCTTTGAATTTTGACCATTCAGATGCGAGCCTACCAGTGGCCGAGCGGTAAAGCGCTGAACACTGGTAGTTCGGTCCGAGGTTCGCATCCCGCGAACGTGCTGGCTGTATGGGCGTTTTCGTGGTTTCCCCCATGTGTAACGTGTATGCGAGCCAGTTCCCTTAGAAATTACTCCACGAAGGCACCCCTACCCTTAGGCAGATAGCCCTCGAGGCTTTGCCATAATCACACACACACACCATTCAGATTCAATTATCTTATGACACGGAAAACACGCAATCCTAGCTATACTGGGAAAACTAAAAGCTCTTTTAATCACTCAATTAACGATCACAGAACAATACCGTATTTGACGGCATATAAGACGCACTTTTTTTCCTAAATTTGGTCCCAAAAAAGTTACCTGCGTCTTACATGGGAAGGACACAGTCTTATACGTGAAGGTAATTGCATTCAATAATCATCATTTGCTTGTGTGTGGCCGTCTAAATAAGGGTGCGTCTTATATGCCAGTGCGTCTTATATGCCGTCAAATACGGTAATTAAGCATTCAAAATTAGCAACTCTAAAAATTACAAAACCTATTAGACAACAGAACTTGAACATTTAAAAGGCCACAACTCTGACAACATTAGCAAAAAATTCTTGGACATTATAATTATAATTCAAAATTTAAAAAAAGACTTTCTCAAGAAGTTCTTTATATTCAAAAAATAAAAACACTCTAGATAATACATTTATCTCCGACCAGCGTAAAAAAGATAAAACTAACACTTTCATTTATCAAAATTTTCAAATTTACCAAAATAAAACTAAAAGGAGCACTCGTAGTAGAAATAAAAACATTAATTATAATCTAACTTCCTCTTGTAAAAACTTTAATTCAATCGAAAACTTCTTCAACCAAATAAATTTTTCAAAATGCTGAACACTTTCGTTTCTTTCTAAAAAAACGCTTAGAATTTTAGAAAAAGAACTTTGCAATTATACTCCAAATTGTAATGCTATCAATGATATTATAGAAGTTCTTTTAAGATATGAAATTCTCTTCAAAACTAAAAATAAAATTAAAACTGACAACTTTCACTTCACTGAATTTGTTTGTAGGATTCTTCTATGTGTACTTCTAAGTTACAGATGAATGTGAAGAATCTTAAGAACTAGTAAGCGAATAATCGCTTGAGTTCGTGAGGTAGAAAACAACAAATGAGAAGAGTGACATAACCCTGTATTATTCCAACTAAAGTTTAACAAAACTCCATCTTGGAGTGGTACAATAAAGCCGACACTCGGGCTTCAACTTAGGAAACTAAGTTGAAACTAAGAATTAAACTTAACTAATCTTAGCTAAATAGATATAGCCGAAGCTATCAAAATTCTAACAGAGTTGGCCCCTTAACGCTCATTGACTGCGAAGCTATCAAGGGTCCAAAGTACAGACAAGCGTAATAGTAGCTTATGAGAGAGTAACATAAAAAGACGGACGCGTACTAGCTAGAATATCTGGTATCTCTCTCCCTAAGACAGTAGAACTTCGCGGTTAAATACCGCTCTTCCTCATTAGCACTCAGACGTGATTCTAGAACTACGTTCTGGCCGGAAGTGGTAAGTAGAAATTAAGAAGCGATAGTAAAGGAAGTTTAACTCAAAATTTAACCGTTAATAAAATTAACATAATTCTTACATGTTTCAGTCAATGTTTGACCGAATCAGTTTTATTATAATTTTTAAGCTTCCAATATTTTTCCCATTTCCAATTTTTATACCAGAATCAGTTTCAAATATACTAAGAACCTTAGGTTCTATGATAAAGACCATAACTATTAGTATGATAATACAACTTTAGAATCTCTCAAAAAAATCTGGTTAACAAATTTATGTACAATGTTCATATATACTTTATGACAGGAAATATGTAATTTATGAAATACTTAAAACTTAAAAATCTTATTAAATCATGTATTAACGTCCGACTTTCTGAAAAAAAAAAAATTATAGTATTATGTATGATATTAATAAGCCCATTGTTAAAACAAGGAATAAATTTGGATTATTTGTTAGTACTTATTTTGAATGTGGTAGGAATATAACTAAAATAATTTTAGCATAGTTTGAAGAGCATTTTATTTTGAAAGTATTGAAAAGAAAGTAAAATTACTTATAAAACTTTCAATACAACAAGAAGACAATATGTGCCCCTTTTATAAAAAAATTAAAAACTTCAAATAAACCTTACTATAACCAATTTCCCAACATTTATGCCTTTCAGAAATTTCATAAAGCACAAGTTAAATTCAAATTTATTGCAAATGGTACTGAAAACTACAAAAGGAGCATAGATTTTATTTACAGCACAGACTTAGTAAATTATAAGAAATAAAAAGTTTTTAATCACATTGCCGATAATGCTCTCAAACTACAACGCAGTTACTGGATTAACCATTCAAATAATTGAATCAATAGCGTCAACAGCTATGATTCTAAAAAAACTGTGTAGCACTTTTCAATTAAATGAAATTAGAAACTGCCTTAATTCACTTTACCATATCTTTACGAAACTTAAGATGTTTCTTAAATTTGAAAAAGAGATTTTTTCTCAGTCTTCCCTTTTCAATATTTTTATTAAATTTTAAAATAATATTTTCAAACTTATTCGAGAAGGAATTATTCTTCTAGAATTTATAATCTCTTACTTTCTCTATCAGAATTCATTTTTATGCAAAACTGTGGACATGAAAAATGTAATTTTACTTTTAGATACATTAATGATATTATTACATTCAATAATTTTATTTTAAAATGACAGTATTTATCCAAAATGTTCAAAACTAAAGAAGCAATTCCAAATTTACAAAAAATGTTGAAAAATTGATATTAAAATTCTCATTTGTAAAATATTAAACTGTTTGACAAAAGAGAGATTTTAAACTTTAATACCAATAAAACTAATAAACTAGATGGCTAATATGCGTAAAAAATTGACTGCACGATAATTAGCGAAATTTTAGGATGCAAAATTTGTTTCCATTTCATTGGTTTTTTTCCTGTTTTTTGTAGAATTGTTTTGATATTGATATTTTAATTTTTGCCTGCTATTTAATCATTGTACTTTTTCCTAAATTTCAATGGCATTACTTTTTCAATGACTTACATTAATCTTCAAAACCTTTAATTTTAGCTATATCTGTGAAATCTGAAATTTTATTTTGAAACTCTGGTTTTATGTATTGCATTTTATTTTATCTTTTACTTGTGATTTCGAATAATGTTTCTTTTTATCCGTACGTGGCAATATATTATGTTCCCAAGTTTTATTTGGTTATTGGCTATTTTCGAACTAAAATCTAAACTGAAATTTCATTTT
The DNA here is from genome assembly GCF_044657685.1 of Stegodyphus dumicola. Lineage (NCBI taxonomy): Eukaryota > Metazoa > Arthropoda > Arachnida > Araneae > Eresidae > Stegodyphus > Stegodyphus dumicola. Next base: position 138,972,767 of record NC_140780.1, read on the forward strand.
TGGAAATTTAAGTTGTCTTACTTTTCAATACTGTAATTTTTTACTTCCACATTTATAAAGTTTAGGCAATTTTGCAATTTTTTTGTAATTTTGGTTTTCCTGTTTGTCGTTTTTCTTAGCAGCTTTTTCATTTCTGTTTCTCCAGAATTCCAGATTACTTTTTGTTAAAACGAAAAAAAAATTCTCCTTGTTTCAAAATAGTTTATATAATGGGAAATTAATTTAAAAGTATTTCAATTAACTTCTTGTTAAAGTACTAAGAAAAACATTATTGAAATTTTAAGTTCTCTAAAATACATAATGTAATATTAATATGTCTTTATGTACGCTTTTTAATGTGCTATATTTATCATTTAAACTGTCTCTTCAGGAATAGTATTCATTACGGTTTTCCCCTCCTTGTTTTCAAACGGTATAATTATTAGGGAAAGAGGGGAATACGCAAATAACTAGGATAAGCCTGATTTGGTCTAGTTTTTAAACAAGGGAACAACCCATATCAGATAAGTTTTGTACTTTAAATTAGGATATTTGCTCAATAAGTCGACAATTTTCACTTTTACCTTTTTTTACGTCCCTAAACTATAATTTTGAATTGTAACTTACTTTTGAATTTATATTACTTACTTACAATCAATACGGCAAGAACGAAAATCGGGTATGTTCTTAGAAAATTGTAAGCTAATTAGCCTGGAGTTGAAAATGGGTGTGAACGACAGCATCATCAATTTATCCTTATCTTTGCAAGGGACAATCTCCGTTTTTCGTGTAATTCATATTGACCTCATTTTACCTCTAAAATGAAAAAGATAAACTGAGAATTAAAGTAATTACAGCATACATGAAAAGCAACACCATATCTTTGTGCAGAATGTTATGAATTAAGATAACCTCCCTTAACAAATTGTATTCTATACATGATACTTATGTATCTTCGATGTTTTATGATATTTTAATAAAGGAATTTTTCATTGCGTATTTCATTCCACTCAAATAAAAGAGAAATACATCAGATGATTTTAAGAAATCCAAAAGTCTTTGTGGGTGCAGTTCGAAATTTTCAAGAGGATATAAACTGGGAAACGCAACCCTATTCAATATCCTGCAGTCTACTCATTTCTTTTAAATCTCCATAGGCAGGTGATAAATTCTGAAAATGTGATTATCATTTAAAACATTTACCAAAAAATCAAGAAACTGAAAAAAAAAGGAGTCACTTTTTATGATTTGAACACAAAATATATCACCGAAGGGAAATAACTTTTACATTTTACAAATGCAAAGCAATATATTATTGAATTTTAACTTTAGAGGCTTCAGGAAATATTATTATGTTTTGAACTTCAAACCCGGTTTCAATTTAAGCCATTTGGGTAAAATACGTACTTTCCTGCTCTCCTAGAAAATATGTTGTCATAAACAGAGGCAATTCTTCTTCATCTTAAATTTTATATTTCTCTATTTTATTTCTCAAAGTTACTCCTGACACTTATTTCTTTTGAAATAAATACTTCGTATTTCGGATCTCTGAGAGAAACTGAATTTAAAAAAAACAACCTTAAGTTAAATCATACGTATTTATGGAACTAAAGGTATATTTTGCTTTTTATTCAGCTAGAAATAATGTATTTTAAATGATTTTCTGTAATTTTTTCCTTTACGTAGGAAATTTAAAATTCACTTTCAAATACTAAGCTTTTAACTGCATGTTAATATGAATGAAATTACGATATGTGGACAGATTTTATGTAAAATTTAATCTTATATTTCATTTTCAAGACTATTTAGACCAAATGTTTTTTTTACTAAATGGCGCACAAATTATTATTAAGCATCGAGGTACATAAATTTTGATATTTGAAATGTCTATAAATATTTTTTATATATGTAGTAGGTGCATTATAAATTGCGTGAATCAGAGATATTATTAATAGAAAGTAATATAAAGTTACAAATTAAACCTCTTTTTTCGATATAATAATCAGCACTGCTGACTGCCGAATCGTTGGGCCCGCATTTTAATCGAGAATTATTGAGGTTATAATTCACCTTTCTTGCCAGTGTATTACTGGTCCACACCCTGCAACGTTCTTGGCGATAAGACGGCTAATTGACCAAAGGGGTTCTGTCATTCTCGGCTGATGCTTAACGTGCAACTATGAGGCCGTTAGGGAAGAGGTGAAGATATACATTTATAAGAAATTTGTGTGTACCTTTTAACTTAGTTAATGAATATAGAATAATGAATATAGTTTTAATTTACAGATAAATTAAACATTATACGCTCGGTCGAATGACGGTAGCTTTGAGATCTGGTAATTAAGCAGATCATATGAATGAATAAATTGGATATTATAATTTGTGCGATAACAACACTTGTCAGACTGCGGAGATGGTAAATGCTTTGATGGCTTTGGATAATGCAATATAAGGTAGGTGAGATTTACATCAATTGTGCACTGCTTAAAGGGTGTGTTTGTTCATACATTTGCTGTAATTGTAATTATTTTCCTTCTTTTATTTCATTTCTTAATCAAAAACATAATTTTCAGGCCATTTCATAGTTTGATGAATAATAATTACAAGTATAATGTACGTATGTTGTTAGGTGTCGTTTACATGATTAATTTATTTTTTATAATAGTGTTACTTGCAGAGGACGGTTATTTTTCAAGTATTTTAAGGTTATTTAGAGGTAAGAGACTGAACAAATATATGAAACGCCAGAACGAGTTTCTCAAAAAGTAAAGAACAAAGAGTTTAAATATCATAAAATTATCATAATTCATTCTAAAATGATTTCGTATTGCATCTTTATCTATTAACAATTCAACGATGCATATAGTAATTATGCAACACGTTACATTTTTTAATTAGAAAGTAATGAATGCAATTAAAGTCAATTTTTTAGGTTTTGAAATATATTAAATTTCTCTGATATTAATTTCGTTAATGATAACCGCACATTTTTGGAATTTCTTAACGATGTTTCAAAAAAACATTACATATAATGAGATCTATTAAAGTAAAGGTTTGAAAAATTTAATTGGAAGTAATATATATATATATACTTTGTAGAGGTAAATGGTATCTAAATTGCTTTTTATTCGCGTGTTTCTATATTTTAAAAACTGCTGAAACTGCTAATTACATCAAACCCTTTGCTCTCATCAAAAAAGCATCGTAATTATTGTCTTATGTTTGAATGGATTGTGTTTTAAAACAGTATTATTATTATTAGTTGCTGTTGCTGTTTCTGTTTACATGCACTTATATAAAAATAAAATTTCAAAATGGGGTTCATGCTTGACTTCGTTAAGATATATTTTGTGTTTACAAATACAAAATACGTGAGTATTAGAAAGAGCAGTACCTTATATCTGGGTTATGACAATTCCAAACAATTATTAATTTAAAAGAGTAGCTGATGTGTCTGGGGCTTCTTGCTTTTGGGCAAAACATTATCGCCTTAAAATTTCTAACACTTGTTTAAAAATATGAAGTGAAACAAATTCAAAGTATTTTTTCGAGTACAGTGTGCTTAAAATTACAACATCTTTGCACTTTAATATGTTTGTCAAACAATGCGAAAACTTTTTATTGTTGAAATCTTTTGCCGGAACTTTAAATGAGGTTACTCCCTTTTTCTCAAAAACTGAAAATTAAGACGTTGTCTCGCATTTTGCGAAATTTGCAAGTGCTGCTTGGGCATTACGGATTTAATTTAGTGTACAAACTTTCATTCTTAGGATTCCTAAATTGTTTGTTAATATGCAAGGGAGATTTCTAGATTCACCAAAAAGAGGTAGACGGCAAGATTAAAAATAAATTAAAATGTTGAGCACTTTTACTTTTCGCTTCAGTTTTATTGTTTCTGTTTCTGTAATTCTGTTTTCCTCAAACCATCATGGCTCAAACATATAGTAAACATATAGTTGTTTAGTTTAAACCATAATGGCTCAAATCAGGAGATAAGATGTAAAGCTTAGATTGTGCAAAAGTGTTTAAATATTATTCGGACAAAATCCGCAAAAGAAAAATCAGTAATTTATAGGTTGATATAGTAGAAGTATTATTGAGTTTTGTTCCAAAGAGTAAATAGCGTAAAATTTAAAAAAATTAATATTTCGAAAATTCATTTTGCTCAAGAAGTATAAAGAATAAAATGAGTAAAGGTACTATCTTTATAAAATGATTTACATAGAAATCAATTGTATATCTTTGATTTCTGTTTCTAAACTCTAGAACATCTCGTGATATTTTAGCTGTTTGTAGGTATCGAAATATTTAATAAATCAGTGAAACATAACTATAATTATAAATGAATTTATTATAAAACTTGCTTTTGAAATGAGAATAATACTTTTTCAAATGAAACCCTTACACTTTTGCTATCCCAAATGTATTAAACCAAAATTTACTTCCCTACCATTTTTCTCCATTAAGTGAAATTACACTTTGAATTTGAATGACAACTGTCTTGCACGCAGAGATTGTAAGGATCTTAAGTTTTACTAAAGTTTATTTTATTTTAAATCTTTACTATCACTTCTTATTTTCTACTTCCGGCCAGAATTAAAAGCTTTAACTTATTTATGCAAATTTGTCTGCCGAACGCCAAGTACTTAAGTTGTGGCTTTTTGCCAAGCGAGAGAGAGGAAGGAGTTAGTAGAAGCAGGCCGCTTGCCTTAGCAGTTTTTACTCGGTTGCTGGTTGCCTTCCAGGCCAGAGGTTTAATCCTCGTAATAATTTTAAACGTATTGTAGTGTTAACAGTTCTCTGTACTACATACGGCTTCCTGTTAATATACGGCCAATCTTCCACGTAGGCCCTTGTTTATTATTCCAAAGTTAAGTTAATATTTTTATATTCTTACGTTCAGACCACAAGTGGTTGGTCTCTGTATTCCGAAGTCCGGAAATTATTGTAAAGAGTGAAAAATAAAGGGTTTCGTATACCCTTCCTGTGTATCTTGTCTACTTCCCACATTTATTGAACATAGCTTTAGTAAGCTCCCTGTTCCGAGTCAGGTTCTTGAATGTTCCCCAAGCAAGTAAGGAGAAACACTGAACCTGATAAGATAAAAATCAAAAATCATCGTTTTAGTTACAGATTATTCCCGTTAGGATCATTTATACTTCTATTTCGGTATCTCCGAAAGAAATACTTTTCTTGATACCAAATAAAGGATGTTTTTGTGCATAATTACATCGCAATCAAAGATAACTGTAATAGCTTCCTGTTTCTTGTCTAAATCGGCTACCAAACTCAGATTTTTCTATAACTATACATCTATTAAATCCAGTGTCATTAGAGCGTTTTAAGTTTCCTGTTTTTATCTATGATGTTTCCCATGTAATCAAAAGGTTAAATGAATTCTTTGCTATGGTATCTATTCTTTTGCTTTTAAAATAAATATTGCTATAAAGCAGGTGATTTTAGGTCTTGTAGCTTTGACTGTTAATGAGAACTGGGATGTGTTTGATATCATTGGTACAGTAAGTAACATTCTAGAGGACGAACTTACTTTTATTTCCATAAAAGATACAAAATAGATGTTAGAAACTCTTGTCACGCGAAAATACTTAATCACAGAGAAATTCTATCAGTAAGTGCATAAAGCTTAAATCTATGCTATTAATAATAAATAAATTGATATATCAATGTAACAGTCACGAAGATTAAATAGTTATATTGAGTTCGAATATAACAAATGGCAAAATTATAGCATTTCAGTATGAACTAAAAGCTTTGTGTTAACAATTGTTTCGTCTTGCGAGTGAAATAAATTGATTAGATGATTACTGTACTTATTCTTAGCAAAAAATTTCTTGTTCAAACAAGCGAGGTTTATATAGAAAATTAAATAATTATTTAAATTTGGTTAAAATTCACATTTAAATTAGAGATGGTTTTACTCTGCTCCTATTTAAAACTGAATTAAACATGAATCGTATTGTATTCCGAAAAGTATTGATTTAATTAAACTCTAAATTAAGTGCCGTGAAAACAAGTTTGCCCTGATGGTGTGTTCGGAAGTAGAAAATGATGACTTACCAGGGACCTTTATATATGAAGAATATTTTAATAAAAATTGATTCAGAATAATTCCACATGATTTTATAAGGATGAGTTACACAGACACGGTTAACTTTATACACGATTCCTTACACAATATACATATTTCAGTTCGCACATCTCGTGAAATGCTATCGTAACGACCTATCTTTTACATTTTAGTTGTAATGTTCTGTGTCAGTCAACTTGCTACACTCAATAAGTTTTCCACTTTCCATTCGTTACATAAATTCAGAAAGTATTTGGTCCTTAAACACAGCCAGGCTACACAGGCCAACTTGCTATATCTTCTTTTCCACATTTACTCCATAATTACGTCTTGCCTGTAGTTCTCTAACCCGAGTATCCCTTTCACTCACATTCGCTCCCTTTGCTTTACAAACCAGCTGTCCGCGAGACCATCTGGCCTCGGATTCCCACACTAAAAAAATGTAAGAAAACATATTTCAAAACTAAATTAAAATGTCAAATAGTTTGCTATTTCTGCATCAAAAACATACTTCACATTTTTTCGGTAAATCGCCTTTTCGGTTTGTGGCAAATATAATAAACGATTCATGACCTCAAATGAGCAACCTATGCTGTCCATTCCTATGATTACTATATTACGTGAAATTAAGCTCTTGTTCACAGTTTCGTGAAAGGAAATCGTAAAACTTTAGTCTTTCTAACAAAAGGTGTGAAAGTGTCCATTGTTTTGTACACTGATGACATTTAAGCCAATAAAAAGGCATCATTTTTAAACAAGCGTTTTAGTCAGAAAATTACAAAACTTTGCATTTCTCTGATTAAAGCACGTATTTAAAATTATTTGCGAAAATTAAAAAAAAATATATAAAAACCATAAAAATAATTAATGCTGTTTGAAGCAATATAAAAGCTAACACAAAGCTTGAGGTACAGTTACGTTAAAATATTCAAAACATAATGGAATATAAATAATCAAGATTTTTAGAAACAAGAAATAATTGTACGCTCAATATCCTTATACGAATGATTGCTGTTTACCTGTTCTTTTGCGTTTTAATGACCGTAGAAACACATTTCATAGGGTTTAGTAGCTAAAAAGTACTTGCATATAATTCATATTCTAGGAAGGATATTCATATTCTTGTATCAAACCTATCAAGCTAGACACTTGATTGTCTGAGGGCTAGAAATTAAGATTATTTCTCCTTGGCTAACATACACTGTCGCTATAACTACTTGAAAGTAAGTTTAGAGACTTCTGATTAAGACGAGAAATGAATATAACAAGGGAAGGGTGCAAAAGACTCTTTTATTGAACACAGTTATTTACAGACAGCACAAGTCTTTGCGCTGACAAATCCACCATCCACTTGTTTCCATAAACTAAAAATAATGGCAAACTAAACTAAATTTAAGGATAAGCTAATAGCTCAAAACTATACAAATAAATTTAACGTAGCAGGTTTACTCAAAAACCAACACCAGCATAATAATATTAAACTTCAGCGGCAAGAATGATTCAGAATTCAAACAGCTGGTAGAAATAACAACCTGCGCACTCCGTAGCGAAACACACTCTGACTAACATTTTCGCTACTTCAGTTTAAATATACTCTTGTCCATTCTAAATCATTTGCATCCTGGCGAGGAAAGGCAAGAGGAACAAGAGAATGCAGAAAGTGCTAGCCAATTAAATAACTATTAGTAAAAATAATATGCACCTCACATAGTATTTTTATACTTTAAAATCTTATTTAAGGCAAGTCAAATAATTCCAATACACTATGTAACGATAATTTCATTTACCCAAGGTCTTTGCAGTTATAAGTGAGGCATAGTGCAACAGTACCATCATCATGATCCAAATGAGTTGTTTACTTGTTCATGATTTGAATCTGTTTCCCAGCGTTTGTTTCAAAGTTGCGTGAAAGTTAAACTGAAAACTCTTTTAAAGAAACGGAAGAATGCATTTAGAGTTAAAAAAATCATCAGTTAACGACTTGATGCTAAAAAAGCCTTTTTATACTGAATGTAAAAATCTGAGGAATAATTCTAAGAACTGTTGTAGAAATATAAATCAGTCCACTTTATATTTTACGTAATCGGGAAATTCTTCCTAATCATCTTCTGTTTCGGGATACAAACAACACAAAATTAAATAAAATTATTGCTTAACTTAGAAAGATCAGAATACGATAAAAAAGAACTTTTATCTTTGAATTGGAATTTATTAATATATGTGATTTAGCAGAAAAATAAACGAGTAATTAAAAACAGCCAACGTAGTTATTCCGACAATATCGGCACAAGTTATTAAATTTTTCTAACTTGATGCACCCGATCCTATGATCCTATGATCCAATAATTTTTGAAACTGTATTGCCTATGACTGTTAAATGTGAAGTTTGTGATATAATTACTTTCAATTCAATTTGCCTACACACAGAGATGGGAACAAATTTTACGTACTTGACTGCCTGTCAAGTTTATCGATTTGTGTTTTTAATGCAATGTTCTAATTAATGCATTAATGTATGGAAGACAATTCTTGAAGGGGGTTGTTTGCACATCTGTCAAATTCATTAAAAGTTCCATAGTTACATCTGTCAAATTCATTAAAAGCATTTTATGCCTGAGTTTTTATTAAGAGAATGGGAAAAAGCATTTCTTGAGCACGATGAAGTTTGGATTAGCGATGAGTTCAGTGACATCTTTTCTTAAATTGGGGGGGGGGTGGAGAATAGAAAAACGTAAATCTGATTTTCGAAAAGAGAATTCTTTGTCAAGAAGAGAAAAAAAAAAAAAGAAAACATCGAAGATTGAAAAAAAATTATACTTAAAATGCAATTATGCGCTTTAGTTATTCCTTAAAAATTTCCAACCAAATTGAATTGAAGTTTTGCAGAAGCAGGATATTTAATGAACTTCGCGTATAAAATTAATCGTATATAATAAATAAGCAATAACAATATGTATATTGTTGCATGCGTCCGGGTTCGTAATAGACTGAATGCTGACAGGTCCCATGGTAGGTTAATAAATTTATTTTATCAAAAGAAACACATCAGAGTTCTGTAACTTTCCACAAAATACTGATAATCAGTACTTACACCTTAAATTACTAGGAATGTTAAACACAACAGAATGCAAAGCGCCTCTAAAAGGCGAAGCTCTCCAAAGTCGCTCTGAGCTGATAACTACAACTACTAAGAATTGATGCTCTCTCGGCCTTATATAGTTTTTATCCGGCCGCCGAGACAATTCTAATACTTTCTCGAAATCAACTGGGAGGCATATGAGGTACAGATACGGTTGCAGCTAATATAGTGATCAAATAACAAATTTTAAATTTCAATATATAGTACTGTAATATAGAGGCTGTTCCCAAATGTCGCCAAATTGGTCGCCAAACGGCAATTTCTCTCCAAATTTGGCGACAAATATCAGTTATTAAAAACGTAGTTAACTTTGCGATATCGCGCCAAATTACCGAGATACCCATTAACTTATGTTAAATGCACTTACCTGTGTATCACCGATAGAGATTTTCATGTTACTTTATACAAAAAATACAACAACTTCATATATAGTTTCACTAAAGTTATCTATTTATGTAGGAAACTCGTAACGATATATATATATATATATATATAATGTTTTTTGATACATCATTATATATATATATATATATATATATAATGATGTATCAAAAAACAGTATTCTTCGTTTTGAGATGAATTTTAAATATTTTTGCTTTCCTGTAGCAAGTTATTTTCTAGCAAGAAATATTCATGTATCTTGTAACATGTAGCATTTTAGTAACATTATATTCTACCGGAATCTATAATGCTCGGAAATATGATTATGTTTTGCCTGAAAAAATACATAAGATTACATGTAGAAGATGTAATAAATATGTTACACTGTAGAGACATTAGGTACATTTTGGAAGCAGGCAAGATGAAAAATGAGCAAACGCCTACTCCGGGAATCGAACCACGGACCTCTGGAATACCGACCCAGCGTGCAGAACCACTACACCACGAAGGCACGCTAGGAAAGTGGGAGAAATACCTTATATCACAAACCATCAATCTGGACACTTTTGTCATGATTCAGGCGATTTGTTATTGCTTCTGCTCTGAAGCTACAAAACAGGAGAAAATGTTTTAGTATATAATAGCATAACAGAGTTTCTGAAAAAGCGAAAGACCGAATGATATAAGTGGTCATGCACACAAGAAGTATGTTTTTGCTTGGAAGAGAACATGCTAGCATAGAATTTAAAATCAGACAAGAAAGCAAACTTAGGTTGCATTGCATTTTAAATAAAACTCTATTGATAGTGTTTCTGTTCAATATTTATGCCACTTTAAAATTGTTTCTGCCAAATTCTAAAACTTACCGTATTCAACAATTAGCTCCCTGCAGAGTACAATTTTATAAAAGTATTACTTGGTTATTTCTCATCATTTCTTAAAATTCATGCTATTTCCTGCATTTAGCGTCAGGTAAAAAACAGTAGTAGGTAGGATTTACAATAGGATAAGAAAACGGCTCCATTACTTTTAATATGCTAATTACTTAATCTCCATAGTTACTCTTATAGACCAAATGTATAAACATATAAGGAATGAGTTTCAGTATATTAGAACCATATATCAAAAAATCACATTTTATTAGAGAATGTAGTCTTAAATATTATCAGATGATGCAAATGTAAGTTAATACGCAGCTCACTGTAATGCTACTTCTCCGATGGTGCGAAGTAGATCGGTAAGTTACAAAATCAGTTTGTTAAGAAACAGTGTTAACTAATGTATTTCAAGTGCAAAAGAATATTAATATAAATAATGCTGCTATTTCACAAATGAATGACATCTAAGAATGTGAATAATAAATATATAAAATAAATTTAAGTAATAATATAACATAATATTGTTACGAATTTGACATATATATAAATAATTATATTGATTTGATATGTAAATTATACTACCTCTTGTATAATTTAACATGAAATGCCTCAAGAAAGCGAAGCTTCGCCAATGACATAAGATTACAGGGACGAGTCCATTTGAAAATGGCTATCACGATTTGGAAATGGCGATGGTTTTGACGACGAATTTTTGTAGCCAAATTTGGAAAGAAATCATCAAAAGTCGCCATACCTGCTAACACATTAGTTTATTTCTGTGTAAATATATATGCAACATTTTCAGGACATTTTTAATTACGTTTCGAAAAATTGTTTAGAAACGTCAACTACGCAGATAATGTAACTTTTTATATCCTTTGGATTCAAATATTAATAATTGTACGCCATGTGACATACAACCATCTTGTGTTTTTAACAAAATAATTCTTAAAAAAAATCTGATAATAAATTGCGTTGATTATAAATGCTTTAGAATTTAAACAGCTGCTTTTAAGGAAACCATGAGTACAGTTAGCCGTGAAGTTACCAAGCATTTTCTTTCCTGTAAGCGACAGCGCAATATACGGGAATTTTTCACGAGAAAAAGATCTTGTGAGCACACTTTTTTTAAGCTACAGTATAGCAATTCATGTAGCAATATAGTGTTTTCTATGACGACATGCATAATATACTGTAGTACGCATGCACTGTAAACGGTTAATTTGCGGAAAAAACTTCTCCAAAAATAAAATTTGAGTTCCGAATTAACATGAATTTTTTTAATACGAAATCTTGATTTCTCGGCTCCTTAAGATTCGTGTTAACGTGGCTTTATTGTACTAACTTTTCATCGAAATTTGTGTATTTAAAATGTAAAAAAATTCTTACTGTCAAAATTCCCTGTTTCTTTCAATATATATTTTGAAATATATGCTTTTCAGTCACATTAATGGCTGCCAAAGAGTCTTATTTAACTAGGCAGAGAGATTCTAAATTCAAATTTTAAATATATGTACTGCATCTGATTGTTATTTTTATAATGAAATTCTTGAAGGAGTTTGCATGCACGTACAAGTTTACTCAAGACATCTGCACGAGGTTATCCTGGTTCACAAATAAATCTACTTTTGAAATTTACAAGCACAAAATTTAAAGTTGCATGTTACATGGATGAAAAATGTCCAAGTTTGTATATACTATCCTACAGCTTGTCAAAATGGTGGTTTTTAGACATCAAAAGGACAATTAGATTCTTGCCATACATTCTGTGTTTGTTACCTCAGTTGTTACCTCAACTCTTTGTTACCTCAGTTGTATCCTTTGCACTACCTAATACGCAGCTATTGCCTGATAGCAACCGTACCATTTTAAAAGCTCAACAGCAGTAAGAGTGTGGATTTGGAAATTTTTCATGCCTGATTGCGGTGTCCGCAGAAAACATCGCGGGAAAAACAATGCAAGGAGAAAACGTCGTGGAACAAAACATCGTGAGAGATAAAATCGTAAAGAGAAATATCGTAGTTCTAAAACATCGTGGTACAAAATATCGTTGTCGAAAATAAAACAGTTCAAAAACTTCAAAGTTTAAAAACATCGTCGTCAAAAACATCGTGGTAAAAAATAAAGTAACCTACAAATCATCGCATGACGATAACATCACACATGCATTTTCAGGTTTTTAAAGTTGTAAATGCATGTTCGTATAAATATCATACAGCGCAAGAAGACAAGAGGGATTCGTTTACTTTTATATTTGATATATTTGAACGAAAATTAATGCAACTTAAAAACCATAATAGAATTTTACATTTGTATAGTTAATTAACAAAGGTCATTAATAAACTAGGCTTTTTTTAAAGTTTCTGATGATTTTTTATGAAAAATATAGTCTAAAAATGCTTAGAAAAAGGAAGATAAATAACTTCATGAAGTTACCTGTATAAAATTTGCTTAGTTAATGACAAATTATTTTCTTTCACATTTCTTAATTTGATATTGTTTTAATGAAAATTACATATTGTTTTTCTCCGTTTATTCGTAAAGTGTCGTTAACATTTTCATGTATAGCTTGCAATCAATTGTTTAAATATCGATTTTTTAGTTATGACGAAAGTCAGTTACATATTATGTCACTATGCGTTTTGAAGAACGCATGTATGTGATGTTATCGTCATTCGATGATTTGTAGGCACTTTATTTTTTATCACGATATTTTCGAGAAAAATGTTTATAAACTGCGAAGTTTTTGAACCGCTTTATTTTCTCCCACGATGTTTTGTACCACGACGTTTTCTCCTAGCGTTGTTTTCTCCGCGACGTTTTCGTCCGCGATGTTTTTGGCTGTAACCCTGTATGCAAGCATAGTTATATATTAATAATTATAATAATACAATGAATAATAAGTTAAAATTCGTATGGTTAAATTATGTAACCATAGGACACTAGTTGTGGATTACCACCAGCTGCGGACTTAATAGCCGCAAATACAGTTGACCTGTTCTATGCGCTGAGTTAGAAATTATTAAAATGTAACATTCTTCCAGGTTTTACTGGTATTCTTAATTTCTTTGGTGCCAATGTCAGTCTTCCGAAATATCTTATTATGCATAAGTACCACAATAATACACTGCCAATATGTACGTAATTTTGCTCATTTGAAATAGAGATAATAATTTTTAATAATTAATATTATTGCGTAGTTTCTCCTGAAAATTTGCATATTTAGCTTAAGTTGTTTCACCGCGCGTAATTAATGAATGGTCCCTAAAATTCACCTCTGGCTCAGGCAACTAAAAAAGAAAGCAAATGGGCTATCTAAATTGCTGATAAAAAAAAGGTCGGAGGAAAAAATCCAGAAGAGTGTTTTCTTCCTTAATTTTCGTTTCTTGGAATTCCAGTCTTATGCCTGCTGGTTATGAACTAGCAAGCTCGGCTAACCATGCTAAATCGAGCGATTATTAATCTATGCATGCTGAAATAGGAAGCCACTTGTAATTAAGTATTTCTGCGCCAGATACACTAATGAGATTGTAAGCAAACTGAGCATTAAATAGTAGTTTAGTACTTTTTCAACGTTTTCTTTTAGAAAATAAAAATTGTCAGATGTTGAAAAGTTGGTTTTGTTTTCATTTCGATTCTACGTCAAAATGAATACAACAGTATTTCGTGAAATTTACAATTAAATGAAAGGAAATTATGGAAATTGCAGGAATTATTGAGATAAACTTAATAGCGACTTTAGATTCTACTTCTAGTTCTCCTTTCGTTTTCAGACTTTACATCTGATATCAATATACTGTTCCCAAATATTGGTCGCTATTTTCATTCTGAATTTCAAGACAGTATGGGCTGAAAAACTGCTGATACTATAATTTTGATAAGTCAAAATAATTTTGTTTTTCAATAAGAAGATTATAATTAAAACACCCGGTGGGCGTGGAAATAAAATAGCTTCAATTTGTCCATGAGAAAGGAAAAGAGCCTTGTGAAGCCCTACTTCTTAATCTTTACGCTTAATATCTTGTATAAATCCATATCGAAATATTTGCGTGTCTGATTATTATGAGAAAGGTAAGGATTCTTAAAAGCTTCTTAATGATGTACTGATAGATAAAAACTAATTTCCGGTTAGCAGCAAACAATTTACTCTCAGTAAGACTGAATGTCGTGAGCGTTTGTTAATTATTTTTAAGAATAAAGCTTCGAAATTATTGTAACATTCCCCATTAATTTTAGCAAAAGTTGTTTATTTCTTTTTCTGTTAATTGATCAGATCGGATTGCTCAGTGTAGACATAATGCTCTTGCAGGCTTTCGTTGCAATACACAGAGGGCCCCAAATACTAATAGTATACACAGATCGAAATTCAGGCAAAAACTGTTTTTTTTATTAGTGTTTATGGAACATGAGCATATGTGCTACATACTGCATTGACGCATATAAAATACTGCTACGAAACCATTGTGTACCATGTATCTAAGTCTGCAATCACTAATCAACTAAGCGTGCTTTTCGGTTTGTTTATACTTTTATTTGGGACGCCATGTAACTTGCATATTAATGTAACTTGCATACTAAAAATAAGAGATACAATTTATTACAGTTAATCCAAAGGTTATTTAGTTTGACCTTATGTTAACAAAATTAAACATTTTTATTTTAAATTCAATTAGAACGAGAAATTGCGTTAAACCCCTGCGAATATTTTTTCGGTTAGTTCATTCATGGTGTGAATGTTTATAAAATATATCAGCTGCAGTAAATGTAAATTACATCATTTAAGTATATAACTGAACCGTTAAAAGTAAAAAACCTGAGAAGAGTAAATAATGTCATACATCCTGTTACATCGACAGCAAGTACTGCTATAATTTGAAATATAAATTAAGGATTTTAGACAGTTAAACTTAAATCACAACAGTTATCCATTATCCTTTAATTAGATCAATTAAATAACTCTAAATCATCCATTATGCTTAAATTATTCAATTATGTATATAAAAAGAAACAAAGATTAAAAAAATCTATTGATAAGTATTTATAAATCGCTGATTTTGTTACATCGATAAAAAATGCACTGCTAATTTGAAAAATTAATTAAAGATCTTATGCCACGAACTCAAAAATAATTCAAAAATTATTTTTTTTTAATTCGCAGACCACGCCGATGATTAATGCTATGACAGCGTAAAGTAACATGGAGCGGAAATAAAAAGAGTAAAATATGTAATTTCTAATAAAATCACTTGTGAAAATTAGCATACAGCGAACAGTAATATTTTGACATACTGCTGCAACATAATGTGCTGTAGGCTCAAAAGCGTGTACTCTATGTTTCTCTACGCATTATGCAATGTAATGCCTGTCTGTCTTATGTACAAAAATTAAGAAAACTAATTATGTGTTTATTCTTTACGTCTAAATCTGTAATAGAAATTAATAATCTCACTACCTGTTCTTAGATTCCATTTCCGCAGAATTTATATCCGACGCACAAGAGACAATGGTTCTCGAAATGTTCTTCAGAAAATAAGCGGGACTTTTCTCTGAAACAAGTGTTATACAATTTGCATGAAGAGCTTCTAAGTCATTTGAAGTTAAGCATATTATGACGCGTAACAGGTACACTGCACTTTGAGAGGATATATTTCGTAATGATTATAAGTTACTCTACTTTGTTGCACTTGAACATTGCAAATTAGTTCTTAAATCTCGCCTTTTGGAGTGCTGCAATATTTGTAAAACTGTTAAATAAATAGTACTTTGTACGTCATTAACAACAATTTGTTATATATTATCATATTTTTGTAGACAATATTATTAGGCATTCTTTCATTGTTTAGCTTACATCAAAGGGCATTCTAAACGTCTAGATGTTAAGTTGAGGAGTTCAACTTAGAAGCAGTTTGCTCAACTGAACATCAGTAGCATTATGACTCTCAGACAGCACACAGTTTCACGTTCTTGTGGAAAGCACAAGCAAAACATTAGTATAGAAAATAACGGACTAGGGACATTCAGTTTCTTGTGCATTAAAATATGAAACCAGATTCTTTAAAGTTATATATTATGATAAAAATACATTACAAAAAAAGAAAATAATAATTAACATTAGCTAAATTTCATCATTAAATGCAAATTTCGATTTACACCTCCGGAGCATTAAGAACTCCCGAATTAAAAATTGTCATCAAATTACCGAATTAAAAAGAAGAAACTTTAAATAGAAAATGAATATCATAGATTTTGTAATTTCATACATCACACTTGCTAATTTCTAATGCTAATATTAACCAGCGTCTAGGTTTTTTTTTTAATTTTATTTTTTATAAGTAAACAGTATGTTTATTTTCTACTGCTGAGTTGCATTCGATTTGTTAAGACTTCGATCTCTGTGTTTTGTCCTTCGAGAAGGTCAACACCCGATAATATTTAACATTTGTATAAATTAGAAAAACATTTTGTCACAAGTAATTTCAAACTGTAATGGCAACTATTTTAAACAATTTTTTGAATACTTCTGGACTATTTTAAAGCATTTTAATGAATGTCATTTATGATAAGGATTGTCAACAAGTGAGTCACAAAATACAATTATAAAATATAACGAGATAATCACATTTATCCTCTTTTTATTTTTACACACATCATCTTCATAATAATTCCTACACTTTCCCATCTTTTTATCAGTTCTTTGATACCATCTGCATAAAAATTCTTTGGATTGCTTTCTCAGCTACATTAAGACTTGGTGTTGAACATCGTCATCATCTATGAAGCGACTGGCTCCAAGATTTGTTTTAATGCATCAAATAGTTACTGCTGCTGTTATTGTGTACAGTATATTCGTATATCTCGAATCACCTTCCTACCCCCTGCACTGCTCAGTATGTTTCAATCTAAACAAGATGCCCACTTTTAATTCTCAGTGTAAACTTTAGAGCAGCCTTGAGAAAATTTCTCAACAAACTTCAGTACTGCTTTACGCAACGAACACTTCTTTCCATAAAACTTAAACATTCATTTATGAATATCGTTCGCATGAAGTTCTTTCCTGCCTCTCCCCCCAAAAAATAAAGAACGGATAACAGCACGCTGCTTCTCTGTTGGAGCAGAGGATCCAGTATTTTTTCATCGAGTTTCATAGGCATTTTCAAACTGAATGGTGCAATTGCTACTTAGTAACTAAAAAAAATGAAAAAATGAATGTGGTGAACTAAACAGTTCTGCCACCTATAAACGTACATGGAAAGTATTTATTGCTCTTTTCAAATATATCATGCAGGTTTATAACTTACTTAATTACCTTCTTTCTTAGCGGCGTTATTGTACTTTTGTATTTGCGTTGAATCCTGAACTTCAGATAATATGAATTATATTACAGTAATTGATTAAAAGCTTATTACACAATATTTTTCTAAATACTGTAATAGGAACGATATAAAATAGCTTAGGATCAGTTCAAAGTTTTGACGTTCTCTGACTTAAGAAAAAAATAATTTTAAGTGTCTGTAACACTTAGCTTTTATGCACGAAACTGCAAGCTCAATAAGTTTATAGGTCGTAAATATATTCAAATTAATTTTTTTTAAATGAGACAGATTATTTTGTGAAAGCACTTTCAATACTGGGAGCACAATACTTTTAATGCAAAATTTGGCTCTTCCCGTCAAGCAAAACGTCCAAATTACATAAAATGTTTCTTTTATACTGAAATTGAAAAATATTCCATCCCGAAAAATGCATAATTCACCGATATATTCATGAATATCGGGTTGTCCAAGATAAACCGAACCAAAAGCATATGAGGTCTCTCATGCCAAGTTGGGTTTATCTTGGGCCACCAATATTGTTAAAGCACGTTCTGTGCCATTACGTGCAAAATTCAGTGACATAAAAATAAGGAATATTTTCTCCGGGCACCTGAGAAAGTATTTATAATTAATGCTACTTTGCTTAGTATGAAATCGTTAGTGCGAAAACGAACTAGTCACCTTTGTTTTACACGTTTTGCTTCAAGTTTAGAAACTTTTGTGAACGATGCTTACTGAATATTAAATTTTGGTTGAAATTGAAATTATGCGAAGAGAAGTCACCTAAGTCAGTGACTTTGTTTCGTAAAAAGTTTGCAAAATTTGCAAATAAAGATACGGAGCATACGATTTAATATTTTTAATAATATGCTGACCGAATATTTTCTTTCAAGGAGGCCACGCGGTATACTCAATCTTGTCTTTTCAGTAACGGTTCTCTTTAAAGATTTGAAACATTTCTCAGAGAATTACCTACCTTATTTTGAGAAATTATACAGCTGGAAGTACATGTTTTGGAGCAATAAATATAGAAAGCTTATGCCCACCTCTTGTGATGTTCAACAAATATTTCTTTTCTCATTTACGTTACACTGATGCAAAATTAAGCATTTATGGAAGTTTTCCTTGTATTGGTATAACATTGAGCAACAAAATAGAGCATGGACCTTGCTAATCTATTATTTCCCAAAAATGTACTGTCAAATGATAGTAATAGCTTTTCAAACAACGCAAATTTCAAAGTGTGCTATTAACTCTGTCAAGCACCTCTAATATTTTGAAATATATATTTTATCTGCAATACTTGGCATAATAATATAGACAGAAATTTTGTGGAGCTTCATGCTTGAACGAATCATTAAACAAAATGTTAAGTTTGCCAAATTATTATGCTTTTACAGACCTGCTGCTTACTATGTCTAAATAAAAACATCTGTTCAGTGATATAACGACAAATATTTTATTTCCATGCTTTCACCATAATAATATAAATTATGGAGAACTGTGTTTCAACAAAGTAACGAATGAAAAATTAAGTTTCTCAAATTATTGTTCTTTTGCGGAAACATGGAGTCTTTTAAAAAAGAAAACATAAAATGACATACATAAAGATTAAGTCGATGGAGCATGTCATCGACTCAAGTAAATCATTTAAGAGAAGCTTCAGCGTATAAATACGCTTTATCAGTTAAAGTGAGGGAATTATCTTATAGGAGTTTCGAAAAAAAAAGGTACGAGGATGACATTCATATTACCGACTGACATACTGTATTTTTCACTTTTAAATTGCTTTCGAAAAAAATTAAAAATTAGTATAAACATGAATTTGTGAACAAGATAAATCATTTAAAATGCTTGTTATTGTAGCATTTAGATGATAATAAAATTCTTTTCGCAAAATATTGAACGTTTTAAATTATAAATATTTCACATTAAGTTAAAATAGCAAGTCAATTTAAACGAAATATTTCTTTTCAACTAAAACGCAGTTCCTATATGTCCATACGTAGTTCATAAAATAAAATTCCGCGATGTCAACTGTACACTGCTGGCCTATAAATTGCTACAACAGGAAAGGAAAGGTAAAGGTAAAAGTATGGGGGACACAAGCGATGTTACCATAAGTCAACTTCCCATACTAACTCTTAAAAAAAAGGAGGGGGAATTGCAAGTTTTATATGAATTTACATAGACTGAAGCTTTCCAAAAGGTCCAGATTTTGCCTATTATGGTACATCGTGCAATATCACAGTAAGCCCCGCATCCAGTATTTATTAAAAATAATGGTGTAGGACATAAGTAAATTACAAAATAGTCGGAATACAATTTGAGATTTACAAGATAAATTGAACATCTGATTTGGTGCAACAAAAATAGGAGATTAACATAATTAATAAACAGATAAACATAATGAGATAATTGTAATTAGTACTGACAACACAATGTTAAAATGAATTTTAAGCAAACCAGAGTGTTATTAACTTTATATACACAATGCAATGGGAGGTAGGTATGATTGAATTTGTAGGTGGTATGGGATTATACTGCTCGCAGAATTCAGTCAAACCTGTCATCTCTGGCAAAACAATAGCTGTAATCCGGCTGGGCATCCAGTCTAGCTGAGCTTGCATGATACATATGGGTACTTCATTGCACGTGGATTGAACTCTATACCTTGGTTCATTAATCGTAGTGGCTGGCGTGCCAATCTTTCAACAAACCATGATCAGATGTTCTTAGTGGATGAGAGATCTAGTGGGCGAGATGGCGTCATGCAGGCCTTGAAGATAGTGCCCAACTATGACCTTATGGCCTTAACACGTCAGAAACGTAAAGGCGTCATCTAATTACTGGCTATGCGAACATAAAGTAACGCTTATATGGATCCAATGGCACCGGTAAACATCAGGTGCTGTGCCCACATCATTATGTCGAATACAGGCTGGCAACGTTCGTTTTCTTCGGTGCCTTCATACGAGTAACGTCCATTACAATGCCGTTCGTCTGAAAGGACTCCTTGGTGCTATTTTTGCGTCTAGCGTTGTAGCTCGTCTCATTATTGTAGGTGCACCTGCTTCTGCTTCAAAGTCAAAGGAAACCGCAACGATGGTTGCCGTGCTTACAGTGCGTGGTGCTACAGAAGTCGTATTGTCCGCACGGTTTGCCAGAAGTAATACTCTTTGTCCTGCATACGAGACAGGTTCGGAACTCAGTGCCCGTGACGTAACTGTACTATCCTGCAAGGTCGGAGACTGACAAATTGTGTGTCATCTCTGGCGTTAGTGGCGTGGCCACTTGTATCCTGCGTGGCGATTAGTATAATCTTCCTGGACAAATCGATTCATTTTCCGTCTGCCATTCATGCGATCAGAACCAACACACCAGCAATGTCGCAAAAGGCTAAACCGCATTCCCGATAGTCTAGTATCTTGCACCGTGTTAGAATTCCAACACGTGCTGGGAGGATTTCTTTCTTCTAAGAGACGAGGCGTAACACGAACTTTACATAAAGAAGTCAAATGAGAAACCCACTGTGAAATCTTCTCGTGTATGCACAATGTAGATGATGTTGCTCCTGCCTCCTTTTCAAACATGCGCTGGAAATCCAGCACGTAGTAGTTTAGATGAAAATTTGGCGATTATTGCATTTCTGCTTCATGCAATTTCACTGGCTAACAGTATACTAAAAATGAAAAAAGACACTATTATTTTATGTCTACCTGTAACCTATGAGATGAAGGTACTTGGTGTCCAATAAAGTTCACACATTTTTCAGGTGCCAGAATGGGAAAATAAAATGCTAAACCTTGAAAATTAATAACTCGGGAACTATTTCCAAGTTATTAAAACAAATGGCTATCATATGAGAAAAAAAGGTGCAACAAAGTAAGTATGCTTTGAGGCTATTGAATTTTCTTTTACACATAAACCAATTGCTGTATGTTCTTTATTACAAAAATGAAATAACTACGGAAATTGCTAAAGCTAAAAATCTTTTTTATTTCATTAATTTTAAACATGAATACTTCCTATTACATACATACAGTACCTGACAAACGAAGTGTCACACTATAAGGGAATGATGCAAGAAGAGACAAACTTTGCGCATAAATAGATAATCAAACACTTAACAAAAGATATAATTTGTAAAGATATATAGCATTAAGACAGTTATACAAAGCATAAATAAAGTTTTACGGTTAGCTCTTCCCGGCAATACATTCTTGAATATGCCTTTACATCGAACCAGTTGTATGCCAGCATCATATCCATGTGATGCTGCGCACCAACCGTTGCTGATGTGACCGCACATCTCATCTTCGTTTTGTGGATGAGAAAATATACTCTTTCACACAGCCGATGACAACTTCTGACCCACAAATGCTAGATGGTGGAAAGAAACTGTCGACACGCGGTCAGGTAGGGAAATTGAATCTGCAAGTGTTTAACAGCGAGGGTGCTAGAAAACATAATAGTACATTGGTTTTAATTGTATTTAAATGGTAGATTTGTAAAGGAAAAAATTTTGAAACAAAATTGTTTCCACGCCTCGAACGAATATCAGACAGGCTAGAAAAGAAACATTTTGTGGTTCCATTTCATATTGTTTAAAAGTTGTAGCTTTAAATCTTGAAAAGATTTAGAATTGAGTTTAATTATATTGTAAAAATATATCTATGTCAATTATAATTGACGTAAATATGCAAACAAAACATGCCAAACCATGTATGCAAAAGAAAACATACGAAAATATTTTTGAATTAGTTTCCTCATTTATTTTCTTAGGTAGCAGATATATTTGACAACAGACAAAATAATTTTAGGCATACTAATTAATGTAATTTTATGCCTTAATATTCAATAAAAAGTCATATTAATCATTTCAGTTTTCTACTGAATGAAATCTACGAAAGATATTTTTAGTTATGACTTAATGTATAATAAAAGTAGATAAATTTAGAGCGTTACAAGAAAACTCTAATAGCACTTATAGATTAATATTTTTACTAATAAGTGACATATTTAGTATTTGATAATAAATGAAATTTTTAGTAATAACTAACACTCATCACACTAATGGATGGGCGGTAAAGTCACTGAACACTGGTAATTCCAACCTAGGTTCGATTCCAGGTAAACGGGCTGGTTGAATTTGCGTTCTCCTGCTTTTCCCAATGTGTAACGTGTACACGAGCAATTTTCTCTTAGAAAGACATCCACGAAGGCATCTTTTCCCTTAGGCAGATAGCTCTCATGTACGTTGCCACAATTTAAAAATAACATAGTCTAATTTAATATGAGTGAAGTCATTTGGGAATTACAACAATGTAAGGATGAGGAATTCTTATAAGACTAATATAAAAGTCAAATGAGGATAGCTTTATTACATCTCACATTAATTAATTACTGATATCTTGAAAATTTTTGTCTCTGCACAAAATTTAAAGTACACATATTGGTTAAATACACATATTTCTTGAGTCAACCTCTACGCAAAACTTAAAAAGGGATATCATTTGATGAGCTCATTCAATAGCGATTAATCATGGTTGAAGATAAGAAAGCATTTTTGAGAAACATTTGATAAAAAAAAAAGAAAAGATTACCAAAATGAAAGAAAGGTGTCACTTTTAAATGAATGGAATAATATATTATTCACGTAATGATAAATTTTATCCATCTGGAAGCGTTTTTCGACACTAAATACTTACTTTTATTTTGAGATCTTTAGTGCATGAATAATTCGTTGAAAAAAAGTTTCTTTAAATTAAAATGATTCCTAACATCATGAAACTATTTTCTTTGCGTTCGCTAAGTATTATAAATGGCAATATTGATTATTCATACACTTTAATAAAATTTTTATAGCCAACTTTTAAAGTATTCGATTTTTTTTATTAATCACGCCAATCAATGAAATTTGAGAACCTCCTGAAGATCGTTCTCCAATATTTTTTATTGTGAGTCATATTGAAAATAGTTATAATATCACGCTTTTTAATGCACTGTAGCCTTATATTATACTCACAATTCTTCTAGAATTTCTACTCTACGCATGAATTAAAAAATCTTTTTTTTTTTTTTATTATTTTTTTATAATTACCTAGATTTTTCATCCAAAGCAGATAACCCTTGAGTATTTGATAACGTCTGCTCAAAATTCTCAGTTTTATACAGCTCCATAATGCAGTCATAACGTTGTAGAGCCATTCGGAATTTTTTACGCTGGAGACGTGAAAAATGTGCATTGCTTTCGTCGGTACTTGAACTCTGGACCTCTCGAATAAGCGTCGAGTGCGCTTCCAGTTATACCGAGAAGGTATGCGGAAAAGGGGGAGAAAATACCTTCTAACTTTAGGTAATGCTTTTCTTTCAATATAAGTATGAAATGAATTAGAATATATAATTAACATAAAAAATTAAGAATACATTCAACAATAAAAAGAAAAAAAATATCTTATGGTTATTAAAATGAAGATTTATAGTTCCGCAGTAGTACAACCAAAAATGGCTATAAGAAGTAGCTGCCTCTTTTTCTAAAACTCAGCGATTTCGAAAAAAAAAAAAAGCTGTGTTTTCGAAAACACTGCTTTTTTCAGAGATGGAACAGAATTATTTTATCCTTTACGGCCTTTGTGAAAATATTACTTTTCTGGCTTCTTGAATTCAAACAGAAAACTGTTTAATTTCTTTCTGATATCGTATTATTGCATTTTCAAACAAAATATTGTATCCTTATATTCGCAGTTTGACATAGAAAGCAATTTCTTCTCAAATATGAAAAGGAGAAAAGCATGTCAAAAATACTTGGTTTTAACCCTCAAATAACAAGCATAACTTTTCTCAAGTTTGAAATCTATTTCACCACCTGCGTTTTCATTATATGCGATTTTCATAAAAATAAAAGTTATATTTTGACGAAATCAATTCAATGAGTTACAAAAAGTAATATAAAAATAACTGAAAATATGCCTGATACTGGAAATGCCTGATACTTGGTTTAGACTATGCAAATGTCTAACAAAATCTGACTAAATGCCCTATGGAAGAAGAAATAAATATGATTTTTAAATTGCATAACTGTGGCAGGCTGATCGTACGATAAAAACAGCATCTATAGATTTAAGCATTCACTGCATTCATAAAAATGCATTTATAGATTATTTTCATAGATAATATGCATATCGGAAATAAAAATTTATTTGATCGACACATTCTATCTTCGCATCTCACAACTCTTAAGTGCAACTTATACTTCAAGAAGGTGGTACATTATCGTTTTACTATCATTCTTCTTATCATTTAGAATACTAATTTGCTTTTATGTGCTTAATGTGCTTATGTGTACAAAATACCTTGGCAGAAATATGAGAAATTTCCTAGTAAAGGGAAAATTTTAAAATAAAGGAGGATATTGATTTTCATTTTTATTTCCAATATAATTGCTAGGTAAGAGGTAAATATGCGTTGTTTTATTTCCTTTCATTTTTATATCCAATAATACTGGTTTTGTTCCAAAATCTGTATATATGCCATATTCCAAATTATATTTAATGACGTATTTTAAATTCTGCGTTAATGAACATCTAAATTTTGTTTTCACTAGTGCCTGTTTGAGATTTCCTTTTCACTTTCGTTGTCTTATGTAGTAAAATATATCATGAGCAGTAATGGTAAGCAATATTAACAATACTTTCCTTTAAAAAATAAATGAGGAAACGAACGGAGACTGTGTCTCCTAAATAATGAGTGTGATATCTAAATATTCCCACAACACATATATGCAGATTGCGCATCTACTAACATCCATATATAATTCTGTAATACAAATTCCAGTTCCAAATTTCAGGTAGTTGCTAGCTTACCTAACAATATTATATTTAAAAAACTGTTCAATTTAACAATCAAGAATAAAATAAAAACAATTGATAAAAATAAGCAATAATAATAAACCAAATTCGCTAAGAAAATGATACTCATATAAATTATAAATAAATACAAGAAACAACAGTTTATTAATATCTGTTGAAGGGATTTGACCTTAAATAATTGCAGTGAATCACAATTATCCTCGAATTCGACAAAAATAATATAAAATAATGTGGTAATAAAATGACTTTGAGTAAGCTGGAATGGATTGACGGTGCTTCTCTGCGTTATACCTTCGAGAGGCTTTACTGCGTAGTTAGGTTGGTTTATTGAGATTACGGCAAAGCACACTAGGGCTATCTGCCTAAGGGAGAGAGATGCGTTCGTGAAGGGCTTACTACGACACGTTGTACACGAGAAAAGCCACGTAAACACCCATGCAGCCAGCCTGTTCGCGAAATGTTTAACTCGGACAGAACAACCAGCGTTTAACGACTTTACCATCCTGCCGATGGTGGACTTAAGTAGGAAAACAGAAAGAAAGAAGTGACACTAAGGATTCGTAACATAACTGGTCAATTGACATAAATACTTTAAAAGTTACTAAAATTATTAATTTCATTTCAGGCATAATTGATTAGTTAGAAAAAAATCATAATAATTAAGAATCCTAGGAAACAACCGAAATTGATCAAGAACAAATGAAGTAACAGTTGCACTGTATATTTAACTGACATTAACTGAAATTTTAAAATCTTTAAATTGAATATTTTTCAAGTTTCAGGAGGATTTTTTGAAATTATCTTCAGAGATATTTGAGTATAAATACCGACTGCTTTACGCCAATCATTTAAAAACTTCAGGGAATATAATATTATCATCAAATTGTTCAATCAGACCATTTTCGAACCACAAGAGTACAACATACAACACCGGTTTAAAAAAAAGAAAAGGAAAACTTCGAACGCGGAGAACGCTAGAACTATTTTAATGAAACTTTTGACCATATAATCCATATATCTATATATATATATATATGTAGGTGATTGTGTAATCGTATAAAATATGCATCGTGTACTTTACAGGGGACTCATGAAATGAAAGCTGCAATGCATTGGCGGTGCTTCTCTGCGTTATACTTTCGAGAGACTTTACTTAGTAGTTAGGTTGGTTTACTGACATTATGGCAAAGCAAACTAGGGCTGTGTGCCTAAGGGCTAGCTCTTATACATGCTACCCATGGAGAAAACCACAAAACGCACATGCAGCAAGCCCGTTCGCGGGATTCGAACCTCGGAACGAACTACCAGTGTTCAGCAATTTTACCCCTTGGCCGCTGGTGAGGCACAGCTTAGTTAGAAAGATGACACTCGAGGGGAAGATTTGTAGACAGTTGTGGTCGAATTGAATATAATTTTTGTTGCTGCACACGGACTAATTATGGAAAATATATTTTTTATCACACATGATCATGGGCGCAAAAAGCAGCTTGCAATTTTATACAGAGTATCACATTTTAGATTACGGTGTACTTAGCAGCAGGGCAAAGCGAAGGGAGCGAAGTGGTGCCTTGATTAAAAGAGAGCTGAAACGAAAGTGTACAATTATCCAATATGGAAGCTCACCAAGAAACGGTTTCGGTTATAGATTAGAATAGTTTCAGTTCTTGAAATTTTGAGTTCATTTTCTAAATTAGCTACGTCATCACCGTTACGCAACCGATGCAAGATGGATTGATCTAGAAATGATTGAATCCAGAAGAGTTACTACGAATTTTAGAATAGGGAGGGAGAATTAAGAGGCTATTACTAAAATAAATTATAAAGTTTTTTTGCATATTTTTATCTTACGCATATATATGTGTGTTGTGTTTGCTTTTATGTGTATGGTTTAATAATTAAATTCCATTTGATGATCTCCTGGGAAGTGAAAATAAAAATAAAAATGAAAATAAAAATATTAATTTGAAAACCTAAAAGTGCAAAACTTATTAAAGGTAGACCACTTTATGGAGAGGGCAAAATTGCAAAATGAAAAAAAAATTAATGAATTTCTTAAATATAATATATATATAAATATATGTGTGTGTGTAAATAATATTTTCTAAAATTGGGCAAACTTTTGCAACTATCCGAATTTTAATTTTTTTAAATTTAGCTTTCTGAAAATCTGAACTGTATTATAATACGTGATCTAATATTATACATTAGGCACATACGTCTATTTCTTGACTATTCGATTTTAAAAAATCCAGGAATCCTTGCAAAAAGAAAAGAAATGTCTGTATTTTGAAATCAGCAGGGATTTCACCCTCCGACTGTAAAGCCAGGTGCCAAATAAAAATGCGAGCTTTCGAAAAGCTTTGTATTTTGAAAAGTCATGAGAGCAGTGACGAATTCCTTTTTATTCTTCCACACAGCACTATTATTATGCAAATTTCCTTTACACAGAAATTTGCGGGTTTGTGTAGAAATCGCATTATCTACTTTTTACGCAGCTAAGGCAAAATTTTCCGTATGAAAGTTGTGTTAAAAATAGTTTATATATTTTTACTTTCAGAAGGAAGAAAGTAAAATCTGTAACTCATGCGTCTCTAAGAATTATTCAACTCAACTTATTAATGACCTAGCAAGCATATAATTTAGGATGGCACTGACCAGCCAATTTCTCAGCTCTGGATGCATGTCAGCGTTAATATAGATCTAAAGCACTCTCTTCAGCCGATATACCTATTACGCTGCGGTAACCATGCGGTGTTATCTTTAGCGAAAGAGTTTACGACTGTGAACCAAAAATGGAATATAGACATCGCGCTTTACTCATATCGTGTTGATTCTCCTTTCTTGAGCCCATTTAGAAATTTAGCATTGCCTTTTCACTTATAACACGGATTTTGTCTTAGTCCACCGTGAAATCATTAAACTTATGAATTTAGTCAATCTAAGGAAAGCAAAACAAAAACAACAGGTTAAAAAACCTGTTGTTTTTGTTTCTTTCCAGAAATGGAACATTTCTTCTTATCTGTTTCTATAGGAATGATGCTCAAGCAGAAGGGAAATATAAGTATATGTTTGGTGATATATAAATGCTGTATAAAGAAACTGTGTAATGTAACGTTACTTGTGGAAATCATCTTGCCTTAAATTGATAAGAGTTTTGATAAAGGAAAAGAAATGAGATTTTGATAAAATTAAATACAAGGCATAGTTCGCATATTTTATCTTACATATTCATTATTTACGTTAGGCCCACCAGCTGCCGAGCGGTAAAGATGCTGAACACTGGTAGTTCGGTCCGAGGTTCGAATCCCGCGAACGGGCTGGCTGCATGGGCGTTTTCGTGGTTTTCCCCATGTGTATACGAGCCAGTTTCCCTTAGAAAGTCCTCCACGAAGGCATTCCTCCCTTTACGCTGATAGCCCTCGTGTGCTTTGCCATAATTAAATAATCCAATCCAATCCATTATTTACGTTATTATTTTCCTTTGTCCTTATTTTATATTACTAGCCTATGGAAGTCCTAACTATCTAGTTTAGTAAAGAAACAGAATTTGCATCGACGTATTCTAATTGTCGAGTGAAATTTGACTGAAGTATATTACTAGGCATAAAGTAGAGCATCACTAGTAAACGTATCCATTCAAGTCCATTAATAAATTTGAGCACTTTTCTCTCCGAACTTTCGCTAGCCTCCGTTTAGATACATAAGTACAACATGGTATTTAAATTCCGAGAATGAACTTGTAAAACTGTATGCGCTGAAAATATGACGAATATTGCCGGTTTCAGAATATTCCCATTGTGAGTTTTTCCATTTCTTAAATGTCATCCTCATTTCTGGAAGGTAACCTAGAATTAATTTTTCGGAATACTACTGAGCATCAGCCTTTTATTCTATTTATTGGCTATGAGTTATGATAGGAAATCTTCGTCTTTTCATCGCAACTTTTAACTTTCAAGACAGTTAAAAATGACACAGTTGACGAGGTTAGATAAACAGGTAGATTGATTAAATTGGGTAATAGCATTTTTGACTTGAAATGTTTCACAAGAAGCATACTGTGATGAATTGTGCCAGGCACTCATTCGCAATCTTTCACCTGCTCAATTAATGAGTTAAAATTAGTTTAAACTTTTCTCTAATTATTTATAATTCTTCAGATATCAGACTCATATTTAACCGTTAGTCTCAAAATCTCATCTAGCGATCTGTTAATACTAAAGTTTGTCGAAGTTTTTTCTATTTACTTGTATCTGGGACCAAAAATCACATCTATCTTGCCCATTTGTGTATCCCTCATGCCACTTCTATCCATTCAAGCTTATCATGACAATTTTACGGCATATTCTTTTCAGAACTTCTGACCCTTTAATAGCCGTTTTTAACAATTCACTCACAAAACTCCTTACGATGCTCTAAATTTTGAACACGCATTTTTAGGATAAAAGGTTCAAGCCACAAAAATATATTTTTGTCCAATAACTTACTAACACTTGCCTTTATCAGCCTTAACGTTTTCTGCAGATTATCTCAGATATTTCCAAGCACGAATATACTCACGTGATTTAGACACATTTATGTCTTGGGTGGCTCTACGTTATCATTTCAAGCATTTAATAGCCAACCCTTGTATGAGAAATTACGTTGTTTTGAAGATGTCAGTTTACTTAGGACCTAATCGTGAAATAACTGACCATGCAAAATTAGGTTTTGAAAACTTTAACTTTAAAAGTTAAAAATTTCTCTTTAAAAGTTAAAAACTCATAAAATATCTCTTGTTGCCGAAACTTAATTTTCAAACATGAAATGAAGCTACATTAAATGATATATTTTTCAGACCTCATACTTTATAAAATTGACGATTACCGGTTTAAAAAATTCTGGCCTAACCAACCAGTTTTTGGAAAGATTGAACATCAGTATCCAAATTGGGAAATTATGCGCATACTGATAAATTAAAGTGATACTGATAAATAAGTGATACATACTCATAAATTAAGTGACGATAATGTATATGAAATATCTGAAAATGTATTGGTAGAATGGTTTTAAAAAAATGGCAGGATACTATTTTCATTTTTCATCTCTTAGAATATACCAAATGATCCATGAGTAGAAAAAAAAGTAAAAATTTAATATTTCGAAAGGCATGTCTTGAACAAAAGCACGATGCAAGTCTTGCAGAAACCCTTGAAAATGTATAATAATGAAAGCTGTTGTTGACAGAATAGTTAACTGATAATATATATATATATATATATATATATTCAAGAGCAGGAATTTGGAAATCTTAATTTTTTATTTTAGCAAACATGTTGTGGCGACAATCAAGTTGGCACATTAATTGTGCTTGTTCTAAGAGATTTTACTTTTTAGATAAATTTGCAATAAGAAAAAGCAGACAGACTGCAGTGCGGCCAGGCCAAAGCATCGAAAGCAAGTGCGTAACGTTCAGGATGAAATCTCAAGTCACACTGAGTTAGTTTTTGTTCTCAAAGCATTTTGATTGGAGAGTTAATATTGCTCTAAAATTACTATTGGCTGGTTGAGTTTTACTTCTATTTACATCATCATAATTACGCAAGAATCATATGGCATAGAATAGTCTCGAAATGACGCAGGTTACTATTTTGACGAGGGGTTACTATTTTTAGAATAGAGAAGGGAAATTTACGTCGCTAATTTAATAAGACTATTTTTCTTACACGCATATATATATATATATATTGGGTAATTCCTCTCTCTACTTTAAAAATAGCATTATTTTTTCTAGGCTGCGTTATTTCTAGATAAATCAATGTCACATGAATTGCATAACGCTTATGAAGTAGCTAATTCTAAACCTGAACTCAAAATTTCGAGAATTGAAACCTTTCTCAATAAGCAACATATACAAAAACATTCTGTTGGTGCGCTTCCATGTTGGATAATTGCGCACTTTAGATTCTACCTCTCATCCAGTTAAGACGCTATTTCTCTCTGCTCTTTACTACAGCAGCAGTATAAAAAATGTAAATGTTCTTCAGTAGGCTCGATTAGAGTGCTAAATAAATTTTGGTTGGGAATGACAATTGAAACAAAGTTAAATATTTAATCTTACTTGACTGCCAAGTTTCCTGTTTAATACGGATCTACGTTCTATGCCATCAAATTTTCCTACGTTTTATTCATTACATGTATATATAAATTTACATTTTGCCACCCACACAGATATATACACTGCTGGCCATTAAAACTGCAACACCAGGAAGGAATGATCTGACGAACGACAAAAAATCACAAGAAAGGAAGAAGAAGTTGGGATATTCAGATAATTGGTATTTCAGTGCATTTAAACGACGCAGGAGAGAGAAACGACATCTAAAACACTGCATAAAAGAAAAGTTGTGAAGTGGATTTCTTATTCAGTAAGTATTTTGTAAGGCTGGAATTTGCTCAGAATACCTGTTATGCCTCGAATAAGAAAAGGAAATGCTTATCAGCAAGTTTCGAAATTCGATAGAGACAGGATCGTTGCCTATCGAAATTTGTTTGTTCCGATATCGCCGGTCGCACTGGTCGTCATCCAACTACTGTCATGCGAATAAGGAATAAATGGATTGCTGAGAGTCATACGGAACGACATGCAGGATCTCAACTCCCTCCCATGATTAACGCCTGAGAGGACAGACATATTGTGAGGTTAGCCCTGCAAAACCGCACGACCACATCACGGACCATTTGCCAGGAAATGGGCATGTTCGTAGCACGCTCAGCATCAGCTTGTAAGTTGCGTCGACGTTTGCAGCAGCGTGGACTATCAGAAAGTTGACCATTACTTCGACTTATCTTGACAATGCAGCATAGAGAGAGACGGCGTCTCTGGTGCGCCAAGCGACAGAGCTGGGTTCAGGAGTGGCACAATGTCTCCTTTTCAAAGGAGTCCCGGTTCTACGTGCTGTATTTTGATGTCCGTACACGTGGAGTGTCCGAGAAAACCGCACTTCACACGCTTGCATTCAAAATCGGAATAGTGGCCGTGCACCTGGTGTGATGGCTTGGGCAGCCATTGGGTACACGACAGGCACATCTCTAGTTCAGATCGATGGAAACTGAAGCGCAGATGGGTACATTTCTGACATCTTACATCCAGTGGTTGTGCCCTATTTTCGAGGCCTCCAAATGCTATTTTTCAACAAGATAATGCAAGACCACATGTTGCACTTCGTGTTTTAACCTTCCTCGATACGCAGGGTATACGATTGCTGTGCTGGCGTACACAGTCTCCAGATGTGTCACCCACTGAAAACAGCTGGTCATGGGTTGCTGAAACCCTGGCCGCCACTCCTCTCCAGCTAATACTGTTGATGAAGTGTGGCATACAGTTGAAGCAGCATGAAATGAGTTGCCCATTCTGTCATCCAAGCCCAATTTGCCTCCATGTTTAATGGGGTAAGGGTCGTTTCAGCTGCCAGGGGTGGCTGCTGTTTCTACTAATTTCGCACCCCTGTAAACCTCCAAAATGCTCACAAATTTAATCATTTTGTCTTCATGGTATACTGTTAACGTGCAATAAATATCTTTTTGTATTTGCTTTCCTTCACGGTGTTGCAATTTTAATGGCCAGCAGTGTATATACACTCACGTTTGTGAAAATTGCAACACCATGAAGGACTTTCGCGAGTGAGCTGAAATTTTCAGGAAATGCAAAGTAGCGCATGATATACAAATGATTAGAATTGCAAATCCGTAGCGCATGCGTATGCTGAGCAGCGCCCTCTGAACGGCTGATGGATCCGAATAAATAGACGGCTGTAGCGAGGCGTGTATGGTTATCGTTGGTTATCTGCTAGTGGTAAACGTTAACTCAATCTGTACTTATGCCTCGTCGACGAAAGAGAGCGAGATTTGAACAACTTACAGAGTTTGAACGAGGGAGAATCATCGGTCTTCGTGAAGCTGGATATTCGTATCGTGCAGTAGCCTCTCGTGTGCAGCGTAACAGCAGCACAGTGATGCGCGTTTGGAAGCAGTGGACGGACGAGTGTCGGACAACTCGGAAATCCGGGAGTGGACCCCGAAATGTGACGTCAGCTCGCGATGATAGACACCTGGTCCGCATGGCGCGGACGGACCGTACAGCTTCCTCTAGACAATTGGCAGCACTGTGGTCAATAGCTACAGGTGTTTCATTGTGTGCTTCATCAATTCGTAGACGTCTGCTGCAGTGTGGACTGCGCGCACGGACTCCTTTATACAGGATCCCCCTAACGCACGACCATCGCCGCCTGCGGCTACAATGGGCCAATCAGCATAGAGACTGGCGTGCTGATTGGCAGCATGTCGTGTTTTCTGACGAATCCCGCTTTAATTTGTGGTACCATGATGGCCGCATTCGTGTCAGACGCTATGCCGGTGAACGCCACCTTCCGGAGTGCATTATCGAACGCCACAGTGGACGAACACCCGGAGTTATGGTCTGGGGCGCCATAGCATATCATAGACGATCTCAATTGCTACGAATTGTGGGCAATCTGAACAGCAACCGGTATATCCGTGAAGTTCTACAGCCCGAAGCTGTTCCCTTCCTTCAAAGCTTGCCAGGCGCTGTATTTCAACAGGACAATGCCCGCCCTCATACTGCTCGGATTGTTAAATCCTTCTTTGCAGCGCAGCAGGTACAGCTTCTTCCTTGGCCTGCGTGTTCCCCGGATATGTCGCCAATTGAACATGTGTGGGATGTCATTGGTCGGCGTCTTGCTCGTGATCCTCGTCCTGTTGCGTCTGCAGACGAACTTTGGGTACGCGTACAAACGATATGGAATGCTCTTCCTCAGTCAGACATTCAAACTTTGTTTGACTCCATGCCACGTCGTGTAGCAGCACTTATTGCGGCGCGTGGTGGCCACACAAAATACTGATTCTGATCTCTTGTTCTTGTTTGTTTGCTTTGAACATTTAATCATTTATTTGTACCACTACCACTCAACTGTGTATTAAATTGCATTCAATTATGACGATTCCTTCTTGGTGTTGCAATTTTCACAAACGTGAGTGTATATATACTTTAGACACTCACCTTTTCATGTTTCGACATCCTTCTTTACATTAGCCTCTACGTTTAAAATAAAATCTAAACAGTAATTATAACATTTTGTATTTAACGCACAGAGCCCTGTTTCCCTCTACTGCATGTTTTAATTTTATTTAAGCAAGACAGCCTTTTTTTATGTTTTGACATTCTCCTCCGTAAACCAAATTATGCTTAGAAAATAAATACCAAAATGCTGCTTTATTACATATTTTTCTTTATGAGTTGACATTTTTAAGTACATTTTTTTAATAAGATAAGCAAAGTGTATGTATTATTTGGTACATTTTTATTTATTTTTTGGTTCAAAAATTTTAAAGTTTAACCATTTATTTAAGTGTCAGAGATTTTAGATTGTCTGATTGTTAGTTTGAAATTTTAGATGGCTAGAAAATTATTTTTAATTGTTCCATCAAAATTACCTGACTTTCTGAAGTAGGCAGCTCAGGACGTTAATAGCTTTAGTACTTACATATACGTCATGTCCATCCCAGCTACCCTCATTTATTTAAAAGCTGATTTAAAATTATATTTGTTTCATTGTTTCCCGTAGTTTGCTTTGCGCCCTTTTTATTATCTCTGATAAGGCCATGATGCTAAAGATCAAATTTCAAGTGCAAATCAATGCACTTTCCAAAGAATTGCTTTTGAAAACCTCTTTAAAGTATCTTTGGCAACTTAACAATTTCGATATGTTCAAATTAAGAAACAAATCAATATTTATTTGAAAATAATGAAAGCTTTGTGATTAAACTGCAAATACGGCCACATGAACATTATGCTTTAAATCACTTTTTCCAGGAAAAGTGAAGCCACTAGTGCATTTAGAGAACTATTAAAAAATGAGTTTGAAAAGTATTTTG
Organism: Stegodyphus dumicola; assembly: GCF_044657685.1. Lineage (NCBI taxonomy): Eukaryota > Metazoa > Arthropoda > Arachnida > Araneae > Eresidae > Stegodyphus > Stegodyphus dumicola. Next base: position 139,008,346 of record NC_140780.1, read on the forward strand.
AATCTGTTTCTTAAAAACCGGAAATCATATCTGTTACCTATATTAAGAAAGCCAAGAAATTATCTGAAAGTTTCCCCAAATATTTTATATGCTACGTACAATGTTCGTTTGCATTTTCATAAAATAACCCTGTGTATTAATGAAGCTATAAAAGTTTCTTTTAGAAACTCCAATTTGTTTCTCTCTTATTATAATATGCAAGGATTTCAACAACATTTTATAAAACGTATAGAAAATGCGACAACGTTCACAAAAATGAATTAAAATCAAAAATGAAAATACTAAACGCAGGATGAGATATGAGCATTTAAAAATAGTTTTTAACCGCTCATACCCAAAATATATCAATATTTTCCTTTCATAATTTGGCAGCCATCTATTAAAGGCAACTTAAATAAAAATTAGTGAATATTATAGAAATTCCAAAAAATATCGATAATCTAATGACCTGTATTGTTAACTTCTGTAACTTGTAAAATAATGAAGAATTTTCCTCAGATTACCGTTTTTTAATGTATCGGACACGCCTTTGTTGTAAATTTACCACTCCGCGTGTCCGTTGCTACATAAGAGACGGTAAAAATTGTTTGAGCATAATACACTTGTTTAATGTCAAATGGAACAAACAATACATTACCAGAATGACTGTTGCGAAAACCTTCTGCATCATCTAGCTAGTTTTAGAATGAAACTGCAATCTTTCTCAATAGTCACGGTATTCAGCTAGAACTTTCGTATGAATTATTCTTAACATTTGGCTACCAAACTATGAAGGAAAATCGCTCGATATATCTTGTGCATGCGCAGACAAAAATTATTTTATTTAAATGCTCGTATCTCATCGAATATAGGTTTTTTTGAACGCTGTCATCTTTTGTTAAATTTGGTTAAAGACGCTGCATGTTATTAGGGCTCCAACATAAAATGCCTAAAGGGATTAATTGTCTTTATTTTCCTCGCGATAGAGAAAAAAATCTGAGAACAGCAGTTTACACTTTAATAGGAAGCTTAATAGATTGATCCGGCATTAGTGCCACATACGGTATTTAATTATGTTCTATTTTTTGCCGTATTAGCTATTTGCATCTTACCCTTGATAAAAAACTTAAATCACCTTCTTAAGTTTAATGAATCAACACCTTGATACGATGATACATTCCTGGTGATACCAGAAGAACATGATGGACTGATTCAGAACTGGTATATGGATTATATTCTGATTAAAAACTGTCTCACTCATGACCTAAGAATTGAGATAGAGGTCTTTTAAGATTCCGTTCTGGAGGTATAATTATGGTGTATATTTTGAATTTAAGTGTTTATTTGATTATTCTTTGTTGTGAATTGGATAGAAACTAAATTTGAAGACGAACAATACATGACGCAAACTTGGTGATAAAAGCTGAAGGGTTAAGGGGAAATACATAAGCGCATTAGATTGTTTTTTCCAATTTCTTTAACAAAATTTGAAGGTACAATAAACAAACCTTTAAGAAAAATTTATAATGAACAACAAAAAATTATAATCTCAAAAGAAACCAGTTGTAAAAAATTAAAAATACTAAATGTTTCAGTAGTGAAACGAAAACAACATTCAGCATGTATTAGTTAAGAAACGTTATTAATGAAAGTGTAGAATATAAGGAACACGGTATTAAGTGGAAAGGTAAATGAACACTTAATAAAGTGTTCCTAAAGTTGATTCCCAAAATGAATTTCGGGTTAATAAGTCGAATGAAAATATTAAGCTTGGAAGACGTGAATTCAGAAACGAAAGTAAAGTAGTTAAGTTTTCGAAATCAACATAGAGAAGTTTTATGGAGGCTGTAGATCTCGGTTGGAGTTATGGAATTCATATAATGTAGCTGTTGGGTGATAATTTGAATAATTAGTAATTGTTAATTAGCTTACCTTGAATTTTCATAACATACCTGCCTGTCCCCATCTGAACTTTCAAGTTTAGGATGACTACATAGGAAGAAGACAGTATTTAGAATTTCGAAGCCGATAAAGTCCAGTCGACGTTTATATTTCAACAACTCGAACGACTCTGTCTTTTAAAGGAAAAGCTTTTGTGATTCTTTCGAGATTTCCTTTCAAAGGAGCAATGAATCTTCCCTGAAATACACCAAGTCATTCGCTTGATTATTCTTTTCATGCAAAGTCCACTTTTTACATAACTGCGGTTCACTCAGATACACTTTTTTCCATCTTGCCCCCAACTGATTACGAACTTGTTAAGCAGATGCCAATCTTTACTTTCTGCAAAGCGATTGTGTTCAAGCTTTTTCAGAAAGGCTGTTATAGGAGCGCCCATTAAAAATGTCATGAAGTAAGAGCTTTAAAATACTAAGGATCTGCAGAAAGAGAATTAAGACATGCTTTAATTTGTTTTATTACAGTGATAAATTCCTCAAAAGTTAGGACAGTTGGCTTGAAAACTTTGAACTAAGATTGCTTCGCAGACTTGATTCCTGCCTCCCACAATCCTCCGAGATGCGGAGCTAAAGGTGGAGCTTAATACCAATATGTAGTTGAGCTGAAAAGTTTAAATTTTGGCAGAATTGATAAGAGCTGATACTCTTTTATACAGGTTGCTGCTCCCCGAAATTTTTTATATCAAAAATTATATGAAAATTAATTTTTGGCCTTTCTCATCCAGAGGTAAATCGTCTTAAAAACCTGTAGAAAAGCGTCTATTTAAAAATCTGATACAATTTCAAGGAGAACTGCTTTAGTGGCAAAACAAATAAAAAGAGCAATGTTGGATTTAGTTCTCACTCTGCTGCGAGTCAAATTAGAATTTGTTACGTATGGTCCTCAAAAATCAAGTCTAACGTTAAGAAATGCTCTTCCAACACTAAATATAATAGAAAGAAGTCTCGAATGATGATAATGCATGGTTGCCACTTCAGTCGAACAGGTCAAAGCAAGTCAGAAATTTAGATAGAATTCGTCAAATTTCATCTCTTCCAGATGGTATCCAATACTTTAGTAGAATACAGTACAGAGTAAGTTCAGGCCGCAATGTAACTGAATTTTGTGATAGTAAGATTATGGCATTTTTGATTTTGATCTACGTTTGAGTTTTTTAATCGTCCTCCTACTGTAATAATTCCATCTCTACACAGAACAATATTCATTGGAATCAGTTTACTGTTTTTGGAAAGTCTTTTTTTAGATAGTGGTACTCAAGCTTAAATTCTGATTTTTGATTGAACTTAACTACAGATTAGTTGCTTGTTCAAGTTTTCCGGGAGATAATACAACTTTGATTCTTTGACTCTGAACTTCTATTTTGCAACTTCTCATAAATCTTAAGCACCACAACATTATTTTAATGCATTTTAAAAACATTGAGTATTTGAAAATAATTTCTAACTGCCAGATGTTGACTTACAGAGCCGATTTCGTTTCTCCGCGTCTGATATCAGCCATGCATGCTTCTTGTGGATCTCTATACAGACAGAAAATATTATTCTGAAACAACCATTGAAGGCTCTGTCTCCGCGAAGTGTGACATTTGAGTTTTGCTGCAGAAATACCCTTGGGAGCATAATCTGCTGGATTGTCTTGACTTTTCACGTAAATCCATCAAGCTTTCGAAGTTATGTCTTGAACTTTTGATATTCTACTCGTATTAGCAACAAAACTTTCCATTTTTGAAGAGTATTTTGAAGTCGGAGTATAAATAGTCTGTTCAATAGGAATATTTCCTTAAACATGTTGAAACAACTTTATAAAGATGAGAAAGAAGTGCTACACGCCGTTTGAGAACTGACAATGATATTGTTTTCACTGGAGCAACCTTTTTTTTCGAAATAATCAATGAAACGGGGATTTTTCCATTTTCGAATTCTGCTTTTAGATAAAATACTGCAGCGTATGCGTGTTCAGAAGCATTTTATAGATGTTTCCTAGTATGAATTTGATTGTCTCCATACTGCCAAAGTAAAGACTTGTAAATTCTTGTTGCAAATATTCAATAACTGATAACTCATTTAATATCCTTTTCCTTATTAAAAATCCACCTTTCTTCATAATTTGTGAGAATAATTGTTTCGCTTCCTGAAAGTTCTTTGCTGCTGTGAGAACATCATCTACGTAGCTATTTTCCAATATGGGAACTCTCAAAGCTTTTGGGAAAGTCGTTTGTTCCTCTATGGCAAGCCCACCAGCGGCCGAGCGGAAAAGACGCTGAACACTGGTAGTTCGGTCCGAGGTTCGAATCCCGCGAACGGGCTGGCTGCATGGGCGTTTTCGTGGTTTTCCCCATGTGTAACGTGTATACGAGCCAGTTTCCCTTAGAAAGTCCTCCACGAAAGGCATCCCTCCCCTTAGGCAGATAGCCCTAGTGTGCTTTGCCATAATTAAATACACCACCTCTATGGCAAGTTGTTTTAATGGTCTAATGGCCAAACACAAGTAGTGTTGTACGTAACTGTCAGAAGCCGGAATTTTTGAAGCGGTTCATCTCCAAAAGATTCTCTGGAAATCAAAATAATTTTTATTAACTAGGATTTCTCAGAATAGTTTTTCAATATCTTCAATGAGTTCTAAATTTTAATAGCATGTTGAACGATTAGTTTTGAAGTTTTGGAGCAGTATTAAAAATATCCTCTAAGAAACTTCTGACTCAGACTTTGCAGAACTGTCAAACACAACCCGTGATTTGGTAGTTTCACTTTGATATCAAATACCTCGAAAAGGAGCTAAAAAGAAAGACTCTATTGCTGATTTTGAAGTAATCTGCATATGATTAATAATTCCCTATTCTCGCATGAAATTTACATATTAAACTGTGGATTCTGTTGAAGGTTTCTTTCTAAAGAAAGAAAATCGCCTTTTAGCTTGATATATTGAATCACCAAGAAAGCTTTATTCTTAAATGAGAGATTTTACAAATTTACCATTAGAATTTCAACTAGTATGATTTAAATAAAAGTGCCTCGACATCCTGCTCTTTTTCTCTTTCTCTCTCTCTATATATATCTAAATCTATATATATATACCTTTTTATATCTTTGTACATGCACTTGTTATTTTTTCGAAATTAAATTGTAATTTTGCACGTATCATGTAAATATTATGTGAAGTTTAAGAATCATTTCAAGGTTTTTATGGTACAGGGTGACAAAGGATATTTTTAAAATTATTTGTTGATGTTCCCCTAAATGAACTTGTAATTTTAACCGAATATGTAAGCCTAAGCATGTCGTTTACGTGCCCGCAACTACAGAAATATTTCTGTAGAAATCTGAAAAAAAAAAATTCTGAAATCTAAATTTTTAGTGACGATTGTGTATACAATATAAGTGTCACTGCGTTGATACTCAGATAAGTATCAAATGCAGCGTTCTGAGAAAATGTTGCACGGAAAGGTTTTTTTTCCACTTTTATAAGCATAAATGCATATACTACTCTAGGTTGTTTGTAATATATGCATGTATATGATGAAAAATGGCTGAATTATAAACTTAATTTCTAGTATAAATAACATAATATTTTTAAATGTTATTTTTTGGGTAAACTTTGTCTCAAATGTCTGTATTTATAAATATATTACAATAAATGTACAAAAAATTGTTTCCTGAGCTGAATGACGTAAGTTATACAATATAAAACTTTGAAAATTGTATTTATATATTTAATGAAGAAAAAATTGAAATTGTATTTCTTAACTTTCATCCGTCTAAGGCATTTTTTAAAAAATCTTTCTTCGTTCTTTTTCAACTTTTCCCAAAGTTTAACCATTTCTCAGTAAAATGCTGTGAAGGGAACGGTAATGAAATTACCCTTTTCTCTGGAGACTATTGGGCATCTCGTAAGTTAGCTGTTGGACGTGTATTAAATTTTATAATGTCTTCAGTTACGGCTTGAAAACTCGCCGAATGAATGAAATACAGACTTTAACCCTGATTAGCTTCCGTTACGTGGTATCTTAATACTAACTCTTTAATAGCTGTTCAGGGGATGCGATGTGAGAAGTTTCACTTTTTCTTCGCTAATGTTTTTCCATGGTGAATGATATTTGCGAAGTTTTAGAGGAGTTCTCTCCCCTTTCATGAATAGGTCGAGGTTAGATATTGCTGTTGAAATATCCTCAAAAGTTAGGAACAGATTTTCACACCCAAAACCTTTCTACTGTGTTTTAATACTGGACATTTAAATTTGTGAGTAACGCTTTTTCAGTTTCTTTTCCTTATAAACGTGGGTTTTATGGGTAACTTATGAGTGATATTTATTTTGAAGAATGTGCAGGAAAAAAATAGCCAACAATTGTACTTACGCAGAATCAGAATTTACTGCAACTTTATTTTAATGTGTTTTATCTCAGAACTCAATTCAGAGTGACTGAAGTTATAATTAAGCATTTACCATATATAGCTCTAAGTAATAGCAATACTTATATTGTTATACAAAGATAATATTCCTTAAAGAATGTTACTTTTTATTCTTAAAACGAAAAAAAAAATATTTATTTTACTGTGCAGCTCTAGTCTACAAAATGCCTCATGCTCTTGCAAGTATATTCCGTTATTATTCACCGCTTATTTTGAAGGGAGTTTAATGCTAAGCAAATCCAGATTTTTTTAAAACTCCTTTCGTGTGGGGAGAGATGTGTTCGTCCAAACGTAATGCCAAAGGATGGATAAACCAATATTGCAATGCATTCATTTATTTATTTTTAGTCCCACTACACTGTAATAGCCTGGACTCGATTGCTATTCATTCTCAATATCACGAGCGAAAATTCTTCCCCTAAATTACAGAACCTATCCCATGTTGAGAGTTTCAGCTAAAACCACGTCGCTACAACATTCGCGGATCTTCGCAGCCTCAGTCACTATTATTACAGAACATTTATTTTTTTTAATTTAAGATGACCTTTGGAAGACGACTTACCAAAATTAAAATAATATTTCACACATTAGTCTAAGAATGATATTTTACAACAGATCAGTGTTCAAAAGTGTGTTTCAAATTAAATGAACGTCGTACAAATTTTATTATACGCAACTTAGTAGTTAATATTTTTAATTACAACAGAAAGCAAGAATTTTAGGCATTAGTTTGTGAGAGTTTCACAAGGACACATTTGAGTTCCATATTTAGATGTCACATCATTTCAGATAGCTGCAAATAAAACGATTTTATAGTGTTTTTGACAAATTATTTATATTGTTTGACACTGTAAATCAAACAATCAGAAATCAATTCAGATAATTTTGGACTAATTTATATAACATTTCCTCTGTTAGTTCAGCATAGTTCAAACGGCGGTGAATGAGCTTGGTTGTATGGCAAAATGCAGCCTATCATAAGAAAACTAATAGTTCAACAAACGTGTAACGTGATAAAAGTGTTTGAAAAAAAAATGAAATGCCATTATATTACAGCTGATGCAAATACAACTATTGTACTGTTAAATGCAGCTTAGTATTTAGTTTTACTAAAATACGTTAACTTGACCTGAAAAGGTGAGATTCGCGTTTATTCGAAAGAAATGAAATGTAAGCCGTGAAATAAGAAACAAATATGACGAAAATATATTCATATGCGTAACAGAAATAATTCACGCAAACCCCTTCAACTGGTAGAAGTCTTAAGAACTTCATTGTATCCGAGAATGAACGTACAGCTGCGGAATTTTAACGCATTGCGTGCACGTACCTTTTTATTTCCATGCTAGATCCGAGCTCATGGAAATTAATTTAACAACAGTGCTTTTGATACCTGTTCGTAAAGCATAAATCACACTGACCCAGCAACGTCTTGTCTCTCGAAGGTATGAAAGCGGAGTTTGATTTGAAGTACTGAATAGATTTCCTGGTACAGAAATGAAACGAAAAGTGTCAAATTGCATCATCTGGTAATTTATCAGTAGCGCTATTTCTTTTGTTTCCATTTGGCCAGCATTATTTAGTTGCGTTTATTGTTGAGACAAATTTCAAATGGAACAGCTTATTTCGTTCAAATTACTATATTTATATTTTCTTTTTTCTTACATTTTTACATTATTTTTTTCCGCGTGTTCCCATTAAGAGATGAATAAGTTTAGCTTGAAAACATTTTCTTCATTAGCTAATTATTTGAATCGCGATGTGAAAAATGCTTTCGTGGTGTGATGCATTTTCCAAATTCTATGGTTCAAATACATATATAAAAAATACATTAGTCCACACGTGTCGTATTATTAAGCCTTTCCATATGCACTTTTAAAACACCCATTAATAGACAAACCGTTGCTTTAGTTCTCAAACCTTTTCTGGTTTCCTTTCAATATATTATGCAATAATAACTTATTTATTTTAAAATGTAAAATTTATAAATGCAAGAAAGACCAAAATGTATCCAAATAAAGCATACTGTAATTAGAGAATCTTTTATTGTGTGTAAATATGTTGCCCATCAAAGCTTCAGTTTTAGAAATTAAGCAGATATAACTTAAATTATCATTAAACAATTTAAGTAAAAATTGTAAAATCGTAAAAAAAAAAAAATCTCTTCCTGAAACCAGCCAAAACATTCCTCTGAAAAACAACGAAAGAGCATAAAACTCAGTAATGCCTTTTTTTCAAAGGTATGTTCCAAAAGACGTTTTTCAAATATGCGTTCAAAATTTCGGGTGTTCACAGGATGTCTAAATCAGTATTGGTATTCTAGTATACGCAGAGAAAAAAGATCCTGGAAATTAATTAATTTACTATTATTGTAGAAATTCAAACTGCAAACAACGAATGACAGCAGTATTTTAAATCGATAAAGTAACTCGCTATGCCCACCAGCGGCCGAGTGGTAAAGTTCCTAAAAACTGGTTGTTTGGTTCGAAGTTCTAATCAAGGGAACGGGCTGGCAGCATGGGCGTTTTCGTGGTTTTCTTTTCCCTATGAGTGACGTGATAATACGAGTAAGTTTTCGTAGAAAGTCCTCCAGGAAGGAATCCCTCCCATATGTGTAACGCCTCAAGGCGGAACACGTAAACAATAAATAATAATACTAAAGTAACTCTCTGTTAATTCACAAGTTTGCGACTGATAAAAATATACTTGATTGGAATTACATTGAAAATAATAATATAATTTGACTTCTTTAAATTCTAAGTACGTTTTCTGCAAAATATATACTATGATTTGCGTGGCAAAGTCTTATTCGTTCAAGTTTTTAGCGAATATATTAAAGATATTAATATTAGAATGCTGTATAGCAGCTTCAAGAAAATGTTTTTTTTTTTTTTTTTTTTTTTTTTTTTTTTAAATCTAATGAAGACTACTTTTTTGTCTTACTACTGGAAGTGAAAATTTAGCAAACTCACTTTAATTTTCAATATCCCTTCGAGATCCTTAACGCTACTAATTACAAATTTACAGAACACTTGTAAATAGCACAGTATGAAAAAAGGGGACGTGGATTAATAGAAACAGCTTGGGTTATTGGTTAGTTGATTGCCGTAGAACAAGCGAAGTTTGTCCGCTTTAGAAAAGATATCCTTACGATGACCTTCCTAAAAGAATATGTCTTTCATTGTTGTTACACTAGAGGAAACCAGTAAATATCCATGCAACCTTCCACAAGAAACTGAACACAGGGAAAAGAATACAGCTTGATGGTCGTATTCACTGTACTATTCGTATTCGTACACTCGAGTAATAGCAAAGCGGGGAAATGCTAAATCTTATCTAAAACTGAAAAAGAAAAAACACTTATGGTTATGCATAGCCGCCTTCCAATAATTTCATCGTTTAGCATTCAAAAGAATAACTAAGTTCGAATTCTTTTTGTCAATCATTATGCGACATTAGTTAAATTCAAAACTAAGGTAATAAAAGCAAAATATTAAAATGCTACTATTTAACGAATAATGCGTTGAAAACATTAGCAAATTTAATTCACCTTTAATTACCATGTTTCCGGAGCGGTGAGCAGGTGAAAGAAGACATGTGTTAAAAATAACTGTCTTTCTTTGCAAGTTTCATATTTCCTGGTTTCATCTAAAACTAGAAAGAATACCGAAACACATTGAGACGAATATTCCGTAGGTAAAATTTAATATGTTCAGAATTTTTGTCTTCACGGTGGTTTTTCTCAAAAAATTTGATTCTTAACTGTAAATAATTCCAAACTGTTAATTAAATCAAAAACTATTTACATTTCCACTTTCATTTTCTTTTTGCATAAGACAGCTGGTTGTTGCTGCATGACTAATTTTAATATTAAAATTGCGAAGTATAAAGCGCTGAAATAAAGAATTCCGAGTTTGCGGCTTCGAATAGTATGATTCATTTCTGAAGCTTTTCTACTCAGATCGAAAACTGGACTTGATAAAAATTATAATTTGCAACACAAATATTTGAACCAAAACTAATACCCACAGCTAACACTGACTGCCACATAACGCATTAATGTTTAGTTTAACAACATACAAATTAACATAAAATTTTCTGCCTTTCATTTTCTTATTCTCCGTATAGGAAATTATTTTAAGACTTCTATTATGTAGGATTAGTCTGCAAATTTTGGAGAGTGTAATGGACATGCTAATTTATCATATCAGAAGACAAAAAACTCATAAAACGTTCGCCCTAAAACACTTGGTTTTTTTTTAAACCTTTATAAAATAAATATGTTTTTCTGTTTAAACCTTGGTTGTATCGTCCTAATCCCTTTTATTACCTCCTGCATATGTTTGTCTTAATATTTCCCAGATTATCGCATGTATTTATTTACAGGCATTTGCGTACAAACTTAAAGTACATAATGACTAAATTCCATTTTCTGTTAAATCGGGGAACACATCTGTAAAGATTTATGTTAAAAAATAACTGAGTTTGTGGCACATCATTTTATGAACTGTCATCTTCTAAAACCTCGAATTTGCTTAGGATTAGTCTCTAATAAATATTTTACTACCTTCGATTTTATTGCAACGGTATAATCGTCTTCATTCATTAATCATAAGAGAAGTGATTTGTCGTATAAAGGTGTTTCAGTAGAAGATCAGATGACTGAGAGAGGATCGGGAAAAATCAGGGTTTGTTCTCTATTACCGTCTGAAGATCATTTTTATGAAATTTTAATGATGTTTCTCCGCCTTGGACCTTAGGGTTGCCTATTAATCAAGAAGGATCATTAACGTCAACCTAGGATAGGTGACTTGGATGATTATCATGAAGTTTCTTTGCTATAAGAGAACTGTAGATAAATCACATCACCTTCGTACTGAAATTTTCACTGAGAAAAAAGGCTTGAGAATAGGCGAAAATTTGTGGAAGCAGCGAATATGCTGGCAGTGGTGCATTATTATCGTTCACCACTGCCCCATTTCTCAACCAGTGTCACTTTTATGGCAAATTGGAGTGTTTCTAGACATTTTATGGCAGTTTTTGCTACATTTAGGGCAAAGAAGCAATTTACTTTCAGTCTTTTTCTTCACCATTATAAATCAATATTTTGAATACATTTCTTTATTTCACAAAGAACTGCTTTTTATTTATTTCTTAGCTAAATCATAACTCAGATAGTATAAGAGTAATAAAACCTTTTCCTTTACTTCTCTTGATAATTTTCATTGTTATGAGCTTCAGACAGTTTTAGAGTACTTCACACTTTACTTTTCATTAGCTATATAGACTTCAATAATTTTATGAAGCGCTTTCAAGCAAATCATCTGCCGTTTCAAGACTTATATCCCATAAACACATAATACAATAATTTGTTTGCATTTAATTGTAGCTTAAGGTTGCCTCTATTGAGGACTAAGTAAGTCTTGTCGCGCTTTTAGGGTGCACATTTTATTGATTAATACAGTTTTGTAAAACCCCATTTCACTACTTTAAAGACACCGGGAACGTAGTGTATAGTCTTTTATGAAAAGAAAACATAAAAGAAACATGTTAAATATTGACAATCCTAAAAGGAATCTTTGTATCTACGATATTCTGATATTAGAATCTGCCTGTATATTTCAAACTTTAACTTAATATCATTGCTTCTCAAAAATTCATGTTTAATGAATGGTTATCGTGAAATTTTCAGAGCTAACAGAATTTTTCATATCAGCAACACATTTGATATCATTGAAATTAACAAGAATTTAACGTTAGTAAGCGAAGTTATTCTCTGAAGCAAAGAAACAGTTAAAATAAGTGATAAAGCTTAAATTTTAAAGAAAATTTCAACTTAAGTTTCCAAACTCCATTTTACAGAAAATTATTTGTAAGCATATACATATAGTGCTAAATCTCAACTAGTGTTATTGCAAATTCATCGCAAACATGAAGTAACAAGGCAAAAAAGCAAGTTTTTATTTTAATTATTACATTATATATTTATGTAAAATTTGATTAGATATTCTTTTCCCAGGAATATATTACAAATGCTTGAAAAAGATTGACTTGTGGATTTGGGAATAAAGAATCGATTCAAATTTGGATGTAAGCAATAAACCGCAGTTAATGAAAATGCTCTTAAAGGTATTGCTTGAAATAATAAATGATATTTAAATACTTAATTTAGCCTACTTCAGAAAGGTCTATATTTTTTCAAATGACTTATTACGATAGAGACAGTTATGTCTTTTAATATGGCTTATTACAATGTTCACCTCTATCTCTTGAGGTGAAGTTGGCCATGCGTTGGCCCAGAAAACTCACAACATTAGGAACCTGAAGTGAGTAAGAGGGCTTAAATCGCAGTTAACGAAAATGCTCTCAAGTGTTATTGCTTGAAATAATAAATGATATTCAAGTACTTAATTTAACATTACTTCAGAAAGTTCCGTGTGTTTCCGAATGACTCATTACAATAGAGAGTTATATCTTTTAATATTACTTATTAAAATATTTACCGTTATTTGAGATGAAGTTGGCCATACGCTTTCAATAACTACAGGAATCTAGAATGAGATTTTCCTGATCAGATATGTGAATAATAGCATTAACAAAATTAATTTCATCTCTTTTTTTGTGTGTGTTTGAAGAGAAGAACTGAAATAGATTTTTGGAAGCTATCAAAGGCAATAATACGCCAAAACTTAGGAAATTTATCTGCTTTGTTTAATGTACTCTGATTTAAAGAATTTTTTGGCCGATTTCTGAAGATTTTGTAACATTCTTACGTCAGAATTTAATGCATTTAAATAAATTTTTAATATATTATTAATCAGACAATAAATCTGTACAGAATATTTTAATCAAAGCTTCGAGTAGTGCAGTATTTTGTCTAATAGTTTAAGGGGTGACAGTTATGGCGGTCTCAGAAGCCAACCAATGCTCGCTAATTAAAAAGAGTTGACTTACTTGAATTCACCGCCGAAGAGCTCATATTTCAATCTCCTGAGACTGACTCAAGTTCTGTTCTCCAAAGCCACTCAGGTTTCTCGCATCGCATTTCTGATTCGACCAAGAGCAAGTCTCCGCAAAAACACCAAAGTGCTGAACATTTTCGAGCAATGAGCTCCACTTCTCTGTTACGCAATGAAACCACACTATTACATAACGAAAATTGCAGTTAATAGTGTGACAGCGGGCCCCGGGCTGCCACACTAAATTAATTGCAGTTTTCGTTTACGTTTACTTGCAGCTCAGCATTCATTAACGCAACAATTCCTCTTCTTTGCAGACTGATTAGAGCGTAACGTTTTGATGCAGCTTAATTTGAGTATTTTAAAGACTTTTTCCTCTGATTTTATTGAAATTTAATTTGAAGTTTAAATAATGGCTACACTTTTCCTAGTATTTTATTTCAGCACTTTAAAACTGCGAATCAAATTATGCAGAGCTCTCTATAAAGCATTTCATTCAGAACGATTTATCAGAATTAAATATGTCAAGACAGAAAATCCTACTAGAATGTAGGATATTTATTGCATTCTCCAATGCCTGCTCTCAAATTATAAGTGCGTGTTCAGCTCACATATTGGAATATCCACGGTTGGAATCCCAGCAAAGACATAATTACGTATTTTTTTACATATCCTGCTTCAAAAAGATAATAATCTCTACATTGGCACCCGAACTAAAAACGATCAATAATTTGTCTCTAGCTGGATTTGGGTGACTTCTTCTTGTGCATGTTCCCAACCTCCCACTCAATGCGAATAATATAAGCGATTTTTGAATTCCTCTATACATGCTTACGCGGTGTAAATGGTTAACACGTTTATCTAGAAAACTGTTACCCTTTGGTTTGAATCCTGGTGAAGGCACAATTCATTTCTCTCGTTTCCTGACTCCTCTTATGCTGCTTACAATAATACTTATACTTTCTTATAAGCAACATTAAATGTTTCCCTTATGTTTCAAATTCTGTAATATTAGCTATTCTATAACAATCAAAACTAAGATACACGTACTTGAAAATGCTAAAATACACTCGATTACTCATTACTTAAGAGAGCATTTTGCTCTCTTGAAATTAACAGGAATTGAATAGAAATATGCGAAATGTTTCTTTAACCACTTCACCGTTTGCCCCGATAGAGTATCGTCAGTTTGAAATGTTTATTTAACCGTCAGCGACGGCAGACTATCGTCGAGGTGAAATTTGGCATGAACCGTGACCCCCGAGAGAGATTCGACGCTTCTTATTTTTCCTACCCCTCAGTACCAGTCGAAAAGGAAAAGAAGTGATTGATGGCTTAATTGACCAGACTCACTCCACAGATTGTACCTGAAAAGCAAACGACGGGGGATCGCTTTTTCCGAGGTAATAATCCCCCTTAACACAGATTTCGAGAGATGCACAACAATTCACACACCTTCCCATTAACCGACAAACAAGTCTGAAGGTTTTAAATGCTATCCTTTCAAATCCGAACGTGGCCTTTTTTTTTTTTTTTTTTTTTTTTTTTTTTTTTTGAGTACATACACTGTATACTCTGAACTCTTTCTGAAGTAATAAGAATTTCGCATAGAAATAATTCCCTTACCCCTTCATGATTAACTTAGTATAAATAAAATATTTTCTGTTTTAATTTTGATTCCTTGAAGATTTTTTTTTTTTTTTTTTTTTTTTTTTTTTTTTTTTTTTTAACTTTTTGAATGTAGAGAAATGAATTCACTTTGAAAACGTACCACTTTTTCATGTTATTTGGCTGTTTTTTAGTTAAAGTGATTGTATTCGCTTTTGTTTTATTTTATTACTGTGAGAAGTAAAGGAAGTTTATAAGCGCGAAAATTTTTGGGGTTCATATTTCATCGGAAATATCCATTTTGCCCGTTCCCAAATCCATTTTCACAACCCTTTTCCAACTGTGCGTACGGACAGAATAAAGAAGTCATTTTTTCTTAAATGGGTAGTTAAACAGTAAAATAAATTCAAAATAGATTTTTTTTCCTGACATCTGTATGGTACGTACATACGTATGTATGTATCTCGCATAACTCAAAAACGATTAGTCCTATAACAATGAAATTTTGTATGTTGGGCAGCTATAACATTTAGTTGTGCACTTCTCTTTTTTATTGCAATCGGCAGTACCAAATATATATATATATATATATATATACTGCCCCTTACCAGCTTAAATATTTTTACACGGCTTTTATTTTATTTTCTCAATCTTTGGTGGTAGTCATGTATATCCAATTATGAAAGTATTATAAATGATGAAAATATGCATGTTTTGACAATGTCAAATTAAAAGAAAAAAAATTATTTTGATAAATATTGAAATCTATCTTTCAATGTGTTCTTCAGGTTCCCATGCCTATTTAGGCTAGTTCTGTACTCGTTATGAAAAAAAAAAAAAAAAAAAAAAAAGTTACAAGAAGCTTGACATCTGCACGACAAAAATTTCCCGGGATATTAAGTGCTATTTTTCGTCTCATTTTCAACTTGCATGAGGGATCGGTTTATTAGAATAATTCGAGAAAATAAGTTTAAATGAAACGCAGAAAAATATGTATGATGTAAATAAGTCGTCTTGTGGTGTTCACATCAGTTTTTTTTTATTCTTCTTTTTGTTCATTACCCAAAGTATTTCGGTTTGGTTTAGATGTATACGGCAAAGCATTCGAGGGCTATCTGCATAAGAGGAGGGATGCCTTCGTAGAGGCCTTTGTAAGGGAAACTGGCTCGTATACATGTTACAAATCGGAAAACAACGAAAGCGCCCATGCAGCCAGCCTCTCCGCAGGGATTCGAACCCCAGACCAAACTACCAGTTTTCAGCGAGTTTACCGCTCAGTTGCTGGTGGGCTCACAAAAATAAACGAGTTGTTTTCATTTTTTGGTCAATAGTTTAACTTATTTTTGGAAAGAATAAATCTTAATTTATTCTTCTTTGGTTATTATTTCAGAAAAAAAAAAATAGTTGGAAAGGGAGGGAACTAAAATGACTACTTCTTGTATCCATAACAATAAAAAAAGAATTTTTTTTAATCCTTCTGGAGCGTCTAAGTCTTCTTTATTAGGACTACAGCAAAGAGTGGTTAATATCTCTTGAGAAGAGAAATAAGAGGGCAGAGGATTAATATAAAAGTGATAAATAAGTACATAAGTACAATTAAATAATTAAAAATAGAGTAAATAAATATAAACAAAAAGATGTCTAACAGCAAATAAACTCATATTAAAATTAATAATCCCAGAATAAGAATAAAATCGAAAGATTAGAATCTTTTTGATTGTGGAAAAGCAAAAAGTAGAAAGAAAAATTCTTGCATCTGCAAAAAACAGGCTCTGGTCGCTTTTCAAATCAGGCTGCACAAGCTATCATTTTAGTTTGATTTCCACAAGTCGATGTCACTTGATGTTATCCACAATCTGGGATTATCATTTTGCATGTTATTTTATTTGCTCTTTTTTTAATACATATTAGACTTTTTTTTAATCTAAATTTATTAGCCCAAAAGAGCTATTAATCTCGTTTCGGAATTTTTGCTTTGAATCACTTTATTGCGTCGAATCACTTTAGATGACCGTTTCACTTTTCAGATTGTATATTATATATAAAATATAATATACAATCTGAAAAGATAGAATATATATATTATATAAGATATTAAGATATTTTATTTATTTTTATGTAAGATTTTTAATTTAGGAATATTTCGTACGAATATAGTTTTATTATTTATAAAATGATGTATGATATATTACACTTTAAAATTATTCCTATATTTAAAATAATTATAAAAACAGATTTCCAGGGACGACATAGCTTGGTCTTAAATGGTAGTGTGGTGAAAGCTGATAATATCTCTTCTACGAGGTACCAGCTTTTGTGTTCGATGGTCGCCTTTATGGGGTTGTCACTGACGTCCTTGAGTGTGACAAGTACGGGGTTCAGGTTCATTTCAATAGAATTTCTCAATAGACCTCACAGGTAGTGGAAGGGGGAAGGACATATTTCTCTCGTTAACTGAGCTAAATTTCAGACACAAAATGTTTACCTTTGGAAGAGAAAATGGTACAAAATATAGAAGTTTTGCTCGCCGGTGAAGTGGTTAATTCAATTAATCAGTTAGAGAAGTCACAGTTTAAAATTCTGAAAATAAAACAAATATTCATCAAGTTCATAATGAGCAGAAGTATATATACAATTTTTTAATTAATAATGTGATTAATAATGTAATTTAATTAATAATGTGATTTAATGTGATTTGTTGCTCGAATTTAACTGAGAATATTTACAACGGTACTCAATAGATGATACTAGCTTCCTCAGTTCAAAACGACATCAGGAGTGAAAAATACAATGTATATTAATGTTAGTTTTAACGAACTCAGCCATAATTCCGCGCAGAAAGTACAAGAGGAAATGGTGAAAGACATCTCCAAGTTTATCTGCAATTTATGCCTCCAAGTTTATCTGCAATTATGAATGTTAAATGCCTGACTTAAAGAACACAGAAATGTTTCAGAATTTGAAGGTCACGCAATGTTATCGACCGAATCTCTGTAAAAAATTAGACAATTGTTTCGTTTTATTATATAAAGGATTAGTGAAAACTGAAATTAGTGAAAACCACTGTATCAGAACGTAATGTTCAAATTTTAGACTTCCTTGTTCAAACATGCAATTGAAGCTACAATGTAGTGGTTTACTCAACTGTAGCTAATCAGTTTATGCTGTTGTATTCAATATTTCCTTTCCATTGATTTTGTTTTTTATGTTTTTCGAAGATATACAGACCTTTTTCTGTAACACCTTATAAAAAACTCACATACTTTGATGCTGTTCTAAACAGTTAGGTGATATAAGTTCACTAGGAAACAACAATACAATCGCCTAGTTGTTTAACAAAAAATAGAAGGAAAAAGTTATAAAAAGAAAATTACCACGTTTATGAATTTAGCAACATGCAAAGCTTATCCATGACTTCGAAAATTACGAACATCCTGTAAGGAGCGAAAACGGGTCTGAAGCATCCTTTATGTAGGCGAAGAAACAATTGAGATATGTTGAATACGTACTTTGCAGCAGTAAATACGATGTCTCAATAAGATGAGTTAGCTGAATCCGCTACTTGGCGGGCCATCGATCGTTTAGAAACAAATAAAGAGCAATGTATTGCATCGGAGCCTTTAAAGTGTTCCACAGTGTCATTTACAGACAACGAAATCTATGTATTAAATTGGAAACATTATGTGAAGGTTGTAGTTGCACAATAACACA
This sequence comes from Stegodyphus dumicola, assembly GCF_044657685.1. Classification (NCBI taxonomy): domain Eukaryota; kingdom Metazoa; phylum Arthropoda; class Arachnida; order Araneae; family Eresidae; genus Stegodyphus; species Stegodyphus dumicola. Next base: position 139,026,968 of record NC_140780.1, read on the forward strand.
AAATGAACACAAGTATATAACAGTGACGGCCAGAAGAACGGTAATGTGGACGCCTAAAATTTCATTACAGCACCTTCTCAGAGTTTCTGGGGCAGTGTTTCAACTTGAGCTGTTCGAAACTGACTCCATGGTGCTGATTTGTATGATCACATACTTACGGGTTGTGTTTCTTTAACACCGGACCACCATGCTGCACTTAGAATGTGGGCACAAAAATATCTCAGATAGAGACCAGAGGTATGGAGCAATGTTATCTCTTAAGAAATATGATGCACTCTCGCTTTAGTGCACAACTTTACAATAGACAGTTTACAGTTTCGAGAGAATATGACACTCAGAGTAAACCTGTATTTGCGAAAGAAAGTGTCTTATTTGAGGACTTAATGTAATTTTCCGTTAGGTATTAGCACTAACAGTCAGACTAACCTGTGCAGCATAGAAATGGGCAGCTGAAAACTCAGCAATATAGAGCTCAGATCTTCCAGCCTTTTGTGATTCCTTAGGCTTTAGCAGCCGGAAAATTTTTGGAATAAAGGGTTTAACACTTTGAGCCCCGCGCTAGTCCCTAGGGACCGGCAGTGAATGCGTGTGGCCGGCGTCGGTCCTTGGGGACCGGCATTGGAATTTTGATTTCGTTGGCGTCGGTCCACGGGACCGACAGTATTAACATTCGCGACCACGAGCTTCGTCACAGGCAGGACTTGTATGTCGGTAGCCGACAAAGTTCACCATCAGATAAACTCTACTCAGTACAGGAAGTCACGGATCAGCCTACAGCACTGCACCGATTCATCGCTCGCGCCGGCTGAACGGAAAAGACAGCTCATTCGGCGCCGGACTCAACGTGTTAGGTATAGAACCCAAAGAGATTTCTGAACTATGCGGAAGGAAAAGAGGAAACATGTTACGTAAGTTGGTAAAATGGAAGTCTTTTTTGATATTTCAATTTAAACTCTTAGTAATAATCATAAGTTTCAACTACGTTGATAAAAAATAAAATTATAAAAAATGAAGTTAGTGCCATAAAACTGTCAGTTAGAACAGTAAAGAATAAATTGTTAAATAAAGTACTAGGTTTTTCCTTTTAAATTTTGAAAAAAAAATGAATAGATTGGTAAGAAAAGAAAAAAATAAGAAGAGTTAAAACGTGGGCAGCTTTTACTTTAACAGGATGCCTAAGGACTTGAAAATGAAACTTTAGTCCATTTGTAAGAAAAGGAGATAGCGGTTATAGTGTATAAACGTATTTGTAATGGCTTCATGCTCTTAATTTGTTGCCAAGAAAAATTTATTTTTGTTTTCTTTCCGTAAAGTATTGCATTTGACTTAACGACTTAAATTTGTCAGTGTTGTTTTTGTTATCATTTTGTTATTAATTTACTTTTATTTTAAGTATCTAGATTTTTTTAACGTTAAATTTTCATTATTAACAACTCCAAACGAATTCAATTTGAGCCATCATCTACTTAAATTTCAAATTCTAAATTCTTATTACCTGAGACATTAACAAACAAGTGTTTGAATGCTGGTATAATTGTCGCCATATTTAATGCATTAATTATTGTCAAAGTGCATGTTATTTATGCATTCTTTGCAATTTAGAAAATTGTTTTGATAGTGGAATTATCGCTTATCTCCAAGAATGTGCGTACAATGCTTCTTAGATCTCTGATTTAATGGAATGTTAATCGTGTAAAAGTAATCAATCCCACTTAAGTATATGCTCATAGTAACAACCTAAACAATGATGGTTCTCCTGTTAAACAAAATCATGACGGCTCTCATATTATAAGGTATTTCTCTCGCCTTATGAGCATGCCTTTGTGATGTAATGGGCAGCACACTCGGCGCGTATTCGAGAATTCTGTGGTTCGAGTCACGAGGAGGGAATTGTTCATTTTTATTTTGTCCTGTTTACAAATAAGCTAATGACTCTACAGTGACGTCCAAACTAAAAAAGGTGATGGGTGATTTTTTTCCACCACGAGGATTTGGCGACTGGGTCCTCTAACTACCAGTCGACCTTCAAAATGGGGGTATATAACGTATTTCTCCCACATCCTTAGCATGCCTTGGTGATGTAATGATCTCGGCGCGCATTCAAGAGTTTCGAGGTTCGAGTCCCGGCGAGGGCATTGCTCATTTTTCAAGTGTTCGAGCTTCAAAACAACCTAATGTCTCTACAATATTAATCAAAATTGTGAGGCTTTTTAAACTTATAAAATTTAATGTGCTTTGCAATTATCTAATAGTGCCCAAACTCTTGGTAGAAGTTAAACGAATTTTCGCCAAGTTTAAAAGAACAATTGAAACTTAAGAATGGTGTAAAAAAAACCTTTTGCTTAAAACTAAGAAGAACAGAAGGCACACCTGATGCTTACAAGCTCAGTCAGTACTTATGTTGTGATAACATAAAGTAACAGCAATTTTAAATGTAAAATTAGATTTAAATAAACTAGTAGCCAAAGTCTACACAGATCAGTGGAACGAGAAGTTGGTTTAAATTCTAACCTATGTAGAGATTCAATATCGGCAATTATAGTGCAAGGCCGAAAACTCCAAATCTTATCTGAAATAGTAACCGGCCTCGAGAGAAAGGACACGCTCTGCCATACAATTTAAAATCCTCATCTTAAATAGACGTGGCATAATTTGCATTCTGGATGGAAATCGGAAAGAAGAAGTGCCAGTAAAATTCTAAAACATAATTAACGTAAATGAACTCTATCAACTGAACGAAATGCAACATTCCAAATCATCGTATAAATCTACAAACATAGGACTCATCTTTCTTTTATCAAAATGCATATAGATTGAGAATTGATAATGTTTTAAATTCTAAATTTACTTGCAGCAAAATGATTTAATAAATTTATTTATTAAACCTCCATGGTTTTCGTTTAAAGGATTTTCCTTTAGAGATTTCTGTTTATATTAATAGGTATCAAATTCTTGAGGCTCGCTGTAATCTGTAATCTCGCTGTAATACATTTTGTATATAACTTATGATCGAGAATTTAGGTATTTTTTAATACCATAGTTTTCGTAAGCAGAAAAGTAAATTGCCAGACTCTGAAAAACTGCACATTTCCTTATATATGAATCCTAGATAAGATACAGTTTGCGGAAAGTTCTCTGCGGTACTTTTTATTCGAACTTTTTACTAAGCTTCTAATTTTTGTGTAATCCTTAGCATTAGCATCTCATTAAGTCGATCTGATAAAGATGACCCATTTTTCAGAGCACTGAGCGAAAACAAATCCAAAAGCTCTAGAACATTAATACCTAATTATCTGTCGGCACTCCCTTCTATCACGTATGCTGCGGGTCTGTTTTCGCAATGCAATTTTGCATTGACAAAACGTTAGTGAAAAAAAGAAATTCTGAATGCTTTCAAGCATAATCTGATGTGTGTCAGCTCCTAAAGGAGGGAGTAAAGGCAGGCAATTTTGCTTACATTTATTATTTTTTTTTTTCTTCATTTTCAGTGTTAGCTTAGTCGCAAGAATATCATTATTCCAAAATGCTGGTTTTCCCTTTCATTGATCTAAGGTCTTACCTTGATGCTGCTTTCGTTTCTAGTGTACCGTGATTTGGGAGAGAACGAGAGGGAAAAAAATATTCTACTAAATGAGTAAAAAGAGTGATAGGCGGTAAGATTTTTTTCCTTAATGCAGTGACAATTAGGATTTATTGTTTCCCTTTTTAATTCATAAAAGAAGCTTCAATGTTACGCCTTTCTGCTGGGATTAAATACGAATTTTTATAAAGCAGAGAAAACTTCGGACAGGTCTGATAATATTCATATTTTGAGAGAGTTTACAAAATCTCTGAATCATTTATTTTAAAAATCTGATGCTACTTTTTGCGATTCCTTTAATATGCATAAAGGGCAAGTTCTTTGTCCTTAATTACAATTGAATTCGTTTCCATAATGGTGTAAAATGCTTCAATCTCACATTTTTGTCCTCTTATTTGTAAAATGAGACATGAAGAAAAGGCTTTTCTCCAAGTTAAATTCCTAAAACCTGTTAAGGTAAAAGGAAAAATAGAATTTTGCCTCTATGATAAAAAACATCTTTATTATAAAACTACACATTTACACCCATTGTTTCAAAAATTAAAAAAAAATATTCTAAGCAATTTGAGATCAATTTTTTTTGTATTTTTGTAAGCGACAGTTGTATGGGATATCAAATTTCTTTCGTGATAACTCATGAGCCATGAATGTAGTAGAAGATTTTGATTTAGTTTTAAATATATGTTAACCATTGCTATTTATTGCTTGAATGAAAATTTAGACAATTGAAAACAGACAAATTAGCCGTTTTGAAGTTACTTGACTTCAGTTCTGAAATTTTCTGAATTTTTGGTTACATTTGTTTTTTGAATTTTTGGTTACATTTGTTTTTTAAATTTTTGGTTACATTTTTACATTATTGATATACATTTGTTTATACACCTCTAGATACTACATAACCCATGGAGCGCTTTTCTATGCTGAGTTTCGCTTTTTTTCCTGCAGTTATCATTCGTTTTTTCCATCAGGTTTCATGCAAACTAACTCTGTACTATGAAACGCTGCGCATTTTTATGATACATACTGTAAATTTCGGCGTATAACTGGCTCCTATAATTTCAAACTACATATGTTAATTTTTAGGTATATTCCCCGCATACAACGCACCTGAAATGTACATGTGCGATATTCATATCTTTTAAAGTCATTCATTCGAAGATTTTTTTTTCCGAGGCTTTCGAACAATGGTGTACTTAATTGACAAGAAATAAGGGGAACAATATCTGTGAGGAAGAAAATATTTAGGGAAGTAAATAATGGAAACAGAATGGATTGGATTCAATGCAGATGTGCACAAGAATGTTATTTTAGATTCTGAAGAAAACAAATGGGCCCAGTTTAGGTAAGTACGCACTTCAGATCCGAATGAATTTGCGAAATTAGGAGTCAGATGTTTCTCTTTCTCCAGTCATTTGAAGCTGCGATTTTGAAAAGACTATCGAAAGCTTTAGTTAATGGCATTTGCTTTAGTTGAAATACGGTTGATCTAATGTTCCGTTTAGCAGCAAATATGGCTCCTTTCAAAAGAATTAAACACAGTGTTAGTTTCGAATACCATTCAGTTCGCGAAAGAAAATTAAAATCGTGCTGGAGGCAGGATATTTGGTGGTGGAGAAAGCTCCATACGTGTGTGGATCTCACAATTGTGTGATACTCACAATAATTAATACGTCAAACTATAACTGCACTTTGCTTAAAGGAGTAAAGAAATTGCTTATCTAGAAGATAGTGTTGTGAACTAGGTACTGGAAGATCTCCTGGATGGATTAATTGTAACAGGAAACAGCGTATGTTTATTTGCCTTAAAATTGACAAAGAAGCATGAATGTACAAATGAATGCGAAAACTTTAAAGTAACTTTGAGTTAGTGCAGGTCAATTTATGCCACGGAATAATTTAGTCGTCTCAGAAGAAAAACGTTTTTCAAAAGCTTCCTAAAGATTTGAACAGCGAGTTAATAAGTATCCAAAAGTATGTTATTGGCCTAAAAAAGAAAATAAAAAAAAATTCACATATGGAACTGCAGTAATGTTTGATATGATAAAAATGAGAGCAACTGTTGTGAAAGTAACAAAAATGGTTCACTTAAAAAAACAGGTCACAAAACATCTCACATTACCGTAGTACGTTCCTGCTTAACAAGAGTACAAAATTAACACCCACAGTTACTGACAAACGACATGGATGTAATTTCTTAACTGGTGTTTTCAGTCTTGTACACGAGAGAAGTTGGGTGGACGAAAACGGCGTAAAATTAAGGTTAAGAAATGTTTGGCAAAAGTGTCCTGTTGATTTAAAGAATCCAGAAAGTCTTTTAGTTTGGGACGTGATCAAATTTCATCTAACGGATAATAATAAGATATTGATGAAAGAGTGTACGACGGACTGTGGCTGTTACTCTAGGTGCAGGTAGAAATCTAATTTATTCTCATCGTTTCCTTATTTTTAAATCTACCATTTTTATATCCAGTGTATAACGCGCACCCGTAAGTTTCGATATTATTTTTTTGCATTAAAATTGAGGGTTATACTATATATATATATATACATATATAACACTAGAAACTAAAAATAACTAGTACATCCAAATAAATCTTTGTATTATATAGCGCGTTAAAACCTGTAGTAATTTAGAAACAATTGTAAGGTTTCGTTTAGTTTATTTAACCAGTTATTTTAAGTTAATTCATTTTCCTGTCTTTCTTGTTTCCCGTTTTCCTGCCAGAATGTAAATTTCTAGCTCGCATGATATTCAAATGAAGTAAAAAGGAGACAGTCTTTAAAGGAAAGTTTTAGAGGGTAGAATTAGAGCATGTTCCGTCTGCTCAATGCCGCGTTGCTAATTTTAGGTAGCATTCCCCAGCATTGTGTTATTCTCGCCATTAAGCTTGTCATGCCGACCTTAGATCACAGCTAGATTGCGCGCTACTATAATTGTGTAGTCGTTAGGCTAACTTACTTTTACTTTAGTTAAGTCAATTTCAATACTTTTGGTTTAGGCCATAAATGCTGACTTCTGTAAGTTCGAGTGGTGCGTTATGTTAATTTTTGAGTTTAGTAAAAGTGTCATTTATAGCATTTTCCTGCCTGTGTCATACTTTCCAAAACATAATGATAATTCACATAAAGTCTTTAGACATTCCGTACATTTTATGCTTCCAAAAAACACGAAACGTTATGCAATATTAATATTATAAATTAAAAATAAAATGATGAAAAGTCATCATCGTTTTGAAAGGCAAGTACATAATAATGTACAGCAGTGGTTCTTCACTTGAAGTGCTAGAAAGCATTTATAGGTTTGGGAAAGAAGTTTCTAAATTGTTGAGAGAAACTTTCAGCTGAGAGAAATTAGCGAGAACTTCATTAAATTTACTATAAGCTTTGTCATAACTGTACAGTAAGGCACTTAATAGTTTTACGAATGTCCCAAAATTTATATCCTAAATTAAGAATAGGGGAGGAAAATTCAAAGAGAGGCTATTAATATACTCTCACGAAAGAAGACACTATCATATATATTTTATAAATGATGAAAAATTAAGGTACAATTTGTTAATCTTTTAAAATATTAATTAAGAATAAATTTATTGGAGTTTTTAACTCTTTTAATCTCAGTTTTTGAAGTTCAGGAATTCTGGACAGGTATTTCTAACGAAAATAGGAAAACCTTTTTATATGCAGCTGTTTTACGAAAGGATGATCATAGGTTCTTAACTGAACTCTTGAGAAAAAGAACTCTTGAGGTTTCTGGATTTTTCTTTATGTGAAGGAAGGAAATGTTTCAGGTTTCTTCACATTCGAAGGAGGCGAGATCCGTAGTAATATAAGAATTAAGCATACGAAAATTCCTTTGATTGAAAATAAACAAAAAAAATTCCTTGACGAAGTTATATTTCTTAAGGGGGTTTACCTTTCCTTTCACATGAGTTTTTGCTATTTATTGCTCTATTCCAGTTGATTTAGGATGCTTATAAAATAAGATATTGGCTTGACCAATGGTAAAAATCGAGTGTACTTTCAAATAAGAAAACCTAGGTTTTTTTTTGGACTTGTTAAGAGAGAGAGAGATTTTGCGCGGTTTTTAACTTATTTAAGTATGAAACACAAGAAGAGAGAGTCCGCTGTTGCATCTTCGATCTTTTCTTACTTCTGCAGTAGTGGGCGAGTTCTTTGTTTAACTTTCCCACGTTGATATAGTACGCATGCTGAGAAAGGAGGAGCTTTGGTATGCGTTTTATTATTTTATTACGCGAGCAATCCGAGAGAAATATATTATCATGCGCGCTTGTCTTGCGTTCTCTTCTTAAAAGTATTGTAAGCGTCACTTCCCTAAACTAAGATTCGCAGACATCTGCTGGAAATAATCGGATACTGAAGATTATCATACTGGTGTATGTCAATTTATGAGAAGTGATGAACGATGTCAAACCTGCGTTATCCCATCTGCGAGCGTTGAAGAGCCAGAACTCACGATAATAAAATTTACATCCAGAGGGTTCATTTTTAAAGTGTTACGCAGCTAGCAGCAGAAGACAATTTATATCGTAGATCTGCATTTGGAGACAGTGTTACACTGCTAGCAAAAAGCAAGAGAGCTATGGCCTAGAAAGAGGTTCATGAAAAAAACCTAGGGGACATATTTCCGTAGTGGGTTTTCAGTCGTAGAAAATGAAAAAAAAAATATACCGTTGGTAAATATTAGTCTCATAATTTATCCGCACATATTCGGTTTTGTATAATGTGTTATGTTTATATGCTGATGTATAAGAAATAACTTGGGTTATAATTAATTTAGGAAATTTTTAAAAAACCGAGATTTTTGTATTGTGCGCCTGTGATCCTGTTTAGCTTAAAAGAGGCGTCTCTAACTTATGAATTTTTAAATAGCTTCTAAGAAAAAGGGAAGGATTTTAATGATTTTAATGTTTGTGTCTAAGACGCACCGTCTGTAAGGAGACTCGGTCCAGCTTTCTAAACATGTCGTTAAATCAAATTAGGCTGTGGATTGGTAAACCCTATGTTTGAGAATTCTTTGATCTATTAAGACTCCCCATGATTGATTTCTGCTGAATTTATTGGACCATCGAACGAAAGTGCCTGGTTGAATTATTGGGACTAAAATGAAAATATGCTTCCTATATATACGTATTAAAATTTAACAATGAATGATACTTAATATATATATATATATACACAAATACCCGAATCCAGAACCAAATCCACAAACACTCGAAAGAAATTAAACTCAAAACCAGTAAAATACAAAATTCCCTATAAATATGAAAATAATCAATAGTCAGGAGAATTGCAAATACGGGAAATACAAAATTACAGAAAGTATATAGGAAGAGGAAAGCAATCAAAATCTGATTCAATGTTATCAAGAGGCGGTAGATCAGCATCAATTGATTCCCTCTTCCATGTAAACCACTGCGTTTTTGTCCATCCAAAATTGGCGGATAAACTATTCTAAATTATTTAATTATAACAGTTCACCCCAAGATTCTTAACTTCTTCTCGACGCAGAAGAAATCCGGAAATTAAATAAAAGCATACAAAATCACTTTCATGTGTAAAACTCCCAATGTCCAATAAAGTAAAAGAAATTAATTAGACACATTTTACTGAGTTTAAGACTCAAATTAAAATGTGGAAATACAAATAATGCATAAAAATTTACAGAGAAGAATGAAATCAGACCACCTTCTTAAAGATAACAAAGACTAAAAGACAAAAATTCTGAAGTAGGCATTTAAGTTCTCCAGTTTGGCTTCTTTGGCGATGTAGATGGCAAGTTAGAAATCTCCCAAAATGTGAATTAAAAGCATGCAGATAATTTTCAGATGTTTCGATTCGGAAAGCAAGAAAGTAAATTAAGAAAAAAGGAAGGAAAGAAAGTTTAGAAAATCTTTACGTCAGGATGACTTAGAACCGACATCATGACGACTTAAAATAAAATAAGTCTTCTGTTAATAAAAGTATAGACAGGAAAAAGTACAGTAATTCAAATATACACAAAATACTTCTTTATTCTTGTCTATTTTAGCCATCAGATAAAAAATTCTTTACTTTAAAAATTTATTACAGTGTAGATAACTCCACCTTTTCAGTAGATTGTTAATGAAGTTGTAAAGACCGCATTTTATTCTAATTAATTATTTTTAGTTTGTGAAACTTTCTTTTTCTTCTGATATCAGTTTTCTGCTAGAATGTAAATTTTAATGGCATAGTATGCAAATCTAAGTTAGTTCGGAATCAGTATTTAAGCAGAGGTTTTAAGAGTACTAGGGGGAGAGTCAGTTCTGAATTGATGCCGCATGTTTGAAGTGCCTTTGTACGTGAATAGTTGGTGCTCAGCCACTCTCTTTACATCATATTGATATTATAAGTTCGGCTTTGTTGTGTGCAGCCGATTTAATGGTTTAGATAATTAAAGAACTAATCGTGTAGCCCACCTTACTTTATTGTGATTTTACATTTTTATTTTCTGTTCGAGTTACTTAACCAGAAGTGGAGATAAATTCTGAGCACGGAGCGAGTGCGTTCTGTTAAGATTTTTTTTCAAATAAAAAAGTTATTTAAACCTTTTTCTGCAGTATCTCTTCTTCCAAGACACAATGAGAATTCGCTACGTAGTCTTTTCAGTAGGGTCTACCACAGGATGATCCTGAAAAGAACAAGGAGACTCTACAAAGTTAATTGGAATTTCATTTTCTTATAAAATTTAGCAAGAAGATTTTCTTGTTGTTGCTACTCTATTTCTGTGCACATTTTTTAATTCTGTTAAGTTGATTAAAAATTGTACTTGCTATAACATGTTTAGAGATGCTGGTATACCAATTTATAATTGCAGAAAAATTTAATTCTCTTTTTTTATCAAATAGTTTTATTTCTTTACGATTATAAATGCTAAGATCCAGATAATCTACAATTAATTAATTTTTATTGGTCTTGTTCAGTTTTAGAGTTTGTTCAGTTCAGTTTGGGGTAGATGCTGTTATTTTCGAAAAGGATTATTATTATTGAATGTAATAATATCATCAATATAGCTGAAATTGTATGCAAATCTATTAAAATCATTATCTGAAAGGTTTTTAGTAAATTTATATTCTTTAGAAAGCAAACAGAGGTTACATAAGTGAGTTGAATAAGAGCTTCAAGTTGGAATACCATTTGTTTTTACGTAAAGAATATTTGCATGCTTGATAAAGTTACTGAAGAGCGAAAAATGTATATTCTTTCTATTTTTGAATATCCAGAATAGTAAGCATTTCATGAAAAACGTGGGTAGATCAAGAAAACTCATAGATTTTCTTTAACTAGGAGAGACGTGTAAATATTTTCAAAATCATAGCAGTTGCTACTGTAAACTTTCAGATTTTTAATTAAAATAAAAATTGTGATGCTGTAATATACATATATATATATGCATTTTAGACTTAATTATTTTATCTTGATTATTTAATTAATTCCGTAGCATACTGCACGGCTTTAATAATTTATAATCTTAATTTAAAGCTTCTAAACTTTTTTATACACACACACACACACACACACACACACACACACACACACACACACACACACACATATATATATATATATATATATATATATATATAACATAGTGAAGCTTGAAAAGGAATGAATGTCTAAATGTCTAAATGAGTAAATATCGTGAAATTAAATTATTTCATATTCCGAAAGTACAGTTGATTAAAGGAAACATTCGACGTTTTGTTCTGAAATAATTCTTGCTTGTAGTATGAAGTACAGATATGTTTGAAAGAAGTAAGTTTGAAATAAAAAATAAAAGTTACGGTTCCAGTGTAAGCTGAAAGAAATAGTAAATAATAAACCACAGAAAATAACTTGAAGTAGAACTATAAGAATATGAATTAAAAGAAAACATTATAATGAAGGAAAAACTATGGGATGAATCAATGGTACGAAATATAACTGAAATGGAAATAATAAGTCATATTAAAAAGCAAGCAAATAAATTAGAGTTACTTCATCGGTACAAAGTTAGAACCTGAAAGGAAATAAAGAAGTGAGTAAATGAAATGAAATGGAAATTAATAACTAGTAATTTTGATAGTAAAGGAGAGCAAGCATTATAAATTATACTAAAATTTAAAAAAAGTTTGGAATATTAAAGTGCAATGAACGAAATGTAAGAGTGATAACAAAGTTTAAAATTACGGTTCTAAATAAAGATATAAAATGAAATAACTAACTACAACGTGGAAGAAAAGAATTAGAGTAATCACAAAAATTTTCAGGGACGAAATTCGAGAATTATATTGAGGAGAAAACGTTTTGTAATTTTTCCTAACTAAGAGTAAAATGTCATTTAAAATGTTTTCTCATGATAAGGGATTACGTGAAAAGCATTTCTGTGTAGTCTACTGTAAATATATTGATCAATATATTTTTAAGGCGAGCTTATTCACAGAATCTTAAAGAATTCGTGTTCTAGGAAACACTAGTAGGTTTCAGTATTGGCCCGTAGCCAACTCGTAATATTATTTTAATTAATTTTAAATGAAAAAAATTGCACTTTAAATGCGCATTCATCAATATTACTTTGTGATTTACTAGTGTCTTTATTTATAATTTTGTTACATTTATAAAACCGAAAGAATATTTGCACAAGTAATTAGTTTCAAACTCTAAAATACATTATTAATGTTATGATTAATTTTTTTTTTACTTAAGAATCAAAAGCTGTTGATTATAAAATAATCAGTAAGAGATAAAAGCTAACGTCAGATAATCCCAATTTACGTATTAACCTGCCCTCACTGTAAATTCAAAATGACGTTAAATATGGCAAATTTTGAAATTAAATACCTCGTTCAGATTTTACCGTTCGGGAGGCAAATGTTATGTGTCTTGCTTTTCATGTTCCTAACTAAATGTTCCTAACTATAAGTATAGGGAACGGAGGAACGTAGAAAACGTCAGGTTTTCGTATTTCAAATATTTTTTTTAAATTAAAAAAATTCATAGCATGAATTTTTTAGTAATTTAGAACGTTTTTATTTGAAGTATGTATGAGTACGACAAAAATAAAGGATGGATAAGATTTGTAGACACGTTGTATCTTCATCTTCCCCACAACACGGTATGTATCCTTAGTTATAAAAGTATTTTTATGGTGATACTCAAATAAGCAGCACGTGGTAACTGTTCTTTCACTATATTTTATTGCAATAAAGCGCGATTTTGTGGAAAAGAGCAACCATTGACGTGGGATGTATTGCATGATCTTTTACAAATTTACTGAAATATTATTTGTTAATTCCATTTTAGGTGCTTTATTCTATTTCCTCGTAATCTTTTAATGCTGCATAAATTTTAACTCACAAATCTATCAGTGAACATACGCAGTTAAAATTTTTTTGCAAAACCTATTTTTTATGAACACAATTATACGACGATCATTATTTAGATTTTAAATACATTTCACTCTTAAATTATCAGAAGTATTAAAGCAATTCATTTTTTGTATTAAAGCAATTCATTTTAAAATTGATAATGACTGTCCTTCTAATTCAGTCTAATTTACTTCTTCTTTTCCGTCAAAAACGCAAAAAAAAAAGTCTTATTGAGCGAAACTTTGTTATGCATAAATCTTTGATAAAAATACATTAATCTTGGTTTTAGACCTAGCATAAATTATGTAAAAGTAACTAACTGCCTATTTTTATTGAAACAATCTCGTATGAGATCGTTGACATCATAGTACAATACATAATAAACGCCTATGCTGTTTTTGTACTGCTTACATTTTTAACCTTTCTTACATAAGCAACATCGGAAAAACTCTGAATGTAGAAATTTGCAATATGATTTTCGTTATTATAAGTGATTACATTTATGAATTAGAATAAAATATTACTATGAATGATTTACTAAAGCAGATTAAAATCTCGCAAACAAGATTTCAAATTAAAGTCTCGTAAGATAGCTTGCGAAATTTAATGATTACCAAGGAATAATGTGTGATCTCATTTATGATTAATTGGAATAGTTAATTTAATTTAGATTAGTTTAAAAAATAATTCATTTCACACACTGGTCGAGAATAATATAAAATTATTACTTAGCAACACTACGTTATAGTTCATCCTGAAAGACATTGGCATTGGCAGAAAATGAAATAGTCTAGTTTTTACTGTTGCAATGAGCTTTAATAAATTAACTACAGTGTGAAAATATAATGAATAATTGAACAATCTAATGTTATTAAATTACAACATTTAATTGCGTGAATATAATTATAAAATTTAATTGTGTGCTATGTGAATTTCAAAAAACAACACATCGTTTTTTTCCAAAAACGTGCAAGCAAACTCTCTGTTGTACATTCATAATAGCTGAACTAAACCATGAAAGTCTCCAACGACATTTATATACTCATTCGCATCTCAAAAGGTAAATTACGCTAACCATAGAACTTTTTCAAATTATGCGATTTAATGTTATTTGACACAAATTAGGTTTCTAACTACAATGGTTAGTTAAGTTTTAAACATTATAAGTTCAAGGATTTGTCACATTATTTATGTCTCATGACTTCAAACAGGTGATGTATACAAGTAAGGGTACGAAAACTATTCTAAATAAACTGGTGAATTGAATATCTTAACTTAAAATATTTATTCCTACAAATTTGCCATTTTTAACTAACGTTATCCTGATATAGGTAATTTCATTTAAATGCAAATTATAGTTCTAAATTAGTTAAAGTTGTTATTAATTTATTACTTTTTCTCTATAATCATCAAGGATTGTAAGCTATGGAGCATTATACAATTTCATTCCAGTGTTATCCGTAAGAATTTATTGAGACTTAATACTTGTTCTTCCTCTCCTAAGTTTGCTACTTTAAAACGTTTTTCATCATATTAAAATTATGACTAATTTAGCTCTCAAGCTCTAGCAACCCCATATGATAGCGAATAAGCGAATGAAAACAAAATCTTTTGCAATCAAAAATTATTCAGGCGTTTATTCTTAAGTAAAAGCTGTAGATATATGAAGTAATAATAATAATAATAATAATAAAAGCCAAATGCTTAACTTGTATAAATCTGGAACTAAGTATTTGGACGGAATTTGATTTCTCTAATAAACTAATTGCTAATTGGTAATGAAATTCTAAGAAAGTCATGCAAAGTATCTCCTAAATTAGCTGTGGATTAAATCATGTTCCTGTAAGCATATTGTGAAGTTATGGAAATCACAAGCAAACTATGGATAGTTTCATTCGGATGGTAAACGTGCCTTAAAATTAGGTAAACTCACTGTTTACTTTCTTTTTTGCTAAATGACGGACATTTGAAAACATCGAACTTCAGACTTCCCGATGTTAGGCGGACGTGTTTTCAAATTACACCACGAAAGTATACGGTAAGGAGGACAAAAATTCTTTACTGAATGTGCAAAAAATTAATGGTGTTTCAAACTAATAGTTAATTTATATTATATATCGAAATAACGAAAAAAGAAATATTTGCTTGTAACTTCAGTGTTAATATGAAATTTGTCAATCCGTGTGTCCATGCGGGAGAATGAATCCCGAAATGTGCTTCTTATTAAACATATTGATTTATAGCATATCGCTGATTTCGGAGAAAGTGATACGACTCATAAATCATAATTTTTGAGATATTCAATTAAAAGGAACGCCTATGACAAGTCATTTTACGGGTAAAATGATATAAGGGATTAAAGATTAGTTGCAGTAATTCTGTACTTTACCATCGATTCAGATGTCCCTGATATTTGTAAAAAAAGGCTTCCGATGAAATCCTTATTT
Organism: Stegodyphus dumicola; assembly: GCF_044657685.1. Classification (NCBI taxonomy): domain Eukaryota; kingdom Metazoa; phylum Arthropoda; class Arachnida; order Araneae; family Eresidae; genus Stegodyphus; species Stegodyphus dumicola. Next base: position 139,042,381 of record NC_140780.1, read on the forward strand.
TTCTTTTTTTCACTTGTCTGTCTCTTTAGCAGTTAAAAGAAAACTGAAAATATATAGATCATATTTTTTTTTCCTTCTGCAAATTTAGAGTGATTGTTTTCTGTAAAGATAGTTCGGCTTAATTTCCCCTCAAATGATAAAATAGGAAATAAAATCTAGCTTTTGGGACATAAAATACTAAGCCCAAAACATGTATTTTAAAAAATATGATTAACTGTTATTTTTTTATTAAGCAAACAAAAAAAATTATATCATCAAAACAAATCCCGCACACCCCCTCAAATTATTATAATACACTAGTAAATGCTTAAATATGTCCCCAAAACTGCCATAGACGTTTTATAACATGCATTTAATGGCTTAAAAAAAGACATTAAGAGCAATTATTTAACTAATATTTACATGTGTGCAAAGAAAATTTCATAAGCACTAAGCATCCTTATTAAAATATTCATGAATTTCGACGTAATATACCTGTGCAGTAACAAGCTTAAGTACAATTTCGCTTTCGTTAAATAAGACATAAAAGTGTTAATTCAGATTTGAAGCGATATTTTTTCTTGGATATAAAGGTCGAAGAGTATTTTTTCTCTATAATTTTATATCTTGTTATTGTCTCTTTCTTAGGGGATTAGATAAACATACGCTGCATAAATGTCTAATAATAACTTATTTTTATGATTGCACCCTATAATCGGAAAGTATGCTTGTACATTTATTAGCATTATGTCAATAATTTTGCTTCACAAATGCAGAGTCTGAGATTCATTTTAAATAATTACTTTCATCAAATAAAACGAAATATAATTTATTAAACGTCAGTTTCAATAATAAGCTGTCAGATTTAATTAAATTAAGTGTTATCACATAATTACATTGCGTCAGTTCTTTATTTGCCTTCAGTGATGCACATTCATACCAGTTTAGTTAATTATACATTTCATGTACAAATGTAAATATGTGTGCATGTATATATTATACTTTTGCTAACGTTTTCTTCTATTGCTCTTTATATAATATTAAATTATTTTCTACTTCATAAGGACAGTATTTCGGAACATAAATTATGGTAATTGCACACATAAAAAGTACCTTAAAAGCAATATCTAATTCCGATTTTCTGAGAAGTATATTGTTTATAACATAAGTTTAGAGAAATAAGATTAGTTAAGAAACGTCGCTTTATAAGCATTTACGTCACAAAATCACACGAATTTTTATGTGAGAATAGATTTTTATACGAAAACAAGTTATCTTTAAAGTGCACACCCGCTGACTAATGTACCACGGTGTGGCATTCAAGAGATTTCTTTTACTAATATACATTACCTTGAGCTGCTAACCGTATTTTCCTCCCTCATTTTCATCAGCGAAACAAGTTATCTCCATAAACCACATGTAGTATCTTTTCTCTCCTTAAGATGACTTAGTATATTTTTATTTTCATTTTTCTCTGGTGCTGTCCTTTTACACTTGTTCGATAATCTTCTTTTTGTAAATCAACTTGAACTTTGTCTTCTTTGTTACACTGATCTCCTTTAAATAATAAAATCTTTACCGTGAGGCTGAATAAGCTCTTTAGTGCTCAGCAATGAGCTTTGTTTAGGAGAACTGACTTCGTAAAACGACTAATAAACATGTCTTACCTATGCAACCCGATGACTACTTCTTGTTTCGCTCTAACAAAATTAAAATATTTTGTATAATTTTAAATGTTTCTTGTAGCCATATTTTACACTGAAATTTTAAAATAAAATTAGAATTCAAATCAAACTGTGAAAATAGAGATAGCTGACGATTAAAAGGCTTCATTGAAGGTATATTATTCGGTAGTCGGTAAAATTTGAATTTCTGTGTTTTTTATCATACCTTCATTACTAGCTTATGAGAGAAACTGATATAAACAAATAAACAAGAAGAAAAGAAGAAATGCACATACAGTCTCTAAAAATCAAAGGAGTTCATTTAAATACAAATAGAAAAAAAGCAAAGATTGAAACCGTTTTAGTTAGGAATGTTTCTCACGGAGGAAATTACTAAACTATATTTTTGCTATTTTTAGATAATTATTTACGTCTGCATTCTAAGAAACATTCTACAAAATAAAATTTACTTCTCACACACACACACACACACACAGACACACACACACACACACATATATATATATATATATAAAATCTGTGTGTGGAATATATATATATATAGTATATATGTTTTGTGTTTGCCCAGACAATATTTATAGTGGCTGGAAACTTTCGTTAAAACTCGATATTTACGCTTTGGGTACATGCAAAACATTGATTAATAATAGCTGTAAAATTAAAACAGTTCTTCGATGGAATATAAGATTTATTTATTGCATTTAAACAATATTATCTGAGTACATATATGAGTAAATATATTTTTACTAAGCTTAATATAGTCGTTTCATTTTTGATAGCTTACTCAGCGACCTTGCCATCGGAAACGCATTGCATGCAAACTGTGAAAATAAAATTTTATGTTAAAAGTATAATCGAAACTTTGTCCCAGTTTTGTCTTTAAAATATTCAGTCATTGAAAAATGCAATCCAAAACATATAATCTCTAACTGGTACGTCACTAAAAGAAGTAAACTTACGTGAAATTAGTGTTTTATAGTCCTCTAGAATCTTGTTAAAAAAAAAGGAATATTTTCTACTATAGACTTTATTAATTATGATATAATTATAATATTTCACTTTATATAAATAGGGAAGATGCTAAGGCATTGAACGTGGCAAGTGAAATATTTTCCGTGCTTTGATCATGCATTTATGAAACCAGTTTAATACAAAGAGAGGATAAGATTGCAATATGTGTAATAATGCAAGTGAATTCAGAGCATGTTCTACAAATTTCTGCAGAAACACTTGTGGAGTCACTAGATGCTTTGAAAAAAAAAAAAAGCTGGACAGTTGAAAAAAGTTCAGTGCCCTCCCCGGGACTTGAACTCTGGACCTCTCGAATAAGCGTCAGATATGATTCCATTTACCCCACGATGCAATTCGGAAAGCAAGGAGAAAATACCTTATATACACCCTTTTTAAAGGGCGATTGGGGATTAGCGGACCCAATGGCCAAATCCTAGTGGTGACGAATTATCGTCCACCACCTTTCAGCTTTGATGCTATTTTGTATTCATTAGCTTTTTCAAGCAGGAGATTTGAAAATTGCGCAGTGCTATTGCAGGGATTCGAAACCATTACCTTTAGAAAAGGCGTCGAGTATGCTTCCAATTACACCATGGGAGAAAATATATCATATACTCGAGAACGAATTTGCTGGGCAAATGCAATTAATCTCACAAAGAAAGGTGCTATGCTACAGGTCTTTAATTCAGTGGATCTTGACAAAGAAAAACCACAAAACGTAAGCTAAAAGCGAACACATTTCAAAGTAGCCCAAAGTGTAAAAAAACCTACCTTCTTATTCCTTAGAAAATATTCTTCACAGCTTTAATGAAGTGCTGTTTTTTATGTAACTGCAAACGTGTGGAGAAAATCCGAGTTGTTTACAATAAAAGCTTTCCTAAAATTCAACCATGCCCATCAGTTTAAAAATGAGATAGAATTTTGTTTATATTGGATGCAATCTGACAATGTTAGGTAAAACTTGCTATTCTGAGCTAATTATGAATGAACTTGTATTTAATGCTCATTTACGCTTTTAAATTTTTCTTAAATTCCTTTTTATGCTTTCTTTAATAATTTCACTTTGTATACTCGCGGAGTCCTCATGAATATGTTAATTCTGCTCATGCAGAGAAAATATTTTTCATTGTCTAATGGAACATGGCAATAAATGTAATACTGTAGTGATTTAGAAAAAATAAGAAAGTATATTCAATACTTCGTAATAAAGGGTAGCTTACATAATTTTTTTAGAGTTTTTAAAATCTTTTGCTACAAATACATTAAAGACAGCACGATGCTTTGGAACTAAATGAAGATATTTTTTTCTTCAGCCGAAAGATACTTTTCTGAGAAATCTTTCATAACAATGGATGTAATCCTCCTTCTCCAGAACCTTAGTTCTTTACTAACAAATGATTTTCATTTTATAACACATTATGTTTCATCTGAAAAGCGTCATTTTATTCCATTTTGTTCAAATTTGCTTTTTCTTTGTACTTTGAAAAGAAAACTTCACTAGTTTCAAAAGAGATAACGAACATTTGGGTCCATTTGGAAAACAGACGCCATCACTGTTTTCAGCACTGAAGGAAATATTTCAGCTCTAATCAGAAACTCCAAATACGCTTTCTTTTGCTGTTCAGAGCTTTTCCGCTTAATCTCCTGTTTCTCTTTACTCGGTGATTAGAAGATAAAAATGCTCCAAAGGAAATACAAATATAATAATCAGATTTTACAGAAGTAAAAGAAAGAGAAAAAGTTCATGAATTTATCAAACCTTTATGGGTTTTCTTTTTAAAAAAATGCCCTATAACATTTTCTGAAGGAACAAACACAACAGACTTTACGCATAATGTTTTTCAGGTAATATCTTTGACAAAATGGCGAGGGGGTCGTTTTTCTAAATATCAACGAAGGTATTTTATACATATATTTTTACTGCTTGTTTTAGATTTAACTGCAACTCTAGATCGACACGGCGTAACATCGATAGCTCTTTTTCCGGTACAAGCTTAAGAAGGCAACTGGAAACTTGTTTTTATCGTACGTAGGGGGTCGATTCCCTACCAATGTCGATTCTACGTCTTTGTCGATCTTACGAAGGTATCCTCAAAACGAGTATGTAAATAAGCACTTCTCTCTTGATTACGCCTTTCTAATTATAAATCTTATTTAGGTTATACTATTGTCGGATGTATGTTAGCATTGATCCTAAGTCGAGCCCATCATTCAATTTTCCGTTACGTGGATCCCGTGCCACGTGTATTACATACTTTTGACGAAGCTCTGGAGGTGGTAAAATGTTTATCAGTAATCTTAGTATTATATCAATAGAAAAAAGAAAAGTAATTTTGAAATCCATCGATAATATGCTGTAAAGAATGTCGATCGTATGCTGGCGTAACTTCTATAGCGGTGTTTCATCTACATTGTGTTAGTAGTGCGCAGCATCGACTCTGTACATTGTAGATCCTGTGCATTTCCGATTTTATGCAGTCGATCCCTTTAATATAAGCCCTGTTATATAATTTCCAAAATTCCATTTCATATCTAAACAACTTTTACATATATATGTTTATATATGTTTATATATATCTACGTATGTGTGTGTATGTACGCATGCACCTACAAAAATACACATGCTGTGTATTTATATAGATCGGTGGAGGATTTGCACCTGAGTTCTTTCAATAATTTAAACCTAATTTTCACGTGTTCTCTTGTTAATTCCTACATATTTATTTAATAATTTAAATGCATATATGTATTCTTTAACAGTTCATGTAATTACATATTCGCTGAGTGATTCCCGTTATTTAAGCAAAATTTATATGAGATCAGATTAAATAATTCTACTGTTTTACCCATATCGTTTCATTATTCTCTGCAAAAAAATTAATAAGGTTGAAAATTATTTTGAGTGAATGTTTCGCTGGTGACAAAAGAGGAGTTATTAAGTTTTGTTTAATAATTTTCCTCATTATTTTCAGATAATTGGTTATAAGGTCTAATATATAAAACACATAATAATTCAAAATGAAAGGTCTGATCAAAATAAATTATCCCTGTTAATTACGTTTAAGAATGTGAAATTATTATTACCTAATTGTTAACTGAAGAAAAGTGTAAAGTGTATCTTTCCTTTCACTCGTTTCCATGATCAGCTCCTTCACTGAAAATCACAAAAACTAAATTTTGATTTTTAAACTATCTATTCCTTTTTATCTGAAGGAATATCACAGAGAAAATCTTGATCCATTTAAATGTATTTATTTTGTTTTTCTCGTTACGAAACGCAAATACGAACTAATGTCTCTTAACATGCCTTTGACAAATGACATCGATTCCAAGACAGTAAGCATCACGTGTTTTTCTTTAATATGTGAAATGTAATATATAAAACTATATTTAATAAAATATATATTTCAATAGTTCGGATAAAAATTTTCTGCATTACTAGCAGTATAATATTTCAAGGTCTTTAAATTACAACGTTTAAAATTAACTTCAGAAAACTTAAGCTGATCAAATTTTTTTTGATTATTTTATCTTATTTATCTTTATTTATTATTTATGAATTTATTTTATCTAAATTTATTTCTATATGTCTTTACCCGATTACAAATTTTAACAAGAGTGCTCACGTTTAACAAGAGACATTATCAAATATCTCATAATTCCTTAAATTGACTTTCTTGTATTGCGATAAAGAACATAAAAAAAAACATTTATATACAGTAGTGAAACAAGTAACTATATAGCTCGGGGTAATGTAGAATTTTTTTCTAAAATATTTACTTTACTGTCACATCAGATTCATCAAGATAAAGCTTATTTATCTGTGTTGTCTAAGCTGCAAAGTTTAAACAGGTCTTAGATAGCTTGATTATTTTACTTTTTATCTCTAAAAGTAAGTTTTAAAATTAAATTAATGTACATAAGTTTAATATAGTAAAAAATGCCTTAGTGATCAGTTACGTTTTAAGGAAATAAACCAATAAGATCGCTAATCATAGTTCTTGAATTAAGTTTTCCGGGTAACATCTGAATTAAAGAGTAACGTCATCTAGTTATATTGAAAGTATTTTTTTCCAATTGTGCTATTTTTAAACCACAGTCGGAACACGCTAAAAATCAGTTAAAAATGGTTTCGAGGTTTTATTCAACTCAATTCGTGTGGCATAGCAGCAGAATCATCGTATAAATGTAAGGTAAACAAAGGCTAAAGCAAAGTATTGGAATAATTCGAGACAATGTGACACCTCTGCAAACAAATTACATGTATTAGAACTGATGTCCCAATGTCTGGACAAAGGCGAAAAGGAAATACAAATCTTTCAGTAAATCGATATTTGTATTTAATAGCTTTTCGCAACCGGCATTGGACTTTTGACAAAGGGTCAAAGTAAACTCTACATCAAGACAAACTGTGTACATACGACTTTAACAGAAAGCCATTTACTTAAGATAGACTACGATTTGTGACATTTTAACATCGTGTAGGGATATATGTTATATGGAATATATATATGCGGTTATATCAGATTTGTTTATTGAAGACTGGAGGGCTATACAGGATCACCACGATGGTATGAGGTGCCTTTGTGCAACGATGTATTTCAGAGCCCCCATAAATATAACAATCTGCAAATTAAAATGAAATTAATTCCAAGGAAATTCTGTTTGATTAACATATTAAATATAAGATATACCAATGCATGAATAAAAATAAATATTCTATAAATGCAATTATGTGAGTTATCACAAACACAAAATACAAACCATTTTATAATAGTTTACAATTTTTTATTCATTACGTTTGCTTTTCCTCTTAAAGTTAGCTCCTGCAGAATTTTTATACAGGTTACCTACAAAAGCTTTTTATACCTGAAGTACTCGTAAGCATTCCTATTGATATCATTGGTAAATTCAAAATAGTAAGATTTTCTTCTGGCAGTGTTTATTTCAAACTGCACTTTTTTCAAAATTTTAGCTTTCAAAGATACCTTTCCACAGTAGATACTGATACAGGTAAGGTTGTAGAGACATAAGGTTTTTTTGGAAGCAGGAAAGATGAAAAATGAGCAACGCCTTCGCCGGGAATCGAACCACAGACCTCTGGAATACGCGCCCAGCGTGCTGACCACTGCACTACGAACGCATGCTAAGAAGGCGGGAGAAATACCTTATATACTCCCCCTTTTAAAGGGCTACTGGGGTTTTTAGGGAACCCACTCGCCAAATCCTGAGTGTGGAGAATCATCATCGACCACTATTTTAGTTCGGGCGCCACTGTAGAGACATCATTTTTTTTTTTTTTTTTTTTTTTTTGAGCAATGTCCTCGCCAGGATTCGCTCCACAGACCTCTCGAATTTGCGTCGAGCTTGCTGACCACTACACCACGAAGGCATGCTAAGAAGGCGGGAGGAATACCTTATAAGTAAGCACTACTATGTAAAATATACAGTACAATAACCGTCACTTGTTTAATCCACTGGCTAACAAAAGTCAGCTTCTTATTACATTCACATTTCCAATAGCTGACGCATGTGCATATTAAGCAACAGGAAAACCGGCAATTATGAAAATCATATTCGCCGCTTAAATTCAGATCGGTGAAAGACTGATTTTTCAGAATAAAAAAAAAACTTACTGCTATTTATCAAAGCTGTTTGGAGTAGTCTCTTCATTTAACTTAGGAGAAAGGCTTATTAATAATTTAGGCATCTATTGCTTCAATGGAAAGAAATTACACGAAATATCACCTAATGTATTTATACCTTGCGGTCCCTGTACTGTTAGACACTGTTTACAAAGCTCTCTGTCCGGACTGAATCTCAAAGAGGCTGAATCTTCTTATCTTTATGTTACAAAAAGCAGTCATATAGTTGCAGTGTGAATGATACTGTGCTTGTTCTAAAATGCAAGCTGACAAGGAGTAGAATTTTAATCTCTTCATTTCTCTTTTAAGTTTTTCCGCTTTCGAAATCTTCTCGTAGGCATAAACACATTACGTTTACAAGAAGTAATTACATTATCGCACATTATTAGTTTTGAAAGAAACAGTTGATTGCAATAGATTGAAAAAGAAGCAATTAGTAATGTATAACTATAAAGCAGGGAATCGAAAGTGTAGTAGAAAAATTGCAATTTTTCTGCTGGCTAGACTGGTTGGTTATCGGAATATGACAAAATATAAAGTAAACGATCTACCTAAGAAGAAGAATGCCTTCGTGGAGGACGTTTCAAGGAAAATCTAAGTCGTGTTCCTATTATATATGGAGAAAATCACGTAAACAAACCATACGTTCTAAACATACATTCTATTTTAATTTAACACATTCTAAACAAAAGCTGAAACAGATCCTGACTGAATTATACCTGCAGATATCAAGGGAAGTTTACCTGCAGATATCAAGAAATATAGTAGAAATATTATAGAAATATAAAGATTAAAACATAAAATTTGTAGAAAGCTTGATGCAAACAAGATGTGAAATCAACTAAGTGTTAACACAATATAAAAAGCATAGTCTCAGCAGTTTCCGGAATATAATAGACGTATTTAATACCCATTGGGATGAAATTTTTGCCTGTACCTATTATTCTAAAAGAGTCATAAAACCACAGATATATATATAGGCATATAAAGAGGCAGTACATCCATTGAAGTAATGAGTTATTTAACTTTATAGTACCAACTACGCCCACTTTAAGAGAAAACACGGAAGATTATGTGCGTTGCTGCATCGAATTTATGAAACACAATTCAACAAACAACTCGGCTCATCAGCCATGAGTTAGGATAAGAAAATTACGCTTATGAGATTAATTTTACAGACGGGGGAAAGATTAGTTAATATTACTTATGCTATTCTTACAATTGTTTATGCAAATTTCAAAACTACTTCCCTTAAAATGTTATTCCCTTACTCATACAGTTAATTTTTCTTTCAATAAATATGTATATTTAGAGATATTCGCAAATGTTTCATTAAAATTATACTTAATCTTTCGCAAGTTCTTATTCAAATCCAGTTTCGAAATAAAACTTAATAACTTAAAAAATTTATAGTAACATGTTACACTGATGTGCAAAAATTAAGGACGAAGTCGAAAAATTAGCATATCAGCTGAACGAAGAGGCAGAGCGAACAGAAAGACCAATCAGGAGATTAAGTTAAGGTGATGTAAGATAGCACATGCGCAGATATGCAGGTAGACGTAATGGGGGAATGTCTGAGTAGTATAAAGCATGTTGTCGGTGTAAGATCAGTATTTCTGGCAAAGAGATTGCACGCCGTATAGCAGTTAAAATCACACCGAGTTGCTGCCTCAGCGAGAAATGGCAAATAATCAATCTGTTAGACGACATCTGGATGCTTTTACCCGAGGTCGAATCATTAGGAAGTTGGAGGAAGGCCGCAGTGTGACAAGTGTGGCTGCAGAGTTCAGAATTGCTCACAGCATCGTTTCACGACTTTGGAGACAATTTCAAACTACAGGAACAGCTATCAGGGGGTTTAGTAGTGGTCGTCCACGAGAAACCACACCCGCAGATGACCGGTATATTCCCTTACAGGCCAGAAGAAACAGGCGGCAGACAGCGGGAGAAATCGCTAGACACACGACACAGGCGACTGGACGACCGATATCGCGTTTTACCGTGGCCAGAAGACTGCACGGTGGTGGTCTGTTTGCACAACGCCCTGTACGGTGTGTACCTCTAACGCCTGCCCATCGGAGAAGGCGTTCTCTGTGGTGCCGGGAACACCGGTATTGGAGAGAATATGAATGGAAACGAGTACTCTTTACAGATGAGAGCAGATTCAGTCTGAGTAGCGATTCTCATCGCATACTCATCTGGAGAGCGCGGAGATGCCGCAATCATCCCTCGAACATCATTGAAAGGGACAGGTATGGAGGTGGCTGTGTTTTCGTTTGGGGAGGCATCATGCTTGGTAGTCGTACAGAACCTTCACATCTTTGACGCAGGTTCAGTCAACGGGACCCGTTATTGTAACGAGATTCTTCTTCCATATGTGAGTCTTTTTAGAGGCGCTATGGGTCCGTAGTTTCTTTTCATGGACGACAATGCACCATGTCATCGCACAGTAGCTGCCGAACAGCTCTTAGAGAGTGAGGATATTGAACGTATGGATTGGCCGGCACGATCTCCGGATCTCAATCCCATCGAGCATGTATGGAATTTTCTAGGCAGACGCTTGGCAGCTCGTACCTTACCACCAGTAACGATTTCGGAGCTTCGATTGGCGCTGCAAGACGAATGGGCAGCAATGTCTCAACAATTCATTGACACCCTCATTCTCAGCATGGGCAGACGCTGTGAAACCTGCCTAGCAGTCAGGGGAGATCATATCCCCTATTAAAGAGTGGATGTTTCTTGCTGGACACCCATCACAGGGATATTTCGGCCTTCAGTGGCACTGCGCTCCATGCTACTTTTTCAATAAAGCTTCTTTTTATCCCTCTGATTTCTCTTTTAGTAAGTGTTGCTTACATTACTCATGTCCTTACGTATTGGGGATCTTACGGTATTAAATGTGTTGATTTGGGAAGCTTTTGTACAAAGTATGTTGAAAAAACCGTCTCGTCCTTAATTTTTGCACACCAGTGTATATTACGCTCGTTTTTGCATTGTGAAATATTGTATTTTCCATAATCCATTCATTCATTTTTGGTATATAAACGTAACTCGCACAGGATCATAAATTCCATACCTGCATCTCAGTTAAGATATGGCCCACCAGCGGCCGAGCGGTAAAGTCGCTGAACACTGGTAGTTCGGTCCGAGTTTCGAATCCCGCGAACGGGCTGGCTGCATGGGCGTTTTCGTGGTTTTCCCCATGCGTAACGTGTATACGAGCCAGTTTCCCTTAGAAAGCCCTCCACGAAGGCATCCCTCCCCTAGTGTGCTTTGCCATAATTAAATAAACCAAACCAAATCAAACTAATTAAGATATTGATTCAGAAGTCAAACAACAAAAATCAGCGTTAATTCACAAAATTTTCACAGGACTAGTTTCGATGGTTTTACCGAACCATCATCTTCAGCTGCAAAACCGCAAATGAACAAGATAGGAAATAATGTTTAGATAAGATAAGAAAGCCTGGACAAGAATAAGCAAGTGGCGCCATCTGTTGGCGAAACCAGAACTAAAACATAATTTCTCTAAAAGCCGAAGGCAAATTTGGATTGGAATTAGGATCGTTAACTAGAACAGAAAGATTTTTATGAATGTGAAATGCCTCTAGAAAATCCAGATCTCCAATGGAAGATGTTTTTTGAATAATTTTGGCAGCAGAAAAATTGAAAGTGTGATTTTCGGACCAACAATGTTGAGCAACAGAAGACTTCTGTGTTTCCTTTTTTCTAACATATGCCTCATGTTCTTTGACGCGAAATTTTAAGGCTCTCTTAGTTTGGCCAATGTAAATTAAACCGCACTGGCAAGGAATCCTATAAATACCCCAGGAATTCATATCCAGAATGGGGTCCTTGAGTATAGAAGTTGGAATTTTATTGATGGGAGAATAAACAACCCGAAAGTTAAATTTCTGCAAAATATGTGCAACTTTATAGCTAATTGATGGAAAGAAGGGAATGACAACAGAATTTTTATAATCTCCTAAAATAAGAGTGTGGCTTTTAGTGTGTTGAGATGAGAATTTTTTAACTGCTTGATTAATAATGTTGGGTGAAAAGCCCCTGTCAATAGCTATTGCTTTTAAATAATTTAGTTCTTCATCAAGGGCTAGTTTGGAGGAGCAAACTTGAAGAGCACGGAAAACATAGGAATAAAATGAAGCTAACTTTTGTTTAGTCGGATGACATGATTTAAAGTGTGGTGGAAGGCAAACCGATGAAGGTTTACGGTAAACTGTAGTACTGAAGTTGGATGTGTTACGTGTGACCAGAATGTCGAGAAACGGAAGAGAATTGCAAGTCTCAAGTTCAAAAGTGAAATGAATAGCAGGATCAATAGAATTCATTGTTGAAAGAACTCTATTTAAATCATCTTTATTACCTGCAAACAGGGTAAAAGTATCGTCTACGTAGCGGAACCATGCCGGGAAGTTTAAAGTTTCAAACAATTTTGATTCATAATAATGCATGTAGATATCAGCCAGGATGGGACTGAGGGGGCTTCCCATGGCTAATCCCTCAGTTTGCTTGTAATATTTATTTTGGAAAACAAAATGTGTTTGTTTCAAACAGAGTTGAGTGAGAGAAATTAGCTCATCAGTTTCGATGCAAGAGAAATGAAATTCGCGAAGTCTGGTTTCTAGACATCTTAATGCACCCTCCACTGGGACATTGGTGAATAATGATTTTACATCAAAAGAAACCATGAGTAAATTACGAGGAGAAATGTTTTTAACCTTTTTTACAAACATCCATTAGCTAAATATTTAGTTTCTAGATTTTCCACTCTATTAGACAATAACATTTACACCATAAAAAATTCAATAGAGTTTGTAAAAAAGGCTAAAAACATTTCTCCTCGTAATTTACTCATGGTTTCTTTTGATGTAAAATCATTATTCACCAATGTCCCAGTGGAGGGTGCATTAAGATGTCTAGAAACCAGACTTCGCGAATTTCATTTCTTATGCATCGAAATTGATGAGCTAATTTCTCTCACTCAACTCTGTTTGAAACAAACACATTTTGTTTTCCAAAATAAATATTACAAGCAAACTGAGGGATTAGCCATGGGAAGCCCCCTCAGTCCCATCCTGGCTGATATCTACATGCATTATTATGAATCAAAATTGTTTGAAACTTTAAACTTCCCGGCATGGTTCCGCTACGTAGACGATACTTTTACCCTGTTTGCAGGTAATAAAGATGATTTAAATAGAGTTCTTTCAACAATGAATTCTATTGATCCTGCTATTCATTTCACTTTTGAACTTGAGACTTGCAATTCTCTTCCGTTTCTCGACATTCTGGTCACACGTAACACATCCAACTTCAGTACTACAGTTTACCGTAAACCTTCATCGGTTTGCCTTCCACCACACTTTAAATCATGTCATCCGACTAAACAAAAGTTAACTTCATTTTATTCCTATGTTTTCCGTGCTTTCTGCGACTTCCACATCGTTGGAAACGGGTTGTACACAATGCTGGCGACTATATTGAAGGACTGTAAAACATGGTGACATGAATCACTTTTGTATTCCTTGTAAATAAATAGTTGCCACTATTAAAGTTCCAGCCCTCGTATGTTTGGTTTCTCTGAATCATTTGACCATCAAAACCGCTATACTCGAATCAAAATTTTACTTTAAACAACATTTTAGTGGCTCTCAAACTTTCAGACCTTTTCCTTACATGAATTTGTAACCATAGAACTACAAAAAATATGATGCAAAAATAGAAATACTATTTAAATAAGAAAAGCAAAACATTTTTATGGCAAAAATCCTGAAAAACCAAAATGCTTACAAAAACTAAAAAAAACAAACGTATTAATTACAATTATATACATCAAGGGGAATATAACATCGAGAGGAAACATATAAATATATATTCGTTTTGAATATTCTGAATATTCTAAATATTTTGTCAAAAACATGCAAAATAAAATGCTGGAAGAAAAAAGGGAAGGGAATTTCAGAAGTTTGATAGAGAGTAGCTTATTTCATTATATTCCTTAAGTTTAAATTTATTCAGCTCAATAATTGCATTCATTTCATTGCATTATGTTCTCTCAGTTAATATTTAATCAGCTTGATCACTAAACTGAAATCGGTAAAAATGCATAAGCCTTTCTAGAGGGAAAATGTATTTATATATTGTGCTTTTCTTCATATTTTAGGTTTCGTGTAACTGCATTTTTATGTTATTAAACCATTATTTAAAATGGCTCCTTTTATAAAATACAAAGTGTAGCATAGTGTACCGCATTTTAGTTTGCTATTTGTGTTTACACTTCTATCTTAGGTTTTGAATTCATACCACGTAATATATATTTAAAGTTTTATACACAAATGCTAACCAGAAAAAAAAATAAAATGATGAAAGAAATAGGAGAAAAGAAAATTTAAAGATCATTTTTTGCATTAAAGCTACAAAGCGATGGGAGAAATATATATATGTTTGTAAACAATGGACTTCTTTCTTTATAGTCTCAGAACTGTGAAATCCAAATAATAGAAAGCGAATTTTACGCCAAAAAAAAGTATTGTTCAAAGAAGGGAAGAAAAAGAACGTCAGAGTTACTCAAATTGGAATTTTTGCATTGGAAAGCAATTTATAGGATTTGAATGGAAGATTTCATTACGAAAAAAAAATTAATGCAATTTGAGTTCTTGCCTTCTCTTCTAAGACTAAGGAAGAAATCTTTCTCGGCAGTTAAGTTCCAATAAAGGTAAAAGTTTCGTAAACGTAGTATAAAACAATAAGCCATTCAATGACTTTATCGGTATGGCCAGGAAGACAAGAGCTTCAGCGGCAGAGCCTAAATTTGTCCTATCAAGATCCATCTTCATCAACCAATTGAATCACTCATAATGCTGCTTCAGCGTATTGTGGCAATTGATCTTGTAAATTAAGGATAAGAATTTGAAAAGCAAAAGGATGCTTTTTCCTTAGGAAAATCATTCTTATGGAATTTCTTTCATAATTCTGTAATTTAAAGCCACGTAATTATATAAAAATTTTATTCAGAACTTCATTTGTGTCTGATTACAAGGAATTGAAATTCAGTCCAGTGCAGTCCTGATCTATGAAAAGTAATAGTGTACAGAAAATTATCTAAATCAATATTTTCTATGGTATAGGATAGTTTTATCTGTAATTTAAAAGATTTCGCAGTAACTATTTCATACATTTTTGCATTTTGACTTCAGATATGACCAAAATGTATATATAACAAGAGAAATCATGGTATATAGCATTTAATTTAACCATTTGAATCAGTTGTATTAAAATGCATCCATATATTTGAAATTATTCCATAATTACTCTAGACTCATTTGATTTATTCTTTGGAATGAACCAAAATAAAACTTTTGAAGGTTTTTAATCTTGCTTCATTTTAACTTGTTTTCAATTATCTTGCCTCTGATTGAAAACTAGATGTATATGTGATACCGTTTGAGAGCATAACTGATATTTTAGAGCATACAATCAAAATTTATTCTTTGCAGAAGATGGTACCTCCAGAAATACTAAAATTGTCTTTAATACTCCATGGTCGTATTTATGATTCCACATAGAATTCTCTTTTCTTTAGAACTACAAGTAAAACTTTTAGCTCCATTCTGGTAAGGTGCATTTTCTAAAAAATGCTTTGCTGAAAAGTATAAATAAGAAAAAGGAAATTCAAAAGGAATCCTGTTTTAAAGTCCGAATTTCAACTAGTACAATGCTTGAAAACTCTAAGGTGGAAAAACTGAGTCTGTTACATTCTAGTATTGGAAGAATAAAAACAAATGCTTTGTAGGGGTAGATAAAAATTTCTATTCTGAGTGAACATATAAAGCCCTTAGCAAATACACTGGTGAGTTTTGTAAGTAAATTTTTACTTGAAATATAAATATAAGTCATTTTTACGTATAGTTAAGTGGAACTGCTTGTGATTACGCATGCCTAACGTCCTAAGAGCAGTAATGGATTACATTTGGAGTCTCAAAATTTATAAAATACAGCTGAAAGTTTTAAACATTAGATTTATGCTTTTATTCGATTCATTTTAAGTGAGTTTACAGCAGAATAAACATTTAATAATTTTAATTCCTAGTCATACTTAACTTAGCAAACAGGAACAAAGTCATTCTTTTAAAGCTCTTTGCTTGATAATAATTTTAATCTCTACTGATTTACAAAGAGGTGTCAAGATTTCAAAATAATTTGTCTCACGAGTTACCTTCACAGACATATTGCGCAACGCTGATCTGAGAAAGTAACATTAAAGATATAATGCAAAACCTGCACTTTTTAAAAAACAATTTGAAATTCGTTTCATGCACTCTCTTTGCATGCATTAAATAAATGTATATGTAGACTTGAATTTTAATTTTCTTTGGAAGTATTTTTGCTTACAAAACTGGAGTTACCTGAACATGTTATTCAATTCTACCTTATGGTAATCTTCTCGAAGATGTTGAAAGAAAATAACTGGGTAAATTCCTCAAAAGCAACAAAATTAAGCCCAAATGGTTTTGTGCATTCAGTGACGCTTTAAGATATTACTTCTCAAAATTGAGTCATAAATTTAACATGGTCCGGCAGTGATTTAAACACACATTAGACATTCTGAAATCAAAATGTATTGAAAGTAATCTAATGGATGATTTAACTCTGCTCCATGATGCTACTAAAATATATATTCACTTATGTATTGATTTTATTTAGATATACAAAGACTTTAAACGTGCTCGATCAGTTATATAAGTTTTATTTATAAAAAGAATACATATTTTTCAGGTGCTCCTATTCAATCCCATTTATTAATTTCAGCGACTGACTATACGTTGGCAAAGAATCCAGATCGTTACATACCAAATTATGAGATTAAACTTACTTTTGGTTACCTTAAGCGTAATTTAAACTTTCAGTCTGAAAGAGAGATTTTAGCCCAAACCATACAAGGTAACAACAGACACAACAACGTGATTTTAACATGAAAAAGAAGAAAACTAAATTAACACATATAAATATATACTTGGAGAATAAACTAATAAAACTATACTTAAAAAACTAAACTAACCAAATAAAAAGATCAAAATTTATACAACTCATAAATTAAATTCTACACTTGTACCTGGCTCGATAAAATTTTACGAACTAATTACATAATAGTCAGCAACAAAGAAGAGACTCATCAACTAGGAGAAAATGTTTCTATGCACGGATGCAAACAATGGCATATTTAGAGACGGCGGGTTCTGCCAATTCTTCTCATTCTTAGAGTTTTGCTTTTATTTAAAACTCATTTCATTTCAATATTCAATTGTAGTACGCAAATTTGTAGGAGTGAAGGAGGATTTTAACATGAGCAAAAACGTGTCATTTAAAATAAATTTGCGAACTGCAGAAAAATTTTCTTTCAAAGTCGACATAAAATACGCAGTTCTGGTATTTCATAAGTGACCTTGCGAAATACAGCAGTAGGCAACAATCTATTATTGTGGAAAAAAGAGTGAAGCAGATATTCATAAATATTTACATTACTTATTTTGAATCAAACATATACATAAGTGTGTTTACAGAATCGATTTTACATGCATTACACTACTAAATTAATGTATACTTAAAAATAAAGTTCTTCAGTTAAACAGAACTATTTTAAATAATGCATATATTTGTTTAATTGCAAGCATAGCTTCTAAAGGTACTCTTTTTTAATTTCATTTTATCCCTTTTTGTATGCACATATGCGTATAAGTGAATTTCTTCTAGAAGTGATCATACAACGGAGAAACATAACCCAACCCCTGATACAGGTATCTAATGCTATTAAATTAATTTAAGAATGTGATTTAAATGCATGCTGTTTATATCGAATATTTTCACTCTTCATTAATTTACAGAAGATGATGCTACGTATTTCAAGAAGCTAATTCTGTGCTATTCCTTCCTTAACTTCCTTAACAAAACCTTCTGAAGAAGTTACAATGAAAAGCTCTGTAAGAGCATTTTAAACCAAAGAAAAGGAAGATTTTTCACAATGTAAAACACCAACTTCGTGTCGTTCCTACCTAGATGGCTCAGTGTTTTTCTCACAGATTAATAAAAAGAATACCATTTTCTGCAGGGAATAAATTCCTTGTTCCTTGGAAGAAAAGTGAGTGACAGAGTCATTGTTTTTTTAGGGGGGGGAAAATATATAAAATTTGGGCATTTCTATTAAATTCGTTCCTTTGAGTTCAATTTTTATTTCAGTCGCATTTTTATACATTTCCGTTTCGACGTTTCAATAATATAAGGATTTTCTCTTCATTTCAATTGGAGTTTTTGACGTTTACTAACTTTCTTACTTTATGGATGTCGTAGTCATAAAACTCTTTTACCATGATAAATGTTTTACCGATTTTGCGATAACTTTCAGGTGATAAATAACTTGCAGATGCTTCCAAATAATGTTTGTTAAAAAATCTGAATCTCGCATGGCAACCAAATGAAGATATAATAGATGTTTCGCAAAAATTTCAAAAATTAAGCAAAAGTGAGGGGAAGATGTTTCTATTAAATATGTGTATTAATACAATAATGAAATAAAGCAGATCAGTAAGTAAAATGATAATTAAACTGTTCAAAAAGTTATTCGCTTATAAAAGAAAAACAATCCACCATCAAAGAATTGTTAGGAAAAATGAAATTATACATGTAAATAAATTTCGAAGAAATAATATCGAAATAGCATATTAAAATAACAATAAAATTCAAAATCGGTCAAATACATTCCTATTAAAAAGAAGAAAAGGATTTTTTTTTCTAAATGTCAATAAATATTACTCGTGTTATATTAAATTTATTTATTTTTAATATTTCGTCGAATACTCATGTTCATCTATTTATATTAATGTTTTATGTCGTTCTATAACTTAAAGTGATTTGAAGTTGTCCATTTAATCACATGAGCATTAACTTCCGTAATTTCATTTTGATTACATTCTTTTCTCATTACTTATGCAATTAATTAGGGTAAAAATGGGAAATATGTAAAATGTGGTTTTATTTTTCCAAATTCCACTGTCATATTACTTCTCTAGTAAGAAAACAGAATTAGCTAAATTTACATTGAATTTTATTATTTTTAGCTTCGTTACTTTTCAATTAGAAAGACTTGATCGAACTTTTAGCGTTTCTTGTTTTTAAGTAAATCACAGAAATTTTTTTTTTAAGTACAGCATAAATTTAGTGAACAGAAAGCTTGCGTACTTTGCTAATGATGCATAAAGTATTCAGAGAGCATGATAATGTGTTTCAGTCTATAGGTCTAATAAACTGCAGTTTATATAAATTGAATCTCTTACATTTTCTGTTTTTCTTCTCCTTTATTTAAAGACAATTCAGGTTACACTCTGTGTATGAAATTCTTTGATCTTAGTTTTTCCCCTCGTTTACTTATAGATTTCTATTTTACTGAGATCTTTGAATTTTGTTACACATGTTTAAAGTATTTATTATTATTATTTTTTGTTTATTTATTTGCATAGGTTCCTAAAATGAATCCCTCCCAATAATCAGGCTTGCGATTTGCATTCTGTTGCAGATTATTCTTATTCAGATACTAGCAACTGCATTGTTATAAATTATTATGTATGTGTTGAAACAAAATATTTTCATTCATTATTTAATAAAGAAAAATAATTTATTTTTTTATATATGATCATCGATTTGCCATGTTGTAAATTACTAAATGAAAGATTTAGAAGACTGAATCGCTAGAATTAGGCGGTGTGAATACCGCAGCAGCGAATAAAGGTAAATTATATTCTAAATGTTCAGCTTACCCTTTGGAAAATGTGACACCACTACTAATGACACGGGAAATACAAGCGTAACTGAAAATTTATTTATGACAATGCTAATATAGTAAAATCTTAATTAGATAAAATATATAACACACAGACTATTTTGATGGAATAGAAAATCAGTATGTCACACACAAGTGCGGAAGACATTAAATCACTACAAACGCAACATTTTCTCTGATTAACAGTCTACGGGAAAGCTAATATTTTACTACTTCGGTGAAATTTAAGAATAATCGAAACTGACTATGAAATCAGCCGACGATTCCAGGGAATGCAAAGAAGCATTGCCTCTAATTCAACTGAATATTGTCCCAATTCAAACTGCATGCCACCATCAGGAAAAAAAAAAAAACATATAACCTTATCACATCGTTTATAAAAGCTTTAATTTTGGAGAATCTTAAGCGGAATGGAATTAATTGATCCTTTAGCTAGTTTATGCAAAGAGGTAGTGTTGCATCTACATCCGTAAGAGCCATGTATACGGGTATGAGCAAAATGGTTCCATTCTTGATTCCACGTGTTATTTCTAAAGAGTTATTGAAGACTTAGTCATTCGTAAACTTTTATCATTATAAAATCTTAAGTTTTCGTTCTTTATTATTATCATGTTAGAGGAAAAAAGGGGCAGCCTGTCCAAATTAGAAGAAACACGCAACCATGAAAAGAGAGGAACGACAACTTATCCCTCCTCAAGCACTTTCTGGGGATCGTTAGACCAGTATCTTCATATTCGGGAAAAACGATTCCGATAAAATCAACGTTAGTCTATGTAAATCTTCTTCTCACAAACAACAGTTTCACACAAATTTAAACATATTGCGAAATGATAGTTTTGACGTTTCGATTAAATAAAGTAATCCCTACCTTTATAATAAAAGCAAAATGCTGTAATGATCTTTAAACCACCAGCGGTCTACCTAAAAAATCTTTTAAACACTTACAATTATTCCACAGTTAGCTCGATTTTAATTTCCTGTACTCAAATTTTAACATCCAAAACTCGTTGTATCGAGTAAAAATTATAACACGAATTTAGGTACTAAAATGATCCCTACACAAAACAACAGAATTCGTAGAAAAAATGATACGGGATTGTTGCGACTCAAAATATTATTTTCATTAACTACGTCTTCGTTTGAGAATATTCGCAAAAACTCTCTGAATTGTTCAAGAACTAAAAAGTGCTGATTTTCAACCAGTGATATTCGCATATAAATGATAAAAATGTATTCTACTCAAAATACAATGAGCGATAGTACTTATTTTGCAAACAATATGTAAAAAGTGTGTTTTAGGTCTCAGGTAAATTAACCGCACCTCCTGCCACCATTACTGACATTTGTGTTACCCATGGCATGAAATCTAGTAAATATGTCATTCGTCAGATATCAGCGTCATTAATACTCACAACAGATATGAGTAATCATTTTACTTTTAATGACACTTTCAGCAATTTCTTTCCTTGTGTGCATATTACGATTTGAGTCAAACTTCTTGGGAAATATGATTTCTTGCCTCTAACGGTTTACGAAAAGTAGACTGTTTCCAGTGTACATTCACTTAATGTTTTCGCTTTATTTCAACTTCCATTTATTTCGACTAACATTCAGACTTAGTATTTGCTATTAATGTAAAGTAACTGAAGCCTTAATTAAATGTACAAACATTTTCTAACATGAAATTGCACATTTTAGGCACCCACATAAGCTCTCCACATTCAATCTATAAGGGAATGGTTAGGTTAATAGATCAAGGCAAAGCAGCTTGAGGTCTATCTGCCTAAGGGAAGAATTGCCTTATTGGAGGATTTTTAAGAGAAACTGGCTCGTATCCACGTTATACGTATGGGGAAATCCACTAAAGCCAATTTTGCAAACAGCCACTTTAACGGGATTCGATCCCAGATTGAACTACCAGTGTTCAGCTATTTTACTACTCAGCCGCTGGTGGGCCCCATAATAGAATGTTTTATGCTTAATGAATCAAATTATGAATGTAAAACTTGTTTCAGAGTTAGTTGTTTGCGTAATTTTTGAATTTTTCAGTTACTCTTTTATAGTTTTATTTATTGTAATATAAATATTTTAGCTGTGTTTATATATAATTGCAACATATAACGTTTAAACATAATTTTTACTAAGAAATTGAACAATCAGAGCACTAAATGACTTTCTAGAATCATAAATAATAAATAGAAGTTATCTTTAACTGAGAGATTTATACACCAAATTAATTTAATCAGTTACGCAAAAATGCACATTTTTTAAATATACTATACAGAGTAAAGGCAAACCAGTCTTGCAGCCACAAATTAAAGAGTGCACGACTACTTGTCTTCAGAAAAATGTGCTTAGATTTCTTCTAATTAATGCTATGAATTTTCTGTAGTTTCGAGACGGAGATTGAGAAGGTCATTTCTAACACTTGCGACACGATGTAAGATTTTGCGTGCAGGTGTGCAATCATTTAATGCTTTCATAATCTCGAGTCTGGAACTAGGTGATGTCGCTATTTCCGTTAATTAACCGAGTTCCGAAATAATGCAGCAATTATTCATACTTAATGAGCAAAATGCGAACGAAAATTTCTCGCTTCCATTTGAAAGAGCAAGCATTTGCTTGTTTGTTTTATTACGTGAATCAGGGAATTGAAAACAACAGTTAATATTAAGATGCAGTTATTTTATCAAATACACACACACACACACACACACACACATATATATATATATATATATAAAGATATATAAAGTAGTAGACGATTATATCCACATGCATTGTACTAATAGTATTTCGGTGAATGTAATTTTAATGCAAGAACTTCTGATAATTCTGTAAATTATATAGGTAACTTTGGGAACAGCAAAATTAAAACTTTGTTAAAAATATTGTTTTATAATAAGTTTATCTACATTTACGTATATTATATCTATATTCACATAACGTTTGACTAATATTATGTATTCTGGAAAACAAAAATAAATATAAAAATAACCTTAGAGAAAGATAAAATTGTAATACTATGTACTACTTTTTCTCTCGATTCTTTAGATTTTAACATACATGCAGATGTAAAGGTATTTAAAAATTGAAAACTGATGATTTTCTCACATATTTTTAGTATATACTGTACGAACTAAAGGGGAAGAATGTAAATCAGATAAAACAAAGTTTTCTTAATCGCAACCTCAGTTTAAGATAAGAAAGATATTTGCTTTCGCGGAGGACTTTCCAGGGAAAATAATTTGACATGGGGAATCCTCACACAGATCCATAAAACCAGCCGATTAGGTCAGAGAATAAAACCAGAATGAATTTATAAGTATTAACTAGATTTGACGTTTCGAGATAAACATCAAAATTCTCATTAAATCTCATCAACTGACACCTTTTGGGAAATTTTACAGGTGGCTTAACTTTTAAACCATTATATAACTGATTGATTTTAAAGTTATTTTTAACTAAATGAAAGGTACAGGCTATGACTGGATTAGTTTACATATTTTAATCAAAATACATAGAGCTGCCTGTCTGAGTTCCATTCACAATTTGACTGCGATCCACCCAGGAGAATAAACCATTAAAATCCGTGGGTTAGGAGGTTTTCGCATCCTTTGTCCCCTGCCATTAAGCTCAAAAGTCGACTTATTTTTCCAACTACCTATGCATGTTATAAATGACTATAAATTTAGATATACATTTTGAATTGTATTTAATTAAAAATATGTAAAAATAATTAGGAGTTGCATCTTAATCATATCGCTGTCCCGTACACTGTAGTCCAATTAAATTAAACGTCGAAATAAAATTACATATCAGTGACAACGTGAGTTAATTCAATTTTTTATTTTAGCTTTTTAACACTTTACAAGAAAATGCGTATTTATAATGTGATGCGAAGCTCTTGCCCATTTCATATGAATAGTAAAAATTGGCGTGGAGAAGAACTCTCTATATATTAATTATTAAAACTTTGCACAACATGCCTGGTTCCAAGACTTGAAGTAAAAAATTTAGAAGAATGTTTGTCGTTCAGTAATACCTTATATTCGAAAAACATTTCATTATATCATGTTAATTACGTCACTAATACTGTACTAAATAGATTTTGTATTAGTAATTACTGGATTTTGTATTGTGATAGTATTACTAACATAATAGCTGATACTGCACTAAATATATTTTATTTTGAAATGTTATGAGTACTTTTTCTCAAATTTAACTATCGAAAAAAATTCCCGGGGATTATTGAAGTGACTCCTTGTCCTCTAATTTGCATGAGCGGTCTTAAAACTGAGCGGCATGTGTACTAACTCTTAAAGTTAATCCTAACTAATTTACTGAAAAGTAACTTTTTTTAATTATTTTTTGAAATACATAAAAAATATTTGATCAGCTTGCATATGCTCAACTCATTTTAAGGTGACTTAATGCTCCAAATTTGCAAATAAATTATTCAATTCTTAATTTTAATATAAGCCTTCGATTAAATGCATAAGGAGCTCATATATGTGCAAAGCATAATATTAATAAAACAATTTATATAACAGAGAAGAATAAATAATATTGTTAAATTTATCGACAGACTAAATAGCCAGATTAAAATTCAAAAATACACTTGTTTATCTATCAGCAAACCGGAAATAGCTTGTAAGGTTTATCCTAAGTTTCTAACAGTTAATTTTGAGTTAAAGTCACTTTCATATCCTTCTTAATTTCAGCTTACAATTTCCTGCCAGAACGTATTTTCAGAATCGCGGTTAAATGTAAATGAAGGAAGAGCAAGTATTTAAAGTTGAAGTTCTACTGACTTCGTTAGAGAACCAGAAATTCTGAACAGCGAGCGTTCGTTTTTTAGGCTACTCTCTCTAAAGCGTACTTTAAGCCCTTGATAGCTTCGCCGTTTAGTTAGCGTTAAATGGCCAACTCTTGTAGAATCTTGATAGCATCGGCTATATTCTCTTTAGTTTAGTTAACTTTTATTCTTAGTATTCCTGAGTTCAAGCCCAAATGGAGGCTTTACTGTAAACTCCAAGAAGGAGTCAACTGTTAAATTTATTTTTAATAATAAGGGGTAATTCACTCTTGGTACGTTTACGTTTCTATCTTTCTGAACTAAGCGATCATTCGCTTACCAGTTCTTAAGGTTCCATAAATTCAGCTGTAAACACTAGGTTGGAAAATTACAAGCTAAAAAAGCCATAAAAATATTTAGAAATCTATAATTTTCTGGATACGGTTAAAATGACCCATAGCCGTAATTCTAGGTGTAAACAATAATATTTTCGAAAACAATTACTTAAATAGAACAAAAAATATCATGCAATATTCCTAAAATTTTAGAAAAAGTAAAAAAAAGATATCAAAGTTATAAATAAAGAATTAAATACGTTATGTTTAATTAAAATGGAGATACGGTCCCGTAATTCTAGTGTTAAATTTCCTGATTATATGAGAATTTAGATAAACATCTATCTTGGGAGGTAGCTGTCTAGTGATCCGCCCGAATGAATTAATTACTCGATATTCTTAGTTAACATAATTTACAAATAGAAATTACCAAGCTTAATTTTCCTCAAATTTTTATTTTAAACTAGAATGAACTACTTTTACAAACGCATGTTTCCACAGCTGATATTACTCGCATATATGTAAAATAGCATATGCATCAAAACTAAGTAACTATACGGAAATCAAAAATGTATTTTAATGAACATTTGAAACATAAAATAGCACAAACAAACTCGAGAGATATGTTCTCGTAATATTAAATGCTTCACTTCACACTAAATGTTTTTTCCGCTTTGTCATGACTTTTCTTGGCACTCAAGTTTGGAAGTATTTATGAGTGAACGCTTATCTGGTGAAGAATTATAATTTTTTATGACGTTTAACCATATTGTAGACGTGTAACTATACTGCAATACGTACAATACTAGAAACAGCCAGTGGATATCAGTTTTATTTCTTTTGCGT
Source organism: Stegodyphus dumicola (assembly GCF_044657685.1). Taxonomy (NCBI): domain Eukaryota; kingdom Metazoa; phylum Arthropoda; class Arachnida; order Araneae; family Eresidae; genus Stegodyphus; species Stegodyphus dumicola. The sequence continues at coordinate 139,068,534 of NC_140780.1, forward strand.
TTAGAAAAAAGTGGGATTGAAAAGTGAATTTCTGTAGTACATCATTAGCTAGCGTAAAGTTCCACCAGGAAATAGAGGAAACATATTTGGTGGAATCTGAGAAAACGAAATGAATTACGTTGGAAATTTCAACATTTGTATAGCCATCTTGATTTAATATAGGGGTCACTGCCCACCAAAGGAAAGACTTAAAAGACGTAGAACACTGACATTTATATCCCAGTTCCAAATATTTCCGTCTTTATAGAGTTAACTGGATGCATGAGTATTGAAGTATAGTATTTTCCAAGTTATAATCTAACTATTAAATTTCCCTTAATATGCCATTCATGATCACATCCTTCATTAAGTATTTATCCCAGATGTATTTTGCTATAATCCGATAAACTAAAGCTCTTGTGAAGCGGTATGTATAATGCCTTTAATGAATTAGGTAGATCTAGTACTAGGATCTCCATCACCTCCATAAATTCCTTATGGCCATTAGTTATATACCTGTCGTTGGCCAAACGCCTGCAAGGCCTTGGGCACTTTATAAAAAACAGTGCAATTTTTGCCCAGATCTGTTTGATGGAGAATACACTGGGGGGGAGCAGAGACAAGAGATGCTCTACATCTTCTTATACCAGCTGCCTCTCGAGGTGAATTTTGACTTAATAGCATTTTACATGCCCCATGCAATAAAGACGTTATATATTTACAAATATCCATGTTTTCTTCCTGAATTCGAACCCGGGGGAAATTCTAAGGAAATTTTCATTTTGCCATAGCCTGATGAAGATGGCACACTAATGTCAAAAATATAAAGGCCAATGTCTCTAAAACTATGTAATATAATAAATTACATTACATTAGTGAGTTATAGAGCCATATACTTTTACAATATTAATATGAAATACTCAGTTTCCTTAAAAAAATCACGAAAGCATAAAACTAAGCATTTTATTCTTTAAAGCTACAGTTTTTTTGAAATGATAACACTGCGCAGTTTTTCAGGGTATTCTAAATTTTAGCCTAAAATCAACAGTGACTTTTTTCCAACATTTCCAGATAAATCATCTGCACACTTTAGTGAAGTATTTGAAGAATAATGAAATACCTGTTTGATTTCTTCATATATATAGTATATATTTGCTATGCTATGGATGTATGTATGAGTCCTTTCCTTCTTCGAGCGGGTGTGAGTTTGGTCTATTTATCTGAGGGTGTATCCTAGACAGCATTCTTGGTAATAACACTTTGGGTAGACCTAAGAATTCTGCACTCTACTCTTGACGATCCGCTGCGTGCATATGCAGCTGTCGAAGCCAAATGTAACATATTGTCTATATAAACATGTACTTTAGTTTCAGATGTAGAAGGACTTATAATTCTCATGGAAGAAAGTAGTACATAAATTCCATCTCTCATGCAGTCAATTGATTTCTTTGCATCCATAGTTACTCATTAATTACGATTCTCAAGTCTCTTGCTTGCTTTTAGTTGCTTTTCTATTTTTATGTAACGATTTCCGTCTGTTTGGGCGGCATTCTAGTTAGAAGATGTTGATTGTTAGTCTGTGTTCCAGGCAGTGCGTTCGAATTCCGAGTACGGGTTCGGTGGTTTTGTATGACTTTCCAATTCTCTAGCGGAGGTTAATTTGGTAAACCTCTGTGGTGCATCTGGGCGACTTTCTTGGTGCAAGAGAGCGAAATGACTGATAGATTCATCCGCTCTTGACAAATGGTTCCAGAGCAAATATGTGACAGTTGAATGCAAATATAACTAATTTCTATCGATTTGCATACTATAAATAACATCTAAGTTAAACAACACTTAAACAACGCATAATACCGAATAAAGTCTGTGTAAAACAAGAATAGTAGTTGTGTGGAGTATATAGTGCTTAAAGGAAAGTGACGGAAAAGGTACATTACATAAAACATTCCTAGGAAAACTATCATAAGATATTAAGAACTAAACTACGCTAAGCTTAACTAAAGAGATTAGCCGAAGCTATCAAAGTTTTAACGTAGTTGGCCCCTTAAAAACGAGATGACTGCGGAGCTGTCAAGAGCCTGAATCCGGCCGAGCGTAATAACAGCTTTGAGAGAGAGTAGCCAAAAAGGCGGACGCGCGCTAATCAGAATCTCTGATTCTCTCTCGCCCAGACAGTAGAACTTCGCGGTTAAATACCGCTCTTTCTCATTATGTATTCAGACGGGATTCTAAAACTACGTTCTGGCCGGAAGTAGAAAGTTGAAGTTAAGAATTTGACAGGACAGAAGTTTAACTCAAAATTTAAATGTTAATAAAATTAACATAATCCTTACAAGATGAAGAAATTATTAATGAGTAATTTAGCGTTGACTTGATAGATAGCAGGATTCTGCTAATTGCAGAATATACAATAAATTGTTTTACTAAACATCTGTCAGCAATTTCCAAATTTAACAATTCGGTTTATCAAAAGTACAGTACTTACTGAGTAACATTTCTCTTCTACGCTAATATACCGCTTTTTTAGTAGATGAAGCAACTGAATACTAGTAGTATTTTAGTCGATTTTGTGGAATTTTCACGGTATTTTTGATGTGTAACTTCATGGTATTTTTGATGTGATACTATTTTCGTAAGAAATTCCCCCAAAATGATTATATTCTTAAAACATACAACCTTTATTTGTTCATTGAATTGTCCGAATACTGTAAGTTGAGGCTGACGAATGACGGAGTAGCTAAATCCACAAAGCAACAGTACTTAGCCTCGCATTGGCATCTATTCCTGGCGACTGAATGAGCTGGTTGCGGGAAGCTTTCATCATCTGTAGTGTAAAGACAGGTCAATTTACATTAGGAGATCCTCTGTGAAATCATCCTTCATCTCAGGCATATAGCCTTCGAGAACGTTGATGCAATCTAATAAGATATTTTATCTATACATAATTTAAAATGTGTAGATTGGTGAGGCTGAGTGACCGTCTTCTTCCTCAGTTTCAAAATACACGTTTTCCTATATGTGTCAATCTGATACGTTATATTGTAATTTAAATGCTCTCTGTCCAATTATAAATTTATTGAACACATATGTATTCAATAAAGTTAAGCGGTCGTTGGCATGCTCATTATTAATTTTGCCAAATTTTTAAATGAGATTATCAGATTTCATTACAAAATCGTAATAATTTCAGAATTTTTACCTAATAAAAAGCATTCATTGCCACAAACAAAAATTTTACAGACCTCGTGAGCATTTTTTAAATCTCCAAATAGCTTGATATTCTAACTTATGTTAAACAGTTTCCTGATTCTGAACATCACAGGTTAGTTTATCGTCTTTAATATTATAGTTTCCGCTACTTTTGTGAAACAAATGCTAGTTATAAACATCTTAATATTTTCTTCTTTTTAAACATGTATGTGAGATGAAAAACGTTCTTATAATCAGTTTTTTGGTCATAAAAAAATGGCTTGAAGAGCAGTTGAAAAAAAGAAAGGACTGTATTCTTAATATAACATTTAGATGAACAAGTTTTATGCTTTGGTTTATAAGAATAAAGGACCGCCTTCAAATATCATATTTTAGAATACGTCCGAGCCGCTTCGATGGTAACTTTGTGAGTGACTGAGATAACAAAAGGTTTGAGTTCGAATCCTGAAGAAGGCATGGATGTACTTTTCTCCTCCTTTCATAGGAGGCAGCGGTGCCCACCTGTTAAGTGTCTCCATAATAAGAGACCACTTGTTAAGGCCTTAGTACTGGCCAAAGCCTATAAACGGCTAGAGTCCGGCATTAGAAAAAAAGAATATTTCGTCCACTAATAGGCGAGTGGATAAGATCGCTGAACATTGGCAATTCAACTCGCGCTTCAATCCCAGCAAAAATGTCACTGCATGGGCAATTCTGTAGTTTTCCTCATTTCAACGGAAATATAAGCCAATTTTCGTAAACAAGACAGCCTTTAGCCTATTAGGCAGTTAAATCTTACGTACTGATTTATAATTAAACAAACAAGCAAATTTAGAATATTTCCACCAAACAAAGTACGTTTCATCATAATGTAAAGTAACATATAACATTTTAGTTACGTTTCCATATGATTATGTTGCATTTGTTTTACAGACGAAAGTTATGTTGATGTAAATATAATTTAAATATCAAATCCTTAATTTTAATGGAAATATGAGGTTGTTTAATCATACATTATTGTTTTTTTTCTTATAATAAAAATTTAAGGTGCAGCACACAAGTAAACAATATTTGTAATTTTAATCATTTTTAGCAACTCACTGATATTATAAACACGATGAGTTTTCTAAGTAAAATTGTGCTAATCGGATTTTTCTAATGCTTCATGACATTTTGCCAATCAAGCCATTTCTTTATTGCTACAAGGTAGGTTTCGGTTGGGTTTATTTGATAATGGATAAGCACTTGAGGGCTATCTGTAACGAAGGTATGCCTTTGTGGAGGACGTTTTGAGGGACCTGGCTTTTATACACGTTTCATGGAAAAATAACAAGAAAACACCCATGCAACCAGCCCGTACACCGGTATTCGAGTTCCAAGCCGATTATCGCCGTAAAGGGAACTGTAAGCATATCTGAATTTATGATGAAGAAAAATGAACAAAAAGAATGAGTAATTATTAAGTATTGACATAAAGTTTCTATACAATCTTTTATAATTTACCATTAAATATAGCAAGTTAAACTGTATTTTGCTACATGAGGTTTTACCTTTGTTGTCGCTATCGAAATTTTCTAAAGTGTATAAGTTACAAATGCGGGAATATGTAATACATTCTTCTGAAAGCACTCTCAAGCATTAAAATATAATAGCACATTCTGGAACAATACTCGTTTAATCTTGTAATCTTCTGCTATCGGGGTTAGTTTTATTACCTGATTGCTCTTATTTTAGCATTTGTTGTCTTAAGAATAATTTATTTAAAATAAATAACCCATATGCATTGAAATTTGAAACTATTCTTCCTAAAGACATATCCTACTAAATTTCTATTTTTTAAATAATTGGACTATTCTGCCAAATTTCCATCTTTTAAATAATAAAAAAGTAAGAAAATGAAAAAATGCAAGAATTTGGAAACCATATACAAAAGCAAATAATCAAAAAAGCAGAGAAATTTTATTATATAATATTTTAAGCCCATTACAGGAGGGTGGTAGATTTGGATGAAGAGTGCCTGCTTCAAGGTTAGGTAAGGATATTTTTTAATTCCTTTTGCGCTGAGCTTTAACAGTAAAGAATAGGAATCTTATGACAGAGAAATCATCCTTAAAGATTAATAAACAAAATTTATTTCATTTAAACGATGTAATTACGATAGAATGGCGTCGAATAGTTTAGTCTTAAAAGTGAAACATCTACTTCAGTTGTTATTGAAAGTACATATAGCTGCTCTCTCCCTCTCCGTTTTGTTCAGTTCTCTGACTTTCAGGTACACTCCGCGTTTGATCCTGAAGCAGGAGTCACCATTGTCGCTTTCGCAACACTGTAGTGATCTGTAGATCATTAAAGCGTAAATGAATTTTTCCAATAATTTCTTATTTTATTTAATAATCTTAGCAAGTATTAAGTTTCTTTTTTTTCCTTGACGAATATTCATCGTGATTTCTTTAAGTTTGCTAACCAATAACCTTTAATACGAAACAGGAATGCAATTCTATTAAATTCATTGTAAAATTATAGTAAATACTAAAAGGCATAGCGATATTTGTTAACTTTTTTTAATGCTGTTTGAGCATTAGGTCATTTGATTTTACAATTTACACTAAATATTATTGCTGGATATATACTCAAACTGATGAGCCGAATTGGAGCACAAAATTCTCCTTTGAAAATATCTTTTAGATTAATTTATAAGAAATTACAATTTATTTAATTGAATTCCGTTGAAAGTATGCACATAATCTTAAATAACGGCAGCTTTTAACATTAAAAACAAAATAAAACTACAAGCTATTTCTGAAATTCTCATGCTCTAACCAAGAATTGACCTCAGAAATCAGGAAATGCCATCAAGCAATAGCTCGAGGATATACAATGAGTCCTTAGTGTAATTCATGGTTGCTCACTGACACCCTCGCCGAGGAATATTTCTCTGTCCTCAGGTGATAATACATATCAAATGCCACTCTTTGGGGATGATTTCATTGATTATTTTCACATTCTATCTATTCCGCCTATTTATGGCTTTTCATCGGTAATGGAATAAGAGGAGCTTTAAGAAAAGCTAAATTAATAGGAGTAACATTTGCATGAATGTAGAGAAAGAAAACAATATTTATTGGAAATTTTTGTTGGTTATCTTACATTTTGCATCAGTGAAATAATACGCTTTAGAAAGCTGTCCTTCTCTTATATCATTGCTTGTTATTGTTATATTCAATACAGTTGAGTTCTAATGGTTTCCCAACACCGACTTGTAATTACTTCTTCAAAGAACTCTAAATTTGTAATTTAATTTTAAATTTTGTAGTTTGAAATAAATCATTTTGTTACGCATAATGCTAATGATCAGACTTTCTTGTTATGTTAGGTATATAAAAATTAAGCATGAACTCGAATGTAATGTAATTCAAAGTAAAGCTATTACTTTTAAATCTAAAGTAATCTAAATGAAGTCTAAATGATTAATAACGAGACATGTAAGTTGATTCTTATTTTCAGTTTCTAAAGTTTCATTATGAGAATCTTTTGCACTTCTCTTCTGTGACAAACCTTTCCTCTGAATAAAACTTTTAAATTGACCGTACTGTGATTGTTACCTATGCAGTTTCAGAAACTTTCATACACTCGAAATGTTTTTTTTTTTTTTTTTTTTTTTTTTTTTCAAATCGGAATGCAGTGGCAAATTATTTTATCTTTTGCATTACGTCGCAAATAAGTAAAAGAAGTAAAGCACCAATATTCATGTATGAACAAAAGAACAAAATAATTATCACTGATTTTAGGACTTGTATTGGAACCAATTCAATTATTCATTAAGAATAAGCAACAAGTGCCTGATTTTATACTTTGAGTTAGAAATGAAAAAACTATGATTTAGAAATGAACAGAAAATAAGCAAATTCGGAGACCCAACTGATTATTACAAAATTAAGTTAAAATTATTAATATAAGAAACTATACTGGGAACCACAACTGAATAAATATAACAAATTTGACATTTTATACGAATAAAACAGTTTTAATTGCAAATGATGGGCTTAAAGAAACATTATTTAATAAGACAATGCAGAATGCCATTCTTTTCTAACACATATACTCCCTTTAATAAGATATTACTTGCTTTCCTAAAACAAAGTTCCTCGAATTAATTTATAGCCTTACATAATTAACACATCGTAACTATTTTGGAAAAACGTTTTCATGCATGTAAATCTACAGATGAAATTTTCTTTGCAGAGTATGAATTTATTACGACACTGATCACTATTGATGCCAGAGGTTCAATGATGAAATGTTTGGCTTTGGAGACCACTGCGGCTAGTTATGCAACTACTCAATGGCTACATATTTTTACCGATGATTATCAGGTTGACTGTCATTTTAAAGTTGAACTGGTGTATTTTCGAATATTTGTTTTTCTTTTTACTTCCCTGCATGATTCATTGGTACTTTCTTTGATGGTGAAATAGTAGTCATATATATAGCCCTAAAGTAAGTATTAAGTATCCATTACAAGTTTGCAAAAGCAGTCATTGTTTTCTGATTTTCACGGAGCCATTCAGTCAGTTAGCTCTGTTGAACACCCACTAACACCTGGAATTTTGCAATGTCAAGTGTTCCTGAGAACTCTGACTTTAAATGGGAAGCAAATCGTTCTCCAGTGTGTGCCGGGCCATTGTGGCTTTTGTGGCAAAGAACAAGCGGACTTGCTTGCAAAAAGAAGTGCCGACTTACTACAACATCCTATCACAGCTATATCTTTTAGGCGGAGTAAAGTGTTTAAAAAATATTTACATATAATATCTTCAGACTCGTCCAGCTTTAAAATTTAGAGCATGCTAAGTCTTTTTCTTATTCCCGATAATCCAAGACGCAATGCAGTTGCGGCTTTCAGACTGTCTCCAGTACATGATTCCCTTGCCGAACACCAGTACAGTATGCGCATTTCAAGCGATCCTATTTGTCCACTTTGTGATATTGGAAAAGAAATGGAGAGGGACCACGTGCTCCAATGGGGGGCTCTTCGTGGTCTTATGACAGAGTCGAGGTACTGGGAGGCAAGAACGCTCTTTAGGCAATGACTTTGGTCTTTTTGTTCTTAGTGCTATTGTTTGTAACTTTTGCTTATAAGATCTTTAGTTCTTTGTAACTTTTTGCCTAGCCATTGGCAATAAAAATACATTTATTTCGAGTTATACTGTGTAGGGATTTATATTTATTTTAACTAATAATTTAAAGTTTTACTTGAAACTTTCCTATAAGCCATCATTCCCCTAATTGTCAGTGCCAGAATAGCTAAATGATGTAGCGCGCGTGAACGAATGCAAATTTTCTATTTTGAAGGAAGTAGTTAAAAGCCGAGTTTCGGTAGAAGAAAGAGAGAGTTAAGCTCTAGGTTGCCGTATCTACCGTAGGTACATTTGCTTATTGCTGGTTCAAGTGGCTTAACTGCATTGCTTTGCTGCCACTAGTTTAGAAGGGGGTTGAAATTACTGGATCTCGCTGAGCCCTGTAGGCTAGTTTTAAAACTTGTTAATATTTAAACTTTTAGTTTCAATTATCTGACTTTAAGTTACCGCCCAAGTAGAGGCGAAGTTTGTTAGCGTCGAGTTGACGCATTGCAAATTTTAAAGAGTTAATAAAGTGTACGTGAACCCTACTCTTGTGTACTCCAGTATACAGATAGAAGTTAACCCATCTGGACTCTACAACTGTTTAAGAATTGATTTTGAATTTCAACTCCAAAAATGCAATCTTCATAAAATTAGAAGAAATAAATGGCCTTACTAATTCAAAACGAATGGCAGCTAAAATTTTGAATTATATTCCTTATATATATTTCGAAAGTAATGGTTAGAATATGATGCTTATTTTCTTAGAATATGATGCGATCTTTTTGTTCTTAGTTTTATTGTTTGTAACCTTTGTCTATAAGATTTTAGTTCTTTGTAATTTTTTCCTAGCCTTTGGAAATAAAAAAAAAAAAAAAATCCAAGTAATAACATGAACGAAACTGAAGTATTCCAGACAACCACCAGAAACAGTACACCCCATTTAAAATTAGGTACAAATAAATCTGAAATTTCGCATGTTTTAATGAAATCTCTTAAAATGAAGTTTCAACTACGAACGGGCTCTTAATAATACGCTAAATCAATAGAAATTTTGACTATCCCTTCTATTTCTCAGCTACTGGTCGTATTGCTAAATACTTTAAAACACAAATATATACATTACGCAAATATTTACAGGCTGTATTTGAAAGGTATTTATTAGATTTTTGCAGACACTCAGGTTAAATATACTTCTGAAAATTTGCTGCAGCATTTCAATTACATAAATTAAGATGTAACAATGTACTTAACATATTTTAAAATATTTTTTGAAAGAGAATGTATTTAGTTTAAATGGGGAATAATTTTCTTAGAATTTAATACAGAGATTCTACAGGGAACTTTAATACCTTTCATAATAAAATTAAACTGAAATTATATAATTTAAAATTTTATTTTTGAGCAGGATATGGATGTGATTTTGGGTTCATAATACTCATTCTTAAGAGATAACTCAGAGATTTCCGTTGGACAGAAAATAAATGTTTATTTTAAATACGCAAAGGGCAATGTGCAGAAATAACATGAAAGATGTAGTGTTATAAATATAGGCATCAACAATTAACTGCTGCTATGATTATATGCTACATTCCTTCTGGATTCCCAGCTGGACTAACTGCGTTATTCCTTACATATGTATAATTCACCGAATCCACCAGTCAGTCTTAGTAAAACTTTTTAGACTTAAAATGTGAGCTACATGTGATTTATATATTATATCAAAACATGAAATAATACTGTAACATAAAAATACTGGGTGTGCGCGATTATATCTACAGCACTTGCTCATATTGCACATTAAAACCTAAATTACGAACCACACAAAAGTAAATGTTCACTCAGCTTACAATAGTTTAAAAATTTACCTAACACATAATCAATTTACACATTACAAAAAACAAACTCTCGCGAAGTCAGTGGAACTTCGACTTAAATACTACTACTCATTTGCATTTTCATTAAACGCGATTCTAAAAAGACATTCTGGTAGGAACTTAGGGTGGATAGGAAAAGATAATTCAAATTAACTCAATTATATTATATTAAAATTTCAATTATATAATTATTAAAATTAATTCAAAAAAAACTGTTAAAAATTTAGGATAAACCTTACAACGTTATTAAATAGTTATAAATTGATTTTCGGTCATGAGGACTAGCCCCCAAACATACATGTACGTACATAAACAAATGATAAATCTTATTATATTTCCTAAAGGGGGCTCGCTTTATATGTTCCTTTAGGATGGAGAAGGATTCGTTTATGAACAAAGTATGCAGTATTAGTTGGATTTTCTTGCAGATGATTACAAAAAAAAAAAAAAAAATAACTGCATATAAATTATCTTGTATAGTCATGTAGGTTGGATATAATAAAGAACCAACAAGTTCTGTACCCGAGTCATTTACAAGTAGATCCCTTTCTTGAATTAGCTGATGGAAATTTAGGCTGCATTGTAGCAGAATACAGTTTGTAGTCCAGTGTGTTTGAACATAATCAGCAACCTTAATATGTAAGAATTTTTGATTTAAGGATAATTCATTTATTTCTTTAATTCTATATATCTTTTTACCCTTACTATCATTACCTTTTCGTTGATCCATATAAATAAATTCTCTCAACTCATCATTTAAGAATGCGGTTTTTAAAACTAAGGCAAATGCTTTTAATTTTTTTTTTTAATTTGCTTCGAGTATAATCACCAGAATAAAACTTTAGGCAGGCATACTTATAACAGATGAATAAGTATTATTATATTCAACACCTTCCTGTTATAAGAGGCCGTGAATCACAAGTCGAGCTTTGTACTTGCTGTCCCGTTTCTGTAGTAAAATTAATTTTCATGAAATTCATCTTCTCCTAGGTGGTAATTCTTACTGTAACCCAACTACCACTTAACTAGAAACCTTCTTTCCGCATGCTCCGTATTTCATTAGTTTTCGTTCATCAACTGGCAGATATGTCTTTTAAAAAGACATTCAATATATTCTTGAATATCAATCGTGACTTCGTACATTTCTTGCGCGAAATACCTAACTGGTGACTTTCTTATTCTTACAGGTCTTTCTTTCATTATTTTCTCATTACGTGGCATATCCACATCTCTTCTATCTTTGATAATACTGTCGTCTATATCATAATCCTCAGTTTCTGTTTCAGAAGAATTAAGATCCTCGGAAATATTCCTTCTATCATAATTTTTAAAAATTTCTTTACATGCAATTCTTCATCCCTCTTCATTTTTTCCTGTTTAAGTTGCAGAAATAAATACCTCAGGTTACCATTGAACAGAAAATAAAGGTTTTATACTAAATACGCAAAAGAAAATATAGAAAAATAACATGGAAGTTTTGTTGCCACATAAACAGCCACTAGCAGTTGCTAAGATTATCTGCTACATCCCTGTTACATTCACAGGACGAACTGTGTCCTTATTTACCGAATCCACCAGCCAGTCTTGGTAAAGTTTCGAGGACCTAAAGGATTTCGATGACATTCACTTGATTGACATATTACATTAAAACGTGTTAGAATACTGTAGCATAAAAGTACTGGGAGTGCGATTGCATCCACAGCACTCATAAAAAGTTAATATTTGTAAATTTGGGTGCTTGTAGCTCCCTCTCTCCTAATATTAATTTTAGTAGCAGTATCTAAAAAGAGTGAAACTTTTTAGATACTACTACTAAAACTAATATTAGAAGATAATATAATCAATATTTCTTTAGTAAATAAATTATTATTATCTTACTTTGCAGCTATTGCGCAAGTATTAGAATAACTTGTTTTCGAACTAAGTGAATTTAAGATCATACAACATTATATATATATATATATATATATATATAAGCAACATTATCATAAACTACCCTCGGGAAATCCTTCTAAAATTCAAAATGCAATGAATAACAAATTAGTCGGGAATAAATCAAATTTTGTCATTTCCTTATTTTAATTTTAATTTATCAACTACCACAATATCATATAATTGTGTTATCTACCAATAATTTATATGTCTGATGAAATGTTGCAATAACCAACTTTCTTTTATTTAATCTGTACTTAATAAGATACGTTTGATTTATAAATCTCTTACTCTTGCAATATTTAGACGGATATTACGAAATTATAATGACGTAAGATATGCAAAACACTTTAACTTATCTAAATTTATTCATTTGGAAATAACCGCAAGTACAATAATTTCTCTGTTTCGTGCTGAAGAATTAAATTATTCCACATAAACCCCTAATCCATATTCATTCAACTAAAATACAGAAGTAATCATCTTTAGGTTAAAGCTGCTGAAGCTCATCTCACATTTATATAAATATACAGTAAGTGTTCCTCAGCAACAAACAAACTTACATCTGCTTCCTTTTAAATCAACGTAAGGAAATGTATTTAATCACTACGTGACAGAAAACATTTTATAATTCCTGTATTATTTACTGCGATGAAATAAATAGTCAAAAGTTATATCTGAACACTTTTAACGATTAAAGGAAACATCACAGGAATATTAAAACATTGTATACATAGTGACAGCATTATTGCTTAAACAAAAATAGTAATCAGCAATAATAATTTTAAAGTATTTGCAAGGTTTCATTGAGGTGATAAAATATTTTTTGCCTTTCAATGATTCAAAAATTATTAATATTCATGCTTTAAACTATGTAGAGACATTAGAAGCAAGAGAGATTTCGCCGAGAATCGAACCACGGACTTCTGAAATACCGCCCCAGCATGCAAAACCACTACACACGAAGGCACGCTAGGTAAGCGGGAGAAATAACTTATATACTCCCCTTTTTAAAGGGCCGAGCACCCTTTTAGTTCGGGCGCCGTTGTAAGAGACATTAGGATTTTTTGGAAGCAAGAGAGATGAAAAATTAGCAACCGCTTTCGCCGGGAAGCGAACCACGGACCTCTGGAATACCGGCCTTGAGTGCAGAACCACTACCCCCCGAAGGTACGCTTGAAAAGCGGGAGAAGTACCTTATAACTTTATTTATTTATTCTGAAGCTTGATAAAATTTACATAAAGGTATTTGTCGTAAACGTAAACAAGAAGTTAAGGAAATTTAGTGCATCCTAAGTAATTTAATTTTATTTATAATATTTTATATTTGTATTTCTTTCCATTGTTTAACATAACTTACAATATGCAGCGAAAGGACTCTTTTATAATATTCAGAAATTAAACAATTTTTCTCTTATGATCAAAAGATATATTTTTTCCTATCAAATACCGTTTTTGAGATATAGTTAGCATTCATATGTCATGCGCCCAATACGTAGAACAGTTTTTCTTTTACTTAATTCCGTTACAATGCAAAGGAAACTTAACTGCACTTAAACCTTATCCTTAATGTATTGTTTTAATATATATATAACCGTGACCTATATAGACAGATGGAGATCAGTCTTACGCTGAGTATTGTTGTGGAACATATTTTTAGCAGTTAACAATTTTTTGTTTGATATTGTCTTTATATATTTGTTCTCGAGATTATCTGACCAAAATTAATCCCTTCAGATTTTGTCTAGAAATCTTGATAAGTTCCTTCCATAAGATTCATATCTTTATGGGAACTGTTCTTACTTTGGGAGCTATTGGGAAAACTGGGTTTTGATACTAGAGAGTGTATTTTTAGAAATATGTGACAACATAGTTTTCCAATCCTTATCCTGATCAACTAATGGGCCCAGTTCTTATCTTGATCACTTAATGGACCTTCGAAGTACATTAAGAGTTTTTAAATCTACCATAATTTAACATCGAGATGACTTGATCGACATATATAACAAAATATGTCTGGATGGGTTTTTGCGTCTAGAGGGTTGAAATGGCTTATATGACATCAGACTTTCACATTCAGTACATGTGGGTTATAAAACTGTATGTCTTTTGATCACATTCCGCTCCATCGAAGACTGCCCGTGATGTTGTGTATAAGAATTATTTTGACTACTTAGCAAGGATGATTGTTCGCTACTCGTGTTTTCGTAGGTATAATTAATTAACAAACCTGACAATCATCTGGAGTATTATGATAAACTATTATATAATACTCGTATATCTGATACTTCCATGTAAAAAAAAATTTGCACTAATATAAGATGACACACTAATATAAAATACACAAAAAATCACTAATATAAGATGACAGAGAAAAGGTAGTTGTACATTCGACACGAGCAACTGCAAATCTGTAAAACTAATGCACGTTTCTTGCTAATGGTTTTCCTCTGTTGAACAGGGTTACGTTTTTGAAATTAATGATCATAAGAAGCAACTATAAGAGTTAATTCATTATGCTGCCATAGATTTCTCTTGAATCTCTTAAATGATGATTAAATGACAAAGAATTATTTTATGGTAATTAAAGTGATGAAATAATACTGAAAAGCAAAATGTAACTTCCTTTGTTCTTCCTTTCCTAACTTAATTGCTTACATGAAATTAAATATTAATTAATAGCTAATTTTTCTGTCTTTTCATAAATTATATTAAAGTTTAACACGCTGGATAAAATCTCTAAAATATTTGTGAGTGTGAATTATTTTTAGTGAGCAGAAATAAATAAATAAGTTCGCAGATGAATGAAACTTTTTCTTTCTTTTACTGAATTGCGTATAACTTATGTAAAATGTTTTGAAAGTCAAACATTTTGTTTCAAAGGTAAGAAATTATCGTAAATTGCGGTGTATGAGGTGTGACACAAGAAAAGAGACTAAGTGTGTAGCTTGAAAACAGAGTGAAGTTGACAAATACTGTTTTGGTGACGTCACGCCACACACCTCCTCTATCCATGCGGCCAGTTTCGAATTAACCGACCACGCCAGTGGGAAGTGCTGCGTCATTGAGTGGACATGTGCAACTGCATTCTGCAGAAAAATTGTCTAATATAAAAAACCAAACAGCGAATCAACATCATGTTTCTTGTGAAATTTAAGAAATCAGCCACGGAGGAAACATTTCAAATGCTAACCGAGGCTTATGGAGAAGAACCTTTGTCCCATGCACGTGTGTTTGAATGGCATAAGCGGTTTTCAGTGGAAAGGGACAGTATGGAAGATGATGAACGTTCATCATGATTGAATGGGTTCCCAGTAGTCAACCTGTTAATCAACACTACTACATAGAAGTACTAAAAAGTACTTCGTGAAAAAAAAATTAGAAAGAAAAGGCCACAGTTGTAGAGTTATGAATGGTTATTGCACCAGGACAATGCACTCGCTCACACGGCCTTATCTGTCAAGCAGTTTTTGACGAGCACAAATATTACTGTGATAGGGCATCCACCTTATTCACCTGATTTGGCTCCATGCGACGTTTTTATTTCCTGAAGTGAAATATTACAGAAAGGGAACCCATTTTACCTCAGCTGACGAGGTTCAGGCAAAAACGGAGAATCTCCTGAAGGGTCTTCCAAAAACCTCGTTCCAGATTATCAGCAATGGCAGCACCGAATGCAGAAGTGTGTGAATGCTGAAGGGAACTACTTTGAAGATGATAATGTCACGGAGAACTGATTCTGTAGTACAATGATTTATTGAACCAGTCTTCTTTTTTGCGTCACACCTTGTATAATTCGCACTTTTAATACAAAAATTAGACCGAAATTTACAAGTGCGTGTTACACGCCGGTGTACACATCAGCAGTGTCGAAAAGAACTCTTTGAACTGAAAACGAAACAACTGAAATGTAAAAGATTACATCACTATTGATACATTGCAATGAAACCAGTTAAGACATTGTAACTGAAAGAGCAGTCAAAGTCCATTACAGCCACAGAACATCAACTGTGTCGAAAAGAGTTTTCTTCAAAAGAAATTTTCTTCTTAAGACAAACCTAAACGTCACTACTGAGACAATTTTATTCATAGATTTGATTGTGTTCTAAATGAAAATGCTCCACGTTTTTAATTACTTCTTGTGAGTTTTAATGAAGACTTTTCACTAAAGTTTTATAATTTCACTTACGTTTTAAATTCTTTGTATTATGTGCTATTTGTTTAAAGGTAAAATTTTTAATTTGAATAGTATTTTATTTTTCTAATAGTATTTATTCTGTCTGAAATATTTTATTATTTCACTTTATCACTTATTTAAATGGAATTCTGTTTATTTAAGTTACAAGATTCTAGATAGAATTTACATTACATTTTTAACTTGCTTTAGGGAGGTGCCAGAATTTTCGGGTGAACTAGTATGATTAAAATGCAATGAAATGGTTCATCGGCTAGTTTTGTATACAGATAAGCAAGCAATTTCTGGAGGAGAGATTTCAGTGTTCCTCCTCCTGATGAAGTGTCATTGAAGTTGATCAAATTTCTCTTCTGTTATCTTCGTTTTTCTTTAAATGTCATTGATTTTGGAATTGGGGTTTTGCTTGTTTCAAGAGTTTTGATTTTAACATTTTTTAATTCCTTTTTGCATTTATAGGATTATTTTAATACTTATGAATTTCAATTTTTGGTCTTTGGGAAATTTGGTTTTAAATTTCTTACTTTATGTCTTTACTTATATATATATATATATATATATATATATATATAGTGTTGCGTTTAAGGATAAAAGAAAAAAAAGAAATTTTTATCTTTTGATTTTATTTTATTCTGAAGCGAATTTCTGATTAACAGATTTAATAAAAAATCAACCGCACATAAAACTATACATAAATTTGATAATCGAACTTTCTCTATGCTCACTTATTATCTATAAATGCTACAAAATTTTCTAACAGCGTTTTAAATTAAATTTATCTTTCTCTTACTTTAAACAGTTTCTTCACATCATGCATTTTGTCAATCATCTCTGATTTTCTTTAAAACAAATCGGATTTCTTTTGTTCAGGTTTTTGAAAGATATGTGAAATGCTGTCATTAATCATGATTTCGCTCTGCTTAAAGTACACCCTCTAAATAAACATTTAAAACTATAATTAAATATATATTTTTATTTTTAAATAACGCGTCGAACAAATATTAATTTTAGAAGTCAAACAATAAAAATCAGCGTTATATTTGGAAATTTTCACAGGCCTAATTTCGATGGTTTTACCGAACCATCAGCCTCTGCTGCCAAAGTGCAAATGAATGCACTTAGACGGAATTATGAACTTAGACGAACTTAGACGGAATTTCAGTACAAAATTTATAAAATCATAAATTAAATATATTATTGTCATTGAAAAGGTGATAACAGTTTTCTAAACTGCACTATAAAATACTTAAAATTAGTTCAAAATAAGGAGCTAAAAATTAAACGATTTTTGTACTTTAAAACAGATATTTGTATTAAATGACATTCGAACATTTACTTTTTACAGTAACACATAATTGTTATAATCATCGTTTTAATTAATGTGACAGTAATTTTAAAGGTGTATTTAAAAGTTAAAGACGTAGTCTTTAAATAAAGGAATTCAAGCAAATTCTGAAATTTGACCTAAAATAATCGTCTTTTTTATATCTGATACTTTAATTTTTTAATTTTATATTAATACTTTAATTTTTAAACACTTCAAACAAATTAACAATAACGATGATTGGAACACTCTTAATAAATCAAATTGGTTAAACCTATAGGAAATAAGTAAACTTCTAATGTCTCAGTTAACTGTCCTTAACTTACTTCGTTTAGTACGAGAGTGGAAAGAGCCATAACAAGGCAGAAATCTAAAACTAACTGTTAGCTAAATAATAATGTTGAACAATGTTTCCTTTAGGATTTGTTAGTTAGTTGAACAATAGTTACAGACACTACTTAATTATAATATGTCATAATCTTTCTTCACTGATTCACACAACTGCGGAAAATTGTATTTCTTATAATGAGATAATTTTTATAGTCTATTTATATTCATTTGTAATCATTAGAACGGCTCTGGATTGTTGCTGTATGTTGTGAAACACTGCTAAAAGACAAAATAAAGATTAAATTAGGAACTGAAAAAGGAGAAAACAGACGAATAACAGCTTTGAAAAAATTCTCTGTGAAAGCGTCAGACTACCAAAGAATAGTTACTAAAGTGATTTCTTTGTCTTTTGACTATACAGCTCTGTCCAAAAAGAAAATTCTTCACAAAAGTAAAAAGAAAGGAAACTTAGTAGGAAAAAAAAGGGAAAAAAAGCTGAAATATTGCTGATCTTCTTTTTACCTTTTGTACTATATACGCAACTTTCTTCGCCGCATTATATTTCTCTCTACTAAAACATCTGGCGAGGAAGCATGCTGTTGAAAAGGGGATTCACTTCTTTGCCATTCCCGAAGCCTATTGATTCAGTGTTAGCTGAAAGCGGGAATTCCCATGGGTCGCTGTAGAAACAGTTTCCTTACTAGACACGTGGTACATTCCTCTGGGTGTTTTGGCTTCTTTCAGCCACTTTTACCTTTCGCTGCATTGATTGAGATAAAATTAATATGCTTTAGTGTTTCTATGAATTCGTGTTTGCTCTTTAATGCAACATTGTTCCCTTAAGTTATGACTTTTCCTTACTTTTATACTACTACCTAATTTTTCCAGTAAACAATAAAATACTCTATATCTTTTTTATATTGCTCATTTTATGTTGCTTTTCTTATATCCTGTTGCATTCTATGTTATCAAGGTATTGAATGTTAACTCTAATTAATGCTTCGATGTTCATTAAACACGAGCTAAAATACAAAGGGCTAAAGCAAAGATTTCACTTCTAACTCGTTTTTTTTTTTTTTTTTTTTTTTTTTTTTTTTTTTTGTGGTAGAATTGGGTTTGGTTTAGTTTATGGCAAACCATTCAAGGGCTATCTGCATAACGGGAGGGAAGCCTTCGTGGGGGACGTTCTAAGGGAAACTGGTTCGCGTACACGTGACACATGGAGAAATCCACGGAAACGTCCATGCAGTTCTCGGGATTCGAACCTCCGGTAAAATTGGGGGATTTTGTAATTTTATGCATGTGTAATATAAAGGAGAGAAAATCTTTGTGAAGAAACAGTGCTGCTAGTTGTCACTTATTTTGCTCCAGGAATTACCTTCAATCTAATCTCCGTAAATGTCGTAGTTCATTTTGGGTTTACTAAATGAATGCTGAATCGAATATAACTACTTCATAAGGTATTTTATAAGACAGAATGCTGCTGTTATAAACTTTAGCTTTTTCCAATTTTAAAAACCTAACGCTGTGCAAATTATAAACCAAAATATAGACAAAATCCGCATGCATTTTAGTGCTTATATTTTATGTTTTTGTACATTATAATAGCATCTGTGCTTCTTATTCGCCATTTTTATGTAAGTTGTAACGATTCCTTAAATGTTGCATACATGTTATGCAGTCATTGAGGTTTATCATTATGATTATCATTATTATTTTGCCATCAATGCTTGCGTAATATCTTCCCGAACGGTGTGGTGGCTTCATGCTCTTTTTAATAAACATACATTGGTTTTAGATACGTATTTCTAATTCCAAAATTTTGAAACGTCAGTTCAGAATTTTTTTAAAACAATTTCAATACTATGATGAAAGTACTCCATAAAAGGAAGTGTTATAACTTCTATTTTTTTTTTCTCATAGAGCTGTTTCTAGTTAGTTTCTAGAAAACGAAATGTGCCCAAATATAACGATGATTTTCAGATTTATACCGAATTAATATTTTGAAGGGACTTTCTGGAAATTTGATAACAAGTCTTGATCATCAATCGCCCAAACTCCCAACTTTTGTTTTGCAGTTATTACCTAAATATGCTCTCACAGTAATAGGCTTGAGAAAATAAACCAAATCACTTATCACATTCCTAAATTTCACATGTAAAAATATAAAATCTTTAAATTTATTAAAGCATAAGGAATGCATTAATAATTGAACTTTTTCTTTTCGACTATCTAAAAACATACAAATTTCGTAAATGAAACAACTTGCCTAGGAGAGACTGGAAGGTTTTATTTTAATAAACCAATTATCTGATCAGTTTATCACTTTATATGCTTCTTCTTTTGTCAGTTTTTACCAGAACACGAATTAGTGTAAAGTATAAATATCATGTTGCTAAGGGTATCAGAGAGAGTCTGGTAGCTTAGACTAGCTGTTACTCTACTCTGTTTGCTGTTTTTAGTAATTCACAACAAAAATTTGCTTGATGTAATTTTTCATTAGAGATTAGTCAGAAACAGCCTGGTTTTAAATTAGACTTTAAAGATACAGAAAAATTACTTTTAATTTAACTTGAATTTCTGCCAATAATCTGTTATCCTTCCTTTAATCAAATAAAACTACATAAATTAAAAAAAAAGTATTTCATGTGTTGTACATAAAATATAACAGGACGAAGCGAATTTAAAAATATAAATGCGTATGTGCATTGTATTGCTTATGCATTATGAGCATGCTAATGTAAAAATTACTAACATATTTTCCCATTACTTTTACACTTCCTAACCAGAATAAAAGTTTACAGAAACGGTATTCAAATATCTCAACAATTTCCCGCCAATCAATGCAGGGACATCTAGTGACAATAGAGGCAAATGATTTCCCAACATACCCTAAACGCAGGCTGTATTAGAATTATGGTAGATTGCCTCAGTATACTTCGTGGAAGATTTCCTCCCAACGACGCAACGCATATACGCTCTACACCAGTGGGGAACGGGGTTTCACAGTTACTTTTGTTGAATTGATATTTGTAGATTTATTAACGTAACCTATAACAAAGTGAAAGTTACAATTTCCTTTTGCGATCATCTTACATTTTTATTATATTGATTAATTAATTAATTCCTCAAATCCACATTTCTTCTGGCTGGTAGATCTTACATATTTTGTCATTATTTGAATAAATTTAAAGTATTATAACTATTATCTGTACTTTTATGTAAACCGCTGTTTTGATTACTGACTTATTTCTAACTGTGAAATACAATCGTATTTTTGTCTTCGATTTGCAGTAACATTGTTTCAAGAAAGTGCCTAAATGACATCTACACGCACCTTTTACAAAGGTTTAAGTGGCAGTTTTCGAGTTAATTATAACTCATCTTCGACATGCGTTTATCGTAATATTGCATACGCTTCTGTAACGGAGTTCTGCGAACAACCTCAGAACTTAAAGGTGCAATACTGCTAAAAAAACTGACTCCATTTTCGTTGGCAAAACAGAACTCGAATTCCATTTATGTTTTACTCTAGTAAAAAGCAACGACAGATTTATTACAATTTTGTCTCCAAGAATATAATCACAACCAGGCCAAGCTTTAGACGAAGATTTATTCCGCTGCTGTATAGATATTGCCGTATTGAAAAATAAGTTATTCCTTAGTCTTTTTGACAGCCTAATTTGCAACTGCAGAATGTTTAAAAATATATTTTAAGATTTAAGTTGCTGTTTGGAGAAGAAAGCTGGTCGTAAAGAAGCCCATAAAAGTTTACACTTTTGTGCACGTTGAATTTGGACGTTGCCCACTTGTTGAAACGGAATTTTTTCAAGACACTCTAATTTTTTGGGTTATAGAGTACTTGACAAAATTAAATAATTACAAAAAATCTGCACTTCCTTTTAGTTTGAAACAAAATTGACTAAATTTAATTTAATTAATTTGTAGTTTCGAATTTCATGGTTTAATATCTTGTAATATGTAGAATTAATCTCTTTTTATGTAAGTGTTTACATTTATATATATATTATTTTACCTAATGCCCTGATATTCGTACTTTGAACGTTACACGTTACAAGAATTACACAGGTACCTTATGTACTGAAGTTATAGCAGTTCACAGTGATTAACGATACCTTATCTGAAAAAGAAATCTTCAATTAACTATAAACTGAAAATTACTTATTAGCAAATTCTGTAATAAATAAAATCATATCTAAAGGTTGACCAGTTTAATAACTGTGAATTGGCAGATATAGCTCTTCCTCCAAAATTTACCTTTAACAACAAACGTGGTATTTAAATTAAGCGCACATTCAAGTATCTTCCGGAATATTTACAGAAAGCTCGGTGGCTTAAATGAAAATCATTAATATGGAAAGCACTGAATAATCATTTTTTTTTTTTTTTTTTTTTTTTTTTTTTTCCGCTGTTGTCTCTATTGCTGAACGGATGCAGTGTCCTATATAACAGAGATTGAAACAATGATACATCTTACTCTAGAAATCTTTCTCCTTTAAAAAAAATAAAAAATGTCTGAAAGGTTTCAGATTTTAAATTACGTCCCAAAGGAGCGTTTTTTAACGTTTTGTGTGTTCCCTTTATTTATAAAATAGCATATTCTTTGCAGTTAACACATAAAGTTCCCTTCGACAGCAATTTCGCAAAATAATTTTAAAATGAGCATATCTTTAGAATTTCCGATACATAGTTCAGCGCGTTGGAGATAAAAAGGTTTCCCCCACCCCGTAGAATGTTACCATTTCTTGATTTTAAGGCGTTGAGTTTGTTAATCAAAAATTCGTTAGAGTTTTACAAAATATGAAATCGATAATAAAACAAATTCCAAATTTCATATTTGGGTTTTCAGATGCCCACATTCGCAGTAAGATTACGTCATTCAAAATTGGATGGCTCTAGGTATCGTTGTTTTATCACAATGCGAGAAACATACATACATTTAGATTCTTCATTATTGAATTTCATCAAATATAATACAGGGCGATAGTATTTGGTGGAAACAATTTGAAAACTGATACGCCGTTTATAGGGTTCCGACGCAAAATGGCGAAACGAAAACAATAGTCCTTCAGGGACAAAGCCCCTTTGGACTTTAGGGAAAAAAAAAAAGAAAAAAAACTTTTCATTTTTTTATTTGTTTTTTGCTTTTGTTTAATTCAATGCTTGTTTTCTTTTATTTTCACTGTACTAATATCTCAGTATTAGGAAACGGTATATATGTTTATACACACAGATACGATGGCTTACGCTGCTTTCCTCATTTATGCAAAATGATAAGTCATACCGAAATTTTAGCAGTTGTATTGAAAATTTGGTAGTCAAGTGAACTATAATCGCGACACGTGTTCTATCCATGCAAACCTGTATCGCGAAACACTACTTCATTCTCCCGTTCCGCCCACCAGCGGCCGAGCGGTAACGTCGCTGAACGCTGGTAGTTCAGTCCGAGGTTCGAATCCCGCGAACGGGCTGGCTGCATGGGTGTTTTCGTGGTTTTCCCCATCTGTAACGTGTATACGAGCCAGTTTCCCTTAAAAAGTCCTCCACGAAGGCATCCCTCCCTTAAGGCAGATGGCCCTCGAGTGCTTTGCCGTAATCTAATAAACCAAACCAAACCATTCTCCCGTTCCTTCTTCCAGAGTCGGTGTTTAGAAGGTTTGTGTGTTTTATGATAACGGTATAGAGTTTTCATTACAGTCTATCTGCCCGTATGTCAGTGTTGAAAAATGTAAAATTTAATTATAATTAGAGCTTATTTAAAATAGTAATTACGATTAAATGTTGAAATATGATAATATGTTATGATGACATGTTACTCAGAAATTTCTAATGAATTTTTGATACTGATAAATTCAAGAGCTAAGTTAAATCATTTCAACACTTGCCTAACCCAGCTTCTGTATTTTCGTGCCGAAACTGCTGAAGCAATTTCAAGTTCTGAAACCACCTTTTTGCCTGGAAAAATGTAACTGCAAACTTCTGAAAGAAATACAGTTTTATTGAAATATAAACTACTTCTGTATTCCCGATATCAGCGCAAAATATAAATTTTCATAAAATAAAGGTGGAGAGTTTTCGCTGAAACATTTATGTTTTTCTGTTATTCAAAGAAATATTCAAAATATACCGTTTCTCCTTTTATAAGAAAAATATTTAATTTGTAGCTCTATTTTGTAAATAATGGAAAATGAAGAATTTCAATTCTCAGCTTTTGTATTAGCGAACGTTTCATTGAATGCACATCTATTTCGC
The DNA here is from genome assembly GCF_044657685.1 of Stegodyphus dumicola. Classification (NCBI taxonomy): domain Eukaryota; kingdom Metazoa; phylum Arthropoda; class Arachnida; order Araneae; family Eresidae; genus Stegodyphus; species Stegodyphus dumicola. The sequence goes on from NC_140780.1 coordinate 139,092,747, forward strand.
TTGGTCGCAATTCAAAGTGCAAGATTCAATCCAGCATGGAAAATATATTTTTAATTTTTTGCGCTCTTAAAAAGTTTTTAAAAAATTCAATTTTAAACTCAGGTACAAACTTTCTAAGTTATACCTATGTAACTCGAATTACATATTTGCATTTGTAAATACAGATATTTTTAAGAGTGGCAATAAAACATGTTATTACAGACGATTTTAATTTTTTGGACGCTCACTGAAATATATGTGCAGTTACAAAACTACACACTTCCAAAAAATGTTTTGCGCTTCACAAATAAGAATACTTACAGCTTCAATTCTTTGCTATATAACAGTCTTATATATTTTTGTAAACAAAGAATCAAAACGTGTTTCCGGTTTTCAGAAAGCTGTGCTATGTAACGTTGTAGGTATGCTATCAGAAAATATAAACATTTAGCTAATACAACCTGTATTCAATACTTCAAATAGCTGATTGAATATCAAGGTTTACGCTGTCTTGGACAGTTTAGTATTTAGTAAGCCTAATACTAATTCAAAGCCAAGAATAGAGGTGAGATTCCCGTATAAGACTTGGCTTTTGTGTCGTCTTCTTTTTCCTACCTTCACAGTTGTAATATTTGTGTCTGACTATAGAGACTATAGTGCATTCTCGGCGGTCTTCTCCAATCAGAAGGCTGTCGTAATAAGTAATACTGCCCGCTAATCTTCAGTTTGAATTTGAATGTAAGGCTGCAGCACTGAGTTCTATAATGCAGAGTGTCCATATAAATTTTACAATCGGTAGAAGGAGAGGGATTAAAAATTAGAAAATTTGAATCTTTTAAGAGAGAGAGGTTAGAGTAGATTGAAGGGAGTTTCTTCCATTACCACGAAATTGTTTCATTATCGCCAAGTTCTTGTTTCATTTATGGTCACCTGAGTAGTTCATTGTTATGGAAGCCCTATTATGATGTAATCGGTTGCGTGATTGGAGTGAATTTATATATAAGATGTAAGAGATTTGTAAGTACTTGTTGTGTGTGTTGATTAGGAAGTACATTGTTTGTTTCGTGGTTTAGACGATAAAATGGCTGAATGTGGTAAGATTAATTTTAAGTTTCTGTACGATTTGGAACGAAAGGGAAAAAGAGTATTAATTTAGTGGTGTGTAAATGAAGATTTACTTAGAAGCCATTGTAAGTGTCCTGTTTGTAGGAAGGAAATGCGCATGGTCGAAAGTCTGAGAATACCAGCACTACGGATGATAATTTTTACGCTTATTTTTGTGAATTAATGTGCCATCGCCGGTATACAGATTCTAGTTCAGATAATTTTATGAAGTTTTGGATGCTGTTAAGGAATTTTATTTGACTGAAGAGAAGGGAATTTCTAAATAAGGTAAGTGGATATTTCCTCTGTGGTAGTGCTAAGATGAATTTCCTTTTTTTTATGTTATTTGATTGCTTGATTTAAAATGTAGTTTAATGGGATTATATATTTTTGTTGGCTGCTCCTTTGACTTTTTAAGTGAATATAGATCGCTGGGTACATGGACAAAGTCAAGGGAGTGCGCAATGCCAAGTTTGTGCAATTCTATGCTGGTTTCACTAGTGAAAATAGGTCGATGTGTACAAGGATACCGAGTTTGTGCAATTCTTTGACTTGTTATTTTATCTTTGTGCGGTGACGATTCAAAAATCGCCACTACACAAAGACAAAATAACAAGACAAAGAATTGCATAAACTCGGTATCCATCTGCCACCAAAAATCGCCAATTTTTTCCAAGGGGAACCCATAAATGTATTTTTACCGAAAAGGATAATTCATTTTTCGAACTGTCTCATCTATAACCCTGAAAATATATCCAGCCGTTTACTCGAAATGAGTTCTATAACATGAGTGATTTCTTTTTTAAAATATTATACGCAGCTTAAATTCTAGAAAAGAATAAGCAGCGTTGTCATTTTTTTAGCATTTTTCTAATGCTGATGGTTCAAAATATATAATGGGTTCGAAATATATAATTTATATCTTAAGCTTATTCCGCTTAAAAGGTTATAGAAATCCAAATTCGTATCAATAAGAAAAGTTCTTTCACTACCATTACATTATTATGAATTGGAAATTATTTAAGATACATTTGTAAAATAAATATTATATTCGCTATCTTTAGTGAAAATTCAGAAACATACATCCTGCAGTATACCTAACCATATTATGTAATACTTAATTGAACCGCAAAATATGGAGTGAAAGCTACTTAAATAGTTTTTGATTGAGATGGGAAACCTTAATTATTTATTTGTATCTTTCAATTCTAGTTGCTTTTGGATTTTTATTTCAGGCGTGAATCAATTCTTCCTGGCGTATTATTCATCCATAGCATCGCTTCGTAAAGTAATACAGGCTTTTCTTTACAACTAAGCACACTTAAACAAGTGATTAACACCATTGATTGAACTAAATGTATACACCGTATATTTCCGCGTATAACGCTCACCGGTATATAATGGTCACATATAATTACAAATTATACTTATTAGCTTTTAGGTGTATTCGGTGTATAACTCACACCTTTTTCTATACGAAGAAACCTAAAAGATACATGTGCAATGCTCTATCTCTTGAAATCATTCATTCGAAGTTTTTTTCTTCCATTAATTATATATTGAACTGACAAGGGAAGCGATAAGGGGAACAACACGTGTGTGGAAGGCAGGGTAAATGCTTGAGAAAGTAAATAATTCTGCCAAGAGGGTGGGTTGTATTCAATACAGATGTGCACAAGAATGTTATTCTAGAGTATCGAGAAAAGGGGGACATAATTTGGGTAAGAATGTCCTTCCGACCCAAATGAATTCGCGTAATTGGGATCCAGATGTTTCAAATTTCTGTGGTGTATAAAGCCGTGAATTTGAAGGGAATATCGAAGGCTTTAGTGAATTGCATTTGCTTTATTTGAAATACAGTTGATCTAGTAAGTTTTCAGTAGTAATTAGGGCTTCTGCCAAATGAAACAACACAGTGCTGGTTTCAAATGCGAAGTCATTCAGTTTGCGAAAAAAATGGAAATCGTTCTGCAACAAGGATGTTTTGGTACTGTGAAAGTTGGAAGGTATGATGATTTTTTTTATGGATCAGAATAACAGTGACGGTTAAGATGAAATAGAATTCGATGATGTGCTTGAAGATAAAACAGAGCAGAGCATGATGATTTTTTCCATGTAATCCGATAATGAAAATTTTGAATTAATAAGGTATGTGATTTCTTTTAAATAAACAGCACATTTCATTTTCATAAACAGATACATGTGAAAATTAATTTTTGTATGCAGATGATTTCCTTATTTTTAATCTACGATTTTTATATATGGCGTATAACTCACAACCTTAAATTTCGATTTTACTTTTTATATTAAAAGTGCGTAATATACGCTGGAATGTACGGTTATACAAGACTGCTCCTGATTCTCCGGAATATCTTTCACAAGCCAATTTAAAGTCTTCCAAGTTTCAAAAAAGGTCATCTTTACTTTAACACTATTTTTGTAAATCTATACTATCAGGTTGCGTGCCTTATATGTGTGGGCGTATGGTCAAAGAACAGAACAACAACATTTGCTGGATACTATTTCTAGCAAGGAAAAAATTCTACGGATGCAGGGCGAGTCTAGAATATTTTTTAAATAATACCTGAAGTAAATGTGCTGCGTTACTCAGCAGTACTCATGACTTAATTAAGCATAAGCATTACCGCAATTTAAGGCCCATTGATTTCTTCATGATCAGGCAAATGCACCTTTAAAATGATTAAATGAGGAAAGGTTTAAATACACTGTTAACTGGAACAAATGATTTTGCAAAATAAAATTAAAGCATGTTTAGAAAATAGAAAATACTCATGAAAAGTACACAAATTTATTCAACGAGAGTGAAAAAGCAAATATAAAAACTTGCAGGTTTTTTAGCTGATTAATCAGTTATTGTGATTTACACCTTCATTATAACTTATATTTTCCGTAGTCCTGACCACAGGCAGCCTTGCATTGCGGTTACATACTACCACCAGCTCTGCCAAAGAATATTCCGGCTTCAGCCATCTTACTAGCCGACTTCAATAATGCCCTATTAATTATTTGGGACAGCTTAAGTAGATTACTTTGTGTGCAGACTTAGACTACGTTACTTACATTTTATCAATCTTATGTTATTTTAATTACTCGCCAGTTGCGGAGTTTCGAGTGGAGTACGAGTGGTGCCTCCTGTTTAATTAAAGAGTTGAATAAAATGGTTATTTTAACTTTCCTAAGACTTTGCCATCTTAATTCTTCAGACTAAAGTGATAACTTTCTTGCCAGTTTATTAAGATCTGAAGGACATGAATCTAAACTCCTAGACATAGCAGAACTATACAAACTCCATCCTGAAACTTTTCATACCTCTGTTATGAAGCTGTGGTTCTCAACCCTTTTGTCCCATGCACCCCCCATGGCCAGACGATCCACGAATATATGGCGAAACTTTGCATTCCTTGCGAAAACTCGAAAAATATACATTTATTTAATTTAAGATTACTTTTAACGTGCTTTATAAACTAAACAACAAAAAGAACAGAAAATGTAGATAAATACAACTACTTGAACAAAAGAATTTTTTTATATTCTTAAACTAAAACTAAATGTTTAACAGATAAATAGAAGGTTCACCTCATTCCCTCTCTGAAACTATGAAGTTCCCTTCAAGGGGGGCCGTCCGTTGGTTGAGAAACCCTGGTATAGAGCATGACTCCTTTTATCAATAAGGATTACAGAGGAACTACTCTGTCCTAGCTGTATGCGCAAGTGGATAAACATTACTGAACTGTGTTAGAATGGAGTCTGGTTCAAATTTCAGCTAAGGAGTTAGTTGCAGGAAATTTTAGTGGATTTTCCCATTATTAAAGTGGCTACAAGACGAAATGCCTCAAGAAGTAAATTATGAAACCAATCTTTCCCTTAAATAGCCTTCCCATAGTTTGCCGTAACTAATTTTATAAACAGAAATATGATTGAATTATAAATAACCTCAACCTGTCACTCAGTGTGACGTTTAAAAATTTATTGAGAAAAATTAGCTCTCTCAACAGATGGCTCAAAAAGACTCTGCAGATGACTAAGATTTGAGACTCGACAGCTTAAAAAGATTCTGCAAAAATATCTCAGTAGATGGCTCAAAACGACAGTCTATCCAGAGTAGCCAGAGTACACTGTATATTTTAGATGTAATTTAAATATGAAAACATTAAGTGTAGCGTTCATTATAGATATTTGTAAGGATGCTCGGCTAACTACAGAGAGTAAAAAGATAGAAAAGTCATGAAACGCTCAGTATTCACAGTATTTGAATGCAAACTGAGATACTTATATTTTTGAGTCTTGGATACCTTTGGCTTGTGCACAGTTCATCTAGCTGCTGCTTGATAATATTCACTGACGACTAAAGTAGGATTTTATATGTTTCTTTATTAGCTAAGATTAGTTGCTTGAATTGTGGAAAAGCTATCTGCTTGAGGAAAAACAACGGCTTCGTCACAGACTTTTAAAGGAAATGTCTCCTATTCAAGCTACCCTAGGAAGAGAACCCCGAAAATACCAATGCAATCAGTCCATTTGAACTCATACGTAACTACTAGAATTCAGCGTTCTTACCGTTCGGATCCTGATGGAACGTCTTTTAGAGTGAGGTCGATTGTCAGTAATTTGCAAACCTGGATATGAAACGAATTGTTGAAATTTTTATGACTTAGACCAGTGTGACAAAATGAACGGCAAAAGGTTTTATTTCATTGAATAAAAATTTCAAATTTTAGTAGCACCGAAGGGCTAGCTACCTATGGGAAGAGATGCCTTCGTGTAAGCTTTTCAGGGGCAATTGTCTCAATGTATAATGTGACTATAAATGAAACAACGAAAGCTCTCCTGCAACCACCACGTGAGCTTGTACCTGAACCAGGATTGAACAACCAGTGTTCACCAGTCTTATCTCTCTGCAGTTAGTGAGCTACCTAAACAAATGTATAATTCATGGATATGCATATAATAATAAAAATAAATTATCTACACTTTTGTATATTCCTTGCAAAAAATTTGGAGACTAATTTTTAACATTTTTGAGATGTAACAAAACATAATTCCTTTTAAAACCGTATACAGTTTAAGGACTCAAAATTAAAATATTTAAAATGAATAAAAATGATTTTATTAAAATCATAATTTATTATTGCCATTAGTTGCAACCTAATTTTTTCTTCTTAGCCTTAATTAAAATATGATAGCAACATAAATTAAAAAGAGTTACTTAAAATATAGTACAATAATTTGCAACAACGAACTATATACTGACTCTACTTTGGTCCAAATCCTGGAAATTCCTCTCCCTTAATTGTGGCCCACCAGCGGCCGAGCGGTAAAGACGCTGAACACTGGTAGTTCGGTCTGAGGTTCGAATCCCGCGAACGGGCTGGCTGCATGGGCGTTTTCGTGGTTTTCCCCATGTGTAACGTGTATACGAGCCAGTTTCCCTTAGAAAGTCCTCCACGAAAGGCATCCCTCCCTTTAGGCAGATAGCCCTCGTGTGCTTTGCCATAATTAAATACACCACACCACCTCTCCCTTAATTAAAATTTAATCGAAACGCATCCATCGTCTTTCTGGATATTTCACTGCTTAATAATCAGATTCGACTGATCTGGCTGATTCTGAATTAAAATAAGCTATTCAGTGGATGCAGAGGCAAAATATCTTTGCTGTTACAAACACGAACCGTCGAGTTTTGGTTTCAGCTAAATAAAAGTGTTAAAGAAAACAATTTATATTCGTAGAAATCTGAAAATCGAGAAAAATAACCATTTAATTTTATTTACAGATTTCGTTAAAAGTAAAACTTTTCACCTACGCAGACTATTTATCGAAAATAAATACTTGCTTATGATTGCTTACACATTCGTAGGCTATTGGATATTAGGTAGAATTTTTTTTCTTAGGTTTTCTGAAATAAGATTTATCGTTCAAGTAAAAATAAAATGTTAGTGCACCACTGAAATTTTAATCAGTTTCTATACTTTCAACATCTTTAATCTCTCTGGTATTTGAAATTATTAACAACAGAGCGAAAATACATTGAGTTATATTTTGAAAAGTTAATTATAAATGTTTAATAGTTTTGAAGTTATAATTTAAAAAAAAATGAAATTACAGTTAATAGTGCAGCTTTTAATTATACTTTTCAAAACATTCCATTATAAAAGATATATTTCTAGACTATTGTAAAATAGTTATATGGTAAAATGTATGGGCCAAAAAAGCGAGAAAACTTGCAAAAGTAGTTAATCGGATTAGTGAATTACGGTGGCTGGTTTCGAAACATCCACTAAAGTTTCCGCAAAATATAAAATAATCTGAGAGCAACCAAAATGGAAAGTATACCAGCTTAAAAATGTGTTCTCTTTTTATAGTAGATTTGTACTTGTGATTAGATAATGCTTCAATTAATAGTTCTCGCAGTTTTTCTATTAGTTTGGAAATTTTCGTCTCTTACATGGTCTACTATTGTACAAATGATTCCGAAAGATCACCGTACTTTAAGGTACTCATCATGTTTAATTTTTACAACAGTGTAAGAAGGGTGCTGTATTTGTTTGCTCACTATGGGTTCTGGCAGACCATTTTAATATATTTGCACCTGCGGACAGGAAATAGTTGACACGTTATTGAAGTAAATTGCAAACGGCACATCAAGTTAACAAACAGCTCAAAACGAAACTCAAAAATAAGGGAAAATCTCGCTAATATGCGAAGAATAAGGCAAAGCTTCAAAACCACGTACAAGCTGTCATCAGTAAACAAAAGCTCACAATCGGGTGTGTGTGTGATTCTGGCAAAGTTTCGAGGGCTATCTGCCTAAGGGAAAGGATGTCTTCGTGGAGGACTTTCTAAGGCGAACTACTGGCTCACACGGGGAAAACCACGAAAACGCCCATGTAGCTAGCCCGTTCGCGGGATTCGATTGGTTTGGTTTATTAGATTACGGCAAAGCACTCGAGGGCTATCTGGCTTAAGGGAGGAATGCCTTCGTGGAGGACTTTTTAAGGAAAACTGGCTCGTATACACGTCACATATGGTGAAAACCACGAAAACACCCATACAGCCAGCCTGTTCGCGTGATTCGAACCTCGGACCGAACTACCAGGGTTCAGCGATTTTATCGCTCGGCCGCTGTTGGGCCCGCTCTCAATCGGATGACTTTAAACTGAACTATTCACCTTACTGAACTAACTGATAAACGCTGCTGTATTTGTATCCTTTCTCAGAGATTCTAGAAATGCCATTGACAATCAGTCCAAAAACTACGACAATAGATAGTTTTTCGGAAGATTCCACCACGTTTATTCATCAGGTTAGTGATAAGTCGCTATATGTAAGTTATGTAGTCTATGCCTCTCTATGAAGTGTTATCCGATTATGGCAAAGCATTCGAGGTCTGCCTGCCTAAATGGAGGGCTCTCTAAGAGAAACTGGCTCGTATTCTCGTTACACATAGAGAAAACCACGAAACCGCCCATGCAGCCAACCCGTCCGCAGGATTAGAATCTCGGAACGAACCACTAGGTTTCAGCTACTTTACCAGTGGGCCTGCCTCTCAGTGGACCCTTAGCCTGCATTTCAGGTTCTGAACGTGCTATCGTCATAATTCAAATGTAGATCGATTGAAAATTAATATAATATCTAGAACATAATACATAAAATAAATGCTTACAAGCATAATATGTAGTTACAAATTTAATTAAACAAATATACAAGCTAAAATCATTACATAAAAAGGCATTTAAGTGGATAATTAAATTTAATGCATAACAAGATACAAAAACATAAGCACCGAAATGCATTCTGGTTAACACAAATATTTGCATACATTTGCAACAACAGTATGCGCTGACTAGGCATTAAACTGCAGACCTTATTTATATTTTTGTGTATTATGGAAAGGCTCATGGCATTGCGATTTGCACAATTAACATGAAATGAAAATGGGTACTTATCCGTTTTGCCGGCGCAGGCGATAAAGTCACCAATAATGGTACAACTGATGCCAAACAGAATATCCTCGCTGGTAACCTTTAACGCCTCATTTTCAAAGCAAGTAACAGCCATTTCTTATCAGAGTGATTGTTTCTTTCAATACTGGCATACAATTACTTAGAATTTTCACCAGATAGTTCAATTTTATGCCCTAAGGCCAATCGCGGTAATTAAGTCCATTAGGATGCAATCCCACCCCTCACCCGAAGACAAAAATATAGAAAAGGCAAAGTCAAGAGTCATCAATTCTAATGAGAAATCACTGGCGAAGTAAAGCACTAAGGTTTTACATAATTTCTGAGTAAGCTATTCGTACGAATTGAAATAATTCTTGCATTTAAACTTGTATTCCAAATTGAGATTTAACTTGAAATTAATGTAGATAATTACTGAGAAAATTAGATTTTTGTAGCGTAGTTTACGTAAGATGAGATTACTTGGGATTACGTGATAGGAACCAGCGAGTCAGGATGTTGAACAATGAAAGCATAGTAAATTCTTAAATTAATGTCTTTTTACAAGTTTATTGTCTTTATTTATTGGATTTTTACAAAATTTTAAAACGATATTAAAATGTCTATCCCTTCAAAATAAAAATTCTTAGAACTAACATTTGTTAACGTTCTTTATGTGTATACTGTATGTTGTCGCCAATAAAATCTGCTTGGCGAGATTTGCGCCGGCGAAACGGAAAAGTACCTGAAAATGTAGTTAGATATATTTCAAAGCTGCCACAAACCTTCCATACAGTTTCTTTGGTTCTGAAGTTCGAATTTTACTGTGTCAATGATTTCAGATTCATTCCTTGTAAATTTTCTCTATCTCTCTATATATATATATTAACAAAAGGTAGGTTTAATGAAAAGGCCCGGTGGCGCAGTGGCTAGCGCAGCAGTACTACAGGTCCGCGGTTCGATCCCAGGGACGGGCGAGGTCGACTCATCCTTTCATCCCTTGATTTCTATCCTTTGGGTCGATAAAATGAGTACCAAGTTCGCTTGGGGACTAAACACTGGGGCTCCTGCGACAAGCTGACCATTTGTTTAGGGCATATGCTTACGCACCCCGGGGCACTGCAGGGATTGGCCCGTCAGGGCTGTTACGCCACTGAATTTAGTCTTTTTTAGGTTTAATCAAAGATGAAGTGCTTACGCATTATTCCGTTGGTTGTGAAACTGTCGCCAAGCAGCGCGACTTGGCGCCAATTATGGTGTTTGGTGTTTGGTGTATTTAATTATGGCAAAGCACACTAGGGCTATCTGCCCAGGAGGAGGGATGCCTTCCGTGGAGGACTTTCTAAGGGAAACTGGCTCGTATACACGTTACACATGGGGAAAACCACGAAAACACCCATGCAGCCAGCCCGTTCGCGGGATTCGAACCTCGGACCGAACTACCAGTGTTCAGCGACTTTACCGCTCGGCCGCTGGTGGGCTGGCGCCAATTATGAGTAAGCGTGTAGTCAGAGCACACTCATGAGCATTTTCGTTAGATGTATCTCCGATTGATTCTCGGTGAACTACGTTTTGTTTTTATGAAAGGGGATATAAATTATCCGTTATTACTGTATTTTCCTTCCATTTTGAAAGAAAGTAATTCAATTTTAGTACCTGCCTTCTACCGAACAACAGTGGATTATTTTCAGATTTATGACATTCCACCATAAAAAAGTGTGTATTAATGAACACGATATGTTCAAGTTTTCAGTTAAATATGACCTTCAAAACAGTACTAGAAAGAAAAATATAACTGCGGGAAGTTTGTACTTAATAGCGTCCTAAACAGAGCATCCGCTAAAACCGGAAGACTTAGCAAAACAGCAGAAATCGACGAAAGCGTTTCCACAAAGCGGGTAGAATGCTGATTGACTATTACGTAAAACGGTTTCATTTCCTTCAGCAAGGTAATTCTGTAAAAACGACTGTACCAGAGATTACCAGACATTTGCGCTGTAAATATTTCTGTGCTTATTTGTTTTATTTACGCACAACTGATCGTTTGCACGTCAACTTTATTGGCATAATAATGACGATGATAACAACAATAATAATTATAATATTAATGATAATGATGATAATAATAACATTAAGAAGAAGGAGAGGAGGAATGATACTTCAGTAATTTCTTCTTTTTAGGGTCTTGAAAATTTATATTTCCCTGGATTTGCATGGGGCTAAAGACGTTACATCATTAAGCTTCAATTTAAAACGTAAGGCATAGCAGCCAGGGTATCCACATCAGTCAACAGGAATGGGTGAAGATTCGAGGCGGTTTTCCTTCAACCTGTTCCTTTTAACGATGTACCAGTACGCATAATTCCGCATATATGGTGAAGTTTCGGTACCTGAAATCCTGATTAGCGTTACTAACCCGCCCTAATGTAAAAGTCTACAAGATCTCGGGATAGTTGACAAGGTCACCGTTACGTACTGTATTACGAAGTATCGTAAAGGTGTTCTTGAACATAAAGAGCCTCTTCGTAGTCATGTAATGCTTATGTTTATAACGACAATGAAGTCACTGAGTTTTTCTTGCGCAAAAAAAGTTGAAGTACTATTTGTTCTGTTACACTATTTAAAATTTAAGAACAATTAAATGTTATGTTTTCAGTTATCCGGCTGAGCATTTCCTTGCTATAATACAATGCAAACCGAATTTCAGTTTTGGACATAGGGAAGATCCAGACTGACATTCAAATCTACGATACAATTAGTTGATAAAATTAAAATTAAAATAAAAAAAAAATGAGATGGAATTATATGGAATACCTGGGTTGCATTTTAGCTCCGCGAAACAAAGTCTTAAATATTTTAAATCAATAAAATGAAAACTTAATTTCAAAATACGGAATATACGCAAAGCCTTAATTTTCCAAAGTGCTGAATTATCACTAACAGCAAGAGTGGAGATGATAACTAGCATAAGAAATGCAGAATGCGTATCGTAAAATAGCTCATAAAGTGTTCTGTTTCCTTATACACTCTTAGACAAAAAAAGGACGCACCGAGAAGATATAAAGCAAATTGGGCAAAAATTGATATGCATACAGCTTTCGACGGAAAACTCAAAATTTTTCATTTCGGCGGCCAATGAATGAACGGTTGTCGCTACAGCGCATCTGGTCTGCGCAACTGGCAGGATATTTAAGAGGATAAATTACGATTTCAGGTCATAAATTCTTCACGAATTTCATTCCGTGTACTCTTATAGACAGTAATTATGCCTTGCATACAGGTGCGGAAACGATATACGCAGATGTCGGAATTTGGGAGAGGTCATGTAGTTGGACCCAAAGAAGCCGGTTGGTCTTATCGGGGAATAGCTCGAGAACTGGAGCGATGCCACTATTAGACGATGTTCGCAGGAATGGGTGAACCATGACCGCACACAGCGTCAAGAAGGAAACTGTAGGCCTAGAGAAACGACAGAACGTGAAGACCAAGCAAACGTCAGAGCGGCCCTCACAGCCCCAGTTGCATCATTATCATCGATAGTACGTGCAACTAGTGTATCAGTGACCGCTAGGACCATTCATAAACGGTTCACAAAAAGGGGGCTAAGGTCACGGCGCCCCTTGCGCCGAATAACAATGACCTCTGTGCAACGTCAAGCCCGTTTGCAGTGGTGTCGGGCTCATTCGCACTGGAATGTCACTGACTAGAGTAAAAAAGTCGTCAGTAATGAGTCCCGCTTTGAACTGAGACCCAATGACCAGCGAAGGTGAGTCTGGAGACGCCCCGGACAGTGGTGTGATACCAACATGACTGTATTCCGGAAGACAGGCCGACAACCAGGAGTGGTAGTCTAGGGTGCCATTTCATTTCATAGTAGGACCCCTTTGGTTGTCATATGTCGCAACCTTACAGCACAGCGGTACGTCGACGAAGTTCTAAAGCCCGTTGTTTTGCCCTTCATAGCACGCCACCCTGGGCTTATATTTCATCAAGATAATGCCCCCCCCACTGCACATGCTTGCGTTAGTGCTTGTCGAACATTACCTTGGCCAGCAAGGTCGCCGGATTTCTCTCTTATTGAGCACGTTTGGAGCATTATGGGCAGGGCCCTCCAACCAACTCGGGATGTTGACGATCTAATGCGCCAGTTGGACAGAATTTGGCACGATATCCCTCAGGAGGACATCCGCAACCTCTATCAATCGATGGCAAGCCAGCTAACTGCTTGTATAAGGGCTAGAGTCGGACAAATGCGTTACTGACTTTTTCACTTAATAAAGCTTTATCACTTCAATAAATCGTCCAATTTTTCTCAAACTGTAATCATTTGTTTTTCTGTACATGTACATCACTTCTAATGATTTTTGTCCCATTCGGACCATTCGGATAACTCCTTCTTGGTGCGTCGTTTTTTTTTTTTTTTTTTTTTTTTTTTTTTGTATAAGATGTATTTTATTCAAAAAATTAAGTAACTCCGTTAAATTTGTACCTTTAGAATTTTGTATTTGCGACCAAATCATTACTAATTACGTTTAATTTTATTCTGTCTCCTAAATCTGTTGAGATGGACTAAATTGATCTAAATGTATAAAGTGCTTGATACTTACGTATTTGAGGAAATTTGCGGAAGAGAAAGAGCATTATTTCTTATTGTAAAAAAGTTATAAAAACTAAATCTCGGTGGCGCATTAGCCCTAGTGTGCCACGGCCCGGAGTGCGTTAGCATATGCCCGATGCAAGTGGTCAGCTTGTCGCAGGATCCCCCCCCGGTATTTAGTCCCCAAACGAACTTGGTACTTATTCTATTGACCCACTGAAGGGATAAAAGGTTGAGTCGAACTTGCCCAGCGCGAGGATCGAACCCCGGACCTATGGTGTAGCTGCATGACGCGCCACCGGGCTTCGTAAAAAGTTATACACAACATAAATATTTTACATTTAATCTACATACTTATTTAAAATAACAGTCCGTAAACTTAGTTACAGACGGGTTTCTGATTTTGCTGTGGCGGAAATTTCGTAGCGATAGCTTTGAGAAAAATTCGAAGCATTGTTCCTGCAGCTATTCTGCCATAAAATACTGTACATTCCTTCAATTTCTTCAACCGCAAGTACATCCCACAAGCATCTTTTTTAAAAGCATGTTGAGGGGAAAAAATCACAATTTATTCATGCGGTTACTAGAGTTAGGAGTATTTTGAAACCCTGAGGATTTCTGCCGAGGTGGTTGCGATAGTACTTAAGTACCAAATACTTCTAGGCATAATTATGTATCCGAACTTCTGTATTCTCTGAGACATTTTTACCTTTCGTTCATTTAGAATAACACAAAAATGTCGTCTTAAAATATTCATAAGGGTGTAGAATTATGTTGTATTGTGCTTGCGTTTTTATATGGAAGCATGCATATAATAAGCAACGCTCTTTCACATCTGTCAGAATAAATATCTGCCACTGGGGTTACACAGGGTGTATCAGTAGAGCGGTGACAAACTTTCAGGAGAGATAGAGTACACCTAGACGATGGAAAATCAAATAGCAATGCATGGTCGGAAACGCTTTCCTAGACCGGTAGTGAAAACCCAAAGCGCAAAAAAGGAAGGACGCAAATAGCGCGACAAAACGTGTTTTATTATGTTTAGTAAAACAGAAATCTACAAAAAAGAACAAAATCTAACAGCTCTCGTCATAACAAAGGTGTTCAAAATTACGACCCCGGACCGTGATGCAGGCCTTCCTTCCCAGGCGCATAGAAGATTCATGACGCACGGTTCCTGCATTAAGGTTCGGATCGTAATTTCGAACACCTTTGATGATGATCATTTTCTCTTTATGTTTTTTTTTCTTTGTTTTTGTTGTTCTCCTAATAATAAATATTTCCTCCTCCCGTTCGTGTCCTTTCTTTCTTGACTTTTGTATCGTCACTACCACGCCAGGAAAACGTTTCCAACCATGCATTGCTATGTTACTTCCCATCATCTAAGTGTACTCTATCGCTGCTAAAAGTTTGTCACCGCTGTACTGATACACCCTGTATATAACTGATTCCATATTAATAAGACTTTTATAGTTACAGTATGCAGCAAAGATAAAAATACCCTTCTCTGAAACATGTTTAAGTAAAATCCGAACGATATTACTAATATAGTACAGAAATTTACCTAAGTTAAAAAAAAAAGATTTTTCGGACAAGTGAGATTAAACAGTAGAAAAATTATATATCCTTCTCTGACTTTTATTTTAGCTTTAAGGTAAACGAAAATCTGCTGGAGGATAACGTTTGAAAACTCATTCCATGCAATCTTATGAAAAAGAATGCTATGAATTTCAAATATTGATTCATAAAAAGAAATATTTTTTCATTGTTTTTGGAAGTTTGTGTTAGCAGTTTTTCTCCGACTAATAATTTCAAAGATTTCTTATGAAAACTATCATAAGTTGAGAAATACGGCATTGTGTTTTACGGAAACGTTTTGTTTTTTATAAA
The DNA here is from genome assembly GCF_044657685.1 of Stegodyphus dumicola. Taxonomy (NCBI): domain Eukaryota; kingdom Metazoa; phylum Arthropoda; class Arachnida; order Araneae; family Eresidae; genus Stegodyphus; species Stegodyphus dumicola. Next base: position 139,108,278 of record NC_140780.1, read on the forward strand.
AATTTCAGAGAATTTATATTTTCTTCACCGCAATTTCAGTTTATATTTCGCCTCTATAATGCAAAAATTATTCTAAATTACGCATTAAACGTTTTTCAAGTTGCTACACTTTTTCATTAACCTATGGCATGAAAATTGTAATGTCATAAGGAAATCTGGTTTGATACTAAAATTTAAAGTAAAAATAACTTATTTTCCATGCATTAAAATTTGTCGGAATTTTTGTTATGGGTAACTTGTATGTTTAGATTTCAGTGAATTAGATACTAACAAGAATAAAACATGGAATTTTCTAGAAGAGATAAAAATACTAAAAACAATTAAAAGTAATTGATTATTTACTTTTCAAATGGCGAAATGCACAAATATTACTCAACAGCCAAAGCGTATTTTTTCCCTTAAATATTATTTACTTTCAAGGATATGTATGTTATTAGTAAAGAAAAGGATTCCGTTAGCTGAAACACAATTTTTAAATAATAACATAAACTGATTCTGCACAGACTTGTCAATCTATAAGAGTTTTTCTGTCTTTACCTTAAAAAATAGATATTTTTATTCTTTTGCATATAAACGCCTACGATTCTGGACCTACATGCGCAATATATAACGTTAAAAACATCAAAACTAAAATCATACAAGAAATGTTCTTAAAAACTTTCAGTTTGATATCATACAAATTATGACATTTTAGAAAGTGATAACTGCGATTATAATTTAAAAATAAGTAAATATTTTAAGTTCTGCAGAGTGGCAGAATTTAAGAGCAGCAAAATTTCTAGAATTTCTAGAAGCTTTAAGCAACAAAATTTAGGGGTAGATAAACTTTTAGAATTTATGGAGGGAATGGGCAGAAAAATTTAGGGACGACAACATTTTTTTTAGAATTTAAGGCTGGTTTGTTTAGTTTGGTTTATGTGATTGGCAAAGCCTCGAGGGCTATCTGCCTAAAGGAAGGGATGCCTTCGTGGGGAACTTTCTAAGGAAACCTGCCTCGTATACACACATAGTTAAAGTCACAAAAGCGTCCATGTAGCCAGCCCGTTCGCGGGATTCAAACCTTCGGCCCAGCTATTAGTGTTCAGTAACTTTTTATCTCTCGGACGCTGGTGGGCTCTTTAGAATTTATGGAAGGAATGGGCAACAGAATTTAGGACCTGCAGTGATTGCACTGGAAGCAAAGTGTCCAGCGTAGACCTTGTATCTGGTCATCGTACAGTGGAAAGGAGAAAATCCTTCCTCTGTAAAACTTTAGATTATCTTTACTCCAGATATGATAATATAAACAAAAGATATTTTCTTTTATTTAAAGCAGATGTAAGATTATTTTAAGAAAAAGAGAACAAACTACATTAATTTTTGAGAGGCTAAGCTTGTTTTCTATAAAACATTTCGCTTTCCTCTTGTCATTTTAATCTCAAGTAGTCAAACATAAAAAACAGTAATGAAGACCGACATGTTATCACTGCAACATAATCTGCTTAATTGTTTTTTAAAAATGACTTAGATAGTATTCATTCGAACTATTTTAGTTCATACAAACGGTGTACTTGATTTTTCATCTTGACAGCAAGCATGAGGAACATTTGAAAACAAGGACAAATTAGCAGGACTAAAGCAATAAATTTTAGCATCGACAAATGTCTTCCAATATTTTTATTTTTATTTTAAAATTTGAAGGTAAGAATTTAGAAAATCCACCCCAATTTTAAAAGATAATTTTTCACAAATTTCTATGGGCATTAGAAACTATTAATCGATAGTTTAACACACTTTCTCGAGATGGATGGTGGACTGTCTTTTTAACTTTTGTAATACAGTCGAGATCTATCTGCCTAAGGAACAATGCCTTCACAGAAGACTTTCTAAGAAAAAAAAGGTTCACATTCATTCCCTTTACTCAGGGAAAAGTAACGTAAATTCGAAACAGCCGGAAATCGAATAAAGATAAACTACCAGCATTTAGCGATTTAGCCACTAAACAAATAAAAATAGGAATAAATGTTAGAATGAAAACAGTGAAATAATGTTTGACTCTATTCCAGAAATATCCTGGCATATTCCATTAAAAACACTATATAAATATTGATCTGAACTTTCTGGCATATAGCAGTTTAATTACATGCAATATGCTTAAATGGAATTCTGACGTTTGGCTAAACGTACAAAGCACCGATCAACTTCCTTAGATATTTTGCAGTGAAAAAAATAATTTCATATTTATCTTGAAACAATAAAAATTTAAATACTTATGCATGGCTGATGAAAGTACCTTTGCCGATATAATACTTATATTTTTTTATTTCTGCGGTTATTAGAATAAAATAAATGAATAAATAAAAAACAGTTGCATTTTATGCAACTACGTTAGGAATTCATCATATCTTTTAATTTTAGTTTCTGTCCCATATTAAAAGTGAAGCTCTATTTTTATCTTCGGACATTAGAAATATAATAAAAAGTCGCCCTTATAAGGACCTTCCTTCATTGCCCCTCTTTCCATATAGAAAGGGAAGAGGAATCGATGATGCCTCAAAAATCAATTCGTATCTCGTTGAAACTAGATTTTCAGCCTTCACGATACACAAGAGAATTTAAGGTTTTTTTTAACAAAATAAAATCCTTTGAAATGTAAGGTGAATAAAAACGACTTGAATGAACTTTAGAAAAAAGATAGAACAGTAAATGAAAGGAATGCTTTTATATATAATATCAGGCACTGAAATCTTATTATTGAGAGATAACATATTTATATATTTTTTCATTTATCTTTTTTATTTATTTACTTTTGTGTGTGCGAGTAAGGTACAGAAGCATTACTGTGACTGACATGAACTGTTTGATAAAATATGAGAATGGTACATTTCGGTCCGAAAGATTATTTTTTGTATCTGCTATAATATTTTTTGTACGAGTGAACTTTTCGATCAGAAGTTATTTAGCAAAATTTATGGAATAACATGCTTGCATTAATTACTACACTTCCTATAAACGGTTCTGTAAATGACTCAGCCTCTTTTTAGGCCCTCCATTTTTCTGTTCAGCATCTGATCCTGACATTATGCACAGATGAGATGCAGAAATAGGGTCAATACACAAGGTAGACAATAAAGAAATTTCATTGTATTTGAAATTAAAAGCCGTTTACATAAGAAACGGAATCAATTTAAAGCTCAAAACAAAGTTATTTTTGAGAATGAAACTAAATATTTCAAGCTGCAGCGTTTCAGCGCAATGTTTTGTAAATTTTTTTAACTGTGTGTGAACTCAAACCGAGACCTATGTGTAACTTCACCCACCAGCGTTGGAATTCGACGAATGGGCGTTTTCCCTTAGGAAGTCCACCACGAAGGCATCCCTCCCCTTAGGCTTAGGCAGATAGCCCTCGTGTGCTTTGCCGTGATCATGTATACCAAGCCATATTATGCGTAACTTCTTGGGGAACTCTTCGTAAACGTAGCACGCAAACACGTTAATGAAGAAATCCAAATCTTTATGCCGTCCGAATGCTCAAAATTTATTTGCAATTTAAAATTGGGCAAAACAACAGTCTTATTTTGTCCCAAGGGACATCAAGCATATATCCCTCTTCTCCAGGAGCAAAACAGATCTGCCATTCTATGAGCCAGAATTTCTTAATCGCTCTCGAAATCTTAATTTTATTCAAAATCTGTGCTACAATAAGGTTGCTAATTTGTGAAATTTAAAATTTTGCATTAGTATGTTTCTCTTCCAGTTTGCTTGCAATATTTATCTGTTTGTTTGAAAAATTTATTAATACTAAGCCCCTTTCACAAACGCCTGCTGTTTTTTGTTGAAATGAAGGTATGTTTGATTAATTTTTTTAAAATTTTTATTCAAAATAGTGATTAATATTCATATCCTATTTCTTTAAACACATTTTCTGCACAATTTGAACAATATCAGTCATTTTCAGGTTTCGAAACTAGGTAAAAAGAAGTAAACGTAGTAATCTGTATATTTCTAATAAATTATGTGAATTTTTAATTCAAGTGTATTTTTCGCCTGAGGCAGAGGGGCTTATATCTGATCTTCCTCGAAATCGAGAAAGTTTAATTCTCTTCAAAGTCTCTGTCAAACTAAGGTCCCACTTTTGGCCTAAAATTCACATTTTGCACTGGCGTTTTTATCTTCTATTTAATTTGTAGTTATTCAAATTTCTTGCCACTCTTTGTCTGTTAACAATTCTTTTAAATTCTGCCATACTCGTGTCTGAAATAGAGTGATTTTATTCGATTTTATTTAGAAAATATCCAAAAGAATTTCTTTCTCCAAAGTCGATGAATATTTAAGTGGCTTTGACACCTTTTTTTATATCGGCAGTAATTGAATATTCGAAGACTTTCCTCCCTGTGTGTAAAAATATATTTCACTACATTAAAAATAAGCCTATTAGTTCTACAATGGCTCCAGCAAGAAAGACAGGATAGCTGGGAATGCTTTTCGTCCATCTGTGGGCCTTACCAATGGCCGATGTTTAAGACCTCTGAGTACCAGTAGATCGAATCCGGCCGAACAAACTTTTGCAAAAATACTTTTTGTGGTTTACTTTTTGTGTAAAGTAAATACGAGACAGTTTTGCATACGTAACAAGTGATCCACAAAAGCACCATTTCCCTTAGGCAGATAGTGCTTCTGCACTTTATTGCATTCTAATAACCTATTAACAGCACGTCTGAATCCCCCCCCCAACGTCTGAAATTTAGCATATGTTTATTCACGAATTCTCCTTGTTTTTCTCTTTGGATTTTATTAATCGTTGCAGATCGGTAGAGTTCACTTACACTAATATCGACATATAGTTAAATGTAACTTTTCTATTTGTTCACATTTTTCAAATATACTGCATTTCGTTATTTACTCATAGAGCTTAGAATGAGATCCTTATATGACCAAGGCAAACACATAAGGATTTGACCTCCTGAAATAATATTGAATAATATTGTGAATAATGTTGTAGCAATTAAATTATGTTGTAAATTCTTCATCAAAATTTCATTTCATACAAGCATCTTCAAAAGCTTTTCTGCCTCAGCTGCTACTTAAACTATCAGATAAGCACGGTCTTTTGCTTCGTCGTTGAAAAGTGACCTAGTTTTAAACTTCGTGGTTCTTCATGTTTCCATACCGGGTAACATCAGAGTTGATTTCTCTCTTTTTCCACTCAAAGAAATTTGATAATGTCAAAACTGATATTTAAACTATAATATGGTTGACAAAACTCACTCCTACCTGGGTTTGGCTTTAGTTTTCTTCATAGCAGTTTTTTTAAATAATTTAAATAAAATATTCATTAGAGCTGTGTACTGAGACTATAAGCAAAATATAAGCTTTGAGAGATGCTAAAAGGAGAGGGTCAAAGAATGCAGCTGATATGTGAGCAGGTAATGTTGCAAATACCGTATTTTCTGAAAATAAGCCATCCTCGAAAATAAGCCCTATCGTGATTTTCGGAACTTTTTGTAATATAATTTGTTTTTGTATATAATTCAGAATTTTATTTATGACGATGTTCCAGAAGAAGATGACATGACTGTAATTGAATAAATTTAAATTTCTGTATTCTGTGTAAAATAAATATTAAATAAAAATATATAAATGTCCTTTTATTTTTGCCCTCCCCCGAAAATAAGCCCTAGCGCGTATTTTGGACTAAAAAAGAAAGTAAGGCAGTGTCTTAGTTTCGGAAAAATACGGTATCCCTGGGTAAACGCTGATAGCTTTCAAAGCAAGAAAAAGGAATGAATCACAAGAAAACTTTCTAATGTCATTCTAATTTGATTCTAATTTGATTTCTAATGTCATTCTTTCTTCGATTATATAACCTCATAAAAAAGGAAAGAAAACATCTCGTGAATTAATACTTATTAGATTGCTTCGATTAAATAGTCTCAGAAAAAGAAAAATATATCTCCTGAATTAAGGCATGATGTTAACAGCTGTCTGCTATCATTTTTGCAAGAAGATTCAATGAAAACGAATAACTTGGAAGAGTTACTTTCAAGAAAATATTCCTACGTAAGGGGGCCTAACTTATTATATGATGTAGAGTTTGTTAGAAAATATAGAAAATATGGGGCACTACAGTAATTGGTGAAAGTACTCTGGACAAATGAAATCAAATTTCGACGTTTTGTTGAACCTATGCAATAGTATGTTAGATGAAAGTAAAATCCAAAGCATAATAAAAAAAGTCTAGACCCCGTTAAAGGAAATACAAGAGTGGTAAATGTCTTGTGTGGGGATTGTCTGGTAATGACGAAAAGTAACACAAAAAACCTGATCAACTAATATATCATCAAATATCTATGTACTTTACAAGCTACTCCATTTTTCTTTCGAAATGAAAGCATTAGATGCATACTTTTAAAACTAAAATAATTTCTGAGCTAAATTCTTTATAAAACAGCATATAACGTTTGTTTAGATCTGGTCATTTGGAAAGGCATTATTAATAAAGCACTAAAATTTTAGTTACTTACAAAACACATTCTAACAAAAATTTTTAAAGTTTAGGAAAGTTGATTTTCTTCTTGATTTCGACATACTGAAAATTTTGCCCTGGTATGATGATTTTGAAAGTTGTTTCAAAACTTTGTACATCTAAGCTTGGATGATCCTCTTTCGTGAAATTTTTGTGAATGATGACATACTGGGTGAAACACTTTTGCACTTATACGTTGAGCCTGGATAAACTGAAAAACAAAAAACAGTATGAATGTTTATGAAAAATGATTATGATTATCACAATTAGCTGGGTAGTAGAATGTTAAAAGTATAGTGGGAAATAATGAATTCAGATACAGTGTTAAAGATAAAAGTAATAAAGTGTGAGATAAAATTTAAAAAATAAAATAAAGATATTTTAAATTACCCAAACTATGAAAGTGTTTCTTATAAACAAGCAGTTATCTGCTTAACTCATTCATCCTCCTGCACAGTTCTACAATCTGTCGATTGATAGGTTTCACTTAAACTCTATGTCTTCTGCTAAACTTAGCAACATTAATGCATTCCTCATAAGTATATTAGTTATATTCTCCGCTTTATTTACATCATAACTATTGAAATAAACATAAGTGAGCGAATCCTTTTAGAAATTCTTACATGAAGGAGTCATTTCCAAAGAAAAATCCTTTTCTTTTTATTCCGTAGAATAAATATCTAACTCAAATTTCAGCTTTATATGAAGACATATTTTCCCAAAATACTTTCTGTTGTCGAGTGCGCATTATCTTAATAATCACATAATTAGTTACATAATTAATACGTGCATTATCTTGATATCAAGTAAAATTTTTATATGTAATTAATATAGAGAAAGATGTGATTTAAATATTGGCTTTTATTTTATTTTGGTATGTTTAATCGTTCACAGGTATTTTAAATAGTGGCAGAATGTTTAAATTTGTAGCTAATATTGTTTATGACGCCTGACGTACTCTTCTTTTTCTCTTTGCATGAACCCTTGCTTATGTATATTCCGGTGGCTCTACGAGCTGGGAAGACTGGTGGACATACGATGGCATATCAGGTAAGTTTCATTTCCTCCACTTTAAATCTTAACATAATAACTTGCTAATGTTAGTAATTATTCACAAAAAAGTGAAGAACAAATTGTATGGCATACAAAAAAAGAAGGTCACAGGAAAAGTATGACATAAGATATGTAGGTGTTTATAAAAGGTGCAATATATAACTAATAAAATTTATTATTCCCATTTTCTATGTAAACTATGTGATGTTTTGTAGTCCCCGTAAGCCTAGAATGAAAATATATGTAATATAAGTAAAACATTCTGCGTAACGCAAATCCGAAAAACGAAGATAAAACTTGGAGTTACACGGAAAGTAATAATCTGACATAAACGTTTCAGTTTAAAACTAGGCGAAATTGCAAAAATATTTTGGCGCAGATTTGAATAAAACTCTATGCATTTCGAGGAAAATAGGCAAAATCAGGATGAGTGACGACAGTACTTATATTGAAATAATGAAATAAGTACGATGAACATGAAGATACGCCGTCTGTTGAGGACAGTAACAATGAAATATGAAAAATTCATATTAGATTTGTAAAAGTTGTACGAAGCGATGGACTGAACTGAAGATCATACATTAAAGAATATAAAGACTTCTAAATGTAAAAATCTTCCGTTAAGGCCAATCCATTAACTGACAAAATATTATGAATAACTTTCGCAGAACCTAAATCCGAATTATGTGTTATCGCTATGTAAAGATGGTCATAAAAATATCCTCTGTATATAAGCTTCTAACGGCCTATCCGCTTAACCAATCGAAACAAATATTGTTATTTGAAGGTAAGCGCTTCAGATCGTTTAAAAATAGATCTCTCACGGTTACGATGTCATTGAAGATATTTCAAAATTTCCGAATGGCGCCATCCACCTTTCTCCACCAAAAGTTGATTAGCATATTAAAAAAAAACCTAAATTGTTTTGGAACGATACAGTTATGGTGTAAATCATTTGCAAAGAATTTGTAAAGGACCAATGACAACAGAAGATAGGAAAGGGGGGGGAATTATTAAAATTACAAGTTTTCAACACGGCCACCTTCACAGATGATAACGCATTACATGCGGCAGAATGTTAACAACAATGACGAAAATAATATCAGAGGAGGAATCTGTATACCTTCACGTTTTATGGCATCTTTCAATTTTGACAAATCTCAGGGACTAGATGTGTACAACTTAGGTTTTAGATATCAGAAACAGAAATAAATCCATCGAAATGCGGTCGGAGGATCGTGGTGGCCAAGAAACTGCAATTTTATTGTGTGTTGAATTTATCTTGGAAAGTTGTACATTTTGTAAGGTTATCATGGTGTATTAAAATGTCTCTTTTGATAATTTTCGACTGGGAATTTTTCTTGCATTCATTTAACTTTTCTGCCGCGAAGTACGCTTTTTATATGCTCATTTATCCGTATTTAAGCATTTCCCGAGCTTTCGGGATAGTTGAGCATTTATTGTATTATCATGTCTTTAATGTCTACGAAAATATTTGGGTGTTCTATGCGAAATGCATTTTTATTTTTTTTCTTAAATTTCACGTAATTTAAATGTAATAGTTTAATACTCAAGCTCTTTACAAATAAGGTAGCAGTCTTTATAATTATAGACAGGAGATTTCGTCTCCAATCCATTTCCCGAGTTTTCTGAATAGCCAAGCTTTTACCATAATATGCAGTTAAAAATATATTCTTATCAGTTTAATTTTTTTAATTTCTTTATTTGTTTATCAAAAAAATTAGCAGATAATTTTAATTAATAGCAATGAAGGATTTGGGCTTGCCAAAATTCAAATGAAAAGGATTATATTAAAATGATTTTGCAATGGAAATATGTACAAAAAAAGCGCAACTTATTTAAGTGAACTTACATAATGTATCTTAAATGAAGCTTAAAGAATTTGATTATAATTAACTACAATGTTTTATAGGCCGAAATTTTGTGCAAGTATTTTCTTGACCTAGAGCTTATAGAAAGAAAAAAAAAAGAATACTCTTAAAGCGAGTCAAATTCCTGATAGAAAGTTTGCCTTTGGTGACTAGAATTTTTTTTTAAATTTCTTTATTTGTTGTTTATCAAAAAATTTAGCAGATAATTTAAATTAATAGCGTTTTTTCTCATTGTGTAGAACCAAATTCCTTTTTTTTCTCTCGAATCAATTTAAAGTGAAAACTGCAGTTTTGTCAAAAATTTTTGACAGGGGTTACGATAAAGTATTCACAATTTTGGAAATACAACAGTACTCAGAAGTACATATTGCTGTAATATAAAAATTATATTAGTAATTTTTAAATCAGTGCAAACTGGACCTGAAAATATGCAAAATCTAACTAGTGACCACGCAGCGATATTTTGAAGATCTCATGAAATTTAAAAATAATGTCATCAGAAAGTTTGTCATTGAGCTCAAAAACTACATTTTTAATAATGTTTATGGTTTATCTATGAAATATCAGCAGCTTACAATTTGTTACCAATAAGCATTTCCGATGACTAGATTCAAATGTTTTTATTTTGGAGAAAAATTGAAAGTATAACATTGAAAGAATTATGATCGTAAGACATGGTACTTATGCTGAGGAAATACACTGAGTTACTGCCGTACATACGATCTGCACGTATATCAATAAAATAAAAGAATTTGCAAATTTTGATAAATAAATTCAGAATCCTTCCGAGATAGCAAAAGGTAGTATCGCAGCATCGATCAAAAAAAACAAAAATGGCACTGTAGAGTAAAATTAATACTGTAGAGTAAAAATAGAAGTAAACCAAGTAAAATAAAAGCAAAACAAAGCATTACATTTCCTTGGAGATGGGGTGGATGTCACAAGAAGTGCACCGTTTTTGAACTATTTTATGAATATTTAATTCCTGCAGCCTTTAGTGCGTTGTTCACTTCCTATGAGATTTCCTTTGAGATAAAAAGCACTCTTGTCGTTAGTCCACATACCTTGAGAGCAAATATGTACATCGGACTTGTGATAGTATGGGTTGTGCTACCATTCTTGAGTAATATTCCAGAGAGCATTTTTCATTCAGGATAATGTTTTTTCTAATACCCATACTGTCACCCAACGTGCTGTTCAGAGTGTCGACATACTGCCTTGGCCTGCGAGGTCATCTAGATTTCTCTTATGTATGGGACATGACTGGACGATGAATACAGCGTAATTCACAACCATTCCGTATTGTAGCTGATTTGAACAGCAAAATGCAACAGGCATAGAGCTCCATCCCACAAAATGACATACAGCACATGTACTACAAATAGTATGTGCGACTACATGCTTGAATTCAACATTGTGACAGCACAGCGGTTATGTCACCCATTTCACATTTAAGATGGCTGTTCTCGCACATACATTAATGTGTGACTTTAAAACATTAATTAAATATCTTATCTATACGAATGATTTTGCTATATTTCATTTCTCTAATCTGATTTCTTCTTAGTATTGCAATTTCACTTTCCAGCAGTGTATACATATAAAACTGTCTTCAGTTATTTTAAGAATGTTCATGTTAGTTCCTTCCGTTTTCAAAACAGCTTGCAATTTCACACGGTATTAAGTCAACCACCACCATATTATTATCACCAACCTATTACGTTTCTCTGATAATTTCTTATGCGTTCGTCGACCAGTAGGATATTCTTTAATTTGTATCCCTGTTTCTAAATTTACTACTTTTACTGTGATTTCATAGTAATATTATTCTATGTTTACTGCAAAACCAAATAAGATGCAAGATCAGATTAATAAAATTAATGCCCATTCATGCAAGAAACCGAAATTTCGAAATAAACGTGACTGGTTACAATAAACATCAAACATGAAATGAATATCCTTTTAACTACTTAGACATTTATGTTTCATATATTACGAGTTAAGTAAAGAGGAAATGGAAAATAAAAATTAGTATCATCAGAGGCTGTTATGAATAATTTTAAAGAGTGTTTATTTGAAAGAGCTATATACTGTCTTCATGAAGCTAATTTTTATTTTATAGCACACATTAGAACCATAACTGATAGGTTTGCTTAGTACATATAGTATTTTATTTTGATAATGAAGTTAGATATTTAGGTATTCTCAATAACATTCCATGTCTTATCATATAGGTGGTCACAATAATATTTCATGTCGTAATCGCATTAGAGAGATTAGAGAAATTATTGTAATTATCAATATGTGTGTGTACTATAGCGGTATTTCTCAATGTTCTATCGACGTTCTGTTTGAAGCTGGTAACTTTCTCATGTGGTCATCTTAGAGACATGATTTCCTACAGAAGGTTTACTGTATATATTTTGTTATGAAAGGAGATATCTCATAAATACACTCATGTCCATAAATTAAAGATAATTTGGAGTCACGCAGAAATCGAACTCTAAAATAAATATATCACATGTAAAATCACTACACACATCTTCAAGAATCATATGCAAATTTCAGGAAGTAACCAGATGACAACGATGGTACGTCACAAGGACGAGAGTGTAAGAGAGTGATATATAAGGAATACAGACAAAGAAGTAAAATTGTTCGCAGACGCTTTATAAGCATTTCAGTGCAATAACCGAATAGTTATGACACAAAGGACGCATTTGGATGATTTTTTACGTGGTAGAATTATCGGCCGTCTGGAATGCGGGCGTACCCAACTGGAAGTATCAGACGAACTTGGAATTGCCCAAAGTGTTATCTCCAGGCTTTGGCAACGATTCCAAGATGATGGTAATGTGAGTAGACATTACAGCACAGGTCGCCTCAGAGTTACAACGCCGAACGGGGACCGGTATTTGGCAGTTACTGACAAAAGAAACAGCCGAGCACAGCCTGAGACCTGTCTCGTCAGCTCTCTTCAGCCACTGGTACGACAATTTCAAGGCAGACAGTGTACAGACGCTTAGGGCAGATTGGTCTATATGCTCGTAGACCTGTCAGATGCGTTCCACTTACTGCAACTCACTGTCGCCTGCGGTTAGTCTGGAGTAGAGAGTATGCATTGTGGACACCGCAACAGTAGGCTTCTGTGATGTTTTCCGACGAGTCCAGGTTTAGCTTGCAGTCTGATTCTCGCCGGACGTTCATATGCAGAGCTCCAGGTACCCGTTACCACCAAGAAAACATCATTGAACGACACCGTTACGGTGGTGCAGGAGTGCTCGTTTGGTATGGAATTATTCTGGGTTCCAGAACTTACCTGCATGTTCAAATTGGATCCATGACAAGCCAAATCTATCGGGACGACATTCTGGAACAACATGTACGTTTGTTTCGGAGACTGGCCAGCATTCTCACCGGACTTGAATCCAGTAGAGCACGTGTGGGTCATGCTTGGCCGACCTGTTGCAGCCCGTCAACCTCCTCGTACATGTCTACCGGAACTTCGGAGAGCATTGCTTTTTGAGTGATGTAATATCCCCCAAGATCAGATCGATAATTTGATACTGAGCATGCCTAGGCGTTGTACGGACTGTATTGCATCGTCTGGCAGACATACACTGTATTAACAATCATACTAACCATGTAATATTGGTTTTTTGTAAATAGCTTTTTTTTGTAATTTGCTCCAGGGAGAAAAAATCGCTAATTTTTTTTTTTTAATAATATCAAACATATAGCATCTTTTTTTGCTCTTTACCTTTTGTTTAATAAATAAGCTTTACAAATAAGTCAAATTCGATTTGCTTCTAACTCTTCCTTTGCCTGATTTTGCATTATCCTTAATGTATGGACATGAGTGTATTTCCTTGCTAACTTGGGTTCTTACATAATTAAAATTTTCACCATTCAAGAACATGAAAATAAATTTCTCCTTCTCAATGTAAAATAGTTTAATTTTTTGGAACACTCATTATTATCAAAAACATGATTTTGAACCACATTTCCAAGAACATTACGATTTTTTGAGACAGAAATATACATATACACATAAAACTATATATCTTACATATTTCAAAAACAGCATTTTTAAATTTTGTTTTTATGAAGTTGAGAATGCATACCCAAATAAAATTAAACTGACTTTGGTGATACTGGATTAGTTTGGGATTTGCCTTCATGCGTTCATCATGGCACTGATTCAAAAAGCAGAAAAAAAAACAAATACCTGAAATAATATAGAAACATGATATTTTATTTAGTGATCAAAATTAAAGTAAAAACTGAAAAAAGCTAAGAATAAATGATATCCAAAATCAAATATATGACAGCTTTAAAGTAGGAAATCAGATAATCTTTTTTTTCTTATCGTGAAGGTTATTGACTTCAATGAAGTTCATTTATAGTCGAAGAAAATCTGGTAAAATTTATTAAAAGGGATTTCTCCTTTATGTCTTCGCTAGACTATTTAAAAACAAAATTTTCGATATGGAGATATTTTGCCAGTTTTCGAATCTATGGGTGAAACAAACCGTGATGAAAACTGTATGTAGTTTGTTTTTTCAACATGGAGGCAATTCATAATGATTCTAACAACGTATTTCAGGCTATTATTAATATAGGGATCCCTCACTGCGTTTTAGGTCCATTTTTAAGACTGAAGAAGCGGAATTACCAGTGTACCTACTGCCAGTGTATAGACGTATATTCATACACATTATCAAAAATCGGGAGGAAAATGAAAATGAATTAGCAGAAATTTTACTATACTGCAGCCAAAGGTGTAGTCAAATGCAGACTTATAGCATCATATTGGGTCCGGAATTCCTAGTGAAGAGTTATCTTGTATAGAATTATTTGTTTCAGTGGAATTCCATCCTTTTGCTTTCCTTAAGAAAGAATTTAAAAATTTCAGTTTAAGGTATAGGATTCAAAAAATGCACTTTGAAATTCTCCTAATAGACACATTTTATCTAAAGTCTGAGTAGAACGTGCTATGAAAAGGAAGCGGTGAGCGAAAAAAGGCTGGAAAACTATACTCTATAGGCTCATAAAATTCCGTTTTACTAAAGCGAACTTATTTCCTGGGGGAATTATTTATTTATTTACATGGTTTGAGCAAAATCTCTATCCTGTAAGTACAAAACTCTTCTCTGTAAATGCTCTTTCTTTCTGCACCCTCAGGAGGACGGGAGGTCTGTTATTGTGCTAAGCTGCTGTGTCATGTCTTATGGAGTAGAAATCTAATATCTCCACATCACAGTCACGTTTCCGAGAGGGCTAGTCAGAAAATGTTATTTAAATATATCTTTCTGAAGTGCGTTGGTTGACCTGGCCTTTGGAAAGAATACATTGGGATCCTGTATTGCTACAAGAGAACGATGTAAACAGTCATTGTACTGAAGAAATAATAGAATTATATACTTCAGTTTGTAGGATTCTCCACTGTGTAATTCTAAGTTACAGTTGAATGTGAAGAATCTTAAGAACTAGTAAGCGAATAATCGCTTGAGTTCGTGAGGTAGAAAACAACAAGTGAAAAGGGTGAAATAATCCTTTATTATTCCAACTGAAGTTTAACAAAACTCCGTCTTGGAGTTGTGCAATAAAGCCGACACTCGGGCTTCAACTTAAGAGAATAAGAAATAAATTAAGCTAATCTTAACTAAAACGATATAGCCGAAGCTATCAAAATTCTAACAGAGTTAGACCCTTAACGCTAATTGACTACGAAGCTATCAAGTGCCTAAAGTACTGCCGACGAGAGAGTAGCCTAAAAACGCGGACGCGTGCTAGCCAGAATATCTTTTATCTCTCTCACTATGACAGTAGAACTTCGCGGTTAAATAACTCTCTTCCTCATTAGCATTCAGACGTGGTTCTAAAGCTACGTTCTGGCCGGAAGTGGTAAGTTGAAATTAAGAAGCGGTAGGAAAGAAAGTTTAACTCAAAATTTAACTGTTAATAAAATTAACATACTTCTTACAAGTTTTATAAAATCTCATCAATTACCAGACTTTTTATCACCCTAAGGGGCTAGAAAAGGAGGAGCGAGGGTCAGAGTTGCCTCTACTATCCGAAAATGAAATCTGTGTAACAAGCGACTGCCATGTTTATAAGATTATTTTCATTCCTCTAGAAATGTATTTGTTTCTAGGATATTCCTGGCACATTTACAATGAAATGTCGTGTTGGTGTTAAGCTGCTGTTTTAAATTGGCAAATAGGAAAGCTATAAATTCAAAAGGAAGATAGAAAAAGGGGCTGCGTGACAAAAGTCAAATTCTATAGAAACAAAAAGAAAACTATCACATGCCTCACAAGAATGGCAGACGTCAACAAAAAAAATTATGAGATCAATGTAACTAGGATCCATCTAATTCAGCTTTTTCAAACGTCTTCTGACATTCTTAAAAGGAATGGATAAATTTTTGTTGTTCCCGTAAAATCTGACTTTTATCATGTACCCCCTTTTTCCATATTCCGATTCAATTACCCTGCACAGAAAATCATCAAATAATAGTGTGAAATCTAAACGCGCATTGCGTAGCATTAGACTTTTAAATGCCGTTTATGCAGATTTTAAAACTATATTTAGTCTGTATTAGAAATCTGTTAATATTTACATTCCAATGTTTCCTTTAAAAATAGATATTTCTGATTTATTCACAATATTATCATATCTTAATAAAAAATCATTTCAAGCAAAAAATGCTTCGGAAATCGAAAAGTTATTTTATATCACTATGTTTCGTAGCTCATTTAACGAAATTTAATAATGTTATCTATACTTGTTTTATGCATATGAATCTCGATTAAAGACGAAATTAAACTCGAGATTAAACTCGAGTATAATTAAAGAAATCAAGTGTATAAATATTTGGATATGTCTTTCCCAAATGTTTAATTATGGTAAATATTTTACTTTCTTTATTACTATATTACTTACTTCTTCCACTGCACAAACACGGCACAGTACTATATAAGAAAGCCAATTCAAGCTTACTTTCCACAATGGGCGGCAAATATGAGAACAAACAAAACAGCAAATAAAAAGCTACAAGCGGTAATCAGCCATTGTCAGAGAAAGTGTTCTCTAATACGACGATAAGTGTCCCCAAATAAAAATAATCAAGTGCTTAGCGCTCTGAATCATAAAATGTATAAATCACACTAAATCAATCTGGGCACACACCTCGAACCTCTCAACCCAAGACTAACTTAGATAATTAGGACTATGGCAACAACCTGCCTATATTCTTTAAAATGTTTACTTTTGCAATTAATGTACAGGTCTAGGACTCGCAAGACCAGATCGTGCCAGTAAAATCTTCAACAGCAATGAGTTTTTCCTACACTTACTAATCGTGTATTTAAATTACAAGTTTGTGATAAATAGTTTCAAGAAGGGCAAGGTCAACTTATGTTATCACCTCAACTTAAGTTTATGAATGATATTATTATTGGTATGGAATTTTTGCCTTCTTAATTTTAATAAATATTAAACTTTTTATGTAAATTTTAGGAAAGAAATATCTGTATTTATGTGATCAATTGCATGTTTGAATCTCTTCCCTAGTGATCAGCATTACGTGCTTAATTATGTTTTGTATAAATTATGTGCATGTTCTAAGGTTATAAAACTAACTATGGAATTAATGTAGGTAAGTTTCTCTTTGTAATTATGTATCAGCATTATGTATTCAAGTGTTTGGAATCAGATATCAGTTTTACTGAGTATGGTGCTGTACTTTTCTGTTTATGTTCACTTTAATGTACTCAAGTCTGTATTTATTCCTTCTCTGCATGTACTATGAAGGTCAGTTCGTACTTGGCTAGGATTTAGACTACATAGCATTACTTAATGATCAGTTTTATGCATTATGCTTATCAGTTTTGTTTTTAGTTTTCATGTATTATGTATGCATTTTTAAGTGTTATGTATGCAGGCATTAGGGATCAGCTTTCTGTATTTAGTATTATGTTAGTTTTTCACTTTAATATTCAGTTTTGTACTTATGTATGTATTATCCTGTCTGCAAGTACTACGAAAGAAAATGTAGGTGAATGGTTCAATTTGTAAAACAACTACAGTTTAAGTATGCGCAAAGAACTAAATTATGCAGGAATTTGTTATCTTAGTGATAACAGGTACACATTCTTTTAAATGTTCTTGCATAAGAGTCAGGCACATGGAAAGTAAACTGCGTTAAATTATGTTTGGGCGCTAGGATTTTTTTTAATCATCTTTTAATCTCTCTTTATTTATTTATTTTTTATTTTTTAATTTTTTTAAAGTTTACTATGTGCAATAATTTAATAGGTTACAACTTTCCTCCATGCAGGACCAACGATTTCACAAAAGCCCCATAAATATATGACAGTTGTGTCAGGTTAAGCACCCGCATGTAGACATTTAGCAAGTCCAGAAAATCCATGACAGTTAATTTTTCAGGCAGAGTCCTCCTATCTTTACTTTATCTAACACAAGTTTCTGTCTATTCTAACAGCGATTCTTAACAGTCTTTTGATTGCTTCTTTGCTTAATTTTAAGTAGTTCCTAACAGGATACTCTTTGTCCGTACAACAACATCCAAGCTTATATGTAGACTTTATGAGGCTATTAGCCGTCTATTCGGCTGCGTTCCCGGAGCAGGATGGAGCAGAGAGTAGATGGTTTCTGCTAGGAAGATAAAACATTGTGAGGCTGAGGCCAGGTCAGTGGTCTTCCTTGGTGGCGCTCACTCACTCACTCAATATATTACTTACTTTTATTGCTATATTGTATAGAAATTTAAATGTTATAAGCATAGGTGCGTTTTATGGAAAAACAATTCACAGTAAAAGAGTTTATCTTGAACAAATGCCCAAATTATTCTCCTAACAATACAATACATAAAAATGCATAATAAATAACACTCAATAACTCATTTAACACTTTTTTACAATTGACAGACATTGTAACAATCAATTTTTTATTTTTCATGAATATTATCGTAAAAGAGTTCGTATAACACACACTGACGAGAAAAAATCCCAGCACCGAACAAGCGTTATTGTAGAGTAATAAAATTTCGGCAATACACTTGTCTAGGTAACACACTTAATTGATTAAATTTTCAGTATCGCAGGTTCGAGAAGAGCTATTTCAAATGTGAAGTTCTGGTCAACCGGTATAATCGCCAGAATTTTGAAAGCAAGCATGCAAACGCGCATATATTGTGTCTTACAGGTACCAGATGTCAGTTTGTATGATGAAGACCAGACTGACGTACAACTTTGCAGTCCGGGTAGGTGAGATGACAACGAGAGAGCTCCTGATAACGAAATTACTCCACAGACCATTACTCAGGTTCAAATCTAGCTCAATTAGCACGGCAACGTCGTAACGACGTTGCCCAAACTGATCGCGAGTCAAGTTGCAGAAACGTTGCAATAAGTCGTCTTTAAGACGCCCAGATGTCCGCAAAAATTCCACTGTTTTGCAACCGTTGCAAAGACGCCTTTATTACGTCTTTACAGATGAGGTTTTTGTCACATAGACGTCGTTATTGCGTCTTTCGCAAGTGATATTTTGGTTGTGAAATCATCGTATCACGACGTCTAAATGTTCGCAAAATTCCACCTTTTTGTAACAGTTCTGAAAAGGTCGTTATTATGTCCTTGTGTTACATACTGATTTATGCAGAAAAATAAGCTTAATAATTAATATATTTTTCTTCTTTTTAAAAATTTTGTATTCCTTGTAATTCTAACTTTTAAATATATCATTTCCTGAAAACGGCCCACCAGCGGCCGAGCGTTAAAGTCGCTGAACACTGGTAGTTCGGTCCGAGGTTCGAATCCCGCGAACGGGCTGGCTGCACGGGTGTTTTCGTGGTTTTCCCCATGTGTAACGTGTATATGAGCTAGTTCCCCTTAGGAAGTCTTCCACGAAGGCATCCCTCCCCTTAGGCAGATAGCCCTAGTTTGCTTTGCCATAATTAAATACACCAACACCATTTCCTGAAAACCAGAAGATAATACAATTTTTTCTCTTTAAACTAAATATGCATAATTAATAATAGCTTTAATTATTTTCAGTACTTTAAACTACATTATTTAAATTACATAAATTCTAAGTTACGACTATTTAAGATTTCATAATTTTTTTTCTTAAGTGGGAGTATCTATTAAAGTAATTGTCATAAATATATAACATTAATAGTAGTTTTTAAGTAAATAAAACTCAATCAGACATAAATTAAGGTAAAGATATATATGTGGGTAAAGAAAGAGCTTTTCTGATAACAGAATTATCACATTTATTTCTGTTAAATCTCAGAGACACTGAAAATTGCCCCTGTCATGATAAATTAGGAAACGGTTCTTAAGGTAACATAATCAGTATTTTACCTAAACTCAAGTATAAATTTATTCGCGTTTCACAGTAAAAAATATAACCATTAACTTCTATATCTTCAATATATGCAAATGAAAGACTGTATAATGTAGTTAATAAATGTGATTAAAAATATTTCATACAAAAATATACTTAAATGTAATAACCAAAACAAAACTGCCCATATTCATATCTAAAATGAAATAACCTAACAAACAACATACATTACAGCGCTATTTAAGAAAAAACATGAACTAGTAGTGTTTCAAAGTATAAATAGCAGAAGGAAGGTAACAGAACTAAAATTTCCAATTAATAAAATATTATTTGTGTTTTTTAAATAGTAAGCAATTAAAAGTGCAATAATTATGGATTATAGTATTAACACTATTAATGCTGATGTTTCTTAACACAATTTCTTTCGATTATATGCTAATGTATTTACTAGTTTTTAAATTATACATTTTAGAATAGTGGTAGATTACAATGATTACTTCATGCACTTTTTATAATACTGTACGGAAATAATTTAAATAATATTGTATGCGATAGTAAGCTAAGTATGCTAAAGTAAGCTCTTGGTTAAATAGCACACGATGAAATTTTTGTTTCTATTTATTATTATGAATTTCTTTGTTATCACAAGCACATAAAAAGTAAGCGAAAAAATAGAATATACTTAAATTTAATAAAAAGTAAAACCTAATTTCCAACATTCATTTGTTTCATTTCAACATTCAAATTTCAACATTCATTTTCATTGAGATAATCTAATAAACATACATAACGGCAATAGAATATACTTAAATTTAATAAAAAATAAAACCTGATTTCCAACATTCGTTTATTGAGATAATCTAATAAACATACATAACGGCAATATTTTTAAAAATCGCGAAATACACAGTGTTTGCAAGAATAGATACCAAACGAAAAGTAATAAAACTGCAATTTGCAATGAATAAAAAATATTTAGTGTTTTTAATATTACACAATTAAATATCACATAATTATAGATTACAATATTTCATTGAAATGCTAATGTTTCCTTAACACTATTTTTTCGATCATACATTATCATACATTTCATACACTGTTTAAAATCATTAAATGTATCTGCATACTATACAAACGACTACGTACTATAGAATGTACATTATTATTAATTTTAATCTATTGCTTCTTGCTATTACATATATGTAATTCATCTTCAGCAGTCGTATTAAGTACTGGTACCAGTCCAATAATTTCTCTGTATTTTGAAATTAATGAACATACCATTACAGCTGAATTGTTCTTGCTTTTGTATTGATTGCATTTTCAGCCAAACCAGAAAGTGACTTACCGTTGTATGTTATTTTTGATTTTATATGAATTAATTCTGAGACGATTAATATGAATGATATACAATATAACACTTAGGATGTTACACGAAAGCATAAAGCTAATCAGGGTATCCAAATATAGCAAATATTGCACCGCTGGAACCACAGAGATTGGAGAACAGCACCATATAACTTTTTAATCACCGGAAACACATAAAACACCAAAACAGAACACTATTTCACGAACACTATATTCACGATTAGCATTTCTTGCAGAGCAGATTTTCACAAACAAAATAAGCACAAATTCTGCTTTCTCACGATGCTTTCTTCTCAACTCAGAAGCTTCCAAACAGGAGCTCACAGCAATGCAACGTCACTCGCAGAAGGCAGTTGAAGTAAGTAGATAGAGACAGAACAATGAGAAGATTCGCGATGCGTTCTTTGATTGACAGTGCATTACATTTACTTTTAATATAAGCAATTTTATTTATATCAGTCATTGCTTGATTGAATTTCAAACATAAAGTCAGTCTTTTCAAATGCCTTCCAGATGCCATCTTTACCAAATTACTTGAAAGAACTGGTAGAATCTAAAGTAATTACGCAGTTACCAACTTCGAATTTGGCAGCTAGCCAAAGTGCGCAAAACCTCGAGATGTTCGCTTATATAAGCATCCAGTAAATGATGTTCGTGAAATGTCATCGTAAACCTTTCGACGACTTATCTGATAATTTAATAAAATCTTTTTTAAATGGCTTAGAAGAATTATTTGAACTGAATAGAATTGCAAACAATGTTTACAAGATTATATTTACAAAAAAATATTTATCGAACTTGCTAAAACATATATAAAACATATATATGTAATGTTCATGTCGCCGAATCCCGAGTGTACTGTATAGAATTAAACCAAGCATTTTTGAATGCATGGAGATGGACAAAAACGAAACGTAAAAACATAACAAACAGTTCATCAGAATTTTTATAGGTAATGAGTTTCGTATTTTTGTTCCGTTTCTCTAATTTTTATGTCAACATTTATTAGTAATTTATCAAATCCATTAATTTTGTTGTTTTCCATGAAAAGTGTTAATATTTCTCTCACTTTTTCCATTAATTTTTCCGTTCTGCTTCTCTTGACTGTCAGTGAGTTTTCCATCATATATATTGGACAGCCGTTAAATATGCATGGATATGCATCGTCTTTTAACATTGGTCGTTTTCTCGGAATTCTTAAAATCGCCCCATTTTCATCCGTGAATGCATCTTCACGCACAATCATATCTTTGCGAAAACTGTAATTTTTGCATTGTAAGAAAATGTTTCATGTTATGTCGCCATATTAATTAAAATAAATTCGTCGTTACTTCAAAAATAGCAAATAAAGTCATATTTCAGTAAAGAAATAATTGCTAACATGTGATTTGCATTGATTTGTGAAATATGATTTTTTAAAATATATAAAAATGCATAAATTAATAAACTACTTTATATATTAGTTTCATTTTAAAATAGTTTGCTTTAATGTTTATAAAAAAATATTTTAAGCATTAATTATTTTAACAAGATTTAAAAAAATAATTTAGCACGTATTTTTAGTACTGATTAAATTTAATATTGCCAAGATGTAACGGCAAATATTTTGCATCTTCGCAACGTTGTAAAGACATCGTAAAAGTTACCACGAGCACTTTGCAACCTCTCGGACCAGTTTGCAACATCTTTGGAAGTTTGTCTAAGCTGTAGACTTTGGGCTTAGAGTTATGCATGCTACAAGGCGTAAGGCGTCAGTCTCGGAATTGTCCTTCAAGTAACCGATTTGTAACAGTTGGCTGTGTCACTGTGCTTTCAGCTGCAGCTCGAATTTGTGTTGCAGATGCAGTACGATGCATCGCAACCATACGCTGAACAGGGCGGTCATCCTCCTCAGTAGTGCTACGTGGCTGTCCGGAACCTGATTTTCTTGAGCCAGTACCTTCCCTTGACCACAGTGGCCAACAATCATGCAGAGTGGATACTGTATAGAATTAAACCAAGTTTTTCTACAGTATCGCAGAAATAAAATCCATTTTCTCATAGTCCTATTACACGACCTCTTTCAAACTCAATGAGCTGTTGATAATCATTTCTTCGTCTTCTTCATGGCATTCTTGATTAGCGTCAAATATGAACACAAAATAACTCTCGCGAACTTTACAGAGCGTATTTAAAGCATTTTTTATGATTACAAAGAGATAAAATGATTTAAATTAGAGGAAAAAGTATATTTTAAAACTCAAAGCAGATTTATCTGTTCTGAGAAAAACCGATGTCTTTTAAGAGTTTTTCATTAAAATATCAGTTACCTCTATTACCGTCATGTAGCAGAAAATATGTCTCCGAAAATCCTATCCTCCTTGCTATACATTAGTTTAGATTTTGCTTAAATGTGATAAGTTTTTTATATTTGATGTTTTTAATCACGCTTCTTTTGACTTGAATCTGTGAAATTTAATGAAAATTTATAGATGTTAAAGAAGAATAAGTCTTACTCAGCCACGTTTCTTACTTGCTTTTTATCCTTTCATGTTTTAATACTGCGAATATTATTTGTTTAAACATTATTTGGGGAAATTATGATACTCGTATATTTGTATGTTGCTTGACATAAAGCTGCCCTTCTGCTCTAATGAATAAAAGCAGCGAAATTAATACAGTGTTTTTTTAACTCCTGATAGTTGTATTGTTAAGCAGAGACAACCCATGTCATAAATGAGATTATATCCAGAACATACTGACACAGGAATATCCGATCACAATTCTGGACGCCTTCCAACTCTGCACGGTATTGAGAATACATTTGAGA
Organism: Stegodyphus dumicola; assembly: GCF_044657685.1. NCBI lineage: Eukaryota > Metazoa > Arthropoda > Arachnida > Araneae > Eresidae > Stegodyphus > Stegodyphus dumicola. Next base: position 139,132,282 of record NC_140780.1, read on the forward strand.
CTGATAACGAATGTCCTCAGAGAAATCGAGATATACTGTATTGGATTCATATTCCGCTACAACATAGTGTGTGCAATAGTTTCCAGCTTTTAGAACCACGCGAATTATTGAAATAATTACAGACAACCCCTGTTGCAAAACGGACAACAACGGCATTCGAAATTTATTTCGTTATACTTGCTAGAGAAATTCTGCAATATGTGTGAGGTCACTGACAGTTAAATTTTCTTAAGAAACTGCAATACATTTTCATTCGTGAAGCTTTCGACGAATTTGCATCAAGTTAAGAAATTCTTCTTCTGAATTCGTAAGCAAATCATTTTAAAAATGTCTTACAAATTTGGAAGCTAATTCTTGGATAAGTTCGAAAGAGTCTAAACTTCCAATCTATGAAAAAAAAAAAAAAAAAAAAAAGTTGAGTACGTAACGCAGTCACCACCCTCAGCACAGGAGTCAAAGGAGTCAGAGGTCTCCTTTTCTGCAACCGTATTTTTTTTTAATATTTGAGGAAATGTTTATGAAAATATATTTTAAATAAGAATTGATTGTAAAACGGTTAGTGATTTAACCTGTGAAATTTAAATACCAAGCTATTTTAGCTTATACTTATTTAAAAATGTCAAAGATGTAAAAATGCGTACTGTTTACACGAATTCTAAGGGAGGATTACTGTTGAGGTTTTAAATTTTAAAACTGGAATAGCATGACTAATCATTAAATATTATGAGAGATAACACATTTTAAATGGCATAGCATTCAATATTTTATTGGTAGTAGTTAACAGAATGCTTAGAAAAATTCAAAGATAATGATTCGATAATAACATTATTGAATGTGATTAAAGTTTTTCCTTGTGAAATTAAATTTAAACCTATTTTTCCTTCCAAATATCAGTTTAAGAATATTTTTTCTTCTAAAATTCCACACTGTATGACACATACGCTTTTTCAATAACATTTTGTGAGATCTCATAGGCAGTGCAAAATAAATATACTAAGGTTAATATATAAGGTAAGAGGTAAAAATAGTAATATTTTTATATAAACTGCAGATAAGAAAATAGTAGCTTTAGTTTCAGTGACTGATATGTAATATATATGTGCTGTAAGTTATGATAAAAGAAAAAAATGCAACGAACAAGGAATAATTAAATTTTATACACGATACCGACGATATTTTTCGGTAAATAAAAAAGTCCACTATCTGTGCGTAGTATAAAAACAAACAAAAAATATGATTTCTCGGATACAAATGTGTCTCAAAAAAGGTGTTTGGTTTCTGCAGACCAAAAGGCATGTCGCACACATACGAGGCTTGAAATGAATAAGGTTATCAATGAGGGGCTTGGGTATCTTCCCTTACTCTTGCAGAAGAAAGCTTTCAAACAGCTTAACTGTTTCGGGGGGTGATAAGCGACTAGCTAGCTGCCTTTCTCCCTCTGTCCTAAATGTGCTCTATTCGGTTCATATTTGGGGAATATGCTGGCCAATCCATTCGAAGGATTCTTTCTTCGAAAAGGAAGTTCTAACGTAAATCACCTCATTATAGTTATTATTTTATTTTTCCCTTCAAAGTATATAGTAATGAAAATGAGTTATGAATTATAAGGAACAGAAAGAAGAATAAAGCACATTCTGCATACGGGTACTAGGCTTATCTGTGCCATTTTTGGAGCTTTATACCTGCATATATTGAGTAGAACAATGTTTATAATTAATGAGATGCTTTGCTTTTGTGGATTTACATACAAGTGGATTCGGAGCCGGAGGCTACATTATAATTGACCTAACTAAACGTTGGCTGACTAAACGTAATTTATTAACGCGATTTAATTTCAGCTATCAAAATGTCTAACTAACGCCGGAATATTAACTTAAATAGTTGGATGAGCTGGATGAGAAAAAGGACAACTTGCAAGCATCATTGTCAAAGCTGCATGTCTATTACTTCCAAGAACTCCGTCTTAAATACGCTTAACTCATTTGCATCATGGTGAATAGTACATGCACTCTTTTAGTAAATAGTATATGTTTGCATCTTGGTGAATATTCTAATGGAGAATTTATAGTAGAATATCTAACTCAGATTAAAACAAGTTAATAAACTTACTAATCTTTTGAACACTGCGAGATTCAACCAATATAAACATGATATTGTAATAGTGAACTAAAAGAAACTTCTCGGTGTGGAGCATAAATTTTAATTAAAATATTTTTCTCCACATGGTACTGACTAAATAAAAATGAACATTCGTTATATTAAGCCTTACCTGAAAAAATATTTCAATATGAAAAATTTTCCTATAATATCATGGTACTACTTATTTCTATGAAATTTTAATAATAAAATATGCATTAAATTCATTAAGTTACTTGAATTTAACAGTAACTATTACAGAAGTAGTGAGAGCATTAATCGGGGTGGTAAAAGAAAACTCAGAGGGAAAAAAACCGAAGCAAATATGAAGAGCAATTTTGATTTAAATAAACATTTGAGAATTTTATTGATAATTTTAATAGTGATAAAATGTCCGAAAAACAAATGGTTCATTTTTCTCTTCGCAAAAAAAAAAAAAAAAAAAAAAAAAAAAAAAAACATATTGAAAGTATTTATAATTTACATTTTAACCTTTTGTTGCATACAAGTAATCTAGAGAAGTTAAACGAAAATTTTTGTATTTTTTTACTTAAAATAACCTTAATAATAATTAAAAAAATAATTTTATTCAAATTTCGTTTTAAATAACTGCCACAGTTTGTTCACTACAATGGACAGCATGCATGTACGTACATGCATACAAATTTCCTCCTAACGATTTACGGTCATTGCATATGAAATCATTTCCTGCCTGGTTTGCAATGATCATTACCATCTTATAAATGATAAATCTACAATTGACATGTACACAGATCCTCTAAAATACCTTCATTTCGCGGATTGTGATTAAATTAATTTTGCTACGATTTTGTAACCTGTACCTATTGGATTCAAATGTCAAATGTTCTAGAAATTCCTTGCCAAACATAAACATTTCCAGTGGTGTTTTGGCTTGATAAGCAGTACATTTGGGTTTCAATTCACTCTTTTCGGTAGATCTTTATCTACTCACTCCACAATTTTCTCAAACTGACATTTAAAATAAAATGTCTAAAATTACTAATTATGAATAAAATATAAGAAAATGTAAGAAATATTATTTAATGTTTACTATGAGAAATTGTGCTAACTTGGAAACAGAAGTATCAGCCATTTTCCAAATATCAGTGCTTTACTTAGTGATGCTATACAGCCATCTATGACAGCCAGTAACATGCTTTTGTGTGTTTGCGCGTTCAGAAAAAAGTTGGCTTTAATTTAGGACTCTTAGGGTATGATTACAATCGGCAGTTGCTTAGATTTATGCAAAGTTTCTTTATATTTTTGTAAAACTGTTGTAGATTTTTAAACCGGAAATTTCGTAACGTTTAAGTATATTTTTTTAATTTCCATTTAAATATTAATTTTATTTTTTTTATTTAACATGTGTTCTATTTATTTAGTTTATGATTATACACTAGTTAGGTTTAATGAATTCAGTTCATAGTAATTTTCATTATTTGATTCAATTTTGCAATTATTCTTGATTTCAATCCTGGTCTATCAATTTTATAACATTATGGTTAGGTTAGGTTATTTAATTACGGCAAAGCCTCGAGGGCTATCTGTCTAAGGGAAGGATGCCTTTGTGAAGGACTTTCTAAGATAAACTGGCTCGTATGTATACACGTTACCCATGGGGAAAACCACGAAAACACCCATGCAGCCAGATCGTTCGCGGGGTTCGAACCTCAAACCGAACTACCAGTGTTCAGTGACTTTACCGCTCTGCCGCTGGTGGGCTTTTATAACATTACGCATATTTTCGCCGCATCACTTGCTCTGGCAGCTTTGTGCTAGCAGAGCAGCAATGCTTGGTTTCATCGAAGACTGAGCTCGCAGTCTCCCATGCACTTCTGTATAAATTAATTAGCTCTTTTTTCTGCTTTTTTTTTTTTTTTTTTTTATTTCGGTTTCATTTTAGTTCTCAAATGCAACTTTTGATTGATTATTTCACTAATGTATATATATATAAGTTGTATGATCTTAAATTCATTTAGTGCGAAAACAAGTTACTACTACTTGCGCAATTGCTGCAAAGTTAGTTAATAATAATTTATTTCCTAAACAATATTGATTAATTGATTATATTATCTCTTAAGTTTAATTATTAAAGTAGAATTATTTTAAAAGATTGCATCCATATAGGTAAGTTATAATTTGAAAGATGTTTTGAAGTAACTTGAAAGTAAAATGTTAGTAATGTTTTAACGGGGACTGGAATTAAATCATCATGAAGAACAAAATTTCAATTGTAAAAGGAAAAATTAAATTAAAAACATGTAATCATTGTCATTGATCGGAAATTAGTTGACTTTTCAAAAGGAACAAACAAACTCCCGTTCAATGAACAATAATTAATAAAAATACGTAAATACGAAGGTGTTTCGTCTTTACTCGAGTAATAAAGTAAAGCCAAATCGACAATTCTAGTCAAGCCAAATATTTCCGCGAATAGAAGGGATTACGAACCAATGCTGATACTCAAAGAACTTATTCTTATGAAGCATTTTAGCCAATTCAATTTGGAGTGAAAAGCAATTTCTGTAGAGAAATCCGAAAAAACTCGAGTAACCGTCCCCCTTACTTTAATTAAACTTAAGAGATAATATAATCAATTAATCAATATTGTTTAGGAAATAAATTATATATATATATAGTTTTAATTGGTTTACATATATACATATGTAATAAAAGCAATTTTCAGAGAAGTATTGAAGTATGAACCCTGAGGCGTAGAAACGTAGATCCATATTGGAGAAATCGTCCGCAGTAGTTTAAATTCCATTTTTATCTAAATTAGCGTTTGTGTTCACAATTCACTTAGAACTCTACTTATGCCTATTTCCAGAGTATTTACATTTTTGATGCTGTTGCGTTAGAAAGCGAGCACAGAGAAATTAGAGAAGCTAAAGTGAATAGTTATCCGATATGGAAGTACACGAAGAGGAAGGTTTTGGTTTGAGTTTGCAAAGTTTCAGTTCCCAATTATTACGTCAACTGCTTCGTGCCATAGATTAGATTAATCTAGACATGAAGCAGTTCAGAAATGTTATTATTATTTTCAGAATGAAGACGAGAGTTATAGGGCTATTATTAATTTACTATTGAAAGTACAAATACTTTTATTTTACAGATATATAAGCTAATTAAAACGTATATATAGCTATTTAAACACTAAGCTTTGTGTAGGTAAGAAACAAGAAGGCTAGAAATATAGCAATAAGGCAGAAGTATGGTTAGAAGTAAATATAAAATATTACTATAATATTGTGTAAGAAATGGTGAATGGCATATAAAATTTAAAGTTCCATTTTTTTTCATTTCAAGTAAGATTCACCTGGCCGAGCTTGTATCATCAGCCAAGATGGCGCTGAATATACAGCAGCAACCTTCCTGTTGATATTTGCTTCTGTGTTCAGCCTTCCCGCTACTTAACATTGTCTTAAACGATCAGGGATAGAATAATCTGGTTAATAACTAATCATTACTGGTAATGGCAGGAAGATTGGATAGAAATAATTTTAATGTAACTATGTTGCCGTCGACTGAGGATGTGAACTGCTTGCAGTCAGAAACTTCAGAAAAGAGAATTTGAAAGGACTCGCATTAGTATTGAAGGAGCAATGTCGGTAAGTATTGGAAGGACTACAATTGATGCAACATCCAAATTTATTGCGACTCTCATTGGAAAAATACTGTTATAAAATGATTTCGCCATATTTCTGATTCGTTTCGTTCTCATCATATTTAATCTATCATTTCGAAGGTCTCAAAGTCCTGGTGTTTCAAATCGTAATAAATGGTTTTAAAAAAGTCAACATTACATTTCGAATTATTTAAAAGGTTTGAAGGTTTGAAGGTTTTTTTTTCTTCCAATGGCGGATTGTGAGTAATTACAAATGTAACCCAGTCCATTAAATCTATACAAGGTCGGATGTGGTGGTCTCTTTATTATGGAGGCACCTAATAGCTGTCCCACCATCGCCTTTCCTATGAAGGGACGGGCAGCTACAACGATGCTTTCTCCGGGATTCGAACCCTGGCCCTTTGGCATCGCAGTCAGCTTCCCTGACCACTATGCCGTCTGGGCAGGTATGAAGTTTGATTGATCTAAAACTAAATTTTTTAACCAGTTGTTTATAAAGTTTCTTGGTTCGAGTGGTTCTTGCTTACTGATTCAAAATTGTCACTTATTAACTAAGCCGATTGGAAGGATACAAGATTAATATTTATTCTGTCAGTTTTAAAATACGTGATTTTTATTATTGGATTCAAAAAATAAAAATTATGCAGTACAAGGGATAACGAATTAGTTCTGTTAGTTTTTATTTCTGTATTTCCACCATTGTTAAAGCAAGTAAGCGTAAACTCTAAGATTGGTTTCCGTATCTCATGTAAACTGCTTGTTCAGCTTCAGTGATTATAAATTTCGTAATACAGACTTTCCAAAGAATAAGACGGAAACATTCTTTAATTAGTTTTCCATTCGAATTTTCGTTACAGTTAGAATCGAGTTTCCCTTTCAGAATCCAAATATAATGTGTCAATCTAAATTTAATGCGACTCTCAATGATTACTTTGGACACAAGATACAATTCAATAAAAGTTAAGATAAAATTTTTACTTCTCATGATTTGAGGGATTTACAACTAAAATATTACAAAGAATTCAACTTTTTGTTCTTGTTGTTGACGGCTACTGGCGATTAATCTATATGGTTGACTTTCAGGTCCTGCAGCTCCGCGCAAAATTAAGTCGCTATATAAGTCGGTAAAAACAAAATTAACTTACAAGCCTTACCAAGCGTGACAACGTCAAGCTTTTAGTAATATAGTTTTAGCATCTGAAAACGTATAAATCACTACTTCCATGAAAATGTTTCGGCATGACATATATGTAAAAAAAAAAAAGTATAAATTAATGAATGTTACACCTCAGTAAATCCGGAAGGAGTGTAACTGAATTGTATCAAAAAGAAAAAAAAACATTAACTTCGACTTATTCTAATTTATTTTTTAACCGAACTTTGAAAGAAGGCTAAGAATTTTCCTTTGGGATAATTAGAAAGATTTTTCTTTAAGAAAGAAAAAGAAAACGAATCTCCAGATTTGAAATTAAATATCTCGATCAGTTTTTATTGTATAGGAGACAAAACTTTTGCATATTATTTATAGTGTGGATATAAGCCTTCACTAAATTATTAATCGGATACCGTATAAAAATCTGGATCTCGAATATTTTACAGAATTAAGTTTTTAAATGTAAAGTTTAAAATGCAAACATTCATTAAGTTTTTAAATGAATATTTGCATCGCTTAAAATGATTTTATAACTGGAAGTACATGTCTGTGACCAACTATTACAAAAGTATTTAAGAAATAAAACACAAAAGGTTTGACTTCCGAAAGACAAAAATTGAATGATATTTGGTATAATCAGGAATCATGTTCAAGGGTTGCACCCAAACTGGAAAGTGAAATGCTTGCATTTGCGCAATTAGAAAATGTTTTCTTATGTTTAGGGATTACGTAACAAGCATTTCTATGCAGATTCTTACGAAAAATATTTATCAATGTAAATTTTCTTTCAGAATAATTTTTATAGTATAAGTTTCCTTTTCCCTTTAATTTAAATATAAGAAGACATGAATCTTCGCGTCATTTAAGATATTTCTGTAACTGGAGTACATCCAATGACCAATGACCAACGGCTGCAGAAATAAATGCAGGGTAGGGACTTCTGCGGACTTGATATATATATATATCTTTTTTTATTATATATTACATATAATAAAAAAAGACTTTGCAATAATTGATGGTGTAGAACGTAGAAAGGTTGAATCTGTAATGAAGAGCAAGAATTTTGATGGCATAGAATGACAAAATGTCGATCCCCAATGAATAGGAAATTGGCAGCAGAAACAGATAAAATCTTTAGTTCAGCAAAAATGTAGCGGTCACAAATAACTTGGCATATTATTTGTGCCTATTTCAAGAGGTTTACATTTTTGATAAATTTGCAGTAAGAAGAAAGCAGCAGACAGCAGTTCTACTAGCCCGAAGATTAGCGAGTGAGTGCGATGTTCAGAATGAAATCTTAATAGAGAATGAGTTAGTTTTTGTTCTAAATGCTTTTTGATTAGATAGTTAAAACTGCTGTAAATTTATTATGGCTGTTTTAGTTCCATTTACATTATGAGAATTATGTAAGAGTCACATGACATGGATTAGTTTCAAACTGACGCAGTGCAAAGACAGATTTCTATTTTTTGAACAGAGACATGAAAATAATTTCATATATATCAAGCGGTATTTGCATCAATTGTAGTCCTGCAGCAAATTTTATTAGACTGTTTTAGTTAATCTATGCATTTAAATGTACAAAACAGTCTGCGCAAAACGGTTAAGATCTGTGATACATTTCTCAGCCTTTTGTGGATAATGGATGGTTGAGGAGTTTTAAATAATATTTTTCTTCTAATCTCTGCGACCCAGGGGATTTAACCAGTTGCATCCCCATTTTTTAAACAATTTGTTTTTATTTCCGTTTACGTTTTTTGTTCTTATCCAGATATTGTCTTCCTTTGTCAAACCAATGAGTAGTTAATAAGTAATCGCTCGAGGCAAATTGAGGGTGGTAAAAAGGAAATGTCATTTTTCTAATATAAAAGTATATAAAAGAAATAAAAATTTTAAAAAGCCATTTCTAAATTAGTAATTTTGTAATTTGCAGAATCTATCTCCTCCATGTTAATTGAGTTTGGTATATATTTATTAACACCTCTTTTTCTTTTAAACTTATTTGATTCTTGATGATTACCAAATTCAATTAACATGGAGGAGCTAAAGTTTTGAGAGGTAATTTTTTACACACTACTTGTGCGATTTCTACAAATATTTGCAGTTTGGCATAAATTGAGTCGTAGAATCGAAATATGAAAAACAAATTGGTATATTATTTCAGAAAAAGTATGATTTTGAGTCAAAACCTATGTTAGAAAATTGCCATATATAAATCTAATATATATCCGAAGTCGCGCTTTCGAGACTATTTTTTTACTTAGCAAGATACAAGGTATATTTCCCCTCCTTTCCACAAGACTTCGGAATGTAACTGGAAGCAAGTTAGGCGAGTATTCGGGACGTTCGGATCTCGAAGCCCAACCAGGGCAATTGAGGATTTCTTCAGTTCCCGATATCGAACAATTTTAAAAGTCTGTCCAAGTGACGCCCGAACTAAATAGATGATGGATGTTCATTTGTTATCACTGGGATTTGACGACTCGGTCCCCTCATCCCCAGTCTCCCTTTAAAAGAAGGCATATATAAGGTATTTTGTGTGCTCATTCTGCCTGCCTTCGTGGTGTAACTGGAAGCGCACTCGACGCATATTCAGGAGATCCGGAGTCTGAGTCCTGGCAAAGGCAGTTGCGTATTTCTTCTGTTTCCTAACATCGAAGAAAAAACTGTAAATAAATAAATAATGATTGTCTGTCTCCGACTGAGGAAACAGCCTTTTTCCCCCCTTTCTGCTTTTTGTATTTATTCCCAAGGATCAAAGTGAAAATAATTTTTATCTTACCTGGCTTATTTAAATTTTATTATTCATTTTTCTATTATTTTAGTTTCAATTTAATTTCCATCAAGAGAAACTGATTTTATTTTCATAAAAATGTAATTTCGATGTTACATTAGAATTTTCTTTAGAACTTCAAGTTAAAGGAAATCAGTCTGAATCTATTGCTCATAAAATTATCATTATATGCTTTAAAAAGATAATTAAAGGAAATGCATAATATATTCACAAAAATTGAAATGGAATTTCTACATGAGAAGCTATAAAGAAGGCAAAGAGGGATGCTTTTATATAGGAACTAATTTTATCATATATAAAAATGTTTTATGTCAAGACAGAGTGATTATTTGCATAATTTAATACTTTAATTATCTACAGAAAGCTTTTATCTTTACAGAATTCTAAAAACTTTGTAAAACCGTTAAGTTAGGGACAAAATGCATTCCACAAAATAATTTTTAAACTAGTTTTTCAATAATTATTTACAGCTATTAGAATATGTAATTTAATTATCTGATTACATATGGCTTTATTGGAAAGATCAATCCAAAACATTTAAACAGCTCAAGTATCCCAAAAGAATGAAAGTAAAATGTTAAAAACTTAATGTAATTTAATTATATTTATATTTTTATTAAATTGTGATAAAATTTAATAACTTATAAAATTATAATCCACTGCATTAAGTATTCATGAAAAAACCGTTTAACGATAAAATAATCGTTTCTAACTAATGCGGTATATTAGATATGCTTCAGCAGAATGTACAACATTTTGCATTTAGGGATAAAATGTTATAAAAATAAAGTAATTGAAATGATATGAAAAAACAAGAACTAAAAGAAAGTTACTTTTTTTTTTTTTTTTTTTTTTTTTTTGATTTTGTGAAACTTTTCTTTAACTATTGTCCTAAACATGTTAAAAATATTTCGATGTTTCTGATTTCTGTTCTACAAACTACAAAAAGAAATGTTAAGTTTTCTCTCTTGGAAGAAAATAAAATTTATATATAGTTCTCTTTCAGAGCTGATAACTGTGGTATGATCGATCTATTCTTGTTATGAGTACTCCATTCCATTGTTAAAATCCAGCGAAAAATCAATAGCTGATCCAGAACAACATATATGGAAAGTTTTAGGCTAGTACTTTTTTAAACTATAATATTTGGCTCAACGTTTAATAAACATTTGTTTTATATTGAGTGCGAAATTAATAACATATTTGAGTTCACTTAATAATACGGTTCCTACCTCAATGAACACGCTTAGTTCGTAAATTAGTTTTGGAACAAAAAGCAAACGAATTGAAATAAATATCATCAACTGAGAGAAACACTTTAAAAAGGCCACCGAAATAGAAACATAAACACTGTCACACAAAAAAAAAAAAAAAAAAAAAAAAACTTAAAATATTTTAATTTCTCATCATAGTAATTACATATTAATATGAGAATAATATATGAGTTATATAATGATATATTAACTTCTTATAATAATCTTTTAATTTCAGATACATATCTAAGCTATGAATGCTAAAATACGTTAAAGTATGCATGTATGCTATAGTATAATATTTTCCTAAAGTGCTTGAAGGAAGCGATCAACAAACCTGAAATTTGCATGAAATGTAGATATGTTGGAAAATATGCAAATGACTAGCATTTCATGACTTCCGTACAGTAGAGAGGGAAAGAAAGCACCTTAGTGCAGTATTAAAAGATGCAAGTCAGATATTGATTTTTCAAAATTCATTTTAAAACCGTCTTTAGTGATTTTTTTTCCTGTTGAAGGCCGTTTTATGCTTCGTATAAAAAGAAAGAACTCAGACCAGCACATCTCAGAATTCACTCGCGGTGGAGACGTATTTCACTGAAACTTAAGACTATCATATCAAGCAGATTCTGCTCAAGGTTGTCTAGATTCGATTATTGTTATGATAATTTGTAACCAGTCTGTCCAGGAAGGCTCCACAGAGCGACGTTCAGAATTACGATGCCTCATAGTCACCTCTGTCTGAATTAACATACTCCGCATCTGTTCGAGGGATCGTTCAGACATCCACATACATTGGGAACGTTGCACTAAATATCTGGAAGTACGATGCCACGAAGTCTTAGTGCCACGGATTGTCAGCAAAACTATCATTGCTTCTATCTGCCTTACAATACAGCACATAAATCAGAATATACAATCGAGCGTGTTCATTATGGATTAAAGCATTTTAAACATTATCAGTGGTCAGTTTTATATTTAATTCTGAAATTAATTTAAGTTGCTTGGAATTTGTTTTTCAATTGAATAGACTTGAATTAAAGTGAAAAAAGTACTTACCTTCTCGTATTATTGAATAACAACGAATCCAATAAATTTCGTACTAAAGAGTTTATTTCAACTTGAGTTTTTATTTATGCATTGTAGGATTCCCCACTGTGTAATTCTAAGTTACAGTTGGATGTGAAGAATCTTAAGAACTAGTATCCGAATAATCGCTTGAGTTCGTTAGACAGTAAATAAATTTGGAAAGGGGGAAATGACCCTTTATTTTTCAAATAAGGTTTAACAGAAATCCGTCTTGGAGTTGTACAATAAAGCCGACACTCTGGCTTCAACTTAAGAGACTAAGAATTAAACTAAACTAATCTTAACTAATGAGATAAAGCCGAAGCTATCAAGATTCTAACAGAGTTGGACCCTTAACGCTAATTGACTGCGAAGCTATCAAGTGCCTAAAGTACTGCCGAGCGTAATAATAGCTTAAGAGAGAGTAGCCTAAAAACGGGGACTCGTGCTAGCCAGAATATCTGGTATCTCTCTCACTAAGACAGTAGAACTTAGCAGTTAAATACCGCTCTTCTTCATTAGCATTCAGATGTGTTTCTAAAACTACGTTCTGGCCGGAAGTGGTAAGTTGAAATTAAGAAGCGATAGGAAAGGAACTTTAACTGTTAATAAAATTAATATAATTCTTACAATATATTAGTCTTCATAACATACAAACAAATGAATCCGCAAATAGCAAATAAAATGTACTTTTCAAAAGCCCTGTTGCTAATTACATAAATGTTATTTAATATAGAAAATGAAATAATAAAGTCAAACAATGTATAAAAGAGAATAATTTTAGAAGTAAATCAAACACACTTTAAAGATAGAATAATGTGTGGATGGAAGCTTGCACTCTACATTTTCATACCGGATCAGAACTTCAATTGATCATATGGCTGTGCCATTGGTACATATCTTGTTCACCTCTACTTTCACGTAAGCGTTACTTTCATCAGCCATCATTCTATTGCTGAAGTTTCAGTGTCCGTACCTCTGTTATGGCTTCGAGTCCTCTACCGTGCCGCCATTCAACAGGGTAGTGTGAAATCACATGTTCCACTCGTTGTCTGTGTTTCATAAATACATAGGATATTTGACGCCTGTCTTAAACGGCGCATTCTCCACATATGTCACCTAATGAAAATGACTAGTCTATGGTTGTAAAAAGACCAGCAGAACAACACTCGACAGCCATTACGACACCTGAATTGCCATATATACCATCCAAAGTATGTTCGACTCCATGCCTAATGGTATAATATCTGATATTTTTGCAGTAGCGGGTGCTCGAGGAATATGATTTCTGTCTATTCTGCAACTCAAAATTGCTTGTACTTTTAGTGTTTCATGCTTCCAGTACAATGCATTTGTAAATTAAAATGTGGCTCTCCAACTCTATTTGTCACTGTATTCCGTAACTAGCATAAAAAGTTCATGCTGTGTTCCGGCTGTCTTAACTTCAAGTGCAATGGAAGGGCCCTTTAAGTGAAATGATTACCGAACAGTGGACCCAGGAGGAGAGAATAGAATATGGTGGAGGGGCGTGACATTGTCGCATGTGTTGCTGTCGACATCGGAATTGGTTGAGTAGCATTTCAGATTGCTGTGTTGAAAGTTACAAATTAGTACAAGTAAAAGATAAAATGAAGCAACATTAGTAATTAAATCTGCTACATAAATCAGTCTTCGTTAATGTGGTTCTTCTAACTGCTTTTACATAAATACGTCTTCGCAAATGGTGGTTCCTGTATCTGCTTTTCTTTAAAGTGTAGTAATTTTTATGACCAGCACCGCAATTCTCAGTATTAATGGATGCCAATAAAGTGTAGTTTGATTCTGCTTGAAAGCAAATGAGGTACATACAACTAGTAATGTTTTAAGAGCTGGAGATCGTAAAGCATAAACCCTCTCATGGACGGGATTCGAGCCCGAGATCTTTTGATAGGTAAATGTACTAACTGCAGTTCTATATGGACCGAATGTCTTGACTTCCTTACACAGGTTACTTACATAACCTTGAATTCCTTTTCAAGGAATGGTGATTATTTTTATTCCATCTACGTATATCGAAAACTTCGGTTTTTATATTCAAATACAAATGGTGATGTTACATATGTACTTAATGCTGCTGCAAAATTAGTATATTGGAGATGTATTTTAGCTCAATCGTCATCTGGAGGTATTGCAACTCAAGTCCTTTCAAGAGCACTGGTAACTACTTTAAAGATAATTCTTGATAAAAATCATGCATCATCCTTCTACAAAATCTTATCCAAAGTGCTGTAAAGCAACTACACGAGGCGAAACTTTAACTCTTCTATTTTAATTCTTCTATTAAATTTTGCAGGATTATCAAAGCTTTCGCAACAAGCGCAGCATACGTAAATATAATTGGTAAGGCTTGTTACTGTACATTATACTAGCACTCTTTCATTCCTTTATTGAATTTCAAAGAAATCGAGCTATTATTGCGGATATTTCTTCCATTATCTATAGATAAATGGTCAAATTCAAATTGCTGTTCTAGGCCTCGTTTCAGTAAATCGAATTCAAGTAGCAATCAAAAGCTGATATAAACAGAAGACTGAATTTAAACCAATGCAGAAAAATGAATTTTTTATAAATGACGAAAACATTTTTTTGGCTACAAAAGACCAGTTTTAGGAAAACTATGAATCATTACTTCTGCACACCCAGCTGTTGAATTTCCTCTGCAAACGAAAGCCAGAGGAGCCGGCTACTCTGCCGTTGGTGCCGGAGGAGATTCCCAAAGGAGCCATGGATGGTTGTAAATATACAGACTTTTCGGCATGCCGACATTAAAAATACTGTCCAACTGAAAGTTCTGTTCAGACCATGGTGTAGGAAACACTCTTATTAGTTCTGGCGTTTTCTCTTTCAAAACCTAGGCAGGAGCTCTCCTTTCTTGCCGGTTTTGTGCATCCTACATAAATTTCTTTGTCTTCTCATTCTTGTAGTGCACTTTCAGTAACGTTTCCTGTGATAAGAGGGTAAAATGACCGATGGATTCGGTCACTCCAAACGAATGCTTAGCTAGCAAATTGCAAGCTATCGGGAATTTAAGTATGTCCTTAAACTAAAAAGTAAAAAATTAATAAATCCACGTAAAACCTGAAATAAAAGTAGTACTCTACAGTAAATTTAGTGACAATTAAAAAACGTTGTAAAGTTTGTACATATCTGACTATTTTATTACATTTCAGTATAAAAATGTATTAGCAAATTAATGCTATTCCAAAGGGAATCAGCTGCTCAGCTGCTTTATGAAAGAATTTTTTTATTAAATTATATGATTTCGTTGAGAATTTTAACTCGCTTTACGTTTTGAAACTAACTCTCAGGTGCTTAAAAGGCATTATCATAATTAATAATTCTAATGAAATGAAAAGAAGCATATTTATTCTTAAAAACTTAAGCTTTATAAATCCAGCAATAAAGGTACAGACGTAGACTATTTAGACATAAAATTTAAATTTTGGACAAAGCAAATTTAAGAAACAAATAAGTACATGAAACTACTACGAGAAAAAAATAAGAATCAAATAACAAAAGAAGTAGATAATAAATACTCTGTGAAGCGTTAGTTTGAAGTCTTTCAAATTTATGCCCAGAAATTCTCTTTTTTTGTTTTACTTTACGTTCTGTAGATATAACTTGTCCTTAATAACTTGTCGTTAAATGGAAATTTTATTTTCATAAAAAATACAATAACATTGAGAAAACATACCTGATTATAGTGGTAGATGTTTAAAGCGAAGGTCAGTTAAATCGAGGCTAGTTAATAATGATAAAAGAAAAACAAGCTAAGCAAATTTTCATGAGATGAAACTAGCCAATTTAGCCATTGATATTTTGCTTTATGAAAGCTCTTTTATTTCGAAAGGTGATTGAATTTTCTTGAGTTACTTTAAAATTTTAATTAAATTGTTCTTAGTTAAAAGAGCCAAATGGATATTTTACAGAACTTTATCAATTTATAAATTAAGATTAAAAAGCTTCAAACAAAATTTGAGCGAAATAATTACCTCGTTGTTAATATTTTGCATTTGCAGTAAAAGTAAACAATTAATTTAGAGGTATGAAAATTTGTTTCTTTCTTAAAAGGAAATAAAAATGAGCTTAAATCTTTTTTTGTTTCCATGTATTGAGAAAGAAATATTTATGAATAAATTCAAAGTGATTCCAGTTTAACATTTGATTCAGAATTGTTTATTTTTTAAACTTTTAATATATGATAATCTTCTTGAAGCAAATTTATGTTAAATTAGTTATTTTTCCAACACCATAAGTTATTATTTTATTATTGTAATCTTCATCTCAAACATATGGCTTTCTTTTCTAAATTTGGGATTAGTCGCTTTGCAGTTGCTTAGAGCTCGGTAATCTGTTTTGTTATTAAACAAAACTTGTTATAAAACCGTTTCACACCTGCATATGCATGAAGATTTCAGACTGAAAATTTCTTCTTCTTTATTTCTCTTTGAAAATTATTTTTTACAGAATGATGAAGTAATTCAGTATCAAATGTATCGAATGTAATTGCATACTTTGTCTTATAAATTTCTAAACTTAATTAACTGAGAATGAGTTATTAAGTGGATATTTTTACTTCCGAATTTAAAGATCAAGCACTTACCGTTATAAACGGATTAAAATTTCGCAATTATTATCCGATTTCTAACTTAGTAATTTAGCATTTAATTAAAAACTTAGATGTAAGGAACTGTAAATGTCTTTCGTTGTTTTTCATCCATTCTTAGAGGAACGAAAATCTAATCAATCATGCAGAAAAATGTCAACCATATTAGTGAATTAGATATTTGCTTTTTTTTAGCACACTAGATAGTTATGGAAAACTTTTTCTTCAAAATATAAAAAGTATTGAACATTTATTAAAATTTTGCTGCATCTTTATTTTTATTAGTTATCTCTTTTGCATATATGAACGTGTTTAAATACTTGATTTTGAAAGTTTATTTACGTAGGCTTCATTGGAAGGATGTTATTAACACATTCTTAAAGTAATTTTCGTTACTTTGAAAAATAAACTATTTATATGCAATAATCATTGCTTTGAATTTAAATATTGACAGTATAAAATTTCAACAGCCGCTTATTTTAATTCTGTTATATTTCAACAGATATTAGTGAACGCCAGAGCTGCACACAATCATCGTAGGTTTGCACTCCTCATCTAACGCATATACCTTCTTAACGTAAGTGATAAAAATGGCTGGATTTTAAATAAGAGTGCTTTGTTTAGAAATAATTATGTATGCATATTTTCAGGTTTATTCGACGTAAATTTGACGCTAAATCACCAGCACTAAATGCATTTCTAATTTTAATTCAATTTAAATTTATCATATTTATTTTTTGTTAATTCTGGCTCTAAAAGTAAACATGAACCAGAATGATATGCAGTTATTTACGTGATATGATCTTAAGCAACCTGTTATTAGCCACAAATAAAATCCACATCTAATTCTGAATAGTTAAAACATTTTGACATATTTCTACACTGAAAGCGCGAATTTTGAGTTAATGTCTTTAAACTCTTTTGTTTTCAGAATCCTGCACTGAACTTCATATTTAAAATGCTCTCATACTTACAGAAGATGTTTTTGTTCACTGTTTGTTCACTGTTTTAAGCATAATATTCGAATAATGGTTTAACGATGTAAAACAATTTTCAGAATTAACTAAAATGAGCATTGCATTTTTTTAACTCCTATCACTTTTCGAAAGTCCCGTAATTTTTCATCCATCTAAAATTACCTTTGCATTGCACTTATTTCCCAATCATATTCCAAAAGTCGTTAATCAGGTAAAAATGTTCATTGAGAAGAAAAGGTTTCCTTCCTTTCTTTATTCAATGTCTTATCACGTTCTATTTTATCAACTTTTATTTGCATTTTTTAGTTTCTACTTAGAGAAATGCATATGGCTATGTTATTAAATTATTTATTTCATGCTAATTTTATGTTCTATGCTGCCCAGACAGGAAAGTGACGATACTGCCTGCCGTATCGAAGAACACAGGCTCGAATAATGGAGAAAGTAGGGATGTAATTTATCCTTCACTTCATAGGAGGAAACAGTGGTCTCTATTAGGTGTCTCCATAATAAAGAGACCATCGCTTTCGGCCTTAGTAGTGGCCAACGCCTATAACCGGCTAGAAACCGCCTTTGGGGTAAAATAGATAAATAAAAAATAAGCAATTTCATTCTATAACGAACAGTCTTTGCGATATGAATTTAATTACGTCAAATGAGGATCTTGTGTAAGTAAAGTCACAAACAGCGGTTTAAAATGGAATATTAGAGTCCTACTGAACTTCTGTTACTAGCAATTGCAAACACTGTAAAAATATTTATTATAAAGCATCAGTTAAAGTTTTTAAGCATGACCACTGTCATGATCAGAAATATTCAAACATTTTAATAGTTTTACAAAGATACTGTAGATTAAACACTTTCTGAAATATTTTTATACACAGATAGGGATCTAACAGTGTCCTGATTCAATTATTTTCTAGAATCACATTGATTCGATGTTTAGTTTACATCTTAAATAAAATGAAAGTTTGCTAAAATATACATTTATATAAAGCCCACCTATAGAAATCAAAATTTTAAATCATCTATGCTAACGCACTCTTTGAAATTAATTTCATTGGATTTGTTTAAAGAGGATAATTATTGCACTGCTTCTATCACATTCCAATGTACACACACAGTACCTAGTCTATTTCAGCCAAATTTTAGAAGAACCCGCAAAAATGCGTTTATTTTAATGAGAGTTCTTCCTGTTTTCAGCAAACACTTTCTCTAAGTAAGTAGGTTCTCGAGACAATACTTCTTGTCTTCCAGTAATGAGCATTTATCAGCTAACAGCAGCTGCATAGTTGATAATTTTATATCTCTCCAAAGTGATTAGGGAAGATTTCTGAGAGGAAGGAAGAGTTTCGAAAAAGAACAATTTACGAAACGCAGCTTGTTTCAGTAACAAAAGACACTTCAGAGCAGGAGAGTGCAATTTAAGAAATATGGTTTATATTCCAGTAATTGAGTGCTTTTAAATTTAATAGTACCCTCATATGACATTGTTTGCGCTGAAATAAGTATCAACTATACCCTTCTTTCAGTGTACTGGCACTTAAATGCAGTTTTGTAGCCGTTCAGAGATAATGGGAATAAATGGAACACCGCAATATGTATTTGCAAACCAAATGATTTTTAACTGCTTCCAGAAAATGCTTAAGATTTCTTTACTGTATTGCGTGGAACTGAAAGGAAATTTTAATTTCAACTCAGAAAGAATACACTGACGGAAAAAAATCCTAGCACCAAGAAGGAGTTTGCTAGATAAACGAAATTTCGTACGTGTGTTTGTACATCTCGAAGATGACATCTATTCAAATTTTGCGCTAGGCGCATACGTGTGGCATTAGTAGCGCCCCTATGAAAGTGCAAATAAGGTCTTTAAATATGCGCTGTAAAGTTTATGAGCGTTATTTAACATTGATATTTGTCGTACTGAGTTGATATTAGCCATGAATGGATAAGAAGACGAAGAGGTCATTATCCACTGCTCGTTGAGTTTGAACGAGATTATGTAATAGGAACGAGAGGTGGATTTTCTTTCCTGCGATATTGCAGAAAGACTTGGCAGGAATGTATACACTCAATGATTGTTTGCAGCAGTAGTCAGGAGAAGTTACTGGCTGAAGAAGACAGGTTTCCGGGGGCGGGCACGTAGCACATCTGAGAGAAAAGACCACCGTGTTCGGCGTATGGCAGTGGCGCATCGTGCTGCTCCTGCAGAAGAAATTCGAGCTGCAGTTGGCAACACAGTGACACAACGAAATGTTACAAACTGGTTACTTGAAAGACAGCTCCTAGCCAGATGTCCTGTAGCGTGCATTCCACTGACTCCAAACCACTGCCTTTTTCGACGACAGTGGTGTCAGGCTAGAGCTCATTGGTGGACGTAGTGGAGTTCTGCTGTGTTTTCTGATGAACGCCTTTTCTGCCTTGGTTCCAGTGATGGCCGTGCGTTAGGTAGAAGGAGGTCACGTAAGCACCTGCAAACAACCTGTCTGCGGCCTACACACACTGGACTTGCACCTGATGTTATAGTCTGGAGAAAAATTTCGTATGATACCAGGAGCACTCTTGTGGTTATCCCACGCACTTTGACTGCAAGTCAGTCTGTTGATTCAACCTATTGTGCTGCAGTTCATAAACATCATACAAGGGTGTGTTTTACAACAGAATAACTCTCGCTCTCATACCGCTGTTGTAAGCCAGAGTCCCAGAGTGACTTTTTGTAACTTGTCCCAGAGTGTGTCAACATATTGTCTTGGCCTGCTAGATCACCAGATCTTTCTACAGTCGAGTACGTATGGGGCATCATTGAGCGACAACTCCAACGTCATCCACAACCAACATTAACCGTGCCTGTGTTGACCGACCTGCAACATCCATGGAGCTCCATCCCACAAACTGACATCCGGCACCTGTACAACACAATGCAGGCACATTTACATGCTTACATTCAAATTTCTAGCTGTTACACCGGTTATTAATGTACCAGAATTTGACATTGAAATAGTTCTTCTCGCGCTTGCATTAACCTGTGATCTTAAATTTAATCAATTAAATATGTTTCTTAAACAAATATATTACCGAAATTTCCTTACTGTATTATAATTTGTTATTGATGTTTTTTTTTTTTTTTTCCATCAAGGTGTTTATTTATCAAAATCGTAAATGGATAGAATCTGATGGTGTGCAGAAATAATTTGTTAAAATAACCGAAATTTTGAAATATGTGTCGTTTAATCACAAATATCCATCGCAAAGCCTACCTAGATGAGTTAATGAACGGATTTCTGACGTTAATCTCTTTACATCGTGTAACATTACTTAAAATGTATCAGTTATGGTAAACAATAAATAGCCTTTACTTGAAAAAATTCAATAAAGATGCGTGAGAATATTTATTAAAATATAAAATTAAAATGGCTTAAATATTTCCAATGAGAAATATTGTGGCAAGACATTGAATAACGATAAAAATACATTGAATCCTCTTTAAAACGACTACCCATTTTTCTATTTGATTCTGGTCTTCTGTGAAGATCGTCGTCTAAACAGATGATGTTTAGTACGATTCTTTGTTTATACTCTTGAAAATACTGGACACTTTTACAAGTACTCGTCTTAGGGAAGTAGTGGTAACAAGAAGTTTATTGCATATTAAATATTTAAAACTAATTCTTGTAAAATGGACATTAAATCCTCACTAAGTCAACCATCCACGCTTCTAACAGCTTTTGGTCTTCTGTGGAGGTGATCGTCTCAGAAAAGTTATGTTCAAGAAAGGAACTTATATATACAATTGAAAGTACTGGTCACTTTTAGAGGTAGAAGGTGACCGTCACAGAAAGGTTCATTGCATATTAAATGTTTAAAACTAAAAAACGTGATTATAGGATCCATTTTAATTAGATTTAAAAAGATTATTTTTAACTAAACATCTTAATTTTATCGGTTGTAATTCTGTTGCTTTCTTATTCAGATTCCATGGTTAATAAATTAAACATAGCTTCATGTCTTAAAAATACGTTTCTTTTAATTAAAATCTAATAAAATCATATAAAAAAGGTGGTGGTAGTGGATTTTTGGAGCATAATTTGTAAGGTTATTATGCACGCATCATAACCTTACAAATTATGCTCCAAAAATGCGCATGTTTCTTTATGTGTAGAGTTTATGATGCGTTTGCGCATCATAAACTTTACACATAAAAAAACAAAAGCAAATACAAGTCTGAAACAAAAACCGACGTATAAAATCAATGAAAAAAAATAAGATAGAATGATGAATGCCGAGACGAAACAAGTACATGAAACTAAACAGTGATTTCAAATATGAAAGAGGATAAAAACACCAAATAAAGTGTTTAGTATTAATATATAAAGAAACTACTTTAAATTAAATTCAGTTTAAATAATAAAGCCCCGTCTCTTTTTGGTACTGAAATAAATTAGATGAACAAATTAGTTTGCTGAAATAAATATTGACTCTCTCGCGACTTTCGGACAAAAGGCAGGTCACAGTAGCTAAAATGCTTCTGATGTTCTCTTTCCATAATGTTCACTCTCCACTTTTAAAAGTTAGTTGTAATAGATTCGAGAGTAACTGATTCTAAGACGAGTTAACAGGATTTCCCCTATTCGACTGTCTCAGTCGTCTACTCTTCTTATTCTTTAGCTTCTTATTATTTAGCTGAACATACCAGTGTTGCTGCCCTTTGTTCAAGACTTGATGACTTTGCTGATATCACTATAAAATTGAGTTGGTCCAACAAACGACCTGCAGACTTTGTTGTAATGCCTGCTAGCTTGTTAGCTTTCACACCTGCGTATCCTGGAAACCAGCTGTAAAGGACATTTCCTTAACTTTACCCATGGCTTTGGAACTTTAAATTGATACTTCGGATATCAGCTATGAGGGGATTCTGTGCATTAGAAAATAAGGTTAAAGCTTTTAATGCACTGTTCGCCTGGGTATGTTTAACTTTACTTCACGTAGCGTGGAGAAGAATGAAATCGCATAATATAGAGCAGTTAATTCTGAGGTAAGGACGCGTCATGCATCAGCTTGGTTACTTAAGTTTTCTTACTAACAAATTATAGGTCTTATTTTCCATTTCCTTTTTTCTTCCATTATTTCCGTTTCCTTTTATTCTATAAGCAGCTAACCGGACCATATATCCAGTTGATCGTGGCCATACGCTGCTTTCTCTTTTCTGCGGAACACACAGTCCTTTTCGGCCAAATACAAAGTCCGTCAGTCCTCCGTCGCTCGCCTCGAGCAAACCTGTCCTTCTTACCGGTTTTCTGTATAAGTGTTCTGTCATTTGGCGTTTCAATCCTGCTTTAACCGTTCGAGTTTTCGAGGAACTTTACAAAGTCTCAAAACATTTAAAGTACCATTTCGCAGATGCTGAAGTATTTCACGTATATTTTAGATTTTTATTTCCCACAAATTTTAGATTCAATCGAGACACTCTCGGGCTCTTGCACAAAAACTAAACTTTATTTCAGAATATAGGGATGTAAAATGCATTCAGTTTTAGTTATTAGAGTACGGATTACGTGTAATTATTGAATCAGTCTTACGCTTCCGTAATTATAATAAAGAATTAAGTTTCAAGACGTAAAATTTACGTTAGGTACGAATCTCGCCAACTCCCCTAAAGCAAGCAAAGACTGAAAATGTGCACCTCTCAGAATGTCTTGCTGGTGAATTTAAGGAATTTTAGAGATAAGCTTTTCATAAAAATTTTTCATCTAATAAAGTAACATTACCATTTGTTTATTGCTTCCAAAAAAATTGAGCATTTAATGTTAGTACTCTTCAACTTTAAAAAAGGTATAACTTAAGGTCTAATATGTGAAAGCTATACTTTTACATTTTGAAAGAAAACTCATAACCGAAATTATATTCACATTCAATTTTTATGCCATTATGTTCTTATTTACTACTGTAAAATTAAATTATTATGGCCAAATTTCACGAAAATGGAGGAAATCTTTAGTAACGTTTATTTCTTTTTCATCCAAATAATTCCTTAACAAAGAGAAATGGGGCTATTATCTTTTCTTTCCCTGTTGTTTAAAGACTGATAACACGGCTGTAATATTCCTGCTATTTTACCTTTACATAAATATGCTAATAAAACTTTTGTGCTTGAAATATATTAATTGAAAAGAAAGCTCGAAGTAAAAATGGAGTAACTATTGTAAATATTTTTTTAAGTAGCTGCATAATATTAATACTAATATGGTATAAATGAATGTGCGCAAACAGACTTAGGAAAGCGAGTTAAATTTTTCCAGAAGTAAAATAATATTTCCTTTTGACCTGGATAATTGAAATCTCATTGTTTCAACTGAAATTTTCTTACCTGTTTGATTACTGACTAATTTTAATAAACCGCCCAAAGGTGCGTTGAAACAATTCTCGAAATTAGCATTTGCTTATTTTTAAGTTACTAGTGCTGAGGAAACCACAATAAAAGTGTTAAATTACTACAGCTAAGTTTTAAAAAATTTAGGATAAGATGCTTTAAACATGAGTAATCATCTACAAATATTTATATTTTAAAAAAACCTTAATTTTTTAAAATTTCCTAAACCTTTTATTAACAACTAAATACATCTTTACCAAACCAAGCAAATCAAATATTATATATTTGTTTCAGTATCTTATTAAAATTCTAAGACAGTTTAGAAACATATATTGTAATCAAGATTATTTAATACAATTTTTTTGATATTCCTCATAAAAATATCTAGGAAATTTCAGTAAATATAATTACTTTAGTTTTTAAATGCTTTATCTTTTCAGGGAAAAAAAGTGTATTTTTCTCATCTTATAAAAATCATTTTTTAATCAGAAAACTTACTATTATGACTTTCTTCTCTTCAGCCCGAAGTCGATTTTGCTTTACATAAAGCTCCAGTATATCGACACTACCAACTTCTTCTAATGTTGCCTATGTTAAAATTGTTTAAACCAATTTACTTTCTCAGTTTGATGTACCTTCCAAAACCAGTACTTTACCTCTGTCAAAAGTCTCGGCTCCTTTACCCAGTTGCTATTAGATTTGTAACGAGATCTTTGGTTTTCCAAATATTTCTCGACGGAAATTAATATGTAAATGAATCTCTATACATCGATGAAGAAGCACATCTTTTCGACTGAAAAGCCACCTTCAATAATCCTGACTCCGGTTCGAACGGATCTGCCTGTTGTGGGACTGTTGTATGTTCTATGGTAAATGAGTTCTTTCTTTCACTAAGACACAAACGTTTCCAAGTCTATTATAAAATTCACTCAGCTTGAGCTTATGATTAGAAACGTGTTTTAAAATTCTTTTTCTTCGGCCACTATAAATTCTGAAGCGCATTCTCAGGTAAAGACTTGTGATATCGCACAGTTAATGTAAAACACGTATCCAGTTGAATATTGCATTGCGATACAGCATTGTGTTAATTGGTGACTAATATTTCATAAAGCCTGAAATCTCCTCCGGCATGGAATGGCACTTTAAGGTACATTCAGTGATATCAAGACTAAGTTTGTGACTGTTATATTTGAATCTCTTGTTTATTCTATCATAAACACCGGACGTGTCTAGTGCTTGATCGATTGCGGAAGTCAAAATTTCTTGAGAAGACTGAAAAATATAATAAAACGCCCAGTAGTAGGATAGACTAGTGATAAGATGAACATGGAACATACACTCTTAGACAAAAAAAAAAAAAAAAAAAAAAACGAGGCACCACGAAGATATAAAGCAAATTGGACACAAACTGATATACATACAGGTTTCGACGGAAAATGCAAAATTTTACATTTTGGCTGCCACTGAATGAACGGTTTTCGCTACAGCGCAACTGCCAGGATATTTAAGAGGAGGAGAAATTACAATTCCGGGTCATAAATTATTCATGAATTTCATTCCGTGTACTCTGGTAGACAGTAACTATGCCTCGCATACAGGCGCGCGAAAGACATGCGCAGATGTCAAAATTTGGGAGAGGTCGTGTAGTTGGAATCAAAGAAGCCGGTTGGTCGTATCTGCGAATAGCTGGACATTTGAGCAGGAGCGATGCCACTATCAGACGATGTTGGCTGGAATGGGTGAACCATGGCTGCTCACAGCGTCAAGAAGGAAGCGGTAGGCCTAGAGAAACGACACAACGTGAAGACCGAGCAATCGTCAGAGCGGCACCCATAGCCCCAGATGCATCATTATCATCGATTGTACGAGCAACTAGTGCATTAGTGACCCCAAAGACCATTCATAGACGGCTCACAGAGAGGGCGGCTGAGGTCACGGTGCCCTTGCACCGACTACCATTGACCTCTATACAACGTCATGCCCGTTTGTAGTGGTGTCGGGCTCATTCGCACTGGAATGTCACTGACTGAAGTAGAATAGTCTTCTGTGATGTGTCCCACTTGGAACTGAGCCCCGATGACCAGCGAAGGCGAGTCTGGAGACTAACCGGACAGCGGTTTGATACCAACCTGACTGTCTTCCGGCAGACAGGCCGACAACCAGAAGTGATGGTCTGGGGTGCCAGTTGATTTCATAGTAGGACCTCTTTTTTATCATCCGTCGGAACCTTACAGCACAGCGGTACGTCGACGAAGTTCTAAGGCCCGTTGTATTGCCCTTCATGTCAAACCAACTCTGGGCTTATATTTCAGCAATTTAATGCCCGTCCCCACACTGCACATGTTTCTACTGCCTGCCGAAGGTTACCGGATCTCTCTCCTGCTTGAAATTTGAAGTAATAACTTTAACGAAGTTTCGCACCTCCATGGTCTATGTAACGAAATTATCTATATGTCCAAGTTCTATGGTCTATATAACTCTCATTTTAAACAATTTGCATTCACATGTGTAATAAATATTATTTGAGGATGAGTGAAATCACGAAATTATTGATTTGCTATGCGAAAAATTAGTGTAATTCATTTCCTAGTTCTGTTTGTTTTAATTATTTACTTTACTTATTTTTAAACTTTCGTTTTTGTAAACGGTACAGATACTTATACAAAGCTCGTATTTGAAGTTTTATTTTGTATTCGATCTCTAATTTTAAGTTCTAGAAGTTTATCTGAATTTTCGTTGATTTCATGACATCTATCCTCTTTAACTGCAAAATTTGTTAAGAAAACGAAAGCTGATTTTTTAAAAATCATTTTTGCTAAAGAACCCAATATTTCATCCTTCACACTAAATTCAAAATACTTCCGTCCAACCCCGAATCTAATGTAAAATGATGTCACTTAATGTGAGATTCTGTTGCAATATAAACAATTAAGAATAAAACTCAAGGTTATTTAAAGTGTATAAAATTTATACTGTTATATAGGATACACTCATGCAGTCTGCATCTGGCGTCCAAAGCGCTGTTAAAGTGATAAATAATTAAAAGGATGGTGAAACAAGAATAAAAAATGAAAGGAAAATTCTCTAAAGAAAATTCCAAATTTTAGTCTCGTACTATGTGTTATTAATTGGCTAAAACATGGTGATACAGGTTATGACATTCATTGGTTTGTAACAGTTGTTTACATGTCATGCTTCACGTTATAAATGTCCATATGATACAAATTGCCTGAAATTGGGGTGAAATTATAAAAAAGGTATAGTATTTATTATAGTCTATTGCAGTAAATATATTTTAAAATGTCTGACTGGAAATGTCTTCATAAATTTTCTATTTTCTAGAGAATTCTTTTGGAAATAAATGAACAAAAATGTATTCATTGCTTATCTTTGCTTTTCTTCGTTTGAAACAAATGTAATCAAGTTTTTATCCTATGAATTTTCAGTTGTTTTAAATTATTACCTGTACTTGTTTTCTTATTCATTTCCGAAATGAAATAAATTCCAAATTTTGTTCTCCTGCCTTTTTTATACATTTTGATCATTTGCTGCTGCAACTTAATTGGATGAATATAAGTAAAACGATTATAAAATAGCTTAAAATATAATGATATGTTATTATGAAAATGGGAAAAAGTATTCTGGAATAAAAATGAAACAAATTTTATTTTCTGTTTTAGAATTTAATGAGATGAATAAATTTCGTCGTGGAATGGTTTGACTAAATCTCCATAATATAATACTTTCCACTATTTTGAAATTTGTTTCGATATTATAAATTTAATTTGCAACTAAACTGATCCTGGAAAAAAGGACAGCTAATCATATCATCAAAAAGTAATGAACTTAACTATAACAATAGAAAACACTTAACAAAAATCATTATGTACGCAGTGATTTTATTTGACATCGAAAAATTTTAGATGACGGCATTTTAAAATTAAAGGTTGAATAATAAAAGTCTTAAACACCTTTGAGGAAATGCAAGTAGACATAAACCTATGTAGCATTCTTTACCTACTGCCTGACCTTGTTAATTTTCTACTAAATTAAAATTTTACAAGCTTTCAGACGTAGACGGCCCACCAGCGGCCGAACGGTAAAGTCGCTAAACACTGGTAGTTTGGTCCGAGGTTCGAATCCCGTGAACGGGCTGGCTGCATGGACGTTTTCGTGGTTTTTCCCATGTGTAACGTGCATACGAGCCAGTTTTCCCTAGAACGTCCTCCCCGAAGTATCCCTTTCCTTAGGCAGATAGCCATAGTGTGCTTTGCCATAATTAAATAAACCAAACCTTCAGACGTAGAGTTGGAGTTTTCGATAAATTACCCTAAAACAACTTTTCTAAAGTTTGGGACAAAAGTACCTTTTACCTGTTAGAAAATTCATCCTGTGAATTTTTATTGATATATATTTTTTATGCGTTTGGAATTTTAAATATAAAGTATAAAAAGGTCATGCATTTAATACTGAAATGTTCATTGAAAGCGCTCTTTTGGATCAACATATTATATTAAGTTTATATATGACGCTAAAATTCCAAAATGTTTCAAAGTTTATAATAGAACGTTTTATCAATTGATTAGAAAAGTTAAAAAATATGGTTCAGATAGGAATTTAAACCAAAATAAAATGTTTTAAGACATTAATTAGCTTTAAAACGAAATAGATATTATACAAGTGTTTTGGAATAAAAAAGATTGAGATATGCTTTTCTTTTAAACTGAACAATACTAAATTTAAATTTTAAGAAAAAAATTATCATTTTGAAAATTTAAAAAAAAAATGACATTATGTTTTGCATGTTTGCTCATTATAACGCTTTTTGTACTGGTTTTTATATTAGATCAATATTTTTAAGAAATGAATTTGAATGAAATCAATAAATAGATATAATTCAGCAATTCACATCTTTCATCAAAATTTCTTTCACGACAGACATCGTCGTACAAAACGTTGTGGAAAGAAAGAAAACAAGATGAAAATATATCTGTCTAAAACATCGTAGTACAGAACATTGTCGTCAAATAGAGCTGTTCAAAAACTTCGCAGTTTAAAATAATCACCGTCGAAAACATCGGGGTAAAAATTAAAGCACCTACAAATCATCCTATGGCGATAACGTTGCACACATGCTTTTGCAGGCTTTAAAGTTGTGTTTTTACTTTTATATTTTATAATTTTGAATTATACATTTTTGCTGAAAAAAATAAGAAGGAAATTTAATCATTAAAATATTGAAACTGAGTAGAAAAATAATTCCAGGCCTAGCTGTTACAGAATTTTAAACTTTTTATAATTAATTAATAAATTCTATTAATTAACTAATTAATCATTTTTATAAAGTTTTATTGGTAATTTTTCATGAAAATCAGAATCTAAAAACGATTAGAAAAATGAAGATTACTAACTGCATGTGGTTACCTCTGTTAAAATTGCTTATCATATTATAGAATTATCATATTATAGAATTATACTTACTGCCATAAGTAAAATTAATTTTCTACTCATTTTCAGTTTCTGAATGCTTACGTTTCCTTCTGAATTTTTCAGCAAACATTTATTAGTTAGTTCAGCAATGTAAAGGTAAAAATATTATTTATTCTTTTTTGCGCTCACAAAATCATTATGCGAATATGCATTTATAAGTTTTAAAGCCTGACAAACATTTGCCTGCGATGTTATTGTCATACGTTGATCTGTAGGGGTTTTATGTTTTACCATAATATTTTCGACGACGATGTTTTTAAACTGCAAAGTTTTTTAATCGCTTTATTTTCGACGTGAATGTTTTGTACCGCAATGTTTTAGAAGTGTGATGTTTTCTTCTTGCTTTCTTTTATCCCACGATGTTTTCTATGACGACGTTTTCGCTTTGCGTTGTTTCCTCGGCGATGTTTTTCTCATGTTTTACTGTGATTAAAGCGCTGTTCGGGACCTATTGAAATTTTGCCAGAAAATTAAGATTTGAATATTCGTTTCTTTAGTTTAATTCTAATGATTATGAATGTAATTTATTATGAAAAGATGAAATAACAGTAGCAATGTATCAGAATTATACCAGCAGGGTTGAAAGTAAATTAAAAATCAGAGATAAGATTTTGAAGTGGCTGGAGCTACCTCTCACGAAAGAAATAACAAGCATAGTCAAATGCTAAGTTAAAAATTATGAAAATTAAATATAAAGAAACTAACTTGTCTTTAATGAAATAAATAGTTTCAGTATTTACTTGTCAGCATTCGTAAAACGCATTCCATATTTCGCACGAGGAACCTAGACATTAATCTTCTAAACATGCTTAAAGAGAGAGTACTCCAAACATAATAACACAGTACGGTACTTTTATATATTTTACCTTTGCCATTCCAACAAGACTGTGTAGCTTATGAAAATAACTTGGTTGCCGTCCTGTGTAAATCAACATGTTATACAGTTGCCTAGAGCTACAGCAGAAACTTGCATGCAATTGACATGTATTCACGAGTTCAATGCGTCTCGTCCCTGCTTTTAATACCTCTTCTTTTGTCTAATGTAACATCAAAGCATGATTTGTCATATACTATGGCGGACGAGAAAGGTTTGAACAATAAACTTCACTCAGTCCTTTCGCAGGTACAGAGTATGTCCTGAAAAATTGTCTCAAACTTGTATTCCCCTCCACAATTAAAATCCGATCTGAAATCTCTGTAGCACAATATAAACTATTAAATCGGCATTCATCCTTTTTATAGCAAAAAGCCTCGGGTGAATTCCTTCCGGGTAGAAAAAACAAATCCAAGTTCTGAAAGCGAAATGACTAAAGTGAACTTTCTTTTTCGTATAAGTGTTTTCGAAAATATTTCAGTTCCTTCTAAATGAAATTGAAGCAAACTCAACAATTCTGAAATAGATATTTATTTTAAGACAACAATTTGTTTCAATGAAAATAATAGGTGGTATTTTCCAATTTTTGTTTTATTGAGCTATTTTAGAATTGCTTTGTAATTGCTTAGAATATAGCATTTGATCCTGCAAAGAGACATAAATCATTACAAATCCTAAAATTGAGGAAGAAACAAAAATCAATCTTCAAAGATAATATTTGCCCTCGAAGAATACTTTATGTATTATACATTTATCCCGAAAAGAGAACAATTTAGCAAACTTTCTCTGGTCGTGCTAGTAGAAATTTGTTTTGGAATACAGTAAGGACTTTTATTTGATTGACCAAGCTTTTGTTGAAATTCTCACGCTATAAGACCATTACAATCCTTTCTGTAACGACCTAAAATGCAGGAGCGTCGAATGAATAACCCCTGCCTAAAATTCTTAGTTTAGTCTTATTAAGGCTAGAATTGTTGCGTGAAAATTCTTCAACTAATTTCAAGTCTTTTGCCTGGCATCTTTTATTTACTCTAAGTTGGTAGCAGCATCTCGACGAGAATTTTTTCCTATGCATTTGCATAAAGTAATTCAACTGTAGCTTTTCTTGATATTAGGCAAAAAAATGTTTGCTACGTGTTAATCAATACTGTAGAGAATACAGTGAAGACAGGGGGGGCATAAGACATGCATACCATGCGCATGAAATAAAATTAAAGTAACAAATATATATTATTTTTTAAATTACTTGTATAGTAAAATCCTTATTAATTGCTTTTAATATGTAGCCATGCACTGAATCATCGATTTTACAAACAGAAAGTCAAAACAAAACGAGCTGTTTGCCTCCATGTCCTATTTCTCTTTGCCCATTCCCGGCTATAAGAGGATAATGTATGTTAAAACACGCACCGCATGCGGCCGGCGAAATACCAGAAAATAAGGATTTATAACATCTTTCCTCTCACAATGTGAGAACTGCGCGAATTGCATATGGTATCGCGTTACTGCTAGAACGAGAGAATATTCGTTGCTTACAAGTAAATTTAGCGATATTTATTATTATTTCTTAGCAGATTAGAGATGATGTACTATATATTTAATTTAAAGGTGGTTAATTTTTATTTGGGAACGTCTTTCAAATTTTTCACATGCTAGATTGTTGTTTATTTAGCTTGATCACATTCTATTATTTATTAATATATTTCTTCATAATGTTTGCATATATCCATCCGCATACCCGGAGATCTAGACGCCCTGCCATTCATGCACTTAACGCCCTCCCGCACACTCTGCGCCCTCTGTCGGCTTCCCTGTTACAGTGCCATGTACTGTAACAGTGCCATGCCTGTGTCAATTAAGTATCTTTTCTAGAAATTTGATACGAGGCTGAAAATAATGCAAAGATGCATTTAAAAGATAGAATTAAATAGAAATTTAGCTTCTGAAATTTCCGTGAGAGTAAAAAATTATTAAAAATAAAAATGAGAGACCTTGCTCTTATTAACCGGCATATACAGCAAACATAAAACTGTTTTAGTTTCGTGTGGTTTATTTAAGTATGACAAAGCACGCGATGGCTATTTGCCTAAGGGGAGGGATGCTTTGTAAGGAAATTGCCTCATATACACTGGTGTGCAAAAATTAAGGACGAAGAGGCAGAGCGGACAGAAAGACCATTCAGGAGATTAAGTAAGGTGATGTACGGTAGCACATGCGCAGATATGCAAGTAGACGTAATGGGGGAGTGTCTGAGTAGTATAAAGCATGTTGTCGGTGTAAGATCAGTATTTCTGGCAAAGAAATTGCACGCCGTATAACAGTTAAAATCACACTGAGCTGCTGCCTCAGCGAGAAATGGCGAATAATCAATCTGTTAGACGACATCTGGATGCTTTTACCCTAGGTTGAATCATTGGGAAGTTGGAGGAAGGCCGCAGTGTGACAAGTGTGGCTGCAGAGTTCGGAATTGCTCAAAGCATCGTTTCACGACTTTGGAGACAATTTCAAACTACAGGAACAGCTATCCGGGGGTTTAGTAGTGGTCGTCCACGAGGAACCGCACCCGAAGATGACCGGTATATTGCCTTACAGGCCAGAAGAAACAGGCGGCAGACAGCGGGAGAAATCGCTAGTCACACGACACAGGCGACTGGACGACAGATATCGCGTTTTACCGTGGCCAGAAGACTGCACGGTGGTGGTCTGTTTGCACGACGCCCTGTACGGTGTGTACCTCTAGCGCCTGCCCATCGGAGAAGGCGTTCTCTGTGGTGCCGGGAACACCGGAATTGGAGAGACAATGAATGGGGACGAGTACTCTTTACAGATGAGAGCAGATTCAGTCTGAGTAGCGATTCTCATCGCATACTCATCTGGAGAGAGCGGGAAAGCCGCAATGATCCCTCGAACATCATTGAAAGGGACAGGTATGGAGGTGGCGGTGTTCTCGTTTGAGGAGGCATCATGCTTGGTAGTCGTACAGACCTTCACATCTTCGACGTAGGTTCAGTCAACGGGACCCGTTATTGTAACGAGATACTTCTTCCATATGTGCGTCTTTTTAGAGGCGCTAAGGGTCCGCATTTCCTTTTCATGGATGACAATGCACCATGTCATCGCACAGTAGTTGCCGAACAGCTCTTAGAGAGTGAGGATATTGAACGTAAGGATTGGCCGGCACGAACTCCGGATCTCAATCCCATCCAGCATGTATGGAATTTTCTAGGCAGACGCTTGGCAGCTCTTACCTTACCACCAGTAACAATTCCGGCTTCGATTGGCGCTGCAAGATGAATAGGCAGCAATGCCTCAACAACTCATTGACACCCTCATTCTCAGCATGGGCAGACGCTGTGAAACCTGCCTAGCAGTCAGGGGAGATCATATCCCCTATTAAATGTGTTGATTTGGAAAGCTTTTGTACAAAGTTATATTGAAAAAATCGTCTCGTCCTTAATTTTTGCAAACCAGTGTATACGTTACGCATGGGGAAAATCACAAAAACGCCCATGCAGGCACTCCGTTTGCCTAGAATCGAGCCCTCGTCGGAACCGTCACTGTTCAGCTACTTTACCCCTCAGCTGCTGGCAAGCATAATATAAAATAGGAGAAGCCGACATTCTCAAACAGCTATCCTCAGTGTATGATGTTGAAAGAAAGGGTTTTTGTTTTGGCCTTTTCAGTTTTGCGAAGGGTGTGTTTCTTATAATAAATTTAAATTAATATGCTTTCTAAATGATAAGGAAATTTTTTCTTTAATCTAATTTTCGAGAAATGTTTTTTAAAAAAAATTAAGAGAAAATTGGATTTTGAACAATTATTAAATAAGCACCTGTCCGTACTACGAAATATTTCAAAGAGTCTTCTTTACTTTTCCTTTCATAGAGAATAACCTATACATAAATAAACATCATGTATAAATATCAACAATATTTAAAACATTACTAACGCAACATTAACTTTACTGATTCTGCGAACATCAATATAAATTATGCCAGTAGAACGACATTTTTCACCGTTAAGATAAATTAAAAACTGAATAATGCAGTTGGCTGATTAACTATTTGGAAGTATACTATAATGCGGTCTTTGTAAACCAAGCAATAATGAATTGGAACAATGATGTAACCAGTTTAAAAATCTTAACTAACTTCAAAATTTTGTAAAGGTTTCCTCTTGAATCTTCAAAACTAGTGAATATTTAATGTTTTTCACGTGCATTTCATTATTTTGTATGCTATGCAATATTCAAGAAAGTTGATACGCAAAATGTACAGATAACTTTGAAATACATAGAATATTAATTCCTGCACATTAACGTTAATAACGTTATTAAAAACAATCCATTAATGGATTGTTTTTAAAAATTTGATGTTAAGTTTAGCAGGTTCTTTGTGATATTAAGTACATGCCGTAAGCGAAAACCTAGCGGCAGTTTGGCCTAGATTTTGAGGGTGAAAATTTATTGAAAATTTGCGCAAATCTGAGTCTGCATTTTTTGCTAGTATTAATTTGTGCTTTGGCATGTTTGTCATCCAATTACAAAACACCACTATTTTAGATATAATCTTGAAAGTCGTACAAATACTAATTTTATATATTTTAGGTAGGCATAGATTTTATCTGGTTTTAGTTGTTTGCATATTTTATATTATATTTGTTGATTATAGCTTATATTTGCTGGCCATCGGCCGAGCGGTTAAACTTCTTAAGAGTGTTATTTCGGCCGGGTTTAAACATCGGAAAGTGGCTGGCTCAATGAGAGGTCTCGTAAAATGATAATTTGGACCAGTTTCCCTTAAAATATACTGCACGATGGCAATTTTCTGTTAGGTAGATAGCTCTCGTTTGCTTTGCCGCAATCTAAGTAACTTAGCCTAAGCGTTTCTCACTTTCTGGTCCTCTAAGCCTGCCTTTGTATTTCTCCTTAATCTTCAAAAACGGCAAAAAAATAAAATTCAAATTAACTGCACTATACCTAAAAATCGAATTTGGGAATTATGCATGCGAATTGTCTGTCTTGTTTTCATCGAGGCAGGGAATTTGAAATATTTATTACTGGTTAAACCTTATTTAATTAATTCTCACTACTTCTTGCCTTGGCAAGAAACGTAGGATTTAAAAAGCACGTTTCTTCTTACCAGCATGATTCTTCTTATCAGCATATATCCAAACACATGATTCTTCTTACCAGCATAGTATATCCAAACACAGATACAGCTACACAAGAATCTGCAGCCTCATCCATCTCATCAGTCTGAGTAATATATTTAATTTTTAGTTAATAAAATAAAGATTATAAAAACACTAATGGAATCGAAGTATTAAAAACAAATATAAATTTCCTTCTAATATCTTAATACCTACATAGAAAATATATTATTTATTACTATGGATAAACTGCATATGGATAAAATATTATAATATGAAGTAAAATTAATTTTAACTAATGGCATTTTAAATATATAAACATACTGGTAGTAACATTATGCTAAAAAATTTCTTTCGAAGGGGACAAGATAAGGTGGTCGTCAAATCTTTCTAATTTATAAAAGTGGTCACCACTTGAAAAATGCTGTGATCTAACCTATAACTTCTATTTTATTAATCTGTAATCCATGCCATATGTCTTCACAATCCACAATTTTATTATAATTCGAAAACTAATTTGAAATCATCATTTAATCTTTTAATCACTGATATGAAAAATCAACTATTGAAGGCTTCGAACTAAACGTGTCTTTGAGTGACTTTAGGATACATGGAAACTCCCAGACTTATACAAAAATTGTCATCGTACGCTGAAATAGTTAGGCAAACATCACGAATTCAGGAGTAAGCAAACTATTGTAATGGCTTAAATCTTATCCAAGATATTGAGATTAAATATTGGGCATGAGAATTTTTCCTCTTTCCTATTAATCCGTATATATATATATATATATATATACGTTTTGTTTAACTGTTTAAAGCATAACGAATTATTTTATGTAAATTGATTCATCAGAGGCAAAATCATTTTGTTAAGAAAATAATTAATGGATTTTCCAAACCAATAAATTGTAAACCAATGACTACTTTAATGACCTTTATGTTACTTATTAACAACTGATTGAATAATGATGGAAGTAAAATATTTCTTGCCCCACCCCCAAAGTAGATATTTAAATTACGGTGTTCGCTTAAAGAATAGCGCCATCCGAAATCTAATTTTGAGAAAAGGTTTTATTGGTTTTATCGAGAAACCTTTTCGTATTATCATTCTCTAAACTCGAGTTCCTTTGTTTAAATGTAATCTAAAATTTCAGTACATCTAGTCAAATATTGAATAAAATAGGATTTCATTTAGCTCCTTGGAGTTCTCTAAGCTCCTTTCTAGTCGCGCGGTAACATATTATGAGCAAAAAATATTGTAATGCATTTCACTTTAATTTTTTAAACCGTACAAGTTAATTTTAACACAATTAAACTAAAATATTAATTAGAAGTAATTTAGCTCTCAAATTCAAATTAGAATTACAATCAAATTATTCAAATTAGACTGAAATGCAAAGGACATTGATATTACAATCAAAATAAACTAATAAAAATTATAACTTTCAAATGATAACATTGGTTTGAATTTAAATAACAAGCCGAATAAAGATTATTGGAGGTGCTATGGCAATAGCAATGAGCGTAATATTTATAAATTTGCAGGACTTGTTTCGATGACTTAAATCTAGGAATGTCGGCTCATGATTAAGAACTAAATTGTTACTGACAGAGGCTTTTCACCTAACATTATTGACCAAAGCTGTAGAAAAATTATCATCTCAACACATCAAAAAGCACTCTTTCGTTTTAGGAGATTATAACAATTTTGTTATTATGCCTTTCTTCCCATCGATTATCTATAAAATTGCATGCATTTTACAGAAGTTCAGCTTTCGTAGTTTCGTACTTTCGTAGTTTTTTTCTTCTATGAATAAAATTCACAGTTCTATCTTAAGGATCCCATTCCATATATGACTGTCAAGGCATATGGTAGGAGAAAAAGAAGCACGTAAGTAATTTGTTGCCCAACATTTTTGGTCAGAAAATCACATTTTTCACTGTTTCCTGTAACTAAAGTTATTCAAAATATTCTCCTAATTAGATATTCCAGACTCGATTTTTATACAGATCCTTCAGTCCTAATTAGCGATCCCAGCTCCAATCCGTCTTTAACTTCAGCTTTAAAGGACATTATATTTTAGTTGTTTTCATTTTTCATCAATAGATGGCGCCACTATCTTGAATTCATTCTCATTGTTATCACCGCAGGCTTTTCTTTTATCATTTGCACTTTTATAGCCGAAGAAGAGTGTTCTATATGAGTATTTAAATCTTCAAGACTAGTCCTACAAATTTATGAACATTACGCTAATTATTTTTGCCTTAGCACCTCCAATCATGATGGTTTGATATTTACAAAAATATGAAGATTAGCTGAGCAAACAGTAGCAGCATACTGCAAAGCACTTGAATGTTTGCTTTGTATACAATTTCCGAAAGGACTTTTTATTCGAGACTCCTTTTTATTTGAGTTCGTGGCAAAAGCTAGAAAACACACACAGTCAATGAGCTGTAAACAAGTAAAAGTCTGGTGTCAGTGTATAAAGTATCATTTTATGTTCATTAATTTTTTTTTTTTTTTTCTGTAAGATTTAAAACTTTACTACCTCTTCTTTTGTTTGTCAGCTTTCTTCAAGATATAAATAATTTATAAGTATTTGCGTCAAACCTCTTGAAAATTTTACAGAGAGAGCTTTTAGTAGCGACGATCGCCATAGTACTATTAGCTGCCAAGCTGTGCTACATTAGTTATACGGTATTAGCCAATTTGCTAGCCGAAGTAAATCGTGCACTTAGTAAAACTGAGCCAATGCTTAGTTAGGTTGTTAGCATTTTGAGCCCCCCCCCCTCGTCGAGTGAATTTAAATATTAAGTTCAACTTTCTATTACTGATATCTCGCAGAAAGTGTAGACTTATTTTGTAAATACAAGTTGTGCATTTTTTTAATTTAAAATTTTTAATATAAAAATATTTGCTTAAACCTTGTCATGATCAATATGTGTTTTATAGTGGCAGCGATACTTTCCTTGCCTCTCTGAGGTTGGGTCGAAAAACTTTTGTTAGTTATGTTAGTTTCGAAATATAATGAACGGATGGCATTGAAATATCCTTGCAAAATCTAATCACCTTTCTTGCTTTGAGATTTCTTTCATAAACGGAATAACATCCAAGAAAAACATTTATATACACTAATTTCTTAATGTTATATGCATTTAAGTAAATAAATAAAATTATATATATCTAATTAAAATTCCAAATTAGGTTCTTGAAGATTATAGTCTAAAATTTATTCATCAAAATTCATACATTTATCCCACGTAAATAATTATCATTCTATATGAAATGATAACTAAAACAAGTACAGCTTTACCGTTTCACATACGAAAACTACGTTTCTAGATGCTCTAATGACTGAAAAATTTAAAAGTAAGGCTTCTAAAGCTATAAAAATAGATAAACATATTAGAAAAAGTAAAACGACTGACTAGATATGAACGTTTCTTAATTGATAGTCACATAGCATGGAACAATTTTAGCATCTGGTTCCGCAATTAAATAACTCGCCACCATTTATAAATAAAGAACGTTACTTTCTCTTTTTTGAATGATATTAGCCACTGCTTAGTTAAATAACTAATAAATTTCAATAATTGTTATTCATGTTCGATGGAAATACTTCTTCGTGCTTCACTGGAGATTAGTGGATTCGTAAAAATAAAGGTTTATTTTCATTTATTTATTTTTTTAAACCTAGATTTGAAATTAAATAAACTGTGAGCATCGGGTCGTTCATTTATTAGTTTTTCAGCCAAATGTTAATTTCCTACCGAATGATTAACGAGAGGAAAAACTTTTTTTTTCATGTTACGACAGGATCATACTTTTCAGCAATTAAGAACAGTATGTAAAAATGAAAAAAAAAAAAAAAAAAAAAAAAAAAAATGAAGTGGTTCCTATAACACCGGACAGTTTTAAATCATGTGAAAAATTATGTAGAAATTGTAATTATTTGCGGATACGTAACGTTTAATTTCTCTAGCTTCCCTTCTCACTCTCATTTAGGGTATTTTTGGATGATTTATACTCATATCAAAGAGTACCGATAAATGCACTTATCTTTAATTATTCCAAAGCTTTGGACAAAAAAACGTGAGCTTTAGAGCTTTTATTTACACAAACTTGTATCTTAATTTCGCAGTTTTGAGTGAACATTTATTTTAATTTTTCGTTATAGATGTTCTGCTTGATATCGAGAAACTACTTTTGTAGCATGAGGTTTTATTTTATTGATATTTTTTAGATTTATAAATAAAAGTAACGTGGCATTCATGGAAGGTAAAATATCTAATGTAACTGTTTTTGATTTTTAACATGGTTAAACAAGTTTTATAAAGCGCTTTTATTTTGAAAAGCATACTGATGTTTACTTATTCGTGACGAAGAAATTTCAAATAATATAAAGTTACACATAACTTCAACTAGTGTTGATTTAAAAAGAATTTTTTTTTTTGTTCAATAATGTAGGAAGCTTTGTTCTATCCAGAAATATGATGAACGTGAACTTACTTCCTAGGTGGCTGTCTAGGGTAAGGTGATCAGACGTCCCTCTTTTGGCGGGACAATCCCGATTTTTAACAATTTGTCCCGCGTCGTTTTAAAAATGTCCCGATTTTTGGAAAGAAGGCACGACAAGCTAGGGAAAGGCGGGCGAATACGCTTTTCTGCGGCCATGTAGCTACTTCTCCAGGATATGAGTCTTATATTATTTTTGTTAATTTTATGTTAATTTATGTTAATTTAATATTAGTTTATGTTAATTGAATTTAATTACTTAATTAAAATTTAAAAAATTAAAAATAATAAATATCTCAGATTGTTATTTTTTTAATTTACGTTAAATTTTAATAATAACAAATAATAGTTGACAACTGATTATTGAGAACTGCTTATCAAAGTTTGCATTGTTGATCAGTTGTTAGAATTCGACCACCATTGTTTGGACTTAATGGCATTTTTTGGCATTGGCAATGAAGAAAACATTTTGTAACTGTCTCTCAGACGGTACACATCGTACTGCGTGCTAGTGCTAGTTAAACAAGTGATGTCAACAAATCAGTTATTCAGATAATTTAGGTACATAATTTATCTATTTATGTCATAAACACATAAATTTTCTTGGGTTTAGCAGACAGTACTCTTATTATTTATATTTTATAGTGGCAGCAACAGGTTTAGGGTCAGCCTTGAAAGTGACGCTTACGACTTACGTTACGGCAAATTCAAAGGAAAAATAATACAAGTTAGTATTGTTATTATTTAGAAAGAAATATGGGATTAAAATTAAAATAATTTTAAAAATATAGTTACTTTATAACAAGCAAATAAATTTAATTTTTACACTAAGAATAAAATATGTTCATGTAATTATGTACCTACGTATTGTGTTTTTAAGCAATACATATAGATACAAATTTGTAACATAATTTATAAATTTATAATAAATTACTTCTTTAGATTTTTAACATAATGAGTAAGAATAGAAGATGCAAATTCAAAGATGATCTAAGAAGTGAATTTGCTTTTGTTAAAAAAACCAAAAGCGATTACATGGTAAAAGATGAGAAATGTAATGGTGAATTTACTATTTCGCCCGGCTGGAAGAATGATATTTTAAAGCACTCGGGGACACAGAAACATAAGATATTTAAATACTACTGCATCTTCCTCCAAAAAGCAGAAATTCTTTCAGAAAACAGTTTATGGAGACGAAGAAAAGAAATTAGCATTAGCAGGACTTATGTCTTTTCATGCTAATAATCACAATCATTCCTTCAGATCTTGTACTTCACAAGTTGTCCAAAAGTTATTCAACAAAAAACGACAGCAATCTAATTAAAGAATTTACTCAAATGAGAAATAGGCCAAAGAATAAAAAAAAATTATATTAATTTTTTAATGTACTAGATTTGTAAATTGTACTTACGTAGAAATTTAAAAAAAAATTGTATTACAATACTATTTTTGCATTCTATGAAAATTTGTGGCTCCATATAGACCAACTTTTTAATTAAGACCCCCCCCCCCGTTAAATGGTGTCCCGCTTTATTAATGTTACGAGTAAAATCTGGTCACCTTAATCCAGGGACTTGAAATGACTAATCCGTCTTATGAATAACTCAAATGTTTAATGGAAACACGAATAGCTGCTTCAAATTTCAAGGTGGTTACATATGTAGCAGGAAATAGATGAATATTATTTACAGGTGAATAGCGAATAACGTCCTTTTTAACACACGTCTTTAAATGCCGTCATCATCGTCCCGCTCTTACTAACGTCCTTCTCCGAATGATTGCGCAGTCACTCCCTCGTAGCACTCGGGATCCAAAGGTCCTTTCTTCGTACGGTTTTGGCTCTACATCTACTCGATGACGCATTCCCATAATAATTTAATGGGCATTAAAAATAAATTTTGGAAAACTAAACTTTTATAATTAACGCATTTATTGCCTTGTAGAGACCTTCAGAGCTCTCTCAAATCAGAAAATTCAGGTGTATCCTGACCGAGACCCAAATTACGGATCTTACGCTTGCTAGCTAGACGTGTTAACATCTTATATCATAAAAGTACTCACGGAGAAATATGATAAATCCTTACAGTTTGTTGAGTCAAACATTAAAAAGAAAAGCTTGTTCAATTAGTCAGTTATGTGCAAATTATACTTAAATCTGCGTTAATTATTGCATTTAAATCTAGTATGAGCTTGTTTATATTACCATACGAGGAAGTAGTTACAGAACTGCATGACGCAGAATCCATTATGGAACAGCTACGAAATTTAAAGCGCATTTAAAGACTAGAGGTTTTTCTTACTCACTTCAGTGTTAAAAATGTATTACAAAATAATTGTTTCATAGATATAAAACGTCGAATGGTAAAAATATGAGTTTAATTACTTAATTAAAATTAAAAAAAATTAAAAATAATAAATATATCAGATTGTAAAGACATTAAGTAAGAAGTTTTGACAGAATTACTTTGCTACTTGAACAAAATATGGACCTCGAAATCAATAGTTTCACAAAACACTTACGCCAATCTAAGGATTTTTGCTCATTCTAATTTTATATTTTACATTCATGTGTATATCTAGATATACAAAGCAGTACAATAACAAAATTTTAAAAAATCGGACGTCTTACTCATAAATATCAAAACAATATTCTCTAATTCAGCATCATTTTATGGCATATTTATTCAAAAAACTGAAGAAAAGAATAAAAGTGATGCCTTTGCTACGATATGAGTTTTGATTGAAACACCTATACTTTTGTTTTCAAAAAGAAGTTTTCAATATAAAAATCGGAAA
The DNA here is from genome assembly GCF_044657685.1 of Stegodyphus dumicola. NCBI lineage: Eukaryota > Metazoa > Arthropoda > Arachnida > Araneae > Eresidae > Stegodyphus > Stegodyphus dumicola. Next base: position 139,175,154 of record NC_140780.1, read on the forward strand.
TTTGAAAACAACGCGGAAGAAGCATTTAAGTTGCAGAAACATTAGGATTTTCTGGAAGTAGGAAAGATGAAAAATTAGCAATGTCTTCGGGAATCGAACCACAGACCTCTGGAATACGCGCCCACTGTGCAGATCACCACACCAAGAAAGCATGCCAAGAAGGTGGGAGAAATACCTTATATACTTCCCCTGTTAAAGGGTGACTAGGGTTTTAAGCGAACCTATCGCCAAATCCTGGGTGGAGCGAATCATCATCCACTACCCTTTTGGCTCAGGCGCCACTGTAGAGACATTAGGATTTTTTGGAAGCAGGAAAGATGAAAAATTAGCAACGCCTTCGCTGGAAATCGAACCACGGGCCTCTGGAATACGCGTCCAGTGTGTGGACCACCACACCGCGAAGGCATGCCAAGAAGGTGGGAGAAATACCTTATAAAATCACTATTCTTGTTATGTCAAAAAGAAGTAAATAAGAGTAAAAGTTTAATAAATGAGAACAATCAATGTATGTATTAAGGGGAAAATGTAGTCACTATAGTTTAAAATATACAGGATTGTATTTTCCATTAGATATAGGTGACGAAGTAGTAAACATTAATATACATAATTATATAGATTCATGACGCTTAGAAATTAAAACTCTTGATTTTAAAACAGAGTAAATAACTTAAATGTATTGAAAGAGTAATATACACCTGGTTTGTTTAACGCAAATTCCAAATAAAGATGTGCGAGATAATTTATATAATTTGAGGCTTTAGTATGTATTTCCAAATCAAGATATTAAACTTTAGAGCAATTCGATCAAATAAATTATCGCACCTCAAGTCTGTCACCGAAATAAATTATATTGGCTGAAATTTTATTTTGAAGAGAATATTAATTTATAAAATTAATTAGTTAGAAATGAATTTCCTTTTTAAAAAAATAATTAACAGCCATTTCAAATTTCTAGAGATTTACAATTCTTAATTAGAGATTATTATTAATTTAATTTTCGTAATGTTGTGAAAACTAAGCGCTCGTTATATAAGGATGTAAGGTGCAAAACGCATTGTGGCAAAATCGAAAAGTATACAGAGCTCCAAATTATTTTAGTTGTGCTCTGCGATATAGACATTTTCGGCCGATAAATATCAAATTACACCATTTTCGCTTACACAGTCAAGTGCGATTTTTTCACAACTCGGAAACGCTACTAGAAGAGATAAAATAGCGAAGCGGCAGGAAAGGGAAGAAAAGGAATCCTACGATACAAAACGGAAATACATTTTATGATAGGCCATCCCATCTTGACCACTACTAAACAGAATTCCTTTTTATGATATATTACGTGACGAGGATGCGCTTTTCCCTTCCACTTCCAGAACACCGTCATGAATTATGCATCAGCCTCTCACCAATACTTCCGATACGCCCGAATTTTGGTCGAAGGATTGAGATTCGCCATACAGGCATTGAGTCATAATACAATCAATAGCACAGGAGACGATAAGAGCGAACATACTATAAATGACTTTACACCCACAGGCGTTAAGCGGGCATGTTGTCAATCTAGTATTCGGCATTCCCATTACGCACAGTTCTGCTAACACAGTATTCCGTAGAAATTATATACATTCCCTCAAAGTTATCTCTGCTCTCCACCCCCTTTCAATCAGGATAGGCCTCAGGCCAATCAACAATACGATCACTAGCATTCATTGGCATAGGCGCGTACAGGATTGGTTCTGAAATTAAGATGTGTACGTTAGTTATCGTAATATCAATGTTCGCATTCGACTGAAAGCCATTACAAACAAGGCTATAGTATTTATCTGCGGTTCCATTGTTCAATCAATTAAGGACTACAAGCGGGGTCGAAACATGTGGATCAGACTATGACATGCTTATTCGGCATTTATATTTCCTCTGAAGTTGGGTGTGAAACTTGCATGTGTTACGTAATGAGGATCGTCATCAGAACTGTCTGAAACTAGTACAGTAGGAGATTATTTTGACGAATATATATGCATACATGTAAACTTAGAAAGCAAGAAAAGAAAAAAAATACATAATTAAATCTAGTGATTAGATCGTATTGCTTCGTGAATTATTTGTTTTTGTTTTAATTATGCATCAATTGTCTCTAATTTTTACTTTTAATTTCAGTATTAATTTCTTAGCATGCGCCCTATGATTTAAACTTTCTCTGCATTAAATTGTTTACCAAAATTTTTAGATTAAATTTTAATTTATTTTCTCTTTATTATTTACATGCGTGTACTATAGCATCCTTCCATGCCCACATTCTAAGCAACGAGAATAATTTAACCTTTTGAAAACCATTGCTGATCATTTCTTCAAGAGGAACTTGTTTTGCACCCTTTTTCCCCGAAACGAAAGTTGTAGCACACATAGCCATAGAATGGCGCAGCACCGGAATTCTCGGACACGGTGTCCAACCTCCATCAGAACTGACTCTTTTGTTGCTAATTGTGACAGGGTCCAAATGTCTCGAGGATAAAACACAGTTCGAAGTAACGGGAAATAAAAACAGTTTGCGAACACGGTACACAAAACATAAATATACAAGGGTAAGAAGAATAAAATTCAGCAAATATACTATATACACATTAATAATAATAAATGCAAAATATAGAAATCAATACAAAGAAAAATATTTATACAACAAAGAATATTTATGAGCATAATTCAGAAGTATGACTCCATTACTCCATTACAAAGATACAAATGAAACTTAGAAATATATTTACATAATAGAGTTTATAGATGATTGCTTAAAATGGCCGTAGGACGCTTATCATTAATAGAGGTAAGTTGCAACTCAAAGCGTGCAGGACCTTACCTCAGAGAAATCGATTTCGATGATAAAATATTTTTACGACACTTATCTTGGCCACTTTTGATAATAATTGTTCCAAATTGGAAAAATAAATATTTTTCATGATTATTATGTGGCAAAATAAGAAACCGTAAATCGCATATTCCACTGAAATAAAATCCTGTCTTGGAAAGCAGTAAGTTGTTACAAAAAAGAACGCTGTTTTGATTTGCGTTTAAGATGTGGACTGGATGCTTAATATTAGCTTATCCAGATTACATTTGTTTGATCTATTTTTGATATTTACATGAAACTCACTTTTAAAGTATACTATGCATTCACTGAAATAGGTTACCACTGATCCACTTGATGTAGTGTTAGATGCAGCAGTCTCATTAGATTCAAATTTACTTTTGCTTTGGAAATAGTCGTCATTTTCATACAGTGCTTATAATTGCTTTTACGGTTTAATTATTTGCGGAATGAACTCTGGAACTCCATTTTCAAGCTAAAGGCCCTAAAATTCATTGGAATTTTAGAGCTGTGTAATAGCTTTTAAATATTCTGAGTTAATGAATGATGTATTTTATTTGTATTAGTTTTTTAGGAAAGTTAGTTCGAAAAAAAAATTGTCATAACGAAAAAATACATCACCGATTTAATCTAATTTCACAAATTTGTTCTGCATTCCAAATAGCCGTCAAACACTTTTTTCTTTTTCTTTTTTCTTCTTTCTTTGATTTAGCCCAAAAGAAGAAAAAAATAGTAAAGAATAACATTAAAAAAGTAAGAAAAGAAAAAGAGAAGAAAAGGAAAAAAAAAAAAAAAAAAAGAACCCTAACTTAAATCTAAGCGATTCTCTGCAGATGTTGTTATTCAAAATAATTCCGGAAGCCGAAGTAAACAACAAAGCACAAATTTTACAACCTCGATTAATCGATCGCCTTTTAAGTGACGGCATTTACAGAATGCAGTATTTAATGGTACAGAAATATACATCGTTACAGTAAGGTATGGAATTATTCAAAGAAAAATCGGCAAAGTAAACTGCCAGTTCTTTTTTTTCGGGGGGGGTGAGGGCATTAAACTTCTATACGTTCAAATCTGCATTAGTGAATTTCTAAATTTTATTCCCATTTAGATCTCACTAATTACAATTTCTGAAGTTTTCCTCTTAAACTCTCAGGCAATATAATATTCTCATACTTTTCCTTTACTTTGATTAAAAAAAATAATTCTGTGGGAAATATTAAGTAATTGCAATTTCATACGATATTAAATCAAGTGAGATGACTGCTTATAATGAAAAAATTCATTCTTTAAGTTTGAGTCATATGAATTTCGAATATTATTTAAGAATATGAGTTTTAAGGAACTTAAAGCAATTTCGAATACAATTGCTTAACGCAAGATCAATGCATCTCATTAAAATTATGTTGATATTAATGTCAAAAATGCAAACACAAATAGGTAGCTGAGACTTTAATACGTAGGCTCCCTGAAGATCTCTTTTTATCTTATTTATCAGGTAACTGGCTTTAGTATTACACACTGTGCTTATTATTCTGGCACTAAAGAAATCCTTGCCATAGAAACCCACGGAAATTGTATTCGCCTCTCATTTATCATAGGGTGATAGCGTGGCTTACCCATTCAATAGTGTAACGTAAAGGACTTTAAGTACCAGCTATTTTTTGCAGTAAATTCGTCATTTCATTCCGGTAAATTTTCGCTTTTTAAAGAATATCTTAGCACCTATGCCAAAAAATTATTTATTATATTATTTGACTTTCCTTAAGAACTTAAATTATCTAAAAATTGTGAGCATGTAGAATTAAATCTGAGTTTTCCACTTCCATTTGAATCATAAATAAAATTCTCTTATGAAAAATATTACTTAAGTTATTGTTTATGATAAGGAAACGAAGGCTAAACGACGCTACAAAACAGTTAAAAAGAATCTAAATAGTAAACAGCCATACAGTTAACAAATCTCATCCACAGTCAATGAACTATGTGCTGAAATATTTCCTAATGGATTTATTTCTTTAAATATTTGTCTCAAATATGGATTTCTAGTTATATTATTTCTCCAAATAGAGAACTAGAGAATTTCACCACTACAAACGATAGAACTCCTTAAATTTATAATCTATCATTTTACATGATACACATAAAGTGCAAATTCCAGTTACTAGGACATTTGTTGCATAAGCATTTATGAATAAATTATTAATTCTTTAATAGGTAAATAAAAAAGTGATTCCATAGCTACATCAGCAAAGCTTGTTAAAATATCCGAGAAGAAATTAACAGAATTAATGTTAACTTTCATGGTATCTCATCGAGCAAAATCTGGACAAAATTTTGAAAGTAACTACAAAATAATATTTCTGCATTTTGAAGATTAATATCCCCTATTAAGTAAAAGAACGTTTTTGATAGGAATTTTGTGGTTGACTCTTAAAAATATTAATTACTCGTACTTCAATGGCTTTCGAAAATATAAAGGAAAGGAAAATTTTGTATTTACATCATTAAAATTTAACGACTGTTTTATCCATTGCAATTTTTCTTCTATGGAGCCATAAAAAGGTAAATGTTATATTCAGACCTCAAACTGCTGAAAATATCTTCATAAAATTCTATGAGAACTGCGTAATTTTAAATTATATGTTATCAAAACACCTTCGAAAATATCTGAATGCTAACGTTACTACATAATTAGCGAAATTTAAAATTATTTTATAGAGAACTGAAAGGCTTTTAATATAAAAAACATCATTATTCTAAATTTTGTGTGTGAGAATATGAAAAAACATTGTGATTCTAATACAAGGATTTTTTTGTTAATTCTTGTAAACTACAAATAACTTTAAATTCAAAAGGAAATAAGGTGGTAAAATTGCAAAATAACGGAAATTTTTCATTAATCAATAAATTTTAACTATGCTACAAGTTATGAAGATTATTAAAAGTTAATTCGAAAACCCTTCTTTTTACAATTACTAATATATATCGCTTGATCGATTTCTTATCACCCCATTTCTTCCATTTTTTAGCAATAAGTTTCATTTCGACTTTCACATGAATCTTTATAATTCATGCAGTAAAGCATAGTTATACTAGATTGTGAGGACCAACCAAGCATAATGTTAATTAAACAGGTATTCATTTCCATAACAGGAGGATTACAACAGGATATTCATGTAGTACACATAAATATGGTAAGCTTATGTTGAGAAATTTTCAGTATTAAGATATTACCAACATTTAACATAGTAAAATGTATTATGCACTGAAATTAGATTTCACTACTGTATTTTTAATTTATTCATAGTTTCAAAAAAATGGCGGGATAATAGAAATTATGCTTTCATTAAAACGCAAAAGCAATTAAACAATATATCGAAAAAGTTCTGTTTTTGAATGGGATTCTGTCTTAGAATGTCACAACTGGGCACATTTGTCCTGCTGTACTGCATTCACCATGTTAAGATGAAATATAGCAGCTCAAATGTTTCCTTTTCATATAAAGTCTGAAAATTTTGGTGCTTGTTTTGCAAATGTGTATTTTCTTTTAATTTTTTCTTAATAGTACAGTAAAACTCTAATAACTGAAACCGAATATATTGAATCAGCGGATGAAATAGCATGGCTGTAGTTTACATTGCGTTTTTACATCTTTACATTACGTGTTCAGTCAGACTGGGCAGAACAATAGTTAAGTCCTTAAGTCGTTAATATAATAGGTCTGTAAAAGACACTCCTGCCTGAACCGACAACACTATTTCATTTCTTACATCGCCAAACTGAAGCAGCGTAGCCATTACCGAGTACGTATTTCTGTACATGGTATTAGATGTACCAAAAAGATCTCGTCATGCCACCCTTACTGGGATGCCAGCCGCAGCTCAATGAACGGCCCATTCTCTGCTTCTCCTCCAGAAGGAGTTGCAGCCCTTCAACCGCGCCGAGAAGGACCCATAGAAGGTGAGTGTACAGATACAAAAGGAAACAAAGTCAGCACCTCCACAGTTTCAAAGGTACATAACTATCGCCGTGTCTGGCAAACTCCTAAATAAGTGGCATCTCGCTTGGGCCTGGTGAATACTGTGCGCTTGCCGTCGCTGTCCGGCGTGCCACTAACCTACACTCGATCGCTCCGTAAACCAAAAGAGGTACAGCAGGTGCCCCTTATGGTTGCCTTTATTATGCCAAAACCGCCTGCTTTACTTAACAAAAGTTATTACAATAATACAAACACATTTGTTTCATATACGCTTGTATATGGTTTGGTTTATTTTATTCGATTAAGGCCAAACCCGAGGGGTTAACTGCTTAAACAGAGAGACACCTTCCTGGAGAACACAGGAAGCGGGCTCGTATCCATATTATACAAAGAAAAACCAAGGGAATGTCCATGCAGCGAGCCAGTTCACCTCTAACGAGCTCAAGTCAAACTACCAGAATTCAGCGACTTTACCACTTGGCCTTTCGGGATCCTATTGACATATGAAGTTATGTTATATATGGAATATGTAATGAAATTATGATGCAAGAAATGCATAAAACTTTGAATTGCATTGCTCTCTGAGAATCGTGCTTTCGCATATGATGCACAATAAGTCAAAAATTTGAATTCTGAATAATTCCAAAGACTGGTATTACGAAGCCATATTCTGAAAATGTTTTGCAAGCCCTTTTATTATATAGAAGTAAGTCCTTTGAATATTTCTCTCTTCTCTCGCGTTTTGGGAACTTTGTGTTTATTTTTAGAGTTAACCCCCACTCTTCAGCATTGCACCATTCAGTGAGTTACTGTTATGCGTACACTTATACTATGCCATACCTTCGATGCATTACACAGGCATGATTAAAACATATCCATTCCTCTTCATCCCGTCAGGGTACAGGTGAGTAGATTTACAGAGTTAAAAATTTTATCATCTTTATACTCTTAAAATTCTTAGACCAATAAATACACTCATGTCCATAAATTAAGGATAATGCAAAATCAGGCAAAAGGAGAGTTAGAAGCAAAACAAATTTGACTTATTTGTAAATCATATTCCTTAAACAAAAGGTAAAGAGAAAAACAACTGCTATATATTTGATATTATTGAAAAACTTAGCGATTCTTTCTCCCTGGAGCAAATTACAAAAAAAAAAAAAAACTATTTACAAAAAACTAATATTACATGGTTGGTATGATTGTTAATACATTGTATGTCTCCCAGACGATGCAATACAGTCCGTACAACGCCTAGGCATGCTGAGTATCAAATTATCGATCTGATTTTGGGGGATATTACACTACTCAAAAAGCAATGCTCTCCGAAATTCCGGTAGACATGTAGGAGGAGGTTGACGGGCTGCAACTCGTCGGCCAAGCATGCCCACACGTGCTCTACTGGATTCAAGTCCGGTGAGAATGCTGGCCAGTCCATACGGGTGATATACCCCGACTGAAGGCATTCGCTTACGATGTTTGCACGGCGAGGACGGGCGTTGTCATCTATAAACACAAATTGTGCGCCCATGGCGCCCCGAAACAACGTACATGTTGTTCCAGAATAACGTCCCGATAAATCTGGCTTGTCATGGTTCCAATTTGAATATGCAGGTCAGTTCTGAAACCCAGAATAATCCCACCCCAAACGAGCACTCCTGCACTACCCTAACGGTTTCGTTCAATGATGTTTTCTTGGTGGTAAAGGGTACCTGGAGCTCTCCATATGAAAGTCCGGCGAGAATCAGACTGCAAACTGAGTCTGGACTCGTCGGAAAACATCACACAAGCCCACTGTTGCGATGTCCACAATGCATGCTCTCTAGTCCAGGCTAACCGCAAGCGACAGTGAGTTGCAATAAGTGGAACGCATCTGGCAGGTCTACGAGCATATAGACCAATCTGCCCTAAGCGTCTGTACACGGTCTGTCTTGAAATTGTCGTACCAGTGGCTGAAGAGAGCTGACGAGACAGGTCTGAGGCTGTGCTCCGCCTGTTTCTTTTGGCAGTAACTGCCAAATACCGGTCCTCATTCCGTGTTGTAGCTCTAGGGCGACCTGTGCTGTAATGTCTACTCACATTACTATCATCTTGGAATCGTTGCCAAAGCCTGGAGATGACACTCTGGGCAATTCCAAGTTCGTCTGATACTTCCAGTTGGGTACGTCCACATTCCAGACGGCCGATAATTCTACCACGTAAAAAATCATCCAAATGCGTCCTTTGTGTCATAACTATTCGGTTATTGCACTGAAATGCCTATAAAGCGCCTGCGAACAATTTTACTTCTTTGCCTGTATTCCTTATATATCACTCTCTTACACTCTCATTGTGACGTGCCATCGGTGTCATCTGGTTACTTCCTGAAATTTGCACATGATTCTTGAAGATGTGTGTACTGATTTTACAGGTGATATATTTATTTTAGAGTTCGATTTCCGCGTGACTCCAAATTATCCTTAATTTATGGACATGTGTGTAGATAAGTGAAATTTCTTACCTTCTAAAGGGCCGCCCTGAACTGCCTTGCTTTCCTTTGGATATCCGTGTCTATGACGAAATTCAATTCACAGCGGAACACTGCTATAAACGTTTTTTAAGAAGTTTTAATTAACATGTGAAAGATATTTACATAATATTTACACGTTACAATAAATCCAAACATTATGTTTATAATACGTGCGGAGACTGTATATCGCTGCGACTTATGTTAGACGCGTCACCAGTTCAACTAACTACCTTTTGTATTTTACGCCAGAGGGCGTTCGTGGAAGCTGAGTTATTAGAACACAAACGCGACAAAGAGAGTATGGTTACTTGTATTGTATGCATTAATTTTTTGGTGCTTGCATTTCGTGTGTTAAGGTTACTTACGGTAGCTGGTCTCAGCAGCATCTACGCGTTGGCTAACTGGCAGTTGAATTAGTTGATACTGCATTTCTCTTACAATTTTTCTCATCACGAACTTTGTCCAGGGTACACATGTGGTGTACTCTGGGCAAATCTCTGTATGATGAGAAAGCTAAAACATCGATGGGTTCGGCCATTCCCTAACAAATGCCTTCGTGTCGACAAAGCGTCTAGGCGTTAAAAAATAATCATTTCATGCCCCATCACTTTGGACTCAATTACGTTTAATGTTTTAACTACAATTAAACATATTTGTTACTGATGCAAGTTATACATATATCAATTATATGATATGAGGAGCTCTAAATTTATGTGGATGTAAAAGATTATACCTTACTAGAACTATTCGCTTGATATTAGTACATAAATTTTAATATATTGATGTATAAAAAGTTAAACTAAGGTCTTTTACATTTTCAAACGGTATTTAAAATTAAAATGAAGTAGAAATATCTATTTTAAATCTTTTCGATATGCTTTCTTCCTAAAATTGAAATAAAATATTGGAGAATATTTGTATAAAATATTATACATCATGCTTTAATCCACTTATATACTTTCATTTTTGTCTATCATTCCACTTTTAAAGCGTGTAAAGCTTTTATTCAAATTAACTTTATATCCTCCATCTGATAATCTGCTTTTAATTTAGTATAAAAAAATAGAAAGACATAGTTTTGGAAAAGAAATAAATATTTTGCTTGCCTGTCGTCTTATATATCTGACGAGACTTTTCTCAAACTTAATCCGTTTGTTTTTCTTTTTGAGTGAAATTGTCCAATGATTACTAGGATAAAAATAGATTATATGAAAAAGGCTTGCAGAAAGGATTTCCTTACATAAACATTATGTATCTAGCTGTAACTGCGGTTTTTGTTTTTTATCCAAAACTGAAGATTTAGCTTCTAAAGCGATATCCAAAGATAAAAGATTTACAAAACGAATATATCATTTTATCTCAATGTAAGCAATGTTCGTTTCTACATTTTATTGCATTAAAAAAATTGAATTCTGAAATAAAATTTTAACAAATGAAACATGTATTCTACTCACCTTTGTTTACAGGAAGAATTCAAACATATTTTCTCTAAAATTTAAAAAAAAATTAGAATTAAATGAATACTAATTAACATCTAAAGAAGTTTCGAAATAAAGTATTATCATATTTTAAATACTTCTATAGCTCTGCAAGCTATATATGTAAGAAAGCTGTTACATGTACTTTCTAGCTAGCGCTAGAAAGTTCTTATTTTTTATAATTAGAAATATATATATATATATATATATATATATATATATTTCTAATATGGAAGGAGTCCAGCAATCTATAAATTTCTTTAAAATGAATCATACTTTAAAACCATGAAACCCTCAAAAGTTTCCTAGAATTAGAAAATTCTTGAAATTATAAATTAAAAAATATAAGGTATATTATCCCTCCTTTCTGTATGCCTTCGTGGTGTAACGGTAGTACACTTGGCGCGTATTCGAGATGTTCAAGTTCGAGTTTTGGCGAGGACGTTACTCATTTTTCATACATTTTGCTTTAAATTATCCTAATGACACCACAATAAGGATAATTTCATGCAATTCTAACTAGGAATTATTTTTAACCATATAAAAGTGATTTCAATCCATTAATATATTTTAATAAGTCCGTAGAAAATAAGTGCTTTTGAAATAATCATCTTAAAATAATTTTTTGTTTCTTTTTCCTGAATAGAGCATCAGAGTGTTATAAGATTATAATAATTTCTACAAAATCGGCATTTAATTTTGTTGTGACGGAAATACTCAAGATATAATCAGCATAAAAAGTGAATTATGTCTGTGTAAGGAATTGATGTACTATACAGTTACTTCGATTTTAGTTCCAAAGGCACCACTTTTACAAAAAAAAAATTGTTTACATAATGTTTATAGGATAAGCGATTAAATGTTAGATCGTTATTTTTGTAAAACACAGCATATGCATTTAGAAGGAATAGAATTGTATTAAAACAATTTCATTTTACGAATTCTCAGTTGGTGATGCCTTTGAACCCACGGATAAATTGTAATACTACTGTGAAACGAGTTAAAACTATGAAACATGTAATGAATACTTCAAAGTGATCTTCTCAAAAGACGTATCTCGCAATTTATGGAACTGTAATCCGATTATTTCAGGATTTCATGGTAAACGCAAATACTGGAAAACAATTTTCTCTATTTATAAAGGTACGTTTTCTTGTTTTGGATATAAATGACGAACATTGCTCTACCAATTTCCATAAGCATAACAGAAACAGAAAGCTTAGATTCGGAAAACAATATTCGTATTTTTATCTGTAATGTGATCAAAAAGTATATATCTAATGTAAGACTTTCTGTTCTTTTGAACAAAAATCTTCTTTAAATGGTATTTACTTCAAAATATTAAATACATATTGTTAAACAAATGCATTTCATAAGAAATGCAGCACCAAAAATGCGTGGTTGTTTAAAGATGTAGCATACTACTTGTAATTTTGCTCCAGATATAGCAGATAAAACTTTTTTTCTTTGTGATATATAGCTTAGGTTAGTGGTTTTCTGTAACTCTTTTCTTATCAATAAACAATTTTTGGAAAACGTGGTATTCAAAGAGAGATGGAACGGAATGCTGCCTAGTGTTCCTGTTTTTCAAATTAAAGCATCAGTTCTCTTCGTTTTTCCGAAAGCAAAAGCCAGTACTTATTCTGAGTTCGATAACCCAAACTGCTACCAAGATTTCTCTCCCTTGTCGTTGGGAAAGGCAAATCGAATTTCTGCTCCCGAAGCATGACGTTAAATGACCACCTTCAACGACACAGAATAGCTTGTATCTCTAATAAGATTTCGGCGATAGCTGAGGTAAGCCAATGTTTTATCATGTGTTATGGGGAAAAGGGATGTTCCGTAAGCTTTTGCTTGGTAAACAGTCTTGTTACCTAATTCTACACGCTCAAATTTATGAAATATAAATTAGAAACATTTTGGAAACTCACGTCTTCAGTCGAAAACGTGAGTTTAGCGTGTGTGTGTGCTATCAAATAAATGTAAGTTGTCTACTTAATATTTTTTATAAATTGTTTTCCAAGAAATCAAATTTTTAATAACAGAAGTAAGAAGTAGCTGATGCGATTGAATATTTTGCTGTCTGATTGATATCAACGTAAGATTCTCTGTTTTATACATTTTCTGGCAAATTACCCACTCGTAAGCGTTTCTTATTCATTAGTCTCACGCTGTAGAGTCATTAGGATTTTTGAAGTAGGAAACAAGAAAAATGAGCATTACCTTCGCCGGGATTCGAACCTGGGCCTCTCAAACACACTCCGAGTGAGCTACCGTTACACCACGAAGGCATGCAGAAAGAAGGGAGGAAATACAAGGGTGACTGTGGATTAAACTGCTTCTAAATTGTGCATTACATAAAGAATTTTATTATATTTCATATTCAGGCAAAAATAATAATACGCCTCATTTTTATAATTACAGAGGAGGAAGCAAATTTTCGTTTTCTTTAAAATACATTATATTAAAAGAATTATAACTACTTATGATATCTTAATAATAATATCAAATTATATTAATAATGTAATAAGAATAGCAGTAGAAATCATTATTTCGTTAATGCAAATGGAGTTAAATAAATAAATGAAGAGAAATCCTAGCTCGTCATTGTATTTTGTGGAGCAAAAAACCATAGTTAAACATTCCAAATTATTAATTGCGTTGATATGGGACAAATAAAAAAGGAACAGCGCACACAAATACATTAATTACAATGTTGCAAAATGTTATAGATGATTAAAATTTTTACATGCATATTGTTTACATTATTTCTTACCATACACCTATTTTAAAAGCAAATGATTTTGTTAAATGATCTTACAAACTTATAAGAGTGCAATCTAAATTCCTCTGTGTAATTTTCGCAGTTTAAGTATAACATTGATGGAAAGCTCTTCACGAATAATACAAGATATTTAGCTTTGTATAATATTTTTGAAAACATGAAACACTGTAATGTTTTCTTCCGAAGTTCTGCAGAAAGGTTAATTTTTTTATTGGTATTTCTTAATTAAGCTCCAATGAATCTGAAAACGCATCTAAAATCAGGCGATGTGCATCGACCTAATACCAAATGAAATATGATTAACTGTTTCAAAAATACAGTACACATATCGTCGAAGATTTATGAGAAATATAGGTGTCTTTTTAATTTGTACTATTTTGCATACAGCTATAAAAAACAACATCGGACACGTATCCAACGGAATAAATGCAGAAACCACGGATCCAAGAAAGGAAAATTAGAAACGCATTTTAGAAGTAAAAGAAAAGTGAAAATTCTAAATAAAGCGTTATCATAAAAATAAAGTTAAAAAAAAAGAAGCAATTAAAGCGAATAGACTAGTTCGAACTAATTAAACGATTACGTTTACAAATTCAAGTTAAAAAAACTGGTAAAGTTGAAAACAAAGGTATAAATTAATACCCGCGGTAAAATGAAAATAAACTCTTATGACACGAGTTAAGCATCCTATTACAATAAAATTTGAGCCTGTAACTTAAAACATTGATAACAAAGTAAACGTTTCTTAATTTAAATGATTTTTAAAGTAATTATGCGTTTATTTCTGTGGAATGCACACATTTGTTTCGAATGTGTGGTTTTAGAAACTAGCAAAGAATGAGCTCTGATAGCGTGCAGCAATTCCTTTTCTCCTTTTTATGCATGTTATTTCTGTACTTCCCTCATTCTTTCGCCTTTTGTCAAAGTCCATTACGCATTCTTTTCCTTATGTGAAAAAAAGTATTGATAGAAAGTTTTCGCTACGTTAGCATTTTCTAGACTTCAAGTTTGCGAGCGCATTCACGAATATCCGAATTTCTTTGAGATTATGCACATGAATCGGTCAAGAATGTATTTGTTACATTTCACTCCATTCAAGTTTCTGTTTTACTCTGTACTTTAAGGAATATATAATAAATTAAACAGTTTTGAAACATCACATCTTTAGCAAAAGTCTGTCAAACATAAGTAAAATGTGAAAAAAATCGATTAATTTACATAAGAAATTACGCAGATATATTAATTTCGCGAAGTATCATGCAGCTGTATGGAAAATATATTTTCTTATACATTTACGTACACACAAATTAACATCGATGATAAATGAAGAGAAGCTAATGTGTGCTAACTTCAAGAGGCTCCTTAAATTCCGTAACCTAAATTATGAAACTAAATTATATGAAAAATTTTTTGAATTTCCAATAATAGTAATTGGACATATTATTGTTTCTAAAAATTAAACTTTAGACTATGTAAACACATGGTTTAAGTATAAAGAAGACCGATAATATGTAAAAGGTAGGAAAACTGGTATTAGTAAACAGAGCATAGAACTTATTGCAAATTTTCCTATACGAGTTGCCATTTCATTAAAATTACTTAAAATTTAGCAAAGAACAACAAAGAAAATTTTATCGAGGCTTTTTTCTCTAGGTTAGTTAGATAATTCATCCATTTATCTAATTTCTACTTTTTCTCTCTTCTTATGTGTAATATAAATGGAAATGAAGATAGTAAGAGATATTTTAACTAAAGAAGGATGATCTTTGCATAGGATAATAGGCTCGCAGAGTAATAAAAAAGTAGAAGAGGAAAAAACTTGAGTGCAAATTAAAACGCATTTCCCGAACTAAATATAATCGCTTAACCAGTTAACTGTGATTGACGAGTATACTCGTCATGGAGAAACGGCACGATTTTGTATATCGACGAATATACTCGTCATGCGTATAATGAAATGGAAAGATAAGAGGGAGGTTTATTTAGTAAGTACTGTATATAATGGCAACGTAATAGAAACAGAGAAAAGAAAAATAATAACAAAGAAACCGGAGCTAGTGATTGATTATAATAAAAAAATGGGTGGAGTGGATATGAGCGATGGAATTATCATAGCGTACTCCACAGCAAGAAAACGACTCGAAAAGTACTTCAAAAATATATTTCTCCATTTCTTAGACATTATGTATTTGAATGCATTCATGTTATATAAAAAAAAATAATGGAACATTACCGCGTATCAACTTTTTTGTTCAAATTTATTGATGACACTTTTGGAACGTATCCAATTGAAAGAAAGAAATCGACACAAACTCGGCCATTTAGACCTAATATAAGCCAATTAGGCGGGAATCATGTTCCGGATTATATACCCGGAACGTCGAAAAAAAAGCAACCCTACGCGAAGGTGTTCGCATTGCTACAAACATAAGATCAGGAAGGAACCGCGTTACTGGTGTTCGATTTGCAAGTCCCATTGTGTATAGTACCCTGTTTCACTGAATATTACTCCACAGCAGAAATTTAACTTCTTACTTTTATATGTATAATATTGAATTTAATATGTATGTAATATATACTTATGCTAACCAAATAAGTAAATATTAGTAAAAAAAAATTCCAATTTTATAAAATAAACTCATCTTTTTTATCAAATATCTTACCAGCGCAACATACTCTGTGATTGACGAATATACTCATCATGGCTCGATTGTGGCGACACAAAATGGTGCTCACTCATAAACGAGAGCGCCACAGTTAACTGGTTAGCCAAATGTTAAAAATAATAATTTCCTGAAGAATTTCTTTCCTTTTAAACTTATTTCAGTAATATTTTTATTTGGGCTTTTATTACTTCAATAACTTGTGTAAACTAATTGATTTACATGCATTTTACTATTTATAGTATTTATTTCATTTTAATGGCTTTTATTTTAATGGAGCAATTTTTATTCCCAATTAGTATTTTATTATCATTTATTGAAAAGATATTATTTTTAGTTATTGTGCTAATTCTTGCTTTAGGTACAAGACTTGTTATTTTTGAGATTGACTATTGATGTTTAAAGATAGCCACTTTTTTCTGTATTTCTGATACGTAATTTTGTTTTCCGTTGCTAGGTGGTAAAAGCTCTTGTTATGTATCAATAAAAGTTTAAGCTAGCAAATATGAATAGGCATGTTTACTTAAATTCAAAGGAAGTAAGAATAAAAAGATTGCTTGTAAGGAATCCCTGCATCCCTTCCATGCGCACCTTTCTAGTTAACACATTCAGCTAGCAATTCGAACACCCGTAATACGATTTTCTGGTGCAGTAGTGTTTAAAGGTGGTGCAACGGAAAGATTCCCGCTCCATAAAGCTTTTTAGTCACTGCAGCTCTAAGTACAGTATTATTTTTAATCTCTAATAGGCCCATAAGTGCAACTTAGTATCCGCATTCGTTATCTATTTATTTATCTAACTGTGTATACCGTTATATAAAGAAAAAGACAGAGAGAGAGCGAGAGATAATAAAAAATGTAAAGAAAAGGAAAATTGCTAGATGAAGAATCCTGGTTTTTGGTGATTGGGTCCTTTAAATAATGGTGAAAAATTATTAAATTAATTCTTATGCCCAGTATAGATTTTGCATGTTCAGCCTAACAACGCAATTGTTTCGCCGTGTTTTCTCCAATAATAAATTTTAGCTTTCGTTTTTTAATTATTTTTTTTTAATTCTTAAGCAAACTCCAGCTTGAGAATATTGTTCTAAAGCGTTTGGATACTTGTCTTTGAACCCATTTCAAAATCTCCATTGTAAGAATTTTTAAGAGTAATAAGATTTAATTTTTGCTCTCTTTGAACGCGTCTTTAAATAAAATAGCGTTTGTAATTCAATCCATATTTCTAATTTCCCTCATCGAAGGCTTCAGTATGCTCACGTTCCATCTTCTGTATAAATTTATCTTATGAACTTAAATGGGATCTAGACCTATTTCTGCTTTGTTGTTAAAAGCAGAAAACAAAGTTATGGAAGAAACTTTGAATATCGTAACAACACTTAGTAGTAAAACATGAATCGTTAAAATTTTTGAGTTATCTGAGTTAATGATTAAGAAAATATCCTTTCCTTACTAATTATTATTTAAAATTAAATGAATCTGTTAGTTGGGAAAACAGGATTTTTACTTAATTGAAAAAACCACGGAGCGAAACTTCAATCCCGATCGCAATGAAACTGATGTCTACACTAGCCTTTAATATAGCATTAATAACAGTAAATATAATAACTAAAAAATTCATGCAATATTTATTTATGTTTTGAAGAAAAAGAAATTCACGCACCTAAAAGAAGTAGTAGATGAATTTGATAATTTTAAAAGACATGAGACAGACGGTGGGAAAAAATAAGAACAATTGGAGAATCTGCAACATTATTAATTGCAGCAAAAATAGTCCAGTCCGCACTCGAAACAATAAATGTTGATTCATATAGCGTAATGCTGTCTAGAGGATTGTTCTGTCGGGTTCAGTGCATTGGTGCGACCGGGACAGACACGTTTTGTGAACGCTAAGAAACGGCTACCATCCATGTCCAGAACATATTTAGTGAGGGAGAGGTAGAGTTATCGGATGGCCAGTAGAGGGTCGCTAAGTTGCGGAATCCGTATCGACGTGTAGTGCGTGCGAATGCCTCGGGCAGGCCTGACAGCATGTTTACTGCAACAGACCACAAGATGTCGTCTGCGTAACGTTGGTCGTCCAAAGTGATGCACAGAACAACTAAAAGTGACTAGCTATGATGCATGGTAATGTAAGCGTGTTGAAAATATGCCACTTCGCAACGGTATGCGATTGGCATTGGGCTAAATGCTGTGGCGTATGAAAGAGGCAGTTTTCCGTGTCAAGAAAGATCTTTGACGCATAAGTGAAAACGATACTATTCAATCCCGCTCCAAACCAGCTGGCACAGGCGTAACACATAGTAAACACATTTAGGACATGCAAGCGTTAACGGTAGACATCACAAAAGGAGCTGAGAATCTAGTCCACCCTCTGCCAGTCGTCATCTAATTGTTATACCAGACATCAAATGTGCCGGAAGTGTGAGTGAGTTGAAATGAATAGTGGAAATATTAACCATTGGTGTAGTTGTGGCAAAGCACAATGGCTCGTTGCATTGCTCTATTTGTCCTGCGTGGCTTGTCGCTTCTCTCCTTTCCCTGACGGACAGCGTGCTGGAACCGCTGCCGATAATATTTCATTCTTGCACTGCTCAGATCTTCATGTATACAGGTTCTCGGGTATGACCACCTCGCTTCGTGGAAGGCGGTGAAGTTTCTTGTCTGGAACATGCTCACTGGCATGTGGTTTCGGGGTGGATGGTTCTTCAAAACATTCTGCTTTACTATTCCTAACAAACACTAACGCTAAGAAACGGCTACCATCCATGTCCAGAATATATTTAGTGAGGGAGAGGTAGAGTTATCGGATGGCCAGTAGAGGGTCGCTAAGTTGCGGAATCCGTATCGACGTGTAGTGCGTGCGAATGCCTCGGGCAGGCCTGACAGCATGTTTACTGCAACAGACCACAAGATGTCGTCTGCGTAACGTTGGTCGTCCAAAGTGATGCACAGAACAACTAAAAGTGACTAGCTATGATGCATGGTAATGTAAGCGTGTTGAAAATATGCCACTTCGCAACGGTATGCGATTGGCATTGGGCTAAATGCTGTGGCGTATGAAAGAGGCAGTTTTCCGTGTCAAGAAAGATCTTTGACGCATAAGTGAAAACGATACTATTCAATCCCGCTCCAAACCAGCTGGCACAGGCGTAACACAATAGTAAACACATTTAGGACATGCAAGCGTTAACGGTAGACATCACAAAAGGAGCTGAGAATCTAGTCCACCCTCTGCCAGTCGTCATCTAATTGTTATACCAGACATCAAATGTCCCGGAAGTGTGAGTGAGTTGAAATGAATAGTGGAAATATTAACCATTGGTGTAGTTGTGGCAAAGCACAATGGCTCGTTGCATTGCTCTATTTGTCCTGCGTGGCTTGTCGCTTCTCTCCTTTCCCTGACGGACAGCGTGCTGGAACCGCTGCCGATAATATTTCATTCTTGCACTGCTCAGATCTTCATGTATACAGGTTCTCGGGTATGACCACCTCGCTTCGTGGAAGGCGGTGAAGTTTCTTGTCTGGAACATGCTCACTGGCATGTGGTTTCGGGGTGGATGGTTCTTCAAAACATTCTGCTTTACTATTCCTAACAAACACTAACGCTAAGAAACGGCTACCATCCATGTCCAGAACATATTTAGTGAGGGAGAGGTAGAGTTATCGGATGGCCAGTAGAGGGTCGCTAAGTTGCGGAATCCGTATCGACGTGTAGTGCGTGCGAATGCCTCGGGCAGGCCTGACAGCATGTTTACTGCAACAGACCACAAGATGTCGTCTGCGTAACGTTGGTCGTCCAAAGTGATGCACAGAACAACTAAAAGTGACTAGCTATGATGCATGGTAATGTAAGCGTGTTGAAAATATGCCACTTCGCAACGGTATGCGATTGGCATTGGGCTAAATGCTGTGGCGTATGAAAGAGGCAGTTTTCCGTGTCAAGAAAGATCTTTGACGCATAAGTGAAAACGATACTATTCAATCCCGCTCCAAACCAGCTGGCACAGGCGTAACACAATAGTAAACACATTTAGGACATGCAAGCGTTAACGGTAGACATCACAAAAGGAGCTGAGAATCTAGTCCACCCTCTGCCAGTCGTCATCTAATTGTTATACCAGACATCAAATGTCCCGGAAGTGTGAGTGAGTTGAAATGAATAGTGGAAATATTAACCATTGGTGTAGTTGTGGCAAAGCACAATGGCTCGTTGCATTGCTCTATTTGTCCTGCGTGGCTTGTCGCTTCTCTCCTTTCCCTGACGGACAGCGTGCTGGAACCGCTGCCGATAATATTTCATTCTTGCACTGCTCAGATCTTCATGTATACAGGTTCTCGGGTATGACCACCTCGCTTCGTGGAAGGCGGTGAAGTTTCTTGTCTGGAACATGCTCACTGGCATGTGGTTTTGGGGTGGATGGGTCTTCAAAACATTCTGCTTTACTATTCCTAACAAACACTACTATGAAAAAAATCGGTCCAAATTTACGCGACATGCAAGCTTTGGGCCTTTTTTATCTATCGGTTTGTTTTGTTCCTATGAGCCGTACACAAGCTTTGAAAGTTCAGGAGTCATGCATGTTTAATGAATGTCTAGCTGGGTTTAGTATATTTTTATGTTAAGTGTCGTTATGTTCCGTTGAGATATTCCGGAGCATGAGAATGTTTTTCTACCGAGTCTACATTTTATATTAAACAATGTTTATTGTTAATTTTTTCTTAATGTTTTCTATAATTCTGCTATTTAACCAAACATAGATTACTAAGAAAAATTGACCTAATTTCCTTTGAATATTCGAAAATTACCTTAAATTTTGCCTTTGTCGTCTTAAATGTTTTGTTTTCAAATGTTAGTTAAATTCAAAATCTAACTAAGTATAAGTCGGTTTTCTTCATACAGTGTTCCTACACATATATTTGTTTATAAAGTCAATATTAAACTGTTTTAAATCATCAGGAAGGCATTCTAGATTTCCACAACTATATAGCAGCGAATGAACACTTGACACATTTCCTAGGTTTCGTACTAGCAATCCATGTTTTATTTAAAAAATTCTACTATATATTATACTTTCTTAGTACAATTTAAAATGCAATAAAATTTTCTTTTAACATACAGAGAAAAGAACTGATATCAAACTGAGATATAACTTCTTAAATTGAGTGTCGTAATGTAACCTTGAAACAATGGATTTTAAAAACGCCCGTCATAAAGTTCAGTAATGTAAGAAGAAATGTTCAAATTCTTAGGTATTTGCATAACACAATTTACAAATAATTTTATAGGTACCCTAGAATGCTTACATTATTAATTCAGAAATTCCTCGGGTAGACAGGCCTTAAGGCGTTATATGTCACCTGCCATGCAACTTCTCACCAAACTGTCTGCTTTATGACCTGAGGTGACAGATTTCTAAATGGCAAAATTTATCTTAATAAAGATGAGAAGAGGGGAAAAAAACCCTTTTTCCTTCAAAATAAATTCAGTAATGCTCCCTTTTTATTTTTCATTAAATGGAGATTGCTTATAGCTAAAATGCTACTTAAATTGACATACATTTTCCAACGTGAAATGGGGTATACGAGTACTTGCTACCTTATTGAGTCGATTTGTTTACTTTAAACTATCAGACGCTTATCTGTTATTAGAAATAATGCTAATTTGTTGTGTAGACAAATACCTCAGATTATATTATTATATAAGTTTGCGTAACTTGTTTTAATTCTTTACTTTTTTATTTATTTATTATTTAGTTTCTTTTCGTGTGTTTAATAGTTTTAAACTACTGACACTCTACCTGAGGCTTAATTAATAAATATACTGGTTGAGTCAAAGTTTATTGACTTTCTTTAAGAAGATGTAGAGAATTCGGAATATAGCAACTTTCGAATAGTAATCATAAGTCAGTTGAAGCCTTTAAATACAGCAGCTGTGAAATATCATTGTGATAAGAGATATTAGATTGATTAAAATATGTGTAGATAAATGACTACCAGCTGTTTCATGTAGTAGCTTAGAGTGAAACATGGGCTTGTGCACCATACAGTATTTTATGCAACGTAACTGAGTGTAATCTACAATGATTGAAGTTATTTCAATAATTGAGCGTTCGCTGATTGGATTTTTACGTTGGGGTGACATTAATCTAGGCAATCCAGGCTTAGATCGGATGTCATCTCGGCGACGAGAAGTAACAAGAAGTATCTCTGAATTACCTTTTACGTGTGCTCGTAAATCATACGCATATATGTCCCATGTAACTCACGCTCTTGGCTACCCAATTCTTCCCCTCAGAGTGCAATTGCCGTATAGTACTTTACACTCAGATACTTACATTTAGCCAAATTACATTTAAAGAAAATAAGTTTCGAAATCGAACTATATTTCGACACTTCAATAAGCTCTTTATGTTAACATACTTTTATTCAGTCTCTGTCTGTCATCTAAATATTGTTGGTTCTTTTATAAGTTTTCATGCATTTAATTAGGATATCGTACTGTTCTAAGAGCTACAAACAAGGTCTAATGTTAGGTAATATTTGAAGAATTTGGAATTCTTATCTTGAAAAAAAGTGGGAAAAGCTCAAAGACCAGGGACCAGGTATTATGGGATGGTTTTGCTTTTTGGAGATGTTAGGAAATGAATACTGGCAACCAGGGACTATGTTTAAAGAGTTCGCAAAGGATGTGTAGTTTTATTCTGTTTGAAAAATAAAGTAAGAAAATATAGTAACTTATAGCTGCCTCCAAGGTAACATCTGTCCAAGCATATGCACTCGCTCCAACGTTCCTGACATTTCTGCAAACACTGGGAGAATACCATTTTTATTTTCGTTCGTAAAGAAGCCATAATTTTGGAGAGATTACATTAGCTAAAAACTTGATATTATACAGATGTCTTGCTAATAGAAAAGACACGGGTTAGAAACACCCCTGCAAAGATTAGTTTTTGATCAAATAAATCCAAGTTTCTCTGTTCAAATCTCCTTTATTCAATAAGTGATTTGTGATGAATTTTCGAAAATATTTTAATTCCGCTTGCACTATAGCACGGACTATGCTGTCCCGATTATATCACTTCAGACTTTCCATTTACGAAAGCTACGTTAATGCCTTGTAAGAGCTAAACTTCCTTACTGCAGTTTTCAGATTCAAAACATGACTTTTCGCAAGCATGTTGAGCAGTATCGCATATAGGATAGGTCAAAATCATATATTTCACTTCAGAAGCACTTTAGTAGCATTACGTCATTTACCTGCTTTGTAATAATATGTGCAATTCTCAATTAAGCTATTCCCTACCTCTGAAGCATGACCAAATGAATAAGTTTGTAATCTTTGTAATGTAGTCGACTTCAAGTCAAAGAGCTGATGAGATGTCATTATTTTTAGGAACCTGTCCCCAGGCATTATTTTACTGAAGAATTTAAGACTCCAAGAGTTGGATCATAAACTCAAAATAGGAATGTTATTTGGCAATCAAAAGGCCCCATGCAAATAATAGAGCAATAAAACGGTCTAGCTCATCAAAAAATCTTAAGCGCCAATTTAGATTTATTTGACACTTGACGAGCCTCAGTTTCTATGCATCGCAGTATATGACGCTATATTTTTTCATTGGTGAAAAGTATCCTTGCGTTACTTTTGTTCCCATCAATTACCTTTGCCTCAGCAAAAGTAGTTGATCCACCTCTTTCTCGAAAAACACATTGATGAATAATTCTTCCAAGTGAACTTGCTGAAATAATTTGATTTTTCGATGCTGTTCAATTCCTTTGGCAATTCTTCGTCTTTTGGTTGATTTCTTCATTTTCAAAAGTCTAATTTGCTTTCGTATTGTTATTGGACTGTGTCTTGTCCCACACCTTTGTCATCTTTTTGAGCCAAGACTACTTCTTTGACCTCATTTGCAGAGGTCAAAGCTAAATCCTTGACCTCTGCAACTATCTTTTATTGAAATTCAATTTTAGAATCGGTTCAATAGAGAAATCATGAAAGAATGTCTTTTTTCACCTCAGATCTAACTTACAAAATGCACTTTTCTGTAGAAGGAATAATACAAATGCCATTTGATTATTCGGATTTACTTGTTGTATTTGGCAGAATACGATCTGCATCTGATGAAATAGAGTAAATTTCTGTATTCGATTCTGCAGGAAAACTAATTTCCGAAGCAGAATGGTCATCGGATAATTCTTGTAATACTTTTACCATGCCTCTTTCTGATAGATATGCTATTATGAAGGACTAAAATCTAAACATTTATTTTCCAATCATATTTGAATTTAATATAATAATTTTATCCTCCAAAAATACTCAATGTTATCCTTCAAAAATACTCAATTTTATCTCGAGATAAATAACTCTTACATGTAAATATTTCTTGAGGAATAATTATAGCATAATTCGCTGTCTTTTCCCATTGTAACGTAGCTATATAGTTTTCCAGTTATAAAGCATAAAACTGGACTTTACAGAACAAATTCCATTACATTAACAAATTTCGTAATTTCATTTAAAATCAGCCAGCAGTAATATGCATACGAAAATGTAAAATATTCTCTTTCTTCCATAATGCGTATCATTGCATTTAAATAAGCGCATTTAATGCGCACCATTACATTTTTGTCGGCTGCGTATGGTCATGTTTGCAATTCAAATCCAAATACCGTTACTCTTATCTCTGTTTGTTGGAATACTAACTATCATTGTTATATTTCTAAGAGATTTGCTCAAACCATTTCTAAAATTCAATAAGCTTAAATTTTGATCTCTGCATAGGTGGGATAAATATTCATGAGAAAGCATTCAAATCATTCATTCTTTTCTTCAAAAGGATCTTGTGAACGGGAGTTATTTTAATTCAAAATATACTGTTTCTATGCATCGGAGAAAAGAAGAAATGCTTGCAAAACACAGATAAAGGTAGCAGTATTCTAAAGTAAATATTTTCACTCTATGACAAAGTTTTGTTTCGTGTTTGAGTTTTCTACTAAAGCAAGCTTTTTTCCCCCCTCTAGCACGAAAAGTTTTAAAAATGCTATTTGACCGATGAAGTCTGCTAGCTTTAAACTATATGTACTTAGGGAATCTAGTATTTTCGTAGATTGATTAAATAATAAGTTTGTTTACTTATGTTATAGATATTGTTTGTTTACCGGCATTTTCCACTTTAATCTTCGTTAACTACGGCAGAGAACAAAACATTAAGTCTTCATTATTTAATTTTCCTTTCATAGCTTTAATAAATCATTTATGTAGAACAAACTGTACATTAATGACCCTACAAATGTCCTGCTATTTTTATAAAATGGAATTTAAATATTAGACCGTACATTCCATCATATGAAACAATTAATGCAATTTACTAAAGAATAAATAAAATAAGGTTACGAACGTTAAGATGAGATAGACAAGCGTACACAAGCATACACAAGCATTCACTTTCAGAATATTTATTTTTCGTACATTTTAAGGGTTTAATCTGCATCACAAATTTGTACTTTTCAGCGAACTGAAGTTTCTGCTGTCGAAACCGACCACTAATTAAACAAGATATGTAAGAGGTCAAGGTGGGATATGCAAGAGGATTCTAACTACATTATCGTGATGTTTTTCCTTACATTTTCTCCTCCAACAGCATACGGTAATGTATTAGAATAAAAAGCTATAGTTAGTAAACTTCTGTATTCTTTTCATTTCACTGAGACATTAAAGACAGGTAACATAATAATGTTTCACGGAAGAGCATACTCAAATTTGTTAAAATATGTATTTAAACAATGTAGTTTTGATATAATTGTATGAAGATAAGGTGTTTTTCGTAAAAAAAATTAATATTTAAAACAAATTTTTAAGAGTGTTCACATGTATATGTTTCGCCCACTAAACATAAGTAGGTGAATTTGAAATTTTTGAGAAAACTTTAGGCACTCCTTCAATAATTAAATGCCAAACATTACATTTTTTCGAAGTATTTAAGATGTTTTGTATAACTTGCGCATTTGAAGAATTTTTTATTTAAAATTCTGGTGAGATTTCAAATCTCTTTTGACTGAAGTACCGATGGTAGAAGCAATTTTTGGCCTCAGATTCTCAAAGGACACGCCGTTTACCCGAAACAACCGGCAAGTTCTGTATCACGCACTATTATATGTTACAAATAACACAATAAGTGACTATTTTGCTTAAATGTAATAGTGTTAAATCCAGATAGAAGTAAAATATAATTGTCTTCTAAGACTGGAAAATTTCTTACTTATAAACCAGTTCTGTTCTTTTAGAAACATGATACACTAATTTACAAAATTATATTCTTTAAAACTAGTCAAAATGACTATATTGCAGTAGTAGCTTAAATTTTAAAATTTGAATGTCATTTTGGATATTTAGTGTTTATTCTGGATTATCATTCTTTATCCTGCGTATAATATGTTTTGAAATACAATGCTTCAAAGAGCGAGCATTGAAATATAATTACTCCATGTTACATTTGAGGGTTGTACAGACTTTCGGAATTTTTTGAGCAAGGAAATGCGAAAAATAACTTCGTTCTCGCCAGTATTCAAATTTCAGGGCTTCCTCATGCTCGTGCCTTCCTTCTGCTTTCTGATTACACCGCGAAAGCACATGAGAGAAACAATTTTTTATCATTGGAGAAATTACCTCACAAAGTTAAAACTGAAATGTGTTACAGTCACATGACTGATGCCGTTCTAACAGCTCAGTGCAACACCGTTCACATGTGAATGACACAGCAAAATGTGCGTCAATTTTTGGATTGAAATTACACCCTAATTTTACTTTGAAAAGTCTTGATTTATGTTTTAAAAAATATTCATGTATATCAACAAAATTTACTAATTTTGTTGTTAACAACTATTAAATTAAGAAAATAGTATTCGGAATGGAAGATAAAAAAACAAATAGAATATTTGGAAGCTTGGTGGTGGATGCTCGAAATTTAAATTTGCAACATTTAAGGGAGGTGATATATTGTGATCTGGTTTTTATTTCAGCCGTGTAATGTCAGGATGTTTTACAGGCTTGTCATTGAAATAATATGATTTCTCAAAATTTAATTTTAATTGTTCCTTCAGCAAGAATTATATCTTTAAAGAAACGATAACTGATTTTATTAAAAATTTGCAGTAGTTTGAAGAAATAAACTTGCAACATCATTTGCATGATGCTGATGAGCTGTTTTAAATAACTTCAATTGCCACAGATACTTATCTGTTTCATTTTAGAAATCCGTTTCATATTTTCAGTAACACAAAAATACAGAAGCAAACAGAACTGACAAAAATGCAAAGTTCTTCATTTGTTATACTTATCACTCAAACCCTTCTTAATATTACCCTGAATGTTAAAACTCATACTAATTTGATTTAAAAATACACCCAAACGTTTCCGCCAGAAAGCATATTTTTATTTTTAAAAGCCGGTTAGTTTCGAAAAATTCTAATTCTCATCCTCCTGGTCGAAGATTTCTAACATTAGAATCGTGTTGAATGAATATGAACGATTGAAATTCTAGGAGTAAAACCTCAATTCATTCTTTTTATATAGTGTTTCCTTTTGTTAGAGTTGTAATAGGAATGCATGTAATCAGCAATATAAATACAGCTAAAATGCGTCTGTTTCTTTTTGATGTGTTTAATTATCTATTTATGAATAATCGCGATATATCTTTCACTCCTTAAATTAAAAAAAAATTCTGTTAAGCAAATATTTATTTTATATTCTCATTATTAGCCTTATGAAAGTCACCTGGAAAAAGGTGAATATAATAGTTGCTTATTTAACTATGGATCATAGACGTGCATTTTCGATAAAAAATTTTCTGAATATAAGACAGAAAACTTTATGTAAGCATTATGATGGATGGCTCTGGTAAAAGTCAAATCTAGCTTTTGTAAATTAATTGATTTTACTCTTATGATTTACACTACTCCCTGCAACGGAAAAATTTAAATTAGAAAGTGTTTTGGTTGTTATTGCTTAATTGCTTAGCTGCGATTGCTTAATTGTGCTTTGATTAATTAAAAAAATATTCCATGAAGTTTAAAATTCGTGTTTTTCATGCCCCGACTGAGTTTAATAACGAATGATCTCATACCAATTTACTCAAGACTGAAATACTAACTGCCAAAATGAAAATATTTGCTTTGAAACTGCACCCTAAATTTCTTCTCAAAAGTCTTCATTTACGTTTCCAAATATATTCACGTATATCAATAACATTTACTGGTTTTTATTGTTAGCAATTAATAAATTAAGAAAATATTATTCGGAGTGGAATATAAGAAACAAACAGCATATTCGGAAGCATACGAAACTTGTTGACTGCATACACGAAATGTAGATTTGCATCACGTAAAGAAGGTTATATATTGCCATCCTATTTTATTTTCCCTGTGTAATAAGAAGGTGTTTTACAGGCTAGTGTTTGAAATATGATAATTTCCGAAAATTTATTAATATTAATTTCGAAATGATTTAAATAAAACTCATTTGGCTTGATGTGTACGAGAAAGTAATCACTATGGGACATAATGTAGCAAATATTTAATTAGGTAATACTTTTCTAAGTAATATATATGTGTTAGTATAAGGAAAATAACTTTGTGAAAATTAATAGTAAGCAAATGAAAAATTTCAATGCAAATTTCAGAACTAATAAACAAAGCCAGCATTGCATTACCTGTTCCGAACTTCGCATATCTTCTTTCGCCCAATCATTTCATCTTCAACCTCAAATAATGCAATTTCTATTGTGTTCATTCTAACAGCAAAGCTTTAATAAAATTTCATCGGGCTCCGATGAAAGTGCATCCAGTAATATTATATAGAGTACTTCTGCTAACATTGACTTTGAACCTCTTCATTTGTGTACTATATGTCATTAAAATAATTAATAACAATAACCATAACACAATGTTTTAACTAAATACTTTGTGAGGAATATTCAAATATTAAAATTCAGAACCCTTTAAAAGATGTTGCAGACTTAATTTATCAAATGTTAATTTTGAATTCTGTTTTACCAGTTATCTAATTAAGGCACAGCGAATAATATCATTAAATTTTAGAACTGTTCTTTGTTTCAAATTAAATAAATTTCTTTCATAGAAAACATTTAAGCAGAAAAATAAAATTCTAAAAAACAACAAAATTTATTTCTCCTTTTACATGATTACGAAAATAATAGCTAAATCTGAACCGAAAGCGAACTTCTTTTAGCAGCGACAAAAAGAAAGAAAATGTAATATTTGTCGTGATAAATATCTGCAAAACTCAAACAAAAATCGTATTTTTTCTATTAGTAGCTCTATCTCTGCTTTGTATCATAAGCTCTTATTTATTAGTCCGACAGCAGCATAATACTAAATACCACTTTATTCCGTTAGTAGCTATGTTCTATCTCTTACTTTACATCATAAATTCTTATTTATTAATCTGAGAACAGCATCAGTATAAATATCACTCCGGATTTTTTAAAATCAAAAACGTGCATAAGGCATACTTACAAACAATTCTTCTATTACTCTCAGAACTGTTATTGTACTCGTACATTTACGCTCTAATTTAAAAAATAGAAAGTGGCCTGTCAATCAGACTAACTTTCGATTGTAATTAAAGATCAAACAATATTAAGATGTAAACAAAAAACGTTAAACTGATAACTTAAAAAATTAATTAATGAAAACGAAATTTTAAGCTAAAAGTCCATAAGAAAACATTTCAAAACAGATTTTACACCTTAACAATTGAATGAAAACTGCTTCTAACAGGATTTCTGCAGAAATCAAAATATATTTTATGCTAATTTATCAATTAAATATTTACAACTGATTTAAAAGGCAAGTTTACTCGGACTAATAAGGTTTATTTCTAAAAGTTACATTTCATTCATCAAAACTAAGAAATACCGCAAAATTATTTTACATGAATTTATTAAAAGAAATACTTTTATAATACACAAACTCTGGTAGAATATGTTCAAGAACTTTCTGTCCATTTTTTGAACAAATTATCCTTTTGTTCCTGCTTCAACTTATCCAACTTAAGCTACATTTGCTTTGAAGAAAAAGAAATAAACAAAATAAAAAGAGAAAAGAATAAAAACAAAATTTTAGCAATTAATTTCCTTTCGATATGACATTTTTACAGATTATTATCGTTTAAGCTTAATTAAAACGTCATTAATAAAAACATATAAAAGTACCTTCGAAAGAAAATTTCTGAGATGGAACTAGTAATAAACTAAACAATTACGGTAGAAGAGCGTTCCCCCTCCCGCACTAAATTTGATGCGATTATTTGAATTATGGTACCTTACACACAATAAGGATCTCCGAATGATGAAAAAATAATTAAACAGTAAACAAAAGGACAAATTATAAAAATACACTTAACGAAAAACATTCTACTTATTTTCTTTTCTATTCTGCTCCTTATAAAATATGTTATGAATTTTATTAAATGAAGATTTTTTTTAATTTTTTAATACAGAATGACTGAATCTTAAGATGTATTATATTTTAACACATTTTAGAATTCACAGGAATGAAATTTGTCTACAATGTTAAACTGCACTGGGAAATAATAATAAAAAGCGAAAACGACTGAAATTAAACAGTGTGAAATGTCCTTTCTTATTATTATTTATTCTTCGAGTATTTCTAAATTTATGACTGTTTGTCAAATATTAAGAAAGAATTAATTGAGAAAATTTGTTTTCTTTACTTAAATATTTTATTTGATAAAACAATATTCTAATATAAGTATTTAAATGATTAAGTATTCTTATAAGAATATAGTACTTCCCTTTATTTTCTAATAATGTAATACTTATATACTATTACTAATCAAAACTGTCAAATTTCCTTACAATTAGAGAATTAATTCTACTATACGTTTTATCAATATTTGATAGATTTTAGAAAAATGGCCTTTTAAATTAATATTCCTAAAGAAGATTAAATGACGTACAGAATGATACATCAGAAGTATGAAACATCAGAAGCAGACGTGCAGAATGATACATCAGAAGCAAAACTGAAAGATGTGACCCTTGTTTCTATAACCAGTGAACAGTGGGCTGTAAACAAAAATCATTTCCTTAGAGATATAGTGACATTGATTCATGAAATGTTGAATATTGACGTTAACTGCAAAATTCATATTCTACGCTCAGTTCAAGAAACTGTTTGGCTCCTCCTCATCCTCAAAGTTATTCTGCTGAAGTAGGATCATTCGAATTCAATAAAGTCCTGCTAGCGATATTTAGCACCAACTACTGATAAGACTAAAAAAACGTTAAGCTTCATAAAAAATCTATTGATGAATAATAACCTGTATATGGCCTGTTATATAAATTTATATAAACATTTATATAAATTTGGAAAAACACAGATGAAGATTAATCGCTATTTAATAATGATATATTACGCTAAATTGCTCATTAAATGTGGACATATTTCGTAAAATCATATCAGCACAATGTTGTTTTGCATCGAAAGCCTTACCATAGAGAACATAAATTGCATTTTAGCTTAAATCATCATCGATATACGATATTTTAATTTTCATACCGCGAAAATGGACTTATAAAAAATCTTGAGAAGTTCCCAACTGAAATCTCACAATGGTCTGCTATACTAGTATTAGTAGCATTATAAGATATTCTGAAGTGAAAACAAATAAATGATAAGTTATCATAATTTTCTTATTTTGTTCTCATAGTGCTAGCTATCGGTGAAACTTTAAAACAAAATGTAACTTTGGGAAAAGTTCTGAATCTTTGATAAATCTTTAAATGCAAAACGCATTCTAACATTTACTCATCTTATATGCTTTTTAAAACTGTGTTCAGATTTATGAAACGCATTGTATAGATTTCTATTCTTTCACTCTCCCTCAATGTATGTATATATTATATATATAATATATTATATATATAACATATACATATATATAATATATACATATATATAATATATATACATACACACACATATTCATCTATATATAGTATGAAAGAAAGATATTAATTTTAATTTAACAATACTCCTTTTAATTCCTAATTTTGATTTGCTTCCATCCCCTCCTTGTCTCAAAAACACTAATGGGTCAACTAAAAATTATCTCCATTGCGCCATTATGTAAGATCAGCATTGCAGATATTTTTATCCAATCGCAGTTAAGCATTTAAATAAAAGAACCACGTCTAAAAACACAGCTATTACAAAAAAACTCTTTTCCCCTACTTCGCTTGCTGTTTGCATGCATCTCTTTCTTTTGTTGTTTACCACCCTTGTCTTAAGAGATGTGTCCTGTATAAAATCGTGGGATGCGTTGTGACACCATTTGAATTAAATCATCTGTAGATCATCTCACTTGAAGATTAGAAGAAAGCTGTTAATGTCATTTATAACAGCTATCATCTTGTTTTCACGTTACGTGCAGAATTCATCAAGTTACGTGCATATATACCTATAATAAATGTTTGGAAATTTCAGATTTAAAATTATAAATTACTTATCTTACTCCGTATGCTGTGAAATTAACTGAGTGATTAAGGTATAGAAATTAAATAACTAAATCGAAATTTATTTTTTATTTATACAGGTTGTTTATGCATAAAAGGATAAATATTAACAAGCTATATATATATATATATATATATATATATATGTCATAATAAAAGCAAAGGAAAAGACGGAATACTGTAGATGCGTGATTAGATCCATACTGAAGAAGAATTTTGATTGCGTAGTATTTAAAGAACTTGGCAGTCGAGGCAGTTTTAATTCCATTTTTATTTGCAACTGATATTTGTGGCCACAATCACTTGGCACTCTAGTCGTGCCTTTCCACAGAAGATTTACATTTTTGATATTGTTGGGATAGAAAGCAAGCCAGCGAAATTACATCTTAGCACAGTAGAGAGCAAAAGAAGCGCGTCGTTATGAAAGATTGAAGCACGCGAAGAGAAAGGTTTTGGTTTACAATTCGGTGATTGGTCGTCAAGAGGCATCTGGTATTAACGGTTACGTAAGATCGCATGATTAATTTGAATGACGCAATGCAGATAAGTTATTACGATTTTAGAATAGAGAGGAAGAATTAATGTTTATAGTTATATTATAATTCTGATGCATACATTTTTATCTTACATATATATATATATATATATATATATATATATGCATTGTTAGACAAAAAAAACGACGCACCACGAAGCACCGAGAAGATAAGAAGCAAATTGGACACAAATTGATATTCATACAGGTTTAGACGGAAAATGCAAAATTTTTACAGTTTGGTTGCCAATGAATGAACGGTTGTCGCTACATCGATCTAGCGCATCTGATCTGCGCAACTGGCAGGATATTTAAGAGGAGAAATTACGATTCCAGGTCATAAATTCTTCATGAATATCATTCCGTGTACTCTGGTAGACAGTAACTATGCCTCACATACAGGTGCGCGAAAGATATGCGCAGATGTCAAAATTTAAGAGAGGTCGTGTAGTTGGAATCAAAGAAGCTGGTTGGTCTTATCGGCGAATTGCTCGACATTTGAGCAGGAGCGATGCCACTATTAGACGATGTTGACTGGAAAGGGTGAACCATGGCTGCACACAGCGTCAAGAAGGAAGCGGTAGGCCTAGAGAAACGACACAACGTGAAGACCGAGCAATCGTCAGAGAGGCACTCACAGTCACAGACGCATCATTATCATCGATTGTATGTGCAACTATTGCTTCAGTGACCGCAAGGACCATTCATAGACGGCTCACAGAAAGGGGGCTGAGGTCACGGCGTCCCTTGCGCCGGCTATCATTGACCTCTGTACGTCGTTTTTTGGCAGAATAACGTCAAGCCCGTTTGCAGTGGTGTCGAACTAATTCGCACTAGAATGCCACTCACTGCAGGAGAATAGTCTTCAGTGAAGAGTCCCGCTTTGAACTGAGCCCCGATGACCAGCGAAGGCGAGTCTGGAGACGCCCCGGACAGCGGTGTGATACCAACCTGACTGTCTTCCGGAAGACAGGCCGACAACCATGAGTGATGGTGTGGGGTGCCATTTCATTTAATAGTAAATAGCTTTCATCCGTCGCAACCTTACAGCACAGCGGTACGTCGACGAAGTTCTAAGTCCGTTCTGTTGCCCTTTGTCACGCCACCTTGGGCTTACATTTCAATGTCCACCCCCACACTGCACATGTTTCTACTGCTTGCCTTAGTGCTTGCCGAATATTACCTTGGCCAGCAAGGTTGCCAGATCTCTCTCGTATTGAGCACGTGTCGAGCATTATGGGCAGGTCCCTCCAACCACTCGGGATGTTGACGGTCTAACGCGCCAGTTGGACAGAATTTCGCACGATATCCCTCAGGAGGAGATCCGCAACCTCTGTCAATCGATGCCAAGCCGAATAACTGCTTGCATAAGTGCCAGAGGTGGACAAACGCGTTACTGACTTTTTCATTTTGTAAAGCTCTATCACTTCAATTAATTACCCAATTTTTCTCAAAAATCATTTGTTTTTCTGTACATGTACATCACTTTTACCGATTTTCGTGCCAATCGGATAACTCCTTCTTGGCGCGTCTTTTTTTTTTTTTTTTTTTTTTTTTGTCTAAGAGTGTATGTTGTAAGAGTAAGCACATTTTCAAGTTTCTCGCACATCATTACAAATGTTCTATATACTCTTTTCGCGTTACGTGATAAACATCAATACGGGAATCAGGTTTGACGTAAATACATTTGAGCATGTGCTTGTCAATGTTTTTACCGCAGCAGTGACGCGATCGTGGAGTTCAGTCAATGTTTTTGGCAAAGGTGGTACGTAAACATAGTCTCTCACATATCCACCAAGGAAGGAGTTACAAACCATAAGGTCATCATGAAGAGACCGCCTGAAGAGTGCCAAATCTTCTTGAGCGCAGCATCCAGTCAACCGGTTTGGGAGTTCCTCGTTCAGATAGCGATGCACTTGTCTATGGCAATGAGGTAGAGCTTCTTGTTGCAATACCAGGTTTTGTATATCAGCTATCATTTTTAGGAAAGAATCAGTCTTGCAACGTGTGTAGATATATTGTACCGTTCATAGAATTCCCACATAAAAAGTAGGGTCCTTACATTTCCATACATGAAAAAGCACAGAAGACATTTACTTTTGGAGAACATTGGAATTTGCTGTGCATCATATGTGGGTGTTGTGTCCATATGCGTATTTAGATGGAATATCGTTGAACACCAGTCGGTGGGTAAGTTCGTTATCTTAAATTGTTTTCTGGAAAAGTTCACAAAATTCACATCTGGTGATTCAGTCGCTTGGTCATAAACTTTGCAGTAACTGTTTGCGATATGCTTTCTGTTGTAAACGCTTTCACAGAATCTTCCACACTAGCTGAGGAATGCTCATTTCGCGACGTGCACTACATTTAGATTACTTTGGGCTAAGAAAGAAAGTCAGTCGGACACTCACTACTGTTTCTACTGAGAAACCTGTTGTCTGAAGCTTTTCATTCAAAAGAGCAACCTATTGTCTTCAGTTATCGATACCACAAGATGCTTTGTTAAGTTAGTGGCTGTCTTCGGGACGCACGTTGCATGGTAGTGACGCATTCGGTCTTCTCATATTGCAACACACAGAATATTTCTGTTGATTAGGCGCCATTTTACAAACTATTATACCTTTGTAGATTCGTGAATTACAATGAAACCTGTGTTGATAATAACAAAACTTTAAAATGTGTTTGTTTCATTGGTTATTAGTACAAACATGTGTGCATTATATATTTTAGGCTATAAGGCGTCAAAACCCGGTGAATCATTTGTAATCACTCTATATATAGAGAGAGAGAGAGAGCGAGAAGAATAAAAGTATTTTTTATATCATTCTCTGTAATATATATATATACATTTTTCCTAAGTTTCTTATTAATTTCAGTCATATATATGTTGAATATGCTGTAAATATGACTTTTCAGTCATATTTAAAGCAAAACCATAAAGCACTTCCGAACAGCTGAAGTAACACTCATTTCAAAACAGTGCAAAAATGAGCAAAGGTAATTGATGTCATGTTAAATAAAAAATATAATACACACTTCGAATGATTGAACTGTTGCTACAAAATCAAAGGACACATTTACTTTTCCCGCTCGAAAGACTCAATTTCTTCAGCAGGAAGTTTTCTTTCTCTTATCAGAAGAATTAGTGGTAAGCTTACACCCAAAATTAGACTTTCCAGTTCCTCTCATTTACTTAACTCTTATTTTAACAAAAGATTGTAATTTAGAGTATGATTATTGTGCTTTCTTATCGGATGCTTTCGCAGTCTAATTGGAACACACGTCTGGCTAGCAGTCGAGAGGTCAGCAGTTCGAATCCCTGGAAGGTCACTGCTGTGTTTTCATGTTTTCTGCTCCGAAATAAATCTAATGACTCGAAATAAATGTAGGGGTTCTAAAATGTGGTGACAATCATTTGTAGCCTCTTAAGTTCATTTAGTATTTCCGTTTATTTATTCCGTTAGCATTTGGGTCGTTCTCGTTTAAGTAGGAAAGAATGCAAAGAATTTCTCTGTACTTTCCTCGTGTCTTCTTTGTGTAACCGGAAGCAGGTTTTGGCTAGGAATCGAGAGGTTAAAGTTATAATCGCAACAAGGATGTTGTTAATTTTTCAACATTCCTGCTCCAAAAGAAGCCTAATGACTCAACAATCTATCATGTGGAATTCTGAAAAGGTTGTGGTTTGAATTTCAAGGTATGGAAGACGCAGGTAATCGCCTACTAAGACTAAACTGTAAATGAACTAAACAGCGGGAAGGAGGTAAAGAGAAGAAAATAAGGAAAAGACGAAAGAAACATAAGCTTCGCATCAACTGTCAGAGCTTAAATTATATGTTACTATTAAATTTTTAGAAACATTGGTAATTTTTCTATAAATACACATTTTATTTATCACTCCTATTGCACACATGCCAGTGTTTTACTCCAGCAGCTGTTTAATTCTGCGATCTTTAAAATAATGTAATGTACTACTTAAAAATCACGATGTATTTATTGCTATATGTCATGAACATTTTATAACCGAGCATTAAGATACATATGTATGAAATGCGATTGTTTAATAAACATAATACAAGTCTAATCTCGAAACCGCTGTTTAAAATCATCTTTTTCACGAAAGCCATGAGAAAACGGCATTAATTATCTTCGGTATCCTTTATCATGAATAGAAATAAACTTTTTCATAGCCCCCTAGCGCTTTCTTTATTGTTTGAATTCGTTTAATCCTAGGTTTCCTATTTCTCACAATACTTCACTTAACTCCTATTCTTGAGTTGCTACCCGCAATCTGGTTTCAGATGACGGATGAATATTGTCACCGTGGGGAGAATAGTTTGCTTCAGTTCCTTTCATTCTTTTTTCCTTCAACTATCTGATACTCTACAGACCAATTGCTTATTATTTTGTTCTTGACATTTCAAACTTCAATAAAAGTATTCTTTTTGCCGAATGTTTCGTATTTCAGAGAGCAGAAGAGTACATTTACTAATATATCCTTTCTCTCTTTGGACAAGTGTAAAAATATTTAATTGTTTCATTTTTTTTTTTTTTTTTTTTTTTTTTAGAAAATAGTATATAACACTCACTATCAAGACAAATTATTTAACTTTCCTCCTGCAAAAGGGGATCAGTTTCTCCAATTTATTAACTTTGACACTTACTAAATTAAAAACCCATACTCTTTTTAATTTAGTAAGTGTCAAAGTTAATAAATTGAAGAAACTGATCCCCTTTTGCAGGAGGAAAGTTAAATAATTTGTATGGTATCATCCCATACTCTTTTTAATTCAGTAGGTGTGTAGAGTTTTTTTTTTTTTTTTTTTTTTTTTTAAGAAGGTTGCATGAAAATATGCAGTGCCGGGCTCTCGAATATACGTCGGGTTTGCTTCCAATTACACCACGATGGAACTCGGAAAGGAGGAAGAAAACACCTCATATACTCTCCCTTTTAAAGAACGACTGGAGATTAGAGGACCCAATCGTCGTTTCCTGATGGTGGTGAATTATATCGTCCGCCACCTCTTTTTTTTTAGTTCGTGCGCAACTTCTAGAATTATAAGGTTTTTCTTGAAAAAGGAAACGTGAAAAATGTGCACTGCTCTCCCCGAGACTCGAAGCCCGGACCTCTCGAATACGCGCTGAGTATACGCGCATAGAATCCTTTGTCTTAATCAGCTGCATAATAAAGTAGGCATGTTTTACACTTTTTTTTTTTTTCAGTTTTCAAGTTTTAGCTTCTTTTTTCTTAACATTAATGATGACTAAGAATTTTTTTATCATTTTTAAAATCTGCTTAACCATCCAGTATTACTAGCTACATTAAAATGCTTCTCTATGATTAGTTTAAGTTATCATAACAGTGGTTAACTGTTTAATTGTAAAAGAAACGCCATGTTAAATGTTCTATCTATAACGCCGATTCAAGTAATTATATTTGCTCTCTTCGAAAACAAATCACAGTGCTTATTGAAAGTTAAATCCTAACTTACTTGCACACTTCATAGGTATTTCATAAATATTTTAATAGTCTTTTCAGGGACGCTTTTATTTTACTTCGTTAGGAGGAAAAAGAAGATAACGAGAACTTAAATATTGCAGAGAAATTCGCGGGCATTTTCATTAAGACAATTTATTTTCCGTAACGTAACCATAATGCTACGAAAGAGAAATCATTTGGGTGTAGTAAAGTCCTTGCCTCTCCTGCAAATATTTTTCCTGATTTATTAGTCTATGTGTGCAAATGTTTCTTTTCATCTATGTTAAATTTTTTACAAAATTTGACATTGAAACTGAATAATAGTTTGGCTTCAAAAATGTAATGCTTATCTAAACTACCGACCATCGTATTTCTAACCGTAAATTATCTATTATCCATTGCGGATCTTATTTAGTTTCCATGTTTTAAAAAAACTACTCCCCCCGCAAGAGATAGCTACATATCGAGTTTCGAGTCTTCTGTCTTCGAGTCATCATGAAAAAACGAATCACACACTAGCAACAAAGAATAATTATATTTAAATTTCAGTACAAGAATACTTCGAGCTTTTTCCACTTTTCTTCCTGACACTGCTGTGACTAATAACAATAGAAGCATTCTTTATGGGCAAAATTCCCATGTCCTTGAATGCAACAATGAAAATTACTGCCACTGATCTATATGAAACTCCAGTTCTGTTCCATGACTGATCTAAAAATTCTAGTTTTATTGTATTAATGTTTCTTTCCAATTAAACAAATAACACTTAAATACGCCAGTATATATATATATATATATATGTATATATATCAGTAGGATAGTTTCATTAAATGATTTTGGTACCCCTAATGCGGGACATAATGCATCTTATCATGTTGAAGACATTTACCTAGATTACGAATTAAAACTAATTAAAACTGCTTTCCTGCTTAAACCTGTTCTTAAAAACAGAAGCTTAAACGCTCTTGCACAAAATAACAAATGAAATGCTGTCACAGCAAGCTCGCAGAAAAAAAAAAAAAAAAAAAAAAAACTCTGAAAGCTTTTAGATTTTACATTACACCCAAAGGCCCGTTTATTTAGCGTTGTGTGTGTTATTTTTATTTATTAAATATCGTGTTCTTCACACCTAAACTATAAAATTCAATGAAACAGCAATATCGCAGAATAATTTTAAAATGTGCATATCTTTAGAATTTCCGATACACACTCGCGCGTGCTGGATATAAAAATGTTTTATTTTTTCATGCAATGCTGCCATTGCTAACATTGAAATCATTGAGATTGTTAATCAAAAATTGCTAAAGTGTTACAAAATATGCAATGAATAATAAATCAAACCCAAATTCCAAATTCGGGCTTCCAGATGCCCACATTTGGTGGAGTATTGCGTTATTCAAAATTTGATGGCACTAGGTAGCGTTGTTTTTTCACAATGCGAGAAACATACATACGTTCATACAGATTCTTCATTATTTAATTTCTTTAAATATAACCCAGGGCGATAATATTTAGTGGCAACAATTTGAAAAGTGAAACAGACAATTAAAGTTTTCGACGCAAAATGCCAAAACGAAATTAATAGCCCTTCTGAGCTAACGGCCTTTGGGCTAATAACGTCAATTACGTTTAATAAACGTATCTACATCTATGCGATCTAAAATTAAAAAAAAAATGTTTTACAAATATGCTGCCCTAATGCGTATTCTTCGCTTTTTTACCATTAAACACTTTCCTTTTTAGAATACAGATGAAAAGTTAATACACAACACCTTATATAGGGCCCGACTGACTCCCGAAATACTGGAACAGAAATTACAGAAGTAAATAATAAAATATGAATTAGCAAATAAAAAGTGTATTCATTTTTATGTTAAGTCTAAAATTGTGCAAGTGTATAAAAGCGACAATGTTACTCATAAAATTGAGAGAAGAACTTCGAAACCGTTAATAGACGTATAAACATTTGGACGTCCACGTCTCATAAACTAAAACTGTTCCGAGAAATGAAGGCAAATAACAAGGTTTAAATAAGAAGAAAATATAATGCAGGTATATGTGTGTCTCAACACAGAATTCATTGGCTACTGGATATGAGACTTCGTTGAGCATGGTCGGGCTCTGCGAAGTCCCATATCCAACTGTGTGGTGATGATGTACTGCTAAACACTTCATGAAAGACAGTGCTGATTCTCACTAGGCTTGAATTGTTATACAGTCTTCTGAGGAACATATTGGTAAGTTTCAGTTGATGTCTTGACTTCCTAATTTGCCAGATAATTCCTATTGAACACATCTGGATTTCATAGTGCGCTAGCTCTGAGCTCAACACTCACCCCTTTATAATCTACTGCTTGTTAGCTGCCTGTAAATTCAGTATAGTTTTCTTCCGCACACTTGCCAGAAAATTGTAGAATCTATGCCACGGCGGTTGCAGCTGATTTGCATGCGAAAATGGAAGAGCATGGTATTGAAAGGATGGTCGTCGTCTTCCGACTATGTTCATTAAGTTACATACATGAATGCTAAGGATTTAAATTTTTACAATCTTAGTGAAAACTTTAACGTGTACAAATAATGTGTAGGAATTTAAGCAAAGTACTGACATTTCTCGTGCATGTTTAAACATGGAGCATTGGGCTCTTAAATGTTAAAGAAATATAATCATTCACATTATAGAATTGCAGAGTTCCTGAATTTTCATGCAAGTGGGCCTTTAAGTAAGTCACTGAGTAAAGTTGAGAAATAAAACATGAAAATTCTTATTAATCTGGAAACTTTTGATATTCGTATCAGATGCATTGGGATATAATGAAATGCAGATTGAAATTTTCTGAGATAAGTACCCTTCAAAACATTTTTCTTTCAAACCTGTTTAACATCAATTTAATGATGCCAGATAAAATTTAGAAATAATAGCAGAGATCCATGGTCAAATGTTAATCGAAAATTAACAATTTAGGTAAAATTCATTTAAATATTTTCAAGCCAAGTTTCATTTAACCTCAGTCTTTTAATGATTCATTCTATGGCTCTCACATAAGTCAAATCATTGCAGAACCATTTACGAAATTTCTTCCCTAACTTTTCCACTATGGAATTTAGCTGTAAACAACTACTTATTTTTGCTCTTTATCAGATGAATTTCGCTTTTGCTGACGTTAATATGAGGAAACTAGAAAGCAGTTATATTTTCCTCTTATTTGTATGAAATTTTCAGAGTTTCTATGTAACATTTCCAGCAATTTTCCGTATGTTTAGCAATGCCAGTTTTCATTATAAAATATTTCATGAAATATATTCCTTGTCTTGTGTCTTTTGCAGCCTAAAAGCAAAGTTAAGATCTGCCGTTTCTTTAAATTTATCCACTGTTAAATGAAATAAATCAGGCACATGGATGAAGATAGAGGTATCATTATGTGTATAATTCAAAAAATGTTTTTTTAAAAAACTGATGTACTAAAGGAGTACACTTCAATGGCTAAGAATACTTTAACCCTTTCGACCCGACTTTTGCATGATTAAAATTTAACTGTGAAAAGTGCTTTAATTTAAGGTTGACATAATAAAATAAGTGTAATATGAGCTTGAAGTTTTAATTTTTCTCGTTTCCTGGAAATTTCCAATGTCCCAATGTCATTGTCAGCTGGGACTATTTGTCCCAATCTTCTAGGATATTGTAATAATAACCTTACACTGCATGTCAATAATAATAAAGTTATAACCCAAGTTGCACAGCAACGTCGTAACGACGTTGCAAACTCTTCGCGGATGTCTTTACAAAAACGTTGCAATATGTCGTCTTTAAGACGCCCAGATGTCCGCGAACATCCACTGTTTTGCAACCGTTGCAAAGACATCTTCATTACGTCTTTGCAGATGAGGTTTTTGTCGCATAGACGCCGTTATTGCGTCTTTCGCATGTGATATTTTGGTTGTCAAAGCATCGTATCACGACGTCTTAAAGACGCCTAAATGTTCGCCAAATTCCACCTTTTTTGCAACAGTTGTGAAAATGTCTTTATTATGTCCTTATGTTACATATTGATTTATGCAGAAAAATAAGCTTTAATTGACATATTTTTCTTCTTTTTTTTTAAATTGTGTATTCCTTGTATTTATATAAAGTTTATCAGGTTCAATGTTCCGTCTTACTTTCTTTGGGAACATGCAAGGACCTGACTCGGAACAGAGAGCTTACTAAAG
Organism: Stegodyphus dumicola; assembly: GCF_044657685.1. NCBI lineage: Eukaryota > Metazoa > Arthropoda > Arachnida > Araneae > Eresidae > Stegodyphus > Stegodyphus dumicola. The sequence continues at coordinate 139,218,200 of NC_140780.1, forward strand.
CTATGTTCAATAACTGTGGTAAGTAGACAGGATACACAAGAAGGGTATACAAAACCCTTTATTTTTCTCACTTTACAATAATTTCCGTACTTCGAAATACAAAGACCCACTACTTGTGGTCTAAACGTAAGAATATAAAAATATAACTAAACTATAACTTAACTTTGAAATAATAAACGTGGAAGATTGGCCTTATATTAACAGGAAGCCGTATGTAGTACAGAGAACTGTTAAAACTACAATACGTTTAAAATTATCAAGAGGATTAAACCTCTGGCCTGGAAGGCAACCAGCAACTGAGTAAAACTTCTAAGGCAAGCGGCCTGCTTCGTCTAACTCCTTCCTCTCTCTCGCTTGGCAAAAAGCAACAACTTAAGTACTTGGCGTTCGCCAGACAAATTTTGCATAAATAAATTAACGCTTATAATTCTGGCCGGAAGTAGAAAATAAGAAGTGATAGTAAAGATTTAAAATAAAATAAACGTTAGTAAAACTTAAGATCCTTACATACTTCCCGCCAGAGTTAATTAGTTTGAAACTGAGGTCTAAAACGACCTTGTTGAAAACTTTTAGCTCTATAATCTAACGCGAGGCCAATCTTTTACAAACATTTCTTGCTAGAAAGTAAATTAAAAAAAAAAGAAATTTGTTTTTTCAATAGCAGCTCCAAGGACACGCAATTTTTTCATCTGTACTGCATCTAAACAGGAGCTTTTTATTCAAATCTGGTTCCTTCCAGAGATCTGGAAGGAAAACTAGTTTAATGAAATGTTACACAATGAAATGGCAAGTAACATGCATATTTATATTTCTCTTAACATTCTTATTTCATTCATGACTATTTTAATTATCTCTCCCCGTGCTCTCTGACATGTGTTGTAAAAGAACACCAAACACGAATGTGTTTATGTATACGTGTTCAACACTTCCTCCTACAATCAAAACACTAACGTGTTAAAATTCAACATAACAAGACCTCTTAACACACCCTAATTTCAACTCTAAACCCTGAGGTACTATTCTGAAAGTGTCTAACTCTAAAGTGTAGCGTCAGAGAGCCTAACTACATCATTCAACCTTTAACACATATTCGCCATGCTTTAGTCTTTTTACAGTCACACGAATAAAAAAAAATTTAACATTCACTTTTACCATATCACGGTATTTCTTAACATTTAAAATAACAGTTCACATTATATATAAGAACATATCAACATGCCATTAATTTTACACATTTGAAAACCTACATTAGTAGTACATTGTTAACTTCTATTCTTTTCAAAGCAAGTGCCAATTCTTTCTACATTGAAATACTACATTTCAAAAAGTCTTTCAGACTAAAACTTCTTTCTTGCTAGAATGTTTTAAATAAAATTTATACAATAACTTTTTACAATATTTAAGTCTTTACACAACGCTATTATACATCAACTTTAGTTTTACGCGCGAGTAATTGAAAAACATAATACCAAAATCGGTAACAACACATTTCTCGCCCTTTTGGCGATAAAGGTAGACCTCGCATGAGGTAAAACTTCTTGAAATCTGCCACTTGCAGTAAGAATGAAAGATTAACTTAAGTTTGCAAAGTAACATAAAATTTTACTTATCTTTGTGATATTCGGACATCCTTTTCTGGGCCCAGTCTTTAAAGGTATTGCAGATAGTAGTTTGATTTATCCTCCTTCTTGTACGGGCTCGCCCTTCAGTGCCTTCCTCTGGAAGCTTCCTTTTTTCACCAGTTCGGTCACCCTTGAATATCTTCTTTTTCTCCTCTGCTTGTGGTCTTGGCCGTTTGATGGCAGCTGGTCTTGGCGGAACCGGGAAACCTCTTTCGCGTTCCTGCTTGGACCTCGTTGCTGGCCGTTCAAATTTTCCTTGTAACTTTTCCTCCGCCGCTGGTGGCCCTTCCGCAGTTCGGCGACATTTGCTGCGGAGAGTCCTGTCGGATGAGTAGATCTTCCGTTTTAGAGCCGGTTTATAGTTGCCGTCATTTCTCCTGGCTCTCTTTGCATACGTCGTCCTTCTCTTTTCTTCATTCTGGGGGTGTTCGTGAGCTCTCTTTTCTGGACGGTGGAACGGCTTCTTTTTCTTGTTACCTTCAATTTTCCCGCGGGGAAACTTTCTTTTCACTTGCTCCTGCCTCTTAATGGCTTGCCCTTGTACTTGTCGTTGTTCCACTTCTGGAGCATGTGCCTGCCGTGTCTGCCGTGCCAGATCCTGCAAAAGATCTGTAAATATTTGCATTTTATTACGATCATAGTAGGGTTTGATTTGATCAATGTTTGCGGAGCAGGTTTCACCATTCTTGGCTTTTAACACTACTACAGTGTGAGTTATTTTTTCTATGACATATGGTCCTTCAAATCGTTGAAAAAATTTGGCAGTTTTATCTTCTGGTGCTGAAGAAAGTGAATGCTTAATTTTTAATACTTCATCCCCTACTTTATAAGTTACTCCCCGTCGTTTCAAGTCATAATACAGCTTTTGTTTTCTCTGTGCTACTTCAGTATTCTCTTTTGCTTCTTTAATTAGTTTTTCTATATCACCCATTTTAAATTCTGGGGCATCTTTGTTGCACATAAAATAATTTATCTAACGGCGTTATAATCTTTCTGCCTAAAAATAACTCAGCAGCAGTTTTGCCCGTTGTATCATGTTTTGCGGTCCTAAGGGCGAAAGGAAATTCATTGACATAGATATCCCAGCTTTTATGAAAATTTTAAACATAACTACGGATAATTTTCATTGTATTTCTATCGACCCGTTCCGCTATATTTGATTGCGGCCGATACGGGATCATTTTTAAATGACGTATGCCCAGTCTTTGGCACATGTCTTCAAATACATTACTTACAAATTGAGGACCACCATCCGATATAACTTTTAGGGGCTTAATATATTTTAAAATATATTTATTTAAAATAGAATCAGTAACTAATTTCGCGGAGGCTCGTTTTAAGGGAACAATTTCGGTCCACTTACTAAAATGATCAACCATAAGAAGGAGATAACGACTTTTATTTAACTGACTTTTTGTTAAAGCGCCCAATAAATCGATGCTAATTATTTCATTTGGAAATTCGGATTTAATACTATTTAGAAACCCTGCCGGGCGGAAACCAATATAACTAACCTCTTGACATGCCGGGCAGAACATGACAAACGCCCTTGTTAACTTTTGCACTTCAGGAAAATAGACTGCCTCGCGTACGCGTTGTATAGTTTTTCGAATACCAGCATGAGAAGCTAAAGGGCTGTCATGCAACTCCTGCAGGATATTTAATCTAAGACTAGCTGGGATAACAGGTCGAAATTCGCCTTTGGAATTCGTAGTTTTTGTACAAAACAATAGACCATCCATTAGTTCGCAATGGGCCGCCCCACTTCCCATCGCCACAATATCTTGGTGGCTAAAATTTTCAGGATCCTTTAAATACTCATAAATGCTTCCAAACTCAGGATCCCCACCCACCTCGGTTATTACAGTTTCTCGGGAATTTATTGTACATGCTGTAAGCATTGCCACCTTTACAGTATTACCTTCTTCATCTATTTTTATTCTGAATAGGGCATCTGCTACGATATTTTCCTTTCCGGGGGTATGCTTGATTACCAGATTATATTCTTGTAGCTTGAGTGCCCATCTTATTAACCTTGGGGATAAGTTTTTCCCTGAGTACAATCTAGTTACCGCCGCATGATCAGAGTACACTGTTATTGGCAGCTTTCCAAAATAGGCTCGGAACTTTTGCACTGCTAACAGAACTGCAAGTGCCTCTCTCTCGGTCGCGGAATAGTTTCTTTGTGTTTGATTTAAAGTTCGGCTAAAAAATGCCACGGGCTGCTGATTTTGCGAAAGTACCGCTCCTACCGCATAATCCTAAGCATCCGCTGAAATTTCTAAATTCTCATCCTTTTCAGGAAATTTCAACACAGGGTCTTGCGTTAATGCTTGTTTTAATTTTTCGAAAGCACTATTGGCTTCGGCCGTCCACGAGAATCTTGCCTTTTTCCTTTTTAATTTTAACAATGGTTCAGCAATAGCTGCAAAATCTTTTATAAAGGACCTATAATATGAACAAAGTCCTAGAAAAGAAGAGAGCTTCTTCGCCGTGTTTGGAGTCGGATACTTTTGTACAGCGATTATTTTTGATTCGTCTGTCTCGATTCCTTTCTGAGATATTTTGTAACCTAAATATTTTAATTCAGGGGCTGCAAATTTGCAATTTTCGACATTAACTTTTAGACCGGCCTCATTTAATAAAGAAAACACCTGTCTTAAATCCTGTACATGTTGGTCGAGATTATCACTAGTAATAATGATATCGTCTAAATAGATAAATGTGGACTTTCCAAGAACAGACCTTAACACAATGTCCATACATCGCTGAAATGTTGCCGGTGCCCCTGAAAGGCCAAACGGCATACGCAAAAATGCATAAGTGCCAGACTTGGTTATAAAAGCAGTCTTAGGCACGTCCTCAGGCCTAACCCCTATTTGAAAATAACCAGTCGTTAAGTCTAAAGTCGTCATATATTTGGTGGATGTTATGTTCCTTAGAATTTCTTCAATAATAGGTAACGGATATACCGGATATTTAGTTATGGAGTTTATTTACGGTAGTCAATTGCGAATCTCCACCTTTTTGGATGTGTCAAAGGATAGTCATTATTTTTCTTACATAAAACCACCGGGCTAGCATAACTACTTGAGATGGGCGTTATGATCGTTTTACGTAGAATATCGGTGATATGCCATTGTATAATTTTTTCCTTATTCTTATCATATCGGTATTCTTTGTGGCGAACTGGCATTGAATTTCCGGTGTCAATACTATGGTTAGTAACCTGAGTAAATCCTGGAATATCACTAAATAACGAAGCAAATTCACTTACCACTTGTCGGATTCTTCGTTGCTCTTCATTAGGCAGGTGGTCAAGGTTTAACATCGGCGGTTCAGCCTTTTCTCCACGAACTGGTTTCATTGTCAGCTTAAGGGACGCTTCATTAAAATCTAGCGTTGCTTGTGCCTCTGAAAGAAAATCTATTCCTAAGATAATATGTGCTTGCAGATTCTTTACTATGAAAAACATCAACTTTACTTGTTCGTCCTTGATACGGACATACAGCGGTAATTTACCTATACACTTACATCTTTCTCCTTGCGCCGCTAACATTGTCGTATTATCCGAATTATATATGCGGTATTTCTGAAAATACTTCGTAAAAAAATCTTCTGCCACACAGGAACACTGCGCGCCTGTATCCAGGAGTGCGGTGGCTGGGATATTATTCACCAACACTTCAATCTTCGGAAGAGTCAAATTTTTCACCATTACTGTATTTAACTTGAAGGAAGAGGGCTTTTCGTGGCCTTCGGATTTCCGCACCCTCCCGTCAGCAGAAATCCGTTTTAGTTTAAATTAGTTTTCATTTCCGTGCTTTCCTTCTTTTTCCACTGGCCTTGAGACTTTTTTCCTGGATTGTATTGAACTGTCGAAGTTCGCCGGCTGTTTTTGAATGCTCGGGTTTCCTTGCCCACTGATTCGCTTTGCTTCCGTAGCCGTGTGCTTGAGTTTGCTGTAGTCTTGGCGCACCAAATTGGTTTCGCTGTTGATATTGGCGTCTTCTTTCAATGTCCGCCGTTCTTCTACTTTCAAACTGGATTGCTAGCTCAAATAACTTTTCCAGTGTAGTCGGATTTCTTAATTCAATAAAGTCTTGCACTTGGGGCAGTAACGTCGGCAAAATCACTTGAATTTTCTCAGGATCCGTACGGTTTCCATACAAGAGTTTGAAGACGTGAATTTTTCTTAAAATAAAGCTTGAGAGATTTTCGATTCTTTGCTGATATATACTGAAAAGTTCCGTTTCTAATTTCGCACGATCCCTTACAACAGGGAAGGCTTTTAGTAGGGCAGTCTTGAAATTTTCGTAAGTATAGGGGGGACTTCCTGCTTGACCCAAGAGACTTCTGCCTATACATTTGAACCAATTAAGCGCTTGGCCCCTCAAAGCGCTGGTAGCTAAGGTGACTTTTTGAAATTCGTGCACGGGGTAGAGCATGAATTGGTCATCCAATTTTTCCAAAAATCTGGTTACCGGTGAGTTTCCATTAAATGTTGCTTCTGGTTTCATCGAAGCGCGCATGGTCTGGACGATGTAACCAAATCCTTCCAGGGCGGCAGCTCGCATTTCTGGATTCTGATCCGCTTCTGCAGACAGCACAGGTTCTTCTTGAAACTCGCCCATGGTTATTCTTCTTCGTTGGGCGCCACTATCAGGTTCAATGTTCCGTCTTACTTTCTTTGGGAACATGCAAGGACCTGACTCGGAACAGAGAGCTTACTAAAGCTATGTTCAATAACTGTGGTAAGTAGACAGGATACACAAGAAGGTTATACAAAACCCTTTATTTTTCTCACTTTACAATAATTTTCGTACTTCGAAATACAAAGACCCACTACTTGTGGTCTAAACGTAAGAATATAAAAATATAACTAAACTATAACTTAACTTTGAAATAATAAACGTGGAAGACTGGCCTTATATTAACAGGAAGCCGTATGTAGTACAGAGAACTGTTAACACTACGATACGTTTAAAATTATCAAGAGGATTAAACCTCTGGCCTGGAAGGCAACCAGCAACTGAGTAAAACTTCTAAGGCAAGCGGCCTGCTTCGTCTAACTCCTTCCTCTCTCTCGCTTGGCAAAAAGCCACAACTTAAGTACTTGGCGTTCGCCAGACAAATTTTGCATAAATAAATTAACGCTTATAATTCTGGCCGGAAGTAGAAAATAAGAAGTGATAGTAAAGATTTAAAATAAAATAAACGTTAGTAAAACTTAAGATCCTTACAAGTTTATATATTTTATCATTTCCTGAAAAACCAGAAGATAATACAATTTTTTCTTTGTAAACTAAATATGCATAATTAATAATAGCTTTAATTATTTTCAGTACTTTAAACTATAGTTTTTAAATAACTTAAATTCTAAGTTACGATTATTTAAGATTTCATCATTTTTTTCCCTTAAGTGAGAGTAATTATGAAAGTGGTTATTATAAATATATAACATTAATAGTAGATTTTAAGTAAATAAAACTCACTTAGACATAAATAAATGTAAAAATATATATGTGGGTAAAATTGTGCTTTTTCGATAACAGCGTTATCACATTTATTTCTGTTAAATCTCAGAGGCATTGAAAATTGCCCTTGTCATGATAAATTAGGAAGCGGTTCTTAAAGTAACATAATCAGTATTTTACCAGAAGTGAAGTATAAATTTATTCGCGTTTCACAGTAAAACATATAACCATTTACTTCTATATCTCCAAGATATGCAAATGAAAGACAGTATATAAAGTAGTTAATAGATGTGATAAAAATATACCTAAATCTAATAACTTCTCATATTCATATCTAAAATGAAATAATAACCTAACAAACAACATACATGAGAGCACTATTTAAGAAAAATCATGAACTAGTAGTGTTTGAAAGTATAAATAGCAGAAGGAAAGTAACAGAGGTAAAATTTCCAATTAATAAAAAAAAAATATTTGTGTTTTTTAAATAGTAAGCAATTAAAAGTGCAATAACTATGGATTGCAGTATTTACTAGTAATGCTGATGTTTCTTAACACCATTTCTTTCGATCATCTGTAAATGTATTTACGTACTATTAGTTTCTACATTTTAGAATAGTGGTAATACAATGATCATTTCATGCGCATTTTATAATCAATAACTTTTCTTTTGATACTCTACAGAAAGAATTTAAATAATATAGTATACGACAGTAAGCTAAGTACGTTAAAGTAAGCCCTTCGTTAAATAGCACACGATGAAACTTTTCGTTTTATTTTGAATTTCTTTATCATACGCACATAAAACGTAAGCGAAGAAAATGCATATACTTAAATTTAATAAAGAATAAATCCTAATTCCCAAAATTCATTTATTGAGATACTCTAATATACATACATAACACCAATATTTAAAAAAACGCGAATTACACAGTATTTGGAAGAAAGCTACCAAACGACAAGTAATAAAAGCAATTTGCAATAAATAAAAATATTTAGTGTTTTTTAATATTACACACTGAAATATCGCATAATTATAGTTTAAAATATTTCATAGTAATCCTAATGTTTCCTTAACACTATTGTTTTCGATCATATGAGGAAAGTCTGAGAACCAACCTGTTCGTTTAATATGAGTGATATACGATATAGCACTTATGAAATTATAGCCTTGTCCGTGTATTCAAATATTGCACCGCTGTATGACTGAAGATTGGAGAACACCACCATGTAAGTTTAATCACCAGAAACGCAAAACACCAAAACAGAACACTATTTCACTGTAGAACGATTTTAGCACATAGCATTAGAGAGCAGATATTCACAAACAAAATAAGCAGAAATTCGGCATTACCACCATGATTTCTCCTCAATTCAAAATAAACTGCCATCATTATATTCTTTTCCATCGTTCTTTTGCTGTATTGAAGCTCTCTAGTATTTAATTCCGACGGTTAATTACAAAACTCTAAAGAAAATATTTCTGAAAATAAGATGGAGTCTGAAATTATTGCGCCGTTAACTGACTTTTTCGAATTTGGCAGCTAGCCGAAGCGCGCAAGCCTCGACCTCAGATGTTCCAGTAAATTATATGCATGGAATGTCAAACGGTTGAACAGCGCTTCAGTGTAACTTTTCAGCGAGTTATACAATTGTATTAAACCTTTCGACGTTTTTTTAGTGATATATTTATTCCCGAATTCCTTAAAACACTACAATCGTAAAAAGCATATTAAAAGTGGGTTTTATTTACCCAGTAGGGAACGAAATCTAATCTCTGGGACGCATGTGCCCATTAGGACCGAAAGGGTAAGCCATTTTTAAAAGTATTTTGAGAAATTTTGCTCATTAAACATTAGTTTAGAAAAAGATTGATAGGACAAAGATACTTGAAACTAAAATATGTTTCATTATTGCACTAACTTTCATATAAATGCCTTCCCTTCCAGAATTTAAAATTACATCGTCTACCTTAATCTTCAATAAAAAGTTCGAAAATCAGGTTCATCTTTTCTTACATTTAGTTTACTATTTCCCTAAGCGTAATTAAGAAAATGTTCTACTTAATTACCAAATCATGCATCTTAGTTTTTGAATCTTGTTTTTCATCTCAGGAAAAATGTAATTATCAGATTAAAACTTTTAATCCTTTCGCAATAAAGCTTATTTTGTCTTCGGCATTAGCCTTTTCAGCACATTAGACATTCGAGTAGTTCACTTCTAACGGTGACGCATTTTTAAAAATGAATCACTAGGAGCACATCCTGGACTGAGATGTTTGTCTGCATATAGATAGTTCAGTTATAATTAATTACAGTTTGTGCCACTTTCAGTGTATAAATAATTTCCAGTGTGATACATATATTGGTTTCTTCGTTACGATAATGACGAAATAACAATTATCTTGAGATAAGGCGATTTAGTTTTTTGCAGTTATAAACGAATTTTTGTTGATTGGAGTGCATAAATTTCAATAAATATGCCAATTTGAGTCATAAATTAGACAATATTCAGCCTTAAGATGCTATTAGTTTTTTAGAAAATCTGTATGCCTTTCAACAGAGCATTCCGTACATTCTTTGTCTTCCAGCTCCGCTCAACCAGAAATGCACCAATTATATAAAAGAGAGAACCACAGCATCTTTATGTTGAACACAATAAAACAAAAAATATTAAAACTTTTGAGATGAGGCTTTTGAACCCTTTGAAAACAACATGATTGAAATTAAACTCATTAATGAAAATTAACAAATTTTTTACTTATTTTTGAATTATGTGTCACCAGGTATGAAATTTCTATACCTTGTATTGTTGAGAACACCTGTGTGTAAAACCACGTCATTTGTCACCGGGTATCCCATTGATTTCTAATTTCTACGTATTCCTTCCTGCGACAGCTAACAATGAATACGTTTCAATAGATAATCGAAGAGCAGAAATGAACATGGCATGGCAACCAACTCTAGTTTCTTAGCAAACAGACATATCGAATCAGACGTTAACTAAATTCATTGCTTAAATGACAAATACAGAAATAGACTTCAATAAATTTTTAGTGAGCTTCATACTAACATATTTATGAAATATTGGTTAATGATAAAATAAATATGCGATGACAAGACCCTAAAACGTGCATTTTGATAAATTAAAGTTCTCTGAAATCTATATTTGTTAAATAGCTTTCGTAACCATGTGATAAAGAAATATACTTAATGGACACGCTTTGGAATAAACAACTTCCTTAATGGTTACAACCAATACAATGTATTCCTTTTTTAATTAAAAAATTCCTTTGTTCCCTAGGTCGGAATCGAGCATTGCTAATACATAATAATAACGCAGCAAGTACGTCATTAAACATCATACATACAAATAACAAACGCCAAATTAGCTTTATACACATGGTTAAATGTTTATTAAATATAATTCTTAAACAACAAGTATCGTTTTCCAGATTAAATAAAATTCTTAAACAACAGGTATCGTTTTACTGAATATATTTGCTAAATGTCAAATTTTAGACTAATTTAATCCCTGAGTTTATGCTTTCAAATGCATTTTTACCTTCAAACTGCAAATTTTAATTTTTTTCAAACTTTTTTCACTTTCTGTGATTTTCGTCTGCTTCGTTAAGTAGTTTTGATTGCGTTTAATCAATAAATCTCTAACTTATTTTTTCTATTTAATCCATTATTTCATCTTACATCAGTTGATCTAACACGAATTAAACTGTTTGTCACTTTTTCTAATCTCCCTTTCGGCAGGTAAACGAGCATTTTGCTTTTTTTTTTTTTTTTTTTTTTTTTTTTGAAAATGAGCGGCAGCAAGTTCTTTGACTTACAAAGGAAAAGTAGCCCCATTGGAGTCATTAATTTGTTAAAGCTTCTCGCAGTTCAAACACACACTAAAATCATTGCATTTTTGAGAGTCTAAAAAGCTGAGCAGAAAGAAGTTCTTTGACTTAACAAGGGAAAAGGGAGTCTCTTGGGCTTATTAATTTGTGAAAGTTTCGCACAGTTAAAACACATATTAAAATCAATGCATTTTTGAAAGTCTAGCGAACTAGGTGAAAAATGAAGACTGAAGCTTCATGCGACTTATACATTATTTATACCCGTCCATCTATCGGAGTTCACGTCGGCTTGCGACTAAAGACCGCGAATTTGGAGAAAACTGTCCACTGTTCGCAGCGCGGAGACTAATAACCCTTTTCTCTATGATACTTTACCTACGCTTTATTTTGCCTGAAAAATTTCAGTCTCGATTCAAACAACACTTAATTGCTTTTATTTTTCCTGATTGTTATCTTTTCCGTTAAAAAACATATATAAAAAATTAAGTTTTGTATAACTTACTAAAAGATAGTACATGACTAAAACTGTCTTAGTCTGAAAATTTGTTAGCCTTATTTAATCCATTTTTTCTATCTGAAATCCTGTATACTTAGATAAATTTTTGCTTTTTATACTTACGTATATTGAACTTCATGAGTTCTTGGAGTTCTCTTTAATAACTACAACAGATTTATAAAAAGATGGGAAAATTTTATTGAAATAAATAAGAATTCAGAGAATAAAGGGAAGAGAGTAAATTTATAATATCCAAAACAATAACGCAAACCAATGAGAACATTGATAAAGTAAATTCTTAAACAGTTAGTTACCGATATAATAGCGTTAATGCGTTAATTCGTTCTGATCTATTGACTGACTGAATTGAATCTCCTAGCGGAGCTGACCATCTAACTTCTGTTCTTTGATAACTTTTTAAATTGTCAGCTTCATATTTTTGATGTAATTCTGATGATAAAGCCCAGGGTAAAAGTTCCGAAATTTGTAATACTCTTAATAAAGGCTGACTAGCTGCGCTGGAGTTCAGGTAAAGCAGACACTTTGCCTGCGGAGTGCGCAAATGTCCTTAGGAGAAAACATGCAGTATGCACACTATATGCATACTTGCATAAAATATATTTACATTTTGTATAAATGAAGTGATACTAAAACATATGCAGTACTGATACAAAAGCATGTGTGTAACTATTTATATATCAGGGAGGCGATTTTGCCCTGAGGAAGAGTGCTTATTCTTATTTGTTGAAAACAGGCATAGTTATGTTATCCAATATTTGAATAAATTTACAGCTCTAATATTAAGGTCCTTGCATAGTTTGGCAGTTGTAAAAGCGGCTGTTAAACTCTCAGGTTCTTCAGTTGGTCATCAAATTTGTATACGAACATTTTTAGTAGCTTCAGGATATGTTTTTCTACTTGCAACTCTGTCCCATTCTTCAAATACTTTGGATAATAATACTTTCAAGCACATTTTAAATAACATTAAAAGGAATATTATTTTGGCTTATCGTTTATGTATCAAGGAACTTGAATGTTCCAATGAGGGAGGCGCCCCGTCGTGTTTAAAGACAAAATCCCCGGAATAGCAACCATTTGCGGGCACAACCGCAACAGCAGCATATGCAAGTAACTTGCATTGATCAAAATTTTCTAAAAAAAAAAAAAAAAAAAAAAAAAAAGTTCAGGGTTTTTTTGAAATACTGTTCAAATTTGCATGTGTATCACTTTTGAACATGTAGCGTTTTGATAATGTATGAAACTTTTATAGAAGCTATGTATCATAATTGATATTAAAAAGTAAATTATTACAGAACTTTAAAATGATTAAAGACAGGCCAATTTAGAAGTGTTCTGTTTTGACTACCTCCTGTTCTTTTTGAGAAAGAGAAGCTTCTTAACTATTTATTTTTTTTAAATCCGTCAGAGGAAATAATTTTTTTTACTATGGCATAATTACTATGGATTTCCCCCTCATCTCATTTTCACAAATTTTTTAGAAGGTATTTTCCATTATTATACTCATTAGTCTTTGCATTCAAAATATAGTAAACTCTGTTGCGCCCACCTCCCTAATGCGACTACTTCTGAAAGTGAACAATATTTCTAAAAATATAGATATAAATTGGTACTGAAACTTGTTCCTTTAGGATGATTACCCTCCCCTGAGGACCGAAATCATCTTGAAACGTGAGCTGTCTTCTTAGAGAGGATTACCTTTTTCCTAGACACTTAGTCTCTCTTAGTGAAACCCACAGCACGCCATTGGAATAGATTCTTTTATTTATGACACAAATTTAGTTGCATTACATTTACTCATTTCAAGAAAAAATGTATTTTCTTTAAAAGTGTCATTAGTTTTCTTTAACTAGAGAAATTACTTAAGAACTGCAGACTTTTCTGTCATTATTACTTATGCTCTCATTAGCAGAGTACAGCGCATATATACTTTAACTTACAGCGGTAGCATGGTTTGGAGGCATATCAAAAAATTAAATTTGAAAAAGCATGATTTTAAATCTAACAAGTAAATAATAATGCTAATCGGAGCTTTTAGTATACATGGAATATCCAAAATCGTCAATAAAAATATTGTTTATCGCTGAAGATAACTCAAAAGAAGCTCTGTTAAGGAAGAATGTTTTACATATCATCGGAAAACATATGAGGTAGTCAAAATGAAAAGAATGGCGGGCTTACGCTACAATAATTTAATTAAGACGGTAATGTTCCAACATAAGCATCCTGAGAGGCAGCAGTTCGTCATGGGACAAATACATCTAAGTCAAAACCATGAGTAAAACTCTTTCGTGCGATATTATTTACAAATGCTGCAAATAATCCTGGAATAAGAAGTTCTAATTCAACAGGCTGTCAATATATTACCATAATATTTCTATGATATTAAAGCTTCTCTTCAAGAATATTAGCTATCTTACTTCTTCTCGGCTTCGTCAGACTTGAAATTACGTTGAACTGCCTCTATTGTTCGGAGAAAAAATAAGTATGACAAAAATTCAATCCATGTATCAAAAGAAACTTACGTGCACTGAATGTTAATGATCCTACAGAAATCAATAAAAGATATTTTTATTTTCATTTTTGCTCAAATCTGACTATAGAACGTATAACGTTAACTGTGACGTTTGCGGATATTAAGCACTTCCCGCAGAAAATATGAAATTCAGACATTTGTTGAAAACAGGCATAGTTATGTTATCCAATATTTGAATAAATTTACAGCTCTAATATTAATATTAAGAGAATAAAAAAGTCAAGGGACAGAGTTAGTCATTTCAGTAAAATATTATGTTAATTTCTTAGCAATGACAGCCGCAATTACAAACGAAAATACAGTAATAGCAGAATTTAGACTGTTCAGGAATCATGAAGCAGTTGAAGCACGATTAAAACGCAGAAAATGTTTCTCAAAATGGAGAGAAAAATTTAACTAGAAACTAACTATTTCAAGGTATTATTTAGTAAATTCTACACAAGGTTAAACACCATTAGATCCAGCTACGGATCTTGGCTACATGAACGGTTTAATTACGCTAACCTCCAAAGAAGCAAGAATTCGAAAGATCAGAAATATTCTAGACGAAAATAGCCAATTCGCAAATAATCGCATCAGTTGCATAGGAACTGAACCTAAAAGTAGAAGCTGAGCGACGAAAGTATGTCTCTTGTCGGCGCTTGTTCTTCGCTGGAACTGCTATATGATGCCATTTTACAGCACTTGCAAAGTGCATATGCAGATTTTTCAAACCACATGTAAATTGTTTGCCGTTAAATCTCTGAAAATTAGGTTTTTTTAAATTTTTATGACTTTTAAACCCTTAAAATCACATGATGTCGGACAAAACTCTACAAAAAGATAAATAATCATATGAACATTAATATATCAAAGGAACAATCGTATAGTGGTAGTACAAGTTAAATTTTAGATTCGCGTTGTGAGTAACCTATGCAAAAGGAAAAATCAATAACCCCAAATTCAATTAACCTCCATGTTTCTTAAAAAGCCTCCCAGCTCAAACAAATGGAGGGACATGACAGACCACAGTAAATTACACACAAAATTAAACAAATGAAACATAAAATATATATAAAACACATTTATTAAATTCTAGAATATTTAAACATAAGATAACTAGGTAAATTGATTAGTTCCCTACCATAATAATACTATGCAAAATAACACTCAATATCACACCCAATTACAGCTTACACATTAATTAAGTTAACATTCTCAAATCCTACAGTATCATAATTGTGACACTAATATTTTACTCATTTCATTTTTTGACATAAAGTGTTAATCAAGGTAATTTCCTATAAGAATAAAGAAATTTGAAATGTAACGATTAATTAAATTTTTTATGCAATTTCAAGCCTACGATATCATATTCTAATTTCAGCAAAGATTAAACTGACAACTCCAGCCTGGTTATTAAGAATAATCATTAAGGTAATGCAAAATAAATAAAAATACAAAATCATCACTCACTGAATCTTCCGCACCATACAATCCTTCTAGGCACAGGGGAAAGTATCTTTTCTTTTTGCGAATTCATCTCTTATGTTTCTTAGGAACCTTACAATCCTTCTACTCACAGAGAAAAGTCTCTTTCTTTTTTCATGGATTCATCTCTTTGCGGAAGGTAGTCAATGACCTCCGAAGAACAGTTGTCGAAACCCGCACCGCGCTGGATAATCCTCACGGATTTTAAAATGATTCGCCTCCAACGCTGCGTTCATAACAGCAGAGAGTTCTCAAAGAATAAAGAAGAAGATAGCAGAAGTAATCAGTGCTAATAGTTGTCGGTAAAGTACTTTTGGAAATTAGCACTTTATTTTAATCTTTTTAGAAGAAAATGCTCTTCCAATAGCTTTGTCAATACAAATCCCGATGCCGCTTCGGGCCGAAGCCAGCCGCAGGACGAAAGACCCCGCGCACTCTTACAAGACTTAAAATTGTTGGAACTACGCTTCGAAATCTGAATCAACAGCCGGCGCTCGCGAGAGCAAGACCCGCAAGGGATCAAGCCCGCACTCTTTTCTCCTTTTCCTTTTAGCTCGAAAATTAGAATCAGAGTGAATTCTAACAAGGTGTAAGCACCGAGGTAAACTGTCCTCTCCGCCCCCCCCCGAAAATTTCATTGGCTTACAAAAAATCATAAAATTAAAATCACATCAATGCCAGAATGTTACTTTATCTAAACTGAGAAAATTACACCCCAACAACGAATAAAAAACAAGAAAAATCTGACAATGGAGTCCAAAAACATCTGTACACACAACGTGGGAAGTTAAGTGGACCCCCTAACTAACAAGCGGAAACTAAGCTATAAGAAATTTCAATTACCTAAGCATACTGAAAGAAACATTGCAAATACAACAAAGCGAAATGAAGACGAATTTTGTTACGACGCCATTAGTTAAAAGGCTAACAGCGAAGAAAGCGATAACAACATAACTGCTCTCACTATTAGAAAAAGGGCCATAAACCAATAAACCAGGTGGCTCTTGCAACTGTTCCATGTCTTTGTTTACACCAACGGTTACACCTAAATAAGGCTTTTAACAAGTTAAGAATACCCTTTTTTTTCAGATTAAAATATACATGGGTACAAACAAAAAAATACTAGAATAATGATAACTTAAAATACATATTAATATAATTAATATTCGCCACATATCATTGTCTTTATCATTAAGCGCGTATACCTATAAATGTTAAATCACTTAAAAACAACGCGTGTTTTATTAAGTTCTCGCACATTTTTTGTCAGAAAAAGCATTGAATCAAAAGTGAATGTCCTTGTTATGTTTCGCCTAAACCCAATTCTATTCGAAACTAGATAACCAAAGAAACATTTTTCGCAATGTATTACGTTGGCTAATGAATGAAGCGTTCTTTTCGCAGTTCCGAATGTCTCTTGCTTGAACACAATGTATAACCAATTATTCATTCATTTACGTTCCTCATCCATTGCTTCGACGACAAACAGCTTTTATCATATTTTTCTAAGATATGCCTCTTATCGTTTATTATCTTCTCCTATACAAAAGGAATACAGAAAGGAAAAAGGTAAAACGTTACTGAGTATTTAAGGACTAGTGGAGTAACTTATATTTCATTTACAGAATTAATTTTCCATTTAAATCGTTATTGTTTTAAAAATTCATTTACAACAATGTTTGGCATGTTAAAACAAATAACTGAAATTAAAACAAATTATTTTTAATTCTAATATAATATGCATGGCAACTCCTGCGGTCTATTAAAATGGATTAACCTGGAGACGAAAAAGGAAAAACGGAAATATATTCTTCATTGTTGCAAAAACACGAGGTGTGCTAAAAGAATTACTTTTTCAGACGTCAAAAAATACAAAATAGGCTTATAAAGGAATTTAACTATGTGGGAGACATGTGCGCATATTTGTGCAGACATCCCGCCTGTCTGTCACATGCAGCTTTTTGCAGGAGGCTACATACCACTGTTTCCTGTTGAAATATGGAAATTTAAATTGATATCTTTTGACTTTTACGAGGTATTATAGTAGCAAAAATGATATAATTTTGTAATTCAGGTGCTGAGTTTCAAAGCATTGTTTAAAAATGTACTCTCACATTTTATATGAATTCATAGCAAGAAACTGGTGAGAAAATAAAATAAATGTCTCAATTAATGATTTCATTACACACCAGTTGCATATAAAAGACGGAATGCCAATGTGAACGTCAAGAAGCATTCCCTCTGCAGCAAAATAGGAAATGCCATTCTAAACCTAATACGTATTTGATGTTCACTATAAATTCATTAGTCTCTTAAATGGAGAACTATAATGTAATTACTTTCTTATATGCTAAATGGAAAAAGTTACTGAGTTATAATTCATTGAATGCTGACTATTTATTTTGTGAAAGCGCTAATGAACTGTGGGTATTATTTTAAGTTTCTGATAGTTATTTTTAATTTTGAAACCCTTTCCTTATTATCTTGTTTCCCACCTACAACTTCCTGTCAGAATGAGTTTTCAGTATCGCGTTTTATGTAAATGAGGTAGAATTCATATTTAATGGGAAGTTCTGTCACTTCGGTCGAAGAGCTCAGAAGTTCTCAGCAGAGCGTGTCCTGCCTTTTAGCCACGTCGTTGCTTTAAGCAAAACTTACTAAGTTCGGCCGTATCTCTACTTGCCTGTTAGTATTCGCCACTGAAGTTTAATTAAGAGCCAACTCGGTTAGTTATTTCTGTACAGCTTCATCTAAAGTTTAGTTAAAATTAAATTAGTTTCTTATTTTCGATCTCAAGTTAAATCCCGATCTTAAGTTAAGATCTTAAGTTTCGATCTTAAGTTTCGATCTTAAGTTAAAGTATTTTAAACCTTCTTTGGACTTTGTTTCTATAGTTGTAAGAAAGGACAAAGAATATTTACTATACTCTTCTCTAGTTATAGTTGCCGAGGGCACTAAAATTAACTAGAACCATTCAGAAAAAGGGACATAACATTTTCTGTGATGTATATATTCTCTACTGTGTATTTTAAAACCAAATAATCCTTGGCTGAACTCTTTCATTAAATTGCTTATTATATAAAAATTATAAGTATTATTATCACATTATAAAAATTATCTCATTACAAGAAAGCTCCACAATTATTATCTCATTACAAGAAAGTTCATTGAAAACCTTATAGTAACTTTAAATGAATTGCAAAATAATTGTTTACTTCAAATATAGCTATATTCTTTATTGTTTCAATGTTTTAATCGCAGGGAAACTGAAGTAAATACCTTGAGCTAAATTTTGCCTATGCAGCTATCCTTTCTTTCATGGTCATTGGTCGATATGCACATCTATTGAAAATGTATTCCTTCCCCAATATATTCATGATTTACGAACTGAGTGGCGTAGTCGCAATGAAAGTTGATTTAATGGTTGCTATGTAACTTACAGATGAATATAGTTATACAAATTTGGTAGGTTTTCATAACATTTATTATAATTGATTGAAATTCGTTTCAGAAAATTTTAGAAGTAAACAGTAAATTCACCAAACATTCCTACACTATTACTTAGAAAGAGGATGTATTGGGTAATAAGTCTGAATCTTAAGTTATTCCATATAAAAATCTAGTTCGCTGATACCGCTCTAGACATTGCAGTGATAAGCGGAATCCGAGTGTTCCTGGTGTTGTGCGACGGTTTGAATCCCGGACATAATATGGACATCCGTAACTGTATGCTTCTTTTGAAATAGAAGCATCTGTAAATGATAGTCATCTCAATAAGCTAGTAGTTGACGAAGAGAGCTAAACCCTCTGGTTTCCACCATTAGATAGGGAGTCTTTTCAACTGAGATGGAACAAGGAGAGAGCTGTTTCAGTTTTTGCTCAAGTTAATAATCCAGTTCAATTCAATGTGAGGTTTTGATATATATGTAACAAGTGGAGTATTTCAATATAAAACACAAACAACTTACGTATTCCAAATTAAAAATATTAATTGCAATTTTGATTTATCTATTTCATTAATTATTTCTCAGATTCATTTCATTGCATGCTATGTTCCGTCAATAATATTTTGTGCACCTGACTGCTGGTTTGCATTGCGATGTTAGCTTATTATGAGCAGCGTAAA
Source organism: Stegodyphus dumicola (assembly GCF_044657685.1). Classification (NCBI taxonomy): domain Eukaryota; kingdom Metazoa; phylum Arthropoda; class Arachnida; order Araneae; family Eresidae; genus Stegodyphus; species Stegodyphus dumicola. The sequence continues at coordinate 139,237,798 of NC_140780.1, forward strand.
AATTTTCGTGCATAACCGTTCGAATTTTTTTTGAATTCACTGTATCCTTTTATTTAAATTCGGAACACTTTAAGCTCACGCATAAAATCGTATTTTCAATGAGTACGTTAAAAACGTTTAATTACTGTCAATTAATATTTTGTTTAAATGAATGAAAAATAAATAATGAAATAAAGTCATTTATAAATTATTTATTCAACTACACGGAAGATAAAACCTTAAGCGGTATTTGATTATCTTGTAGAACAAAGTGCATCTATTGAGGTTAGCTGATTTTGACAGTATTAGAACTCCTCTATAATTATTTTGCAATTCTTTAACATATTACTCAATTTAAGAACATTTCTCTGTTATCGTTTGTTATCAGAAACGCCTTTAGAAACCGTTCCCTTCAAGAAATCCGTGAATCCAGAAAATTTCCGGAATTTTTCTATGCTCTTTCCAATAATCCTTTTGTTCTTAAATGAAGAAATTGCAACTAATGAGATAGCATTAATAAAACCGGATACTTTCTTTTATCTGCAATCGAAGCTATTGTTTGAGGTTATTAATCTACGTTTCGGAGCCTTCTTGTCCCATTCACATTTTCAAGGTTCAAAGTATTTTCTCTTAGCATTTCTTCATGGGAATATCTTCCATTAAAGTCTATTTTTACTACTATTTCAAATTACACGACCATGATAGTGATTTTAAATTTTTTTTCGTATTTGATGATTCAACTCTTTTTAAGTGCTCCTTATTAATTTTGCATTTAAAGGAAAGCGGAATGTGATGTAATTAACGTGACTGGAATGAAGGGAAGCTTTCTTCTGTAGCGAACGTTATTTCTATTGAAGAGGTATTATCGCCGAAAAGCGTATAAGCTAGATTTTTGGCAATGACTCAAAATAAGCACAAACTTCATTCTTCATAATACAATTTAGGTCATGCACTTTATTTACTTATTAATGCCGCAAAACGCTAGTCTTTTGCAACAATATACAATCAGAGACCATCCCAAGGTTATCCAACCGATTTGTGTGAAAGGCAGCATAAGCACTTTTTGCCCATATTACCTACGTATTTTGTAATAACAATAATAATGCTAAACGAAGAATAAACTTTGGAAATGAACCGCAAAATTAGGCATTTTATGTTTCGTTGATGCAATAAAATAAAGAATAGGTATAGACTATGAACACAGTGAATTTAAACTCTAATGTCACTATTAAAATATTTTAAATTTACTTTTTGGTTTATTCTTCTTTTAGCATTATTATTGTTATTACAAATTACGTAGGTAATATGGGCAAAAAATGCTTATGTTGCTTTTCATACAAATCGGTTTGATAACCTTGGGAGGGTCTATGCGTGAATATTGTTGCAAAAGACTAGCGTTTTGGGAAAAAATAAATAAATAAAGTGCATGACCTAAATTGTATTATGAAGAATGAAATCTGTGCTTATTTTGAGTCATTGCCAAAAATCTAACTTATACGCTTTTCGGCGATACTTATAAACTGTACACCAAAAAAGGAAACCAAAGTCATTGTAGAGAAATAATTTTTACATATATTAATTTCATTCTTCCTATGATATTTCGTAAACATATTTTTACATGCTTGAAGCAGACTTTTAGATAATTTTAGTTTGCAAACTGAAATTATTGTTGACATTAAGATTTTATTTTTGAAAAATTTTAACTTTCTCCAACTCTTCTTCTGTTTTTTTTTTTTTTTTCTTTTTTTTGTTTTTTCCACGTAGGTTGTTTCAAATGTTTTCCTATGTATTGTGTTTTATAAATCGTGTGCGAATTGTTATTTTACTCAGCATATTTATATAGTTAATTTTGTGAATGATTAGTACTTCTTTAAAGATTTAAGAAATTTTAAGGTATTTCTTAAATTTTGGGTACTAGGAAAAGTCAAACTTTCTTTTGCAGATTAATGAAGTAAATAATTAAAGCTTTTCTTTGAAAATCTAAGCAAAATTACAAATCATGTATTCCTTGACAACCTAAAGTGTAACATGTTGTGGATGATCTGATGAGTGCAAATTGCTTCATAGTCTGAATAATCTATCTGAATAGCAAGTATTTCGAAGATGATTTTCTCAACGCATCTTCTTATACTAGCTATAAAGCTTTTATCGAAGTCTTTCATCAGCAGCTTTGCTGATAAGACAGCTGAGCACTGGAAGTAGAACCCAAGTTCAAAACGAGGACGAAGTAGCTGGTTGCATTTACGCTTTAATGGATTTCCTCGTGTGTAACGAAAATAACAGCCAGCTTCCCTTTGAGAATCTTAAACGGAGGAATTCTTTCTCTTAGACAGATAGCCCTAATGCGCTCTATAACCTAACAAATGCAAAATCAAAAATAATTTACTAGATTCAAACAAAACAACGTTTTGTTCCTAAAGTGAGGGAAAAAAAATGCTCAGAGAGCTATTATGCAGATTACTAGGTATTATTACTGGATACATCTTTTGCGACCCACGCACATGGGCATTGGGTCAGATTTGCATAACGATGACGTAATTTCAATGCTTTGACTGATTGATGTATAAAGCATAGAAAAAAACAGTATCGTGGTATATGAAACGAATCTAAAATCATACAAAATAACAAATGCAAATTCAGATTAAGAATAAAACCAAATTATATTTCTGTTCAGTTAGACAGCAGTTGTTGAATATATATGAATGCATACATTTATGCATGTTGTTTAGTAGATTTCATATATTTTTAATAGTTTTTCAATGGCGGAATTGAAACTACGCGTTCAATCTTAAGCAATAAAGGCCAGCCAGCGGCAGAATGGTAAAATCGCTGAAAACTAGGAGTTCTGCCCTCGGCTCGATTCCAGGCGAATGGACTATATGCATAGACATTTTCATAGCTTTCCCAAAGTGTAACGTGTATACGAGCCAGTTTCCCTTAGAAATTCTTCCACAAAGGCATTTTTTCCGTTAGAAAGTTAGTCCTGATGTGCTTTGTCATAATCAACCCCACCAAACTAAGCTGAGAAATAAATTACATAATGTAAGTCATGCAAATTTTCATCGTGTGATACTTTCAGGGAACATTCTTTTTAATTTAATGAATTTTAAATTCTTATATGGCTCCCCAAAGAAAAAGCTGTACACGTGCTTTCATTTACCGACTTATCCAGAGTAATAAGAATCCATCCTCACGAGATCAAAATTTATCCAATATATCTTTAATTACGGTTTTTCCTATCTTACAAAAATATTGAAAAAATAAAGTTATGGCGCTATCGAATGCATACTTTTAAAAAATACTGCTTTAAATTACATGAGTAATACACTGAATTCGAAGAAGTGGCTTCAACTAACCATTCAGAGGCATACGAAAATTCGAAACTTTGTATTTAATGAGATATAATTTTTGTTTTCTTTTGAGTTATTATTATTTAAATTATACAATCTTAGTCTTGCAATGTTTTCGAAACAGCCTAAAAACATGTGCATATGCGATGAATTTACAAAATTGTATGACTAATTTGTTAACAAATTTCATCAAACCTTCAAGGATAATTGATAAAACTTATTAAAATTGTATCTCAACAGGATTTCCGTAAAATATGTTCTGCTTACAGAGAGAAGTTTCTGGTAGTCCATCGGTTGCTTTGATACAATGAACATATCCTATTATGGTTTCAAAAGCTGAGCAAAGAACAGTGGTAACATTTTATTGTAAATAAGAACTGCAGACTATTTTTTTCAAGCACATTTTGAGTGGAGTCGAAACTTGGTGCTTTGCTTATGATTCCGATACAAAACAGAAATCATCTGAAAAAAGTTCACCCGTCTACAAGCATTTCGATTTGAGAAATCTCCATAAAGGACGTGTTGTTAAAAGTTTTTGATTTTGAAAGGGGAAATGTCAAAAGCAATGTTTTCGTCAGAGATAGTTGGTGAACTCGTTTAAAGACGTATATGCCATCTACTGGAAAGAATGCAACACATTTTAGTCTTGAAAATGCTCAAAAGAATAATTGATATCTGCTGCATGACAATCTGCCGTCATACAATTTCATTCTCATCATCTCGGTTATCACAATTTTGAAATCTCCCCATTCACAAGATTTAGCTCTGGTTTTACACAGTAAAGTCTCACTTCGACATTCATTATTTTAATAACACTTAAGAAATTAAAAATATTATAACTAGAGACTTATAATATATTTTCTCCCTCCTTCCAACAAACCGACGTGGTATAACGGTAGCACACACGGTGCGTATTCGAGAGATCCAGGTTCGAGTCCCCGCGAGAGCATTGCACATTTTTCCCGACTCCTCCTTCAAAATAACCTGACGACCTCTACATTGGCGCCCGAACTAAAAGGTGGTGGACAATAATTCGTCACCATCTGGATTCGGCGATAGGGTCCCCTAATCCCGAGTCGCCCTTTAAAAGGGAGAGTATATAAAGTATTTTCTCTCTCCTTGTCTTTGTGCATGCCTTTGTGGTGTAACGGTAGCACACTCGTCGCATATTCGGGAGGTTCAGGTTTGAGTCCTGACGAGGGCATTGTTCAATTTTCATGTCTTCAGCATAAAAAAAAACCTAATTTCTCTACAGTGGCACCCGTACTAAAAGGTGTTGAAAATTGCAAATCTTTACAATCTCCTGATTTAAAATAACCGAATGACTGTGCAAACTTAATATTTGTAATTACTAAGTAAGTTTAATTACTATTACTTTGAGTGTGTGTCTTAGTTAGTTAACTTGTTCAGTGAAATAAATTGGTGAGATTTTCATTGCTTCATTTTTTCTCATCATTATTAGATAAGTTATACATTACTCGAATAATTTTTAATCTGTGGAAAAAAATCTTATCTTATAAATAACCTCTAATTAGAAAAATAGCTCTGTTTATTTCGTAATCAATACTTTTTTCATTATGTAGATTAATGAAAGTCACAGCTTTTTGGTTAAGTAGCTGAAAACATCTTAACGCCATGCAACCTAAGCTACTATTTCTTTGTAACGAACAAAGAAATAACTATCAGTACAGAGAAAAAAAAATAATTCTGCGTATGTGAGAGAGCACAAAAGGCTTCATTCCTTAGTATGAGCTTAAGTAACACAAAATACGTTTCTCAAATCCATTACATTTAATATTAAGTCCTTTTCTAGGTACAATCTTTCTGCAAAGCAATGTCTCTATATGTTGTCCAGGAAACGAATAGTTTCTGGCTGAACTGTAAAAGAAATACAGATTTTCCTGCCTTTGGGAAGAAAATTCAAAACCTGCAGCTGCAAGTGGATATAAAAATAGCAATATCTTCACATTTTGTTCCCTCTCCTTTATCCCCAAATTTATTCAGGATGCCTTGTCAATTCTCCCAGGGAATAACTGAAGTTATAGTGTGTAGCAACTTCGATCTAGAAAAAGGAGTTTCTTCAAGGATTCAAAGTGAAACAATTTACAGAAAAGGAAACAGAAAATGGGGAGATTTACACGAATGTTTCAAATTAAAAGTAATGATTTTGATGTACGATATATGTTTCTCCTTATTATTTAATATTTTTGAGACGATTGCATAAATATTTCATTTACTAAGAAATGCCATCTCTATTTTAACTATAAAGGGCTTGTAACATGATAACGTTAAAGATACTTTTAATGAATTTTAGAGTTATTAATGGTCAAGAATGACTCCAAATTTTTGCTCCAAATATGCTTGGGTGCCATACACGGTAGCTGAAGTTGCGTTTTCTGATGCATTACAAAGCTTTAAGCAGCCCATTAGAATAATAATCTTCAAACGAATACCTACACATCCTTCGGCGTATATGAATCAGAAATATGACTAGATTTAAATTAAATATAACGAGTTACTTTACACTGTGGAAAAGAATGGTGAATAATGTGTATTAAATCCAAAACTTTGTTCTTGGATTTCAAATATGTGTGACGTGTCCAAGCATACATCATCAACCAAGATGACGTTGAACAGGGGCGAATGAATCTATCGGGAATTCAGAAAGTTTATTTATTCGCCGCTGGCCATAAGTTCACCTTGTTATCTGATATAGATTGTTTAAAAAAAGGCGAAACGTTAATCATAACTGCAGAATTATGCAACAAAAATAATCTCTTTAAAAAAAGAAAAAAAGGTTTAATGATATCCCTCGGAAAAAAAAAAAAAAGAAAAGAAAATCGAGAGGTACGCTAATGGCAAACGTATTAAACGCATCGTTTTAATTCCGTCATCGTTATCTCGTTGCAAACTCATAGTTGTTCCATCTGATTATTTGCTGAGTAGCACAAAAGTGGGGAATTTTAAAGTTCTTCCACCCCGAAGTCTTGTCAGCACCTTTATGCAAGTTAGCGATTATTTACTTAGATAAAGATCTTCATATGGGCGTCCTGTGATCTTGATCAAGACTGCATTCTTCATAGTATAAATTGACTTTCATGTGGATGCCAGGCAGTCTTGCGATCAAATTGCGAAAGGTGCCAGCATCTTTACCATACTTAACAACAATTTACTTAGATTTTTTACGTAGCGACCTGGCGTCTTGACGAAGATTATATTTAGTATGTATAAATTAAACTTCATAAGTGTTCCAGGCAAACCTCCTGTTTCGGCGAACAGCCGCCAACAAGCAGAAAGTTGCGGGCACCAGGGTGAAATTAATTGTTGAACGGTATAATCTAGGAAACGATCAGGCTACTAATTACTAGTTAATTACTGACTGAATTATTAATCAAAATGAACGAGTTAATAACTAATTACCCAGAACGATCCTGAAGCCATGAAGACAAGAATAACAGAATTTTAATTCAGGATTATTAGCGGAAGACTTTTAATACAGTAAATATCCTAAAAGAGATCCCAGTACTAATAATATAGCAAGCAGCATCGATAAAGACTGCAGACGTTAGAAACCGTGGTGAGTAGTATGAGGCAATAAAGAGGAGTTTAATTTGAATTACTAAAAATGCGTTGTTCTTTAGATGGAAAACTTGATTTCCCAATGACACTAAGATTTTCTCCTCTAACCATAACATTATTATTACATGGTGTAACCATATTTCTGACTCTTTCTTTAGAGACCTTTTACAGTTTATTAATTAAGGCAAATTAGTGAGATTTCATGTAATCTTTAACTTCCATAATTTTCTATGAATAATCGCTCACAATATCTGCAGAAGGGAAATAAATATAAATATTTAAAATGTTCAGGCTAGTCCTCAGAAAATGAAACAATTCCTTTAGTTGGAAAGTTTAAAACTAGACTTTAAAATATGTACAAATTATATTAAAATATTTAAAAATTGTTTTTATAAGTCTACCAAAGAAAAAGGAAAAATAAAACTCCATCCTCAGAAACATTTAAATTTTAAACTGAAAATTTATAATCGTAATGCTGTCTGTTGAAGATGGGGTTTAACCTATTTTTAATGGGAATCAAATCTTAAAAAAGGGAAGTTTTGTATATCTTTTCAGCTTCCCCACAATAAATTACTGAGTAAAGAAATTGGCAGTATTGATACTGACGCGTGAATTTGCTGACGATTTACATTTAATCTACCATTTAGTGATATTCTGTTAGTGCGAAGATATGTCCTAGCTTGAACCTACATCTCATGTTAACTCCTTTTTTTAAGGCAATGAGTTTATGCCCAAATCTTTGCCTTCATGTTCACCAAAATCTTTATATCATAATTTGTATTTCGTGTGATTCTCTGTAAAGAAGAAAAACCTTAGAGAGAATGACACTTTCCAAAATTTGAGAAAACTGCCAGAACCTATTCAAATAAATTTTATACTTTTTTTTCTTTCTAGGTGTTGTAGATAAATAAATTATTAATCATTCATTAGAATAATTTCAGCTTCAATATTGATCATTAAAATAAGAAATATATTTAATATTTTTTGTGACACATATCGCATAAAGATAAAGCAAATTTTTACCTCCTTTAAAATTTATTTCTGGATAAGAACTGCACAGAGACAGAGAAATATTCAGTCTACGTCAGAAATGTCAATTTTATATTCCTGAAAATTTGTTAGCATTAATTAAATGTATTGTAGTCAATGCAAGAGGTCGTCTGTAACATTTATTTCAGTCTTCCAAAACATTGTGAAAATTTCATTTCCTTTCCAGCTCCCGTACTTTCTTCAAATATTGAACAAGAAAGCATATTTGCCGACCAGATGTGTTTGCCATTTAGGATGCCACTATGCTCTTTTATAATGCAGAATATTTTAGAATTTTTGCGTAATTATTATGCACAGGAATATAAATAACTGAAATAGGATGCATATTGTGTAATGCATTAGAATATGTATTACATAGATAAGTAGATAAATGGTTGTATTTCGGCACAATAAAATATTCTTCTTTTGGGCGTTTTAGTTGATATATATATTTTGAAAGATTGAACAGACTAAATTTGTAAGTACGAATTAGGTGAAAAAAGGCTATCAGCTTGGTTTCCAAATATAATTTTACACGTAAAAGTAATTCACCGGACGCCTCGTGTTATGAATTATGTATGATGCTTTAAAATAAGAAGAAAAACTGAAGAGCGTGTGAATTATGTATTTACCTTTCACAAAGTGATGAATGAAATCCTGCCTATCATGTTAGATAACCGTGCCTAGATCATGATTTTACTTCCATCAGTTCATATTGTGTTTTACAAAATTCATGCATCCTTTACCTACATAATTACACTGGGATTATTTGTCACAGAATAAGTATGATATTGTTTACTAATTCGCGTACGTCAGTTTCAGATATAAGATCAACATTTTTACTATCAACTAGAGTATTTCCATGACGTCATTTGATGTCATTTGTTGACATAAGAATGGTTCATAAGCATGTGTAAGTATATCTAAATTTGAAATTGTATTCCTACGTTGATAAGGTTAAACTCCAGTTTGCTCATCTTGAAACTTATCTAACCTTAAAACTTGACGGATTTCATTCCATTCATTCATTGACGGATTCCTAGCGAGGATAACAGACAACCTATTAGACTAGATTTATATGAAAATTCTATCTCAGTACCCTGCTCGATAATTTCAAGAACTAAATACCTATTAAGTAACAGACAAATGAGAAATTTGTGTTTCGAATATCCAGTTACAAACAAAGGAATAGCTTAAAGGTTTTGGTTGACCCCAATCCATCTACTTAAAACGTCTCCCATTTGCATACCCTGGTTTAATCAGGAAAATCAGTAGGAGTGTAGAACATATTTCTACATAAGGCAAAGTCATGGTAATTAAGATAAACCTTGCATGCGTGCTTGAGTTAAAATATGATAAATGGTTTTAATCATATGTTTCACTTCTTTTTATACTTTACTCTTAAATTTTACACTTCGTTTTGTGTCTTCAGTTAACTGCAATTACACAAATGTTGAGCGAAATGTCAGTAGAGATAGTTTGCGCGTTTTTGATGCTGTTATCTAGTGTGTTAGACGTGTTAAGTTTTATTGCTTCAGGATTTTATTTAATTTAGAGTATTACTTTGTTGTAAAGATTGCGTTAAAACTGTAAATTCTTTTTCTTGTATGTATGCTACGTAATACATTAGATTTAGATTAAGGATTAAGTGGGAAAGAAACAAATCTACACCGGTTTTAAAACGCTTTTACAAGCGATAACGCAAGAGGATAACAATGAGTGGTACATTTGCATCGATTACAAGTAATTGCTGTTCTCTTTAGGTTTCACCTAGGCCACATAAGATACTACTGCTTCCTTTTAAAATTAAACGAAAGAGGGACAATCTTTAAATTCAAAACTTTCGGAAAAGAGCTTCACTCATTCCAAGAAAATTTAATGTTGTTAACAAAGCTCTCTGGGATGTTAAAGTGACACATTTCTATCAGCTATATATTGCTTCAGTTCTTAAAAAGAAATTTGTTCATGCCAACAAGGCAAAAACGTTGCAAAATGAATTCCTGAATGATGAATGAAGATTGTAAACCAAGCTATGTATTTTAGGACCGAAACTTAGGAAATTAGTCTTGGTGGTTAATTTCATAGAATTTGAATCCAGTTCAAAAATATTCATAACTTATTATCAAAGGATATTGGATGATAGTTTGAAGTCATATGAAGCTGTGAGATGAATATTTTTTTATTGTTATTATTTATTTCCCTTCTTGCATTCCCTGTTATATTTCGAATTCTAATACCGTAGTAGTTTCAATATATATATAAGCAAGATAATCGCTTTCATTAAGAAATTCAGATATTCAAGCACAATATCAGAGCATTTTTTTACTTCCTTAGGATCTCTGAATGCTGTTCCTCTATCCAAATAAAGCAGGGAGTCGTATACTTCCTCATTTTAAAGGATGTCCTATACTAACATAGGTATAAATGTGCATATACTCATATAAACGTTAAATTTACGTCACAAAAGCCCCTGCAGAAGAGGAGATTCTAGTTTATGTTTGGATTCAGTAACACAGCAGCACAAATGCTGCTGCATTCTCATACTGTAATCCGTGAGACGAATAAAATATAACGATTCATAACTAAACTTGGTGCTATAATTTTATGTAGTATAAGTCTTTCAAAAATCCGCTTACACCTAGTTTTAGAGAGTAAAACTTATAAACGAGCAATCCATAAATTAAATTTTCCACGGAGAAGACTGCGAGATTCATGAGACTTAGACATCCGACAAAGTTCGTTCACTTTTGTAAGTAACTACGAGAGGCTTCAATGCACATTTCCTTCTTGAAGAAAGGAAACACAGAATTACGGGCAATGATTTACTGAGAGCAGAATCTTCATTGTTCAGGAGTGTTGGCGTAGTAGATACATGTTATTACAAAAAAAAAAAAAAAAAAGCTTTCAACGTTGTGTAGCAGCATAACTAACTAAAAATTTCCACTTTGAAGCGCATTGTTCCGGATCTCCATATTGGCGTATGCATTATTTGATCGAGCTCAGAGTCTGGTTACGGGAACTGTAGGATTATGAAAAGCAGCGGATGCATGTAAACGCTTAGTAAACATCAAGGAGTCAATGCGGTAAAAGAATTTCCACCGCTGCCAAAACTTGTTGGGAATGCCAGTTTCAAGTACTTATGGCATTTAAATGTAGCATTTCTTAGCTGTCATTGTGACCCATTTAACTTATCAAATATACTATTTATGGCGTTATACTTATATATTCATCATATATAAATTTATCCGTGACAGCGATTGTGTAATAACAACGTATGTATATAAATATTAAGGATATCATTCACATCTTCTTTAGAAAGTTGCAAGCTGTAGAATATGACTGAAGCATTGAGTGCCCGGTTGCTAGCGTCTGGTTGTTTGCTGTAGGAAATTTTATAGAGTAATTTCAGGTAGTGTACGTATAAAGCAAGAGTCATATTGTAGTCATGTTCTTTTCCTAAACGATAGCTTACATAAAAATAGCTTGGAAAGACTCTTGGAAAACAAATTGTTCCACTTGATGTGACGACTGTTCGATTCAAATTAGAACCAAGATTAAAAAATTTTACTGTTTAATCTATCGGTGTTGCTACTACAACTCCAAATTAAACTAAACCCAACGACGAATTTTGAATAGGCAGTAAATACAAATGGGTTATCGTTTCAGTATCGCCGATACAAATTCTGAAACCTGATAGGGAATGTTATTTGACCGCAGATACACAAAACCTTTAAAGTTAAGTACGTTAAAACTATTTTATAGCTAAGTTGTATATTTGATATTATGTTACAGTGAAGCCTACAAATTTGTTTGGCCTGGCAACGATCTGTGTTTAGAAATCAAGAAGAGTGATTACTATTACAGATTTCGGGTTTTCATGAAATTAGTTTACAAACTGACGATGAAGATGCTTTTTACCCATTATAACCTGCTTACTTACCCAGATGATAGCGCTAACGGGAGTGATAATTAGGTTGAAGGCTTCTTGAAAACTTTTAGCAAATGGATAAATGCATCAAAGGAAATAGAGTATCTCCTTGCAGCGAACTATTATTGACATTTGTCATTAATGTTCCAGAAGTAATACAAAAGCTTATTGTGAAAAGAAGGTAAGTACACTGGGGGACAAATTGTTAAGGACCGATGACAGTAGCAGTGATAGCAACGACAAAATGGAAGGCAAGAAGATGTAAAAATTAGCAAAAGTGCGAGATAAAGTAATGCGTGTTGTGCATATGCAAATTATGGATTGCCGAAGTTATTCGTCAAATGATAGTGTTGATAAGAGACGCAGAGGCTTCGACGCGTATTGATACTGCTGTTAAAAAGCAAAAGAATTCAATTTGACGAACTTGTAATTTTCGGTATATCTTCCAGGCATCACTTTGATGATTTTACGCGTGGCCGTATTGTTGGTAAGATTGAAGGACAAAAAATAAAAGGTGTTACTAGAGACTACCACATCAGCCACAGTGTTGTTTTCAAGGCTTTGGAAATTATTTCAAAGGAATAGAATGTGTTGCAAAGGTCATAGGGAAACTCGTGTATGCAGTACGATGAGTGCAGAAGACAAGTACAGGTACGTAGTGCTATCGATAAAAAAGGTGCCGGCGCAGAACAGGTACTGAGGTAGCAAATCAGTTACTAGCTGCTGCCTGGCGAACGAATCTCCCGAAAAATGTAGCCAGATGTTTGCATCAAGGAATATAATTCGCTCGCCATCCTGTTGTATGCATTCCATTGTCTAGACGTCATATAAAGTATTTTCTCCCTTTTTTCTTCATGCCTTCGTGGTGTAACGGTAGCACACTCGGCGAGTATTCGAAAGGTCCAGGTTCGAGCCCCATCGAGGGCACTGCACAATGTTTATGTCTCCTGCATCAAAAACACCTAAAGACGACTAGGCTTGTGTACTACTCTCAGATGAAAGTAAGTTTAGGCTCTCGTCTGATTGTGAGCGACAACTGATATGGCATGAGAGTGGTACTGCATATAGTTCGGCAAACATACAGAAAAGGCTTCGATATCCTACATGTAGTGTCAAGGTACGGGCTACGATATGATCAACGGTGGTATATCTCACTATGTGTGTCGAGCTGGAACTATGATTGGCCAACGATACATTAAAGACGTTCTGCTGTCTCATATTCCCATGTTCGGTGATGGTGTAGGTCATAAATTTGTTTTCATGGACGACAACGTAGCATATCATTAATCAGTCGATGTTCGAGAGTATACAGAGAGTGAGGATATTCAACGCCTCGTATGGCCAGCACGTTCTCCGTATTTGAGTCTCTATGAAAATGTTTGGATGCACTGAGGAGGAGTTTTAATGGACAACGATGCCCTTAAATAACGAATGACACCTCATCCATGCACTGCCTGAGAAAAGGGACACGAGGAAAGCTGTTTGGTAGGACCCCAACAACTTTTGGATATGTTGTGCAAAGCATGATATGACATGTGGAGAGATATTGCTACTGGGCGATACATCAACGAAGTCCTACCAAACAGCTTTCCTCGTGATGTCTCTTTTACAAGCAATGCCCATTTCAAGATAAGTACTACCAGCTCCGGGCGTCCTTCATTATAATACGGTTTTTTCTAATACGTTTTTGCAGCTCATTTTCCAACTGCTATGCACAGCATATTTATTTTGAGTATGTATGTACGCTACTACCAGCATACATACTAGTGAACCTTAATAAAATAGCAACAACTGGCCTTTATACTGAAATTTATTTTTTGGTACCAATCGGAAAACTGTTTTACCAAGTAGATGTGATCTTTGTTCTTAAGTAATACCTTATTTACATTTTTTTCTAGAAAGAATGTATTTTAAAGAAAGTATTTAAGAAAAATTTTACCTCTGTATTATTTGTAAATATCATAATTTTAATGTAGCGAAAATTAATAATAACAATTTTAACATTTTGGCTCATTTAAAATAAATACATTTCGAAACGACTTTTATTCTATACTTGGCTTTACCTGCAGAGTTGAATTGCGTTTAATAAGATTTATTTATTCATGATTATTGTTTTAACAAATATAGTCAATTTTGATAAATAATATACCGAATTTAACAAATAAAATATCTTTAAAGTGTACATGAACGTATTGCGTTAAGGCCCTTAGTTTCAATATACCACTAGCAAAATTTCGATATGGAAGTGTGCTTATTTAGTCAGAATTTCTATGGCGCTAGTTTCAAGTTACAAGCTGGTTAATAGCTTCTTGCTGCTCTGCAAATTACAGAAAAATACCGTTTCCCTGTAAATCTTCTAAAACCAAGAAAGAATTATTTGTAAAGTTGTGTCACAAGATGTTAATATTCGTAATACTAAGAAAAACAAACAAACAAACAAACAAAAAGAATAACGCGTTAAAGTGTGTAAGGATAAATGTCCTCAATTAGTGATATTAAATGCTTTCCTCAAATAGAATATAAAAGTACCACACATCTTTAAGAAGCCCTAAGACAAATCTTGTTAAAAAAGAAATCATTTTAACTGAAAGTTCGATTATATGTTTTCATAAAATATTTAACTAAAGTATTCTTAATTAAGATGTTTTCAACTTTGCTTGATTTATCCTACAGCGATCAGATCATGTCTAAATGTAATTCAAACGTCTTACTCATTCGACCACCAATGCGCATCACGTGGTCGCGTGATAAGTAAATATATTGAACTGTAATATATCTTCTTATAAGTAAATAAGTAACTCAGTTTTATTAAAGTGCACTATAGGTTTTGCTAATGGACGGCTTTAAAGTCTTATTACCGTAAATGACTGTCTTATATTTTTCTGAATAATTATCCTTAATTGCACATTTCGAAACTTTTAATAAATATTACCGTATTTGACGGCATATAAGACGCACTTTTTTTCCTAAATTTGTTCTCAAAAAAGTTACCTGCGTCTTATATGTAAAGGACACAGTCTTATACGTGAAAGTAATTGAATTCAATAATTGTTTATTTGGCTTTTACGAAACGTGAGAGCTAAAAGAAACCACGCTATTGAAACTTTTTTTCCTTGTGTATGGCCGTCTAAATAAGGGTGCGTCTTATATGCCGTCAAATACGGTATTTAATTTACCTTAATATGCAAATATCTTACTAATGTTTCATATTTCAATGAAATCTTCCGACGAAACAAGTCGGAAATCAGGATGATTCGAGCTACATATATCTTGCATGGAAATAAAATGTGACAACGATGCTCGAATAATGAATGCTCTACCGGAATATGTCAGACAATATTTCAGAGTAGATCCTAACTTCTAACCAGACCAAAGATTAAATAAGACGTAGGATATTTAATCTGCCATTTCAAGAATACCAACCAAATACTTCCATGTCTGCTCTTGTTGGGAAAATAGAAGGGGAACGTAATGCCAGTACAAAACAACAAAGCACCTTAGTATTAATAACAAATATGAAACCACAATTTGTGACAGTAAGAATATTTTATACCTTTCTGAAAATATACCATAGCGTATAAAAAAGCCCTCAGATTTAGATTAAAAATTTCCTAAACACTTCAGGTCGATTCGTTGTCACATTATTCAGTTTGGGTACTGCAACTGAGAAGCAGCAGTCACTCATAAAAAGAACAGGCCTTTAAATTGTTGAAGCAGGTTTTTGAAAAATACCTTTTAAGTAAATAAATTATTGACATTTCAAAACAGACAATATGATAAAAGACACTACGTATTAGAGAAACGCAATCAATCAGAAAAGGTGGGTTTTATTTATTTTTTAACTATTACTATTATTTGGGTTTCCAGATCGTACTTAAGCTCCGATAGACCGAAACGGAACTTAAGGAAGACAACAACAAAAATGATGAAATATTTTTAATCATGTTTATAACATTCTTTAGGCAAAAATACAAAATGATCGCTTTTTGACTTTTGATTTTGATTTGGCAATGTAGTTTGCGGTGATCATATAAAACTTACTATAAATTATATTATATGATAGTTTAGTGATCAATAAAAGTATGCCTAGTGTTCATATCCTAGTGAACTTCCATATGCAGCAGAACTCCAAAAATCGAGTGTTCAGCGTTCCAATTCAAAATTCTAATTCCTGTTATACTTTAAGGGCACGTTTAACTATGTTTTAATCTTAATTAATCCTTAATATCAATAATTACACTGTTAATCTTAAATAATCTTAGTTAAAAGTTTATGTTAATTAAACCCATTATCTGCATACTTTTCTTTAACCACTTTATTTTCCTCAACTCCCAACAGGATGCGAATTAGTTGAGGTATACAAATGCAGAACTTTTTCATAACTATTCCTGACCCGTTATACTGTAACACTTCCCTGATGGTTGATTGATTTATCGACTTTAGCTTCGCAATCCGCATTCTCTTCATAAATATTTAGGGCACGATTTAAAGCTCATTTTGGCATTTTGAAGCCCATATTCGAATTTGGTTTCCAGTGGATGTTCTACTTTTTCAGCAAGCAGATTTTAAAGTTAGTTTATGTAATTGCATTAATTTATTTAATCCTCAGGCGTTCGCGTTATTAAACAGGTTTCTTTTCCATCCAGTCTGAGTGTGTATAAGTGAGGACAGAAATCGTCTGTCCGATTTTACGGTTTCAGGAGTTGGCATTTATAGTAGTGTATAACCTCACAGTGAGTACAAAATATTTTACTCCAATATGTTCTCATTAGGTACGGGTTATTATTTTACGTAAATGGCAGATATTATCTGGGTTTGATTTTTGATTGGGTATAAACAGGTTATATGTTTCACATTACTCAAATAAACATTTTAGTGATTTAATTGAATGCAAAAAAACGTAAGAAACAAAATCATGCATTTTATTTTACATACTACGTAAACAGAAAAATTAATTTTATAATTTTAATTTATTTGTATCAGATTTGCATGTTTAAGCAAATAAGATTTATTTCATTGAATGGGGTTTTACATTCTGGTGTGCGGAAATAGAGCCAGGCTAAAAATGATGCAAAAGGAAAGTTTAATGTTATAGAAATGATTTAGAAGAAATAGCAATAGAAGCTCTCTAAGATTATATACTGTGCAGACATAGAAGACAAAAGTTGTAAACTTAACCAATTTATTAACAATATATATAGAAATAAAAATACAAAAAATAAATTTGATCAATATCAGAAACTTAAAAGTTAAGAGTATAACATAATCATTGTCTTAAAAAACATCACACTCAGTTAACTATTCATTAACCCCATGGGTTTTCCCTTAAAGAATATTACACTAGTAATGATACAGTAAATATATTACCTGTTCTATGAATTACTACTCGCGAAACACATTACATTAAATTACTCGCGAAAAACACAGAACAAAATTACGCGATTAATTTGAATTTCCCTTGAGTAAAAAGGTCTATGCTTTTGGCCAAGAAGGCACCTGAAAAATTAAATTAAACCTTGAATGCACTTGAATTGGTAAAAGCCGCTCACTGCAGTTGCTCACCGGAAATCACAGCTTGGAAAAACATCGCCGCTAGACCTAAAAAACACTTGTATTAAAGATGCCGCCTTCAGCATTTGCTTACTGGAAACCACAACTTGAGATTTGACGCCGCTTAACCATGAAACAGGTTGCCGCCCACGGAAGTTGCTCACCGGAAACCACAACCTTAAATTTGACGTCGCTTAACTTTGGAAACAGGACACCGCCCACGGCAGTTGACCACCGGGAACCACAACTTGAGATCTATCGCCGCCGAACCATGAAACATGACGCCGCCCACGGCAGTTGCTCACATCGTCGCCGCTTTGCAGAATCCAGGAAAACCATCATGATCCAGAACCACGGTACTTATCGCTGGACGACACGCATCGCAATAACGTTTTCCAATGAGCGCTGGAATAGCACACCAGGAGCAATGAAACAGGAACAAGAAGGACCAAGCCTTATACTTAGGCAGTTCTATATTACCGAGCTATTGAAGGTGCAACGTTGCTGGTTCCTTAAATTAAGCCCAATGGCACATGACATAAAGAATTCAGGAAATAGAAAGCATCTCGGATGAGAAAACGGAGAAAGGAAAAGGGAGAGGGGTACGAAAACGAAAAGTCCAAAGGCATCTAGCAAGTGAACGGAACTTGACAAGATTAAGAAAATCTGAACGGATCCTTCACAATTCCGAGAAACGACAAGTGCAAAACATGGTTCAAAATGCTATACAACAACAACAAAAGTTCAATACTACTATAAAACTACACAAGTTCAACACATGCATCAGAAAATCAATAACAACGACTGTTACAACATCACACTAGCAATCCAAACAACTTAGAGTACAGCACTGTCTTTATCAAATAAAATGAAAGAAATTACCGCCTCCACTTGAGGACAAGAGAAGAAGCAGAAGTCTCATCCCATGAAGCTGTGAGCAGCAAGTGGTCTTATGTTGAGGTCTTCATTGAGTATTTCGTAGTTGAAGACTTGGGAATAGTTCACAAAGTCGCAATGGACAGCTTTATAGTGTAATTTATCATTTGTTCTTTTAATAAATTATGTGATGGCTTAAAGCTTAAGATCTCTATGAAGAAGTTAATTTCGGATGAGAAAGTCAGCATCAGTGATAATGCGAAGAAATTTATTTTGCACTATTTGAAGAAAGTACTAAGCGATACTGCGCTACTGCTGTGTTGTTCTGGGTATCTATTACCGTGGTAATACTTCCCAGACATTCAAAGTAGACGAGATACGAGAGAATATGGTGCCTCATATATGCAATACGAGATATTTATACATGAAGTAGGCATGACGTCATCTCACGGAAGCCAATCAGCTATCGGCACTACTCAACTTTCCAGATGACGTAACTTCGAGTTTCGTTTTTGCATCTTAATTAGACTGGAACAGTCCTTTAAAATAAGAACTAAACCTTATGTAAAAGTTAGAATTATCCTAAGGAGGAGAGATGATGCAGAGAAAGGGTTACAATAAGTCATATTTTCAACAATAACTACAAAAAAATTTATAGAAAAACATTACGATAAGCGAAGAAATAGAAATACCTCACCTGCATTACTATAAATGCTGATTCAATTTGCACAAAATATTATTTAATTATCCAAATTCTCAGAATATGCAAAAAATTTTATTTCTAATTAATCTGAATAATTAAAATTTTATTGTATGCTCAAATTCCTCAATTTTCTGAATCATATAACTCAGGCATTATTTTAGTTCAATAGGAATTCAGTGCTCTTTAATATATTTTTTTTTTGTTATGCATGCATTACCAGAGATGCAATTACTTCGTATATCGATGATAGTTTCCCAAAATAAGTCTGCCAAGTTTAAAATGAAATAGTGTAAAATCTGTTAATGTATTTTTTTTTTTATTGTAGTAAATAAGTAAAATAATGGTAATCACCTTGAACGAGTTGAAAGTTTCTGAAATTAAAGTATTGAATATAAATGAAGAGACACAATATAAGTTCCAACAGAACAGGAGCTCACATTATTTTTCAATTAATAAAAAATCAACATTTTAGTTTTCCACGTACGCTACTTTTATATTAAATTTAACAAATCATTATGTTTCTCGCTTTTCTTTATAGGTTCATGATAATAATAATACAGGAGAACAAAATAATTTTAACTGATTCACATATCATCGTGGATGCGATCTGCATCTTGGAAGTACACATCCTAAGACAACGAATCATAAACAAAAATGAACGCTTAAATGTTATAAACGAGAAAATGCGATGCATGCTGATGAGAGCCTGGGAGAGTGCAAAAAGGTTTTCGTTTCAAATGAAAAATTATTCGCTGATTGGCTAAAACATACATACAAAAAAAAATTCCAAATGTCATACAGAAAAAATTAGCAACCGCCTTCGCCGGGAATCGAACCACGGACCTCTGGAATACCGGCCCAGCGTACAGAACCACTACACCATGAAGGCACGCTAGGAAAGCTGGAGAAATACCCTATAGTGAATATAATAATTTATAGCCTTTTTGCATACAGAATAATACAGGGTAAAATTTTATTAATTAGGTGTAGCAAAAAATTCTGTAATTCAGTTTAAAACAAATTTAATACTTATGAGTTAGCTAATTTTATAAAATGGCGTTTGAACTCATTTGAGAAGAAGAATGAAATTAACATAGAGCAGGTAAAATGTTGTGAGGTTTGTATTAATTAACACGTCAATATTTTATGTTAAATCTTGTACTTCTACTCTTTCGTCTACTCGTCTACTTCACCGAAAATACCTTGCATTTTCTCCTTCCTTCCCGTATGTCTTCGTGGTATAACGGTTAGCACACTCGGCGCCTATTCAAGAGGTCCAGGTTCGAGTCCCGGCGAGGGCATTGCTAATTTTTCACGTCTCCTGCATCAAAATATCCCAATGATGCTACGACGTAACTGAAGGGAGTTTAAAATGAAAGTGTAAATGTATGATGTTAAGGAGAGAGAATTGGCAACCTCAACCCTCCGTCGTTATTATCTACCTACAGTGTTATAAGTTTTTCTTGGATTTCAAATTAAGTTAGCAGTCATCGAATAACAAATCTAAGTTGCTGGATTTAAATTTAAATTTTGTCTCGGAAGTAATTTTAATCATTTTTTACCAGTCGTAACATAAAATTAGTTCATTTTATAGTCAGAAGTTCGTTTTATTAACTGATTTAGTTTTGTAATTTGTAGCGGAATTTAAAATAAATCCTGTAATTATTGCACATTCTTTTATTTACCTAGCTCTTCGGTTCTGAGAGATAAAATGATGACGATAAATTTCAATGAGAAGGTTAGATTAGTATTATGGTAAATCAAAATTACTTTTTACAATATTTCATTCTTTTTAAAATACTAATATATTTTCATATCGTTCTGATCAAGGTTATTGTTATTAAAAAAGCGCAGATCTCATTTTATTAGATAATTTGAAAAGGTATGAAGCATGGAGAAAGCACAAATTAAAAATGGAAGAAGTCTGAGACATTGATTAAAATACTGAAACTTTATTTGAGAAATTGACCAAACTTGCTGAAGCTCATTTCCTCTGAAACAAGAAAGAACTTCCTAAAGACATGGGTGATGTTTAAACATATTATGTACGTGATCAAACTCTTTAGTTAAGAACATATGTCTTTTGTATTCTTTGCAAATCTAATTTCCTGATTTCTGTACATACAAAAAAAAAAAGTCTCGCCTTTTTTCCTTCCTTAAATTATAAGGTATTTGCAAAAATTGGTTTCGCAGATGAAATACCATGTTTAGAAAGCAGGTGGGTCATTCATTTAGGTAGCAGATGTCTTTTGTATATTGGAATAAAACAAATCAAATAATTTATGTTACATTTATTACTTGCTTATGGGAGTTTCAGTGTTTAGTTGCAAAGAATTCTAACGTTTCCCTGTGCATTTATTTGTGGTGTAAGTAATTAGAAAATACCGGTAGTGACAGAAAGCCAGATGTTGATCGAAAAGTACATATATTTAAAATTCTCCAGTGTACACAGTTTATGTCTCATATTTAATGTCTCCGAAATATTCAATAGTGCTTAAAATGGAGCGCGAACTGAAATACCTTGGACGATGACTTCTCATCGACACCCCTTCGCTTTGGTGAAGGGACAGTGCCTTTACCTAGTTGCCCTTTATGGTGGGAAGAATGTAAAGAATTATTGCGTACTCGCGTGCCTACTTTTGTGAATCCAGTAAATCCACCTAGCAATACCAAATGTATGCTTGAATCTTGTGGTCGCTGTTGATTTCTCACATTTGTCGGTACTGTAAAAAATGGTAGTTTAAAAGTTATATGTTATTGTAGCACTTCGTACACAGGGAAACATGAGGCATCCCAGTTTTTGGCAGAATCCCTAGAATTTTATGTAAAACTCCTGGCAGATTCAGTGAACAGTTGGGTTAAGCATTTGTACTGATATCTGCAAAAGTTCCTTGAAGCATGAAAATTATTTCAAGGGCTGGCTTTTAAGTGGATAAAAGTTCACAGAAATTAAGAGTTGTTTTTAATAATTCGTCACCGATATTAACAAAGAAATAATAATTTTATTAAGGAAATAAGATTAATTGAATTAAGGAAATAAGACTAATTGTGAGAGAATTACGCAAATTCAATGCCTGTGTGATTCAAAGCTTAATATTAGTACACAAGACGTGCTTGGTTTATAAGTGTGTGTGTGTTTGTTAAATAAAATAATCTACATCCCTAAATTTCTGCCTTAATTTTAAGTCAGAGGTATCATGCCTAAATCAATATTTGCATTGCGATAACAAAATTTTCGAACATAACGCGATGAAACAGTTTTTATCCTTTTTACCCCCCTTCATTTAATAACTATTCGTTCCCGTTTTCGAAAGTTGCTTGTCTGACATTACTTGATGAATATTCCAGTTTGGTGAAAACCATTACCATGTAGATAGCGACACATTTCCCTCTAGAAATATTTTCGGAAGGCGATTCTATAGGGTCATTACTAAGTCTAAACGCTTAACAGAAATGCGTTGGGGCCGAATCTACCGATTATCGATGAAATCGTTTTCCCGGCAACAACGTTTTTAGTCTTCTTTTAACTTTTATGGAGCGAAATGTTCTGTCTGTCATTCGTTTTATGGTCACTTTTCCATTTCTGAATATTTTATGCTGTTTTAATGGTTCGCACCTAGTTTTCTCATGTAGGGTTTTTTTAGTATGTATCCCTGCTAGATACATCCGATCAATTTTTAATAAACCTTTGATGACTAGTTTTATGACTAAAATACGAAACAAAAAGGAGTATGTTTTGATGTGGTTATACACAGATACTAAATTTCGAAGCTTTAAAATGTTTGAATCTCATTATTTACTGAATATCTTGGAAGTTTTAGTATATAGGTGACACCAACTGCTTATTTTCCCGTATGTGCATCTTCTTAAGAGAATTTATAATATGAAAAAGAAGTGAGAAAAATTATGGCTGTTGTTTAACTTATAGTTATTCTAAAAGAACACTTAAGGAAAGTTTTGATATAAAAGCCTTTCCAGCTCGTAATTTTCTTTTCATCAGAATGAAGAATGATGAAATTTAAGTTTCCAGTGACATATAATTCATAGGTATATTTTGGGTTCATACGGTGAATTTTTGGTTTCTAAGTAGTTTTAGGTTCATGAACTTAACATGTATTTTTAAGCTAAAATAAGAAAGACGAACTATACTGTGTAAACATTAAGCATAATATATATTCTGTTGACAGACATTCATGCATAATTTATCTGAGCTTGGTACCATAAATTAGAAATCATGTCTCTTTAAAAAGAGTAACTCGAGTGGCTTATTTAACTTAAAAGGTAATGTTTGAATCATAATTTATGTACAGATAAATATATGCCATGTTATGTTTTACATTACATCATTACACTGAATAAAATTTACGAGAATTTTCTATCAGTGCATCTTTTATTGGTTTATTTAACTATGGCAAAGCACACTAGGGCTATTTGCCTAAGGGAAGGGATTCTTTCGTGGAAGACTTTCTAAGGGAAACTGGCTCGTATATACGTTACACATGGGGAAAACCACGAAAACGCCCATGTAGCCAGCCCGTTCGCGTGATTCGAACCTCGGACCCAACTACCAGTGTTCAGCGACTTTACCGCTCGGCCGCTGGTGGGCTTCTATCAGTGGAATACATCATTCATTAACTGTTTATATCTCCTTCATTAGACGTATATATTATGAATAATTAGACTTGTATATTCATTAGACCTAGATATTTTATGTTATTACATTATACACTGAGTGAACAAAATATTAGAGACTGCATCTAATAAAGCACTGCTGAAATTTAGGTATAATCATTAAAGATATTTTTCTCAGTGTGGACTGAACTAGTCGCTGATATTATTTATGAGGAACATTACCTTTAAGTTCGTTAAAATTAAATGGTGGCTTTTAAAGACTTAGTGGCCTTTCCACTTTGTCCCACAAGTTCTGAACAGAAATAAGATTAAAAACTAAGGTGGCCATGGAAGCAATTTAAACACCGAATCAGACTTTTCAAATCATGGAAGCAATTTAAACACCGAATCAGGCTTTTATGTAAAACGCATTTGCGTTTTTACAGCTGAGGAAGGTGGTTCGGTAAAACCATCGAAACTAGTTCTGTGAAAATTTGAAAATATAACGCTAATTTTTGTTGTTTGACTTCTGAATTAGTATTTGCTCGGCGTGTTATTGTGTCTTAATCCAAGATAATGTTGCAAGAAAACAGTTTCAACGATTTGGGAACCAGGTCTTCTTAGGACAAGTATCATGCAGCTTTCAAATTCTCTCAAATCTTTCGTTTTGCCCATGTTCACACTAATCTCTGTAAATGTGTCTACTGAAAGCATCACAAAGAAAACATCGTGGAAGAAAACGTCGCGAAAAATATAACGCAAGGGTAAAACATCGTTTAAGAAAAGAAAGCAAGAAAAACATCCCTGTATTTTTAAAGCATCATGATGTAAAACATCGTATAAGAAAATTAAACCGTTTAAAATATTCGCAATTAAAAAAAATCATCGTTGAAAATATCGTGTTAAGAAATAAAGCTCGTACACTCAAAAAAAAAAAAAAAAAAAAAAAAAAAAGGTACAGTCCTATATTTCCGTTCTACTGGGCGGATTGACAAAATTCAAACTGCGTTTTTCATGTCTCGAAAGCGCGACTTAGGATATGTATTAGATTTATATATAGCATTGTTATTATATAGGTATTTTGATACAAAATCGGACTTTTCTGAAATGACATGCCACTTTTTTCAATATTTCGATTCTACGACTCAAATTATACCAAACTGCCAAATTTTGTAAAAATCGCACGAGTAGCTTTTAAAAAATTAGTTCTCAAAATTTTAGCTCCTCGATGTTGATTGAATTTGATATATATTTATTAATACCGCTTTTTTTTAGTAAACTTACTTTATTCTTACTTTCGTAGTCCGAAATTTAGATTCATTCCAAATAAATTCGCCCTTTTTCATGATTTATTTTCAGAATTTGTATTTTTAAATAATTTTTATAAATTTTTTGAAAACAAATTTTAATTATGACCTACAAATGTTTTGCCGTCATCTTAAAGTAGATGTTATTTTAAGCATACTTGCACAAATTTAGTTTTTTTTAAATCAAAATTTCCGAAGATGTACGTCAATTTACATTTTACCGCGTTTTGAAATTTGGCGTATTTATTATAAGCGATAATAACCAAAGTGTGGTTTACGCATTTTGTTAAAATTATTTGAAAATATGAACGGTGACTCTTTTCCGCTGTTGTACAATGAAAAAAAGGAAAGGAAAATAGGTTGCTTTATAAATTATGAAGTTCGCCAAGTGAATTATTCTTTGCGCAATCCGAAAATAGTTCTCCATGATGAATTTTAAAATTCCTCCATAAATTTCTCACCAATAATTACAAAATTTCATATCTAGGCATAATTTGAGTCGTAGAATCCAAATATGAAAAAAAAATTGGTAAATTATTTCAGAAAACGTCCGATTTTGGGTCACAATACCTATGCTAGAACATTACTATATATAAATCTAATATATATCCCAAGTCGTGCTTTCGAAACATGGAAAACGCAATTTGAATTTCGTCAATCGGCCCAGTAGAACGGGAGATGTAGAACTGTCCCAAATTTTTTTTTCGCAGTGTATAATCACAGTATGATGATAACATTGCAGACGATATATTATCAGACTTTAAAAGATTTAAAAAACTTGTGTGCGCATAATGCATTTGTGATCGCAAAAAAAGAATGAGGGATATTTTTACCTCCATACTTTCATATTTTGTATTAACACCTTTTTGCTGGGGAAAAAAAAAAAACTTGAATCCCAAAATTGAAAAATGTAAAAATCAATGCTACGTGTAGCAGTTAATAGCACATTAAACTTATGTGGTAAACTCTTAAATATCTTTATTTAATTAATATCTTTGATAAAGACGTATTAATAGTTTTTCATTAAAAACAGAGCATAATAAACATCAGAAAAATTTCTAATACAACATTTTGGAAAAAGTTAATTAGATAATGTTCTTTGATATTTAAATACATAAGTTTAAAATTCTATTAACTACTGTACACAATATTATATCTTCTACTTTGTTTGAAATTTTGAATGCATAAATTTCTTCCTTGTTTTTTCTGTTAAATGCTCTAGCTAATTCTGACATAAGACATATAGAGGTAAAAATATTCCTCATTCCCTCTTGCACTCACAAAACATTATGAGAACCTGCATTTAAATCTTTTAAAATCTAGAAATACATATCTGCAATGTTATCGACATGCGATAATTTATGAAAGCATAATTTTCCCACGCTGTTTTCTGCAACCATGACTTAAACCTGCGTTTTATTTTCTACGACGATCTTTTACACCCCGATGTTTTATAGCTGCGATGTTTTCTTTCATTTCCCCTACGATGTTTGCCTATTATTGTTTCTCTGCGATGCTTTCGTTCACGAATTTTCAGTTGTAACCTTAGTAATAACTCATTCTTCTCAAGATAAAGTACCCTAGATACAAAATCACTGTAAAACGTTGGCAGACTAATCTAAGATAATTTTTGAGACTAATACTATTTTAGTCACTCAGTGTGCGTCTTTACAATACATATATGAAAATTTTGAATGCATAAATTTCTTCCTTGTTTTTTCTGTTAAATGCTCTAGCTAATTCTGACATATGACATATAGAGGTAAATTATTCCTCATTCCCGCTTAAATTCCTCATCACGCTTAAATTCTCGGAGTTACTTAAAAAGATAAAACTGATAATTTACGTGTAATCTAATTTTCAAAACTTTGATAAAATTAGTGATCGGTAACTCTACTCAAGTGTTATAATAAGTTTAAGAATCTTTGAATCATGAAGTGCGATTCGTTATCAATCTCATTTTCATTGTTTCACATTTGATGCAGATCAGCACAACTCACTGAAAAGTTGGCGAAGTTCACTTCTAGAGGAACATTTCTTTTAATTTCGTCGGTTATTTCCTTTCTTTTATGATTTTTTTAAAATTTCAACTACCTGGAAAATTATATAATTAACGTACTTCACTTCGTACGTACTTATTGATATCTATATACAATATTGTTGCGTGCTTACCGGTTCGTAATAGATTGAATGCGCAAATCCGATAAAAGGTTAATGAAATTTATTCTTATAAAAATATATCATAAAGCTGGAATTTTCCTCAAAGATATTCGTACAAGTGTTCACAAAATCACGCAATGTAATCAGTAGTTATAATTCAAAGTACTAAAATGTTAAAATACAGCGCAATGCAAAGCATAGCTAATGAGAAAGCTAATCCGATTTCACACTGAACTCGCAACAATAACATCATCTAATTAAACAACTGAACTGAGACGCTCTCTCTCCGGCCTTTTATAATTTTCAACCGGTCGCGAGAAATTTCTAGTAACTGCTTCTCGAGATTTCTGGAAAGCAATAAGAATGTGGAATTACGATTACAGCTAACAGAGTGATCAATTACATTTATTCACTTTCAATACAAATTACTGAGATAATAATTTACTCAATGTTAAATACACGTGCTCCTGTATTTTTACTTTTCCGGCATAGCTTTATCTTAAAATTTGTCTCGCGCTGCGTTGCAAGAGGAAATACAATAATTTTAATTCTAATTCTATTAAAATTATATATTTAAATACAAAATTCGTAGCAATATGGATAAATAAGAATATCCATTTTTAAAATGCTTTTTCCATTAAATAAATAATTTTTGAATGGCAGATCGCAAATTCATACTTTAAATTTAAAAAGGAATAATATAATATCATCTTTCAGTCTTTGTCTCCCTCGAGTTGTACAAAGCAGAAATTTGTATATGAGCTCTGAAAAGAAACAAAGTGCCAATGAGGCAAATGGTTTTAACAACCTGAGTGAGAGGAGTAAATGTAATCCATCTTTATCTGATTAAGATTGCACTTGAATCCGTTTGAAATTTTGCAGGATCTTACACAAATATTTCTAAAGACAGCCCCATCTGTAGATGTTTTGAATTAAAAATTCGAGAGAATGCTTTGAATATCCGGTAACTATTTGCACAGAAACATTAGTTTCAATTTTCTATTTGTAGAAATGTTAACATTCGAAATCCTTTTTATCAAGGAATTGAATTTTACACAAAGCTTTTAAATCGACATCTACGGATTGAAACCATTTACGTTATATAATTTTGGCAATTATTATATAGATATTCAGTCTTTTTAAAAAAAAGCTTTCCTGTTTTCATAATAAAACATTGCATATGTTATGTAAAAGGGAAAGTAAATGCTATATAAGGGTACGTTACAAAGCATGCGGTAATATATAAGTAATGTATTCATAGGTATTACGTTGTATGGTTACGCTAATAAGTTCAAGTACCAAGTAACCATTCATTAACCATAAAATATTATAAATTTCCCATATCGTTCTATCTGACTTCTAAGCTGGTAGCGCAATAAAAATAAAAGTTAAGTAAAATTATTTATTAAACTGTCGACATGACAGTTACGTAAACTTAAAATAAACAGAGACAAAACTCCGGTAATTTCAGAGTACACCGTCAATTTCAAAAGGATACTTAAATTAAATGGATGCAAAATGTAATATGAACAAAACCTTACCTAAATTAGAGGTCCTTCGAATAATCGTTCAAAGAGTCACAACAAGACAAAACCTTTCCGGCAAGCTAATTGCAAAATAAAGGAATTCCAAGAAGAGTAACAGTTAGTCTAATCTGCCATATATTTTCTGATAAATTTGAAGTTTAACACTTATTTAAAATAATTTACATTCTCCTATTTGACGAAAGAAGTATAGAAAATGCCAAGTAATAAGGTAATTGGTTAATTAAAATCTTTCAACATAATCTTCATCTCTTGGAACGCAGCTTTTCAATATACTGCACTCTCATCTTTTAAATGTATCTCCTTCATGATGAAACTTCAGCTGCTAAACAATGATTTTAAGTAGCGCGTCTTCCGTTACAAAAAAAGATTCTCTGTAATATTCTGGTTGCACCTCTCAACCTTATAAATGGTGTTCATAATATTATCTCAAGCTCTAAAGCGGACACGTATTTTATTCAGGGTAGATTTTCCCTAAATATTCAAATTATGACAATTACAATTTGTTCTTAGTAATTTGTTTTGCATCCTTGTCTGTCATTTCGTAAGAGGGATAACATTTTGCAGTAATGCATCAGAAGAATCAACGCATTCTTTTTAAGCTTAAGCTAGTTCCAATTTGATTCTGAATGATTTCTAAGAAATTTTCAGCTTATAAACTGCGTAAACAAAAGCTTTTAAGCTCTCAAAGGAAACAGTAATTAATTATTAGCATGTCTAAGTACTCATTGTTACATTGAAGGGCTTAGAAATAAAGTCAAAACTTTAGAATAAGTCA
The DNA here is from genome assembly GCF_044657685.1 of Stegodyphus dumicola. Classification (NCBI taxonomy): domain Eukaryota; kingdom Metazoa; phylum Arthropoda; class Arachnida; order Araneae; family Eresidae; genus Stegodyphus; species Stegodyphus dumicola. The sequence goes on from NC_140780.1 coordinate 139,267,192, forward strand.
TCTGCAAAGAATTGAGAATATTCAAATAGTTTTTAAAGAATGACGAAATAAATGTGTCAAAGCTTTAAATATTGTCCAAAGAAATCAGGGAAATTTTATTATGTGACCATGCAAATTACCAGCTGTAGTTCAAAAGTAAATCTGTTTTCTTAGACACAGGCAGCGAAAAGAATTTTTAATTAAAATACTCAAGATTGAATTGTACTCTAGAAACGCATTATAAACTGAGAAAAAGTATGTATGTAAAACGGCTATTAATTGACTACAGCGAAAACAGTCACTTAGAAAATTCATAGTTAACGTATTTCATGAAGTTATGTTAAATTTCTTATCAATTCTACACCGCACTTAAAATGTTCAAAGTCACTTATTTCATTCAGAAATAATGATATATTGAAAAATCACTGTATACATTCCCCACACTGAAGCAGTGTTCTTATTATGAGATTTGGAATGTCTGTCTTTCCATATTTAAAATTTGTCTCCTATTCCATATTTAAAACAGTATATAGAAACCGTAGATTTCTAAAACAGTATATAAAGAAACAGTCAATGTTCTTTTAAATTTGTTGATAAATATATAACTTTATAAGTAATTTTCAATTTATCTATTTTTCTCCTTTCACTCACATTTCGAAATATCGGGCTATGTATTTTTATTCCATATTGTTGTTTAACCTTTGATTTATTGTTATTTCTAACAATGAAATAAATACCTGAGTTTTATTATAATTCCTTCGTAAAAATTTTAATGTACGCTGCTTTTGTTTCTTGTATTAATCACCCACATGTTCTTGTCAATTGGCTTTTGTGATAATATAAATTTATTTATATATATGTATACATTTTTTCACTTTTATTCTGTTAAATTAAGTGTCGAGGAACATAATAAACTGCCAAGCGAATAATCGCTTAGTTCCAGGAACAGAAAGCAACCCTTCTTAAGAAAACTTAAGAAGGGTTAATTACCTTTTATTCACTCAAAATAAGATTAACAGTCGGACCCTTTCTGCGGGCGTACAGCAAAGCCTCCACTTGGCCTTAAACTCAAAAGTAAGAAATAAGAACTAAAAAATGGATTTAGACGAAGCTAACACAATTCTAAAGTAGCTGGGCCGTAATCTTAAACTAGTGGGTGAACTATCAAAAGGCACGTAAAAATACGGCCGAGCGTAACCACAGCTTAGAGAGACGTTGCTCAAAGGCAAATGCGCGTTACTTAGGAATCCTAACTCTCTCTCTCTGTCTGTCGAATTCAGTTGAACTTGACTTTAATACTATTCTCTTCCTTATTTGCATTCAACGCGACTCTAAAATCACCTTCTGATAGGGAGTTGTAATGTGAAACGCGGTAAGACGGGAAAGGGTCGCTAAATTAAAATAACTGTTATAAAATTAAAATATACCTTACAAAGTATTGATGTTTACGTAAAATAGCTTAAATTTTTTCTCAATTTGTATTCATTTAGTAATCTAAACTGTTGATCTACTTATGCCATGTTGAAATGGTACGAATATTATTGTATTTTTGTCCATGTTTATGAATTTGCCTGTGAATGGAAACGAGAGCGTAGAAGAATTAAATTAACGTACTTAAACACGTGTGGAATGTGTACTGCTTTTAGGTTTGGTTTATTTAATTATAGCAAAGCACACTAGGGCTATCTGCCTAAGGGGAGGAATGCCTTCGTGGACGACTTTCTAAGGGAAACTGGCTCGTATACACGTCACACATGGTAAAAACCACGAAAACGACCATGCAGCCAGCCCGTTTGCGGGATTCGAACCTCGGACCGAACTACCAGTGTTCAGCGACTTTACCGCTTGGTCACTGGTGGGCCATGTACTGATTTTAGCATATGTTCTAATTAATACACACAGTCACAATACTATACTGTTATCATATTTTAGGTTATAAGTTATTTTTCCCGCCTTCCTAGCGTACCTTCGTGGTGTAGTGGTTCTGCACGCTGGCCGGTATTCCAGAGGTCCGTGGTTCGATTCCCGGCGAAGGCGGTTGCATATGTTTCATCTCGCATGCATCCAAAAATACCTAATATCTGTACAAGTAATTACGTATAATCATAGTAACACGTAAATGCTCGTAGTTTTAATCCCATATTTCTTTCCTTCTTCTTGAAAGTATAAGAGGTAACAGTTCAAAACAAACCATGTGATCACCACACTGTATGCTTTCAGGAAGGGAGATATGTAAATTGCTAATTGAAAAGAGAATAATTTACAACAACTTTCTGTTGAGCTTAATGTACACAAACAAGTGGTTTTTGTACTATGTGTGAAAATAGCTATGATTATTTTATACACGCGATAATCATTCTGATAAATAAACATTTGTTATACAAATGTATGGAAGCAAAAATGGCACTTTATTCAGAAATGCAATTTAAATACCATTCTTAAAATCATTAATTGTCACTTTTCCTATTCTTTCCAAAATCCATTTAAATATTGAACCGTCTTCTACACAATTTTGATATTTTCCTCAATATATTCAACTGTTTCCCATTTTTCTTGTGACAGAATTTAATTGCTTCCGATGATTGCGTGAGCTTTCCTGAAAACGAAATATTGAATATATTAATGCTATTGAATTCTTTTCGGGTAAATTAAAGGCGTAGTCTTGATGATAGGCGTTGGTGTGCTGCCTTAATGAAAATGCACGTCAGAAGCGATAAATCTGAACTAAAGTTAGACTTGTTGAGAACCAAACCATTCACGGTGGCAGGAAGACAATTACCTCGAAACAAAAGCAGCCGTAATCGAGAAGGAAAACAGATGAAGTACGGGGTCACGTGGGCTTGTTTGTTTTGTCACTGCTTTTGACACCTATAATTGGGAGGCGGTAACAAAGTTAACAGTGATAAGCGCTATCCGCCCAGCCCATGCATTTACACTTTGACAGTGTTTTAAAATTCTAGTCAAAATAACAGGTATATGGACTTGTTGTATGGACAATATGGTCTGCAACTGAGCGTTTTAGGAACACTAAGTATCATTATTTATCTTGTATGAAAAGCTTTTGATTGATATTTAACTTCGTGTTATTGATATTCATTTTATCCACTTATGCTCTGAAAAATAATTTTCCGTTCCAAACTTTTAGAAGCGATTAAGTATCCAGGAACTTTTAAAAAAGACCATTGAGTTATGCTTGTTTCACTGAATAGTTTTGCCATTCGTACCCAAATGTACTGAGTTGTAAGCCTTGTTTGGTGACTGTTTGACTGTGAATACGAATCCGTCTTGATAATTGTTCCAGGAAAAGAAGACCTTTTTGAAAGTTTTGGTAACTTAAACCTTTCCTTGCAATATGTTAATATATGAATTTCAATCAAAATAAAAACTTTTACACTAAATTAAAATATTCACTATTGGGGCCCTTTAGGATAGTTATAAAGGAATCAAACTACTTGCGTATCAGACGACCATCAGAAAGGAGATAAAAGTTTCCAAAATTAAGCTAAATTGAGTATTTAAAACTGGAACTTGAAAGAATATTTTCTAAATGTCATATTAAAGATGCATATTCTTTCTAAACCTAGATTTCCCTGACACTTATGCATCAGAAGTTTTAGTGACTTTGCGTATTATTGAGTTATTTATCTTCAGTTAAATAGTACACGTTTTTGGCAACGGATGGTAAAAATTATAACAAACTAGAAATGGATAAAAAGGTATGAAAGTCTTTAAAAAATGCGATGATAAAATCTCATACACAAAACTACTATGTAGCTATTCGACATTTTGAACTTCGTTTTTAATTTAAATATACTAAAGTTCATTCATTTTTGAAGTTCTCTACATGTTTTTGTAGTTTATTACAAGTGATTCGAAACGAAATCAAATTTTTTATGTCCTTTATTAAATGAACAAATATTTCAGTTGCCTGTTGCATGAACATTCTAGATCGATTACTTAAATGCATAAGCTTTTTTTAAATATTAAAAATCGCTAGAAAAATCATTCATTCATTTTTTCAAAAATTTGGTTGCTTATTAGATTGTTTAAATACAAAAAAGCACAATAGGGCTAAGAAAACTGAAGTGCATGTCTTGTTTAAGAGTGAGTTAATAAATTAATTAAATAGTACGATTATACAAAGATCAAGTTAAGAAGTACTAAAAAGTAACAATTGCTGCAAAAACATTGAGAACACACATTTGATGTTGAAAGCTATCTTTAATTAAGTAAATTAACAGGTTTTGCTTAGATAAGTCTGAAAAGATTCGAAACAAGTGCTCTCAAATTATTTTTCTTTCTGTTTAACTAAACCTTTTTCAATTTAAATAATGAAATGCTTCCTCCTGAAACTGGAAAGGGTCAAAAAGTAATCAAACTACTAATAAACAGTATTTTTTTAATCTCTTTAAAAATGGAAGCACGAAGATTAATCAATAAGAGTCAGATCTCAATCAGCGAATAAATACATGTAACTAATTAAAACTCTATTCTAAGTTTCTAACTAAAAGGAACAGGCGCACGATACAATCTGCTCGTAACATTTCACAAGCACAATCTATCCGATACGACAATTTTCAACAGGCAATTAGTTCCGATTTGCTAACGCTAACTCCGCTTCGAGACACACCCATACCTGGGCATGTACCGCAATCATTAAGTCTCACTTCGTGATTGATAGCTACAGGACTGTCCGTGAACCAATTCGTCTGTTCCTCAACTCTCCTGGGATCACTACCAACATCTGTTAAATCCATGTTCTTGTTGTAATTACAAATCACTTCGCTCTTTAATTGAATAGCATTAGAGATTAGAATGAATTAGCTGCATGTAGCTTGATGCATAACATAAAGCTGATTAAAAGAAACATAAATGGAGAAACTGTTCATCCCAAATTAAAGACAGAATATTTTGTGAACAATTCAGAAATTCTAACTGAGTGATATTAGTACTAAAATAATAATTTTAAAGTTACTGGGCATAACAGTTGGTTTGTTTTTCATGACTATATTTAATTGCGTTAATTTTAATATCTTGTTCAAAAGTCACGATTTAATTTTGAAAATTTGCTAACGTATTTTCAAGGCAAATTCGAAAATATCAGGTGTTTCTTAAAACTTCCTCTCTTTTCTTTTAGGGAGGGACGCTTCTCTTGTAAAAATTTGTGTTTTTTTCATTAACTTGAACGGAATGTTAGGCTAATTAAAATATTGAATATTCCAGCAATTTAGAAGTTAAAATAATTATAGCATTTGTCATTTCATACCTTTAAGAAAAGTATTAAAATAGTTCGTCAAACATTTTCAGGATTTATTTGCTCGATCAATCTAAAATGCAGTAAAAAAATTTTAATTGTATAATTTTGTAAGATTTGTAGTTTGATTTAAAACTTTGTTATAACGTCTTTCCGTTGTCTTCACCAGACTGCAAAGCTTTAAATTTTTTTAGATTTAAAACTTCTGGCAGTCTTCCTCGCAGTTCCCATCTTATGGCTGGGCTAGCTTTCCGAAATTTTAGCCCGGCTTAAGCCATTCAGCTAACCGACATTTCATACCTGCCGTTAAATACTTGAGCTAGCTTAACTAGACTATTTTATTTATAATTACCGACTACGTTACTTAAGCCTTAAATTTCAGTTTTTGTCATCTTAAATACCTGCAAGTGTTGGAACTTCCTTCCGTAGCACAAATATTGCGTTAAACTTCATGAGTCAATAAAAAAAAAAAAAAAAAAAAAAAAAAAAAAGAAAAACATGATTTTTTTTAAACTATAGCAAAACTTTATCATTTGCTTCACATTAGACCGATAACTTGCTTATTAGTCGAGTAGAGTCCGAAAGGCACTGGTTTCCGCTATTATAAAAGCTTCGTCCTACAATTTGATTGCATTAATGCTACAATGCTCTGAATAATTCCTGTTGAAAAGTTAAAAGATTAGAAATTCTCCGCATTGCTAATATGTAACGTTTAGTGCTTACTTCAGCACGTGTGATTGCATTAAATGCGAGAGTGTATTTTTGGGTGCATACAATTTTACCTTGAGTTAAACTCGGGGGTCCACGTATCTGCCTTATTTTTCTGATGAAATTTTATTACATGGTCTTAAATGAAGTCTTTAGATATTTTCATCGTAAGATATGCTATTGATTATGAAATGATTGGTTAATTTATTATGAAAGTATTTGTATTACATAAGTATTTGTAAGTATTTGCGTTATGTAAGTATTTGTAAGATTATGTAAGTATCTGAGTCATTAGCGTTATCTAAGTATCATGTATCATGTGAGAAGAATTTATTTCGAAATGATGCAGTTTAAACATATTTATAATAAGCAGGTAATCTTTTTATTAGACAAAGTGGAATAAGTGAAGTTATAAAGGAGGGACTGCAAATTACAATTAGTATTGTACCTTAAAAATTTGACCTCCCCTCGCTCCTTACAAAAAGAATAAAAGCTTATCGACAGAAAAAAAATTAGAATAAAACGGTAAAACAGTTAAAAATTAAATGAAATATTATAATACGAAAAATATATGTCGTGAAATGTTGAACTAAATAATAGTTTCTAAATAATGAAGAAGATAAGTTTTCAGCAATATAATTTTTGAAAATTATGTATTCAGTCCAATTTAAAAAAATACTTGTTCTTGCAAAGTTTAGAGAATTATTATAATTTTCCGAGAAAATTTGGTTTTTCCTCACACAACAAATAACTATAAAAATTTTACATACTTACTTATTTCGATACAATATAACAACTCACAAAATAGTGTAGCATTCTAATTTTCATATTTATGTAATACCTTAATAATCATATATATTGTAATAGCCTTCTTAAATTTTGGTTCTTTACAAGACTCAGAAGCAAATATTTCGATGTAATAATTGGACAGATCTTCTGTAATTGACGGGTGTCTTACTTCGCCATCTGAAATCATTTGAAAAGGCCTCGATCCTTGAGTAAGTCCAAAAGACTTTTGAAAGCTGCATTAAAATACTCCATGAAAATGTTAATATCATAAAAATATTACGTCCATTCATAAATGGTAGTAGCCCACCAGCGGCCGAGCGGTAAAATCGCTGAACACTGGTAGTTCGGTCCGAGGTTCGAATCCCGCGAACGGGCTGGCTGCATGGGCATTTTCGTGGTTTTCCCCATGTGTAACGTGTATACGAGCCAGTTTCCCTTAGAAAGTCCTCCACGAAGGCATCCCTTCCCTTAGGCAGATAGCCCTAGTGAACTTTGCAGTATTCTCAATACACCACCACCATAAATGGTAGTCTTCAAATTCTCTGGAATGCAATATAAAAGGAACAATATCAGAGGATAAAATACCCTCTGATTCTGGGCCAATAACTCCTGCCTCATTTTCTGCTCTTTTTTACATGCGGTTATCCATTTATGTAGTTATAGCAATCATTCATCGTTATTTCCAAAAAGATTGTTTTTCACATATTTCATTTATTTATAAAATAAATTACTCGTGTTTTACAATTAATCAATTTCAAAAATCATTAATATTTTTAATAGTCATTATAACACTAATACAAAATCATAGTTTTTGTAATTTTATATTATTACTTACAAACGCAATTTTTATGATGTTTTCTATATTAATATTCAAAACTTTTTATTTTTAGTCATGTTTCATGTTTACCTCATTCTCAAAACACTTCAAAATTCTGAATAATTCAAAATTATAATTATTTTTACATTAAATTTTAATGAACGTTTTGAACTGAAATGTTTAAAATTTTAAAATTCGTTACTTAATTAATCAAACTGAAAGTTGGAAATGAAATTAAATATCTCTTAGCATAAAATTTTAATTTATCATTTTCAGAAAAATGTCAATGTACTTTTAAAATCCAATGTAATAAAAATAAATAAAAAACAAATTTCAAGCCAAATATAACACGAAATATTTTGCTGTGGTAAGTAAAGAATATTTTTTCGTATTATTTCATTGTTAAGAAACCTTTCAATTTGTACTATTTGTAGTGTAATAAACTTAAACGTAATAAAAATTTATCAGTTCTAAAATATTTTTAAAGAATATGTAATTCTTGCGTTTTTATTTTTTAAGCAATAATTTACATTTAGTGTACATATATGTAAGATAAAAATATGAAAGCGAACTTCTAAATTTAATTCACTATACCTCTTTTTTTTTATTTTATTTGGGAACTTCATCTCTCTGTCTTAGAAATAGCGCCATAAATCTAAACCAAGTCATTCAAATTAATCATGCGATCTTACGTAACGCTTAAAATGCAGATATCTCTTGCCCAATCAAAATAATTGTAAACCAAAACTAACTCGAACTGAAACTTGACTTCCTTCCCTGTTCCTCTGCATTACTACTGAAACACTCTTCTCTTCTCGCTTATGCTTTCATCCTGTTAAGACGTTTCTGCTATCATCTTTATTCGCTTTCATTGCTATAGTATCAGAAATGTTGTGGAAAAAGGCACGATCGGAGTGCCAAGTGAATTTTGGCCACAGATGGGAATTTAAATAAATATGGAATTTAATCTGGCTCGACTGCTTCTTTATCAAAATGGATGGACGCTCTAATTATCAAGTAACGACGCCATCAGTATTTTTGTGTTGCTGCGTCACAGTGCTCCAAAACTTGTGTAATAATATTGCATATATAAAATAGTAAAATAAAATTGCAGATATTTTAAATAATGAAGTCCATTGTACTTACATCAATTTGTTTCACTGAACAGAAATGTAACTTAATTGACTTATTGTCTGGCAGTAATATTAGAAGAAGCCCACAAAATTCACCATGGCAAGTAGTGCAAGATAACGCCTGTCGTTGTCAACAGCCTTGAGCACTATACACGTGACAGTACGACTTCGTTCAGTTCCGCCCCAAATTTTGATGGAGAGAACGCCGGGGGACTGGCCTGAGGGCTTCCCACCCCTCTTTCCCTACCACCTACATTTTCAGACGACGTTCGACTCTCCACTTATTTAGAATGCCCCATGCCACACAGACACTATACATTTACGAGCATTTATGCCTTCTCCGCGATTCGAACCCGTGCCCTTCGGTACCGCAGTAGGTTCCCCTAACCGCTATACTGTCTGGGCGATTATATAAATCATAGAAAGCGGAAGTGGCCGAAGTAGCTGAAAGCACAGTTTATATGCACTATGATAGATGACCCTCGAATAATTGACAGTTTAACATTTAATAAAGGAATTTTTAGATTATTCATTTTGTTACTCTGGTATGCATCTGTAGAACGATAATATGATTATTTTGGTTTTCAGTTTCCTGACACCATGGCTGTATTACTATGGGTTAATGCGTTGAAAAATTAAGCAATTATTAATCTAATTTTTCTAGAGAGAATGAGTAGAAGCAGAACATTTCTCTGAAACAGAGAAGACTTTTGTTTGAGCTCTTCTATTTCTTCAATAAATATTTGTGCGTACCATATAACTTCTGGCTTACGGTGGTTCAATATCTGGGAAATCAACCTAGATCTCGTAGCTAAGCAGCAGAGAATGTGTGTAAAGTAAAATTAAAAAAAATTAAGAAATATATGAAACCAGAAATAAGATACCAAAAAAAAAAGGGAGGGGGAAAGCATTACCGCAGCGAACACGGTGACACTTATCTGAGGCTTAATTTAACTCAGCTAGTAACTTAAGTTTAGACTGAAAATCTAACTATGTGTTACGTGTAACGTTTTCCATTTAGAATAATAAAATTTCTTCACACAGACATAAACATACTTTAAATTTATTCTATCTCGCCACTTGTGGAATTAAATTAAAACAGTGCAGTAACAAAATATCGGACACCCAGGTTTCGAAGTAAACACAACTTTCCAAAATTGCGTCTAATTTATAGATATAATTTATTCTAATCAGAGCCAATATCTACTAAAACGGATTGAAATCTGTAAGCTTACCAAACTAAATATGTCTTGCAGTTTCAGTCTAACATGACATAGCGGTTACTCTTTGAGAAATTCCATTGTTCGTAGACTCCGAGTTCTCTGGAACGAAGTATCTGACAACGCTCGATCTTGTGTTGGCTGCCGCCCAAACGGGAAAGTAGTTAGCGACTCTGACTGTCGTACCGAAGGGCCCGGATTCGAATTACGGAGAAGGCATGGATGTAACACTGTCTGTCTTTTTATAAGCGGTACTGGTGTCTGTCCATTAGATGTCTCCATAATAAATGACCACGGCTTCTGCCCTTAGTAGTGGCCAAAGCCTAAAATGCATAGTGACCGCCTTTTAAAATGCCTTGTGTCGGCTACCCATGTAGTCTTGCCACTAACACCAGCTTCTGTTTTTTGGTGCGGCAATTGTATCCATCTTGTCGGTACTATAGTGGCATTGTCTTGATGTATTTGATGCATGGACGGTGGAGATCTGGATATTCCTGCAATGCTACGGCTTTTCTCATGTGGCTTTCTAGTGGCATAATAGCATGTATTTACTCTCGGCTGCTGAAGTCGCACTTCTGTCACCGAGGACCGTCAGAACATTACCCAGGTTTTCCCTTGCTTCTTTTTGCCACCCTATAAATAATAAATCTCATTTCTCGACTGTTTTCTTCTTCTTCTTGAATTCTCTTTGTTCCAAATCGCACGTACTTATCGTCTTTTTGCTCATAATTCATAACATTAAGCTTCCACTTCCCCGCCTCTTTTGCACTTTTCCTGTCTCATTGCCTATACCGCTGCCGTGCCAACTCTATGTCTCTGAATCTCAATTCTACCTCTGAGCCACATTTTCTCTTTCTGTGTGCTTCGGTGCTTTTGCCACCGAAACGTGTTCCTCTACCCCTTGCTGCACACCTTCTTTCTGCCTACTACCATAAAACTCTTTACGAAACATTCCTCTTCATCCCTCTCTACCACATTTATCTGACTTCCAAGCATTACCTCTGAATAAGTTTCCATTTCTCTCAACAGCACTGGCCTGAATGCGTGTATTAACCGACCAAAATTTTCTAAAGTATCATCTCCTTGCTTTGATTCAAACCTTGCTGTGGCAAACACACTTCTTATCCAACACCGCAGTCTCACCTAACTTTTGCGCATTCAAAAAATAGCTGCATCATCAAGTTAACTTTTATACAATAATTGATTTTTTTCCAAAATTTTTCTAACAATACTTTTTTCTCATTTTCACATAGGGGCCAGTTGTAACATCTCTCTGAGGTTTAACATAATTCAGTTAGCTTAACTTGTAAATCAAACTAGGCGTTACGTGTATTCTGTGGTTGATTTTTCACTGCTATAATAACTAAAACTCTTCAAGCAAAGAGACGCAAAAAACATTAAATGTATTCTCTTCAATACTTGCAAGGTTAGACTAATTCAGTAAAACACAAAAGTGTCAGTAATCTGGACCGGGTTGTAAACTTAAGTTTCCTTAGAATGTCTCTAATTACAATATCTAATTTATTCTAGCCAGACGCTACACGAATCGCCTATTACCGCTAACAGTGACTCAAAATTAACGCTAACACCTCACCAAAACATATCTCGCCTCTTTCAGTCTGCCATGAGACAGCGGTTACTCTCTAAGGAATAAATTCCGCGGCAGGCAGTCAACATAATGACAAACACCGACAATGCGCTACTACTAGAGCTTCAAAGTAAATTTTGGAAAGAGTGAACCTCATAGTGAAATGAAGCAAAAGGAATGATGAAACAACAGAGGTTGCAAATTTATGTCGTTAATTAGTTGCTTTTATTCCATGTGCTAGTTAATGAATAACGATGCTTAATTTTTGTTATTGTTTCCAAGCTCATTTTTCCTTTGCGAGTAATTTTTAAGTAAAAGTTCCAAATTTTGTTCTAAATTACATCTATCATGCTTATTAAAATATAAGGCTTTTTAAATTTTTCCTTGATATTTTGAATGTAAATTCTTCATATTTTTAAATGCAATTAAAATTTTACCAGTCTGAATTAAATTTAGGCTAATAAGCGTTCATGTTCACGAATATTTTTATTGTTTAGAATTACTTGTTTGGATGGTTTGTTTGATTACGGCAAAGCATTCGAGGGCTATCTGTTTAAGAGGAAGGATAACTTCGTGGGAGATTTTCTAAGGGAACTTGACTCGTATACACGCTACACATGCGGGAAAAAACGAAAACTTCAAAGCAGCGAGTCTATTTGCCGGATTTCGAACCCCACACCGAGATACCAGTTTTCAGCGACTTTACCGCTCGTCCGCTCTAGGCTTTACTTACTTGGACTGAGCTCCTTTAATCACATATTTATTTATTTATTTATTTATTTATTTATTGTAATTTACGATCATTCTTCTTATTATGAAGCGTTATTAGTTTTCTTACCATTTGGTACCCTTAGATTTGCACAGAATAGATTTTAACATTTATTATAATTTTAGCTGTATTTAACAGAATGCTGAGTTGACTTAGGTTTTATTTTAACCTTTAAGTAACATGCAGAGTTAATTTCTTTTTACAAATGTTCGATGTGGCTGCCTTGGTTTTTCTGCAAATGTTTCATCGGTAAATCAGTTCTTGCGATATGTTTGTGAGCGTTTTAATGTTGATCAAACTAGGTGCAGCTCTGATTCGTAATTTTAGTTCAGAAATGTATTTAGGAAACTTCGAACTATAAACCTGATCTTTAACAAAGCTTTATACCCTGAAGTTTAGGGCTGAAAGTTTTCGTGATAGTGATGGCTATAGGCAAAGCATCCGTAAACAATTCAGACTGGATTTTCATTATTGAGGTAAGAAGTAACCTCTATGTGGAAGTGCCAAGATGAGTCACCTTGTTGCAAAATGGATATTTCAAGCATTGTTATCTTTAGAATTGGCATGAGGTTAAATTTGAAGCATGTCAAGTCATTACAACTTTCATCTTTTTCAGGAAAGTATAATGAGCCAAAAACGTCAGCACAACTTGTGGCGCGAAACATGTTTACTTTGGGATTATCCTTTTCACGCTTTAAGGCTGTAGAGTCATTAGGATTTTTGGAAGCAGAAAAGATGAAAAATATGCGACCGCCTTCGCTGGGAGTCGAACCACGGACCTCTGGAATACCGGCCCAGCGTGCTACCGTTACACCACGAAGGCACGCTAGGGAAGTGGGAGAAATACCTTATAAGGCAGCATGAAAATTTCTCAGCATGAAGATCTTCAAATCCTAACACCATGTCTATTCACTTTACGAGTGAAATTAAAATAAGCCTCATCACTTGAAATTTATTGCGATAAGAAATCGGCCCCTCTTTCCATGGTGTCTAACATATTAGTGTAAACATTTCCTTACTTAAGATATAATACTACTAATCTACCATTAAATTGGTATCTTACAATTAATATTTGGCAATTTTTTCGAAAATTACCCAATTAATGGCCCAAGAAATTTGTGCCTGCTCTCTCTTTGTATGTATATAAAGGTTTTTCTGTCTCCAAGTGTTTTTTTCTTTCAAGAGAGAAGGATAATTTGGAAAGCGAACATCTGATTTTGTGTTTCAGTAGTCTCTTGACATTCTAATTTAATTTGGCTATTTCCTCTATCTATCGCTGAATGATACTGTTAATCCGAAACTAAAAGTCAAAACTTTTAACCCTTTGAGGCGCGCGATATTATTTGTATAATTTTAACTAATTAATTAATTAGTTAACTAAATATTTTCCTAGAAACAAATAATATATGAATTAAAAATAATCTACTCTTGCCCATTGTTTTCTGGGTGGTGGTCGCACTGTGAAACCTCCGCGCGTCTAGGACTTTGAAACTTACCTAGGTAGTAGAGGGAAAAAAAAAAAAAAAAAAAAAAAAAAAACCTTCCCTTTCTCCGTGCGCGTTTCTAATAAATAACGAAATTTACGAATTTAAAAAAAAAATGCATGTAAGAATTGCATAATATATACATTTTTTACATTATTTTACAAACTAAATCGTCAGAAAAAATTAAAAAATAAACATTTATGTAATTTTTCTATAGAAGTGAAAGTATAAGTACCTATATAATACGGACGTTTGGCTACATAGATTAAATAAACTCAGTAAAATAAGGATAAAAAAATTGACTCAGTGTTCTTTTTTTAAATTTCAAAGAACAAATATCTTTTGTGACACTGTTCAAAGCATGTTTTGTCTTTTTGGTACATGCATAGGCCCACATTGCACGTTTCGCAGATATATATATTCTTCTATGATGTCTCTTTCTTGTGCTACAAAATGTACACTGATTGGATCTAAATTTCACTGGTATATGTCCAGCGTTATTTAGTTTCTTTTCATCTAGCACATGAAATTTGTGGTTTTTTATGTAAATGGGGGGGGGGGCTTGGCTTTTTTGGCTTTGGTACGGATCATTCGTTTCCCATTCATACTTATTTTATTCGTATTTCGTCTCAAAATATTCAGAAAATATTTTTAATTTAAATAAAACTTTACGCGATTTCTATTTTTAATTACAGCAAAGTATATTTACATTAAATTTAAACCACATGAAATGATTTATAAAATCACAATACTAGCTTGGGGGAGCAAGTGTGTTGAGGTCAGAGAAAAGTCTCTGAAAAGAAAGACCATTTTACTAGGCAGGTGCATGTATTGCTAAGTAATAAAGTAACCGTGTGATTTCAAAACCCCTTATCTATATCCGGGTAAAAATAAACATTTCTATTTGAGAAGCAAGCAATCGCCATTGTGAAGAACAGTGGTTTCAAGGCGCGACCACCGAGGCTCTACACAATGCTCTAGTGGGGAGTGGTGGCACCCTGAAACCACAAAAATGCCATACATATAGAGGTTTTTTTTTTATATATATGCAGTTTAATTATTGCTATTTTTTATTGTTTATGATAGAAATCATGATGTGCGATGAACAACTTTTGGAATTTTAAGTTGTTTATATTAATGAAAGGAAGTTATTTTGTCTCATTGAAAATGAATTTTAAAATGCATCCGCTTTGAAGTACTAAGACCTAAAACATGTATGATTCTGTAGTCATTTTGTGTTATTTAGAGGTAAAAGATCAGTAATCAATTGATTTTCACTAAAAAATTTCGGAAGGAAGAGGGGAAATTCGAAAATTGGTGGTTTCAGGGCGCGACCACCGCGCGTCAAAGGGTTTTAAACCAAAACATTTTTCCTACTCAAATTAGGCGTCCATCTTGGATCACGTCACTTTCCGCTAGAAAAGTTTCTATTGTTCAAAGATTTAAAAATAATCCACGAGTTAAAAACAGCGGTGTTCAGTATAGTAACTCAAAAACGGCCTTTGATACCGCCTGACTATTTTCTGAGAGGTGAAAAGTAGCTAGCCATTTCAACTGAAAGATCCACACCATCTTTTGCCGAGTTATATACTAAAATTGCCTTTGGTTTCATTATTTCTTGTCCATTTCGATTATTTTTTCCTGTGCATATCAGATCTATGGTATGCTTAGTCGATAGGAAGGACACATCTCTTTTGTCCTTCCATTTGGCAACTATGAATCCATTGCAATTTTTCTTTCCAGTGACGTCACCTTTTTCCAGATTTGTTTTCATAACATCTACAGATAATCCCCTTCAATACTTAAGTAATTTTCCTATTAAGTGTGTGTGTCCCTCTCCAACAAACTCTTAGCTAATGGTATTGACGTATAGAAATTGTCTGAAAGTAAAGCAATAACAAAATTTTAAATGAAAACTTCGCCGAACCGACAATAGGTGGCACATCGTGTCCAAATTTGAAATTGTTTAAAGAGCCTAATATCGTAGAGTGCCACCTACAAACAAAAAGTCATTCCCGAACTGCCCGAGAAATTTTATTTATCATAATAGGCAATGATACCGGTGACCCAGGGGTTATGCTCAGTGCACATAATGAAAATGTTTTGAGATCCACCGCTGATGCTCGTGGCAGTGAATGTGTCAGAGAAAAACAACTCTAAACGTTCCAATTTTAAACATTAAAATAATTTTAAACATTAAAACAATTTTAAACATTAAAACAATTTTAAACATTTTAAAATATTTTTTGAAAATTCAGAAACAAGAAAATAAAGCTTCATAGATGGCATTTATTCAATGAAACTGCATTCGTAATCAGCATCATAAGCGAGCACAAACACATTTTGTCATTTCAAGAGACAAGCCTTGAAATGCCTAGTAAGTTCTTATCCTCAGCTCGTCTTTATTGTTACAGACTGTCTTGTCAGCGATCTTTTAAATCGTGCTTCATAAATTATAGTTGAGATTGTTGTCAATCGAATTTAGAGGCTGCATAACAGTTGTAACATGGTCAGAAAAAGTTATACTGGAGACACTTCTTAGTTAATGGCCGTGTGTACTGGTGCAGAGCTCTGATGAAAATGTACAATCTTCGTGCGGTACGCTTTTTAATGTGAATTTTAACTACAGTTGTCAGAACGTTTGGGTACATTTTCTTATCAAAACTTTTAACACAAAACTGTTAGGCAATTTCCCAGCTCTCTTTTGAATTTTCGGCTTCTTTCGGCCCAAAGGTCTTCACTCAAGAGAAATAATTCAAAGATTTTCATTAAGGTAAGACCGCCCTGTAATTATTTTAGATTGAAATTAATAACTTCATAAGTTTCAGCAGAGTCGATCTGATTAAAAATTTCGGATGCCGTTCCCTCTAAATTCCTTTCTGTGACTACTTTTTCACTAAAAGGTCTTTGGAGTCCTCATTAGTCATATCCACAAAACCTTCGCATTCGATCGACTTCGCGCATCATGATACCATTTTCTATGGAATCAAGCAAGTTCACGTTGGCAATACCTTCTTCCAATACCCATTTAAATTTGATTTTTTTTTTTTAGTTTTCTTACCAAAAGGAGTGTGATTTCGATATGAATTTTAATCTAAAATGCCTTCAAGTCTTTCATTACATACATTAAGATCCATAAAATTCATCCTTTATAAACCATTGAAATCAACGTTATATGTAGTACTATAGAGATATTAGGTATTTTGGAAGCAGGAAAAATGAAATATATGCAATGGCTTTGCCAGGAATCGAACCGCGGACCTCCCAATTACGCGCTGAACGTGCAGACCACTACACCACGAAGGCTCGCTAAGAAGGCAAGAGAAATACCTTATATACTCCCCCTTTTAAAGGGCGACTGGGATATTTATTGGATCCACTCGCCAAATCCTGTGTAAGGAGAATCATCATCCAACATCATTTTAGTTCGGGCCCCACTGTAGAGACATTAGGTATTTTGGAAGGAGGAAAGATGAAAAATATGCAACGCCTTCGCCGGGAATCGAACCGCGGACCTCTCAATTACAAGCTGAGGGTGCAGACCAAACACCACGAAGGCTCGCTAAGAAGGCGGGAAAAATACCTTACAGTACATTTTAAAGGTATAAATAACACCTTGATATAAAGGCTGGTCAACAAAGAAGTGCTCGGTGGTAAAAACGCTACTGTCACACTGGGATATGTTAAACTCAGTAGGTAATTTGAAGCGTTATCTAACAGTAATAGCGACATGAATCTCTTTTTTCTTTCCTTTAAATAATTTTGAATCTCTGGCACAAAACTGTTGAAAAAACAGTCTTTAAGTAAATATGTTAATTAAGTTTTTGAGTTTGCTGTTCAGTCTCCTGCTAGGTGTTTTATTCACGCTTTTAAGCACACAGAGATTAAAATATCTGTAAACTGACAAGACCATTGTCCTTAATTACCTCACTGCATTGCTGCACAGACGTTACGTTATGCGATTTTTAGATGCCTTAAAACAGGATGTATTTTCTTTTCTTTTTTTTTTTTTTTTTCTTTTTTATAGAAGGTCCTCTTTTGTATTTTTTCACCAAAGTCCACTCTCATCGCCACTGAGAATTCGGTGTATTTACACTCTATTCAATATTGTATTGTATCCTTACGCTTCAATTACTCTTAGAATTTTTTCTAAATATATTTTGGATACTTATTGATCAGCCGGCAAGGATCCTTCTCCTATTTTTAAGGTAGAAATTCCAAAGAAGTTTTGAAATTTCTCTAAACAACCCTTACATCGGAAAACATCAGGATTTACAGAAGATTCTCCACATTCCTTCTGATTTTTGTAAATTTTGGCAGTCCTTTTCGTCTAATGATATTGCTGCCCAATGGAAACTTTTTGCACGACAATCTTCAATCCAAATGCTTAGTGCATTTTTCATTTTCTCAATAATTTGCGCACGGAACTGTGCAGAGCATATTTTGAGAATATCGAAGATCCTACGCTAATTGCACTTTTTAAATTGTTTTTCATTTTTATTAATGATTCTGGCTGTTGCCTCATTTAAATTTAGGCTTTTTGCAACGTGAGATGAATTTTCTTCTTTTAACAATTGATTGAAAACTTGTATTTTCATCTCAAAAGAAGTAAGGTTTTCTTACTTTCAGGCATAATTGGGGAATGAAATATAATTTCGCAATAATCACTCCCAAACAAACAAAGCTAATTAGTAACATATGCCCAAAATTGTTTGAAAACGTTTCAATCAAAAATCACAATTACGTAATGAGGACAATCCACCTATTCAAAACTTTGAGCACAAGGCACATACTCGGTAAATGATGGGCATGTCTCAGTTTCGAGAGAATTTCGATGAGAAAGTATGATGGTGTCGTAACCATCCTGAGTAGCTACTATGGAACCGGTATGTTGGACCAATTAAGTGCGATGTCATTGGTGAACTATGTCTATAAATAATCTGGGAGTAAAAAGGGGATGGAAAATAAGCCCGACACAAATCAAGACACTTAATAGCAAGTAATCCCGGAATTCACTTGTTTTTGTGGACGTAAATAAATAGCTTGTGACTGTGTACTGCACGCTATGGCATAGTACGAAACATAATTTTATAAATGTTTAGAATAAAAATCTTGTTACTGAAGTGTGTACATATATAAAGTGTTACAAGAAGTTAACACAGATTCATTAATGTGGTATATTGAACCCATGTTGTCTTGCAATAGGATTGCTTCCGAAATTTTCTTATGTGTAAGAATGAAGCAGTGTACTAGGAAACCGTGTTATAAAAGGAGTGTCTGCAATCTGTCTTTGTTTATCTCTCTCAACAGCAACTTCAGCTTACCTACGATGCTGTTGTTGATTATCCCTTCGCAGGTAGAATACACTGTGCCTTTCTTCTCCATTCTTCAGGCCACTTATAAGCATCCAGTCTGTTTAATTATAAGTGAAAATATGGAACACAAACAATAAAGAAAATCTTATATTATCTATAACTTTTCTGTCTAAACTAGTATTAATTCTGCTTGCGTACGCTGTATGATACAATGTTAGAAATTTTGTGATACAAAACTTTCACATTACATCCATACTAATTACTAATTATCAAATGTTTCATTTTCGCAGACATACCTACAGTTCTCAGTTCTTAAAGCAAACTAGCAAAGAAAGGAATCTTATGAACAATTTCTTAATAATTAGAGTAGTACAATATATAAAATGATGCTTGCGCTTTTCTGAAGAATAATTCCAAGAATAATTACACTAGTACAATATATACAATGATGCTTGCGCTTTCTCACGACACTTACAGTTCTATATGCAGTATGTGAATTGCTTACATTGTTGTGTGGTACTTTGATTTTAAGCTTGTGTTAACACCAGTATTACCTGCGTAAAATATCAGTTTCAATTTGAAAGGACATTTCTTATTTACAGAAATACTTCGTAATAGCATAAGTCAAAAAGGATGATAGACTTCATAATTTTATAATTTCATAATTATTTATGAATATGCAATTTTTTATATTTAACACAATTCTAATTAAGAATCGGTCCACGAAGTTTCCTTATATTCAACAAGAATGCAATTAGAAAGAAATTAAAGCAAATTGACTTTATATTACATTATAAATAAACAGTACGCTATGTCTGTAAATTTAAATGACATTTAATGGAGCTCTGTTGCAAAAGAGCTCTTAATAATCTGACCAATGTGCAGTTAACGCTGTCCTTAGAACACATGGCTAACTATGATTGATTGCAAGTTGTTTCACCTTCTATCGTAATTAAATCCTTCAAGCCGTCATATCGTTTATAAGGATGGAATATTTAGCTAAGCATATTTACCATGCATCAACTTTTATGATAATTAAGATGGGGCTGTAGGAATTTAAAATAGTTAGATTTAAGAATTGTTTTAGATTAGGATATCCTGAGAAATTAATAACAAATCATAGTCTGAATCTGTATTTACTTATAGATGTTTTCACATATCACCTATTTGACATTAAATGACATATCAAATCACGAATTAAAATGCATCTGCAAATGATTATTCAAATTTGATACGAGATCGGGCTAACTGCAACTATTGCAAAATTAATTTCGAACTCCAATAAGTTAAGCGTAGTTTGTAGTGTCATTTATTAATAAAACCTTTTGAATCTCAAGGGCGGTAGAGCGGTACAATCACTGAAAACAGACAGTTCGATACGGGTATAAAACCCGGCGATTCAGTTGCTACATAGGAGTTTTTCCCATGCGTAAAGTGAATAAAAACTAGTTTTAATTAAAACATTCTCCTTGAACTTTTTTCGAATGAAATTACCAAAGACAAAGTCTTTTCTTAGGCATATGCCCACCAGCGGCCGAGCGGTAAAGTCGCTTAACACTGATATTTCGGTCCGAGGTTCGAATTCCGCGAACGGGCTGGCTGCATGGGCGTTTTTGTGATTTTCCCCATGTGTGACGTGTATACGAGCCAGTTTCCCTTAGAAAGTCCTCCACGAAGGCATCCCTCCTCTTAGGCAGATAGCCCTAGTGTGCTTTGCCATAATTAAATACATACACCAATTTCTTAGGCATATTGCATTCAAGAGCCTTGCAATAATCTTTAACTTCTGCCATGGTAGTAGAGGAGCGAGGTGTCAGAGCCTTCGGCCTGGGTTTGTTTCCGAAGAGGATACGGATGTTTGTAAGCGCGTAATGTTTTTGCCGCATAGGCGTACTTTAAATACTCTCGAACCGTATGTTCTCTCCAGAGATTTTCGGTAGGGAAAGAGGGGCATGAAAGGTCCTTGAATTTTTCCTCCGAGGAATTATCCTTCGAAACTGGCACGGTATTGACAATTTCTTACTGTAACATATAAGATGCCCAAAAACTAAAATAACGACAGGCGCAAATCTTGTTTCTTTGACATAATAAAAATCTCGATTTTTATTTGACATCATTGTCAAGCAAGTGAGTTAAGTCACAACATAAAACGTATGGCACATGACCAGATTTTTATAACATAAATTGTTAGCGTAAAATGCAAGGTAATCGAAGTCTCTGATATTGTACACTGTTACCCCCGAAAGAAAGGTAGAAACCCTAGAATAAATTTTCTCTCCTAAACTTTGCGAAGAGTATTTTTTAATACTAGATATTAATGTTAAGTAAAATTTAAAAGGCACCTTTTCGAAATCTTGTTATGCACGTAGATGAGCATGTATATTTATGCAAAATTTGACAGGTTTATTAACAATTCCGAGGTTATATGTACATACATATATGTATTCTTAATCGAACTTTAATGCCGATTGTTTAGTGGTAATTAATTGTGACAAAATAGGTGATTGCTAACTGCCTTAGAAGTGGATCCTCTATGAGAAATTAGATCATATCCATATTGCATAAGGGGAAATTAAGATTTATGCAGCCAGCCCGTTCGCCAAAAACTGAATGCTGGTCTCTGACATACTGTATCTAGTGGTATTATGCTATTAGCAAATGGGGGCCTAGTTGCTGATGGAGAAAGATAAAATTGGAAAGTCAAATGTACAAGAAAATATATTTTATGCAGCAAATAAAAACTGAATACAAATAATCAAGAACTGTTTCATGATAAAAGGAAACGATGGATTTCATTCCGTTTATGATATTATGTGTTGTTACGTAATTTTATGTAGTAGTATTCTGTGTTAGAAGTTCATCAGCATTTAGGAAGTTTTTTTAAACTTATTTACTGATGCTTCATTTAATATAGTGTCATTAGTTTAATAAACAGCGCTTAAGGTTGTTATATAATGTTTTGCGCACTCGATGGCCTGTTTTAATATACTGATTAAAGATGTCACATATTGCTAATGTTTTTAATAACTGAATTTTTTTGTTTGAATAAAACTTAAGTGGTGAAAATTGTAAAAACACATCTCCTGGATAGGCTTAGTGAGAACTGTTTCATCCGAAACACTTCGGTAGGGAAAACAGCATAGAAAATTGTAGTAAAAATCAAAATGTGAAGGAAATAAATTTATCCTTTTGCTTCTGGTTGAAATTAAAGGATATTTGTAAAAAAAGCATTATTTAACGTAATTTATCATGTTTATCAATTAATTGTTTCCAAAATACTGAAATTAAAGTCAAATCTCTTGAAATTTCAAAATAATGGGGAAATGTTCTCCCGTATTTTTTACAAATCCTTCTTTGGTATGGCGCATGCGTAATGGATGCATTTTGTATTAATTTCATGGACTTCAACATATTGCTTTTCAAAACTTGTGGAACTTCATCTCACTCTTCTTAAAACGTAAATTCCAGGTCCTGAAGGTTCCGGAAAGTCATATAACGTGCTGCAGTTAGGAGGCCTAATGTATATCACACATTTTGATCGGTTTCAAGTCTGATGAGTAAGCTAGCTAATGCATTCTATTGCCATCTTCTGCTTCCAAATACACCAGAGGTGATCAATGCGGGCGAGTATTTACATCCATTACCAAATCACATAGCCAACAGCATCCATTTAAAAGCCTTACAGGAGGTTTTAAGTCATCTTCCACATATCTGTGACCATTCCCACAGCAAACATCGAAGATATGCTGCTCGGTGGGTCAGTGGTTGATAATTCCACACCAAACAGCGAAACTTCTTCGAGGAAACTAGATCTTTTCATGAAAAACGGGTGGTAAGCTGCGTGTTCTTCGAAACCAAATCCATAATCACAGTTTAAGCTATATATCTTATACTTATTAGTAAACAGTAAAAGATCTCATTCCTCTAGGGCAACCGTTTCACAGAGATTCCCAGTTATAAGGGTGGAGCACATTTATGTAAGTCGGTCGCTGCTCGAAGATACAGAAATATTCATATAGGTGCATCGGCATAAAGGAGCACGCGAAAACTGAAGATCAATTTCTAGAGGGATTTTCTAGGTAGTTAGATCAGTTTCAAGGGATAAAGATTGGCCCAGGCTTATTTCTTGCCAACCTTATACAAGTCCCACTGTGGTTTCAAATGCTGATTAATCAATTAAGCAAAGGATGAAACACATCATTGGAACTTTTGTGAAAAAAGGGGAATTGTGTAAGATA
Source organism: Stegodyphus dumicola (assembly GCF_044657685.1). Lineage (NCBI taxonomy): Eukaryota > Metazoa > Arthropoda > Arachnida > Araneae > Eresidae > Stegodyphus > Stegodyphus dumicola. The sequence continues at coordinate 139,290,486 of NC_140780.1, forward strand.
TTACCCACTTCTTTGAAAAAAGCTCAATTATTATAATCTGCCTGACCCTTAATGAAAAAACTGGATCGGCACTTTTACGTAAAAATTCGGTTTGTGATAAGAGTGCCGCAGTTTTCCTTAACTAAAATTCAGTTATTTTACTAAATTAAATCTCATTCAAATGACAAGCTTTTGTACACATAAGGCGTGAAAAATGTACGTATATATTTTTTTTCTTTTTCTTTTTTCGTAATCTTTCTTTTTTGGATTTGGAATGAATATGGAACGTAAATTTTTCTTATATTAAATCTTCAATATTCTATCAAATATTTAGTTTTTGATACATCTTATCTAATAGTTTAAATTGCTTATATGACTATGTTTTGTTTGTCAATGTACACTTAGACTTAAAAACCAGCTCTTCTATTTATAATCAAATGTATCTTTCCCCCCTTTTCATATTTTGTGAACTAGATACTGATGTAATACTCAAGCTAAATTAGATTTTCATGTAAGCTAGGCCAATAAAGAACTATGTAACGACTGTTCGCAGAGCTTTTGTAAGTAACAAGAGAAGGGTAAATTACGCTTTGTTCCAACCCAAAATAATTGAACAAATGATCCCGTCTCAGCCATACAATATACCTCTACTTGGGCTTAAACTCAAAACAGAACATGTAAAACTAATATAATATTAAATAAAACTAACCAGCCGAAACTGCACAGAATCAACTAACGGAATTTGTCTTTATTTAAAGATCATTGTAGTATATTAGCAGGCACGTAGCAGTATGGTATTGGAACAGTAATCTTAGACTAGCAACAAAACTTGGCCGAAAGGCAGAATTCGCTTGCCTACTGAAGTGACCCAGACTTCAGCTTAAATAATTGTTTCTACCTCATCTGCATAAATCAGAATCCTGAAAACTCATTCTGGCAGAGAAACCTAAGGTGGAAATTTAGAATGTATAGGAAAAGCTTGTTCCAAAATAAAATATCTATTAGAAAATTAAAGTAAACCCTGCACTGAACTTGCGCATGCTCCTTATGCTATCAGGATCAATGTTCCTTCTAACCTTCTTCGGGAACATGCAAGGAGCTGACTCGGAACAGAGAGCTTACTAAAGCTATGTTCAAAACTGTGGGAAGTAAACAGGATACACAAGAAGGGTATACAAAACCCTTTATTTTTCTCTATTTACAATGACTTCCGTACTTCGGAATACACCGACCCGCTACTTGGGGTCAAAACGTAAAAGTATAAAAATAAAACTAAACTCTAATTTAACTTTAGAATAATAAACGTGGAAGATTGGCCTTATATTAACAGGAAGCGTATGTAGTACAGAGAACTGTGAACACTACAATACGTTTAAAATTTATCAAGAGGATTAAAACCTCTGGCCTGGAAGGCAACAAGCAACTGCGTAACTTCTAAGGTAAGCGGCCTGCTTCGACTCACTGCTTCCTCTCTCTCGTTTGGCAAAAAGCCACAACTTAAATACTTGGCGTTCGCCAGACAAACTTTGCATAAAAACCTTAACGCTTATAATTCTGGCCGGAAGTAGAAAATAAGAAGTGATAGTAAAGATTTAAAATAAAATAAACGTTAGTAAAACTTAAGATCCTTACAATGCTAGTGCACGTATATGAAGGTGTTTTCAAGTAACGACCGGCCTGATTAAGGGTGCTGCACCTTTATACCGTGGTACCGTTATGAAGATCTCTAAACATCTTGGAATATTACATTTGAACAGGCTAAGCTTCGTTTCAAAGACATGCGTTTCTGTTTTCTAAACTTAAATTGTTGTTTCCTTAAACCGAACTGAATTACTCTCTATGGTTCTGTTTGGAATCCATATCAACAGCTACTAGATATTGTAAATCAAATGAAAAAGGGTAAGTTAATTTTTTCATGCAAGTAAATGTTATTTTAGTAGAACGCGTATAAATTCATTAACATGATTACAATTACTTACCCGTCATGTGTCTTACATGTGTCGTACATGTGTCTTAATGATTACAATTACTTACCCGTCAAAAGTTTCGTTGGGATGATTGAAAAAGATATAGTATCAAGACATCCTAAGTGTATTTATCAGATGGCTCCCGCGACGAGTTCTGCTGTCTTGATTGCTTTTATCTTCCCTCTAAATACAGTTTTCTTTAATTCTGTTTGCTGCAATTATATAGAACAAAATCGATTTAAGACCATATCAATGTTGCAAATATCACCTCATATCACAAGTTTAACAATCATATTTGCTAAAATTAATAAATTAATTCTACCGAAAAGATTTTATTTATTAACATTAAGTAGTAATACTGCAATTAATTTTGTTGCAGGTTAGATACGATTACGTCAACTAATTAAGAGATGCTGAATGAAAATGATACTAATAACAGAAGAAGGTATTTACTTTGGATGTATTCACCATTAAATTAGACTTGGATGTTGGTTATCTCCATACGTAATTGCTCATCCCACAACATTCTCATATACCACAAAATAGTATTTCTTCTTTTCTTAAAATGTGCTCTCGTGTTGAGGCGATATTTTATTTTTTATTACTCTCTCAAATGTTCCTGAAGCAAGATGAATTAATGTGAGAACGGATAAAATTCTGTATCATTACACTCACATAATGTAAATGAAGTGATTAACAACTCCTCCTTGGATAAAGAAAACAAAAGCCCAATTCTCGAGATAAATCCGCTGGGTCTGATTATCCAACCTCTCCTTCAAGATCAATATTTAGCAACTTTGCACACCCTCCCCTAAGGAACTCAGTTTCTTAGAACATTCACGAATTGTTAATTATTTCAAAAGGATTTCGCTTCGCAATAAAATTTACGTTACAGTTTTCAGTTTTGTCATCGAACCTGATAAATATTGAGTTTTCACTGCGTTTTGAATGAATAAAGGTAGTAATTTTTCTGTGGCATTCTAGTGAGTTGATGCTCAAATTTTAGTTTTATTGAACCCCTGCAAACGGATCCGTGATTTATAAATGAACTAAATTTAACCCTCCCTCCCTAAGAAAATAAGGACAATGTCACGTTCTCACTAGGATGCAAATACTGATTATATCTCCCAGAATACTAAACATTATTCCACTGCATGCCTAACTCTCAGATTCAAAGATGATGCAAACGCCCTTATCTTAAGACTTCATGAAATTGTCATATGCCAGATTGCGTATCTATTTATATATGTATGTACGTGTGTGCGTGTGTGTGCATACATATCCTATTAAGTAAAAATCCATGAAAGAGCATGACCAATAGTACGTGAAATATTAATGTTACCCACTGGTTGCAGACGCCCTTACCAGGCTAAGAACATAGAGAAAGGGATCTATTTCGAATTACTGGATTTTCTAATGCCCCACTTAATTTATTTCGGTGGCGATTTAAATGAGTTTCCCCTAATCTGTGCTATCAAATATTAACGCTTAGGGACTAGTGTTCCGAGGAGTATGGGAGCTATAGGTAATTAGGGTAAATCCGTGGAAAATTAGCTCGAGGCTTATTTTAAAAATATTAAAATATATATTAAAATGCAGTTATGAGAAAGGGAACTTGCTGAGTGAAAAGGAAGTCTCAGTAATATAGCTCAAAATTTCGTTGGATTCTTGTTTATTTTCAAATGTGTGCAAAATCAGGTTTCTACTAAACCTTATGAAATCGTTTTAAAATGTTGGAAAATAATACGCAACATTAATTTTGTACTTAATTAAAGTTATTATTATGCTGTAAGCAAAAAATACACCAAAAATAATTAATCCTCTGTCTAATAGGCAAATAAAAATAGGACGAATTTAAGCGGCAAGCAACAAAGTAGTAAAAAAGCAAGCAGAGAATTAGTGTAAGATCCGACTGAAAAATATATGTATTGCTTACCCAATATTAGAGAGTAAAGATGTCTTTTAAATTACGCAAAAAATATTTCTGTATGCAAATTTGTGTGTATACTTGAATAAGTATAACTTTTAAAACGTACTGTAATAAGGATTGTTTTTTCTATCTTAGTGGTGTAACTGAAAGCCGTTCTTCTTGAAGTTAGAAGGTGATGAGTTCGAATTCCGGCGATGGCATTTCTTATTTTCTCGGTTCATCCTCCGAAATAAACCTAAAGACTCTACAGGTGGTGCTAACTTAATTTAAGGGTTGCATGAATTTTTACCCCCTTAAATGGTAGTTTCAGCAGGATGAAACTAAATGAAATAATATATAACTAAATCTAACATGCACTGTTACTGCAAAACAAATAAAAATGTTTAAAACATTTAAAAATAGCTGGTACTTTCGAAACACAGAGCATCTGTAAAGAAATGTTCACAATATTTACACAAAATTTGCTGTGCTTGAAATACCGCTGACTGCCACGTCAGATTGCATATTTTTAAAATATGCCCAAATTTGGAGAGAAAATCCTTAATATATAAAGTTTACCATCAATTTCTTCAGTATTCTTGCTGGATAATTTATTAGAAATTTCGTTTGTTTTAAAATGCCCTATGTGCAGTTATATTTTATGCATAATCCATAAGATATTATTTTTAATTTATAAATTTTAAATTCATACTTTTTATCGAAAAAATTATAAAGATAAAGTTTGACGGACTGCTGAAAATATATTGGAGGATGTGCTTAAAAATATATGTTAGCTAAAAAGGTATATTCATAATTAGAAAAATATAAATTTAACATGCTTTTAATGCAGTAGAATATTTAAAAGGCTATCAAATTTAATTTATAAATAACGTTACTAGTTCAAAAGGAAAAAAAAAAAAAAAAAAAAACTTTTAATGCCTTATCTGATTTGCTGTAGTATTTTATCAACATTTCACATATTCTTTGGTTTGATATAGTCAGACATTCATTTTCATTAAGAGTAGGTGGATATGCAGAACTAGGAAATAATTATCAGGACACATTTTACTGTTTCATTGGCTTGGAACTATTATTTTTGTATCTAATTTTCTTGAGAGTAATCACTGTTCTCTGCGAACTAGTACTGTAGTTGCAGTTATATTATTATTTTTTTCGACTAAATTCAGTTCATTGTTTTGTTTTCAGTACGCAGATTTCTCGCTATTATGTTAATTCAGAAATAAGTAATTTTTATCAAAACATTTTCTCCCTCATTCAGGGTTCATCGATAATTCTGTCCCCATTAATTTTTGGTAACAACATCTGATTGCTCCTTCTTTACCACGTTACCTCAACGCTTCCGCAGACATACGGACAGAGTTGAAGATCGTTGAACTTCATCCGTCGGCTCAGGCAAACTTTGTGTTCGCACGTCGGTACCCGCGCTTTTGGCACTACCTTGGTATATCATAATGCCGATTTTCGAATTTGTAGAGTTCTCAATTCTTGAGAAAATGGTATAGACGTAGCAGAAGGACAAACAATTATAAGCAATTATATGAATACCGGAGGGGCGAATGATTGGATGAGTCCAAACAACACCAGCATGCTACGGCTGTAGCCGATCTGCCAAGTTCGGTGAAGAAAAAGTACAAATGCAGAAAACGAGACAGTGCGGAATTAAAAAGAAATGCCAGTATGCAAGATAGACTAACTTAGAATGTTACAATAGTAGTACATAATTACAGCAGGAAAGACGTACATAAATGCACAGCAAAAATAATTAGACAATATAATGAATGACAAATGAAAAGGTGCACAAATAGGTGTAAATACAGGCATGAAATGATAACATTGGGTTCAATATACATATTTGAAGGGCTAAGATATATATATCAGGTATATTTTTCGTTTTTGAATCCACCGCTTGCCTAAGTACGATATTTTGCAAAATCTGCAGTTTATTTATAGAAGTGTTACAAGCATATCCCCAGACAGGGCAGGCGTATGTGAGGATGATACGTAGCATGGCTTTGTAAATGAGTAATTTATTATCGATTAAAAGAAAGCTGTTGCGAGTAAGTAAGGGGACGAGTGTACGCTTAAGCACTTGGAACCGTCCGTCACCGCACACCGACCGGATTGCAGATGTCAGTCAAAGTGAATTCTCTCGCTGATTGAAGAAACGCATACCCACCGCATCGGCAACGCAGTAATGGAAACGGGCCTTTATGCTAGATTGGTCTGGAAATTCTCCAGACTTAAATTCAGTCGAAAACTCGCGGCGTATTCTCAAGGAACATCTTAGCAATTTGGATTGTATGACAAAACAACACCTGATTAAGAACGCTGTAAAAGTGTAGTTCCGTGATAAAGAAATAAAAAAATATATATGAATAAAACTAGTAGAATAAATGTCTAAATGCGTTTTAGAGGTCATTTCTGCTAAAGTAGGACACATTTTCTATTAATTTTATTATTATTGTACATAAATTATCAACACAATGGCATTGCTCCACTTAATTTGCACGCTATAGTACTTCCTCAACATGTCAAATAAATGCGTGAACTTCGTAATTACCTTATACTTTTTCTTATTTGTGTTGTTATTATTAAACTACTTTTTTACTTAAATAATTGTTGCACTAATTGCCATTAAAACTGCTAAAAATTAATGCTTAATTGTTAGCAGTTTATTTCCATAAATTTACGTTTCTGTAAATTTTTCCTATTTCAGTACCCAAAGTAGCATTTTCAAACTGAGTAACTCTTCGTTTTTCTAGACCTTTCATAATTTGAGAAAAACGTATGTCAAGAAACTTAATTTGCCCTCCGTTGTCGGCCAAATTCGACAAAAAATTTCCTACTACTTAATCCATTAAATTCCTGCTACTTGACGAAGAAATGCTGTTTGTATGCAAAATAATGTATGAAAACATCGTCTTCTTAAATATTAATATTGTATAAAAATATTATCTATGTGTCCAGAATTTACTAGATTCTAAATGTAAGTTTCAACTATAAGTGTATTTAATATATCGCTTAATAAGTTGTGTACTAATTATGTGTACTTCTTATAGATGTTGCCATTCGACTATAAAAAGGGCCTTTCGTTTACTTCGAATCTCATAAAAGTTCATTGTTCAATATAGAATAATTTAATCATCTAAAATGTAATTTTTCTAGATTTCTTAATAATATTTTGCAACAAACAGAGCTATTTCTTTGCTTTCACTAAGTTAACGGTATGAATAAAATCAACTTGCATATCAAACCAGATTCAACAAGACTTAATTTGTCCATTTCTGATGGGTTACATCTAAACCTATGCTATACAGCTTGAAAAATGGTGATTAACCTCTCTACGTTAACAAATTATTGTCGTTAACAAATTATTGTCGCCTAACTTATCGCATCACATTTATCAAGAGCAATTTCTCTCAAGCAATGCAATTAATTGCTCCTTTCAGTTAAGCAAATTTAGTACAGGCCGGCGTCAAATTCTCTGAGGCAGCATGGCGGGCTTTTAGCCTATGAAGCATGAGTTACAGTTGTGCTATCTGAAGTTTAATTTTTTCTCACGTGTTCTTGATTTATATAACCTACTGGTCTAGTAAATATATGTGATGTGAGCCAAAAGATAAAAAAGTTTAAATTAAGCTTAGGTATTAGTAAACATAAAAATAATTATCACAATTGTTTCTCTGGTTGAAATTTTCCAAGGAATGAATCGAATCATGCCTTGTACGAAATCAAGTCCAATACTAGGTACACTGCGGCAAATAAGACACAGATCCTCCTCTAGTTACTGATAGATCCTACTCCAGCAAACAATGATTCCTCACACTTTTTTAACAGAAATTTTGAGATGGAGTATCAAAGTAACACTTATCTCTTTACTGAGGGAGATTCTGCAAATTGTCTTACATTCAAAACTTACTGTCAAATATCTCTGCGTAAAGCTCAGCATAAGAACTGAACTGATAACTTTTCCCTTATTATAATTTTATAATGTTTATTCTTCAAACTCTTCATCTTCTACGTCAATCTCTACATTTCTTCAATGGGATGAAGGAAGAGCATCATTTTATAAATAAAAGATATCTACGTTTTAACATTATTGCATTGTATTCAAATCTGCCTTTTAACAAACTAGTTCCCTACTGTGCATTGTTTCATGGCTGAATTCTGCCTCAACTAAAAGTACGATTTTATGAGAAAAAAAGCGCTTTTCACATAGAAAACTGTTTTAACTTTCGTAGAGCCTCCCAAATCTCGTTGAAGCTCGGCACTCTCTGATCTACGTTTTCATCATCATCTTACAACCTCCGAGGTTGTTTATTGTATAACCTAAGATATTATGTGCTTTGACAGTCTTGGCATTGGGGTCATGCTATACAAGAAACGTATTCCTAATTTACACATATATGGGTAGGTAGTGGGGCAGCCAGTCGTATAAACGTCGGTTGAATCATCTCTCTTTAAGGAGTAGAAAATTTCAAAGACCGTCTCCACTAAAATGAGTTCAGAACGGCAAGGCTTTGAAAAGCACGGCGAAACATGTTTTGTGAACCTGCTCCTTTCGCGTAATAAAAAGCAGAGCTACAAGTGTTAGTGAATAGTCTAACTTTCGAAGCATGTGTAACAATCCCTACTTACGTATCTTCTTTTTCCCTACTATTTATAGAGCGAAACCGAAATCTTCGAAAATGCGTAGGAATAAATTACTAAAAACTAGGAGAAATAAAATTACGGCAACTTGCAACGAAATAAAATGGATATTGATCTGAATGGTTCTTGAACTGTAGTGTTTCCAGATTTATAATCTAAAGAGTAGGTAGTGCATCTAGTATAAATACGTACACACATCGCTGTAAAACTTTGCGCACCAGAAAATAATTGCTTATCTTGACGAATCTTGACATGAAGGTACCTGTCAGGCAAATATGTTGATGATTAAAAACGCAGAGTGACGGCGTATGGCGTATTGCAACGAGGTGGCTTTAAACTTCATTCCTTCTCTCGCTTGAGCTGTTTGGTTGTGCTTAATCTGTTGCAGAGGGACGTGTTTAGCATAAAGATGCCGCTACGTCGCTATCGAAGACAATATAATCAGCCGTCAGAGTTCGAAAGCGAAAGAATCCTCAGGATGATGAAAGCCGGGGGTTCAGCTTGACGAGTATTCCACCATCTAGGCCCTTCTGATTTTACTGCGAGAAGCTGTTGGAACGAATTTACTAGATTGAGGTCGCATACACGGCAGCCAGGCTCAGGGCGCTCTCGGGAGACCAATAGCCAAGAAGAGAATCATATCTCCCAGCACGCACACACGCGCAAACTACATTATCGTCCATCATCACGACTCAGGGAGCACTTTCAATATCGGCACCTGTGCCTGTACATACAATCATGAGGCACTTCCGTGAATGGCATTTGATATCGCAGGGCCCATTACGTGTTCTACAAGGGCATCCACCCCCACCGTAGCCTTCTTTGGGGTTATGTCACGCTGAACATGATCGAACTGCAACCGAATTGAACCAAGTTATCTTCATCCGTAAATTGAAATTCCGTTCGGACAGGGATTACAACCGAGTACGTGTGTGAAGATCTGGTGGTAGAAGCCTCAATCCTGCATTCATTTTACAGCATCGATACCATAATACCAACTGTTGGAGGTGTGCTCCAATAGTTGGTATTATGGTATCGATTGTCGTAGCATACGACACCTGGTCGCCTCCAATATTGATTCACAGCACTATGACATTTTAGAGCCCCATTCATGACATCCTTCAGCCGCATGCGTTATGGCAGAGCTGCTAAAAAGCTTTTTTCAACAAGACAATGCTCGACCACTTACGATAAGGGTGTCTCATGAATACATCCGCGCACATAACCATCTTTTCCTGGATTGCCCGATCCTCAGATCTGTCACCGATTGAGCATACCTGGGATCATTTTGGACGACAAATTGGACAGCCTAAGAATCCCTGCGAACTAGAGACGGGGAAAAGCAAGCGGGAAATAAGATGACGCAAGGCTCCATACAGGATCAGGCAGGGATTATATGCCTCAATGCCCTGGCGTATCACATCGTGTATTCATGCTAGACGTGGGCTAACAGTATGCTGTAGCTTTTATTCATTTTTAGGTTTTCCTATTTTAATCGATACTTTGCTTTGATTTTGTAATCATTTACTTATATCAACGTTCCAGTTATATATATATAATTTCCTTAAATTTTGGCAGCTGTTTCTTTGTGCGCAAAATTGTATGGCGATGAGTGGATTTCGCTTCAAATTGTTTCGAAATGTTTAATTGATAAATATATTACTACATGATTATAAAGATTGATGCAGTAAGGCGATAGTTCTGGAAAGATTGACGCGAAGATTAATTCATCATCATTACTAAGTCTTGTTTCATAACTACTGTTATTGAAAGAATTTCGGTTTCTTGCAAAATATTCTTGTCTTTGCAGCTTCTTCTGCACCAATTTAATTCCTGTGATGAGCATTCTATAAAAGTAAGAAAATACAAATAAATATAATACGATATAATGTAAAGCATTATAATGCAATGGAACGCTAAATAAATTATTTTCCTAATTTATATCTGTTTATTTTGCCATCTCAGGTCTCTACAAATTTCATAATATTGACTGAGCACCGAATCTGTGCAATTAATGCATATAATTTTCATTTCAATCTATATATAAAACATTTCTTAATTTGGTATATGAGAAATATATATATACTTCATTTGAGTTTTGTGTCGTAAAGACATAAAATGATGAAGTATAGAAAATTATAATTTAAAACTCTTGTGATCCATCTTTCAAATAATTCTCTTATGCGCTGGAAAAATGCAGCTGCGTAAGACTCTGGTAATCGTGACGCGTCGACGTTTAATGCGGCGTGGTTTCCCATAATGTTTCCAACCAAATGACCCGACTCTCCATTAAATGAACCAGGCATAAAACCGTAGAGATTAGAATTAGTCGCAAGAGTAATATGCATTAGATTACTCAAAGAGTTAGTTGGGTTGGATAAAATTGTATTTCTTTTGACTCTCTGAACTCCAAAACTGTTATTTTTTTATTAGAAAGCTGAAGTTTCAGCTGTTTCAAATTAGACTGAGTCGTACATCGCAGTATTTATATTAGATTATACATATAAAATGTCCATTAATTTGTTATAATTTGTCTTTAATTTGATGCATCTGTTAAAGAGGAACTATTCAGAAAACTTAGTAATAAACTAGTTTATAGAAAGGGAAAGATTATTGAGATAAATGAGAACATTCTGTAATTTTTCTAATGATTCTTGAGTTGCCTTGAAAATGGCATGTTATGACGGCTGAATGCTCGAGGGAAATAACACATATTTTATTTTGAATCCTAACGTTATGTAGAACTTAATGTTCTAATTAATTAAAAAAATTGAAACGTTTTTTCCTTACAAATATTCAGTAACGTAATTCATAATTTAATTTTATGTATTATATTTATTAGTATTTTAATTATGACTTTTTTACATCTAGACCACTTATATTCATAAGCGTCTTAACTGACTAAGCAGAGGATAATTAAACTTCCTCGAAGGGAACTAAATATTACTGCACGTACGCTCAAGGGCTGTGTTTTCGTTTTCTTTCTTTCTTTTTTAACAAAAATATTACATATCAAAACATCATAATATTTCCTTACTTTTCTATACAATTTTTTTAATTTCTTTAGAATATAAGGCTCTTCAGAGCAGGAAACACAAAAAAAAGAAGAAAACTATGCTCTTCCTGGCATTCGAACTCAGATTCTTTCGACTGCTAGCGAGATGACTACCACCAATTACATCACGCGAACACACAGAGGGAAAGGCGGAATTTCCTTATATAAAGTTCCACTGTTTATATTGGTAATGGCGTTTTCATGATAGAAATAAAATACACGTAAAGAACAAAAAACACTTTCATTTCTAACATTTTATAAGAATGGCTCATACGATAGAATAAGAAGGTATATTCGGCATATCTGTCAATGAAATTTTCATTTTTATTTTCGTCGATTATACTGCTAGCGATTTACTTTTAAAAGGTTACAGTTACTTCGGAATCTTCTTGTTATTTATTGTGAGTTATTACTGTAATTGTTCAATTCCGCAATTTCATTACTTACATCTTCATCAATCTCAATAAAATAATTATTATGTTCTCACCCCCCCCCCGCCCATCGTCTTTGTCTGATAGGTTTCTAATAAATATCTCATTTCGGAAACATTTGAGTATTTCTAAGGCTTCGACATTGCTTAGAATTACAATTATTATAAAGTAGAATGTCACACAAGAAAGACAATATAAATTCCTGCGCATTGTAAAACATGAAACACAGTAAAAGATATACCACTTTATGTCATGGTTATGTGCATAGTAAACTTTGTTTTTAAATAACATAAGAAGTTAACAGCCATCGGGAAGTCAGGCAACACAAAGTTGAGTACTTAATTAGGGTAACAACAGAAATTAATCATTTTAGATAGCTCACGTACATTATTTTTATAATAACCAAACTTTTTCTATAGTAACCAGAATTTGTTTTAAAGATGCAATAGCAACGTGGATGAGCGTAACGTGCGTAAATTTACGGGACTAGGAGTTTCGAAGGTTAATTTAAACGTTTTCTTCATTTGCAGCAGGGAAAATGACGAAGGGGAAGCATACACTATCTTGATAAAATTAGACAAAAGTTCAAGAAAAGTCCAGCTAATGAAGATAAAAACACTGCAGTCATGTATTGATGAAAAACTGAAAGCAACTATGAGATAATTTCTTTGAAAGCTGAAGTTAAAGATGTATTAGAACTGAGATCGTTAACCAGATCTGAAAGGTTTTTATTGATACTAAAAATCCCTAAGAAATCTAATTCAGAATCAAGCAACGTCACTGATTCCTAAAAGTATGCTCAAAAGCAACTTCTTCCCTACTCCCTTTGTGTCTTCGCCTTCTCACACTTCTGATAGAAAGTGACTGTAGCATTAGGAAGAGCCTAATTCTCTTTTTCTGTTAACCTTGGGATTAACTATGAATCCTAGTCGCAAGTCAACATTTAAGGGATAATTTTAGACACTGACTGTTAACCTTCCAAGCGGCCTGGTTTTGACCCTCAAAGTGCTATGAATAAGTTGTATTTTCTTGATTGTAATTCTAAAATGACCCTCTTACTTTGACTTCTTTTGTTCCAATATATACCCAACCAGAAACTGAATCCATCAGGAGCTGGCGGAAAGTTTCGTGTGTAATGTATTGGAAAACCCTTCTTCGATATAGAATTTTTATATTTTTTCGAGATTCTTATGCTTTTTCAATATTTATATCAATAACTTCCTCGATCGTTTATAATTGTGAGCGTAGGCACTTTGTACATGTCTTTACATTTACTGTTTTTTATAAAGAATTATTATTATATGAAGAAAGCGAAAACGTATCTTATCCCAGAGGTAAATTAATTCACTTTGTGTTAAAGCATATGAATACTTTATTTTTGCAGCCGTTTGATGTTAAATTTATTGTATACCCTTTAAGATAAGCGTAGCACATTGGTTGAACCAACAGCAGTTAAAAATCTCTAATATGTGTCTATTCCCCAAATCAATTTGTCATTAGAAGAAAGAACTCTTGAGTTTAGCACTCACGTACAGCTCATGTTTCATGCCCCGACATACTGCCGGCATGGGGAAAAAATTCCATCGTCCCCTTGAGTACAATTATTGTAGTGATTAGGGTTCACCGCTTAAGAACGTGCTGCTAGAAGGAAGATAGTATTCTTTTCTGCAGTTACAGTAGAAGCCAGAAATTGCTCGTGAAATCACTAGGGACTAGTATTTAGCAACTCGCCGTCGATTGAGTAACACAATTTTATGCTGCGTAGTATGTTCTTGAACTTCTTTCGTAATAAATTTCAACTTGCAGTTTAACAGGACAGTTTCTAATAATTCAATAACAGTTTCTAATAACTGTGATAGAAACACTTAAATGTGATTAGAAAGAATATTTCTCAAAGGTGATTTCCAAGAAGTTCATGGTCGTGATACATGTTTTTACGCAACAAATTATGATAAAATATTTAGTTACAGTTGTAAATTCAATTGCATTTATGCATCATCAAGAAAACGTTTGAATTTTGAATAAGCATACAATAATTGGTAAGTGAATTTATTCCTGTTGCGAAGCGAAATTATAGGAAAAGAGAATTATCAATTAGCTAGATCAGAAATTCCCAATCTGTGGTAATCATAACCTCTAGGGATATGTACCGACTTAACGAGAGGTACGCTGAAACATTACCAACAGCAGCTGAAAACAACAAAGAGTTATAATTAATGGTGCTTAGCAAAAAGTAACAGAAAGCTTTTTCTTTAATGGTCGGACTCTTTATTAAACAGCCATTAGCCTTGTGCCACTACAAAGGCTGGAAGTGATGGCCATTTCATTCTAGAAGCACTAATAGGTGGCCCCGTTGGCTCCAATGAAGGGCCGGACAGTTACAACCATGGCGTCTGTGAGATTCAAGCCCGGCCCATCGCTACGACAGTCAGAGTCACTAACCACAATACCAGCTTGCCGGCTCCAAAACTGAAACATTGAAATTGCCATTGAACTAAAGGGAAAATAAATGTCCCTTTTATTTTTTAAGTAGTTTTCCGTTTAAATAATCTATGATTGTGTTTAAAAAAGGGTTTATTATTTATTTTTTTTAATTCACCAACAGAAGAACATAAAAATAACTGAAAAACATTGAAATTAAAATAAAACTTACTAAAGAATATTCTCAACTTACTCTTATACATAATATAATTGGTAGAATGTACTTTCTGATTTAAAACCTTTTTGAACTTGAGATCAAAACATTATGCCCAGCAAAACGGACTCAAGGATAGCACCAATAATTATGCTCAAACAACAATTCAAGAATACCTTACTAAGGTTGATTTAATTTATTTTTATTCATTTTTAAAATAACACTATGATATATTATTATTCATATATTATCATTATTATATTATCATTTACTTTTATTACGGGAATAGACCTCATTAATGATTAATAAACTCATGAGTTTACTCATCTATGGTTTACAAAATCCGATGTAGAATTAATTACGTTGCATTAATAGAGTTATATTTTGATTCAGAAATATGTGCTTTCATTATGTTATTGTAAAATAAATTATGTGATGATTACTGATAAATGGCAATTTTATGATAAATAATGTGATGGGTCTTTTTGATTATCTTTTTCTTTCTAAATTTACTGCAGTCTATATATTTTATGGTATTTAAATAATACAGTAGTAAGTTATACTGCGGAGTATTGGAGGAGTAATGGAGTGTAGGTTCTGAAGGATAAGTTAAGGGTAGTCTATAATTGCGAACTCTTATTAAGCGGTCGGTACACGAAATAAAAAAAGGTTGGGAGCGCTGAGCAAGATGAAATTCCATATCGCCTTCATCATCGCCCGTAATTATAGATGGCAGATGTTAATAGTTAAAATCCTTAAAAGAGTTTTCAATTACAGAGAAACAGGAAAAAAACTTAGCCTAAACCTTTTACGTAGTCCATAGTTCATTGCGTATGAAACTGGAAGAGATGCATAAGTATATAATAGCAATATTTATGTTAATATTGATTATGAAAATACTAAAAGTTTTAAAACGTTTTTAGCCGAATCTGTTACTTAAGGAGAATTGTCGAGTTAAATCAGATTTTCTTGGATACTGTATAGGTACAGACACAACACTAGGAAGAAGGGACTCCCTGACAAAGCTGCTTCAAGAGAAGCGTCGACACTCCCATCTTACAACCTGCCGCCAAATAGGCGGCCAAATAGCGCCAATCTAACTTGCAGCGGTTGCGCAGTTAACTAAAACTCTCGCCCCCTCCTACATACCCATGGAGGTAGGAAGTAAGAAGGAGTCGTCCTAAACAAGTTTCTCCGTACCCTGGTCTGAAGCACCGGCGATCCCTACGTGGTGACCAAAACATTGGGTCATTTACCATTGAGTTCTATGGGATTTGACGCGTTCGGGTGTAAATATTTTGTAATTACGTCGCAAATATACATATAAATGTATATATTTTCTTTTTCTACAACACTTCAGAGTCCTAAGTATGTGAAAACAACATATTTTTAAACAACATTTCATTCTGAACGGAATTAAATGCTATACTTTTCACAGGGCAGTTTTCTCAGAATGGTTTAATTTGAATGAAATATTTTCACAAGTTTTCGTTAATTACATTAGAAAAAAAATTAATTCGATTTTATTCGGTTAAGGTACAAAAATTAAGATCAAAGTTTATTGTATTATTAATATTAAAATTATACATTATTTCTTTTCTATTTATAGAGCTTCTTCCTAAAATACTTTCTTAAATATGACATGATTTTTTGGCTTCTTTTAAATCGAAAAATGTAAGTCAATTTATAATTAATGCTCTATTCGGTTCATTTTAAATTAGAGAATTATTAGGAATTAGCGAAATACTTTAAAGAAGTATTTCGCTAATTCCTAATAATTAAATAGGTATTAAATAGTATTTGACTTTCTCTGAACATTTCTGAAAGGGAATAAAATAAGTTTTTTTTTTTTTTTTTTTTTTTTTTTTTTTTTTTTTTTTTTTAAGTATTATTTAAAACTTGTAACTGAGTTATTATAAAATGTAAAGGGAATAATTCTTTTAATTATACTTATCATATTTTTTTTTTTTTACCCTTCATTTCAACAATACATATTCCAAAACTCTTTATTACGTTCTTAAGTGCGCATCTCAAAGCATTTGCTTTACAATACCTTTTAACAGATTGCTTTCCAATACGAATAATTCTTGCTTAAATAGTTTTATAACGTATTTGTCAACAGGATTTCAATTTATGTTTACAATTCAATATTTAGGTTATTATATATTTAGATAACATTTATAATCATTATAAATTAGATACATTTAATCATTAGATTTCTTCACAGTACTTTCACAGTTGTTTATAAGTGAATAAATTCTTCATTTCAAATACATTTATAAATAATTTAATGAATATTTAAGTATTTTGTCAAAGGCAGATACATGCTTTTGCAAGCACATGCATAAATACCCATACATATTTCCTATTTATCATTTCCGGCATGTGCAAAACTTTAATTTCTGTGCATTCACTATATTTTTCGTGTAAAGTAATTTACACTAATTTAGCATACACCCGAAAGTTTTACATAAAAAATATATATGAATATAATTTGAATGAAAATTATAAGTATTATTTTTAATACCCACTCAAAGGTCAGTTTTTCTTCAAAAGGCAGATAGCCTTTGCATGCGTTACTCTATTTAATAAAAACTTAATCTGACCTATGTGCCTAATTACAAATATTTTAACATACATAATTTTATATTTACATTTAGCCATCAAGTTTCAAAATTTTCAAATCTTCTAGAAAATAAATTTTGGCAGATCTCTTTTAGCAATTTTCTTAAAATCTATATTTTTGTAGTGCAACAGCTTAGAATTTTATAAAACAAATTCATAATCAAAATCGCTGTTGTTAGTTATCGAAAAATAACCAAGATTTTTGCGTAAATGTCAGTAAACTATACAAACTGCTATTATCTATCACACTATGAATGTTTCTTTCATGCGAGAGTGTCCCTTTTTCGATTTCTATGGAACTGTCGTGTGTCGAAATACCATCAGAATCTTGTCAAGCGAGCTTCTGAATGTAAACAAAGAACACCCCGTCTGGTGACCCAAGCGTCAAAGCAGTGCTTCACTTCTAGCGCGGAATGGCCCCTCCTCCCTTTCCTACCTCCATGTACATAGCATGGAGGTAGGAAGTAAGAAGGAGTCGCCCTAAACAAGTTTCTCCGTACCTTGCTCTGAAGCACCGGCGATCCCTACGTGGTGACCAAAACATTGGGTCATTTACCATTGAGTTCTATGGGATTTGACGCGTTCGGGTGTAAATATTTTGTAATTACGTCGCAAATATACATATAAATGTATATATTTTCTTTTTCTACAACACTTCAGAGTCCTAACTTTGTGAAAACAACATATTTTTAAACAACATTTCATTCTGAACGGAATTAAATGCTATACTTTTCACAGGACAGTTTTCTCAGAATGGTTTAATTTGAATGAAATATTTTCACAAGTTTTCGTTAATTACATTAGAAAAAAAATTAAGTTAATTCGGTTTTATTCGGTTAAGGTACAAAAATTAAGATCAAAGTTTATTGTATTATTAATATTAAAATTATGCATTATTTCTTTTCTATTTATAGAGCTTCTTCCTAAAATACTTTCTTAAATATGACATGATTTTTTGGCTTTTTTTAAATCGAAAAATGTAAGTCAATTTATAATTAATGCTCTATTCGGTTCATTTTAAATTAGAGAATTATTAGGAATTAAATAGTATTTGACTTTCTCTGAACACTTCTGAAAGGGAATAAAATAAGTTTTTTTTTTTTTTTTTTTTTTTTTTTTTTTTTTTTTTTTTTTTAAGTATTATTTAAAACTTGTAACTGAGTTATTATAAAATGTAAAGGGAATAATTCTTTTAATTATACTTATCAGATTTTTTTTTACCCTTCATTTCAACAATACATATTCCAAAACTCTTTATTACTTTCTCAAGTGCGCATCTCATAGCATTTGCTTTACAATACCTTTTAACAGATTGCTTTCCAATACGAGCAATTCTTGCTTAAATAGTTTTAAAACGTATTTGTCAACAGGATTTCAATTTATGTTCACAATTCAATATTAAGGTTATTATATATTTAGATAACATTTATAATCATTATAAATTAGATACATTTAATCATTAGATTTCTTCACAGTACTTTCACAGTTGTTTATAAGTGAATAAATTCTTCATTTCAAATACATTTATAAATAATTTAATGAATATTTAAGTATTTTGTCAAAGGCAGATACATGCTTTTTGCAAGCACATGCATAAATACCCATACATATTTCCTATTTATCATTTCCGGCATGTGCAAATCTTTAATTTCTGTGCATTCACTATATTTTTCGTGTAAAGTAATTTACACTAATTTAGCATACACCCGAAAGTTTTACATAAAAAATATATATGAATATAATTTGAATGAAAATTATAAGTATTATTTTTAATACCCACTCAAAGGTCAGTTTTTCTTTAAAATTCCTCCACAATGGCATCTCTCTCTTTAGGCAGATAGCCCTTGCATGCGTTACTCTATTTAATAAAAACTTAATCTGACCTATGTGCCTAATTACAAATATTTTAACATACATAATTTTGTATTTACATTTAGCCATCAAGTTTCAAACTTTTCAAATCTTCTAGAAAATAAATTTTGGCCGATCTCTTTTAGCAATTTTCTTAAAATCTATATTTTTGTAGTGCAACAGCTTAGAATTTTATAAAACAAATTCATAATCAAAATCGCTGTTGTTAGTTATCGAAAAATAGCCAAGATGTGATTTTTGCGTAAATGTCAGTAAACTATACAAATTGCTATTATCCATTACACTATGAATGATTCTTTCATGCGAGAGTGTCCCTTTTTCGATTTCTATGGAACTGTCGTGTGTCGAAATACTATCAGAATCTTGTCAAGCGAGCTTCTGAATGTAAACAAACAACACCCCGTCTGGTGACCCAAGCTTCAAAGCAGTGCTTCACTTCTAACGCGGAATGGCCCCTCCTCCCTTTCTTACCTCCATGCTACATACGCCTTTGCTCCCTGACCTGGCTATTTAAAGTCCTTAACATGCTTAAAACCCCAAACCCTAGAGGCGATCCAAGAGAGCCCCGGGTCAACCCCCGGTGACAATTATGCACACCTAGGCTAAATGCACGCAGTCAATAATATGAAACCCAACCCAGGTGCAACTGGGCACCAACTTGTCGCCCCACAAAAAGAAAGATGAAGTAAGTTGCAGACTATCTCCCAATGCAAATCACACATGACACTACATACATGACACATGACATTACCAATACGGTTTCTGCCGAGCCAGAACCTACCACCGAATAAACGACGGTTCTAGACACTGTAAAGGCTGTACCCCAGGAGCCGAAACTGTCTAAATACAGGTCCTAGCCGGAACGCCGGCTGTCGCCCCTCAGTCGATCCCATGGTGGTATAACTCCATGGTCGATCCCGGGGGAACTGTACAGCTACAATGAATACTGCTAAATCACTCGCCACGATGAACGTCTCTAAATACCGCTATATCACTCACCAAGATGAATGTCTCTAAATTATTCGATCTTTAGTTAATTCTTTTCCCTGTTCTTTTTTTTTTTTTTTTTTAATAATTTTTTCCCTGTTCTTTTTTTTTTTTTTTTTTTTAATTTCCTTTGAATATTTCTTTTGTATTACTCAGTATGGTGTCCTTTATTTTACATTTAATTCATTTTTACTGCTAAACACGTAACCGAGAATATTTAACGTATGCAAAGTAGTCTGACTTCTTAATATAACTGAAACTAGATTGCATTTCAGAATCCAGTTATATAAATTATGAATCATACGTGTTATAGAAAACCAGTATTCAACGTAATAAAAATGTCATGTAAAACGGATCATCTTCAATCGTTCTTCACAAATATATATGCAATCTTTTTAGAGAATTATTTATTCATCATTTTGCTTTTCTTATGAATTTCATAAATAATAAAAAAAAATAAGCAATTAATTCATCCGCTCTTTAAAAGCAATTGAATTATTATTTTGATTGAACTTAATAACAAAAGTTTACAAATTTTGAGTTCCATGTGCAAAATTCATAAGAATAAGTTAAATATGAATGCAGCCATCCACAGTATTATCTATGAAAACATTTTACTTTTCTGTAATAATTTTTGAATGAAGTTAATTAAAAGGATAGTTTTTTATAATGTCAATCTAATTTAACTAATGTAATAACTTTAAGTTTTATAGATCCATAATTTAACTAAACTACTGCAAAATTATTTCGAATATATTAATGTGCTTTGCAATATAACATCACATTTATATTATAAATAGTATTTGCGTATGAGATAAATAATCTTCCGTTTCTGTGCTATTACAAATGAGTATATTGTAAAGAATATCTGAGCAAGAGAGGTAGACAGATTAATGTCTTTTTTTCTTTGAAAATCGCATAAAGGCTTTATTTTTCAAAGGCTGTAGAAGTAACTTCATTCCTTTATATTTTGCTTACAGGTGATTCTCTTTTCAATGTCATATGTTTTGAGATGCTTCTTCATAAAGGCTTTATCTGCCTTAAATTCTGCATATGAAATAAATTAAAAATCTATAAAAATTGTAATAAATATCTGAAGCATTTATGAATCAGAAACGTGTTTACATCCTTTAACACAAAACTAATATTAAAGAAGTAATCGTTTGCTCGCTAGGCTTCATTATACATGTAATGTTTCCGTTTCGCCCATCCAGAAACGCACAAGACGCATCGAGCAGTTAATCATGCCCCAACTTTTCTTTACTTTAATTCTCACATTCCTCCACTTCTACTTACGGGAACTGAAGTTATAAATAGTCAGGCGAGACTTTCTCCCTTTCGTCACACACTGAAATTGGTTGGTGAAAATAACGAATAAAAATTTCCTATCAGCAGTCGATGGCGCAAACTTTATGCGATTCCTAAGTTGCTCCTCTTCTCAACTAATGAAACAGTTCGCTGTATATAAAGTAACCGGCAGACTAACCGATTCCTTCCCTAAGCATTTTATTAATCGCTTTCAGCATTATCAGCCGCTCAGCAGCTGGGGCTCCCAAAAACAAATAGTGTCTTTATCAAGAATCTTACATATGAGAAACGGCGTCTGTATGCAATTGGAGTAAAAGAGCTGCTAACTGGATGGCAGTGTAGGATGTTTTTAATTGATACAGTGCCCACCTGTACTGAAATCCTACAATTGTTTCAATCAAAAAATTCTTTGATAATAAATTTTTCAGATGTATAATATATCAAAATTAGAAATTTTCAATGTGATAAATGTGTTCGTTATTTACACCTTTATTTGACCAACCCCGTGATGTCGATGTAGAGAAAGATGTATATTTCTTTCTTTTCGTTTTTGATTTGGGCATTTTTTGTGCCAAACATGCAGTTTGCCACTATTTTTTTATTTATTTTTAATGTTTTTAAATTTTTGTTTGCATCATTACCACAACATTTTGCTGCTTTCAGAGCGCAATGGTTTAGGTTTTGACCTGCTTTATATTTATTCATCTATATGTGTGTGTATATATTTGTTTTATGGATTACATACATATGCACCCATATGTAGAGATAAATAGGTAGATAGAAAGATGCATATGGGAAGTATCAAAGACGTCTTACTGAAACCACTGGAAAAACGTTTCCTTTTTATAAATTCAACAAAGAATAATTTTAAAGTATTGTTGACAGTTATTACTGTCAATGATGAACAATGCATTATACTGGGAATAATTTGTAATTCAATTTCTGTTGAATTCGAATTTTGAGCTGTTTTAGAGATACGTAAGTAGGCATGCTAACTTCAAAACTGTAGTTAGTTTTCTTCTACCATGTCAAGTTTTTTTCTCTACACCTTCTGTGGATGAGACTACTCTTCTCGGTGTCAAACGTGTATCCTAGGAAGTACTGTTGATGTTCTACTGATGACATAATCCCTCCGGCTGGCGCCGGGTGAATGATGCCTTAGGAGGCCAGGGATAGGTGCATAATTGTCTAAATTAGTTCACTTACCGCCTAAGACACTATAGTGAGACTTTGTGTGCCTCTTCGATATAACTTTGGAAATTAAGTGCGTTTGATTAAGATAATTTTAATTTTACAATTTACGTACGCAAAATGAAAATGTAGCCGGAAATTTATAAATAATAATTTTACATAAAATAAAATCGGAACTGTACTATGAGGAGGCGAAAATTTTGAGTATGGGTAAGTGGGTGAAATATTAAAATAGAACATTGTGTAGAACGTATTCTAATTATTAAATATCTGATGTGTGATTACGATGCACAATATAAAAGTATAGGCACAAAAAACAAATGTGTACCTTTTTTTAATTGACTCTCCGGCAAGATGTTTTGTTTTCTGTGAAGAACTTTTTTTACGTTCAACATGCTCGAATCGCTACTTGGATAAGAGTAGAAAGCTCAATTCTTTTAATCAGAAGTATACAGGGGTGGATTGGAACTTTGTATAATAACAGGCTGATATATAATATATTATTTTATCGCCTTAGCACGAAAACAGAATTACTGATTTTACGGGATTTATTATTATTATTATTATTATTATTATTATTACTATTATTATTATTATTATTATTATTATTATTATTATTATTATTATTGTTATTG
The DNA here is from genome assembly GCF_044657685.1 of Stegodyphus dumicola. Classification (NCBI taxonomy): domain Eukaryota; kingdom Metazoa; phylum Arthropoda; class Arachnida; order Araneae; family Eresidae; genus Stegodyphus; species Stegodyphus dumicola. The sequence goes on from NC_140780.1 coordinate 139,313,751, forward strand.
TTATTGTTATTATTATTATTATTATTATTATTATTATTATTATTATTATTATTATTATTATTATTATTATTATTATTATTATTATTGTTGTTGTTGTTGTTGTTGTTGTTGTTGTTGTTGTTATTATTATTATTAGAGTAATCAGCATTGGGCAAAGAAAACAATAAATAAACCGTATTAAACTAAAATAATAAGTTTGTCGCATAAAATACATTAAAAAATTTCAAAGTCGTTTCCAATCGCTGAATTATTGCTATCAGCAAAACATAATCACTATTATAATCATTGTGAAAGCTGTCGAAGACATATGAGGATTAATGTATATATGTATTGCATGCCGCAATAGGAATAGTTCCAAGAACCATTCAGAAAATTCAAAACCTGGGAATCTGCGTTGAAATATCTATTAGTTGGGACGAAGTTGTATGCTATTTTAGTGACGTGATCATTATTGAATCTCTAAACATCATACTTATATTTTTAATAGAATTGTTTTCATGCTTTTCCGCATGTTTCAGAATGTTGTAGGCTACCCTGCATATGAAAGTTTCAGCGAAGAATATGAGATTGGAGAATTAACCTCAGAATTAAGTCGTAACCTGTGTTCAGGAATATGTGACAATAACTTATATTCAGGAGTATGCTACTGTTGAAATTTGACTACCTTGTATTATAGTATATGACTTTTTAAATATATTGTATTCAATGAAATCTGATTGAGCAACCAGTGGTTGAGTGATAAGCCTGCTAAACAGGAATAACTGGTAACTGGTTAGATTTTCCAATAATAGACTGGTTGAACTGGTTTACGTAGTTCTCCCATGTTTATAGGAAATACAAACTAGTTTATCTTAGAATGTGTTTTACGAAAACGTTTCTTCTGAGACAGTAGACTGGCGATTAAGCTAGTCTGGGCAGAGTTAAAGCCGTAAGAGGTAAATAGCGCTCTTGTGTTTTGTCTTAATCAATGAATTATTTAGCGAGAATATCTGTTTCGAAACAGAGTATGAAAAGCTTGATTGCATAGAAAATTATGTCACTTTAATACATACTATTTTATTGTGGATTTGATAGCAATGAACTTTCAGTGTTGAGCAGTGTATTTAAATATTGTTGATTCAGTTCGGTTACGTGCTAGAAAGAAATTTAAGTTAAATACCAATTATGACAGTGTTATGATACATGGGTTCAATAGTTTGCTTAATACTTTTTGCCAAATTCTTGAATGATTTGCATTATATGTATCTGTTTTAAAACGGAGTTTGAAATAAAGTAATTAAAGGCGGTACTTAAATCTCACATTTTCTTTTTCCAAACTAATCACGTAAAGCAGACGATAGGTTTAATAAACTTCTGTCGTACCAGAAGTTATTGACAAATACCTTTCCATCTTGCTAGGCAATACATTTAGAATACTACCATTTTTCAGTTTTAAATACTATGATAATTCGCGTACATAAATGCTTAATATATTATGTAAATCAGTGAAATTTCTGTTGATTAAACTGCATTTTAATACAGAAAAGATACTGAATCATTTTTAAAAATTTCTAATGTTATCCCATTGTAGGACCGGATTTTTGGGGTCTTCTGAATCTCGAATGGAGTTTATGCAGCAAAGGCAGAAGGCAGTCGCCCGTGAATGTTGATCCAGCTGGACTTCTCTTTGATCCCAGTCTTAGACCTCTTCATGTCGATAAAATTAGGGTAAGTTTTCAAACACGTAGTAATAAATTGATATCAAGGAGGATTTTAATTAATTACACTGCATCACGAAAATCTGTAAAATAAATTAATTTCACTTAGACTGTTGTGAAAACTTAGTCGCTTATTCATTGAAATATTAATTTCATGTATTTAACTTCATTTATATTCTTGCTCTCATGCAAGTAATTAGATATATTGGCCGTGCTCATTTTGTTTACTGAAATAAATTTTGTTTATTACAGTAAATGCCATATGTCTAAATTTTGTAGTTTTCTTCATTTAATAATCGCTTTTACATCATTGGTGTATTCAAAAAGTTTTATTGAAAACTCCCCAACCGAAGCAAAGTTTTCTTAATAATTTTTCATTTCATATTTCTGAATGAAATACCTAATTCCTCAAATTCATTTCAGTACTTTTATTTCAAAATCAGCATCGCAGAAAAATAAAACGCCTCTAAATAGCATTAGCGAATAAGTTGCTACTCAATTGGTCGTTAATTTAAAGAAGATCTGGGCTCATTTATAGCTTCATTGCTTCCAAATTATGAGCGAACACTGTCTTTGTTCGCATATGGTCTATCGCGTTAGCTCCCAGTTCAGCATTTCTTTGTTATTTCTATTCGGAATAGGGGATTAGAGGAAAATTCGATTATAGACATTAATAGCTTTGCTGACATGTGTTGCAGAACTTGGTCCTTTGTATCATATTTAATTAATTAATTTTGAATGCTAAGACTGTTTGGAAGTAGATAAAATAATACTAATTCCGCCGATGGCAAAGCGGAAGCTCAGAAAATCATTCCATCTATATAATATAGGTATTGCCTGTAAAAGGCAAATTAAATATATCTGTGACAGATATTTTAAAATAACTAATAACTGATGCAAAGATAAATTTAGACTTTTAAGTTAAGAATTTAACTTTCTGGGTGTGACGAGCAAAGAACAAAATATTTGGAAAAACTAAGGAATTTTTTCCCTTCGATAATAGCTTTTTCATCGAAAACTGGGCCATTTTCAATTTCAAATGGTTTTATTAATTTTACTACTAAAAAAAGAGCTCAGATGCTTTACTCATCTTAGTTCGAGTTACAATGAATACAATTTTTAAATCATAAATAGGCAGTGCCACAATTGAAATTTTTATACATATTGTTTAACCCTACAAATGACCAAGTTTTAATTATTATAAATAATTTAAAACCAGTTAAATGAAAGTAAATTCATAACCATTTTTATTATTCGATTTTCTTTGAGATATAGTTGTTAAAATAACCAGGCACAGATTTTATTATTTGCTTGGTTGTTCTTTTGTTATTTATTTATTATTTACAGTACATAACGGCAAATATTTCCTTGAATAAATTATAAAGAGTTACATGTGCATAAAAGTGAAACTTGTACCCACCTGTAAATCCATTGGTCGAAAACTTTCTGCTCCAGAAGTGCAAAATACAATACAATTTATTTTTTGACACATGAAACATATCAAGAAATCTTTAAAATTATATAATATATAACTGCTCCAGAACTATTAGAATAATTTCATTGATAAGCTCCTGTCTCGAGTGCTAGACTAGAATTAGATTTTCAATATAAGAAATTCCTTCTAGTGTTTAAAAATAAAAGTGTCTTCGAAACTGATTTATTGAAAAAGAGAGATTCCAAACTAAAGATTTTACAGACATTATAATGATTATTTCTCACTGAATTTTAAATTAAATTTGAAGCAATGAATTCTAAAATTCTCTTGAAGATTAAACGTGTCTGCAAATATAAATGATTCTGTTTAGTGTGTGTGTGTGGTGTATTTACGGCAAAGCACACTAGGGCTATCTGCCTAAGGGGAGGGATGCCTTTCGTGGAGGACTTTCTAAGGGAAACTGGCTCGTATACACGTTACACATGGGGAAAACCACGAAAACACCCATGCAGCCAGCCCGTTCGCGGGATTCGAACCTCAGACCGAACTACCAGTGTTCAGCGACTTTACCGCTCGGCCGCTGGTGGGCGATTCTGTTTAGATTTCGACAGTTAGGCTTATATAGCTAATTGAAGCAACAGAAAAACTACTAACATAGGAGTATTCGTTATGGTTTTAAAAATTTTTCCAAAAGAAAATGCTTTCGTGGATGATTTTCTGAAAGAAAGAGCGTAACGAATTGTAGCATTCTCCCATGCGTGCTGAACTGGTACCAAGTCCAGCTAATAACTGGCAAATCTATTGTTTGTATTCTGGCGATAGCATAAATGATTTTTAGCACTTCCTACTCCGAAAAACCTATTGCTCTTAACAGAATCATTGGGGTTAAAATGAGTAAAATGTAACAGATGATAATTCGCCATTAAGAGAATTTAGTTGGCAAGCACTTTTGCCTTACCTCAGACATCCTTTAGGTGGGGAAGAATGTAAGGAATTATCGCACTCCCATTTGCGTGCTGTCTTGGTGTAAGTGACACCGAGTCCAGTCTTTAATTTAAAGACCCATGGTATAAATCCGCGCAAGGGTAGGGTTGATTTTTCACGTTTCCCGCTCCGAAAATCCTAATGACTCACTCCCATTTTTGTGTTGTAGATAGAGACAACGTCTTTACGTTTAAACTGCTTCTCTATTTTGCCGATCCATCTTTGGAAATATAAAGTCACGCGCATTGAAGCGTGACTTTTATATCACCCTATAATCTTACAAGTAATACATCATATGAAATTTTAGTTGCAGTGTAAGCTGTTAGCTTTAAAAATTGTGTGTTTTACGCAAGATAGAGATTAAATTTTTGTAAGAACAATGATTTTTTATAATTAGGCATTATTAAACGCAGCGGTGTGATTGCGATGATATCTTTCCCAGATTTGTTGACGATTGCGTCCCTTTCTTACGATACGTGCTCACAGTTTCACGAAATTAGATTACCAAGCGGAAAATCATTGTTTTGTTATGTTCATGAACATTTAGGAAAGTCTCTTTAAACGCTTCAACAATTTTTCCGTAAGATTGCGTTGAGAAATAATGCTCCACCGTAAAAATTCGTTCTACCTGCCAAAAGCAATCTTTATTATTAACCAAACAAAAGGTTCTCAAAGCTAATGGCATAAACTGCCACTGAAATTTAAAGTAGAGCTTGTAGCACTATACTATAAAGCACTATTACGCCTTGTTGCATTATACGAATGACAACCATTGAAACAATTTGCCCTGAATATCAATTTCAAAAATTCAACAATTTTTGACATTTTGATAGGCAAGACTTTTAGACCACTTTATAGAAACTATAGAAAAGCGAACAGGAATCATGTAAAGAAAATTGTCAAAAGGCTAAATACATTTTAAATGATAACATAACTCCAGTCATAAATGCAAGAAATTTTGCTTAGAATATTGTTAAATGTTTAGCACCCTTTAAAAGTATTGCAAGCTCCGTTTAGTCGATCAAAAGAAAAGCCAACAGACCAGGAATATAACATTGAAGTTTGACTGACTTGCTTCAAAGCTTAAGGGGCCATTTGTACAACGGCTGTGATTCTCGACCGCAGCCTGGAATATACTTATGAGCATTAATTCTACATAAAATACTGTTGTGTACGTATGTGTTTTTAATAGTTTGAATACACACAGGAGCGGTGATAGATTGATCAAATTTATTTTATCAAAAGAAGCACTTTACAGTTCTGAAACTTTACACAAAATAGGCATACAGCTGTTCACAGTATCACAGAGTACAATCAATAGTTACACTTCAAACTACTAGGAACGTTAAACACAACGCAATGAAAGCTCGGCGAAGCTTTCTCAGATATTTCACTACTCCGAATTCAGCTCTAAACAAACAACTGAGATCAGATGAGCTGTCCAGTATTATATAGTTTTCATATAGCTGCCGAGGAATCTCTAGTAAATTCAATTTCTCGAAATTACTGGAAAGCATATACGGTTAAAGTTACATCTAAAACCCGGATACGGTAACAGTTATGTAGCGATCAATTAAATTCTTTGAGTTACATAACAGAAACTGGACTCAAATGTTGCCAAATGGTTGCCAAGTTTGGTGACTTTTGGCGATTTCTTGCCAAATTTGGGGACAAAAATTAGTTGCCCAAACTATTGTCAGCTTGGCAGTATCTCGCCGAAATAGCAAGATAGCCATTTACTCATTGTTAAATAGACTTTTATATTCTTATACACTTCACTTATTTACCTCTTTCCCTTTTAATTAAAACTAACAGCAACAGCTAAATGGAGGAACAAATAAGTATTAAAAATCGAGTGTCTTTGACTTTTAAAATATCAATTAGAATATTTTTTTGGCGTAGATTTGCTGTCCCTAACAGAAGGTATTGTGTCTCCCTGTTGCTTTGTATTCCTTACTTTTCATCGCGATTTGAGAATATCGTCGTTTGTTTTTGAAGAACTCGTGTGTTTAAATACTGTGAAAAAATAATAAAAGAAGCCCAGATTTTCAAAATGGAAAAATGGTTAGGATTTACTAAGCAGAAAAGTGATGATTCTCAAGTGATGTATTCAGGATAATCTACTAGCACTAAGAATATTGAAAAGAAAAGAAAATTGTTTACAGAAAATATAATGAACGTTATTTATTATTTCGTTTTATTTGGAATGGAGATGAAATGGATCCTCATGCTCAATCAAGGTAATAAACCATCGTTTCTTAAAAGGCATCTTGAATCTGAGCATGCAAATTTAAAGGGTAAATCTGAAGAATATTTTTAGCGGAAATGATCGGAGTTCAAAAACATTAAACAAGTATTGAAATGTTTTCATAACTTCAAGTGAAAAAGCTTTAGAAAATAGTTACCTAGTAAGCCTATCAGGTTCAATGTTCCGTCTTACTTTCTTTGGGAACATGCAAGGACCTGACTCGGAACAGAGAGCTTACTAAAGCTATGTTCAATAACTGTGGTAAGTAGACAGGATACACAAGAAGGGTATACAAAACCCTTTATTTTTCTCTCTTTACAATAATTTCCGTACTTCGGAATACAAAGACCCACTACTTGTGGTCTAAACGTAAGGATATAAAAATATAACTAAACTCTTAACTTTGAAATAATAAACGTGGAAGATTGGCCTTATATTAACAGGAAGCCGTATGTAGTACAGAGAACTGTTAACACTACAATACGTTTAAAATTATCAAGAGGATTAAACCTCTAGCCTGGAAGGCAACCAGCAACTGAGTAAAACTTCTAAGGTAAGCGGCCTGCTTCGACTAACTCCTTCCTCTCTCTCGCTTGGCAAAAAGCCACAACTTAAGTACTTGGCGTTCGCCAGACAAATTTTGCATAAATAAGTTAACGCTTATAATTCTGGCCGGAAGTAGAAAATAAGAAGTGATGGTAAAGATTTAAAATAAAATAAACGTTAGTAAAACTTAAGATCCTTACAAGCCTAAGAATTTGCCAAGACTAGCCAGGTTTACACTATTGGAAATAATCGGATATTATTAACAGCAGCTAAAGATATTCTTGTAAGATATCCATAAAAAGAGCGGCTAATGAACTTAATAGTATTCCGTTATCAAATGATATACAAGTTATTAAATGATAACTAATGATTACTAGTTTATAACACGTTTCGAAGAAGTTAAACAAATTGCCGAAGAGTATTTATTTTGTGAATCTCTTCATGGTATAGTAGCTACAAATGAAATTTTCAAAAGGGATTGACAGTATATGTTTGAGAATGATATTCCTTGGAATACGTGCATTGCCGTATACAGTTACAGACGTCGGGCTTTAACAAGAAAACATTCCGGTGTTATTTCTGAAAGAAAGAAAGTCGCAGCTGAAACTAAATTACTCACTGCCTTTATTAATCGTGAAGCTTTAGTAACCAAAACAATCCCCCAAACCTGAAAAATCGGTTTGTTTCAATCTGTGAAAATTGTTAATTTTATTACATCCGCACAAGCCGCACTTTACGATTTTATATCAAGAGATGGGCATTTAACAGGAAGAGCATATTTAGCATATTTAGCTGATATTTTTGGAAAGTTAAATGAATTAAATTTAGGATTACAAGGACAAGTTGTTAATTTTTTAACATTAGAGATAAAATAAATGCAATGATAAAAAAGGCCAACTAATAATCAAGGAATTGGATAATAATATTTTAAGCTTTTTACCATTTTTAGAAATTTTCTACCCGAAACTAATTTGAAAATAAAAGAATTAGCATTCGAAGTTAAAAATCATTGTTTTTCATTGATAAATACTTTCAACGTGTATTTTTTCGAGTATTATGAAAAAGAAAACTGTATTAGAAATCTATTTTGTTAAATGTACCTGCAATTTTATCTTTTGAAGAAAGAGAACAATTGATAGAAATTTCGTATAATTGTACTTTAAAAAATAACGCACTTGTTAACTTTTGATGAACCGAAAGAAAGAATTTAAAATGAATTTCAAATAAAGCTATAAAAATTTTATTGCCACAACCTATTCGTGTGAACAAGGGTTTTCTTCCATCTCATACTTGAAAAATAAGTACAGAACAAAATTAAAAGAGGATCCTAATTTACGGTTAAAATTAAGTGAAAACAGACCAGACATAAATAAATTATATTTCTTAAACAGGACCAAATTTCGCACTAAAGCTTAGAAATAAAATATTATAACTTATATTTTGATAATTAAAATGGCAACCAGTTTTTAATCTAATATTTTTATGTGTGCATATGTGCATATTTAATACAAATAGGCAATAAGTTGTGCAAATGGCAAAATATATATTTTTTAATATTTCTATTCATAAACTGGAAAATAATCCTTGTAAAATATAGTTGTGGTAATAATGTTTTTCAGTCTTTGTTTAGATGGTACGCGTTTGTCAAAAGATTGAGAACCGCTAACCTAGGTATCATCGATATAAAACACATCTGTCTACGGAAACTAAAAACAAAAGGAAACTGCACAGGATTATAGATCTCTTGCAACTACTGCTCAGTTAAACCACTAATTACTTAGTTTCTTCATCTCTAAATTATGTTTCTTTATGTGTCATTTAGAGTGCGTTCTTTTCGTATTGAATATTGATTTAGTTCACGTAACAAGAACTTATTCCCCAAATTAAAGTGACTGAAATAAAAATTAATTGTGAATAGTATTTTTCTGCTAATTAAATCATAGGTTATGCGTCTTTCTTATGTTTTACTTGCAACTTCCTTCAACATAGCAGTCATTGTAATTTAACAGTGAACATCGCCTTTATTACCCAATAAATTCAAGAGCTGACATTATAGTTTTAATATGCTCAATGTTTGATTTTCTTTGAACATTTTTTACATGACAGGAGAGGGATTCGAAGTAATTTCTCTGTAACAGAGTTCATTAAAATGTTGTAGATGGGCTATTTTTAAGTGAAGAGATGAGTAAAGGCAAATGGAGAAAATGAAATATATTTTCAGCAAGTCTTTAACTGTACGTTAGAAACGTTTCTAAACTACCAAGACAGTAGTCATTTACTATTTGATAAAATTCTTCTCACATATGAGGAGATCATACAGAATCATTGATCAACTATTTTTACTTGACGGTCTTACATTCTTTCAGATTAGGGTAATTACTGCTAAACATTTAGTAAACTCCGATCTAAGTGACTTGCAACCATGTCATCTCATATGGAAATCCTGTGAAATTGAAAAGAAGTAAAATGTGAAGACTCATTGTCGTACTGAAAAATCCAAATCAATACGCATATTGTAAGTCTTTTGACTAATGCATATTAATCAAGCTTTTCTTTAAGCTTCTATGCATTTACTATCTCATTTAAAAAGAAAAAAATGCAGTCGAAGAAATTTATTAATTTATCTGAATTTCTACAAAAAGCAAGTTTTCACTGTCCGTTGCTCTCTATCTCCAGATAATGAACGTATTGACTTCAGATAATGAAAGTCCAGCATTTGATTTAAAGTTGAGTTTCTAGCACTATATAATAATTTTGTTCTTTGCTCCATACAGTTTATGATTACAGAGTCACTGCATATGGCTGTTTCTATATTTTCCCTCCAGAATTAAAGCATAATCTGGAAACATATGCTCACTGATTAAATTTTTCAAGCAGTGTCCAATGTTGAAATTATTTATGATAATTATATGCAAATAATTGCAAAGCTGGAATTCTGCGCCTGGGCTAGCGTATAGAATATGAAATTAGGTAATATATAATGTATTAGACAACCGAAGCATGTTGTAATTCTGTTATGTAATGATGTTTAAAGGTAATATGGTTTCTAAAAGTGATCAGTACTCATTAGTTAAGGCTCAAAGTGGCCGTTTAAGCGGAGGGCAAAAGGGTTGTTAATGGGAAGAGTCGAAGAGAGGTAAATATAAATGGGGGGGGCGGGGTTTGCCATATCTGTATCTCTATTAATCACATCGAGAGATTCGAACTATTTTTAACTGTTAATCAGAAAGCAGATAGTCTGGCAAGGAGCAACACCTGCACTGGAAGTCAGTTTTCTGTCACTGTTTACTAGAAAAACTGTGAACCTGTAGTGTTCGATGTTTATTAACCATTTATCTTATCTTTTTTTGCCTTTTATCTCACTTATTCTTCCGTTGTCTGACATCAGAAGGAAAATTAATTAATGCATTTAAGGAGTAAAGCTCTTGCGTTTAAAAGAGAGAGAGCATGTGGCAACAATCACAGGCCATCTTGCCACTGTCTTCGTCGAGCTCCAGAATTAGTTGAATCGGCTTAAGTCTTGCTAACCTTAATTGCTTGCGTAAGTTAAAGGTCTGAGCTAAAACTTGCAGGCATGCTTTGTCTGGTAAATTCCATAATTTAATAATTTCAACTTTGTATATGTCTCCCTCAAAATCCCGAGTTCAGTGCCTGTTATTACAGATGCTGTGCACCGATAGACTGACAAAATAGTTTTGAAACTTTCCGATGTGCTGAACTTATTTTACCAAGAGATTAAGATAGAGCAATATGTCGTCTGACTCTCCTCCTGAAGTCAGAGATTAATACTTTAACCTTCCAGCACGCGCGTATGCGCAAAATTAATGATAAATTCAGTATTTAATACACATTTTTTGCATATCAAAGCTGAGACGTCTGAAGGTCATTTTTATTCCTCCTTGGGTTTCGTAACTTTTATGAAAAGCTGCCACGTGGCAGCTTTTTCATCAGCGTGGTCGTGTTTTAAAATTCGCAAAATATTTTTTTCTGAAATATTTTGTAATTTTGTATTATTTTAATTTGAATACATTTGGCTCGGTAAATTTTATACCTGTTTTCATGGAAAAAAAAAAAAAAAAAAAAAAAAAAAAAATGTGTGCAACCAGCTGATTTTGCTCTGATTCTTCAAGAATTATCTGATGAAGGAAAGGAAGACAAGGAAACCTTTGGATGGGAGAACAATAGCGATTTCCATTCCTTATTTTCTTTTATTTCTGTTTTTTAGAAATAAAAAAACATTAAAGTTAGTTTAAAGTGCGTTTTTGTAACCAGAAAGAAATAAATTTCCTTGCAGATGTAATGCTAAACTTACTTTTTTCCCTACCAAGGTGTTTTCCTTTTTTATTGTCTATACTTGTCTTTGATGAATATTAAAATTAGCTTCGATTTTAAAATATAATTATTAAATAATAAATTTAAAACTTTCTATAATGAAATACATCATCGCATTGCCATCTCACTAACAGAAGAACTTAAAAATATTTTACTTATATTTGAATGTGATATCATTAGTATTTTGCAATAATAAAATTAATATTTTATTTCTTAACAAATTTTTTATCAATATTCACTCATTTCTGTCGTTTTTCGTGCCAAAAACAGTAAAATAACGGATGTCGTTAAAAATACGACGCGTGCGTGCTCATATAAAATTGCCAAGCGCGCGTGCTGGAAGGTTAAGTTTGAAGGTTTGGTACGATGCGGCTATAAAAGAGCTGATTTCATACTTTCAGGCTACCACAGGAGCACGAATTAACCATTATACTTCAACACGAAGATTTTACGAGGTTGGAGAGCATGAGAGTCAACTAATTGGGACTCGTTTTAAGGTGCTGTTTTAGGCATGTTCAATGGAGAGAAGACGAATGGGAGCCTATAGTGTTAACTGATGGGTGCGGAATATATAGGCAGCACTGTTAATACTAGACGCATTTGATCTGGGCAGGCCGATGAATACGCAGCTTGCTTTCCTTTGTTCTTGAAAGATGCCATTTGGAAGTTCTTTTATTGTTTGGGCAGGAATTTATCAAAACTGGCAACACTAAATTTCATATCTTTGACAAAGGTTCTATAGCTGGTCGCAGAAATGTGGACTGGGGCTTGGAACTCATATAAGGCTAAGTAGGGGTTCTGTTGGCCTAGGTATTTGGCTAATGAATGGCAATGTTTATCAGCATCGAGAATTTTTGGTGTTAAAATGCTTTAAACAGAAAATATCACGAGAAAGGTTTAGCTGCCTTACTGACCAGATTTGAACCCGATTAAGTGTGTCTGAGAAACATTAGGCGGCCGTATTGGAGCCGGCCAAAAGCCATTCCAGAAACTCCAGGATCAGAAATTTGCACTTCCAAAAGAGTGACATACAGTTGCACAAGACTTAATTAACAGTTTCGTAAATTCCCTGAAATCAAGATGTGTAGTTTGCATTTTGTCAAAGGTGACAATACACCGTACTAAAAAGGAATTTTTGCACAACATGAGATATTATGTTTGCATTATATTTAAAATCCCCATAGATTTAATTTTAAATACAATATGTTGACATTTTCAACTGGCTATTAATTTAAATATTTCTGTTAATTAGATATAACGAGACCAGGATTTCAAGCAGAGAAAATTTGAATATCGTAGCATATTTTCCATCCTTTGCCAGTCCCAAGAAGTAAATGTTGTTCTGAGACCGGTTTTCAATTTAACAAATGTATGTACACCGTACTTTCTTCAAAAATAAAAATTCAAAATTGTATCTTTTGAATTTCCAGCTATATTTGTAAATCAAAGTTTTTAGCATAATTTTTTGGAAGGTGTTCATGTATTGAATATTATAATTTTCGTATATACTTACTATTTCATAAGAAAAGTTGCAGTTTAACAAAGCTAGGTAAAACGAAAACACTGCATGTGGAGTTTGAATTCTGTTTGAAGTGTGAATTTGCATATTTATTAAAAAAAAGGAAAAATGGGAGGAAAAAAGAATTCCGGATACATACAAAACCGTTTTTCCAAACGTTTCTCTTAAATAAAGTAAATTTTTAAACCCGAATCACATTTGTTAACACAAGAAATACATTCATTAAATGTAAATTAGATGGAACAAGGTAAATTTGAAGTATTTTTTGATTAATATGTTTATTAAGCAGCAGACTCAGCGAACAGTTTATCAAATGTTTGAGCAAATAAAAATGACTATCTCCATTGTTCTCTTTATATTCTTCTGCATGATGCCATTACACAAAATATTATTAAAAGATGTTTATCCCCCAAACCAAGCATGTGCAGAACTGTCGTAAGCAATTATTCACATATCGGCCTTTGAACATTTTGAGTAATAAAATTTGATTATCATCCAATTCGTTCGCTTTTTATTTTAACTTCAGAGTTCATTTTCAGTTTATTTTAAGAATAAAGTAGTGGAGATTTATTTATACTGGAAAAAGATATATTTATCCTCCTGATGAGGCTTTGTTGAATCAATCTTCATTATTCTGTTATTCCTTTATTTATCTCCTTAAAAATTTTAATCACAAAATTTTTCGTATGCTTTAAAGTACTGCCTTCTTTTTGTTTACGTAAAGAATTGACACCCCTTTTCTATATCAATTTCGCATTTGTATTTTTTTTGTTTCATGTGGATGCAAGAACTTGTTATATAAAGAGATTTAATATATATATATATATATATATATATATATATATATATATTGGAAATAAATTTAATTTAATTAACAAATTTTGATATTCCAATGATAATCACTAATTTTGCGCAAATGCAAGAATATTTCAATTTACAAATTAAGGTTAAACAAAATATACTTTGACTTCCCAACTAGGGAAAAACATGAAATTAAACAAAATTAAATAAAACCTGCAGACATGAAGGCAAGAATAAAATGTAAAAGCTTTTGAATGGTAACAAAAATAAATCTTTATTTAAAATAATATTAATTCATAATTTAAGGATTGGAGTAAAATTAAATATATAAAGATTAATTTCACATAGTTTTTTTCTCAAGGGGCTACACCGGTTCCAATAAATCTTTCTGTATTTAAATATTGCCTTGTTTCTGAATCTCCAATCATATATATATATATATATATATAAGAACAAATATTAAATATATGTATATATGCAGTATAAATATTATATATACACTTCTGGCCATTAAAATTGCAACACCAGGAAGGAATAATTTGACGAACGTCGAAATGACATGAAAGGAAGAAGAGTTTGGGATATGCAAATGATTAGTATTTCAGCGCATTTAGACGATGCAGGGGGTAGAAACGACATCTGAAGTACTGCATGAAAAAAAAAAAGTTGTGTAGTGGATTTCTCATTCGGAAAGCGTTTTGTAAGCTCCGAACTTGCTCAGAATACCGTGTTATGACTCGAATAATAAGAAGATATGCTTACCAGCATGTGTTAGAATTCGATAGAGGCAAGATCATTGCCTATCGAGAGTGCGAATAATCGTCCGTGATATCGCCCGACGCACTGGTCGACATCCAACTACTGTCATGCACATATCAAATTAATGGGTTGCTGAGGGTCACGCTGAACGGCATGTAGGATCTGAAGGCCTAGGAATAACGCCCGAGAGGATAGAGATATTGTGAGTTCATCCCTGCAAACCTCTAAAACCACATCATGGACCATTAGTTAAGAAATGGACATTATTTCAGAACGCCCAGTACCCGCTCGTACGGTGCGCTGAAGTTTGTAGCATCGTGGGCTATCAGCACGGCGACCATTACTTCATTTTCCCTTGACAATGCAGCATAGAGTGTGATGACGACTTTGGTGCGCCGCATGACAAACCTGGATACAGGTGTCGCACAATGCCATCTTTTCAGACGAGTCTGGGTTCTGCGTGAAGCTGATGGCCGTATACGTATCTGGAGCCTCCGAGGAGACCGCACGTAGCCTACTTGCATTCGATATCTGCATAAGGGCAATGCACTTGGTGTGATGGTTTGGGCAGCTATTGGGTACACGACACGCACATCTCTGGTTCGAATCGACGGTAATTTGAACGCAGATCGGTACATTTATGATGTCTTACGTCCAGTGGTTGTGCTCTATCTCCCAGGCCTGCCAAACGCCATCTTTCAACAAGATAATGCAAGAACATATGTTGACGTCGTGTTCTGACCTTCCTCGATACACAGGGTATTTGTTTCCTGCCTTGGCATGAACGGTCTCCAGATCTGTCACCCATTGAAAACATGTGCTCATGGGTTGCTGAGAGACTGGCCCACCAACCCTCTCCAGCTAATACGGTTGATGATGTGTGGCATAGACTTGAAGCAGCAAATGAAATTGTTGGAATGAGTTGCCCGTTTCTGTCATCCAAGACCATTTCGACTCTATGCCTAACCGGGTAAGGTTAGGCATAGAGTCTGCAAGGTGCGTCAGCTATTTCTACTAATTTTGTCCCCCTGTAAACCTCCAAACTGCTTACAAATTTAATAATTTTGTCTTCATGCCATACTGTTTAGGTACAATAAATATCTTTTCTCTATTTGCTTGCCTTCATGGTGTTGCAATTTTAATGACCAGCAGTGTATATATGTGATGATATAACATAGTTTATTGCAGTAATTTGATATGAGATGAGTATTTGACTAGGGAATACATTAGTTTGCTGTCTCGAGTGCATCGAGGTTAGAAAATCACTGAAAATATCAATTACGTAGTAGAAGATGTGAAGAACTTTTGAAGAATCACAAAATCACTTGATAATCCAAATATCTCTTTATTATTTGTTGATTGCTCTGTGGCATGACACATCACAATGGAGCCAATCTGCACCCCACAGTCTTGATGATACCTAACTATATTTTTGACAGAAGCAGCCAAGCAGGAGACATCCTTTAGCTAGCAAGCGTAGGCAGAGAAAGAGAGAAGGTAGTTCGATTGCAACTGTATTTAAAGTGAAATTGTTTGTTATTGTTATTGGCTAAAACTTATAGGCAATTCAGAAGTTTCAGATGTATATAGGCAAGTAATTTTAGTGAAACTAAAGTAGTTTTGTGTATAATGTAACATGAAAAGCTAAACAATGCTCTGCCGGAAAAATAAGAATACAGGGGCAGGTATATTTAACATTGAGTAAATTGTTATCTCGCTAAATTGGTGAGATATCGCCAAGTTGTCGATGGTTTTGGGGCCTAATTGTATCGCCAAATCTGGAGAGATACACCAAAAGTCTCCAAGCTTGGCGACGTTTGTAACTGAATAACTGTAACTGAAGCTGTATATAGCTGTTAACGTATCTAGCCCTCATATGCCTTCCATTCATTTCAAGAAGTACTACAGATTTTTCTACGTCTGGGAGAACACTATGTAAGACCGGAAAGAATATTAATTTCGGAGTAGTAGTTTTTTTTTAGGTTAGCGTGGTTCACAGTATTTAGATATATCCGTGTTAGCCTTGCTCTTTAAATAAGCTTTGCACTGAATTCTGTCTAATATTCTTAGTAGTTTGAAGTGCAATAACTGATTTTAATCTGTGATACTGTGAAACTCTGTACGAGTATTTTTATGGAAAATTCTAGAATTGTGAAGTTTTTCTTTTGGTAAATTAAGTTTTATCAAGTTATCATCAATCTGCGTGATTTCAATCTATTACGAACCCGTAATCACGCAAAAATGTGTTTCAGCAGTACATGTTACTCAAAAACGTTAATTTGCTAATTTTTGAGTGCATTCACAATTCTAAATTTTGTTTCTTTTAATGGTCAAGGAAATAATTTATTTAGTTTTCATATGCTAAATTATATGAGATTTTCTCAGCATAAACTAAAATAATTAATTTTCATTACTTTAACATCGTCGGTTCCCTTACTTGTCTGTAAACAAATACATCGCAAAATTTATTAATGACAAAGAAAGTAATTTTGCGAATCATCAATTCTAAAACAGATCATTTGTATATGTAACAAATGAAGGTAATACATAAGCTTTTTTGGTAGCGCATACTGTGTCTACCAATGTGCCAAACAATAGCATTTATTCCTTGACATTATGGCAGTCCTACTAATAACTAAATAACTATCCTATTTGAAGAAATATTTATACAAACTGAGAAACAAACAAATGAGCAAAATATTGTGAAAGAAACAATTGTAAAAACAGGAAGTATAAATCATTTAACAGTAAGTTCATGAAAAATGACTTGATGACTTGACATAGTGTTCATGAAAGATATAAAATAAAGCTTAAAAATACACGCACTTTAATAGAATATTCTGTTGACTAACGTTCTTCTAAATGATATTTCCTTCTCACTGAAAAATTTGTCAGTTGGCATAGGAATTAGTACAAGTAAAAGCTTTTATTGTGAGGTAAAGATGCTAATGATCAATTATCATACCATTCAATTTAATGCCCATAATTAAGAAAAAGGTCCACATTGTTTCTAGTAATTAAAAATAATAGTGAAAAATATTAATATATGAAACTTAGTTTTTATATATACTCATGCGCTGATATCTAATAGCTGTTCATAGTTTTAAGAAATAATGAATTAACTAGCACGTTCAACTAAAACATCTGTCAGGTGAAAAAGAATGCAAAGCATTTCCTTATACACAACAGCTCTTCTTTTGTCTTCTAGGCAGGTGTATTAAGAATAAATCTAAGTGTTGATGCTAAACCTAATATAAAAGTAACTGTGAAAATATCTGAATAGAAATTGGCAATCTGGGAAATACTCGTAATACTGAGTTAGCATGAGCTGCTGAATGGAATGTTTCCACTTCATTATAATATTGCATAATGGAGGGTGGAAGTAGTTAGTACAGCTGCTCAAAGGTGTTCATTGAATTGCTGTTATCTTGTTTAACATACTATTTTCTTTTCTTTACACGAGTTTATTTGTATTTGGAGAAATCATGGCCAGCATAAACATTGCTTTTAATTCAGTGGCTCTTGGCACATTTTAGCTTTTCCGAAATTTTAATACCTTTATATCTCTACTGTAGTGCAAATGTCTCACTGAAGATCTTCTTATGACTCTGGGTTAGTAATAGGACGTTCACATGTGATAACGGAATGTGTGTTACTTGTGTGTATGTTATTTGTGACATTCCATTCATGTGTGAAATATTTACAAAAACGGAAAATAGCAGAAACCACATTTAATTACAAATAATATTATTTTGTTAGGTATTTGGATGTAACAAAGCAGACGAGGGTAATCTGCCTTACGGTCAGCATATCTTTTTTAAGGATTTTCTGAGAGGAACTGACTCGCATTCACGTTACACATGGGGAAAACAACGAAAACATCCATGCAGCCAGCCCGTTCGCCTATTTACACTACCAGTGTTCAGCGAAGAAACGGAACTTCAGGCTCGGGGACGCGCTTAGTTATGATTTTAAGAAAAGGCTGTCGTGATGCACGCTTAGTAATGGTAAGATATTTTCACATCTGGAAGACTTTACATGAAAGGTAAAAATTAAGAATCCTCATTTTATGATAATCTAAAAAGAGACAGAGAAAATATATAAATATTTTATTCAGCTGACTGCCCATACAGAAAGAAAATATACGTAAGAATTGATTTTATGGCAATGAATTAATCCCAATAAGTAATAAACTTCAGTTCTCTGATTGTTTAAATGTTGGGAACGTGTGATTAACAACATATAGAATCTCTTTAGGACATTATTCTAGGGTAGATGTGTATGCATCTATTACAGAAAAGAGAAAACGTTAATGCTTTAGAAATCAACTTGATGGAGCAACATAGCTTTATGATAGATTTTATATAATTGACTGGATACGAAAACCTGTTATCATTTATAGAGCTTACCACTGAAACCACAATTACTAAAACGTAAAAGAGTCTGTGTCATGAATATCTGAAACATATAACTGAGGCTGTATGAAAATCACAGCTGAGTATAGCCATGACATGCTGCGATTTTATCTTTTCTTCACCCCTTCAGGATATCGGAATCGCGATTTTTCAACAAAATAACGCTTGGCCACATACTGTTCAGCTTATTCACTCAGTGTGCATTGCTTGGCGTTACGTGTGCTCCCTTGGCCAGTCTCTTCCTCCGATCTCGCACTAGTCGAGCATTTGTGGAACATGACTGGCATCGGTTGAATACCTTCTCTTCTCCCCGGAAAGAAGTTGAACTGTGTAGTTATAAGGTATTTCTCTCGCCTTCTTAGCATGCCTTGGTGGTGTAGTGGACAGCACACTCGGCGTGCATTCGAGAGGTACGTGGTTCGAATCCCGCGAGGGAATTGCTCATATTTCATCTCTAATGTCGCTATAGTAACGCCAGAAGTAAAAACGTTGGTGAATGATAATTCTCCACCGCCAGGATTTGGAAATTGGATCCCCTAATTCCCAGTCGCCCTTTAAAAGAAGGAGTAGGAGTATATAAGGTATTTCTCCCTTTTGAGCATGCCTTCTTGGTATAGTGATCAGCACACCCGGTGCGTATTCGAGAGGTCTGTGGTTCGAGTCCTGGCGAAGACATTGCTCGTTTTTCATCTTTCCGGTTTCAGAAATACTAATATCTCTACAAAGTCACATCATAAATACGTAGTGAACGATGCCACAATAAATAATGCCGGAAGGCTTCAGTTATGTGCAATGATGTGCATTTCCTGAAACTCAGCTGAAACATCTTATTGATCCACCTATGTTTAAATGTCTTACCATTGCACATCTTTGAAAAGTAAGTCGCTTGTAGAGTTCTTAATTATCTATCTATATACAATATGTGATATGCTTCCTACGATTCTTTCAATCCATGGCATTTTCTCTTTCAGTCAGTAATCAATAATTTCATCATTAATCAACATTCAAAATTTGATTTAATAATATCCTAAAATACACAGGGGCGGAAGCATGAAATTTCAGAATTGCGCAAAGTAATTACTTCTGATTAATTAAGGAAGACAGAAATATATTTGGAATCCAGGCGTTAGTTGAAGGATGAAGTTCAGAATAAGCCACCTGCTGAAGCTCTATTAATCTCAAATTAAAAGATGAGCTGGACCAAGTTTTAGTAAAAAAATCCTTTGAAAATACTTCTATCTACGTACATTTTCTCTTAGCCAAAGAGTCTTGACAGTTCAACATCCCCTTTTTAATTTCAATTTTCAATAACTTTTAAATTTTAAAGATTCTTTATAATTTTAATTTCAATTTTAAATTCAAATTTGCCCG
Source organism: Stegodyphus dumicola (assembly GCF_044657685.1). Classification (NCBI taxonomy): domain Eukaryota; kingdom Metazoa; phylum Arthropoda; class Arachnida; order Araneae; family Eresidae; genus Stegodyphus; species Stegodyphus dumicola. The sequence goes on from NC_140780.1 coordinate 139,333,858, forward strand.
GACTGTTATGATTAATTTTATTAATTACTGTGTACAAATATCCGCAGCAACTGAGTGGGATTTTAGTTTTGAAAATCCTTATTATACCTTTATTCATCTTGTTAACTTGTTGGCTTAAAACATTAAGAAACTCAAGGAGTTGAAGTTCGCAAACTACTAGTTCAAGAACAAAATTCATCAGGACTGTATTTTAAAATGCAAGAATCAAATGTGTGATGTATTAGAATTCAGAAGATTTTATCTACTGGATCTCTATCGTAGCAAGAATAATAAGCGCCGAAGTTTATCCTAACAATTTCTATAAACTTTTTTAAAACAAGTATGCTTAAGGAGAATACTATTTTTTATTCTAAGAAGAACAGCTGCAGTGAGAATACTTAGTTATCCTCGTTTCTACATGTTTCTTTAAATTTTAAAAGCAAACATTAATTGTCGCACAGCAGCCTTAAAAAAGTGATAGAATGAATTATGAAACTTTTTATTCTTTTTTAATACCATTTCAATTCTAAAACTCTTTTTGCATAATAAGAGAGCTCGTATTTACGTTTTTAATAAACATAGATAACATTAGTTAAGAAGTTTTCTGATCAGCATTATAAAGTCTCGCACAGACTTTTGATTCTTTCTTTTTCAATATATTAGAATGCTGCAACTAACTCTGGAAACCATATATAAAGTGAAAATTATAAAAGTAATAATTATGAAAATTTGAAAATGCAAGGTTATATGAATGCGGAGATTTACATCTACATATACCTATCTCAGTTATTTTGGCATCACCGTCTCATTCAAATATAAAACAACGTGATTGAAGATTTATAATCCTCCTATTTCTAACATTTTTTTAACTTATAATATCATATCATTGTCATAAATATCATTGTGCAAATGTGTTAATCAGATTAAACCTTGTATCCTCAGCTGCTTACATCTTCCGCAGAATTACGACAAGTCTAAATTATAAATTAAAAATTCTATTACATCAGAATTTCAAAATAATAATTCGATTATGGTACTACCCTTGCGTATTAACAATAGAAACTCACGGGGAATATGGATGCTTAAATGTTTAATTTTCATGGAATTGTTTCTATGTTCAAGAAATCTGTTAGGAAAAATTCTGTGAACAACACAATTCACAATCACAGCTTAAGACGTGATAATGTTACATATAACACTTAAAGAAAAAGGTCTTCAAAATAAGACTACAAGGATAAAATTATTGCTCTGCCAGAAAATTAATAATTTTTTCTTTAACATTGAATTCCTTTTCTCTGGAAAATTATCGTATACTTTGATAGAATAAAAATTCAGAGTTTTTTTTTATTTTTTAACCTCTTCGAACTTTAAAAGAATTTTACAATACTTCACCTTAATTTATCTGACAATTTGATTTTGTGAGATAACTCATCTAATTTGAGAGGTACAATGCAGAATAAAAAAAATGTCAATTAGGTTTTAAACGAAACCGAGAACGGTAAATTTGGTTTCATTTAAATACTTCTTTTTTTCGATAGAACTTTTGTAATTATTTTTCTTCTTCCTATTCATCTAGAAAAAGATATGCCATTAAAGTAAGTGTTGAATATCTGTAAAGGATTTGGGTTTCGTGAAACAAAAAGGTTATTTGAATTAGGGAGGAAAAACTTCGACAAGCAATATGTAGTCAAAGGTTACGGAACATATCTAAGCTACATTAAGTTGCACTTCAAATTTAAAACAAAAAACAAAAAACAAAAAAATTTAAAAATCTGAAAGGTTTCACTTATTAAATTACGTCCAAAGGGGCGTTTTTTTAACGTTTTGTGTGTTACCTTTATGTATTAAATATTATGTTCTACGTACTCAAACTATAAAATTCAATATCGCTAATTAATTTTAAAATGAGCATATCTTTAGAATTTCCAGTTCAGAGTCTCGCGCACTGAAGATAAAAATGTATTTTCTACAGTGTTGTCATTGCTCGCTTTGAAATCGTTCAGTTTTTTAATCAAAAATTCTTTGAAGTGTTACAAAATTTGACATTGATAATAAAATAAATTTCAAATTCAAATCCGGGCTTCCACATGCCGATATTCTATGGAAGATTACGTTATTCAAATTTTGATGACTCTAGGTACGGTTGTTTTATCACAATACGAGAAACATACATACATTTATGCAGATTCTTCATTATTTAATTTCTTTAAATATAAGACAGTGCAATATTATATAGTGGCAACGATTTGAAAAGTGATACAGCCTTTTCAAGCTTTCAACTCAAAATGCCAAAACGAAATTAATAGTCCTTCAGGGCAAATTTTCCTTTTGGAATAATTAGCTGAACAATAAAACATTCGTATTAGTAGAAGTATGCAATTTGTATCAATTTCACAAAATTACTTTCTACACCAGTTTTATATACATATGAAGAAAGTTCTGTTTGAAAGCAAAGGACCCACCAGCGGCCGAGCGGTAAAGTAGCTGAACACTGGTAGTTCGATGTGGGTTCTAATCCAGGCGAATGGGCTGGCTTCATGGTCGCTTTCATAGTTTTCCTCATGTGCAACGTGGATGAATAGCTTTATGATATTTTATTTGGAATAGTTCTACGATTTCTTTATCATTCCATTGTATGGTAGAGATTGAAAAATTAGCTTGGTGAAAAGGAGCGGGAAATTTTCGGAAGTAAAAAAGGGTTTAATGATCCTTTTGTAGGAGTGGGTCCCAAGCATTGAATATACTGTGAATCATGTGTTACTAATTTTATGAGAATTTCATTTGTCGCTACATTTCTAATACAGATCAAGAACTTTATAAGTACAATTCAAGGTTTCATTTAAATGGATATGTCTACGACAAAAATACTGAGCACAAAAGGACGCTTCTAAAAACCCGCATATCTTCATCGAATTTCCTCTTAATCTTGCGACAAGGAGACAATCTACCAGATCCATGCTTTATTACCAACCTAAGACCTATTAAGGTACAACTTGGCAGTTCATTATTTCATTGCAGAAGAATGAACCTTATTCTTAGATATAGCAAGATGGTGACAAATTCATACAGGGGATTCTAGCACGAAGACGCTTAAGATGTGCTTACAAACAGCACCATATCTAAAGCTTAAAGCACGCGAGATCTCTAGCGCTTGTTAGTCTACCCTGTATTTTATTAAGACTCTTATACAATGTTCACAAACAAGTCACACATTAGTCTTGAAAATGAACATTACTACTGCCGTCCAAAGCTATACATTAAGCTGCATGTCATTAGGAGCATGTGGAATGTGTAGCTAAATGCTTTGAACAAGACGCCTGACGATTTCGACGATTTCTCGTAAGTATGTGAATCTTCCGTTTCTGCCAAAAGTCTAACTTTAAACAGAAAACTCTGTACTTTTTGCTGATGTAATTGAAACTTGTGAACTTCATATTAAGGAGGCACAATAAAGAGTCAAACTTGAAACAAGCAGACTTCTGGGGGGGGGCTGTTCACATGAAAATCGTTACTGACATTCTGATGAAATTTGGAAGAAAACAAGAATAAGTCTTTAATCTTGCTAAAACAAAACGATGTGCAAAAATTTATCATTAAACATTACATAGAAAACTTTCAAAAATAGATTCATATGTACCTGATTTTAACCTGTTCTGTGTTCTAGTTCATAATTTTTAAAAACAGGTAGTTTGATTCCCCCCCTCCGTCAAAGTTCTTTTGCTCATCACTATAGTCGTCGATTAAACATTCACTTTAAATTTGACTTTTTCAATTTTTACATGACATAAACCAAGACCAGGTTTTGTTGGCAGCTGTTAAGGTGCACATATTTTTTTTTTTACTTGATTAATCAAAAGCGTATAGTAAAACCCTTGAGAAGTTGTCAGCTTTTATGCCTTCTGATAAGAATACTTTCGCTTGAAGGCTCATACCATACCTAAGTCAAAATTATAGATTATGGGAGCCCGAATCTAACGTATGATGCGTTTTTTGATATTTCTTATTAAATCAAATTTACCGTTGAGTGTTACTTAAAAATGTCGGGGAATGATTCATCCCTGGATGACTTGATTTAACTTTTAGATTGGTAATATTTACAGCACGGGGCAGGAAGTCGCCGATGAGCAAACTACACTTTTTTTCGTGGGGGGGGGGTTAGAGATATGCTAGTTTTATGTGCTACAAAATGCTTTGAAGCGGAAATTTGGTAGATTGCGATTTCTGAGAACGGAAACGCCGTCCGGGATTTGAATTTCAACGTGAGCGTTAGAAAATTGCGCATAGAAATGATCGAAAATTTTATCGAGCGAGAGTTATCTTCTCTAGTGGTGAGAAGAAAATGTAATCCGTTGGAAAATGGAATTTGCGACTAGTCCTTATAATGCTTTCAATCGATATAACCTTCCCACCTCCGATGACTGGGCTTAATCCTGGATGTAACTGTAAGCCAAAAATTGATACGTCAACAATTTGTTTAAAGTGCGTTTACGTCACAAAACACTGTACTTCGTGACGTGATTATGGATATTCGTTGGAAAGAAGAAAAATAGATTCAAAATGATTTCGCAGTTTGTGGAGCATTTTCTTACACAAAATATTTATTTCGCTCAGGATTTGAACCGCGATAAAAATTCGTGAAATGAGAGAAAGCATGCGGATGTGGATTCCGAATTCCTTTCTCATCAAATAAAGATATTCCGATAAGGACTTACCACCCGGAGTCTCTAAGCTTATTTACTGACAGATAAACGTGATATTATATATTTCCGAAATTTAGTGCGTGCAAAGATCGCGTTATTTATCACGTAACGATTTCTAAGATCTGAATTGGGAACATAATGTGTTTATATAATAGATGCGATATGATCATTATTACAGCTACTACAAACTGTGAACAGCTAATTGTAGATGCTAATGTTCAGAAACCATTTTTACTTGACAGCTACCGCGAACAGTGTTCTGTCCCCACTGTGTTCCTCAATAAATACATTCAGTGCATTGATTCATATTGAAAACCCACAAATTACTAAAATAATATCATATATCAGATGTGGGATATCGATAGAAACATGGGAATTTAACAAGGATTTTATTCCAAATATATTTCCATAATAATCAAACAAAAGTGCGTGACATTTGCTTCCCAAAGTACACGTACACCTTCCGTACCTGAGCCTTCTTCAAAGACTGTGTATTTGTTCAAAAGTTGAACTTTTCTAATATAACTTCTCAGAATCATATTAATAAATATACCTCGAGCGATTCCCCACTTCGTCAGTTCATCTAATTAAAGTAGAGGATTCTGGAAAACCGCATTCAAGAATTCCTAAGGGAAAACGCATTAAGGAATAATATCAGAACACCGAAGAAATACTGGGCTACAAAGAAATGTTTTCATGCACTATTCCTTGGGTGACTTGAAACGAACATGTGGAAACGTTTCACAGTAACAAATGAATCTCATTATCTTTATCCTCCATAACGCTGAAACTCTCGTCAAGTCATTAATCTGAGTTATATGAGTTATGTGGGTACACACTATAGTCTTCTTTTCCCATTACTTGGAAGATCAATAATTTTGGGTCCATCCCAATAGACATTTCTTCGTCTATGACTAGTGGTGTTCAAGATGATCTCCATAATTATTTTAGTATGACTTTTTCAATTTGTTTTATGCATGTTCAATTAAAAAAATATGATTAGACATCAATGCTCTGCGTGATTATAAATGAATAAAAATGAGTCTTAAGATCCCTTTATATTCGCCTTTTTATTTCTATTCCAGTGAACGGTAAGATGTTTAATGGAGGAATATGTTTTGCCTGGAAACTGAGAGCACAGGCTCGAGTTTCTTTGGACCTGGTTACTTGCAAGTTTTCTTTCTCCTTTCTAGCGAATGTAATATGGGTCTTCCTGCGGCCCATCATGCGTTTCTGTGACGAGATGGTTAATTGACTCAAAGGGACAGTAATTTCCAGAAAATACTTAATCAACGAGCGCTCAGCTACTGAGGGGATGGAATACTTTTATTTCTGTTAATAGTAACATTGTTAATAGTAGCTGAATCATTATTAAGAAATGAAATATTTTCTGTGTGAAAAAACGAAGGGTATTCTTGTCGAATGCTGTTTAAAAATATTTCATTTTATAAATATTGAACTTTCTTATTCAAGGATATTATTAAATTATGCATACCATATTTTTGAAAAAGAAAGAAAAATGTTTTGATTTCAAAAGTGCTGTTGTAAAGCTAGAAAGGATAATTAATTGTGTCGAAATATTTTAATAATTTTCTTCTTCATTGATGTTTAAATTGCATCTAGATGCTCAATGCTCTTTTACTGTTTAGATATAAATATACACTGTAAATGACATGATAAAATGCATATATATATATTATACAGAAATAATAGATTTCTTTAAAAGGGCTTTTAAGTATATTTTTGATCAGCTTATGAAGAAAGACTTGGCAACTGCTGGCATTTTAAAATACACTGCGATTTGTAAGTCTAATCCCTAAGTAGATGTTTAATCATAACTAATATTGAAAGAATGGCAAATGATTTTATAGCAGTTTGTTAAACCGATCTGTTTAAAAAAGTAACTTTTGGTCATTGTTTATAGACCTACCTTTTTAATGTCACACAGGTAGTCCAGTAATAAGAAATAATATTTTAAAGTTCTTCGGGCAGCCGTATACTGAAGTTTAAATTAATCATATTTCTAACTTAATTAGATATATGTTTCCAGAGAATATGGTGTAGGATCTAGTCTTCTTTGTTAACATACACTGTAACTAGATCTACTTGAAAGTCTGTGTTGGGACTTCTAGCAAAGACTCGAAGATGGTTACAACAGGGTAAGGATGTAAAAGACCGTATTATGGAACACAAATAGTTCACTTACGAACTTACGTGCTTACACAGTCACCAAGCACTTGTGGTCAGAAACTTAAAAGTAATGTAACAAACTAAATTCAAAGGTAAATAGTAGTGCAAGGCTACGCAACTCGATTTATCTACGAGGATGACTCAGAAATCTATACCGGCAAGATGCTAAATTCGGCGGCAAGAATGCAAAGCCGAGGTTCAAAATTCCACAGTTAGTAGAATTAACAACATGGCGCTCTCAGTATCGAAACCACACTCTGACTAACCTTTTCGTTAGTTCAGTTTTAAATACTCTCTCGTTCACCCTAACTAATTTACATCCTAGCTAGGCAATGCGAGAGAAATCATAAGGCCAGGAAAGTCTAACAAATTAAAATAACTATAAGTAAAATTAATATATCTCACAATGGTACACAATATCTCGCTTTTTCGAAAAAGCATTTCTTTGAACTGACATAATAAAAGTTAATTCAGAAACTCTAAAATATGACAAGCATTTTTATATTCGAATGTTATTACATGTTTTTATCTTAAGTAGATAATTTCAGACATAATTTGATAAGTAGTGCATTGCGTTTAACTGGCAGTGTATATAGGAAAGTCTGTATTAAAACAACAATACTGAAGTTTCTTTTAGGGTGAAGTTCTTTAATCCATTATTTCAACAGATAAGTGAGGCATATGATCTTGACACACATCCGAGCGCTTTATTTAACGTTTAACTAACTGTATGAATTATTAGACATATTTCTTTAGACTTTTAGGCTTCGCAGCTTCGTAAGTGAGTTCCTTAGCGCAGAATTCAAATGTATTCAGAAAAGAATATTCTTGAAGATCCACCTGACAATTGGCGATATGAATTCATAGCAGTTTATATGTGTGTGCTGTCTTTTTTACTTTGCGTAATTAAAAGTTTTTATTTAAGGCAATGGTGACGGTCTTCTGCACATACGAAGACCAGTCTGAGATGTATGAAAGTGCTGCAGTCATTGTAACCTTTAGCTCTTCATATTCTCTTAGCATATATTTTTGAAAGTGAAACAATACCAAGAGAAAATACAAGATTACACCGATAAAAATGTGAGGACAGGATTAAGCAACATATCGAGCAACAAAAGACTTTGCCATGAACAGGTACTGCCCCTCAAAACTACTGATCCAGTGAAGTATCCTGTGCAGAGGCTCCATGCTGTCTTTCCAAAACATTTTATCCAGTTATTATTTTTAAGTATACTAAAATAAAGATTGGATTCGTAACAGATGCTTATATTAATGCAAATAGCCTTAAAAATAATAACTGCTTGAAAATGTTTTGGAAAGCCTCCATAGAAGCCTTGTAGGAGGTGTCATTTGATCAGTTGCATCACGGGACGATACATATTATACACTACAGATATTAGGATTTTTTGGAAGCCGTAGAGATGACAAATTAGCAACCGCCTTCGCCGGAAATCTAACGACGGACCTCTGGGATGCCGGCCCAGCGTGCAGAACCACTACATCATGAAGGCACGCTAGGAAAGTGGGAGAAATACCTTATGATATTTAAAAATCCTGGTGTCCCGTATGCTAATTTCTGTGCTGTCCTGCCTTGAATTGAAGCCCATTTTTGGAATATGATGTAGAATATAGTGCATGCAAAGGAGAACACTATTGGCGTGAATGTTAAGCAATAGCATCAAGATAAATGTTAAGCTGTTTGTTACCAGAAATTTTTTCATGCGCTATACGTTTGAGCACCGTATATCTGTGCGCTGTAACTTCTAACAAAAATTATTAAACAATATTTACATATCAGAATGTCTGCTTTCAATAACGATAATGATAAATATATTCCCTTTTGCCTCAGTCAGCCCGTAGAAAAGGATATACATAGCCACATGCAAGCCACTCTTTTTCAGTAAACCACCTCCTGCACTATGATGATTCGTGAAGCTACAGATGTAAGTTCATATACAGGAATTCGATTGCTAAGGTTGTTTCCGGAATAAAAAGTTTCTTCTTTCCATTTATTAATGTAATAAAAGTTTAAACAAGTGTTGGAGTGCAGTTAGTAACACATTTAAATTACTAGAGTGGAAGACAATTTTAAAATTTTTACTTAAATATTAAACATTCTGTATTCAACTTAATTTTTCGTAAACTGAATCGGAAAGTTTGAAAAGAGACTATGCGAAAAAAAGTCAAATTTTTCAACAAAAAAACTATCGCATTCCTCACAAGATGTCAGAATGCGTTTGAAAAACGCTGAATTACATGGATCTTAGTTACACCGATCTAATAAATTTTTGTTGTTGTGTTCTGATATTCTTGTAAGAGATGGGACTACTTTTTTGTTGCTCCTGTAAAATTTGAATTTTGTTACATAGTCCCTTTTCTATACCTTCTGATTTAACTACTTTGTGGGGAATTACCTAAACTTTAAACCGTCCTCTCGGTTCTAACGAAGTCATTCTGCCAGTAATGATGATATGGATGATGCTTGCGAAGAAGTATATAATATCTTACTACATATTCTTCATTCAGAGCTAATTAGGTCAAAGCAGGCCTTTCAGCGACAACTTTAGCATTAGAACAAGTATCGATTTCATTTAAATACTGAATTTTCATCCAACATTAATGTAAATCTTAACATAAGAGAATGAAGAAGCAATATTAGACAGTAACAACCATTAGCAAAAATAATGAATGGATCTTTACAAACAATTCTTATGACAACAGTGTGAGATCAGTGCTGTCATATCGTCTATTTGTACTAGTGCCTTAGCTGCTATTCCTGGATATTTCTTCATTGATTTGCCTTTATGCTATTTTGCAGGGCAAAGAGGCTTAATCTTTAAGCTTTGTTATTTCAAAACGTCTAGTAGCAAAGCCTAAAACCTTTAGACAGTAGAACGGCAGCATTTGCATGCGTGCTACTGAAACATAATTATGCTTGAAATTAAATCTGTTTTATGGCTTAAATAACATTTTATTTGTTATTGGTAGAGCTAGAATTCCAGTTGGTTAAGTGTTTAATTATGCTTTAAACAATTAAATTCATGAAGTTCTCTGCATTTACATGAACAGTTCTCAGATGTATATAACAAATATATTTACTGTTCTCCTGCTAATAAAATTATGAGTGCTATTTTATCAAATATGAAAGTACTAATTGCCATAACGTGCGGATTTTATTTTGAATTTTCTTCTGACATCTGCGCTGAAAATCTTGAACTTTGTTTTATGATAGATTTTAAATAAAGCTCTTTTAGCAAGTTTGGTTTCGAATATTTCAGAACTGTGAACGTAAATGTATGGAATATTTTATATTTTGCTTTACAGGCGACAATATCTAACTTACTAACTGGAACTTTCCCTCTGTACGGACAACATAAAAGATAAGTTGTTTTTAAAACCGCATCCATCCGCAGTGTTGAAGTTGCTTTCATAAAGTTTTATATCTTATTTTGTGAAATTTGTAAACAGATAAAAAGCTAAAATCAACTGTGAAAAGTATAATGACAATAGCCATCTTTTTTAAACATTGTATGTAATTTAGAACTGAATTTTATTTTTGAAAATTAGATTAGTATCGGCTTAAAAGTCTAACAATTCATTTTTGAAATAATTTTAGTTTTGGAAAGATTGTTATTGAACTATTGGCGCCAGAATCGTAACCGCGGTCTTTTTTAAACATTTGGTCTAGTTGCATTTTTATCCTTATGACCCCAGACCTTCTGCTTAGAAAGTGAAAAAATTTGTATTTGAATAGTAATTGCATGTATTGTCTTAAAAGCTTGTCGTATAAATTTTCTTGAAAGTTAAGTTAAATTTATAAATGTTAAATAAAGTTACTCGCATAAAATATAATGATGCATTCATATTTTGAAATTTTTAGCTTTGATCCTGCGCATTTATCCATATATTTGAAAAAATGCGAGCCATGTTTGAAAGCAATGCCCAGATACATTTAAAAGACTTGTAAAAGGCATTCCTGTCAGCATGAAAATCCCTATACCACGAAGTAATACAGAAAATTATATAATTGTGTTTAAAATATACTTCTTTATAAGAGAAATGTGCTAAGTCTTATTATTACTATTATTATTATTGTGAGTGTTAGTTTTATCATTATCATTATTACTAATTTTTAAAACTACTGTTATATGCGAAACATAATATAGCTCTTGTTTGAATATTATTATGAGTTAAATTATATGGGTGGCATCATAAGTTTTAATAGCTCACAATTAATTAAATTTTAAAATATTTATTGATATGACAGTTTAGGCTTATTCGATGAATGTTTATACATATACATCTGGATATAAATTCAAATTATTTTAGAATTGTGGAAACAATTTATAAAACAATGCTATTGTTCAATATTTCATGTTTTTCGCTTGCAGAGAGTTGGTGAACCATTAACAAGTTTTAAAAATTTTAAGTAATAAGGTTAAAGTTTGATTTGGCAATAAAAATGCATTTAATATTTCCATGTCGCAATTTAGAAAAATTTTTCCAGCATCCAGAAATTGCCTACTGCTCTAGTATTAAAGAATGCAAATATTAAATATCTTGAAAATCCCTATAAATTTCTGTTTGACATAAATATGTATTTTATTAAGTCACAGAAGAAACTTTATGTTCCTATGAATGTTTAGTCACGACTTGCTTTACTCGTGTGACGAATAATTTTTCCTATTCATTTGAAAGTTCGGAAAATATTGTAGAATTTGTTAGTCCATTTTGCTAAGTTGTTTTCAAGCCAAATAATGCGGTTGTTTTTTGAAGGGTGAAGGGTGACATGAAGGGTTATTAACATAATTATTTTTAAAGGTTCGTATTTAAAATTTGATTTGTTTATTTATTTTTTACTGTAGAGTTGGTTTTATTATTACAGTTAATTCTGGAATAGTCACACGTATTACTGGTAAAATAAAAAAAAAAAAAAAAAAAAAAAAAAAAAGAATGGAGTCTATGTTTTTTGTTGTCAAGACTGCAGTATAAATAAAGAAGGTAAAAAACGATTTATCTTTTATAAACTGTTTCATTACTTATAAGAAATGAAACAATAAATTAAACTGCTTAGTTTCAAAGAAATACAAAGGTTTAGCGTTTTAAATTTTTTGTAAAAAATGTGAGTGAAACTGCTATTGCTTAATTTAAATATAAATTACAATGATGTAAAACAACATGTTGAAAAACATTAATATCGTTCCTTTGATTCTAAAGTAAACGATATAATTATTATTAATTAAAGTTAAACAAATATGTTTCTATAAAGAAATTTCAAGAAATATAATTACGGAAATATCGAAAGGAGAAGAAATATAAATAATTGAATACGGTAAAGCTGTTAATTTAAAGGTTTGAAAACTGAATTTGAAATGTAAAAATCAACTTGACTAGGAGCGTTAAACTTTTTTATTAATGCGAATAAAAATTAGTTATAAACACATATTATATTTGAGTTAACGGGGGGGGGCGAAGTAAAAATAAGGATGAAGCATAATTTAATTTTACTAATTTTACAAGTGCACATATAGTGTACACTTGTATACGATGAGAAAGAAAATAGATAAAATATTATCTGGTAGAGGTTCAAAAAATATATAATAGATTATACAGTAAAGCACGTGAGGCTTCAAGAAGAATGCTTTCGTGGAGGATCTGCCGTAGGAGCTGTCTTGTTTTCGAGTTAATATTACTTGGCGAACCAAATCCTTGGTCATACGCAACCAGTTCGTTCGCCATGAAGAGTACCAGGACAAGATTTCCTATTCGTTACCCATTCGGCCACTTACGAATTCGAACATTAAAACTGAGCTAGCATTGAACGAACTGAAAACCAGCAGCAAATAGAATTTATAATGCTAATATTGCTAAGAAGAATTTTAACAATCAGGAATATCTCTTAAAATGAAATTTAAGAGTTCTGCTTAACTATTGAAAGGGGTTATGTTTTCCTTTTAAACAATGAACAGAACATTTTTCTAAATCTATTTTCAATAAACTAAAAATTTGGGATTAGAAATAAATAATCAATGTAATTTGAACGGAAACAAAAATGAAAACTTCATGAATCAGATTGTCAGGTACTAACTTATAATAAGACTATTTTTTCAGGTAAAAACTTTTTCATTGTACAAATTAATGAAATGTTAGATGTTCTAATCTCAAAAATTTAATAGAGATTTAAATGAAATTATTTAGAATTCTCAATCTCTAATTGATGAAACATTTTAGGTAATTTAATGGCAAATGTTTATCATACGAAACTATAAACAATCAGAGATATTTAATTTTAAAAACCTCGCTATTTCTGTAATTCTGGAAATTAAAACATTAGTAGACTTGCATCATATAAAATAAACTCATGAAAGCGATGTGGTTCAATCGTATCCGAATTTGGCGTCAGTATTAAAAGTATTTTTACGATGCCGGTTAGTATTGCTAGTGTCAAATTGCATACAGAAGCATGCATTTACCTCTTTACCTAAGGTGAAAAAATATGAAGGCACAGCTCCGTATCTACTACCCATTCGGTATAGTAAGTAGAAAAGCTCACTGCTGTACCAAAGGGCGTCGGTTCGAATCCCGGAGAAGTGGTGTGGTGGTGGTGTATTTAATTATGGCAAATCACGCTAGGGCTATCTGCCTAAGGGAAGGGATGCCTTCGTAGAGGACTTTCTAAGGGAAACTGGCTCGTATACACGTTACACATGGGGAAAACCACGAAACCACTTATGCAGCCAGCCCGTTCGCGGGATTCGAATCTCGGACCAAACTACCAGTGTTCAGCGACTTTTACCGCTCGGCCGCTGGTGGTGGGCTCCCGGAGAAGACATGGATATTTGTAAGTGTATAGTGTCTGAGCAGACACGTGAAGCTCAAAAGACACAGCAAGCCTATAGTTCTCTCGAATAGGTGATGATAGGAGAAGAGGGGCAGGAGACTCTCAAAAACCCCCGAGCTCTATCAAAATCATGGCGGAGTTTAACAGTTATCAAAGCCCTGCGATATCCGAATGCTCAGGTGACGAGCTTACTTCAACCTGTACTTTTAATATTTTAAGGTAGGAAATTACTAGAACCGTAAATACAGTCAGATGATATATCTCGCCATCTGTATTTCTCATTACATCAGCCACCACTCAGACTGAAGGTTTCAAATAAAACTTATTTATTAATACGTGAGCCTGAGGTTTACACAATGCTCATAGAATAACAGGAATTAACCGTAAAGCATGAGGGAAATGTAGTACATAAGTTCATGTTAAATTAAAATGTGAAATACAAATTAACACACGACTCTCTAAACCTCGACTTGACCTCTAAGCATTTAAGCACAAGAATAAATTTGCAGAAACTAAAAACCATAAATCAATTAAAGCAGCAGGAAGGTGTAAACAGTGTAAGAGGGAAGCAAGGATGCCAAAAGCTCTTTCTCAAATTAAAAAACTCTGAGCTTTTATATTTAAAGTAATTTTAATTTACATTCTAATGGGAGTTAACGAAAATCTAAGTGACAATTGTGACTGATAAAGACAATTTAGTTACATAGAATATAACGCAAATGCTTTCTGTCGAGTTCATTTTGACAGTACAGTAACAATATGCTATATACCCTAGTTGTAAATTTTAAGAATGAAGCAATCAAGATCCTACAGAATTTAAAGGAAATGCTAATGAAATATGTAAAGAATATAAAGCTTCAGATGTGGTTTTATCTAGCCTCTTCTGCATCGAGGAATTATATTTCAGAAATGCTTTTGTAACATAGCTTAGTAAAAATAAGAAGTGAAGCTCATAAAGCATTTTATTCGTAAATCTTAGTCAATCACTGACAGTATTTGATATGTCATACACATAAACAACTCTTTTTGATTGAAATGTGGTGTTAGAAATATACCGAATGCACCACGCTAGCACATAATTGAGATCTATATTGATTTTTTTTTTTGCAAAGAATACGCATCAATCGCAGTACGTTCCCATTAAATTTTATAAACTTCAGCTAATATTCGTAAAATCAAACACAAAATAAAAACAAGCTGCTATTTGATTAATTACACATTAATGATACTTTCTGAATACCGCATAGGTAAAATTATATTGCATAATAAAAAGTATTGAATAAAACATTCGAGAAGTATTTTGAAATGAACGTGTAAGGATAATTATTTAACAATTTATGAATATATCGCTTAACACGATGAAAAAAAAAATATTCTTCGATATTAAAAACAAGAACGTCACGGTCTCATTTGTGCTATTAATAATTATTTTAATACAAATTAAAAATCTCATTTTTTATATTAATTTTACTCACCATGTTCGTGCTTTGAGTCGAGACACGAATGTGTAGCAGCCAGTTTGATAAATTATACACCCCAAAAAATTTAATTTTAGTAAGCTCAGTTTTTATGCAAACCACAGTCTTGCTCCAATTCTTTTTCAATCTTAAAATCTTAAAAGCTATTGTCCTTCACAAACTTTAACAAAAAAGAGGAACAAAGGATATAATGAAGATATCAGTTACAAAAAAAAAGTGGCTTTATAAAAAGCTTTCCTTCTCGGCACATAATTATTTACAACTAACAAAAGGAGACTTAGAAGTTGTTGAAGGAAATGAATAGGAATAAAAGGCGAAATTGCTGTGAATCTGGAAAAATGTTTAATTTTTAGAAGTTGAAAGAGATATGTTTTGAAATAAAGAATTAAGCCTGTAGTTTATTTTATAATAAATACTTACTTAAATCATCATTTATAATAACTATTTTATATCTTTATGTATGAGAATTAAAAAAATGTTTTTGATTTATAAAAGGTTTATATCATCACTGAATTAGTTGCACTATTGAGACATAAATTATATATCGTCAAATTATGTAACATATTATTTACACAAACTATACATATATTTTAATGCATTATTAGCAGAAACAATTTTTAATTATGAATACTTATCTAGAGGGGTCTACCGTTTGCCAGAATTTAAGTAAATTATTAATTTTATTATTGTTCTTATATTTGAAAGTGTATCTGAGGTTCAACAGTCAGCCTTGAGACCTAATTATGAAATAAATATAATGTCAGTAAATTTGCTATAAAAATGTTATTCTTTATAATGTGTTTAATTTTTGTAATAGATAAAACATCAAAAATGGTATAAAAGAGAAATGTGAGACGAAATGCATTTCAAATTAAGTATAAAAATGTATGCTTTAAATACGACCTACGTCAATCGTGACTTTAAACAGGTAATAAATTAATCTTTTATGCATACAGAGTTCAAGATCATTTTATCATTCATAATTTGGAGTATATAATTTTCCAATGACTTAAATGACAAAAGATACGATGACGTGATATATCATAGCCCAAACATTCTTAAATTGGTACCAGGGATTCATGATACGCAGGTGAGTGACTGGGACAGTGAATTATTGAAAAATTTTGGACTCGCTGTAAAATTCTATGTACTTATTTATAACTAGATGAATGCTCTTTGAAATTCTATGTTTTCAATCTTTGATCATTTTGATGTAGATGTCGATGAAAATTTATAGTATACCTCGTATATTTTACTTGAACAATTTTTTAATCCTTTTTCCTTGAGTGTGGGCATTCAGAATTAATTGGTTTAATCGATATTAACTTTGCTTTCTGAAAGCTACAGAAGCTCCACTCATTCGAAATCTGCGCATTAGAAGAAAACTGAAATTTCTCGTATACAATGATTTAAGTGAAATTTCTCTTTTGTCTGAAATTTTCAGCCGCTATCTGAAAGTTATCAGAAATGACTGTTTAAAGGAATGTGTGCTTTACTTTCTACACAAGGAGACGATTCACTAGCTGAAATTTATTAGCAGTTGCCTGAATAGTCAGTTTACTCTATAAAAATATCAAATTGCATTTTCTTAGAGTACGAATTTTATATATTTAGCTATAAAGGAATTCATAAATCATGATTTAATTGTAACATGTAACTGCTATTAATTGCTTGGTTGTTTCATTAATGGCTTGAAAGTATTTTTTATTCTTGTGCGCTGAGCATATTAACTTCAAATTTGAGATTCCGGACTGCTCATTTGCTGATTCCTTTGCTGACATAATTTTGTTTTATTTCCTCTTCTTTTTTTGACTAACTCCTTCTTAGATTATAAATTCGTACTTAGTAACCTACAAAACGTCTTTAAAGTAAAATCATCCAGATTCCAGCTAGTGAAACAAATATTAATTGTTCTCATTTTAGCTGTAACAGAGGTAGTTATACTATTATTCCTTTGAAGGATTATTATTTAGTTTCTAAACGCAAGCCATGTCCCATTTGCTAACATGAAACTAGAGTTACCAAAGTTCTGTATAAAAACACGTTTTATATATCATATATACCTGTTTAAGAATGCACTTCCTGTCTGGTATAATTTGGAGACAAGGCCAACTATTTATTTATGTATGCAGTTTCGTGACACATTTTGAGATAACATTGAAACAAAATAGAGCTACAAAATGCAAAATTAATTCTATGTTTGGTGCATTTTAATTCTTCTTTTGTCATATCTTATCAGCTATCTACCCGTTTAGATCCGGATTAAAAGGCTCTTACGAAGTTTCAATGCATTTATTGACATGGATGCATTAAGTATAAAATAGAATTTTTTGCCCTGCTTATTCTTTATGAGTTTTAAAATGCTCTTGACCTTCTTATTTAATACCTAACATTTTTTTTCTTGTCTACATGTACTGTCTTAATGCATATTAAAGTGCAAAAGGGACACATAATATCTTGCTATACGTTTCTTAAAATGTCTGTACATTGGGCTTAAAATCCTATAACGTTTTCCAAAAATACTGTTGGAGATTTCTTAAAATGAAAGTAGGAAACTTTTGTTATGTCTTGTCTTTACTTAAATGTAACCTAATTTTAATTATAGTTTTTCTACAAAAACTTTTATATTTGATCAAATGTTTTTTTAGTATTTTGCATTAAATACCTAAATATTATGAATCATGTACCGAAATTTATATTCCTTCTGTACGGCTACCATTCATTTGTGGCATTTACAATTTAATGTAATCTGCAATTTTACTTTTTCTACGAGCAAACGTTTTTAACATTATTTGAAATACAACTTATTTTAATTTTGTAAACGATCTCTGTGAAAGCAGACTTTATAACGGTATTAGTCATATAAAATGAGAGTCGCCTTTTGCTGCATTTTTTCGTTTATAATAGTTTGTAATGCAAATAATAATGTGTAAAAACCTCTTGAATATAAAAATGTGATCAAATAGTTTTGTAACATTTTTATGTAAACGAAATATCAAATTACTGTTTCTGCATAAATTTACATATACCGTATTTACTTGAGTTTTCCGCATCGCATATTTTCTGCCGTAGCATTGTAGCAGAAGGCTCAAAATGTCTTAAGTATTCAGTTAATTTTTCTCTTCCTTAACACGTTCCAAAAGCGATCATTCCCTAAATTTTAAAACGCATTCCTCCACATAGTGATTTCTCTTGTTTTCTTAAATGATTTCCTCTTCGAATATGGATGCACTGGCTCTGAATGATGAAAAAACACTAGTAAACAGCTTCAAGAAAACTGTGATAACTAATATGGTTCGTAAGATCGTTGCACGTGCTTTTCCACGTGCAATGATCTTAAGAATTGTGCGGTGACGAAGACGGGGTGACAACGGGTGACTATGGCAACGCCTTGCATGTTGTGGTAGAGAGCAATAAAATCGGGAGATATTTAAGATATAGGGAAGTAGAAGTGAAGATATCTCATTAGCTGGTCCAGTGTTAATATTACTGTGTATTCTTATCGTAAATGTAATTTTTTTAAATGAATAAACTGTTATACTTGCAGGCATTTTACTCGTGAATACTTTTCATTTTTTTTGTACGTTTTGTAATCACGTCCTTCGAAAAGTAAATTTGTAAAGTCTCGTGTTCTTTGGAAGCATTAAATGTACAAAGCGTCTTGAGACTTAGACGTGAATTATCATTGTGTCTTATAAATACAGCAGAGACAGGGAAAAGGGTGTAAAGTACCCTTTTATTTCATTTAATTAAAAGTCAACAAAAGGCACCACTCGTGCTTACAGAAGCCAGAATTTATGGTTTAAACAAGCAAAAAAATGATTTAACTAACTAAAAGGTAAGTTAACCTAATGACTACACAAATAAAGTGACGCGCAAGTTGGCTCGGACCGAATTCGACGTGGCAAGTCTAATGGAGGAGAATAACGCAAGGCCCCAGAATACTACTCTCAAGAGATCCAAAATTAGAACGTAGCCTTACCCTCTAAAAACCTTCTTTTGAATACTATCTCCTATCTACCTCAAATGAACAACACACGAGCTAGAAATTTACTATCTAGCAGGAGAATGGGAAATGAAGAGGACAGGAAAGTAAATTATAAAAAACTGGTTAAAGAACTAAATGAGATTTTTTCAATTACTCGGATAATTTTCCTCTCTCGATTTTCGTACTCTAAACGTTATAGGTGAGGAGGTAAATACCACATATGTGTACATACAAAATTGTTTTCGAATGGTGAATGATGACGCTGATCCATGATGACGAAACTTGAATCTGATAAAAAGAAGGCTGACGTCATGGCCGGTTTAAAACATTTCTAGTTCTTGACAAGCACATTTTCACCATAAAATACACAAAGGATCTACTGAAGAAATCTGCTGACCCGTTCTTGTTTACAACCGTGGATATTTTTATATTTTTATAACAATTCATTTTGAAGGAAGACAGGTAAGAAGAGACATATTTAGCAGAGAAGAACATGAAGATTCCAATTGCAAGCTGTAGTTAAAGTTGATTCAGTGCTGGATTGATTTCAATTCGATTGATTTCTAAAATTTTGAATATGCAAATTTCAACATTTTTATTGGCTCATGCGTTATGCAATTACATTCATCTTTAGAGTTAGATAAGAATCGTTTGAGATGGATTAATATACTGAAGTTTATATATAAAAAGACCCTGCATATAAATAGAGTTTATCTATAAACTAACGACTAATACGTTAAAACTTACGATAAGCTATCAGTGTAAGTGATAAGGGTAATGGAAATGAGAATATGAATCTCACGTCTGGGAAGAAGATTAAATGTCCATTTTGTGGTATTCGTGGAAAATTCTGTGCATTTATTATTAATAATTTCCTTTGGAAACTGCATTAAACGCTGGTTTAGAATCGTCCACATATTATATGTGAATAACTATTTTATTTTAATAAGTTTATAATTTATCGTATTTTAATTTAATACCATTTATTCAATAATATATATTACACAGCGATTTACGAATTGACAAAATAATTTTTAATGTAAATAAAAGTCAACATACAGCGATATACTATAATTTTGAAGTTGTTTATACACATTCATACAATTTAATTCCCTGCGAATGAATCACGAACTGATATCTAACAGTAGCGGTAATAATGTCGGAGGGTACCTGGTCGATATGCTAAGTTAGTGAATCAGCTGCCCCGCTTCCGTAGGAAAAAAGAAAGTAGTTTCAATGTTTGAAAAATATTTGAGAAGAAAAATAGAGTTACGTTATGTAGTCATATATTTTCATCGGTGCAAACCAACCTTTATTTTCAAAATTTCGGCTACTTTCCAAATTTGAAAGATCATTTGCAAATTCTAGTTAGAGGGTCAATTAAAAACACATCTAGATTGCAATATGAATGACTTATTTCTAGATAATTTAAATTCAGTGACTTGTAAAAGATTTAAGATCATATTTGGTGTTTGTTCATAACGTCGCTTAAACGGCAAGAGCTAAACAGCAAGAATTTTTCGATCTCCAAAAAATAATGAACCGAGTTATATCACTGAAACTGTATGTGTTATTAAATGTAGAGGCGTCAAAAGAAGAATTCTTACAAAATACAATACGCAAATGTCAATAAATATATGACTGAAAGTTCTCTGATCCTCGCGCAAATATTTTATTAAAATTATATTAATTTATTAGGCTAGAAATACATTCAGAAATATTAATTAAAAATTGAATACACAAACTTCTCATTTGATTGTAATAACAAAATGTCAGGAACATTTCAAAATACTTAATTTGCACTGTAATATGAAGTACATAATTTTTCTGTAAATTTTATTATTTAAATAAATTTGCACATTTTACTGTATTAAAGGTTATCAGTTAGAAAGTAATCGTTCTTTACATTTTCCCTTGTCGCTTTTTGTTTTGGAATGACAGACATTTGAGTGCCTTTTTGGCATTTTTTCTTTTCACATTATAGCATTTGATGTATTAATGTTGCTTACGTAGCAGAAATGGAAACCTATAACGAAAACATTACCTCCAGTACTAAAAAAATTCTTCCAGTTCGTAATTTTGAAATTTGATCTTAGTCATAACCGTGTATTAAAGGTCTATTCAATCGATATGCTTTCTTTGGTCACTTATTTTAATTTGTTTCATAATTTGACGCTTAATTATCAAGATGTTGTAAGTTGATAACTGTGACTCACCGACCGAACTGGAGCACCAGCTCTAGTTCACGTGATTGCATGTACAAAAACTCAGATGACTACATCGCCCGAAAACTGTAGCAGCGAGATGATTAGTCTTTGTATTATGCCTGTAGATTTTGTAAAATAAATATGAGAACCATGCTTTTTATTTTAAATTTGGCCCCGAGATATCTTTTTTCTTAATTTTTATGAAAACATGCTTTTTTTAATTTGTAATTTATTGTTGACATTTTCCATTTAGTAGATGCTCTTAGTATTCTGATGTTGAGATTTGCCTTTATATTTAAAAATATATACTTTACTTCTACTAGCGTTTATTATTTCATTTATTTACATTTTCCTTCAATTTAATCCTTTAAATTGTAATGGAACTCTTTGTAAACATACAAGAATAATTTTAATTCCTATTAATTTTATTTAATGTTTATGAGTCTATTGACTCAGAACCTAAACAGTACATTCAGTAAGCATTTACATAGCAGTTCTTAAAGTAAAAAGAAAAATACTATTAAAAAAGTGAAACAATACCATTTCTGGTGTTACTAGTAAAATTTATTTTTGACGCATTAAGTATCATATGTATAATGATGAAATCATTATTTCCTTCAAGCAGCTAATCCGTATGCCTATTGAATGAAACTGTCTCAGGTTCCCTCAACCATATATCTACAGATTACTGCAGAGTATAAAATAACATTCTGATTTCGCATATAATATTTATAAAGTACTTTCTCTCTCCTTTTCGCATGTTTCGTGATATAAGTGGAAGTACGCTCGACACGTATTTCGTAGGTCCGGAGTTTGAATCTCAGCAAGGGCACTACGAATTTCTTCAATTTCCTGACATCGAAAAACATTCTGCAAGACTGTACAGTATTAAACCGACCGAATTAAAACAGTAGTGGACGACAATTCGTCACCACAAGTATATAGCTATTGGGTCCCCTCAGCCCTATTTGCCCTTTTAAAAGGAGGGGAAGTTTAGATATTTTCTCTCTACTTTCCGCATGTCTTCATGATGTAACTATAAGCACATTCGGGTATTCCAGAGCCCCGGAGTTTGAATCCGAGCGAGGTTATTGCGACTTAAACACGTTCCTGAATCAATGTAATTGCTAAACATTGCTAACTCTATACATTGCTAAACTTTGTTACTGCCACATGTTGTGAAGCAAAGACTAAAATGAATTCAAGTTAAGTTCTTATAAGTTGTTTAAAAATATTATTGTGGCTGTGTGTATTTTGTAATGTAAGTGTATAACAAATTTAATTTATGCTTTCCATAGGTGAATGGAATTATAACTAATACTGGTCATGGAGTTATATTTCGAACGACACCTGCATCACATGCGGAAATTTTGAATATAACTGGTGGGCCCCTTTCATATAAGTACCGATTCAGTGAAATACATATCCATTTCGCACGAACGGATGATAAAGGCTCAGAACATTTAATAGCTGGATATCAGTTTCCTGCTGAGGTAAGTCTACAAATTTCTTGCTGTTTAAGTGTATTTATTCATCTGGAATGGAAAAAGATAGAAAGATAATCTCATCCACATAATGGCAAAATACAAAATGATAGAAAAAGATCGAATAATTACAAAAAATATTAGTTCTTCATCCTAGACCACACCTTAATTTTTACGTAATCTACCTCTTCTTTCTAAAATGTTTTATAATTCTGAGTTTCCGTTTTAAAAAAATCTAAATTTTATGTTATGTTTTACAGCCAGTAATCTAAAACTAAGAAATAATTAACAATCAACAAAAATCTAAAAGCAGGAATGAATCTGGCACAAAAGGATATATCAAAAGAATGTTAATATAGCGGAAGCCCAGAAGGCATGTAATTGCAAATTACACTTTTGTGCTATGTGTAAAATACTTAATTTGTAACTTGAAGTAAATATTCATTTAAAATAAAATACTAATTTCTCTTATATAGCAATATTTGGCTCGCAATTGATTTTACTTATTCATTTGTTTAATTCTTATATATTTTTCCCGTTTTATACATATAGAAAACTGAGATCATTATTTGAAGAATAATTAATTAAAAATTATTAATATTGCTCAAAATGGTGTGAAATCAATGTGAATGGAATAGAATATAATAAAATAGAATATAAATCTGCTTAAAATGTCAAGCTACTTAACACGAAGAAAGCAAAAATCAAACAACTTGAAACATAGATCTAAAAATAAAATCAAAACGTTTAACGTTTGTGCTCCATAAAAGATTTTATTCAAGAAAAGATTTTTTAACATAAATTTTCCTTCTGAAACGTTTTTCCATTTATGTGTTCTTATTTACTCATTTAGAGCCTCGGCATAAACAGTTGTAGAAATTTCAAGATCCGATATTCTTCCATGAAATAATTTCATACCTTCCTCGATATAAATTTCATCAGTCATTTAAATTTTCTGAATTATAAAACTAAAGCAACTGATTAAAAAATGTATTAAGTATGTATAAAATATATATTATAAAGTTATATCTCTTGCTGAACAAATTTAAAGAACACAGTTTCGCAAAAATTGAACTGAAAAAAAAAAAAAAAAAAGAAAAAGAAAAAGAAAGAAGCGCATGATTTTAAGATTTAAAAAACTGAAATAAAAACATCAAAATCAGTTCAACCAGGTGTGGCTATCGTGTTTCTCCGAATCGTGAGAGTGAACAATAATTAATAAATGAAAAGGGTCATTGAATGGGGGTTGATTTGTTCCCCTTGAAAAGTCAACTAATTTCCGATCAATGACGATAATTGCTTGGTTTATTTATTTTCTTTTTTATTCTTAATTTCTATTTTTCATGATTTAAGTTCAAATCCCTTTAAAATATTTTATTCCATGATTTCAATTCAAGTCCTTTAATTTTTTTTTTTTCGGAATTAAATTTCCTACTTTTGGGTTATCTCATTTTGATACATTCTACTAAATTTATATTAGGAGATAATATAATTAATATTTCTTTTGTAAATAAATTATTATTATTTAAAATAAATATATATTTAAAAATAGAATTTCATATTTAGAAATACTTAGTACTTTAATACTTACTATTTACTTGCTTATCTAAGTATTTCTAAATATGAAATTCTATTTTTAAATATATATTTATTTTAAAAATTGTGAATTAGTTCTTTTTGTTTTTTATTTCTTATTGGTTTAGATGGATTATGTATAGTTCTTTTATAGTTTCTTTTTATTGATATGCATATTCGTGTAGGGGAAGTTTCTGTAGACAAGGATTTCTAAAATACATTTGTTTCTAGATTTTTTTATTATTTTATAATTTTTTTTTAAATTTAATTTTTTAAGAAAATGTTTAATTCTTAACTTTACTTGCTTGTTTCTCAAAAGACTTAATTAGTATTTTCCTTTTTGAACTTTAATTCTTAAATGTTAATACTTAAATGTTAATTTCTAAGGGTACCACTTTATTGAAATTACTTTTGGTTTTGACTTTTACCCTTGCCTGCATGAATGACGAAACACGAATTGAATGATTGGAGAGTTAGATTTCGAGGCAACTTCCCCTTGATAAGTCTGTCTCCTGCCTAATCTACGATCATTCACATATGCATTTTTTAAAAAAAAATTGTTTAATTTAATTTTACTTATTAAATTAGTAGATTTATTTTCATGGATAGATTTTGCACTTGATGTGCTTATGCTTCTGAATTTAAATGATATTGTAGATAAGTTCGAGAATTAAATCTTTTACATGTTTGCATTTTTTAAAATTATTTTTAATTATTTTGGCTTTTTTCCTTTTTTTAGAATTTAAATTTGCTTTTTTACTTTTTTACTTTTATACGTATTTGTTAAGAATTTAAATTTGTTTATATATATATATATATATATATATATATATATATATACAGGGTGTCCCAAAACGACCGCATAAACTCTGCACAGCTAGATTCCTCGTTGGGAGTACATAAAAACTGCCCAAAGAAACGTTCCTGTACGATCCATAGTTTACGAGAAAAGTACAAAAAACAAAGTATGACGTCACTGCTGGTGTAAGGAAAAAACACTTTATTGGACATATCAACAACAGTATTGGGATATCGTTTTCCAGACGATAATGTTTAAAACGGCCGCAGAAACATCAGGAACGTTGGTCTCTTAAGGTGTGGGCCGGCATACTCGGGGATCACCCGCTTGGACCATATCTGTTGCCTGAACGGCTCTCGGGATAGTCGTACTTAGTGTCTCTCAATGAGGTCTTAACCGAGTTCCTCGATGACATGCCATTAACGGCAATACAGGGACTTTGTTTCCAGCATGATGGGGCTCCTGTCATTTCTGTGCTCCTGACGTAGTTGGCTGGATATGGAATACCCCGGTCGCTGGATTTTTTTCCTATGGTACCATCTCAAGGAACTGGTGTAACGAGATGTAGTGACAACACCAATGGACTTGGTTGCTCGTCTGCATGCTGCCTGTACTACGGTGGACCCCGCGATGCTGCAACGTGTGATGACAGCCATTCCACGGCGTGCTCAAGCCTGCCTTGACATGCAAGGCGGACACTTTGAACATCTGCTTTAAATTGTGTATATACTGCTGTTGATATGTTCAATAAAGTGTTTCTTCTTGCACAGGCAGTGACATCATACTTTGTTTTTCGTATTTTCCTCGTAAACTATGGATCGTACAGGAACGCTTCTTTGGGCAGTTTTTATGTACTGCCAACGAGGAATCCAGCTGTGCAGAGTTTATGCGGTCGTTTTGGAACACCCTGTATATATATATATATACTTATAAAGTTCTGTAATTAAATTTAAATTAAATAAGTTCAAAAACTCCTGTACCCATTAAAAAGCGGTGAACGCGGCTGAAAATCAGAGGTACTAGACAGACAGTTAGAAAATTCAATTTATGAAACATAATTTTCTTAAACACTTAAAACTAAGTTTTACTTTACACTAAACAGATTTAACTACTTTAATAAACTAAGTATACATTAGCATTATAGTAAAATTAACTTTAGTAACTGCTACTAAATTTAGTTTTACTATAATGTAAAATTGTAGAGTTTTAATTCTACAATTTTACATTATAGTAAAACAAAGTGTTTCTCTATTCTTAGTTTTGCCTAAACAAATATCGATATATGATAGGTATCGTTTACTAAAATACTCATAACGCAATACATGACTCGAATTTAATAACCATATGTTTGGATTATGATCTTGTTTTGCTCTACAGCATTGCACATTTTTATTTTGTATGTTTGCATGTGAGATATTTGAAAACTATATATCTTCCTCCTGTACCAAAATAGCCGGGTGCCTCGCACTGTACATTTTGCCCTTTGTCTCAAGTGAAAAGTGTGTAGGCACGTCTCTACTGCTGTTTGTCTTTATATTTACATTTTATTCTAAAGAAGAATTGACACATAATTCTAAAATATGCTTTATAAAGTTCTTTCCTGTATTTTAATGATACAGACTCTAAAAATTATTAGCTCGACTTCAGATAAATCGATGATAGGTATCGTTTACTAAAATACTCATAACGCAATACATGACTCGAATTTAATAACCATATGTTTAACGAAAGAAGATTTAAAATCTTCTAATGCTCTTCCAAAACATGATAAACTACTCGCATAAATTGCAAAATTCATTCAAAATTAGAGATTATATATGAGGTGAAAAAAATTAAAGGTACGTGCGTATATGCCTATATCTATACACACACACACACACACACACACCTGGAAATTCATGTTGGTATAATAACTGTTTCCGGCATGGTGATATTTTAATTAGTTTTCTGAATAACACCATTTTCGGGAGAATTGTTTTTATTAAAAAATATTATTCATTTCTCGCATTTAGTACATCAAATAAAGCTCAAATATTGGAAAAGTATAATTATATTTACAGCTGTATGCAGTTTTCGAAATTGATGTTTTCACGCACGACATTTCTATGATATAGTTAAATTTGCAATGTATGATGGATCCCCTGGCTATTAACGTAAAGTACTTATACATCTATTTCTTTTCATATCTCTGTTGCATGTCTAGAAATATAGGAATTCTCTGCGGTACACGTTGGTTGAGTCAAGGGTAGAACTGATAGCCAAAAGTCGTCTGGCGACATCGGGTCGTAGAGTACGTGAGTAAACTATAGAAACAACCGCAAAGAGCAAAGCTTTCTTCGGAATCTTAAATAAGGGCTCGAAAATGGCCTAAGTAATCCTCTTAGAAGAGTTTCCTTTTGCTTCAGTCCTCTGCAGATTCCGCTGCACTTTCATTTGGGATGAATTTGCATTCACAGAATTTTTCTCGATTTTATTTCCGGCAATTCCTTCCAGCTATTTCGATACTCCTAGATCCCTAATTTAGTTCCTGAGGCTCGATTTCGTGTGCGTACGCATTCCAGCTTATGTGACATGATTTGAACTTTTTATGTGTTTCTATTTCACATGAACTGAAAGTAGGAAACAGTATTCTTGAGAAAATGATATCTTCACAAAAATATTTTTTTTCACGCTTAAAAGTTAGAAAGAATGTTGGAATTGGTTGAAATGAGAACATATAAGGAACGCAGTGACGCCATGGTTTTAATTTTAAGCATTATCATTTAATAAATTTTTCCTAATACACGCGTTTTGCTAATATTCCGTAAAAGTTTAATAAATATTATGAAATATTCAACGTCGTGTAATAAGTTTTTTGAAAATATTTATTTATTTTTCTGAAAGCAGAAGCAAAACCTAACAGTTCTGTACAAATATAAAAAAAGACACATAATGGCATGCTAATGTGAAACATTGTTATATCGACAATTGTACACTACTTCAAGAAAATGAAATTAAATTCAAGTGCAATTTCAACCGTACAGAAAGAGCAAGGAAATAATAGAAGTAACTTCTATTCAATAGTTTTTATTCTTTCGTTTGGTTATTTAACATATAAATAACATATCTGAGATTTTGAAAAAATATCCTCTATAACTTTAAGCTGATTGTTGGAACTTTGGCAGTTTGTTACTTTGTGAGTGCGTAGAGTGACATTGAGAGTACTGTGCCCAATAAGAGTGCTGAAAGCTATGATACAGCTAATAATTAAAGTGATTATAAAGTTGATAAGTAAAGGTAAATAAAATAAGTGTTATCAAATTCATACACTCAACGGAAAACACACATATTATTAATAATATGGATGTAATAGAAATCGGAGAAATCTAGATAGACGCACCGATGAAATATAATTGTAATTATAAATTTTCTGACGTCAACACTAGAATGCAGATAGCCTGTTACATGCATAATAAGTTCTAAGATAATTAGACATTTAAAAAATATAACCTCAATCACGCCTGGCCCAATAACTACGAATACGTCCCCCGAGTTGAAAATTACCCATGCATATTTTGCGTTTAAATTTTACGTTCTGTAACGAATACGTCTGGTAATAGTTTATTTTGCCATTTAGTATTCTTAGAAACTATTATGACGGTAAAGGTGAACTTATATTAAAAAAAAAGGTAGTCTTAGCATCCAAATCTGGTTTACCATGCACCATAAAAATTAACATGAATATTAAAAATATTAAGCAACATTATTCTTCATAATAGTTGTCACAAACTGTTTTGAACCGGTTTTTGCATGTAAAAAATTTACATATTGCACACTTAAGAGTACTTTAGTTGTCAGTGTTTTTGCATAAGTGGCATCCTTTTAACTTCTTTCCAATTTCCACGTCACGTGAAGCATTAGTAATTTCCTTACTGAATTTAATGCCACATTAAACAATATTATCCACTTTTCCACTTGTGTGATATTCTGTTGTTAACGTATGCTTTTTACAAGTTTTTCACCCACGTTTTCAATAAAATTCTTCCTAAATAAGGACTTTTTTACTCATGTTTTATATATTTTACATTAGAGTGCAGAAACTTTATATGCTGATATATCTAAAATATTGCTAAATACAACAACTGGACAACGATTTGTCTTTCTTTCTGAAGCTTGTACAGCTACCACTTTGCAAAGTATATAGTTTCCTTAGTCTTAATATAATCAGTGAAGATCTCTGGTTCTCTTTTAGTAGTTTATTCAATATTTTTCATTTGTATGCAACGTAATTTGAAGAAAACTGTTTTTTCTTTCAAAAATGAAACACAGATATCGTGTCTTTAGTAAAGGCAAATGCTGAATATTGCTTTTGTTTGAAAAATTGCTGTAGGTACAGACGTTTAATTTTTTTTTGTGCGATAAACTTTGTAATATTCCATCTGAGTAGCATTTGACTTAAATCGTAGATGCAACGAAATTGTCCCAAGTAATATTCTATTCTCGTAAACCATACGATAAATCCAAAGACGCTTTCAATTGTTGATTCTTTTCTGGAGGAGGTCAAGGCTGTTTCTCTAAACATGGTTGAATATTCCACCCATAGCAAGTGTCATTATTACTCAAAATCCATATTTTATGCCATATATAACAGAATTCCTAGGCACGTATTACCTGAAAAGATGCTTTCTCCTAAAAACAGTAAGTTGTTCATCAATCCTTACATATTCTTCTGGATTAAAAAGATTTGTTATTTAAATTTATAGTCGTTCATCATTTGATCATCTTCTCTGTCGATTAGCTTTCTCATCAAATCGAATAACTGTAGATAGCATTTTGAATTTTTAGAGACATGGTAGCTATGTGTAAATATCTACCCTTATATTTACTCCAAAGATTTGTTCTTGATTTATTGTTTGATCTGCATACTTTTGATGGCACTAAAAGGCCTACATATGCAACCAAATCTAAAATATTTAGATTTGTCCAGTTTTCTTCATATACATGTTTATATTTTATATTTGAACAATTTGCAATTATAGTTCTAAGATTATAGGTTAAAACAATTCTAAAGCAAATATTTGCCTTTTATTAGTATTGTTGAAACCGACTAGGACTTGGGGTAAAGTTCAATATATTAATGCATTTGCAATCAACCAATATTTGCAAATTATTTATTACATCATAGTATCAGGAAGTTTCCTTCTGTCTCTATTTCTTCATCAGCTGAAGTAGAATTGTCAGTTGGTACGTAACCCTCTTTCTCTGGTACAAATTCAACCACGTTAGATCCATTTTCATAGTTAAAATGCTACTTTCAAGGAATGAACCCAAAAAACATATCCAGCCGTTCTTCCCCAAAGAAATATTTAGACTGATTCTAAAATATAAATCATTTCTACCTTTTACTGATGGAACATAACAGACAAATCATATCCACTATCACTGGACAAAACAGTCATCTTGTATCACTGGTCGCCAAAGGTCTCATAAATTCCGTCTCTCTTTTACATTTCTTCCGCTTTCCTCTTTTAATTCCACATCTGTAACTTATTTGCAGCTTTATGTCACAAATAAAATACAGCCTTTCAATAATGAATACTAATGGAACCAGATCTTTTGTCCGCCATGAGGATTGTCCGTTATTGGGAATATGCAAAACTAATCTCCTTCAACGTATTGGGGATCCAGAAACTGTCTGTAAGAAGGAAGCGTTCGTTACTGGAAGTTTTGTACATTAAAAGATTTTTATTAAACTCAGTAAACATTCTTTATTTTGGGATCGAAAGAGAACCGATAAATACATTAGGGTATTTTTTGCTTACAGTAAAACTAAACGCCCAAATTATATGAGAATTTAACATGTGATAGTTTGTAACAAAAGATGAGAAGCCACGCAGCTAACAGAAACTTTAGCTAATAGCTTTTGAAATATACATATCGAGAAACGTTTATATGTCTGAAAAGTCTAAAAGAACGCTTTAGGTTTAAGATTAAAGGGTGAAGTTTATAAAGAAAGACACTAATCTATGAATGTAAATAAACTACAATGGATTATTGAAATGGGAAACACTGATGTCAAAATTTATCGCTCTCGAAATCTATAGCATCTTGATTAAATTCTACGCCATACACAAGGTTTGCCTAATTTTACATTTGAAGAGTTTGTTCTGGGTGATTCACTGAGTGATAACATATAAACAGAAACTAAAATCGAGAACAAATTTATGTGGCACAAGAATATAATTGGAAACATATACACATAAACATAAATAATGTATGATAACGAAATTTTAGAGAACTGTATACTTGAGAAATAAATGCAGACTTTTAAAATCAATACGAATGAGGTTTTCTTTCTCTCTTGAACATAAAGCACAATGTGATTTCATGTACTAGTAAGAAGAGTTTATTCCCCCTTTCCGCTAATATGGTCTTCAAGACAGGAATATCCTCGAGAAGAGAAGTTTGGCTAACACCATTTCTTCATATAGTGTTCCAGACGTTCTCAGTGGAATTCAAAACAAAAAATTTAGGTTCATATTTATTTTATTTCTCAGTTTGGACTCACGTTATCATCCACAGAAAAAATATATCAAATTCATATACACTTCTAAAATGTGTTAAATAAGACTTTATCTCATTATAAATCAGCAATCGTATTTCTTATGTAGGGAAGTATGTTCGTTGATCATTATTCCTTCCTAAACTACCATATGTACGACACTTTTATGGTCCCATTACCTAACGGTGGTGAGAGTATTTTGTATTTCTAGGTCTTCTAAATGTTAAAGTGTTTTGAATTAAATGTTAAGCTGTGTCTTAATTTGTCTATGGAAAGAACAGAGGCCGTTGTTGTAGACGTAAATCTAATGTTTCAGCGCCAATTTAGAAGGTCTTTCTCTTGCTGTAAGTTCATTGAAACTCAAACTATTGGCTATTCTTCAGCGCCATTTGTATACAGTTTCCAGGATATGAAAGTATGGCTTTAAGTTATAAACCGGTAAACTTAGCAATAAATTTCATGTTGTGAGGAGTAATTACGTATAGAAACCAAACTTTAGAAGAAGGTGTTTTTTCTATGAACTTGCGTCGTCTATTTAGAAATAATTTAAAAGTCTTCAGTTGTTTCTAAAGAGCAACAATTGCCTGCCTTGAAGTATTCAGCCATTTTTCCATTCCCATAGTTTTTTTCTGTACTTCTAAACGTCCAGGAAATCTAATTTTCAAAGTGTTTTCCATACATAGGCATCATGAAAAACTGTTTTGAGGTTAATAAAAGATCAGATAAAATACATAACTGCAGAAAAAATGGTAAATGTGCCAAGCTTTCGGCTTTAATTGCATTTCTGTAAGAGACCGAACAAATTTGATTGAATACTGACTCTTACTTGCTTGTTGCTTAGTCTAGGAACAAAATAAATCATATCTATTGGTTACTTTAATGAGATGGAAACATGTTAATAGATTTAAAGACAGTAACAGTGTATTATACAGGTTCTAGGAAAATCTTGTAAATCATTATATAATCACGTACGTACATATCCAAGATGTGAATAAAATTATTTCATGTGAACTATTGTAAATATAGCTCCTGTGTTCGATGTTATGCAAATTGTATTTCTTTCTTTGAACCGAGGAGCGGCGCAGACGCAAATTTGTTAGGTTTTTAAAGCTCGCGTTTAGAGCTTTGACGTTGCTGTGAATTACTGGAGTTTCAACTAGGCAGAGGTTCTTCTGAGTTTGTCTTGGTAAGCCGCCACTGAAGTCGGAGTTTGTGTGGTCTTCGTCGTTCCTCAACTAACTTACTATTTGAAAGTCAATAAAGAAGTTTCGGTCAACGTTAGGAGTCTGAGGTTTTTTGAGTTCTATACTGAAGTAATATCAAGTCAATTTACAGTCCACTATTATTAAACAACGGAACGTACATGATTTATGGTCCGTCGGCTACGGAGTCACAGTAAATTTGGTGAGTCAGTGTGTTTTTTTTATCTTTCTTATTAGATAATGGAATTTACAACGCTTAAGACTAAAAAGCGTGTAGCTAAAGCTAAGTTAAGTAAACTGAAAGAGAAAATTGCAGTGACTTACGATTCTGCTGATGTTGATCAGTTGGAACTTTTTAAATCTAGATTAAATGACTTAATGACCGAACTTTCGGATATTTTTAGTAACATATTTGTAGTGTGTGAAGAAAAAGATATTGATGTATTTATAGAAGAACAACAGGTCATACAAGATACGGTTGATGAGTTAATTTTAATGCTAACCAGAGTTAAGAATGTTAAAGACATTAGTGTGGAAACTAAATCTTGTGAACTAGCGAGTATACGCTTACCTAAGCTAACTCTTCCTGTATTTAGTGGCAGTACTGAAGAATGGTTATCATTTTTTGATTTATTTAAAACGGTGATAGTGGATAATGACCGTTTATCAGGTGCACAAAAGCTACAATATTTAAAGGGTTCTTTAAAAGGAGATGCTTTGCGGATTGTTCAAGCTTTAACTATTTGTGACAGGAATTTCGAAATAGTGTGGCATTTATTGTGTCTAAGATTTTCCCATAAGAGAGAATTACTTTCATCGTTATTAAAGAAAATCTTGTATTTATCAAATTTACAATCTGAAATTCATAGTCAGATATTAGCGTTAGTAGACACTGTAAGAGAGTGTGTATGTTCGTTTGAAAATCTAGGATTCAAAGTGGAGCAATTCGCGGATACCATTTTAATGTTAATAGTACAGTTTAAATTGGATTCTTCGACGAGAGGATGGTGGGAAAGAACATTAAAGAGTGAGGAAATACCAACACTTAATAATCCGCTAGAGTTCTTGAAATCTCATGCCAGAACCTTGCAAGCAGGTAAACCGCAAGGTGTTAAAAAACAAGTTACAAAAGACAAATTAACTTCATTGGCTTCAGAGATTCGCGCGCAGTGTACGTATTGTAAAGCCGGTCATTCAGTTTTTAAATGTAATAAGTTTTTAAATCTGAATGTTCAGGAACGCGTTAATTTTGTCAAGAGAAATAATGTTTGTTTTAATTGTTTGGTTTCAAACCATAAAGCTTTCGAGTGTAGAAGTACACATAAATGTAAAAAGTGCTTTAAAAATCATCACACACTACTGCATTTCGAAAGAGTTCAAAATGAACCAAAGGCACGTAAAGGAGTTACGAACAGTTCGAATGAATTATCAGTGACGGCTAAGCCATTTTTCCCTGGGCCAGAACCTCGCGCTCAATCGGCTGGGTCAAGGGAGAATATCGCAAGTTCTAGTCCAGTAATTAAATCTTGTGTTTCAGACTTTAATTTTCAGAGTGAAGTTTTATTATGTACG
This sequence comes from Stegodyphus dumicola, assembly GCF_044657685.1. NCBI lineage: Eukaryota > Metazoa > Arthropoda > Arachnida > Araneae > Eresidae > Stegodyphus > Stegodyphus dumicola. Next base: position 139,368,414 of record NC_140780.1, read on the forward strand.
GCTGTTATTAAAGTGTTAGATTCATCGGGTGAATACCAATTGTGTAGAGCCCTCCTTAATCCTGGCAGTCAAGCAAGCCTGATTTCAGAAGATTGTGTACAAAGGCTAGGGTTAGCAAGAAGAAATGCCAAAGTTTTTATTTCATGTTTAGGGTCTTTGGATACAAAAACTAATGGGATTACGGAAATAAACTTCGTTCCGCATTTTCCGGCGAAAGTGTCATTTAAAACACAAAACAAAATTTATCATCAATAGAATTATTGGAACTTTGCCGCATTTTATATTGGATAAGAAGTACGTTGAGGAATATAATGATTTAATGTTAGCAGATCCAACATTTTACAAAAGTGGGCCTGTTGATATACTTTTAGGCGTAGATATTGCCTTACCTCTTTTAAAGGGAGAAATAATTAAATGCGAAGAAGGTAAACCGGTAGCTTCTCGTTCTGAACAAGGATGGATTATTTCAGGTAGTGTGAATAATTCAACAGAAATTAATCCTACTATCTATGTTAATAATATACAAGTGGAAACTGATCAGATGCTGTCTGACTTTTGTAAATTGGATGCTGTACCTACGTTTGACATGCTTACTAAATCGGAGAGAGCATGTGAAGATTACTTCAAATCTACATATACGAGAGAGGAAAGTGGGGTATATACTGTGAAATTACCGTTTCACCCTCCGCCTTCTCAGCTTGGAGATTCCAGACAATTAGCTATGCGTAGATTCCAATCTTTAGAAAATTCACTTCTAAAAAGGCCTCAGATATATGAACAGTATAAGGATTTCATGAGGGAATACCTTGAGCTGAGACATATGGAGGGAGTGCCTGAGGAAGAGATTCTTATTGACTCTACGTATTACATGCCTCATCATGCCGTATTAAAGGAATCAAGTACTACGACTAAACTGAGAGTTGTTTTCGATGCTTCGGCTAAAACGACATCGGGTCTTTCATTGAATGATATTTTGATGGTTGGGCCAAGAGTTCAGCAAGAGCTGTTTCCAATTCTTCTACGGTTTAGAACTCACAAAATTTCAGTATGTGCCGATGTAGAAAAGATGTTCAGACAAATTCGTGTCCACCCAGAAGATACAAATTGGCAACGAATGCTTTGGAGCGATAGTCCTAGTGAGCCCTTGAGTACATTTAGATTAGTGACAGTTACATATGGGACTGCCTGTGCGCCATATTAGTCTACTAGAATAATGAAACAACTTGCATTAGATGAACAAGTGAGATTTCCTTTAGCATCAAAAATTGCCCTTCGTGATTTTTATGTTGATGATTTGCTTTCAGGGGCACAAAGTGAAGAGGAAGCGAATGTTCTAGTTCAGCAGTTGAATGAAATGATGAGAAGGGGTGGATTTCGCTTAAGGAAGTGGATTTCAAACAATTCAGCTATTTTAGAGAATATTCCCGAGTGCTTACGAGAATCCAGTATTTCTCTTGAAATAAACAGTGACAAGAAAGTAAAAGTATTGGGAATTAATTGGAACAACTCTAGTGATACGTTTCACTTTTCGGTATGCATAAGTGATAAAGAGTTTACTAAGAGGACTATTTTATCAAAAGTAGCCAAAATCTTTGATCCAATGGGATGGTTAGCGCCAACAATAATATACGCGAAAATATTATTACAAGAGTTATGGAACTTACAGCTGGGTTGGGATGAACTCGTTGATAAGAGAATAAGTAGAAAATGGAAGCGTTTCTATCTAGAATTACCCTTACTTTCAAGCTTACAATTTCCGAGGTATGTCTTGAGTCCGAAGGCAGTAGTGATAGATATCCATGCTTTCTGTGACGCTTCAGAAAAGGCTTAATGTGCAGTCATCTATCTCCGTACAATCAACCTTGATTCGTCAGTCAAAGTCAGCCTTCTGACATCGAAAACCAGAGTAGCGCCCTTAAAAACCCAGTCTCTTCCGAGACTAGAGTTGTGTGCTGCGTTACTTTTAACCAACCTCTTACATGCAGTATTATCATGCATAGAACTGCCTATTAACAATATTTACGCATGGACCGACGCGCGGGTTACATTGGCATGGGTTTCTTCCGAACCTCGCCGTTGGCTACCTTTTGTGGCAAATCGAGTTGCAAAAATCGAGGAAACTGTTCCAGGTATTCAATGGAATTATGTTGCTGGGAAAGAAAATCCTGCAGACTGTGGGACCAGAGGTTTTATTCCATCAGAATTCCTACAATGTGAGTTATGTATGAAGGGACCGCAGTGGTTAAACGAATCCGTAATTCATGTACAGCAAAATTCAAGTGTAGAATTAGAGGGTGAGGTTATGTTGAAGGAATTGAAAAAGAGTTTCAGTTCAAATATTTCCAAATTTGAAGAGCCTAGTGTGTTTTCAAGATTTTCGTCATGGTTAAAGTTATGTCGAGTGTTAGCGTGGTGTTTAAGATTTAGAAATAATTGTAGTAAGTTACCTACAGAGCGTATAAAGGGTTATTTATCTACTGAAGAATTCTGTGAAGTTACTTCTATGATTGTTAGGATTGTGCAAAGAGCCGAATTTACAGAAGAATTATTCTGTTTAGACTCTGGTAAACCCTTGAAGACATCAAGTAAATTACTGTCTTTAAGTCCTTTCTTGGATTCCGCGGGAGTAATGCGTGTAGGCGGAAAGCTCAGAAACTCTACAGTTTCAAATAATCAGAAACATCCTATGATTTTACCTAAGAATCACAATATTACGCGTTTAATTATTAAGCATTACCATGACACGTATCTTCACGCAGGTACGCAGCTACTCACTTCTGTCATACGACATAGATTTTGGATTGTGAATGCTAGAGATATTATAAGAGAGTGTATAAACCAATGTGTTATCTGCCGTAGAGTTAGAGCGCAAACTACAACTCAACTAATGGCAGATTTACCCGCTTCAAGAGTTACTCAAAGTAGAGCTTTTTCTCGTGTAGGGATTGATTTAGCAGGACCATTTAACGTAAAATATCGTCCGGGTAGAGGAGTCAAAATATTTAAGTGTTACGTATGTCTATTTATTTGTTTTACTACAAGAGCAATACACTTAGAATTAGTTGGAGATCTTTCAACAAAATCATTCCTAGCGACACTTAAGCGGTTTATAGCTCGTAGAGGCAAACCGTGTGAAATTCACAGTGATTGTGCAACGAATTTTATAGGAGCTAATAAAGAATTAAGGAAAGCCTTTTCTATTGTTCAACGTGATGAACAGCTACAGGGTTATATTTCTTCAGAAAATATTAAATGGTTGTTTAATCCTCCCTCTGCCCCTCATTTTGGAGGGCTTTGGGAAGCGGGTATCAAGTCTATGAAACATCACTTAAAAAGATGTTTAGGAACACTTATTTTAACATACGAGGAATTTTTGACATTAATAACCCAAATTGAATCCTGTCTTAATTCTAGGCCTTTAGTACCAGCTTCAAGTGATTGTAGCGACTTGGAGGCGATAACACCAGGACACTTTTTAACCGGAGCGGCTTTAAGCGCTATTCCAGAATCTAACCAAATTCAAGAAACCATGAGCTGCAGTGACCGTTGGAGGAACGTGCAAAGGTTATTTCAACATTTCTGGAATCGTTGGAGCAGTGAGTATTTATCTAGATTGCAGCAGAGACCCAAGTGGTGCAAGTTACAACAAGATCTGAAGATTGGTGATATGGTTCTTATTAAGAACGAAAATCTACCTCCGCTACGTTGGAAATTAGGTAGAATTATTAAAGTGTATCCCGGTCTGGATGAGAAAGTTCGAGTGGTGAGTTTACGCACGTCTAATGGTGAAATAAAACGACCTATAGCAAAGCTATGCGCTTTGCCATTTAATTCCTGATTTAGAGACTTTAATTTTTATTTTTCAGGTTTATGCAGTTCAACAGTTTAAATTTATTGTTTGAACCCTCTTGGAACTTCAAGGCTGGGGGTATGTTCGATGTTATGCAAATTGTATTTCTTTCTTTGTACCGAGGAGCGGCGCAGACGCAAATTTGTTAGGTTTTCAAAGCTCGCGTTTAGAGCTTTGAGGTTGCTGTGAATTACTGGAGTTTCAACTAGGCAGAGGTTCTTCTGAGTTTGTCTTGGTAAGCCGCCACTGAAGTCGGAGTTTGTGTGGTCTTCGCCGTTCCTCAACTAACTTACTATTTGAAAGTCAATAAAGAAGTTTCGGTCAACGTTAGGAGTCTGAGGTTTTTTGAGTTCTATACTGAAGTAATATAAAGTCAATTTACAGTCCACTATTATTAAACAACGGAACGTACATCCTGGTTATTATTGTTCTCGTAATAATCTCATTCAGAAAAAATATTTTAAGAGTACATACATATTATGCGGTTTTCTTAGGTGCTTTGCTCTAGTTATGGGTAATTTTAGTAGTTTCAGTAGTAATTTTGCGCAATATTATTTAACATTGTCAATGCATGTATATGAATACTAGATATAATAGGAATGGTATTTTTGCTTGTAAAATTTTTTCCTCCAACCGAGTTTCACTCTTTTTCTTTAATTTTACGTTTTAAGCTAATGTTCGTTAGGTTTAATATAACAGTTTTCAATAAACATGTTTTACTTTCTTGTTAATTTCAGTTTATTTTTTAAAGCAATTTTTTACTTTCTTGTTAATTTCAGTTTATTTTTTAAAGCAATAAGGGAACACAATCTATTTAGTTTTCAGTTTCTTATTTTGCAGATAGAAAGGCAGGAATAATATCAGCCACATTAAAACAAAACAAAAATAAACGGAAAATGTGTAAAACATCAAAAATTCCTATAATCCAAAAAGCACTTCATACTTTTTATACAGATAGTTTCTTGAATTTTAACTCTTTAATGTGCAGTTCCATATGAGAATAGTAAATGACCTGAATCCAAAAACGAAGACACGCTAATATAAATATTTACGATTTGCGAAGACGTGTAAATATTTGTCTATTAAAATGCCTTTTATTATAAAGCTGTATTTATGAGTATTACGTTATAAACATAAACATATAATAGATGCCCGTTAGGTTTAGCTAATAAATACTGCATATACTAATGGAAAAACATTTAATCAGATTCATATTTAAGTCTTGGTGCTACATGTGACAGCACTTAATTATATCTGAATGTGAATGTAACAGTAACTAATGTTTTTAAATGAGTATCATCTCATTGTACTATCCGTGAATGTTTCTTTTTATTGCATCGAATGCATAGCGAATGTTAAACATCGAATTTTTATTGCATCGAATGAACACTAGCATATTCTAGAGTTGCTCTCACACTGTGAAAGTCTTTAATATAAAAATTCAAGTTTTTATTATACAGTGGAAGACGCAATGCATCAAGCTTACACTGATTGCTATTCAACTGACTTCTCATTTGTTGCATCCATCTTTTTTTTGTTTCACGGCGTGTGTTATCATGTAGTTCTATTTTTCCTTAATTCTAGATCTTTATAATTACTTTTAAATACGAAGGCAAGTCTTATGAATAACAGCGTAATTAAAATCACTGAAGTCTGACATTTTTCTCTGGTATTAACAAAATAGATTTAAGTTACATGCATATGCGTGGCCTGCTATGTTTGTAGAAACGTCCGTAAAAGGAATTGGTTGTATGGGCACATACGTAACTTGCTTTGGGTGAAGCGTAAATAAGTAAACTTACTGACTTGGTAAATTTAATTTGCCAGGCCAATCACTAAGACATATGTAAATTAAAACAGTGCCGTAAAGTATGTTAAATGCAAAGCACCTAACCTAATCTAACCTAATCATTATTTTGATACATAAGAGCATTTCTAATAAATTGGACTAATTCTTTCACTTCATAATTAATTTCGATAAACGATATCAAACAGAAGGAGTAATTTTCGATACATATATTTGTTTATTTTATAACAGATATCAATCAAACGATCTGTTCAAAAGAGAGTTTTCATGGTAATTTCGAAACACACATTTAGACCAGGATATCATTAAATTATAGAAACATGTAAGCAACTTCATTAGCATGAACATTCAAAGAAAGAAAAGGAAATTATCTTAAGAAAGAAGAGCACACAAATCTGAAAACGCCTTTCAGAGTAACCTTTGAAAAATGACGTGGTCGGAAATCTCTCTTATTCAGAAAAAAGTACAATGAAATTAACGATATCTTAAAAGTTTATTCTTTAGTGTAATTAAGGGTTAAAAGAAAGCAAACGCTTTTGTCTTAGATAGAACTCGAGCAGACATATTGGCACCTGCAAACCTCGCAAAATTAAGAAAATAAAACTAAGATCACGATGAGACTGACGTCAGTTGTAAATAAATAAAATTAAACTATACTTCGCAAGAAGTTTCCAGGGATGATGGGTTAATATTTTAATGATTTCCTGACAATTACTGACAAGACCAAAAACCACTAAAGAACAAAATGTCAAAATGTGGAAAGATGAATAAAAAACGTTAATTACTAAGCTGTCCTCTTACTAAAAACTTAATGCAGCTTGGAGAAGCTGAAGTATTCTAAGAGGTATGCAAGAAAGAAAGTTCCCAAGACCAAGAATACATGTACGTATTTATAAAAATTACTCAAGAAGTGGTGCATATATATTACATAGTTTAATTAGGCAAGAGCTCAAGAACAAGTCTGTAGCTTATTTCTCATTGGTGAATCTTTATAGAAGGAAATTATATACATAATTTAAATACTTAACAACATTACAAAAATATTGGATGATGATTAATTATTACTAGATGAATATTGATGACTTATGAATTAGAAAAATTAGATGTATATTTATGACTTATAAATGACCTAGAAATATGACTTAAGAATCTCTTAGACCATTTACTTCAATTACAAGATATTTCTCCCACCTTCTTAGCATGCCTTCGTAGCGTGGTGACCAGCACGATGGGCTCGTATTCCAAAGGTCCGTGGTTCGATTTCCGGGGAAGGCGTTGCTCATTTTTCATCTTGCCTGCTTCAAAAATTACCTAATATCTCTAGAGTGGCGCCCGAACTAAAATGGTGGTGGATGATGATTCTCCACAGCCAGGATTTAACGATTGGGTCCCCTGAAAACACCTGTCGCCCTGTAAAAGGAAAAGCACATGAGGCATTTTTCCCGCCTTCTTAGCATGCATTCGTTGTGCGGTGGTCTGCAGGCTGGGCCCGTATTCCTGAAGTCCGTGATTCGATTCCCGGCGAAGGCTTTGCTCATTTCTCACGTCTCCTGCTTTCAAAAATTTCTAATGAATCTACTAAATTTTCTTAAATAACTATGAATTTTTGAAGAGTTATTGAGAGAGCTGTTGACAAAATGTTCAAATTAACACAGGCCATGAACGAATTGGTAATACCACGTTTGGAATTCGTACTGTAAATAAACTTAAATAAGATTACCCTTTCGAGTAGATTTAACATCCCTAGCGGATATGGCTTTAACTCCATCTCAGAAGAAGATTCAGACAACCTATTTATTAAATCTGTAAACTTATCAGTTGAACGGCTTGTCCTTATATAACAGTCTCCTCTGCGTATTGGTTTTAAACTAACATAAAATGTAAATTAAAATTTGAAGTAACTTAACGCTGAAAATTCAGAAAGCAAAAGCATATCAAGTCTTGCTTCAAATATTCTAATTACGTGAACAAACTCGGCTAGCAGAATGATAACTCCGGCATAAAGTCAGAGCTGGACGAGGAAATAACAATACGGTGAGCGCTGCTGCCAGAACTCTTTCACTCTCTAACTTGTAGGGAATCATATGTTAATTAACCAGTTACTGTAATTTAAGTCTTTACGATAACTTCTCTTTTCTGTATTGCACATTAAAATGCAAGTTAGTTGTGAGTATTTAAACTGAGGATTTTGATTTCGAAAAAGAAAATACTTCTGGCATCCATTGCGCGTTATGTCGTTAGTTTTCTGCCAGCACTAATAATTGTAATTATTCGGCTCTGCGGTTTCGCTTTGATTTTGACGATCCAGTAGAGCCATTCAGGCAGCTTCTAGAATAGTGTTGAACTGTGTAATCCTCGCTACTCTTGGACATTTGATTTAAATTGGACTGTTAGATTTACTTGCATCACTACGAGTTGTAGTTACCTGTAGCCCAAAAGAATGCCTTGTGGTCTAATTTATGTTTACATAAGAAGGCTATTTTAACTTTCTCAAGACTTTGCCAGTGTTATCAGAGATTATCAATAACTCGCTCCAGGTCTGCAAGAGTTATAGGACTTAAGTCCTAAGTAAGTAGTAGCATTCAAGTGTAAGTGTAACTAAGTATTAGCATTCAAGTGTAACTCTGTAAACGTTCAAAATTCTGTTATTATATATACGTAGCAAATTTGCGTCCTAAGAGCTGACGAAAATAAAAATGATAGTACTGATAAAGTAATGAGGAAGTGAATCAATCAACACAAACCGTACAGAATATCTTAATTTAGAGAATGTTGTTATGTTTTTATATATTTTTTGCATATCTGGAAAGGCTTATTTTTTTTACTATTATAGGTGGAAATACATTGTTCAAGAGTTAATTAGAATTAATAATAATTAATTAGAAATGTTTAAATATGTCTACACCCTTCAGAGACACCTGGCACCTTTCAGCGGTAAATGGGCTTGCTCATTTCAAACGAATGCGCACATCAAATGTTATGAAAAAGAGAAAGATACAATTACAAGAAAGGACTGATATTTCAACTCAATGAATGAAAGAAAAGAACTTATTTAATCCAGTGTGAAACAATGCGTGAAATCTATACGCTTGCTTTACAATCTATAAGTGAGGATTTTTGAATCAGTGAAATTTGAATCTGTGAAACAATAAGCTTCGGTACAGGATCCACCCTTTCGACAGATATTATTAGATCAGTCAGATGTTTCGTGAACACCGCTTATGAGTGTGTGCTATGTCGTCTAGAAAATTTGTAGGTTGCAGCGTAATGATTTAAGGTTGTTTCATAGTTTGTACGTGACCTATCAGCCTGTGTTCTAGGAAGGTCTGAAACCAGAGGTGTATGAAAACATTTTGAGAAATATCGTGCTTCCTACTCAATGCAAATAACTTGGAGAAGTTTTCAGCATTTTTTACTTGTTTTCAAACTTTAGCTTTCTGACGTAAAGAAATGCAAGTGGAAGAACTAGTCTTGCTTATCTAACATTTTAACTTGATATTATTAGACATCTTTGTTAAAAGCAAGGCAGTCAAGCACATTTATGTGGAGGGCCATTTACATATATCTGCAGCTCATGCGGTCTTCCACAGTATCTTTGTTTCTGCAGTATGCTGTACTAGCGACACTCGCTTCTCTTTTTCGATTACTGGGGAAAGCGGAAAAGTGTGCTTTTACTCGTATGTACTGCTTATTTACTACTCATTTCGAACTTTCAGGTATTTTTATGGTGTATTATTGCATTTGCTGCTGTATTAACTCCGTTGGCAGCTGATACAATCATGTGATGAACAATTAAATGGGTATATTAAGTAACATTTTTGATAATAAATATAATTTTTAACGGTGACATCGCTGGTAGCAAAAAGGAGAAATCCGAAGATTGCTGCTTTGCTCCTTTAAACTTTAGCTTCTATTTCTCTCAGATATACTAGAACACCTACCGATCAACAGTAGTTTGCAATGTCACAGCAAGACTTGAAATAATTTTCTGCAGAAGTTAGCCGTAACTTAATGGAGAACTTATTCATAAATGGTATCACTAAAAAAGAGACTGTTGCTGTAAAATTAGAAATACCAGTAGCTTGAGTTTGATGATATTTAGCTACGTAGCAGATCTTTAATATTATTTCGATAAATGTAGTACTTGAAATTAATATCGAAAATGAACATTAAAAAGACAAAAAATAAAAATAACATAAATTTACATAAACAAATTAGTCAACTAAAAGGTGCTATAAATCCATTTTTCATTGGTGGTCTATTGTGTTAATTTAGGGATTTAAGGTAATTAATCTAATGCCTTATATCTATAATGTAATATAAATTGCACCGCACTCACGCCATTTTTCTGTTGGAATCTCTGCCAATCTGATAGGATGCTTAGCAAGGGAAATGCCCTTATATTCGGGGAAAGTTATTTTCTCGTCTCTGAGAGAAGAAACTCATATGTTTCATTGATTAGATCTAGATTATCTAGCTCAGAAAGGATAAAAAAATAACGTCCTCTATCAGCAAGCTGATTTACTCTTTAAGATTATTGCCCCTATCACTGTCTTCTTCGACATAACCACTCGATTTTTATCTTAACTGTAGTATGTATAGACATCGATTTTATACACATGGGTAAATATTTAATAACTTAATATTAGTTGCTGTAGCTAATGTTTTATAACAGCACATTTGAATACATTAGCTAAAAACTGTAACTGTAAATGTGAGAATAAATCAAGCATACGTGAAGAATATTTTTAGGGTAGTATTACGATTAATTGTGAAAAAAAATTACGCAATATCAAACATATGAAAGAGTTCTCAATTTATGTAATAAGACATAAGGTATTTTCTCCATGCTTTCCGCATACCTTCGTAGTTTAATGGGAAGCACACTGGACGCGTATTCGAGAGGTCTAGGGTTCGAGTCCCAGGGAGAGCATTGCAACTTTTACGCGTCTCCTGCATCAATATAAAACCTAATGACTCTACAAAGATATTTTGGGCTCAGGGATACATTCAGGTGCCTGATTAAGGTTCAGCATTTTTCAGCATCAAATCAAAGAGAGGTTATTAATAACAGTAAAATGAAACTTATACATTCCACTGAAATCTTTACATGGTGCTAGAAATTTATATGCTTAGTAGCATGAAATTTTATTTAATAGCGAAAAGTCTCTTCTCTCAGTGAGCTGTTTTTTAATCTCTTCATATTCATTTTAATTTATTGTCTAATTTATTTTATCTACTCCTTCAAGAACTGGTTTCTCAGGTATGTTAGTTTTAGTCTTTTTTATTGCCTTAAAAATTATCTTCATAAGCTCCTGCATATAATTTTGCAAAAACACATATTTTCGCTTCAGGATCCGCCTGTGCTACATTAGGATATTATACCTTTTCGGGTTTAGTTATTCTTAGTTTTGATCAACGGTTTTGCATTTAATGGTTTATTAAATGGCTGCTGTCCCGCATGCAGAAGTAACACATGAATTTTATGAAGCCAACGTAAAGTCCAGGAAAGGGAATCTTTTAATATAAACATTCCGTTAATTCTTGAACGGAATGTTTATATTCGGAATGGAATATTTATAGAATTAAATATTTGGTTTCTGGAACACATAATTGGAATATTAAATTTTTAAAATGAGAATCACTGTTCGTGTCTTCTTTTCTTTGAGAAAAAAAATCTAAACTTCTGTAAAAATGGGTGATCGGATAAATGTCCACAGGAACAAAACCCACAGGATACATGCTCACAGAATAATGCTCACAGGTATAAATGCTCACAGGAAAAAGCTCACACAGATATATGCTCACATGGAAATAAGGACACTGATAAATAAAATAGTTAGAAATATCATTAGATTAATCAATCAATAATTATTGATTTGAACATCGTACACCTACCTACTTGAATTTTTCTTAGAAAAATTCAAGTAGGTTTGATAAATTCAAGTAGTTTGATAAATTCAAGTAGGAAAAATTCAAGTAGGTTTGATATTCAAGTAAGTTTGATAATTAATTAAATTATCAAAAAATCTATGGTATATAAATATATATGTAATATATATATATTTATGTGTATATAAATGTATGTATCACAAACTGTATAACTTATGTGTAGATGCAGTTGATATAAGATTAACGAATGGGCCGTTTTGAATTAGGAAAAGAGAGCAGGAAGGAAGAAAGATGAAACACAATATACAGCGAAAAATTATTACAATTTTAATCGTGAAAAGAATAAAATAATAGTAAATATAAGTTACACATTTTATAATATAAATATTTAGAAAAATAAGCAAATAGAAATAATTATTTTATTTAAATTACGTAAAATACCTTGTTATATATAAATCATAAATATATATTTTACATAAACTTACTAAATATTAGCTAATATATGTAAATATCTAATTTTATCATCGATTTAATCATAGTATCTTATATGATTCGCGATTACCAAATGTAAGTTTTCATATTTTCTTTTTTTTTTTTTTTTTTTTTTTTTTTTCCATCAGTACGCCTTGTATTTACAATAGCTAATAATAAAAGTTGACAGGCTAAATCTTTTTTAATTCCGTCAAACAAAAACCACATACTGGGATGACTCCAATTCAATAATGAATTTAGTACTTTATGAAAGCTTTGGTAACAATTTGCTAGTTTAGTAGATTTTTCGAAGGCTGCTTCATAATAATTCCACACTTTGATTGGAAACTGTGGTCTTGTAGAACCTTTATGGCTCCAAACCTAAATTACATTCAAACATCAATTTCTATAGATACACATCAAAAGTATGCAAAAATAGAGTAAAAAGGCAAACTAAACTATTAGCAGTTACAGAAAAAAAATGTCGTACAGGGGGCAGTGGTATAAAACATTACAGTACATGCACAATTTTACTATAGATTTCATTATTTTATATACCTCCTCTGAAAAGCTTCATGTGAGCATTTGTCCAATATTTTTTTTTCAAATGATCAAATAATTTTTCGTTAAAAATTTCAAGTAGGTGTGCCATGTTCAAATAAATTATTTAGTGTTTGATTAATGTAAGTATATTTCTATTTATTTTATTTATCAGTGGGCGTATTTCCATGTGAGCATATATCTATTTGAGCTTTTATCCGTGCGAGTATATTTCTAAGTGAGTATTTTCTATATAGGCATATTTCTGTGTGGGCTTTTTTCCTGTAGGATTTTTTCTTGTGGGTTTTTTCTTAGAACCGTAAAAATGTACAGACAACCAAACTGTTCGAAGAAAATAGAAAGAAAATGAATAGAAGCTGAAATCATCGGTAGTTGAATTACTATTAACACGCATGTTTGACCAATAAAATAAGAGTTTCGGGTTTTATATACCAACTAACAATTTAACAAATCACTAAATTTTCGATAGCGAGAATTGGAAACTATAATAATTTAGTCTACGTAAGTCAGCTATATAATTATCAGTTATAGTAAGTCACAAAATTGTATGACTTAGTTATTCGAAGCATTTGAAAAGAAATAACAAAATGTCTGTGCAAATAACTTAATAGTCTTTCAAAATGGTCTTATTAAGCATGTTCAATAATTCGTTTACAAAATATTTTGATCTGTCACAGAAAAGTACCATTTAATTGAGAGAGGAAAATGTTTCCTAAATATCTTGAAACTTAATTTTAAATAATATTTCGTTTGATCCAAAAAATGCATATGATTTAAACGAAGGAATTCTTACAAGAATGAATTCATATGAATTTATCTCAAATGGTTTGCAAATCATTCCAGTGTTTAAAGACATAGCTATCTACCTGACATAATTTATATACAGTTCTTGTTACTTCGTTAAGCATATAATTTCAAGAAAGATTTTAAAACCAGCATAAGAATCAATTAATTCATGAAAGGAATTTATTCTCGTATTATTCCCTAGACGATGAGCAATTTTTTAATTTAGAAAATAATGGATTTCGATGGAAAAATTATCTTTCACTGTATGCGCAGTAAAAACGCTACACTCTACAATACATTCATTATATTTAAAATACTATTTGATATCTAGCACACTTTTAAGATTAAATGTATTTAATTAGCATTTTGAAATATTGCTACTTTGTATGTGAGAGTAATATAATGTTTATTTTCCTTGAATTTAACAATTTCCAATTTTATTTTCTCTATTTCTTTATTTTAAGTAACCTCTCTTTGTAACAGATATGAGCTTATAACTTACGCTAATTTAAATCCATTCATTAATTTCACTAAACGTTTTCAACATGTCTGAATTAATTGTTTTAATATTAGCCATTCTTTTTTATTAATATTTAATCTCAAATCCCTTTTCTGTAACGAATTTTAGCAATAAATGAGACTGCAGAGTTCCATTTTGCGACTAATTATATTGCCATTATTTTAATTAATACATTATTTAATCATAAAGTTGGATTAAAATTTGTGGTTAAATAAAAATAATTCAATATTATCTAAATCTGGGTGCATGTTATATATGTTTTTAACCTTAAAATGCAATTCTCTGGTTTCCGATAAGACTAAGTTTACATCTGCAGCAACTGAATATATTTTTTTATTTATTTGTATATTCCTTTTTGTCACCACAATTTTCTTTTCACAAAAACCGTAATTGATTTCAATAAAACGTTCAGTGGTATACTGCTTTGATATTTGCAATCTACATTCTCATAGAGTTGTTTTCGTACTTTCTATTGAAAGCTTTCGTACTTTCAGTTTATTCTAAATTTGAAGATTAGTCACCTATGGCCATTTTGGTAACTGTAAAATAGCTTTCTTTGCTGTGAGAGGATGTTCACTGGATAAATAACAATCATCTTTTTTTTTTTTTTTTTTTTTTTTTCAGTAGTTGTTACTAATCTCACTTGTCTGATGTAATCAGAATAAGCCCGCTGATTAATATTGGGGCATGGAAAAAATTAAGTTTGAGAATATTAAAGATATATTGCATCTCATGGCTTTGTATGAGCTTCATAAATTTCCTTATTATCACTTCAACATAAAATTTAATGAATGAGTTTTGAAAACATGCCTTGTGATTGTTTTAGCTTGAATCAGCTCGTGATTGCGTTTACAAGAGTGCTTTTATCGACTATCTTGAGCACCATCCAGGTGACAGTCCGACTTTAAACTCAACACCGCCCCAGATTTGAAAAGGAATGACCCGGAGGGCAAATCAGATGGTCTCCCACCCCTCTTTCCCTACCATTAAACTCTGGAGAGGACTTTCGACTTGTCATTTATTTTGAATGCCCACATGCCAAGCAGATACTATACATTTACAAAGATACATGCCTTGCCCGAGTGTCGACCCCGGGCCTTCAGGTACGTTAGTCAGTATTCTAACCACTTTGCCATCTGGACGGCTCTTTTCAGTTATTATTCGATCAAACAATTAAACACTATTGTTTTGAAAATCGAGTACTATTTTCAAGTGGCAAAATTTCCGTTTGACTCTTTGTTATAAAAACTAACAACATAGTATTTATTCTGCGACTTTTCTTCCATTTGACAAAACGTTTCTGTAGAGTATACTCAACATTTCATTCACAAACAAGCTTAAGCTGTTATAATGAAAAATAAATCGAAGGTAAAAATTCAGATTGAAGCATTTGACAGTTTGCTTGTGTTTGAATTTAAGCAGAATTTCAGGTGTTTGTCCATTCAAGTATTTCAGCAAGCATTCCAGTGCAAGAATATTCAAGCATTTCAAACTCTTAATTCCGTTACATACAGTGCCTTGCATTTTAGCAATATAAGGAAGTTTGTTTCTGCCATGTTACATGCAACAATGGTAGCGTAGCGACAAACAGACACTCTGGTTTATATGAAGAAATCTTCTGAATGGTAAAATTCTATACATTAGAATTAATTCAGCGTAATAAGAAAATAAATTTTAACTGTGACTCATTTGTTCGTAATGACTGAAAAACTAAATTCAAAAGGAGAAGTGCAAGAAAAATTTGTTTTGAAGCAAAGGTTTTCGATTTCTTTTGAGAATTTTCCATTTCTAAAAGTACCCATTGCTCAATTTAAGTTATGAATGAAAGTGAGAAACGATTTAGTGGATAGAATACAATATGTATCATCTGGCTCTCGCACATTTAATAAAGTCAAGATCTCTAACCATAACGAAATGACAAATCCAGGTGTCGTGCAGACAGCTTCTGTTTCGCATATGTATTTCAGTTCACAAGTAAGAATCGCTATCTCATTTGTTTAATATTGCGCAGACTTGGGAAAATCCATTTCGCAACCCGCGCCTCAGGTGGAAAGTTGAATCCAGAAAATAAAAATAAAATGAAACAGGAAAACAGCGGAAACGAATTTATAACATCGGCTTAGATCATAGCATCAAATCTAAGAATTTTTAACACAATAATCGTCAACCTGACCTGTCTAATATTTTCGTACATTTTGGGTACAAAATTCAACACTATTTTTTATTTTAAAATCAATTTCGCTTATGGAATGTAAGATTTAAGAGTAGAAAGTACTTTTTAGATTTCCATCAGAGTTTTATGCAAACAAAATTTCATAATTCTTATTTGGCAATATTCATCTGTGTGTTAATCTATGATACTTCCTTGTAAGTCAAAGTGATTACGAATACAAAATTTGAAAGCTTTCCTAGCCGAATATCAAGATTGAAGCAATCGTTTTACGAGGTGTATATACTATTTCTACACTTTATGGCTTAAAACCATTTCATTAATAATTGTTTAAATTTGTTACCAGGATTCATCTTTTAATTTCCAACCTAAATTTTAACATATAGTTCTTCTAATTTAAATGTGTTTTCATTTTAAAACAGGTACTTAATAAAACCATTATTTGACACTTTTAGTTCTGTTATTTGACTTTATTGTTCAGTTCTGTGCTTTCAAACAGTTATTTTAGAAGCAGAGCAGAGAACATTTGCGAGTAAAGTGGATCTGATGTAACTATAACAAAGGACAGAACTGAACAGTGAAGTCAAATGACAGAAATACGAGTGATAGATAATGGTTTTGTCCCGCACTTGTTTTAAAATGAATGCCTGTAGTACTTATAAAATTTGTTTCTTCTACTATCTGAAAAACTGAAAACCACAGCCACATATGTGCATTGCATAAAATGTTTATAAGCAAAATTTTGAATCATATTTTGTAACCAAAACAGACTTATATCGTCTTGTCTCTTGAGTTGAACCATTCCAATCATCAGAAATTAAGGGATATATTGTTTACACGTATAACAGTTGATGGATATTTGGAAGAATGAAATGAATATAATACGTCATAAATCAGCAATTTATATGAAAAATTAATAATTGTCCTTCATACAAATGTTCTTTTCCTTGACGTCTAGATAAAAAGTAATTTTCTTACAGGCGGCCACTTTGTGTGCTGCTGGATAGCACGGTTCATGAAAAGCTGAATTCAAATTTCTGCAAGTACACGAGTTCTCAAGCTTGAGAAATAGTGCTAGGCATTACGTTGAAGCTACATTACGTTGAAAAGAATATTTACGAGATGGTAAACTAAAGTAATTTCTAAAGATGATGAGGATAGTATATCAGTAAAGTTGAAGTTTTCTGAAAGAATATCTAATAATGATTTAGTTAGTAAAGATTAATTATTTGTAATTTTATTAACGAGTAAAATGATTGTTTGTCCTGACAAATTCCCAATCCCGAAACCATGACAAAGTTATAATGCACATAATCTAAAAGTATATATATATATATGATTATTTTATTTGGCTGAGAAAGGAAACTTGTAGAGACATTAGAGTTTTTTTTTAAAAAAAAAAAAAAAAAAAAAAAAACAGGAGTTTTGAAAATGCGTAACGCCCTCACCGGAACTCGAACCTGGACCTCTCGAATACGCGCCGAGTGTGCTACCGTTACATTACGAAGGCATGCAGAAAGGAGGGAGAGAATACCTTATGCACTCCCCCTTTTAAAGGGAAACTCGGGATTAGAGGACCCAATCGCCCAATCTTAGTGATGAAGAATAATCATCCAATTCCTTTTAATTTGGGCGCCACTGTAAAGTCTATTAGGTTATTTTAAAGCAGGAGATATGAAATATGAGCAGTACCCTCGCCGGGACTCGGACCTGGACCTCTAGAATACACGCCGAGTGTGCTACCGTTACACCCCGAAGGCATGCAGAAAAGAGGGAGAAAGTACCTTATAAACTCAGCATATTATAAGGCTAAAATAAATGGTATGGCACTTAATGAATTTATTTTAAAATCCTTTAGACTTCTGTATTGCAGCAAGGAAAAATTTAGTCTTCAGCAACATGTATGCGTGTTTTTCCGAAGTTAATATTGAATCTCTTGGACTAATAATTTTTTTCTGGGTACTTTTACTAACAGAGCGGATAAAACTGCCTTGAATAATTTAAGTTCTAGTCGAATTCAAATGGTCAAATTCAGATGTCGAATTCAGATGGGCTGACAGGATGAGGGTTTTCGTAATTTTCTACATGTATAATGCGAATCCGATCCGTTTTCCCTCAGAAATATTTTCGGAAAGGCATCCATATTCTTAGGAATCTTACCTTAGTACTCCTTACTATAATTCAAAAGCAAATCAGAAAGGATATTTGAAAACGAACAGTCTATGGCTTTAGGTATAATCAAATGAAAATATGTTATGTAACTTGCAAAGCGGAATTCTTATGTTAGCAATTCTTTTCCAAACGTTCTCGTTACATAGATTGCATACATCTTTGGATCTTCTTGAAAAATACTGACGAAAAGGTAAATGATTTTGAACAAGATTACAAGAGTCAGTAAGAACATAGTACGAATTTAAAAGTTTAAACATCCATATGAGAATAAATGTTTCCAGTTGGTCATGTTATAAGGTATTTCTCCCGCCTTCTTAGCATGCCTTCGTGGTGTAGCGGTCAGCACGCTCGACCTACATTCGAGAGGTCCGTTATTCGCGTCCCGGGAAGGACGTTGCTCATTTTTCACATCTCTCACCATCGAAATTCCTAACGACACTACAATGTGTTCTTAAGAATGTTTCATAATTTCTTAGTTAATCAGATAGGCGAAAAGATTCTTAAATAATTACAACTCCTGTGGAGCCCCTCAATTAATTAAACACTCTATTGTTAGACAGAACGTTTTCCGTTAAATGTGCTTGCTCTAAGTAGCACGTATGAATATCTATACGTGTATAGAGGGTATTTTGAAACAACTGCACGACTAAATAACTTTTAAATCTTCTGATCAGAGGCCCCTAATTCTTACCTGAGCGTATAATTTTCATGGTGTATAATGAGTAACATTACTAACGGAAGTGTGAGAATGTTTTAAAATAAATAAAACAAACAAAAGATACATGTTTTATTTTATTTTGTTATTTATTTTTTATTTTGCCATATTTATTCATTTAAATGTCCCTACATAAAATTGGTCGATGATATCTAAAATAAGATACATAATTTAAAATGTTGGCAACTATGTTTGTTTTTAGTACATAACAATAAAATAAAGTCTAGCAAGCACAATAGATGACCTTACTACTCGCATGCGGTCGCGCATACGCACGCAGCTTTGACGTCACCAAAATTTCGCAGTTTTTGACTATAAATATATCTTTAGTCCCAAGTTAATTTTTTTGAAGTTAATGTGCTCCTCCTTTTTATCTAATGATGATTTAGATTGACCGTAACATTTGTAGTTTCGAAGATATAAACGTTCGATGAGACCTCAAATAGCGCCTAAAATTTTGCTTTCCCATCAGACCATTATGGAGGAACGTGATCCTACGTTAAAATTATACGAATTTTAAATTTTCAAGTTGGCTCAATATATAAAGGAACTCAAAGAGAAAACTTTCTATCTATAGATTAGTCAAAGAAAAATTATTTTTATTAAATTAGTCAAAGAAAAATTATTTTTACTGATCAAAATGTCCCAAGATGTCATTAATTAAACATATTGGAGCCTAATGTAAAGGCAACTATGAATGTTAATTGTAGCATGCATATTTCGGAAATGTTTTCTTTTACGTAATAACAATACTGAATGTCTAAATCTGAGTTTAAAATTCCCATAGGTATAAAATTCTATAATTCAAATTTCTTTTCTAGTGAAGTTCAGTTTACATGCACTCCATGAAATAGGGGAAAAGGGTTTGCTTGCAGCTTTTAACTAGATAAATATTATGAAAGCTATATAATTTTAACAATTTTTCATGGCGAATTTTATACCTTGTCTAATTCCTTTCTTGCATGTCTTTTCTAGGATAAGAAATACTTTATTAATTGAAACATTTGTTGTAAAGATCTTTAGACATTACAAATCTGTCATACAAACGATATCACGTGATTTTGTAATCTGAAAACGTTTTTGATTTGATTTATTTCTGTAACTGTAAACATGTGCCTCCGAACAACCATTCAAGATACATTTAATCATTCATTATTTTTAAAACTCTTATATATATATATACTTATATAGATACTTGCTTATGCGTTCTTGGTCAGCCTAACATTTAACTCAGGACGTTACTTGTAGTAGATTAATATTTACTTCATTATTCATTAGCGCAAACTGAAAAAAAGCGCCAAAATAAATTCTAAGTTTCTCGGTAAGTTTCTCACCAAATTATTCAAGATTTAATATTTAGGCATAATTTGAATCTTAGAATCAATATATGGAAATAAATTGGTATAGTTCGTTTTTGTATCAAAATACTTTGTTAGAACAATACTTTATATAAATCTAAAGTATATCTTAAGTAGAGTTTTCGAGACGTTATAAGTTCAAGTTGAAGTTTGCCAATCGGCCCAGTAAAACGGAAGATATAGAGCTGTACGTTTTTTGTGTAAGTGTGTGTACGTCATCAGGTGCAAGTTATGGAATGTACTAATAGCTTTGATAGACTGCGGTGGTAATAATTTCTGGCTTAGAGTCTTAGTCCAAAAACTTTCTTACAAATGTTAATTTGAAAAATTCTGGATGCAAATTTAAGCGATAACTATTTAACTAGAAGTGGGTGATAATTCCTAGCACAAAGCTCTGGATCTTGCAATTCCTTTTAGCTTTTGATTTTTTCTTGCACCTTTCAGTTTGGTTTATTAAAATTCAATACAAAAGAGAATTAAATTTAATTCCAAACTGCATGTAATCAGTTAATATATATTGCAAGTATGGAAAAAATGAACATTCGAATACCTGATTCTATTGGTTCAGCTCCAGAAGGGTCAATAATAGCTTAAAAATCCAATGTTCTCATTGACTATACTGACGATATCCATACTATTCGGACTGTCGTGCAACGTTTCCATAAACACAATTTCGTTTTCCAAAAAAGGAGATCTTATCTATAGATTTTTTAGAATTCTGGATAACAATAACGGACTTTCGTACAGCCAATTCGACCCAATTTTCATGACTTAAGAATGATGATAATGAAATTATTGCATGGTTGGTTACGATTCTGAAGTAATAAAATTACATCAGAATATTAATAACGTATTATTATCTTTTCGAAACTTATAAATCACTTTTGAAAATTATTTTGCTATGAGATATGTAATAAATTTATAGTTTAGAGAATGTTATACATCGGTAAAAGCAAATTTTCTGAATGAAAATAAAAAGAAAACAAAACAACAACAAACAAACAAACAAAAAAAAAAAGAAAACTCAAAATATTCTAACTTATTTTTTTGTACCGAATCTTCAAAGCAAGCTGACTTAAACCGCAAAATCGCAATTTTTTAAATTAAATATTTACGTTAATTTTTACCTTACTGTATTCAAGCCTTTTTCGTTTTTTTTTATTTCATAGTAAACACTAACGTTTATGAAATATATTTCTAGAGACAAGGGATAGCGTATAAAGAGTTAGAATTCGCAGTTTTTATGTAACTGTTACTTTAAACCAGTAAATGCTAGAAACATGAATATCTGTGCCATTTAAGATTTTTTTTTAAATGGAAGCATATATCTACGACCAACTGTTGCAAAAATAAAAGCCTCATAAGGACTTTTCTGAACACAGTGTTTACAGTTGACTCACGATCTGATGACCTTTCGCGTCCGACAGGAAATGTATTGTATAACAAAAAAACGCTTTGGCGAGATTTCATTTAATATAATATTATAATTCGGAGATACTTGTTATCAGTTGCTGCAGTGAAATGGTTGTTTTAAAGAGGATGAACTGTATTTATTTGCCATATTAACACTCACATAGGCATTCTCAAAATTATTTCAGTAGTTCGTTTGAAATATAATTCTTACGTTTAAAGTATGTGAACCAAGCAGAGATATTTATAACGATATATGCTACAAAAACAAATTTCTGCCTTATAAGATGTTTTCAAATAAATATTTGCAAGAGAAAGTGTAAAGAATAAATTTCTGAAAGCCTGAAAATATTACCCGGCTTCTGAAGAAAGTTTGTTTGTTTGTTTTCTTTGATTTCAAACTGCAAGGCTCTTCAGACTATGCAGAAAGGACAGATTGAGAAAGAGAAGGAATATGCAAGAAAATCAAAGACTCTGAATAATATTTTATTTACACTTCAGTTTAAAAAAATAATCGTAATAACATTTACGAATAGCAAAGTAAATGTGAGCTCTTGACTTTGCTATATAACTTATCATACTTGACTTGCATTGCTATAAAAGTCGTTTCTTTCTCTCTGTTCTCTCATAAAGCATGGGCGAGTTCAGTGCCAATTTAACACAAAGTTTTCTTTCTGTGACTGGCACCGATCCAAACTTGCTCTAAACGACTTTTGAACGTTATTTATATTTTTAGAAATCTGCCAAGTTAAAATGCTGGAAAGTATGCAAGAATACCGTTTATTGTTTGACGTAAACTAGAATATTATTTTCAACTGACTCCTCTTCTAACGTGTATTGATGCATACTCAAACTATATTTATTTTCTATAAATTGAATGGGCTTGACTGAACCATTTACGAGTTCCTAGCCGCTGTGTTCTGGAGAGTTCGAAAAATATGAGTTCCAATCAGAGGCAATTCAAAAAACAGAATCAGCATTAAAAATCTAAAGATCACTACTCATTGCTTTTGATCAAAGTCACGAGAGAAACTTTGATATTTTTAATTGCAATAATGCAGATATAATCCATTATCATGATACTTCTTTGCAAGCGCTGATCAATAATTTATTCATATTCGAAATAAGAAGTTTATGTAATTGTGCAAAGTACTATTAACTGTTTAGAAAACTATTGTAAACGAAGTGTTTCTTTCATTTACATAAATATATGGCGCGTTTTAATATTAATGTCATATTTTTAAACAAAATTGGCTTTTTGTTCAAGTTGTACCAATAAAATAGATAATTTATCCTTATGTATACTTCTCTGCACTGTATTCTGTGATTATATGCTCTATATTGCACATATTGCATTTATGTCGCATAGTACACTTTATCGTTACATTGTACATTTGGTGTTATGGATGTTCTCAGTGGAGCTTCTATAAAATTTTAGGGCAGTTATATTACATTACTCTACTATTCATATTTCATTCACTACCTTAAAGAACTACATAACGCGAAATACTATGAAATCTTCTTTCACATGACCTCACTCATAAACTGCTTGTTTTCGGTTGCTATTCGATGTGTCATTCTTATAACAAAAATCCTATAACAAGTCTTAAATTTATCTGGAATATTATAACCATGATAGAATTGGTACATTCACCCATACGTTCTGTCATTATGTAATTGATTAGAATATTCAGGGATCAAGTTGAAGATCGAGCTCCGAATTCCAGTGAAGCAGATTTGATTTCATGTTATCTGGCTTCGAAATATCTAACATGTCTCTAGAAAGGCACTTGAACTAAAAATGTAACTCGCAACCACTTGGGTTTCGGCCAGTGGATCTGACACAAATAGGGAATAATATGCGAAATTGTTGCACTTCTCATGTGTATTCCTGAGAAGTAAGTGCTTAGCACATTCAGATAACAAAGGAAAAATCGGTGGTTCGAATTCCGAAGGCTTCATGTGATTTCTCCCGTTCCCTGAATTAAAATTTTCTACAACGTCTTTGCACTGCATTGCTTATTAAACTGGGAGCGACTCAAAAATCAATGAACATGTATCTTAAATATTTTAATTATTATTTTTTAAAATAAAGCTAATTTAATTCTGGAAACGTGTAGAACTTCAGGAACATTTCTGTAATAAATGAAATATGTTTCTAATGCTATGTACTACGCTTAAATTTGATTGTCTTTGTACTGTTTTTCAGTATTCACCTTCCAGTTTACATATATATATATTAAATTATAAATTTAAATTTTAGCTATCGGCTTTCGAAGCTTAATTTAAGATTTCATCTGAATAAAGTCACGCAATTTATAGATTTTTTTTTTACATCTGTATTTATTTATTTTAGTTTATATGTTGAGAATATGTATAGCGAGTACGAATATTGTTAAAACAGACGTAATATGGTCTACAGCTCAGTATCCTTATCTGTATGCATCCCGAATGTCTTTAGCTTGAAAAATATTTTATTTAAATATGATGTAAATTTTGTCCTAAGTTTTTAACAGTTATCTTCAGTTAAAGCTACTTTCCTGTCCATCCTATTTCCAGCTTACAATTTCCTACAAAAAAGTATTTTTAGAATTGCAATTAATGCAATTAAGTAAGAGTAGTAATTAAGTCGAATTTCCATTGACTTCGAGAGACAGCCTCAGAGTCTCTGACTAGAGCGCGTCTGCCTTTTGGCTATGACTCTCTAAGCATTACTATGCTCGGTCGCTGATTTGATATTTAGAGACCAACTACTTAGAATTTCGATATCTTCGGCTATATCCGTTTAGCTAGGCATTAGTTAAGTCTTATTTCTTATTGTTTTGAGTTGGAGCCCAATTGGAGGCTTTCCTGTACGCCCTGACAAAGAGGCCATCTGCTAAACTCTTATTCTGAGCAATAAAGGGTAATTAACCCTTCTCGAGTTTACGTCTCTGTTCCTGAACTGATGTGATTATTCGCTTAGATGTTCACTAGGTTCCTCCACATTTAGCTGTTACATAAAAACAAGGAACCCGACAACGAATAAAACATTTTATTGAAAAATGTGACTAAGAAATAATAAATAAATGCACACAATGGAAAAATAATATATTCAAAGTGAAACATAATAACAGTAGTTAAATACAGTGCAAAAATTACCAGTTACGAAAAAACAATTCAATACCGAATTTAACAATTATTTTCAAGACGAATTTTAATTTCATGATGTTATTTATTACTGCATTGAAGTCTGTTCTAAATTTTAAATTAATGGCAACTAAGGGAAGCTTCGTTTTCTACATTCCCTTACATATACCAAAGAATGTCATCCTCCCAATGAAGATGATTATGAAATAATTTCCTTTAATGAAGATAACATTATCCATATTCATGGAAACAAATATATTATGAGATTATATATGTACATTTATCAAGCAATCTCCTCAAAGGTTTTATGAACGAATTTATATTGCGTAGTTAAACACGCTGCAAGGCGGTAAAATTACAAAATTGTCCAAACTACATTGTCGTTCTCCATCATGATGTGAATTTTATTTTAAATAATTTTAACAAATCTAGTTCGCATTTATTTCAAACCTTTTCCTGATACACAGTTTTACTCAGTAAAAATAATATGAATAAAAATTACATATATATATTTTTTTTTTGAAATTTAGAAATTTAGGAATTTTGAAATTTAGATTGGCTCAATTAGAATTTTCAAAAAGCCGCTTTTAGAGGTAGAGTAAATAATACAAATGCTGAACAGTAGAGCTCTTAATTTCAAGAAATGGATGAAGAATTCTGCTTCATTTAGCACATATTATTCAAAAGAAAAGAGTTATATCTTTCTGCAGCTGTCATCCTTGCATTGCTTTAGATGCAATGCAAACATTTCGTAAAATCTGGCTTGAAAATCTTGCCAGAGACCACATGCCATATTGATTTTGTTGATTTCTCTTTTTAAAGGAAACTTGAAATAATTCCAGCGCAAAGCTGTATACAAAGCTAGCCGCTAAAATCGTTACAAACCCCCAACAAACCTGAAATAAGCCCACAACAAATCTGAAAAATAGCCCACAACGACCCTGAAATAAGTCCACAATAAACCTGAACTTTGAGTGAAAGGGAGATCATGCTGAAATATGAAAACGATTAACATTTCACGGAATGCGTTACCGGGATTGCGTATACCGCAATTGTTCATACCGCGTAATTGTTGCTCTTGTTATTGTGTATCCAATGATTTCTATGCCATTTTCCTCATCTATGGATTCAGGAGAGCCACTTAAAGCGATTTGCAAGATCCCAAAGCCTTCCACTTATCAAAACCCTAGATGACAGACATCTTATCTGCATTAACGTTAGGAATCTTACAGCCAGTTTAAGTACTCTGTATGGGAAAATGGGTGTTTTTCACAACACGTAATATCTGCATTTCTTCCACACTATGATTTGACAATAATATAAAAATTACTTCAACTTTCTCTGAAAAATTATCGGAGGAATTAGTGGCTACACGTGTGAAGTCAACGAGACACGTTTACGCGTCAGTGTAATGAAGTCGTCTTTTATGATGAATCCCGCTTTTGCTTTTAGTGTCATGGTTTTTGTATCCGCGTATATATGCATGGGAAAAAAAGAAGGCTGGGAGCTGGCGTTTTTATCGTCAAAGCGACCTAGCTCCTGAAACTGACGGTACAAGATTTTGCTAGAGACATATCCCCTCGCCTTTACTCTGCGTAGCTGATTTTTATCATCCAACATTTCGTTACTGAGGCTCGAATGTCCATGGCTGTGTCATATCTTCGACGCCTGCATCCCCGCACATTTCAACACGACAAGAATAAATCACACTTTCTTCACGATGTACGTTTCCTGAGTACATAGGGCTTTGGCAGGCGCATTCTGCAGATCTCTTGTCAATTCAAAAGGTCTGATCAATGATTGCAGGAAAACTGGCGTTACAACACCTAACAGGCGGTATGGCAGATAAATTCTGGCGTAGAATTTAAAACATATGTCTTGCAATATCAGCAATCGCTGTTCAGAGTCGGTAACAGCTGCTATTGTTGCCAGGAGAGGATGCTTGAAGTATCGACTTCTGCATGATTTGCACCTTAAAACTTTCTAAAAATCCGTATTTCATATTTCGTTTAGTGTGGCAAATTTAATATCCAGTAGCATGTAAACATACTAAGGTTAATTTTAGGGGAGGGATATCATACCGTAAGTGAAGTTATATGAAAAATATATTACTAATGTTTACTTGTTCCTCACATTTAGTTAATTCCGTACATTTAGGAATTAAATCCTGAGTAAAGGTACTTAGAATATAAGAATATGTCATTTATAATACAGAATTAGATTTGAAAAGTGTGCTTATTATACTTTTTGCAACATGTAAGCAAGCCTTGACATAAACTTATAATACTGTAATCCAGTTAAGCTGTCTTTAAACAATGACACATTCCATGATAAAGTAGAATTCTCCAATGCATTACTGTCGTATGGTAAAATTTTTTGAGTAGATATTTATATTTTTCTCCCACGATGCTAAAAGTGGCTTCAACTGTTCTGCTCAAGATACACTTATCCTTTCTATTGCTATAAAAATAAAATTTTGATCATTATGAAATTAATGACTAGAAGAAGTATTTATAAACAATTGCATCATTTTTAGTATATCACGTGACTGAGCTAAAACACAAATAAAACGTTGTCGTGTATTTGGAAAAATATCAGTTTCGTTTATTTAGACTAATATGAAATATAAACAAGTATTTGTATATAAGAAACCAACTGTTTTTTTTAATTCTTCTGAACCTTATAACCAATAATTCTCAGAACTTAGCAAATAATTTCATTATGAAAAATATTGGTTGAATTTATTTATTTTGATATCAAAGGCATTGTTGTTTCAAACACATTGCCCCTTCCCAAAAAATCAAATTTCCGTCCTACTTTTCAAATATCCGAAAGGAGATAAACAATTTTTTATATTCTATTTATGGGCCAGAGGTCTTTAACTTTAGGCAGTCTTGCATCTTCTGTGCTTTGATAAATAGCTGCAAGAAAAGATGTATGCTTAAAATCTTTAAATTGTTTTCAGTAAAAATTCCGCTATGTAGAGAGACTAAAGTGCCATAGAAAATAGGCTATTTCACTGAAGATTTAATCAAGTAATTAAAACAACAGCAGATTTCATAAATATCATGAATTATCTTTTTCAGTAAATAAAAAATGAGAGAGGAATCTCGATTTACAAAAATTTTGTAGATAACATATTTTATGACAAGAAGCATTGCATAATGATGCAATAAATGTATATATTTTTGATATGTCTGTTCTTATTTCATTACTTTATAAAAGCTTTCTGTTAATTTATTTCTCATATATTCACTTAACATGACTTTGATATCTCAGGTAATTATTTAGTTAGATAAAATAAAATAATGTTACTTATTGCTTTAAACGTGTGCTTGATCATTTAAAGGCTATTTAGATTTCTCAAATTGTGTCATTTCCTGTCGAGAAAGATGGAAGGTTCTGTCTCACCCTGCAATTGATTTCATCGTTTTTAACTGCTAATAGGAAAACAGCCCTGAAAATATAAACGTAGTTTGAAAATTTCTTGAATTCGAGGAATTTATTGGATAAATAAAATGCTAGAAACCTTGCTTCATTAGAAATCTAAACATTTAGCGAGGAAGATCATGCAATTAGAAGAATAGAATGTATATGAGGAAGGATAAATGAATAAAAAGAGAATTTTACCATTACTAAGCTAATTGCCAGTAAAACTGAGCTAGTCTTAAGCTACAATAAACATGCCATTTGTCATCTGCAGAGCAACTGATCCACTGGAATTGCAGCTTATTAGCTAGTTAGACCTCAGAAGTGGATCTGTTTGTATCATAGTAGTCCGACTGCACGCCGCTCAGGATTGTCTTTGCGAGAACGAAATAAGTTTTGAAGTTCAAAGAAGTAAAATATTAAATGGGAATTAATAGGGAAATCTCATGGGAATATGCGTTTAAGGAAATTAAGTATTAAGCGCTTAGTAATAAGTGTTTAAGGAAAACTGTTACTTTCACTTCGAACATTACAACATTATGAGTCTTCAGACTAAACCAGATCAAGAACAATGTACCGAATTTTGAAATCAGCCTAGAAGTATGCATGATGACAATATGAGTAATAATAAAGCCTTTAGCAGCAGTAAACATGTGGGTAAGTACAACAAACAGTTAGCAGCAGTCACTAAGTCTCTTAGACTTCAGATGTATGATTAGATATAACATGTAGTTAGTGAAAAATTATGTTGCAGTTATGCAGAATAATATTCAAAGTTAAGCGATTATATACAGTTCAGATATTAAATAAGTTGCGTATTAAGAAATGTTGGCATGATGATGAATACAATATGGAATGTAAATTTGAAATTGGGTGCAATCTTTCGAAAGCAACTGTCATCTGTCGCATACTTCATAGCAAAATCATAAACCTAAGCACTATCCAAATACTTTTACTTAATGTTTTGCTTCTAAAAACGTCTATGGCTTTCCATTTTTTGTCACCGTTGCGTTATGTTATCCACAGTTAAGTTACAACTGAAAAAGAATTTTAAAGGAAGTATCGCATCCTTCTGATTCTGAGTCTGCTTTATGGAAAAATGAACTCTAGGCTACGACGAAATTTTATAAGTTTCATTACACAGAAATGGTATGCCCCTAAAAATCCTGTTTATTCAAATGCACATATTAAATTATTAAAACTTCTAAAGACCAGTAGTTATTAAAACTATTTAAATGGGAATAATAGTGATTAAAACAATTTAAATACTGGAATTACTTTGGAGGTTAACATAATACAAATACTACAAAATATAAATATTTTTTATTTTACATTTTTGGGATATATTAATCACTGTATAAACAATATACATCTAAAGTATATAAAACATGGTAGATGTGTCGAACCGTACCTCTTTCTTAATACTTTCATTTTTCTCTATATGCCCAACGCGTGTAGCTAGAAAGGGTAAAATAACAGTGAATGACTAAATAGAATTTATTTTCGTGCGATTGGATAAAACGGAAAATAATAAGTTGTAACATTCTCCTATTCTTCTTTTGCATTCTAAAATAAAAATTAAGTTTCTGAAATATTCAATGAAGTGCGTAAACTCATTTCTACTGCAATTCAAATGACCGATAGTTGTGTTTAATTTTTAATTTGTACATAATTCATATATTAATACGCATCTGTATTCGCTGATCCTTAAGTGTTTATAAAACTGGTATAATATAATAAAGCTTGGAAATAAAGAGAAGTCGCACTATTCTGCAAGTACTATCAATGAAGAAATGAGGACTGAAAACGTTTCAACTTTTTAAGGGAAATAAATTACACCTAATATTATAGTTACACCATATCTTATATTATAGCTTATCAATCTACTATATGATATACAGGTATATTAAAGTAAGAAATTCGCTAACTATACATTTAAATATGCATGACAATAATCTCTGAATAAAAATATGACTGACTACTATATATTTCCGTGTATGAGCCGAGACCTTTCAGCGAATACTTTGCTATGGAAGACTGTACGTCAACTTAATTATACTAAAATAATTTGTATATCTTGAATTAATTGATAAAATATAAGTTTTATTTTATTAAATTCTAATACGCATTATTGAAATTTCTCAATATAAGTATACAATTTTCAGAATTTTCTAGCAATTCTTAGAAGTCTGTTCTGCTAAAGCAGAAGCATTGCTTCCATGTCACCATTAAGGTAGTCGCCATCCGTTGTGGATAATATCACCTTCAGTTCAGTGCTACATAGCGCTGGGAATGTAACATTTTTGAACTATCGAATAGTCGTTTGCGGCCAATATTTCGAAATAGGTCAGAATATCTTTAGTGCATCTAATAAGTCTAGCTAAGTTAGAAGAACAATTATTCGAACGATTAGCGACATATAGCGAATGGGCAAGAGTTTTCGACGATTTTAAATTTGGCATAAACAAGTATTCGACATTTTTTCCTGAATATTTTTAACGAAATTTTACTTCTTGGCCTTTTCACTGAAATATAACATATATGCTCTAAAATAAAATAAATGACTACTGCTGATTCCCTCTATGTGCAAAAACATTTGTATAGTTCTACGCTATTCTAAATGCAGACTCATCAAACTGTACAGACAAAAAACGACTTATTTTCTGAAGTACAGAAAGTACAAACTAATATGACGATTTGAAAATAAACGTGTTTAATAATGCGTCAGTCTGATGGTTTGGAAACTATGCAACAACAGAATCTTAAAAGCTACTATTTATAGAACATATAGAAAAATGTTCTAGCCCATTAAAAATATAAAATAAAAAAGGAACAAATACATAAATGATTATTGACAAGGCCTAAAATATTTACGAAGTTAGAGCCGTTTTAAAGCCAATAATAATAATAATAATAATAATAATAATAATAATAATAATAATAATAATAATAATAATAATAATAATAATAATAATAATAATAATAATAATATAGGAAATGCCCAGCCGCCGTAAGATAGCTTTCCCGCAAAACGAGTTTTAGGATTGCCAGAAAATGGCAACAGAAGGCAAGGTTACCAGAATTGGCTCATTTGATGACAAAATTGGCGATATGCCATAAACGGATGGAGACCATTCTAAAACGAATTCTTACCTGTTTGGTCCAGAATTTTCTCGAAAGCAGGTCAAAAGCTATACAAACCCTTCCTTTCGGCGAGTATTCGAAGTGTCTCGTCAGTGTATCGCGAGTTGGTGCATCGTGAGTGTGCATCGTTGAGGCTATCGTGTGTACCGTCGAGTGCATCGCGAGTTGTAGCGCGAAGATTCTCAAGAGTACGATGAGTTCCCAGAACTACGGAACCGAGTTGGGTGTTGTATTATAATGATTTTCCGTGAAGCTGTCTTCACCGTTATAGCCTGATAGCCTGAAGGCTGTGTTGCTGATTGTTTCAGCTTGTTTGTCGTAGTTTTTAGACGACTGTAAAGGTGTTTTCGAAGCTCTCCTGAGTAATACTTGCTAATAAACGGTTTTTTTCACTCTTATCAAGTGTTGTCACGTGAACTCGTAGAAACGCAGCAATATATTTGCAGGGAAGTGTAACAGAGCAACCGTCAAGAATAGCTACAAGGTTTCTCTCTCAAATCAAGAACTCTGCGCGTATACGTATTAACTAATTTGCTCCCTGTTGGGAGTTGATGAAGGTATCAGTGTGGGAAAATAAAAAGATAACTACGTAATTTACGTAAGATCCTACACTCGCTTCCAACGTAATTTAAATAATTCAAAAACAAAGATCAAATATCCTTGGAAGAAAATTTCAGATTATAAATTATGCTTTTACCAAGCTTCTACATTTCTGAAAATTTACAGACTAACAATTTCGTTAGTGACTGAGGATTTCTTTCGAGTTTTCCTAGAAAGCAAAATGCTTTAGTATGGATTTCAAAACAGTTTTAATCTCTTAAACCTCGTCCATGAAAGCAGATTCGACGAATATGTGAAAAACATGTTTTTCGGAGATATTCTGTTGAGATGGCGAAGTATCTATCGTTTGATGAAATGGGAGCAGAATTTTCTTGAATTTTTCCAACTAGGGCAAGTGGGGAAATTTTATCTATTTTGAGTAGCTTAAATTGTTCCGTGGTACGCATTAGCAGCAGAAATGACTTTAAACATTCAGGTATCTTTAAATATTCACTTCCAAAATTGATAGTTTCAATTAAAATCTAAACTAAACACTAAGTTGCTGTTTTGCCTAATTTTTTAAAAGAAAAAAAAATGACTTTCACGGAAAGAAATAAGTTTGAAAGTTAATAGAAGAAGCTTTCAAAAATGTAAATTTCATGGCAAAAATTTTGAAATTGTACGTTTCAGCAATTCCAGGTTATAAATCATTCTTAAATTCTTTTTTTGTTGAAGTAAAATACATAAAAAATTACAAAATCACTCTTCATGGAATGCAGAAAAACAAATTTGCTAACATTTAATGAATATTTTACTAAAGAAATACAGGGTGTTGCGAAGACGACTGCACGATTAAATATTCTTGAATGTTTGAATACAAACGCATGACTTTAATGTTATTTATTTATTTTTTTTTATATTACCCTGTTTCTTCAAATCTAGGAATTATCGATTGTAAATGCCAGCAGCACCGTGCCAGGAAGAAAAAGAATTCTAAAACGTATCTGCTACTCACAGTTAGTAGAAACAATGATGAATAATCATATTCAGTATTTATTTTAAGACATTTCACTGAGTTTTCGGCATATATTTTAACTCTTGTAACTTTGGGTAAATTTTTGAAAAAGGAAACTAAAGCCATATGCTTACTTTTTTTACTTAAAATAATCACTAGAGCAGTAAACTAGTTATTGAATTTTTTGAATAATACCATAGTATTATTTTGTTTTTTATGAAGCAAAATTTCACTATAAAATTTCATAAAGTTTCATTCAATTATCCCGGAGAAATGGGAAGAACTCCAAACTTTTAGCATAGAAATACATAGAAAACATAGAAAAAAAGAAGAGAAGACAGCGAGCTTCTAATGTGTCATAAAAAAGGACCTATTTCAGGAGAATTTTGTTACACATCTCCAAATAAATGTCGTGCGAAGACCCTATGCATGTGAGGCTTAAAATGCTATTCATAAGCGTTTTCACATATAATGCATTTTCATAAAAGTTTGCTTTGTCATACTTATTACCTTCAGCTCTCTGTCTTCACGTGCGTCTAAAACAGCCATGTGTCTATGTTATGCAGAGACAACTCGTAATTGGTTTAACCCTTTAATTGGCAAATGGTGAAAACACAGGCAGTAATAGAAAATACGCAATTTTCGTGCAATAAGTTCCTATTGTCTTCATCCTAATCACTTAAAAATTGTCTTACTGTTTATTGTCTTATGAATATTGTAGAAAACTGAGATTAGAGGCTAAAACCTTGTAGGGGTTTTCCTTATTTTGCATAACAAATTTATTTTAAGTTTGATACATGTATTAGGCTTTTCAACTTCCCCTTACATTTTGTCGCCAGGATGTAAATTTAAAGCTAAGTGCTTATTTAAGCGGGTGAATCTCTTAGATTATTCAGAGCGTTTCGCTAGCCAAGCCCACGTTTCGTGTTATTTCGCTGTTACGCTAGTAAGCCTTTTGACCTTATCAGATTTAGTATCACTCCGGTTAGGTTTTTTTTGTGGTATATCGAGAACTATCGATGTGGTATATCATAATCGGACTTAAAGCTGGCACAGCGCCAAGCATCGAAGCGCGGGTAGTAGAAAACCAGAAAGACTGGAATGCGAGTAGCTGTATTTATAAATGTATATGCGAGTGAGGATATATTTTGTACATAATAAAAGTAGCATGTAGTTTAAAAGAGTGTGTCTTGTGAAATAATTACCCACTAAAGAATACACCGCACTTTTGAGTCCACCTCTTAGGCGTAACTTAAATGCTATCTCGCACTGTTTACTTTAAGTTTGATTTAACTATATTCTCTGTTTTAGTTTTCACCGCAAGTTGACGGTGTTTCTGAAACGCACGAAGACCGTGCCTTTCTGTTAACTATTTTGAATTAATAAAGGATTCTTCTTAACCATCGTCTGAGTCAGTAGTTTGTTTCACGCCTGTGCGAAAATTCGTTAGGTCATTATAGGGTCTATTCAAATTTATGTGGAAAAGAAGAGAAAGAGTGTTTAACCTTTATGATAAACCTTTCTGAAACTGAATTAAATCAACTTTATATCTGATCCAACCCTGCTATCCGGTTTAGTGTTGTTCCACAATTTGTGGAGACGAAACAAAACCTTGAGCGTTCCCACAAACCAAAAATCAAAGCTCTCTCGTTATCAAAACTGACCGCTCGGTTCATCCATGCTCGAATAACATCTAATACTTAACCGAATCTTTCCGTTTGGTTTATCCACGTACCACTAACTTTCAACGTTGCAAGGGGCTAAGTGAAAGCTTACCCTGTATCTGCACATACTGAACAATACAGGCGCTACTGGGCGGTTTTAGATTACTCTAAATGCTAACTACTAGATCTGTAAAGAAAAGCAAATAACATATCATCCTGTCTTGCCTTCTAAAGAGCAGGAGATACAAAAACATAAGCCTGCTTACTAACACGCCAGCTTAGCGGTTACAAAAAAATATAGAATAAGAAAACATTAAAAGTCTTTTATTGCTGGATTAGGAGACACAAATATTCCAGTATGGTTTAAATATTATACTAAAGACACAATGACAATTGTATTGCTTGAATAAGCTTTGGCTCTTCCAAAAGGATTAATTGAGAAACCAGTTAGCACGAAGTTTCTAAGCTAAAAATCGTCAAAGCTAAAAATCTCTGATCTTATTTGCATCCTAGTGGAAGATGACAAAAGTAGAAATCATAGTATAGGAAAATTGATAATATAACAGGATCAATTAACATAAAACCCTGTAATTTAACTTAGCAATTAGGTCTCCCATACTTTTTAATGTTTTGCTGGTTAAAAAACCAGAACATCAGAAACGCTACAACGTCATTCATTATATAAATTAGCAGAAACGTCTATGCAAAAATTTATTTCTAGAGAAATAATTGCTTAATTTAAATATATGAACTTAATTCCACACCAATTAATGTGTTACAGACATTTGCGGAACTTAAAAATGCTATTTTAAAGTCCTAGGCTCAATATCTGCAGTAATCGTCGGATAGTCTTCTATCAAAGCGAAAGTTGTTTCTTATTCAGAGTTTAAAATCAAAAAGGTAAGTGATATACTTGTTGCGGGTTTTCGTTTCAGATTTGGGCTCTGCAGGAAAGGTTTAAGAGTAGATATAATTCATGTGGTATATTAAATACTCCTGACGTAGTTGTATTCTGCAGGGTATGTTTAAGGTTAGTTCTATTTCACGAGGGCTATTAAATACTCATAACGCAATGAAAGAATTGTGATTAAATTTTGCCGAAAATTAAAGCATTTTTTGTTCCTTTTTCTGTGTTATCAATGCAGTATTCATTATTAATTAGAACAGCGAATAAAGTTTAGCTAAACAGAGCACATTTTATTAGTAGGGAGAGTTTTGAACTTCGTGGTCTCAATGAGCTATAGTTAATTCATTGTAAAAATAAAAGTTAGTTTATTTCTCAATTCCGTAAGTAGAGACTAGGTGCTGTTCAGTAATCTGTATAATTTTGTGTTGCATAGTAATACTCTGCTATCACAATTGATAAGTATAAAATTTTGGGTTTAACTACACTAGCTCTTTGTAAAGTAAGAAACATTTTAAAGGAGATATTTGTACCAGAATTTTTCCATATATTTTACAATTATAAAATTAATTAAGCTCTGATATTGAGTACATGAATAAACACTGTAATAGTGAGTTCTAAAATATGTGTAATACTGCTTAAAAACGAAGTTATAATACATTTAAATAAATAATGGAACACAAAACGTTTCATTTAAGATGCAAATATGCAAGAGAAATACACAATATAACTTAGGAAAAAAGAATGCTGTAACATTTAGGAGAAAAATGTTTGTATTTATTTAGAAATTTTTAGAAATAGAATCGGAAGGAAATTGTTGAATCTCACTTCATCTGAAAACATTTACATCACATTTTAGTCTCCAGATCACTATATTCTATAAAAATCATTTCACATACTCTTTTCCTTTTGCACTTGAATATAAAGTACTAAGAAGAAAATCTGTCTTTATAATAATATAAAAATATGTATTGTCTTTGAATTTTCTCTTCATTACTTTAACGTTCAAAAAATCACTTTGTATTTATTTTTTCTTCAAGCCTAAATTTGCCCTGAAAATCTCAATGAAACAAATATTTTGACCACATATGAATTCTATCTTACACTAAAAGCAGATGGCTTCTTAGATATACAAACATGTAAGGCAGCATATGCTTTATGCTGACAATTCTTTTAAAGGGGGATATTGTAATTTCTTTCTTACTGCGAAAAATTAAGCTTACGAAAAAATAATTCCTAAATGATTCAAATATTATACCAATACAGATGTCGAATAACAGCATTCAAGATTAAAGTTTTGGAAGCCAACACGTTTGATAGAGATTCATGGAAAATTTACAAAAAATAAGATTATTAACTGCTTTAAAAAAGCAGAAATTTTATTACTAGATTCAACCAGATTCTGTTTGATTGGACCATTTTCACTCATAACTGCTAAGAAAATACGGTTAAAATAGTAATCAAACTTCATAAAACTACTGGTTTCACCAAAGTGAAATAAGTGCATCAGCATTTGGTCAGGTTAGGTTATTTGCATAATATAAATCACACAAAGACTCTTTGCCTAAAAGAAGGATGTCTTCGTGGAAGACGTTCTTAGGAAAACTGACTAGTATTCATATTAAATTTAAGAACAGCCATAAAAGTCAACCATGCAGATAGCAGTCTGACTTGGTTAGAACCCAGGCTGAACTACCAGCATTCAGCGGTTTTAACTACTCAAAATCTGAAAGGATCATTTCGAGAAAACTTGAACCAAAAAGATTTCGTATCATTATATTAAGGAATAATACTAATGTGTTATCGGGTCATATAACTGCGAATTCGAAATTGCAACACAGGAATTTTTTTAAATGTCACTAATACATAATGAAGGTAATCTCTCCCTTTACCGAAATTTTAAATCCAAACGAAAGACGTATTTGATAAATAAATTAATAAACTAATTGCATGCATTGAAACACAAAGTAATAAAAGCTATCAGAAATTACAGAATGAATGCCATATTTTTTCAATGTACTTAAAACAATAAATAAAAAACAAATGCGGAGCAATCCAAAAGTTTTCTTTTGTCATTTCACATTATTTATTTTTGCGTGATTCTATATTTTTATTTACAACAGCTCACTTTTTGCCAATGTAACTTTTTTAACATCGAACATTTCCAGAAGAGAATTTCGAATGGCACGAAATAAACTAATCACTTTATCAGGGGTTTACGAATCTCGAGCTTTCTCAAGATCCGGGAGCAGCCGCTATCTACTGTAGATACGGATCATGGAATGCTACGGAGGAACGAGCATCATTGGAAAAGGGAAAAAAAGTTTCAACTAATATTCCTTAGACAATTTCCTAAGAATTCCTTGAATTTAAGTAGTTCATTCAGAATGACGGTTTTCATTAGCTCAAATGCAACGGGGAGATGAAAGTAACAATACAACCTGAATTTACATCCTTTCAGTCTTCATTACGCATATGTGCATGTTTCAGGAGGAATTGAAAATTCTTCCCTCACAAAGCATTTTTCTGAACATTTGTTTAAATATTAGCTTAAATAGCCACTCTGATTTATTCGTAGTCCATTGAACTAAAAATATTACATTAAAGGATTACATTAAATTAAGTATTACATTAACATTACTACATTAATGGATAAGTATTACATTAACACTATTACATTAACCTATTTATTAATTTATTACATTAATAAAAATTACATTAAAGGATAAAGAATAAAGAAAAAAATCTCAGAAAATTGTGTTTACTATGAGAGTATAAAGGAGGAAATCTTTGTAACCAAGAGCTTAGATTTATCATATCTCGAAAAATCGAAATATTCTCATAAAATCGTATTGCATATTGGAAGACAATCATATTTCGCAATATTTTAGGTACTGATTTCAAATCCTTCTGCAGCCCAAAACTAACTAATGCATATTTAATGGTTGTGCATTAAAACATTATACTGCACAAACTAATTGATACTTTTATTTTTTCTTTAGAAAAAATTTTGTAATAAAAGTACTTTAATTTTCGTGAATTATTCATTCAATTAATACATGCTGAAACACAGTTACTCCGTTGAACGTAGAGGAGTTTTCCCGTTGTGTTAAATTTTGGGATACACACACAGCATATCACCGGTCGATATATTTTAAAGTTTCACAGTTTAAATTAAGCGCGTATCTGTAAGAAACTGTTGTTTGCTTAAGGAAAATTTAGGCTTTTCGAACAACTGATAATTATCAAACACCAACTAGGCCTTATTTATGCACTACATTTACATGCCTCATAGTAAACGAATAAATTTCGTGCATCAGTATAAGTTTGTTGCATACTTCTCATTCTTTATGTGCCCAGTATCTGATTTTATTGCACTGAATCCAGTCCTTTTCAAAGGTTTCATCCCAGATCTTTGTCTAATGTGTTAATTTTCAACTAGACTAACAAGATTTAAAATTTGACTAGTTTCCTCTAGAGTTGCTCATCTTTAGTGGTTTATCTGTGTTTTATTTACATAAGCGGTTTACTTTCTTTGCAGCAGTACGTACCAAATGCTATAATTTTACATTTATATATTACAAAATATGTAAGTTCTTTAAATTATCCGAATCACCCTGCATATAGTGTCCAGGGGCACTCAAATGAGCTGACTCAATATATTTAACAATAAATTATGCAACGTAATAGAAATTTGCTAACTCCTTTAAGGAAATTCTTCACATTAATTAAAACATATTAAATTTAGTAACGGTATTATAACCAAAAATTGTTATGCAACAATTAATTTTGTTTATAAAAAAGCAATAAACTTACAAAACATTTTACTTTAAATTTGATTGTACCCTGTTACTGTCATTTGCACATTTGCAAATTTCTGCATATTAAGCAAAATGTAAATGCACTTAACTACATC
The DNA here is from genome assembly GCF_044657685.1 of Stegodyphus dumicola. Lineage (NCBI taxonomy): Eukaryota > Metazoa > Arthropoda > Arachnida > Araneae > Eresidae > Stegodyphus > Stegodyphus dumicola. The sequence goes on from NC_140780.1 coordinate 139,407,867, forward strand.
GCAAGCATCGGTGAAGTTTGATGAATACAATTATCACTATTAACAGGAACAAAACTGCTTGGCACGATTAATTTTCTTGGCATTTGCACTGAAATTAGTTTGAAAGTTTAAATGAACATACATAGACGTGCTACCAAATGCCACTTGTTTTCATTTTCAGGTTCCCTGTGAGCGGTAGTAAAGTGTTTGGGACTATTATGCTTTATTTACAGCAATGATAAGAATTGTACTAATTTCGGGCATTATATTTCCAATTAAATGTAACTGGTCTGCGAATTCTAATTAAACGTACTTAGTTTGTGAATGCTAATATTTATTAGCTTCCACTTCCTAATCAAATAAAGCTGCGAATCTTAAAATACTAGTTACGCTAAATGTACCAGCAGAGCGCATGATACAGTGGTTGGCGTCCCAGACACAAATGGCTACATAACTAAATTCTTTGTAAGTTTTCCAATGGGCCGTCAATAAAATATACAGAAAATATTCATGTTTCAAATACTCTGCGTAGGTTAGAAATTCTAGCTTCTATTTATTGTAAATGCAGCGTTTCCCATTTCCACGTGAGATGAGAGAATTGATGCGGTTTAATATGCTTCTTTAAAAAACTAATAATTAAGTAACAAACAGCCAAGTCATTCTGTTAAAAAGGAATTGACTTTACGTTTATGTTCGAAGTTTATAATTTACATCATGCATTCTTTTGTGTACACTCTTGAAACTTTGAGTAAAAAATTTCTAGTTGCGGTTATCAAATACTCTCTATTACGTTATCTAAATTTTATTTTTGTGTTTGCATTGACCAGTGTATTCACTATTTTTAAAGAAAACAAATGAAACAGATTTAAGAGATATTTCGATTACAGGAACTGCTAGTGGATAAATGATGCCTTTATACCTATTATTTTAATGATAGTGGAGAAATTGTCAGGATCTTGCGCGCTAATTCGAAGACAAACTATTCGAGTTTAGGAAATTTATTTCAACTTAAATATATGAAAAACTAACAAAAACATATATTAAAGGGACTATATTCTAAATGTTTCATTTAATCAAGTTCTGCTATTCAGTCAATGAGACGCAATAAAACTAATAATGGTATTAAAAGTAAACTCACTTAAATCAAAATCGAAGAATAGGAAATGTATAAGGAAGAAGACATTTGCTTTAACATAGTTTCAAGAGAAGAAAGTCAGTGTTAAAAGGAGTATAAAAAGATGATATTTTCAAAAGCGAAGAAGTAATTGCGTAGCCGAAAGCCTGAAATTTCTGATTTGATATCTATATATTCGCTTAATTTAAGATATTTTACTATGATTATCACTTATAGTGAAACGGATATCCATTCTTTCGAGAAAACAAAATGGTTGCAAAATAATTACAAAAATTAAATTGTGTTTCCTTTATTGTTACATAGAAAATATTTAATCACTTTACTTGCATTTTGTAAGAGATAATATGACACAGAACTTTCGAATATCTGTCATATCAAGCGATTGACTGAAAATACTATTATATGTCAATTTCATTTCCAGAACAAAGATAAAATTTCAACTTTTTGAAATTCACTCTGCTGCTATTCAGTTATTTGTTTATCTGTACTTATTTATTTTTAACTTTTTTATTCGTTTTTATTTATAGTTACAAATTTATGGGTATAACAGCGACCTGTACCAGAACATATCGGAAGCAATGGCTCTTCAGAAAAACCAAGGCTTAGTTGCCATCTCAATTCTGCTTCAAGTAAGTTTTAAATATCAGATAATAAAACCTGCAATAATTTTGCTATGCTTTGTAGTCACATTTCATTTAAATTTTTGATATTTGGATTTGACTTCCTAAAATATGAACAAACTGAAGGATTCAAAACATTATGTTCAGAACTCATTAATAAAGACATTTTGTTAGTCTAAAAGACATTCAAAGCAAGTTTTATTCTTTTTCTATCGCCAAATATATCTTACTGTAAGATTTAATAGAGAAATGTGTTTCTTTAAATGTTTCTTAAAGTGGCTAAGTTTTGCTAGATATTTGAAAGTTTTCCTTGAAAATGATTAGTACTGCTTGGTACTACTGGATGTTCATTTGCATATTATATTTCAAACTTAAATGATAAAATGCAGTGAAGGAAAGTGCCGATCAAATGAATGAAAGTATAAACGAATGTGGTTTTAATAAGCAAGTTTTATTCTTTTTCTATCGCCAAATATATCTTACTGTAAGATTTAATAGAGAAATGTGTTTCTTTAAATGTTTCTTAAAGTGGCTAAGTTTTGCTAGATATTTGAAAGTTTTCCTTGAAAATGATTAGTACTGCTTGGTACTACTGGATGTTCATTTGCATATTATATTTCAAACTTAAATGATAAAATGCAGTGAAGGAAAGTGCCGATCAAATGAATGAAAGTATAAACGAATGTGGTTTTAATTACGTGAACACTTTGTAGAGGCATTAGGTATTTTTTTGAAGGCAGGCAAGCTGAAAAATATGCAACGCCTTCGCCGGGAATCGAACCGCAGACCTCTCAATCACGCGCTGAGCGTGCAAACCACTAGACCACGAAGGCTTGCTAAGAAGGAGGGAGAAATACCTTATAACTTTTAAACCCATCAAATTTAATGACTGATTTCAAATAAAAACTTTTCTTATGATATGCTACTAAATATTTTATTTACATGGATTTTATTTTTTTTTTAAATTTATTTATCGCATTTTTAAGTTGATATAATAATTTGAAGTGTTATGTAGATGGCAATGATGAGTCAAATTTTCACTGATGAGTAGCATCACTTGATGAGTTGTATCAATTTAGCACGTGAATGCAAACGTATTTTAAAATGTGGAATTTTGCATAATGTTCTCATACACTGTAGTGTTTCGGATAGATACATAAAAACGATATTTTCTATTCAATTCATTTATTTATTACCTATTAGGGCTTTATTTTCACTGCATAGATTGTTAATCTCTAAGCAATAAAACAAGCATAAGACATATGTAACAACAAAATAATTTCGAATTTTGGAAAGCCAACCGACTTACTTTTTAAAGATTTGAGAAGAAATATACTTTGTGTATCTGATGAAACTAGGAAAGTATAATCCTCTTGAGGATCATTCCAAAATAATTGTCTGTTAATTCCAAAGTGTAATAACAGCAAAGATATGAGTGTATAAATACTATTTTAGCTGCAATACTCTGTTTTTGGTCAGAAGGCACTGATGAAACATGTAATATTCACATGTCATAGTGTTAATCAGACCTATGTTAAGCAACTGCTCGAAATCAAGTTACTGTCGCATTCAATCTCGTCTTTTCCCTTTTGTAATTGTGATTTTTTTCCAGGTAATGTATTTTCTTGATAATGAATGTTGATTCGAAATATGTGCCCAATCTATAACTTAAGTAATTTAAGTTTTAGACTTTAGTAACTTTTTCTTCTAATTTTAAAATGTTCTTTGACGTGTTCCTCTTCGAATTTTTGATTAATTTGAATGATGTCGAATACAAGAGTCACAATTTATTTGCCTCAAATGCATTAGCGTCGTATTGCAAAGGAGTTGAATAATTGCCAAATAGGTAGTCCAAATTATTACACATTATAAACAATTTGCATTTTAAAATTTGTGTTGTATTTTCTTCGAATTTCTGAGACGTCAAACTATTGTTTAATTTTAGCATTTTGGCTTAACGTTTGTATTTTTTATGTGAAATATAAAGCTAATTTATTTCGGTTATAAAAGGTAGGTTAATTTTGTCTTTAAAATGAAGTTATTTTATGAGGAAGAGGAAAGAACCAGAGATAAATTAAGTTAGGTTAAAATTCAATATTACACTGGCGTTAGTTTATTCGAAATCGCTATCAATTTCGAGAAAATTAAGCATTGTACGTCCTTTTTCTTCACGAAGTAATACGTTCTGAAAAAAAAAATTGTCAAAGCATTCTTAAAGTCGTAGCACGCCAATTATTGGCAAAAATATAATAAAGTTTAAGACACATTTATACCTAAATATTAAATTAACGATTGCTATAATAAATCATATTTAATATTTGAAAGTAAACTAATCTCGAATGCGACTAGAATTCTGTAATATACCAGAAATAAAATGTTGCATGTGTTCTCAAAATGCTTAATAAAACTTATGATGGTTAAAATTCAATATTACATTGGCGTTAGTTTATTCGAAATCGCTATCAATTTCGAGAAATTTAAGCATTGTACGTCCTTTTTCATCACGAAGTAATACGTTCAGAAAAAAAAAAAAATTGCCAAAGCATTCTTAAAGTCGTAGCACGCCAATTATTGGCAAAAATATAATAAAGTTTAAGACACATTTATACCTAAATATTAAATTAACGATTGCTATAATAAATCATATTTAATATTTGAAAGTAAACTAATATCGAATGTGACTGGAATTCTGTAATATACCAGAAATAAAATGTTGCATGTGCTCAAAGTGCTTAATAAAACTTATGATGGAAATATTCTAGGGATTTTCTGATTTAGTAGTAATTTCATTTTATCTTTTAGACAGGGGATTTATCTAACCCAGAGCTCAGAATTATAACAAGCCAACTTCACAAAATTGTTCACAGAGGTAAGTTTCCCAAATAATACATTCATTTCTTAAGTCATTTATTAATTCATTTTGCTTTCTTAATTCTATAATCTATTAACACATTTACACTTAATAATTTAACATTTTAACATTTGCTGTATGTATATGGCACCTAAAACGTGTTGGGCATATAATGCTCATGAAAATGAAACAAGATGAGCATTCAATTTATTAATTAAATTTTTAAAGTGCATAAGAAGAATATAATTCTAAATAATTTATTTCCATGGGAACTCGTAATTTTATTTACATGTGGTACATTGATAAGATATAATGTATTGAATTTCGAAGAACGAACTGCTTTTAAGTGACAACTATACCATGCTTACTTTGACATTAAAAACTGTTGTTGTTGTGTTTAGTCTTGCTTGTCTGATATCACAGCAAGCGCATGAAATTCATCGTAGCAAACATTACACCTGTCGTTGGCAAGAGCCTTGGGCATCATACAGGTGACAGTGCGACTTTGCTCAGTTCCTTCCCCAGTTTTTTGATGGAAAGCATCCCGGGAGTATATAAGCATTCCGTAATGCAACACGCGTGTAGGGAAAAATCCATCCTTGTGAATGGGTATGGCTTCGGATGACATCATTTTTTCTATGCTTAGGAACTTGACTTTATTTGGGCTCGAGAGTAGACCTCCATACCGTTCGTTTACATTTTGATAGCAATACTGGAACTATAATTACTATTAATGACGTGAGTTGTACTTTTGTTGCGATCAGATTACATTTCTTACGGAAGTGTAGTGTTGTGAATTTGATATAAAAAATTGTAATGATTTTTTTCCCTAGAGAGAAAAAGTATTGCTTCTTCTTGTATGCTAACTCCGTAAATGTGCATTATTGCAAAGGTTTTAAATACATATATTCTTAATTTAAAACTGTCCATATTAAAGGTGTTGCGATTATTAATTCACTTTTTCCTGTTCATTCGATAGCCATTCTCTGCATGCACAGTCTCCGAAAGCATAAGACAAGTCAGCTTTCGCGAATAGTAAAAACGGTGTGAGCGAACATAATACAGAGTAAATTCAAGATAGCTGTAATAAATCTGAAAAGCAAATTTTTATTATAAAAAGTATCTAGTTAGTTTCGAAGTCTTCAATTAGCTTGGAAGAAATAAAATAGGAACCTTCTTATATTTATGATTTTATTTTAGAATTATTTTTTAGCATAATGTTTAAAATAAAATAAGTAGAGCACTGAGCTAAAATGTTTTTATATAATGCAGTACATTTCAATATTTCTTTTGATTTCAAAAGTACTAGCATTTTATAAAATGTTCGTTACATTATGTTTTTAGAGAAGCAGCCTTTCTATAGCTGAAATCAATATAAGACTTTCTCTTTAAGTTAAGAATGAATTGTGATATGTTTTAAGAATTCAATGCGAAATATGTACCCTAATGTTTTTAAACTGCTGAATATTATAACTAAGAACAATAAGAATAGTTTTCCATTTGAAATTACACTCATTCTTGTAGTTCAAATAAAAGTATCAGCACAGTAGGAATATGACGATAATGAATACTAACACTAAAGTTTCAGTAAATGCTAAATGTAAGAGCACTAACTAATCAATTTTTATTTAACTACTCTTTTAATTAACTTTAACCGGCAATTTTTCTAAATTTCTAGTAAATGAGAAGCTACGACAAATAACGTTGCAACCGATATATAGTGAGGTAAAAAAAGAGTTTATACATTTGTATGATTTGAAAGCAGTTTCGAGTCTTATGTAGAATTTTTTATTTAAATATGCTGATTCGTTTTTAAATTAAGAAACTCAATGCTTAAAAATATTGAAGCATACATTTAAAAGAATCAATATAGAGATATTATGCAATTAAAAGCTATCTTTTCATATCATGAAAACATTAATGAAAAAAAAAATATTATATATATAACATTAATATTAAAACAAAGAAAAACATTTTACTACTTAATGGAATATCTTTTCACATTGCCAATGGCTTGAAGATGTTTAAAACTTCAGTTTACCATATTCAAGCGCAATGGCCCACCAGCGGCCGAGCGGTAAAGTCTCTGAACACTGGTAGTTCTGTCCGAGGTTCGAATCCCGCGAACAGGCTGGCTGCATGGGTGTTTTCGTGGTTTTCCCCCATGTGTAACGTGTATACGAGCCAGTTTCGCTTAGAAAGTCCTCCACGAAGGCATTCCTCTCCTTAGGCAGATAGCCCTCGAGGCTTTGCCGTAATTAAATAACCTAACCTAACCTATTCAAGCCCAATGTTTTTAATATTTTCTCATTCGTAAATTAAATGATGCTTAAATCATGCTTATTTGACATTTAGCTCTTCTAAACTTCTCATTTTCTCAAACATATTGAATTGGATTAATATCTGGTAACTCTAGTGAAGTTTATGCGAATTTCTGATGTATTGCACAGGCATCACTCCTTCAGAGAGAGTTTTGTGTCTGGGATCATTATCCTGTTGAAAGTAAAAATGTATTGAAAGAACCAATTTTTGCGCACTCGTTTAAATATGGTTTTAAAATTATCAATTAACCATATTTATTCAAAGCATCAAAAAGTATATGCAAGTTATTTACACAATTTTCAGCTATATACCACCAGATCATTATATTTCCATCAATGTGTATTACTTTTGCTTGTATAACTTCCTTCTTCATAGCTTCGCTAGCTTTCCTCCACACTAATTTTTGTCCATGTGATTACTCAATATTCAATTTATATTCCTTTAAAAAATACATGATACCAAAGTTCTTTAAGCTTGTTAATTAATTATTTTGTAAATTAGCTTTCCTTATGAAATGCTTTTATCTAGCTATTCCATCATGATATCCACTTTCTTTTCTGTCAAATTTTCAATTTTTCTCGAAAGAATGTCTTTTATGGTCACTTCGGGAAGTTTAGAATGTACTTTCCAAGCCTCCTATACCACGTACAAACTTTTCATTTGTGAACAGTTTTGTAATCAGATTGAAATTAACCGGCCTTTCAGTTGTTTCTTGTTGCTCAATTCCACACTTAAAATCGATAAATAAATTTAATTTAAAGCATAATTTTCCTATAAAACAAGCAGAATTAAGCAGTGATTTACCTAGCTAGTTGTTGGTTTGGTAGTAAACAAACCACGTTTTACACCTTGAACCATCTATGTCATCAACTCCATGTGCAGCGCAAGTTCTTTGACAAGTTTATGGATATTTTCTTGCTTTGCCTATAGTGAAAAGATCATGGTCACTGGTCATAATAAAATTTTATGCGAGTGCCGAACTAGAACATAGTTTTACAATGAACCATTATATTTGCTTGCATTAAGTTGGTAATACTATGAAAAAGTTGTAATCCGCTATTAAGCAAAAGAAGACAAATGTATGATAAAAATTATCATAAAGGAAAAACTGTGAGCTATTATCCTTTTTTGGTATAATTACGAATGCAAGGAACTTGTCATAAAATTAAACATAAAAAAAATTTCACGCATCGTAAATTACTTGGTATTATTCATGTGTTTCATTTTTATATGATAACTTTAAGAGGAGCAATTTTAAAGATAAAAAAAATTCATAGATTTAGTATCGCAAAATCAACACAATTCAAGTTTGTAATTTAATAAATGTATACTGTCGTATTTCACAATTAATTTCAATTCCTTGATACTTTCATGATTTTATTATCTAAATATTTCCCAGCATTTACATTACATTATTATGCTAAATGCGGTAATACATTTGTCAGCGAATTAGAGTTTTCTTCATTTTAAACAAAATATCTACGGTAACTAACCTTATAACTCTAAAATAGAAGAATATGTCTGTTGCATGCAAGTGCTATCGATTTCTTTATATGATGTTATGCCGCATCAAATATTGCATTCTGAAAACTTCAACTAGAATTTTATTTTCTTTAATATAGTGAGAAAATTATTAATTATGTTTTATTCGAAAAAATTTTCCTTTAATGGTGCTGCGTACACGAATTTAATACAAAAATCTATCTGTCAGGAAGCCAAACACATTTCTTGAAAGCTGAAAAAAATGGTTTCTCTATTTCAAAGAAAACGTCTCCTAGTATTAGTCTAGACTTTTCCTTATCGCTTTCAAAGCATTACCGTCTAAATAAATATTTCTAGGAAAACTGGTTTTTCCCTATAAAGGATGGATCCCTATAAGAATATCAAAAATATTACATTTCACTCAAACATTTCAATTTTAATTCGGAAATAAATTAAAATATCCCCATCAGGTTTGCGCTTGCAAACAGTAAAGAGAGATGTACGGTTTCCCTTTTCCAGAAATTACAGGGTCATGAAATTCCCTAAAGCAAAGTGTGGACTACATTTGTAAATAAACTAATTATACATGTCCTTGTTTCTACATCTACGTCGAATTATTTGAAGTGATAACAAAGTACCGAAGTTGACCTTTTCTTCCTAATGTGCCAGATTACTACTGTTCTCCCTTGGCTATATATACTACTTTAGGTTTATTATTAAGCAACAATGAGCTATTGATCTTACATCGTATGGTCGAATGGTAGAACCATCCCAGGAGATGCATTAGATGCCTTCAAACTTAGCACATGGGGAAGGACCATTGATCAGGGTAACGTTGGGTAGCGTTTAGCAGCGCTTAATTCTTAGGAACTTATATATATCAAAACATGTGAAAGTTGTAAGGTCGCGGTAATTTTCGAAATGGAATAGATGGTTTTCACTGTGCATCGTTGCATTTACGTCTACTCGTAGAAAGTTAAAATTATCATCATTAATTTTTATTATGGGTTAGAAAGTTTCATTCGTATGGCAGTCAGACATAAACTAAGAATATAGCAGACACATAAAATTGTTATTAAAAGTTTCTTTTTTATTTTCGCATTTTTTACAACCTTTATCACTCTGTCATGATAAGGTTAATTTATTTCATTCTCTCTCCAGTAAAATTGCTAAGATTAAAATTGAAATGCTTTCTTTACTGAGTGCAAATATGCAAACAGGATTTTGGCGTATATGCGAAATTCTATTGAGCAAGGTGTAATTTTTATAAACTCAAGTTTGATAAATGCTAATATATATGTTTCCATTATCAAAGACAAATTTGCGTTCAATTTAAATTATTTTCGGGATACGATTTTTGTCTTGATAGCTTAAATGGTTCTCGTAATTTTTCTCAAATAAATTTCGGTTCTGTTCTTCCGTGCAGAAGTGATCATGTATAAATACAGAAGAAAATAGCTGAAAAAATGATGAAATGTACTTTAGTGGCATGACTTAAACTATTTATTAATTTTGTCCATAACAACATTAGCCGTCTTACTTCCTAGTACGTTTGGGGTACAAAATTAATACAGTTAAGTAAAGCGCACGTTTTAAATTTTGTCTGCTCATGAGCTGTGCAGAGTATTAAAGAAAATACTGTGGATAATCGCTGAGTCTAATGAAAACATATGAGTAATAAAGATAATCGCATACAATTATATATCTTTTACGTAGAAGTATTGGCTACGTAAAAGATGTAAATAACGCAACAATTTCTAAACACAAAGGAAAATTCAGCCTTATAATTGATAATGCTTCCAAAATAAAAGAAATACTAAAATTTCCTCGAAAATCTGATACAAGTTCTTTCTTCATCGGAACACAGGTTCTCAAAGCATCATGAAACACATGTGTTTCATTAATAAAGCAAAAAGCTGGTTAAAATTTCTCCTCTTTTATAACGTCGCTAAACATTTTTATGTTTTTCACTTTTTCCATCTTCACCATTTTTTTAGTTTCTGATTAATGAATAAAAGCAGTAAACGTTTTCGAAATAATTTTGGATTTGGCAGATATAAATTTGATGGCCAAAACTGCTATGCAAAAGCAATTCTCCAAAATTTTAATTTTAATTTAAAAAGGGATCTGTTATTCATAAGGTATTTTCTTTCTCCTTTCCTCATTCCTTCACGGTCTAACTAGAAGCACACTCAGCACACATACGGGAGGTCCGGAGTTCGGATTCCGGCGATGGCATTGCACATTTTTTTTGTGTTCCTAAGTCGATATAGCCTAACCACTCTGCATAAGCGCCTGAACTAATGGTGGTAGACGGTAATTATACACCACCAAGAATTGGCATGGGTCCTCTCTTCCCCAGTCGCACTTTAAAAAAGGATATATAAGGTATTTTCTCCTTCTTTCCTCATGCCTGCGTGGTGTAACTAGAAGGACGCTCGATGCGTATGCGGGAGCTTTGGTGTTCAAATCCCGGTGATTTTAACTTTCTACGAGTAGACGTAAATGCAACGATGCGCAGTGAAAACCATCTATTCCATTTCGAAAATTACCGCGACCTTACAACTTTCACATGTTTTGATATATATAAGTTCCTAAGAATTAAGCGCTGCTAAACGCTACCCAACGTTACCCTGATCAATGGTCCTTCCCCATGTGCTAAGTTTGAAGGCGTCTAATGCATCTCCTGGGATGGTTCTACCATTCGACCATACGATGTAAGATCAATAGCTCATTGTTGCTTAATAATAAACCTAAAGTAGTATATAAAATATTCCATTTTTCTCGCTCCTGTGTCATTGTAATATAATGACTAGTGGTTAAATTTTTAAAAGTTGTAATTAACTTCCTGAGGAAATTCCTGCATTAGGATAAGTATTTAATTCAGCTATTTTAAGTTAAGTAAAATCGCTGAAATTTTAGAAAGAGATACTATGTCAGGACTTGTGTTTCTCTTGATTTACTTTGGGAACATGATGTTTCCTGATTAGGAACAGGGAGCTTACTCAAGCTATGTTCAAGATTTGTGTGTAACAGACGACACAAGCAGGAAGGGTATACGAAACCCTTTATTTTCTATACCTTTACAAGTACTCCCGAACTTCGGGATACAGAGACCAACCACTTGTGGAATGAACGTAAGAATATAAAACTACTAACTAACACTCTAACTAAAAAGCTAACTTTGAATTAGTATACAAATGCCTAGCATTAAGACTGACCTTTATTTAAAAGGGTAGGTATGTAGTACGCCGAGCTGCTGAAACTACAATACGTTTTCAAATATCAAGAGGGCTAAACCTCTGGCCTTAAAGGCAACCAGCAACCGAGTGAAAACTCGTAAAACTGCAGTGGTAAGCGGCTTGCTTCCTAAATTTCCTTCTCTCTCCCTAACTCTTAGTAAAAAGCCACAATTTAATTACTTCGGCGTTAGCAAGACAATTTGCATAAACAAATTAAAGCATTTAATTCTGTCCGGAAGTAGAAAATAAGAAGTGATAGTACAGTTTTAAAATAAAATAAACGTTAATAAAACTTAGGATCCTTACAACTATACCATATATTAATAGAAATAATGCATTTACGACCTAAATAATTTTAGATGCTAGTAGGTAACGCTGTTGATTGATAAGTTGATAAGTGAGCAATAGCAGAATATTCCTGCAACGATTGAATATGAAAGGAAACATCATATATCGCTATGCAAGATGATCCATTGATCCAGTAAACGTAATCTCACTTTCTCAAGATCAAAAATTCAAAGAATGCTGATTAGCCCAAGCAAAATGCAGGAGAGTATTTCATATTTATAATTGTTTGGCAGGAATGTTGTATTCGTAAAACATTTCCATTTTTTGTGCATGACAATAGACGGCAGATTCTCCTGAATTCCTCACACCAAACACATAAACGAAAGAACACTGTATAATTTCTCTAACACGACGCGGAAACCAGCAGCTTCGAGCTTGCAGATGCTCAAGGCATGGTGGGGCACCGCCTACTAGCACATACAATTCATGGTATCTTGATAGGTGACGTCAGTGTCACAAATAATATGCTACTGTGCTTGAACTCAGCGCAAATACAATTCCTATTTGAAATTTGTAGACGATTTAGAAATCCTACAAATACATTAAAAATGTTGTCAAGACTTTCGCCTCTGCATTTAGTCTTCGAGAGCCACACTGCCATTGAGTGAAAGCTGTCAGATTGGAAGAAAATGTAACTATTTGAATAAGTTCTTTATAACTTCAGACTACGAGAGCGACAGAGTCCATAAAATAGCCATCCGACATTATCTGACTTCAGCATAATAGCAGGTGCAAGTATAAGTAGGCGGGACACAAGAATTTCACAATTCGTATTACAGGTATAGTACCATCGCGTTAACTGCCGCGTACTTCCCCATATTGATGAACAACATACCAGGAGACCATCTGAGGGTCTTCGACTCCTCTTTCTCTACTATCTTTTCGTTCAAGAGAAATTTCAACTCTCCAGTATTTTGACTACCCCCAAGACAGACGGACGTTGTACACTTACAAACATCCATACCTTCTTGATTCGAACACCGCGCCATCTGTACGACAGATGCTTCTATAACAGCTATACCTATCAAGGCGGCTAAATGCAATGGTAAGTTGTAACCCTCCATTTGCTTTACATTGTATTGCTGTCTAAACAAACGGCTCCAGTTTGCTAGTACCTAGTTCACAAGTCCATATCTAGGTCAAGAAGTTTCATACCAATAACTTAGTATTACTAGCAGAACTTAACAGCTCTAAAAACGTATCTGAACTTCATTTTTGCATTAGTAGATCCAAATTAATATATGCAGATTCAGTGTCAGTCTTGCAAGCCATCAAAGGCTGATTCAGTAGACATCGCATAGGAAAGAAAATACAGAAATAGTAATTAATTTTTTTGCAGTAGCTTTCAGTCTGGTGCCTAAATTTCAATGGTTTCCAGCCCATACTCTGCTCAGACGAAACGAATTAGGAGATGTGATTGCGAAGAGCACAGCTAACGAACCCTATGTCAGTAGCACATACGCGCTCCTTTCGAGCGCATATCGGAAAATCATTCCCAGTAGTGAACTAATGAACGTTAGTGAAAGTAGAGCACCTCAGACAGAAGTCTGTATAATTTAAATATCGGCTGTTTACAATTCACCCCATATTTGGCATAGCACAGTCCATATATCTTCCATTTGCTTAGATTTGGCCTAAATCCAGTGCATTTGTGGCAGCACGAGTGACCCAGATCGCAATCTGTCTGACTGCTCGCAAACATCCATTAATCATTTTAAAAGACCAGTTATGACTAACTGGCAAGCATAGGTGAGGAACACAAGCAAGAATAGATATATGCTCAGCTTTACTGGAGATTGTACTATCTTTGCTAACAGCATTTTTGACAGCCTAGAATGATTGCCCTGGTATTCCCTTCTACACCGTGCCTCCAACCGTTTGTTCTATATCTGCGCAATTTATTTAAGATCTTCTTTATAATAATTATCTGCTTTAATAATGTTTAACTTTCAATGAATATTCTAGTTCGCATTGTTATAAGTACTTACTCGCAATGAAATTTTATTATCTATGTTTAATTATTCCATTTTTATTTTATTATTCAGTTATTCAATTTTGGTTCCCATGGTTTAATTTGTACCAATAGTTTGCCCTGAGCTTTAATGTGCACTTATATTTTATTATTTAAGACTTACTAACCAGTATTGTGTCACAGATGTATCAAAATAGGTACTATCTCTATTAATATATGTTCTAAAAACCAATTCGCACCCAAAAATTAATTATATATATAGTTAATTCTTTAATTAATTTACTTTCTAATTAAGTTATCATCTAATGTGGTAAATGTATTTCAAATTTACCCAACACTGTAATACATTCGTGTGCGCATTATATTCCTCTCTTTGCATGCTACCTCATTATAGTATTATATTATATATAAGCATTTTGCCTTTAAGTATGTGTATATAAGCATTTTTCTTCAAATTTGAATAAATTTCGTAAGTGTTTTCAATTTACTATTTAGTATTCTTTTGTTTCAATCTAGGTGCAATGTAATTTTTGTATTTACTTGCATATCTTGATGAAGTAAGACCTAGTCGACCAAATCCATGTCGTGAAACAATATCGCCTGTCCAGGATTCGAACCACTAATTTTTTACTTTCCAGCTGGCCCTGCTGCTACTTACACCACGAGTGCCCAGAGGGAGGCATGAGGGCACCCAAAATATAAAACTAAGGAAAACTAGCCATGTAAAAGTACATTACTTCGCATAAATTTATATTAGCATTTACATTAAATATGTGACCGAATGATTATCTCAGAACACGTTTAATTACAATATAATTCATATCAGATTAGATAACACAGAGTAGTCAAGTTATTTGTAATATTCTCATAGACATTCTAAGCTCACTTTCTCTGATATCCTACAGACTACGAATGCTTACCCCATCAATTCCATTTCATTGTCTTATTTACAATTCAAAACATTTGAAATTGAATCGAGATGTCATAAGTCTCAAATTCCATTAGCGCTTTCCCAAACTGAGTATCTTTCTAGAGAACCTCAAAGAGAAACGACCACGTAAATATCGGCTTTGATGCCAAATTTGATGCAGATTGAGTGACCATGTCAAGTGCATTTCCAAACTGTGATTAATGATTGTTATGCAGCGCTCGCCTCTTTCATGTGCGAACACGAATATTTTATCTAGAAATCCGAAAACTTATATTCATGAAGTATTTTAATTGAATACTACGGCGATAATGACCTCTGAAGTACACTCAGATGGGTTATTATGAATTGCGATAATTGCTGTGAGCTAGAGATTCAAGCACTTTCAGAAACACTTGGGAATTTATTTTAATGAAGCTAATAAGATCCTCGTTGCACTTTCAGTGAAGATGGCACATTTTAAAGTAAGATGACTTAATTAAAATTCTAATTAAATCTACTATTTATTGAACAATTTAGGCTTTACTCATCTAATGCGTTAAGGTTTACTGCAAGTATTCTCTCTCTTTAAAAATATTTAAGTACTCATAAGTCTCATTGTGACAATGAATTTATTCAAGTGGTGATCTTCTATATCTCTTAGCCAATATGTAGTCGCACTACACCTAGTAAGATTTTAGAGTGATTTAATGAGTCTTTATAACATTTCACTATTTAAAGGCATTTATTAAATCATAGAAAACTTGAGGGCATTTAAATCTTTTCATAGAAACAGCATATGCATTACTTCAAAACCTCTTGTAGCGACTATGCATTCTGAAACAAGAGTATTTGAAACAAGAACACAATATTTTCCAATTGAGAAATTTTATTACTGCGAAAGTTGAGGAAGTAAAAAGTAATAAGAGGCTAAATTTCTTTTGTACGAAGCTGTTATAGCTGGAAAATTATCATTAACCGGAAAGATACACTTAATTTTCTGCGTCAGTAACCAGACCATCGTTAAGGTCTAACTACAAAATTTGTAATTAAGGAAGTTGTACAGTGAAAATATTATGTAAAAACAATGAATCGCATTAAGAATTCATAATATTTGCAACAATAAGTAAATAAATATATTTTTATTTCTAATTTGTATATACTTTTTCTTTCGTTACAAAACTAAATCACCATTTAAACTTTTGTATTTAAACGAGAGAAACAGCAAATGTTACGAGGAATTTTTGTGTTTATTATAAATTTTATTTATATTCATTACACTTTGCTCAGGAGAACTTAAAATGCATCTATAAAGTCTGAACGCAGGAGCCATCATAAGTGAACATTGCCAGAAGAGAAGTTTAACCGTTATGACCGACATGAAGTAACATTTTTGGTGGGATCAATGGACACGTGATCTCGAATAACGCCTTTTAACATTCCTAGTGAAGACGAATCATTTCTGTATTCTTGAATTCCCTTATTTCCATTAAAAATTCACAGGTTGTCTGGTTCGCAGATCTAGATGACCTTTCATTTCAAAAATGTTAGTTTTTCCTTTCCTATCGGAAACTTAAAATTAAGGCTCGTTTACAAGAAAACCAATATTAACTTTTACTCTATCATGAACGAATTCGAAAAATCTAATGCTTTGCTTTGTTCTAGGTAACAAATAATTTTGTTTTGCAACATTTTACCATAAAACTGATTACCGTAATGATAACAGTCATGTAATGAAAAGCAAAGCTATATATTCAGAATTCGTAGCCACAGGATGAACAGTATCTTTAAATTTCAATAAAAATATTTCAGAATAAATTTTTTTTAATCAAACCTTTAATTATTTGTATTTTTACGTTAACGATCTTACCCTATTTAAAAAAAAATTAGTGACTTTTAAATATCATATAAAGGCACATATGTAATTATGCATATGATATTAAGTTAATTATGAACACTATAAAATGTAAGCACACTGTAAACACTAAAAATGTTTTCGCTATCTGCCAAATTAGGTTTTCAGAGCCGTATTAGTCCAAGAAATATCACAGATTTTTAGTGATAGCCAGTTAGTATAACACAAAAATGTTGCTGTATTGTTCGGAATGCGCTAGAATCAAAGATGAAGGGATATTGATTGATTGGTAATGTAAAAACATTAGATGTTTTTATTTTCGGAACAGAAAAGACAAAAATTAAACTATGCCCTCGTCCGAATTCACAGCCCTTATCGTCCAATATTAGCTCGGTGTGCTATCACTTGCACTACTAGAGTTGAGTTGAGTTGAGAGCAGAATCTGGACACCCGTGCGGCTTACTAAGACTATTCGGGTCTAGTCCAGGTTCCGCAACTATCCGGGGCAACACCTCATGGGGCCTATAAGGGCATACATTGGTCCTGTATACATGCTTACATAGTTCATAACATATGCTTATAGTTACATAGTTCATAATATATGCTTACATAGTTACATAGTTCATAGTACATGCTTATATACAAGTAGTTCATAATACATAATAGATCTTCCATAATACTTGCTTACATAGTTCATACATATACATGCTTACATAGTTCATACATATACATGCTTACATAGTTCATACATATACATGCTTACATAGTTCATAAGATATTGAGCCTGTTACATAATACATACATAGTTCATAATAATTTTCATTGGCCATAGTACATACATGTTTCATAATATATACAGTGGGCCGTAATAAATACATGTTTCATAATATATACAATAAAAAAAATTAAAAAAAAGATAGAAGAGAGATTCACAGGGAACTATTCTACACTGCACAAATCTCTTCCCAATTCCTCCAGTTTCTGCATTATCTTGCATATTTTGATGCGAAATGCTGGATGTTTGATCAGATAACGCTTATGATAAATTGCCTGTTCCGGAAGCTCCACATGCCACTGTGCGGTTAGAGGGCATTGGGTCAAGTAATGGTCTGGTTTACCAATGCCTCCACAGACACAACTTTCGGTATTTGCAATTCCTTGCACTACTAGAGGAATGCAATAATTTCTTATAACTCTGCTAACGTTCCTACCTCAAAAACAGTTTGTTTTGTGACAAAATAAATATACAGCCATTGTTACTTTCATTCTTTTTATGCACTAATCGTTATTTTATCAGACGTGTTACAGGTTTTTTTTTTAAGATAAAAGGATATTTGTTACGTTTATCCTGAAAGCATAAGAGTTTAATGTTTAAAATAAGATGTAATTATTGATTTCAGATGGCAACTGTTTTCTATAATTTATTCAAATTTCAGTAATACCCATTAATATATCTTATATAGGTCACACGATATAAATATGCGTTTAAAATTAAATGTTATTTTTCCGTGCCTCATTTGGCAGCTGTTTTTCGACATTATGATTATAAACTATTAATTATATTTTGGTTATAACTGCTGCTAATATTAACTAATATTTATCGATTTTAGACTCCAGAAGGCGCATAAAATATATCTTAAATTCTTCAACTTAACATTTTTATTTGTAGCCTATAAGCATTTGCAACTCTGAACCGAAATCAAAAGTTACCTGATGCAACTGCTTGTAAGCTCATTAAAGATAGTACTAAAATGCAAATGCAAAGTTTTGTTCATCTCCTAGATATATTTTATGACACCATTAAACTAAACTGTTCATAAACAATCAGCATTCATTTTCAGGAATCTAACGAAATCGCGTTTAGTGTTCAAATTTTTATACTGAAATATGCGAATGAAACGATTTTGCAGCAGATGGCCAGTGGCCATAGCGTGAATATTTTTGTTTATTTCTGACCAACTAGTCTTCAATATCTTACTAAAGATCACATTTTCTACCTCGTTGATTGCTGCATTTCCACTAGAAGTAACAGCTGCTGTTTTCTGTATGTGTATAAGGGGAGGTAAGGGGAGAATCGGATAGATCAAACTACGTTTCCCGACTTTAGTTCCTATTCCATTTCACGAGGTTGTTCCTATCGGCGTAGATAATTATAATTTCTTTTGACACATATTAATTTCTCAATTCTATAATTGCTATTATTTTGCCATCAAGTACTATCTCTCAGAGAATATTTCTTCAGTTAATTGATTTCAAATTATTCCTGTTTGCAAAAATTTTACTTAACATGATATTAATTGTTGTCAATTTTCGTGTATCCATTTATATTAATAGCAGTATAAAGATGTAGCAGGAAATATAGATTTAACCATTACATATATCACTCATTATGCACGAATATGCAAGAAAATGCATATTTGATATAATAATACGTATCTTTAACATGGATGACTTATTGTATCTATTAAAATTTCAAAAGATTACAAAAATCGTAAATTTATAATTTACTTCATAACTATACAACTTTTATATATTTGGTGGCAGGTTTGTGAGCCTTTCGGTTGTTTATTACAGGCATGAAGCATATTAGTGCTATTTTAACATATTATTTTTATTACAATCCTTGTTTTGACAGTAAATGAGCTAATTGTTTAATGTATTTTTAAAACGTTTTTAACCATTGAATAGGGTAATACACTCAGAACGTTTGTTAATCGTTGCGCTTCCTAAGAGGAATTTTATTTTATCTTGTCTCGTACAGTGTAGAGTCATTACTTTTCTTTTGAAGCAGAAGATGTGAAACATGTGCAGTGCCCTCGCCAGGGCTCGAACACTGGACCCCTCGAAAACATGTCTAGTATGCTTCCAATTAAACCACAAAGCCATGCGGAAAGGACAGAGAAAAATACTTTATATACTCCTCGCTTTTAAAGAGCGACTGGGGAATAGGGGATCCAATCTCCAAATCCTGACGGTGACGAATTATCGTCACAAAATGTTAATTCGAGCGGCACTTATAGAGTCATTAGGCTTTTCGTATTTATTTATATAAAAGCAGGAGAAGTGAATATTAACAATTATAAGATACTAAATTACTTTTCGATTAATTCAAACTCTTAATTATTCAAAGAAAGAAACCCAAATCTTCTAATATTTTGTTTTAATGTTAGTTAAATAGCATGTAAGTATTATGTTAATTTTATTAACAGTTAAATTTTAAATTAAAGTTCCTTTCCTGTCAAATTCTTAACTTCAGCTTACTACTTCCCTCCAGAACATAGTTTTGGAATCTTGCTGAATATTTAACGAGGGGGAGTGGTATTTAAACCACGAGGTTACTTACAGAGTGACAGAGAATCAGAGTT
Organism: Stegodyphus dumicola; assembly: GCF_044657685.1. Taxonomy (NCBI): domain Eukaryota; kingdom Metazoa; phylum Arthropoda; class Arachnida; order Araneae; family Eresidae; genus Stegodyphus; species Stegodyphus dumicola. Next base: position 139,427,945 of record NC_140780.1, read on the forward strand.
TCTGATTTACGCGCGTCTGCCCTTTTCGCCACTCTCTCTCAAAGCTGTTATTACGCTCGGTCGTACTCAGGTCCTTGCTGAGCTTCGTAGTCAGATAAGTTAAGGGGCCATCTCGATTTGAATCTTGATAAGCTTCGGCTATATTTCTTTAGTTAATCTTAGTTTTAGTTTAATTCTTAGTCTCTTAAGTTCAAGCCCAAGTGTCGGCTTTGTTTGTGCACTCCCAGGCGGAGTTTTGTTAAATCTTATTTGAATAATAAAGGGTTAGTTAACCTTCTATATTGTTGTTTCTTGTCGCCCGAACTTAAGCGATTATTCGCTATCTAGTTCTTAAGACTCGTCACTTTCTACAATAACTGAGATTTACACAGTGAAAGTCATAGAAAAGTCTTAGTCATTGAAAGCATTTCAAATAAAAGAAAGATATATCAATATTAACATCAATATTTGTAAAATACTTAATTACTCACAATTAATTTCATTTCTTAATTAATCAATCTAATGAAAAAAATTTGACTTTTTTAATCGTCTAGTACTTTGCTTTAAGGGGACGGTGGACTTAAAAAAAGCTAAAAATCAACCAAAATATTGAATTTGTTCTTTTACTGTCATAATACTCCATATACAAAATTTCATCGTATGCAGAAAACCAAGTTCAAATATTTCAACTTTTAAAGCATTTCAAATGTGTAACAACGTAAACTTTCCCTTTTCAATTTTGGAGAAAATGTAAACAAAATTATTTCAACAGTTATTTATTATGTAATAATTTATATATTTTCTCAAAAGAAGTGTTTATTTCTAAAAATAAACACTTCTTTTGGGCAAATATAGAGATAAAGGTTGAAATATCAAAAGTATTGACAACTATTAATGAATTTAACTTTGATTGCGTGAATGCTATATGCGTAGAACAGGAGGTAAAAAACTCGTTTTCCCTACTCGTTGCAAAAAACGCGTGATCAACGTCGCTTGAACCAAAGTAAAAAGAGAAGTTTACCTACTTGGAAATAAACAGAAATAGTAAAAACTATTGTAAAGCATTAAAAAATAATGTAAATATAACAAATAAAGGTAAAACATATGGTGCAGGTGAATTTTAAAAGTTTCATTTGATACAATGCATAAATTGTTTCTACTTCTAACTTCGAATCACACACCAATTTGCGGTAAGTTTATTTTTCTCAAATTTAATATTATGAGATTAAAAATAGTTAAATAATACGAAAATGTTATCCGGTGTCTATATACGTCGTTTGAACCAAAGCAAAAGGAGGAGTTTACCTGCTTAGGAAAAAACAGAAATAGTAAAAAATATTGTAAAGCATTAACACGTTGAGCGCGGCGCCGGTCCCTGGGGACCGGCAGTGAACTTTCCGTGTGGCCCCGGCACTGGAATTTTCGTTTGCCTGGCGTCTGTCCCCGGGACCGACAGTATTAAGGTTAAAAAATAAATATAGTCTCAATAAAATGTGATCAAATTTAGTTTTAATGAAATGTATTGAAACAATCTAAACAAAAATACGGCTTAGCTCGCTGCCGGCTGAACGGAAAAGGCAGCAAATTCGGCGCCGCGCTCAACGTGTTAAAAGATAATGCAAATATAACAAATGAAGGTAAAACATATGATGCGAATGAATTTTAAAAGTTTCATTGGATATAATGCATAAATTGTTTCTACCTCTAACTTCGAATCACATACCAATTTGCGATACATGTTTATTTTTCCCTTATTTAATATTATGAGATTAAAAATATTTAAATGATACGAAAATGTTATCTAGTGTCTACATATTCATATTTAAAGTTAATTTGTTGTTTCTCATGACCATGTACTAAAGGTAAGTTTGAAGAAAAACTTTAAATTCGGCTTTCTCAAAACAAAATATTTCGCAGTTCGTATCTCTTGAAAATGCTCCATGCGTCTCATTTTTAAAATGAATGATATTTGGAAGAAACTATGTTGTTATATGTTACAGTAGATCTGTGTATGCATTTTAGATTATGAGGTTATTAAGAAGTTTAAACTTGTGACAATGTTTAACAAAAGGTGAAATTTTTCCGAAAACCGGGTTTAAGTTCACAAAAGTCCTTTTTAATAATTTCTTATTCATCATATTCAATAACGGATACACTAAAGCTTTTGTAAAGACTTTATAACTAACTTAAAGAAAAAAATATTGAAAATTAGCGCGTAAGGAGCATTTTAAATCTTTAATTAAAGTAATTAATTATTTGTTTTAAAAATTTTTAATTTAAAATAAATTGAAATTTTGATCATATATTTTATAATCTGATGTTATAATACGTAGATGTATAAAATTTCTTGTTGAAAACACAAAAACTTAAAAAACTAATTTTTAAAGTCCACCGTCTCCTTAATAGTTGCTATTTAAATAATATTTCTATTGAAACAAAAGACTGAGTTTTCTTATTAGTAAGCATTTTTTTACCCTCCTTGATAACTGTAGTAATACTGGTTATAAAAGCTTTCCGACATCCTTAATGCATCGACATTTCGATGCAAATCTGCAATCACTGGTCGACCTTTACATGTGTGATTTTTAATAATAAGAGGAATTATGTAGTTAAACATTTTTTCGCTTCTATTCATCTGTAATGCGAAAATAGTCAAGATTAAATTTAAATATCCTGCTTCCGTTTACAGAAATCTTCATATTTTAACGAATGTGAAATATGAAACAGTCACAATTTCAGTTCAATTCTAAAATTTTAGTCCAAATAAGAATATGCAATTAACTGAAAAAAATCGAAATTATTTTTTATGGTTAAATTACTCAGATTAAAGAAAGAGATTACTTTATTTGCGAATTTAAATAAAAAAGATAAACGCGTTAGATATCTTTATTAATCTTCTACAATTTCCGAATGTAGAGATAAATGTTTCGACGCGATACTATGTGATGTTAAAATATTCACACAGTTCTCTGTAGCCGGATTGTAACCGTGCCAAAAAGACATCATTAAGTGGTTTTTCCCCCTTGCTTCCCCAAATGACGGTAGATTCAGTGATGACTATCATTCCTGGTGCGATAAGCATGCGCCTCATTCACTAGCAGTCATTAGCTCCTAATTTCCAGACTGGAAATTTTGGATTTTACTCAAGAATAAGCTAGGGGAATCTTTTAGCTAATCATTCTATCAAAGGATCATGGATTATACATATAATGAGCATTAAGTCAGGTAGTTAAAGATTTTGGAAACGATGGATGATGCTAAGGAACTGAAGCGTATCATTAGAATCTTTCTTCTCCCTTTTCCCATTCAGTATGTACTAGAAGTTCTTTCTTTGAGATAACCGTTTAGTAAACTCATTACTTCGTCGGCTTCCCTGACTCTGGAAGCCCGCAAGTGATTGTGGATTTAGACGCTTTCTTTGTTTATATATCTCCCTTAATTGCCTGCATAAAGGCTGCGTTATACTTAAGGGCTTATAATATTTTGCTTCCGTTTGAATTATGTTACTTAGTTAAAGCATTTTCTGTTAGTCTGGTATTTGAATGTAATTAGTTTTATTTCTAAGATTAGGTGACTAAATAGGATCCGTTAATGTAACATTCAGAATAGCTGAATTATTGTAATAACGTATGTAAAATAATTATCAACTGGATTATGACCTATGCAAACTGAAAAAAAAATTATATGTAAATTTGCCTTTTATAAGAGTTTCGGAATGGGAAGAATATGTATATGAAATTCTTCTTGGGCTCCTGTTAAACATTTTGAAATTGTTTCTTCTATAAAAACATATTTTAATTACAAATTGGTAAATAGAACTTAATATTTCTCCGAAAAGTTTAAATCCTTTAGTCGGATTTCTCTAATAGTTTTTATCGTAACGTTAGAATACACAGAAATACTATGTATGTAATTTAAGTTATGATATAAATTATACAATTTTTCTAAGACTCTAAGGATTATGTTAATTTTCCTAACAGCTAAATTTTGAATTAAAGTTCCTTTCCTGTCTTCCTGAATTTCAACTTACAACTTACAGCTAGAACATATTTTGAGAATCGCGTTTGAATGCAAGTTGAAGAAAAGTATTTAACCGCGAAGTTCTACTGTCTTCGTCAGAGAGAACCAGTGATTCTGGCTAGCACGCGTCCACCTTTTCAGGCTACTCTCTCTTAAGCTATTATTACACTCAACCGTACTTTAGGCCCTTGATAGCTTCGCCGTTATTTAAGGGGCCAACTCAGTTAGGATCTTGATAGCTTCGGCTATATCATTTTAGTTAAGATTAGTTAAGTTTTAGTTCTTAGTTTCCTAAGTCCAAGTCCGAGTGGCGGCTTTATTGTAAAACTCCATGACGGAAATCTGTTACACCTTATTGGTAGAATAAAGGGTCTTTAACACTTTTCAAGTCTTATTTACTGTCTCACGAACTCAAGCGATTATTCGCTTACCAGTTCTTAAGATTCTTTAAATTCAACTGTAACTTAAAAGTACACAGTGCAGAATCTTATAAGACAAATAATTTTACTTTTCTAAAGTTATAAAAGGTCATCAAATTTTTCTTGCAAATATGATGTTTTATTTCTAATGTAATTAGAATTTCTAATGTACCAGTAGTAATGTTCTAATGTAACCAGTATCTAATGTAACCATTCTGCACTGAATGATTAGAATAATTTCTCGTAAATAAAATGTTTATTTTCCAACAATATAGTGGGTTCCTTGTTAATCTATTTTGGTATACAACAAGCTGAATCTCACACGCATACATGTAATGATTGCATATTTGACTTACGAATCTAGATATGTAATTTTTTCTTTAATTGATATATGCGCGGCGTATGTTGTACGACTTACCTTGCAGCCTATTTGTTAGGTATTTGCTTCATTTTGTACTCTTAAAATCTTTGCTGATAATAAAAAAGAAAAACAAGCATGAAGTAACTGCAGTTTTATGGAAATTTTATGAAAATGAATCGTCAAGTGTCATATTTTGTGAAGTCGACCTCGATGCCGACAAAGAAAATTTATCTCATATTGAGTCAGATTTTCCAGTCTGTGAAAGTAACAGAAGTAAAACCTTGACAATAATAAGATGCTTACAACCTGTGATGTTACAGTGCAGGACAAATAAAAAAAATCTTGTTGAAATTACCTCAAGCAAGTACTTGCTTTATGGAACTTTTCATCTTTTCATCATAGCTACATGTGTTGTTCCATTATTAGTGAAACCATTAAGATTGATTCATAGCTAAGCCCCCAAAGCTCATACTGTTTTTAATCAGTTTATAGAAAACTCTTCTGCTTTCACTCTGTTATTAAAATTTTACCATTCTGGTGAAGTTAGAGATAGGTAAAAAACAAACGGTTTCCCATAATTAAATAAAAATAATAATAATAGGCAGTCTCAGTGTCGACGACAGACTTATAGTATAATTCGCATAATGGAATACTTAGGAAATAAAGATTCATATTATGTTGTTGAAAGCCGCGCTGGTCATTACTGAAAACGTTGCCCAGGGGGCACCACAGGCGGTAGAACCATATTATTCTCCCGGAAATGGGAAAACACATACACATACAGTCAAACCTTATGCAGGAATCAAAACTATACCCTTAGATTCGGGCAAGCAGGCAGCCTTCATTACTTTTATATCGTCCTAGAGGTTAGCTTTAAAAGTATTTTTCTTTTTTTCAAATTTTTACGTTACTTGTGATGAAAACGAAATTTTGGATCCTCTCTCATAGTTTTATTGACATACAGCGCCAGAGAAAGAGAAAAAACCTTGACTTTTAGAAAGAAATAATAATATAGTAAAGTGAATACTAGGAAACAGTTCCAAAATACGAAAATAGAGACCCCTATTCTTCCTTCTTTTTGCGTTTCTATGGTGAATAACAAAAAGAAATCTAAAACTTCCACTTTTTATGATTAAAACCAAGGAAATACGTAATGCAGATATAGTGGATGAAATAGTAAGAAAATATTTAGTCAAATGCAGAATCAAAGATATTACTAATCAATACATTGTATAATTTTTCTGCGTTCTTCTTGAAATAAGATCCAAGTAACAGCAATAACTGCGTGGCTTCTATTTCAAGAAGTAACAGACAAGCATGTTTTGTGAGGCGTTTTCAGTCAGATAAAAACTGACATTAGATTTACGAGTTTCCTCTTTTTAAGAGATAAAAGTGGGAATATCAAGTGCTTACTGAAATGTTCCATGTCGTAAAACTGGGGAAAATGCACCTGAAGACAAAAGACTCCCGATACAAAGATACTGGAACAGCGTGATAGATGTAAACTCAAACTGATAACAAAACGCCAGTTGTATTATAGATGGATAATGGGTCATTAGCTTTAAGCAAATTAATCACTTTTATATTTATGTAATCAAATATTTAAAATAAATTCTCATATTTGGAACTGAAAAATACTTTGAAATTTGATAACGATATTAATATATAGACAGATAGATAGATAGATACATAAAATTCTCTAACAGTTAGTGTCATTAGGTTATGTCGATGTTTGAACGTGAAAAATGTACAGTGCCTCGCCGGGATTCGAACTCCGGACCGCCCGAATGCACGTCGTGCTAGCTTCCAGTTTCAACTCGGAACCATGAAGAAAGGAGGGAGGAAAATTCCTTATAAGGAACACAGCATACCTTTAACAAAATTTAACGCCAAATCTCTTACTGCTGATTATGCCAAATCTCTCACTGCTCAATTCTTATCAGATTCTCCAACATTAAAATATTATTTTAATTTAGTGTGGTAAATCACATAGAATAATATCAAGGATGCAAACCAAATATTTTATTTAGCATTTACTAGGTTTTTTTTAAATTTTTGAATATTAATCAGTGTAAAATGACGAGTGTGTTTGCAATAGCTTGTTAGATCACTAGCTTTGTGGTATTAAAGTACCGTACTGTATAACAAAATGGAATTGTAGTCTTTTTTATTTTCCATTGAATATTCAATCTGGAAAACACTTTGGTTAGAAATGGATTTGCTGTATAATGTAAACTACGGGTTAATTCAAGGGAAACCTCTTTTTAACCAAGACTTCAGCATCTGCTAAATATAGAGTAGATCTGTGGTCTTGTATTGGCAGCAGATATTCTATCAGAAATGGATGCTGCTACACTTATTTAGAAACACATTATGTCTGCACATTTTACGAATCAGTGCTGTTTCCGCGAATTCTGTTTCCGTAGGTTTCAAAATTCTTCCTGTTTGCTCGAAATTGAGAGCGCAGTTTTCTCTCCTGCAAATTTCTCCACGAGCAATTCGCGATGAAACATTAAGAAGGGTTTGGCCGCTTCTTTGTAAATAAGTTAATGCTCACCTCGATATTGTTAGGTTGAAAACGTGTCTGACATTAGTCTCCATGCCGAAATCTTTAATTTCATTCTATTTGTAATTTTGTTGCAATATTACCCGTTATTTTCATTTTTTCTCTTAATAAATATGGACGTTTTATATGTAACTGGGAATAAAATGAAAAGTAGTTAACCCCTTGGAAAGGTTATCAATGTTGAATTCGGTATAGTAATGTAGCTTATTGGACATACCTTATAAAGTAGGTATAATATAAGGTAGGTTTAGTATGCAAGGTTCATACTAAACCTGCAATAAAATACTAAAATCTGCAAGGGGGCACTTTAGGCAAAAGTTGAAGTTATTTTATAAGAAAAAATTCATTCAAATGAACCTGATACAGTTAATTCTTTAGTACAAACCAGCTATTCATAGCTTAAGCAAAACTAAAAGAAGAAAATATTTTAGTAATGATGAACTGTGATAACTATACAATTAAAACTTTGACATATTAACTAATATTACAGAATTTTCAAGCTTTAAAACTGCTCTCTACAATTCTAGGCAAAGTACCGGATTATAATCTTGAGAAGCTCCTTATATAAAAGGTTTATTTAGTCATTTCTTCCAGACTTGCTTACGTTTCTGTTTCTAAAGTTATTTTAGTTATTTATAGTTTACCTCATTTTTGAGGCCATCTGTAACTTCTCCACGTCTTTGTTCTTAACTTCCTAATCTGCCATTTTTCCAGAGACACAGTAGCATAGATAATAAAATAAATAATCCTAAGTGTTAGTGGAGTGCAACATTAGTGAAGCGCTGAATATCTTTGCCTGTATACCAATGTAGTCATACTTTTCTCCAAATTTCATAATTTCTAAAGGCCATATTCGGGCTGTTAAATTATGTTTCCTGAAGTCCATAAGTGCTAATTTTGTACCACAGATTACCTAAAAGCACCTTTGTGAGTCATATGTTGTCGACTTGAGCGTTCTTCATTTAAGACACTGTTTGTCATCCGAGGAGGTTTTTTTGTTCAGATACTTTGTTCGTGAGCCCAAATGGGCCCACCAGTAAAGTCGGCCGACCGGTAAAGTCGCTGAACACTGGTAGTTCGGTCCGAGGTTCGAATCCCGCGAACGGGCTGGCTGCGTGGGCGTTTTCGTGGTTTTCCCCATGTGTAACGTGTATACGAGCCAGTTTCCCTTAGAAAGTCCTCCACGAAGGCATCCCTCCTCTTAGGCAGATAGCCCTAGTGTGCTTTGCCATAATTAAATACACCAAACACACCGTGAGCCCAAATGTTAGTGGAGTAAAGCATTAGTGATCCGAGATTACTCTGTAATTGAAATGTTTTAGTATTGCTACCACAGGATTAAATTTTAAATTAAGTACGAACCGCAGTTACACTGTGGCATTTGTATTTTAATTTTCCTAACGAAATTTTGTTTAATTTAATTCTTTCCTTTCTGCTTCTTTTCACCACGAGTTTTGAGAATGTATGTAGATTTGAATGTTAAGTAGTTTTACTTCAAAGTTAGGAGATTTACGAATAGATTGTGAGAGTTTGGTCTTCGTTCCGCTGCCCTGTCAACTGAAGGAAACAGACTATTGGTGACGCTGATGCCAGTCTTGCTGAGAATAATTTAGATTGATGTTAGATCTTATTTAAGTAGGTGCATGTTTGAAATTCGGTCGCGGGCTAGACAATACTGTAGACCCTAATCAAATTAGATTTAATTTGTTGAATTAATATGCATTTTGAAAGGAAGCTTTCAGTTAAAAGCAGCTCGGGGTTGGTTGGTAATTTTATGTGTTTAAAATCTGTGTATACTAACTCGAAATTGGTGAGGTAAAATAAACTTAGAGCGTTTTAATTTTGTGTCTGTTTGTTTGAAGGTTACTTATTCTGCTGATGATAATTCCCATAGTAGAGCAGATGTAACAATTTATTGATACTGCATTGATATAGCTAATTTAATTAGAATCCACCAGAGCAATAGCGAGTGGCCCACAGTGTACAGTTTTTCTTAAAAACGAAGGTAAAAGAAAATTATATAAATGTAAAATATAAAATATGAAATAAAATTATTAAGCTTAATAGCAATCAATTGGCAATAGAGCTTCAGATTCGTAAATTTTAGTTAAAGGCATCCCCATTTCAAAGAAGGTAAAAGAAAATTATATAAATGTAAAATATAAAATATGAAATAAAATTATTAAGCTTAATAGCAATCAATTGGCAATAGAGCTTCAGATTCGTAAATTTTAGTTAAAGGCATCCCCATTTCAAAGAAGGTAAAAGAAAATTATATAAATGTAAAATATAAAATATGAAATAAAATTATTAAGCTTAATAGCAATCAATTGGCAATAGAGCTTCAGATTCGTAAATCGTTAAAGGCATCCCCATTTCAAAGAAAACGCTTTTCTGCGTCACTCAAACATATGTTACGTCACGATTTCCGTGTAATTTCTCTGCTCAGCGATATTTGTAGCCCGATAACTGATCAAAATAAGCATATGGCCTTTCCTACTCTAAGTAGGATCGAAGTGAATACGCACTCTCTTCTGCTGTTGCCTGAGTAATTCTCGTCTCTTGCTTCGCCGCCCTCTTCATTGTCTAAACTCTAAAGTATAAACTGCGTATATTGAAATTGTGTGGCATGTTTAGCACTTCTAATACTGTAGCACTTTTAATCAGAAGTAAATTTCTGAAATAATTGTTTCTGTAAAAAAATGATGTTTCAATCAGGAAACCAAGTTGTGTTTTTGAACCGGTTTTAATCCTAAAAAATAGTCTTCTCGGGAATGACTCAAACGTGATTTGAGTTTAATCTTCCCTCCAAAATGCACATTATTGCAGAGATCATCCCACAGGTACATATATATATATACATATATATATATATACTAATTTTAGAAACTAAATTTATTAAAAATACACTATATAATCGTTTCTTTCTAATATCAGTACTTATAAATAAGTATATTAATAATTGTTATAACAAATATATATTACTGTTCTAATTATTAAACTGAAAAATTCGCCTAACGAGATAGTGGCTAGTGACTCTGACTACCGTCTTTGCCTCACGGAAACACTCTACGGCGAGCCCAAAGTCCTGTCGTGGGGTTTGTGGTGGAGAACAAGGTTGGGAGACGCCGATATTAATAATTGCCAATATTAATATCAGATATCTCCGACAGGTTTCATACGTGAGTCAAATGTTCTGCGTTTCATTTTTTATGATAAGTACACAATTTTCTTAAATATAAATATAGGGACCGGGAGAAAGTATTGAAACATCCTTTCGTATTTTATGCAAAATTAAGTTTTTCATATTAAAAATTAGTTTGAAAAAATGATCTTTGTGGTATTTAAAATATTTTTTCACTTAGAAATATGTAGTCTAAGGGCAACAGCTGGGAAAATAACGACAAAGTAAGGACTTTTGTAAACACGGTACGTACACAAATTATATATTCCCAAGTATATTTAAATAAATTAAAAGTTTATATTTGTTTTATTCTTTAAGCATGAATAGCAGCTTTTCAATTAAAGACATAACTCAGCAATATAAATTAAAACCCCTCGTAACCGGTTAATATCAACTAGTGGCATTCTGAATGCTTATAAGATAATAAAAGTGTTCCGATTCTAGCATAAAATTTATTTCCATTGCAGGTACATAGTTTTATCCTTTACGTACTTTGTTAAAAATTATGGGCTCAAAATGTTTTGTAATAAATTAAAAATACATTTTCAAAGTTTTGGCGTCGTTTTATAAGAAAACCTTCTAAAATGTGTGAAATATTTTTCAATAAATTTCTGACCTCCCACTATTTTTCAATTTAATGTCTAAGCATGCTAGATATTTTTCGAAGTGCTTGGAGTTCTCTCTTGGATTGATATGCAAGTATTCACTTGAGTCTCCTCTTCTACGTTCACTGAAAAATAACTCCAAGAAGGAAGTCTGAGAAAGTTTTGCTCATATCCGAAATGTACTCATACGGAAAACGGAAATCGGCATATTGAAGGTGGTTGATTTATGGGTGATCAGAGGCGTTTCACTTCTTTGCTATATTAAACATATATTTTTTAATAAACGTATTTTACATTAATATCTTCGATTGCTTTAAAAACATTAATTCTGCTACTCGTGCTACATACACATTAATATTTGCTGCTCCTTCTTTCCACCAACTATCCATATTCGTATTACGTATACTTGTGCTATTCAGTTACAGAACTATAATCATGTCTTCATCATTACCAAATAATTCATCAACCTCACCGTTTCCACTTTATGTATTTCTTCTTACAAAAGGTTCTCAATGGTAAGCATTTATATTTAAAATTTACAGTGAATTTAAATACATCAGTGTTTCATAATAAGTTAGGGCACCATCAACTATAGCGAAAACAGAAACTCTAAAGCAGATAATTAGAATTTGATTATCAGACAGCAAAAGAAAATCTCTCCATAACAGCAATTGGAAAGATAATCAGAGTTTAAACTATTTTAATGGAAGGCTTATTTGATTATATCAAGGCAGCCACATTCAAAAGCATTTATTTTATTTCTCATAAGATACTTGAAGCAGTGAAGTATTCTTTATTTTTGTACAAATGAATTGTTGAAAGGTATTCCCTACACTGTTTTACAATTTCCACGACAGGCCATTTGTTTAGCCAATACTTATAAATTAATACTAACTTTAGTTTATTGCGTGCTAACTCCTATTTTCCCTAAAGCAACATAAGGTTAAAAGTTCCTGATTCATAATTTGAATATTTGAGGAATAGAACACATGCAGATATTTGAGGAATAGACCCATGCAGATGTTACTGCTTCATAGACTTAGGACTGAGCCTAAATATCCACGTTTGCATCTGGAAGAAATTATGGATAAAACAATAATGAAACTGAATTTGTAATCGGGGATTTTAAAAAATGGATAGTAATCTTGTTTTAATTATGACTAGGCAAAAATTAGATTGAAACAGCAGATAATGTTTCACAGACAGCTTTTCAATTAAAATTTTAAGTTGACTATTCAAGAAACAATAGCATTGTGTTAATATAAAATTGCAACAGCTTTAGCATGCATAATTTTCAATCTAAAAATAAAGGTTCATTGATATATTGTGTCACATATCAGGTAATATGAAACTAAAACAAAATGTACCCTTTTCTTATTTTGATTAAATATACAGTTTAGTTGCTCTGTGTAGAATAAAGGCATTTTACCTAAAGTATTAAGTACTAAAGTTCTAAGATCTTTAAAAGACGTAATACTTTCATCTCCTGCAATCTAAGCATCATGCCAAAGCAAATGTGGAGCCAGGCTCGAAACAAGCACTTTCCAGAAACACCTCTAGTGCTTCCGACCTAATACTCTAAATGCAACATTATCCTGTCTTTAAATATAGGCTTGCTGACCTGTTTTTCAGATTTATTAATATTATTTTGTACTCATACGATATTTATTACTTTTTATATATCTTCTGTTCAAAGCAATAAAAAATATCAAACTTTATTCGACTGTGGTTTAAATAAGAACATTTTACCTAAATAAGGCAAAATAATGAGAGTGTTCTATTGATAGCAATAAGAAGTAGCTAATTATTATTGTAATTTTTCATTTGCTAAGTGATTATTATAAAATACGATTTAATTGCATCATTCACATTTATTATGAGATTTTCTTTTGTCAACAAAGTTTATAACCTTAAAACATAAATAAAGTAGTTCATTTTTAAGAATTAATTTCATTCAGTTTAAAGACATAAAAGTGATAATGCAATTCTACCTCTAGTTCCTGTTGTGGTGTTGAATTACTCCAGAGAAAACTGGAGTGGGAAAAATAAAGTCACTTAAGATGTGTACTCAGACATCCAGCCTTAGAAGTAATTTCAACCAGCATATTGCATTAAAATTTATTAAGCTTAGAAAGAGAAAATTAAAATTTCAATTTGTAGAAATGACCTAAGACATCATTTCCCAAACAAATTGCAATATTATATCATTTACTAACCAATGTTGCAAAAGGAAACAGAATGAATGTGAAGAGCACAATGTTTTCGGTTTGTTAGGATATAATGACAGTATAACAAATATGGTGTAGTGTGGAATTAACGGAATAGATGAAAACAATTAGCAATATTGTATACTAGAATCATTTTATATTTGGAACCTTATTAAATTTAAATAATTATCAGTACCGAAACTGTGAATATAAATAATAGTAATATAAAAAATAAATCTTTCAGATTGCATTTATGTTATAAAGTGAAATTTAAATTTTGAAGCTCCAGCATCTAAATATATGATAGTGCAAAATTGTAAGAAAAGATGTTTGCATGTAGCTTTGTAACAAGCAAGCAAATGCATTTTTGATTTGGTGAGATTCTGTAATTTCTTCAGACCATTTATTTTTAATATCGTTCACAAATAATGAGTCAAGGGACAATCAGTGTAAAAAAAATACTGGTACTTAGTCCTAGACTCATTGCCTGGGGGTTAAATATGCTTTCTGAATGGGATTTTTAGCGTCTCTTTCATTAAGTATAACGGAAGTAAGGGCTAGTTTTCCTTAGAAAGTGATCTACCTGTCCCTTAAACAGAGAGCTTTATTTTTGGAGGCACTAAGGCAACTAGAATTGGCGTAACAGTCATAAATTTATCTGACTAGTTTCAAATTCTTAAATATAGAACGTTCTTCTTCAGTTGTAGTAGTGCAGATGACGAAGTAGAAGCCTGTGCTCAGGCGATAAACATGAGAGGAAGGAAGTAAAGCTACGAGCACCATCTATTAGTAAGAATTGATAAAAGAAACTGTAAAAGAATTTTCTTAAAAACTGAGGGAAAAAGCTGGTTGGAATTGTGATCATTAACTAAAACTTAAAGGTTTTTATGAACGTGAAATTATCTCACAATTGTTCCATTGTTTATCAATAGATGGCATCGGTAGCTTAACTTTCTTTCTTTAATTTTTATTACCTGATCACAGGCTTCCTCGTTATCTGCACTCCTGCGACTTAAGAAGAAGGTTCTACATTTAAATTTTTCAGTTCCTCAAATTTATGAATATTACACTTATTTTTGTTGCCTTAGCTTTTTCAGTAATGGTTATTCGGTGTGTTATTTTAAATCATATAGCTTTACTATTCTTTATGGTATTAAATTACTCTAATCCAGTCCAAATAAAGTATCGGAGTCAAAAATAAGTACCTTATTCTTATAGAATAAGAAATATATTTATTAAGTTAATAATAAATTCAAAGGTTCTCTCCCAGTAGCTGAACTGGAGTGAATACGAGCTAACCTCTCTCAGAAAACCCTTCATCCAAGCATTCATCTTCTTATGCACTTTGCTGTCAATTATTTTACCGCATTCGATTAAACAAACAAAGTGATATGAACGTCCTTTGAAAGTAAAATGCTGCTAGCAGATGATTGTGACCAAAAATTGTACGTTCTCGGTTAGATTGACAATGCAAGTGTTTGAATCTAATTCGACTCATTCACGGTCTGGTAATGAATTTTAAAATACTTATGAAACTTCATTAATCATTTTACATTTATTTAATAATTTTCTTCTTAGAATCTTTGAATAAAGGATACGTTACGTTTTACTTCTTTTCGGGTTTAATCATAATATTTTTGGTTTATATACATAATGTTTTATTTCAGTACATTAAATTTTACGTATGGTATAAGCTATTTCTACCCAAATTTGGGAAATACACTTTATCACACTTACTTATTTTACACAAAATATTAAACCGATCTTGTATCATTAATTTACTTTCATTGTATGAGATGAATGTAAGAGAAAATTACCGTTTAATAATAACAAAACTAGCACCCTTTTGTAAAATTTCAAAATTATGCATTTATCTGCAGTTTTCATGGAACTGATACCTCACATACTAGAAAATAACTTATATCCAATGAAGTTTTTTTTCACGATTTTAAAACTTAAATTCTGCCCAACACATCAGGTTTCACGCCTCTTTGGGTATAATTTTATAAGTCAGAGTTCAAACGCTGGTTATTAGTTCAGAAATCGTAATCCTTGCTGGAATACATTGGAATTACTTCAGGTAATCTTCAGCGCCGCTTCATTTGATACTTGAGCATTTAATACTAGACGAAATTATGTGTTACATGATGTAACAAAAAGTACTCAAAATTCAATATTTAAAATTATTTTAATATTGAAAGCAAATTCTAAAACATTTCGCAAACAATATCTATCAAAACTTAGCCAAAGTGTTACTTAAAGTTGTTAAAATCGCTAAAAGAACTCAAACCTATGTTTTATCATAACAAATTCCATATTAGTCTGAACTGCCGTTGAAATTTTTTCCATCACATTCATACCAGTCTTATAACTTAAGCATTATTTCAAATGCTTTTTTAATCGCACTTAATTTAAATACAAAACAGAAAGGCACTATCATGCTATTTTTACTCACATCTGTCTCCTAGAAAAGTAATGGAATTTTGAAATTACTGAAATCTGCTGAATTTTTAAATAAATTCTAAAATTTCTTTTAGATATCAAATGAGTTGCAGAATGAAGCTTATTGAACATCTATCTACGAGTATATTGAACAAAGTTGTTTTCAATATTTGCCATTTTATAAAACAAAAACTGGTGAAAATATTATTTTAAGTGAGATGCTATCGACATTCTTTGAATGTATTTAATTATTCAGTTTTTTTTTTCTACTTTCCTTACTTTCTTACTTTTCTTACTTTCAGTAGATCGTATTCTCACTTTTTCTCCGGCAACATGTTTTTTAAGCGAACTGAGTGCTTGAATGAAGACGTGAAAGCTAGAATTTTAATACTGAACTGTTTAGCAAATTTAAGTACAGTATTTCATAGGTAATTCAGAATACCTCCTCAGAATCATAAATGCAGTTTGCAATCTGAATCTGAGAAGGCGACATAGATTTCTCAATACGTGTACATAATACATAAAACTTCTTATTGAGAAGCCCTTCAGTAGCCGAGCGGTAAAAGTCGCTGAACACTGGCAGTTCTGTCCGGGGTTTGAATCCCGCGAATGGGCTGGCTGCATGGGCGTTTCGCTTTTTTACCCATGTGTATATACAAGCCAGTTTCGCTTAGAAAGTTCTCCATGAAGTCATCTCTGTCCTTAGGCAGATAGCCCTCGAGTGCTTTACCATAATCATATAAACCAAACCAAACATTAATATCAGATAACCATTAATAATCCTTAACTTTCAGATGCCACTTTATAGCTATTCTCTTAACTTCACAAGTAACCGAATGCTTAAATCCGCTGAATACTGGTACTTTGATTCGAGCTTGGTTGTTTTCCCCGTGAGTAATATGAATACAAGCTAGTTTTCCTTAGAAAGTGCTTCACGCAGTCATTTCTTCCTAATAGGCAGATAGCCTTTGTGTGCTTTACCGCAATCAAATAACCTAAACCTGATTAACTTTCACATGCGTTATTCCAAACAATATGAAACAGTTCCTTTTTTGCCGAAATAAATGACATCGAAGAATCGAAAAAGGCAACTTTTTTGGTCGTATGGACTGTAAATAATGTGTAGATGCATTCAATGCATTTTTAAATACAAGACTGCTTAAAGAGTCTACAAATTCTACGTTATTTCAGTGACATTGCTGTGTAAGAAATTGCGAGAACAAAACAAAAAAAAAATAAAAATAAAAAAAAATAAATAAATAAATAAAAAAAAAATAAAAAAATAAAAAATAAAAAATAAAATTTAAAAAAAAAAATTATAAATGGAAAAATTTACTATACCAGTGTTTGAACCATAATTTTTATATCACTTATTTTAAATCAATTTATAAATTATCTTATGCAGAGCAATTTATCTATCCCTTATTCACAGACAGATTCATGTTATATGATTGGTTGGTCTATTTGATTATGGTAAAGCACACTACGGCTATCTGCCTATGTGGAGGGATGCCTTCGTGGAGGGTTTTCGGAAGGAAATTGGCTCGTATACA
Organism: Stegodyphus dumicola; assembly: GCF_044657685.1. Taxonomy (NCBI): domain Eukaryota; kingdom Metazoa; phylum Arthropoda; class Arachnida; order Araneae; family Eresidae; genus Stegodyphus; species Stegodyphus dumicola. Next base: position 139,445,281 of record NC_140780.1, read on the forward strand.
CGTTACACATGGGGAAACCTACGAAAATACCATTGCAGCCAGCTCGTTCGCGGGATTCAAACCTCGGACCAAACTACCAGTGTTCAGCGACTTTACCGCTCGGCCGTGTGTGGACCTCATATCGTATGGTATAAATCCATTAAAATGCTATGCATTGGCATTATAAAAGCATCTGTACGTTCAAATGAAATATACGAACTGTTAGAAATTACGACTCATTAACTAAGTTTTTCATAGATATTTTAAATCACAAATATTTGCTAACGAGAGAAATCATTAAAATGATCTTGTATGTTCTAAAATCTATGTAGAAAACGATTATAGCATACCTTTACGTGAAAAGTCCTGTAATCTGAACGCTATTTCTTGTAGTTTCAGAACAGCCACCTAGTTGCTAGACTATACTTTTGTATACCTAGAAAGTAGAACGTAGATATACGGAATAGGGAAGTGTAACCTTATCCGGAATATTGACAAATGTTCCCCTCTCCGAACATCTCACAAATACACAGAACTAATGATAGTTCCCACTCAAAATATGTTGTAACAACCGTTCAAGGTACCTAAGAAGAGCTAGTTTCATAAAAATTAATGAAAAGCGATTTTTATTTACACGCGTTTAGGTTATTAAATGGTTTTTCATGAATAAGCAAATGATGTGAAAATCCCTCCCTTTTATCATAAAAATCACTACTTCAAAAGTTGTAACTAAATTATTTTCAGCTATTTTTTGAAATTTATCCTGTTCCACTCTTGCGTTAAGAAAAAATAATTCCTTAGCATGACGTAAAGCTTAAAATTCAGTTACTATATAAATTATTAAGAGCTGTTTAAATAATTTACGATTGTTTACATTATCAAGCTCATTACTTTGATATTGTTGCCAAGAGTTACGTGAAAACTAATCGTTTATAATTACAGGAAAACGAACCAACATATTCTCTAATTCAGAATCCATGAAATCTGTTGGAAAATTGTTTTATCCCTGAATTTTAATCATTGTTTAGAGAGCAGCAAGTTAAATAAACGTCAAATGTATCTCACTAGAGAATTAATTTCCATTTGCTTTTAATATCCTAGTCGAATTGTTAAATGTCTGCATTGTGTCCCAATGGATTAACCTAGCTGAGAAAATAAACAAGTCTCTTTCGAATGGGAGAATTGTAACAGATGTGCTGTTACGTGCATGTGATGTTAACTTTCAGACTTGTCCCGCAATATAATTGCTGTTCAATGCCCAAAACTCTTACTCCCATAATTAAATATTCAACAGAAGTGTAATGATTAAATATTCTATTACGGCTTTAATATTAATTTAGTGTTCATGGAGCTTTCAGAAGTAGCTTATTGTCACTATCTAAATGAAAAAGAAAGATCTTTAAAAACGCAGACTCTGATATTATAATGCTACATTTCCGTTTCTCTTGTACTTAAAATTATAACAGTTCAAAGGATTATGAGAATTTTACCTATTACTGTAAAATAGCCTTTAGGCTACAAACCATTTATTGCCCAAATTTAGAGGCATTTTAAAGTTTATTATAAAAATAGGGAGCTAACTAACTTAAAACAGAATCAAGAAAATTACGATATCGCCTTTAAAAGCAAAATCAAGTAAATTCGATATCGCACTGTTAAATTGAAATACATAAAATTTCATCGAAAAATATAAAATGTAAAACACTCACAAATATTTACTAAACTGTGTCTTTCACAGGGCTAAGTTCCTAGTTTTACTCTCCTTTAGCCTTTCCTTGTTTAATATCCCCTTTAAATTATACAATTTATTGAAATTGTATTTTAAATGTATATATAAACAGTTTGTATTAGGTTGGCAGAGAAAACGTATTTTGTATTTTTATTTTTTTATCGCTATACCCCGGGAAAGTTGCCTATCACTGGAAGTAAAACGAAAAAAAAATCAAATAAAGATGTAGCTTCCGTTAGGGCATCGCACTCAAAGTTTTGAAAAATGGTTAAAGTTTGATGTTTTTCATCAATTGTTTACAGTTACTAAACTTACCACTATTGAAATGTTGTAGGTAATTTGAAGTTTGAGACCGGAGACTACACACACGGAAAAAATTACATAAAACTTGAAATCTTAAATTATTTATTATTCACGCAAAATGTTCAGAAAATAAATGTTTTGTCAAAATTAAAATACTTAATAATTTTTGCTTCAAACCTTTTTAAACGGTGACGGTCTTTCCTTCAAGATTACGGTATGGTAACTGATTCAGAAAATTCTCATATCATTGACAAAAGTAAGAAGAATAAAAACTCATAACAGGAATGATTTGTAGAATCAATCAGTTGAGAAAACACTAAGTGATTTATGCTTTGATGAAAAATGACGACACAATGGGTAATTAAAAATATTAATTCAAAATGTTTTCCAAGAACTGAAAAAAAAGTACCATTATTCCCTCAGAGAACCAGGATCAGAATATATTGGCCATGTTTCTCCCTCTACAAGACTTGCTAAATATCAAGCTTCTACAATAATTTCCCATTTGACTACACGTGAGATTTCCCTTGATTTGATAGGGAGTGATGGAACAGTAATTCAAACTGTTTTGAAAAAACGGTATTATTCATGAGATAGAATAGGACGTTAGGAGACTACTGCGTTAGGCTCTTTGTCTCCCCCATTTTACTGAACTTTAGTTTCATCACCTATTTCATCACTTAGATGTTGCTACCATACAGCCCAAATCCTTCAGAGGACTAATCAGGAAATAACTCTCTGGCTGTGAAAATTGTCCACTATATGACTTTGAATGTGTTGAATACCCCCTTCCTCAAATTGACAAAAAAGTGCTGAGAAAGGATCAATTATACTTACTTGATATTTCTTCTGTCATAAAGTCAGGTAGAATTTTAAAAGATTTAACAGTTCATGATCCTGGTATGTTTTCGCACTCGAAATGGTCGACGACAAAATTCGAGTTTTCGCGCCAGATGTGATCTTATTCTTGAATATACGTGACCTACTTATGAGATTAGACAGTTGATACATTTTATTTTGAATTGTCATTTGCTTCTCTGTTTAAAATTCAACACTCGAAAAAATTTCACAGGCGGTTCAGAGATGGTTTTTGAAGTCATCAGAACATAATGATACTAAAATTTACTACAAGTCATTGAACTCAGAACCTGATCTCTCAGAAGTTTGTACCTATATCTCTAAGATCCTTTATTGATCCGTCAGTGGGACTATAGAGAGTTTTCTTCCACTTTGATCTGAAATCCACTGCAAACAAGCAAACTCAAAATGAAGACCTTCTTAGGCACGTGGCTCTGGAAATTATTAGTTCCATTTCTAAAGATGCAGTGCAGGTCTATACTGATCATAGTCGTACAGAAGATCGTACCGGCAGCGGTATCTTTATTAGGACCCCTCACTTTGAAAGTACAATAAAGTAACGCAACCCTGACGTTTGATCTGTCTTCAGGAGCGAGTTAATTGCGATTAATGTGGGGCTTGATGCTATCGTAGCTTGGTATTGTGATTTTGGAGAACTATGGATTTTACCGGATAGTCGCAGTGCCCTACAACATTTTGGTGGCCGGTCATCCGCAAATGATCAAACCAACATATCTGTTCTGTTCAAACTAAGGAAGATCTCTCAGACCCACGACGTCCACCTCCAGTGGATCCCATCACGTGTTAATATTAGGGGTAATGAAGTCGCTGATAGACTGGCAAAAGAGGAAAGTGAAAATGAAACGGTCACTGGCTCTTCGCTTATTTACCAAGAACTTTACTCAAATAAAAGATCTAAACTCAATATAATATGGCGTCTTCCATCTACGCACCAATTGTACGCAGGAACATCCCCTGGCTTCCTGCTGAAAATTAAATGTGACCGTGGCTCCCAGACTGATCTGGCTAGACTAACAAGTGGCCACCTTAAATGTATTTCCTTTGATAGTGGCAGAAAAATCCACCCCGCTTGTAGAAAATGCTGTGAGCATCAAGCTTCACCGGATCACATACTGAGTTGCATCGGACTTTCTAAGGGGGACTTAACATCCGATCCCCTCATTGTTATTGATTTTTTGGTGGTCAACAACCTTCTGGATCTGATCTGACATATGTCAGATCTTTCGAAAATAAGAAACAACAACAACACAAGTCATTAACCCAGAAATTCAGCTGAATACTCTCTTTGTTCGTCCAGAAAATTCGACCCTTGCAGTGATTGCTGATGTTTGAATATATGATCACTTTCCAAGAGAAAATGTATTCGAAACTTCCTCATGCCAAATCTTAACTTCTAAGCAACAGACTATGTGAACATGATTTGGTGGGATAGTTGCACTCTCCGATGAATACATCAGAAATCTATTAAGCCTGGTACATCTTTAAAACCAGGTTTCCAAAGCTCTTTTTTTCACACGTAGGAAATAGAACGGTGTACCAAGCATTGTGAACGAATTATTTAAAAAGGTGCGTGGAGCTGAGGCACGAGACGACTTGAGTAGGACGACACTCCTATCAAAATGTATGATACCAGAATTTTCTCAAAAAATTAACTTTAATGTGCCCTCTTTTGTGATAGCAAATTTAAAATATGATAAATATATTCACCATTTATTTACTAAAGATGTAAAACTAAAATGATCAGAAATTACGAAATATTGCTATTTTTGCAAAAAAAAATGTGTTTTGTTTTTTTATCTTTGTGGGTAAACAATGAATGATTACAAATTGCAAGTTTTAAACTTTTTTCGTGTTTCTAATGCTTTAAAATTCACATAAAAAGCAACTGCATTGTAATAGGTGTGAGTTTAATAATTATACAAAATTTATAAAAAAATAACGAAATTTCCCTTTTTTTTTGAAAATTTTGTGTGCAGTAAGCATACAGAAGATACATTTTTCGTACGAAAACTTTCTTTTTTCCTTTTGCAAGTTGGGCGACAGGCAACCGTATAAAGACAGAAAAATGAAAAACAAGTGTTTCTTCAGCCTATTCCAGTGCATATACGTTGTGTATTGATCTTCCGAAACACACATATTCCTCTTTTAATTTTTCCTGTTCTGTTCACGTAATAGAGTTAATTTTGATTAATTATGATTTTGAAGGGAAGGGCATATTCATCTATAGTATGTTTCATTTCTGTAAGTTAGAGTGGCAAATAATCGAAACTTTCATCCTTTCTTGTTAAGTACTGCATGCTTTAAGAATCTCTTTTAGACTATATAAAAAATCCTGAACTGTATTTCACGCTGTGATAGAAACAACTGAACATCGTGCTTTCTGCTCCATCATTTACTACGAAACTTTGATGAGTAAATGATTCAAAACCTGTAGTAAAACTTTCGCTTTAATTACATGACTTAGAGTAAAGAATTCATATTTTATATTCTAGCTTTGGAAGTCAGCATTTTTCTGTAAGAACTTAAAACAAATTTGATTGAAGAAAATACAGTAACAATAACAAAATGCGCCCTATAATGCTTTCAAAATTTCATCCTAGTTGCTAAATTTTTTTAAGTTTTTATCTTTGTGATATGAAATACGTAGAATTTTACAGTTTCAATGAAAACGTAATAATCACATTCCCATAATCATTTGTTTTAACGGAACTGGTAGAAAATAACTGTAGACATTAGTTACAGAGTTATGAAAATCACCGTCACTCAGCGAAAAATTCACTGATTTTACCTTTTGAGCGAACTCTACAGAACTGTACTGGGAGTGAATGCTAAACTAGGCTACAGTAGAGCCTGTGGATTCAATTATATTTCACTATCTAAATAATAGATGCCAACGGAAACGTCCGCTTTTTTGCATTTCATAATAAAGACTATTTTTATTTATTCAATTTCCAAAGATTTTATTTTTGATTTATATGTCGAATGCAGAATGAATAATTCGGAATATGTTTTTTCCATAGGTGGTTTTATACAGAATACTGGATAAACCAATAATTCACTACGAGTATTTTTAATTCTAAAATAATATTTTGAAGTATAACTTCTTCTCGTCCAACAAATGTGGTTGACCGTATACATTAAAAAAAAGTTTTCAGTATTACTTTCTCGCTTTTGTAGACTTTTTGCTCCGCGTATGGGAAGGGATTTTTAAGAATTACTTGTTTTACATACATTTCTATGATACCTCTAGCAAGGCTGAATTAACGCGAATCAGGAGTTTCAAAAGTATTTTCTTCTTTTTGGTTTCACACTTCTGAAATCAGAGTAATATACATCTATGGGGAAACTGTAAGCAATATAGCAAGTCAATTATAAAATATTTAAATAAATAAAAATATTATGCAGTTCAGAAAATTTTAGCTTTAATTATAAGGAAGCTTAGGACAATTTGTTTTCTTATGGTTATTGTTCTCCACGAAGTGTTTACAAAAGCTTCATGCTTTTGCTAAAATTTTTCAAATTTTTACCTGCCGTTATTTTTGAAAGAGTATTATTTTTACACTCACAAGTTTGATAAAAAATATTTTAATAAATGTACCTTATAACTTCCTTAAATATCGTATTTAGTCATTTATTCAGACCCTCTTTTTTCCTAATTTTACCGCTCAAAAATCGAGAGGAGAAAATAAAGCAATTAATTTGATTTCCAAACGAAGTAAGCTCATAACAAATGAAAGTATTCATATGTAAACTATCTATAATTATCACAACATTATTTAATATGCCTGCATTCTAATAAGAGTACTTAGTAATATTAACATTACAGTACCTAATAAGATACCTCCATTTTTTCTTCGCTGTATCTTGAATCTCGCCAAGTGGTCCACTGCTACTCCCTAGGCCTTATCATTCAGTGCTGCTGGAACTGCTGTCTGTGTCATCTGCTACAGCTTGGAAGTCATCTTCATCGTCAATATTGTCATCCTTTTTATTGCTGTTCAGTCTGTCTTCCCAAGGGCAATGATCTTCAGAACCATCAAGGGCATTAGATATCTCCATTTACTTTCACTATTTTTACTTCATCAATCAAAGTAAAAAATCAACTAAGACAGAAAACAAAAATACCCTGAATGATTCCATTTTAAAATTTAAGGAAACTCGGTTTTTGAACGCCTTGACGAAGGGGGATATTACATGATTATTTATAAAAAATTTCAGAATATTGTGTTCAAAAGCTGTGGAGAGGGAGAATACGCGAGGACGGAAAATACGCAGTTAAATATTATTGCTAATTTGAATAGCGTTTAATCAGAGCAGGTAAATTGGGAGTTTTTTAACATAATTATGAATTCATTTGCCCAGGGGAAAGCTTAAGTTCGATAGAAGCTAATGTTTTACATACGCAGCCTATTTAAGTATATAAAACACTAACTACTAATGCGTTAGTAGTTAGTGTTTTATATACTTAAATAGGCGTTCAGCTACTATTGGAAAAATAGCTGCACATAATTCGCATATTTATTTTCTCTTTAGCCGTACATAATTCGAGTTGTTTTTTTTTCGATCACTGAGTGAGCACACGTGAGTTACCAGCCTAAAAGAATGGATACATTCGTAGACGATATTTTAAGAGAAACTGCATCCATATAACACAAGGGAAAAACCACGAAAACGTTATGTAGACAACCCGTTCACCCGAAATAAAACACAAATTGAATCACCAGCTTTCAACGACTTTACCGCTCAAGCGCTGGTGGACCTCGCATTTTTAGAAGGTTCATACTTAATAAATATTGTCAAGATTGAAATTTTTTAACAGAGCCTAACAGTTATTTTAGTCTCAGAATAAATGCTGAAGCCTGGAAATTTTTAAACATTCATATAGGAAAATGAATTTCATTGAATTTACTAAATACTAGTTTAAAAATGCGTGGTAGAGTTGTAAATTAAATAAGAAATTAAGAATGTTGACAATTTTTCAAAATTAAAGACAGTTAGAGAAATTTTACACAAATATGCCTTATGATATAAATTGGTTTATGAAACTTCCAGGATGGTGCCTTAGATAGTGTTCAATGTTATTTTTTAATACAATTTTATCATAAAGGTATTACATAAAAAGTGATATGAACCATATGCAAAAAATAATTGAGGCACTTTACTTGTTATGTAATATAAATATCCAACAAAATTAGTTCGTAATTATTTCATATCTTGAAGATATAAAAGCACGTTTTAATTAATTGCATTTGCAAGAGAAAGATAGCCTTTAAATTCTACTTTATTCCATCTGCACCATTGTGATAAACATGTTAAAATAAGCTCCATTAAAATCCATTCTTCTGAACGCTTATTTTGCTAAGTATCTAATGCTCTGTCTTTATCGGTCTTATTTTATTTCGCATAGACAGCACAGGAGAAGAATATTCCCGGACCAAGAGTTTTCATTTTCCCACAACCAACCTTTGCCAGCCTAAGAATTGAAAATGCAATAAAAATATCTCAAGAGATTAAAAAAAGGATAATAATAGTAGTGAAAAGAAACTGCAATAAAACATAAATAAGACTATAATAAAACACTTTTTTTTCGTCCCTTTGAAATGGGTAACAAAAGAGAATGAGAAAGTGTATTGTTAGAAGACGAACAATGTGAAAAAAGGTAACGAAACTAATAAAACTAAATGCATTGTTAATGCAATTCAAAAGGAAGTTGTTAGAAGGAACGACTTTTGAAATCCGTTTAGAGAAAAAGGTGTATACGTGCCTATGAGTAGGCAGAATGGAAAACATTAATATAAAGTTTATAGCTATTTCTTTATTTCCGTCTCTCTCGCTCCGCCTTTATATCTATATCTATCAATCTATCTGTTTACTTGTGCATGTATGTTTTAGTGTGCATATACAGGGTGTTCGAAAATTATGGCTAAAGGATTCATGTTTTTAAATCATTCCGATTACAAGTCTTTCGCTGATATGAAACATAATTTTATAAAAAAAATTAAATAAATACTAAACCGTTTCTTTAAAAACGAACCTAAGTTTTATACATGTTAGAACAAAATATTTGATTAGTGAATTGTTCATCTAACCTATAAAATTTTAATTTAAAAAGGGACATGCGGGATTTAAGGGCATATTAATAATTGATAGTTTAAAGTTTCAAGCCGCTAATATAATGGATTCTGTTTTAAAAAATCTCCAAGGATTAATCCCAAAATCAGCAGGTTTTGTTTCATAATTTATCTTTATACTTGATCGTAATCGTCTAACAATAGTTAATTTCTTAAGCTTTGACTGTTACCGTTGTTAAAATTAGTTGTGTCTATACCTCGCTTTTCAAAGTGTTTTCTTTTCGTAAGTTAAGCAGTTTCTTATTTTTATCGTCTTTATGACCCTAGGTTTGGTTCTGTAACTTTATTCTATAAAACTTGGGTATAAATAAATGATATAATAAAGAAAACGAAAATGATAATAAAATAAATATAGTGGAATAAAAAACTGATAAAATAAATAAGCATCACGATGTTGAAGATAAACTGTCTGATTTAAGGAATATTTTTTGCTTGTCAAAAAGAATTAAGAAATATATACTAAGATGAATAGTGGACTCTCAAATTAGATGTACAAAAAGGAAAATTACGAACAATATAAACTGCCACAAGGAATATAATATTCGTATGAGTAATTGCTTCAAAAAGCGTTAAAATGAACTGCAAACTGTAATAAAAAAGGCCTTATAATCAGTGAAACAAAGCAATTATATTTGTTATATTTGTCATTTAATATGTAAGAAGTTTCTTATTGAAACTATAATAAATTAAGTTGGCTTATGTTGACACGAAATAGTAACATGCATCATAATATGGGCTTTATACTTTTTTCTTTTATCTTTATTTATTAATGTCTCTTGCATGCAAATGAAAATTTTTACATTGTTTGCTTAAAATCCTAATACAATAAGAGGGTAGAATAAAAATTGTAAATAGTTTAAATATTTTAACAAATTTTGAAGAAGCAGCTATCCTTCTTGTGTAAACAGATATATTTTCCAACCGAGCACAAATTACACTAGTATACGTTAAAACAAAATATCAGATTATAATTAAAAATTATGACCTAATACATAGTTTCAGTTTAGGCCATAGCAAGAAATACTTATTTGATTTGATGGTGCACTTTCCCTCCAATGAAACAAAGCTCTACTAAGAGTAACATTTGTGCATAAGAATCCAAATCAGCTCTGAAACTAATGTAGAATAAGTTAATATTGAAACTAAAATGCAACTTTAACTGAAAAATGTGTCAGTTATAATATTTTAAACACAAAAATCACGGAAATTTGTCTATACCTAAAACCGCTATAGCAGTCATTTTGATTGCTGTCAGAAATGCTTTCATTTTATGAACAAAAAAAAATATATAAAAAACCCTCTTTCTTGTTATTTCTTAAGTAAAATACTCAAAATATCAAATAAAAAAGCTTAAAACAAAACCGCGTAATCTGGTTATAAATACCTTTAGAATGTTAACCCTCTGACCGACCAGGGTATTCGCTAAGAATGCACAAATTTCCCAAATCTACTATGAGAAAAAAAAATTTCTTGATTATAATGTAAAAATTCTTCTGGTATTTCATACCTGGATTTGTGAACTTTTGATATATTGCCTTGAGATTTCTTTGACATATTTTAATATTCACGTATGTATACGTTCTGAAATATCACAAAAATATTCTAGCCTGTATAAATATAGCCTTGCCGATTAGAAGTTTAAAACTGTTATTTTAAGTGAGATGCGTAGCAGAGTGCACTGAGGAACACAGGGTTTTACTGGAGAGCATGGGATTTAAATATTTAACCTAACACATAACAAGATGGGTGATAAAAATATGAAGATGGAAACAAATTTCGTGTTGACAGTTCCACAGAGAAAGAAGTAGTAATATTGACCACGTTTTTCCAAGGCGTGATATCCGTCAGGTCCACCTAGAATAGTTTAGTAGATGATCATACCAGTAGCCGTTCAATCGGCAGGTACGCTTAAAATCGGCAGATTTCACTGACATTCGATGCGTTGCTACAAATTGGATACTAGCCGGCATCGCAGCATCTTACAGCAATCACTTGTAGCATCTTATATCTTCTACATTCGCAACTGCATCAGCAATCCGTTTGTCCAAGAAAAAGCGAGTTTACTAAGCCAGTTTATCTGCGTTTGCTTAAAGAATTGCTTATTAGTGAAAAAAAATATTAAACTACCATGACTGCTTAAAACAGTTATGCACCAAATTCCATCACCATTAACATCTAAATTATCGCTCAGGACGCAGATACTTCCATAATGCTTCAGACAACGATAATTCAAATTTTGGAATCGAGGCTTAAAATTAGTCAATAGGAACAAAGCTGAAACAAAATTAAACCATTCTGAACCAAACATTTAACTTGGACACCTCTCTCTCTCTCTGGCTTTTTCGACTGCCAACTTACTAACGTCTACTGCTTCTTCTTTCTCCCAATATATTTCAAAGATCGTAAAGGTAGCGATGAAATGAATATAGAGCAGGCACGCTTGCTGAACTAATTTATTTATATTTGCTTGTCACTAAAAGTAAGGAAACAGTGTACCAGACATGACTGCTAATATCTTTCATGCGCCAAGCTACGTCGCTCGTAAACTGTGTCCTCTGTTACATCCACAGCTACTAAGTTTTTACACATAGTATATACGTGCGTAGAATGATATATTTAAGATTGCTAATGTAAGTTAAAAATAATTAATTAATAATATGAGTTTCCATCACACCGGCCAGTTGACAGTTCAGACACATGTAGCATAAGAATAAAAAATAGAATAATTTGCAAACATACGTAACAAAGTGCAATACGTGGCCTACTGGAATAAATTAGAAGAAAAATTTAAATATGTAAACGGCGAAGTAAAAACAAGTAGAACGAAACGTTAAGAAACGTCTTTAAAAATTTTTAATTTTTAGCAAGATAAGGCTAAAAGCAATTATTAATAGCTATTGAAATGGTAAATACAGAACAAAATGTGTGCATGAAAAATAAAAAAAAATCTGGGCAAAATTTTAATTTTTCCCTTAACTTTCCATTTTAATTTGTCTGTTTCTCCTTTCTGTACTAAAAATAGTAACTGCTTATAATAATACTCTTTAAATTGCGTCATTTCAAAGTCAATCCACGTGATATGAGTTTTACATAACGGTAATGATGCATTATATAAATGCTTCCGTGAATAGGAGTTAATAGAAATATATTTTATTTATTAACAGCCAAGTAGAAATTAGAAAAATAACCAAGTAGAAATTAGAAATAAATCACTCTCAACCTAACTTTCATCTTAGACACATCGCATTCTTGCTTCTGCTCTATGTCCTGATAATATGTCACCTCTTACCTCTCTCATTCACCAATCATGTTGTCAGAGGATGTAGTACAAGCAAAGGTGTGATTAACAAGGGCGCACAGATTGCTCTCATTACGAAATGTAATTCTTTTTTAAGATTGCGCTTCTAAAGATTAAAATATAATGTTCTAAATCTTAGCGACTATTAACATCTTTTATTCACGAAGTTTCTTCCCTATGTAAGTCATATTCTCCGCTCAATTGCAACATCGACATCTAAATCATAAACATACACGCACAACAAACACACACACGCACATATATATATATATATATTAAATGAAAGTTAGAAAGTTAAATTACAAATGGAAAGCTGTTTCTGGACATTAAAATATAATGAAGCCCGGAAACAACTTCATTACAAATATAATGATCACAAACTGTTAAAATCTATAAGAAAGGTACATTAAGAAGTGTAACCCAAACGGAAAGTGGGATAGATTGTATTAGAAGAGACCTCGGAATGAAAATATGTAAAATTAGATGAATCGGAATACTCTGTTAATATACAAAAAGTTATTCTGAAAAAAAGTCAAAAATTATTAGATTACTGCTAAGAAAAGCACACTGTTATTTCAATTCTTTCAAATAAAATCGATGTCAAAAGTCAAAGTTAAAGATTTTTGAACTTTTTATTGTAAACTCGATTTGCATGCGAAGACTGTATTAAGCTTGCGCTTTTATTCTTCAATGAATCGTAGTTTTGTTGCCGCAATTCAGCATACTGAATTCACGTTACCTTATACAAAACTTTACCTGAAGACGGAGTGTTTATATGAAACATAAAGTAAGAATTTGTTTCAGAATATTAGGCTTATTAACAATTAGAATTTAAGTTCTTGTTAAATAATAATAAACAACTTAAATTGACTCAAAGTGAGTATTTTAATCCTATAATTTCGAAATTCGAACAGATTATGTTCAGCTCTTGAAGTATAAATGATAAAACTTAAACACAGAAATAACTTCTAGAAGTTTTTGGTCAAATGATAAGAAATTATACATCTGCCATCAGCGAAGAACAGAAAAAAAAATGCCTACAGAATGGAGAACAAAATACATAGAGATCTGAAGCAAAAATTAAGCAGCTGGATTGAAACTAAAAATTACTCTTTTGGCCACGTGGTTCAAGAAATGCAGTTTCCGAAGACGTTATATACTTTAAGATTAATAGCACTGAGCAAAACACTAAAAATTTAAAAAATGCAACCAGAGTCATTTAAGAAACAAAGTCATTTCATTTAGAAAGTTATTTAAACCTGCTACAAAAATAAAAAGAGTATATTACGCTATGCGAAATAAATTAATCTCTTTTTTATAACCCTTTGATAAACTTTCCCTAGGTATACTGGTGTGGAGCAACAGAGGATAAATTTAGAGAACTAAGTAATGCACGAATACCATTTAAATTTTCGTATGAAAGAAGTGTTGATATTTATTTGAAACTGCGAAAGAAGTTAACACATATGTCAATTTAGTAACACTCAGATATGGGCATAAGGAAAAAGAGTGAAAATAACGTTCAAACACCTGTTATAACTCATTGCAAATTTTCTAATTAAATACACTTAGTAAGATTTTAAATACTGCTAAATATAATTTAAGAATATCAATGACAGGTAAGGTTCTCCAACGTTTAACTGTAAATTTTCCGCGAAACACTAATTATGAGTACATTCATCTGAAAACACATAATCGTAGAAGTAATAACTTCTAAATAGTTAAAGATATGTTAAAAATAACGAGATATGGTGATACAGTACTCTTTAGCAACTTTCAAAACTTTAAAATTTCAGGTTAAAAATTAAGAAAGTCCCCAAGTTGATCGACTCTTAAAATAAAAAATAAAACATAAAATAATGAACGTAGAGATAACAGGCGAAATATTTTGGTTAAGTATCTATCTTTTTGTTTAACCGAAAAGTTAAACAGAACTGATTACACATTAATCTTTGCAAAATTAGGTCCGAATAAGGCAGGTACACACAATAGATAATTCCGCAGGTAATTCAAAGTGAGTTAAAATCACGGCGAATGGATTAGCTATAGGGATAGTTTCGTGGGTTACCCCATGGGTAATGTGAATACGAGTCATTTACCATAAAAAGTTTTCCTTTGCTTTTAAATTTTTCTGCCATTGCTAGACTTTTGGAGATTATTCTCCTAATAATAAAAATGCTGTAAAGTTGTCACCGGTGTAAATTTATTTTTGACGCATTACAAGCTACACTTTTTTTCGTCTTACTATGTCAGAAATGTATCGCTTTTCCCTTATAAACTAGTTTTCCGTCGGACTTTATTAAATAGTTCTTTATTCCTCGCAAATCACATTTTTCAGTTAAAATATCTTCTTGCACAAAGTCTGTTAATCCCAAATGCCTTCCCTTAATATCTTGAAACGCAATACAGACCTATTGCATGCATTTATACCTCCAAATAAAAGCGTAGTTTAGAATTAAAACAACTCAGTGTATCCTTAAATGTTAAACTTTGTTGTTTGACTTGACTGCAAGTTAAAAATTCATTGCAACTTGCAAATAGAAAGAAATATATATAAAATAGTAACTGCAATCTTCATTAATAAAAATAAATATGTATAATATAACATTAATGAAGCATGAAGAATATAACTACCATTAACTCCAAAGGACAGACTGTGATGTTTCGCAACGCGAAACTTGTCGTGAGTATCTTCTTATCCCAAAACATATTAAAACAAAATAATTCTTAAGTTTGGTAAAATCTGAGCAAACATTTTGTCTTAAGTAACTAAAAATGTTTTGCTTATTTATTTTCCTTCATCTACATGAATTCAGCTGCTAACATTAACACAATAATTTTCTTTTTGAAATTTCAGAAGACTCTGCATTCTTTTCCTCATATTCTTTGAACGTTCACCTAAATCAGATAGCTTTAATAAAAAAACGAATGATGTGTTTTCGATTAAATATTAAAATTATAGCAAATAAAGTATTATACAAGATAGTTATAAATGTTTTTCCTAATTTAGAAGTACTCGATGTTGAAAATGTTTACTGCTCATTCAGTGTGAATAGGCAATCGGAAATATACAAGTCTCTATACAATTTTTTTTATTAGTCAACGATTTAAAAACTAATTTTCTCTATAATAGTAATAGTAAGCGATTTTAAAACTAATTTTCTTTATGTTTTTACCTCAAGAATAGCTAAAACTTTCAAATTTCTATTTTGCTTGCTTGAAAAGAAACAGTATAAATGGACATCAAGGAGTTTCGTGCTTAATTTATTTTTTCTAATCGGATGTGCATAAACGAATTCCTGAATTCTTATCTTAGGCTTTTATGGAGCCCTTAAAGTCCAGAGATTCCCCTAAATATTGCTAATGCCCAAACTTATTAGTTTTGCTCCTGATGCTTTTAAAGTATGTTTCCAGTTTTTTACCGAAACTAGGAGAGCCATTGTTGAAAACGTGAATTAAATTTCATTAGCGATTTTTCCAAAAAACAACACTAGAACTATTTTTGTACTGGATTTGCACAATACTTTTCCTGAGTCTAACCCTGAGCATCATTGAAGAGAAACACATCCACTAAACAGCAAACTATTTAACCGGTTTTAAAGGTAAGGGTCAGGAATTTATAAAGGTGACATGCCTTGTTTAGTTCGACACTTTGTTTAATTTTGAAACCTTTTTTCAAGTATATGCAAAGCATGAGGATTCGTTCACTTCTCTGTAACATGAAAGACCAAGCCTGGTGCTGAATGAACTTGTGCGGGAAAGAAGAGCGGGGTTATTCAACGGGAAATACGTTAGTTTAATTTACTGAGTGAAATACAGCAGCTTAGAATGTGTACAAGTGTGCAAAGAAGAGGGAAAATATATAAAAATACGAAACGATGCAGTTAATGCATATGCCGCTAATGCCTTATAGACATGTACAAACAAGTTATACAATCAAATTAACAACACTGTGCTAACGCGGAATTTAACCAAGTTACAGTTCATTAAAATATACTTTTTTTTTTTTTTTTTTTTTTTTTTTTACGGGACTGAACTGAACGAAAGCTAAATAGCAAACGTAAGACTTGCGAAAAATGCGATATGATATTTATATACATACACTTAAATAAAGTTACGTTATACTTTTATACTTGAACGCAGAAAGGATTATATATAACAAAATGATAATAATCTAATGAAGTAGCAAACAGAAAGATGCTTAATTCATGCATTAGACTATTACTACGTTGGATGCGGCCTTAACATGCATTGAAAAATAAAATAAAAAATTAATAAAAAAATAAAAGTCAATAATCTTACAACCTAGAACTCTGTGTAGTACATTGATGCTAAAATACCATCACGAATAAGATTTCAATGAAAGCTGGTGCTCTCAGCAGTACATTAATATTGAAAACGCCATAATACATACTCAGTTAGTTAAATAGCAAAATACGTAAAATTACATTTTGAATAAAAATATGTTCTCGGAACATATATTAATTCAAAACATATCAAATAAAATTATTGATACTGGGGAGGCAACGGTGAGCTGATGGGGCGAATCCATGCGGCAAATTGGCTTTTGTAGCTTTTGTTTAGGTTGCGTGTTATTTATTACATATAGAACCAAAAATACGTTTGTTATAAATCTACGAGAAGCTCTACTAACAATACAATAAAGACAATTAGTATTTAATGCATAGGAAAGTTATGTGTTGTCTTCATGATGAGAGGATATTATTAGCGGCAAGAATCGCTCTAGTTATGCGTTTAAGAGCATTCTAATGTGTGGCTGTGTATGAAAATCCGCAGACTGAATTAGTGACACCCCCTTAATTTTTGGGTTGTACATTCGTGCTCTGGTATGTAAACGATAAATGCTGTTAAAACGTTAAGTTAAAACGATATCATCGGAGCAACATAATAGTTGGTTAGTCGGTGTTTTCGTTTCGAAAAGCCTTGATGACACACAGAGTGCAGATCGCTAATCTCCTAACACTGGTTGTGAAGTTATGACTCTTTTAACGTCAAGTGGCAACATTATTGAATGAATTACTGTTTCTGCTATGCCAAATCATGTCGTTTCACACCTCGCGAGATCTCGGAGATTGCGACTTGTGGGAGACCGAACGCATGAATTTCTTATCTTTGCGTAGTCCGCCGCAATACAAATAAGCCCAACGGAAAACTGAATAGTTAGTCAAAGATAGTAAAACTTTAACTATAAGTACGCATTCCGAACAAGCTGCATTAACCATCAAAATCAAACATTATTAACACGAATATTTATTATACAGAAAGAGTATGCAAGGCACCATATTGAATAACTTCACATGAAAATGTAAGGAGAAATACTGGCGTTACTTTTAAAAGGAACATAGCCGGAAGACATTCTAACCTATTAGCAATTTTGTTACCAATGATAGTTCAGTCTTTAATCAGTTAACCTAAGACTGTTTCTTTTTTGTGTTCCTGAAACATGCCTGCATATTAGTCATAGCGGTTAATTTTAAATAGTAATTCATATTTACGGGTAGCTGCATAGCTATTTGAGTCCCTAATCTGCCACAAACATTAGTCATTGTTTCGGGAGGCCATATTTAGGCAGATAAGAGATCATGCCCTATTAAATACTGCATGAATTGTGAAAAGCCACTCATCGAGTTCCGGTCGATAGTTCTATACACATTATGCATCTTCTGCCCGTGGTTCTCGCCAACCAGTACTTTTTCCACTGTTTCATAACCATATACCTGAGAGGGTTTTCAAGATATAAAAGCAGGAATGCCATGTTAATGTGCTCAGGTGCAGCTTGTTCGTTGAGCTCGCACTCATATCCATTGCTTCGTGTCCTGAAATCCATGTATTTGGAGGTCATTCTTTGAAACTTGGGTTTCAGGCTTGCACGAAACGAAATTAATTGTTTCTTTACTACCATAGCAACAGGGTATCTACTGACGTCGGCCTGGATAGCCTGTAAGCTTGACATGGAGTCTGTAAACAGAGTGATACAAAAACGTGTTTACAAACTTTTACAAACCTGAGTAGTAGGATGGAAGGTTTTACAGATATGGAGTTATGAATCTAGCATATGGAGTTGCTCATTTTAACAGAAAAGTTGCTTATTCCTGTACCGGGGTTGCTATCCATTGAGGCATATTCGGAATCACTAATATTTGCATGACTGCATAATGAAACGGGCTTATTCGAGAGACCTGCCATGTGTAGGAGAAGAATGGTTGAATCGCTTAAATCGAAGTGATAGTGCTTCGTAATGTGAAAGATTTTCTTTGTGCCAGAAGATGATCAATTACTACTTACCTCTGTCGTTCACAAAATATTAACTGGATGATCCTGGATTTGAACCAGTTGCACTCATATCATGAAGAGCGCTTATAGCTACTGCAAAAGAGTGTGGCGAAACCCTTTTTTCAACTTCCGTCTTATACAGTTTACCAGGTAAGGTGGTTACATTGCATATAACTTGCATGTATTAGCAGTGTAGAACCCCTATATTAGAGTAACTTATGTAGCCGGAACATCGGCTTGCTGACAGTGTTTGCACCGGCATTGTGGGGAACCACTTAATTGGTCCATACTCTAGCCTGTTCGCTTGGACAGACGATGTTTCTGACAGACGATGTTTGACAGTAAAATTTTTTGGAGGAATTTATACCCAGACTGTTAATGACCAACAGATCAAGTAGTCTGTGCGTCATGATAATTGATTCCAGCATGATGAAGCCTCAACCTATTTCGGACGGAGGACGTTCGGAAGCACTTGAATGGTCGGACGTTCGGAGGCACTTAAATGCGATATCTGAAAAGCGGTATCTAAATGCGATATCTGATCTCCATATCCTGATCCGTTGTTCTGGTCCCATTCATTGGCCTTCAATACGACTGGACATACAAGTGTACATTGAGAAAGACTGAGCCCTAATCTATTTAATCCACCTTCTTGTCTTTCAGCAGCATTTGCGCCATAAGCTCAGTCCTTACATCTATGTCTCTAAAACTACAAGCACCGCATTTAGAACTACATAATTGAAATGTGTTCGAGGGTTATGTAAATCTACTTCGGGAATTGGATGCGGCTCAAATGCCGCTACTATTGATGTATGAGGTTCAAAACACCACATAATATCCAAGAGTTCGAAGTGTACGATGAGCTTCTGAGTGGCAATCAGAGTATGATAGCGGATTTTTGCATCTAATTTAATGAGTTAATGTGGACGAAAATTACTTCCAGAACAACTATGCAATGTCAATAAGTTTCACCTAATAAGGTAATATCTGCTAAAAAACTCTCAGAATTCGGAAAAGAAAAGGTGCTTCCAGTGGCAAAAGTAGAAACAGTTACAATTATCCCATGCTCTAACGAAGCAGAAAGTTATTAGCTGAATCATGGTTCAGCGAATAGTCAAAACATCCGACTTCTTTTCTATATTGCCGTAAGCAACCGACTAACTCGTTCATTTCTTACAGTCAGTAAAGGGGTGGATGAGACACATAAATTTTCACCAGTGGTATGAAAGAAAATTCTTATATCAAGTGAAAGATTTGTTCTAACTCACAATCTTCAAAATTCTTAGTTTCCCGTCCAAGTGAGTTAGTTAAGATCAAACGAAACTACCACTCCTCCGCGTTACATAAATTTATTGGTAAAAGTCAAGACCTTACAAAAGTTTTAAAACATGTCTCTTTGACATATGTAATTTATGAAAGTACGCGTAACGCTGCCGAGATTAAAAACAGACAGACAACAAAAAAAAAAAAAAAAAAAAAAAACCGAAAGGTTGTAATGAATATTTATCTCGCGTTTGAACCCAGTGTACTTATTTAATTTCTCTTGCCAATATTGTTTTTGATGAAATTTATAATTTTAGTTTTTTTCATTTATAAGGATGTTTATTATTCCTTCATTTAAGGTATGTTCTTGAATGCAGACTTAATTTAGTTAACTAAAGGAACTGATTGAGTGAATTTGAGAGAAACTGAGTGAAAGTGTGGGAAAATTCTTAATAGTATTAATTACAATATTGACATTACAACTGTGCTTCAGGTAATGCCAGTAGTGAATTTCCCTTTTTAACCAACTACACAGAGAGCTGTCGATTGTAATGGAGATGGAGGATTGCACCTTGCTTTCATATCGTGTTCAGGCTAATAGCAAATAGAGTGGACGTCATAATTCTTATATTCCAAAGGAATATAGGTCTTATTCCAAAACGTGAAGGTTTCTTTAGCATGTCCTCTCGCTCTGAAATAAGGACACTTTTATTTCTCTTGACCACCATATTCTGCGATCTCATTCTTTCTTAACATTTCTAGGATGTCTTATGACACATAATTACAGCAGGCTAGGCTAGCGCATCTTTTGAGTTTCCATGAATTCAGATCTGTGGTCAAAACGAATAGGGCCAATTCTAAGCATAAGTGATCTAAGCAGCCTCCCAGCCCTATTTTTTAGAGCGTCAACTAAGCTGTTCTTTTCAAATAAAACTATATTTCGCTTTGAATTACTAACATATTTAATTTATAAGTAGTGGCAACTGCACTGACCGCTTAAGGTTTCGAAAATTCTGGAAATTATGATGATTCCAGCATGTCCAATTGGGATTGTTATAAAATTTATTAATTATTCCTTTCCAGTAAAAAGGCAGCTAGCATGGCATGTGATTACCGTCATAGTAACAGTGATATAATGGAGGCACCATGGCGTGTCTTGTAATGCTACAAATAAGACTGAAGATTCTGAATTAATATTTAAACTTTCGCTCCGCCTGATGTCGAAAACACCTTAGATAATGTTATTATTTGCTTTACCAGTAGCTCATATCTTAAAAACATTTGCTCGAGTCTGCTGTTCAGTCGAATCTTAATAACTTTAGAATGGTTGTATTTTACATTGAGATTTGACTCTTAAAGCCTTTTATATTACCTCTGCAAATTTTGCAGAATTTTGTGCAACGTAAGATAAGTAAGCACAGTTGTAAGGCAGATGTGCAAAACTCATTCATCGAAACATAAATGATTTATGTGGTATAAATGAGAGACATGCTTAAGTGAATTAAAATGTGCAAGCTACTGCTAATTACACGTAATCAATAATGTTAATCAAAAGCCTTTGCTTCGCAAAACAGGAATGATTAAGTACTTTCTTTTTCAGAATCCTAATGAGATTTTTTTCTGTCTTACCTTTATATATTGGGTCACTTTTGCTCTCAGAATCTAAGCTATACATACCAATTTTTCCGCAGAAATTTCTTGAAGCAGAAAACCAATATATACTAAAGCTTTCAATTCTTTGTACGAGCGTTACATTCGAAAATCCCGAAGGATCTGATGACCTCCTACTCCCATCTTTCCAGCTTACGAAAAGCAAAAAGTCTGACTCCAGGGTATAGACAGAGGAATTCTTTTATAAAACATGGAGCCCTCGGAAAAAAAATTATATTTTTAGTGCTTCTTTGTTTCACGTTCCAGTAACCTTAGCTGGATGATTAAATTTTAATTGCTTTGCTTCGTCGTCTCATCTCCTCTCTTGTCCCAGAAATTCAAATGAAATGTTCAAACTTATTTCCGTCACGCAAGTCTCTTTGACATCTTCTACCTTTGCTCTCCTTTTAATTATTGCAGTGCATTAATGCTGCAGTATAATTTACCCATGACAAAATATCAGTGAGTTATATAACATCCAATACTATTGCAGTTATTTAAGTGTATTCCTTATATTTTGTATGCACATCCTTTCCTTTGCAAAAATGAAATTACTATGCTATACAGAGATGAATTGAATAAGCAAAGCTGATTAAATTTCTCTATCCACAGAGGTAAAGGAATGCTTAGCGTTTATATATTATTAAAATATTAATACACATATAACTATAAGAGCCAAGCAAAGTATTCTTATATATATTATTCTATATATTCTTCTATATTGTTTTATAGTTCTTTTATATCTTTATATTGATGCTTCCATATTCTTACATGTATTTCATTAGTAAATGTATTCCCTCTTTCTATCTCTCTCTCTCTCTATATATATATATATATACTATGTATGAATATGTGGAATTATATATGTAAAAATAAGTAATATATGTATGTATATATAGATAGATAGATATAGATATATATGTATATATATATAGTTATAGTATATAGATAGATATAGATATATATGTATATATATATAGTTATAGTATATAGATAGATATAGATATATATGTATATATATATAGTTATAGTATATAGATAGATATAGATATAGATGTATGTATATATACAAAAATCTATCGTAGCTTGCTAAAGTATGCAACTGAAAACAAAGCCCTGGGATTAAATAATTAAATAAAAATGATTTTACCTTTGCTTTCCCTATAAACACCATGTATAACTGCAATAACTTTAGGTTAATATTGCGAATGTAAGAAATAAATGTTTATTTACTAAAGATTTCAACTGAGATTAGTTTCTTGAACTGTCTCCTAATATACATTAAGCTCTTTTAAGAGACATATGAAAGCAAAAAATTGCAGAGTGTGGCCAGTTTTGTTCAGTATAACATCACAATGGGCATCGAATTTTGTACGATCTTTATTATCAAATTTAAGTATATGAAATTAAATAAACTGCAATCTTCAAAGCGTTTAAAAATGTGCAAATCTATCAATAAAATGAATGACATATGTAAAACACTTGTATAATTGTATCCCTTCATCATATATTTTAAGGCAGTGTTTATTTCAAATTTGAAATCCTCTAAAACGTTTCTAAATAAGCAAGAGTTATTAGCAGACAGTTTAAATCTCTATTTTACAGAAGCGAGGAAAAGTATTTAACTCCCATTTATCACACTTCTTTGAAGATCAATATCATTTCCATATTTGCGCTAGTGTAAGATTCTGCCACACTACATCACTATTAGGATGAAGCGAAGAATTCCACGATAATTATACTTTGTCAGATTGGAGTTTAGAATTTGATTTATTACTTCAACATAAAATAAAATGTAGCTGAGAAGAAGTATTTTATTTTACAATGGGATTTTTATGAACAGTGCATTCTTTCATGCATAGCACAAATGAAATAAATCTAAGTTTCCACTCATAATATTCACGAATGAGACGTAATTAATGATTCCTGCTGTTAAACAGTTAGAAACGTGTTCATGACTCCTTACTTTAGATTGCTTTCGAATTAGGTTTCCAATAATGGAGATAATTCGTTTAAGCGTTTACAATATTGAAAGAATGTTTAACATTTTCAGCATCACATTTTACCTCATCACTAGTCCATGTGAATCGCATTAATAATACATGTGTATGGCATTAAAAGTTACGACATCTAAGAAACCAACTAGATTTTAACTGATCTTCTCTAAAATTTAACTACAATAAAAAATTCCTCTTCTTGCTTCAAAGCCTTGATAGAAAACTAGTATCCAACTAATCAGTTAACTCTTTCAGAAGTACAAAGTTAAAATAGTTATTTCTACGATAAAACAGACGATAACCATAGGTCCTCATTTATCACGCAGATTATCCAAAAATGTATTCCCGAACAGATTTCTTTTTCCTTTTCATTTATTTGTCTGTGTGTGGGAACCACTAGAAGATTTTGCCGCGCAACCATAGGACTATATAATTAATAGTATTGAAATGATCATTATTAGCTTATCTAAAATTTTAGAAAAATTTAACTCTACAGGCTGAGTTAACTAATCATATTTGTTTCCACTCTTATGTGCATAATACACATCTATAAAAATATTTTACTCTCCTTAAAAAAACTCCCATAAGAAAAATTTGAATATTGTTGTCATGAGATTAGGTTAGGTTATTTGAATGCATCAAAATACTCACATACAACCTTGCTAGAAGAAGAGATGGCCTTCGTGTAGGATTTTCTATGGAAAACTAAATCGTATCGACCTTACACATCGGAAAAATCGTGAAAAACCACCATGTAGCCAGACCGGTCATTGGGGTTCGAGCCCGAGAAAAACTCCCAGTAATCCAATCGGTCGTTGGTGGAGCTACTGCTAACATCCATGCTGCTGTATCATTTATTCATGCTGTTCATTTCAGCTACCAAGAACTCCATCTGTAGTTAAGATTAAGTTATCTGTAGTTAGATTCCGTATATTTGATCATCTGTAGTTAGATTCCATTAATTAAATGCATAACTGATCATCTGTAGTTAGATTCCATTTATTAAATGTATAATTGATCATCTGTAGTTAGATCCCATTTATTAAATGTATAAATTTAATGAAACTGAACTATAATTTTATGTTCATAATGTATAAAAGTAAAACAAAATAATAATAAATTAGTTAACCGATCAGATGTTTTGCAGATATTATAACTTTCATTAAATATCAGAAACGTGAATGACTGTTTACTATTGATTTAAAATATTATTAACAAACTGAACGTAGAAAGTAGAACACCAGTGATAAATTCTATCATTTACCATGAAATAAAACTGCAGTGTATATGTTCAAAAATTACTCCATATGTTAAATGAGATATTCTTCCTGTAGAAACATTTAACAAATATAACAAACATTGTATAGCAAAGGAATTTTATTATCATTTAGTAGTCTATATACTTAATTAATATCTGTATACAAAAAATTTAAAGTATATTTCATTTTATTACATTTTATCAACATGTTTAATTATATATGAACAAAATTCCCAATTCTCTTCTTGAAATTTCCTTACGGTGTG
Organism: Stegodyphus dumicola; assembly: GCF_044657685.1. Taxonomy (NCBI): domain Eukaryota; kingdom Metazoa; phylum Arthropoda; class Arachnida; order Araneae; family Eresidae; genus Stegodyphus; species Stegodyphus dumicola. The sequence goes on from NC_140780.1 coordinate 139,470,328, forward strand.
AATTGTATGTCGTTTTTAATCACAATTTTAATAATCTGCTTATTAAGGAGTTTTTACAAAAAGTCAGTTTTTGTACCTTTCGTGATTAAGAATTTAATTTATTTATGGCAGACTTCTGTATAGTAAACAAAACTGTTCTCAGGTCCTGAAATTTTTCAAATAATTTTTCATACGTTACACCAAAGAAGGGGCACCCATCATTAAGACAAAAGGCTACGTTTTCCCAAATGCACTACGATTGTTTTTCTTTTGTACATTCTTCAAAACTTTCATTATAAAAATATAGATGGGAAGTATACGAGAAAAAAAAATTATTCTTAGCTATCGTCAACTTCAGAACAATACAATTCTTTTTTTTCGTAATGTCCGAGAGCCAAATACAAGACGTAAACGTTTTGAAATACAAAAATTCTGCATTCATCATCTACAAATTGGGAATAACATTTCCTTAAAATAAATTTTATTGTAACTCAGAACTTACGCAATATAATGATATCATTAACTAAACCTTTATTAATATGCTTCCTACACATAAAATGATTTAAAAATTGTAAGCATCATGCTTGAATAGAGTTTCAAACAAAACATTTATTTAAAATTCACTATAAGCAACAGAACCGTGACTAATATTTATCATGTACTTCGAATAAAATTAAAAACTAGTGCATTGTTTGTCTTAGTGAATTCAATTTAGAATGTATAACATAACGTAAATTACTAATACAGAGGCTGTTCACACATTTTTAGACGATGTATATTGTATTTACAAAACTAAATTATATAAAATTCTTGTGTTTGAAATGTTCTATTTGACATCCCTGATTCTGAACTATCTTTCGACACCGCTATTTCCAGGATAATAATGCCTTTTGAAGTGGCAGAAGAGATATTCTATCCCATTCCTCCCGAACAGCTTTCCAGAGTCCTGTTAGGGTTTTGGGAAAACGTTTGGATAATGCAGTTTTTAAAAGTCCGAAAGCACAAAAATCCATAGGTGACACATCGGGAGACTTAGTAGGGATATCAGTGAAGGGTATGGCCTTGATACCAGTTTTTTGTTCCATTTCTTTTAGGAAATTTACAGTGGATTTTGATGTGTGATTGCTAGCTTTGCCCTGATGGAGTCTCACAGATTGATGGCACTGTGGGTAAAGCGATGGTATTTCATTCAGAAAAATGGCGATAAAATATGTTCCTGATAGTATTTGAAGTTAATCTTGACATTGTTTTGCACTCTCTTTATTTTTAACTTGCCATTATAAGAAAAACCAGCAACAATCATGAATCCTTTAGGAAAACTTTCTTTCGATTCTTTGAACTATGTACTTAAAATTTTCCTCCCCTTTTATGATAATAAATGGCTCTTTTTTTTATAATCATTTAAATACACCCATGCTTCATCTATTGTGACAATTGTTTTCCATTTTTCTTTGGATAAGTGTTTCTCATATAGAATTCTGTATCGTGTCCTGCGTTGAGCGATATGCTTTCGAAGAAGACGATGCACATTGCGTTTTTTTCACTTTCTTAAGATTTAAATCAACGTTTATCATTTTGTTTAGAGTGGACACCGAGCATTTTAATGACTTTGCAACTGTCCTTTGACTAGGGGAATTTTCTTTTAACATTAAACAACGTACCTTTGCAATAGTCGAAGATGTCCGTTTTTTTTCCTTGGATACTTGTTTGGAATTTTCGTCCCACTTGAGGCTCTAATTTGACGTTTGTTTCCTTTCTTGTTGATGATATTACCTATCGACGCTTTAGATATCACAAAACCATGACTCTCACATCGCTTTTGGATAACGGAGTATGTATATTTCGCTTCGGAAAGAGCGTAAACGTAGCCTTCGAACCACTGCTTTGTTAAATTCGCCATTTTGAATAAAAACAAAACTTTCAAGCCACAGACGATAATTTTGAATTTTAAAAACATAGTACAATTGCAATTACTTCTTTTGCAGCAAACGATTTTTTATTACCGCTCATCAAAATCGTCTAAAAAATGTGCGAACAGCCTCTGTATAATTCTAAATTGTTCTAAAAATTGATTTATCATTCAAAAAATAAAAATAAACACTTCAAGTACACAAATTAATAAATGAAACTTGAACAATTATGTTTTTACTGAATAAATACCTTCAAATCTTTAGAATTGACTAAATGATTTATTTTTAAGATTCCATTGACACGGAACTGAAGTATGCAAAACAGCCACTCGCCATGCCATTTAAAAAAATTCGATTTTATGTCAAAACACGTATGCTAGAGTTAGAACAATGTTTTATGTATGTATATATATACATATATATATATATATATATATAATACACATTCTAAAGTCACGCTTTCGAAACACGGCAAGACCATCAGTGGCCGAGCGGTAAAGTCGCTGAACACTGGTAGTTCGATTCGAGGTTCGAATCCCGCGAAAGGGCTGGCTGCATGGGCGTTTTCGTGGTTTTCCCCATGTGTAACGTATATACGAACCATTTTTCCTTAGAAAGCCCTCCACGAAGGCATCCCTCCTCTTAGGCAGATAGCCCTTGAAGCTTTGCCATAATCATATTCACTAAAAACACGGGAAATACAATTTAAAGTTTACGGATAGTCTAACTGAATGGGTGATACAAAAATGTATTCCCTTTTTTAACTGAATTCACTTGCTTGGTACGTTTTTTCGTTTAGAGAGTATATCATTAACTGTACAATACTTAAAATTTTGAATTTTGTAAGTCTCAAAAGTTAGATTGTTTACTTTACTTAAACTACATATTTCGGGTTAACTTCCAATCACATTTATAATGAAAGATTTTACTTAGTTTCTTAACGTTATTTTAAACGGGAGACAAGAGACTGTATATTATAATAAGAGACTTTGTTTTAGTTTGCCGTATAACATTTGTTTTAAAGATTTTAAGCTAAAAATTCATACAATATAATTTTGTACATAATCAGTGATAGCAATAAATAATTTACAAAGGTCAGTTTTTACAATGCTGAATGAATAAGTAAAATGTATCTCAAAGTGTTATTCAGGGAAGGAAGTTCTCCTATGTAAACTTTAGATGCGTTTAAATTTACATGAAAGTTGTAAATGATGGATCTAGGATTATAAGTGTTTAGTAAAGCGAAACGAATCTTGGATGAAAAAATTAAATTTTTATGACTAGAAAACTGTTTAAAACATTTTTCCTAAGCTTGAAGTTTAATTAAACTCTAATATTTTACTTTATCTAAACCATATCTAAACCGATTTTAGGAGAACTTTTATAATAGCCTTTAAAAGCTATTGGTGTTTAGTTTATTAGGTGAATATTAATATGCACCAGACTAAATGTTAATGAATCATTCATTTATTAACTGTAGGTTTAACAGAATTTAAAACATTCATTATTATTCATAAACAAATTTGAAACTTTAAGCTTCCCTTCGGCTCAGTGGTTTAAGTGCATAAATTAATTAATTTCACCCATGAACATTTAAAAATATGCGCACTATTTTTAAAATATTGCATAACCGTAAAAAAGTACGATTGAGATGGGCGATAAAATAAACGACGATGAACAACTGATGATGTTTGAATGTTTCTTAAAACGTTTATCCTGAGTAATTATGATTGCAGTTTTAAACCTTTCACATATTAATACGCGTAAAGACAAATATTCCTTGTTAATGTGCTTTAAAATAATTCATGGAGAGTGAGAGCAGAATGAACTAAACATTACCAAGGCCATTTGCAGAATAATTGATACAAATGAGAGTAAAAAGATTTCTTTCAAGCAGCATGATTGTAAGAAAACTTAATCTAGGAGAGTGCATTTACGACTTTTAGATTTCTTAATTAAATAATTAAATAGTTAATGTTTATTGGAAATGGAAAAAGGGAATTATTTGTATTGTTACTGAAAATGGACTATGGTGAATCATTGCTGTACGATACTTAATGCTGTCCCAGAAATACATGTTTGTATTTCTGGGACATTATAATAATTATCTGCTGGATTAAAAATGGTGTGTCTGGGGCATTATAGTAATGCATTAAACTAATTACGTGTTACAAAATATTTGTAAAGTTTTACGTTATTATATTTTTAACACATCATATAGATCATGGGCAAGACTGAATTCGAGTATTGAAGAGTTTCATATTCAATTTCATGGGGAATTATATAGTTAATCATTATTTATGTATTAATGATATTAAAATATAGAATAAATGAACACAATATTTAATATTATTTCAAATTTATTAAATAATTAACACTTTAATATATAAGTAGCGTATAGTAATAACTGTGATGAACGCTATATATACATACACACGCCTTTTTCGCTCTGAAAGATCCTTCGAGTGTTTTCTTGAAATTTGAGACGGAACTCAGAAGAAGAAATGTACCTACGGTTTGTGAGAAACAAATAGTGCGTGCGTTATGACATCTAACTTAAAGCGATCATGTCTAGCTAGCCTTACCTCCTGCCTTTAATAACCTTAAGCTCTCCCTTGATTTCTGTAATTCGGCTGAGGTTATTTTTGTAATATGTTCATTGTTCATATGTGCACGTGCGTGTGAGCAAAGACTATTCGATTTCGTTTTGCTTCATTACGGCAAAGCACGTGAAGATTATCTGCCCTGAGGGCTGTGGAAGACGCTATGTCTTCGTAGAAGACTTTCTAAGAGAAAATGCTTAGCACCCGCATTGCACATTGGAAAATCTACGAGAACGTCCATGCAGTTAGCCCGTTCTCCAGAATCTCAAATACTGGTTGAAAAATATATGAGCGTTTTCTTACTTGGCAAGTTTATATTGGACAACATTTATTGGAAAATGGAACCGATAAAAAGCAGTTCTTGCATAAATCTCGTAAACCATCATCCGTCGATAAAGTCCAGCACTTGGACCTTATAGAATAAATTTTAAACAAAGAGACTTAAAATGTGAGATCAAGGTGACTGAAATATCATTGAGCATTTCCCCCCAAAATAGCGAAAGAAACAACCCAAAATGCAAAAGACCGATTTCTTGCTTCTGTCGTGAAGCCACTGCATTAACTTTCGCAGCAATCATACAGGGTGATCAGCGAATAAGCACTGATTTTAAAGTTAAATATCTCTACAACAAAGATCGATAGAATTATGCGGCAAACTGTACGTTTATTAGCAAAACTGTAAAAATGGTGTACAAAAGTTTAGAAAAATTAGTTACGAAAATCGTTAACAGATGGCGCTCAAATCGTAATGACCTATCAATAGCCTTTAAAAATGTGCTTTGAATTTGAAAAGGATCAGTACGACTGTTTGCTAGTGAAAAAAAGCTAGCGTAGAAAGTGAAATAATGTATTCCATTGAACAACATGTTTTTTTGGTTCTAGAATTTCACCAATTAGAACACAGTCCTACGGCAACACGTCGCAGTTTTCAAAACCGATTCAATGTTCCAGTTGGACCCGATGTGAAAACCATTCGCGAAATTTGAGCGGACTGGCATCGTGGCTGATGATCGAAAGGGAAATGTTGGGCCTAGGCAAACTGTAGTCACTCCTGAAAATGCAGCCAAAGTTTCTGGGATTGTTCAGCAAAATCCTAGGAAAAGCATCCGACTGATGGCATCAGAGACAGGTTTGAAGTACACGAGCACGTGTTTCCATACAAAATCCAAAGTGATCGGGCCATAGGGCCATACCCATGAAAGCTGTGCAACAAAGGATTGACTTTTGCGAATCAGATTCTAACAATGGTCGACAACGACAGATTTGATGTGAGCTGCATCTGGTTCACAGATTACGCACATTTTCATTTTAATGGAATCGTTAATAAACAAAACTGGAGATTTTGGGGTAAGAATTGTAAGAATTGGAGGCTTCCTTCAGCCCACCTGGACACGAGTGTCCCCATAGCTCAAAAGAAGGGGCTCAAAGATTTTGGGGTACCGAAAATTCTCATTTGTGTGAAAAGAAAACACTGCATTCGCCTAAAGTTACTGCATGGGCTGCTGTATGCGCCAGAGGCATTATCGGACCATTTTTTCGTACGAGAAACGATAACTACTGAACGCTACGTTACAGTTTTGGAACAATTTGTCAGCACTCAACTAGCATTGGAGGATCGACCAGGTATCGACTGGTTCATGCAAGATGGGGCTCGACCACGTCGAACAGATAAAGTTTTTCGCTTTCTTCATGAATACTTTGGAAATAGAGTAATTGCGTTAGATTATCCGCAATTTACTGACACAGGGATAGCCTGGCCTCCATATTCTCCCGATCTGAGTCCTTGAATCGTTGATTGGTGTTGCATGTGATTCCATTTCCGTTGAGACATTGCAAGACGTGATGTCAAATTTCATTGTTCGTTTACGCCACCTCATTGTTTCGAACGTTGAACATTTTGAAAAAATTTTATTTTGATTGCAAAGGCTGCTTCACTTTATTTATTTATTTATTTTTATTTAACTCCTTTCAGAGAAGGAGTTTTCAGCGCAGAGCGCCATCTGTTAACGATTTTCGTAACTAAATTTTCTAAACTTTTGTACACCATTTTTACAGTTTTGCTAATGAACTTACAGTTTACCGCATAATTCTATCGATCTTTGTTGTAGAGATATTTAATTTTGAAATCAGGGCTTATTCGCTGATCACCCTGTATTTCTCCAGCAGCACATGTCATCGTGCTGCGGAAAAAGTGAAATTTTATTGAGCAGTATCTCGTTGGTCAATGAATTTAAACAACCTGATCAAGAGAATAAATGTTGCTTATTGATGATGGTTTCGGGTACATCTTCCCAGAAAATTTGAGTATTTTGGTGAACACATGGCCCTCGGATGAGGCGTGATATCACGAGTAGTTGTAATTAATTCTCCTAATTCCCGTATTTCTGAAGACAGAATCCCAAAGAGACACATAAAATATACTTTCATTCTGCGAATACTGGTGTTGATTTGTTAAACGGATGCATAACAAATCCACTCCTATTCTAAACAGCTAACTTCATATGTATAAATTTTTAATACCGTTGAAAAATCTGCTAGGCAAAACTGAATTACACATTGAACCTTTCGTGCAGAACGAACCTACTTACTTCATATTACGCGCCAGTATGGCTAAGTTCTATTTCTTCCACCAGCCTCATAATTACGAAGGTAATTTGGTCGCTTTGTTTCCCTGATCTGAAGCCGCCTCTTTATTTTTATGGTGATATCTTAAAAAGATGTGGTTGTGCAAATAAATCACAAAACATAGATCTCTTGAAAACGGTCATCAAGGAAGCAGTTCAGTTAGTGGCAGCTATGACAGGACGTCCCATAATACATTTCACTAGAATCAATGATGTCTGGAAGCATGGCCACTTCCGGCACTATTTTGATGTCATCGCACGGTTTGCAAATGGAAGTAAGCCTGCTTCAGATTTGATTGGAATAGCTCATGAGTATTAAAAAGAAATTTAAGAAATTCTTTTTATAAACTAAGCTTTTATTTAAAAATTAATGAACTAAATGTAGAAAAAATATTACCGTATATTATGATGAGAACAAGAGATTATATAATTATCTTTACAAAATTCATCTGCAACTTTATACCACGAAAGGTAAAATCGTGGAAGGCCAATGATAAATTTTTTAGTTTGACGATTATATGTTTGATAATGAAATTCGTTTATTAAATTTCGTTAGCTGGTGCTTTTATTATTCGTGAAATAAAATTACAGATGAATTTTGCAAAGAGAATTATTCAATCTATTGTTCTCATTAAACTATATAATAAATTATCTTTCTACTTTTAGTTTATTATTCGTTTAATAAGAGCCTGTTTTCTAAATATGTTTTTAAGTTTTTTTTCTTATTATTTTCACCTTTTTTGTCTCAACAACATGTTTTCCATCAAATTTCCAGTAGAAAAAAAAACTTATTGGTTATTCCTACAACGAATAATCAAATTTTTATTTTCAACAATTCTGTTGCATCTTATGGTTGAAAACATCCATTGAATTTGCCGAAAAAAGTGTATTTTTATAGAAAATCAATGAGCTGTTTTATTAAAAAATAAAGATCTAAACTCTAAAGAATTATTTAATTCAATCAGTCAGCTAGTTGAACAGTTCCAGAGTGATTAAATTTGAAAAATATGTATCCTACGCGTTATCAAATGGCAATAGTCTCATATATGGCTATTGTGATACCGCGATGTAAATTAAAATACTTAGGTTCCATGCAACTATAATAACGCTTTCCAAATCTTATCGTTACCGAGGCATGGTAAAATGAGGTAACATGGTGGGCATAAGAATTTAATTATTTTTGGATGCAGTGTTTTAAAGATGTTTCTAATGTAAATTTAGAATAATTTTATTGCTTCGTCCATTGTAATTCCAGTTATCTCCATTACTATTTCAGTTATAATTACAGATTATAATTTCAGTTTAAAAGTATATGACCATCATTTAAACCTTAATATCAAATTTCTCTAATTGGTACGTGGTGGTCTTATTTGCAGAACTTACCCTTTTGATGGTCATCAGCGAACTCAGATCGCATTCCAGTTATGCGCCACTGTGAGCGCAAGTGAACACAGCTAACATTACAAATTTACGACTGACAAATATCACGCGTATTTGAGAAGAAAGAATTGCTTAATCTCACAGCCACAGGATTAAATAGATTAAAAGATATGATGATAAGAGATAAACCATTGCATTTCCACCGCAGAAGTTAATTTTTAGCCATAATATGCAAAATTGGAGCCTAATAGGTTTAGTTATGCTAGTGCTAAAAACACGTAACGAAATTGCAGAAACATGCATAATTAACTTTGCAGTTTTGCCTCCTATTTAGAATAACGGGAAACATATTCCTTGCTAAGTTGTAGATTAATTTATATCCATGTATAATGTTATGTCATATATTGAAATATCAAATAACAAGAAAAAACGTCTACTTAATTGAGATAAATAAAATAGCAGTACGTGTTCTTAACATCCTAAAATATTATCAGTGATTCACATGTGATAATCTACTATCACTAACCATGAAATTATTTTTAAGTATTTCTCATCTTAGTTTAGCAGAAAATGCCTACTTAAGGTATGTCAAAATGTTAAAACCTAAATGTAAGAAAGTAAAAATTTACTAAACAGAAAATAAATGTTTTAAATGTTTTTTTAAAAACTAGTTCAGCAATTGTTTACACACACCATGTGCAACTTGGCACATAAATAGCTCAACCACCTTGACATAGTTCGTATTCGCTTGCAAAATACTCTATTATTGGCAGTATAGTAATACACCTTGAGCATTCAATAGTAAATAATCATAAAAAGGAAAACTTTTGCGATATCAGGAATTTATTGCCAAAAAGTGAACTAATTTATTAATTGTTGCTTTTGTGCTATTTTCTATATATATTACATGCTTTACAGGGTGTCCCTGTTTCTGGAACACCCTACAACTGCGCCAGTTAAAACGCAGCTGCAGTTAATATCAGATTGAAGGTAAGGAAATTACAGAATGGAATTCCTTTAAAATTACAATAAATATTTATATTCCTTCAGCTATGTGTTTCTGGTATGAATAACTTTCAAGAACTGACGGAACATTTTTGGAGAGCTAAAATGTTGTTAACATCATCACAACCTTACTAAAGTAAAGAAGGCGCTGTTAAATCATATGTTTATTTTCTTTTTAGGTGAGGAAGCTCAACTGAAATATTTGTCTCTGCGTGATCTTTTACCTGAAACACAGTACTACATGACGTATGAAGGATCAACTACGATGCCCGGCTGTTACGAAACTGTGACATGGATTGTTATGAATAAGCCCATCTACATAACTAAACAGCAGGTAAGCTAGAAAAACAACCCAATATTTTACGCATGTAATAAGAATTAATATTTTTACGTCAACTACTGACACCTTTAATGACGATTTCTGCTGCGTTTAAGAATTATTATGTGTTAGAAGAAAGAACTTTTTCCGTCTGACGCATTTATGACAGTAACAATGATGCTAAGTTTAAAATTTTTGCACAGTTACATAATCAGACTTCATTTGCTACAGCCGAACTTCATATTACAGCAAGGTGAGCTAGGAACAGCTTAATACCACCAACTTAATACTACGCAATACTACGTAAAGCTTATACTTAATACTACGTAAAATATCATATAATCGAAAGCCTCATTTTCTTGATTCGGAAGTGCGAAATATAAAAAGTAAACGTAATACATTCAAATAAAGCATCGATTGTAATGAAACTTTTCATCTACATAAATAAACTCAGGCTTAATTTCACTTATTAAATAGTAACTACAACTCCTTTTCTTAATTTGCTTATCTGTTTAAATAAAAATTACTTTTGGCTTTATTAATGTGTTCACTCAGAGACATGATCCTACTATAAGTCAGCACATCATAGATAAATTATTCTCAATTAAGCCGTGTTCTATTACCACCTGACTCCTTTTTAACGGATGTCTGTGTTCTTCTAATCATCCTCATACTATTGTTGTCTCCTTCCTGGTTGGTTGCAGCATAATTTGTTATATCTTTTTTAATTTAAGATGTCATTGAGTGGTAGCTTGATAATTTTCTCCATTACTGGCGCCGCTGGCTTAAAATCGGTGTTCTCCATCCATCTTCGTAGCATACCTGTGCTGTTGTATGAGCAGTTTGTTTTCCAGGCTTCGTACCGATGTAGACACGAGACACTGAGCTGCCATTTTAGCGGGCATATGCACTTTTAATTGTTCTCTTGGGCGTAAGTCTAGCCTATCTTTCTGAAAAGCTGTGGTCTGATTCCTCTGTCGGCGCTTGCTCCACCTAAAGCTGCTTCGAACATCCCTTTATAACGGTCTGTCTTCATTTCCGTGGGAGACCCGCAGCAGGTTTAAATGCGCGCACGGTTTGATTTAACCTCCCTTGGCTTGACTACTGTCAGACTTACCTGGCTGAATTTCTGCAGTGGCAGTACCTAGAACTTCCCTTAGTAAGGGCAGGTCAGTTCGTTCACAGAGAGATTTAATTTGATCCACATTTATGGTAACTACGGAATTATCAAACTACCACAGCTGCTAACACTTCGTAATGGTCTCTCGAAATTAGGGCAGAGCTCTCCGATCCTTTCCACATGTGGTAAAGGAAGAGAATACTTCATTTTCTATACTATCTCTGATCATAAATTTTTTCTCGAGTCTTTTCTTATCATAATATAGTTTCAGTCTTGAGCGGGCTTTATCCGAATTATTGGTTATCTCGTCAGTTATCTATTGCATAACAATCGTAAAGTCCTCTATCATTTTTAGTACAAAGAACAGTTTGTCCAACTGAGTTATAAACTTCTTTCTTAAAAATGTAATTCTGCAGGTGTTTTCAAATACGTTCAGATAAAATTGCCAGATAAATGTTTAGATATTTCCACTTTTTACATTTTCCAGATAAATTTAATTGTATTCCTCTTTATACAGTCTGATACATTAGATCATTACATACTGATCATTACATCTGATATATTATCCATTCTGATACATTAGATACATACGATAAGGGACCAACATAAAATACTTAATAAATGGACCTGCAAGCATTTCCTCAAAAATCTTACTCATGAACTGCGGGATGAGTAACAAAAATTTACTTCTAGCGGGGTCCTGCATTTTAAAAGGACTGCATTTTAAGGGACTGTTTCAGCAATTTCATAATATAATAATGCTTTAATTTTATTAAAGTGCTAAGCCGGGTTATAATTTATATTATTAATTAATTTGCATATGCCATTTAGAAATGCTTTCAGTTAAGGGAAATATTCTGTTTTACTCATCTACCTTCCGCCCTGCTTGTCTCTTGTCTAGATGGCCTAATAAAGGAACATCATACATTTTATTCAACATACTTAATCTTAGGACTGCTGAGAGGACCTGACATTTTTTTTCCTATATTGAAAAAAAAAAAAAACACCTCACGGATAATTTCATAATTTTTCTGTTGTAATACTGGGGCATTCAAAATTTTATGGATCCTTTAGTTAAGCACATGTATTTTTAAACTCGTGATCCACCTTTAACACATTTATTACTGTCTGTCATGAAACTTAGACTTTCAAAGTTAACATTGTACATTTTGTTTATTTTCTTCTCAAGCAATTTAATTCTCGATACAGCACGCAATATTTCGTTGTTTCGGTGTGTATTTAATTTTACAATACACTTCTACAACTTGAGGTCCCAACCTGTTAAACTTGGCAGTATATTTTATACCGAATGCAGATAGGTGATTGCTCCGTGATCAGTATGCACTATTATCGGCTCTTTGCAAATACACTCTTCTGAGCAGCTAACAGAATCTCCGGTATCTCTATTTCTGTAGTCGTGTAAATTTCTGTATTTGATTAAGAGATTTATTAAAATAAGCAGCCGGTCTACCATCCTGCATAAACATAGTTCCTAACGCAAAATTAGATGCGTCTGCGGATTATTCTAACTTACATTGCAGCAACGAAATTTTAAGTCCAGAGCTAAATCAAAGCAGATATAAGCATCTCAAAGTTGTATCGACCTTTGATGACGAAACTAAATTTTGATTTTTCAATTTAAAATTTAACAAGTATTCTGAATTTCCGCAAAGATCTGAATGTACGTCACACAGTGTGAACGCACCCACAGAAGTTACAGCGAAGTTAGCTTCTTCGCCTTAGTCTGTCTGCGGGAGGTATGTTTTAAATTCACTTTTGCTTATTCTTCTACATCAATACCTTAATGCGATATTTGTTATCCGAGGAAGGAACTTTACATTTTTGTGCCTTCAGTGTTAGACCCACTTCTTGTTATAGTGTAAAAAGTTCTTAGAAACCTTGAAAATACTCATCCATCGAGTTACTACTTACTGCTATGTAATCTACGTAAGCAGAGGTTTATCTGCCTAGTACAAGTCTTAACATTATTTTCATCGCCCCCAGTAATGATGTGAACTCCGCATAGCTTAAAAGGTTATCTAAGAAATACTTAGACATCCGATGTTTTGATGAAAGCCATTTTCGGCCCATCCAACCAACTCATTCCTATCTAAAAATAACTCAAACTTAAATTCAGCATGGTCGTATGTTTACTCGACTTACTTTTCCTAATTTTCTACTCAGTAATTGGTACTATATGTTTGGTGTGTATGAGAGGGAAAGTATGAGTAATGTATGAGAGGAAACTGCTAAAAGAAAATGTATGAGGAATTTCTATTATTATGACAGCGATGATGTAAATAATAAATTAATTAATGTCAAACAGTGTCGCTTTTATTTAACAGCGTCAGCAACACATCTACCTATCTGTTATTTTGTCTACGTACCTCTTTATCTAGTTATTTACTATTATATATTTTCATCTAGCTAATTGTCTCCCTACCTATCTATCCATGAAACTGGTCCCTACTTCGATGAAGATCCAACTAAAAGAACCGACACTGGTAGGGTTCGAGACCACAGTTACATTTTCGGGGAAAAAAAGAAACTGCAACATTTTCTCCTTCATTTCCTTCAATAAAGAAATAAGAAGAAACTTGTCATTAAACATAATACTTACTGTAAAACTTTGGTCCTAAGATTAGCCCTGCGAATGGTCCTAGGGTCCTATAAATAATATAACTTTGAATTAGTACCAACCGTACAAAGGTTAAATGAATAGAGATCAGTAAATGTTTCTGAACTAAAAATTAATCTTCATAAATAATTCTCTTTTCTTCCTGGTTAGCTGCTAAGAGAATTAACAAAAAATGTTATTTTCTTTTACGATTATATTAAATAGCTGTTCACAGGATGTGATTAGGTTTCCCATTATAAAACATATACCAGTTTTTTATTTGCATTTTTAAAATAATTAAGAGCTTTCCTGAGATATCGCTGCTTTGGGATAATTAAGTTTTTATTAGCAATTAAACTTTAGATTATATACCGTCTATTCTGTCTATCTTTCGTCACATATATTCGCGTACACATATATCACATTTATTCTCTCATTTCAGAAGGCTGTACAGGCCAAGCGCAAGGAATTTAAATACGGGCGATTGTTAACTACAACATATGTTAGGATAGAAAAGTGGAGGCGAATATGCTCGCTGTCCTAGGATATCTCACCCAGTTATTGGATTTTGTTGAAGAGAAAATGTCGGTGGTTTTTGAGTTTCCCGTTAAAATATTGAGTTTCAGCTCGAATGTTAACTAAAATTTAGTATAATAACCGGCGATATTTAGTCGAGATGTCTTTTAAGGCCTCCATATTTTATTTTTCTAAATGCTGAAAATAGGTAGACTAAGTGTAAATTTAATGACGCCAAGATTTAACCTTTGTTGTGTATACTGTATTACTGTTGTATCGCAAATTCAGGACGAATAAAATTTGTATTCCACTATACCAGCGGTTTTCAACCTTTTGACTAACGCGTACCATCTAAACAAAAATTGAAAACCTTTAGTACTACCACTACAAAGTACTACTACACACCACCACTCTTGAACAAAGCTCAGATCGCATAAATTTACGACTGTTAGAGAAAAAAACTCAATCAGAATGTCGGGGTTTTAATTTTTGAATTTAATAGTTAAAACTACTTTGTTTCTTTTCGCACCACCTATTTTTCTGTTGCGTACTACCAGTGGTACGCGTACCACCGGTTGAGAACACCTGCACTATATGTGCTATTCCTGTACCACAAATTCTTCATGAATAAAATTTTGTGTTCCACTAAACTATTCCTGTCATACAAATATGAATAAAATTTTATGTTAATTTAATCCTGAAGCTGTAAATTTTTATTTTTATTCAAGCCGAGTACCAGCCGACCTATTTAAATTACACAGCTGTTGCTAGATTATAGAGTAGAGAAAGTCCACAAATTTGTTATTTTCACCACATGAGTACATAAACTTTATAGCTATGTAATTGCTCTGAAGTTTCTCTTAATTGTTTGCTGCCTGTTAAAGTGAAGCCAAAATAGTCTTTGCATTAAAGCGCATTTTACGAAAGTAGAAAACTAAAAATAATTTAGTTTTGTTTCTCATTTCTGCTGTATAATTAGAATTTCTTAAAAAAGGAGAATTTATATATTTTTAATTATTCAGAAATAAAAATGTTATTTAATAGCATAAATCATACTTTTAACATGTTTCAAAAATCCCTTTCTTTTATCTTCAGCATATGTTTGACAGGTACAATCGATTCTGGGAAATATCGTAGAATGTAGTGTTTTCCTGGTGCAATTTGTTTTACATTTCTGTAAGGTTAAATAAATCGACCAAGCAATGAGCATGATTAGACTAAATCAAATTTCATATTATTTGGCAATTAGAATTATCAGATAAAAATTTCATAATCAAGGCCTAAATAATCTGAATACTTGAAGTTTTTCCTTATATTTTTTAATCAATTGAATATTTTTTCCACTTGTTGGTTTGCTTTCTATTAATTCAACTCATGTTCTTTTCTATCAATATATTTAACTTTAAAATAAACTTATTGCTTAATTCATAGCGTTGAATAAATTGCAGGGCAAATATTTCGGGTTCCAAAATCCTCTTAAATAGCCTTTCTCCAAAGATCTTTACTTCTTCCTTTCTTCTCTATAAACTTATATTTTAAAGCGCATAAAATCGGAGTAGCGTTTCAACGAAAGTCGATGAAGAAATAAAAGAAGTAACAAATCTTCTGGAGACATAACAAGGTACTGGTCTTATCAGTAACATGAGTGACTGGTTAAAACACTGCTCCTCATTATCCACTGAAAATCCTTTCCGGAGTGCAGATTACATTGTGAAATGAATCCATCAGCGCATGATCTGCTTCTCGATAAGGCAGGGTTTGGATTTTCTGGTGGATGCTCATGTCCAGATTACCACGATGGATGTTTAGAGGAACATTCGGGGGAGGAACAGAAAACAGGATAGGGAATATCGGAGATATTTGGAATCGGAAGAAAGTTGTTGCTCTGGCTAGGCTCTATGACGAAATTGGTTTTCTCAATAACCTATTTAGCACGTGTTTATTGTAGGCATGAGCTGAAAACATCATATAATAGTTCAGGGGATTTATTTGAATTCGAATAATATTTCAAACTTTAAAATATTATATAAAAATTAATACTTATACGTATTCCTCTTCAGTCAGTTTGAGATATTCTCTTTATAAACGGCTACGACTTTAAAGAACTTATTTAGAATTGTAATTGAATAAACCTTGTTGCACGAATGCAAACCATTAATGTTCAAGATAAAGCATAACATGAAACTCTAAGATTTTTTGCGATATCTATAAAAAAAGTTCTGTATTTTAAAATAAAATTTATAAATATATTTTACCTGTTTGCAAACAAAAGATTTGCAAGATACAAAATTTAGAAACATAGAAATATTTCAATGCTTCTTTGTATGCCTGTAATTAAAGCTATATTTTCTTCTTTATGCAGGAAATTCAACTATCAGTTGATATCCTTAGTATGTAGTCTTATTTAATTAGACTAGTCACGTGTGAATGAGTAACAAAGCGATCTATATATAACAAATAGTCTTACAGCCGTGGGAAAATGTCATTGATTCAAAAGCACAGACAAGCCCAATAACTTCAGCCCGCTATAACCATTCACGTAAGCATACTGGAAAACCGTTTTTCCAAACTGAATAGGTACATCTAATGCTAAACAAAGAAAAAAAAGCGATTTGTTTAAGGATACTGATAGTACTACCAGGTTGAAACACTTGTTTATGTATTTAATGATGTGTTTTAATTTACTCAGCTCTCTGGAGCCTTGATCCAAAACTTGTGTTTGAAATCATTCTTAACAACTTAATTTTATTAGATTTGATTTGCGACATCGAGTGAGGACATAGCGGAAATTTAGTTTAAGAGATTTTCTGCATATTTTTTCTATTAAAAGATATTTATTGTCTTTTGAATGAAAATTCTGAGAGTTACAATGCCGATTATGACAAATAATTATAATGCCTGTAATTTCTCAAAAATATTATAATAGTATTAAATGTATATAATTTGAATCTATTTTCAGAATTGAAGCTTTACTGGATGATAGGATCTTAAAATATACCAATAATTAAGTCATCAAAATTTTAATGGAAATTAAAAAACGTTATTCCAGGAGTTAACATAATAACGCAAAAGAATTATTTGCCGTTTCCTGTTAAAAGTTAACAGATTATAACTGTCTTATCACTTTATTTCCTTTTATGTTCCTTTTATTTATTATGTGATAATCAGACATCCATAATGATATATATAATTTTGTGTTTATTATTACATAGGTTACTACATAGTTTTGTATTTTATTACCAGTTTTCTTATGTTTACAATGTCTACCCATATTTGTTAGAATAATATGATTTATATCATTTCATAATCATACTGCACTGTGTTTCATTTATCTGTGTGAGTATAAATGATATTTTAGTCTTGTGCCTTCTCGCAGTGCGTCTCCCCAAACTAAACAAATTAGCTAAAGTTTTGATGTTCTTACCCATTTTCATTTTTTCGTATCGTAGTTAGTATAGTTATCATTTCCTCTAAATGCAATAAAAATTTTCCTTGATAGAAACCTAGGTACCAAGCAAATACATGAAAGGTCGGTACAGTTATTCAGGTTTGTAAATCCCACTAGAAATTGTTGAAGTAGAACAAAGTAAACAATCAAGTTATCAAATAAAAGTAAGGGCGTAAAGATAAAATTACTCACTTAGAAATATGTTTAAATCTTCCTATTCCTTTACTCGAAATTCAGTGCACACACTTCAACGGCGTCTACATGAAAAGGAATCAGAAGACATAACTTATTCTCGCGTAAATTGTGCTGCGAACTTTCAAAGTTTTTAACATGAGTTTTGGAACAAATTACGAATGAAATATTCGAAAGGAAACGTTTTTGCATAAATATATAAATTTACCTTTAATCATTGAGTTCATCAGGCACACTTTTTTCAGGTCATTTAGATTTTGAAATTCCAGGATTTTGCTTCGCCCTTATGTTATTTTTATTAATGCTATATTATAAGTTCAAAATGCTTTATTGATAACAATATATGTATAACATTGTTACATTTTGTACTATAGACACATAAGTAATATAGGTGTTTTATTTAATAAAGAGTGATTTTATGTGCACCGTTGAACTCTAAAGACATTAACAATCTAACGCAATTCTTTATTAGAACGAATATTTAGAAAACAAATTTAATAAGACTGTCGGCAAGTGATATTAAATAAAACACTTCTTAAAAGGAAAACAATAAGTTCTGACATCATGGAAATCAGACTAATCTGCAGCACCAGAGAACATTGCGTTATTATACATGAAAATAGTTTCCAGTTTTCTTTTCGAAAAGGATAATGCATTTTTAACCATTGCGGGACGGGAAACAATAATGGATATTTTGTTCACATCAAAATGAATATATAAAGTAATTCAAATTCTATTACATCTGTACTGTTGCCTTTACAAGCTGTATATTAACTAGTGGACCTATCAAATACTTAGTTAAGTTCTTCATGGGAACACAGAGCTGCAGAAACATTCATTTTGCAAAAATGCAAGATTATTCTACAAGTAGGGATTACCATATAAGGCAATCTATAATTTTGACGTATTCCGAGATGAAGGATTTCTGTGCTTACAATACATTCTTTCATCGTCCAGAATATGGTAGATAACTTTAAGATATAATGATTTGGTAGCCATTGCAAGACTCTAAACTTACATCAGTGTTCGTAAATATCAATGTCTTCTGACCATTATTTGGTATCCGTCTGTCTCTTTCTCGCTATATATATATATCTATATCTATATCTATCTATATGTCTATCTATCTATCTATCTATATCTATCTATCTATCTATATATAGTATATATCTTAGAAACTTATCATATTGAATGCTAAGCAGGAATGGGTTTAACTCATTAGAAAGGATATGCAACAGATTTCATCTGTTACAAACATTTGTAGATACACTGAGGGTTTTATTAAATGCCATTTAGAGAAACCCATGCCTTTATGGAGCCGCCAAAGCATGCACAATCTCCTTTTGATACGTAGGTTCCAAGGAATCACGATATTTTCACCGCAAAGCAAATTCTTTCGTCATTCCAAAACAATTGGTGAGACTGGTCAGACCAATCTACTCGCTTCACTTTATCAAATGTCCAGTACCCAAATTACTGAGTCCATAAGAGCAGTATACTTGTGGGTCGTGCATTTATCAGGAGAGCTTTCTTTAGATATTGGCTACTAATGACCCTACAATGGAGAGAATATTCCTCATTCAGATGTTTAATAAGCCTCTCTCCGCACTGAATTCTGATTTTACCTGAGAAGGTGTATTTCTGTCATGTAAAATTATCCTTGTCATTTAATGTTAAGCATGTATACCCAGAGTTCTTTTAGGGCCACATATTTTCATCAGTTCTGAGATTTGCCAGAATACTAGTAATACTGAGACCCACCAGCAGCTGAACGGTTAAGTCTTTGAACACTGGTAATTCGATTCCTGGAAAACGGGTTGGTTGCATGAGCGCCTTCGTGGTTTTTCCCATGCGTAACATCTATACGAACCAGCTTTCCTTAGAAATTCCTTCATGAAGGCATCCCTTCTCTTAAAGCTTTTACAGGAAAGTCACCCGTATCACCATGCCTCAGACATGGGAAGATCGTCCAAACGCCTGTGCCCATTTTCTACCTGTTGCTTTTTCCCATCACGCTATTGCAGGGCTCATTATTTGAAGAGTTAATAAATGACTCTGTTTCAAGAGTTAATAAATGGCATGCCAAATATTCTTTTGAAGTGACTAAAGAAGCTCTCTAATTTGAATGTACCTTCTCTCTTCTTTATTTAGCTTCAACGTTAACTATTGACGCTCGCATTTGCAGTCCTGTCCTAAGGGGAAACTGCACGCAGTGCATAAAACCGCACAAAATTCCAAAGAGAGAAGTAATAACTTCATTTAAGTATTGTTAAAAATGCAGCATTCTACTTGGAAGATGGGAAGTAAATCCATTCCAGGAGAAATTCGTATACACGGGTGTTTTAGGTTTTTGAGGGGAACAAATATTGGCCTATATCAATGCGAAAAAATTCAGCAGATAGCCCTAGTGCATTTTGCCATATAAGATAAAGCAAAGCTAAACCAAAATATTCTGCTGTTGAAGCAGTTCTGATGACTATTATTTTATGTATGCACTGACGGAATCTTTCAGTGATGGACATATCCAACATTAGCGCGTATTCTGCATGGGCTCTTCTGTATCAGTTAGTTCGACAAGGCCCTTCAGTATATACACTCCTGGCATTAAAATTGCAACACCATGAAAGAAATCAAATAAAAAAGATATTTATTGTACGTAAACAGTATGGCAGGAGGACAAAATGATTAAATTTGTAAGCAATTTGGGGTTTACATAGGCGCGAAATTAGTAGTAGAAACAGCTGACACCCCTGGCAGCAAAAACGGCCCTTACCCGGTTAGTCATGAAGTCGAACAGGTCTTACCCAGTTAGTCATGAAGTCGAAAAACGGGCACTCATTTCCTGTTGCTTCAAGTCCATGCCACACTTCCTTAACCATATTAGCTAGAGACGAGTGGCGAGCCAGTCTCTTAACGACCCATGACCAGATGTTTCCAATGGGTGACACAACTGGCGACTGTACAGGCAAAGGCAGCAATCGAATACCCTGTGTATCGAGGAAGGTCAGAACACGACATGCAACATGCGTTATATTGTTGGAACAGGGCGTTTGCCAGGACTTCAGGATATATGGCGCAACCACTGGTCGTAAGACGTCAGAAATGTATCGATCTGCTTTCAAATTACCGTCGATCCTACCTATAGATGTGCGTGTCGTGCACCCAATGGCTGCCCAATCCATCACAGCAGGTGCAGGGCCACTATGCCTATATCGAATGCAAGCAGGTGACGTGAGGTCTTCTCGGAGTCTTCAGACACGTATACGGCCGTCAGAATACTGCACGCAGAACCGGGACTTTGCGACAACTGAAATAAATCTGTATGCGGATTATTGTACACAAAAAATCAGAAAAATAATCGGGTGTACTAATTGCTGTGCTAACTAATATATTATCTGTAAATAAAATATTTCTATATATTTATATTTCTATGTACTCTTTATAGCAAAAGGTTTGTTTTAAAATAATGCTTTAATATTTGGATTAAAAACAACTTTTTTGGGAAAAATTTGCGTAAATATTTATACATTTTATTTTCTGTGTTTTTGAAATGTAAGCTATCGAAAATGAAAAAAAAATTACTTTTTCCGATGGAAATATTTAAATGTTTGTTCATTATTTGACTACATACCTGCAAAGTCTCCATATTCTTTAAAATAAACTGTAGTTGTCATAATTTGCGTTATTTCAATTTCTTTTTCACAAATATATTATATAATATAGAGAAATATGCAGATATCTTATCAAGGGGTCAAAATAACACCCGCCGTAATTCTAGGTATACGAAGACCACAGTAAATCTAGTGTTAAATTTTGACATCAGAATTTCAGGAAAGGTAACAAAATTATTTTAGACGATTATTCACTTAAACGTAGAGCAAATTAGAATCGTTTAGAGTCAGTTTTGTTTAAATGAAATGTTTCCAAAATGTCGAAATAGATAAAAAAATAAGGAACGGACGTCAATAAGCTTAAAATTGACTATTGAAGTTAAATGTATTTGAGATGTAATGTGAAATCCTTACTTTGGTATAAAAAAAATAAAGTAAATAATAAACTGAATAGAATAGACTGAAAATGAGAAGCCTGTATATAATTAGCTATTCCTTATATCCGTTGAAATCTTGTCGCAGAAGACTGCAGAAAAAATTAGAAGTGATAGGATGTATTGAGTTGAGTAGTAGGATTGTAATTTTATTAAATGGAAAACAAAAACACGAGAACTGAATTGGGTAAATGCTGCCTACAAATGTGAAAAATTAAACTGGGGGGGGAAGTATTATTATAGTGATTAAAATCTTAATTTTATTACATAAATTAAATTGCTTAAAATGTGAAAAATAAAAAATAAAATTAAATATTTAATTTAAATTAAATATTTTGGAAGTCTGGAATTTTGGGAAAACTTATTGTCAGATTAATTTCTAAATATTTAACTATGTAAATTCATTTATAAATATTTAATGGTGTACTAAAGCTTATTATTTTCTGAAAGCCAAATGACGTTAAAGTCAGTCGTTTTTCAGAGAAATGCTATTCAGGTGCAGATTATTTGTTCAGTCGGCCTTAAACATAACACATTTCTTATAATTATTACTATCTCTTGCAGTGAATTAATGTTTGCGAAGAACTTATCAGCTTTATATATGAGTTTAGCTAAATAAAGTGAGTTAGTATTAATAAAATTCAATATTTTCGGACTGGTATTTAAAGTTTCATGTCTTACTTATTATTGAGAAACAAATAAAATTAGATTCCTTATTCAAGAAAACATTTTTTTCATTCCAAAACATTAATTTATTTGCCTTAAATATACGAGGTTTATATGAAACTGTCACCCTGTATTGGGAAAAAAAAAAAAAGTTTGGTGTTGATAAGGCTGGGGAGCACTGTTTGATATTAAAGACTGTAGAAATGAAATTGAGAGATTTTAATTCTTTGCCTTATAACCTAAAACATTTTTTAAAAAATATATAAAGCATGTTTCATGCTATTTTTCCTTTAACAAGTTATCTGTCGCAAAATGGTCAAATATTACCCGCGCAAAAATGTTCCGAAAAAGACCTTCTAGTGTTTCAGATTTCGAAGCATGCTGAGACGGTTTATTTAGCAAGCAATCTTAGCCTTGGGAGTCTTAAATTAACAATTACGAAATTTAAAATTAATAATCTATTTCTCATTTATTTGTTTTTTAATTAAAAGGAGTTTTTGATTTTCAGCTCTTTGCACTGCGACGATTAATGCAAGGTGATGAACGTAATCCAAAGGCTCCTCTTGCAGATAATTTCAGACCAACAATGGATTTAAATCAAAGGACTATCAGAACTAATATTGACTTCAAGCGAATACCGGTAAGACTTTCCTCTCTCTCTGGTTAGACCTCTGGTTATTTATGGTTTTTATTTATTTACTTTGTTATATTTTAAAATGCCTAATTAAAGCCACGTTCTCTGAATCCTGACGGCTGACCTTTTTACTTTTTAATTTAACTTTAAAGGCTTGCGAGTTAAAGCCTCACGCAAATTATCACTTATTTATCACTCACTATGAAACGCCGCTGCCCAGACGGGGTAGTGGTTAGTGCCATAGATTCTTGTACCGAAGGACCTGGTTTCGAATCCCAGAGAGGATATGGTTGGTTGGTTTAAATTATAACACCTTTGCAGCATGCGAACATTCTAAATATACGGCGAGGCAAAAGTCCTTTTATGCGGTTTCGTGGTAGGAGAGAGGGTGGGAAACCCTTGAACCCCTCCCGGCATGCTCTCCCTCAACATCGGGATGGAAGTAGAAGTCCAACCTCCTTGAGGCTCAGGCAATCATTATTCCATGAAATATGGACTCGATAACAAACAAACTATATAACGCCAACTAAAATTCAAAGGTAAAATACAATGCCCTCCAAAAGTTAAGGAACAGCATGTTTTTTGGGTCTAATTTGAGAATGAAGCAACATAGAAACAAGAAATTACATATCATGTTCACTAAACAGTTCTTTCCTGAATGCGACATAAGATGTTTCTAAAGTTCAAAACAAACATAATTGCAACAAGAAATTGCTCTCTTGGCAGAGAAATCCAATCTTGGAGAAACACTATATCACAGTTTATTGAAGAAAAATAGGGTGTTAACGTTATAAAAATGGGTTCTAATAAAGAATTAGTCCGCGCCTAGCTGCAATACATTGGCAGCAGCGACGTTCCATGCTGTCAATTAAGCCATTGACGGTCAGTGAATTGGGAAGCAACGACCAGACACGTAGTAATCCTTGTTGAAGCTCATCTAACGACTTTGGAGGAGGACTTAAAACAACAACCTGTCTCCCAAGGTCGTCCCAAAGGTGCTGTAGCAGATTCAGATCTGGGGATTGAGCTGGCCATTCCATCCGCTCCATACCGTGACCCTCAAGATATTCTTCTGGAACCTGAGCTCGGTGCGGTCGCGCATTGCCGTCCATCAGAACCAATCCAGGACCATTAGCAGCGGCAAATGGGTGGACATATTCATCAATTATCTCTCGATATCTCTCAGCGGTCAAAGTTCCTCCATGAAACACATGCAGGTCAGTGTGATAATCGAGAGAAATTTCAGTCCAAACCATCATTCCAACACGTCTGTAACTGTGTCTTTCCACAGCTTGGGATTGATTATATCTAGTGCGCTGTTGCCTCCAGATCAGCTGACGACCTGAGTCTTTCTCTAATGTGAAACTGGAATCGTCCGTGAAGAGAACAGACGCCCATTGTTGAGTGGTCAAGAAGACGTGTTCTCTTGCTGAATATACACAGCCACCTCTGCGTCCTCGAGTCAATGGGGCACAAACAACTGGTCTTCTTACATACAGTCTGTACCTGTATTGTGAAGGCGTCTGTGCACTACAGTAGCTGAGATTCTTGTTCTTGTTGCCACTAAATGCTCTACCATGAGCTGAGGCATAGTAATGTTACTCCTCCTTCGGGCCTAAAGAGCTAAATAACGGTTTCCCACGCGTGTTGTAACTCTAAGTCTGCCTGGAACGTGTCTTCTAGACACAAAATTCTAGGATTCAAACTGATTCCATAGTCGGTGGACCACATTACGGTATACATTGAAACATCTAATAGCTTCAGCTTATGACATCTTCATTTATATCCATCCCGTCGTCCGGCACCTCAATGAATCGGGCAAACGATTTTTGGACATTGATAGACTCTCCTGGATATTGTCCAAGAAACTGTTATAACAACTGAAGGTTAATGCTCCTGAATAAAAATTACAATTTTTGCGCTTTTTCTCCAACTCTTATATAAGTATTCATTTCTATAAAATAAAAGTGGTAGCTATTGTTTTTGGGTATATTTTCTTAAACTTTCACTGTCATGCATATAAACTATGAATTTAAACGTTATTGACATTTTTGTAATGGTAAGTTTTGAAAAACTGTTCCTTAGCTTTTGGAGGGTAGTGTATAAGATAGAGTTTTACTCTCCACTACTTGTGCTAATGCAACTAAAAATAGCACGAAACACTTCGACTCCATGTCGGCAAGTCGATAGAACAACGTCTTGCTTATGAACTGTTAAACTGTATTAAACTTCAAACAAAACCCGATTCGAAGTTTCATGACATCGGTTTAAATTACGGCGAATGGATTGACATATTTAGAGTTTTTGTGGTTGCATCCGTTTGTCACTTAAATATTGCTCGTTTCCTTTAGAAAATGCTGTAAAATGTTCACTTGCTTAACTTATTTTTGTACTAATTTTGTATTTCATTGATTCGTTAATCAAAATGTAAGCTATATCTGGATTTATTTTAATCGCTTATAATACGCTAAAATGTTACAGCGTTTTCCTAATAATCCTGCAATACATAATTTAGACTGCGTCCTTCCCCCTCCTCCAGACTCATTATTTGACGAAACAACTGAGAACTCACTATAAGATGTGTTACTTAATTCAGTGTTTGACTTGGTTGATCAGGCGAGATTTTTTTCCCAATTACTTTGTCAACTGGAATTTCCTTTGCACTTTTGTAGCCTTTCCAAATCTCAGAAATCATATTTTTCTGGTTAGTAACCTCTTGGGTAATAGTTGTTAATTTGAAATGCCTGCTTTACAATTCTGAAACAGCGTTCAGACCTTATTGTATTTGTTTATTCCACCAAATAAGGACAACTTTTTAATTAAAAAGCCTAATGAATAAGTAATAATGCGTTTAGTAAGTAAGGAAAATAAATTTTTTGCTGCCTGAAAAAAAAGAGAAACAATAATCTCTCCCCTTCCTCTCCCTCCAAAAAATAACAGTATAACAGTTTGCATTTAAGTGAATATATATAAGGTAACAGAAATGAAGCGTAAAGAATTTAATTACAATTAACCTCAAAGAGCACGCGACACTTTTCGCAAAGCGAACGCTGTATGAAGATTCTTTTAACCTAACAGGGTTATAGGTTAATATGACTTCGAAAATATGACTTCCTTTTCGCTGTCAGCCGCAATGCAAAAGGCATGGGTTCAATTGCAATACATCTATTAGATTCATATATGGCATTTATTTTATGAAATTGAAAATACATCGTGAGCATGCATTTTTTTAACTTGCAACACAACATACTTAAGACAGAAATGAAAATTAAAATTATCAAAACGTAAACTACATCAATAAAGCAAAATTTGTCACTAAATCGGCTAAATAAAAGAAATCCGATGGATTAAATGTGAAACAAAATGCTTAATTAAAACAATTTAATAGTAAATTATGTTTTTAATTTATTTCTGGAATGTCTGAAACAGTAGCATAAAACAAAAAAGAAGCCATTGAAAAGATAAAAAGAATATGCATATTTTTGAATTTTTCGAAGTGAATGAGAGAACGTTTGCTGTTGGTGATTTAAAATTGTGTTTTATTTCTTAATTTTTGCTACATCAACAGTAATTTAGCAGTTAATTTACAGCTTTCTTATTGAAAGTGTATAGTCAAGCACATTCCTTCCCAAATCCAGTTAGAATTCAAGCAAAGAAATTAGTTCAAATAAAGCAGATAACAAATTCGTTAGAAAACTGATTAAATGTTTATTACAAAGGACTGAAATTATTGGAAATACGACAATATATAAAAAAAATTAAAATACGTTTGTTCATTTAGAAGCACATAAAATTACACAAAATTAATTGCTAAATCAATTTGAATACGAAATACAAAATGCTCTAATCTACAATATGCCAATGCAGTGCTGTTTCAGTGATTTCACGAAATTTTAAAATTTTATGAGAAAGCTTGCCATTGGGGACCTAACTGATCTAAAAATTCTCCACTGGAGATCGAAACTGTATTTTCAATATTTTGTTTCTCCGATTATCTGTGAAATATTAAATATTAGCAGCTAATTTTTACTGTTTTGTTTTTCTAGATGAGTAGATGAGTAGATTCGTTCTGATAAAAATTCATAGTTCAAAATTCAAGACATTCTTTGTTAGGCAGATGGCCCCAGAGAGCTTTGCCAAATTCGAATAGTTTAGTCATTGAAGCAATTAGCACTATTTCATACAAGCATTTATTTTTTATTTATACATATTTTCCAGCTTTGTAGGTAATATTAAATAAGATAAGTGTACACTTAATTTTAAAATTTAAAGTTATTCAATAATTGCATAAACCGCACTTCACTGAGGAAACATTTTCAGGTATTCGGAATTCCGCTTACGACATCACAATTAAGAAGTCAATAAAAAAGGTACATTCTAAGCACAGCACAATGTGTAATACTAATAAATATGAAGATTAAATTTGATAATTGATCGCATTATACTCTCACTATTAGCTTTCTAAATACTAACAGCATGAAAATTTAATATTTGAAATAAACCCAAAACAGTAACAAGAAGATAAACATCCGCCGTCTTTTATTTTCCAAACGTGCTTTAATTAATTTTAATTCTTTAGAGAAAATGCGATATTAACTGCCATTACTTCATCCATACATTAGCAAAAATGTGTGTATAAATAATTGAAATAATTGGTATATGACATTATTAGGACTAAGTTAATGTGAAAGTTCTCATTATGCAATTATGTATATAGTACTATTTCAAGTGTTATGACATTTACGAAAAAGCAAAAGTAACAGGAAAGTTCTTTGTTACTTCAAGTAGTATGTAATTAAAAGTACGTAATATGTAATGAAATGTACACTATTAAAATACGTACAGTGTCTGAAGGTATCATTAACATATTAGTGTGTAGGCCTGCGTTAGTCGTCCATTCAATACTTACTGATACGTTTTTGGGTATACTGCAGAAAGATTTAAAATAAAATATGTATGCAGTATAGTACTGATCTTAGTAATTTTTCGTCGTTATTTAATATTTCAGAGCTTTCGTCAGTTCTGTAAAGTCCTCAAAATAAATGCATTTTTAAAACGATATTTAAGTCACTTAATTAAGGATTATGACAAAACAATCCCGTTTAATTGTACAGTATGGTATAATTTAAATTACGATATTTTCACTTATTTATTTATCTCTTGTTATTATTATCTGGACTTTTCACACTTCTTATCATATAAACTGTCTCAGGAATTTAGGGATAATAGAAACTGATAGTTGAGTGTATATGGATAATCGACATTTCGCTATATGTAGAAAAATAATTTTAAAATATTTCTGAGTGAAATAGGCAAATCAAGGGAAGGAAACCCTCGACCTAATTATCATTTCACATTTTATTCATTACATTTTCTTATTTCCATTAGAAAGTAATCAACCCCATTTAAGTTAATTTATCCGAAGCTAAAATGTTGCAAAAACATTCTAGCTTGCTGAAGTGTTGCTTCATTTTTCATGCTCATTTAAGACACATTTAAGCAGCATGTTAGAATTCTAATTCATGCAATTTATTTTAAATTTCAAAACAACCTCATACCAACTTTAGTATTACAAGGAAAATCTCTAGAGTAAATAAATGAATAAAGTAATCGTAAAAAAGTAACACAAAACAAACGTAAAATATGTTGTTGACCAACTAATATGCAAGACCAACTAACTGAAAGCGTAATTATTACATCTAACACTTACAGTATAAGTTACAGTGGTATAAGCTCAAGTTAGAGTACTCTCTCGAAAGAATGAAAGCGGGGCAGGGCAACAGTAAATTTTAAGTTTATATTTGCTAATTTTTATGTTCAAGTAATAAATATTATGTTTATTTGTGCTGAGTTTTAAACTGAAGGAAAATATTTCATATTTAGTTTTACTTTATATTTCATTAAGTAAGTAGTTTTTATGCTTATTTATGTTGAGCTAATTTTATTTTCTCTAGGAAATGCGGTAAGTTATTTTCTTCATAACAGACAGATAATCTGTATTCGTAATAATAAATCTGTCATACATTCTAAATAATAATATTACGTTACACGGAAGTGCACATTTTCTACCTTTAGGTATACAAAACTGGTATAATGATCTACAAATCCGATGGTATACAAAGCTGGGATTTAAATGGAATAAAATATTGAGTGATGTTAATTATATTTTTTCATTCATAATACTTTTGTAATTACTCATTATCTACTTATAGCTGTAATTCCTGTTATCTTGATAACTTTAATTCGTCAGGATATGAAAAATGAATATCATGAACCATTAGCTATCCTAAATGAATTTTTAAATATTGTATTAAAATACACTCAACTAAATGACTTTCTGCTAAAAGGTTTTGCACGACAGACCCTACTGATCTATAAAACGTGTTTTGTTAAAATTTTCCAAACGGGTATTTTAAAACTTCAGAAAACGTATCTCTTGGTGCAAAGTACGTTCAGGTGTCTGGTGATTACTAATGTCATTATAGATTTTAAGACTTATCAACGGTTTGGTAATAACGGTTAAGCTTCTGCGATGAAAAGACGGAAGTAATTCTTTTCAAAAATCTAACAGTTTTAATAAATAATCTAATAGTTTTAATAATCTAATACTTTACAGTAAAGGTATTCTGAATAATTATCGACAGGACACAATTTTGTTGCTGAGATGATTTTATTCTAATCTGATGCTGATTTACTAGCGCAATATTAAAACATATTACTAAGTTTACACTAGTCTTCATTCTGAAATAAAGTAAATATACAATATATAAGCACCTGAAGTTATGAGGGCACTTATAAAATGCTACCTGTAGTATTAGTTTTATTTATGATTCATCTAACATGTCGCAAATCATGACTAGACATTAAACGCACTACCGCCATGTCTGCTCAAATGGACTTCATTGCTCTTAGCAGTTCTGATATTACAAGATGTCCATAAATGTTTTTCTGGGATACATATAAAATAGCTTTACTGCAGAAACTGTTTTAGGTAAAAGAAGAAAAAATCACGTAATTATATCAATTGGCTTAAACCGTTTCCAATTCCACAGCCCTCCTGATCAGTAAAATTTCTACATGTGCAGAGTGTTGTGTACATACCACAATCAGAGATAGCATACGAACATATGAGTGGCCCATTTTTTTAAAATTGAAAATAACTTCATTAGAAAATTCACTTGATATTCATGATAACTGTATTTTCCACCAGTTAGAACCAATGGAGCAAAGTGTAATTTACATCTATGGAAAGAAATGAAGTGCAAGATGGTAAACGTATAAGATAAGATAAGGTATAAGATAAGTGCAAAATAAGGTGAAAAATGCGCACTGAAAATGCAGAGTATTCTTGAATCAAACACTTTCTACAGTAAAGGTATTTTGATTTCTGTCGATTCAATAAATAATTTATGGACATTCTGCCTTTCAGTGTTAATTTATTATATCAAATCTTATGACAGTTTATAAAACGTGGGTGATATATAATTAACTTTATTTAATCTGAAAGTTTGCAGCTTCTTTTTTAAACATTCAGATTTACAATAAATAACAATAATAAAAAATTAAGTCTGCTCACTAAGCTGATTTGATGGAACTGTTTTCTTTTATTTTTTTATTCTGCTTGGAGAAACTTTATCACCAGAATGCTGAGTAAAATTTAATTATTTCCCTTTCAAAGCGCATTTCCCGCAATCTTCGTTATCTCTTCCGAATCACAAGACTCCTAATCAGATCCAAAAATCAGGCTCGCTATTCCTTGTCTTCTATCCGACGTATTTATCTGCTTGAAAGAATCTTAATGTTCCATGATATGGGTTAGTAATTTTCCTCGGTAGAAACTCCATCTATGTATTAGATTGTCGAGATATTCTGTTAACCTGTTAAAATATAAGAATCTGAGCCCCGCGTGGATATATAATGAAAATAAATATTAAAAGAAATGCTCTTCTAAAAGTAAAAAGATTAGAGAATGTAATTAGAAAAGGTTAAAACTAAAATAATATTTTTTATCAAATTTGCATATTTTACGGCCTTTCTTTTCTTTACCCCCTGGTATTATTAACTAATTGAGAATTTTGCAGCTATTTTCTTTAAACTTATCATCGAAATTAATATCTTCTTTCTTATATATTTTATTTTTATGCTTTAGTGGTAATGTTTGGTTGTGATGTTATCTCTTCTGCTATTTAATATTGAAATGATAGTTAGCTTCATGTATTGTAGTACTAATAGTACTTCTTCAAACTTCAAATTTCACGTACACACTGTAAATTTCCTGTGTTTCGTTCAGCTTTCCAAAAGATAAGTTACCGACTTTGAAGCATTATAACTCCTGAATCGTCCTTTTTTTATTTTATTTTATTTTTTACATTTTTGTGTATATAATTCTATTTCAAATTATACATTATTTTTTGCAGTAATGTCTCTTCATAAAGCATTTTTCAAGCAAAAGTACTCTATTTCCCAAAACTAATTTGAAATTGAGAATTTTGTATCGCTTATGGTACCTATGCATTTGGAAATAAGAAGTGTAAATAACTACCTGTATTATATATGTTAATCAAACGCATGACTTACATACATATGATACATATGACTTCATTTACATATCTATACCTCATAAATTTGCATACTGCTTAGAGTCAAGCAATAAATATTTTTTTCAGTTTTTTTTCAGCAGCTAAGTTTACTAGTACGCAAAGCTTCCTAAATATTATATTAACCATTTTAGATTCATCTATTTTTTAACGAAATATCGGACAGGCAAAAGCAGCAAAGCAGTTTAGTGACTGTACTTTATAACTATACGAGTATAAAAAACAACTATAACAAAGTAGATTTTATTTACTCCTGGAAAATCTGATCGTAAGTTTCTAGTTTCAGAAACCATCCTTTGAAGTACTCATTAGTAATCATCGTCTTTTACAAATTTCCTCGCATGATGAAAAATAAGTTTTTGTTAGTTTAGCAGCTTTCATGAAAAACCTTTTGCGTATGAAATTTCAGTTAACATAACTTGCCAATAAACCTGGATACTTGAAGTCAACTCCAGTACAAAGATTTATTTTTAGCCACAAAGTTTTTGTGTACATTATACTGATAAAAATGGCTTTTAGCAAAATAAAATTTTGTAAAATATGCGTTTACCTCTTTAGTTCAGCAATTGCATTACACTTTAAAGTAGCGAATTTACGTGAAAAATCATATTTTTTAATTTTCTGGTTTATCTGATAGAACATAATTTTAGCTTACACCAAACAAATTTATTTTCATCTCTCCGAATAACTATAACAATTTCAAAATTATCTTAAATTAGACAAAAAATGTACTGGACATCTACAAACGCGTGTACAAAACTGACGTCTTTTACTGATGAGTTGGAGAATCAAGGTTCAAAATAAATGTCCATAAGTGCAAAGTGTAAGCATTGCAGCAAAATTCCTTTCCTGCTCAAATGTAAAGCAGCGGATGAATATTTCGTATTCTGTTTGCTCTGAGTGCTAGTGCAAATTTAGGAAAGCTATAATAACTGTGACAAAATGCGGTATCCGTCTGGGGATTATCTTCTTGTTGAGTATGGCTATCACGATCCTGGAGGAACCTAATGATCTGTACTGCTTTAAGCTCTATCTTTTCTTTCTTACTTGTGGTTTTATCTAGATGTCTGGGCTCAAAGTAAATTTCTGTTACTAATTTCTTGTCTCTAGCACCTGATGGAGAGACAATTTCCTACGTGTTTGCTGTGCATAAAATAATATATTGGGCATATAAGCAAGAATGAAAAATAGGATCTTGGTAGTTGAGAGGAAAATAATTGTCCCCCAGTTAAAATTTTGGCTTCTGCCTCAGACTGAAACGGACTTATTTTCCTGTCTCTCCTCTTGCCAAACACATGGTAGAGGAGTCCTAAGGGTTTTGACAGGGGTTTAGGCGTTAGTGATCAAGGGGCCCACCGGTGTCTGATTGAAAGTCGCTAAGTATTGGTAGTTGGTAGTTACACCTTGCTCCGATACCAGGTGAACGGGCTAGCTGCATTGCGTTTTCGTGATTTTTCCCATGTGTAACGGGATACGAGCCACTTTCCTTATGAAAAATCCTTTAGGAAAGCATCCCTTACCTTAGACAGATAACCTTAATCCCCGTAGACAGATAGTCTATATCATAATGAAACAAACCAAACTAGTGATCGGAAATCCCTGCGTACCGGAAAACTGCAAGTTGGGCTTCAATGAGCGTGTAGACCTAGTAATCGTTGGATAAGGGACCTGCATCCACTTGTAAACTTCCGTGCTGAGTGGGGACAACGGGCACGATTCTCTTCATGTTTCAAATATGCATTCTTTTAATACTAGAATTACCGCCTTTTTCGTATACCTAGAACTACCAGGATGGGTCATAGCTGACCTATGGACTTCAGTCATGTTATTTTTTAATTTGTATGGGAGATATACATACAGAACATAAAGTATTTGATGATTAATAAAATGATTTTTAATTAATGATTAATACAATTTAGCTTCTAGAATGTTACATCATATGAAATTTAGATAATAGTACCCTCAAAGAAAATTTAAATGTTTAATTTCCGAATGCATACTTTCAAATTTTGGCAGCCCGTAAAAAATGAAATGCAAGAAATTTCTTTTGAATAATTACATTTTAATTAATTAAAATTTCATAATGTTCCTACAGAATAATAAGATATTAAATCACAATAAAATTTAAATATGCGTGACATTTACATTATACTTCTTTCTCTGGAAGTATTGCACACAGAATACTATAGTCTTTCGTTTTTTGCTGCAGATAATCTACACACAAATTTTGAACATTTGTCACAAACAGTATTAGTTTTATTGTCTTTGCAATATTCTATATCTGGCAACGTTTCTTTTGTTCGATGACTTCAACAGCATTGCAGAGCATGTGTTTTGAGGCTCTGGATTCAGAAATGGAAGTGGAATCGAAAAGGACATTTCGATTCGACAAAAGGACTCCCCAAAATGAAAAAGCACCATAGGCGCAGCAGACAGTCATAATGGCTGCTTTCGTGAAACTATTTAGTAAAACATCTTTAATATATAATAATAATATTCTTCTCTTGTGAAATGGTTTAGTAAAACAGCTTTAATATATAATAATTAATAAATAACCATCCTTCTGCCTGATTTGCAACTAAAAACCTCATCTGAAACCTGGGTTATATCTGCTAGAAAAGAGAATGTTTCTCATTGAATCATGTCATTGAAGGTGTAAGACTTCTAACGTTGCCTGACTATCATTCAAGTATTTTTACTATGGAACATACCTCCAAGCTGTTGCGGTTCAGGTCCTTGTGCAAAAGTTTTTCCTGTGTTTCCCTGTGCTGTCTATATCTCCCATCAAATGAGCACTTTGAACAGCAAGATACGAGTAGTTGCTTGTAATCTTCATTCTTCTAGTGATTTAAAGGGTGACAATCCTTTGTTTGGAAGGAGAGATAGAAACATATGTAGTAAGCAAGTAAGGGAAATGATCAATGGCCATTCATTCTCCTAGTCAACATAAAGTAAACTTACTGCCACCAGTCTAGGAGGACATTGCATATTGATCCGTATTGATCTTGCCATCTATTCACAATCTTTCTTTTCGCTTTATAAATTGAGAGTTGAGAAATATATTTACAATAGTGATCACTTCCCTCTATTTGTAGCATTCCAAGATTACGAGTAACTCCCTTTGTAGATATATCTTTATTTTGGATAAGCAAACTATTTTTTTAATCTTTACAGGCAGATTTCGCCAAAATTAATTGTGAACGATGTATCTATAGATAATGATTTAAAAGCCACCACCAAGAAGTATCATCTACAGAATTTTCAGAGTCCCCAAACCACAGTGGAATCCACAGTTCCAACAAACTCAAAGACCACAGAAGAAAACTTTGACTTGTGTCATCCTACTTTGTTAACCTTCTGACCTTAAAAAAAACAAAGCAAATGAGCCAGAGTCAAACTGGTAGAGCTAGACGGTTTTTTGAATATCTTATGCAATTTCAACCTCTAAGCCATGCAAACGAGTATGAGATAGAGTAAGGATTGTAATGGGAATGTATAAAGTCCCTCATTTTCAATTCTGGAAAAATGTGTGCGAGAGATAAGCACCAAAGAAGAAATTGTGAATGCAGTAGATGAGAGGCTTGCTGCCATAACTGGTAACTGCATTCTCCACTAGCATTTCTTCCGGTCAAGCAACGCTATAAAAATTCCTATTTGTTTCATATCTTTCATTTCAGAAGCTTATAACAGCTATTTCAAGCTGCTAGATCTAAAACGAGCTCTGACAGACAGATCTTAACGCAAGTGATTATGATATGATAAAGCATTTTTTTAAATCGTTAAATGTCTTTCTGACTCTTTTCAGTAGAGTATGTGAAGAGCCTTTAAAGAGAAGCTTAAAAGAGGAAGAGCCTTGAAAGAGAAGTTTAAAAGAAGAAGAGCCTTGAGCTATCATCATCCCAATTCCTAAGCCAAAAGAAGACACAAAGTCTCCCTTAAACTATCTGCCGATTGCTGTTGCCTTTGCAACTGTAAATTATACCTTAGGAGTTATTTCACCTTTCCCAAATTCAGAGTGCTTCGTAAGACAAAACGCAAGCCCGACATTTCATAATTATAAGCGCAAGTACAACAATGCATATGTGTATTTACAACAATACATCTGTGATAAATCAAATAAACAGATTTAAATGGACATGTATGTTGTGCATACACACACACGCACACACACACACACAAGTATATATAGATATATATATACATATATACAGTAAATCTTTACCGTACTCTCTGTTAGGTTATTAAAGCATTTCGCATATGAAAAAAATCTCGTTATCTTTCTATGGGAAAAAAAACGTTTAGTAAGGAACAATAAAAGGGGAAAATGAAACAAATTGTAATTGAAAGAATTTATGGCACTACTTAATAAGCACGCACATAATACAATTGCTTTTTCATAGCTGCTGATTTTTGCTTTTGACAGTGTATGATGTATTTGCATCGAACGAACATTATCCTATCCCCAATTTCTAAATTGTGCAACCTTCATGAAGAAATGGATGGCACATATCTTAGTGCTTCCCATGCACTTAATGCTGGATCAATCTGGGAGAGATGATGGGAGGCGCGACACAAAATAGATCTGTATATTATACTGTAAACTCTTTTTTTTATTATTTATTTCTTGTTCTCTTTCATCTTTGCTCGTTCTGTGTATAGTTGCTTTTGTAACCTGCTATTAGAAATTTTAAAAAATGTATTTGCAACCCATTAAATGTTCCACGAGAAGGAATGCAAAGTTTTTCAATATCTCACATAAAGTATTCTTTTCTCTCTTCAGTTATGTAAATCTCCATCAAAAGATCGTATGCCTTTTTCCAGCAATTTGTATAAATTTGTGTACGTTAAAGACTTCATCTTCATCTGCTAGTGTTATAAGAATTTTCAGTTCTTCATTCGTCATTTCACGATCTCATTCTCGACTAATTATTTGATTTATTCTTCTTCCATATCTGAAAATCATTCGCTGCCTATTGTTTTTGCAATTTGTACCATTTTCTTGGCTTCGTTTTTAATGCATGAAAATCCTTCAAAATTATTTTTAACTTCTTTCAAAAGCTGATGCCAGCAAGCGTTCATTGAATTCACTTGTCCTCATGCGAATTTAATCATTCTGTGCAGTCTCTTGCAATGACAATGAAATCCTTCCGAAATGTCATTAATGTGTTGTGGGTTTCTTTATCTAGTGATTTATTCGCAGTGATGCCTGACATAACAGGCTTCCATTGTTTTTATGATTGCTTGATCCGTTGCTTAGATTAAGAAAGTGGTATTCGTAGAAGGAATGAAACTTTGCATCTACATTTAGATGCAACTTCGCGAGAGCTTTAGCACCGTGTCCTGGAGCAATATCGAAATATCGAGAATTCGGAGAACTTTGGAGCTCAGGTTTTGCAACTCTAAGCAATATTTGGCTTCTTTACTGAATTAATTTTCAAACCACTCATTGAAAAGAACTATCGCAAAGCGAAAGCCGCTTTGCAACATACCGCGTATAACTGAAACTCTCGCGTTGTGTAAATTTAATGGATACAATTAAGATAACAGGTATATGCAAAACCGCGTTTTGCAAGTCCGCGTTCTGAAAACGTTTACTGTGTATCAAGTGAAGATTAAAGAAGTAATAGTGGCAGTGTAGCAGTTTGGTGATATGCTGCATTTCATATATTTACAGCGTATTCAATGAGCTATAATTGCAAAGGATTTAAAAACAAAGTAGCCTGTAAGTAGTTTAAATGTTAAACGATGCAATTGTAATTCAACGATCGCAGGTCTGAATGCTGTTTCTCTTAATTGGTCAATACAGTAATGTTCGCTGAAGAAGAAACTCAGAATCTGGAAAATAAAATGCCCAGCTGGCACTGTATGCGTATCGTGATGATCTGCTGAAAAGACTCATCATGGATGTTACGAGCGAAAGAAGATTAAATAAATATTCAATCGTAGTTTGGAGCGCTTTTAAGCTTTCGGAACAAGAAATAGGATAAATTAAGAGCTGCTCTTCTTGGAAGCGAAATATAAGTATTCCGATGCTAGCTGGCTATGGTACCAGTTGCATCATGAGTGCACGCACGAGAATAAGGTAATGTTTTATATTCTCACGTGCTTAAAAGCGCTCCTGGAGAGAGAGAAAAGAGAACAGCCAGACAGATCCAC
This sequence comes from Stegodyphus dumicola, assembly GCF_044657685.1. Classification (NCBI taxonomy): domain Eukaryota; kingdom Metazoa; phylum Arthropoda; class Arachnida; order Araneae; family Eresidae; genus Stegodyphus; species Stegodyphus dumicola. The sequence goes on from NC_140780.1 coordinate 139,508,139, forward strand.
ATGGAGAGAAATGAATATCTATCACACTTTTAATTGGATACCAGTATAGAATAACTTAGAAGAAAAAACCATGAGAGAGCAACTATGAGCTTGCCGGAATTATAAATAATGATCTTCCGATTGCCAACTGAACGCTGTGCCAGTATTACCAAGAAAGCATGCAAAGCAGAAGGGAATTTTACATTCTTCCTCATTTCAAAGACGACTGAGGAAAGAAGCATGAGGCTCAATCCAAATTCAAGTGGTGATGAATTATCCTCTCCGGACGTGCTACCAGTTACACCACGACAGCACGATAATTCCTTATAAATATACTTCAATTGATGTTTAAGTATTACATTCATTTACAAGGAGAGAAATTTACCCTGAAGTAGAACTATTCTGTTTGTAACAATAGTTTGTAATAATAGGAGCCAGGTTTACAGAAAATTCCTTATACAAAGGAACCCATCTCTTTAGGCAGATAGTCTTAATGAGCTTTGTCATAACCATATCGTTTCACTAAATAAAAACGGTCTGGTGAAAAATAATGTTTGAACACTGCCTGGTAAGTATCGGCTTCTTGTACCCTAGAATAGCTGCTAACACTGCTTTCCTATATTTTGCCTTCCTATTAATAATGAAAGATTTTTTGAGATTGAGAAAAAGCTGTATTAGGGTTTCAGATGTGTTAGTACTTTATTGTTTTCGTTCGAAAATAACCTTATTCTAAAAGCCAGTAAAATTTCTGAGAAAGAAAAACTTTTTTTTGTACCAAATGCGAGTTTTTAATGAAATATATTAGTTTTAAATTCGTTTTTGCTGATAAATTGGTATTTAGTAGAATGTATTTTAAGAAATATTACTAATTGTATGTGTGCTTCTTGAAAATCATAATGAAAAAGGAAAAGAATTTCAATCAATCAGTTTTCAGCAATATTTTTTATCGAATGAAACGAGGAAAATAAACAACCTGAAACACGAGTAAAAAATTTTATTTTTATTTATTGATTGTTCGTATTTACACTTTCAAATGAAAATGTAAAAGTGAAAAGAAATCTCTGAATTAATTTTAGACCTTACTCTGGATAGCTTTCCTCGATTAAACTAAAGCCGGAAATGACATACATATAATACAAAAAAATGTTTATTACTTTTGGAATATCACTGCCTATCTTTGACAGTTGCTGTGAGTGTTCGAAGATGAAGAACCTAACTAAGCGAAACAGCTTTAATTAAATTTTTAGATGCAATAATAAAAAAATGCTAATACTTCCAAGGCATAAAGTTTAGTATTAGTTTTTTCGTTAACGCATTTAGATTTCAGGCAGACGAATATTATTTAAGTCTTAGACAGCTGTGTGTCAGGAACTATTAATTAGCTCTTAGGTATAAACGGATATGTTTTGAATTTTCGAGCCTTTATCATCATTATAACAGCTATATTAAAACTGGGAGAAAAATTCTAAAAAAGCGTTTATTTCGGGCAAAATGTTTAACTGGAATTAAAATCATAAAATAGTTTTTAAATTACTAGTTACTATCAACTGTTAGAAGAATTGTTATTAACTATTCATGTCTGGCAGAAAAACTGGAACATAAACTGTTTTTCTTCAACATTTGTAAAACGCGAAATTTGACAAAATATTCTAGCTTAAGATTTCCAAGCTCTATAAAAAAAGCAAATCTCAAAATCTTAAAGCATAAGTATTCGAATTTAAGTAAATTGGTATGAAGAGAGATCGAATTTGACACTTCTGGAACCAAACTGACTTTTTTAGCATTTTCATCAAATTCTTAAACTCTCTTCTTCAACCTTCTTTTATTTCCTTGTTTGTTGGTGAAATGCAATTTATCTTTAAAAATTATAAACCCAATAGTTTTAAAAATAAAATTATACAGTGATACAAATCACATTATTCGAAACCATTCATTAATAATAGCAGTTTGAAAAAGTCAGTTTCCATATCTGTAATTTTTACTCTAATATTATTACCCATTTGAAGCTTTTATTAGATTTAATATGAAACAAAATTGTGTATTAGAATGGTGAGTAGTTTTAGTTCTCATAGAAATTTGAAAAAAAAAAGCATGAAGGGTATGTACACTGTCTTCGATAAAATTTCAAGTGAATCTCCGAATCGCACATAAGTATTTCGTAAAAAAAACCGTCCGAAACTGAAACTTTCAAGATATTCCATCGTGCAAGTTTTAGTAAAAAATATATTTTGTTAAATTTATTAGAAATTTAGCTAAGAATTTAGATCCTAACAATTTTAAACACAGTTTAAGAGCATTCAGCACGCATTGAATCTAAAAGGAAGCAACACTCTTTTTTTAAAGTCTACTCCTGTTCCTATAACTAATACAATGCTGTCCACATAAAGTACATTTTCAAAGACTATCTTTTCGTGATTACTGTAGATCCTCTGTCTTAATAGTCAGTTATATGTATATTTATATTACCTTTTTTATAATTGGTTTATGTAGGGACATTATAGTTGTTAAATACCTGAAAAAAAAAGCTAACGAAAGTTTTGATCCGAATCATTTTAAATAGAAAAATACCAGCATTTTTTCTTCCTCAAAAAGAATTGTTTATTATTTTCTGCTCTTTTTTAGAAATTCAAAACATTTAATTTGGAGTTCCTCGGACACAATTTTTATGATAATAAAACACAAATTTTCATTCCACGTTTAAACTATTCTGGCTCGTAGAAAATGAAACTTCAGTGCCTCTGAAACAGAAAATACTTTTGTGGTAGCTTTACGTTTCATTTCAAATAGTCCAAACACTTTTTCTTGTGGTAAAAAAATGTTCTTCATTTTTGCTGCTGTTCAGTTTCATACACACAAGCAGCAAAATTAAATTGTTTGTGTCTTAACATTATTGCAATATTTTGATTATCTAAAACATAATAGAGAATAATTTTCATAGTCTTTCATGCAAAACATTTTCAACTATAGAATAATACCTTTCCTTTAAAGTAGATAAAGCTCAGTTTGCTGTTCTTCTGTTTAATATTATTGAAACCATAAAAGTGCTGTCTTCTTTATAATAAATCATATTATTGCAGACTTTACGAACAGTGAACGAAATGTTCACAGAATCCAAATATTCGTAACCAGTTATTTTTGGTATTAAATAAACAACAAATATTTTGTATTATATACATAATTTGTATGAGATTATAATTCGTAAATAAGACATTCAATGCTTTTCTTATTTCCATTAAAAGAAATATTGAAATCCAACATGACATATTATATAATATATAAATTTTCATATCCTAAATATTTTATACAAATATTAATACACAAGAAAATCTTTTTTATTAATTACATAAGTATTGCTATGACCTTTTAAAAAGGAGAATATTTTTTATTAGTGATAATAAGAAAAAAAAAAACTTTTGTAACACAAAAAAATCTGGTTTAACGTTAAAAAATATTATTATGACAAAATGCGGAGAAATCATAATGTCAGCTTTCGAATGAACTGATTAAAAATGGTTAGGCTGGATAAACAGAAAAGTTAAAGGCGCAACTGGAGGCATGCTATTTTAAAATCCGAATTGAAAAATCTGATATGGAAACCACATGACGTTCTTGTACGGCCTATTAAATTATACACATTTTTGCTGCATTCCATTTAAACTTATTTTCTTGAATTATTCTAACTTAATTAACCATTTTCTCAAGACAAATTGAAAGTGACATTAAAAATGGCAAATTTTGAAATTAAACATCCCGGTCAATTTTTGTTGTACGGATGTCAAATATTTTATACTTTTATTTTTTCATAACGAGTATAAAACTTTTCCAAATAGAAGTATAGAAAATGAGAGATTGCACTTGAAGTTCGATTTCTTTACTTGTCAAAAATAGTTTTTTAAATTTCGCTTTGCAAAACATAAATATTTCATTCAAACCATTTCCGTAACTGGAAGTATCTAACTACGATCAGGGATTTCGAAATTAAAGGCCGGATAAGGACTTTTATGCCCGGTAAGGGGATGTAAATATTATATGTATGTATATGGTTGGTACACACGTTTGGTACTGCCGATTGCAATAAAAACGGGAAGAGCACAACTAGATTTTATAAAAGTTCCCATATGCATAATTTCAAAATCCTAACGCTAGTCGTTTTTGATTGCGCGTGATGCATGTACACATACATAAATACATAATTATGTAAGGCAGATTTCACGGGGAAAAAATCTCATTCGAATCCGTTTTGTTAAAAATAGTTTTTTTTTTTTTTTTTTTTTTTTTTTTGCCCGTACGTACAGCCGTCACTAAAAATATCATCGAAAATGTAGTCGGGAAAGATCAAAATGTGTATTTCTGTTGAAATACGATACCCGAAATTTTTCTCTATTACAGTGCATCCTTTATTTCGTATAAGGATAAAAAAAGCAAGGGAAATAGTTCTTTTTTATGTTAAGCTTAAATACCGCTAAAATTAGCCAAGCGAAAAAACTCTTTTTCTTTTCTAGTCTAAGTAGAAATCAGATTACAAAATATATAAAAAGTTTGCATTAAAAGAATCAAATGCCAGTTGTATTTCTAACAGCCTCGAGAGATATAATAAAAATGATATTAAGATGAATTCCTAACCTTTCGAATGCATTTTGCTATAAAATTAAGTAAATAAACTTATTTATTCCAAAATATTTTCTAACTAATCTCTAAATAAAAACTTGACTGTTATCTTAGAAAGGATCTTCGGAGAAGTAAACCTTTCAAAAAATAGGACGACGAGGATATTCGCATCTGGAAAAAATCCTATTCAAATCTAAACAGTTTAATATTTTTTGAAATGGGATTGCGTAGGCAGAAAGCAAACGAGTGTTTGTCTGTTCAACTTTTGTGTTGTATATCTCTCATAATCCTTAATATTCGAGCTTCCACACACGCACATACACGCACGTAAAAATAAAATTTAAAACACGTCTTATTTTACAAAGTTTCTCATAAAATGCTGAAACCTTTTAGCAAAGCATGCAAGAATAACTGTCTCGGAATGAATATCTTAATGTTAGATATTATTTGCATTTTGTATAATTCAGGAGAAAAACCAATGAAATACACACACGTTCCGTGTAGCTAGATTACCTGACATGTACAATATGTATCTTGGTGTCAGTATTTGTTGCTTTTTGCTAATTGTGTTCCCAAAATATTTTTCCCGTGATGTTTCGTGGCATTAGATATTTTTAGGCAGTAATTACTTCTACTCCGTTTATTCATTAATAATTTAATGTGAGATACCTCGAAGTACATTATGTGCCTTTAGCATTGCTTGTAACTATAAAAGGCAAACTAGAATGTTCTTGCAACCATATATGATTGCATAAATTTTATTCTAGCCAATAAAGGAAAAGAAACATCTGTATTAAATCAAGTCATATATTAATTTGCGTAACGAAACTGCTGAAGCAGAGATATTCATTTAAGATGGTTTGTTGTTTCTACGGTCTTCAGAGTTATGCATGTATGACTTGTCCGCTTCTTCATTTTTACAGAATTTGTTTCATTAGGATCATTTATAAGGTATTTCTCCCACTTCCCTAGCGTGCCTTCGTGGTGTAACGGTAGCACGCTGCGCCGGTATTCCAGAGGTCCGTGGTTCGATTCCCGGCGAAGGCGGTTGCATATTTTTCATCTTTTCTGCTTCCAATAAACCTAATCTCTCTACAAGTGGTGCCCGAACTAAAAGGGTTGTGGATGATGATACTCCGCACCCAGGATTTGGCTACTAGGTTCCCTAAAACCCTAGTCACCCTTTAAAAAGGGGAATATATAAGGTATTTCTCCCACTTCCCTAGCGTGCCTTCGTGGTGTAACGGTAGCACGCTGGCCCGGTATTCCAGAGGTCCGTGGTTCGATTCCCGGCGAAGGCGGTTGCATATTTTTCATCTTTTCTGCTTCCAATAAACCTAATCTCTCTACAAGTGGTGCCCGAACTAAAAGGGTTGTGGATGATGATACTCCGCACCCAGGATTTGTCTACTAGGTTCCCTAAAACCCTAGTCGCCCTTTAAAAAGGGGAATATATAAGGTATTTCTCCCACTTCCCTAGCGTGCCTTCGTGGTGTAACGGTAGCACGCTGGCCCGGTATTCCAGAGGTCCGTGGTCCCGGCGAAGGCGGTTGCATATTTTTCATCTTTTCTGCTTCCAATAAACCTAATCACTCTACACATTTATCTTAAATTCTTGGATTGAATGAGCGAAATCTCTTTGCAAATTGATTTTTGATGTCCCCTTAAAGTACACATGACAAGGAATTAATACTCGATTTCATGTAAGCATAAGTTGCTCGTTTACGACGAACCAGACTGGCAGTTGTCAAGTCCGTATATTCTTCCTACAGAGCAGAAAAATCTCTCACAGAAGGTGAAAAAATATGCTGTTAAAGGTTTATAATAATGAACAAGATTCTTAAGCCGATGTCAAGAAGAGAATTATCAAAAAATGAAGAGATTTTGAAAAATGATAATAAGAAAAGGAATGAACTGATTATACTGAAATGGACGCGAAGAAGAGTATGAGCTTGGTTATTCTATAGAAATCTCTAGTTTTTGCAGAACGTTAGTTTACATTTTACATAAGACATTTACGTGAATATGAAGCAAAAAATTATTTCTTTCTTTCATAATTTATGAATTAAACTTCTATGTAGTGAGTATGCCCATTATATCTGCTATTAGCCTATGATAAATTGTATACTAGGAATTTTTATTTTCTGATTATAAATTAGTGTTATTCAGGAATCTCCTCATAATGGTTTATTATCTCTGACAACGTTCTTTTACTCTCATCACACAATGTATTTTAATTAATATGATATTATATACTAATTTTGTTTGTCTCTCGGTTACATACGAAAAATATCATTAAATGTTTTAAAATTGTTTGCGTAACAATTTACATATCGGAATTAAATACAACAGTGAATAAATTGTATAATACCAATGTAATTGCAATTAAATACAGGAATGAATACCTTAAAAGTGAAATGTAATTCAAGCATAACATTGCACACATACACAGTGTATTTCACATACTACGCGAATGGTATCATTTAAAAGGTTGGCCGTAAATACTCGTGTTTCGAGATTAAGAAATTATTCAAGTACGATGTTCAGATGAACACGGTTTTGATCACGTCACTCATGTTTGCCAATACACAAGAAGTCAAAAGTTTTACATATGCCCTCTGCAGAAAAATGTTTAATTGATTAATTTATGAAGATAACGAGAGGCTGATTAGCCTCTCGTTATCTTCATAAAATTAAATCTAAAAGTATATGGTTTATAATACTTTCATTAAAGAACTGGCAAAACTATGTGACACAGTTTCTTTCTAATGATATTAGCGGCCACATAAAACATAATAAAATCTCACATTTTCTTTTTTTAATTTTAGCTTTTCTTTAAACAACAATTTCAATTTTCTGTGTATATTTTTAAACTATTCTGACAAAAAATGTGCCTTCTAGAAGTTTGCATTCACAAAACTTTTTATTGCCTAAATATCTGTAACAACATCCCTATATTATCCCAGAAATTTTGACTAACGATATTCCGCTTGATTTTAAGTAAGAATTTTATTTCTTTTGTTGTAATTAGCGTAGAAAAAGCAATTTGTTTCTAGTGAGTTCTTTTAAGGATTTACTATTCTACTTAAGTGTGTTAAATGATCAATTAGTGCGAAAGCCTGCCTTTCTTATTTCATTCTTAATCTGGAATCTTGGCTCTAGGACCAACGAGCAAAGAATTTTCTCATAGTTTCCCTCGTTTCTTCGTGGCGTAATTGGAAGCAAATCCGGCTAGCACCAGAAGTTTCGAAACTCAAATCCCGGAGAGTATCTCTCTGATTTTACATACTGAATGTTTTTAAATGTCTAATATAACTTACACTCTGTTAAGAGACATCAGCGTTACTATCGTTTTAAAACACCCTCTCTATATATACATCGCTTTCTATATTCCACTTTAGAAACTAGTTTTAAAGGCATTTCTAAATTGTTAAAAATTTATTTTATTAAAAAAATATTTTAAAGCATCTTTATTGAACCTCAAAATAAAATACTAGAAAATTCATAATACCATTCCAAATTCATTAAAAGTTTTAATAGATTCTTTCACATATGTTTTATGAAGAGCAATAAATCTATCTGACTGCCAAGCGAAGTCCTCTCTTCGAACTTTCATAGAAATTTGTAATAATTGCTTTTCTGATTTGAATGCTTAGATCTTACGAATAAAAGGATAAACAAATCTTTCTCGAATGGAAATCTTTAATGGTAATTTTAGTTCGGCTACATATATTAGCTTTAATCTTATTGATACGATAGCATATCAGATTTTATTGGATTGAGGAGAACCCGTATTATCTCCAAATTACTTGACATGCAAACTGCAGTGCCATAAATACAACCTGCCATTTTAGTTCGAATAAATACTCTAACAATTGTGGTTTACATTTGCCTCAGACATACATTGCTTTACTGGAAAGTAAATGCTTCGTGTTCTGTGTCCAAGAGAGTGATCGATTTATTTTCCTTCTTTCAGCGCCTATTGTATAGGAGGTGGAATTTGGGGTTGTCGACACTCAGCGTAAGTTGTACCGATTGTAATGACAGATGTGTTTCACTCCTGTGAAGGAGGTTTGCTTCTCAATATTTAGTCGTACATCATACGTCTTTCGAGTCAGGTTATTGCTCTTTCGTGAATAAAAGCGTAACATAATCGAAACTAAATTCAAAACTTGGAAATTTAAACCAAAATATTTATGAATAAATAAATAAAGCAATAAAAATTAACATTTGTTTTTCAGTGGATATATTGTGAATTTTATTAATTAAAACTTGTAAAATTGATAAGAATAATGAAGGAAAATATCCTTTTAGATTTCGTCTTTTAAGTTAAATTTGACGAAAAATAACCAGAGATTCAACAACTAAAAATAAACTTACTTAAACCTAAATTCATAATAAAAATTAAAAAATCATTCTTAACTCCTTTCCTAACATATTTTATATCCATTTTGCATTTCTCGCACAGGGAGATTAAACTCTTAGTCTTTGCTTAAGCGTAAGTTGTTACCCTTGTATCAAATCTGCGTATATTCTTAATTATGAAAAAAAGCTTAAACTATCTAATTATTGATCAAAGCATTCGTTATTTCAGTCAGCAATGAGCTACTTAAATGATTTCATGCTTTGATGACTTGTAATAGTAAAAAAGTGAGTTAAAAATTAAGTTCATTCTTCATTATGATATGTTCTATTACTATTATTTATATATTCTAAAAAACTTTTAAAAAGTCTAAGAACGATATTCCTTATATCCTCCAATAAAGTCCTAAGTGTCCTTAAAAGTTTCCTATATAACGTGAGAAACTTTTTGTTGAAGCTTATGACGGCGTAAAAGTAAATTTCGAAGATTGTATGATTTTAGAAGTACACATTTAAGAGTTAATTTTTGCAGGCATTAAAGTAATATTGTCAGAGTGGTTTAAAAATAGAATTTAATGTTTCACTCATTATACGAATTCGATAATTTCTTAGATTTAAACAGAATTTTTATTTATTTTTCGGGCTTCTAATATAGACAATTAAGGGGAAACTTACTCATACTTAATTTCCATGAAGGTAAAGTCAGAATTTAAAATATTAAATGCAGAATACGTGTTTAAATAACCTTTTTCCAGCCTTAAATAGAGAAAAGGTTTTAGAATTCCTGTGTCTGCTGTACATTATACAAGCATTGAGGCAATTATTTCCCGTCAAAAGATGGAATGATGCCTCAGCTGTAGCACAAGAACATCCGTGATATTATAGCCCTTATCCAGAAGACGTTGCCAAGTCTTTCCACTTGGATTCTTTGCAAAAATTTCAGTCTTAAACGTTTCTAAATTCGATATTTATTAGTCTCTTAGCAGGTGGAAAGTTCATAAAATACCTATGTTTTTAGAGGACAGTAGTTCCTTTTTTTTTTCCAGGAAATCTGCACTCTCACTTTCCTGTACTCCTCAATGACTTGGTACCAACTGTGGTGCTACTGAACCGACAAGGGCATTCGAATTATGCAAGTATTTATAAATAAGTTTTCAGTCGATGTTCTGTTAATGTGAAAAACCTGAAGGATAATGTTTTAGCACTGACCACATTATAAACGAAAAAGCGTTTGCCATGTTCTCTACCTGAAGGACAAATGACCCTGTCTTTCATTGACCGCTAATTTATAAATAAGAACATTCATTCTCGGGGAAACGTTTCTGAATAATTTCTGGGGAAGCTGCCAGTGGTTGCGGAGTCACACATCCCTTCTTTTTTAACTTTCAGGACAAGGCCTCACTTGGATGTTATTGGAGTCTAGAGGGTGCCACGATACGATCAAATCTCATATTATCGAGCAACACCAAGATCTTTTGCATTAAAGTATCTGGCCTAGTTGACATCTATTTGAGTCTTTAAGTTTTTGACATTTTGAAGTTTTATAAATGACACCTCAAAGGTGTTATAGCAAAATTACTGGACTTTTCGTGTCTCGTGTTCAGCTGAGGTTAGGTTAGTTAACAACTGCGGTGAAGCAATAGGAATAGACGTGAAAATTCATTACAGGCAAGAGTCCAGAAAACAGCCCAAAAGTAGGCAGATATGAAATTGGAAAAAAAATGCTACAACCAACATTTTATTAAAGGAGAGATAAAATCTTGTCTTTAAGGGGACTCATACACCTTAAACCCCTCATGATCTTCGAATATGTGACTGTTGCAAGAATTGGGATATTTTATTTATTTTAAAAGCAATTACTTCCAACTTTTTTACAGCTGACTACATAACATAGCTGCTTTAAAAACTAGTAACCAGAAAGTTTGTGTTGCCACAAGTATTTTTGTAATTTAATCCTCTTTGTGACAAAATATTTCGCCGTGTTTCCACCTTGTGCGCATGATATTTTAAAAATGGCTAATGGTACATACTTGAAATTTTATGGAATTCTTTATATGCGCACTATTTTCTAACTGAACCGACAATCTGATGAATATTTTAATATTGAAAAATTTTATGGGCGAAAACATTAAAACTTTTTTTTAATAAAATACATTTTATAAACTCAACTCAAAATAAAATAAAAATTTAACATGAAATTTTTAGAATTTTAGGTTCACAGTAGTTTCCAAATGTTATAAAAGCTATATATTAAATACGGAATTAAATTATGAAACAGAATGTTTTAAACTGTGCGCGCAAGTTGGAAACATGACGAAAAATGTTGTCACCAATCGGATTAAATTATAAAAATATTTGTGGCAACACAAAATTTCTGATTACTATTTCAGAAAGCAGCTATATCATGTAGTCAGCTGTAAAAAGTTGGTACTAATTGCTTAATAAGTTATCCCAATTCTTGCAACAGTCACCTTTTGGAACATCTTATGAGTTTTAAAGTGTATGAGTCCCCTTAAATTAAATGTCTTGGTTAGATTTAAAATTATATCATTTGAAGAACATCAAAGTTTTAAAGCTTGTTCAACTTAGCATTCAGAGTTACTCAGCATTTTGAATTTGAATAATAATTCAAATATTATTCACATTCAATACTTTAGTTTTCCTGATTTTTGATCCACTGCATCAGATCACCAAATCATCAATGAAGAGAGCTGTTTTAATAAAACAATCACTGACCAGAAGAGCTGGAAGCTCACTAATAGAGATATTGAACAACAAAAGATTTATAACTGAATCTTGAGGCAGATCAATCTCAAATTCTCCATAGCTTTATGCTCGTTTTTTATATCGGACCATATAAAATTACTGAGTAAGAAATATTTGATACAGCTCGTTTTTGATATCGGACCATATAAAATTACTGAGTAAGAAATATTTGATACAGCCAAGTATATTACGAACTACGCTAATAGCCTTAAATTTGTGGATGCGTTTTAAGCTCTAGGCTCTGTCATAGGCTGAGTTCCATTCACAAACATAGCCAGGAGTAATGTCTGTCCAAAGCCTCTTTCATGTCTTTTGATGCTCCGAAGAAAAACAATCTTTTAATCTGTTCCATTGTACTTTCCAAAGCCAGCATGTGTACCATAGCTTTTGATATGAATACCAGTTAATACATCTATTACTGCCGAATGACACGTGATTTTCTCTGTTCTTTAATAGTAAACTGATAGCTTTAGTCCAAATTGAGCTCTTTTCTCCAACTTCGATTGTAAAGGTCACACATAGTTAGTTGAGAATTTAAACTCAGGTGCTTCCGTTTAGGACGTATATTATCAACATCTGAACGTTTAACATTTACTAGCTTGCTGATAGCTACGTTCAGCTTTTCCATTTCAAATTCAGAATTGAAGTTTGAGTGGCTGAGTGCGTTACCAATTTTATGAGATTTAAATTTTTTCTTAAGACGAGTTTATTTTTCTCGAGAAGACAATGGAGGCTTTAAGAACAAGCAAAATATTTTGCAGAAGAATCTGCAAAATCCAGTGTTTAAGTGGCAGCTTGTATTGTTTTTTAACCATGCTAACGAAGTCACATAGCATTTCCCATAATTTCCTTAGTTAACCTTAGAAATAAATCGTGAAAACATTTACATTTTATTGTTTGTATTATTTCTGAGTTGGAAAGCTTGCCTTCTCCAGTCTCAAATATGTTCTGCAGACTAGACTTTTCGGCACGTTTGAGAGCAGTTATATTCTGGTACATAGAGACTTCTAAATTGGGAACCCAAAATATTTTATATCTTTTAATTCTTCCTCCAGAGATCCACCATTTGGCTGTTTGTATCATATCCGCATAAAATTTGGCAAAGGCAATATGTATGTTTTTAAGTGACTGCGGGCAAACTTCGGAACCCGATAAAACGTTCGAATATTCTTTCAACCAATAAGTGAACTGGCTGAGCCGAATCTGGCACAATTAATACTGGAATATCTTTTGCCACTACGTCATCAATTTTTAAATCCACAAATGCCGAGCCAAGACTTTATATTAAACACTTTTGATTTTCGAAATCAAATAGTCACTCCGAGATGAAATATTTATTCCCAGGCCTTTCGCAGTCTGTTCTTTTAAGTAAACATGACGACGCTTGCCTGTCAATCATTGAAGACGCAATACAAGAACTGTTAATTAAAGCATTCCTTAAGTATAGTACATAGCAGCTGCTACGGAAAAATCATCAAGACCGTGCACGTTTAATGTAGCTTCCTTTTTTTTCCTCAGGGCAATATTTCCTTGAACGGCCTTTCAGTCCACAAATTTTGCAGAGATAGGAACAATCGTTTGAAATATGACTAAAGAGATTACATGAAAAACATTTGGGATTATCCTGATCATTAAGTAGAAGAATTAAATAGTTTTTGTTTTTCATTATATTTATGTGCAGGAGAAATGTGTCTATGTTTTCCCAATATTTGTAGCTTTTCATCGTGTCTCTGCTTTGAAATCTATTAGAGATACTAACATTCATTACTCTCGGAGTGTTTTCAGAATCATCCCAAGGCCATAACCTAGAACTGTTTTTACTTTCATTGTTTATTTGTAGTCCTGATTGAACGTTTTCGCAGTCATTTAATTTTCCAGCTAGTTCATTCGCGTTTACATATGTAGTCCATGAATCAATGAAATGTTCCCTCATAGAATTCGGAACTCGTCTTTGCAATTCATCTGTTATAATTAATTCTTTTAAAGAATCGAAATCATTTATTTTTAATCCTGCTAACCATTCGTTAAAATAGTTACAAATTTTGAAAACGAAATCCGTCCATGTATTTTTGATTCCTAATATGATTAACAAATTTCTGGCGAAATTTTGCTGGATTTAACTTAAAACGTTTTAATAATAAATACTTAACAAATACGTACTCATTAGCTTGTTCTTCAGATTCTCTGGCGATCAGTTGTATGATCTCGAGAGGTAAAAGTCCTAATAAATGAAAAACATAATCTTCTTCATTTAACCCCACCCGTTTAGCTTGCCGTGCAAATATTATTAGGAATGAAGAGCTATCTTCATCCTTTAAATCGAAGTTTTGCATAAGACTTTTCAAATCGATGCATATTTTGTTTTCTCGTGTGCTTATATTACTTCCTGTTGATGTTTCGGACATTAATTTATTTTCGTTTAAAAGTTTAAATAATTCAAAATTCTTTGTTTTCACCGATATTCAGCTTCTAACTGAATTCGCTTTTCGTGTTCTTGACACTCTAATAGTCTTTGTTTTGCCGTTCTTCCAATTTCTAACTCTCTTTGTTTTCCCCCCGTTCTTCAATTTCTAAATTGTGCTTGTTTTTCTAATATTTCATCTTCTTCTTTCATAAGTCTTTCTTCAATAATCCTTTCAAAGACTTGTTTTACAAATAGTTTGTCATAATTTTTACTATTAATGATGATGTTTTTAATCGTAATCACAGTGGCTACTGGTGGAACCGTTTCCCCATATTCCGTCGCAAGTTCAATTAGATCGCTTTTGCATCTCTTGCCAAGGAAAGACATCTTTATGTTATTTTTTTATACACGGTTAATCGTTTGACACTTATTAATGAAGCGTTTAATAGTTTTGAAAATATGTTTAAAAGCTTTCATACATACGTTTAATGGTTTCATTGAGACGTTTAATAACTTTAGAACGAGAAAAAAAGTACCTTTTTAGTTTTTGCATCAGACCCTCAATAGCATTCAGCCACAATAGATTAACATCGAAATCGACAATCCCACTTCTGAAATTCTTGGCCTTAAGATTTTTCTCTTACATCCACTATGTGTATCTTTTTGTTTTTGCGTTATTTATTAGGACAGGAAATTCACAGCCAACAACATCAAAATACTTTATTCTACTGATTTTTAAAAAGTACGCGAGTAGTTAACATCGTCTTTGCCATGGTTGCCATCGTCTTTGCCCTTTCTTTTAATCAATTGAAAAAATCTTTATTTTTCATAAGATAATCATAGTTTCATTTTTCATAAATTCATATGCTCAGAAACCGAAAGAAGCGGCAACGCTGTTGCAGACTTAGTGTTACCGGCATGCATCACGAAGCCTACCGCATCATAGTACCTCCATCTTTCACTATCACTACGTTGTACACTATCACATGATTATTCAAATACAGGATTGAAGTAATCTATTCAAGGACTCACAATGTGCTCAAAAATGTAAATTGGTACTTTTACGGATTGGCAATTTTATTCCATATTTAATTTCCTTTCTGCAAATGAATGGATTATTTCATAGAGTTTTCACTCTAAATATGTAATGACTTGGTTTTCTTCAGGAAAACAGAAGATGGTTTTGTAAATCATAAGAACAATATGTTTAAATAAAGAACTGGTGACATATTTTTTCCAATAACTTAAATTTTTCAGACAATTTGCGTTTATTACATGAACGGTGAATTCTGAAAGTATATTTTAGTTTTTCTATTTGAATTTTAAATATCTTTCCCTATATTATTAATTATTTGACTTAAAAATGCAGATTATTCAATTCTTTAAATTATATATTTGTTTTTCTGCAGGTAAAGGTAATGTGCTGATATTGATAGTAATAGATATAGTACTAGGAAATTTTAAATATATTTACTTATATTAATTATTATTTGACTTAAAAATAAAGCTAAATTTATTTTCATATTATATACTTAGTTGTCTACAGACAAAGGTAAAGTGCTGATACTGAAGTTATTCAATATAATACTATGAATAAGAGACAAATTCACTTATTTAAACCTGTGAGTTCTATTTGAGACTAATCCAAGTTTAATATACAGGTAAGTTTTGTTTTATGATTATTTTTTGCAATCACAGCTCAAGGCGAAATGCAAGGTCAGTCACTTCCCTGCTGTCCAGAAACTCACTTGTCGAAAATTTAAATCCGATTTAAGAAATTAACTAACGTATATATCTATACGAATAGGGTGCAGTCAGAAAATTTAGATTGTCATTTTTTCTATAATTTTTAATTTAAGATAAATTTTTGCAACATGCCCTGTCTGTTGAAGAAAAACTCATGTTCTTATAAAATGCGAGTTTTAGACAACATTTATGGGGCATTTCCATGAAATATACTGAATTTTTAATTTAATATCGGATTAAAGGCATTCATTAATATTTCTGTCTTTTTAGGGAAGTGAGTGTCCTACTATGAACAGACGGGTAGAATACCAAGGTAAGTACAAACGTTTTGTGTATTAAGTACATCATTTGTGTTTGGCAAATATTGAGTAGTCATTTTTTGTACTGGCCAAAGTGTAACTACTATGCTCATCTATCTTGCAGGTACGTTTGGAAAAGCAGGTTCAAAAGGCCATTCGAAATTATTATGAAAATACTTATTTTAAGCCAAGTTATAAATAATAGCATGCTTTTATTCCATGCTATCATTTTAATCATGTAATTACCGTTAGTACTCATGTTTTCTATTTTTCACGATAAACTCTTTTAAAATCCTCTAAAGAATTGGGCATGAAGCTAGTCATAAATGTTTTGACAGCTATGATAAAATTAATGTAAACACGCAATGTGTTTACATAATGTAAAAATGCTAATGTAAGGCTAATTAAGTTAACAATTTATCTCCCATTTTGTAGCAATTTACTAACTAGTGAACGCAAAATCTATTTATGACTTAGAATCTACTTGTCTATTTAATATGTTTTAGACAATTAGACAGAAATTTCAGAGCTTATTCAGTTTAATAACATTTCATTGACATTGCTTTTTTTGTTTGTTTATAATAACAGTATGCAGAAATATTCGAAAAACAGTTCGAATTTAAATTCATGATTATTTTCCATAATTATTTCGATAGCTTTTAAAATTTCGATCATTTAGTGTGTGTAAACGAACAAACATAATTTTAATTTATACAGTACAATCAAAGAGACATCAAAACGTAAGGAAATAAGTAATAAACAACTGACAATGAATAATTGTTTCATAATGCAGTTAGAACTAACATTGTCATAACTGCATGTCGAATACTGTGTATAAAATTTTAATTCTAAAGACAGCAAGCAAATTTTACATTCTTTGATATAGAGTTACATATAACAACTTAATTTTGTTCTTGTTGTTCTGCAATTTTAGTATCATATCTATCTGCGTTTCGCATATTTTACAATTGAAATTAAATTTATGAGAATTTCATTCTTAATATATGTTTACGTCGAATACATGAGAATAAAAATAATTTTTATCTTTGCTACTGATCCTAGATCGATCTGATTTAAATGATATTTCTGAAAGTTATATTCTTCTCATAATAACTTAAGTAAGTCTCTTGTTATTGGAAAACTTCATTTATTTACAAAATGCTGCTTTTCACTGTATAAGGCAACCACGCTTCTTTCTTATTAAGAGTTAGTTTATTCTTATAGGCCAGGCATGTCAAACTTAATACCTCAATTGGTCCGAACTGTGATCAGTATAGAATAATGCGGGTCGAAAAAAAAACATTTTTGTAATTAATGGTGTATTTAAAAAGTGATTAAATACAAGCAGATCTTACCTAATGCTGTAGTTCTTTAAAAATGGAATAAATATAAGGAAATTCTGGTTCTAGATGATGAATACCTTTTGTTTCTTTCCTTGCACCTAGCATATTGTTTAAGAAACCAGCTTTCGATCTGGAGATATGCTGCTGGCGCCAGTGAATTTCAAAACTGAAGTCAGATGAATGTCTTTTAACCTAGATCTCACTACGAATATGTCCTTTCCATAATTAAGAACAATTGTTCACACGTATGCGTAATACCGAAAGTGGAAATCAGCACGATTCAAATTTCCGACTTCTTGAGAATCCCTTGAGATTTCTAAAATTCGGGGATATCCTCTTCCCACAATTTCTACTCTTTCCATCTGTAAAATGGTTGGCACTTTCGCAGCTTCAGTTGAGAAACAACTTTTGTAAACAGACTGTCTCAAAAGCCCTTTTTAGCAACCGAGGTTATATACCCGCCTCGATATTGTGTGGAATTCATAATTTTATCTATATATTATAATTATACGCCTTTTGCTATTTTCTCAGGATGATCTGAGGGCCGCAAAAAATGAGTCAAAGGCCACATGCAACCTTTGGTTCGCAAGTCAACATGCTTGTTCTAGCCTTGTTAAAAGTATCATAAAAGTGAGAGCTTGAGATCTATTATCTTCGCTAAGTTTAGCTATCATATCTGCTTAATCTTAATAATTACTTACTTATAATTAAGGGAGGAGAATAATCTTATTAACTGATGGTAATAAGGTGATAAAGATCGGAGAAGAAGATCTATTTTATGGCGTAAAGTATTCAGAATTATCTGAGTTTATTTACATTAATTACTTTTCCTAAGATCTATTAGGTGAGAAAATAATTCTAATAAAGCTCTAAAATAATTAGTTTTTGAAAAATCATGATCTACATTTTTACTTACAAAATAATTGATCGCATTAATAAAACGTTAGTTTTATTTTAAAAAAAAATTTCGGCTGCATTTTCTTTAAGAACTTCTCTTCTTCAGTAAAGTCAAAATTGTTACGCATTTTACTATTTACACATAATTAATATATTCTTGTTTAAAACAGAAGAGAAAAATGAAGTGGTTATGATAGACAGGTACTTTTAAAAGCCTTATGAAAGAAACTAATTTTTTGGTTCCAAAATGGCTGTTAGTTAACTGTTTTCGTTTCATAAAGGTATTTCTTAGAGGCAAGTTAAGCCTACTAAAACAAGGGGCTGTTTTCAGAAAAAAATGGGAAAAGCGTAAATGATATGGCTGATCCATAAATATAGATTAAAGCAACACAAAATTTCTAATGAAATAATAAGATAGAGACAATTGACTTTTAGTATAATTTAAAACTGAGAGTATTACCTCTTAAATTTGTAAAATAAAACAGAAAGTTTTGAAAACTCAGAATCAAGCAACAGGAGTAGTACTAAAATTAAGAAATAATAAAATCTAACCTTAGTAGTCAGTTACAGGTCTACACCTTTTCGAATTTTGAAAAACACCATTTCAGAGTATCCTTCAATAAATGATATTTCATTCAGAGATAATTTAATGAAACAATTAGAACTGTATCGTGCTGAAGTTAAGTTTAGAAATTTCATACCGTTAATTTTTACATTTTTAACATATCATTATCCTGATTGTCTTGAACTTATCACTCTGTTGCTCGTCAAGCAGACACTAAAATCTCCTGAGAGACTCACCCTTGGATAAAAAAAAAATTGTTATTATATCACATAGTAATATATTTGCGAACTAATTTTGTCTTAAACGCTTAATTTTAAATTCTGATGTATGTGTATGAGTATGTGCACTACATTTTGAGTTAAATTAATTTTTCTTGCACTTAAATCTTAATATATCATCTCTATATGTATGTTTTTTTTTTATTTTAGCAAACGTTCGGGACAGGCAGAAAGGACCTTGATACTGCGTTTGTTCATGCACAGTGGCATGCAAAAAGATAGCTACGGGCCACAGTGTTCACCTAATATGGGTGAGTTTCGTCCCGTCATCTTCACGAAAATTCTTCGTTACTTGTAAAGAACACAGATCCTTTTCGTCATTCTGTACGTCTACATCACGATAACGCCCATTTCCTCTCAACCAACGTTTGTCTTCCTTCTTGTTTACCGTGGTGCAGAAGTTCCTGTCAGTATGCACCAAACTGATATTGATGTTCTTACTTGTGTGTTTAGTGGACTGGATGATTTTATGAAGCAATGTTGTACATTAAGCATATATTTCCGTGCTTGAAAAAGACTATGCTCTTGCTACACATACAATTGATTACCGAAGTCAGAATAGAAGGATAATGTAAATTCGCCGTCCTGGATAAGAATATGAAGCATCAATAAAATAATCAACCATTTCATGAAGAAAGGTGAGATAAAATCTTTTGGGTATGTATATAAATCATGCATACATTAACCTGGCCGCGGGGAGCGGCTGGAGAAATTTGCTAATTCGGCCCATGATCCGCTTAATATTAAAATCATAAAAATTTGAGAACCATTAATTGCTATTAGCTATCGTGATGAATGCTTATTTAGATAAACCCCCATAAAAGAGCTTATTTGCTGCGGAAAGATTTAACTCCGAAATCAAAATTTTACGATATCCCTTTGATAGATTTTTATAAATTAATTTGTTCGAAACTGTTTAATTTGAATCATCTCTGCAAGAAAAATAATTTTTTCTTTTCGTAGTTATACTGGTGAGTATATGTTTTCCATGGTAAAATATCTTAGCATTCAAGGACGACTGATGAAAAAGGCTTGAAAATTTTTCTGATTGTATGTCAGAAACGACGGTCCTCATAACTGAAAATTTTCTGAACCAAGTACAAGACTTGTCGTCTCTATCTTTAAAATTATATTACATATATTAACTAGATTAAGATAATGTTTTAAATTATTGTTTCGTTACATCGTATTTTAATTGATCATTATTTTTAATTAATTATATTTTTAAAACATATTTATTCACTTAGGAACCTATACCACATTAACAGATTACAATTGTTAATTAATAATATTTAGTCTGTCCGTTGCTTCTAAATGTATTCGTTGCAGTTTGGCTCCTGGCTCTATAATTTGTTGCTTGATCCATTTAAGATTGTCCATGCTTCAGGGAGAAAATGGAGACAATTCCCATTATTCCACAAAGGAAAATTACAAGATATTCTACTTTTGATTTTTCTACCGTCTTCTTGTCTCGTTATATAGCTGGTGCTTTCTCCTTGTGATTCATAGATCTTAAGTAGCTCATGAAGAGTTACTAAAAGGAGAAATAACTGTGATTTAATTTTGGTAATAAACGCAAATAAAGTAATGCTTTCAATTTCTCAGCAATATGTTTATATGAAGTAGCGTCTTTGACCATTGTCATTACAAAAATTAAATATTTTGATTTTCTAGCAGCAACAGATATTACACTTATTGGAGATTTTATTTTCAAGCTGATATTCTTGAAGGCGAAGAGAAGCATTTAAATATTTGTTTTGCATTGTATTTAAAAGTTTTATCAAATTTTAATTTATTTGCTACTTCCCTTTACCCTTGGTTTTTTACGCATTTTCTAAAGAAAACAATAAGTATGTGTACACGAATTAAGGGTTTCTTTCATTTTGCTGGAAAAGGTTTAAGATTTATGGGAAAGTAACTTACCCAAAACTTATTTTACTTATCTAACTTAAAACTTACTTAACTGATTAATTAAAACACTTTTTTCAGGACTGTTTCTTTTATTATTATAAAGCCACTTCTAAAGTGAAAAGAAAAAAAATAATGAACAATTGAAGCAAATGTTGTCATATCAGTTTAGAAATGTCAAGGAAAACTATTGTCCTCTCTTCTTAAAATCGTTTCTTTCTCCATATTGATTGTCGCAGGTCAAGTAATCCAACTAGAAAATGTTTATTTCGTAGATAATGAAAGTAGCTTTTACAGTGTAAAGCTCTTAAATTGTACTCTAGTAAAGTTGTGAGCTTCAAAAGTCTATTCCACACTGTAATGAAGACAAGTAGCAGACATGAGGAAGCAGCCTACAAAATTATTGTGCCACCAATAGCAGGAGAGTATGAAAAGTGAAAAAAATCTCAATGTTTTTGTTTTAAATTGTATTCGTCAGAAATTTATTGGAATATTTAAATTTCTTGTGATATGTGTGAGGACCTTTCTCTTGCTACCCATATGTCTTGGAAGTGTAATTGGAACCACGTCAGACTAGCAATCAGTAGGTCCGAAATTCTAATTTTGGACAGGGCAGCGCTGATTTTTCTCACTTTTGCTGCCTCCAAAAAATAATCAAAAATAATAAATATCTTGAACTAAAAATGTGTGGTGGACGATCTTTCATTACCACATGCTTCTGAGGACTGCGTCCTCTCCTATCCAGTTGCCCTTTAATTGGGGAAGAACGAAAGGAATGTTTTCGATCATTATCGCGTAGCTTTGAGGTGTAATTTGTGTCACGTCCGTCTGGAAATCGGAGAGTCCAGAGTTCGAATTTTTGCGAAGGCATGGCTGGTTTTTCCTGTTTCCTGCTCCGAAATAAACCTAATGACTCTACATATACCAGTATCACGTAAAAATTCGTGAATGGAGTATGTATGTAATTCTCGTTCAGAATTTTGAAATTTAAGTTGCTTTTTTCCATTCAAACTTTTTAGATTAGTGAAAACTGAGTTTTGCGCTAACTGTCTTAAAATTAACGTACAAACCTTTTATAAACCTACAGAAGAATTTGTCAGGAAAATCTTTGTTATTTTATATGTGAATGAATGAGTTATAGTTTGAAAAGTGCATTTCTTTTTTTTTTTTTTTTTTTTTTTTTTTAGTTACTGGGCATTTTCTTAGTCATTATATAATGAATATCATTTTGTAACTTTCAAAATAAGCAAGCATATCGACGTAAAATTTACTTTGTAGTAGAAGGTGTAAGATTTCAATAATATTGAAATTATCTTCAGTTAAAAATTTAAAATATTAAATAAAACTTCTCAGACTGGAGATTTTCAAACTTATCAAGTGTGCATAACGGTAGACAAATCTCAATATTACATATTTTATAATATCTGCTTTTTCGAAGCAATTTGTCAGACTCTTTTAGTAATTTCCTTTGTTTCTGTTGTGGTAAAAATTTATTTTTAATACTCAACTATTCTCTGCCGCAGTGTGCAAGTAACATTAAGTGAGTAATAATGCTGATAACCATAACCATGAGTGTAAGTTTTTCATCTTGAATCACCTGCATCTTAAACCACTTGTCTAAGAAATGGGTTTGCATACAGAATGCACGTCTATTTGTAGAAATAATTTCTTATTAAAAATTTAGCATCACTAGATACTTGAACTTACAGTAACAGGTAATTAATGGCCTGATATAGTAGTATTTACATGCCAAAACCCTCCCTAACCATGTTTGAGCATTGTGTGTACGGAGGACTCCAAGTTCTGCTAATCCCATCTCTCCCTTAACTGAAGGACTTTCTGAACAGGCATTAAATAGTGTAATATCCATCCTATGTTCAAATATCCACGACTCCTTTCGATGGATCATAGGCTAACGCATTTCGTACATTTCATGAATACAACTAACACATGGACATTCAATCCCTAAATTCCTTCTGTGACACTGGAAATTAAACTTTGCCGTGTCCGCACGCAGTGCCTGTTCAGAGTAAATCATTTAATGCATTTCACAGTCGATCTGCTAACTATATAAAACATATATAGAAAAGAACTCTTTTCCAGAGATGACGTTTCTGACGTATCTTGGAAACAATAAATAAGAAAATAATATTGCCAGTGCATACTATTGGATTTATTCATATGATTAAGCTAATAACTGTATTAACTAAACAGAAATATGTATCTCAGAAAGATGCTCAGCTTTTCTTATCACGGATCATTTACAACGTCTGTAAAAAAGAAGAAAGAACAGAGGTAACTTACGTTTCAGTTTACATTCATTTCTATTATACTGTGCTCTGGAGAATGTCTTGAACTTCTGAACTTAAATTTCACTTAAATATTTAATTAATAATAGAAAAGCGGTTAGTAATAACATATCAAGCTGTCTAGCGAAAACAAAATATTTTAGTTTATTTAATTTAATTTGAAAGGCATCTGATTTGCATATGTCGACTTTTACACTTTACAACCTTTGAATGCTATCATGTAAGCGGTTGGTCTCTTCATAATAAAAATTCGGGTTGACTAATCTAAATCTATTTCTTGGGTGATTTGACAATTATTGCATCATGATATAGATGAGCCTTATTCGGTTGTAAGTATACTCTATTCAGCTCTTTAGCAATAGAATCAAGCATTTCACTCTGAAGTTACTATATTTCACTGGTTAATAACTCCTAGCGAATTACGAACTTTATACCCCAAATACATCTAGAATGTTAGCAACTCTTCAAAGGCTCCGTAACCGTGCCCATGTTGTGAACCCCCCCTTTGTTTCTATATATATATAATTGTACTAATGTCACATGAATTTCTATTATTAACTTTGTAACTCTATGTAAATCTACGCACTTTTACCTCTTAATCATATGTAATGCAACAACAGTATAAGTATTTTCATATTTAGTTGTAATTCCCTACTACTTGATTTATGCAGTATGACAATACAATATTAGCAACTCTTCAAGGACCCCGTAACCGTGCCCATGTTGTGAACCCCCTTTGTTTTTTCAGAAATAGAACATTAAATTTGCCGTCTCCACGAAGTTGTGTTACCGTGGAATGGTCCTCTCTGGCATCTCCCTGTTAGGTTGGCACTCAATTCCCCGGGGCGAAATCCAGCTCTGCGGTTTAAGCCCCAAACACCCCGAAATAGTTAGCATACAACAACTTCTTTTTATTCCCAGTGACCCACGTACTGAGCCATGTTGTAGTGCCTTTTAGAAATATTTACATGCTGAAGTTGTACTTGAGAATTGATGGGGATCAAGTCAAGCAATAGATATTTCTGAATTTCTTCAAATATGAACATTCAGTGCAACCTTAATATCTATTTAATTTCCTGCGTCAATGGCATGGAATTTTCTATTCAATATTCAAAATAATCGAAGGGAATCGTCTAAGTGAATGCTGTTCCACAACACATAACTTGAGGCATTAACTTCCAAACATCTCGGATATTTGTGGATGTACGAAATCAAAGTCTCCAAGTTTCCTCTAGATACCATGAAATGCATGTTTCGTTGTTGAATAAATGTTATATAAAACTTCTAGGAATGTTTTATTATATGATTGTTTTCTTAAATTTCTTAAATTTAAGCATCGTGCACTAGGAGAAGAAATTTTGATTCACATAATTTATTAAGGATTAATTAAGTAATAACCCAATTAATGCATGACATTTCATTAGTTCATGTTGGATATAGCAGTTATGGTATGAAGATTCTGGCAGTTCTGGTTGATTTATGCTTGATATTAAAACTTTAGAAATGCGTATATTTACTTTGCTTTTACGAAATTAACCATTTGCCGCGGTGAAAGACGATGAATAATTTATTTTTTCTTCAGTTTTCCAATTATGTATTTAAATATTCGTAACTACTTAGGATTTGCAATCTGCTGCTACTCAAGCTTCTAAGTAGATCAATGGCTCTACGTATCCGCGCACGCATCAGATGTCGCACTGCAGAAAATCAAGCGTTTATTAAAATTACCAGATATTTTGGGCTTTAAGCATTGGTTGGGCTGTTGTGAATAAATAAATGTTCCAAATTTTAATAAATGAAAGTAAATAATTGCCTCAAATGCGATGTACTTCAAGTTAGAATTATGAAAATTTGGATTTCATCACGATGCTCTTACTATCTTGAATTTGTATATAGTTTTATAGACATATGCATACTATGAACAGCAAAATAAGTGGATACTATCTGCATATACTTAGAAAATTTAATCTCAGTTGGGAGGCATGATAAATTGATTTGCATGAAATGCATTTCAAAGTAAACATATTGCGGTGTATCGATTCATGAATATCGATCAAGATCTATGGCGGAAGCTAAATATTCCTTTCCCTTGTGGGTAATTTTCATTAAAGTCATAAATGACCCTATCACATTCTAAACAACATAAACGTTAAACGACTGTAATATCCTTTAATGGTGCAAATGAGCATTTTAGTCTTTGCGGGGTAATTTACCATGAGACGCAATTGGGAGGCGAACTAAAAGAAAAACATAGGCAAGTGCTGAGAGGCTCACAAACCATAACTCCGTTTGCCTTAAGGAGGACGACAATGATTTGGCAGTAATCGAAAATTATGTAGCGTTAGTCTTAGAAACAATCACTCAACCTTCTAATTAGGGCCGTAAGCTTGCGCTGTATCTGCAACGACATCTGCTCGAAGGATTTCATTATAGGAAAAGACAGAATTATGCTTTCGAAAAATAAGAGATCTCACCACTCTAAGTAATTGACGAAAGGACATAAAACAAGACTTTTAATATCATTCGCTGGAAGTACGCGGAATACTAGTGCTGATTAATGCATTATAACCTGGCTTTAACTTCAGAAAATTGTTAAAAATATGTAGTTGTATTTCTCTCAGCTTTACTTCATTATGAGAAGTAAAAAATATATGATAAACAGTGGTGGCCAAAATTGTGGACACTTTTGGAAATTTTTATGTTTTTGAACTTTGTATGCTTATAGAAAATGTTACGTTTCACATAATGCAAACTTGTATATATCATTTTAAAGATAATTTATTACTGAATTCAATACAAAACACAAAATTCAATTATTTGCAATACAAAAAAGGTTATATGTACTTTAATATAAATAAAAACACTGTTAAGAAGTGGTTTGTAATGTCTAGCTTTCCTGGCCAATCACTGTTCTTGTTCTGAGAACCAATCAAATGTTAGTAACTGCCAGTAGAAGCTGACATCATGTTTACATTTGAAACAATTCATTATTTTGCTTTGTTCTGTACAAGGAGGACCTGTTTCTTATACACTGCAATTAGAAGTAGGAATTTTGTAAAAATTTTTAATATTTAGTCAAGAAGCAATGACATCAAATAAAAGAGTAGACTGGACACCTAGAAAGAGATGTAATATTATTGTGTTACGAGAAAGTGGTCTTTCCTATGCTAAAATTGCAAGACAGGTGGGTGGTTCAGAGACTACATCTGGAGTCCGGAAGTTTTGTTTACGATATCAGGAGACAAATTCAATAAAAAACAAAGAAAGAAAAGGCCGAAAAAGGTGCACCACATCTATTGATGACAGAAGAATAAAATGACTATGTCTCTAAGATAGAAAAATGTCATCAGCGGCCATCTGAAGGGATCTAAATGATGCTGGTGTTTCTGTCAGTTCAAGAACAATCAGGAGAAGATTAGCAGATGTTGGACTGAGAGGTAGAATTCTACGAAAAAAGCCTTATCTTAATTTTCAGCAACGAAAAAAAAAGACTACAGTGGGCAAAGGAACACATTAATTGGACAGATGATCAGTGGTCACAAGTTATATGGAGTGACGAAACTAAGATATCGTTATTCGGTAGTGATGGGCGAAAATATGTAAGACGTAGAATAGGAGAAGACCTACATCCTGACTGCATTCAAGCAACTGTGAAGAACCCAGTTAGTGTTATAATTTGGTCATGCATGTCAGCAGATGGTATTGGTCGCCTTCATGTCATCGATGGGACACTGAATGCCAGAAAATACATTGACACTATTCTAGAACCAAAACTTCTACCTTCCATCATAGATCTCTTTCCCAACAATGCTTCGTTTATTTTTCAGCAGGATTCCGCTCCTTGCCACACGGCCAAAATATCGAAAGAGTGGTTTCGTACAAAGAGCATTAAATTGTTGTCATGGCCAGGAAACAGTCCTGACCTCAATCCTATCGAACATTTGTGGCACCGTTTGAAAACTCTTGTCCGAATGAGTCGCCCATCAAATAAAAGGGAACTAATTGAGGCTATAATTGTTTCCTGGCATCATGTAATAACGAAAGAAGAGCCTAAAACTCTTGTCAGCTCAATGAAACGTCGATGTGAAGCTGTAATCAAAAATAAAGTGCACCCTACTAAGTACTGATAACTCACTGATATCATCACTATCTAATGTGTATCGATAACTATTATCGTCTAACTTTTTTTGTATTGCAAATAAATGAATTTTGTGGTTTGTTTTGAATTCAGTAATAAATTCTCTTTAAAATGATATATACAAGTTTGCATTTTGTGAAACGTAACGTTTTCTATAAGCATACAAAGTTCAAAAACATAAAAATTTCCAAAAGTGTCCACAATTTTGGACACCACTCTACATCTTCTTCTTTATTTCTGTTTTATGTTTATCTCAGTAAAATGAATGAATAATATTAGAAATGAACTTCAAGGAATATATTTTAATTTAATTCCTACTGGAGAGTTTCAGAATTACTTACCCAGAAGAAAATTTAGTACTTGATGAATACAAGTGAAGAGTAAAATGCTTTGTGACAGATTTTTTAGCTTAGTATTAGTACACACACATTCATACGCAAATACTTCGGCTGTAATTAAATAATACTTTCTTAGTTAAATTCTCAGAAAATCTGATTTGATATCTTAAAAGGAGAAGGAAAATTGCGTACTATAAAATTATTTTCACTTTAATAAAAGTATCCATAACATTTGTTAACTGTAAACTTCCTAACTACCATATAATGTTAAGAGTAATGCACATAGTTATCAGTTCAAAACTGGAATTCATAGTCTAAATGTTACATTAGTGCCATAAATGAAATGAAATCCATGTTGCATCTGATGTGTTGAAAATGATATTCTTAATGTAGAAGTTAGATATTATCGATTTGATTTCTTTCATTTATAAATTCTCTTTAAACATGGAATATTTAAGCTACGCGAAAATGGTTGGTTAGTTAATTAATTATATTAAATATATCGGTACTAATTAACTAGATTATTTTATATTTAAGCAATTTCTATTTACTACCTTCATGCGTAGAACTACACAACCGACCACTCATCGGATATTTCGCCGCAGGAAATCAACCTTTGGGCAAAATCACCAGTTCTGGAAAGCTTTAAACATGAGCTGGGTTGCTATGAAAGAATAAATGCTCCAAAGATTAGTAAATAAAAGTAAGGAATTGCGTCAAAGACAATGTAAATGAACCAAAGTTTCATAAAAGAACTTCAAGTTAGCATTATAATCTAAATTAGTTACCAAATATTTCTGCGAAACTAAATTTTAGTGACACAGTGAAAACTATAGTTCAGGAAGTCATTCCTAATTCTTTTCTAAATCCGAAATTTTCGTGAACATACACTAATTTCCTCATAGGAATTAATGTAAAACAGTGTTCTCTATTCCTGAACAATGAGTGTTCGATTTTGGTTTTAATTCCAAATAGCATTTTCTGGAGAGGCTCATAACTCAAAATTAATGAATATCGTTAAATCTCTGAAACATAAAGGTGAAAACAATGTTAAACAGTAACGCAGATGAAATTCTACTTTAATCCCACCGTACTCGTACGAATCAGAATGGATGTCACATTTAAAACATGATGAAGAAGAGAAAAGAAAGCTAAGCCAGTGTATGGATAAGAACGTCAGGTAACTGTCTTTCTGGGAGGAAATCTTTTTAACTTCTCTTTGTCTGTTGCTGCCGCTCGATTCAATGAGCTCTGTTGACTCTCAAATTTTTCAATATAATTCTTTTGTTTTCTACGTTTTAAAATGTTTCTAAAATGAAATATAATAATGTTCATTGAAACTGTTTTGCACATTTGTTTGTTCATTGGATCTAAAACACTGCCAGTATCAAAACAGAATATCCAGTGGCGTGCATACTTCCACAATTTCTGCGGAGAACAAAAGGTTATCTTGGATCCAGTAAAATATTTCATCTTGAGGATTAATGGAGAAATACAGAATTTGCTACCTTAATTACTTAATATATCTACCATGTTTGCTGTGATGTCTTTGGCTATGAAAATGTCTAGATTCTTGAGCTAAAACTCGAAAGCGATACACTAACTTACGAAATCTTGTTTAGACATTTCTACTAAAATGTTATATATTTGTTGTTTTATTCAAATAATAACCAAAACTGAAAATGTGTTCGTTTATAATTCAGATATTTCAGTCGGGAAATAATGGATACACAAAATTCAATTGTTGAAGAGAAGACCGATTTTCAAGAATTAGTGACTTCTTATTATTTCTTGCGAATCTGTTATTAAATAAAATTATTCTAAAAAATATTTAACTGTTTTCAGTATTCATAGTTTTATTAAAATGATCTTAATGACTTTATCCTCATAGTAAAAATATCTCTGAGTAAAAATCTGAGAAAATAATAAACTTTTCTTAGAAATATGATGTTTTCATAAACCAGTAACCAATATACAAGTATTATATAGTTTATGATTTATTCACGTTAAGTTTTAAGGAACATAGTTCCCTTTGTTATGCAGTATGCGCGCAATTATTCCATTTGTGACAAACTGTAATATACACTAATAACTTAAGTCTTCAGAATTTTCAAGACAGGTTTATTGTATAATTTACATTGCACTGAAAACTTCTAATAGCAGACGTTATGAAATTACATTTCAATTGCAAAAGGTGTTTAACTATTGCAGATTGATCAAGCATTTACTGAAGTCTAAAGTTGAATAATAAGAATGCTAAGAAATAGGTATCAGTTAGATTCCATAAGTTACTATATGCTATTTAGTAGCAATATCTTTATAGTATAACAGCTACGTAATAGTTATTGTATAAAAGCAAGTTAATATATATATAATGAAAGTAATTGCTTCAAATGAATAGCGAAATAAAATCTGAACATTCGCATAAAAGTAACTCACGGATTTGTGCGAAACATGTATACTACAATTTTGTGCTAAACTTACAAGCATTCGATTCAGCAAAATTCAAGTCTTTTTAAAAAGTAAAATATGGGTTAAATAATATTCTCTTGCTGAAATCATTAGGCCATCTTAAATTCAGTGCATGCTTATAAACCGCATTTTATTTTCTCGCTGCAGGAGGGATATTTATTTGAAAATGATGTTTAAATACAGGAAAAAAAAGTCGTAGAGCAATATGTACTGCACGTAAAATGCGTTTCATTTCCTTGCATAATATGTTTTAGGGGAAAGGAATAGAAGAAAAAAAATACGTCTTTCGAAATTACACTTTGGTATTCATTTTTTTCCTTTAGCTACAAACAGAGCAGTGCCAACATAAGCTGAGTCGTGGCTACGCGACCTGAGGCAAAGAAGTAATTACACGCCTCTATATAAAATGAGAGGTATGTCCGGCCAATTCTATAAAAACAAAAGAAAAAGGAGCACACACATACATACTTACAAATATATATATATATATATATATATGTGTGTGTGTGTGTGTGTGTGTGTATTTAAAAAATATTCTCTATTCGTATAAAGCAAATATATATATATATATATGTATATATATTTATAAGTAATTATTTATATGTAGATTTTTATAGGCACAGTTCTTTCATTATTATATTTCAAATCATAGTGCCACGACTCTTATGATAATATTTAATCATAGATTTATAGATTCAGAAAAATGACACTTATAATGATTTAGAGTTTGAAATAAAATATGCTGAAAACGTAACGTCTGATAAATGGCAAATTACATTTAAACATTAGCATAAGTAGCATAAGTAGTGAAGTAGCTAATAAAAACGTATCTGACTTATTTATCAAACATTTTAATGACTCTATTTTTCTTGTATTAACGAAGCTAAATCATTAATATATTTTTTTTTAAACTTACTTTCTCACTTTATTCCATAGTTCTATAAAATTGCCATGTTCGGAATAGAATAAATATATTTGAAAGAATAGTCATGTTGTTATAAAAGACAAGGTTTGGAAGTTTTCCTGTCTCAAGTGAAGATTGTATGCAGTTATTTTATTATATTAAGTTTACTAAGCTTCTTTGTCCAATAGCAACACAAGCTGGCAACGAAAAAATGTTCTTCATACTGCTTCAAAATTTGAATAGGTTACTATTTTAAATTATGTAAGCATGTAGATGATTATTAAAATAGAATTATTAAAATTATTAAAATAGCGAGGTTTTTAGAACTAGGTATTTTTGACTGAAATTCTGCAACATTTATATCATTCAGATGTTTAAATGCTAAGTTGTGCATTGTTGCCTTGAAATTACAAAACTCCAGTGGCATTAACTTATAGTGTAGGAATAAAATGAAAGCGAAAACCTATAAATGAATTAGTCTGATGGTAATTTAGTAGCAATAATTAAAACAAAATTAGCTGGCGTATGAGTTTTACATTAACAATTAGAAATTAAAAATCGGAAAAGTATTTCGTATCTTCATTTCATTAACGAGATTAAACTATGTAACACTTATGTATTTTTACTGTGAACTAGATGTCGTATGAAAAATTAGTTTTCTTATCAATTGAAACTTGATAATCTGATTTATTAACTCATTTGATTTTTTTTTCTTCTGTTAATTTCTAAAGTTGTTAATTTTCTATCTCTGTAAAGTTAAACTTTTATACTTCTCAAGAATAAGATCCAAAAAGTGTTCCTTCAGTTACTGTAAAGAAAGACATAATCCCTTTCAATATATTAAGTGAAACTTACAACTTTCATTTTGAGAGATATTACTGATTGCAAAACTTTTTCTCAACAGATTCTCAGTAATTATTTCTGTGCTGCAAGTTTTTCCGTTAATGTTCCTATCCACAGGAAGTGGATGAATTGGGTAAAGAATGGGGATGTTTGTTTTGCTACGGTTCACGGCAACGGAGTTGGCTGCGTACGGCCAAGGAGTTGGTCCCATATGCAATTTGAATACAAGGCAGCTCTTATAAATTATCCTCCACGAAAGCACGTAGATGATTTCTCTTAAAGCTCCGTGTGCTTTGAGCAAAACGTTATCCGCCAGCTAACTTTGTTTTAATTATTCCTACTAAACCGCTATAAGACTAATAGTTTTATAGATTTTTATTTTTGATTTAATTTGATTTCTACGCTGTATGTATAATTTTAAAATTAATAAGATCTAATGTTATTTCATACCTTATTTATAATTTTATCTCGCCTCATTAGTTAACTCAGGGAGCTTCAATGTGTTAAATTTTGAGTATGTAATAGGTGTTTGTAATGATTATTTATTCGCATTAATAAACAAGTCTGACCCTCCTAGTCTAATTGCTTATACAGATTCATGTTTAATTAGTTTTAATCTTCTAATGTACATAAATTTATAGTGTTCACTTGTTTCTCTTTCCTCTCGTTTCAGTCTTTCAGAAACTGTACTTCTTACAATTTCTTTGCAGAAGCGTATGTTTCATAATTGTATTTTTATACCGATTATCTTAGGATCAACAGATCGATATTAATAATTACACAAGACTATTTTGTTTTAAATCTTCCACAATTTTTTCTTTCTTTTTTTCTGCTGAAACTGAGTACTTGATTTCATTGTTGTATTCATTTTAAGCAATTAACCAACTAGAAAAACGAATGTCATGTTTTACCTTACTTATTTATAGTCCAGTCTTTAGAAAAAATGAGATAGACTGATGTTCTAATTCTTTAACCTGTCCAGCAGTATGTATAACTGCTCTACAAATAACTGAAAAAACTCTACAATTCCGGTGCAAATTATATACGTAAACATCTAAGCAAAATCTGGAACCATGAGTCTCAATCATGGTTCCAGATTTTGTTTAGATTTTTTTGCTCGATTTCTGTTCGATGAACTGAAATAAAAGACTGGTAATACGGTATATTATATTTTCAAAAGTTCTGCTTTGTTGATGCTATTCCAATGGGCCTTAAGGAATTAGGTCTAATTCAACAAACTGTAAGCAACTGTGTAGTCGTACATACCCAGTTTGGAAATATTGGAATACTTCTTTTGACAAAATAAGTGCTATAGTTCAATTTAACAAAAAAATGCCTAATGTCAGCAGCGTGGTGCTTTCTGAGCAAGTTTAATCTATGCTCCTCATTACAGTAAACATAAATTAAACTTCAGTACGTTAGTTATAACAATATATTTTAATATTAGAAAACATTATGCAAAGTATTGTGAAATTTAAGCCGCTTTCAAAAACCATTATTTACATTAATCCATTTATTAATTCAGATGAGCTGTTTAAGAGTAACGGAAACTCTGCAATAAAATAGTATGTATCAAAGAAAGGTAACTGCACTAAGGCAATAAAATTAATTAGTTTATGCTTAATTAATTTTACTGCTAATTATATTGACATTAAGCTCCTTCATTCCAAACGAGAAGAGAATGCAAAAGAAGACAAAATGAAATCAAACAGTCGGTCATATAGTACAAAGAATAGAAGCAGTTTTATGAATACAATGAATTTAAACTATGCGAGTAGAGTTCCAACAACTATGTTATTTTAATTGTAACATCATGATTTATTTCAAAGTTTAAAGTTAACAATCATAATTTTTAAGAGAAATATCTGACTATTCATAGTTAATTAGACACCCCTTCTTGCTATTCACGTGAAACTCCTCAATAATGACTGTGGCTCCAAGTATAATATTGAAAATTAAGTTCAAACTTATGGAAAAACAAATTAACATGTTAAAATTATTAATAAGACATTGAAAAGGAAAACTGAATTAAAACGAAGTAATTTTACGAAACAATGCCACTAATTGTCAGAATATGAGGGAAAAAAAGTTGTGCTTTGTTTATTTATATTTTGTTTCATTTTTCTATTTCCTGAAATTCGTATAACAGTTCACTGTACGTAATTCTGCATTAAAAAGTGTTAAAATAATATCCTCTCGATATTAGCTATTGAAAAAAATGCAGGAAAGTTTATGCTAGGCTCAGATAACATAGGTTTATATCATTATTGAAAAATAAAAAATTATAGAATAATTTTAATCCTATTAGTTTGTTATAGGATTTAGAAAATGTTTATCGCTACTTGGAGAGAAAATTGCACAGCTAAGTCAATGGTGAAAATATACAAATCAAATCTGTTAAAGTTTGATATTTTTTGTTACCTAGAGAAACTGAATAACTCATAAATGAAAATAAAACAGCTGCAAAAACGTGAAAGTTTCTATAACATAATTAAAGTAAACAGAGTACGTTCCAAAACTTTAAATGATACTGATCAAAGAATGAAAGTAATAAATTTCCTTTCCAGATATTTCCATTTACTTTATTCATTTACAGTATTATTAAAATACAAATAATATAAATCATTAAAATTTTTAACATAATATTGTAGAATCGGTACTTACTGTCTAGGAATATGATGTTTATAAACTTACTTCCGATGTGGCTGTCTAGGGACTAATAAACTAGTCCGATTTATGTAAAACTTGAATATTTAATGAAACATGAATAGTTGCTACAAACTACAAAGTAATTACATACGTAGAAGGAAATAGATGAGATTATTCACAGATGAATAGAATCGACTGTTTTTTACATGTAAACATCTTTCAGTCGCGTCATCGTCTTAATGGCGGAATCGTCTGCCTTGTATCATCGAGAAAGTAAAAGATTTATTCTGACAGCTTGTCGCGTTATCCGATTATAATGAACGATGCCATCCCACAACTGCTCGTCCATCCTGATGGAATGCGGCCTCGCATTCTCGTAGCACCACTCTCTACATCTGGGGATCTGAAAAATAAAATTAAAAAAAAAAAAAAAAAAAAAAAAAAAAAAGAGATTTTTAGTTACTATTGATGGAAAAGTCGTCTTAAATGGTTTATTTCAGCCATCTTTTCTCATCATCTTAACATCCTCAGAAATAACGGCTTTATCTCTTCTTCAATGCTCTTTCAGTGTTCGTTCATCTTTAACAGTCTATCTGAATACATACATTTCACAAACACGTCTTCTTTGATGTTGTCTGGTACAATTCGTCTGGATTCGTCTTTACATACGTCTTAATATCGTCTGAAGGCGTCTTCTTAGATACCGTCTGGATACGTCTTCTGAATGCGTGTTAGATATGTTCAAGATCCGTCATTCGAATGCGTCTTCTTAAAATCGTCTTCTTCAAGCCGTCTTCCTTCATACATTTCATCCTTAGACATCGTCTTCAGTCTTCTTAAATTAGTTCACGTCTTTAAAATAATAGTCCATTAGTCAAATCGGGAGAAATTTGTCAACTTGGGAAAAAGTCTATAATCAGAAATGATCAAAATCGGTATTTCGTTGTCAAAGCCTTTCGGGTTTCTTCCTATATCTTCTGAATCTGCTTTTTCGCTTCTTTTTTCGCGCCTTCTTTAATTTCTTTTGTTTCGTCTCTGCTTTCCATATCATCGTCGTTGTAATCAGGTTTTCTGCCTGACTTCTGCTTTTCAATCTTCTCTTTTTCTTCGGTGGTCTCTGTAGTTTCTTCGTCTCCAGTGGCTTCTTTTGCTTCTCTATTCCAAGGTATTTTACTGAAATGTTTCTAGTAGAATTCGCATTTGATTCATCACCTTTAGCAAATAACTCTTCTTCGGGGAAATTCTTCTCTTCAGAATCTCCTTCTGCAGTGGCGTTTCTCCTCGTTGGTTTCAGAGCTAATTGCATTGTGCTTGAGTTTCCTTTTTGCACTAATTCATCTGCAATAATATCATTTTCATTTACATCAGAATCTGAATCACTCAGGACGTCGTCAGAATTCACAATCAGGGAATCAATGCCACTTGCTTTGATTGTAGATGAAGTATATAGTTTGATCACATTCTGTGCTGTAACAGGAACTATACTAACAGGATCAGTTTCTGGTTTTGGAAGCAAAAACCCATAATTAACAACTTTTTCAAATCCTTCTTCAGAACCATTTCCATTGCAATAAGCATTTTTTTGCTCTTCAGAATCATTCTCAGATTTCTTGTTTTCTGCGATAACACAAATATTTGATCTAAATGAAGAACCATCAATTTGGAATTCACCTTCAAATCTCTCTATAGGTTTGTTGCCAAATTCTGTTAACTGGAGCTCTGCCGACTTAAGTTCAGGAGCACCTATCTTCTTATGTATATCTTCTCGGATTAGCGTTACTTGACTACCAGTATCTATTAAAGCATCAGTTTGCAAATTACCCAAATTAACAGTTTTATGCATTTCTTTCTGACAAGTGTGAGTTATTGGAGTAACAGCTTTGGCATCTTGGATATTTTTAGATGATGTTTTCGAACAATCTAATCCTTTACTCTTATTGTTAAACGAATTAGATTTATGGTCTAAACTTCCACAATTATAACACCTTGGCTCTTTAATCTTACTAGGTACAGCGCGTGTTTTATTTTGTGTGTTAGTACTTGAATAACCTTTATTCTTCGTATCTGGAACGCGAATTTTCTCATATATTTTAAATTTCTCTTTGAATTCAGAAATAGTTTTACACCCATACAAAACAATTTTGTTACTACTCTGATCTGGTATGCCATTGATTACATAATCAAGAATTGATGAATCATCAACAGAACCGCGACTGGCTATTTCACGCATGGCAATTAAATATTCGGAAAGTGATTCACCAGGTTTTAAGTGTCGTTTCTGTAACAAATTATGAAGTTGTGCACTGTTTATTTTAGAACCAAATTCAGATAAAAGATTTTATTTTAATTTGTCCCATGATATTATACCTTTCAAAGACCTAATAAATACTTTAGCAGAACCAGTAAGCAATTTTTTAGCAAACACAATTTTCTGTAATTCCGATAACTTAAATAATTTAAAAGATTCTTCTAAATCACCAATGAAGGATTCAACTGGATATGTATCAGTGAGATTAAATTCAGAAACAGTTTCTAAGATATCACGAAAATGTAGGGAAATATTGCTAGGCATTATAATGTTTTCATTCACTGAGTTATTTATGGGAGGTGATTCTGACCGAACAGAATTAATATCATCATTTTTATCAGAATCATAAACACTTTCGTTTTCAGATAACTCATCATCGTCATCACTTTCAGATTTTAAAAGCTTAAAATCACAAAGACTATTTAATATTAAATCACAGTTTTTATCAGGATTTGAGTCATAATTAAGATGTAACAAATTACACACAGAAATAAAATCATTTGCAGTAAAAGTTTTAAGTAATTTTTGTTTTGTTTCTTCAATATTAAAATCAGATGGAAAACCACAAAAGTTACGCAATCTAGTTCTATTTTTTTCGATCACCCAAAGTTCCAAACACAATTTGATGTAAAAGTTTAATTGACTTAGTAGGCCCAGTCTTTAAAGAATTTGAAATTCTAGGAATAGAATTTAAGGTAGTCATCTTAATTCACAGTATCATAGAACACTATTCTTAAAAGTAACAATGTGGAAATAATCGAAACAAAACTTACTTCTCTTATTTTGTAATATTCATAATGCTTCTTCCTAGGCTCATCGCGACCCGAACGCCCAAATCTGTAGAATCGGTACTTACTGTCTAGGAATATGATGTTTATAAACTTAGTTCCGATGTGGCTGTCTAGGGGCTAATAAACTAGTCCGATTTATGTAAAACTTGAATATTTAATGAAACATGAATAGTTGCTACAAACTACAAAGTAATTACATACGTAGAAGGAAATAGATGAGATTATTCACAGATGAATAGAATCGATTGTTTTTTACATGTAAACATCTTTCAGTCGCGTCATCGTCTTAATGGCGGAATCGTCTGCGTTCTATCATCGAGAAAGTAAAAGATTTATTCTCACAGCTTGTCGCGTTATCCGATTATAATGAACGATGCCATCCCACAATATTTTAGTTAATATTGGAGTAAAAATTTCTTTACGGTTTAAAGGATGGAAAATAAACTTTGAAAGTTCTTTTCCAATAATTAATTATTGTAAATATTACTCGGTATTAAAACATAATATTAATTGTTAGAATAAGAATATATTATACTTCGAATTGAAATATGTAATCTTACATTTTTTCTCATTCAAAAATATTTGTGGATATAAAAAGTATATGGGAACTTCAAATAGTAACCAAAATGCTTAAATCAAAACCGAATGCACTTAGTCTTCGTTCAAATTTATATATGACAGAAAGCATTTGAGCTGAATATATTTGCAGAATTCTGCTGAATGCAACTTAACTGAATATGCAAGTATTTTTAATCACAAAAATAAATTTATTGATACTAAGAAATTAAAATTGCTAAAGATCATCACAAAAGTAAATTTATTGATACTAAGAAATTAAAATTGCTAAAGATCATATTTAAAGTTCTTTAAGAAGATAATGATTTTATTGACAACTTTTCTATCCATATGAGAAGTTAATAAAAATTTTGTTTCATGCATGAATTTAACTTAGAAGTGGATTTCATTGCTAATGTAATTTAACAATAGTTAATTAACAATTATAGTTAAACACTTTGTTTATATTGGAAGAAGAAGTGAGCATTTTTAAAAGAACATTGAGCTTAACTCATAATCCCCCAGGAAGCAGAAAGGATTGCAGCAGCAAAGGACCTAGAATTTTTTTTGCAATTTGATGGTTAGTGTCAATTCGTACTTTACGTTTAGTTTTTTTTTTTTTTTTTTTTTTTTTTTTTTTTTTTTTTTAATAAAGGTAAGTACAATAGAGATTAGTTCATTTTATGTGACGGGGAATAGTCAAAAATAAATCCTTTTCATCACATCAAAAGTGTTTGCGATACAAAAGCCGAGTCCGCAAATCCCTCTTCATGTATGTTTTGAGAATAGAAAAAAAGAAAAAAAGTGTTTTGTAAGCGTTTTGTGTCATTACCAAGCGAAATATATTCCCATTAAATAAATGGAAAATTTCTGATAAAGGCAGGAAAATGGAGTGAGGAAAAGAACATACACACATAAGCATTATTGCTAGGAAGCGTATCACTTTTTTCATTTCCTTTTTATTCTTTTGGTATAAATTTTTTATTATTATTTCTTCTTTTTCCAGCACATTTTCGGCATGCGAGAAAATATCTCTCAGCTACCTCCACCTTTTTATTTTTAATTCTCTTTACTTTGATCAATATTCATAAAAAAGTAAAAGTTCGAAAATTCAATATTGCCATACTTTAATTAAACGACTCAGGTATGTTAATTGAAACATTTCTCCCGTTGCATCAATTCTAAGCACAAAACTGTTCGTGAAGTAAAAAATAAAGTAAAATTTTTAATTCCATAATAGCACAGATTTACATTTTGTCAAAAGGACCACACTTGGATATTTGTGATATCAGCGATTAATTTTAATCGAGCGGATTTATTTAATTAACGATACCGCAGTTTAAAAAAAAATTGTTAATCCTCTGCTCCAAGGGTAATTTTTTCCTAAATTTATCTTATTTATATAGATACACTGCTAACGAAAACTTATTTAATGACCAGGACTAATTATTGCTGTTGGGGTGTTTACTTTTTGTTCTTTTAGTCGTGAAACATTTTTTTAAATGTTTCTGATTTACTTCCATTCTCATTAGCGTGTTATTGATGTGTTATAGATGAAACCGGGAATTGACTTTTAATAATTGCATTTGTTATGACTTTTTCTTTTCTGAAATAGTGGGAAAAATTAAAGTCTTTCCTGTAATGCTTCACGTTGAAGAATGGGAGTAGAATTTAGAGTTACAAAAAATAAAACACGAGTATTGAATATTTTTAATGGTGGAGCTATATTAAATATCCCCAGACATTTTTATTTAATCTTTTAATTAACGTTTAAGAACACGAGCTTACGAAAGCCCTAACTTAATACATCAGATAATAAGATAATAAAAAATGGTATTTTCTAATAAGTGATTTCTTTCCAGAATATTGACTTGAAATAAAAAATGTATATGAAATTTTAAATTGCTTTATTTAATAAATTTACTAAATTTTATTTGTTAGCAAAACTTTTAAAAAAAATATTTACAATATACTTAATTAACATTTCGAGTACAGATAGTTAATCGATTAATAGATTACATAAGGAGGGGGGAACTGGTAGTAATTTTTTTTATAAATCCCATTTACCATAATCTAGACAATTTTGAATTTTAGTAAACAACACACTACAGACTTATTTTAAAATACACGAGATATCGATTGTAAAAAATTATTGAAACTTATTAATTTAAAAACTAAATTTTCAACCTGACTTCCGAAACACACCGCTCTTTCCTCATTCGCTCAATCAATAACATGTGCGGACAACCTTTCACTGAAATTATACTATCTTTCTAATTTTCAAATTTTAAACGGAACTAAAATGTTACTGTCAGTAAAGTCTCTTTGTAATATAAACTGCTTGTAAATAAAATAATGGAAAATACTGTATATGTATCAACAATATACCGCATGACCCAAAATTCCTTTAGCATTTGAAAATTCAATACTTCACTGAATAATTTAGGTAGAGAGGTAAAAACTGACACCTATGCTTTAATGGGGTTTTATTGAAAGCAAGAAAAGTGCTTAAAACGACCAACAGATGGCGCTTCATATGGCAAAAGTAGTAATTAGCATTACAAGTTATTTTTAGCAAAGACTATGTTCTTTATAACAAATGCTCAACATTTTAAAATATTGTTCAAGAATACTGACAAAAGAAAGAAATATACTCATAAATATATCGAATGTAAATAACATATTAACGTAAAACATTCGAATATATAAAATTGCTTATATGAATGACATTTAAGAATTTTGAAAAATGGTTCAAATAATTTATATTCTCTAACATTATTACAGTAACTAAGCATGATTAAACAATACGGTGAATCTTTAAATAAAAAGAAAAATCAAAGTAACAGAAATATAGCTGTTAATTGCCCTCAAAAGAGTCTCGTTTACGATACACCTATCCCATCATTCCTACCAATTTTCGAAACAGTTCTACACGTCTTCCTTTCTGCTTTTGGTCCATACCCATACCTTCTAGACAGTTACAGACGATGCTGAGTTGCCTCGTTGTGCTTAGTCAAGTCAAACATTTATTTTTCAAAGTCATTTAAGCTTTGAGAAGAAAACACACTGCGAGATGCATTGAATAAAATGAATGATGACACACTGGAGAGTTTTTAATGTTAAAATTTAAATTATTCGTGAGTTAAATAAATGACATTGAACAATCAAATATATTGGGTTGAACAATCAAATATATTGGGTTGAACAATCAAATATATTGGGTTGAACAATCAAATATATTGGGAATATTTTGGTTACATGGAAACAAGCAACCACAGCGCTGCACACGAGATAGGGACAACACGACAACAGAATTACTGTTGCCAACTAACATTAAGTAAATATTGTGATTGGTACACATATCTTATTTTTTTAATACGCCCCCTTGCCAATCACACTATGTGCAAGATATTAACATACTTCCATAAAAATTATTCAAGCTGTGGTTGTACACATTTACAGAAAAACAATTTAGCTGCTGTTACATGCTTAAACACTATTGACCTCTACTTATGAATTGTATCATTAAATGAACACATATTACGTTATACTAGGAAACACAATGTTTACATAGAAATAATTTAAAAATTAGTATCCAGACTTCTTTCTGGAGTTTTAAGTCAATTTTCTACACTGTTACAACCATAATGGTTTATGTTCAGTCACAAACTTCGAAGGAGATCATTTTTACATGCAAATCCTGACATAGTTCATGTCACGTAAAAGTGTTTTCGAGGTCTGCTTAGTTAGGAGATCAGCGAGATTGTCGCTCGATGGCACATGATCAAATACAATCACATTTTCTTTCACTAGGTCTCTCAGGAAGTGAAATTTAATATTGATGTGCTTACTTCTTTCAGAAGTAACACGGTTCTTGGCTAGGAATATTGCTCCCTGGTTGTGGACTAGCACTTTTTGAGGTGAAGCAGCTAATTCATTACAGATTTCTTTGATGAAATGTTTAATCCATAGGATTTCCTTGGCAGTGTGACACATCGCCACATACTCTGCTTCTGTCGACGATAAAGCTGTTGTGGGTTTCTTCTTGCTCGACCATGAGATTGAAGCACCTGCGAGTAGCATTATATAACAACCACTGTCAAATTTACGGTCAGTTCTGTCACCTCCCCAGTCAGCATCTGAGTAGACTTGAAGTGGCTCACCTGTCTTCTGGAATCTCAACTTTCTGTGTCGTGTTCCCTTTAGGTATCTTAGAATGTGCTTCACACCTCCCCAGTGTTCTTCAGTGTGTTTTTCATTAAATTGGCTCATGTAGGTGGAAGAATAAGCCATGTCTGGGCGAGTACCACAAGTCAGATAAAGGAGACTTCCTGTAGCTTGTCTGTAAGGGATTTCCTTGCTGTTTTCTTTGATTTCCTCCCACTGTTGTTCATCTAAATTTTTATGTTTTATGCTGGAGTCCAATGGCGTGGATGCACATTTTGCTTCAGTCATTTTAAATGTTTCTAGGATCTCTGATACATAAACGATTTGATCTAGTGTGTATGATCCATTTTCTTCTTTGCATATTTGCATGGATAAGATCTGGCTTGCAGGACCTAGGTCCTTGACATTGAACCTTTTCTTGATGCTTTCATTGAATTCATTTATCTCTTGCATGTTTCCAACTATCAGGAGTTCATAAACATAAACTCCAATTATGTTCCTCTCACGACAAAAGTAAATACAAGGGTCTGCACTTGATTTTTTTAATCCATACTGGACCAGGAAGTCGTTCAAGCAAGTATTCCATGCACGTCCTGATTGTCGGAGACCATAAATGCTTTTCTTCAGGTGGCAGACAAAGTGTTCTTTCCCTTTCTCAATGCATCCTTCTGGCTGTGCCATATACTATATGTCCTCTTTTAGAATTCCATTACGGTATGCAGCTGTCACATCCATTTGGTGAACCCCTACCTTTTTCTCTGCAGCTACGGCAAGCAGTAACCTTACAGATTTAAGTTTGATGACTGGTGAAAAGGCGTTTTGAAAGTCCACTCCGGGTATTTGCAGATAGCCTTTTTCCACCAATCTGGCTTTGCTCTGAACTTTGCTCGGTTCCCAATCTCGTCCTTTTTCTTACGAAACAATCATCTGGATGCTATTACCTGGGTTCCTATTGGTTTAGTAGTTAGTTCTCATGTTTGAGCTTTAGTGAGGTTCTGAATTTCTTCCTGAATGGCTTGTAACCACATGTCAGCTTCGGGTGTGATTTCAGGACATCGTTTAGAGTTACTGGGTCCTTTTTTTTCAGATTGTTGTATCTCTTGGGCATAGTACAGATAAAAATCTTCGAAACGTTTAGGAATTCTGGTGTTTCTTTTTCACCCTCTCTCACTCCCATGGGTAGGATTTCTGGCTGCTGCTTCCACTTCATGGTCTAGGTTGTTAGCAACGTCTTGTATCTGTGTAACTGATTGGCCTTTACCTTCGTAATCTGGAGTATTTTCAAGCTGTAGGTTTGGACATCTTTCAGAATTTTT
Source organism: Stegodyphus dumicola (assembly GCF_044657685.1). Classification (NCBI taxonomy): domain Eukaryota; kingdom Metazoa; phylum Arthropoda; class Arachnida; order Araneae; family Eresidae; genus Stegodyphus; species Stegodyphus dumicola. Next base: position 139,552,084 of record NC_140780.1, read on the forward strand.
CTCAATCGGATCTGTATTTAGGCGTTGGGTTTCATCCAAGTCATTTACATCAAGAGTTATGTGATCTAGAGAAGAGTCACGAGCTTTTGTTTCAGGTAGGTCCAAGTGATATTCTGATTCAAAGTCTTCAATTTTAAGAGTAGCTTCTTCTGCAGGATTGTCACACTTCCTTAGTTTTAAGGGGAAAACATTTTCTTCAAAAATGACATCTCTGCTGACAAAAAATTGTCTTCTTCAGGTCATACAATTTGTAGCCCTTAACTCCTCCCCACAAAAACACATTCTGTAGCTTTAGCATCAAGCTTGCTTCCTCTTGAGTATGAGCGAACATGGCTCCAGGCTCTGCATCCGAAAACTCTGTGGTGGTCTGTTTCGCTTAGAGATCCTGACCATCTTTCCTCTGGCACAGTCTTCCTTTTTTCTCACCAGATAGAAGAGTATCTCCATTCTTACCAATCACTTTCAATTACTCAATTCTACTTTTAAGCTTCTTTCTTCAATTCTACCAATCGATAGTAGATTTCCTCCTAGTTTTGGAACATATAGGACATTTTCAAGAGTGACGTTTTTTCTTCCATCTTCTTCTCCAACAGAAAATGAAATATTTCCAATTTCAGTGATCTTTATTCTTTCTGAACTAGCAACTTCAACTTCAGATGTGTACTTTTTAGGGTCTGAGAATTTTCTTTTATTAGGGGTTATGTGTTCTGTAGATCCCCTGTTTAAAATCCACAGATTATTTTTCCTTGATTTTGCCAGAAGCGCAATGTTTGTCTTGAGGTTAACTGCAGTTTTGACACTGTTTTGGTTCTGATATTAGACCTCTTTGCAAATTTTAGAGATGTGCCCCCATTGGCCACAGCTGAAGCATTTAGTACTTCTTCCTCTGTTAGTTTCTTCTTTATATGGCCTTTTAGCTGCATACTTCTTCATGGGTTTTCCAAATGCAGGCTTCTTCTGGTTGGTGGCAAAGCTGTGTGAAGAGCTCTTGTTCTTCATGATACACTTTGGCTGAACTCTCATTTCTAACTATACGTTTCTCTTCTACAAGTAGCCTTGGTTTCACAATCATAGTTGTCAGATTTGCTTAGTCTTTTTGCAAACTTAGGATGAGCGATTCATAACTTCTAGTCAGTCCCAATAGCACCACTAGGGCCACTTCTCTATATGTGAATGCATATCCACCATTAGCTAATTTTCAATGTAAGTCCATTAATCTTGCTAGAATGGATTGGACAGACTCATTTGGCATCGTATTTATGTTAAAGAAATCTCTCATAAGTTGCAGTACGTGAAGCAAACCAAATTTTGTATGCATTTCTTTTTAACAGTTCCAGGCGTCTCTGGCTCTAACATAATATCCGATATCATCTAAATATGTATATTCAACTAAGAGGACTAATAGAGTAAGAACTTCGTCATTCGTTCTCCTCTCCGCTTCATTCATTTCAATTCCATATCCGTGTTCCACTGCTTCCCAGCATCTCTTGTGCACCAGCACGGCACGCGAACGGATACACCATGTGTGATAATTGTCGCCGTTTAGTTTCGGCATTTTATAATCTTCAGATGTCATTCTTCAAGTAAATATATCGAGCTAAATTCACCAGAAAAAAAATTATTTACTTCGTCAAAGGATGGTTATCCAGCTCACTTCAGATTCAAAACGTGGTTAGGCTTCGGCGATCGGCGCGATTAGGCTTCGGTGCGATCTTCAATCCTGGATCGTTATGGCATTTCCTTTTTAGCTTCGTGCTGACAACGTGTGAAAATTTAAATTATCCGTGGGTTAAATAAATGACATAGTCCAGGTTGAACAATCAAATATATTGGGAATATTTTGGTTTCATGAAAACTAGCAACCACAGCACTGCACACCAGATAGGGACAACACGACAACAGCACTACTGTTGCCAACTAATATTAAGTAGATATTGTGATTGGCACGTATATCTTATTTTTTTAACATTTAATTGGCATAAATTTGCCGTATCAGAAACAATGTATTACAATTAGATTTTTCATGATAAAGATTGAAATCGTTTTAAAAATTTTCAGGTAAATTTTGTGCATATTCTTTATTAAAAGCCGTATTATATTTAAAATTCATTACAGTATTTGGGGGCGTAAACTCGGAATGCACACTTTCGTCAAGGTTTCACAAAGCACAGCCACATCACATTGATGTTCGAAGCTGATTGACGAATTTTATTGCACAAACAAGTGACACGAGCCATTTGTAAGTAAACGTCATCTGCCCTTCATTATAAGCATGAAAAGGTTTTATAAGTGACTTGTAAATAAAGATTTAAAATTTTTGTTCAGAGGAATAATAGCTTCATAACTGGATATTGAAAAATTTGAGGTTTTATTTATTTTTTGAGAATAAGAAAGAAAAGCGTGGAAAACAATCAGTATTTTTTTCATTAATATATTTACAACGTTACTAGCATAAAATTAAGCGTTTACTTTTAAAGCAGATGAAAATAACATGTAAAACAAAGTTTAACGATTAAGAATTGTTCTCTGTGCTTCTCAGTAATTATAAAATTTGAATCAGACTACATTGTCAATACCGATATATCTTAAGAAGATCGTATTATAATCCATGAGTATGTATCATAATGTAATTTCTGTGAGTTAAACACAAAAAGAACATTTTACGGAAACCAAAATACTGCACAAACTGTTCATTAGTTCAGTCTGTCAATAAATATCAATGTATTGCAGAGCGCAGACAGTAACTAACAACTGCCTTTAAGTCCATTTAAGATCCAGTTGGCTAACTGCATTTTCATACTATCTTTCGCTTTTAGTGCTCTAGAGTAACAGATGTTAAATGCTTAACGAATCTCTCCACAAACATAGCAAACACTAGTAAACACAAGGACAGTTGGAGCATAAAAATATAACTGTAGGTAATTTAATAATAAAATTACACATTTTGTCCAGAAACTTCAAAACCTAAGAGCTTATAGCTTAACTTTCATATCCAAATTAATTTGTGTTACTGTAAGGTAAATTGCAAGCACTTATCAAGAGAAAAAGTAATAACTTTTAATTTTTTATTTAAATTATTCAAATATCATGTTAAGACCCAAAACTGAGTCCCTTACTACATTGAAACTAAGAAATATGCATTCGTTTTATATTCCAAATTAATTACTTCAAAAAAGTCCATTGATATTTAGATACTTACATTCATTCAACAGTTTTCCGCTTTTCAATTCCATTCCCTTTGTAGCAAATAAGCTTTTACGTTATTTTTCATTTCTAAGAATATCCTGACTAATTTAAGTTCAATGATTTGAAATTCGCATTATATGTCGTGCAAGTTTTACTTGTCTTGATAAGAGAATCAATTGCAAATATATAAGAATAAAATAATTTAATTAAAACATATATGGGTGTTTTCCTTTAAATATCATTTATTGCACGTGTAGAAAATATTCAGAAGAATACGCTTTTGGAGTAAATAATAAACCTATTCGAACAAATTCAAAACTATGAGAGGAAAAGAAGAAAAGTATTAAAAAGCGTCACGCTATTTCAACATTATTGAAAACATATAAAGTTCAATTCAACAAACTTCGTTAAAAGATCAATAATTGCATATTTCCAGACAATTTTATCATTAGATTTGTGGCAAGAGGTAATATATTGTTATTTTTTTAATTTGATGCTATTGCCTAATTGTAGTTTTATTCGAATAGGAGAAGTGCATTGTTGACATAGGCCCATTCAATATCAGCCATGCATCTTCTTCAATTAATAAGTTGAATGCGAGAAAAATAATTCACGACACAAATGCGTAAAGGGTACATTTCGATAGGCATTTCTTGACATGACAATAAATAATTCTTTAAAATGAAACTGCTTAAGCAATATTTTATAACGTTCAAGCCTAAGAATGGTGGTGTAGTTGAAGCCGTACAATATTGCTAGTTCAGCAAGTGAAAGGATTTATCAGTCTTTCTTAGCCCATACATTAAGTTATTTTTCCTTTAATTCTACGAATACTTTATTATAATTTATTACCTAACAGACTTCAAAATTTTAGTTTCTCTTAATTTATACCATATCTTATAATTTATACTTATATTTTATTTATTTATATTTTATTTATTTAATAGTTTATGTAAGAGTTTCAAATATTTTAACAGTTGCTTCATATATCTTTAAGTTATAAAATCTACCAAACTATAATTTTATTCCAGATAATTTTTTAATATTATACACTATTTTAAAACTGCATATATTGCATTCTCTGCTCATACCAGGTATACGGTTTTTCTCATACCACGTCTTTAATTCTATGATGCAGTACAAAACAATTTTATTCCTCAGCTGGTTCAACTAAAGTAAATTCAACGTAAAGTTTCCTTTACGCCAAATTTATTACAATATAATTAATAATAACATAATATATATTAACTTAATCACTAAGTAAACTAAAAATTTAACTTACTTTAAATTAAAATAGCAGGTCAGAAGACTTATTTGGTTATATTTATTAAACTTAAAACTTATAAATTGTGAAGTAAAAAACGGAATAATAGATATGAGCTTAAAATCACATTTGTATAGAAAAAAGAAACTGGAAATTTAGGATGTATATGTAAGGAAATAAGGATAAAAAGACAAAGGGATAAAGCATTTGCTGCCCTTTTGTAATGACTGTGTTGTTAATTGCTACAGCAGTGTTAGCTGTAATCCTTATATATATATATATATATATATATATATATATATATATATATATATATCAGCTGCTTATGAATTCAAAATAATACCATCAGAGTTAGAAAGGTCTATCAGTGTTTCGTAATTACCTAAGAAAAACTTCCAGTTATACATTTATTTATACCTTAAACATCTACGATGTTTTTTTAATTCGTGTTTCATACATTAGAATGAGAAATTTAATATACCATTTCGATTTATTTTCTTAGAAATTATGCGATCATATTTTTTTAACGTTGAGCAAAATTTATAAGTATAATAAAGTCATATTTTAAAATTAGAATGAAGATACCTATAAGTATGCGCACATGACTACGTTATCAAAGTATAAATTTTGCGAGAGCAAATAGAATTAGAAATACTCAAAAAATAATTCACATTAAAATTACTGATGGAATTTCTTTTCATTTAAAATGTTTAACATTCATGTATTGTTTCCAGATAACCATTAAAATTATATCTCAAAATTTAAATTATTGTCGTATTGCACTGACATTTCCGTAAATCATAAAATTTCTAATGCAACATAATAAATAAATAAGTACCTTTTTAAATTCTTTGTACATTAAGCAAAAGAAAATGATTGAAGATTTCAGTAATTAATATGTCATTTGAAGAGAGAGAGAAATTCTAAACGGATTAATAAGGAGAGGAAGAATTAATCAAAAATCCATTAAATCTTCAATCGCTAAAATACTGAAGAAAAGCCAATAAAAAAATCATTGGCTAAAAATACTGTACCCATGGAACAGTGCCAATAAACGCTGCAGTTAGATCCGGTAGTGCAAGCTCGTAGGGAAGAAAAAGAATTCTTAAGTAATGCCAAGTGAGGGTTGTAAGCTTTCTCTACAGGTAGCATTTATAACAAGGATGATTCCGAAACTTCAATTTCCCCAAGAGCCCTTAAATTCAACTTAAAATTCAGCTTCGGGGAGCTCATAGGCTATGAAAATGCTCTTTCTTTTGTTGAAACTATCTTCTTCATCTTCGAGGCAATTTGCCGCTCAGGGACAAGCTTTATTTAAACTTCCAATGTTACGTCTCTGAGATACTGTTATTGGCTCCTAACCAAACAAAATGTGAACTTTAGTAGAATACAAGACATAAATGTATTCTTAAACTGATCACATGATAGCATACCGCTGGGATTTTAAATCGGGTTCACTAGCGGGGTAATTCTTTTTGTAAACGAGCTGGACTTATAAAAGATAAAATTCAGAACTTCATTTACGGAAAATGTCATGCAACGTTTTGTCATTTAGCAGAAATTTAGACACTTATGCACATAACATCTAACACATCTTATTAATAAAAAAAAAGTTTGATTTGTCAAAAAATATTATACTTTCATATCTGTTCCCTGAAATTTCGAGTATACTGAACATATTTATGAAATATTATCCATCATATCATTAGAACATACTATATTAAGAAATATGATGGAAAAGGGTGCAAAACATAGGTCTCTGACTGTATCGCAATAATGTTTCACTCTTCCCATTACAGAATGGAGATTAGCTCCTTACAAAGCTAGAATGGACTACTAATAATGATAGCAATACACTTCATTCCACAGGGAATAAATTATTCTGACTATGCAAAAACACCTAAGCTTCCAGGTCTAGAAACGCCACATAATAACAGGTGAAAAATTTGACAGTCAAGCCCTTAGTATAAATGCTCTTACCGATTAAAATCTTGTTCCTTTGATTAAAGTTTGAACCTGTCTTTGAACAGCTATATTTTATGCACATAACATAATGAGTTAAAATTTTATTTGCACTTTTTTCATAAATTCAGCCTTTTTTTTTTATTTATGCTTTGAAATTACACTGATTTCAATTCCACAATTGATTCTATATTATTTTTTCCTTTCATAAATAAAATCAATATTTCTAATTTACTACGCTGATAATTATTAGCTTGCAAAACTTTGCTAATCTCGAGCAAAGGTCAGCTACTTGTGGGTAAAGCACAGTCACAATTTTATTTATTTTCCCTACCTCCTTCAAGAACGCAAGTCTAGTAATACTAATATTTCAGTTCAGCCACTAATGAGGTAGGTATTTCAAATGCCATAGACGGTAGTACAGATTTTACAGTAGTTTTCTCCACTTATTATTTAAATGTATACAAATTGAAAAGACATAGTTTAAATTTCTACTTTTATTTAAGCAAGATTTAACATGTTCATTCTTAAAAATATGCGAAGTAATTAACATAAGGCTTTTTTCGTGTCTCTGAAATTTTGAAAATCGTAAAATAGTAAGTAACTATCATTTTCTGTTATAAATATAATATTGGATGTGTTGAAGCAACAAGAATCATTAAAATATTCATAAATTTCCAGGACTAGTTTCGAAGGTTTAAATATCGAGCCTTTTTACTCTTCAGTTAGGAAACTGAAAATGACAAGACAGAAGCCTGTGTTCACACGATAACAATAAGAGGAAGACAATTAGGCAACCGGTGCCATCTGTTGATGAAAAATTAAAACATCTATGAAGTAATTTCCTAAAAAACTGGGGGCCCACCAGCGGCCGAGCGGTAAAGTCGCTGAACACTGGTAGTTCAGTCCGAGGTTAGAATCCCGCGAACGGGCTGGCTGCATGGGTGTTTTCGTGGTTTTCTCCATGTGTAACGTGTACACGAAGCAGTTTCCCTTAGTAAGTCCTCCACGATGGCATTCCTCTCCTTAGGCAGATAGCCCTAGTGTGCTTTGCCATAATTGAATACACCACCACCCTAAAAAACTAAGGGTAAAGACTGATTGGAATCGAGCTCTTAAACTAGAACTGAAAGATTTTTGTGAATGTGAAATGCCTCTAGAAAACATAGTTATGTAGTTTTATTATTTTCACTGATTAAGTAGCATTTAACACATTTATGATTGATTATGACAAATGTTTTAAAAGTTACAATTTATACTCTACATGAAATTACAATATTTATTGCACATCATAATTTCATGAATTGGATTGTAACCCCAATATTGCGAGTCGTAAATGGGTTTTAAAATTTAGCAAATACTAAGAATGTTCTTTCTTTAGAATAATTTTTCTACCACTTGGACGAAAAGAAAATTCTGAAAAGTGGGTAAGCAAATGTAAAAATAAATTCATAGCTTAATCCTGTACTGCATTTTCTTCAGAAGGTAAGCTAACAGTACAGTTTTAAAATAAATAATAATTCATAGTTTCCAGTTTCAAACACATTTGTGAAATAAAATGTTTAAAAATGTGATCTTGAAAAAACTGTGTATAATAATAAACTCTACTTTTATTGCTATTTAATAAATTTGAATGAAATGGTCGCAGTTAAATGAAGAGATAAATTTTGCTTAGATAATGTTAATATAGCTTGTCATAACAAGAAAGCTTCTTAAAATCCATCTATAAAGGAAGTATTAGAAGGGTGTAAAATAGAAGGAAAAGATAAAAATGAAAATTTATGAAATTAGTTCTGAGAGGAAATGATTAAAGGAAATATATGTTAGTTTGCTTGAAAATATTCTTAAAGGTTGACACATGGTACGTTTATGCAGCAACCACATAAAAACCATATGAGTTACGGAAAAACAAGAGTTACGGAATTCCTTCCACATACACTCGATTTGCATTTTATGTCTCTTGTGCCCTCCTATTTATTGAGGCCTTTTTCATATGCGGCATTTTATTTAAAAAATTTTCATATTTTCATCATTTTATTTAAACATGTTTCTGCATTAGGCAGTTTTTCTGCAATTTTTCTCCTTTAAATTTCTGTTTTATACAATCATTTTCTACGCTATAAATATTTTTATTCGGAGCTATTTTTCTATCATCGATATTAGTACATTGTAACATCCATTTACTTAAGCTCCCTAAATGACTTTTTTCATGCATTATTCTGAATTTTTGAATTTTACGATAATTTTTTTATGGGATTTTAAACGTAAAACCATTTTATGGCAAACCATATTTCACAGGCAATGGGACCAACATCCAAACTGCAATTTATATGACTATTCACAAAGATTCGTGATTTAAATCTTTAATATGAATTTATGCTAATTATTTTGATTTATTCCTCATGATATTAAATTGCTTCCTGAATCGGATGATTTGATTTAAGATTATTCTATTCGACGTCTTCCATAAAATCGATAAATGGATAAAAAATCCTCTAAATTTGTAAGCAATTGGGAAAGAACTATAAAATAAAATATAAAAAAATAGTCCCAAAAGTAAGCTCTAAGGGCTGTTAAAAACCCATATTTTGTGTAAATTATAAACATTTAACCTCAATTAGTTTTATCAATCTACTATAAATGGTTCCAGTGAACGTTCAAACTGACAAAATAGAGCAGGTAAATTCAACTCGTGGCCCTAGACACATTTTTCTGCGGCCCTATGGTCATTCTGATAAAATAACGAAAAATGTATAATTATAACATATTAATAAAAACTGGAATTTCATCTAAGACATAAGTTTTTATGCAATCTTGATACTGAAAAAGACTCTCTAGATGGTCTACTGACAAAAGTACTTCATCAACGGATGTTGAGAAAATATTGCTCTACATACAAATGGAACTAACGATTCAATTTTAATAAAAAATTCTGTCAAGTGGATATTCCCAAAATTTACAAATACTTCCCTGCATGGTCCCTTGTGCCTTGTACGTGATTTACGTACGATGCAAAATACTTAGGTTTTTGGAGCGATTCACGTACGATTGCGTACGTGAATAAGCAGCTTTTTTTCCAAGTCCTTAGCTAGATAATTATGCTGACATTCATCTGACCTCTGCTCTATAAATTATTATGCGAGCAGAATGTGTCCAGACACCGGAGGTTGCTTGTAGGAGAAATCTGTCAGGTAACGGAAAAGGAACAATAGGTACCCTTCTACTATCCGGAAATTTTAATGTTAATTTTTATACCACAGTTAAAAACTAATTATAAAAACAAATTTTTAAAATTAATTAGGTATGATTTAATATAGTTACATAACTTATATTTACTATATCATTAAGTATGATAAAACATTATTGAAATTATTATTAAACATCTTGAAATTATTTTAAATTTGTCGATATTTTCAGAATTCTTAACTGTTTCAATTTTCTTACATTTTTTGTTTAGTTCTCTAAATTTTTAAAGTGGCAAAAGTTGCATTATCTTATTTGGGATACCCACAAATTTAATTGTTATTTAAATGCGTTATTCTTCCTGTTAACTAAATAATAGAATTTTACTTACTCTGGTGTTCAAGATTTAATTTATTCATGTTGTTTGTTATTTAATTTATTCATGTTGTTTGTTATTTAATTTATTCATATTGTTATAAGAAAGATTCAAATCAGATAAATAGCTATGATTATTGTCAGCATAAGTTTCGTTTCTGGATTTTAAAAACTTTTATTTCTGGAAAAATATGGAAGAATTGTTGTAGGTTTTTTTCCCCCTTACTAAGCCAATTAATTTCTAACATTAATGTTCAATACTCAGCATTATACTCATTAGTCAGTCTTTGAACAATCTTTTGTGAAGTAATCTGGCACGAATAGAATTCGTAATTTTTAAAGCAACTCTCATCACGTGCTAATAATGTAAATCTTTTGTACATAATTCCTGCTGATGAATGAATGCATTGTAGTTCGCAAAGTCATCATCATTCTTACACAATGTGAAAATCATGGCAGGTAATGATGAATCATGGCATGGGCACGCCTACAGAAATAATCATGGAAGGTGTTATGGACACAAAGACTGCCGGTTAATTACTGCCGGTTAGGGTAACTGCAAAATTATTCATATTTATTAAAACTAATTACTAACATATATTATATCTGTATGAAACCTGTATAAACCAAATCAAGTACTTCACACGCAGCTTCGTAGCCCACTAACGGCTGAGCGGTAAATTCGCTGAAATTTGGTAGTTCGGTTTGGTATTTGAATCCCGGTGAACGAGCGGTCTACATATCGCTTTCGTGGTTTTCCCCATATGTAACATGTATACGAGTCGGTTTCCTTGAAAAGTCCTCCATGAAGCTATCCTTCCCTTAGGCATATAGCCCTTGAATGCTTTGCTATAATTAAATAAACCAAACCAAAACCATAACTTCGTAAATTCGTTCTATGTTCGCTGGTAATGTGTTTTACGCAGATAACGGAAAGCGACTGACGGTGGTTATTTAAAATAACTAAATGTTGAGCGGCAAAGGCACTCGTAATGATAAGTGAATAAAAATGCAGCTTTCAGTTCAACCTGAAGAAACCCACCCTGACATCAATAATGAAGGCGAGGAATATTGAGAGCAATGTTGCCGCCTAATGTCTTGTGTAAAATATTGTGTCAGCTGCTCTTAAGAATTAGTGACACAGCTGGAATTTGACTTTTTCTTTCCTCTCTCGGCACGTGATTTCGCAAGACTGAGAAGGGTCCACCTTGGTCCTTGGTCTTGGCTTCTTAAGTGGTGTACGACCGGTTGGGCCTTTACATATCTCTCTATATTATATATCCCGTAGAGAAACCTAAAAAGTAATAAAATATAAACATCCAGTAGCTAGAAATAGTTGTAGACCTTGGGTGTTTTGTTCCATCTCCAAAGTGTAAACTTTGTGTCTTTAAGCAATTATGTGAATATGGCATGAGATTTGTAGATCAATGGCAGTAGCATCTGATTTCTATGGCATCTCTGTGAGGTCGTGATGTCGTAAATCTGTGGGAGAGGTTTTTGTAGCTGAGGCAATGCTGTAAAGAGATTGGTTGACCTCGACTAATCCGAAAGTAACATTTTTGAAAACAAATACATTATGCGAAATCAAAGTCTATATTCGCTTTGACCCCAAGTAGCACAGCAACGTCGTAACGACGTTGCAAACTCGTCGCGGATGTCGTTGCAAAAACTTTGCAATATGTTGTCTTAAGACGCCCAGACGTCCGCGAACATCCACTGTTTTGCAACCGTTGCAAAGACGTCTTAATTACATCTTTGCAGATGACTTTTTTTTGCATAGACGTCGTTATTGCGTCTTTCTCAGGTGATATTTTGGTTTTGAAAGCATGGTATCACGACATTATGTTCGCCAAATTCCACCTTTTTGCAACAGTTGTGAAAATGTCGTTGTTATGTCCTTGTGTTACATATTGATTTATGCAGAAAAATAAGCTTAATATATATCATATTTTTCTTCTTTTTTAAAATTTTGTATTATTTGCATTTATCTAAAGTTTAAATATTTTATCATTTCCTGAAAACCAGAAGATAATACAAATTTTACTCTTTAGACTAAATATGCATAATTAATAATAGCCTTAATTATTTTCAGTACTTTAAACTATATCTTTTAAATAACTTAAATTCTAAGTTACGATTATTTAAGATTCCATCATTTTTTTCCTTAAGTGAGATTAATTATGAAAGTGGTTATTATGAATGTATAACGTTAAAAGTAGGTTTCAAGTAAATAAAACTCAATTAGACATAAATAAAAGTTAAGATACACATGTGGGTAAACAAAAGAGAAAAAATACAATATGATCGAAAGAAATGGTGTTAAGAAACATCAGCATTACTAGTGAATATTGCAATCCATAATTATTGCACTTTTAATTGCTTACTATTTAAAAGACACATTTTTTTAAGTAATCGGAAATTTTAGTTCTTTTACCTTCCTACTGCTAAACAGAAATAAATGCTAACAGAAATGGAATAAATGCTAACAGAAATAAATGTGATAATGCTGTTATCACATTTATTTCTGTAAAATCTCAGAGGCATTGAAAATTGCCCCTGTCATGATAAATTAGGAAGTGGTTTTTAAGGTAACATAATCAGTATTTTACCTGAAGTCAAGTATAAATTTATTCGCTTTTCACAGTAAAAAATATAACCATTAACTTCTATATCCACAATATATGCAAATGAAAGAGTATAAAGTAATTAAGACACAATAACACGCCGAACAGATACTAATTCAGAAGTCAAACAACAAAAATCAGCGTTATATTTTCAAAATTTTCAAAGTAAATTAATTGCTGTGAAAATTTTCAAAATATAACGCTGAGTTTTGTTGTTTGACTTCTGAATTAGTATAAAGTAGTTAATAAATGTGATGAAAAAGATACCTAAATCTAATAACTTCCCATATTCATATCTAAAATGAAATAATAGCCTAAAAAACAACATACATGACAGCACTATTTAAGAAAAAACATGAACTAGTAATGTTTGAAAGTATAAATAGCAGTAGGAAGGTAAGAGAACTAAAATTTCCAATTAATAAAAAAATATTTGTGTTTTTTAAATAGTATGCAATTAAAAGTGCAATAATTATGGATTGCAGTATTTACTAGTAAAGCTGATGTTTCTTAACACCATTTGTTTCGATCATATTGTAGAGTCATTAGGATTTTTTTGGAAGCCATCGAGATGAAAAATTAGCAACCGCCTTCGCCGGGAATCGAACTACGGACCTCTGGAATACCGGCCCAGCGTGCTACCGTTACACCACGAAGGCACGCTAGGGAAGTGGGAGTATTTACCTTATAATATGTAAATGTATTTACCTATTTTTAGTTTCTACATTTTATAATTGTGCTAGACTACAATGATCATCTCAGGCACTTTTTATAATCAATAACTTTCCTTTTGCTACTGTGCAGAAATATTTTAAATAATATAGCATATGATAGCAAGCTAAGTACGTTAAAGTAAGCTCTTCGTTAAATAGCACACGAAGAAACATTTTGTTTCTATTTATTATGAATTTCTTTGTTATCACAAGCACATAAAATGCAAGCGAAGAATATATTTAAATTATAAATATACTATACTTAAATGACTTACTTAAGTATACTTATTTAATTATAATGAATATACTTAAATTAATAATTAACAAAACCTAATTTACAACAATCATTCATTGAGATAATCTAATAGACATACATAACGGCACTATTTAAAAAAACGCCAATTACACAGTTTTGAAAGAATAGATAACAAACGACAAGTAATGAAATTGCAATTTGCAATCAATAAAAAATATTTAGTGTTTTTCAATACTACACATTTAAGTATGGCATAATAATAGATTAAAATACTTTATAGTAATACTAATGTTTCCTTAATATTCTTTCGGTTATATGCGCAAAGTCTGAGCACCAACCTGTATCATGAACACAATAATCGATTAATTTGAATGATATACGCTATAGCGCTTAGGACGTTATAACCGAATCCGTGTATTCAAATATAACGATAATCCGTGTATAGAAATATTGCACCGCTGGAGTCACTGAAGATTAGAAAACCACAATATAATTTTAATCACCGGAAAGTCATAAAACACCAAATCAGAACACTATTTAACTGTATAGACCATGTTAGCACGTGGCAAGCAGATATTCACAAACAAAATAAGCAGAAATTCGGCATTACAACGAAGACTTCTCCTCAATCCAAAATAAACTGCCATCTTTATATTTTTGTACGTCGTTACCTTTTTGTATTGAAGCTCTCCAGGATTCAATTCCGACGGTGAGTTACAAAACCGTGAAAAAAATATTGCTGAAAATAAAATGGAGTCTGAAATTATTGCGCCATTAACTGACTTATTCGAATTTGGCAGCTATCCAAAGCACGCAAGCCTCGACCTCAGATGTTCGTTTATATAATCATCCAGTAAATATGTACATGGAATGTCAAACATCGAGCAGCAGTTCAGTCTAAACTTTTCCGCGGTTTTTACGATGGCATTAAACCTTTCGACGATGCTTCTGATAATTTAATAGAATCCTTTTTAAATGGTAGAGAAGAATTATTTCAACTGAAATTTACAAAAAAATATTTGTCGGGCTTGCTAAAATATTTGTAACGTCAATATTGCCATATCCCGAGAGTACCGCATACTAGGATTAAACCAAGCATTATAAATGCATGGAGATGGACAAAAACGTAACAAACAGTTCATCAGAACTTCTATAGGTAATGGATTTCGTATTTTTGTTCAGAGTTTCTCTAATTTTGATGTCAACATTTATTAGTAGTTTATCAAAGCCATTAATTTTGTCGTTTTCTATTAAAAGTGTTAATATTTCTTTCTCCTTTTCCATTAATTTTCCGTCAGATATTTTGGACAGCCGTTAAATATGCATGGATATGCAACGTCTTTTAACATTGGACGTTTTCTCGGAATTCTTAAAATCGCCCCATTTATAATCGTGAATTTATCTTCAAGCACAATCATATGTTAGCGAAAATTGTACATTTTGCTGTGAATGCTGTAAAAATGTTTCATATTATGTCTGCATATTAATTAAAATAAATTCGTCCTTACTTCAAAAATAATAAATAAAGTCATATTTCAGCAGTAAAATAATTGCTGACATGTGATTTGCATTTATTTCGGAAATATGATTTTTTAAAATATATAAAATGCATAACTTAATAACTTACTTTATAGATTAGTTTCATTTTTAAATATTTTGCTATAGTATTTAAAAAAAATATTTTACGTATAAATTATTTTAACAAAATTTTAACAATAATTTAGCACGTATTTTAATACTAATTAAACTTAATAATTCAAGCATTTAGATGAAATAAAGTAATGAAACATTGCAAAATAAATCTTATGCGGACTTTAGATTCTTGAAAGAGCAGATTTAGTCTCTTTTCATTCTAAAAGTAACGCTGATGAACTATGAAAAAATGCTAAAACGACCACGTCTAAATGCGGTCACATCATGACGTTTCAGCGACGTCGACAAATTGCCAAGATGCAACGACAAATATTTTGCTTCTTCGCAACGTTGTAAAGACGTCGTAAAAGGTACCACGACCACTTTGCAACCTTTCGGACCAGTTTACAACGTCGTTCGTTACGACTTAGCCTTGCTACTTAGAACGGGAAGCAAATCCCAAATCCTGCTTGGTTAAGAAATAACAATAAAAATAATGAAGAAGTAATTAAACATAGTAAAATAAGTAAAGTAAAATATATATACATTTTATGCAGGACAATCGATCCCCATTTTTCATTGTGCTGTATCGCCCCCCCCCAGCGGCCGAGCGGTAAATTCGCTGAACACTGGTAGTTCAGTCAGAGGTTCGAATCCCGCGAACGGGCTGGCTGCATGGGCGTTTTCGTGGTTTTCCCCACGTGTAACGTGTATACGAGCCAGTTTTCCTTAAAAGTCCTCCACGAAGGCATCCCTCCCCTTAGGCAGATAGCCCTAGTGTGCTTTGCTGTATTCTCAATACACCACCACCATTGTTGTGTATCATTCTGGGTCTTTTAAAAGTTGACTAACTAAACGGTCGTAGCTTCCAATATTTTTTTTACATCTGAGTTATGGTTATCACATTATCGAAAGACGTTGTGTGAGAGCTTGAGAATTTCGCTATCGAATGGTAGTATTTTGATGATATTGTGGATCACTGTGTTTCATACAAACCACGGAGAGTTTCTGATAGTACGTAAAGCTTATTTTCAAACTTTGGAGTATTTGCCTTTTTGACCTGGCCGTAGCGGCCCAGGCAGGTGCTGCATATAGAAGAATTGGCCTGATGTCTTGTAAATATATCAATCTTTCCGTACTTAGAATTGGTTTAAAGTTGCGTCCTAATAAAGCGTAGATGGCCATAAATGCATTATACACTTTATACTTGATGAAGTTGACGTGCGGTCTGAACGTTAACTTATCATCCATCAGAACTCCTAAATATGTTGCATATTTTTCCTTGGGAATTGTCTTGTCGTTAAATTTGATGCTCTCAGTTTCTGTTTTAATAGTTTTAAAGTAGATGACTAACGATTTAGTGGTACTGACCTTTACTTTCCTAGCCTGGAACCATTTTGAATGTGTATCAGATGCGTTTTGGAGTTTTTCATTGGCACAGTGAGGATTAGCAGAGCTGCATAAAATAGCTGTATCTTCCCGTGTAGCAAGCTAAAATCGAGTACGGGATAGATGGCATGTACTTAATGTACAAAATGAAAAGAATTGTCGAAATTATACTTCCTTGGGGTACACCTGCTTCAATAATTTGTTACTGGAGAACTTATTTTTAATTTTGGTAGAAGGTTCTGTTATCTATTTATTAATAATTTGCTGTTATTTATTAATAATTTGCAATTAAATAATTAATTCTGGTGGAAACTGATAAGATATAAGTTTGATAAGGAGGCCATGATGCCAAAACGTATCAAACGCCTTTTCATTATCTGAGAAAAGTGGTATAACAGTTTCTTCTCCATTACAGCAGGCTCAGAACGAAATTCACAGAAAACTTTGATTTACAGCGGTCTAGATGTGCAATGCGGACTCCATCAGAGCCACGTGAGCCTCGTGTGGCTCTCGAGCTGCTGGTTAGGTATTCTTGCATTCGAGGGTATTTATTATTTTTGCTGTTCGGAGTTATGGTCAAGTCCGTTTGTTAATCATAGGGTTGTAGATAATGTATACAAAGTTTCTTCGGCGAACTGTTCCACATTTAATAAAATTTCAATGAGGAGGAATTTTCTGGAGCAGTTTATTATTGATTACAAAAATAATTAACGATTAATAACAACAGATGTGAGTGTTAATGAAGTGATTTATTTATGCTTTATTTCATGTTTTGACTTCTTCCCACACATCATTAGAATCTTTCTGTATCATGTGCTGTTTGAAATCTACATCAGTTTAAGGTCCAGCATCCTGGATTTATGACATTCCGTTTCCTCAATAAATAATAATATTTTTGATGAAATTTATTATATTGTTATTGTTTGGTACACATTTTTCAATATTCATGGTTTTAATTTAATTGTACAGTCAAAAGTCTTTAATCTGGACTCGTCGGGACTTCGGCGATTCCAAATTATAGATCATCAGTTTAAATCTGGTAAGATGGCATGCAGAAATTATAAAATTAAAAATATGAAACCGTAATTTATGAAATAAAGAGCAATTATGATCTAAAAGGTATCAAAATTTACACAAAAAAAGCTTAATATTTATTTGTTTACTTTATTAAACATATCTTTCAACTCGCGCATGCGTAAAGCATACATTACGCATAGTCGAAATTAGAAAATTGCAACCAGAAAACTATTTGATGTGTATTCTTTATATTTATAATGACGAGCAATTTGATTTAAATCATATCAAAGACGGAGTACATCGAGATGAAATACTACATTTAGTAAGGAATTATATAAGCTGAATAAAATAAAAACATCTGCCCTGAAGATAAGGATAGGGCTGACAGATCAACTTCCAGATCATTGCGCGCCGCGACGTTCCCCCCCCCCCCCCGCAGAGCAGCGTGAAATTGATAAACAGATTTCGGAATGGTTAGAGAAAAAACGGATATGCCTTTATCCATTTTTTGCAGCAATTCCACTTTTTGCTTGATTTACATCGATACATGATTTCGCTTTGTAGATCCTTCGGCAGCTCCAGAATCGGAAATTCTTTTTAACATAATCGAAAGTTCAAGCTTACTTTTATAAAATTGCTCTAACAGTCTGCAAAAAATAATAAGCCGGATCCAATTAGAAGATTAAGAAACAACGCAATCTGCAACATTAACTGAAATAGATAATTAGATAATTTTAGCATAGCTTATACCGTGCGTTATACATTAAACGCGCATGTGTAAACGTGTTATGAGCATGCGTAAAAATATTATGCGCATACGTAAACGCTTTATGCGTTCATCAATGAGCAGAAAGTTTGTGGTTTTGAGGTCCGGATTATAAATCATTCCGGACTATGGACGTCCGGATTAAAGACTTTTGACAGTATAAAAAATTTAACTTTGGATTTAATGGATCATAATGCAGGTTCTGGGTTCGCTTCGTAAATACTTGCAATAAAATTTCTAAGGAGACACCATAGAACTTTAACTGCGCAGCAAAAATTGTATTCAGTGTACAGATCGTGATAAATAACCATTAATTCATACTGTAGACAACATTCTCAGCCCTAGATTGCTGCTGAAATTTACTGTCCGGTAACTGTAATGTTCCCTTTAAGTTGCCTCATTCCTATACATTCGGTTTTTTGTATGACCTCAGATAAAAAAACTGCATGAATGACCATCTGATTAGGCGCGAATGACGTCATATCATTTTCAGTGAGCTTCTCTGGTTGAAATTTATGCAAGATAGTATTTAATATGGCATGAAGAATCTCCTTCGTACAGTAAGTCTATTATGTCAAACCACCGTCGTTATGCTAGGCCGTTATATAGCAGTAGATCTAAAAGGATAGCAGCAGTAAATCTAAAAGGAAAATGTTTTTCAGTATTTCGTGAAGAAGTTCAAATACTTTCTATTGTTAAAAATTGAAGACATTCATAATTTTGTAGTGTATTAATTTACAAATAAAACCTCCTTCTTAATTTATAAATAATATAAGATATCATTGTCGTTTAAGAATTTTCTGTAAAATTATTTGTGTATGCATTTCTTATTTAATTTATTGTGAAGAAACCTAAAATGCCATCTCTGATGTACTTCTTTCTGTGTAATGTCTTTACATTTTATGAGCCTCATTAGCTCTAAACCTATATTAATTCGGAAAACACATTAAAACTTTTGCATCCATTTTCAGTTCTGAGAATACTGGAATGTTTATTCAATAAATAACTTCCTTTTCAACTTATATCATTGTATCTCCTACATGAAAACTAAATTCCATATGCTTTACCCCCTCAATGCACAAATGCGTAACTCGCGAGAGAAGTGCCAATACTAGAGACCGGAATAAATTCCTTCAAAGGAGAGAAATGCTTTTACAGTGGACATCGATAAATCCCTTACAGATTAATAAACAGCCATGAAATTCAAAATCTACACAGCATGTTTCTTTCCTCTTCAAAGCATATATAAACCTCATGATCTATTTTGAAAACGTAGTCACCCTTATTTTTAAAAGGATTTTCTTTCCTACCTAATGGAAAAGTCATTTTCCGCATATCTAAATATTATTACGTACCTTGAAAGTGTGTATTTTGGATGCATATTATCTTTTAAAGAAATCGTATCCAGCTAATGCTGAAATCAATGGCGGTCATGTAATTTCACTGGAAATATATGCTTATTTTAATCTGCTATGATCAAATAACCTTGACATCAAAAGACATTTTTTTACCCAATTAATGACACTTTTCAGGTCTCAAGCTGGAATCTGAAGGAATAGGCAGTGAGTTTTATGTTCCCTGTATCTTTATGTTATTTATGAAGTTCTCGGTATAAACATATGAAGGAAAATGGAAAATTAAAGTTTAGCTTGTACATGGAGAAAATGCATACTCTGATTTAGTTCTTATGATTCAAACCTTTCTCCGTCCTTTCTCATTATTTTATTCCGTAAATTATAAAAGGATAATTAGTAGACTGATTTAACATAAAATCTTCACTTCAATTTTTCTGCAACAAAATAAGTTTGGTAATTATAATTTAATTATAAAGTATAGAAAAAAGATAAAAGTAATCAACTGCATATCAGGAAGGCAACGTTTTGTTCCTAAGCTGTTTCCGAAGGCTTATTTGGTCAGATTTGCTGAATTTTATTTAATCCATTGTATCAGCGAAATTGAGTCATACCTATGATGAATGCCAACAGTTATTAATATAGGGAACAAAGGATTAAAAAACAGGAACGAGATCGAGAGAATTAAGCTCACCGTTTTTTTGATAAAACGATTGTAATGCCTCGGGAATAAAACACAACGTGCGTCCCTCTATTTGCAATTTATAGCAGAAGTAGATCATTTAGTGAGGTAGGCTGCTGACAAATATAATGAGTTCTAATAAAATGGAGCAATATTTGAAATTTCAGGAGATTAAATCTATCATTTAGTCATAAATAACGGCCTTCCTACCTAAATCGGCACTTGTTTAAAAGTATCCGTTTTAAACCACGTACAAAGGAATGTGCATGCTTCCATCTGCAAAACATGCAATGAGTTTTAAGTAAAATGAGGTGACTTTTTGAGTATTCTTTTGTGATCAATCATGATTATTCCTAATTTACTTTTCTAATTCCTTTCGTCAGTGCGTTTCTTTCCTTAACATTTTGAAAAAATTTCGCAACATATTTCTACCGCGTGTAATACGTGACAAAGACTTCCGCAGCTTTCTGGATCGCCAGCCCATCAGGTGATAAATAAACGTTTAAAGATATAGGTAAGAAATCGTCAAGCAATATTCAGAAATGAAGTAGACATTTATGGATAAATTATGCATTTTAATACATTAAAAGTAATAATCAAGACTACTTTAAGCTACATTACAATTTTCTCTCTCGGGCATATGAAAATGATATTTTGGATTAATCCTTGATACAGGAAACAGTAATGTTAAAAGAAATGTAGTGTTATAGCGCTGAAGTGTCACGCCCAGTTTCAAAGAATCAGAGAACATAAAACAGTTGTTTTATCAGAACAGTGCATAAGCAATGAATCATGGGTCCGAATCATGCATATCTGTCCATGTTCGTATGACAGGTGTCGATGCTAGCAAAAGCTGATTCTAAAGAGTTAATTATCATTTGCATAATCCAATTGTTATGGTATAAAGTTACAAATACTGATTTCTTTCTTGTTTTCTTTTTTCAGATTACAGAAGAAGGCTGGTGAGTGAACTATATTCTGTGCTACACTGATGATAAAAATTATGTCTAGCTTATAACAATCAAGCTAAAATATGTGGAAGTAGGAAGGTAGCAGAGATTATTTTGTTACTAAACGACCATTACGAATACTTCCATAAAGATAGTGTATTTTGGCGTGAGTCCGTTGCTATGTTACTTGCCTGTGATTGCATGTTACAGTCGGCTATCATAAGTTTAGTCAGCCATAACATGGAATATCTTCAGACAGTACCATGAACGGGCTTAAATTACTTTGGTGTATTTTTGTGGATACACAAAACTCATATACAGTGTTATATTAGCGGATAATAAACTCATCATGCTCTTTCATTGTAATACTGTAATGAATGCTTTACATATGTCTAACTCAACTTGCCATATTCTGCAAAACTTCCTTCAACAATATAGGTGCTTCAGCAGTTCAAGTATTAATAGGAATGTTACAATTAAAAAAACGTATTCTGAAGAAAACTAGCTTCGAGTAAGCGCATTTGTTACTTTGGGAAAAGTAAAAGGAATTTAAAAAGGCTTTCGTTCATTACTTATGCACTCATTCATAAAATGGAAAAGAATGTTGCTATATAATTCTAACTTGCACAGTTAGAATTACGTGCTTCGCCCATTCTTAGGATCACCCAATTCTGCATAACTTTAAACACATTACTTTGAAAAGAAGTTTCAGTTTTATGCAAACTTTTTGCGAATTACTATCGAAGTATATAATTTCAGTTTATATTTGTATAAATTTATTTTTGTACATTGATTTTGATTGTTTACATATTTCATCCATAATTTCTGCAAGCTCTTTCTTTCAAAACTATGAATTCAGGGTAAATGATGATCATTGTTTAATTTGCTATTTATTTAAACTTACTTTTTTGGAACCGTTTGAGATATTTTCGAAAGTAAATGTAGTTTCGGGCTCTAAACAGATAACAATATTTTAAAAACACTCAGCGAAATTTAGATATCTATAATCATTTTATGACTTAAAAAATTGAGGAAAATGTATTTATTACTTCTATGAATCATAGAAAGTTTTTGAAAAACGTGTGCATAAAACTACGCTCAGAAGCAGAAAAACACATTAGCCCCTGATGTTAGAGTTCACAATAATTAGATGAACCGTTAAAAAATGCTGGATCATTTCCTCATCAGTATTAAACACATTTAACGTGTCACCAATAATATGTTTCTTTCAAAAATTAATTTCTCATGGCCATTTTCAAAATATTTCGAATAAAACAAAAAAAATGCAGCTAAAAACATTAATAAAAGTATGAAAAATTTCATTCTATTTAACATTAAAACTGTGCAACACACGCAATACTTGGTTACAGTTATCAAAAGATATTTTGTGGATTTATATTTTTAGAAGGAACTTTAAAATCAAACTTATTTTATCAACTCATTGAAAGAATTACGTATTAGGTTAGGTCTCTATTCCACTACCCACTTACTAAGATATCAATAATTTAATGAATGAAATTTATAAACATCTTTTCGTTTTAAAATTTTACAGAAAACAAGACGTCACTGTGTTCTTTGAAATCCAAAAATTATCACATTAAGCAACATATTATTCAATAACAATTAATCAACACTCAAATCAAATATAACAACAGTTGATATCTCAACTCTTGCAAAGAATTGCTCCTAACAAAATAAAAACGGCTATTTCTTTAAAATTTACGCCGTTCTGAGTTTAAAATACTCGGGATTTATTTATTGATAATATACTTGTCTTCAGTAAGAATGCCAGCATTTTTAAATTTAATAGTCAGTGTCAGAATTTCAGATTCCTCTTTTGATAAATTTTAAGCTTAATCTCATAAACGCTTCCAGCTGCTGAATAATAAAATATCTATATAAGAAACTGTTGATTGGAAAATTATTTCCTTAGTAACATGCGTATAAACCCTGCATATTAATTAACATATCATTGTCTGACATGAATATACTTTCAGTGTTTTACAGGATTTCATCATTACTTTGTGCATTGCAGTGTTTCCATTTGATGTTAAATGGCTGGTGTTATGAGCCAAAAGTGTTGAATAAATTCGTATATATACAAAATTTGTGTGGAAAAGTGATGTAAAGCTGTTATTGCTTCTAATTTTACATTATGAATGATGTAGTTCTGTATAGTAGGTTTGAAAGCAAATGTTTGCTGCATTAGATCTTTGATATGCTCATATAATGTATTGATCTAAGATTTGTAAACGAATTACGGTTAATAAAGTATTTGGAAATAAATGTGCTTTTAAATATTTTGCAGAATAGTTTCGTAAATATTATAAAGTTTCTTGGTATTTCAGACCCCACAGTAGAATACTATGTTTTCTTTCTGAATAACACGTTGAAATTTATGGGCATTTCCGGTTTTCAATAATTTGTTTTCACATTTTATTGATTCTTTCTAATGATGATAATAGCAGACATAGTTTGTAGAATAAAATCTCTTATTTACAAGAGGACTCAGTTGTAAGGACAACCTATTCACTAACATAATGAATGATTTAAAATGGTGAGTGATGCTGGATTTCGATACCTTCACAGAAGCAGCCGCTGTAAGAGAAGAATAAGAAAATCTTTGTTCTTTTTTTCGAAAAAATCTATTTAACATACAAAGCTTTGATCGTATTGAAGCTCAGAAACTGTGAAAAACCGAATACCCAACACTAATCTTTGTGGGAGAAAACTGGAAGAAATAAATTTATCAGCACGCCAAACTATGGGGGAGCAATATGTTCCATTTTTGTTGCAACTAGAGCTTATGAACAGAGATGATTTGAGTTTTTTAGCAAATAATCACTTAAATCCCCTCCATTTTGAGAATTGGTAGCCAAAATAATTTTAAAAGCATGTGTTTTGGACGAAAGCTGTCGAAGAAATATACGAAAACAAGACAGAGTGAGCTTTAGAACTTTTCCTATGAGAGTCTTATTAGAAACAGGAACCTAACGCATTGCTTTCATCCATGCAGTAACACTGATTAAAACACCTTAAATTTAAGAAAAATCATCGCTCCCTCTCTCCAGCTTCTCGTGAAGAAATTGCCATCTATAAATAAAAATAAAAATCTTGTTTACTCTGAAATGTTTGCAGCATGTTCTAGAGCAGAATAAAAAGTTCTGAAATATTTGAATAAAAAGGGCTTACAAAATGGCGAATTTAACTAGCAGAAAAACAACACGATTATGTTACATAATTAATATCTAATACCTGTAGATTTTTACGCTGATAAAACTTCAAGCGATAAACGAGAGAGATAAAATATATAGACACATTTTGAAGTGATAGCAATGTAAATTTCTTTATAGTTAATATTGTTACGTTTTTCTCTTCCTGACACCAGTTGTTATGTTACTTTCTTCCTTAACGTTCGTACGGGGTTCGTAGATTTTGAGTGAATAACGACGCCACTTGATGAAGTATCGAAACACACTTTATTTAGCAATATTGTCAGGAGAGCTCCAAAACACGTTTTACGGTCGTCGATGAACTACTATAAACACGCTGACACGATCAGAAACACAGCCTTCAGGTTATCAGGCTATCACGGTGGAGACAGCTTCCTACAAAGCACCCCATTCTGCTTTCCGGAGTACAGCTCCCGACTTTGCTTGGTCGTTCTCGGAACTCCACGTACTCTCGAGACTTTTCACGCTACAACTCGCGATGCACTCGAAGACACACGAGCACAGCTCCCGATTCTTCGGTTCAGTCATTCTCGGAGCTCAACACGCTCTCTCGACCACGCACTAACCGCGATACACTAATAGACTCCTTCGGTGAACTCGACGACCCACTCGGCACTCGCTGCCCGGCTGTCAACTCGATCGACTCCGCAGGGATTGACTCGCTAGACGAGACACCAACTCGATACTAACTAACGCACACTCTAGACGAGGCACACACACACACTAACTGACTGCGGACCAGCAGGGTTTATATAGCTTTCGGCTTGTGTTCGAGAACATTCTGGGCGGAATGGTAAGAATTCGTTCCAGAAGGTTCTACATCCGTCCATGGTATATCCCCAATTTTGTCGCCAAATGGACGATTTCTCGCCAAATGTGGCAACCCTGTCTTATTTTGCCATTTTTATTTCAACCCTAAAACTGCTTTGCGGGAAAGCTATCTCACCGCGCCTGTACATTTCGTAACAATATGAACCGTAACAAATAATGTATTTTTTAAATAAAATGAAAGCACCCATTGTCTTAAAATTCAGTACGTAATAACTATAATACGGGCAAGAATTAAAGGACAACATATTCTAATACGGAGTTTAACACACTACATGAGCATTGCGCATGCAATCTTGCAACAAATTGCCAAACTCTCCAAGAGAATCTAGTTTTTTTCAGAAACCAGTCTAATGTCAGCACGCTCGGCAGCATTGCTAAAGGTAGCGAAAGAGCTCTTGACATCAACCAGATACCTAACGGATGAGTATGCTTGATTCGATTAAGGCTCGGGAATGTTGACTGCAATTTTATGGCAACAGCACCTACACCTTACAGGTATTTCATACATCAAGCTAGCTGACATCTTTTGTTTTGCTTGGTGAAAAGCAGGAAGTAAAGTATTCGTAGAAAAGGATACGTAGTAAAATGCCGAGACCACAATGATAGTAGCTGTGAAGTAGTTCGTTAAAAGTAAGCACACATCTTTTCTTTCCGCAGTATTTACTGTTTTGCAAAGCAAACGGCTTACCCTTATCGATACAGCTCAAAAGATTGATAATTTCTTTTCTTTACAAAAATAAATCGCTTAGCTAAGAGTGATCGAATCCCCCTCGGACATAGTATAGTGAAATGGGAACTATGGGACATTTTCCGAAATACTGGATCTCATGAAATCATTTAGTCTTTTGACCGGTAAGGTCGTATACATACGGCTAGAAACTTTTTTGTGTTTCTAAGAAAGTATACATTAGTGCAACTTGAAATATATCCAAAAAATTAAAGTTATAAAATTAAAGTATATAAATCCAGGTATAAAAAGTCAGTGAATATCGTTCTTGCGCATAACCGTGCCGGTCTGAGGGCTAGACACTATCCTGTAGGAAAAAGTGTCTACATGATTGCATTTTCTAGTTCGATTCTGGACAGTGTAGTCTATTCAGAACGTAATAACTTTACAATATAGATATTACAACTTTTCCAAACAGTATAAAAAACAGAAACGTACTCAGCTTGAAATTACCACGTGAATTGATTACAATTTCTCAGCCAGGTACGGCAGGAGATATTACACAGCCGCACGCCGAGGAGATGCTGCCAAACTAAGAATTCATATAAATAATATGCGTATTCATAAATAAAACTAATATAAAATTAATCAGAAAAAATTTTCAAATATGAAAATCCCATAATGGATGTTATGGTAGTATAATGCAGCGGTTCTCAGTCTTATGACTAACACGTACCATCTGAACAAAAACTGAAAGATGTTAGTTCAGTTAGTTCAGTTCTACCACATGTTCAAATGATTGTTTAACAATTTCTGTCAAATTTCACAATGTATATTTTAAAATATATATATGTATGCATTGCCACCGCACAACGTATTGGTTATCCGTATTAAATATGCACACACAAAAAAATAATAGATTACAAATTAGCTACCCTTTTAATCATAAAAATTTAAGTTATAATACTTTGTAGAGGTTACTTTAATTTTCTAAAAGTTGTTCTAAGTTTAAACAGGCTTTACTGTCTATTCTCGTTTCCCATCAACATTTTTTTACCAGAATAAGCTTTTTCGTATCGAGTTTTATGCAAATGAGTTAAAAGGAGTATTTAAGGGAAGTTCGACTTACTTCGAGAGAGAGGGCTTAGACGTCCTTAGTGGCGCATATTTGCCTTCGGTCTACTTCGTTCTTGAATCTACTACGTTCGGCCGTATTGTACGTGCCGGTTGATAATCGCCGGCTAGGTTAATTGAAGGGCTAACTACATTAGGCATTTTCGTCTAGCTTCAGCTAAAGCCTATTTAGTTTAGTATTAGATTAGCTTCTTGTTTTCTTATTCCGATTTAAAGCCCGAGTTGATGCTTTCCTGTAAGCCCGAGAAGAGGCAAACTGTTATTATTTCCATGAGTGAATAAAAGGGTATTTTAACCCTTCTCAAGACTCTGTCATACATACTAGAACTCAGCGATACTTCGCTGCTTAGTTAAATAGGTTCCTCCACATTTTAGCACAGACAAAGTACTAAGAAACATTACAACTTCAATTCTAAAATTTAGTGCGAAATTTGAGCCTGTTTAAGAGAGATCAGTTTCCTTATGTCTGGTCTTATTTCACTTAGTTTTAACCGTAAATCAGTATCCACTTTTAGCTTTGTTCTGTATTTATTTGTTAAATATAACATGGAAGAAAATCCTTGTTCACACAAATAGGTTATGCAAAAGGCAATGGAAATTTAATAGCTTATTTGAAATGCTTTTGAATTCTTTTTTTTTTTTTTTTTGGTTTAGTCAAAAGTTAACTAGCGTGTTATTTTTTAAATCTTCAGTTAGAGTTAGATCACAGGAAGTTCCTATCAATTGTCCTCTTTCTTCACTAGATAAAATTTTAGGCACATTTGAACAAAACGGAATTCTAATGAACCTTTTTTCATAATCCTCGGGAGACAACTAGCGGCCGAGCGGTAATTTCGCTGAACACTGGTAGTTCGGTCCGAAGTTCGAATCCCGCGAACGGGCTGGCTGCATGGGTGTTTTCGTTGTTTTCCCCATGTGTAACATGTATACGAACCAGTTTCTCTTAAAAAGCCCTCCACGAAGGCATCCCTCGCTTAAGTCAGATAGCCCTCGAGTGCTTTGCCGTAATCTAATGAACCAAACCAAACCGTAATCCTCGGGTAGATACATATTAAAATTATTTATCTATATAAATCGATAATTTTTAATGCTGGATGCTAATTCTTTTATTTTCAAATTGTTTTCGGTTAGAAAACTTTCTAAAAGTGGTAAAATGCTTAAAATATTTTTGTCCAATTCTTTGATTATTAGCTCGAGCTTTTTTTATCATTGCATTTATTTTATCTCTAATGGTAAACAAATTAACTTTCTGTCCTTGTAAACCTAAATTTAATCCATTTAACGTTACAAAAATATCAGTTGATTATGCGACACTCGACAAATATAATTCACTAAATAAACATTTTTGCAATTCAAATTTTGAATTATAGAGGAAAATTCAATTTCTCATTGAAGTTGAAAAAGACAATTTAAAACTTTGCCTCTGAATAACCACCTTATTTCGGAATGTAACAAAAGCGTTTGATCACGGCCCATCTCTTGGTATAAAATCGTAAATATTGTTGAATTTAAAGCTGGAATTTTTATGAAATTAACAGTTTTCACAGTTTGATTCAAAACGAATTTCAGGCATTGTTTTGGGTACTAAAGCTTCACGATGAGTGGAGCATTGAGTAAATTTAATTTCAGGTGCGACTTTTTTTATTTAAGGGGAAAAGAAGCAGTCAACGAGGTAAGAAGTAAGTAGGATTGTTGCTTTCCTGTTTATGTCCGAAGTTCGGAACTGCATAGGGTACGGCACTTATTCAAAGGAATATCATTCTTAGACAAAAAAAATTTCAATTACTTTGAAAATTTATTTTGCAGTTCTTCTATCATGAAGAGCTTTACAAAATAAATCATCTTCGGCAATTCATTTATCTTCTTCGAAAAGCATGTTAACTAATAATTGAAGAACGTTCGTTATATCAATACTTTCATCCAAATGCAATGCGAAATACTCAGTATGTTTTAATTTTTGAATAAGTGCTTCTTTTATGGAATTTGCCATTTTATGTATTCGTCGACTTCATGTATTACTTCTACTTGCCATTTCATGTATTCGTCGATTTCATGTATCGTTTGATAATTGAATATTATTGAGTTCATTAGGCGTTTTTTCGTTGAATAATGTCAAAACTAAATCTTCAGCTTCTGGTAATATTAGTTTTTCTCCAATAGGTGTGAGCCTGCTCAGTTTTGGCAAATCTTAGCTTTACTAGGTTTTATAGGTTAAAAGCTTTGGAAGCTGCTGACATAGTAACCAGCTTCCAAAGCATTTTCCCTTGAAGTAACAAAACCTATCATTACTTGTTTACTACTTTTGAACTCCTACAATTTCCTTGTAGGGTTTATATTTATTTTAACTAACATTTATTTTAAGCTATCTTTCCTGTCAAGCCTTTACTTTCCCCTAGAATTGCCAATGCCAGAGTATGTAAATTGTAGTAGAACGCGCAGTGTATTCAAATTTAGCAGAAGTAAGTTAAGTTTAAATAGAAGGGAAACGAGATTGTATGTGGGCTTCTTGAATCGCGAGCGTGAAGGTTGCTAGGTAGAAATTTAAGAACCGCGCGTTTCGGCCTGTGTGCCTATTTCGGCAGTTCGTTGAATCTTCAACTGCTTAATCAGTAAGCTTGCTGAATCTCAGCTGTATCTTAGAACGCGGTTAAGTTAGTTACGATTTTAGAGCCTCGTAGGTAGTGATCTCGTTATTTATTCATCCTGTCATTTATTTTTAGTTTCACATTTCTGTTTTGTTAAACCGCCGGGTCGGCGTAGTTTGTGAGCGTCAAGTGAACGCAGCTGTTATTTCTAAAGTGGAATAAAAAGGGATTTAGACCCTTCTTACGAGTTTGTGTAATTTAAAGTTCATAGCAGTCACTACCATTGTTGCTGACAAGTTGGGGCCTCGCAACACTATATTGGCGCCCAAACATCTTACGAACTTAGATGGCGGATAACTGGATGGAAGCTCCTGTACAACTCCAACAGCAAAAAATGGCGAACCAGTTAGAAGGATTTGGATACCTGGTCCAAACTATGAGAGCATCTATCAAGCCAAACGTCAATTTCGACGGAAAAAACTCGGTGGCGATATTTTTAGAAGGCCTCGAAAATCACTTCCAGTTATACCCTGTGCCTGAAAGACAAAAAGTTGCCATTGCCACGTCTGCACTAAGAGGACAGACCTCACTATGGTGAAAGAGTATAGGGAACTTTTTATTAGGAGAATTCGGAGACCAAACATATACCTTTGAAAATTTCCAAATATCATTATTAAAGGCCTTCCCCATAGTGAAAGACCGAGCAAAGCTAGAAGCCGAGCTGTATAGTTTTTATCAACGTAATATGGAAGAGTTGACGGACTTTATTCTGCGAAAAATTAAGTTGACGGATATGCTGTATGGAAAGAAACCTGACACGGAGATAATTGAAATAATCTTTCCAAGATTGCTACCTATTGTCCAAGATTACTTCGAAATCCGAAATCCAAGCACCTTGCAGGAACTCTTCGAGTTGGCGGTCAAGTTCCAAAACCGAAGAATAGAGGAAAAATCTAGAGGGGCATCGTCAAGGTCTCCGAAGGCAATTCTCAAATCAACAGACCGGAAACTCAAATCGTTCTTATGGGGAAAAAGCTATCAAGCCAACTCATCGAAGCTCAAAGGTCAAGGCGCAAAAAGGAAATTTGAAAACAACCGTCCGCCTACCCAAAAAACTGAAGTTCTCATCTAATAGATGGATACCTAGACTCAGCAGGAGCAAGAAGTTTCGAATAAAATTCTACAGGAAAGAATTTGTCATCAATCTTTTGCAAAATAATACCACAAATAGCTACTTTAGAAGCATCAGTAATTAAAAAAAAAATTCATGATTATCATCAATGTTTCTTATAGTTGGCTTTTCTAACATTATTGTTTGTAACAGATCAAAAGCATCCTGACAGTCTTGATTCCAAACAAAAGGTACATTTCTTTTAGTCAAATGTACTATTGGCTGAGTGATTTCAGCAAAATTATGGATTAAGTGTCTAAAATAATTCCTCATACCAAGAAAAGCTTGAACTTGTTTAACATCTTTTGGAATAGGGAATTTTGAAACCTTTGCTATATTATCTCCAGAAGGATAAAAACCTGCTTTAGAAATGTTAAAACCTAAATAAGTTATATCAGATTTGCATAACTGCACTTTAGCTGGATCCAAAGTCAAATTGAATGCTCTTAGCCTATCGAAAACCTTTTGAAGAATTACTTTCAATTCAGATACACTGTCAGCAGCTAAAATAATATCATCCAGAAAAAATTGAACATTACTACCTCTGATATCATTTAAACATTTTGAAATTAATGTGTGGAAATAAGAAGTACTATTGCGTGAACCAAAGAAAAGTCTACAAGGATGAAAATTGCCAAGCTCGGTGCAAAAAGCCAACTTTTCTTTATCAGACTCTTGTAACTTAATTTGGAAAAAAGCTGATTTCAAGTCGAGTACACAATATAAATTCCTACCAGCAATGTTGTGTAAAATTTCAGAAATTTTTGGTAAACAGAGTTTGTAAGATTCTATGATGCTGTTTAATAGACGATAGTCTACAACCATACAAAATTTTGGTTTTTTTTTAGCCTCACCAGGTAAATTCTTTTTTCTGACAAATATAACAGGAAATCTATAACTGGAAGAAGATGGTTCTATTATACCAGCCTCTAATAATTTTGCAATTTCTTGTTGTGCATACTGTTTAGCAATTTTAGGAATGGGATTAGATCTCGTCTGAATTGGAAAATTATAAAGAACTTTAAATGCTGGCACAACTTTATCACTTGATCCTAAAGTGTTATAAGACTTTGAAAATACAGCATAGTTATTCATTAACAATTCTATCATTTCACCTTTTGCTTTTTCATTTAAATGATCTAATTTAAAATATAATACATTTAATTCTTCTTTTCTGAGCTTAATTACTTCTTGCAGATTTAGTGTATTGATTTGTAATGTTTCATGATTTTTTGGATTCACAATATCTTCAAAATGGAATGGCACAGCAGTTCTCATGACAGAATTCTTTCATAAAACTAATTTTTCATTAGTATTATTTTCAATGATGGTTTGAATATGGTTGTAACGAACAACTGTATGCAAAGATTCATTGGTGTGAAATCTGTTTTCTTGATGTTTTTAGACATATTAAAATTTCTTTAAATTGTTTTAAGGCCTCAGGTACAGCTAAGGAAATAGTCTAAGCTTGACCTGGCATGAAAATAATTTTAGAAACCATCCTTACTGCTTTTGAACTGCAATTTTTCGTTTTTGTATTGTTAACTGAATTAGTTACTATCTTATTAGGAGAATTTTCCTCAAAGTCCAGATGAGTGTTATCAATTATGAGTTTCTTATTTACGGAATCTGACAAAATTTTATCACATTGAATAAAGTCATACCCTAGAATAATCTGATACGTGGAATTCCAGTTGTTTTGAGTAACATAAAATAAATTAGTAAACCGTTTATTTTTAATTTTGAATTTTACGTTAACTTCAGACATGTAAGGAATAGATGAATCTTCAATCGTCTTCATTCTGACCATGCGAGAAACAAATTCCGCTTTAGAGAACTGTTTAATCTCCTATAACATCTGGTTGAACCAAAGACAAATTAGCATCTGTATCAAGAAGAGCTTCATAAGTCTGAGAACAAATTTTTACTTTAATTATTGGTAAATAATTAAAATTTTCAGAGCTACAAGACATTAACAATTTGGTAACATTTTTATTTTCATTTCTCTTATTTTTTACTAATTTATTTTGGAGATGATTGCTATTTCTTTCAATCTTTTTTTTTTTTTTTATGTATTTTATCTGTTGAAATATTTTTTATGCCCCCAGTCTTTACGGATCCTTGCAAGGGGTCTAAATTTAGTGTCATGTCTCTGGCAAGAACTCTTAATTAGTTTAAATGATTGTTATGCCCTCTTTTGTACTGATTGTTACCTCTGTAAGGATGATAAGTCCTACGCCAATTATTAGGAAAGTCTGTATGAGCTCTGAAAGTTCTACTAGAATAATTATGTCTACCTTGCTTAGGAAAATACCAACAATCTGTTGTTAAGTGTCTTTTGCTACATATATGACAAAATACATTATCAAATCTGTTCGTATTTTGAGATGTAGAAGCACACTGATTAAATTTTGATTGTGAGCTATTCATCTGCATGTTTTGAGACAATTCATTTATTTATCTTTTAACTCCTGAATGATTTTATTTTGTTCAAATTTTTCTTTAAGCAGAGTATTAATTTCTAAATTTTGCTCAGCATTAATACTGTTAAGATAAGTTTTTTGGTCATTCAAAGCATTTTCTATATTACTAGCGAGTTCTACAGCCTTATCAAATGAAAATGGACCTAACGTTTTAACTTCAATCCTGATATCAGCTCTAACAGCTTCAAGAAATTTTGTAACTTTCATATTTTCTTTTAACTTGTGCAAACTAGGATTTTCAACCGAATCTTCATTAATGTACATTGTGGCTGTAGTATTTGTCTCTACAGCTAATTATCTGACATATTGATTACATTTCTTATATATGTTTGAAAAATTTTTCTGAATAACCTGAAAAGTTTCAACTTTAACAAATTTCTCTCTTAATAATATCCCTAAATTTTCAAAATCATTTTGCTTGGCTGGCCTTGGGTCATTGACCAAGAAATCTAGAGCTTTATGTCGACAGTTAATTTTTAGAATAATCAACTTTTCTCATTGGGCCATTTTTCAAGTTCTGCCACACTATTTATCTGATCTAAGAAGAAGTTCACATTTTCCGAAACATTACCACTAAATGTGGGCAGAGCAGATGCTAAGGGAGTAGTCATTATGGTAGTTGACTTAAATTTTGATTTTGGCATAGATGAACTATAGTGTTACTTATCTTTTTTACATTACAACATGCAATTTCAAACACATTAAGATACACATAATTTTTTTGACATAAATACTTAATGCTAAATTTTGTAACATACATAAATTTACTTATCAACATGCATAATTTTGTCAATTAGCACTGTAAGGATAACAAATTTTTTGATAATTTCTTAATCAATTATTATATGCTTCTACACATTTTGTCACATTTTTAAACTCAATCAATGCAATAAGAATCGATCAAAATGCTTTTTTTAATTTGTATTTAGATACTTATCATCAAACTATACTTATCAAATACGATAATCCAATGTTAGACTATTGAAATTTACTTCTGATTTAAATATATAGCATATATCTTAAAATTATTTAAATATCATACATTAATTTAAGTCACATGTGCAGCAATCACACACTTCATCTCAAGTTCACAAAGTGAACTAAAAAAATGTGATGCTTCTTTAATTATTTCAAATATTCAAATTCTCAACCTTATTTATGTTTGTTTTTCTTTTTAATTTTGGGTACGGCACCAAATGTAATAAAATATGGGGTGCAATAAGCCAGAAATACTTGATAACGTGCAGGATGAAAAGTGAGATCTGAAAGAAATATGAAATTAAAAGTAACTTACCCCCAAAGAATGACAATTCAAGTAATGTAAATTAAGTAATATCATTAAATTTTAGCATCATTAAATTTTGGATCAATACCAGCATAAATTAAGTAAATATCGCCAGACAGAAAACTGGCAACCGTGATCATACAGCGGCAGAAAGAAACAGTCCTACATTTTGAAACCTAATCTTTCGTACAAGAAATGCGTAATATTCCAATCAAAGTAAATCTCAGTCCATCATCTTTAACCCTTCAGCACACGCACCCTTTTCTGCGACATTACCACATGCACCGGGTCAATTTGACCCTAAATTTTACGCTAACTTCTCAGGAAGATCTGGGCATTTCAAAGTAAAATTTCAAGCTAAACGTGTTATTTGAATACTCTTAAAGTAACAGGAGATATTATTTGTTTCAAAAGTCAATTTTCAAAGCGGTAAAAAGAAAAAAAACTTACCTTCGATTTTGTAACCTTATTTCGGCATTCATTCGTTTCTAACCATTTTGAAACATTTAAACATAATCTTTTTTTTCCTTGCACAACTGTGTTTAAATGACAATAAAATGAATATTTTGAATCATGTTTACATTTGAAAATTTTGAGTAAGGAAGGCTTAAAAATTCACTACTGAGATTTCAAATATAGCTGGCATACTTATTTATTTTTCTTCGTTATGCGCTAATTATTTTTATTTATTCATCAAAATCATTTTTATTATAATTTTTTGCTAAGCAATTAGAACATATGATGAGTGAATGGGTTTTACACAAGGATTTGTCTCATTCTTCACAAACAGAAGAAGTCTTTCGATCAGATTTCTTTGGGCATTCTTCACATCGCTGACGAACTGAGGATTTCTTTGGAAGTTTTACCGGTCTGTCATCTGGTAAATTTAGGAGTCTTTTGCAGTTAGTTCTGATAGTTTGAGGCATATTTGCGTTCTTTGATCTCTCAAGAAGATGTTCTTTTACTAAGTCAACAGCAAGTTCCTTCAAGTAATGTCGTCGTGATAAATTACTGGCGCTGTTGAATTTATAAATAGTATATGAATTTATGCCTGTGATATTTAGTAGGCTAAAGAAAATTGTTAAAGGCCAGCGACAACTCTTTCTTGAAACTGAATACGTTC
The DNA here is from genome assembly GCF_044657685.1 of Stegodyphus dumicola. Classification (NCBI taxonomy): domain Eukaryota; kingdom Metazoa; phylum Arthropoda; class Arachnida; order Araneae; family Eresidae; genus Stegodyphus; species Stegodyphus dumicola. The sequence goes on from NC_140780.1 coordinate 139,587,947, forward strand.
CACACATTTCATCCACTGTATCCGCACCTCCTTTGGTCAAGTTATAAAAGGTAATCATTTCAGGCTTACATAAATCACCCGTTGTCGAATCGATTCTATCATCCAAAATAAATGAAGATAACACTAGAACAGATTTACCTTTCTTAGGAACGTGTGACGTTAAGGCAATTTTCTTGTCATAAAATCCAAAAAGTGAGGAATGTACAACCCTTGACTTATGTGGTAAAAATTCCTTAGGAATTTCTTTCTTATTCTTTCTAATTGTGCCAACAGTTGTAAGCTTGTTTTTCTCCAACAATTCTAAAGCTGAAGGAAAATTCATGAAACAATTATCCATACTTATATTACGAACCGTTTGAGAAATTTACGCAACAAGTCTCTTTACAATATCACTTGGTTTATTACTTACTCTGAAAGGTCTATCAGGCTGTTGACCAACATAAACTTCAAGATTATGTGTATAAAAAGTGCGGGCATCAGATAATGCAAAAATTTTTATGCCATATTTTGCTGGTTTGCTCTTGATGTATTGAAGAAACTGGCATCTTCTACGGAACGGCTCTAGTTTCTCATCAATTGTACAGTACTCAGAAATGCATTACACTTTTTGAAAATTATTCACAATTCTTTCAAACACATTCTTTATTGGGGCTAGTCTCTCAAATTCTTTTCTCTCTTGACGACTATGTATGTCATCGAATCGAAGACACCTAAGGAGAAAATGGAAACGGTTAATTGACGTTGAAGCTGAAAAAATGTGCATTCCTGTTCCATCTGTTGACCAAAGATCTTTCGCATTCAAGTGTGCAGCTCTCATAACGCCAGCATAATAAAGTAGACCAAAAAGAGCCTTTATTTCTGCTTTGCTGGTTGGTAATGCATCTCTTTCACGTTTAAATTTGTTTTTAATTGACTCAATATAAATATCTGTACTTTGTACAACAATATTCATAATGTCATCATAAAAAAATTACTAAAAAAGATTCTAAAATACTTGTAATGGATCTGTAATTTGTCTTTACACCCGGTAAATGTGACACAATATTACAAATGTTCTTCGCACATTTGTCAGAGGGAGTCTTGCCATCCACTTAGTTTTATCTTTACCGAGATAATATTCCTTGTTATTGTCTTCATCGCTCAAATCTTAGTCCTCTAAATCCACTTCCTGTTCACTTTCTGTATCGTGTTCACTTTCAGAAAGCCCACTGGCTTCAACTGAATCCGAGCTTCCTTCAATCTCGCTGTCGGTCGAAACATTTGCGAGAAGATCGCTCAGCCTCTGCTGCTCCCATTCTTACTCAGACAGATTCATAATGTTGACTAATTCCAAAACATTAGTACACGCGGCGGGTAAAAATGACCCTGACCCACTAGCACATACAGAACAATCTCGTCTTCCAAGTTTTTTTTCCAGAAATCCCCTCTACTAGATCACCCAGTAAGGTACCGGAAGTGGCAGGTGCAAGTGTTGAGAAATTCCTAAAATATTTGCCGACAATAGGAAGTGTCGGGTCAAAAATACCCGGGGCGTGTGCTCACGGGTTAAACAAAGTTTCATGATAAAAAAATAAAATTTTATAAAGCAAGAAATTGGTTATTCCAATATATTTTTGAAGAAACACAAGGCGAATATTCGTATCATCAGGGAAGTGGAACACGCGCACATGATGTCCTTTCGAGGATATTTCAATCTTAAAACATCATTAATTTACTGCAGAAGTCAGCATCTAGATAATTTTAGTTGAATCTTCAGTACCAATTTCTATTTTCTAGGATAAATGCATTACTTTACAAACAATATGGAGATGGCAGTCAAAACAGGAACGAAAAAGAACAAAATGGCATGCAAGCGTCATCCAAGATGAGAACGGCAAAAAGACCGTCCTACACCTTCGGAGGTCAGCAGCAGAAAGTAGGAGAAACCGGTTGTAGCCATCAATTTCGCTCTGTCATTGAGCGGTCGCAGTGAACAGACTTGATGTTGAATAATGGGGAGGCTTGCCTGCACAGTTAATGCTCTAGATTTTTAGTTTGGAGAAACATTCTTCAAGGATTACCACCAATTGCAGCTTATGACCCAAAAACAGAAGGCAAGAAAGGTCTTTCTTGAGCTGACTACTGGCATCGACAAGGTGAAGAAGCTAGCATTTCAGATACCGGCCAGGAAATTACAGATAAGTTGAGTCTCCAATACTTTGTGAATGTCATTAGAGATCTTTATACACAACAAACACTCCGAATGGCTGATAATAAACATACAAAGTGCTGTAGAGCATATAATGGAAGCAGAGACTCCACAAAATGCAACAAGGAAACATCGTTATCCTGTAAGGGATGGCAGTACGCTATGCTGAAAGCAGTGACGGAACTATGAAATGACTGGAGGCGATGGAAGTATCCAAGGCGAAATGGAACTTTGATAAAGTGAAACGCTGAAAACCTACTACAGAAGGAAAACCGTACCGTGTGCCTCCGATTTAAACGATATATCGAAAGAATACCTGGTAAACTAATATGTGGTCATATCGAAAGTCAGAGTTTGCCTTTTGAAGAAAGTACTCCATTCAACGCTCTTCATATATCCTTATTTCACGGCGAACAAGGGCGTTGAAAGAAAAGTCAACCGCTTTTCATCCCACTTGGTAGTAGATGCCGAAGAGAGCGGAAACATTCTGCGATGTGTTGTAGCCCAGCTTCTGAAGGGGACTTTATGTGAAAGGTTCTATCTTCAAATGTAACAAATGTGAATGGAGAGAAAATATTAGTGTACAGAAAAAATGAATTTGCAAATGAAATTTTCATTCTGTGAATATCAGCATACAATCACATAACACATGCATGCATCATCGAAGCTGATATCCACCATAAGCATAACAGTTTGGTAACTCTCTATCTAACAAGTAGAATAAATATTTTACAAAAATTCTGTTTTTAAAGCTTGATCTGTCATTTATTTGGAATCTGAGTATAATGATGCCAAATTATCGACAATGGCATTACATTTTCTATGCGAGTCAACACTACATTTAATAATTGTAAAATATACTCCTTTAAAATAGGTTTTCTTTCACGTTTTTCCACATATTTCACACAAATAGACACTTTTCCTTGTGAAAAAAATATCGGCACTTTCGTCTTCACTAATTGAAAAGCATTTGCTTGCATCGAATTTTCAATGACATTTTCAAAAATAATGATTGTACCTATTTATGAATTCATTTTGTATATTTGGTGAAATATAATCTCTTACAAATGTGACAAGTTTGCTAATGTTTCGTTCCTTCTGATGATATTCAACACTGCCATCATTTACATTCATTTGCAGAGAGTTACGATGACCTCTTATTATAACTCCATTTCCCACCCAGAAGATCACTGTTTTATTACAGTTGTAGGGTTTATATTTATTTTAACTAACATTTATTTTAAGTTTAAACTATCTTTCCTGTCAAGCCTTACTTTCCCCTGGAACTGCCAATGCCAGAATATGTAAATTTTAGTAGAACGCGCAAGGATTCAAATTATCAGCGGAAGTATTATGATTTAAATAGAAGGGAAACGAGTTCGGTGTGTGATATTCTTACTTCACGAGCGCGGAGGTAGTTAGCGAGAAAGTGAAGAACCCCGCGTTTCGGCCTATGTGCTTGGCGGGAAGTAGTGTTAATCGTTCAAGTGAGCTTCAAGTCTGCTGAATTAGCAGCGGTATTGTAAAACGCGGTGAGTTAGTTATTTTAGAGAGCCTCGTAGTTAGAGTCTTGTCTTTAGTTTCTTTTCAGGTTATTATTTTTATTTGACCGCCGAGTTGGCGCAGTCTGTGAGCGTCAAGAGAACGCAATTGTAATTTTTACGTTGAATAAAAAGGGACTTAAACCCTTCACAAGACTGTGTTTTATCCAGTTTTCACAGTCACCTCTTGGTTACGTGCAAGTTGGAGGCGCGCAACGTTACACAGTAATAATCTGTTTCCGATTTTATTTAAATTTCAATTTTATCAATTTCATCAACTATAGATTTTTTGCGGTCAAGAACGACACTTTTTAAACTATTAGTAGATAATAAGGAATGTTTCTGACATTTCTTGCTTGGTAATCACGGAAGGTTTAGTTTAATTTTCTCCAATCGAGAAAAGGCTTGTTCACTAACTCTCATAAAGCTCTGAGGAGGCGTCGCGCTCCCCCCCCCCCATGAAAGACACCGCTATTTATATTTTACTTAAAGCGAGCTGTTTCTGGAGTAATCTGTGAAAGCGTTGTGCTACAAACCAAGACATTAAATGTTCTACACTCTGTCAACAGCATCAGCTAGATGAACATGCAGCTCACAGGCGTCCTCTATTGGCAAACATCACCATTAAAAATAGCTAAGCAACAAATCACGGAGTGCAATTGGTTCACAGTATCAATTATAGAAAACACCACTAAACTTTTTTTTCTTTTTCTTTTTTTTTTTTTTTTTTCCTTTTTCTGTCTTGACGAAAAGGGGTGAAACTGGTCTGAATTCCTGAGGGAAAAAAATTTAAATTTTTCTACTATTTTCTTCTTGGCGTTTTTGAGTGGGGTTTATCCCCATATTGGGTGATTGCACAGGAATGTGGTAGACGTTCGGATCAAAAACGGTGTACGCGTCGATTCCCCCCCCCTTGCTTTCCTGTTCCTGGTTCGGGTGGCTGAAATCATCGTAGCAGCGATGAGGGGCGATTTCCTTTTCTTTTCATCAGTCAACTTTCTTCCATAAATAAAAGATGCCGTTAATATCAAAATTTACCTTTTTTGGGAATTAAGTTCTTCTATAGTATTCTTTACGGGGGCAATATTTTTCTCGAGCCTGTTAGCCTTCTCCATGGCCATTTTTGCATTGGTTACTTCAGCCGGTCAGCTTTAACTTCCTCAATGGAATTCGTATCTGCCGCAGCCCATGTTTGATTTTGGTCTTGAGGGTCCTTTCTACTGGACAAGTCATCTCCCCGGAGTTTGATTACGGAACTTCCTGCCGTCTTGTGTTCCTGCGGAAATGCTACTTCGGGCCGCTGAAGAGTGATTCCTGACTCCTCCGGTTCCATCTTTCCGGCCTGATGTTTCAGCCGTTAAACTTTTCCAGTAATTTTCTTCATCTAAGCTTGTTCTACCCTTCCAGTTCCCGTCGGACGGGTTACGTGCAGCTGCTTCCTGATTTTCTGGATTAAGAAAACAAATAACCTTTCTATATTTTTTGTGGATTATATTGTAACTTTTTGACTTCGTCGTCACTATTTCTTGAAAAAAGTTATTAATGTTATTAATTACCTAATTTAAGTGCAATAGTGCATACTCGAAATTAAGTTAGTAAATAACTAAAGTGTCCATGTTGAAGCTACCGTGTGAGGTCCTTAATGGATTAGATAGATGAAATACTTTTTTTCCTTTTAGCTTAAGGCTGCTACAAAAATTTAAGAGTTAAAATATTTTATGCTTAAAGTGTAAGGATTTTATTTTTCTTATTATCAGTGAACTAAATAACTCATTTTTTCCCTCGGTGATTTCTCCTTATTATGAAGTAATGTCCTGTTTACTCTAAATGTTACATATAAAATCATATATGTAACAATCATATAAAATATCTCTTGTTAAGTTATATATATATATATAACTTAACAAGGTCTCAATTTCCCTGTTCCATTTCTCGACGCGTCCGCTGTTAACTAGTATAAGAGAAATATTTAATTAATGCAGTATATATATATATATATATAGAAAAGCTCATGAACTGAAAAAAAGGACCTGTGAGGTCAAGAAATTTGCGCATTGAGCTGCAAAATTTGATATAAAATTAAAAAGCAATTCTTCAAGCTATACCCTACGAGTAAAGTGATACTTCGTTCCTTTGCGAAAAAGTATAAACACGTAATAAAGATCCAATTATAATACAAAATATAAAAACATAGAATGTAGGAAAAATTAAGAATGAAAAAGCTAAAGATGAATGTTTAACTTGATTGGAATTTAAAAATTAATATGTAAGTAAAATAAAGTGTAAGATATTTCATTACATACTAGATAAAATGTAACAAAAATATCATATAAAAATAATAAGAACTACAAGCAGCGGTAAATGAAATAATTAGCTAATTCGAACATCATCATGGAATTTTCAAAATATCATATAAAAATAATAAGAACTACAAGCAGCGGTAAATGAAATAATTAGCTAATTCGAACATCATCATGGAATTTTCAACGAAAATGCATATTGATATTCGAACTCTGCTACATTCCAGAGCGCGTTTCGTCGAACGGGAATTGAGACTGATAGCTAACAATTTTTTTATTATTAAAAAGTCCCAATATTAATTTTAAACCAGGTCTCAATTTCCCTTTTCCATTTCCCGACGCGTCCGCTGTTAACTAGTATAAGAGAAATATTTAATTAATGCTGTAAAAGTAAACCTGGTAAGGCAAATTTACAGCAATAAAATAAATAGAATAAATAAAATAAATATTTCGATATTCGGTGATCTAAAATTGGGAATGCTCTGTAGAAACTGAAGTTCATTGTGAATTATTTATGTAATTTATTCTATACCCAAGAAGGGATATACACTCTTAGACAAAAAAAGAACAACGCACCAAGAAGGAGTTATCCGAATGGGACGAAAATCGGTAGAAGTGATGCACATGTAGAGAAAAACAAATGATTTTTGAGAAAAATTGGATGATTATTGAAGTGATAGAGCTTCACAAAGTGAAAAAGTTAATAACGCGTTTGTCCACCTCTGGCCCTTATGCAAGCAGTTGTTCGGCTTGGCATCGATTGATAGAGGTTGCGGATGTCCTCCTGAGGGATATCGTGCAAACAGTCTGTCCAACTGGCGCGTTAGATTGTCAACATCCCGAGCTGGTTGGAGGGCCCTGCTCGTAATGCTCTAAACGTGCTCAATAGGAGAGATATCCTGCGACTTTGCTGGCCAAGGTAATGTTCGGCAAGCGATAAGGAAAGCATGCACGTGCAGTGTGGCGGTGGGCATTATCTTGCTGAGATGTAAGTCCAGGGTGGAGTGACATGAGGGGCAAAACAACGGGCCTTAGAACTTCGTCGAGGTACCGTTGTCCTGTAAGGTTGCGATGGATGACAACCAAAGAGGTCGTACTATAAAATGAAATGGCACCCCAGACCATCAATCCTGGTTGTCAGCCTGTCTGCCGGAAGACAGTCAGGTTGGTATCCCACCGCGTCCGGGGAGTCTCCAGATTCGCCGTCGCTGGTCATCGGGGCTCAGTTCAAAGCGAAACTCATCACTGAAGACTATTCTGTTCCAGTCAGTGACATTCCAGTGCGAATGAGCCCGACACTACTGCAAACGGGCTTCACGTTGTACAGAGGTCAATGGTAGTCGGCGCAAGGGGCGCCGAGACATCAGCCCCCTTTCTGTGACCCGTCTATGAATGGTCCTTGCGGTCACTGATGCACTATAAAATCGATGATAAGGATGCACCTGGGACTGTGAGTGCCGCTCTGACGATTGTTCGGTGTTCACGGTCTGTCGTTTCTCTAGGCTTATCACTTCCTTCTTGACGCTGTGTGCGGCCATGGTTCACCCAATCCTGCCAACATCGTCTAAAAGCTCTCCTGCTCAAATGTCGAGCTATTCGCCGATAAGACCAACCGGCTTCTTTGAGCCCAACAACACGACCTCTCTCAAATTCTGACATCTGCGCATATCGTTCCCGCACCTGTATGCGAAATATAGTTACTGTCTACCAGAGTACACGGAATGAAATTCGTAAAGAATTTAGACCTGGAATCTTAATTACTCCTCTTAAATATCCTACCAGTTGTGCAGATCAGATGCGCTGTAGCGACAACCGTTCATTCATTGGCAGCCAAAATGTAAAATTTTGCATTTCCGTCGAAACCTGTATGCATAACAATTTGTGTCTAATTTGCTTTATATCATCTCGGTGCGTAGTTTTTTTGTCTAAGAGTATACGTATATCTATAATTATTTAAATTTCAGAAAAAAATGTGTTACTAGGTTTCTTTATTACTGTTCCTGCCGAAGATAGCTCGAACTTATTTAATGTAACTTAACTTCAGTAAGTGGACTGTAATATTAACAATAACAAATTTATTTTAACAAAAACAACATTATTGAATACTAGCACACGCATGTGCTTATAGCTATGTAACTTAGCTAAAAGCGAGCAACCATATGCTCTTACATCAAGTCAAAACTCATACATACTAATAAGGCAAAAACTAAATAACTTTAGGGTTACACTAAAGCCAAACTCTGCTTGGCGTAACACAATGTTGCCAAGCAATACTCTTTCAGACACCGAACATCCCGCCCGGCGTTGAAATATTAATGTCAATGCAATAAGTAAAATTCAAAAAAATAATAAATGTTCATACAATACAAAATGATACAATGTAAATTAATGCACAAATTATAATACGTGTAATTACATTGTGAAAAGAACAAATATGATAGATTACAATTCAAACCTTCAAATAAACATAAAAAATTCGTACATTATTTCTCAATTGGCAGTACAGCAATTTTGGTAACTGCTCGTTTATAAATACCATTTTTGGTTTTGACGGAGACAACTCGCACAAGGTTGTCCTTCCCATAAAACACATCTACAATTCTTCCTTAGAACCATTTGCAGGTAGGAATATTTTTCTAGTTATATTCATGCCATTAATGGGCCAATAAATTTGTCTAATAGAATTTAATAGTGATTGTGGACCATTATGAAAATCCCTTTCATGAAAATAAATAAATATAAGTTCAGTTAACTTATTCTTGGCAGGCAAAATAATGGGATGTCTTTGACTATAACTAAATTTGAATTCTTTATCCTACCACCTACCCTTATCAGACTTTTTTCATCTAAGAAGGGATCAAAATATTTTAACTTACACCTTGATGTTATCTGTAGACCTTTCTGCAACAAAGAAATTTCTTCTGCAAAATAACTACCTTGGATATATTTAAGGAGAGTATTCCTCGAAAGCTCCATTTCATCTATATTAGTACTACCTGTTCGTTTCTCACTTGTGTTCCTACAGTTGTAAATAAATCTGAAAAGTAAACTAAGAATTCGTGTTAGTTTCAAGAAATCATTAGTTATTTTTAGGCAGTCATCAAAGAATGAATCAGTTTTTAAAGTCAACAAGGAAGTCGTAACTGGTTTCAGTTCTGAAGAATAGAGCTCATCACTAAGTCCATTTTTATCTTGAAAATTGTCCTTGTTTAAAAAATCAGGACCTTTCCACCACAGCTTGTTAGATCCAAGAGTTGTAACATCTGATCCTCTGGAAATGATGTCGGCTGGGTTCATTTCTGAAGACACATGTCCCCACTGATAGTTAGAAGTAAGTTGTTGAATTTGTGAGACTCTATTACTCACAAAGGTTTTCAAAAGATGTGGTTATGTATTGATCCAGGCTAAAGCAATGCTTGAATCTGACCAGAGCTTAACGTCATCAATTTTGAGTTTCAAAGCTTCTAAAACCTTTTGCATAAGTTTGGACAGGAGTAGGCATCCTAATAGTTCTAATCTAGGAATAGTCATGATCTTTATTGGCTCTACACGAGATTTGCTACAAAGAAGTTTACTACAATATTCACCAGGGCTTGTAATGCTTTGAAGATATATCACTGCCCCAAATGCCTTATCGGAGGCATCCGCGTATCCATGTAAAATGAGCATTGAAAAAATCTCTTTTAAGATGCAACGAGGTACTTGTATATTTTCTATACTATGAAGAGTTTTAATAAACAAATTCCATTCATTGGCAAGAGGTGATGGTAACTGTTCCGCCCAGTCTAGCTTAAGCAACCAAAGTGCTTCCATGAATATCTTTGCCTTGCTAATAATAGGACGGAGTAGGCCTAAAGGATCATATAATCTCGCTATTTGAGATAAAACACCTCTTTTCGTAACATCAGGCTTTTCATTAACAGTAACTTTATATTGCAATGTATCCTTCTTATTACTCCACAACATACCTAACGTCTTTACAGTTGTATTACTATTACGATCAAATAAAAAATTCTGTAAATCAGAGTTCTGCGAATCAAAACTAGTACACCACTTGTGTAGCTTCATTCCTCCTCTTTGGAGCAATTCTGTCAAATCTTTCTGGATTTTAATGCATTCCTTAAAATTCGAAGATCCAGTAAGACAGTCGTCTACATAGAAATCTTCCAAGACCACCTTCGATGCTACAGGAAAATCCTTTTCTTCATCCTTCGCTAACTGTTGAAGAGTCCTTTGTGCCAAGTATGGAGCACATGCTGTGCCATAAGTTACCGTTTTGAGTATGTATATTTCTATAGGCTTATCTTCATCTTCCTTCCAAAGTATTTTTTTATATTTGGTCTGTGATGGCAATATTTCAGTTTGTCGAAATATCTTCTTAATATCGGCAGTAAATGCATAAATGTGTTTTCTAAACCGTATCATGATGGAAAAAAGTTCCCTTAAATCATTCCACTTTTGCATAATATGTCGTTCAATGAACAACCGTTAGTAGTTTTGGCACTCGCTTCGAACACGACGCGTAACTTTGTTGTTTTACTATCAGGTTTCAGCACGCCATGATGAGGAAGAAAATATCCTCTTTCAGTTTCAGAATTCTCTTCCATCTTTTCCATATGGTTTAATGATTCATATTCCCTTAAAAATGAAACATAAAGTTATTTCATTACAGAATCACTTGACAAACGTTTCCACAATTGATTCAGTCTTTTTTCAGTGATTTCCTTTGAATTCCCTAATTGTATGTTTTCACCAATATCTGGCTTGAACGGCATTTTAACCACATATCTTCCATCCGCATGTCGGTAAAATGAGTTTTCAAAAAGTTCATTGCAGTAATTTAATTCAGAATTAACTGTATGTTTAGTTTCATTTACTTCTTCAACTTCCCAGAATGATTTTACTAAGTTATTTAACGAATTAATCTCTGTTGACAAAAAACAATAATTTAAGTCATAATTTTTTACATTTGGAATTCTAATGCTTCCAGAAACTAAAAAGCCGAAGCAGCTGATTTGAAGAAGTAACTCATTGTCTTCTAAACTTATTTTATCTGTTTTTAAAAATTCAAAAAATAATTCCGCTCCTAATAATAAATCTACCTTTTTTGCCTTGAAAAATTCATCATCAGCTAACTGTATTCCTTTCGGAATATTTAATTTCGAAATATCAATAGATTTCGATGGTGTCATGTCAGTTATTTTAGGAACAACTAATAACTCTATTTCCTATACATTTTCCTTTTCTAAGTTCGATAAACGCGTCTTTATTTGTGATTTAACATTCAAAGTAGTGTTGCCTATTCCACTAACTGGAATAAATGCTCGTTCTTTTTTTATTCCTTATGAGTTCATAACACCTACAGTACAAAAATTAGAAGTCGAAGCTGAATCAAGCACGGCTCTAAAAGGAATTCGTTCATCGTAAACATCGCGAAGATAAACAATCGCTGTATTTATTAACACAAATTTAAGTTTATTTGCAGCTGCCATCAAAGTTGTGTGTGGGGGGAGAGGGGCAGTTTTCTTTCCCATTCACTGACGAAAGGTTCAAGGTCAATTCTTTTTCTTTCGATGATTCATTTTGTTTTTCGTCACTTTTATGCAACAGCGAATGATGTGTGTCTTTCTTACAGACATAACAACGGAATTTAGCTTTACACTGCGATAATATGTGTGATGGAGAAAGGCATTTAATGCATATTTTTTTTCCTTAACAAAATCATACCGCTCAGAAACAGAAATGCTCTTAAATTTCGAACAATGATAAATTGTGTGTGGTTCTTTACACATAATACACTTTCGAAAAGGGTTTGTTTTAGTTACCAAGGGTTCTGAATTTCTAGAGCGACTTAATTGATTTGATACTTCATAGTACCATAGCTCTGCTTAGGAAAACTAACTTTGTTTATTTTTTCTAGAATGCGAATTCTTTCTTCGGGAAATTCTAAAAATTCCTCAAGTGTGGGAATTTCATTTGATTTTACGTTTAGTTCAAATGCTTTTTTAGATTCTCTATCTAATTTATGCAATAAAATATTTAATATCAAAACATCAGATAAACTATTTCTATCAAATTCTAATACACTTAAAGATCTCAAACATCTTTTAACATTATTTACTAGTGATCTCAACTGAGAAGGTGAGTCATTTATTTTTTCAAAGTTCAACAAATTATTAATAAAGGCATCAACTACTGCTCTTTTGTTTTCATATCTGCTTTCAAGTGCAGAAAATAGCGACTCAAATGTATCCTGACATGATTCTAACATTTTTGCTTCACCTTTAAGTGATGCTTTTAAATAAAACAGTTTCTCAGTATCATTTAAATCATTATTATTACCAATCATAGAAATAAATTGCACTTTAAAATTTTTAAAATCTTCATATTTACCATAAAATTGAGGAAGAGGTAAATCAGGCAGTTAAAATTTGATTTAGAAACAGTTTTGGTTTCAAATTTATCTTTATTATTTGTTTCACAATTAGAAAGAAAAATTCTAAATCTTACTTCGAAATCTTCGATTCTTTCTTCCAATTCTTGTGTAATGCTTAGGTTGTCTTTCAAGTCAATTTCCTCTGGTAAATTGGTGTATTCCACTATGAGTTGTTTAACCCGATATTTTAATTCCAACAAAGAATCCAATTTAGTCTTCATAATAACATCATTGATTGAGTTTATTCTCTTCCATTTTATACTCATCAAGGAATTTTATCAAAACTTCGAGTTTCGTTTTCACTACGCCGCGTTGGCGATTCAATGAAACAATATTAGTAGCCATGTTCTTCTCTGGCTAAAGAGACCAAACTGTTCCTGCCGAAGATAGCTCGAACTTATTTAATGTAACTTAACTTCAGTAAGGGGACTGTAATATTAACAATAACAAATTTATTTTAACAAAAACAACATTGTTGAATACTAGCACACGCATGTGCTTATAGTTACCTGTGTAACTTAGCTAAAAGCGAGCAACCATATGCTCTTACATCAAGTCAAAAATTCATACATACATACTAATAAGGCAAAAACGAAATAACTTTAGGGTTACACTAAAGCCAAACTCTGCTTGGCGTAAAACAATGTTGCCAAGCAATACTCTTTCAAACACCGAACAATTACCATTGAAAATATCATGTCCGATTATGACAATATATGTTATGACATAAGCATTGTGAAGGAATTTTAACCAATACATTATTTGGAAGAACAAAACTGTAAAAAAATTACCGTTCTTCCGAGAGCTAGCGGTGTAATAATTTTGCAATTGATAAAGTTAGTTTCCTTTGTTTAAAAATATAAATATTCATTTATATTTTAAGGTATAAAAAGTGTATGTAATTATTTGTTTTTGCGTTATATATTTTTCATGATTCTTTCACAAGTCATCAATACGCGGTTATTCAGGAAACCACAATGCAACCTGTGAATTGAAACCTTGTATTTGGGCGCATTATTTCAATTTGTCTAAATTTTAAATTGTTTTGGTACCTCTATAATAAAAGCCATAGAACATTTTTGGGGCCGTATATTTTCGAACTTGATGCTGGTAAGAGTGATGTTAAGGCTGATTATTTCAATTTTTCTTCTACATGTTTAGACTTGGTACATAAAACCCTAATTTCTTAATGAGTTACAGTAGCATGCCTACGCATTGATCGTATTGATGTTATTTACTGATTAACTGCTAATTTGTTTATGTTGTTAGGCTGTATAACAAAAATGCACTTATATACATTTGTTATGGATTTTAATGTGGACACAACGCAAAAAGAACCACGCAGTGTATGTTCTGAAGAGTATGTATTATGTACTAATTTTGTGAAACACTGGTTCACAACTAGTTTCATTCACAACTAAGAATAACTGTTTACTTTAACAATTGCTGTAGCATTTTTACTTATCTTCAATCAAATGCTGTTTTTCATTTTGCATATATTGCTGGTACTTCCTAGTTAATTGCGGATTAGGATACAACATTTTCTTTTAGTTTTAATTGTATTTTTGATTGTAATACGTATAGTTTAGTATGCTAATTAAGTCAAATGGAGCAGCTCGAGCTCCTAGTATGTTTTTGGATATGGATGAGGTTCAAGTGTTGCAAGGATCTGTCAGTCTTTATATTAGAGCTCTTGGAATCTGTACCTGTTTTTTCAGGCTCAGACAGTGGAACCAGTCTATGTGATTTCTTAGATCGTATCGACCTCGTAGCCACTCATGTGGGTTGGTATTATTCGGACAAATTAACGGTAAATCGAGTCAAGTTTGCGGGTAAGATTGCTGATTTCATTAGAGAGAGACCTAGGTTGAAGAGAGAAACCAGTCTCACATATTTAGTAACTGTCTTAAAGGAACAATTTACATATCTTCACAACATGCATTCTACCATCCGTGCTCTCATATGTTATATAGAATAACGTGAGAGGATTTAAAGTTCAAACAAAAAAAAAATATAAACTTATCTGTTAAAGACGTCTGACACCAATGTTATATCTGAAAATTCCTATATGTTAAATGTTAAATATGAAACTACTTGCCGTGAAAGGGTTCTACTTCTTCTTAGGGAGGAAAACTAAACTCTTAAGAATTTGCCAACTAACAAAATTTTGAGTGATCGTATAGTGAAACGTGTACAGCATTTTTGCGTTGTGAAAAAAAATGCATCCCGGGACCGCGCCGTGAGAGGATCGAAAACATAAAACATATACAAGATATAAAGGAAAAGTTCATATTAAATATATAAAGAAAACATACTGTAAGAGGTTCCAGATTAAATATCAGTTTATTCAATTACATCACAATAAGAAAAATCTTAACCTCATCTGAGAGTCTTTTCATTTAAATTCATAAAAAAACTTAAGGTTGTCTGGTAATTTAAAAGAAAGGAAAGGGAAACAATTTAAGGCCTGAGAGTTAAATTTTAGATTCGACGTTGTTTTTACTGCTAAGGACGTTTTTGAAAAACTTGCCTAAAGTTCAAACACACAAAAAAAAATAAAACTTATCTTGAGTGGACATCTTGAAGTGGAGGACTCGTATCTTATCAAGCGTTGATGTCGGCCGGGCTCATCTTGACACTGGTTCTAAAATTGTCGGCGCCAAATCCAACTGCAGAACAGAAACAGGAGCACTGCTGCCCAGAACGGCTATCCGCTTGGTCCTGAAAGTCCTATGTCAACACGCAGGTAACTCGTTCAAATTTCGCCTCTTTACCAGCACGCCGCAAGGAAGAGGGTTTTCAACTTCAGGTCAGAAACGTTTTTTCTAGGCAATTACGGCTCGCCTGTTCTTACTCATCCCAAGAGCAAGCTTCAAGAGTAACGTCCCAAGTAAGTTCCACCCGCCAGTCAGTAAGAGAGAGAATCCAACTCGAATTTCCTTCAAGCCAGTTTTCAAGAGCAACGTCCACAAGTCCAGCAAGCCCGAAAGTCAGCGAGTCCAAGAGTGAGTGCGTCTCGCCTCTTAACCAAACGCGGCCGGGGAGCATATTTGCCGCTCCCCGCCGGAAAACATCTCTCTTCGTAATTACATTTTGTCCAGCAAGCCCGAAAATCAGCGAGTCAGTCAGAGAGTGAGTCCAAAAAGTGAAGTCCAACTCGAATTTCCTTCGTCTCCTTCACAAACGCGGGCTCCCACTATGGCTTCACTTATCGCCCCCTTAATTATGGCAAAATCTTCGTTTTCAACTCCAGAATGCGGAAATAAGGGTGATCGCGCATGCGCGCCCTTCTTCACTTAGCCAACAACCGGACCCTCAATCGCCAAAAACCTGAATAACTTACATTGAAAGACAAGTAGCAACCTTTGACCTTTCTGTCATGTACTTTCCTCTCTTAAGGTCAACTAACAATGAAAATTCTTTCTCGAACATTCTAAAGGACAAAGCGCGCGAAATCATGACTTGGCAAAAATTGCCTCCCTTTCCCTGCTTCTTTCACAATGAATAAAAGTTTGTACAAGATTTACAAATAGAGGAAAATAAATAATACTCTTTTAAACTAAATAATATTTCCAGAAGCATCTGTTTTTCTCCAAAATTAAAGCCTTAAAATAAATAATTCAAAATCAAAATAAAATTTAAATTTCCATAAATCAGAAAATCATTCACCTAATTTTTATAACGCTATCAGATAATTTCTCTACATAACATTCCTTTCCCCTAAGGAATTAAATTTTGGTTTACCAAAATTTAGCAGACAGACACTTCTTGAAATACCATGACTCATACTGTGCAATAAGGCTAAAGGATAACATAATGTAGCAATATTTCACACGACTCCTTGGTACAGTGACGTAACTGACACATTAAATTTAAAGTCCAAAATGTGCAAGTAAAACAACAAGATTAATCAAAGCAATTACTAATTAAAATACTCAAGGAAGATCATCAAAAATAACTAATCAAAAACATCAATTAAATCACTTAATTAATTAAACCTAGAAATACTCAGAACACATACAAAAATAAAAATAAAAACAAGGCGTTAATCACAAACAAAATATGTCTAAGATCAATCAATAATTTTATGGCAAAAAGAATTTCTCTTTTTTTTTTTTTTCAGTTCATTACATCACACTAGTGTTGCAGTCTCTGTGTGGCCACATTTCGGAACGTTTATTTATCTATTCATTCCTTTTCAGTCCATTAATGTAAACGATTTCACCTGAGGTCGAGCACATTCTACTATTGTGACAATTTCTGCTGAGCACAATCATGGAGTACATTAAATGAGTACGGAGTTGTCAATGCAAGCGAGGGAAAACCCTGTAGTTAGAAATCATTGTGTTAACAACTCCCCCCTGCAGACTTCAACGCGAGAAAATGAAAGCAACCAACCCCGGAATGTGAACTCAGCACCACAATACTCCTTAGTAGAGGAACTTGACCTTAAAAGAAACCAGATTTCACCCTCCTACGTCTCACCTTCGACCAAGGAAGAACAATCACTCCTTCAAAGTTGAAGAAGACTTTATCTGTCAATTTTTTTCCTTACAATAGATAAGCCACTGAATGTGTTCGGATACTCCCACCCGAAGAAAGAAATAATCTAATCCAATTGTTCACACCAAAAAAAATGAAATAAATAAAAATAAGATAATTAACGCGCCGCAGATACATAAAATACATTCCTGAGAAAATAACACACTAATAATTCAAACAATTCCAAATAAAATATGTCACATGAACGTATTCAAACAAAGAGTAAAGACCCACTTAAGTACTACGAAATTGAATAACTTCCAGGAATGAATCCCAAACAATCACGTCTAAGAACAGAAGCGGCCTGATCAGGGCCAAGCATTAGAAAAGAAAAGAACGTTACAACACAAGGAACCTCGGAACAGGCCGAAAATACCCCACAAAAAAAAAAAAATCAGAAAGAAAGAAAACGTGACTGTCCAAAAATTCAATCCAACCAAAATCAATTCCGAGTATTAACATAATGAATACGCTGTGCAAATACCAATTAGAATTTTATCCAATACACACACACAAAAAAAAATAATAATAATACAACTTAATGCATATACAAAATAACGTTTGGCCAATATTTACAGATACTACCAAGATACACATATACACCAAAAATGAAAATACAATTAAACTGTAAAAAATTTCGTACATAATTCAAATGAACAATGAGATCAGTGATACTTAAAAATTATTTTTAAACTGCAATACCTAAACAAATACACACATAAGCATTATGTTAAACCATATCAAGTCAAAAAATATTTCACTGTAATTCAAATTAAGCCAAAAAAATCAACCAGCAAGAGTGAAGTGTCGCTAAAAATTCAAACCTCACGGTAAACACTAGTGAGTAACAACACCATATTTAAGTCCCCTTAATAAGACAACAACAACAAAAAAAAAATTCAGTAATTCTAAAAATCCATTAGGTCCCCCAAAAAAATTTCAACTAGTCAAAGAAATCAATCAAAGCTGGACTGAAGCACGTTACTAGAACACTAATTAAAATAGCACAATTCAACAAAGTGTTCAAAACAAACCCCCCAAATTTAGGCAAAAACTGAGATCTATACTGCATCAGACTCTTCCAAAATGTTGTATAGTAACCTAAGTAGCAGCCTTCAGCAACACCTCCACCCAAACAAAAGAAACAAAGTAACTCTTTACCGCGTCCATGTAAGCTGAGAAAAGCGCTGTATTATGAATGACAGACTCAAACTTTACGTATCAAGGAAACCTCCAGACACGTTGAAAAAGAACATAAGATCTCTTATCTCGGAAAGAAAAGTGCGCTGACTGAAGCGTTACAATCCTGAACCAACACAATGAAAAAGATACAACAATAGTTTTCTCAGATAACAAGTTCCTGTTTGTCCCGGTGTAAGAGGTCAAGTGCCACCATGAAGTGCAAGTATTTACAAGAAAACGAGCTTTCAGGACATTACAACTTCACGCAAGACCTAACTGCAAGCAACAAATGCAAAGTTCTCAAAAGTGCTAAACTAAAAAAAATACTCATAACTCGTAATTCAAAATCCCTAAAAATCGCACAATCAAATCCATAACTCAAATTCTACTATTTTCCTATGACCACAGAAATCTCAATTCTTCCACAGAAACCAAACATCAGAGAACTTACATTTTACGGACCTTGGCAGAAACCACCAAAACAACACAAAAACTTGATACAACTATCTTGATACTACCAATTCAAATACAAAACTTAAGCCAAAACAAGAATTAACCCCAAATTCAGCAACAAGTCCAACCAAGAAAGAAAATTCAGTAACTCAAATCAAATCTATTACGATTCACTAGCAAATTTAAGACAACTACTTGTAATCAACCTTAAATTCCCACTCATGAGTACAGAACAAAAGTAACTAATCTTCTCAAACTTATTTCAAACATTTTCACAAAACAATTTCCCGTTGTCACCAAAATTCTCATTAAAATTCACTTTCTACAATTCACAAGACTAACTGAATTTCTACTGTTTAAACAATTCTCACCTGACAACTTTTCACAAACTTAAAACTCAGAAGATAACTAATCTCAATTACTCTGACTCATTAAACTAATTAGAACTTCACTCAAGCTGATGAATTCAATCCAAAAAAATTAAGTATACAAACATCACTATTGCTGATCTCAGGCAAAAATTCAAATCTAACCCATGTTAACCTTAAAACAGAATTTGGCAATTGAAAAACAATCTACAATTTTCACTCCTTCATTTGTATCATTATGCCTTAAGAACTTATAAAATTCATTGCTCAATACTAAATTAAAGATTTCTAACACATTACACAATATACTGGAATCATATCAAACATTGTAAATCAAAAAGTAATAATATACTACGCTAGATAATCATGAAAACATTACATGCATTTCACAAAATATTATTCAATTAAGTCAAAAAATCAAAATTTCTCTAACGTTACCCCTCACAATTACACATTTCACAAGATTCTAGGTTAAATAATTAGCAAAAACACACACACACACACAAATTTTCTAGCTACGCATAGCTATGGCTTGTCTCATTCAGTAAAATAATTAGAGTCCTTAAGTCTCGCTCTCTTAATAGTGCTCAAAAAATGAGTCCAGTTTTTACCGACAAGCACTCGAAACTTGTTACAAGGATATACAAATAGCATAGGATTATCGTGAAATAATTCATTTTCCATCTTGTATCATAAATCAGTACGTCGAAAATCAAAAATACACATCTAGAAAACACTCAAGGACTTTCAACAGTAAGAATGTACAGTACCTATTCTGCTACATTAAAAAAAATATATTTTTCCTAATTTTAAAGTTCAATTCTGTTTGCCTAACGTTAAAGTCCAAAATTTTTCAAATTCACACACATTTTCAAGCTTTATCACTCTCGTATTAACAAATAAGCAAACACAAATCAAAAACTCTAATTAATCCTAGGACATAAAATTTAACTCCTTCATTAAAAAAGTAAATTACACAAAATAGGTAAATTCAAAATCCAAATTCAATTCTCGATCCGATCCCCCACTAAGCAGAGGTCACGGCACCAAATGTTATATAGAATACCGTGAGAGGATTTAAAGTCCAAACAAAAAAAAAAAAATATATAAACTTATCTGTTAAAGACGTCTGACACCAATGTTATATCTGAAAATTCCTATATGTTAAATGTTAAATATGAAACTACTTGCCGTGAAAGGGTTCTACTTCTTCTTAGGGAGGAAAACTAAACTCTTAAGAATTTGCCAACTAACAAAATTTTGAGTGATCGTATAGTGAAACGTGTACAGCATTTTTGCGTTGTGAAAAAAAATGCATCCCGGGACCGCGCCGTGAGAGGATCGAAAACATAAAACATATACAAGATATAAAGGAAAGGTTCATATTAAATATATAAAGAAAACATACTGTAAGAGGTTCCAGATTAGATATCATTTTATTCAATTACATCACAATAAGAAAAATCTTAACCTCATCTGAGAGTCTTTTCATTTAAATTCATAAAAAAACTTAAGGTTGTCTGGTAATTTAAAAGAAAGGAAAGGGAAACAATTTAAGGCCTGAGAGTTAAATTTTAGATTCGACGTTGTTTTTACTGCTAAGGACGTTTTTGAAAAACTTGCCTAAAGTTCAAACACACCAAAAAAAAAATAAAACTTATCTTGAGTGGACATCTTGAAGTGGAGGACTCGTATCTTATCAAGCGTTGATGTCGGCCGGGCTCATCTTGACACTGGTTCTAAAATTGTCGGCGCCAATTCCCACTGGAGAACAGAAACAGGAGCACTGCTGCCCAGGACGGCTATCCGCTTGGTCCTGAAAGTCCTATGTCAACACGCAGGTAACTCGTTCAAATTTCGCCTCTTTACCAGCACGCCGCAAGGAAGAGGGTTTTCAACTTCAGGTCAGAAACGTTTTTTCTAGGCAATTACGGCTCGCCTGTTCTTACTCATCCCAAGAGCAAGCTTCACGAGTAACGTCCCAAGTAAGTTCCACCCGCCAGTCAGTAAGAGAGAGAATCCAACTCGAATTTCCTTCAAGCCAGTTTTCAAGAGCAACGTCCACAAGTCCAGCAAGCCCGAAAGTCAGCGAGTCCAAGAGTGAGTGCGTCTCGCCTCTTAACCAAACGCGGCCGGGGAGCATATTTGCCGCTCCCCGCCGGAAAATATCTCTCTTCGTAATTACATTTTGTCCAGCAAGCCCGAAAATCAGCGAGTCAGTCAGAGAGTGAGTCCAAAAAGTGAAGTCCAACTCGAATTTCCTTCGTCTCCTTCACAAACGCGGGCTCCCACTATGGCTTCACTTATCGCCCCCTTAATTATGGCAAAATCTTCGTTTTCAACTCCAGAATGCGGAAATAAGGGTGATCGCACATGCGCGCCCTTCTTCACTTAGCCAACAACCGGACCCTCAATCGCCAAAAACCTGAATGACTTACATTGAAAGACAAGTAGCAACCTTTGACCTTTCTGTCATGTACTTTCCTCTCTTAAGGTCAACTAACAATGAAAATTCTTTCTCGAACATTCTAAAGGACAAAGCGCGCGAAATCATGACTTGGCAAAAATTGCCTCCCTTTCCCTGCTTCTTTCACAATGAATAAAAGTTTGTACAAGATTTTCAAATAGAGGAAAATAAATAATACTCTTTTAAACTAAATAATATTTCCAGAAGCATCTGTTTTTCCCCAAAATTAAAGCCTTAAAATAAATAATTCAAAATCAAAATAAAATTTAAATTTCCATAAATCAGAAAATCATTCACCTAATTTTTATAACGCTATCAGATAATTTCTCTACATAACACATACAAGCCTTTTAGAAGCCACATGAATCAGTAAGGCAGTTTGCTGCTCGTATAGAAGCACCTTCCTACAAAACTGTACTTATGGAGAGAATGAGTGACCGTTCAGCGAAGGCCAAAAATAGGATTTACTGTTCCAGTGTTTATTGAGAGCTTGCAGCTTCACTTGAGGCGTTTACTACTTCCCCAAATCACAAGACGCTTGCAGCTACTAAGCAGAATGCTGTTATGATTTCCAGACTACAGAGGTTAGAGCAGTTCACTTTTCGAAAGTACTCAACAGCCTGCAGTAGAAGCCACAAAGCTCAGTACAGCTATAAAGCTGCAACAGGACATAGCTCAGCTTATTAAGATGATGGGGTTATTACAGATATAGGTACAATACTTGTTGTCACAGAATTCTCGAATGAGACCTCTACAGCCTCGCTGTTATCGTTGTAATAAATTCGGGCATGTTAGCAGAGGGTGCTATGCTAATGTTGTACTCTACCAGCAGATAGGATCAGATCAGCAGACAGACATTAAATAAAACGGCTCGATGAAATATTAAGACCACTATACCAGCTGTTTAAAATACTGAGGCTAACTCAAACGCGACTAATAGTACTTTAAATCACCAAGCTACTAACTTTAATTTAAACTAGCTATGGGTAGGGAGAAATTAGACTCTGTTTCGTCCCTTGAAATCCTTTTGGAGTTACCACCTGATTTTGTTAGTGTCCACAAGTGAGACGTCTCAGTGTAGAAGGATCTATTTTGGGGAATAAAGTAACATTTTTATTAAACTCAAGGCAACTATTAACATTATTGAATTCAGATACATTAATTGTTTTGGCAGCAAAATTTCTTTGAATAATTAGAACATATATTTAAAGTGCATAGCTGCATAAAAATGACTAGTAAACAAAAAATCAATTTGGTTGTGGAATTTCAAAAGCAAACACTTGTCACAGAATTTTTAATTACTGATACACGTCTTTCTTCTCAGTATGGGGCCCTACCCAGCTTCTCTCAGACAACAAAATGCATTTGGACATTAACATTTCTCAGCTTTTAGGCAAAAATGTCATTCTGAAATGGAATTTAAGTAAACCCAGTGCTAGTGCTTATACTGTATCTCACTATTCATCCAGTTGTGCTTCACACTCCTTTTGTTAGTCAGTAAACAAACATAAATTTCCTTCTTTCTCCGAGAATGTTGTTAAACTTGCTTCATGCTCTTCAGATATTAATCATAATACAATTTTAAATGAGACTTTGACTGAACACATACACAGTAAATTTACAATAGCTAGACCTGTCAACAGCACTTCGAACTCAAAACAATTTTTTGTTAAATTTGCTAATTTTCCACCTGATGTGGTTCATATCAATCAATATAGGTATGAAGTTGGCTAAGGCCCAACCTTTGGATATTCACTCACATGATACTAAATTGGTAAATAATACTTGTATTGAAACTGGGGAAGATTCTGAGTCATGGGGATGTGATTTGGAACTCAGTCATTTACCTGAGCATGCAAAGACAACAATTATCATAAGTCCTTAAATATAGTACAGAAATATAATAATGTTTTTGCTGCCTCAGTCACCGAATCAACAGGATAGGACATTATTCTGCACAATATCAATTTACGAGACAGTATTCCTGTTAGGCAAAAGCCTTATAAAGTCCGATACCATCTCAGGGATGAACTTGACAGGCAGGTAGCAAAACGTCTTGAGGCGAACATCATTCAAGAAAATGATAGCCCATACAGCGCTCCTATATTATTTGTAAAAAAGCTGATAACACCTACCGTTTAGTTACTGACTTCCGTAAGTTAAATGAAAAGACCGTAGAGGACAGTTTTCTTTACCCAACATGATTGGGCTCAATGAGCAGCTGTGGGATGCACATTGTGTTTCCACTCTTGATTTAACTTCGGGGTTTTTCCAGATGATACCTTCAAAAGTGTTTCTCGACTCCTTCAGGACACTATGACTGGTTAAGAACTCCATTTGGCATGCGTTATACTCCTAGTTCTTTTTAAAGGCTGGTGCCTCTAGTTTTTGCCAATCATTCTGCACTAAAAATTGGATTTACATAGACGACATTGTAATTGTCTTGCAAAACTTTTGACGAGCACCTAGAAAAGTTAAAATTGGTATTTGATAGACTTAAATTACATACGTTAAAGCATAAACTTCTGAATTTTAATTTTTAAAGAAACAAATTACCTAATTAGGTTACAACTTTACTAAAGGCATCATATATCCAGGTTACAAAAGTCTGAAATACTATTCAGATTTTGTAGCACCTAAGAATAGACAAGAAGTCAGAAGATTTTTTTTTTAGACTTTATTGGCTTTTATCGAAGGTTCATTCCTAATTTTGCTCAAAAGGCACTCTCATTGACACTGTTAACTAAAGATAAAATTCCTTTTTATTGGCCTCAAGGAGCTCAGCAGGCTTTGGACATTCTAAACACCGAAGGAACCTATTTTAGCCTCACTAGACTTTAACAAACCTTTTTCTTTATGTAATGATGTATCTAATTATTCACTGAGTGCAGTCTTATGTCAGAAAGATTTGAATGGTTTCCAACATCTAATCTGTTATGCAAGCCGTAAATTAGAAGGACTTGAAATACGTTATAGTACGGTCGAAAGAGTCGTTTTGGCAGTTGTTTGGGCCACTGCACATTTTAGACAATATCTACTTGGAAAACCTTTTACTGTTTATTCAGATCAAGCTTCTTTATCTCTTGTTCTAAAACTTAAAGATCCTTCTTCTAGAATTCCACGTTGGGTTATGGTTTATCCAGTTCGACTATAAAATTATTCGCAAAAAAGGCAGATTGAATTTAACAATACACTATTTATCGAAGGCAGTTAATGCTTCCCAACTTGTTTAGACTAACTTACTTGAATTTCTAGAATTATTTAAGAAAGAGCAAGCTTCTGATCCATCCTGCCAGCAGATTATAACTGAATTAAAGAATAATAAATTTCCGCAGTCTATTTCTCAAACATTTTTGTACAAATGATATTTTATACTGCAAATATAAGAAACCTGCTTCTCGTTGACAGAAAAGGCTAGTTGCTAGTTGTTTCTGAAACGCTAGTGTTAAACGTTTTACACGAGCATCATGACTCGTCCACTGCTGCACCCTCAGGTTATCATAAGACTTTGCATCGCATTCAAAAGGAATTTATTTTTCTGGAATGCACAAACAGATATACAATTAATATCAAGTCCTGTCACTCCGGTATCCAGAGGCGGGTTCATAGACCTTCCCATAAGGCTTCCCTTATGAGACTGCCTATGGCTACCCGTCCCACTGAGCGCATTGCGATGGCTATACTGTGCCCATTTCCAGTAACTTTGGCAGGCAATAAATATATTTTGGTTTTAACTATTTCTCTCGTTGGCCTGAGGCTTATACTTTTGCAGGAGAGCACAACCAAAACATTAATAGAGAAATTAGAGCAATTCATATCTTCTCATGGTGTATCCTAGCACATTCTTACAGATAAAGGTACTAATTTCATTTCTCAAGCTGTAATGGAGGTATATAAATGATAGGGAGTTACTAAGCACACTAAAACTTGTTATCCTCCTCAATCGGATGGTGTGGTGGACTGAATGCTACTTTAATTAATTGACTGAGTCATTTAGTTAGTCATACTCAAGAAGATTGGATAGACATTTGCCTTATGCCTTACTTGCTCACAGAACAAGGAGACATAGTGCTCTTCAGGAATGTCGGGCATTTATACTGTATGGAAGAGACTTATGTTTGCCTATCGATTTATTATTGCAAACTAATTTTAGAATGATGACATGAACAATTATTCCAAGATTTTAATTTTATGATTGCAGAAGGCTTTCCAATTAGTTAATAAGAATTTAACTGAGGCCGCTAAAAATCAAGAAACTTTTCGTGACAGGAATTCTCATGATAAAAGAAGTAAGGTGGGAGATGTTGTGTATTTGTACACTCCGGTAGTTCTGCCTGGTCTGGCTAGAAAACTCTCTAAGTTTAATCAGTGATCTTTCAGGGTTACTGAGCAAGTGATCAAGATCAACTACAAAATCGCTTCAATCACAAACCCTGATCAGATCCAGACAATTCACGAATGGATAGAATCACGAATGTGCCAGACAGAATTAATTTTCCCACTTTGCAGAGTTGTGACTTAAGCTTATAATGTATTTCTCCCGCTTTCCTAGCGTCCTTCGTGGTGTAGTGGTTCTGCACGCTGGGCCGGTATTCCAGAGGTCCGTAGTTCGATTCCCGGCGAAGGCGGTTGCTATTTTTCATCTTTTCTGCCCCTAAAAACTCCTTATGACTCTACAAGTGGCGCCCGAACTAAAAGGGTTATGGGTGATGATTCTCCGCACCCAGAATTTGGCGACTAGGTCCCTAAAACCCTAGTCGCCCTTTAAAAAGGATAGTATATAAGGTATTTCTCCTACTTTCCTAGCGTCCTTCGTGGTGTAGTGGTTCTGCACGCTGGGTCGGTATTCCAGAAGTCCGTGGTTCGATTCCCGGAGAAGGCGGTTACTCTTTTTCATCTTTTCTGCCCCTAAAAAATCCTAATGACTCTACAAGTTCTTCAGAACATATTCTAAATTAACTCACCAACTAAGGCCTAGAGATGCGCATGGTTTTATGTCCAGATAATGACTAGGAGTGATTATGACATCTGTAAAATATTTCATCTGTACGAAATTCAGTTCTATTTGTTTTTTGTGTTCAGTGTGGTTTGAAAATTTGTATTACTCATTAGTTTTATTTAGTGTTCTTTAGCTTATCCTTGGTCGAGTGTTGCATTGGTACTTTTACATGCTTAGGAATCTGAAGTGGTGATTATGTTCTCCTGGATTTTCACTATCTTGTCTCAATAGGAATTTTTTGGAGGTTTCGAAGGGCTGGCCCAGCTATTTTGCTCCACTTCTTCTAAGGTGAAAATATTTTTTTTTCGCTTGCTTTTTCCAGATCTTAAAAGTTAAGGATTTGTTTCGGTTAATTTTGACACGATTGTTATTTGCCAAAGCACCCTGGTAGTTTTCCTCCTTCGTAATTTGTGCAACTTGTTTTCATTTATGATCTTGCCAGGGATTAATTAGTAGTTTATTCTGCGTTGTACAGTTGCTTTATTGTCAGTTTTTATGCACTCCTCTCTTATTTCAGTTCGGAACTTGGAGAGTTTGGGTGCGAGTAAATTGTAAAATTGATGCTGTGTTTTGCTGTTATGGAAAATTAAGATTCAGGAATTGTAGAGGTTTCTACACAACCTTAATCTTACGTGACTGTAAGTTTGTCAATTAGTAGGCCTGCTCTTAATTTTGTTTTGTGTATGGGCCCATTATCCTTCCTGAATTTGGATTTCTCTACCTTACTTAGCACCTATATGTATAGTGGTATTTGATGTGTTTATCTTAGAACATATTTTTATTACCTTGTTGGGTGTTGATTGCGATTTAGTTATATATTTTTTTTGAGGCGTGTCTCTTGTTGCAGGACAATACTTTATATTTTTATTTAGACTTGCGTTTAGTTTGTACTTCTCTTTGTACTCTTGAAATTCAGACATATTTAAATTCCGTCGGTTTCTTCGTGGGTGTTGTATTACTGTTCGGTTATTCTGATAGAAGGGTAGGAAATTGATATCCTTTTCTCCGATTGACAATTGGTTGTATCAGCTGGAATTTTTTCTTTTGCACTTTTGGATATCATTATTAAATACTGTAAACCATTTGCCATTGTTTATGTTTATTAGTTTATTAATGTTTGGCTCGGGGTAGGGATGTTATATATCAAAATTAAGTGGTTTTAATTAATTAACGTTCTATTCAAAGTTTATTCCAAAGTATACTACACAACGCTAATTTTATTTAATCAATGTTTAAATCTGTTCTTCTATTAATTGGGATTTTTGTAAGTAGAGTTCAACGCTTTTTCTCACTCAATTCTCTGAGTTCGCGTGAAAGCAACAATTGGAAATGGGGTGAATTTCTACGTAATATTGTAACTTAGAATTACTTAATACGATTCTATAAACTTCAAACCTGGACTAATAAAAGCAGAAAAAATTTACCTTTCATTTAAAATTACATTCATTAAGAGAGGGAAAGTAGTTTTAGGAATATGCCCGTTTAATCTGTAACAAAATTCTGTAATCTGGTTAAGAATGTTCTGGGGGGGTTGAATTTTCGTCCCTTCAATGGTGTAAGCAGAAAAGAGTCAGTTTCCTATGTCATTGCCTAGCGTCACCTTTAGTACCCGGTCGGAGAGTGGGGAGAACTGGGGCTTTCTTTTGGATTTCTTGTCAAAAATGGATGGAACTGGTCTGGATTTCTGAGAGAGGAAAAGGCAAATTTTTCTACTATTTTCTTCTTGGCGTATTGGACTAGGATTTATCCCAACATTGGATGATTGCACAGTATTGTGTTAGACGTTCGGATCAAAAACGATGTACGCGTCGATTTCCCTCATTTGCTTTCCTGTTCCTGGTTCGGGTACTCAAGTAACAACGTCGTAATGACGTTGCCCCCGCCCCTGACTGGTCCGAGAGGTTGAAAAGTGGTCGTGGTAACTTTTACGACGTCTTTACAACGTTGCGATGACGCAAAATATTTGTCGTTGTATCTTGGCAATTTGTCGACATCGCTGAAACGTCATGATATGACCGCTGTTAGACGTGGTCATTTTGGCATATTTTTCATAGTTCATCAGCGTTACTTTTAGAATGAAAAGAGACTAAACCTGCTCTTTCAAGAATCTGCAGTACGCATAAGATTTATTTCGCAATGTTTCATTACTTTATTTCATCTAAATATATTAATCTAAGGTAGATTCATCTAATGAAATATAAATTTAATATAAATACTTGAATTATTAAATTTAATTAGTATTAAAATACGTGCTAAATTACTGTTAAAATGTTGTTAAAGTAATTAATACTTAAAATATTTTTATAAATATTATAGTAAAATAATTAAAAATGAAAATAATCTATAAAGCAAATTATTAAGTTATGCATATTATTTATTTTAAAAAATCATATTTCAGAAATCAATGCAAATCACATATTAGCAATTATTTTACTGCTGAAATATGACTTTATTTATTATTTTTGCAGTAAGGACGAATTTATTTGAATTAATATGCAGACATAATATGAAACATTTTTACAGCATTCAGAGGAAAATGTACAATTTTCGCTAAGATATGATTGTGCTTGTGCTTGAAGATAAATTCACGATTATAAATGGGGCGATTTTAAGAACTCCGCGAAAACGTCCAATGTTAAAAGACGTTCCATACCCATGCATATTTAACGGCTGTCCAAAATATCCGACGGAAAATTAATGGAAAAGGAGAAGGAAATATTAACACTTTTAATGGAAAATGACAACATTAATGGCTTTGATAAATTACTAATAAATGTTGACATCAAAATTAGAGAAACTCTGAACAAAAATACGAAATCCATTACGTATAGAAGTTCTGATGAACTGTTTGTTACGTTTTTTTCCATCTCCATGCATTTAAAATGCTTGGTTTAATCCTAGTAAACGGTACACTCGGGATTTGGCAATATTGACATTACAAATGTTTTAGCGAGCCCGATAAATATTTTTTGTAAATATAAACTTGTGAACATTGTTTGCAATTCTATTCAATTGAAATAATTCATCTCTGCCATTTAAAAAGGAGTCTATTAAATTATCAGAAGCACCGTCGAAAGGTTTAATGCCATCGTAAAAACCGCGGAAAAGTTTAGACTGAACTGCTGCTCGAGAGTTTGACATTCCATGTACATATTTACTGGATGATTATATAAACGAACATCTGAGGTCGAGGCTTGTGTGCTTTGGCTAGCTGTTAAATTCGAACAAGTCAGTTAACTTCGCAATAATTTCATACTCCATTTTATTTTTCAGCAATATTTTTTTCACGGTTTTGTAACTCACCGTCGGAATTAAATCCTGGAGAGCTTCAATACAAAAAAGAGAACGACCTACAAAAATATAAAGATGGCAGTTTATTTTGAATTGAGGAGAAATCTTCGTTGTAATGCCGAATTTCTGCTTATTTTGTTTCTGAATATCTGCTTGCAACGTGCTAACATCGTCTATACAGTTAAATTGTGTTCTGTTTTGGTGTTTTATAACTTTCCGGTGATTAAAATTAAATTGTGGTTTTCCAATCTTCAGTTGCTCCAACGGTGCAATATTTGGATACACAGATTATCGTTATATTTGGATACACGGATTCGGTTATAACGTTGTGCAATATTTGTATACATGGATTATCGTTATATTTGGATACACGGATTCGGTTATAACGTCATAAATGCTATAGCGTATATCATTCATATTAATTGATTATTGTGTTCATGATACAAGTTGGTGCTCAGACTTTGGGCATATAATAAATAGAAAGAAAATGTTTCAGCGTGTGCTATTTAACGAAGAGCTTACTTTAACGTACTTAGCTTACTATCGTACTCTATATTAAATTATTTCTGTACAGTATCAAAAGGAAAGTTATTGATTATAAAAAGGGCCTGAAATGTAATCTGGCACTATTCTAAAATG
Source organism: Stegodyphus dumicola (assembly GCF_044657685.1). Classification (NCBI taxonomy): domain Eukaryota; kingdom Metazoa; phylum Arthropoda; class Arachnida; order Araneae; family Eresidae; genus Stegodyphus; species Stegodyphus dumicola. The sequence continues at coordinate 139,618,353 of NC_140780.1, forward strand.
TAGAAATTGAAAATAGGTAAATACACTTACATATGATGGAAAGAAATGGTGTTAAGAAACATCAGCATTACTAGTAAATACTGTAATCCATAATTATTGCACTTTTAATTGCTTACTATTTAAAATCACAAATACTTTTTATTAATTGGAAATTTTAGTTTTGTTACCTTCCTACTGCTATTTATACTTTCAAACATTACTAGTTCATGTTTTTTCTGAAATAGTGCTGTCATGTATGTTGTTTTTTAGGCTATTATTTCATTTTAGATATGAATATGGGAAGTTATTAGATTTAGGTATATTTTTATCACATTTATTAACTACTTTATACTGCCCTTCATTTGCGTATCTTGGAGATATAGAAGTTAATGGTTATATTTTTTACTGTGAAACGCGAATAAATTTATACTTGACTTCAGGTAAAATGCTGATTATGTTACCTTAAGAACCACATGCGTCTGAGATTTAACGGAAATAAATGTGATAATGCTGTTATCAGAAACGCTTTTTATTTTACCCACATATGTATCTTTACTTTTCGTTATGTCTAATTGAGTTTTATTTATTCAAAACCAACTATCAATGTTATATATTTATAATAACCACTTTCATAATTACTCTCACTTGAAAAATGATGAAATCTTAAATAATCGTAACTTAGAATTTAAGTTATTTAAAAATATAGTTTAAAGTACTGAAAATAATTAAGGTTATTATTAATTATGCATATTTATTCTATAACTATAGCTTAAAGTACTGAAAAACTTGTGAGAAATCTAAAAACTATAGTTTAAAGTACTGAAAATAATTAAGGCAATTATTAATTATGCATATTTACTCCAAAGAGAAAAAATTGTATTTTCTTCTGGTTTTCAGGAAATGATAAATATTTAAACTTTAGATAAATACAAGGAATACAAAATTTTAAAAAAGAAGAAAAATGTATTAATTATTAAGCTTATTTTCCTGCATAAATCAATATGTAACACAAGGGCATAATACCAACATTTTCACAACTGTTGCAAAAAGTTGGAATTTGGTGAACATTTATGTGTCTTTAAGACGTCGTGATACGATGCTTTCACAACCAAAATATCACCTTGGAAAGACGCAATAACGACGTCTATACGACAGACGTCTTTGCAACGGTTGCAAAACAGTGGATGTTCGCGGACATCTGAGCGTGTTAAAGACGACATATTGCAACGTTTTTGCAAAGACATCCGCGACGAGTTTGCAATGTCGCTACGACGTTGCTATGCTAATTGGGTAAGATTGCTGGAGAGCCCCTACCACCTGATCACGAAGTGATCTTATGATCTAAAAGGGGCACCCCATTCACACCACAAGCAACGGCAACCAGCGATCCGGCCGCCCCCTCCCCCCTAAAAAGACATGCAGAAATAGACCAATATATAATTCAAATTAGATAAGGCCAAACAAACAAAATAGTAATCATAATTTTTATAGCTCCGAGAAACCAGGCTTGGCATTCCGAGTAACTAAAATGTTAGTATAAACAAACTAAACAAAATAATAAAGCACATCCAGCTTGGTTCCACCTCTATTTTTTAATCTAATAAATTACATCAATAAATTATGTGGAGAGACAACAGAAAAGGAAAGAAGAAAACTAAAAATGACTAACTAACAAAAATGTGTGTTAGTAAATCATAACGGAAAGCAAGGAAAGAGAAAACACATATACAAACACAAACACATAAAACAACACCAAGCAACACACATCCAGAATAGACAGGGGCACCAATAAAAAGTCAAAAATTAAATCCGTAAAATCCCAAACGTCGTTAAAAATCTACAAATTTCATTTATTTGTAATAACCTCTATTATAAATCTCTCAAACCAAAATGTCAACAGCATACTTATTTTCATTAATATAGCTCATCAACGTTCGAGAAATATATTTAAAATGTCTTGCATTCAAATTCTTATAATCAAAAGACACGATGTTAAACTTTTTCCTAATTGAATCTGTTAGCGGACAGCTTACCACGAAGTGTCTGGCATCACCAGGAACTCCGCAATTGAAACAAATATCACTATCTTGAATGTTAAATCTCTTCAAATATTTTGGAAATGTTCCTGGTTCGGGTGGCTGAAATCTTTGCAGCAGCGATGAGGGGCGATATCCTTTTTTTTTTTTTTTTTTTTTTTTTTTTTTTTTTTTTTTTTCCCCATCCGTCAACTTTCTTCCATAAATAAGAGATGCCGCTAACGTTAAAATTTCTCTTTTGAGGAATTAAGCTCTTTTATAGTATTCTTTATATAGGCAATATTTTGCTCAAGTCTGTAGGCTTTGTCCATGGCCATTTTTGCATTGGATACTTCAGCAGGTCAACTTTAACCTCGTTAATGGAATTCGTATCTGCCGCAGCCCTTGTTTGATGTGCTAAGGGAGCAGCCATTAGCACGCGGTTGGTCAGGAAAACTCAACGCAATCTATAAATTGAAGTCCAAATTTTAAAATGTTTTGGTACCTATCAAAAAAAAGGCATAGAGCAAATGAAATAATCTATATTTAGACAATAATCTCATTTTTTGTTATAAATGTTATTAATATATTTCAATGTATTTTCAATGGTCGGTATTGGTTTCTAACCAGAATTTTATATTTAAGAATCCTACTCAAAAACGTTTTAAACCTTTTATTGACATGTATTAAGATGATATTGTATTTAAAAGAAAAGAGCTACCGGCTCAATAAAAGAGACTGGTTTCTTTCATTTGGCCAGTAGCACTTAATTTTATTTTTCTAGCATTTACTAAAGATTGCGTAATTGTAATATCTATTTCTGTATATGTGCAGTATGAAAAGTAATATCTACATTAACATGAGTAAAACTGTAAATTACCTAATCTGATGATTTTATGTATCACTTTGATTAAGTGGTTCATCGATGGTAGCCTTACCCTAAATTTATCTGTATAATACTTCTGTTGTTAATGTTGTACCAATACATTGTTACCTTACACAGATATATTAATTTATGGATAATTTTATGCCTTGGGTTTAATTATCAATTCATTTGAAAATGTTTATGTATGCATTATGATGTTCATGTTGGCATTATTTCATCACGGTGAATTTTGCTACAGTCTGTGACTGTAACAGTTTTACCTTCCTTATAATCTTTTATCTATGTAAATTGCATTAAATATTTTGCTTTCTTCCATGCATGCAAAAAATGTAATGCGCAGAATTCAGTTGTCTGATCATACTGCATGTTCTTCTGCGACAGATCTTTAATCACTAACTCGCCGACAAATTTCCATTTTTAGACACGCATATTTGGTTTACATCCCGAGGGCAAACCCAGTAGATATGGCACGATTATAAAAGTTATATGATAGACACGATAATGAGGCTTTTGGCAAAACAACTAATTAAACACGGTGGACGGTTGCCCCAGTATTGGTGGAAAAGGCGGATTTTGTTTGTCAGAATTTTACAATACGTTTTTGGTGACAGGACGATAGACGATAAAATTCCTTTGAATAAAAAACTACCATAAATCTAGTTCTCTAAGCCCAAGTATAATAAGTGCATATGAAACACAGAGATTTAGAACATTCATCGGTTATCAGCATTTTTATTTATTTTTTCTTTTAGAAATGACTTCTTTTTCTTTTAGAAATGACTTATTTGATAGATGTCCTTCTAAAATACGTTAAAATATTAACTATTATTTCAAACAGTATTGTACTGTTTTCTATTCAGCAGTGTTCATGAAAGAACAATGCAATTATCCAGGGCGGCGGAACTCCATCCAATAGAGAGTTTAGTTTGCTCTAACTGCAAATGTCGAACACTTACACTTAAAACTTGTCAAAACAATTACCGGATAAAACATTTCTTTCTGAATAAAGACCTAGCACAGTGTTGTATGCAACTTCAACTAGTTCAGGACAGTTTCTTATGAGGCCCTCAAAGAATTTTACCTAGTACTGATTCCATACAGTGGTGTATTGATAAGGAAAATGCGCATTGAAAAATATTTTAATGGATGTTAAGCATAACACCAAAACACTTTTTTTCAAGCAGAACACCTTTCCCTCTTTTCTTTTGGCCAAAACACGTTTTATAGTAAAGTAATAGTTTTGCCTGCTACCCCGTGAATAATTAACGGATACCTTGTGTCATGATAATAATAAAAAATAAAATGAAAGCAAAAAATAATTATTTTTATTCAAATGCTGACAGAAAATTTAAAGAGGAAATTCGTTATTTTATACAAATCGTCTGTCTACAATGCTTATTCAAATTATGAAAATTTAAAGTGAGAGTTTTCTCTAAAACTCCTGCAATCCTTATTAGATCGAGTTAGCAAATTTTCGTCTTAAACTTATCTTCAATCAATGGTATAAATAACTAAACAAACGTCACTAAATTTAATTGAGTATAGGACAGGTAAGAGTATTATTCATAGGAAAGGATAATTAGGCACATTTCTCAAAAACAAAAGTTTATTTTCCTTTTTCTCCTTTATATTTTATTCCCTTAATCTTCACAAAATAAGGCCATTTTCCTCCCTCAATTAAAGTAAATAAGTCTAAAAATTGTACAAGGCTACGACTGAGTTTTGGATGAGACTAGCTAACAAGCATTTTAGAAAGTAAACAATAACACCGTTTCACATGACGGAAAAAGTTTTATAGAAGCGAAAATTGAGCTGTAAATACTACTATAGATCAAGTACTTGTAAAGTTAGCTATAAAATGATATCCTCAGTTTCTTAATTGATTTTTTTTTATATTTCAAAATAGAAAACTTCCCCAAATCACTCAAAGAAATTTAATCTAAAATATGCTGCCTGAAAGCACTTCTGCTTTATAAATAAATTCCCTTATTTTTCATTTTGATTATTATATATATTTTAGCCAGAAATTTTAATAACGAACTATAATGGTAGGAAATGAAGTTTAGACTGCATTATGCTGATATAAGACTTTGTACATCTAGTAACTCATCAGTACTCCTCCTATATACATGGGTTACTTAACATGATAAAAACATATTGGAGGTTACTTTTGCCAGATTTAGATAAATTTATTTTTTTCCATCTTGAATGCATTATTTCATTCATATGTAAATAAAATATTTTTAGTTAGATATATTAAATTTCTGAACAATAAAAAGGACAATTTATACGAAGATAACTCTAAAAATGCAGATTAATCCAAATTAAAATATCTGTAAATACCTCTTGCAAAGTGATGAAAATTTCTGACCCCTACTCGCAGCAGAAATCTTTTGTGTGTTTGCTTTAAATTATTTTTGTGTTAATAAATCTAATAAATTTTCGCCAACAAAAATATGGAACCCGGCTTTGAAAAACATTCGATTTCAATGCTAAGGGATTATTTTATTTTTCTTTGGTGCGTTATTTTCTTTAGAGAGTTTGCAAAACGCTTTTCCATTTTCAAAGCATCTTATTAGTCTTTTTATTAAGCAGAAAAATAAGCATATAAGTAATCAATCGATTTTGCTTGCTACAAAAGATGAAAGCCCGCTTGCATTGAATCAATTGAAAAAGTATCCTATTTAAAGCTAAGAGATTAGTTAATTTTCCTTCTGTTCGTTACCTTTCATAAACAGTATTTTATTTTTAAAGATTCCCAGTAAAAATACGTATTTTCATTAGGCAAAAGAATAACTCAATAAATAATTAAGCTGGTTTGTTGTAAACTACTGATAAACATACATCAGACATACATTAATGAAGCTTGAACCATATGAGTTAGTTGTTTGCTTCTAATATAATTATAACAATGCTTTTGTTCTTTATTTGCTATCTTATGATAATGAACGAAACTTTTTGTACTGCTATAGAATAAAGTTCTACTTTGTTGCCATTAAGGGAAACATATTAGCTAATTCCTTTTGTTTAATTTAACTGTCAAACGTAATGTTTACCACTGTGATAATTTTTAGGAACACAAATCTGCAGATATCGCAGACAGAGAATAATTTATGAACTGATATTTGGCTATCCAAAAGCGGATTAAGCCAGTTGAGGCCCCTGTCGGTAAAATCTACAGCACTTCAAAGGAAGTACATGCTTGAAGCACATAGCTTAATACTACATATATATCCTTAAAGCAGAGCTACAGGTTAAGCTAATAGAATTATAAACGCGCATAATTACTTGGTATCATTAATATTTTAATAACGCAGTGAAATTGTAGTTTTGCTTCTAAATTTTGCAATGCTGTTTTTCAGTAGCAATAAGTATAAAATATACAAGAAATTAAATTGTATTAAAAATTTAAATAGTTTATGGGGAAAATATTATTATCAACTGATTATCAACTGAATAAGTTAATAAATTGTTTACACTATTTTATTTTTTACAGAATTCGACAAATAATTTTGATATAGGGATGTCTTTAAACAGGTCTTTTACAAATGTAATAGCCATACGCTTTAACATTCTTTCTTATATTTCTTCTTTTTCTAAGGAAAGAAAAATCTCCGTTTATTCAGTTAAACTGAAACTCGGAATCGTCAAAAAAAAAACGGTAAAGTAATTTCTGTATTTAGAAAATTTGACACCATTACTTTTTAGTTTGATACACTTGTATAGCAGAATTAAATTCGCATTTATATTCGCATTTTTATTTTTTAAATCTTAAAAGCTATTCCAATCCACAATCAAACTATGTGATAGCTTTATGTTTTTAATAAATCTTTTTTTAAATTTTACACAGATTCATTTCTCTAGATTAGAAAAACTAAAGGGAATGTTTTTAAATCTTCTACATCATTTTTATACACTAATTTATTTCTAGGAATATGTTTTGTTATTGTATTATCATAAAATTCTGATTATATTAAAAATATTTCGAAAAAATAATACTTTGAAATAGTTCAAAAATCTGAAGTTAATCGAAATCATTAAAAACTATATCTTTTTCAGCAGAAAACATTCTCTTGAAAACGATTTAGGTTTTTCATCAATTTTATCGTAAAAGCTACCATTTAGATCTGCTGACTTTATTCTGCACTTCAAATGATAGAAAGATATCAGATTATTTGCTCCTATTTCTTTATTGAAAACTTCGTAATAAAATCGCCCAGTGAAATTCTCCTGCAATATTTATAAATGGCATAAAGAGGATACGGCCAATTATTTCTGGAGATTTGCTGGTGATATTTATTCTCTGCAAAATAATATTTCAAGTAATTGTCATGATATGTATGCTTATTTTCTTTAAAGCTACAATACATTTTACGTTTTTACAAATGTTAAAAAATTCAATTTTGAAATTTTATTTTGTTTTAAATAAACCGATGCCATACTTTTATGGTCCTGATATGTATACTTACTATCTTTAAAGCTACAGAAGGTTTTTACAAATATTAAAAAAATCAATTTTAGAAATTTATTTTGTTTTAAATAAACTGATGCCATGCGTTAATTCCTTCCACAAACTCAAGTTAGGAGAGGAAATATGAACTTCTTGATTTAAATATAATACGCTGGTTGCTATAGCAATTTGTGTATACTTCGCAATTACGCAGCGCTCATCATAAATTTAATGTTCTGTTTAAAGCTTTATTATTTAAACTAATAAAAATATTAAAAAATTGTCAGAACCTAATTTACATAGATCGCGAAACGAATCTTTTAATACTAATATTTGGAACTTTATCTTAGAGCAAGTAGCTTAAGCAAAATAATTGCTGATGTATTTGCACATGAAGCAATTACAAAATTTGCTGATAGAAGTTAGAGAACACTGATTTGATAATCATTAAACATTTCGATTTTCAGGTAGATTAACTTTCTCCAGAAGTCGCAAAATAATGTGACTTAAAATGAGTAATATCAGTACTAATTCAAAAATCAAACAACAAAAATCAGCGTTATATTTTCAAATTTTCACAGGACTAGATTCGATGGTTTTACCGAACCACCATCTTCAGCTGCAAAAGCGCAAATGAGCGAGATAAGATATAATGATCCGATAAGATAAGAAAGCCTGGACAGAACATAAGCTAGTGACGCCATCTCTTGAAGAAACCAGAAATAAAACATAATTTCTTTAAAGGCCGAAGGCAAATATGGATTGGATTTAGGATCGTTAACCAGAACAGAAAGGTTTTTTTGAATGTGAAATGCCTTAGAAAACCCATTTCTCCAATGGAAGATGTTTTTTGAATAATTTTGGCAGCAGATCAGTTGGTGAAACCAGTTCTGGTTTCACCAACAGATGGCGCCACTTGCTTATTCTTGTCCAGGCTTTCTTATCTTATCTAATCATTATTTCCTATTTTGTTCATTTGCGGTTTTGCAGCTGAGGATGGTGGTTCGGTAAAACCATCGAAACTAGTCCTGTGAAAATTTTGTAAATATAACGCTAATTTTTGTTGCTTGACTTCTGATTTAGTATTTATTCTGCGTGTTATTATGTCTTAATTATTAGAATATATTTTATACGAAGAGAAGTTTCATGCAGAAATTTTTATATCATTAAAAGTCAGTACTACGTTACTAGTAATTGTAAAATCAAGAAGTGACAAATTTAAATATGTAATTAAAGGAATCCAAAAATCATATTTCTGATGCAGAAACATAAAGATCTCACTGTATTTAGAATATCTTATATTACTAGAATGAAGTAGTAAAATTAGACACAAGTGCGTATTTCAAATATGAATAAAAATTATGCATACAGCACTGGAAGTTTAAAAATCGCTTAAATACCAGTGCTATTTAAGTGTTCTGGAAAACTTTAGAATTACATATATAATTTCACATTTTTATCTGAAATATATGATTATGAGTTAATTTATTGAATATGGAATGTATGTATTTTGGTATATCTATTGTCGCAAATAAAAATGATGCTGCAAACTTATCTTTTCTTTTTGTTTAAATTTTTTAGCCACCCTGTTTTCTTTGTAAGAGCAAGTAACATGTGAAATGAACTTTTTGGGGGAATAAGCATACATGTATCTAGATACAGTGAACTACACAACTTTTATTTCTAGAGTGAGTAAATCAGTTTACCTAATGTCAAATGTGGCAGCATCCGCTTCTAATAATCGGATTTCTGAAAAGATAAATTGTCCTTAAGCACGTTTAGTTCAATTTTCTGCTGTTTCTGTTTAACGTAATTTACTTACATTGTAGAGACATTAGGTTTATTTCGGAAGCAGGAATCATGGAAAATTAGCAACCGCCTTCGCCGAGAATCGAAACACGGAACTCTGAAATACCGGCCCAGAGTGCAGAACCACTACAACCCGAAAGCACGATAGCAAGGCAAGAGAAATACCTTATATACCCCCCTAAAGACCCTAGCCCCCTAAAGGGCGGTTAGGGTTTTTACGGTACTCAATCGCCAAATTCTGGGTGTGGAGAATCCTCATTCAACACCCTTTAAATCGCCACTGTAGAGACATTAGGTATTTTGGAAGCAGGAAAGATGAAAAATAGCAAACGCCTTCGCCGGAAATCGACTCCCGGACCTCTGGAATCATGGACCGGCCCAGCGTGCAGAACCACTACACCACGAAGGCACGCTAGGAAGGCGGGAGAAATACCTTCTTCATTGTCAGTAAAAGTCAAAATTTAAAAAGATAGCAAATTTGCTCTAGGAAATGTTTGAAAGTGATGGAGATGACACGCCCACATCGCATTCATTTTTTATTATTTTTTATTGCACGCTAAATAAAAATATTGAACCATAGTTCAGTTGATCATCATTCAAGACAGTTGATACATAGTCAGTTAATCTTCCCCATTCTCACAAACAAGACTCTGTCCACTCTGCCTTCTTTACCTACACTACAGCAACATTCTAGTAAACATATTTCCTTTGTACTTTACTTTCGATCATTGTCTTTCTCAGCGCATAATTCTACCAGCTCGTCACAGAAAATCATCATTTCTCTTTTTTCCACTATTTTCGTCTTTTTTCCTACAATATATTCATTGTTTATCTTTTACCAGATAAACCTATCAAAACTGACACTTGACACAGCCGTGTATCATGCCATCTTACATGGGTCGAGATAATATGTAAGACAACATTCTTGATCGAGAATGTCATACCACATTCTCGAATATCTTATAGAAACATAGGAGAAAATTAAAATAGAAAACTACTAATTTTCCTCAATATCAAAAGCGGCACTAATTTTATCGACGAATCTCCTGACGAGCGGCATGAGGCCGAATGTTTTAGGCCAAACGACTCTTAAAAATTATTGGTCTCTTAGACAATCTGTACACTTAATATTCTCTTTGCAAGTCCTAGGGAATAGCACCAAACATATGAACGAAACTGTGTTTCAAAGCTGCACTTACCCTACCTGGAATGAATTCTTATCCTGTTTCATTCAGATTTCTAACTTTAAAACCATTCCAGAATCCAACCATCCTATGCAAAAGAAAGCCGTTTCTTTCAAACCAATGTCCATTTCTTTGTGCTGAACCTCCAGCGGTGTCTCAAAGGATTTAATTTATTAACTATTGACAACATCATCTATTATGAAATGAGGAACTGAAAAGGAAAGTGTTTTTCAGGCAATCTTGTTTCAAATATTTTAAGTACGCTTTTATCTCTGTTACCTGCAAGACTCTTCACAATCACACCGAATTTCAACCGTCTTTTCATTCTAAGAATTAGAAATAGAACAATTATGATTATTTGATCCTCCTGAAACTCCTACATAACAGTACAAGAACTTCAAGAAAGATAAAGAAAGGCCGCACCTGGAAAACTGAAGGACCGAGCCTTGTTTTCACTAAATACTTGACTAGATTAAATTATTATATATTGTTCGGCATAAATTTCTTCCTAATCTGGAAGTGGGAAAAGAAAAAAAAAAGAAATGGTATTGAGTAATTGTATAGAGGTAACAGTATCAAGCAAGAATTAAAGTAATTTGTGTGTTATTTTATTATTTATATCAGCGGGAAAATATTTGAGCAGTAAATAGGATTTGAATTAACAAGGAAGTTTCAAGGAAGCAAAAGAAGATACTGCAATGCAAAACTGAAAAGCTGTATTCTAACATAAATATGTGATAAAAGTAAAAAACAGAGAGTCTGAAAATAGTTGAATTTAATTGCCAAAATTTAAAATGCATTTTTACCAATCTAATAATTCAAAATTACAATAGCAATTAGTGATAGTGTGTTTGAAAAAGATTCAAAGTTATTAAAAATATAAGTAAGTTTTAATAATCGACTAATAATGTTACATAATGAATATTAGCTACATTCATATGCATTAAATGCTAACAGCAGTATCCAAAATATAAAACACTTTCTTTCCTTCATATAGAACGATTCAAATGGAAAATAATCCATACCACTCATTTATTATATACCGTTGACGACATAAATTAAAACAACCGTTAATACTGATTTTGTAATAAAAATTTCCAGATTTACATAGACAGAACTGCATCATACAGAACAACACAAATTTGTGTTTAAAAGCATGAATTATTGAGATTGCTTTTCATATCGTCGAAGGATTACCAACAATGAAGTCGCTATACTTTCTTAAAGAATGTACATTTAATACTAGTATTTTATAGATGGCAATTGCAGCAAAATTAAATGTAGAAATGCCCTGTCTATACAATTGAAATAAACGAAATATCTGAAGCTAGTTTTATAAGCTATACATCTAGTTTATTCCTATGTCACCAGTTACTATCTACTCAATGGACGTAGATAAAATTGAATTTATTTTAACTCTATGTAGTATAATTTGTTAATTCATGTTTTGATGAATTGGGTTTCCTTGCACTCACGTGCGTGACAACGAAAAATCAGATAGCTATGCAATCTGTTACAAGGTGAGAGCAGCTCTTCAATTTAACTACATCTGCAACTGAGCTTTAATTAGGGGAAGGTGATTGTACAGAAACATATCGAACATATGTGATCATACATCCACCAATGTCGCTGAAATTTGTCACGTATTAATCTGACAATTTGGGATTGTGAGTACCTATGCGTATACATTGTAAGTCCGGGTAAACTTTACTACGCAGCTTATGAATGTAAAATAACAAATATTATAAAGCAAAAACTGAGGTAAAGAGATAAGAAGATTCAACGAGGCAAGAAGTAAGTAACGATTGTACTAAAAACTAAAGAAGTAAAAACTAAAATATAACTATACAGTCAAATTATTTGCAAAAATTAATCAAGACGTAATTAATCAAGAAATCGAATCTTCATTAATAGAGAGAGCCAATCATAAAACATACAGAAAATGTTGCTTCTCGTAAAAAAGCAGAATTCAGGCAACTAAAAAATTTAACATACCGATTAAAATGTTCCCTATCACATCCAAGAAAATATAGTTTCAAAATAAAATACTAAATAGCAACTGATAATAATAGAATGAAACTCGGACAAGAAAGTTAAACAAATCATACAAAGTTCAGTGCCTAGTGAAACCTTGGATCATGGACGTAACAGAATACCTGAACAAAAATGTCTCGAATTACGTACGAGGTTTCGAGCCATGAATGAAGTAGAACCATATGTTGAAGCAGGCAACATATGTTCTGAATAGGTGCTTTGACGTAGCCATGGCACATAATTAACACTTAGAGGCTTCGTGTAACAACATTTTAATATTTAACTATCATTAGCAAAGACTAGAAGCATAGCTAGATGGAACTTTTTCTAATTGTTTTTCTAAATTGTTTTCCTAAATTTATTTAGAAATTTTAGATTTTCACACTTAGTATGTATCATGTTATCTATGACAGGTGTTTTCAAGCTTTTTTTTTTAAATTTTGTACCGCATAAATAAGAATGAATATATATCTATATATATGATATATATATATATATCTATATATATGATATATATATATATATATATATATATATATATACCACCATCAACTTGCAAATAGCATGCAATCAGTGTGGTCTCCGCGATAGACGTCAGTTTAAGGGGGGAGCCAAAAAATTGAACTACATGCACACATGTATATTTGAATAACGAATAATACATCAAAATGGTAAAAGGTACGACATTTTGCATTACTTTTGACCGTTCGTTTAAATTTTTATATTAAGTAAAATCAAACATTTTACTTGAGTACCATCATAAAGTGATAACTAGGATATAATCGGTGTGATCGCTGCCATAGGTGCCAGTTTGAGGGGGCGCTAAAAATGGGAACATGTATAATAATGTTTTTAATAATAAAATATTATTCAAATAATATGTTATTATATACATATATACACACACCGAAGACCCATTATATTATGATCACCCTGTTAATAACATGTATGACCACCTTTAGCCCCTAAAACTGCCAGCACCCGGCGTGGCATTGACTCCACAAGGGGCTAATACATAGTCTGAGGTATCTGATACCCAGCCCTCACCAACTGTTCCTGCAATTCCCGCAGATTGCGAGGGGGTAGCGTGGCAGCACGAATTTGGTTTTCCAGGTGGAACCACAAATACTCTGTTGGATTAATGTCAGGTGAACTTGGAGGCTAAGACATGACTTGAAAATAACTGGAGTGTTCCTCGAACCACTCCCTAACGATTTTACCCGTATGACATGGGAAATTATCCTGTTGGTAAACACCACCCTCTGCCGGAAATACTGTTGTCATGAATGGCTGAACCTGGTCTGCAACGTTCTTCACGTACCGCACAGACGTCAGGGATTGTTCTTTGGGGATTATGGGTCCTAATGTGCTCCACGAAAACATTGCCCACACCATAATGCCCCCGCCACCAGCTTGTGTCCGTCCAACTGTGCATCCGGCAGTCAGAGTTTCGAAATCGGCGTATTAGCCGGAAGTATATTTCTGAATAATTATTCCGTAAAAGATAAAAATGATATCTTAACCAGCAAGCCAGTTGTAATTTTCGCACAAGTCCTGAGTAGCACTCTTCTGGGCAATGACTTAAACGTGATTGGAATTTCCTCTTTCCCCTTGAAGCCCCATAATCACATATATGTATGTGCGTGTATGTGTCTGTGTATGTATGTTTAGGCTTGCAAGCTTTGCCTAAAAAACATATAATCTATGCTTTACAGAAAGAAATGTTTTAATAGCACATCTTAAATGCACTCTATAACGAAAAAAAAATCGACGCACCAAGAAGGAATTGTCCGATGGAGACAAAAATCGGTAGATGGGAAGATTGCGTACAGAATAGAAAATGATTAAAATTTTAGAACAATTGAGTGATTTATTTTAGAGTTACATTGATACAAAATAACGAGTTCAAAAAGGTGTTGACCCACCTGTAGCCTTGATGCAAGCTGCCACATGGCGTGCCATAGACTGATAAAGCTCCCGGATGGTCTCCTGCGATATTTCTTGCCAAATTTGCTCCAATTCTCGGGTTAGGTCATCAACATTTGTTGGCAGATGCAGTCGCCTACCCATCATATCCCAGATATGATCGATGGGAGAGATATTTGGTGATCTGGCTGTTCAAGCAAGTGTTTCAAAAGTTGTAAAACAGTTAATAGCAATACATGCCGTTTGTGGTCTGGCATTATCTTGCTGAAAATCAAGGCCAGGATACTGAAAAGGCACCCCAGATCATAATTCCTGGTTGAAGGCCTGTGTGGCGGGCAATTGGGGAAAACATAATCGCTACGCTGCTCTGGAAGTCCCCAGACACGTCTTCGATGATCGTCACGACACAGTTGGAAGCGGGATTTGTCGCTAAAGACTATACGTCCCCAATCAGCATCCTTCTCACCTGATCGAGCCAGGAACCACTTTAATCTGGCTCAACAATGTGCAGGCGAGTGTGGCAGGTGGCGTAATGGTGAGTACGAGTATAGATTTCGGTCTATCAACCGTCTGTGAATGGTCACGATAGACACTCGTGTGGTGTGCTTGTCGCATGTGTGATGGTTGATAGCGACGAATCAGGCACAGTGACAGCTGATCTGGCAATAACTCTGTTCTCCAGACCTGTTGTGGCCCTCAGTCGACCGCTTACATCATCACCCTGAAATCTGCCATTGTCCACATATTCTTGCCAGCATCTTCTAATCACCACATCTCTTCGACTCATATGACGAGCGATTCTCCGATTTACCCAACTTGCCTTTTTCAATCCAATGATACTCCCTCTTTCAAACTCTAACTTTTGCTCGTAATGAGCTTGAATCTTGTGACGAGGCAGTTTTTACGTCGTTGAAAGGTATCCTAAATCGCAACAGAAATTTTTAGCAACTGTTCAAGAACAGTTTCTTATATACATCTGCTGGATGCACTGGAGATCGTACTATTCAACACTGGACATCAAATTTTTATCATTTGCATATTTGGTCAAAATACGAGTATTAATGCATACGAAATTTTAAAGCAATCGGATGATTCCTTCTTGGTGCGTCGATTTTTTTGTTATAAAGTGTAGCATGGCTGTATATTCAAGTGCTGAAAAGATTTTTCTGCCTGATTAGTGGTAAGATTGCTTATCTGAGTCAAGAGAGATCACGTAATAAAAGCAAATAAAAGACGACTGTTTTAAACAGCACAAATAGACAGCACTAAATACATCCTGAGAAAATAAATACTTCTTGGTTTATAATTATTTGATATGTCTATCCCTTTTCAGGCTAACCATGTGACATGAAAAGTATTTAAATTAAATTTTTAGTTTAAATTTGCAATATAACTTATTTCTTGATTTTTATTTGATTATATACTATTTCGGTTCTAAAAACAGAAATTGTTTGTAATAAACCTCTCTGTGTAGCCTCATTTCCAGGTTAATCCATGTCACATGACCTTCACATAAGGTGGTGGTTCTTTGTGAACTAAATCTCAATTGAATTTGAATTAAATCTTTTATATCTTTCAACACGTTTTAAATGTTCAATGCGCATTTTAAATAAATCATTCATTTACACATGCATATACTCAGCGCCGCCCGAGAGTTAAAATCACCGAATAGAAGTTACTGGACAATAGTTCAAATTACATCAACAGGTCAGGTTTCGTTTTGCCACAATTATAAAGTCACAGGTGAATTTCCTCTAAAATAACCTCCTCGAGAGCATCTTCCATACTCTTGTAGATAGCCCTCGTATGCTTTGCCGTAATTTAAAGAATCCTATGCATATACATAAACGTAATCAGTATTAAACATACTAGTGCCCAACCGTGTTTTCAAATGAAAAGTATTTTTCATTAGAAATAGAATTTATAATAAAATTTAATAACATTCACTGCTTATCACTAAACTTCTTACACAGTGAAGATGACATGCAACAAATGTCGAATCTGCATTAAATGTACTTCATGCTGGGATATTCAAATGATTAACATTCCAGTCCACAAAGGAGATATGAGTAATGCCATCTACATTGTGTATAAATAGGGAAACTGCAAATGGGGTTTTTCATTAGGAAATCTCATTTCAGTTCCCATACAAGTTTCATTTTAAGTCTTTGCATAAAAGTCGTGTTATGCCTCGTGTAAGGAGAATCTTCTATCAATGCGCATCGGAATTCGAACGTGGCAGGATCATGGTCTATCAGCACTGATGTTTATCGTTGTGCGATTGTGTTGTTAGGGATCCTATGAATGGCAGCAAAATAAGGAATTCATAGGTCTAGCAAAGTCATATTGAACGCCACGCATGACATCAGAGGCCCCGGGCCACTAGCGCTTGAGAGGACAACCGCATCCCCCTGGCATTGAAGAGATCATAAAGCGACGTCACGTAACCTGAAACAGTAGCTTGGTTCTTCTGCTGGACAATAATTACCTGCACGGACACGACGTCTGCAGCACCACGGCTTGTCAGCACGGCTTCCATTGTTGCTGCTTCTCTTGCCACTACAACAGAGACAATCGGTCCTACAGTTCTGCGAATAACAACGACACTAGGAACAAGAGTGGCACTAAGTCGCTTTTTACGAAGAATTCTGGTTCTGTGTATAGGATCATGATGGGCGTATCCGCTTGTTGAGGCACTGAGGAGAACGAAAGTTACCAGCTTGCATTTGTGATTGTCATGCGCATACAACCTCTGATATGGAGATATGAAATGCCGTTGTTCACACAGTCGCTGCTGTAAACAACCGCTATATTCTTCTGTCTTGTTAATGCCCGTGGCTGTACCCCATTTTTGAAGCCTAAGTGACGCAAACTTTAAACAAGATAATGCAGATCTGCATGAGTCCCGTGCTGTCCTGACTTTTGTCAATATAGAGGCGTTCATCTGTTGCCCTCACCAGCACGTTCACCATATCTCTCACCCACTGAGAATATCTGGTCATGGGTTGCCGAGAGACTAATATGCCATCAATCGCCAGCAAGTACTGTTGACGAAATGTGGCATCGAGTTGAAACTGCATAGAATAAAGTACTCATGTTTGTCTGCCTGAACTCTGTTTCGCTACATGCCCAGATATCAACCTTGTGCCCTAATTTCTCTAAGCTATATACCACAAATCACCTGCACATTTAATAAGGTCTTTCTTCTGTTATACAATATATGCAGCGTGCCCCGTAAATGTTGCTACAAACTTCTGGGGGAGGTAGGGTAGAACACAAATATTAAGAATTACATAGGAACAATTCCCAGAAACGTCATCGTACCCGTCAGGGGGTGTTGTACAGACGAGTGTTAGTGGAAAGTGAGGATTGCCTCATTCGAGCGGTAGGTACCATACGAAGAGAATGGAACGCTTTTCGAACAGAGAGCTTGCAGACATGCACTTAGTGCAGGGAATAGCTGAGGGTAATAGTGGTTACAGCAAGAAAATGCTTGTAATGTTGATTTCGCAGTTTATCTGTCGTTCACAGATGAGGTCATTTTTAATCCAATCACCACAATAAGCATTTGCGGGCTCAAGAAAGCCCCCCACGGTGTGCGGCACCACGCGGCACAACAATGCTTCACCGGTGGCTCAGACATTAACATTGGTCGGCGACTGCTTAATACTGCTTGTGGTGAGCCATCAAAAGGTCCTGCTGTGTCTGAAATGGATCTTGTGGCAAGACTCGCCTGCCCAGCTGCTACAATCAAAGAAATTCCCGGTGTGCTTGAACATGTCCGGCAATCAATGGTCTGTCGGTGTCAGGCATGTTTGGTGTCTGATGTCCAGTGTTCCATAAACAGGACGTCAAAGATTAACGGTAATTAGAAAAAATGATATTATTATTTTTGCAAAATAACTTTGCAGAAGACTTTTGTGATCTGTTTTAAGGAAATAATTTTTTTATGTTTTTAGTTTTATGAATAAGAAGTTTGCAAAAAGTACGTACTCCCTGTGGCTACCCATGATGTGCCAATCCTGAAATGTTTCCTATAAAAATAACTTGTTCTAAAATAATTTTAATATCCATCTAGTGGTTCCATCTTTTGCTAACAGTAAGAACAACTCTTAGGCGTATGAAAAATTGCTTTGATTAAAGGATATATGCACTGCAAGATTTTCTGCACAGTAATTTAGCGTTCCACATTTTAGCCACTGGGCATAAATGGGTTAAGAGTTCGATGTAGGACACACTAAAATGATATATTCCTGCGCTGCTCATCACCAAGATCTATAACAATTGGCAGAGTCATTTATTGCATAATAAAATCATCATCAGGGCAGACCTATGGGTAGATTTTTGCATTTTACTGATTGAAGGATACTTTTTATTGAAACGCAAACTCTCCAGCAGTACTTATGTGCCTATGTGTGATTCAAATACAAAAAAACTTCTCTTCAGGATTCGAATATACCTTCCAGAATGTATGTATTCTTTGTTGTTTATTCTACAATACAACCGGTGTACCTATTAATAAAACATACTATAATTTTGAGTATTCCAAAAGATCAGATAAATTTATTTTTTGGATTTTGGAAAATTTCAACCGCATACTCGTTTATTGCTCATTAAGATACTGCTTTACACATGAAGATTTTACGTGCATAGCTAGCTGCACATGTATAAATTGAATTTAGATATATTGCTTCATATAATATGCACAGACATAAACTCCTGAATATTAAAAGGAGAAAGTTAAATTTAATTAGTTTTCGGCTACTAAAGAGAAAGTTCAGCTGTTTGAGACAATTAGAATACATTTTGTGCGCGCTTAAAATATAAAATTTGGCATTTTAATAAAACTCTTCAGAGATTCATTATAAAAGTACTTGTAGGTTATTATATATCTTCTATTTTCTTAAATGATAGCTTAGACAATGAGCCTCATAATCGCGCTTGTAAATGCATTTAAAAGAGTTGCATACTTTCAATAGAGGATTAAAATTTTTAAATAAGTAAAATAAGGCTTCCTGTCGGTCTGTTAGCCAAAAATGTACACGTATTACTTTAAAATTCCGTAAAATATAAATTGTCTACAATTTTCAGTAAAATTTACAATCTAACTTGAACTTGGAATTCTTAAAAGCCATTAATACACAGTATTATTAGTAGTTTCATCAATACTTTTAGTTTTACATTGGGGCTTTATTTAAGGATAAAGCATTTTGTAATAAGAAGTTGCTTTGCTTAGGAAATAGGCTTTACAGTTATAAGATTTCTCTCAACCGGTCAGTAGAATAAGTCTTAAATCTTTTGCGCAGCTAACGTGAAAAATAGTGAGTCACATTTTATTCTCATAGTCTCATCGATAATGTTTATGGGAGATTTTAAAGCTTGGATTTGCTTCAGGTTCAATCTCTTTCAGGTTTTCAAATACTTAAAGTTTCGTAAGAAACATCCCTCTATCACTTTCACTGAAAGACCTAAAAATCATTTTAAAAGAAGCATAAAACATATCAAGCATTAAGAATGCGCTGCAGATATTCGATTCTTTTCCATTAAACTTAGAAAAAGAAATGTGGAATAGCATAAATGTTTCTTTATTCTTTACTACTTCGTTCCAAGTAGTAGATTTTAATGGAAGTATACACAAAAAAAATACTCAAAAAGTCTCAAATGCCTTTGAATTATGATAGAAAGAGGTATAGGCAGTAAATTTCTTCTATTTTCATATATAAAAAATTATTTAAAATTTTAGTGCTTATTTAAATTTTTGATTTTTAGACTTTATGTTTTTGAGGTATATTTTTTCTTTGTTTCATGTATAATTTTTGCAAATACTCAGGCCATATTTCTGGAATATTTTACTACATTATTTCACTTTAATGATATTTTTCATTTAAAATTTGCTTTTTTTAAATACTTGGATTACTGTTAATTAGTCGCGTTTCTCTATCATTATTAGCTAATATTTGTTTTCCATTAGATAACATTTGCTCTCGAAAAGCTATTTTTTCTTTACGCTTCGAATCAATGTTTACTTACATTCGATTAAAAATTTGAGGTTTATATTAGGATAAGAAATATACGATTAATTATTGTTGAACTCATAGAAAGAGCCTGACATTTCCAGGGGAATCAGTGGATTTCCATAAAATCACCAAGTGGAATGTGATCGCCTTTCATCTCGTTTGCATTTTAATAAAATTGCTATGCCAAATGCGGAAAATGCACAGTAATGTAAAAGTTGAATTTCAATCTATGGCTTTCAAAAATACGAAAGAAATCTCCCGACATGATGTAAGACAAGAGAAATATAGCAGTCTTCGGTAAAACAATAATAAACCTAAAATAAATATGAAACGTTACTAAATTTCAGTGAAAGTTACTGGATGTATACGTAAATAATGCATTTTAAAAGGTATTTAATAATATCGTAGGTAACACTTTAATTTTTACAAGAGCCAATCATAGAATAAGGTGTAACTTTGAAAAAAAGGCAGTTAAATGAAATTTATTATAAGCAATTACTACTAAAGCTAGTACTTTATTATATATATATATATGTACACGTAAGACATAAAGTTAGTATTTTACCTTATGTTAAACATCAGATAAAATACTTTCTCTCACTTTCTCTATATATACATATACATATATCAGATAAAGTACAGCGGTTGTAATAATTCATTCGGGTTTTATTTCGTTTGAATTTCCCATTTACATTAATTTAATTGAATTAATGATTGAGATTTATTTAAAATTTTCTCAATTTTAGGCATACTACCTTAATTAATTTATGTTTTAAATATTATTCCTTCTCTCCATTTTAGGATATAAGCCTGCCATTCTTATATACGTCTTTCGTTTTTTTAAAGTTGGAATCAAAAGCACAATCATTATCAAAAACTCTTGCTTTCTTTCTATTAGTAAATTTCTTCTAAATAAATCCGATTCTGAAAAAAAAAAATTAGGTCTTTGTCTTGAAATGATTTTCTTTGGTTCGAATTTATTTACTATTTTTTTAATCACATTGTTTTTAATAACCCAAAAGTTATTTTGGTCTTTTCTTCGAGAATTTTTCTTATAATATTTATTTTTATTTTTAGGGTAATTTTTGTTCTAGCGTCAATAAATTACATCTTGATGATGAATTGAATGAAAACGTTAAAAAAAAAAAAAAAAAAACCTCTTTACTTCCTCGCGCTTTTAAGGACTTTAATTGCTAATTTTTATTAAGTTAATATTTATTTGGCACGTATTTCAATTATTTATTTTGTATTATTTCAAAAAATAAGAATCATATAGATAAAATTCATACACGTGGCACTGATGGAAATTCTGCGGCTGCTCCTTGAAATAAACGAAGGAATTTGCAAGAGTTTTATATTTTAATTTTTAAATTAATTTTGTTATAGTTTATTCATTTTTACTGAGTTAGTATTGTTTCAATTTTGATATTTTTACTCCATGTTAGACTGTTAACCACTTTTTTCATCTAATATTTGATTTAATATTCTAGATATATATAATATTATTATAACAAGGATGCAATTATTAATATTGGTGAGGAACTGCCTTGCTTTGACTCCAATTTACTTTTACTTTAGATGCTTTAAGTTTATTTTACTTCAATACTGCAACTATAGCGCAGGACGGGTATAAAAAAATTGTTTTTAAATTTTGCCTTTTATTATATATATATATAATCTTATACATTATACATCTATATTATATATATATATATATATATATATAATCTTATACATTATACATCTATATATATATATATATATATATATAATGTGATTACTTAAGTTGTTCACTTAAAACTTTGATTTTTTATATATCAGATAAAATAATACCAATCTTTATGAGGTACTTATTATGCGTTTTTTCTAAAGAAGTTACTTTTCAAAAATTTTCATTCACTTTTAAGGATTGTGAGTAATACAGCATTTGAACCATTGTTTAAGTTTTGTATTCTTTTTTTATCTTTGTACATATAAAAGTTTCAAAATTTGCATGTTATTTCAACATTTACAAATTTTGTGTTATTTTAAATACACATTAAATGATTATTGAAGAATTTTGTAATATTATAACTGAGTATACAGTGGACGCTCGTCAACTCGAACTAATCCAAAGGCTTCTCCAAAACTTGTATTGGAATTAATGTTAAAAGTATCTCATTCATTTGAAATAAATTTTTATCACTTAGAACTAAATTTTTTTTTTCTTGTCTAACGGAAAAAATACGTGTTGTATTTATTTACTAGCCGCTACGCGGCCAGCCTTCGTCTGGCCTTTAAATGTACCGGAACCAAACGTCCTCTCGACAAACAACGTCGTATCCAAGTACTTCTCGACAAAAGTCCAGTATCCAAGAGAAACATTAAATTTATAAATTGCACAGAATTATAGCCCTCATTTTCCCAAGTGGCATCAGAACTGATATTAGCAACAATGGCAATAGTAATATATCCGCAACAATGGCTGCGCGCCATCGATTTGATGTGATTTCATCCAGACAAAACAATTAGATGAGTAGGCAGCATTTAGTAGTACTGGCTACTTTAACTGCCTCGGTTGAAGTTTGCCCTTAGGCGTTGGGGGGTAATTGTAAAATCAAGGCCAACTTATACTAGTGTAAGTTGGCCTTGGTAAAATTAGGCGATAAACACCGCGCCATAAACGGCGAAGCTAGAGTTGCACATGAGGTGCGATTTTGAAGAAGTGGAAATCGGCCGTCCAGCTAGTTCGAGGAGGAGGAGATGACATTCGATTCGTTGGGGCCAGTCACGTGGGTGGTCACCCACCCAAGTACTGACACCGTCAGAAGCTGCTTGAAATTGAAGAGGTGAAAGTTGAACAGGAAAAAATGTTCGAGCTGAGTCTATTATCCTTCTATATCGGCAATTTCCATAAGGTATTGGATGGCTTGAAAATCTATCAGAAGTTTTTGAGTTAAGTTTCTGGCTTTCCTTAATTTCTCGATCATGCTCATAAGTTTCATCATGTGTGAAAAAATGCCAACGTATTGGGAGAAGACTTGAAAGGAACATATTATCTTGATTTTCTTCTGAGGGCTTGTTCTTCAAAATACTGCTAAAACTGGCTTTACTATTAGCTTGTGGGTCATTAGTCTTCATGCGATTAAGTTGAGGGAAGTTTTCTAAATTTTTCACCGGCACTGAAATACTATTTTTTGACTGCACTTTTAGGCTGGGGTTTCTCAGGATCTTTTCCTTATGTATTTCTTCAGGTCTCTTCTGGTATTCCGGATATCCTGTAAGGGATGTCACGTGATTTGATTGGAAAAAGACGTATTTTGATAAATCTTCCTTCTTTAGATTACACTCATTCCTTCTATGGTTAAGTTCGCATTTACAGCATGGCTGCTGGGTGTGCCCGTACCTCTGGCATTTATAGCACTGGGTAGGGCGCCTTCCTGAACTTCTAAATTTCTCTATTCGGACGTTAAGAATAAATACTGTTACGAATTTGGTATTTAAAAAGCTAATGTTAGTTCAATTATAAATTAAATGGTTTTATTTCTCACGCAGTGCAGCGCGTGACGAATATTAAAAGAAAGCTAAGCCGGAAAATTGAAAATACAAGAGCGCGTGCATTAAATAAATAAATATCTCTTTTTGATTTCGAGAAAGTATTGGAAAATTCTAGCGCGTGATTTTAAAATCTTATAAAAGGAGGAAAACATCTCAGTTCGTAGTAGTTGCTTAGTTTGTTGTTGTTTAGAAAACTGCTCTTGTTGATTGTAGCGGATTAGCGTTCTTTAGCTGTTTTGAATTACGTTCTATTGGTCATTTGAGTAGTTAAAAGATAACTACTGGGAGATATTGTAATACTGCATGATAATTTGAGAAAATGTAAGCATTTTTGTTGTGATAATAATAAATTTTTGTTCCTTTTTCATCGGACTTGTGCATTCATTTCATAACGAACCCGTACGCACGCAACAATTTTTGGTGTCAGGAGTGGGGTTTGAATGCCTATAACAAGAGCGATGGAAGAACGATTGAGACAGCTCATTAATGCTTTTGCTGCATTCCAAGAAAAGATGGAAGCTGGCCAAGCATCATTTAAAGAAGAGATGAAAGATTATGTTAAAGCAGAGATTAGATACGTTAAAGCAGAAATGAATTCGCGACAGGAATCCGTTCACGAAAAGTTGGAAGCTGATCAAGTAACTTTTAAAGAAGACATAAAAGCTATACAAGAAAAAATTGAAGCAGGTCAAGACGAAATGAAAAGAGAAATTGCCTGCATAATAGAAACTAAATTCGAGGCTATGGAAGGCAGAATAGACACAGTTGAAGACAAAGTTGGAAAAATTCAGGAAAGAGTTTCTGCAGTGGAGCAGCAAATTGAAGAAAGAGTTTCTACCGTCCAAAAGCAAATCGAACAACAAATTGATGAGAGAGTTTGTGCAGTTGCCAAAGAAATAGATACTTTAAAGAAATTCGTAGCGATGGCAGGGAGCAGGAGTGATGATTTTAAATTCTTACCGATGCCTGCTCGTCCATCTCTAAAACTATCTACATATGATGGGAAGACCTCTTGGCAAGTGTATTGGACACAATTTTCTATAGTGGCGGAAGCGAATGGATGGGATTCCCAAGCTAAGGCCTGTCATCTTGCCGCTTCTTTGAGAGCAGACGCAGCGGATATCCTGCAGACTCTTCCCGAAAACCAGAGACTAGACTTTGAAGCTCTATCCGGCGCATTGGAGCTGCGCTTTGGAGAGAAGTGTTTAAAAGACTACAGCAGGCTTCAACTAAAATCCCGTCAGCAGAAGCCCACCGAAACACTTCAGGAGCTCGCCACGGATGTTGAAAGGCTGTCACATCATGCCTTTTCGGAGTGCGCGACAGAAACAAGAGAAATCCTGTCGCTGCAATATTTCATCGATGGCATCCGGGATCCCGAAATACAGAAGGCTCTACGAATGGCGGATGTTAAAGATTTGAAAAGCGCTTTAGTGTACGCCATGAAATTCGAGGCAGCCCAGCAAGCCACTCGTCGAGACCGCCACATAGTCAGAGCTGCTCAAGTCCAGGAGCCAGGCGATCAAGTCACCGCTCGTCTAGACGATTTAACTAGACAACTGAACGCCTTGATACGGAGTAGGAGCGAGAAGAAAGTGGCTCAAGGTGTTGGAGATGTGATAGTGAAGGTCACCTAAGACGGAATTGCAGAACACCCCAGGGTACGGAATATAAAGCAGATGATTTTACCAGACAAGTCAGTGGCTTGAGACGGAACAGAAGTAAAAAGAAAGTAGTTCTAAAGTGCTGGAACTGCGGAGTTGAAGACCACATACGAAGAAACTGCAGAACACCCCGAGGTACGGAAAATAAGACCATTTCCCAGCAATGACGCAGTAAACAAATTAGTGACCATATCGAGGAACTGAGGTTGCCAGATAATGAGAAACCTTGTTTTAAAGCGCTTAAAATTTATACAGTGAGTGGCAACAGTAACGGACTGTCCATTAATGGGAATATCGATGGAGTTCCTTGCAATATGATCATTGACACAGGAGCTAATGTTACCATCATTAGGAAAGATTTAGCTGAACAGTTTAAAGATAAACTTATTTGGACGCCATCCTGTGTTACCCTTCAGAATGCGTCTGGTGATAAGATCGACATAACTGGGAAGTTAAGCGTAAGCATTACATTTGGAAGTGCCGCCTACCATCACACGGCTTATGTGGCGGATATTACAGATCCATGCATACTCGGATTGGATTTTTTAAGGAAATACAATTTTTCCTTAGACTTCAAAAACAACAAGCTGCTTTCAGCATCTGGTGACATGACTATCCATCCTGAGAAGAGATCCTCACCTTGAAATGCCGACGCCTTGTCCGAAAGACCCAGCTCGGGAAGCCGCCGAAATCATGCTACGGTCGAAAAGAAACGCAAGACTACCAGCTATTCTCCATCCCAGAAGCTCTTCGGTCGAGACCTTCGTCTGCCTTGTGACCGCCTGTCTGGTCGCCCTACGGATGCGCCTTTATCGCCTGAGGAACACATCCAAGTTGTCCAGGCCCGGTTTGAGGGGATGCACCGTTCTGCACGAAAGCGAGTCAACTTGGCGACAGAGAAAGTGAAGACCAGATACGACACGAGAGCTACTAGACATAGATCCAACAAAGGAGACAATATGTGGTTGTGGAACCCGGTTCAACGAAAAGGACTCGGTCCTAAATTACAGTCACCTTCGTATGGTTCATATACAGTGCTGAACTGACTGAATGACGTCGTGGTTCGGATTCGTAAGTCTTCGAACACTAAACCTAAAATCGTTCATTACGACAGCTTAGCTCATTACTATGGCCATAGTACGTAATGTAAATAATTATAAATAGTATAAGCCCATGGTCCTTTTTGTTTTTAAATGTGTATTTGATTTGATTTGTATTTAGTATTTGATTTTCATTTTGTATTTGACTTGTATTTGATAGCATTTGATTTGTTTTATTTATTGCATTTATTGTTCATGTTGTTCATTATTGTAATGTAATGCTTACTATTGCATTTATACCTTTAGTTGTAAGTTTGTCTTCCTGTCCAGGGATTGTACTGCCCGGGACGTGCAGTCCTTGGGAAGGGGGCTGTGTTACGAATTTGGTATTTAAAAAGCTAATGTTAGTTCAATTATAAATTAAATGGTTTTATTTCTCGCGCAGTGCAGACGAATATTAAAAGAAAGCTAAGCCGGAAAATTGAAAATACAAGAGCGCGTGCATTAAATAAATAAACATCTCTTTTTGATTTCGAGAAGGTATTGGAAAATTCTAGCGCGAGATTTTAAAATCTTATAAAAGGAGGAAAACATCTCAGTTCGTAGTAGTTGCTTAGTTTGTTGTTGTTTAGAAAACTGCTCTTGTTGATTGTAGCGAATTCGCGGATTAGCGTTCTTTAGCTGTTTTGAATTACGTTCTTTTGGAAATTTGAGTAGTTAAAAGATAACTACTGTGAAATATTGTAATACTGCATGATAATTTGAGAAAATGTAAGCATTTTTGTTGTGATAATAATAAATTTTTGTTCATTTTTCATCTGACTTGTGCATTCATTTCATAACGAACCCGTACGCACGCAACAATATGTTATTTACATTATATATTGCATTTCCTTCTGGTAAGTTATCTAATTCTATAAAGTAGAAAGGAAGTTTCTCCTGATTTCCTGGTGAACTGTTTGATTTTTCTTACTGGAAATTTTCTCTCTGTTAGGTTTTGAAAGATTTCATCTTCGAGGATATTCTTAATCACGGCTTTTATGGTTCTTTCATTATCGAATAGATAGATAGGATAGCTTATTTAAAGTTGATCGAGCGTTAACATAATATTCTTTTGGTCTTCCGTGTTTTTCGGGTAAATGAAGATGGACTTCCTTCTGAGCTGAGATTCTTATTCTGCAATACAGATATTCTTTAGTATGCCGTCAAGCCCTAACCAATTTAGTTTCTTTGTCTTTATTATATGTAGAGATTTCATGTGTCAAAATCATCTGTATTTATTTTCTGCGTAAAGAGGCACACGCCTGCATTCCTAGACTGTTGCATTTCCGCTGAACATTGGCAGCTATTCTCTCTATTGTCCATCTCTTATCAGTGCTTAATGGATATCGTTCCCTGATTTAACCTGTTTCATTACATTCATTCAGAACCCTTTATGAATGGGTTGGGGGAGAAGCATTTGTTTATTTGTTATCAATTTTCTTGGAATTTCAGAGAAACCAGTCGTTACTCCTAAGTGTGGGGTATGAATTTGTAGAAATTCAGGATGTCTACACGTAGAAAATACAAAATTCTAGCTTCACAGACAAAAATAGAAATTTTAAAGTAGAGAATGGTGAATGTAAAGCAAAGTTAGCAGCTGATTATGGAAACAAAAAAGTTCCTTGTAAACTTATTTGAGAAAAAAGGAATCAGTTTTAGATTCATGGGAAAAATCTAAATTTGCTAGAGGAAAGAAACGGATAAAATTGCTTCTAAAGAAGATCTAGAAACGTCTCTACTGCTCTGGTTTCAAGAGGGTAGACCTCGAAATTTTCCGATAAATGGACCCTTATTGTAGGCGAAGGCCGATGAATTGACAAGTCGAATGGGTACTGAAGATATTAAATGCAGTGAGAGATGGATGGCCTTTCTCGTTTAAAGTCAAGGCACAATATTTCTTATGAAACTGTATGTGGCCAAAGCTATGATGTAAACGAAGACGTATGCAGTAATTTTGGTAGGAAACTGCCAGGGGTTTTCTCTGCTTATCTAGCGAAAGATATATTTAATGCGGATTAAACTGCATTTTTTATAAACTCTTGCTGAAAACGATATTACATTTTAAAGGGGGTACTGTTGTAGGAGGTAAAAGCAGTAAGCAGATGATTACAGCTTTAGTTTGTGCTAATATGGATGGGAGCAAGAAGCTTAAATTATTAGTGATTGGAAAGCTTAGTCACCAACTAATTGAAGTGAGAATCTTAAATAGGTAAAGTTACAAATAAATTCAGAGATAAAGAGTAGTGCGAGACTACACATTTCGATTTAACCTAGCAGGTTGACTCAGAAACCTACACCGGCAGGATAATAACTTTGAAGGCAAGAATGCGCAGCCGTGTTTCAATGTCAGTAGCTGGTAGAATTAGCAACATACGCGCACAATAGAGAAGCCACGCTCTAACTAAACTTTTCGCTGTTTCCCTTTAACGCTTTCAAACCAGAAATTGACAACGAAGTTTCGCTTTCCGAAGAAGTTGCAAAAAGGCTCTTCAAGACATTATTCCAAGAGACATGGTCATCACGATGGCAGGAAGAAAAGAAGGGAAGATTTACTTACATCTTCCTAATACCTACTCTCAAGAACTTAAAATGCAACCGACTCTTCCTCCACGCTTGTACCAACCACGGGGAATTCCCAGCGTATTACAGACGATTCCTCAGACAGGGCGTCAACTGTTATTGCGGTTTTCGCGGGGAAGACGCGGACGCATTTCATTACCTGTTCTCCTGCCCCCTGACAGAGCACCTTCGACAGCAATTCTTTCCTTCCGACTACATCACATATCCTGTGAATAGAATAGACTTTTCACAGACTATTCTGCAACAAGGGCAACTTTGAGATAACGAAGCAAGTGAATGAAAATAATTATATCCAAGAAACTAAAGAATAATGTAAAATGTAGAAAGCGGCCTAACCGTCAGATTACTAGCAATGACTAGGATGAGTTCCTAACCCTGTGGTGCCTTAACTTAGTTTGCCATTAACTTAGTTTGGCGGAAATGGTTAAGTAAAGTGACCATTTCTCTCCTGTTTCACTTTAACTCTCCTAGAACTAGAACCTAGATTAGTTTAACTGCTGTTTCTGAGCCCCTTGCTTTTTACCTTACGGGTTACTTTGACGAATGCCAAAACTTTTCTTTTAAACTTGATTTTTTTTCCGTCGTTAAATTTTCTCATGCTATCGGCCTGTGAAACTGTCCGTTGGTTCTTTGATAGTACTTTGACTGACTCAGAAGCCTACACGGACAGGATAATGATTCCGGTGGAAACAACACGAAGCCGAGATTCAAAGAACAGCGTGCATTAACCATGTGCGCTCCCATTAGCGTAACCACGCTCTTGCTAAACATTCTCTACTTCAGTTTAAATATACTCTCGTTCTTTCTAACTGATTTGCATACCGGCTAGGAATCGTTCGAGGAATAAGGAAAAACAGAAATATCTAGCAAATTAAAATGACCATTACTAAAAATAATAGAACCCTACAAGTCAAGAACCCTACAAGGGTATTCACAAAGAATAATCCTAGTTCAAAAAGAATCTTCGCAACAATGTGTTAATTTGGTTACTTTCATGGAGACGTGAAAAATGAGCAAAGCCCTCTCCGGGACTCGATCCTAGACCTCTCGAATACGCGCCGAGTGTGCTACTGTACACCATGAGCAAAGTCCTCTCCGGGACTCGATTCTAGACCTCTCGAATACGCGCCGAGTGTGCTACTGTACACCATGAAGACGTGTTGAAAGGAGGGAGAAAATACATTATATACTACTCTTTTTAAAGAGTGACTGGGAATTAGGGACCCAATCGCCAAATCCTGGTGGTTAAGGATCATCATCCACCAGGTTTTAGTTCGGGCGCCACTGTAGAGCCGGTAGGTGTTTTTGGAAGCAGAAGACTTGAAAAATGAGCAATGCCTTCGCCGGGAATCGAACCTAAACCTCTCGAATATGTGCCGAGTGTACTACCGTTACACCACGAAGGTATACAGAAAGGAGGAAGAAGAAACCTTATATATGTAATAGAAATGTGTGCAGTGAACACACTTACCGCTGTCATTGATAATGCACCTGAAATGATGTAGTCTTATTAGGTAGAAGCTGAAGTTATTTATTTGTATTACGTCATCTTTCATAGCTAGATAGGAATGTTCTAAAATTTTTATTGTTATTTACAGAAACTTTCTTTCAAATATAAATTAAAATAGATGTGTTTGCTTTTAACGTAATAGCTCTCCTTTGGGTTAATTTATATGTCTTTAGATAAACTATAGCTATTAATATAAATTCCCACTTATTAAATGGCCTTGACTTAATAGCTAGTCCTCTCTATAGAAAATATTTTGTCGCGTTATTAACGGCGCAAGCAATAACAGACAGCTAAATAACAAGAAATAAAATTTCATTAATAATGGGGCAGTTTGCTGCTAAATGAAAATTAAACATAAAATGAAAACCTTGATGACTTCGCTTAGTTGTATCAAAATACAGTACTAATCACTTATTTATATAATGCTTACTTTTAATTACCCCTAGCATCTTCACGGGGTTTTATATACTGGCTCTGACAGTCGCGGTTCTGGAAGATTAAAATACACGTAATGACGTAGGACGTTTGTGCCTAGCGGAATTGAGTTAAAATTTGATTTTGGAAAATCTGAATTGTTAGTATATTAAAGTTAATTTTCGTTAGATTTGTAAAGTTGCGCTGGACCAGCGACTTAGAGATTGATGGAATTATTGTTTTTTGGAAGTTAGTTTCCAGCTGGAGTGAAGTTTCTTGTTTAGTTTTGATGAGTATAAATAATTGAATTTCTACCTATTTAGGGAATTTTGTGAACAATTATTGGTGTCTAAGAAAAGTGTGTAAACAGTAGAATAGTGAGTTTTGTGTTTTGCAGCAATTGTGAGTTGTGAATTATGAGAAAGATTTTGGAAAGGCTTGATTGTAATTTTGGAAATGTAGTTAAAGGTTACTATTCTTATTCTGTACTCATAACTTCTGGCTTTTCAAGTGGTTAATGGTAGTTTTATAGTGAATTTACTAGCGAGTGGGGTAACATTTGTTTTAACAGTGATATATTTTTTTTTAACTTGTCAGTTTTGAGCTTTTATAGTTTTATTAATTTGGTTCTGAATTTCAATTCTTAGTTGAACTTTTTGCAGTGTTCGATTTAACTTTAAAAGTAGAAGTAAAATGTGTTTTGAAATGTAAACTTTGATACTAGTGGAAGTGGAATTATGTGACTTTAGTTTTGTGGAGAATTTTGATTTGATTTTGAGATTTTAAGAATAATTAACTCCACTAAGTTTTGCATAGTGTTCCTGTTCTGTAACTTAACGTATTAAAACTAATGCCAAAGATAGGCATTAATGAACGCGATAAGCGGAGTTTTTAAGGAATAATAAAAATATCGCAACTTTTCAACAAAATTAACTTCAGTAAATTTATGCTAAATCTGACTTTTACTAATTTCATACTGATTCTTAGCTTGCAAACTTTTATTTTTCTTCCGTAATTAAAATTTTCAAACCATTACTTTGGATTCCTTTTTCTTTTGTCACCTACACATTTTTAATAGAGCGTTCTCAAAACATTAATATTTAATTTTTTTAATTTACGATTATATTCAATATTGAATTTTGAAGATTTCAGAGTTACCGCTTGAATTACTCACAGTGTGAGTTTAGAATATCTAGCTATCAGAACCGGGAAAAGTGTGCAGCAGATGAGGAGCTTGTCTCAGGTAAATTAATTTTAAATAAAACAAACTAAACAGTTTTAATAAAATAAACTTTTATTCAAAACTCATAAAATAATTAATGAACTTAAAATAGAAAAAGAATTTATCATAGCGTTGCATGGAAACAAGAGCATGGAATTGCATGGATTGATTCTGCTTGCAAAACTAATTTAAAAGTTTACATCACGAACCCCAAAAGCTCTACGTAGATCGAAACACAATTTTTGAGTTGATTTACTTTAAATGTCGTCCGCTGTAAATGTGTTTTTTCACTTTTCATTCGAGTCTGCTGCTATTCGGCAATACCTAATTTGTCTGCTATTTATATTAGATTAGATATTAGGTAGTATATTATTCTTAAGAATATTATATTTTTCTTTTTCATGTATGGTTGATTTAATTAAAAGGTATTTAATTCATAATATGTCTAAATAAAAATATTAAATACTTTTATTACACTAAGTTATATAGTTTTCCAGTTTTCAAACATAGAGGAGATATATAATGTTCTCATGTTAGTCTCTAAATGTACATTCATCTAGTTTCCTACAAAATATTTCGCAGTTCCACCTGAGGCATCTCTGTTGTAAGTCTCTATCGACAAAATATATTAAACGTTAAAAGAGCTTTTTCGGGCTAATGTTTAAAACTGAAGCGGCTTTTTTTTTTTTTTTTTTTTTTTTTTTAATTTTTCCTTCTTTTAGTGCATTAATTTTGATTTAAGTTTTAAATAAAATTTTATCTAAAAAAACATTTTTTTGTACCGTATTTAGTTTTCATCCTTCTAGTCTCAACGGCACATTCCCAATTAAATTATTAAGCTGAAAAACAATTTTTCAGCAACGAAAATTAATTTTTTAATTAGTATTTCTTATAATTTTTCTTTGAAAAGAGGCTTAAGAATCTGTTTTTTCACTTCAACAATTCTGTTACAATAAATGATCGAAAAAATTGAGCAATTTCCGGAAATTCGCCAAAAAAATCAGACATTACATTATAAAAGCTTCATATAAACTTCATCTAAAAGATTTTCTAATTCGTTTGTTAAATTAAGATTTATGCTAAAGATGGCTTTAATATTAAATTTTTAAAAATTTTTATCGAAATTTGAAACACATACATTGTACACTGCGAAAAAAAAAGGGAAGGTTTATCTCCCGTTCTACAGAGTCGATTGACAAAATTCAAATTGCTTTTTTCGAGACTTAGGATATACTTTAGATTTATATATAGCATCATTCTAACATAGATATTTTGACACGAAATCGGACGTTTTCTGAAATCATATGTTAATTTTTTTCCATATTTCGATTCTACGAGTAAAAGTATGCCTAAATATTAAATTTTGTACAATTTGGTGTGCAATTACGGAGAAATTCAAAAATTTATCTTGACGTAATTTTTTCAGTTTTCGCCAAGAATAATTTACTTGGCGAACTTCGTATTTATAACAACCTATTTTTCTTTTCTTTTTTTTATTGTAGACCGTACGAACAAAATGTCATCATTCATACTTTCAAATAATTTTAACAAAGTGCGTATTATCATTTGACGTTATTAGCGCTAAAAAAAAGATGCCAAATTTTAAAAAGCTCCAATATGTAAATTCATGCATATCTTAGGTACTTTTGAATAAAAACTATAATGTTTTGCATGTGCGCCTAGAAAAACATCTACATTAAGATGATATTAAAAATTTATAGGTTATAATAAAAATTTTGTTTTCGAAAAATGTATAGGAAATATTTCAAAATAAATCATAAAAAATGTGCGGATTATATTTGGATTAAGACTAAATTTTGAATTCTGGAAGAAGGAATCAAGTAAGTTTAATAAAAAGGAGATATTAATAAATATGTATCAAATTCAATCACCACTGAGGAGTTAAAATTATGAGAGCTATTTTTTTTTAAACTACTCGTGCAATTTTTACAAAACTTGGCAGTTTGGCATAATTTGAATCGTAGAATCGAAATATGGAAAAAAAATTGCGGGTTAATTTAGAAAAAGTCCGATTTTGTGTCAAAAACCTATATTAGAACAACGCTATATATAAATTCAGTACATATCCTAACTCGCGCTTTCGAGACACGAAAAACGCAATTTGAATTTCGTCAATCAGCCCAGTAGAACGGGAGAAATAGAACTGTCCCTTCCCCCCTTTTTTGTTACTACAACGAGTATGTGGGCCATATTCTATTGTCAGCAACAATGCATTGTGTGTGATCAAAATTCATGTTGTATTGACACCTCCAATGAGTGTGTGGGCCACATTGTATTGTCACCTAAAGTGAGTGAGAGGGCAAAATTTGACCTGGATAGCTTATCAGCATGTATTGTTTAAATAATCGAGGGACAAATTTTGACCGTAGGGGGAAACAAAATAAGCAAGTTTTTTTTTAAAAAAAAAGCTTATAAAACGCTGCTAGTTAAAAAATAATTAAAGGTGAATATTAATTTTTTTAACAACCATTTTTAAAAGAGGATGAATAGATTCTTTCTTAACCTTTGAATATTTAGAATCTTTGTAACAGATGTATTTTTAAATGTTACAAATTTAAAGTCTCATAAAAGAATAAAATGTATTCTATTATAAAAAAAAAGCTAAGAAAATCAGCTTTTAAAATGAAGTGTTGATAAAAATATATACTTCTGAAATGGAAAATTAAAAATGCCGATAGGGATTCCATTTATGACGCAGTAGCATCATAGCCTTGAGACAAAGTTTCTCAGCAATGTCTAATGAAGAAGTTTTCGCCTTAACATTCTTGCAATACTTAAAAAAAAAAATAAAAATAAATAAATAAATAAATAAAAAAATATTCAGATTTTAAATTACGCCCAGACGGCTGTTTGTTTTAACGTTTTGTGTTACCTTTATTTATTAAGCTGCGTTCCCACTGGGGCTTATCTGAGCTAACGAACACAATTGACATAGCCGACACATCTCCAAAACCAGTTTTTTCCCATAGGACGGCAGGTTGAAAAATCTGAACTGCAGGCACAGCGGAGCTAGTCGACGCATGGAGCTGACTCCGTTAGCTCAGATAAACCCCAGTGGGAAAGAGACTTTAAATATCATGTTCTTAGCACTTAAACCATAAAATTCAGTTCAACAACAATATCGCAAAATAATTTTTAAATGAGCGCATCTCTAGAATTTTCGATACGCAGTCTCGCGCGCTGGAGATAATTTTTTTTTTTTTTTTCCCGTAGAGCTATTGCTGTTTTGAGTTGAGAGTGTTGCCATTCAACGTTGAGTTTTTTAATCAAAAATCCTTACAAAATATGAAATAGATAATAAAACAAATTCCAAATGTGGGCTTCCAGATGCCCATATTCGGGTGGAAACGTACGTTATTCAAAATTGGATGCCTCTAGGTACCGTCGTTTTATCACGACGCGAGAAACATTTATACATTTATGCAGATTTCTTCATTTTTTAATTTCTTTAAATATAATACAGGGCTCTAATATTTGGTGGCAAAAACTTAAAAAATTTGAAATTTGAACCGATGTTTATAGTGAATCACCTCAAAATGCCAAAACGAAATGAAGAGTTCTTCTGTGCAAATTTCGCTATTGGATTAAAAAGTGAAAAATATTATTTTTATCTCATTTTTCCTTTAAAAGAGGACTAAGAATTTGAGTTTCAATGTGTGAAAAGTTCGAAGTTTTCAGTTCAAAGTAACCTAGCCATTTTCAGATGGTGAAATTTTAAAACAGTAAACGTCAAATAGTCGAAAAAAAAGGCCGAGCAATTTTCGAAAGTTTTCCAAAAGATTAGAAATGCCGTTAAAAATGTGAATCAAATTAAATTAAAAATTTTTTTCGCTTTATATAATGATGCAAAAAGTAAATTTCTGAAACTTTTAGCATGTTTATTAAGCGCAATATGGTTTGAATGTTAAATCTGAATAGTCTAAAGATTTTGAGAAGATTGCTTCAGCACACTGCATTGTCATTCACAGTGTTTATGCAAAGTTTGAACTCAATAGCTTATCAGGCAGTAAGTTAAGAATCGGTAACAAACTTCTGATCGCAGGGAGAAGCATTATAAAAGTAGCTATGATTTGGTTCGTTGAAAGAAAAAGAAAAAGTATAAAAGCACTAGTAAACTGCTATTGTAATTAATATATTAATTACATTAGACTTTATATAGTAAATTCATTTTAAAACAGGTACTAACCAAAATCATTATATGAGTCTTTCATTGCTGTTATTTGACTTAATTATTCAGTTCTGTCAATTTCTGGCCCAAACTCTAATCTCTAGACTTTCCCTATAACAACTGTAAAAATATACAGAACTTTACCGCTCGTCTAAGCTCTTCTGAATGGAGACTATTGATTGATTCTAGTAGCAAAAATCTCAACGGTAGTCCATTTACAAGAAGGAATATTTAAAATGCTTTACCAGAGAATTTGCCCATTAAAATACTTTTTTACAAACTCAAATTATTCCTTGACGGTGTACCTGGTCAAGTATATTTATACGTGAAGATTATAAACAATTATGCTTTGTAAGTGCTTAACCATTATGTTACAAAAATGAGCTTTTCTCTAAGTGCATTACAACGACATGAGCAGCGATAGAACAAGAAACATTGTCACGAATATAAAAGCATGACTTCTAGTACAAAACAAACTGATATTTCGTAGCTTTCAGTAAAACTCTACTTCATCGAACAAGACAGTAAAGGCTAGCAATTTCATAAAATTGCAGGTATGCATGGTGAATTCTTTAAATATATATGAGTTAGGTAGTTCAAATTCATCACAGTCAAGACGATAGACGACATTATAAGTGGTAGGAATTTAATTGAAAATGCACAATATATAGACAAAATGACTACATCTTGAATGAAGTTAAAATAGTGCATTGGCAGCACTGTGAGAAATTAACGCATTTGAAGCTTTTCATTTTCAACGAAGGTGACAAGTTGCGGTTATGCAATCTGATTCGACGTAAAGGACTCTCCTCTAAACTACAGTCACCTTAGGACGGTCCTTACATAGTTCGAAACGAGATGAATAAAGCCGTATTTCAGATTATAAGCCATGAAATTCTAAGCCTAACGTCGTTCATTACGACAGGCTACCCTTACTATGACCATAGTACGCAGTCCCAAAAGTGTATGTAAAGCAAATAGTATACAAAGACCATTGTCCAATTTTTGCATAAATTTGTAAAATTATGGCTTTATTTATTGACGCAGTGTTATATTTGTTATTTATTCAAATTATTGTTATAGTATTGGACTGATTTTCCTTAGTTGTAGGTATGGCTTCCTGTCCAGGGATTGTACTGCCCGGGACGTGTAGTCCTTGGGAAGGGGCAATGTTACGAATTTTGTACAGATGTAGATAATTTTAGTGAAATTACTTGTGAAACTATACTATTTGTTTCTGTATAATGTAATATGAAAAATCTATAGAGATGAAGTTCTGGCGGAAAAAGTAAGACTACAGGGGCAAATCTATTTAATAATGAATAAATGACTGTCTCCCTAAATTCGCGAGATATCGCCAAGATGACAAAGGTATTTGGCGACTAAGTGTGATCCAAGTGGGGCGAGAATTTGCCAAAAGTCACAAAATTGCACCCATTTGGAGACATTTGTTTTCAGTCCCTGTATAACTGTAATGAGTACTACAATTGAATAACTAAAATTAATTTACATATACAGCTGTAACGCTATCCAGCCCTTCTGTATATGACTTCCATTAATTTCGAGAAAAGGAATTGACCAGATATTTCTCGGCAGTTGGATAAAAATTATGCAAGACCGGAGAAAGCATCTGCTGTTAGTTTTTATTATGTTGTTATTATTTTAGAGCTAAATCCAGAGTATTGAGATATCCGGGAGAGCTTCGTCTTTTAGATGCGCTTTGCATTGCGTTGTGACTAACATCCTTAGCAGTTTGAAGTGTAATTTCTGATTGTACACTGTGATACTGTGAGCAGCTGTATAAGTACTTTTGTGAAAAGTTCCAGATTTTTGAAATGTTTCTATTGTTAAAACAAATTTTATCATGCTATCATAAGTTCTGTGTGCAGTCAGTCTATTACCAACCAGTGCGCACACAACAATACTGTCTTGTGCGTAACGTTCTTAGTAGTTTGAAGTGGGAACTGCTGATTGTGCTCTAAATCAGAAACTCAGTTCAAGAACTGTGAAATGTTTCTTTTGGGGAAATAAATTTTATCAAGCAATAATCTGTTTTGTGTGCATTCAATTGATTATGAATCCGTATAACAGTTTCAAGATAACACATGACTGCTTCACGTCGCATTGATTTTACACATGAATGTGATTTCCTGGCTTAGATTTGGAAAACATTATCTTTCAGGATCTATCCAGGATCTTTGCCCTTCTAATTAAAAATCATACTATCAATCTGATAGTTTTTATGTCTCCATAGGAAGAAGTGGTGTTGCCTCCAAGGGAATAAAGATATGCAAAGTGGTTTCATAGGGAAGAATTTTAAAACAATTTCCCTTATCTGCCCTATATTAGTTTCGTCCATGAGATGTAATACGCCCTGCACTCATATCATCATTGTATATTTGCAAGTTCAACTTTATGCATACTTCAATTTGATACTTCAACTTTGTGCATAATCCTTAAAGTGTTCTTTAATATATTTAATCTCTGTAATATTCTGGTGTGTGGGTTTTAGTCATGTTTCATGTAACAAGTCAAAATTGCTTCAAAGTGTGTTAGATGGTATTCGAATTAGAATCTCATATAGTCACGAGGCCTTTTAATGAATTATTCCTTTTTTAAAGTTTGTTTTTAGTGATTATCTACAAATTTTGTTTAGGTTCTATCTTTATCGCAGCTGTAATCAATCTCAAACGGTCATTTTTGTTTGTTTGCATTTGCGACATTAGTTTATCACTGTAGGTTACGATAGTTTCGGAGAAGAATGTTAAGATATGTTTTATGTATAAGTTATACATCAGATTCAGAACCTCACTACTACTGTCTTATTGAATTCCAGACAATCTGTTTAGGATGCCGGATCTCATCTTCATTCTCTCCATCACATCATAAACTTGTTTACTCCACACTAGTTTTCTATACTTTTTCTTTTTTTATCAAAAGCATTGCTGAGGTACTTGGTATTCTTAGACTCTGATACCTGTACTCTATACAATACAGGCATGTCCGCTAGTTGCTGACTCAAAGTAAAAGTCTGATAGATTGTTTTTCGTGCATTAACTTCAATTCCGATTTTATCACGAAAATCAAAAATAAGTTTACTGTATGTAGCTTATCTACTTATACTTAGCTTTCCCTATGAAGGTCTAAGGCATAAATTATCAACTAATCTACACACAGATTGCGTTCTACACCACGAATGTTCTCTACGTGCTTTGATAAATGCGTAGAGAAGGTTTTTAAGTTATACATGTAAAACCATTCTAGAAATTCACCAAACCATAACTACCATAAATAATATTATTTCAAGGCTAATGATTCATTATTTGGTAAACGAAAAACAAGAATTTCGAAGCTGTGTTGTTTTATCTGTTTATTTTATCAAACACTATTTTGACACATGCTTGTAATTAAATTTCAAAATTAGGTTGAAACCCAAATGCAAGAATGATTTTGTAACTAAAATAAGACTTAGAAAGTTTAAAAATTTATTGCAACATTGACTTCAATGTATTGAACTTTAATACCTGGTCGAAGCAAAGTACGGATATTAACAGCAAACTGATTGTTATTAATTTGATTATCAACACAAACATAAATGACCACCTAATTACACTGCTCAAACTGTGAATTTTGACACTTTGCAATTATATAATAAGATTTAATTTACATCGCCTTTTACACCTTGAATGAGGAGAAGCAAAAGATAAGAGGCTCCATCTTAAATGAGAAAGTTTTTAAAAGGCGAGGTAAAAGTTTGATATCCCTAGAGTGGTACTTAATAGGGATAAAAGTTAATTAGATCAAGATCGTCTCTGAGCAGCCGGGTGGCAAATGAAAGACCTTGTATTCATTTAATGACGAAGAATTCTCAAGCTGATAAAAATAAGACAGTGAATGAGACATTTGAAATAAATAAATGCCATAAATTCTGAGTATGCTGTTAATACTTAATAGGAAACATTCTAAAAAGTTAATCTAATATATATACTACAAAATAGGACCAAATATGTTTCTGTTCAGAGTGCTGATTTTATTATTCTATGGTGTCGCTCTTTCCGTAAATATTGGAATTGAGGTTTTGATAAGAAGATTATAGAATGTATTATAGTAGTAATCAATCAAAAACCGAATCCCTTGTCTTATAAAGCCCGTATGTTTCATAGTTTCTTGTATAAATTGTGAAAGTTCAAACAGTTAAAACTCCACCACTTGCATAAATACGGTGCAGAAAGTAATCATTACGTAACTCTTACTTAGGAAATAATGAAATAACTGCTATCACTTCCTGCATTTTTTATTTTTATAAAATAGAGTTTCCATTGAGAACGCATTTGCAAACACGACTGTAAATTCACCAAACCATAACTACCAAAATTAGACTAACCATCAGTCAAAGCAGAAGAGAAACACGCCAAAGTGAAGTGAAACATAAAATTAGAAAGGCAACAAGCTTGTGTTTGGTGTGGATTTAGTCAAGAACTCAATCTATTTCGTGGGCAAACATGCACAAGTCCCTCTTTATCAGGAGCAAAGATGGTCGTATATATACCCTGCAGTAGTAAAGATGGCACCATCTGTCGGCAGAAAGAGTAACGAAAATTTAGAAATTAAGTTAATAGAATTTTAAAGGCATTAGAAAGGGCTGTATTGAAGTAAAATTCATTAACTTACCAAGATAAACCTCTGTGAATGTGAAAGGCTTCAGGAAAATCCAATTCACCAAAGGAAGAAATATTTTTGATAGCTTTTGCTGAATATCCAAATTATGAATAGACGGAACTAACATGTTTTCAACAGCTGTGATGTAGTTGGAAACTTAATCATAATTTCGACTTGGAGCCTTCAGAATCCAAATAGCTTCTTCCATTGAAGAATTGGATTTTCTTG
This sequence comes from Stegodyphus dumicola, assembly GCF_044657685.1. Classification (NCBI taxonomy): domain Eukaryota; kingdom Metazoa; phylum Arthropoda; class Arachnida; order Araneae; family Eresidae; genus Stegodyphus; species Stegodyphus dumicola. The sequence continues at coordinate 139,659,738 of NC_140780.1, forward strand.
AAGCTTTTCACATGCGCAAAGTCTTATCCTGTTCGGTTAATGACTTTACGTCCAATCTAGTCCTTCCTAACGCTTTTAAAATTATATTAACTTTGCGGTGTTCGTTACTAAGTTTGCCAGCAAATCGCGCTACCTTCTCAATCGCTTTACTGTTGTTGGTTATAAATACGACAGCTGGTTTCTACAGTCTAGTAGTTTTCGAAATGTTTTTACGAGCATTTCAAAGGGCCATTTTCACGACTTCGGAGAAATCAAGCAATTTTAGCTGTTTTTCCCCTTATCGTGATTTTTGACATACTGGACTTTACAATGCTACTGCTTAGCCAGGCAATCTCCGGCTCCCAGTAGCCTGAAATGTCACAGCCATTTCATTGCTATTCTTAAGAGAACATTTATTCACCATGTAAATAGTGTACATAACGATTTCTGTAACTTTCATGTATTTATTTTCTTTTATGTGTATGTATCTTCTCAATTAGTGAAGCAGTTGACAAGCCGAGTCCTTCATGACATTGGATTCGCTACTTTAGGCCGCGTAACCAGTTCACCAGTGCCCGACCACAGACCCTTCTACAGTTCCTTCCAGACTTGGCATTTTCTCGCAGGAAGCAAAGGGCTTCAGAGTTTCTTTCACCTCAGCCTAAACCTCATACGACGAAAATTATTTACGGACTTTCTCAAACGTCAGACCCAATTCGGGATTCTCTAAGGAATCTGAAAAGAGTAGGGATAGAAATTCCCAGCTGCATGGCAGAATGATAACAAAAGTATCAAAGTATCAGTCTAGCAGACATTTATCATCCTCTTCCTTCCCTACCATTGAGCTCCGGGAGACAGGTTGGGATATCACGACTTAGTCACATAAGTGTCTGGGAAAGTGTTAAGACTGCTTTGGCTGAGAGCGAAGATCTGCACTTCAGAACAGTGCAATTTGGTAAGCATAGTTTTGATTACGCGGATATGCCAGCACCTACAGAAAATCGTTCTTAGGCGCGAGCAGAAGTGTTAGTCAGATACGAGGTGATGGCTGACGATATTTTGAAAATGCGCTATTAAGAAACACACGTCCACAAAAGTTTATCTATATTAAAGGAGATATTCAAGTGGAAATTCAAACATTGAGCACTGCAGGCGAAATTAAAAGCGATATGCAAGCACATTATAATCTACTTGAACAGAGAAAACGCGAAATAGACTTGTTTTTACACATAATTCTAAAAATAGCGAACTGCCAGAAAAAAATGAGAAACCATTCATAAGCAGAGCAAGCAATAAATCGCGTAAGTAAAACCTAGTAGTCACCGATACAGAAGGTTTTCAAACACCTACGATCACATACAAAAGAACACATTCAAACACTGAAATTAGAAGGACCGACTCAAAAAAATAAATTTGTTAACCTCAATCCTAAGGACAAAATGGATGTTAGTGAAAAAAACTTAAGAGAATTTTCCCAAACCAAGAAAACGGCAGGCCACATTCCCCTAATTATGGTAGCTGATTTTAGCTCCAAATTGAAGACCTTGAAGGAAAGAACTGAAGGAATGGAAGCTCAAAAACCCCTTGGGAAACCTTAAGGGAGGTAGGCTTAACATTAGACTGTACAATATAAAAGATTATAGAAAGGTCACGCATATGTTCCAAACCGAAGGTTTCTCCTTCCACAACATTTTAATTAACTCTGAGCAGTGAATAATAGCAGTAATAGAAAACACTACCAAGAAATAGCAAAAGAGAATTGATAAAAAATTAATTAATCCAAAATGGTATTTTGGATCGTCCCTCTCATCCAAATGCCACAATTAACCAGAGAACGCGCGTGCTGGGTCGAATGGACCCGCCCGATTAAAGAAACCTTTCTGAAAACACCCCTATTTTCTTCAAGTGGTTGTGGTTCAGTGTAGATCCTTTTTATGTTATTATTTATTTACGTTTTGCCGGAAATTTGATTCGAAGTTCATTTTTGATCGGATCGGATTTTTCAGACCCAGCGCGCCTATTCGCAGTCCTGCAACGTAGTTCATTTGTGGTAGCACAGACAGCTGCAAACATGCCGCATAATTTATCGTATAAGGAAGAAATTTTACGTTTACAAAAAATATTAAAAGATGTATCAACTACTGAAGACTCCATTGAAGAAACTGATGAAAGTTATAATGAATTTTTTAGTTCTGTAATACTTCTTTAACAATTTCAAGCAAACTCCAATGATGGGACACAGCAATCTTTATTTAATATACAAAATGGCGACATACAAACCAGAAGAAGAAACGAATTCTAACATTTAAAAATAAATTACATTTTTCTTGCGAGAGTCACACGTGGCGCTCGAGACTGGTTTCAAACGTTTGCCATTCACAAATACCTTAATGTTCATCTATTTAAATTATTTAAACTACAAGATTTTGATAATATTTAAAGCTGTTACAGTTCTCATGATACTGATTCAGAAATCGAGATGCATTCTGAAAACGAAAATGAGAATGACATTTATTGCTTTATTGGAAAAGGCCAAAATAATGGTCAAAAGAAAAGCCTAAAGCTGATGTTAGAACTCCTGCTCATAATATTATAACTAAATTGCCTGTAAACATCGGTAAGCCAAAATATCTGCAGACTTCAAATGAATCGTGGGAACTTGTGGGAAGTGAACAAATGTTGGTGAATATCGTCAGTTATGCAAATACTTATTTTGCGTCTATTTCTGACAGCTTTCAAAGAGAGAGAGATGCTCGTCAAACAACTCCAATTGAAATTCGTGCTTTTATAGGTCTTTTATATTTTTGTGAGATAAGACATCTGATATAAATGTGCGGGATCTATGGGCAACAGACAGAACCAGCATGGAAATTTTTCACAAATCTATGTCCTACAAACGTTTTCTTTTCTTTTCTTTTTTTTTTTTTTTTTTTTTTTTTTAATCAAGATGTTTAAATTTTAATGGCATAGAAGCTCGCCTCGTCAAGAAAGAATCAGATAAACTTTCACCACCTATAAGAGAGTTTTTTGAAGATTTTGTGAATAACCGCCAGAAATATTACACGGTCGGTGAGTTCATAACAATTGATGAATAACTTGAAGCTTTCCGAGGAAGATGTTCTTTCAGACATTATATTCCTGATAAACGTGAATAATAATTTCTGAATAACCTGAATAATAATATAATAAATTCCTAATAAATTCTATATTAATATAATACGTTTTTCTATTACTTTAAAAAATTTTATCTCATAAAAAGTATACAAATTAAAATTAAAATTTTAATTTTCATAATTTGCATATTTTTTAAGTTTGACCATAAAATTTTGGCATAAATGTAACACTTTTACCTGAAGAGTAACAGTTTTTTCTTCAAAAAACACGAGCCGGATCTTTTGGATCCAAGGCGCGCGCTCGTGTAACTCAAAAACGCTCGCGCGCTCCCTTGTTAACTATATACAGAGATGGAGTTACAGTCCCCCTAACTCTCTTCTTAGCAGAAATCACCGATGAAAAGAAAATCTATCTCATTTAGACCGTCTCGACGCTTTTGTCGAACGTTATAGATCAAAGACTGGGCACTTTCAGTGTCATAAATGCCAGAGACATGGGCACACAAGAGAGGTCTGCAATTACAAGGAACGGTACCTGAAATGCACTTAGCCACAAGAAACTTTTATTTGTAAAAGAATAAAGATGAACTGCCAGTCGTTTGTGCCATTTATAATGGAAATCATGTTTCGTCCTACAAAGGATGCAATAAATATCTAAAAAAATAGAAGAAAGGAAATAAAATGCAAAATCAAATCCCCAAAGGAAAACATGAATCTTTCCTATCGCTACCAGTCTCCGAAACAGAGGAAAGTCCCAAAGTTAATTACCCCTGTAGCACCCTTAAGAAACGCCCAAAAGGACTTTCTCGATTGGTTAAAAACGCGCCTATTTAAAGCAAAAGAATTCTTTAATAAATTTAAATCTGCTAAAAAATAATGGAAAAGATTGAAAACGCAATGACCACTTTGAGTATTTCTCCAGCATCAATTATGAATTTTAACGCTACTCAGTAATATACTAACTTGATAGGAACCCTGAATAGCTACTTAAAGGTCTTCTATTTTAACGCCAACGCCATCCGCAGTCACCTACGCAAAATAGCAGATTTCCTCCAAAAACATATACTTATTTCATGCTTGTGAGCGAGACCCACCTTCGTCAGTGAGACAAAATCAAACTTTCAAGGCTAAACTATCATCAGAAATGACAGACTACACAAGGGGTTGGCAATGCGGCCATAATAAAAAAAATCATATCAAGCATGAAATCTATCTAGTTCCAAGCGCAGTTCAAATTGAATGTACTGCAATGGGTATCTACAGTGCTAAAGGGAAGTGTTATTACTTATACTGTTTACATTCCGCACTTGAAGAACTCTTTCTACGGAGGGTTTGGATATTTTAACATTCACAATTTTACCGACAATAATTGCAGGCGACCTAAACGTCAAACATCAGTATTGGAACTGTAAGGCCACAGAGGCGAACGGATGGAATTTATACAACCATCTTATAAACACTTGTCTCAGAATTCCTGCCCCAAATAACCCGCCAAGGTATGGTAGTAGGATATATCCTTGACATTCTTCTCCTCAAGCTCTTACAGCAAACTCCATATCTCGAAGTCCAAAAACAATTTTCTTCCGATCATACTTGACTCCTATGACTTTTACCCTCCTCCCAAAAGAACTTGAGCAAAAACTAATTGGGATAAATATACTGAACACTTAGCTAGCATGCCCTATAATGCAGTCACGCAACACTGCGCCGACATAGAAAATGAAATCTATCAGCTCTGCTCTAAAATTCAAAAAGCTTTAAAAATAGCTACTACAACTACAAGTGTCACGTCACTCATTGTCTAAACTCCTCACTCACATCATAGACCTCATTAAAGAGAGAAACAGTGTTAGAAAATATAGGAAGATCAACAAGGACCCCGTCACTTAATGCTGAGGTAATTATCTGACCAGGAAAATGCAAAATGATATTTCAATCTGCTGTTCGGAAAGACGGGAGTCTCTCCTAGGAAAGATTAAAATTTTGCCCAATACAGTTTAGAAAATCTGAAACTCCAGAAAAGAAATAACCAATCAAGTTTCCTCAATAAATAACACGGGCCTAACCTTTCACTCAGAAAATGAGGTACCATATATCACGTCAAATGAATTCGCTGAGCATTTTAAAACTAACCCTTCAGTAAATAATTTAAATGATGAAGAAATCAATAATTCTGTGTCTTACGTCAAAGAAAGAATAAATTCAAACTTTATTTCGGCTGCTTCCCTTTTTGATAGAAATTCGTAGAATAATCAAAAACCTCAAAATTAAAAAAGTTAAAGGTTATGACGGAAAAAGCAGCCAAATACTGAAAGCCTTTCTACTCTGAAGTATTATGCAGCATACAAACATATTTAACATCAGGCTGTGTAATCTTTTCCAGCAATGGAAAAACTCGATCATGAAGACCATACTGAAACCTGGAAAAATCCAAGTTAAACATCAAGTTATCGCCCAGTTAGCTTATTGCCTACAATAGGAAATTCTTTTGAGTGAATCTTAAGTAACAGGCTAATTGGACATCTTGAACGACTTGAGCTAATCGAAGACTCTCAGTTTGGCTTTAGGAAATGCCACTAAACAACACATCAAATCTTAAATTTGGTTGAGTACATTCTTTATGCTTTCATCCATTAATGTGGATTTGTGGCTTGCTGAGCATTTGACCGCATTTGGCACGAAGGATTATTTCACAAGATTTCAAATTCCCTGCTCCCTAACAGCTTCATAAAACTAATCATTTCATTCCTGAAAAAAGAACATTTCAAGTGAGATGTGGAGACACTCTTTGACACAAAAAGGCAGTTAACAGTGTAGTTACACAAGGATCAATCCGTGGCCCAAAATTCTTTAACATCTACATTAACGATTCGCCAAACCCACTAAATTCAAGAATACTTAAATACGCAGATGATACCGTCATACTTTCCAAATCTATGAACCCTCAAACGGCCATTGACAGTTTCCAGCTTCACATAAATACGTTTGCCAAATGGTTCCAACGCTGGCGAATAAAGCTTAAGATATAAAATACATGTGAGAGTCAATACAGATGTCAAAATATAATATGAAACCTTACCAGTACTTAACTCCTGTAGTTATCTTGGGATGGTTTTTGATCAAAACCTGACCTTCAGAGAACATGTTGCAGCAACGCTCAACAAAGCAAATGCAGAATTTGTGCAATTTATGTCCTCACTTGCAAAAAATCTAAATTAAACATCCACGTAAAAAACGCCGTTCTTAATACTAATCTGACCTATCAGGCTTTACTCCGTATCAGCCTGGGCTAAGGCACTGAAAACAGAAAGTCTGAAGACCAACATCTTGCGAAACAAAGTAATAACGCCCCGTTGGTTTGTCAGAAATTTCCATACCATGACGAATTGAAAATAAACTGCATCCACGATGAAATTCTCATCACTGCAGCGAGCTTCTTTCAAATTATTAAAAATTCACTCTACAGTGTAATACAAGAAATTATAAATTATGATCCTACTTTGGAAACACTTTCAAAAGACCCAGACCGATACATCACAACTCACGCTGGTGATAGTAAATGTGTAAATACATATTATTTTATTACTATTACTTCAGTTTCCTGGCAAGGCAGAACATTGACTTCGCATATCTGAAGGACTTGCTTTTATTCAGATTTATTTACTTATCATTATTATATTATATATTTAACGTACTTTGAAGACAATTTACTACCTAAATCAAAGCGTGATCGTTCGCCATCAGACAGCTCACACTAGGTGATCAAACTGTATTCGTTTACTTATTCGTCAGCCCACTCTCAGTGTATCACTCTCAAGAACCTTAAAAATTCAGAACAGCGATGTGCATTGTTAAAAATAAAATACAAAACTCTTGATTATCCTACTACAAAAAAATTGGCCGAGGCATTTAATTTCAAAATTTCAATTTTTGACGTCATTTTCAATATGCATTGAGATGTCGGTCTATAAGTAAATTAAAATAATTCGACTTTTATATTTTCCCCTTAAATGTCATTCGATGACATATGTGCTTTTGTTACTTGCTAGCGCCTCTAATTTTAAATTTTGTTATATTTGGTATGTCTAAAGAATTTTCACACATGTAATTTAAGGGAATTTGTAAATAAAATCGATGAAATTACCCGATTTTCCATTTTTTTTTCCAAATATACGTTGATACCTTTACTACACTGAGGAGAAATTTTGAAACTATCTGACGAAAACAAATAAATAATGCAAAAATTCTTTATAATAGCTTAAAATTACGTAAAAGTAGAAATGAAGTCTACTACCAGTTATTTTGCGTAATTTTATATTTTTTCACCCTTATAAAATATGTGATTTTTATAATATATTATATTTTTTCACCCTTATAAAATATGTGATTGTCTTGTGTACTTAAGTTTAATTGTTGGAAATCCTAAATCTAACGTGTTAGAATTCTAAAAATATTTCGTTTTTTTTTTTTTTTTTTCTTACATTTACAGTCGAAACCCAATTTAACAATTCTCAGTTTAACGACACATCGATTTAATGATTTTTGTTTGCGTTGAGCTTGAGAAGTATAAAATCCAGTGTAAAATAATCCTGGGCAAAATTTGTGCTATAATGGAACAGCACTATATTTAAATTTCGTTTTAGAGCAATGGTATTTTCTTTATTCCTGAATTTCAGATATTCCCATCTTAAGCATAGGAATGTTAATATCTCCATTAAATTTTTCAATTTTCCCCCTTGCCAGACGTATAATAATCCTTGTACCCCAAACATTATTTATTGACAGCAATCAAAATTAGAAGACGAAAAATAAAGTAGCGCTTAAAGCTTCCCACGTAACTTCAAGAAAACATTTTATGGCATTGGACACTTATCCAAGTAATAGCACATGATATTAATCATTTTTATCTGCAAAGATATTGAACTTCCGCAATTGCAAAAGTGTTTAATATTATAGTAAACGGCATTGTTATATAATTTCCTTTTACTTTATTCAAAAACTGAAGATATTATGAAATAGTAATTGCTTTTAAGTAGTTTTGGTTCAAACATGTTCATTTAAAATATGCGATTGTACACTTATGCTATGTTTTTAAAATATAAAAGCTAAAAAATATATAAAAGTTAACTGTTATAAGGATATTTCACTATTTCTTCAAAGATCAAATTTAGGAAGTATTTTTTATGGAAACTTAAACGGAAGTATTATCAAAACCGTTTTATCAGAAAATGTGCTACATTAAATTCTTTTAAGAAACATCAAATAAAAATTTTCAGAACCTTTCATCTTGGACTGTAATAGTCTGGAAATTTCAAGCAAATCATAATGCGAAAAGTCTCCTTATTTTATGTTTGTTTGTTTCTTTGTTTTTCCTGAAATATCACTGCAGCTTGTTTACGAAAAATTTTATTCCGCTATTTTGTGCGTAGACATTTTCTTTGTGTTTAATACTTCATAAGTTTATTTTCTCAAAAGGAATAGTGTATTATGTGGGAGCTTTGTATTTACACTTGTTAAAAACTGCACTAAACACATTTCAGAAAGTCACTGTACAGTAAAAACAAACAGAAGAATTTTGGTTTTAAAGCATATACCCTTATATCTATAGAAATAAATGACAGTGTGATTTAGTCTTCTAAATGCTTTGCTTTTTTATTGCAGCAACGGGAAAAAAAACTTTATTGCAATCACGATGCTATTATTAGAACGGAGGAATCAAAAATGTTCTTCATTGCTCTTTTCTTTACTGCGCCATATAATATGAGAATATTCGCGCTGTTATACAGTATTCAATAGAATATCTGTTTGAAAATACTTTAAATAACCTACCATATTATTCATATTTCATATATTAGATAAACTTCAAAAGAACTGGTGTTCATTGGATTAATATTACTTGTCATTGATAACATCTAGTGGTTGATTGCCATGATAAGGAATGAAAAATTGACTGCTCAGTATTGGAAAAGAATACAGCAAAGCGAAACAAATTTATAATAGAAGTTCTTCTTTGTTGCTTATGTCCCACAAAGGTTTTTGTGAATCCCCGATGGAAAGGTTTTCGGAAATTTCAGATTAATTATTGGATTATAATCTGTTATAGATTTTACCATTAGCTACTGTAAATCTAATAAATTTTACTCTTACCATAACATATCCTAAATTGTTTAAATCTGACTATTGCAGCAGTTATTGAAATTCTCCAATAACTGCATACTTTTTATTGGTTCTTAGTTTTGGGATTACATTCAAAATGTAATATAAAATGTGTGAGATTCATAATTCTGCTAAACTCTCATTATAAAATTATTTTTGCCATTAAATATTTTCAAAAATGATATAGAAAGCAATTTTTAGCAAACAATTGAGACAAACCTTATCGTACAAATTTTCGAAAAATTTGTTTTAATATTTATCATTGCTAAACAATTAATCATCTATGCATCAAAATCAAAAATTGTTATCGTTTGAGAAGCGGTGTATATTGAATTCGAATAATTTTTATGCATAAATACATAAATGTTCATTAGCAGCCGATCGATAAGACCGCTATACATTGTAATTCGACCCTACTTTAAACTCGAGCGAACGGGTTGGCTGTGTAGGAGATTTCCTGGTTTTCCCCATATGGAATGTCAAAAGTAAATTACTTCAGAAAAGTCTTCCACAAAGACATTCTTATCGCATAAGAAAATAGCCCTCCTGTTCTTAATTATGTTCCAAATACGTACCAGTATCTTAAAATACATAACTCAAGAATGGTTAAACACCATAAATGATTATACAATCATTATGATGTTAATAAAGACAATTATAATCTATGTTTTGAAGTTTTGCTCCTAATTTGGTAGGTTCAGTGTCTGCTCCATTTAATCCATGTAATAGCTCATTGGTATGTAATAGCCATTTAATCCATTTAATAGCTGTATTGGGATCTGGACTCAACTTCTGAAGATCGAGAAAAGACAATGTAAGACATCCTTCTAGCAAAATAAGTGATCTGACAGTGCTGGATCCGGTCAGAGATCTGTTAATCTAGCAAATTACTTCGCCTCTGCAGACACAAATGTTGAAGAATATCTTATTCGCATCTTTACACCTCATCCTTCAAAACTTCCGTTGTTTAGCCAATTTTAAAACTTGTATCGTCTAGAACAGAATTGTTCAACAAGGTGGGAATTTCACAGTTTCTGGAGAGGAAAGAATGTGGTCAAAAGTTTATTTACCTGTTACGTATTTAATTTTAGCTTACGAATATTAAAAACTACTTTTATTGCTATATTGATATTTATCAACATTTTCTATACTCTTTATTGCTTAATTTGTAAAACACATTAAAAATAATCTGAACTTAAATAAATGTATACGTATTTTTCAAATTTTGAAAAGGAAGAGGGAATGATCGTTTATCAGTCGCGAAAGGGATACATAGAGCAAAAAATCCGAGAACGCAGGAGTAGCTATTTGCAACAGTTCATGAGTAACCCCTTCTTTATAACCTGATCATTCTTTTAGCGGCAAATGCCTGTACACAGTGCCGGTAAATGAAAGAGGATCCTATTTTACGACTTACAGCGGTTCCCTTCGTACTAATCCTTATTTAATTCAGAGCACATTGCACATAAAGAAACTAATGTCTTATGATAAGAAATGATCTAAAATTATTTATAATATTTCAGATGATATTGTAAAGTGAAAATAATTTAAAATTAAACTGTGCTTCCCAGATTTTTGATCTTTTACTCCTTATGAATCTATTTTATTTTGAACTTCAAAATATGAATAATGTATGAGACTCACTCACATGTGATCTTTACTAAGCCAATATCTATTTTCCAATTTTTAATAGTTCTGAATGATATTTCATATAAAAATTAAGAAGTATCATGTCTGATTATCAGAGGCACTATTACAGATTACGTACGTATAAAATGCAAAGGGAACCAAACTATACATGTTTCTGATTTAGCCTTTACCTTAGTCTGAATACAAAAAAGTGCACCTCAATTTCAGATGAAAATTTAAACGACGACATGAAGCCTAAATCAGGAAGAACTCAAGATGTAACTTAACTATAGTCAGCAATATTTTAGAAACTCTTAATATTTTTATTACTGAAGTTCTGTTTTAAGAATTTATTTACTAGAAATGTCTATCGTTTAAAATCAGACCCTAAATATAAGTACCATATCACTTAAAAAGTTATTTAAAATAAAATGTCTAGTCTGTATCCTTCACTCTATTTGCGAACATTGCTTAGTAGCCCAGTAGAATAAAAGAGAGAAACGTTTCAAATTGCTCCATTCGCATCAAAGTTTTTATCAGCCCAATAATAACTTTTTCCTGCCTTCAGGCTAAATTGATTTCATCGCATCCCGAAGCGAGCATTTCACTCTAATGATTAGTAGGAGAAAATCTGGTTGCTATCACAAGGGATCAGTTGAATTTCTTGCGGACGGATTAATGCCAAAGCTTTTGTATTACTACGAACATCTTATCACGGATGCACAATTACCAAGACTAAGAGTAATCCATTAAGAATAATCTACTGACAAAGAGTTCAGTTCTCTAGTAGAAAGATTAGCCAACCTAATGAATGCATTTTGTCTTACTTTTCTTAGAAAATCTAGACTTTCAGCTTACTTCTTGTTTCAGGTAATTTTCTTGTACTGGCGCTCCTTTATAGAACAAAGCTGTAGCAGGAGGAAAATCTTACCGCTGATCCGCAGGCTACTTTAAGTACCACAAGCAATTTTTCTCTGGAGAAGGAAGGGTCATTACCAGTTGCACAGCCGACGTTATTAAGGGCTGTTTTGTCTCTGTCTATTCGTTCCATATGAATTGATGGCTTGCAGGAATACGATAGTCGATTATCATGTAACGAAATAAATTAAATACTTCTACAATCAGCAATCATTTGTTCTGTAAGTAAACATAAAAAATACTCTTTTCATAAATGACAAATAATTATATTTCTCATGAAAACTTAAGAACTTTCGTCGTTTGGATGTTTAAATGCTAAGCTGCTCATTGTCTAATACTTAAATCCAAGGACATTAATTTTTCATCAGTTAGAAACTGGAAACCGGAAGTTAACTCTTTTATATTTTTGTATCTCTATTTTAGTTCAAAAATTAAAATACCTCTCATTTCTTTAATTTTTACTATGAAAAATATTTTTCTGACAAGATTAGTTCTTTTATATATTGATTATTGATAATTTAATTCATAAACATTTAGTTTTCACTTCTTTTCATTCTCTATTAATATATTTACATTTAAAGTTGAATTTTCACATTTTACAAGAATATTTTCTTTTATTTTTCGTGAAGAAATAGATTTTTTTCATGTTACGTTTGTTTGTTTAATTGAATATGTAAAACATACAAGGACTAATTGTCTAATTAGAGGGATTCCTTCGTGGAGAACGTTCTAGAGGAAACTGACTCGTATTTATGTTACACACGAGAAAATCAACGAAAAAATCTCATGCACCCAACCCACTTGTCGGGATCCGATGTTAGGTCAATACCTCTACTGAGTGTTGAATTCTTGTGTGCAAGTGTTGAAGAATATAGCGACATTTTTATTGCTTTAAATGTGATAGTTCAAAATTGTGCTTCTCGATACGTCTCAAAACTGAAAGTTAGTAATCATAATTTATGTTATAAATGCATTCCTAAAATTTAGCAGCTAATTTGGCTTCCCTCTTAGCCATTCACTTGAGGCAAGTGCCTCCCTTGCCTCACCCTTCTCCCGGCTGTGGGTATAACGAATAATGGAAATAGTTCCATTTTATATGGTTCATTTGGAATTATTTAAACTGTTGCTCACTGTTAATCTGCAAAACATCATAGCTAAAGTGTGAACTATCATATTGTTAATTTTTACGTTATTTTCTCTTTTAACATACAGTGGAATCACATGGACACTTAATACGTAATTTGATGATCATTTGATTTGACACATACCCTCCCAATTTTTCAGTGGGTTTGATATTTCGATTGTAAATTCACTGCAGATTATTTCAAAATATTTATCTGAATTTCTTAACTCTAATTTCAGCACTTGTTGTGAAAGTAAAAAGTGGAATAATCAAGCGCACTTCTTCTGTAACTATTTTATAGTAGTTATTATCACTTGGGTACAGTATGTTCACATCTTTATTCCTTTCAAATTACTTTAAACTTCAAACCTGGTAATAACCTGCCTGTATTCGTTAAAGAAGTTAAATACATGTTTCAAGAGTGTGTAAATATTTAAAGCTTAACTGTCCTTCATAAGCTCGAGTTGTGCAAAAACTTAGTCGTATTGTTATTTAGTTCAAGATTTTTATTAGCATTTGATATATTTTTTACATCTGCATCAGTTCCAGAATAACTTAAAAAATAAGTGATGGATAATAGGATGTATCTTTGTAAAAACATGCGCTGAGTTACTCAAAATCCTAATAATTAGTCATAAAGTCTTTAAAGATCAGGGCCTAACATAAGATTCATATTTTGATGATTTTTCTCAATGGCAGCGATTCTCAATTCTCAATCTCTGATTTTACAATTGTAAGTCTTTGATAAAGAAAACAGTCTGAAAACAGAAAACGGTTAGCTAAAGCTTTGAGCGAAAATTCTATTTTTGTGCTTTCATCCTTCGATCAACATTTTGTTGTTTCTCATATTCATAACAAGATTGTAATAATAATGTGTATTACTCAGATCATAAATCTTTTCCATTTATTTAGAAATAAAATATGGCTTACCCATTTTTCTATCTTTACCATCATAGAGAGTATATTCGTCAATTCATCATGAACAACAAATTTAGTTTTCCTAATGCTTCCTTGCCAGTCTCGTTTAAAATATTCCTTAAAAACTGTCTTCCTTTGATTTTTTTAACTTTTCTGTCATATCTATGATGACTCATTTATACGGAAAAAACTTTAAAGACAAATTAATTTTTTTTTCCTAAACACGCCCTTTCTTCATTTTTTGATTCAAATATTGAACTGTATTTTACTTCTTGCTCGTTTAGGTTTAATAACGCATTCTATTGATTTGTAACTTTCATGGCAAAGTTCTTAACTTCTACACGTTTTACATTAAAAGATAAAAACTTATCAAACGTTTCTACAATTTTACTGATTAATGATAAGTATTTGTTTGTACACGAAAGAATAACATCCAACGTCTTATTATTGTTTAAAACTCATTTGCCAATATCGCACATTTTATATTGGAAGATTTGGCGATTTTACTGGTTTTAATTTCATTTCTTTCATGTCTTTGTAGCTATGGTTCTAATTTTTTTTTATAATTTTGTCTCTTTAAATATATATAGAGAGAGACAGAAGTATCTATAGATATAGTTATAGATATATATAAAGATGTAAGATAAAAATATTTCAAGCAAAATTCGGTCTTTAAGATGCGATAGTCCTCTAACTCATTTTATTTTGTGTAATTATCCTTTCTGTTCTAAACACAGTAATTGCTTATAATAAACCTCTCTCCGCTCTAAACAGCATCATTTCAAAATTAATAGCCATGATGTGACTTTTACACAACGCTGGTGACCCACATGATTTTGCGAACTGAAACTCAAATCTCCAACATAAATTTTAAATCTTTTTTTTAATTAGCCAATGAAAATTATATGGAAATCGAAACTAATTCATACTGAGCAAAGATTTCGTTTCGAACAGATCGCACTTCGCTTTCTGCTTTACTTGCTAACTAGAATCTGCACCGCAGCTTCTCTTCTTAGCGCAACGATATCAAAGTATAAACTTTCGAGAACAAATACGATTAGTGTGTTAATTTATATGGGACTGCAATAAAAGCAATATTAAAATCTGCCGCAGTTGAAAGCTTCTTCTTATTGCATCATCTGCACGACTTCAAAATTAATCTTCAATTATTTTTCATACCATTATGTATGTATAAAGCTACAGTGTGCTTTAATATAGATTCAGTTACCGTTCCAATATATAAAATACCAAAGAAATGCCTTCAAATATTAGTCTTTACAGTACTTGAAATTTTGTTTGTTAACTTGCTATTTTAAAATCAGATATGACATTATTAGTCAAATGGAAATGCACTAAAATCTTGTACAAGTATATGACATTGAGCTGTAAGCTAGTTTTAGAAATTTTAATCTTAAAGAGTCTTGCTTTTCTCTTTTGTGGATAGTAATTCATTTGTACGTTACGCATAGGAAGGGAAATATGCAATAGATTTTTTTTGGACTTTATGTGCCTTCTTCTTCCAGAAAATAGAATTGATAAAAAGTAATAAAATAATCTACATGGATTAAAAGATGTTGTTTTTTACTTATTTTCATCTAAAACTAAAAGTTATAAGAAATAACATGCTAAAATCTTCACAAAATCCAAATGCAATAGAAGGAGAAGATTTCATTGATCATATACCAAATAGTATACCTGAAGATCTTGAAGACTGTTTTCAGTATCTGACAGGGCTTTTAGCGTCTGGGAACAATGAACATGCAAATAAAATTAATGCATTTAAAATTTTGAACAAATTATTGCGATCATTGCTTGGCAAATATATGTTCTAACATACACTTACAGAAACCAAGGTGGAAATCAAATAGAACAAATGATTTTTTTTAACTATAAAATGTATGTAAAGATAAAGAAGTTTTGGAAATATGCTGTGCAATAATTTCATAAATAACAGATAAATTCAGGAATCCCTGTTCAAAATGTAAACTACCGGTCCCGTTTCTTTTCTAAATGTGTCAGGAAAACACTAGCACCCAAGAATCGCTGGTCGTAAATTTTCTTGTTCGGTTGCTACTTAATAAACAGAATTTGGTTTTGAAAAACAAATATACCGATGAAATAAATAAAATATACCTACCCTACCACTAAACATAGTGATTGCAAAAGTAAATGTGTAAAACTGTGTTGTTAAATATTTAAAGCAAGCATACAACGTTGTACGCTCAAATGCTTTCAAGCTTTTCACGAAATAAAAGATACAGATTTTATGGACTTGATTCTACTTATGTTGTGCTTTTGTAGCGTTTTGTTATTTGTAAGAAAACAAGAATTGCTATCTTCTAGCGACAATTTTCCTTTTACGTACTCTTCCTTATTTATATTTACGTAGTCACAGATAAATATAAATAACACCAATGCACTTGTTTGACATACTAAACCTATTGTCTTTAACTTATTAAAATTAACCTTGAATCTTTAAATTTTTTGCAATATTTTCTAAACAGTTTATAGCTAAATAAATGCATAAGTATTTTGCTAAAATTTTGAGTATATGTGAAATTATAATAATTTTCTCTGAAACGAATTTAAATAAATAAATTAAACAGTCTTGCCATTTACAAGAACAGTGCATCAAAGAATATCTCAGTAAATGAAATTAGTAATTAACACTGAAAACAACTGCGTAACATAAATTAATTACACGGTCATTTATAGGTTAATAAGATCTGAATGTGCAATAATTTATTCAATTTTAAAATAGGACTGTTTGCTATACCTAAGCGTTAATATAGTTTGTGAGAGTAGCTGTCTGCAAATCCTTCAATCTAGCTAGGTATTTTTGTAACTAGAAGAACTGATTAAGGTGACAAGGCAATATATAATTAGTAAAGAAATTATGTTGAACTATAGGGCTCTAAAGTCAAACCTTTTTATACTTTTGAGGCAAATTAAGATTTAACGAATTAAGAAATGCATTTAAAAACTTTTTAAGATACAGAAAATTATAAAAATTGCATAAATGTATGTATCACTTAACCATATTTGCTTTATTTTTAACATTCCTAAAGCATTTTTCAGTTACATGTTAGCTATCTAGTGGTGTTATTTAAATAAAATATTATGAAGAATTTTTCTCCTTTATAATATACTAAAAACACCATTTATATATCCTCCATGAATAAAGGCAACTTTTCTATGCGTATACATAAAGGAATGTTTTGTATGTCTGAAGACAAAATAGGAATACCACATTAACAGAAGCAAAGAACAGTCTGGCAGATAGAAATATTTAACAGTGTTATAGAAATTTAAGTTCGTTGATTACCATGGAGAAAGGGAAAATAGCACAGATTAGTAGTGATGCAAAAACAATATGAAACCAAGTCAAAATACCTTGAGAGTATTGTACAAGATGATGAAATTTCTGATATCATATTTTTAAAGAAATTGCGTTAACTTTGTAGATCAAATTCTTTTTTTAAATATTATGTAAATATAAAATCTCTAAATTTTTGGCAATATAACAACAAAAGCTTAAAATGAGGAATTTAGGAAACCGTTCTCTTTCAATACTTTTAAAAAACAGATCACGCTTTTTGTTTCAGAATCTTTGTTTATGAAGACAAGGTAAAGAAAGCCAAAGAAAACACTTTTTGTCCTTCAGATAAAGTATTGGTCTCGTCAGAGCCTATGTGGTTAAGACTGCTGAATAGTGATAGCTACCCAGGTTCGAAATTAGGCTATCGGGCCGACTGCGTATTAGGGTTTCGTGGTTTTCTTGATGAGTAACGTGAATACGAGCCAATTTCTCTTAAAAAGTCCTCTTTGAATGCATCAGGCAGTAAGCTCTTATTTACTTAGAGTATACAAATGACGTAAGATAAAACTGAAGTAAGACAATATGGAAAAAGCAGATAATAAAGTAAAACGTTAAAGAAAATAATCTCGGAGAATAGTTTTGGACATCTTTAAGCGCAGGTAAGGAATAAAATTGTAAATGAAGTAGGAATACAAGTAGTTAAAACACATAAAATAAAGACGAATGAAAAATACAATGCAGAATTTAGAAGCCAAAGAAACATTGGATGGGTCAAAAACAGAATTTTATTTTTTAAAAAAGAAATTTTCACCAATGAATTGAAATACTGCAAATCAAAACATGAATCACATATAACGAGAAAAATTAAACACTAAAATATTGGAAGCATACATATAGGAAAAGAGGTTTATATGTATATTCCAAGAGAAATAAAGCGATGCATTGTATTAGAAAAAGTGCACAAGGAATGGGTATTGGCTTTTTTCTTCTCAAAGTGCAAAAGCATAGTAGAAAAACGCAGCTTCAAAAGACATAAACTGCTAGAAAAAAATAAAAATCCTGCTAGAAAGAATTAAGTACAGAAATCTCAGGAGCTTTCTATAAGCAGCATCACCCTCTTCGAATAATAGAAACTCTTTCTACACAGCATGAAATAATCCCAAATTGTTCGCCTGCAAAAGAATCGTACATCATCGGCTTTATTAATAAATGAAAATGTTTCTCATAAAGATAGTAGAAAATAGTAGCTCCTGAAGACCCGTCATTGTAACGCATATGATTATCACTATAAATTTTTTCAAAGAAATATATCTTCCTAAATTACTTCAACATTTCAAATTCAACAGTTTTCACAGAGGAAACAAAATCTCATTTGCAATACACGCTGTGTAGCTTTAAATGCCGAATATTTTAATCAATGCCTGCAGTTGATTAAAAGAAAGCTGCTTCTATCCTACTTTTAAGTAATTCCTTCGAATGTGTTTCACTCTACACGTTAGCTGTCAAATCAAGTGGCAGATGTCAAATAATGTGGTGGTAAACAATTCTAGAGCATCAAGACGGACAAAACTAGATGAGCTTCAGTGCAAGGACGCTTATCTCAGCTTGCGTACGAAAAAGTGCAAGCGATTAGAGACTTTTGCGAATATTGTTTCCGCAGAAACAAATTTTAATATTATTGGCGTAAGTAATACTTTCCTGCAGTAACCGAGTAAACAGTCTCAGCTGCCGGATGTTGAAACAAGAGTCATCACGATATGCAATGGGAGCTTTAGGCGTTAAAAGAGATGTTTGGCGAGTTTTGAAAAGTTTTAGGCTTCGGGCTAAAAGAAGGAGGACAATGACCTTCGGCATACGCATGCGCGAGTACGAGCGCTTCTAAACAAGGCCTAATAATAAGTATGGGAGAACATTGTTCTTATACACGGCAGCGAAGCTTCTTCCTCGGAGGATCTACAGCCCTGTGCAATCCTTCTCTCGTTTTACTGTGAGTTTAGTTTAGTGGGCAGACTTAGTGCATATTTTATTTGCCCTTCTCTACCAATCATCATTTTATTCATTTGATCTCATTTGTCCTCTAGAGATAAAATTCTGTCTTTTAAGGAATAACATACCGATAATTTAAATCGCATAATACAAAATATTTCTAATCAATTACATGGTATTACTTCTGGGTAATATTAACAATATGAAGACTAGATGCTAAATCAATCAGACTGCAGTCCATATTGATCTAAAATAAATAAATTAATCTTTTTTAAGATAACTAAGTATATATATATATCCAATTATTTTAAATGAATTAAGCGAAATGCTTCACTAGTTGAAATTTCTCGCAGTCCTTTCATATAGTGTTTGTTACTTGTTGCAATCGGTAAAATAAACAGCTAGTTGGGCAGTTGTCATATTCTGCCAAATATCGAAACGAGAACTATCCTATGAGACTTTGAAAAGTTTAATATATTTGATGTAACGCTTAAAATGCGTATAGCTAGAACAATGGTTTTGGCACAGTTCAGTGCTAAAAAGTATAGTTTCTGAAAGAGACTTGCTTCTTAGGTTAAATACGTGATAGTTGCAACTTCCATACATTAGACAAAAAATTCTGAATTGTTTCTTCTACAGTCACGTTTTCTTCTACAGTCGACTCCAAAAAGAGGAGGGGGGACTACACAAAGTTCCCAGAAATTCAGGTTACGCATTCTCTTTACATGGAAATTGTTAATGGAAGATATGTTCAAATGAGTGGTCTCAAAATGCCCAAAATGCACTTTTATTAAATAGTTTAAATATAATTAATAGGCTAATATCTTTAATGATCAGTATGTCTAGCACTTTTTAACAGAAAGTTGCAGTAAATCAGATATCTTCCAGTTACCTTATCTGATATATAATGATACGAAAGTATATTGGAGAAAAATTAAAGAAAAAGCGCTATCAATCCATGCCGGTAATTACCATTACTTTTTACTTCCTTGTACGAAGTAAAAAGGAAGTATTGTAATCGCGAAAAGTTTCAGGCAGCATATTTCAACGAAAATATCCATTTTGACCGCTATCGAATGCAATTTAACGATGTTTTTGCGTGATATCTGTACTTAAGGACAGAATAAAATACTCTTTTCCTTCGAAAAAAATTATAAAACTGCTTTAAAATTAAATCTGAAGAGAAATTTTCGTGGCGTCTGTACGAACGTATGTACGTACGTAAGTACGTGTCTCGCATAACTCAAAAACGAGTAGCCTCAGAACGTTGAAATTTTGTATATAGGACTGCTATAACATGTAGATGTGCACCTCGTATTTTGGTTGCAATCGACCGCACCAAACGTATGTAAATATATTTATATATATATCCACTCTGTTACCCGGCTCAGTGATCTCAGTTTCTTTACTCTTATATGTTTGTATGTTGTACATTTTTTGCTTTAAAAATGATTGAATTATGTTGTTTTTATCTTCCGGTTAAGAATTATCTTATTATAAATCTGTGTGCAATATTTTTAGAATTATCAGCAATTTTAAAGTTGTTTAATTGCCGCTAAGCCTTTTTTAATGGCGGCCATTGATGTTTACATTTGAAACAGGAGACTAGTGGATTTGTTGCCAATGTAGAGAAACTTAGCTTCGCAACAACAAAGATAACTCATTCATTTATTATTGCCAATTAAATCATGCTTAATTCTTTCTGGAATTTTTTCGTGGAAATAAGTGTTTGAGATTCACTTCGTAATTTTTAATATAGATATTTTGAGTTTTTATGTATTTTTGCCTTCTCGCGAAGGGAGAACTGAATTAATTAAATGAGAAATACTCAATCGTCTGTGAAAAACTGTTCCTTTTTTGTTTTGTTTGCTTAATTTCTTTTATACATTGCTCTGGCTTTATTATAGTATTTGAATAGAACATGTGGCAACGATTAGATAATTCTATTCTTTAAATGATATAAATTTTGTGCATTATGAATTATAATATGAACGAAATATAATACTGTTAAGTAAACCTAGCGCCAGAGTGTAGCTATGGTAAACAAAGTGAATTTTAAAGAATGCATTTATTCTATTGTGGTTTATGCGCTGTCGGCGAAGTAAGTTTAATTCAATCTAATAAGTTTAAATGAAATGCAAGAAAAAATACGTATAATTTAATATTCCGTACAAGGAAGTCATGTGGTACACATCAGATTTTTTATAAAAAGTTTAGAGTGGTCTGAGGTGTCGCGAACCTATCAAATGATACGAAAAAAATATATAAAAGCTAAATAAAATTAAAAGCGATACTTATATAATAAATACACTAATAAAACTAAAGCAATGTATACACAATACAGTTTCATGTTTCTAAACTGGAAAGATAGCGAGTAGAATGAATGGCTTAGAGGTGATAGGAATGAGAATGATACGTTTAGGGCAATGGTCTGTAATAGTTGATTGTGGGAAAGCACACTATGATTATATGCCTGAGAGGAAGAAAAACTTTCTCAAGAAAGGTGACCAGTATTTATGCTACGCGTGAGAGAAAGATCTCATACAGTAGACCGTTCGACAGCCAGAAATAGAAACGAGGGTTAGCTACCAGTGCTTTGACGCTTTAGCCATTCAGCCACTTTAAAATTGTAAATTTCATTGTACTTCAAAATAAGCCGTTGGATATTCGGAAGTGTAATGCAAGGGAATGCAAGGGAGAAAATAAAATAAAAATATTTGATAGTATTTCGCCACTGATTGCACACATGAATACGATTCTAACTCTGCCGTTCCACCAGCGGAAACTGAGCTCTCTCGAGTGCTGTGGCTGA
Organism: Stegodyphus dumicola; assembly: GCF_044657685.1. Lineage (NCBI taxonomy): Eukaryota > Metazoa > Arthropoda > Arachnida > Araneae > Eresidae > Stegodyphus > Stegodyphus dumicola. Next base: position 139,681,691 of record NC_140780.1, read on the forward strand.
TGTAAAAAGATTGGATGTACTGAAATAGTATACTAATTAGTCATATTAACGCACTATAGCCAATTACCAATGTACACTTCTTAGTTCTTAGATGTTCAAAATAACCTAAATTGAAAAATTGCCACATTTTTTTTTTTTTTTTTTTTTCAGTAAATTGCTTTTTGGTACTTAGTCATATTTTTATTCAACAACTGCACGAAAACTTATTGAAACTGATTTTCGTTTTCCCTCCCTCTTTTGTTTCCGTGAAAACGAAAAACTTGCTCAGATTTCTTTCGATTACCAAAAAAAGGCAGTCATTTTTCAAAGCAGAATAGCCTTGAGGGAATTTTTGCAAAGAGAGAGATAGTTGTAATAGCGACTCAAATATAAGTAGCAAACTAATGACATAATGATGAAAAACGTGTTTAATGTTCACAAACTACAGCAAAACTAATAAAATTTCGAAAATAAATCGCCACATTTTTCTCAGACTACAATTTGACCTCGGAGAATGAAATAACATCCTGTGAAGATGTCACACTTGGTAATTTCAAAGGTTTGAACACCTGCCACCTGCGCATTTAATTTTAAATTATATTTAAAAACTATTTTCTTGTATGTATTATCGAAATATTAATTACTTAATAATCTATCGAAAAAATAATCTGAGGAAGCCCTTCACTGAGATACATGAGGTGCTAAACTGCATATTTTTAAAACAACTGATTCTGTGTTTTTAGTCACAACTATTATATCTTAATAGTAGTTAAAGTATGTCGGAAGAATTTGTCGTAAGAAGTTGTCGTAAGAAAGTTGTCGTAAGAAAAGGCACAGTTTATTTTTCATATTACCTTTGCTTAAAATAACTCTAAGATTCTCAACGCTGATGCCCGAATTAAAATTTGGTAAACAACAAATGGTCATCACCTAGATGCGGCAGACTGTGTCTCGTGCTTCTATAATGTAAGGAATCATTGCATTCCTCGATACTGCTCTTGTGATACAAGTGATTAGCATGTTCAGCTGACAAATGGAAGACCCATTGGTTGAATCCCGAAGTTGTTTTTCATGTTTCCTGCCTTTGAAAAGAATACCTATATTACGCTATATTGCTAATGAATTAATTCATTAATTCTTTGCTCTGAACAAGAGTGACTGAGTGGTTAAGACAGCTGAATACAGGAAGTTTGACAAGGATTCCATACCTGGTGAACGGGTTACTTGCATGGTTGTTGTTCGTGGTTTTCCCTCCATGTGTCACATGGAAAAGAGCCAGGTTTCCTTAGAAAATTCTCCAAGAAACCATCATAGTGTTTAGGCCGACAGCCCTCCTGTGCTCGTGTGCTTTGCCGTATTTAAATACTAACCTGCTCCGAAAAGGTCTGAAATATTATGATAAGAATCCATTATTTAACAAAAGGCGTTATATGTTTCACAGATTTGATGCTTCTCTATTATGGCATAAATATAAGCAAATCGTCAAGTCCGAAATATTGTAATCCCTTTTTAATTAAAATTTGTTTCGAACACCAGATTTAAATGTACGACGAAAACACTAAATTCCTTTATGTGTGCAGGATAAACGTCATTTCGGAGTAGAAAAAAGGCAAAGCTATTATAAATTAAGTATTTAAGATTTAATGTTAAGAATGCAGACTTATATTTCTAATAACAGCTACTCATCTCTTGCTGCAGATACGGAGTTATCCAAAATTATAATGTTATCCACAGTACTGCGTTGTTTCTTTCAGTGAATAATATTAATCTTTAAAAAGTACTAAATCGATTTTTCATTCCGTTTAATGAGACTAAATATAAATAAATGGCAAGAGGATGTAAATGTATGATACTGTAAACCCACAAAAAACATTTATGATCTATTTAACAGACGTGTATTCTTTATGAAAGATGAGAATAAAGAAAAACAAAAGTAAAAACTTAAATGAAAAATGAGAAACAACAAAAACTATGCCAGTGTAGTTTTTTCTCAAGCATCCTTTGTTTGAACTGATGTGGTGCATTGGAGTTCTTACAGTAACACACTGTATTACATAAATATTTTAACGGCTCATATATCTTGTCAGTGCAAGTCTGCTTCCTTTCAGCTTCATTTGCAGTTTCTCTTTCAAAGCAGCAGATGCTCTGGCAAATAAAGACTTTTATCCATGATCATTTTTCTTTCCGATCATTAGAATTTTTACGATAAGTTACAAAAATTTTCAAACTGTGTAGTTTTGCGCTTAGAAAGTACTTTTCGGTGACGATTCTGAATTGATGATGATATTAAATTCGGAGAACTTTCACACATAGCTCTAAAACTGACAGTTTTCGGTTTACTTAAAAAAAGTTTATATAGCTATGATATATATTTGTTCGTTTTCTTCCCCTATTCATCTCAGGTTAAAAAAGTAGAACGCAAGCATCAAGTACAGTTATCTGGTGCTCCTTCTTAATAAATAACAGCAATTAGGCATTTACTCGATCGACCACTAAGATTCTTATTTAACTTGCTGTTAATTAGAGAAAGATGAAAGTAAAAGCTTAGTTAGAAATGAATTTATTGTACTAAAAATATGTTACATTTGTAAATAAGAGTTCGTTTTCTTTGATTGTAAATAATCACTGGTGAATTGTCCATTTCCACATTGTAGTAAATATTTAGCGTCTAATTACATTTTTACGTGCAATCATACGTTTTGTGTACCACTGCAATTTACAGCAGTATTTTAGTTTTCATCTGTGATTCTGTAATTTTAAAATTACATTTAACTTACCCTCCGTTAAGGGGAAACTTGGCCCAAGTAAAAGGTTACCCAAACTGTTAACAAAGCAGTTTTGAAGACAATACTATTTTTTATCACTTGACAATAATTGACTGTGCTATATAAACGCACTCTTTAAAGCGGTATAATTTTAAACGAATGTTAAATACGCTACTGACCATTAAAATTGCTACTCCATGAAAGATGTATACTGCAAAAGTGAAATTTACATGAAAGGTGAATGAGTGTGAATGTGCCGCTAAGATGGCTTCCGATCAAGAAGGTGAACCGAACGTAATTACATACCATCCCAGGGGGGAATCTACTATTTGTCGAAATGTGGACAAGTCAGTGATAATAATAATATAATCTAGTTAAAGACTAATGATCGCAAAATTTTGAGCAGCATAATTACTATGCGCGAATTCTTAAGCTGCAAGATAAATTGTGTACGGATACCTATTACCATTAGTGATCCGTACTTATGATTCCACAAACTCTATTACAAAATATAAGTGAAATCCGAGAACTTACTAAATCAATAAGATTCTACACAGGCATTTTGCAAAATAATATAGTATGATACATACGAAGTGCGAATATAACATGATAATACATAAATAAATGAAACATGTATAAGCACATAAATGCGAAATATTACTGTGTTATACATTTGAAACCAATTTGTTAAGAACTAAAGACTTTCACGTATTGTGGTATCTAATATGCTTAGCTCTCATAAAATGGTAACTATACCCTTTTAAGTGTTAAACTTGCGAATTCTCGCACAGGCGTGAAGATGAACACAACCAGAGAAAGGATGCAAAAGACCCTTTTTTTTTTATCACAAACTGCTTAGCACGGACTTGCATGCGTACAAATTCATCACCGATTATTTGTGAGACCATAAAATTTTATTTAACAATAAATTTAAAATAAAGGTGTAGTGCCAGACTACACAATTCAATTTAATCTAACAGGCTGACTCAGAAACTTACACCGGCAGGATACTAATTCGATCGCAAAAAGCATAGCCACTGTTAAGTTTAATAGTTGGAGAAAAACTAGCAAATTTGCGCTTTCACTAGGAGGGGGGGGAGAAACGTGCGCTTCTAAGAAATGAATCTCTCTAAGAAATACTGGTCTCTTTCAGAGGCGGTCATCGTAGGGAAGTAGTTTCGCCACGAGTTGGTTCTCTAATACACGCATACACACTTACATATACATATATCAACATTTCTGATATTGCAAATATGCAGTGGTATCAATCGTCATCTCTTTAACACGACCACATTCATTCACAACTGCAAAACTATTTTTCTCCGTGTTAACGCTGACGTGAGGAGAACAATTCCCTCCGTCCCTCGCTCCCAGAAGTTTCCCAAACAAGCACTGTGTTGCCGTTCTTGTTAATGTTGTTATGGGATGTTTGTGTTATGGTTTTTGTGGATAGTAGGCTGTAGTAGTGAAATAAATAATTTACTATTATTTACTATATTACAAATTTTATTATGTTTTACTGTTTAGATTTTTATAATGAAAAATAAAATATCAGCATTGACTGTGTGTATGAAAGGAAATACCATTAAAAACCATTCACGTGTAATCGTGAACATACCTTACTAAAAATGATCTTGCATGATTCAATTTTAAATTTTTCGACTAATGTGATGTGGTTGAGCAGAAGGAACAATTTTTCATGTCTTAAAAAATGTACTAATTATATTTAGCGAACAAAAATAATTTTTAATGAAGTAAACATTAAATTATTTAATGCGTGTATTACTTATTGAATGAGGTAGGCAGGATATGCAAGCCAAGGAATCTTTTTTTGCGTTACTAAAATTGTGTGAAAATTTAGATGATCATAGTAGTTTGCATTGTTGACTTTTTTTTTTCTCTTTTTGGTTTTTTTTCTGTACAAGTATGAGACTAGAACCACATTGTTACATTAAATATTTTGTTCTATATTGTTAAAACACATATGATCAAAAATTTTTATGCATATTTTAATCTTCATCATTATTAATGTGATGAAGAAAATTTCAAATGCTGTTTTTTTATAAATTTCTTTTGAAATAGAAATAGAGTTGTGAATAATTAATAGAGTGTATATAATGCTAAATGTGCTTACCTTGGGGGTATAAGAGAAATATGAGTTATTTATTTTTAAAAAAGTAAGTGAAGGTGAACCTCATAAATAAACCTCAACATTTGAAATAGAAATAGATTTGTGAATAATTAATAGAGTTTATGGAATATTAAATGGACTAGCCTTGGGAGTACAAAATATGAATTATTTATTTGAAAAATGTACATTAAGTGAAACTTCACATAGTGGTTATTTCTTAGATGACCACCTCTGACAGTGACACATTTGTCAAGAACATAATTAAATAACAGTACTTACAATCACTGATAGTTTTGTAAGGCTGCAGGAAACTGGCATTATCTGGAATTGAAGTTATTTGTTTTAGGAAAGTTTCACTGTATAATCAGTTGATTTAAGTGTAGTAAATTTTAAATGGGTATGAATTTGGAAGAAGTAATTGAAAGGATTTACAATACAATTAAAACCAAAGCTCTTTCAAGCTTTCCAAGCTGAGTCTTGTTTTAGCATTACTTTCAAATACAGTTAGAGTAATATTTAAGCTTTATTTCAATAGTTATACTGCGGAAATGGTAGTTATAATTTTCTGCTCTAAATTTATTTGTTTGTATAGATATTAACGTAAATAAGACTATTTGAAACAAATGTGCTATATATATCTACTTAATTGTAATGACAGTAATTTTAAATGTGTGTGTACAAGGCTTCATAGAAGATTAATTTATATTGCTAAATACTGCACTATATAAATTTCATTTGGCTGTGTAAATACAGGAAATGATCAACTCGGAGTAGTATTTTTATATTATATAATCTAAGGAATATATAATAATAACAACAGCTACCTTTTCAGTACTTTAAATTTTACCGTTTAGAAATTTTACGGTTTAAAATAATATTTCTATACTGTTTTTAAAGTATTTCTTCTACAATAGAAATCTAAATAACTTATAGCTAAAACACTTATGGAATTTAATAATTAATCCTTTTACATCGAGAACTACATGTTATATAAATACCTATTATGTTATAGATTTTATTTATATAAAGTCCGTGGAAGATTATATTGTAAGGATCTTAAGTTTTACTAACGTTTATTTTATTTTAAATCTTTACTATCACTTCTTATTTTCTACTTCCGGCCGGAATTAAACAAGAGAGAGGAAGGAGTTAGTAGAAGCAGGCCGCTTGCCTTAGCAGTTTTACTCGGTTGCTGGTTGCCTTCAAGGCCAGAGGTTTAATCCTCTTGATAATTTTAAACGTGTCGTAGTGTTAACAGTTCTCTGTACTACATACGGCCTTTCTGTTAATATACGGCCAATCTTCAGGTAGACCCTTGTTTATTAATCCAAAGTTAGTTTAGTTAGAATTTAGTTAATATTTTTATATTCTTACATTCAGACAGTGGTTGGTCTCTGTATTCCGAAGTCTGGAAATCATTGTAAAGAGAGAAAAATAAAGGGTTTCGTATACCCTTCCTGTGTATCTTGTCTACTTCCCACATTTATTGAACATAGCTTTAGTAAGCTCCCTGTTCCGAGTCAGGTCATTGAATGTTCCCCAAGCAAGTAAGGAGGAACACTGAACCTGAAAATATAGCACTAAGAGTGAGATACATATTAAGATACTATACGATATGAAATATATCCTTAATTCCCGAACATTGGGTTGAGAATCGGTATTTGTTGAGACTTGTAAGTTTTTTAAAGTTTGTTTTGTTACAATATAATTTATTGTATTTGGGGTATTATTAAGTTTATTATATTTTTATATTGACGTTCCATTTATATTCTGAGAGATATAGATAACATTCAAAGTATTGTAAAAAGGTGGTCGACAAAGTGTTTGTATATTATTATTTCTTCACTAGATTATATTCTAAGATTCATCCTTTCCTCCATGCGAAACATATATGTATATGCGTGTTCTAATAAGCTGCAGGGTGTTGCTAAGCAAATATGCTAAATTTGAACTCCTTGTTAAATTTCTATATTATATATCCCTTATTCTTTTTGCTTGCTTGTTTATTTAATATGTTTACTTGTAATAGTGTTTCTCTTCCTGTAAATTAGGGTTATGTCTAGTTTTGTTTAAATTTTGTTTAGTGCATATTAGGTATCTTAAAATTTAAGCAGATGCTAGAAAATACCATACTTTGGCAATGCATTTCTCATTAGGTATCAGATTGTTAAACAAGCTGATGTGGTTAAATGCCATTGTTTAATTTCTCAATTAAAGAAATCAAATACAGTGTTATACAAATATATGCAATGAGATACAATACTATGTGTATATATTTATAATCAAATCAATAATATATATTTTCATTCATCCAATACCTCGTTTACGTTGAAGGACTATCATCACTTCTCTTCGAAAGATATTTTAATTTAATGAGAGAATAATATGTCTTGTATACTTGATAAATTCAGCAAAATTATTGAGTACATTTTATCTTAAAACGAAACTGATAATTTTACAAAATTTCTGAATCTTCTTCTCCCTTAATGAGGTCAATATTTTAAAAGAAATCCAAGCTACTTAAATGGATGCAATAGCAAAGGTGTTACAGATACTGAAAGAAATATTCGTGGAAAGCTTCTGATAATATCGCGAGGGTCCGAGATGTGTATGATTGGGTGGAGCGAAAAGCCGTTTTTTTAAAGTTCATATTCCGTGAGTCATTATGTGGTTCCAAATGAGGTAGAATAAATTGTGTTCAAATTTCAGCCCAAAATATTGACATCTTGAGGTTCTACACATCAAGTGAATATTTGTATTGACTTTTTAACGGTTTTAGGCTTTGTCATAAATTCCTTTGTCAAAAACTCCATTATTAGCTCGAGAAATTGCATTCCACACCAAAATATCAAATTTAATGTCAAAATATGCTACTACATGGCAGGACGGATACCAATCTGACTATTGGTTCTAGCCTGGGGTAAGCAGTCACGAGACTTCAATGACCTTTCGGAGATTTTTTATAGTTAATTAGTTGGTTGTTCGGTGAGTTTTGTAAATCCTGCGTTATCAGAGTTTGTTTATGTTGGAATAAGATGATGTCAACTAGAAATGCATTTTTGGAACTCCAATACAAATTAAAGAGACAGTTCTACCCACAGATGCTGAACTAATAAAATATTTATTTCTTTTCGGTCCGAAATGAGTTATTGTGAAAATGAAACGAGAGAGACCCGTCAGTAAAGAACATTACCTAAATTGTTTCATGTGATATTTCAAGAATTTGGAAGGAAAGCTCCGTACCACATGTAAATGGCCAAGGAATTATTCCACTTAGAAGAAATTACAATGAAAAGTACAGAAATATAAAAAGAATACCAACTGTCGGAAGGGGCTGATAAAAATAAGAAAGATTTCTTCGATCATGCAAAGAGTACTTTGTTTGATATTTCGTCTAGAAATATTTAAATTATGAACAATGTAAATGTTCCGTGAAGATTTCAAGCATATAGCGAAATTTCTTAACAGATAAAGGGCATGAAAGAAAAGGCCTCAGCTGTTGACCTCAGCTACGTCAACAAGAAATTATTCGTCTTATAAGAAATTACAGTGAAAAATACCCAAACGATACCAGTATCTCAGATGGGGGCGGATAAAATTAAGAAAGATTTCTTCGATCATGCAAACATACTTTGTTTGATATTTCTGCATACAAATGTTTGAATTACGAACATGTAAACTTTCCGTGAATATTCCAAGCATGGAACGAAATTTCTTAACAGACCAACGGCATGAAACAAATGGCCATTGGGTCAATCGACGTTCCTGAAAGCCGAAAATTGTAGCGTATAAAAGAAAGGCAACAAAGAAGAGAAAAATCAGGAACTTAAAGCAAAGGCATGTAAAAGTAATGTGTGTTTGGCTATGACGATTACAGACTTAGAAGCGAATGCTGGCTTAGTGTCTAATTCAGAAGACAACCCTGAAGATGTTGACGACGATTACGTTAATCAAGAAGCCAAAACGCTTGAAAGCAACTGATTCTCAAATTCCCTCCAAGATAGGCCAAATGAGATTACCTCTGTCAAATTTAGCTGTTGCTTGTAATAGAGCTGGAGTATCGGATAGATCAGTTGCTGTCATTACATCCTCTGTACTTCACAATCTGAGATGGCTCACTACAGCCAACAAGCTCACTCAGGATGGCTCACTACAGCAACAGAATTCTTCGCCTTTATGTATCAACCGCCGAACCAACAGACGACTTGAAGCTACTATCAGAATATGTTTTAAAAGTTTATGTGCCATCCTGGTTTGAAATAAAGCAAATCCCGAAAGCAACACATGGAGCACGTTATGTTCACGGAATGATCAAGAAACGTTCATTCTTTCCACAAAATTTTAAGGCAATCGTTCACGAAGTTATTCAGAGGAATGAGAGGAAGAGGTTCAGGAGGTTATTTTGCTCATTCTGAAAACATTCTGCTGGAGATGAATGAGCCCACGTGAACTCGGCAAGAGAAGAATACTGAAAGTCAGCAAAATTGGTTGCAAGGGGAAAAATACGACAATCTGTGATTCAAAAATTGAATTTTAAAACAGAGGAGTATTTTGAAATGATTCGCTGAGACAATCCTTTGGAACCACCAGCTAGCTTGAACGTCAGCGATGAAGCTGAGTAGAGGTGGTTTTCAATTTGAAATAGGAAAGCTCCCTTACCATTCTCAGGCAGTAGAGAGGCATGCGGGACTCATGGCAGAAACGTCATTGGCAATCTGTGGTGCAGAGGCCAGACACGGATTCATACGCAGCCGAATCAAGTCCCGGAACGAACTTGCGAAATTTGACGCCAAGGTGAATTTCTTCGGTTCTCTTCTAAAATCGAAAGATGACGAGTGATTAGGCTAAAACTTTTATATTTGCATTTGTTTACCAATTACAACTATCTGTTAGGTCATTAAATGAAAATGTTATAAAACAATCATTAAAAAATATTGAAAACAATTCTTTTTTTACCTTTTTCATTCAACCCTAGCGTATAATCGTTACTTCGATGATGACTAGGTAAACATATTTTGCATTTCAAACTGAAAGCCTCAGCGAATTTAAAACATTCATTAAGAATATTTTGAACGTAGGAGTGCATTTCTTCTTATAAACTTCATCGGGAACTTAAATTTGCATTTATTGAATCACGTTTTATAAGCTGAAAAAAACCAAAAATCTCATCCTTAAGCTCTAACAACTCAGAAATGCCTGATTGCATTTATACAAGAGCTTCTTTTATACATCTGTAAAGAATTATGCTAAACAAAAGTCACTAAGCCTTTCGTTTCCAAGAGGTAATTTCACAGATGTAGGTGGTTAAATGCCATAGTTATTACAACAGCTTACTGGGGATTCAGAAAATGCTGAAGAAAAGTATTCTTTGTGAGGACAGGCAGGAATAAAATAAATTTGTTTTGGAAGACAACTTTAAAGTTTTCTGCTTTTTATTTATAAAACGAGTGTAAAATAGTGTTATTCTGCAGTAAAATCATTTCTCCAAGAAAAGTTAGGAAATTTTGAGTTTAAAAAATCTTTGTTGAATTTATAAATGCTGTTCCGTCTGATAAAACCTCAGAAAGATGCATCTTTAATTTATTTTCTCCTTCTCCCTTTTCTTGTTTGTTATTATTTATAAAAAGATATTGAGTCACTTCTATGTCTTTTAAAATGCTTCTTTGGATTTATGAAAGATAATCTAAAGCATGCTAAACATGAAAATGTCGATACGTCAAGGACAGAATATTTGAGGATACGTTTAATAGAATTTGTCCGTGTTAACGAAAACTACATAAATACAAATCGTTACCCGAAGAAGACAATTTTTCGACGAAGTTATGCTCAAACGTTCAAGTAAGTAAACTTTTCTAAGATGAAAATAAATTCATAAATCAACATACAGGAGATTTCGCTTTACTTTCTAATAAATAAATTGATATAGCTAGAGCCAGAAATCACACTTTTTAGCTTCATTTCTTTTCTGCAACGAGGAAAAGCATTTGGGTTTCTTAAGAGCTTGAAAATATGGATTAACACATGTGTTTTCTTCGAGTTTTCGTTTCTCTTTTCCACCTCTCTTCAACACAATCATCCGATTACCTCTTCTCTCACCATTCAGGAATATATACAAGTGGCGATTATTTTTCCAGCACACGAGAGGTGTGAGAAACAACATATCACGCACTGCTTTAATGAATAATTACAGAAAATAATATCGTTGAAAACATATTTTCATATTCAGAGAGAAAAATAACTGATAAATGGAACGATTTTTCTCTTATTCTTCTCTCTTTCAAATGGAATGATTTTTCTCTTACCGCAAGGCACTTCTTTTTGCCGCTTGTTTCAGTGGACGGAATATTATTTTATTGATTATGCTAGTTAAGTTACTTACATTGGGCTTATTGCATTAGAAAAACTTACAATGTGAATTTTCTTTATCAGGCTGTCTACCTGATTCACACGCTTTAATTAACACCGCCCTTTTTTCATGCCACTAGTTTAATTTTTAAAGTTTTGGTGGCATGTACCACTATAAATACCTCATAATATGAACATATATGTGTATATATTATAGTATATTGCACTATAATTCCTTCCCAATCGTAAATTATTCACTTAATAAAACAAGCATTAAATTTCAAATTTTATCTTCAAACAAACAAGTTATGATGGGCTTATCTAAAACTGAAAAAAAGCGGATAAAACGGAAGTTTTTTACATTTTAAATTTGTAAAATTTATATATATTATTAGTCATTTCAAAGTAAATGCCTCTCCATTTTCCTTTTACTAACCAAAAGGCCATTTGGTTTCCAGATTCAGTAAAAACGACTAAGAATGAAGACTTTATACTGTATCTCTCACGCTTTTCTTTTCTTGTAGACTATCAGCGAGAATCAATTACAATTTTGATTTATTATTTTTACTCATTGACATTACATAATTAGCCAGAAGGAAGATAAAATATCTCAACTTTCAAGCCTCGTCTATACCGTTTTAATTTGCTTAGTTTACAGCCAATCAGAAGATTCCGTCTAATTAGTTTCTCGCCATGCCTAGTCAAAGTAATACAGTTTTAACTATCTCCCACACATTTTGGGGCAAACGGTAGGCGTGTCTTCAGCGTCGGTTCAAACGAACGTCCTTTTAAGATTTAGACAAAAGCTTTCACATATAACAAAGTGGTTAAACAGTAAGTTACAATTTGGCCTATTTTTATATATTTAAATATGTGAAACACGATTACTTTCAATTATATGTTATTTAAAGTTATATAATAATATCACTTTTGTGTATACCCCTTATCATCATGTTTCAATAGAATATTACCTTAGTATGTAACATTTAAAAAATGTGCTTTTTAAATAGTTCGTGTCGGCGAATCTCATCGTTGGTTTTAAAATTAATAGATTACCAATTTAAATCATTTTTTTTACATCTCAGATTTTTTTTAAATTTCAAAGAACTCATTTAAGTTTGCGAAAAGGACGAAACACGAACATTCACTAATTATTGGGGACTGCTCAGAAAAATGCTAATTCCCTTTCATAAGATAGATTTTTTTGAAAATATTAACATTAGTTAAACTAGTTCCTTTTTATTTTGATATGCACGTAGTGTCTTTGTCCCTTTGATTTCTCCAACTATAAAATACCTCTAGGAATTTTTCATTGTACGTCAATACTTTTATTCTCAATCTTCTGAAATTACTTTTTATACATTCAATTTACAGTACTATCAGCAATTAATTTCTTCATATAATAATAAATAAAAATAATTAATAAATAAATTTATATATATTGACATGCTTACCTGCAACACCTTAAATATTAAATATGTAGGGCAGACTAAAAACAATTTCAGCTTTTGACTAAATAGCCATTCGGATCTTGGATATAATAAATAGTCATAAAGAACGAATTTTACAAGAATCACTATATATATTCAAGCAGTGTTCGCTTTATCCTTACGGATCTAATACTTATTTTACGTTCAAAGTCATAAAGATCATTCCAATAAATCAATATTCAGCCAATTTAAAATATACAGCACACAAACGCAAAGAGGCAAAAGAGGAAGTAGAATCAATACTAAAAGATTTTTACCAACTTTGGATACAATCAAATTGCTGAAGCAAGTTATTTTTATTCTGAAAATTTCGACAAGAAACTGCTTGTCTGATTACACTCTTGTGCTAATAAATTTCTTTTAATACTTGAAAAATATTTTCTTGAAAAATACAACGAAATACAAATTATCAAAGACCTAGTTCTTGATTATTGTAAATACACACTTTCTAACTGTCTTCCTACACGCAAAACTTATATTAAAATAAATCTTCTACATCCGCAGTTTGACAAATTTTCACTTCTCTCGCATCTTCAACAAATGTAAAGTTTTCTTCCTAGCTATAGACACCAGACCAGTAGTTGTATTTAAATATCAAAAACGCTAAGCAGTTTGCTTGCTAACCACCATGAAACAGAAGAGTCGACTAAATGACATAGCAAATTGCCGGTTTTCAGTCCTTACGTAGATGATCATCACCAGCACATAATTACGGGCAACTTGGATATCATTCAAACCGATCAAATTTAAAAACTAATGAGTTATGGAGTAAAATCTAGACCAGTCAGATACGTCAACAAAAGTTACTGTTACAAAAATTTAGAAAATAAAATCAACGAATTTATCGTTAAAGCAAGCTCTCAACTTAATTTATCTTAATTTACCTTTTTTTTACTTTTAAATTCCTTTTAAAATGGAAAGTTGAAATCCTTAGGAGCATTTCTACTGCACTAATAGCTATAAAATTTCAAAGTCAATTAAATTGGTATCAACTGCTGTCTGCTATGAGAAATTTAAAAATACTTTTCACTATTACCGAAATTGATAAAGCAAATAATAACTTCAGCATTATATGAACACCATTGTACATAACAATTATTAATAAAGAACTCTTTAACGCAAATACTTGTCAAATAGCAAGCACTACAGAAATCTCTATAATTAACAGAATTAAAACTTTTCATAAAAATCTCAATATCTCTACAAATCCAAGGTGCAACAAATATACTAACCTATACGCTCCTCCCAAATTCCATAAAACACCATTAAAATTCAGATTCATTGCAAAGTACTTGTAACTTGTAACTCTGTACTTGTAACTTGTAACTTGTTCAGTACTTGTAACTCTGATCATAAATACTGCTGGATCATCCAAAATCACACTTTTGTCATTAATACTGTTCAAGACATTAACTACTATTACTTTGAAAACTTAACTACCTCGCTTCCATTAGAAGAAATCTATACTAACCTTCTCTATCTGCCTAAATTCTTTCTTGCTATTCTCGCAATTATAGATATCAATAAATGAGAAGCCTTCCTCAAATAAACCATTTTTCATAACTACATTAAATTTCCAAATCAACATTTTAAGCCAGTTAGAGGTATTCCAATGGACGCGCAATCTAGCACTTTCGTCTGTAATACCTTTTTATACATCAAAGAACTTACCTTCCAAAAGAATTTACAACAAGATTTAAATTACCACGCACACACTTACGGATGTATAGATGACCTTATTAGATTTAATAATTTTAACAAGACTGAAAACTCAGCGATTTATTCAGAATGCCTTACTTTTAATAAAACTAATCATTCGCAAAATACAATTTAGTATCTTCATCTTCAAATAGTTAACTATAGAAAGATTCTACTGTTTGACAAAACACGAGACTTCAATTTCAATACTAACAGACTAATAAATTGGACTTCCAACATTTCCAAGAAAGTTATTATTAACTATACTATACTATATTAAATCAAATAGAATGCATCAAAATATTTTTACCGATACAATAAAACTACAACGCGAAATTCTGCTTCTTATTATAATTCTCAAAAATACTCTACTACCTAATCATTTTATAAATCATTTGTCTTAAAAGAGCAGGCGTTCTGTACTTTATTTAAATCATTGGCTGATAGGCATATGAAAATTTACTCCTAAGCCTGAAAAGGCCGTATATGTTGGATTACTATCAGTTAAAGGATTTGTAAATAGTATTAATTAGAGAAGTAATTATATAATAATGTAAACAATGATTGTTTCTGTAGTTTTCTTTATTGCTTTTACTAAAAACATGAGCCTATTTCCATATTTTCTGAGACTGCTTAGTAGCTTGCAAGTAGTGAAGATTAACTTGTACTTTTTTCCTCTTTCCGCTACGACGAATTATCCAGAAATTAACTTCCTCTGGCCAGTCAGTATAAAATCAAAATTTTAACAGACGCCTATTGCACTCGAAAGAGACTTCCACAACCACTTAACTCCTGCATTCCAAAAAAAAATTCTCATTGCCAACGACTGTACTAACTCATTCGTCCCTCTCTACTTCTCTCTCCATTTTGGTTCAAATTCCAAATTCCATTCTGTGTTAGAAAACTGTAACGAACATGTTTACGTCCTGACACTCGCAAGCACGTATGTTAATTAATTCATATTATGGCTATTTATGTATATTATGTACATTTCAGTTTGTACAATTTAAGTATCTTATTTTCTGTAAATATATTTTCAACTTATATATTTAACAATTTTTGCAAAGATTGTATTATGTTTATTAAGATTATTTTGAATTAACATGCATGAAAGCGAGGGTGTCGGGGAACACTTTACTCAAGTTGTAGAGACATGAGTAACGGTTTTCCGATGCTGGGAGACATGAAAAATGAGCAATGCCATCGCTGGTACCCGAACCACGGAACTCTCGAATACGCGTCGAGCGTGCTGACCACTGCACTACGAAAGCATACTAAGAAAGCGGAAGAAATACCTTATATACTCCCCCTTTTAAAGGTCGACTTGCGTTTTAGGGAACCCAATCGCCAAATCCCAATGGTGAAGAATCATTATACACCACCTTTTAGTTAGGGCGCCACTGTAGAGACATTAGGTTTTTTTTTAGATGCTGGGAGACATGAGAAATGAGCAATGCCCTCTCCGGGACTCAAACCACGGTCCTCTCGAATACGCGTCGAGCGTGCTGCCTACTACACTAGGAAGGCATGTTAAGAAGGCGGGAGAAATACATTATAGAGTGAGAAAGTTTTAGTACTACTCAACATAGCAATAATATCTCACGTTAGAAAAAATTATAAGCTAAGCGGAACTGCACACATATAATAAATTCTGTATAGTACCTTCACCTTAATTCATCTCACTTAAAATCTAACTAATGGGCTTAAACTCAACTTACCAGTTTGACATCATAATTCTTAATTGAGTAAAAGCAGAAACACGTTCGTATTGATTAAATATTGTTAATTGATCGGGGGTTGGCTTGCTCCCCTTAAAAAGTCAACCAATTTCCGTTCAATGATGATAATTACTTGCGTTGTTGATTAATTTTTCATTTTTAAAAGTTTCCAAATTCAAATTTCATCATTCATATTTGAAGTTTCTCCTTAATTTTTTTTCAAGATTCAATTTTAAATGCTTCTAAGATACTTCATTCAGCTACAATTCTACTAACTCTCTCAAAGGAGATAATATATTCAATAATCCAATAGTAAATAAATTATTATTTTATTACTTTGCAGCTATTGCGCAAGTATTAGGCAATTTACTACAATTTATTTACATACTTAATTTAATTCAATAATTCAATCTTTGATATATATATATATAAGATGTAAGATATAATATATATAAGATGTAATATTTATAATGTGTATAAGAATATATGTAAGATACATAAAAGAAAATATATATAAGCTATAAAAGTATGACGGAAAGTTATTAACAAATTAACGTTAATTGGAACGAACTGACAGTTGAAGTTTAAATTTTCAATTTTCAGCTGAAGTGCACTGGGGAAGAAAAGAAAAAAAAAAAAAATAAGGACAGTTTTATATTTCCCGTTCTTCTGGGCCGATTGACAAACTTCAAATTGCGTTTTTTACGTCTCGACAGCGCGACTTAGGATATGTATTAGATATAAGTAGCATTGTACTAATTTAGGTATTTTTACACAAAATCGGACTTTATCTGATATAACATATCAATTTTTTTTTCCATATTTCAATTCTACGACTCAAATTACGCCAAACTATCACACGAGTAGTTTTTAAAATATTTTAGCTCCTCACTATTAATTGAGTTTGGTAGATATTTATTGAACTTATTTGACTTTTCATTTTACATTTCGAAATTCAGGTTCCTTACAAATAAAACTGACCCTTTTTTATGATTTATTTTAAAAATTTGTATCTTGAAAAATTTTTTTTATAAATTTTTAAAAACACTTTTGAACTATAATCTACAAATATTTTACCATTATCTTAAATTACGCGTATTTCTAAGCATATCTGCGAAAAATTACAGTTTTTTATTCAAAATTTCGAAGATATGCGTGAATTTATATATTGGCGCGTTTTGAAATTTGGCATATTGGTTGAAAGCGATAAAACATCATTAGACACTTGCTAAATTATTTGAAAGTAGGAACGATGTAACATTTTTGTCGCTCATGCACAATGTAAAAAGGTAGCAACAAAGTGCCTTTATTTCAGCTCCGGCATAATGGAAGGGAAAGAAAAATTGGTTGCCATATATTAAGAAGTCCGCGAAGTAAATTATTCTTGAGGCAAACTGAAAAAAATTGCGGCAAGATAAATTTTTGAATTTCTCCGTAAATTTCGCACCAAATTTTACAAAATTTAATATCTAGGTATAATTTGCGTCATAGAATAGAAATATGGAAAAAAAATGGTATGTTATTTCAGAAAAGGTGCGATTTTGTGTCAAAATACCTATGTTAGAACAATGCTATATAAAAATCTAGTATATATCCTAAAATCGCGGTTTCGAGACATGAAAAACGCAATTTGAATTTCGTCAATCGGCTCAGTAGAACGGAAGATATAGAACTGCCCCTTTCCCCCTTTTTTTTTTTTTTTTTTCGCGCGCGGTGTACATCCTTTCTGGAAGGATGCGTATTGCACTGTCGCGGAAATTATGCTAATACAATGCCGTCTTGGCACAGCGCGCATCATACGGAATTCTGTATTTGCTTCTGCGGATGAACCTCCAGTGATGTCCAAGTAACACACGGTTTCATCCTGTTGCATTTATTTTAAAATCGCTAAGTGGGCAATGTTTCTGTATAATAAGAGCTGCTTATCTTGAATAAAAGAATGCGTTAATCGCTCGCCCAAGTGTCGTTATTTGGAGTCGGACAAACAGGTAACTTTTACTACATGCACCATTTTATGTCACTCTTTTCCTGCAGTGTCTGCATTGCTGTAGAGCTTTGTCCAATCGCTACTCAGGATTAAAACAAAGACTTTCTGAGCGTATAAGTACTGCTGCAACTATTACGCATCGCTCTTCCGTCGCTTGCACTATCAAGATAAGTCGCGCCTCTTGGCTAAGATCTAATTATTCGTTAGTTAAAAATGTGACTGCATAATTAATAATTATGGGGAGCATACCGCTCCACTGTACTGTGCTATGTAATGAGATATGCTATGCAAAAAACTATGTTGAAAAGAATCGACAAGTAATAAAGAGATGACAGATTGGCAAGTAATTTTGTGATTCTTTAAAAGAGTTACAGTTCCCTACTGTGCCCCAGCGTCAAGTCCCGCCACTACAGCCATGAAAATTTGTGAATCGTTTTATTAAATTGTCTCTTCCAGTGTATTATATATGATTTTAATGATAGTTAATAGTTCTTGTTACATCTTTAATGTTTAGAATACTGTATATTAGCTAACTGCCTTGATATCTCAGTGCCTATGTGAAGATACGTGTCATGATAAGCTTAATATTCCAAAGTCCTTTAAATTTGGGTGGGGATGCAATTGCCTGCAGTTTATTGCATCAGATCTAACGCGTAAGAGCTCGCTGCTAAAGCATCGGAAGACTAAACAAGAGTGCCTTAAAATAAAATATTCGTAATTTGCAGTCTTTTGCTACATCTTTTATGGAAATTTTATCATTAAATGAGATGCATGTTTCAAGGTTTTATCTTGTTGTATATACATTTAATTTATGTTGGAAGTATACATTTGGTTTATTTAGAGTTATTTCTGGATCGGATGAACATACTGCTGGATGGATTAAACGAATCAAGGCATCAGTGTGTCTCAGTCTTTGTAAAGACTGGTACGTAAATCATTAAGTCAGGCTTCTCGTTTGTATTTGTTCTATTGTTTAAATTGAAATAATAAAATGAATTGTTGAATGTGAATGAAATGAAAAAGGAAGTTTAAAATTTTGAATCGTTCTGAAAGCGTTCTAATTAATTCAAATATTACTGCTGAAAGGGCAATGTCACGTAAGTCGTACCCCCTAAGAAAAAAAAGTATAAATCTTAGGATCTATGAAAAAGAAATAAAATTATGTGGGGTAATAATATCTTGGGTTGTCGTTGCTGATATTTAATATAATATAATTTCATACAGTCTACTCTCTTGGAGGAAATAAATATAATTTATAAACACGAACTTAATACTTCTTAGACAACCAGTATTCTAAGTCGCACCATATATAGCTTAAGTCGTACTACTTTTAAAATTGAACAGTTATAATAAAACTTTCTTTTTAGCAATTAATTTATTTATACCATTATTGTAAATGATCACAAAGGTATTTTTTTCATTTTCTTCTCAGCTGCAGCACCTAAGTTATGTACCCATCTTTTGCATTTTAAACACAAATCATATTATTTTTGCGGTCTTCCTCATAAATATTACAGGTACAGGTAGAAGCTAGGCCAGCACCTCCGTAGTACCACAGGTAATTGAGGTATTGCTGAACCTAGCTAACTGTTAAACTTTCCACCCCAATTTTGAGGGAGAACACCCCGGGGGGTGGTCACAAATATTACAGGAAGACGAACACGATATGAAATAATACGGTTAACTAGTCAACCGTAGGTCAGCTAGGGGTTTTGCCGAAAGAGGCACACTTTGCATGATATTAAGTCTAACATTAAAAAGGTACGATTTACGTAGTGGTACAACTTGCGCAACCTTATCCTAACATACAAAAATTTTTTACAAGTTTAATATAGTTCTGTTTATTCTAATGTAATCGATATAAAAATATATAAAAAATATGTTTCTTGCTAAAGGAAATTTAAGAAATCTAGTTTAAAAATGATTGAAAAGTGAAGAAATGTAATTAAAGCAACTCGAGAAAACTGTTGAGTTAAAGCAATAAAATAATCTAAACTAGATGTTATAAACTTATTCATTGGTATGACTAAATAATAACTGCAAACAGGTATCATATTCTCCAAATTTAGCATATATATGTCCCCTAAGCTAACTGATTACGGGTGGAGTTTTAGTTTGAGCATAAAGTTTCAAACTTTATCAATTATACATCTAAATCTTAAAGTATAAGTATATGATTTTAAGTAATATATATTTAAGGCGATAGATGCCTTCGAGGAGGATTTTCTAAGGAAAACTGGCTTGCATTCATTATACACATGAATCAAACCGCGAACATCAAGCACCGAGCCATCCCATTCGCTTGAGTTGGAATCCAGATCGAATTCCGAATATTCAGTGGTCTTAATTTCTCGGCTGGGCCCCACGAATGGCCGAGCGGTGGCACATAACTAAATTCGAATCAATGACAGAAACATGTTTGGATGGTTTTAGGAAACCCAAAGGGCTACAGCATGTTACAAAATCACTACAAATTATTAAAGTCACTTTCCATTTGCTTCAATGGTCAATATTACGATTGACAAATGATTATTAGTATAAATTGTGAGCTATTAGATATTTTTGAGACATTAATAAATTAATACAGACAGTAAATTATTGCAAACGTTAGGTAATGGAACCAAAGCTCATATTATAGCATATGAATGAGGAAAGGAACGTTATAATGCCGCGCCGAAATCAATTTGGGCCGTCAAGCGCCGTGTATAGTTTTTAAGCTCTAGACGTAACAGGAAAAACTGAAATAATATTGTTAGTAAAGAAATGATTTTTTTTCTTTTCTTGTGACCTTTGCAGGATATCATGTCAATTAACCAAGTATTATAATTTCAGCCTTTGCTTATAACTTAATTTCTCACTGGAATGCAAATTAGTTGTGAGTATTCAAGTTGAGACTTTTGGATTTGAGACAGAGAGTGTTCCTGGCATCTCATGCGCGGTGCGTGGCTAGTTCCTGCCAGCTATAACAGTTTTAATTATTCCGCTTTGCGGTCCTCGCTCAGCCGACACTTGAAATCTCACCCGCCGATAAAACTTTTGAGTAAGCTTTTGTGTTATCTTTGACTACTGTTCAACATTTAATTTATATTTGACTCATCTATTTGTTTGCATTACCATACGTTCTGGTTATTGTAACACAACAACCTGCCCTTACGTTCCTAGTTCTATTTAAAGAAAAAAGTTATTATAACTTACTTGAGACTTTGCCGTTTATCTCAGGCTTAGCGATAACTCGCTTTACCTCTGTTATGGTTATAGGACTAAAATAGCACTACCAGAATAAGTGTAACCTTATATTTCATATTTATTGTTACCATACGTTTAAAAACAAATTTCGCAGGCATTGTCTACGTTTTTGGAGAGGGCGGGGAGTACTAGAATCGAGAAAAATGTGTGTTTTGTATTTATGCTCTTAATATATGTGAATTATAAAGCATGTCATTTTTATTAATGTAATGCTGGATTTTATAAGCTACTTGTGAATTTCAACTAAGGCGTTAAAGAAACAGTTATTAGTCTAATTATTTCTACTAAAGTATCATGAAATTTTTCTGCAGGTACACATGTCCAGGATACATTATGAAAAATTAATTTCAGTAATTAAAATGCCTACTGTCTAGCCTTTACGAGAGATAAAAGTTGGTATGAATAAATATAAGGAAATTGTATTACACCGATGATAAAATATTTAAGATATTGAAAATTAGACTGCCCACATTTTACAGTAATTTGCGCTTTGAAGATCAGGTGGGAGGCTCGGATCGTTGTTTTTGTCCCACTCTTCATAGTTTTCATTAGATAATTTTTTCCTTAAACAAGTTTTGTTGGATTTTTATATGCTTATAAAAGTCACTGTAATAATATTTTAAATTCCCTTAAGTTTGAATATTCTTTTAGTGACGACACCTGTAATCGACTTATTTCTGTGAACCAAACACTGCTCATAATTCAAAAATGTCTTTGTCCTAGAGCTGATGAATTTAGCGACAAATCTGATTAACAAGATTTACAGCCAATCTCATTTAAAAGTGCCGACCATTTTTCAATTCCCGACAAATCCTCCGATGCAGTTATAAATCTCAGACGTCTGCCTACTTATATTACAATTTTATTTTGACTTATATTGATGAAAAAAGGATATTTCATCACACGATTCCTTTTTACTTCAGTTTCTCTTTTATATAAACCTCATGCAACGCTAATTTTTTGTTAACTTTTTTAAGATAAACTATGAAATTAAAATAGTTTCTTGATTAAAAATTACAGAAGCATCAAATGTCAGTGTATTTAGGTTACTTAGGTTACTTAACGACAGCAGCTAACAGCTTAAATATCCGGATGATATAAAAGCCTCAGAAATTCCATCAGAAGCATATAATTTTAAATCCACGTTATTTACATAACTTTGGACATTAAAGAAATAAAAAATTTAGATTTTTAAAAGTAATTAACGAATTTATTTTAGTTTATCATATCAGAATTCGGAAGAAGCATTCAAAATATATTTCACGTTGACAGCTCTTATTTCTAATGGCTAAAGAAGCTACAGCAAACCTAAAACATTTAAGCAAAAAATATGTAATATCCTCACTTGGTCAAGACTAACTTTAAACATGAGTACTCTTTCTACATAACTTGATTTAAGTTATCAAGTAGAGCTTAGAAAAATTAGTGATGTTGTTGTTTTGTCAAAAGCAAAATAAAATATAAAAAGAGCTTGAAAAATTAATTCAATAATTTTTATATTAGTTACATTATTATTGTATTAGTTCCATTAGTAATGTAACCATCTATTAGTATTACGATCTGAAATATTATCTTTAATATATATAACGTTGTTATTATATATAGTATATATACTATTATTGAATTTTTCTTACAATAAGAATATCTCAAAGCTATTTCCGTGAAAAATGCTATTGAAAAATTAATTTATTAATTACAGACTTAAAAAGTAATGAATTCGGAATATACGTATATTTTGGTGGCCGGACACACGGCATCATGTATAGGGGCGTATTTTTTCTTTATTCTTCAAGTGAAAACATGTATAGGTACGTGTCTGGCTATAAAACTACGTAAGATGTTGGTTAAAAGTAAAGCAGGATACAAGTCTCATCTTGGAATAAAGTGTATCTTTAAGGGAGAAACTCTGGTTTTCAATGTAGAAGACTAACCTTGACTGAAGATTAAAAGTTAAGTATATAGTTATTAGTTTCGGAAACAACATATTTCAAAATTTGTAAGATTGATAATGAGAGTAATTCTACCCGAAAACATTCCCACTTTTCCCCTATCTTTTCATTAATAACTTCATTCCATCCAAGCTATGAAATCCATAATTCTTATAGCAATATTTTGTCATACATCATCGCAGGCATTAACCACCCAAATTATTAACCATGATCGAAAGCTTTCGCAGTCTCTGATGAAACAGGTTTCCTACTTAACTCTTTTTTTTAACATGCATGCCACAATTCTTTAATTAGTCCTAACAATTCCTAACAGCTCTTAATTAAGATTAAGAATCCTATGTAGATCGTAGCACTGATGCAAATTGAACATGAATTTCATGTTGAAACAGTTTAACATTTTAAAAATTATCCAAGCATCTTTCCATCACGGGTTTGAATTGTGTGAAATTAAATGAATTTTACAACTTCTTCATTTACCTTTTGTTCATCCTTAATATAGATCAGCATATAATCTCTTTCCATATGATTAATTTAAACTTGCAACTTTCATTTCAAGAGTCCTGACACCAAAAATGTCAGATGAAGCGGGCCTAAATTATGAGCCAGTTTCCCTGAGTTCTCCATGAAGGTATCTCTCCCCTTAGGCAGATGCCCCCCCCCAGCGGCCGAGCGGTAAAGTCGCTGAACACTGGTAGTTCGGTCCGAGGTTAAAATCCCGCGAATGGGCTGGCTGCATGGGTGTTTTCGTGGTTTTCCCCATGTGTAACGTGTATACGAGCCAGTTTCTCTTAGAAAGTCCTCCACGAAGGCATCCCTCCCCTTAGGCAGATAGCCGTAGTGTGCTTTGCCATAATTAAAAACACCACACCACACCACCGCTTAGGCAGATAGCCTTAGTGTGCTTTGCCATAGTCAAATAAACCAAAATAAATCAAATCAAGCATCACTCTTTCCCGGTTCTTTGTGTTTCAGCTTAAGCGTCTAATCTTGTAAGTTTTTGTGCTATAAATAGAAAATTTTAGGCAAGAGTTATTCCGGTTTCTCTCTGAGTTTCCTTTAGATATCAACGATTTTAAATAGAAAGAAAGTATATTAAACTGAAATTTTGATCAATTAGAATATTGATATAATTTCTATCTGAAAACGCAAGTAACAGCATACGAGTAAAAGTTAAGCAGTGCAAACTGTAAATAAGTAATGCCCTCATATTTAAATTTTTTTTATAAATTTCTTTTAGATTTTATCTCAAAGTGTAAAACGAAAAAGTATATTTAATATCATTACAGATTTATCTAGTTTTCACATAAATGTTTTGTGTAAATAATTTAAAGTGCTAAAAGTATTTTAATTTCGATTCGAAAGATTATTAGTAAGATACTGTTAACTGCCGTAACATAAAAAGAAATTATGTTACTAGCTCTACTTGCCACAAATATTGAGCTACTTAGTCCGAAATAAGTTTCCTTAAGGCTCCTTTACCTAAAAGAAATATCTTTCGTTAGCTAGTTGCAGTAGATGAAATCGAGAAAGTTGCAAAAAAAGCAAAATGAAGTAAAAGACGGAGGGGGTGGGAAATCCTGTACGTGGAGCGATCTGCTCCATAGATCATTTATGCCTTCAGCAATTTTGTTCTCCCCCCCCCACTCGGAGCTTTTTCTTTTTTGTTCATGGTCGTTAGGATAGAAAGATGTTCGTCGTTATAAATGAGCGAAAAGTCTGAGAGGCCACAGTCCTGCAGCTACATTTTACAAACCGAATTTTTATCACAGTTGAAATGAGAGTAAAACGACAGGAATAGATTCTTGCGTTCAATTTTTTCACAATCTCAATACTTCTGCGCTTTTTCTCTACATAATTTTTAAGTTCTCGAGGTTGATTTCAGGATAATAAAATGTACTTTGGAGTTCTGGAAAAAAAATGTGTGTGATACAGTTACTACACTCTGCAAAGTCTTTCAGTTTCTAAAGAATTCATGACATTTTTAAAAAATGTATCACATTTTAAAGGAAATTTCTTGAAGATAAATATAGAGCAAAACTGGTCCACATTAATTAAGAATTTCATGTAAATTTGATTAACAGCATGACGCCCCTAAAATAATTTTTCACATGTCAAAATTCCACATATTTCCAGTGTAAAAAGGTTTCCTTCATTACACGCGGATAAAATCGCTTTTGAAGTGTGCATAATGAAGAATGAGTGATTTACAGGCTTATTATTTTTAATTTAAATATCTCCTGCAATTTAAAGTATAGTGATATTGATAACAATAGATTTAACAACACGTAGCTGGTTACGTGTATCATAAATTATGAAGATAAAGATCTCTCAATATCGTCTTTTCTTAAAAGAAGTAAATGTTCTACAATTACTGATTAATAGCTTTGTTCTGCTACTTCTCCTTTAGGCTTGCCATGCTAAACTGCGATTAAGCTTTAAATTCTTATAGGTAATATTCATGTGTGTCTTCTATTCTTAATTTTAGGACATAGAAATCCCTTTAGATACGCTTTTTGAATTCAAACTACGGCAGAGTATGTTTATTTTTCTAATTTTATAAAAACCATTTATAAAAGTAGACAAAGAATTTAATTACTTATAAAATTGTCAATAGAGTCAGTTCAAGTGGAAAATATAGCAAAATCTAAAGCTAACTTTAAGGATAGGTATTAACTATAGTTCTGAAAATTGAGGATTAGTTACAATCTGAAATTAGTTAGGGATCGCCTCAAGGTTATCAGAGACTGAATAAGTGTAATAATAAAAATAAGACATGATGTTAACGTTTTTGAATTCTTTGAAAAATCCGCATCACTACATAATTTAGAATACGCTAATTTATACATTATTTAATTATACATTTTGTCGGAGGGGAGTGACTTATCCCTTAATATAAAAATTTTGAATATAAATTAAAAATAACTGTCTTTTTTATGCTTTTTATCTTTAATCTTCTAAAATATAGCACAATTGGCGCTAAGCATGCAGCGTGTTTACTTACTTTAGCTGACAATCACATAATCGAGAGAAAATAAAGAGAAAAGAAGACATAAATTTACTGAAGCTACTAATCTAAAGCGTACAGCAAATTTGCAAATTTGTATATAATGGGGTAGGAATAAAGCAAAGATATATGTGCATGAAGCTGATTTAAATCAGGGAATATACTTAAATTTTTGAACTAACTAAAGAGACATTTTCATATGATTCTTACATGTTGCACTGAAATAAAATGGAAACGAAATCTTGAGGTTATACACAATTATGATACAATTGCAAAGGGATTATTTTATTTTTGAGGTTTTCTCAACTGTTGTTAATCGAAATCCTTTTGCTTAATTCAGACAATTTTTTTAATAACAGAAAATAATATTCATTACTTAAAATTCATTCAAATAAACTAAAACTTATTAAGATTCTACAAAATTTAGCGTTTGATACAATGTACTACCAAATCTACTTCACATCTCTTTCAAAGTAACTCGATAAATTTTCATTGAATAAATTCTCAACAACATATTATGGATTTTAAAACAACAAAGTATTAAAATCAATTAAATGTTGTTCTATGGTAAATAAAATGGAGATATCTACGATTTAAGATATTTCTTGAATTTCTAATAGACCTGAAACTTGCTAGCAAATAACTTATAACGTCAAATAAAACGCAAATAATATTACGTTGTTCTAGATCCTAGAGTGTTTAATTCATGTAGACTGAGTGAAAAGTTTTAAGAGAGATTATTTTATTCTAATTCAAATCTGTCTACAGGCCCTGAACGTTTTATTAGGTTTGAAAGAAGTTTACATCATAATGATTTACTTTTACAACTCTTGATTGATTGAAGAGTGATTCAAACAAACTTCTAAACGCCATGACTATTCCAGAACCTCATTTGAATACAACCTTTTTCAGCGGAGCTATCTTTTCAAGTGTTTAGAATCCCAGAAATCACTTGGCGTTACGTTTCACGTTATGTGGAAGGTATTCTAGTGTTATCCCATCGATTTCTGACATTTGTACTAAAGCAGCAATATGTTGTCAGGCATTGTTCTGAAGTAAAAACGCTTGGTTTTGTGAGCAACTCTGGTCTTTCCACGGTGTTTCAGGAAGTTGCACGAGATTCAGCGTGTAATATCTGCTCACGGATTGGGATGTGACATCCCTAGCTGCAGTGGATAGTCTCCCATAGCTATACGCCGAAAACATCGTGGCAAATAACATCGCGGACGAAAACATCACGGAGAAAACATCACATGGCGAAACATTCGTCGTACAAAACATCGTGGTAGAAAAGAAAGCATGGAGAAAAGATTGCAGTTCGAAAACATCGTGGTACAAAATGCCTTCATCAAAAATAAAGTGGTTCAAAAATAAATCGTTTAAACACATCGTAGCCAAAAATATCACGGTAAAAAATAAAATACCTACAAATCATCGCATAACGATAGAAACTATTTCTCCCGCGTTCTTAGCATGCCTTCGTGATGCAATTGTCAACATGCTAGGCGCATAGTCGAGAAGTCCGTGGTTTGATTCCCGGCGAGGGCATTGCTCATTTTTCACGTCTCCTGCTTCGAAATAATCTAATGTCTCTAAAATGAGAAATTCGCATAAGTGCATTTTCAAGCTTTTAAAATTCTCATTATCGCAAAGTGATTTGTGAGGGAACGAATAAATTAGGAATATTTTTACTTTAATATTTTATATTTTTGAATTATACAGTTTTGCTGAAAAAATAAGAAGAAAATTTAAGAATTCAAAGATTGAAACTGTAAAGAAAAATAATTCTAGGCATGGCAATTAATAGAATTTTAAACTTTTATAGGTAACTAACAAAGTTCATTAATTAATTAATCTTTTTTATAAAGTTTTATTGGTAATTTTTCATGAAAAACATAGTCTTAAAAAGATTAGAAAATGATTATAAGTAACTGCATTTGGTTACATCAATTAAAACTGTTTAATTAATTATCGTATTATAAAAGTACGTTAATTGCTATAAGTAGCATTAATTTTCTACTTATTTTCAGTTTTTGAGTGCTTCAGTGTCCTTCATGAATTTTTCAGCAAACATTTATTAGTAATTTCAAAATTATAAAAGTTAAAATATACTTCGTTACTTTTTGCTCTCACAAATCACTCTGCGAATATGCCTTTACAACTTTTTAAAGCCTGAAAATGCACAAATCTGCGATGTTATCATCATGCGATGATTTGTAAGCGCTTTATTTTTTACCACGATATTTTCTACGACGATGTTTTAAAATTGCAAAATTTTTTTCATCGCTTTATTTCCAACGACGGTGTTTTGTGCTATGATGTTTCAAAACTGCGATGTTTCCTCTTTGCTTTCTTTTCTCCCACAATGTTCGTATGACGATGGTTTCACCATGATGTTTTTGACTGTAACCCCTCCCAGAAGATGCTTTGTTTATGACTCGCAAGTTAGCTTCTTTTACATGAATCCATCATTGACAAATTGAAGCATGGTTATATAGTTCCATACCATATACATTCTGTAGTATTTCAATTGTTTCACCGCTAATGTTTTTAAGTTTAATTCAAAATTCAGTTTCTATTTTTTTTTTTTTTTTTTTTTTTTTTTTTTTTTTTTTTTTAGAAACGCCTTCCACATCCGCCACAAAACATATCCGCTCACTGCGACTGAATACCCAAAGCTATAGCTGTCCAGCTACTCACTCAAGTATTCGATGTATATAACGAGCAGAAATATATATATACTGAACTTTTTTAATATAGTGAAAAAAAATACAGACGGTTTTTAAACTTTTCTATCGGTCATTCTGTATTTTCATTAAATAAATGGTTTGGTTTATTTAATTATGGCAAAAGCACTCGAGGGGTATATGCTTGGGGAGAGTGATGCCTTCGAGGAGAACTTTCTGAGAGATACTGGCTCGTATACATCTTACACATGGAGAAAGTCACGAAAACGCCCATACAGCCACCCGTTCGCCGAAATTCGAACCCCGGACCGAATTACCAGTGTTCAACCACTTTACCACTCGGCTACTGATGAGCCGTTGTACTAAATAAAGTATTATTAGCTATTCAAAACTAAATAGAACTCATTACGTACACAGGAAGATCATACACAACAGCATCGTTAATTTCTACAATAGTCACATTTTCAACACCAACCTTAATTCAGGTAGGAACTGTACCTAGTTTCAGTTCTTTTTCCCTTCAATTTATCTCATTATTTACATAGTATTCGTGTTAAAAGGTTTTCTGGAGCAAAATAGTAGGGAAAATAAGGAATGCTAGAATAAGTTATAAATGAGTGCATCTATTATTTTGAAATAAAGTAAAAATTGTAAGGCTTGCAATTTTCACATTTTGAAGCAGGACATGTCATTCTGTTACTATACAGAATTCTAATTCTATCCGGATGTTTTTTTTTCCTAGTTCATACAAAACTCTTCTTTTTTAGACTAAACAAGAAGTGAGAGTATATTTTAAGCTTTCTCTTTGCTAGAACGTTAGGCAAATTCGAAATGAAGCTATGAAGCTTAATTTAGACAGCTTAGACCCTATATGAAGCTTAATTTAGACATCACGATTACATGATTGCATGTATTTACGTATATTTATTTAAATGTTAAAACTTCAAAAAGTTTAAAAACATTTAAGTAAATGTAAATCAGCTTGAATTACTTTCATCCATTTGCATTATGTTCTTTTGAATAACATTTCTTTCACGATAAACTGTATGAATGTTACGTAAATAATACAACAGATTTAATTTTAGAAAATCTAGTTTCTGACCTCAGTTTATTAATTGGTACTCGATTAATTTCCTAAATTAAAAGTTACGAAAGACCAATCAAAAATTTACTTCACCTACATAGATACGAGTTTTATAAATGTTTGTTTAATGCATTTTAAAACGTCATCAGATCATTTCTTTAATATTTATTTCTAAATAAAGCACTGTATTAAAATCAAATCCTTTTTGAAATCAGTTTTTATAACACTTTTATCGTAATAGAAACAAAGTGATTATCTACATTTTTCAAGAAAAAAGAAAATAACACTTCACTGCAAGATGTTTCTGTTCAAAACCTTTGAAATCGGACACCAGAATTCGTTATTCTGTCATTGTCACAAACTATAGCATTTTCTTTGAAAGTAAACAAAAGCAGCCAACGATAAAGATGAACAAGAAGCAGATTTAATCGTCACGAAATTGACTTAGTAGTAGCAAATAAAAGTACGCTTGTAAGATAAATTGATAATAGAATACCACAGCTGCTGGGAAAGGAATATTTTCACAATATCTTCCCCAAAATTGCTTTCTAAACGGCAAAAATTTTATCTGCGAGTAATTAATATTTAGCCGATTATAAGGGGCGAAAGCTTATACTTTTATTCATTCTCTGTTGGTCGTTTTGCAAGAAAAGCGTATGTTTTTGACATGTTAATTAATACATTTTAAAAACGTTATTTTTTCAGAAGTCCTGAAGATCTCTGAAGCAGATCTGCTGAATAAAATTCAGCAAACATAAATGCAAAAGAAGGGAAAGTCTTTGATTATTTTAAGAACGGAATGCTGATGATTGCGTAGGGCTCTTATGACAAAGTGCTTTCTATAATGCAGAGTTAAACTTGCTCACAAATTAAAATGTACTTTATTATTCAAATGAGCATTTATATAACAGACGATTCACTTCCTGCGTCGCTGACTCGAATGAAAATGTTCATTATGTCATGTGTAATATGCAAAGTGATAAATGCATTATATGTAAATAAGAATTATTTTATTACAAGCGAACATTACTTCTTTCAGTTTAAAATAAGTAAATATATATTTGTTACCTTATATAAAAAAAGTTATTTATTCAAATCATGTAGGTTTCCTTTCAAGCAACACTAACGTAATGCTTCAGATGCAACATGGTTTCCCTTTCCAAGACTTGTTCTACTATACCTTGTCCCAAGTATTTATATTTCTGTGAATAAACGGCGAAGATTGATTACCAAAGGGAATTTTTCCATGACTGCATTGTTAATGTAGAAAAAGAGAACTGGGTTTTTACTGGAGTCGTAATTATAATATTACGATATAATATTATAATATATATAATATGATATGATATGATATAATATGTCTAAAAACGATATAATATGTCTAAAAAACCAATGCCTTTTAGGTAAAAGATGTCTATTTTCCCCATCACAAGAATTTATACATTGTTCTTCTTTTTCTTTATAAAACTCAGCCCACCAGCGGCCGAGTGGTAAAGCCGCTGAACTCTGCTAGTTCGGTCCGTGGCTGGAATCCCGGTGAAAGGGTGGGCTGCATGGTGTCTTTGAAGCGTTTTCCCATGCTTAGCGTGTATGTGAGCCAGTTCCCCTTAAAAGGTCCTCTACAAGGCAACACCTCCCTTTAGGCAGATAGTCCTCGATTTCTTTGCAGTAATTAAATAAACTAAAAGCCAGATCAAACCTTTATAATAATCAAAAATTAAATAGGCTTCATTTTGTGTTGTCAAGAGCTTTACTTCAATGAAGGTTTTTCACAAAATATATAGTAATCTCCTGATTCGTTTTTGCTTATCAAAGATACTGTTACAGCCGAAAACACCGCGGAGAAAACATCGCAAGGAGAAAACGTCGTGGTACAAAATATCGTGGTCGAAAATAAAGCTGATCAAAAACTTCACAGTTTAAAAACATCGTCGTTGAAAATATCGTACTAGAAAATAAAGTACTTACAAATCATCGCATGACAATACATCTCATACATGCGTTTTTCAAATTGCATAGTGACACATTATGTAACTGATTTTGGACATAACTAACAAATCGACATCCAAAAAATTGATTGCACGCTATACATGAAAATGTTAACGACACTTAAAGAATAAAGGGAAACAAAACAACATATAATTTTCATTAAAACAATATCAGATTAACAAATGTGAAAGAAAATAATTTGCTCAGTACCTAAGCAATTTTTATAGAGGTAACCTTATATATTATCTTATTATTTATCTTCATTTTTCTAAGCATTTTTAGACTGTATTTTTCATGAAAAACTGTCAGTTCAACTTTATAAAAAAAGCTTAATTTATTAATGACCTTTGTTAATTTCAAATTTTGTTAATATATAAATTTAAAATTTGATTAAGCTTTTATGTTACATTAATTTTCTACTCATTTTCAGTTTTTAAATGCTTAAGTTTCCTTCCTATTTTTTCAGCAAAAATTTGTTAGTTTGTTCAAATATATGAATTAAGAAAGTAAAAGAATGCTTCTTTCCTTCTTGCGCTCCATGATTTTTATACGAACATGCATTTACAACTTTCACAAAACCTGAAAACGCATGTGTACGATGTTATCGTCATGCGATGATTTGCAGGTACTTTATTTTTTACCACGATATTTTTGACGACGATGTTTTAAATCTGCAAAGATTTTGAACCGCTTTATTTTCGGATGCGATATTTTTTACCACGATATTTTAGAACTGCGATGTATTTTCTTTGCAAAGTTTTCTCCCATGATATTTTGTACCACGACGTTTTCTCCTTGCTTTGTTTTCTCCGCGACCTTTTCGTCCGCGATGTTTTTGCAGCGACGTTTTTGGCGGACACCCGAAGAGACATATGAAGAAAGAGAAATCTTCAAGAACATGTCAAAAAACCTGAAGAATGTTCATATTTCTAACAGTATTTAAAGTTCGACTGAAAAACTCTAAGCTACTCTAATTTGAATACGCGAGAACAATCGCAACTATTAAGAACAATTAAATGAAGAATATGACAGCAATTTTACATCCAGCAACATATTTATAATTTGTATAATAATATATTAAACTAAGGACGATTTTATGAATTCCAAACGTAATATTATGCTCCAAGCGCTTTAAATACTCTATTATGTTGATTGCAAACACGCTGAATATGTAAGGCTGCAGTATGATTCAATATATCATACACATATTTTGTTTAAAAACGCAAGCAAAATTTTCTCCTGAAATCAAAAAAAATAAAAGAAAGAAAAATGTTTCAACTAAATTAAGATATTATTACCCTATGCCTTATATAACACTCCAAGAGATAATAATAACTGTAGTTCTGCTTGAGATTGTATTAGTCGTTTACATAAAAATGTGAACTAATACATGTTATTTATCAGGCCCAATGTAGTAGGTGTATCTTTAAATTTGTTTTTCATCAATAACAGACTTTAAATATTTCATTAATTAAAAATTTAAGTAATTCTTTTTCTTTTAATTTTTATTACTATTTTTGCATGAAGATTTCGAAAGATTCAAAATTGATAAGAATCTTTCAGAGTTCATATTTGTAATGGAAAACTTAACTTTGCTTGTCTGCATGGGCGTTTTCGTGGTTTTCTCCATGTGTAGCATGTATAGGAGCTAGTTTCCCTTAGAAAGTCTTTTACGAAGGCATCCCTGTCCTTAGGCAGAGAGCCCTAGTGGTAGGCTTTGCCAGAATCAAAGAAACCAAACCAACCTTTAATCTATTGAGTACGATGAATTGAGTTCTCTTGTGTTGTGCCAAATATGCGGCAAAGCGCTGTCGCTCTTCCCTTTTGTTATGCCGCAAATGTGTAGAAGTGCGATCGCGCTGCTGTTTGTTACTATAATTTTCGCATTAATTGAGAGCAGTTATATTCACATCAAATGAAGTTTTGTTGAAACTAAATCATTCTAAATAAATAGTTTGGTTGGTAAAATTTACTTTTTAGTTAATAATTAGACTTATTTATATCCGTTTCTATTATTTTCCAAAAAAAAAAAAAAGCTAATTATGCATTTTGT
This sequence comes from Stegodyphus dumicola, assembly GCF_044657685.1. Lineage (NCBI taxonomy): Eukaryota > Metazoa > Arthropoda > Arachnida > Araneae > Eresidae > Stegodyphus > Stegodyphus dumicola. The sequence continues at coordinate 139,715,816 of NC_140780.1, forward strand.
TCCGCTGTTTTAGCATATATACAAGAAAGTTTAAACGGTTAACTGTCAGTTCTTCTGATTCTACAGAAAGTTCGCTGTTTGACTCTCAAATATTCAGTACACTGGAAACCAATCACAGAGAGCCAGCTTTTAAAGCAGCAGAAACCAGTTTAAGAATAAAAATTTTATTGCTTAAAGCATATACTAAGAGAAAGAAGTAAAATATATTTTAATTACCTAAAGCAGATTTTTTTTAGGGCGTTGAGAATAAAAATAAGAATGAAAAATTACTTTTTATTAAAAGTATAATATAGTAAAATTAAACCACCTACTGTTTTTGTAGTCGTAAAAAAACAAAAAATAATTAAGTGGTATATTAATACGTGAAAAACATTACTATTTTTTGTTGTAATATATAAAATAAGTTTAGAATCCCTACAAAATAAAACATGGAGATTTATTCTAAGAGATCCCCTTTTAAAATCTCAATGAATATATATATATATATATGCTTGCAAGGGAATAATTCGCATTTTTGAAAAACATATATTTTTTTTTTCTTGTTTTGAATATTTTAAAATATTTATAGAGATGTGTATGCCAGAAACATTTCCAAGATTTATTGATCTTAACTTACAGAAACAGAACTCATATACTTGTAAAAGTATTTGAGTGTATCTACAGTAATATAATAAAACGAATCAGAACTTTCAGAACTTATGCATATGTGGAACGAAAAGGTTTCACAACGAAATAAAAAAGACTGAAAGGTACTTGACCTCTTAGTTTCAGGAATGTCTGCAGAGAATAATGTATATTTCTTCTTAAAATTTTGCTAACCTGATTGGCTGGAAAAGTAATGTCGCTTGCTTATTATCGGAATCATAGAGCTCTTAACTCTGTCCTCTCAAGGTCTAAAGATGTTTTCTTTTCTCCTCTATTATTATTTCCTAAGATCCACCGTCTCCAAATCTTATGCATTTACTTCTCACACATCTCCTCGCTATTTTGTTTTGTTTTGTTTTTTCCTACCATTTCTACTAGAAAATAAGAACAAGAAATACGCCCAAGTTCTGAAGTAGTCCTTCTTCTGTACTTTTACTAAAAGGACAAAGAAATAAGACTTAAGCTCTTCAGTTAGAGTCATAAGTTTTTGCTTGCTTCATTTTCTGCTTTTCACGGAAAAAGGAAACGTAGTTTCTTTAGCAGAATTCTGATAAACTATGAAATAAAATCTTTTATTAAAATAAATGATGCAGTAAGGTATTAATGAGCGTATATATAAAGATAAAATTAAATGGCCGATATTTAGAGAACTAATTAATAACATTGCTAACATCAGTTCTGAAGTTTTACGTTCTTTCACTATTTATTCAATACACTGTTTAATATGTAAGACCAGTCCATGAAGAGCTGTTCATGTGTAAATTGTAAGAAAAATACACTTGCGTTAATTTATTCAGACTGTAATGAATTTCATTAACTTAGGATTTCGCAAAAAATTCAGCCCCTAATTTGGAATGGATATTAAAAAAGGAAATTATGTGTGTCTTGAAATTTTAAAATTTAAAAATATTTGTCTTACTTTCTAATCTAAAATGATACATAATGGCATTTTTTTATTTAACAGCTAAATTTGTATTTAACAATGTAAGGAGTTAGATGAATAGAGAAAGATTTCAAGAAATACTGTAATCACCCCATGTCATCTTAAGTTTAGGGCCCATCAGCGGCCAAATGGTAAAGTCGCTGAACACTGGTAGTTCGGTCCGAGGTTCGAATCCAGCGAACGGGCTGGCTGCATGGGTGTTTTCGTGGTTTTCCCCATGTGTAACGTGTGTACGAGCCAGTTTCCCTTAGAATGTCCTCCACGAAGGCATCCCTTCCCTTAGGCAGATAGCCCTTGTGTGCTTTGCCATAATTAAATACACACACACATCTTAAGTCATGCACTTCAGAGTTACAATCCACTCTCTGAAAATAAATAAATAAAACTCGAATTTCAATTAAAAAGTTATATCTAACAGAAATGTCTTGGCCTAGTCTACGCAATAGAGGCCTTAGATTATTCCGAAGATTGCAGATTTCGTTACTGTTGACGGAGGACCTTTACCAGTAGATCCTCGAAATCGAAACAGTCTTGACTAAAATCTATGTAAAACAAAAGGTTATTGCTTTGCTAATTTTATGCGATTAAGTATCTTTATCACTCCTTAACTTAACATTTACAATCATACATTGACGCCAAGAGCAATTTCACCAATTATTGATTTGGACACTCAATGTGCACTTGCTAGGCACGGATAGGTCATAAGGCCTTGCATTTTTGATTGTGTGCGAGTTCTACGAGTATTTAATTTCAATCAAAAGTCACTTTATTGATGTTGTTTTTCAAGAGGGTGTATATATTAATACATATATATATTAAAAAACGACGTTTTTCATGAATTGTTGACAGTTGTATGAAGAAATTCCAGTTCCTTTTGATAAGTAGAGATCCTTCTATGGATGGAATCAGTAACAATTATTTTATTTTCCTGTACTTTTTAACTGATATTCAATGTAATTATTTACAAATTTCAATTAATTACTACTACAAGAGTGCACATATCTTTCTATATCAGGTTCAATGTTCCGTCTTACTTCCTTCGGGAACATGCAAGGACCTGACTCGGAACAGAGAGCTTACTAAAGCTATGTTCAATAACTGTGGGAAGTAGACAGGATACACAAGAAGGGTATACAAAACCCTTTATTTTTCTCTATTTACAATAACTTCCGTACTTCGGAATACAAAGACCCACTACTTGTGGTCTAAACGTAAAAATATAAAAATAAAACTAAACTCTAATTTGACTTTCAAATAATAAACGTGGAAGATTGGCCTTATATTAACAGGAAGCCGTATGTAGTACAGAGAACTGTGAATACTACAATACGTTTAAAGTTATCAAGAGGATTAAACCTCTGGCCTGGAACGCAACCAGCAACTGAGTAAAACTTATAAGGTAAGCGGCCTGCTTCGACTAACTGCTTCCTCTCTCTCGCTTGGCAAAAAACCACAACTTAAGTACTTGGCGTTCGCCAGACAAACTTTGCATAAATACGCTAACGCATATAATTCTGGCCGGAAGTAGAAAATAAGAAGTGATAGTAAAGATTTAAAATAAAATACACGTTAGTAAAACTTAAGATCCTTACATATTTCCCGCCAGAGTTAATTAGTTTGAAACTGAGGTCTAAAACGACCTTGTTGAAAACTTTTAACTCTAGAATCTAACGCGAGGCCAAACTTTTACAAATATTTTTCGCTAGAAACTAGAAATTTAAAAGAAAGAAATTTGTTTTTACAATAGCAGCTCCCAGGACACGCAATTTTTTCATATGTACTGCATCTAAACAGGAGCTTTTATTCAAATCTGGTTCCTCCCAGAGATCTGGAACGAAAACTAGTTTAATGAAATGTTACACAATGAAATGGCAAGTAACATGTATAATTATATTTCTCTTAACATTCTTATTTCATTCATGACTATTTTCATTTTCTCTCCCCGTGCTCTCTGACATGTGTTGTAAAAGAACACCAAACACGAATGTGTTTATGTATACGCGTTCAACACTGCCTCCTACAATCAAAACACTAACGTGTTAAAATTCAACATAACAAGACCTCGTAACAGACCCTAACTTAAACTCTAAAAACTTAGGTACTATTCTGAAAGTGGCTAACTCAGAAGTGTAGCGTCAGAGAGCCTAACTACATTCATTCAACCTTTAACACATATTCACCATGATTTGGTCTTTTTACAGTCACACGAATAACAAATCTTTAACATTAATTTCACTTTTACCATATCACGGTATTTCTTAACATTTGAAATAACAGTTCACTTGTATATAAGAACATATTAACATACCGTTAATTTTACGCATTTGACAACATACATTAGTAGTACATTGTTAACTTCTATTCTTTTCAAACCAAGTGCCAATTCTTTCTACATTGAAATAATACTACATTTCAAAAAGTCTTTCAGACTAAAACTTCTTTCTTGCCAGAAAATTTTAAATAAAATTTATACAATAACTTTTACAATATTTAAGTCTTTACACATCGCTATTATACATCAACTTTAGTTTTACACGCGAGTAATTGAAAAACATGATACCAAAATCGGTAACAACTCATTTCTCGCCCTTTTGGCGATAAAGCTAGACCGCGCATGAGGTATAACTTCTTGAAATCTGCCACTTGCAGTAAGAATGAAAGATTAACTTAAGTTTGCAAAGTAACATAAAATTTTACTTATCTTTGTGATATTCGGACATTCTTTTCTGAGTCCAGTCCTGGAAAGTAGCGTAGATTGTTGTTTGATTTATCCTCCTTCGTGTGCGGGCACGCCCTTCAGCGCCTTCCTCTAGAAGCTTTCTTTTTTATCCAGTTCGGTCACCCTTGAATACCTTCTTTTTCGCCTCTGCCTGTGGTCTTGGCCGTTTGATGGCAGCTGGTCTTGGCGGAACCGGGAAACTTCTTTCGTGTTCCTGCTTGGACCTCGTTGCTGGCCGTTCAAATTTTCCTTGTAACTTTTCCTCCGCCGCTGGTGGCCCTTCCGCAGTTCGGCGACATTTGCTGCGGAGAGTCCTGTCGGATGAGCAGATCTTCCGTTTTAGAGCCGGGTTATAGTTGCCATAATTTCTCCTGGCTCTCTTTGCATACGTCGTCCTTCTCCCTTCTTCATTCTGGGGGTGTTCGTGAGCTCTCTTTTCTGGACGGTGGAAGGGCTTCTTTTTCTTGCTACCTTCAATTTTACCGCGGGGAAACTTTCTTTTTACTTGCTCCTGCCTCTTAATGGCTTGCCCTTGTACTTGTCGTTGTTCCACCTCTGGAGCTTGTGCCTGCGGTGTCTGCCCTGCCGGATCCTGCAAAAGATCTGTAAATATTTGCATTTTATTACGATCAGAGTAGGGTTTTATTTGATCAATGTTTGCGGAGCAGGTTTCACCATTTCTGGCTTTTAACACCACTACAGCGTGAGTTATTTTTTCTATGACATATGGTCCTTCAAATCGTGGAAAAAATTTGGCGGTTTTATCTTCTGGTGCTGAAGAAAGTGAATGCTTAATTTTTAATACTTCATCCCCTACTTTATAAGTTACTCCCCGTCGTTTCAAGTCATAATATAGCTTTTGTTTTCTCTGTGCTACTTCAGTATTCTTTTTTGCTTCTTTAATTAGTTTTTCTATATCACCCATTTTAAATTCTGGGGCTCTTTGTTGCACATAAAATAATTTATCTAACGGGGTTATAATTTTTCTGCCTAAAAATAACTCAGCAGGAGTTTTGCCCGTTGTATCATGTTTTGCGGTCCTAAGGGCGAAAGCAAATTCATTGACATAGTTATCCCAGCTTTTATGAAAATTTTTAACATAACTACGGATAATTTTCACTATATTTCTATTGACCCGTTCCGCTATATTTGATTGCGGCCGATACGGGACCATTTTTAAATGACGTATGCCCAGTTTTTGGCACATGTCTTCAAATACATTACTTACAAATTGAGGACAATTCTCCGATATAACTTTTAGGGGCGCCCCGTATTTTAAAATATATTTATTTAAAATAGAATCAGTAACTAATTTCGCGGAGGCTCGTTTTAAGGGAACAATTTCGGTCCACTTACTAAAATGATCAACCATAACAAGGAGATACCGACTTTTATTTAACTGACTTTTTGGGAAAGGGCCCAATAAATCGATGCCAATTATTTCATTTGGAAATTCGGATTTAATACTATTTAGAAACCCGGCCGGGCGGAAATTAATATAATTAACTGCTTGACATGTTGGACAGGACTGGACATACGCCCTTGTTAACTTTTGCAGTTCAGGAAAATAGACTGCCTCGCGTACGCGTTGGATAGTTTTTCGAATACCAGCATGAGAAGCTAAAGGGCTGTCATGGAGCTCCTGCAGGATATTTAATCTAAGACTAGCTGGGATAACAGGTCGAAATTCTTTGTTGGAATTCGTAGTTTTTGTATAAAATAATAGACCATCTATTAGTTCGTAATGGGCCGCCCTATTTCTTATCGCCACAATATCTTGGTGGCTAAAATTTTCAGGATCCTTTAAATACTCATAAATGCTTCCAAACTCAGGATCCTTACCCAGTTCGGTTATTACAGTTTCTCGGGAATTTATTGTACATGCTGTGAGCATTGCCACCTTTACGGTATTACCTTGTTCATCTATTTTAATTCTGGATAGGGCATCTGCTACGATATTTTCCTTTCCGGGGGTATGCTTGATTACCAGATTATATTCTTGTAGCTTGAATGCCCATCTTATTAACCTTGGGGATAAGTTTTTCCCTGAGTACAATCTAGTTACCGCCGCATGATCAAAGTACACTGTTATTGGCGCCTTTCCAAAATAGACTCGGAACTTTTGCACTGCTAACAGAACTTCAAATGTTTATCTCTCGGTCGCGGAATAGTTTCTTTGTGTTTGATTTAAAGTTCGGCTAAAAAATTCCACGGGCTGTTGATTTTGCGAAAGTACCGCTCCTACCGCATAATCCGAAGCATCCGCTGAAATTTCTAAATTCTCATCCTTTTCAGGAAATTTCAACACAGGGGCTTGCGTTAATGCTTGTTTTAATTTTTCGAAAGCACTATTGGCTTCGGCCGTCCACGAGAATCTTGCCTTTTTCCTTTTTAATTTTAACAATGGCTCAGCAATAGCTGCAAAATCTTTTATAAAGGACCTATAATATGAACAAAGTCCTAGAAAAGAAGAGAGCTTCTTTGCCGTGTTCGGAGTCGGATACTTTTGTACAGCGATTATTTTTGATTCGTCTGTCTCGATTCCTTTCTGAGATATTTTGTAACCTAAATATTTTAATTCAAGGGCTGCAAATTTGCACATTTCGACATTAACTTTTAGACCGGCCTCATTTAATAAAGCAAACACCTGTCTTAAATCCTGTACATGTTGGTCGAGATTATCACTAGTAATAATGATATCGTCTAAATAGATAAATGTGGACTTTCCAAGATCAGGCCTTAACACAACGTCCATACATCGCTGAAATGTTGCCGATGCCCCTGAAAGGCCAAACGGCATACGCAAATATGCATAAGTGCCAGACTTGGTTATAAAAGCAGTCTTAGGCACGTCCTCAGGCCTAACCCCTATTTGAAAATAACCAGTCGTTAAGTCTAAAGTCGTCATATATTTGGTGGATGTTATGTTCCTTAGAATTTCTTCAATAATAGGTAACGGATATACCGGATATTTAGTTATGGAGTTTAATTTACGGTAGTCAATTGCGAATCTCCACCTTTTTGGATGTGTCAAAGGATAGTCATTATTTTTCTTACATAAAACCACCGGGCTAGCATAACTACTTGAGATGGGCGTTATGATCTTTTTACGTAGCATATCGGTGATATGCCATTCTATAATTTTTTCCTTCTTCTTGTCATACCGGTATGCTTTGTGGCGAACTCGCATTGAATCTCCGGTGTCAATACATTGGTTTGTAACCTGAGTAAATCCTGGAATATCACTAAATAACGAAGCAAATTCACTTACCACTTTTGGGATTCTTCGTTGCTCGTCATTAGGCAGGTGGTCAAGATTTAACATCGGCGGTTCAGCCTTTTCTCCACGAACTGGTTTCATCGTCAGCTTAAGGGACACTTCATCAAAATCCAGCGTTGCTTGTGCCTCTGAAAGAAAATCTATTCCTAAAATAATATGTGCTTGCAGATTCCTTACTATGAAAAACATAACCTTTACTTGTTCGTCCTTGATACGGACATACAGCGGTAATTTACCTATACACTTACATTTTCTCCTTGCGCCGCTAACACTGTCGTATTATCCGAATTATATATGCGGTATTTCCGAAAATACTTCCTAAAAAAAATCTTCTGCCACACAGGAACACTGCGCGCCTGTATCTAGGAGTGCGGTGGCTGGGATATTATTCACCAACACTTCAATCTTCGGAAGAGTCAAATTTTTTACCATTACTGTATTTAACTTGAAGGAAGAGGGGTTTTCTTGGCCTTCGGATTTCCACACCCTCCCGTCAGCAGAAATCCGTTTTAGTTTAAATTATTTTTCATTGCCGTGCTTTCCTTCTTTTTCCACTGGCCTTGAGACTTTTTTCCTGGATTGCTATTGAACTGTCGACGTTCGCCGGCTGTTTTTGAATGCTCGGGTTTCCTTGCCCACTGATTCGCTTTGCTTCCGTAGCCGTGTGCTTGAGTTTGCTGTAGTCTTGGCGCACCAAATTAGTTTCGCTGTTGATATTGGCGTCTTCTTTCAATGTCCGCCGTTCTTCTACTTTGAAACTGGATTGCTAGCTCAAATAACATTTCCAGTGTAGTCGGATTTCTTAATTCAATAAAGTCTTGCACTTGGGGCAGTAACCTCGGCAAAATCACTTGAATTATCTCAGGATCCGGACGGTTTCCATACAAGAGTTTGAAGACGTGAATTTTTCTTAAAATAAAGCGAGATGTTTTCGATTCTTTGCTGATATATACTGAAAAGTTCCGTTTCAAATTTCCCACGATCCCTTACAATAGGGAAGGCTTTTAATAGGGCAGTCTTGAAATTCTTGTAAGTATAGGTGGGACTTCCTGCTTGACCCAAGAGACTTCTGCCTATACACTTGAGCCAGTTAAGCGCTTGGCCCCTCAAAGCGCTGGTAGCTAAGGTAACTTTTTGAAATTCGTGCACGGGTAGAGCATGAAGTGGTCATCCAATTTTTCCAAAAAACTGGTTACCGGTGAGTTTCCATTAAATGTTGCTTCTGGTTTCTTCGAAGCGCGCATGGTCTGGACGATGTAGCAAAATCCTTCCAGGGTGGCAGCTGGCATTTCTGGATTCTGAGCCGCTTCTGCAGGCAGCACAGGTTCTTCTTGAAACTCGCCCATGGTTATTCTTCTTCGTTGGACGCCACTATCAGGTTCAATGTTCCGTCTTACTTTCTTCGGGAACATGCAAAGACCTGACTCGGAACAGAGAGCTTACTAAAGCTATGTTCAATAACTGTGGGAAGTAGACAGGATACACAAGAAGGGTATACAAAACCCTTTATTTTTCTCTATTTACAATAACTTCCGTACTTCGGAATACAAAGACCCACTACTTGTGGTATAAACGTAAAAATATAAAAATAAAACTAAACTCTAATTTGACTTTGAAATAATAAACGTGGAAGATTGGCCTTATATTAACAGGAAGCCGTATGTAGTACAGAGAACTGTGAACACTACAATACGTTTAAAGTTATCAAGAGGATTAAACCTCTGGCCTGGAAGGCAACCAGCAACTGAGTAAAACTTCTAAGGTAAGCGGCCTGCTTCGACTAACTGCTTCCTCTCTCTCGCTTGGCAAAAAACCACAACTTAAGTACTTGGCGTTCGCCAGACAAACTTTGCATAAATACGTTAACGCTTATAATTCTGGCCGGAAGTAGAAAATAAGAAGTGATAGTAAAGATTTAAAATAAAATAAACGTTAGTAAAACTTAAGATCCTTACATCTAAATTGCCAGTTTTTTTTAACCACTATAATGCGCTTTACATTTTAAATTTCACTTCGAATTTCCTAGGTGAGAGTTTCCTTTATATTCTCTATAACTTTATTAAATTAAATGTTATCTTTGCAGGATTTTACTTTTAGTCATTATAAATAAATTTTTAAGTTTTTCCTCTTGTTTTTATTTGTGTAGACATAGATATAGATATAAATTAAATAAATAAAACATTTATATTGCATAGAGAGGTTTCAAAATTAATAGGTTATTCATAAATGCATAATTAATTTAATTTTATTAATCGAAAATTTTCCATTCTTTGCAATACATGATATTTAAACAATAGAACACGAATAGCATGAAAGTCATTTCTTTCTCCTTTATGAATTGTTAATAGGTAGGATTTCACGATTTATTTAAATTTTTAAAACATTTATGTCTTATTAAGGAAACCTGCAGACATTGCCTAGACTTTAATTTCTGAAAAACTTTTAACCGACTTCAATTAAGTTCCACTTTTTCTTGCTATTCGTAATATTTGTTAATTCAGAAGAATTTTAATTTAAAAATTCAGAAGATTCATAATGTTTATTCTCATCTTACGTAGGACGGTTTTAATTTACGAGTTTAGTTTTTACTACATTTCTCAGAGTGTAGATAAATACCATACATTTTTAGCTTTGCTATTGCTCCAGCTGTCTGAAACTTGTGTAAATTATTTAGTAAAATAATCATTATAGTTTATTAACAAAGCATAGGTTACAATTTGTTATTTCATTTCGATTTTAGAAATAATATTTTATAATTATACAAAAATAGTGAAAGAGCTTCTATTTTAACTCATAGACAACTCATTAAAAAAATCTTATTCAGTACCGAATCTACTATCCCTCCATTGGATGTAAGACTGGTTATTTTTAATTGTGCTATTATCTATATATATATATATATATCTAAATCTGTCTCCTTTAATACATAAGTGTTTCTTTGTGAGGTTTCACATTAGATACTTAATAAATTGACTCGAGGTAGGAAGAGCGCTTTTTCTAATTCTATTTGGAATATTTTCCAGTAGCATGCTTTTCTGCGAAGTTTTTAATAATGTGAGGCGAATATAATTTCCTATTAAGTTGAAACTCTGACGAAAATAATATTATTCTAAACACGTCCTTTAAACCTCTCTTCGAGAAAATGCAACGACGGCATATCAGCGGCGAAAAATTTGCCAATAAGGAAGCAGGCACGTGCGTAAGTATAAAAGAAAACCATCATTGTCAGCAACGCACTCTTACAGCTTTATACTGAAAGAACAAGGTATTGTTCGAAAAATGGCAAAGCTCGCCCCAAGTAATGCAGCACAGTTTAAGGTTTCCCACAGCTTCGAGCGTGCATAAAGAGGAGTGAATGACGAACTTGAAAAATACGAAGGAAGTTCTATTGGACTATTAAATTTTTCTTCGAGGTATTGTACAACCAGGTTCTGGAAGGAAATTGTATTTGAACTCGAAATAAAAATCGCTGAAACTTGCTTTGAAGAATTACTTATGAAAGGCAAGCAGATTCTATAATGTATTATTATAACATACTTCCTAATTATCGAAATGTAAAGAATGTGTGTATAATTTGAGTTGGAAAAGTTTCATAATTTTCTATTAGAATTTCATGGAATATTTTCTAACGTCGTCTGCAGAACACATTTTAGCCACATATTCATTTTCAGATGAGGTTTACGGTAATACACTGAGATTTACAACTGCAAACCGGAACATTATATGTGTGCTAATGCAATATTTATAAATTACTCGAATTAGAAATTCAATGCAGTATCTGAATAGTAAAAAATTATTAAATGTTATTAAAAATGCGATTCTAAAAACCATGAATAATATATATTAATATATAAATTAAAGTACTTATATAATATATTTATAATCTCATCTTAATGCATATACACTAAGTATGTGATAACTGTATTGCTTGCATTATATGCAAGAGATGTGGATATTACTGATCGTAGACAGATTCCTTCCTAGAAATGCTGCAAATAAGAAGTTAAAGCAAAAAATTGAAATGACTGAATAAAAATTGTTATGCTAATTAAAATAATTGTAATCAGTTTAACTAATTTTTCATCACAGAATACTGTGGATTTAGTAACAGTTATAATTAATAATTAAAAAGATCTATGCCTCTGGTTAAGACAAAAATTTGTTCATATTATTAAGTTATGAAACTAATTAATTTCAAATGTAAGCATTTAAACTAATTGCCCGAAAATGCGAAAGCCCTTTAATAATAATATGTGACAATTTCATGTTAATTGTAGCTGTAAGAATTTCGTAATATTAGCTGTTTATAGAAAGTAATTACTTCCATTCTTCTATAAAATTGTAATTAGATTATAGTGAAATGTAATTAAACGAGATTCTGATTATACATATCAGCCTTCCTTTAATGAATTAAATCATAAATACAGTATAAGTTAAAGATCAGAGGAAACTTTAATTTGATACTTCTTTTTTTAACATACCTTCAAAGAGAAAAATGTACACTATTAGTTTTAAATCTATGTTTGCTTTATAAACTATTTTCAAACTAAAGATTTAAAGTACATATGATAAACTACGTACAAATGAAAATAAGAAATCTAAACATATTTTAATGTTAAATATCATTCTTTAAAGTAAGTAAAAAACAGGAAGGTGTAATTTTCTTATCAATTCATAAACAGATTGACAGTGGTTTGATATGATTGCACGCATTATTTTCATAATACATCTTACATTTAATAAAAGTCAGTAAAAGAAATTTTCACTTCTTTGTTAAAAAAACAGGCTTTGAAATCAGCTTCTACAAAAATTCTTTTGTGACTTCTGTTTCTAGAAACTTCCTTAGGGACTTTCAGAAAACCCTATGGATTCGAGAACTGACGGCTGAGAAATGAAGGTGTAGATCAACCGTTAAATCAATTTCATCACTTTAGACTTTTTGTTGCTTTGTCTTATCCTTTTAAATGTGGACTTCTCCTGACTTTGCTCGTTGCTTAACAGCTGGTTAAAGTGTGAAAGGGGAGAAAAAAAAAAAAAAAGACTACAGCGGCTTCTTTCTTTTTTTCTTTGTTCTGCTCGTCGTTTTTCATTGCGTCCAATATAAACAAATAGCAGTAATCAAATACTGAACCTCCGTACACAGATTTATCTGGGCTTATATAAGCTAAAGAGTACTTATGATGCTCATGTTGCATTCGAGGTTTGCTTTAGATTTATGCATTAATTATTAATAATAAACTAACACTACCTAAAAATTTCAAATAGCTCTTCATATTTCGACAGGACATAGAAGAGAAGGGCTAGTTCATAGAGCCTTTACCCCTGAAACAGGAAGTGAGAAATGATGGCGTAGTCATGTTGACACTGACTGCAAAGACTTAATTCGCAGGAAAGAAATAAAAGTTTTAAATTTGAAAAAACTACCTTAAAAACGCTGTGCGTGAAAGAATAGCTTTAATTTAGAAAAAAGAAGATGTGATTACTGTATGCATTTATAACGTTTAAAAAGTTAATAATATACATTAATTTAAAAATAATAGATACACTACGCTACGTTTACTTAAAATTTGCAGGCTTTTTCCGCTGTGCATTTATTATTAAATCATTAAGAAAAAAACTATGACATTCATTATCTTTTCTTCATCTAAATACTTAGTGGGAGAATTCTATTATTCTAAAATAACTATAATATCAGATTTTTAAAGTTAAGCAAAAAAAAAAAAAAAAAAAAAAAAAACCTCATTAATTTGGTATAGTTTAGAGTTTTAGAGTTTAGAATACATATTTCAACTTTTTTTCTGCAGGTAAAGAATAACTGATGTTGGACTGACTTTGATGCTGATTAATTTAATCTAAGATTGTGTTTTTTACCTATTATACATTTTGCTTTGGCTTGTTTCTGTTCCAATTTGATATAATAGCAAATATTTTTAATGTAATTGTCTAACTTATACTAACTTTTATACATATACATTACATTTAAATAAATACATGATCTTTGTCTTAAGTTTGACAAAAAAACTTTGCTCACAGTATCTAAAGAGAATCACTTGATCTTTTAAAAGAGGGGCAAAGGAGGAAGATCTTTTTATGCGAAATTACTTTGACATTTTATACGATTATAAATTATCGAAATGCTGAGCTAGCTTTGTTTTTTACAAATTATCAATGCACCCTTATTTACTTTTACAGTTAGGGCATTCAGCAATATTTGCATCGTCATTTGTGAGTTCTGTTTTAAAGTCACTCGTATCTGATTTATTATTCCTATCATAATTTCTGTAATCAAAGCGAACTTTCTTCAAACTTATCTCGTGTAGTCTTTTAAAAGCAACCTGCATGACTTTTTCTTGGCACAGTATTGGATTTTAACAGCTTCTTTTGCGGTAATCCAAGCAAACTTCTTTTTTTCCTGTCATCTTCACAGTCTCTGCATAGAAAATGTTCGCTACAAATTATTGCGTTCTTCACATTAATAGAATCCTGTCCTCGACACATGTATCCATTATTTTTGTCAAAAACAAACTGTGCTTTAGACAAATAGGAAATATGATATCCCTACCTTTCACATTTCCATGAATTTTATGTCACTGCTACAACGCAAGAAGACATATTATATAAACGATACTTTACAACAATGGTCTCGAACTTAAATTTCACAGGGACCAATGCACAATTTGAAAGTAGCTGTTGAGCAGCAACTACAAAAAGGAAAGGCTTGAATTTTTTAAGCAAAATAATTTTTCGTAATTAAATTTAAAACTTTTACTAGATATTTCTAAAACCATACAAATAAAAATAACGCAAATAAAGATTTCAAATTTATACTTATATTTTGCCTGAAATCTAAAAGTTGGTATCTTCAAGAAATTTCTGTTGGTTACAATTTGAAATTCAAACAGACGACTACATATTAAAATTTTAAGACACGCATTTAGCCCACCAGCGGCGGAGCGGTAAAATCGCTCAACACTGGTAGTCCGGTCCGAGGTTCGAATCCCGCGAACGGGCTGGCTGCATGGACATTTTCTTGGTTTTCCCCATGTGTAACGTGTATCCGAGCCAGTTTCCCTTAGAAAGTTCTCCACGAAGGCATCCCTCCCTTTAGGCAGATAGCCTTCGAGGCTTTGCCATAATCTCAGACACGCATTTTTTCAACTAATTGTAACTTACTTTTAATTTAAACTGAAATAAAATATACGAAATCTTCCCAAGAGAGACAAAACTTGAGAATAAATAATAACAAGCTTTTTACTTCCTTTTATTTATTAGACCTTTTTAGATAGGAAAAGTAATGTTTGTATGTCAATTATTGTAAACATCTTTGTTTTTTACTACGCCTATCTATCATCTACAACACCTTATGACATTTCAGTTTTCATGACGTTTGTAATGTTGGAGGGAAATTACTGAACAGTATGATCATAAATTGTAGATATTTATTATGCAGTCTGGTATTTTACGTAGACTAATTTTCAACTAAAAAAAACTCATGTATATGTACTCAAAAACAAAGCGAGTATTCTTATTGCAAAAATTCGTAACTTAGGATATTTATCTTTTCACAAGTACTGATATAAGTTAATCAAACTTGTAACTTAACAAACTCTTTGAACATACTTATATCACAGTGTAATTTAATTAGCTATATTTCCAGATTTTCTGAAGAAGAGTTACATTCGTTTTTGCTAATGAAAATAACTTAAACTGGACATTAAAATCATTAAAATCTTAAAACGTTTTCTTCAAATTCTTGTCATAATAATGCTAATTAATTTACGGGAAATTTATTCCTCGATAATGATTTATTCCTATGATAATGATTTACTAGAAACCAATATATGTAATTAAAATGAATTTGTAATGCCCACATTGCTGGAATATCGCTTCGCTGTAAAATGGACCTAGTCTTGAACAGGCGAAGTCAGAGTAGATGCAACATAATGACGTCAGACTACTTCCTGTTAACTCCCCCTACGAGGATCGCGTCAACGAGGTGTCACACAAAGAAATTAGCTAGCCCTTCTCTTTAAACCTGATATGTTGCTATACGTAAGCGCAGTTACTAAATTTCATAAGAGCCTTTGGTACTTAACACGATACAGAAGAATCAAATCATTGTCGGAAGCCGATAAATATGTTGAAATGTAAATTTAGTCACGTAATCCCTGTATGTATATAAGAGATAAAATATATATAATTAAAATACATCAAGAATAGTAAACTATCAGAAAGAGAAAGACAAATGCTAATCTTAAACTTAGATTAGGCAAACTAAAAACCATATTTTAAAGTAGGGTTCTAAATGAAACTTTATCGATTTAAGAGCGATCAGGTACAAGTCCGTCATCTTGTACAACAAAAATATTCTTCAAAGGAGGGAGGAAAACGACCATATGTATATAAAAAGTAATGCATGAAGCAAAGTTAGCATGAATCTAACAGAAATGTCATAATTAAACCAATTAAAGCAAAGGCTTAGAAAACAAACTAAAATAAAAGTAAATTAATATATTCTTTGTAATTTGTTTAAATTAATTTACTTTTACAATTTTTATAGCAATTTATTTTTAATTCAGATATGTTTTCAAAATTATTCTCCAATTGTTTTAATTTGTGCTTTCCTGTTAGTTTGCTACTCTGGATTGATATTAATTCCATATGTATTTTCTCTTTCTTAGCACTTATTTAATTTTCTTCAGATTTTTTCTTCAGCATAAATTTTTAGACTAAATTGTTCAGGAAAAACTGCCAATACAACTTTATAATAAATATTAATTAAATAATGATATTTAATAGCTAAATACATAAGCTCAAAATTTTGTTAACTCTTATATGTAGGATTAATTTTATACCCATTTTCAGTTTTTGAAGGCTTATGCTTTCTTCTTGCCTTTTTATCAAAAACTTATTACCTAATCCAAAAATATGAAATATTACACAAATAGACATTCACAACTTTTAAAGCCTGAAAAACGCATGTCTGCCTGTTGTAATCATGCGATGAGTTATAGATGTTTTATTTTTTACCATGATATTTTTTTGTTCGATGTTTTTGAACCGCTTTATTTTCGACGACAATCTTTTAGACTATGGTTTCTCTTTTATTTCCCCTCCCACAATATTTTGTACCACTGTGTTTTCGCCTTGCTTTGTGTTCTCAGCGACGTTTTCGATGGCAATGTTTTTGCGGCGAAGTTTTCGCCTGTAATTTCCTTTGAATTTTAGAATTTCCATATTCTTTAAAGCTTCACGTGAGAGACTTTTCAATCACCTAATTATAAATGTAATATTAAATTAGTCCGAAAGCGGAGAATTTAGTACAACCATTCGCTAACATTAATAGTTTGAGTTTTCTATGTTGTAGATAACTAGAAATAAGAGAACATACTGGTGGTATCTTACTAGATGTAACTTCTGAAAAATTACAAAATCTGGATAATGTGAATAATCTTGCAGTTACTTGTTGATTACTCTATGGGATGACACAATACAATGGACGCAATCTTCACACCACAGTTTTGATTATGATGCATTACATTTTTAATAACGAATAGAAGCAGCGAAGCAAGAGACTTAGCTAATGAGCATAGGTAGCAAAAGGTAATGTGCAGTTAATTGTAGTACTATTTATAAGCTTGCAAATTCATTGTTTTAGTTCTGAATTGCGATTGGTACTGCAACAATTGCAGGAAAAATCCACCTACTTTGGTTGTACCTTAATTGAAAATTAGTAATTTAAATGTCTATTGCCAATTTCTTCCAATTGAATTTAATTTGTTAATAAATTTCCGTCATATTTTTATATTTCATACACACTATAAATATAGGTAGGTAGATAATCAAGGGAAAATTAATACAAAATTAAAATTTACTTAGTAGTCACAAGCTTAACAAGAGGGAAAAACAATAAAAGTTAAAAGTGAAATATATAAAAAAAATACGACAAAATAAAAAAACTGAATAATTAGTAGTTGAAAATGATTTGATCTTTCTCAAAGAACAGCTGAAAAATTTTCAACAGAACCACCCCTTCTGAAATATATCTGTGTATCAAAACTAATTTATTAAAAAACGTCAGGAAAAAAAATTGAAAAAAAGTAATTCAAAGAACTTGATTAATTTAAAGTAAATCAAATAAATTAAGCTAACCGATATAAAAAAATGTCAACCAGAAACTGAAATTTATTTTTTTTAAACTTTCAGTAATTAATCTATAAACATTTGTTTCTAATTTCATATGATATCCATCTCCTTTTAGCTTAAAATTCACTTACTTTTCCAACTATTTCCATATTAAAAAACGTGTTTAGCGACTCTATATCATTATATACTCTCCTCGTCATCTTAAAATATAATATTAATAAAATAAAATTATAATTTAAAAATTCGATTTTAAAGAAACAGGGCAATTTTGCCTTTTCTGCATTTTTTTCGACTCCGTATTTCTGGATGACTTGTACATTTTCCCTGTTGCTTTTCAAGTTATTAGTTTTTATAAATTTTCTCATTTTCCTCTTGCTCAAAGAATGATTGACTTTAATCTTGATATTATATTGCACGGTTAATTTTAAGTCGCGTTGGAACAGTAATCTTGATAACTGAATTCAGATAAAGAAATATTTCCATTTTAATTTCTTATTGGCATTTTATTGATTTCTTTTGCTTTAATTACCCTTAATTTATTTTATTTCAATCATTTATTTTCATTTAGTTTTAGCCCAAAAGGGCAATTTGCCCGGAAGGGCTATTAATATCGTTTTGGCGTTTTGCGTTGGCTCACTATAAACGGCGTTTCACTCTTCAAATTTTTGCCACCAAATATTAGAGAGCTGCATTATACTTAAAGAAATTAAATCATGAAAAGTCTTCATGAAAGTATATATTTGTTTGTCGCAATGTTAAAAAACAACAGCATCTAGAAACACCAAATTATGAATAACTCAGTTCTCCACTCTATAAGCATCTGGAAGCCCAAATTTGGTATTTAGAATTTGTTTTATTATCTGTTTCACATTTTGTAAACTTTTAAAGAATTTTTGATTAACAAACTCGACGATTTCAAAGAGAGAAATGGCAACACTGTACGGAAAAAAAAAAAATGTATCTCCAATGTGCGAGACTGGGTATCGGAAATTCTAAAAATACCCTGCTTTTAAATTATTTTGTGATACTACTATTGAATTGAATTTTATGGCTTAAGTGCGAAAAACAGGATATTTAATAAAAAATATAACACATAAAACGTTAAAAAACGTCCCTTTGGGCGTAATTTAAAATCTGAGAACTTTCAGATTTTCCTTTTTTCTTTTCTTTTCTTTTTTTTTTTTTTTTTTAATGATATCTTTCAGAAACGTGGTTTTGTTAAAAACTTCTTGAAGTAGTAGAAAATATGATAAATCTCAAGATGACATTGAACAACTTATTAATAGTTTTGAAAATCTTTTTGATGAAACTAATTTTGCCAAAAATTTAGTCTTCTCTTAAGTTACCAACAAAAAGTCTTCACTTAAGTTACCAACAAAATTTTAAAAAGCACCCCAAAGTTACTGCATTATAAATTTCCTTCACCCAGTTTTTGACCGAAATAAACTTTAACAGAATTACTAGTGACTCCCGACTCTATCATGCCATAAAATACATTGAAGTACAAGTTTTTTTCAAATATATAAAACCCATCCGCAATCAGATTCTGAGCCGTAACCAAACTGATTCTGAACAATACACAAGATGACATTGTTCTAACACATTCTGAAAAAGATGACACTGTCCTGGAAATAAATGTAAAAAAAAAAAATATGTCAATCCTTTTTCACTAGCGTATTTTTACATGTAACCTAGAAATAATACTGCTCTGCTGAGACATTCATTGAATGGAAAGATATAATTATTAAAAGAGCCAAAAAAGTGTTAGTAAAGTTAAAATGAATAAAAAGATACCTGTTTTTACAGTCTGAATGTACCATTAAAGTCGAAATTAGAATTAAAAAGCAAATTTATTACTACACACAATGCTAAAGCCAATAACAATTTTAGCGTGATTTGAAAAGCATTTTGTAAGGAACCACTTAAAAATTATATTCACTAACCAAACACCTATAAAAAATACCAAATTAAAAAGCAATATTAATAAAATACTTTCCAGAAAAGATTAAAAATCAACCATAACATTAGTTTTAATGAAATTTCTAATCTTTACACCTTCCATAAATTTCACAAAAATCAAATTAAATTTCACTTTATTGCAAATGGCACCATTAGACACAAGAAAGCTGTGGACATGTTCTTTGTTAATATTTAGAAACGTTTGTCGATATATCCCCAATAAAATCAACCAAAATCAAAGAAAAATTATATGATCATTTAGAATAACGGAAAAGTTATTAAAACAGAAAAAAGACAAATTAACAATGACATTAATTACTTGGATTTTGAAAATCTATTCACTGCGTTACCACTAGACGAAATTTTTGAAATATTAATCAATTTACTCGAAACTTTCTCTGGTTTAAAGGAAATTATTAGCAGGATTAAATGGATGACTTTTCGTAACTGCATATTTTTCAGTAACTACTCAAAATGGTAATGAAATTTCCCCGAAAATTAACGGTATTCGAATAAAAGCAAATTACTGCACCACCATTCGCAACATTTATTGTTTGGTTAAAAAATACTGTTTTGGAAACTTGCTTAACTCTTGTTAAAGAAAAATTTAGATTTACTTTTAGATACGTTGAAGATATTATTGCAATTAATAAGGAAGAGCTTAAAGAAGGAAAAATCTGAAATTTACCCCAAATAACTTAAACTTAAAAAAACCAATGACCATGTTCTACAAATTGGTTACCTTGATCTTATTATTGAAGGGAAAGAAAGACGCGCCTATTTGCCAAAGGATTATTATTTAATTTTGATACTATTAAAATAATTAACTAGAAATCGAACATCTCAAAAACGGTATAATCAACGCCGTTATTAACAATGTTCATCCAATTAAAGATAATTGTACTGAAATATTGATACTAAATATGAAATGGAATTAAATATTACCACACTTAAAAAAATGAAATATAAGCTATTAAACTCGCAAAAAGTTCCTAAAGCATAAGATTAAGTACACTCCTAATTAATGTTACAAATGAAGAGATCAATTTAAACCTGAACAGGAGGTCAATAACCGATGTGTAACTTACATAAACATGTAAATATTTGCACCAATATCCTTTTGTTAACAAAGCGTCCAATTTATACTAGTCTTTACCACAGGGTTGTAAAATGAAGAGATTTTGCTTTTGAATAATCTGCTTTATGTCTGTACCTCTACCCTTAATTACTCTCACATATTGTAGTGTTACAACCTACGGTTTCGTTGAAGTTTCTTTAAATAATAAGTCCCGACAAGCATGAAGAAATAAACAGTTTATTATAAAAATTCCACGATATACAATTAATAGCACATATTGTACAATAAACGGCTGGAAATAGTTCAAGGAGAATGCGGATATTAAGCAACTCCTCCTTAGCGCACGAAAAAATATAGTAAGCTTCTCAAATCCCTCTCGAGGTAAACACTAAACCGCAATTCACCTAACAGGTAAATCTTATTGCTGACTCACAACTGAACTCCTTATCCTTCCGACCCGTATTTATGTACTGTAACATAGGTTCTGTTAACTTCTGAAAGAATCGCTCACAGGGCTTCAAATTATTTCCGTGAATCTTTCAAATGTCGTCAAAGTGGCGAAATATCATCACATTTCGGTGATGCCCGTCAGGAATAAAATTGCCCGGGCTCAGTTAAGCTAATTCTACAATTTAAATATTTTTGCACACGGGATTAAGATATCTGTAATTCAATCCTACAAAACAACAATTTAATGAAAACATATAACCAGAAATTAGATTAAACACAAAATAAATTCAAAAAATTATTACCTTAAAAGCAACAAATGCACAAAACTAAGTAAAACAATACAGGTACACAAAAATGCAATAAAAAGCATTTAAATATTTACATTTACAACAGCAACTAAAAATAAAGTTACATATTATGTTTCTTGATTTCCTGTATCAAGTATTTAAGCATTAGATCCATATGTTTGTTTTCAATCATATAATTGTTGATGCATCTGATCAAATCAAGTAATTATTCTTGGAATTTCACAAAAAGTCTTATTTTTATTATGAAACTTTAATTTTTATCTTATATGATATATATAAGGAAAATTTCTGTTTATGAAATGTATAATTAATTATGTATTACATATATACTTAATAATTTAAGATGCATGAGAAGAAGGCAAGTACAATGGCTGATACAGAGAAGGGAACCCCTACGTATTAGCTGGAAGCAAGCAAGCGGGAAAGTGCAACGCATTCAGAAAAAAGTTTGGGAGAGGGTGAGAAGGTTATGATTCCTAAAAAGTTGTGATTTCAATTGAAAATTGAAAATTTATTCCTTGATTGGGTAAAACGTACCTGCACTGGAACGTTACGTAAGATCGTATGATAAGGATTCATTCGATATGACCAAGTTTACAGATAAAAGTTTACTTTACATATTTTTTTAATCTTACATCCTACATCCTTACACGCACACAAATACACGCACTCACACACACACACACACATATATATATATATATATATATCATAATACGTATATGTATACATATGGTTAATTATGATTAATTACATATAATTAACTTAACAGCTATTGGATTTGAGAGAAAATATTGATATAATTTGATGTTAAATTTAGTTTTTTTTAATTATCAATTCTTCCCAGATAGCAAACTGATTTTAACTTATTTCAGATTTATCATTTTAAACACAAAACTCTAATTTATTAAATCGAAAATTTCAATTAGTTAAAATGTTCTAAATTTACGCCAATACTTACGTAATGGATGTTTTATTAAGCTGCTATTTTCTGTTAAATGATTTCATCATTGAAGTTATTTTTAAATTATATTTAAGTTTCTTATATCCTTATTTTTATATTAGAAAAGTTAAAACATTCATTTGATTGATTTTTTAATTACTTCTTTAGTTGATATAATCTTAAACACATTGAATTTATAACATATCTAACCGATAATTACGAACATTTGCAGTATTTTCATAAGTAATTTCCGTATATTTCATATCTTGACGTTTTTAATTTCCTGTTCAATGAATATTAATTTTTGTATTGCATTTGTTGTTATATGTTAATATTTGTGCATTGTTATACTACAATCATGCGCTTTATATTTAAATGATAATTTTTTTAACCTTTTGAATCACAAAGTAGTTAATAAATGATGTTTCAAATGCCTGGTGTTATTTATCTTGGTCTAGAATATTCTGTACGCAGCATAAAAATATGAGCTTTCAATTCTAGTTTCAGGCTTCAGATAAATTATTTACGAAAGAGATATCATGCTAATAATGCGTCCAACTGATCTAAATTGTACTATATCAAGTACGGATGATTCTTAACATACGTCATTTATAATTTTAACTCTGACTAAACTAATTTCAAAAGCTTTACCCTGTAGCAGTTCCCAAGAGGTATACTCGCTAAACATAAGCAATTCGACCAAGATTTAAACCACGGCGACTGACAAAACTGCATGGGTGTTTTCATAGCTTTCCTCATGTCCAGATGAGGATATGAGGAAAGCTATGTAAATTAGATGAGGACATGAGGAAAGCTGTGTAAATTATTTATGTAAATTATGTAATTATGTTGTGAGCTACAATGGAAATAGTATCTTCCCATGTTATTTGATGTATCTCCTAAAAATGCATATGCTGGGACGCGAGACAATGCCACCTACCTCCTGTCACAGAACGATGCTCTGTTCGCCTCCCGAAAACTGTCTACTTTTAAGTGTCTAATATAAATACAAGCTAGTTTACTTTAAAACGTCCTCTATGAAGCCCTTCGTTCCCAGAGGCAGATAATCCTCGTGTGTTTTGCTATAATCCAGGAAAGCCAATTTTACCGAGAGCTCATCCTTTTTATGCACATATCTGATACTGAAATAATCCATTTATTTATACGTAGTCACTAATGTGGTCACTAATGTCACTTCACTAAATGTGGTTATAAATATTTTTTAAATGTATCACTTCACTATACGTAGTCACTAATGTCACTTCACTAAATGTGGTTATAAATATTTTTTTTAATGTATCACTTAAAATAGCTGCAAAATTTTATTCATCGGTAACACTCACCTTGTGATTTTAGCTTAACATATATCTTTGCGTAACTCTTAAGTATAAGTCTCAACTGTCCTCAACTTCACAGAAACACATGTAACTTCTTGAAATATTGAAAATGAAGATAATTAGATCCGAAGATAACCAGTTACTTTTACCTGAAACAGTGTGTGGTTGCGTTTCTTCAACAGCTGTGGAAACTAAAGGTGTCATAGCATCAACGTAATACTGTTACTTAAGCACGAGGTATATATGCATTAAATGAAACTGTCAAATAATTTTGGAAAATCGAAATCACAGAAGATAAGAAACGTCCGTCTACAAAGGAACCCCGGAATTCTGCTAGAAATGTTATGCGATAACCTGCTTCAGAAAATCAGATGAACATTAGACAGTAAAAATGCCTTTAAAATCCGAAATGAAGAAAATCTAATTGTTTGGAATTCAATCAAATAACCTTTAAAAAGCTAGATCACTTGCGGAAACTTTAGAAAGCAAATCAGAAATTGTGTCTATGCAGAATATATAAGGGAATAAGAAACTGTAAACCACATGATACAAACTCAAGCTGAACATGACTCTGCCTGTTATTTAATCGCCATGTTGTGTATATGTCTGAAAAAACGCAATACTCAATTTCGTGTTAATTTAACTTAGCGCTTAGATAATAAATGGGCATTCGCTAAATATTATTTTCTTAAACTGTGGCATTTCCTTTAGCTGTAAAAGGTCTGATTGTTGCTTGGCTTATCTCCATTGTCTTTAATATATAAAATAAGAACAATAAATAAGAACAATAAATAAGAAATAAGAACAGTGAAAATAAGAACACACACACATTTGTACTGAGTCTTCATGGCATATTAATATTGACTGGTGAGTTTCGGAGGCTAATTTAATGCGTTTGCAGTCCTCCAAATTTTCCCGAAAACAAAAGCTGCAGTGGTTATCTCTATATGCAAAACGTTGCGGTTTGATTAGGTATTCAGCTAAATTCAACAGCCGAAAAATACTTTTGTCCGCCCTTAAAAAATTTATCGTAAGTTCAAATGTTTTAATTAAGTTCTTCTTTCAGTTTTATTTTAACTCTTTGAAATTAATTCTTATTCGAAATAATATACACAGATTCGAAATCAAAATTGCTTGAATTTAAACTCTGTTATATGTGTTCTGAATTCATAGTAATATGTACTATAAATATCGAGTTAATTTTTAATTTTGTACATTAATTGTCTATGTAACTCATTTTGTTCATGTAACCCATTTAAATAGCTCGTTCATTTTCCGGACTATTTAAAACTGGAAATTTTGTGGAATTAAGATATAGAAAAAAAAGTGTATCAAGAGCGACTTTATAGTTTTTTATATGTTAATGATAATTCCATATATAAGAGAGTAATATACTAACGAATGAATGACTTTTAATAGGTTTTTAAACACCGGATATTTACAAATTTAATTTTTTCTTAAGCAATCTAAAATGCAATACGGTGATGACCATACATATCTTTACCTCCCCCTTCCCATTTTTATACATTTCTTTGTAATGACAAGCTGCACTGTTCATGACTGAGTGATTTGAAATGTTTCAAATGCTCCATTGAGGTCATTCGAAATGATATATTGAGATCATCTTCCATAATGCAATCAGAGTTTTAGTTACGTCTGTTGCTTTTAAAAGTTTTTCAGTTTCTAGTTGTAGGCTTTCCAGACAACTCTGCGTTCGTTTCTAATTTTGCATTTTGGACAGTATAGGTCACAGGTAATAGATTTCTGCCAAGACATAGATATCATAATATATATAAAAAAGTTGTTTCATTTACTTTCTTTGTAGCTTCTAAAATATCCGGAAAATTTGGACCAAGAATAAACATTAAATGATGCAACCTCGCCGGAATACAAGGGCCAAATAAAATCTGCGGTATTTGGCAGATAAAAGGTAGTTTTACATGTTCATTTAAATCACAAAAGACATTCGGATAAGCTAGAATATTTTATTAAGGTCAGAAGATCTTAAAGTTTAAACAATTTTTCTCTGCAACACTCTGACACGAAGTTAAAGCACAGTTGGTGATTGAGGCTTTAAATAAAACTTTTGTGACCTATGCTTACTCATTTGCATTTTACAAAATAGGAAGTGTAACATTCAATCCCTAAAATTCTCTGTCTCTTTATCTGCTTTTGCACTTTCGGCAACAATGCGCTAACAAAATGAACTCCAGTACGTTTCCTAAAACGAGAGAAATACTTCACGATATTTTGAAAACTGTTTACTAGTTTCCTTAACTTCATTTTCTGTTTCTTCGCATCTATTAAGTAATTCGAAAGATTTAATATTCTTTCTTGAATTTTTATTTGAATTGAATTTCTTTTCTCGGTCTTCAGTGCTTGTGTATAAGAGCTGCTTCATAATTACCGTTTGTGAACATCTACTTTCAGATACTGATTTTGGTAAATACGCTGCCGTAGCCATAATTTACAACTTTTATTGAGTTTCCTTTTTAATAAACCTTCGAAATCTTCCAGTTCTCTTTTACATCCTATTTTATCCACGGCGTCTCTTCTTTGTGTAGCTTAATTGGAAAATGTTGTAAAACTATTGCACTGTTAAATAATTTTTCAACGGTGACATAGGCCAAGGGCTTCAAATTAAAAAATAAGGAATATGGTATAGTTAAGACTGCTACATTTGTAGTAAAATTATCTACTGTTAAAAATTTTACGGATGCTGCCTGCAGAAAACGTTCAAATTATTTCACTGATTTTTATTCTAAAAACGTTCTGTGATATGCAAAATATGAAACAATACCTTAGTAAAACAGTGTCAAAACTATGTACCGTAAACCAGTTTCCCTGCTAAAAACAAATTGCACAAGAATTACGATTTTAGTGCCGAATAAATGTATGATAATTTAGATAAAGCATTTTCGAGAATTTTTTTCTCATGCGCGATTGAGTTGAGGCTTGATGTAGATTCAATAGCCATAAAAATATTTATCAAGTTTTTTTCCTATGTTAAAAACATCTTTTTCCCTACGTTAAAACTACGTAACTTAGTACGGCTACTGCTGTTTGGAATATGAAAAAGCTCGTAGAACTTTTTAAGCAAAACTAGCTTGATATTCACGTTATACACTGGTGTAAGAAATTAAGAGAATTTTCATGTTTTATCTACGATCTTCAGAACTACTAGACAGATTTTAATAAAATTTGGTGTGAACATAGGTTGATGTAATACAAACAAAAAAGACATTCAACATTTATAATATACACACATGTTCGTGTGTAACACTCAAGGGAGTCTGAAGGTTTGAAACAGCGGTTGCAGAGACAGAAAAGAAATTGGTTAATAGGGGGTATGGTCCCCTCTTACAGCCGCCTTGCAACATGATGTCATACTGAAAATAAGGCAGTTTATCAGTGCCTGAGCAATTGGCGCACTCATTCAGCAACGGAGTTTTCAGTTCCTGGATGGTTCTCGGGGGGTTTCGAGTTGCAATTACTCTCCCCGGAGCGTCCCAGACATGCTCTATAGGGTTGAGGTCTGGAGACCTGGCTGGCCAATCCATCCGGCGAATATCCTCACTCTCAAGAAATTCGTCCACCAGAAGAACTCTATGTGGCCTCGCGTTACCGTCCTGAACCTTGGGCCACTGCACCATGGAACAGGCGAACATAGGGCTCCAAGACCTCATCCCTATACCTCACAACAGTCGCAAAGCCTCTGTCAAAGACGTGGAGAGGTGTGCGGCGATCCAACATGATGCCTGCCCAAACCATTACACCGCCACCGCCATAATTGTTGATTTCCCGGACATTGGAGGGTAGGTAGCGGGTCCCTGCTTCTCTCCATATGAAAATACGGCGTGAATCGGTATTTAGGCTAAAACGGGACTCGTCGGTGAACAGAACTGTCGCCCATTGCTCCGTACTCCAATCACTATGCTGCTTGCCCCATATTAACGTGAGCGGGACACAAACAGCCGGGCTTCTGGCAAACAACCCTCTCTCATTCAGTCTTTTGGAAACAGTCACCTTTGTTACACGGGTTCCCGTGGCTGCATACAGGTCCCGAGAAAGCTGAGAAGCTGTAGCCGCTCAGTTACGCCTCGCTAAAATGGACAAATAGCCATCTTCTCTGGCCGTCGTGGCTCTTGGACGACCTTGCCCAGGCTTTCTCTTGATGGATTCAGTATCTTGGAACTGTTTCCATAGGTTACACACGACGCTGGCCGTTAAATTAAACTTTCTGCATATCTGGACTTGCGATTGGCCTGTCTCTAGCCTCCCCACAATTCGCAACCTCATTCCATCATCTAAACGTTAGTGGTTACCCATTTTTACTGTTCCGATGTGAATTTAACAGATTGCTTCAGGATTATACCAAGAAATTCGCCGAGGTGTGCTAGCGAACGCAATTCGTCTTGCACTCCACGCGCTTATAAAGCCTTTTTTTCTGCTGGCTCCGCCTACACACACGTGCACGCTTACGTATTTGCCCTATAAGATTTGCATTTTTATCTAGAAGCAGTGTTTTCTTTTTTTTTTTTCTTTTTTTTTTTTTTTAGTTCTTTTTATGAAATTCGATAAAACATGCAAATTTTTTTAAATTTATTTCATCAGTGTACATAGGGTTAAGCACGATAAGTCATATGCAGTCAGTTCATTAACCGGACCTCAGTTGAATTACCAACATTCAGCGATCTTACCTATCAAGCCCTGACGGCTTAATTTAATGTAATATACAACGTTGAGCGCAGAATGTAAATAAAAAATTTAAGACCTAATATAATAGACATGTGAGTGAAAAATAAAGTGATTTATTGCACTATCATACGGAACGTTTTATATCACTTATTTCAGATATCGTTCGTAATGGGTTGAATGCGCATAGAACTGATGATAGCTTGATAAAATTTATTTTCACAAAATAAACACTTCACATAGAGCTTTCCACAAAAGTATTCGTACAGCTCTTCTCAGTGTGACAGTGCAAAGCGCATGTAAATAATGGAGTTCGCACAGAGATTTCTCAGTACTCGGAAGGCAACTTTGAACTAAAAACTGGGAACCGATGCTCTCTCTAGACATCTATAGCTTTTCCTCAGTCGTATAGAATTCTCTAGTAGCTTTCACTTCTCGAATTACAGGAAGGCATATGAGGGTCGAATATGGTTACAGTTTACATATAGGGATTAGTTACAGTTATTCGATTGCAGTATCAATTGTTGTTATACAGGGACCATACCCAAATATCACAAAAGGGCGCGAAGTTTAGCGACTTTTAGCGATTCATCGCCTACGTAGCATACGTAGGTTGTTATCATCTAATTGACGGAATGCACTTAAAATAGCTTTATCTTCTTTTTATTTGCCTTTGATCATTGTTTCTACTAAATGCACTGCAGTTCAATTGAAATGAGAAAAATATCACTCTTGAGCGATTATTTTTTTTTTTTGGGGGGGGACAGACTTATTTGGAAACAAAACTTAATTCTCAAAAACATGTCTAGCTTGGCGAAATTTCTCCAATTTAGCGAGATGGCCATTGTTACAACCTCAGTTTTAAATAGACTTGCACCTATAACCTTATTTTTCCGGCAGAGCTTCGCTTTTTCGAGCATTTCATGTATTACATTATACAATGGATGCTACAACTCATATATAATTTCACTAAAATTATTTACATATACGCAAACAACATATACACCTATATACATATTACACGCATACAAACGTAGCAATATTTTATATCATGTGGCATTTTATGTGAGTCACATTTTATAACACGTATTATTTTGTAGCTTGATTGTATTATATCCCGTAACTGGGGAGGTGCGGTCTCAGATACCGTCTACAGGTGGTGTTCCTATCACTCCTATTCTATATTTAGTCTGATTGAGTGGATTCTCCTTTTGTAACCATGATAATTCTCACCTATTGGCTAATATTTTTTGCACACGCTTCTTTGTGAAATTCTAGTCCTTTGTCTGAGAGCGGTATGTCAGACCGCACCTCCCTCTCCGTGTTACGATTTCTGTCTCAGGTGGAAACATGGCTCTGATACTCGGTCGAGAAATATCATACATCCTTCTGATTCGCGTTTTGCAGAATAGCTGCAAAGAATTCTTGATGAACTAGAAAGTGAATTTAGCGATGAAGATGAATGCCACGAAGATTTTGCTAATGAAAGTTCGCATTCCACAACATCAGAATTTTCTGAAAATGACAATGAATGCCCTGAACCAGAGATTGAAGCCATTTCATCTACAAATATTATTATGGGAGAAACCGCTTCAAGTGGTCATCTATTGAACCTCAACGAAATGTGAGAACTCCCGCGCATAATATCGTCTATCTTCCAGGATTAAGAGCACATGGAAAATTGGGTGAAAATACGGATCCTAAAAGTGTTTGCGAACTCCTTTTCACAAACGAAATGTTAGAGAAAAAGAACTGAAAACTTCGTATTTATGCGTAAGTTGCAAAACGCCAGTTTGTTTGGTATGTTCACAAAAATTATGTCACAAATGTACACAAGAATATGCTGAGTAAGTTGCTATTTTTTACAAGAACACACACAGTTAAGTACTGACATTTTTTTTTTTTTTTTTTTTTTTTTTTTTTTTATGTTTTGTACAATATTTATATTTTTCATCTAAATGTATCTATCATATGTTAAATTATTGGAAAATAATTATTATTCATAAAAATAATAGTTATTCTGGTTTGTTTTGCATAATTTATATTTGCAAGTGTTTTTCATAAAAAACAGTTCATGTTGCAGAAAAAGTGTTCCTTGTGTTGATTGATTTCTTTGTAAACTAAAAAAAATTCTGTTTGAAGATAAGTGTTTATAGAATGTATGGGTGAAATAAAATTTTCATATTTTGATTACAACGTTTTTTTAAATCATAACGAGACGCGGTCTCTGTGACCGCACGTCCCCGGTTATGTCCCAATATTTGACCTCTCCTGTTACGGGTTTTCACTAAAATTATTTACATATACACAAACAACATACTATATACCTATTTACATATTGCACGCATACAAACGTAGCAATATTTTATATCACATTTTATACCACGTGTTATTTTGTAGCTTGATTGTATTATATTACGAATTGCAAACATCATATAAAAAGGATTATGAGCATTTTTGCCATAAATAATGCGTAAATGTAATTCTTACATTTCCGACTATTTTTCAATAAAATATAATACTGTTATAGTTATACTATAAACATAATCCAGCATTTTTAACTCTAGAGCCCCAAATATTATGTATCTAGTTTTGGCGTACTATACACAGTTTGATTACTTTCTGATCAATGTGTCACATGATTTTAAATATAATTTAGGCATCACAATGCAAAACTTCGGATTCTTAAAAGTTGCTTCCTGATAGCATAGACAATGTGATTCTAAAGAATTTCCAATCCGGTAACTTTGGTTAGTTCCTATTCACTTACAACAAATATGTTAATTTGTTAATAGTTTACTTCTAGCTCTTGGCCATTCTTGTTATTCTGACTTCCGCTATCCATGGTTCATGCAGCTCAGAAGGTTCATAAAAGTAATTATTACGCGGAATTCGAATAGCCTCTTCTTAAACGCAGCTCATTATTAGTGAAGATTCTATTTCATATTTAGATATTCGATTCTTGATTGTTGATATTCTCTTTGCTGCGTTGTCAGTAATCGCAAATTCTTAAAAGTTCGGGAAATGAAATTTGAATTTCATTTTCAGTAGCTGGATTAATTCAGGTATTCATTTAGCTTTGAAAATTTAAATTACTTATACACATTTTAAAACAGCTGTTTGTTACACATGCCGGCGGTTAATCTTATGTATTGCAATATATTTTAATGTAAAAGCTTCAAATAAAGGGAAACGAAATTTTTGTTGTTATGCATCAAACCTTTTTGTGAATCTTTGTTCTCTTGCTGGTTGTAATTCAACCGTATATTTAGCTTAGCGTAAGCTTACGCGTGAGATTTTAGTCAGACTGGAGGAGTGAATTCTAAGTTAGAGCTATAAAGTAATGAGTAATCAGCTACTAAGCTCGATAAGATATCTTATCGAGCTTAGTAGCTCGATAAGATATCGATTTTCTCGATAAGTATTAAGGAGCACGTCATGTTTCTTAAAGAAAATTACTGTCATTTGACTTTTATGTACTGAATACATTTAAGGGAAACACATGAAGTTTGCCACTATTCGGAGTTATTTATAATTTATTTTACTTATGAAATCTATCCTTTTTACGCTTTTCATAATATTAGCTTGGATACAGCCATTTCATACGGTACAAAAGGAATCAGTTTACTTTTCTTCGTGAACTAATTCGATAAAATTTATTTAAAAGGCAGTGAGCTGATTACGTAATTGAAAGGGAATACAAAATCTTCAGTTCCACAACTGAACGTCCTTACCGTAACATGAAAGACAGAAGCTTTTAAACATTTACAGGGCATTGTGCATCTCCAATACTATTTTACGCCTCTGAAATCAAACGTAAGACAATATTATCTTAGTAGTGTAAACAAAAATCACATCGCACCATAAAGCATAACATACCAATTTATACTGTCTCTGCAAATCGATATCTACATTAAGAAACATTATGCATTTTCTGCAAGTGTAAAGATTTTGAAAGTTGAGTAGTTTATTCCAGCGTTAGAAACTGTCATTTATTGGGAAACGGCCTCGAGGTAGGAGAAAGGTATCCAGATAGTAGTTAATGAACAATCCATTCTAAAAAATGTTAATTAAATTTTCTGTTGCAGCAATGAAGAAGTACCATTAGAAACTTGGTTCTGCAATACCAAGGTGAATAAGTTTTATATCAAATTGGTTTATTCTACAACATGCAAAATATAAGCGATGATATTCGATATCTGCATTAAGCTGCTTATACTTATCATATTATAGTGATGCCTAGTTTGTTACTTAATCATTGACCGAGCACTTGAAATAAATGTTACATCAAACATCAAAGCTTGAAGGTTATTATTAAGCAATAATTATACGTACATTTTACTTACTCATTGAGAAATCTTATTCTCTCACTTTTAGTTTGATAATATCAATTCACATCAGAGAAGAAATTTAATTTCTTACCAGAGTATGTGCAACAGTTCCTTCAGGACCATGAAGTAGAAGCACTTATTATGGATTTGTTATTGCAGGTATAATATGAGCCAAAATTGCAGATTAAAGCTGGAGCTTGGACTTCTCTGCATTTCTTTTATACTATTTCATCTTCACAAAACTTTCGGCCAAAGTTTGGAAACATTAGGATTTTTTATGCAGAGAGACGTGAAGATGAACAATGCCCTCGCCGGGACTCGAATCTCTCGAATACGCGCCGAGGTTTCTGCCATTACACCACGAAGACAGGCTAAAAAGACGGCAGAAGTACCTTATAAAAGTTACGAATAAATATCAAGAGCCTAATTGCATAGTTTATTAATTAGTGTTACATTTGCTAATCATTTCTTTGAGTATATTTATCTCATTAGTTTCAATGCATAATACTTTGCGTCATCAAAGAAGATGCAAGAAATTTGGCAAATTCTGATATCTGCATATGTGGATAACAGGGAACTCCTAATCACTACGTTTTCTCATGCCCCTTAACTGAGGATATTCACATAAAATCCCCAAGAACTGACCTCCTGGCATTCCAAAGATTTTTAATTAGAGATAAACATCAATATCCAAAGTTTCAGAAAATTATGCAACGACTCTCTTCCTACGGCCTAGATCTCTGTCAAGTGTAAGTCCACATACAGTTTAAACTTAGTGAACTTTTACATGTTGTGATTATGGACAAAAAGGATCCGCTCGTGAACTTTATAAACTACAATAAACCAATATATCTGAAATAACCCATGGACACCTAACTCTTTAGCATTATTATAACAATTCATTTAACATTGTGTTGCCAGTACTAATTATAATTATCTCATTATGTTTATTTGTTTATTAATTATGTTTATCTCCTATTTTTGTTGAACCAAATCAGATGTTCAATTTATCTTGTGAATCTTAAATTGTATTCCTACTATTTTGTAATCTACTTATGCCCTACACCATTATTTTTAATAAATACTGGATGCGGGGCGTACTGTGGAATTGCACGATGAACCATAATAGGCAAACTTTAGACCTTTTGAAAAGCTTCAGTCTATGCAAATTCTTATAAAACTTGCAATTACCCCCCCCTGTTTTTTTCTCTCAAAGAGTTAGTATGGGAAGGCATTACCAGTTGACCTATGGTACATCGCTGGTGTCCCCCATACTTTTACCTTTACCTTTACCTTTGCGTCATCAGAGTTTATTATCTTCAAAATTTTGTATCTTAGAGCTCCTAAACGTTTGCTTCACTCTCCCTTAAATTTATCAGACTCAAGAGGAACTGAAAATTTATCAATTTTATTGAGACATACTCTTCCATCAGCGAACAGGTATCATTATTCAGAAGATACGGAAACATTAAAAAATTTAATAACATACTTGCTAGCAGGATATTATCGATTAAATTTTATCAATTAATATAAGATACATGTTTACGCTACTGCTGCTTTCAGAGCAATCTGAATTTTTACCCGGATCTCCTGTTTCATATTTCACTCTGACACGATGTAAAATTCCACACTTTTCCTTTCACAGACGACAAAGGAGAAGATGGCAGACAACTGAAAAAACGTATTTGCATACAGGGTTAAATCCATAGACTGCATTACAATAATTAAAAATCATGTTATGGCATTGATCTCCTTTATCATATTGTTACGAATTTCGCACATGGATAGATAATTTGAGTTATATAAACTGCTGTATTTTTCTGCATAATGTAACATGAAAAGCTTAAATGAAATGAAGGTCTTCCGGAAAAATAACCCATTTAAAATTGAGCAAATGGCTATTCACTAATTTGGAGAGGTATCGCCAAGCTGGCAACGGTTTTAGCAACTAAGTTTTGTCCTCGCCAAACTTAGATGATCTCGCGATATGTTGATCCGGTCCCTGTATATCTGAAATTGGTATTGTAAAATAACTATTTGATCCTCTATGAAAATGTAACCGTATCCCGCTCTCATATGCTTTCCAGTAATTTCCCGAAATACTAGAAATTTCTCGGTGGCCGGGGGGAAAACTATATAAGACCGAAGAGAGCATCAGTTTCTCAGTTGGTAGTTGTTTAGTTCAACGTGAGTTCGGAGTACTGAGATATCGCCTTGTTAGCATCGCTCTTTAGATGCAATTCCCATTGTGTTTAAC
Source organism: Stegodyphus dumicola (assembly GCF_044657685.1). Classification (NCBI taxonomy): domain Eukaryota; kingdom Metazoa; phylum Arthropoda; class Arachnida; order Araneae; family Eresidae; genus Stegodyphus; species Stegodyphus dumicola. Next base: position 139,750,907 of record NC_140780.1, read on the forward strand.
GCTTTTAGTAGTTTGAAGTGTAAATACTGATTGTACTCTGTGATATAGTGAAGAGCAGTACGAGTATTTTTGTGGAAAGTTCCAGAACTATGAAGTGTTTCTTTGGATAAAAAAAAAAAATTATCGAGCTATCATCGGTTCTGTGTGCTTTCAATCTATTATGAAGCCGTACGCAACCAACAATATGAGTATTAAAATAGAAATGCTGAATGAAATTTTAAGTGCCTTAAAATAAATAGATGAAGAACTATGTGATAAAAATCATAAAAATAAAATTTACAGTTTCCTTTAATTGACCTATACTTTTACCTAAACAAACAGGATGATGCATCCCCACTATTAATGCTGACAAAACGTTATTGGCTATTAAGGCATTTCTAGAGCTTTTAAGTGTAATTGCTTAAATAAGCTATAGTAAAATGCCCTTTAGACATTCAAAACGTCACTATTTGTAAACGTGGGGTTTTTAGGAAACCCATGTTAGATTTTCTGGTCAAAATTAGTCCCATGTACTACTTTTCCTTGACTGATGTTTGAACAATAATTCTAAGCTTGAGGAGACCTTTAGGATTTTCGAAGCTGATAACAAGCGTAATCCAATATGCCTTCACCTTGATCTTCCACTTGATAGTAGACCAACCAGCGGCTGAACGAAAAGTCGCTGAACGCTGGTAGTTCTTCCCGAGTTCGAATCGCGACGAACGGTTAGGATGCATAGGCGGGTAAAGTATATTCGAGCCGGTCTGCTTTAGAAAGTCGTCAAAGGGAGGCATTGTTTAAGCAGACAGCCCTCGTATACTTTGCCATAATTAAATAAACCAAGCTGATCTGCTCATGACAATCCGCGCTGGGAAAAATGAGAAGCCTACGGTCCTCCCTCCACTTAAAAGGCAAATTTAAGAAACAGAACATGCCGTTGCTTAAATTCAGGTGTCAAATTGCCACAGTTCAGAACATCATATTATGCTAAGCATCAACATGATCAAGCAGATATTTATGCTACGAATCTCACATTTTCTATTTATACATACTAAGCACTTACATCACGGGGACGCATATCGCTTTAATTTCTTACAATCTGTCCATAATACGGGGAATTTACATCAGCAATTAAGAGTACAGCGATCTTGTTAGGCAAACTGTTATTTTGCGTTCTCTGTAATGGAATGCGAATCTTGGAAGTATTTCAACAGCATTAAAAAGGTTATATTTTCATTACATAGAAATATATTCAATTAGATAATTTCGTTTGCTTATTTTCAGTGAATGGGTATATGGTTATTCTCGTAACAGGTCTTATAAAATTTGGTCATTTACTAACTGAAGCGCAGTTCTTTCCCCTTATTGTCTGCTTTGTAAAATTAATCTTTGAAGCAGCTGACTTTCTCTAAGTACTCAAAAATAACTCCACACATAAAATTTCGTTGACAGTGGTAATACACTTTATTTTCTACCAGCTGGTATAACAAGAATTACGTGGCGTGTGTTCGTAATCAAAGCATTCAAGATCTAGTCTGCATATGCTACATTATCCCGCACATCATCCAGAACCTCTCTAGCTTTCAACTCATCACTGAAAATCATTTCATCTATAACAGTACTAAGAAATACTAAGCGAAACAGTAAGGTGCTCATTAAAGATCATCACAGATATTTCGAAGCAAGCGGTTAGTAGAAGAAAAAAAATCGGCTTGAGAAATATTTCAAATATTTTTTTAGCATTGTCAAGCCATTATTCAATACAAAGAAATAGTTTTGTCTCCTGCTGCAAATGATCCTCGGTCAAAATGAAAGAGTAGAGTATATCTGAAATGTTCAACTTTGCCCATTTGAAGCTATGTTTAGTTTTGTGCCCAAAATAAATGAAACGTACGCAGATTTTGAATACACTGTATTTTAAGTAGTAAGTAAGGAATAATTAACAGTGAAAGTTTGAGAGAGGAGAATTGCATACCCATACCAAAACGCTATAACCTTATATGAAAGGAAAGTGGCTTGTGCCGCTGTAGGAATACATTATAAAAGGAAAACTTGTGTTTGTGATTAGGTTTGTTTGGTGTACATGCCGACAGAAAACGCCTAGCATACTTTAATAAGCGGTTTATTTTGACAGAAAACGCTTAAAAGACTTGACAAAAACGTGATATCCCTACGTGCAAATTTCTATAGAAATCAATGCCAAGTAAGATAGAATTTTTTCAATAATAAAATTTCTTAATTTCGGAATAATAATAAACGGCATCTTTCAGTCCATAAAAATAGTTGAATGTTTGCAAATGTTGCTCTAACGAAATATTTTATACTCAATTTTTAAAACAAATGTCTTCAGAGTTCACGTATGCTGTCCGTGTTCGAGGATTTAAATATTTTATCTGTTGGAAACGCTAATTAGTAAATTACACGGAAATATGCAAGCCACTATCAAGTGTATCAATATAAAAATAAAAAGGGAAAGAAAAATTTTGCCTTAATTAATTTTTTCCAGCTGAAATTCGTTAATGAATAAAAGCTGCATCTGACACGAGAAATGCATCGTGATGCTGAAACTACTTCAGTTAGCTTCCACATGCAATATATAAATAAGCAAATGTAAAGCTAAAATGACAAAGAAAGTGATTTATTTTTTAATTTAGTTTCAAACGCTTTCAGGCTCCAGAAAAGAATATTTTAGTTTAGTTTTTCTTATCGGAATAAATGAAAATTTTGAAAGGTTAACATCTGAAAAATAATTAAAATAAAAGTAACAAGATTAATATTAAAATATTGACAGCAGTTAATTCCGAAGGGATCAGAGTCTAACTAAGACAGGATTTTTTCAATATGCATATAAGTAAACATACAGGAACATACTTACATATGTGATTAGATGTATGTAAATGCACATATAAATATGTACTTACAAGCAAAGCTGTTTATTGCCCTTTTTTAAAGTACCAGAACTTTCCTTCTTTCGTGAAAGGCTTTTTTTTTAATCTAATCGAGAACTATTACGAAGCAAGTACAATTTAATTTTTCACAGATTTAAAACTGTAGTTTTAATAAAAGAAACAACAAAATGACGTAAAAGCGAAGAAACTGTGAATGAAATATCTATCTGAACTAAAGAGTGTTTGTTCTGCGTATTACTTATTCAGGATCGTAGAAAAAATAAACACGTTAGTTCTGACTCTGATTTATAAGGCATTGCGAAACTAAATATTTCAAGTGTTGCACATATATTACGATTACATTTTTCGAAATTAATCAAACAATTTAAGCTCCGACTACGATAAATTTCATCACGTAAAGCAGAAATGGGATAAGGGAGATGAAGCAAGTGAGTCCCTTGCCTGAGGTGAGCAGTTAGAAAGGGCGCCAAATTAGCTACGGAAATTTAGAAATTCACTTTAAAAATGAAATGATGATTAAATTTAAACTCTGGAACGCATAAGAAGTCTCAAAACAATTATCTGTCATAAATCAGTAGTCTCAAACTGGTGTTTTGCGTGCGGCCCCCCCGAAGCAATTTTACACGGCTCACGAATGCATATCTGTTTATGCATTTGTTGTAAATACAATGCTCGTATTTGATTTAGAGATACCGAAATGTGACTGAGCTTATGTACGCGACTTCTACTGAAAAAAAATAGAAATAAATGAATAGATTGGAGCTGTCACTGTGTTTTATATGTCAGACCACATGGCTGGTGGAAGGTGGGATACTCCCTATATAAGTGCGGTCAATAAATGTAGTATTTAACTCGCAAGCCTTAAGGTTGGTGGCTCTTCAATAATCTGAGGATTATGATTATTTTGTTTCCATATAGTGAATTTGTATTTCTGATCTATGCTTTCCTTGAGTAGATCGCGAGAGGGTTATTCATATAGCAGATGGAGGCAAACAAATGTACGGTTAGTAAAAACTGTTTATTTGTGCTGGCTAGATTTGCGTAATATCAAAAAACATCCGTTCAAACTTTGCATACGTTTTGGGTGTTTTTTCACACCAAAATTCATCTGATTGAATTAAGCTTACAAGTAAAATTATTATAGGGATTTTAAGAGATTAAAATAGCATCCATACAAAGGGTAAAATGAATGTTAACAAGAATGGATCTTTTAAGATAAATTGTACATTACATACTTTTCTGGAGTTATGGGCTCAAAATTGTATGTTTTATTTGTAGTAAGGGAATTATTTCCAAAAGAATGTAGTTTACATAATTATTTCATAACGAATTAAAGAAAACTGAAAATATTGAGAAAGCAAAATGATGTCAGAAATGTTACAGTTTGTGAAATCTGCTTTACAATGACAGCATTGTTTTCTGAAAGAAATAAATGCAATGGAGAAATAGTTTCCGCAAGTTTTTGCTCTTGCCTTCCATTGCAAAATTATTACGATTTATTATTACGTCTGCTAAATTTCTTTGTCTTAAGAGACAAAAAGTACTGCTAAAAAAAAGAAGCAAAATACGGAGTAAAACAAATTAAAAAAAAAATATGCATTGAATTGATTAAAGAGGTTGCTGTGGTATTACTGGACCACTTAGCAAACAATAAAGCAGCCATACAAAAACGCATGTATTTACGAACATCACTACGCGATGGTCGTCATAGTCTAAATGGGTTGGGAGAATGTGCAATGGAGATATCACGTTAATAAAGGTTATGATACATATAGTTAAAATGCACGCGTGGCAACGGAGAGGTAATCTTGTAGTATGGTCGTTGACTGCTTGTTGTGCAGTAGCGCCTTTTCCTATATTAATGTCGTACCTCGTAGAGGGTGTCTGGGGGTTACAGCCGAAGACATGGTGGCAAAAACATCGCAGACGAAAACGTCGGGGAGAAAACTACGCAAGACGAAAACGTTGTGATACAAAACATAGCGGGAGAAAAGAAAGCAAATAGAAAACATCAGAGTTCTAAAATATCGTGGTACAAAATATCGCGGTCGAAATTAAAGCGGTTCATACACTTGGCAGTTTAAAAACATCGTCGTCGAAAATATCGTGTCAAAAAATAAAGTATCTACAAATTATCACATGACGATAACATCGCACACATGCGTTTTTCAGATTTTAAAAGTTGTAAATGCATTTTCGCATAACGATTTGGTAGCGAAAGAAGGAAAGAGGGTGAAAATGTTAATGATACTTTAAGAATAAATGGAAACAAAACAAGATATAATTTTCACTGAAACGATAACAGATTAAAACACGTAAAAGCAAATAATTTAATAAATAACTAAGCAATTTGTATAGAGGTAACCTGATGCATTTATTTAGCTTTGTTTTTCTAAACATTTTTAGACAGTATTTTTCATGAAACATTATCAGTAAAACTTTATAAAAAAATAATAAAATTGGTAATTAACTATGTAAATTTAAAACTAAGTGCTGTAAGTTGCATTAATTTTCTTTTCAGTTTCAGTTTTTAAATGCTTAAGTTTCCGTCTTACTTTTTCAACAAAAAATTATTAGATCATTAAAAAATATAAAATATAGAAGTATCCCTCTTTCCTTCTTGCGCTTCCAAATCATTATGCGAAAATGCACTTACTTTTAAAACCTGAAAAACGCATGTGTGCGATGATATCCTCATGCGACGATTTCTAGGTACTTTACTTTTTTCGACGACGATGTTTTTAAACTGCTTTATATTTCGACCACGATAATTTGTACCACGATGTTTTAGAACTGCGGTGATTTCTGTTTGCTTTCTTTTTTCTGACGATGTTTTGTACTACGACTTTTCGCCTTGCGTTGTTTTCTCCGCGACGTTTTCGTCCGCGATGTTTTCGGCGCAAACCGTCTGGCGATATACTGCGCCCTCCTATACGTCGGCCCAACATGTCCCACACGTGCTGTATGAGTTTCAGGTCCGCTGATCTAGCAGGCCATGGCAGATGGGGAATGCTTTCACTTTCGAAACATCTTCGCACCACTAGAGCTTTATGCAAGGGGGCGTTATCGTCCATAAATATCGTACCCAAAGCAGCAATAAAACGACGCACAAGAGAGGCAAGATTCCGACGAGATATCGAACGGCTAAGGCTGAGCCATCAAGAATAACTTAGAGGTCGATGCGGCCGTTTATTTCTATCCCAGCCCATACAAGTAAGCCTCCTCCTCTGAAATGTTTCTTTCGGCAACGTTTGGCGCCAAAGTGTGTGCCTGCCCTCGCCATATCATTGCCTTTCGGGAAACGTCCTGGATATTAAATCAAGACTCATCCGCAAGTATTATGCGACACCATTACTTTGGTGAAATGCGACGCCAGCTGATGTGCAGTTAGTGATCTATGGTGTCTTTCATATAGGAAGAGGAAGCAATCGTCTGCTTTTGTGGTAGTCCTCCGGCGTCCAGACCCACGTCTTGTACAAGGATTTTGATCCCTTTGGTAACAGTTTCGCAGCCTATTGATGAGAGTACGAAGTAAATTCAGCTCTCTCACAACAGCGTTTTTTTTTTTTTTTTTTTCTCACCAGGTTGCAACATTCCAACAGACCACTAACGAAGATGCAACTTGCACATTTCATTGTGCAAATTGTATATTCGACTCATACTTTATGTTTTGGCTATCTCAGATTACGCGGAACTACCCTTGCTTGCGAACTGACGCATAGGTCCGTCATGTATTTTTAAATCATTTTCCCGTGACTGCGGGATTGCGTTTTATACTGATTTTGGTTGCCTGTTCCCATTCGCAGTAATTTTCTAACTAGTAGTGCTATTTACATGTTTACTTTATGTTATGAGTAAATATTTAAGTATACCAGATTGTAATTTCCTGTGAACCAGACAAATTATCACATAGTGTACAATTAGAGTCTCCACGTTGGCATAAATAAGATAATACGTGTAATTACACAAGGTATTTAAGTGCCATTCTTTTTACAAAGTTATTACAGTGCTGAGTGAAACAGTGTTCTTTACAGTGAAAGTGTTTAATGTACTGTGTGTGCTAATTCAGTGATTAAACGTCAATTTACAAGCGTTATTTAGAGTAACATCCAGTGTTACAACGTAAGCTGATAGTGCATAACCACCAGTCTTCAGTTCACGATAAGTGTATGCTATAGCTCAACGATACAAGCTTTGTTAGTGCTTATATGTGCAAATTGTGTCAACAACAGTGCTAATAAGTGAATTAATCGTGCCCAGCCCCTAGTCAAAGCGTCGGTAAAGTATAGTGCGTGATTTAGTTCAGTGTTCAAGCAATGTTAGTGCATCTCAGTGAAAGTTATTATACATTTCAGTGCGATACAGTGCATCACAAGTGTAAATACGTGCAAATTGTTCCAATATCAATTTCAGTGTCTTTAAGTGAATGAATAGTGCATGGCCACTAGTTAAGTGAAGTTAGTTTTCTCTTCAGTGATTTAAAGTGCGACACTAGTGTCATAGCTAGTGTGAATAGTATCATACAGTGTTTTTAAGTGCATACAACGCTGAAATAAGCGTATTTTAGTGTACACATCAGTGTCAAGAGTGATTTCAATAGTGCATTCGCCTCCATAGTGTCAATTTAAAGGATACGTGTTACCCAGCGCCTCCATAGTGTCAATTTAAAGGATACGTGTTACCCAGCGCCTCCATAGTGTCAATTTAAAGGATACGTGTTACCCAGCGCCTCCGTAGTGTCAATTTCAAGGATCACGCTTCTACTTGTGACATGACACGCCAGTCCAAGCTCCCAGAGGAAGCCAGTAATTCAACACAGCTTAATTCAGCAGAATTGCTAGAGTCCGATCGGACAACACCAGAAAAGATCGCTGCACTAGCCAACGAGATCCGAAATATCACCGATGCAAGCCGAGGAGGTAGATACCTTCTCCCTCAAGATTTAAGGAATAGACTGAAGGACGCATTATCTGTGCTCCAAGGCCTTGCCTTGAGGGTCCAGAGTATCGCCCCAAACCGCCAGCAATAGAGGCAGGTACCAATACCTCTACTTCTGTTTGCTGTGGTACAGTGCATACTCCCTCTCCATCTGCGCAACAGCCCGCCTGTGAGCAGGCCCCTCCGCAAACAGTAAACAGTACACCGTAAAGCTTTGCGGAGGCCGTGCGCAAGAACCGTAAACCCAGTCTCGTGATTAAACCAAAGACCAAAAGGCCAACAGACGATTTGCGCAGAGCTCTACAAGACAAGGTCCCTTTGGACAAAATCCCCGTAGCAGTACGGAGAATACAGCCCGCCCCGCAAGGAGGTCTGGAAGTCTATTGTGATACCTCCGAAGAAGTTGACAAGTTAAAGGACCATCTTCAAAAAGCAGACATCGATATAGATATACAGAGGAAACAGCGACGTCGACAAAGAATAGCAATACATAATGTCGGGGAGCATACCAAGCCAGAGGAGCTCATCTCTGAGCTCAGCAAGACAGCAGGAATCTCCGCCCTGCATTTCAAGATTCTCTTCCGTCTGCGTGAGCGACGTCCACAGAGGTTCAAGTGTATCATCGAGTGCTCCACAGAAGGATTTGCTGCAGCAATCAAGACAAAGCGCATATTCACGGCATGGCAGGCGCATGGCATCTCCCGTGTGCAGGTCCTCCAAGATCTTCTGCGGTTTCTGCTCCGGCGCTCACGCATCCAGAGACTGCACTGGAGACAAACTATCATGCATTAATTGCGGAGACGCAAATTACAGGTTGGGTACCAGATACAATTTCCACCACCCTGCCTATGCAGCAGAATGCGAATTTTATCAACGGGCAGTTGACAACGTCCATAGCGCAACGGAATACTGAAGAGAAAGTGTCTGTGAACACCCATACAGAAGCAAGTACGTCACAGCCTTCAGTTACTTCTGCATCTCATACCAGCAATAGTCTAACCCAGCCACCTCAGCAACTGGAGCTGCACTGACAACGGACATTAATATGGACACGATCCCAGTTCAAACACCAATAAGGTGCCTTCAGATTAATTTGCAACATGGCAAAGCAGCCACAGCACAAGCTGCCGCATATGCCGCAACCGAAGGGATTGATCTAATATTTGCCCAAGAACCATACTGCTTGAAGGGAAAAGTGGTAGGCTATCCTCTACAATGGACAGTGTACCAAAAGGAAGTTGTTAACGATTCACCCCGTGCAATACTGATCAATTGCAACCCAGCGTGGACACCGGTTATCATCACCACAGAAAGAGACTTCGTGGCTATTCTTCTTGAGATGCACAACATAACGGTTCTCTTGGTCTCACTATACTCCCCTCCGACAGCTAATATCGATACAACTATCCAACGAATGCAGCAACTACTTCAGCGGTACAGGTCCCATAACATCTTATGTGCTGGGGATTTCAACGCCCACAGTTCCACATGGGAATATGCCAGCACTGATCCTAAAGGCTGGATGCTAGAAGATTTCTTTTCTAGTCAAAATATGAGCGTACTTAATCATCATGATGCTGCACCCACCTTCGATCGCGTCCACTCACAGGGATGGCCCGGCCTTACAGTAGCAACATTGCAAATTGCGGAAAAGATTCAGGATTGGACGGTCGTGGAAGGCTTAAGCCTTTAAGACCACAATTATATTAGATTTTCTATCGCCAGTGAGACAGCCACCTCGATAATCAAGAGGTATAACTTGCCAGGTAATAAAGTAAGGACATTTTCTGCAGCCATTAAATCCCAACTTGCCCACTTCGCAGAGTTGATCGAACAAGCAACTACCACCGAAGCCTTACAAGTTATCACGAGTGACATAATGTCCACCATAAGAGAACAGTTTGTAATGAATTGTTGCCAACCAGAACAACCAAAAAGATCTCTAATCTAAACTGGTGTAGCAGTCATCTCAGAGAACAACAGCAGAAATTTCGCGCCCTTAGACGCCGTCTTAAGCAGGAGCGGCGTCACAATATTTCTTCTAACACGCTCATCACCTTTCAACAGGAAAGAGCAAAATATAAGAAAATGATCCTACAGGCCAAACTGGAAAGCTGGAGAAAATTTTGCACGGAAAATACCGAAATATATGGCATACACCACAAGATTGCCACGTGTAAGCTTTTCAAACCCGCCTCCTTCCATCTGCTACCTGTCTCAGAAATCTCCAATAAACTCACAGAGACCATGCTTGCAGAAATCGTGAAGGCGGTCTTCGCCACAGACGACCCCTCCGAAGACACGCAAGCACATAGAATAATCCGATATGATACCTCGGACATTGATACTGCAGAAGATGCTTGTTTCACAAAACAAGAAATATTGCACGTCTTAAAGTGCCTACCGCAAAAGAAAGCACCTGGGCCGGACGGAGCAGACTATCGTATAATTAAACTCATTGTGCGTTCGAATATCAATCTATTTCGACAGCTATTCAACAGGCTAGTAAGTACTGGCACGTTCCCCAGGTGCTTCAAGATCGGCCAAGTAATTCTATTCCTTAAAAAGAACAAGGATCCGAGAAGAGCGGTTGCCTACAGACCAATATGCTTACTATCAGCGCTTGGTAAGACATTTGAAAAGTTGCTAGTGAACAGGCTCCGACATCACTTGCACTCTAGTAATTACCTGAGCGAGGATAAATATGGGTTCCGCACAGGCAGATCCACCGTCCATGCTCTCATGAAGGTTAAAGAATGTCTCCTACAAAACAGATTATCCGGTCATCTCAGTCGATCTCAAAAGTACCTTTGACACGTTGTGGTGGCCGGCAATCCTACGGGCACTAAGGAACTCACGCTGTCCACGGAATATCTATCGGACACTGGAGAACTATCTCGCAGAACGAAAACTAATTCTGCAGCATAATAGTGGCATACTACAAAATAATCAAACAAGGGGATGTCCGCAGGGTTCCTGCGCGGGACCCTTTCTATGGAACTTAACGTACAATAGTATACTTACACAGCCGTGGCCAAGTCACACGAAAATAGTTGCATATGCCGATGACATGGCACTAATAGTACAAGGCCCCAGTAGAGAGCAATTGCAGAGAAACTGCCAAGAATCCTGCGACCTCTTTCAGGAGCGATGTGCAACGCTGAAGTTGAAGATTGCTGAAGAAAAATCCCAAGTTTTATTGATTCCAAAAAAGGGAGGCTCCCTAAATGAATGAAAGGATATCGCTGGGGTCTCAACCCCCATATCCTCAAGATCCTCTATAACACCGTCACTGAGAAGATCGTGACATATGGAGCAGCTGTCTGGGCCTTACCGATGCAGGGCAGAAAAGTAAAGCATTTGCAAAGCATCCAACGGCCGTTTATATTAAATATCACGAGAGGATTTAGAACTTCCCCGACCAATGCACTGGCAGTCCTGGCTGGCATACTACCCTTGTCCATTAGTGTCGAGAAGGAAGCTACGTACCAGATAGAAAAGCAACACGGCCAAACAACGCAATTTGGGGGAGAGGTGTTTACTGCAGGTAACCTCGAAAGAGCAGTCATCAGCCTTGACAGGCACCCGTCTTTGCAAGGACTGGGTGTTAATGTTAACCTAAAGCAGACCACAAGATCCACGAACAAAGATGTTACCTATTATACGGATGGATCTAAAATAGCCGACAGTGTGGGCTGTGCATATGCAGCACTTAAAGAGGGTAGAATAGTAAGCCAATGGAAGGGGCATTTGGAAGCGCACAATAGTGTGTTCCAAAGCGAGGCCACAGCTATAAGCTATGCACTGCAAGCGATAATTCAGCAGAGGCTATACAATAGTTACATAATAACAGACAGCCTGTCTACGTTATACGCCATCCTTAACCCCACCCACAGTTCTCCAATAATAGCAGCTATTCAGGAATACCTCCGTGCTCATAAAGAATTAAAAATTAATCTAGAATGGACGAAAGCCCATATCGGGAATCATGGTAATGAGACTGCAGATCGGCTTGCAAAAGAAGCAGCCCATAACGTCGAAGCAGTCCCAGTGCAAATCCCATGGCCGGTTTCTCATTTAAAACGGAATCTGCGCGCCACAGCTCTAGCACTCTGGCAGGCTGCGTGGGACAACGACAACACAGGCCGCCGAGCGCATACATTTCTGCCTAAAGTAGATAAAGAACTACTGGTTACATGGCCACAAATGGTATACTACATCACAGGGCATGGGCCCTTTCCAGTATATTTGGAAAGATTTGGAATCTCCAATTCAGATCAGTGCTGCTGCGGCGATCTGGGCACAGCAGAACACTAAGTTCATAAATGTCATCTCACGGAAGGAATGCACATTCCGTTCCAGCAAACGAACAGGGAGGGATTCAACAGATTTAAAATCAAGCAGCGACACCAGACCAACAAAATTACTCATATAGTAGATAAGCTAATGGACATAGGTCCAGACTTATGCCATGTGTAACTGGTCACTATATCAGCTAATTTCAAGGTAAATCAGTATCATTCAAGCATAAGTAATCTAGATATGTCTGCGATGTGTGTATATAGTGTAAGCAAGCGTGTCCTAATGTATGTTATTATTATTATTAATATAATTAATATTTTATTTTATTTTTATTGTGCTAGGTGTATATACTAGCTGTCTTATTATTCAAAGCAAATTAAGGTAATGTCATGTAGGTATTTAGAAAGTATATGTATGTAACAGTGCTGGATTGCATGTCAGCAAATATGTATTAACAGAAGCATGTAAATAACTACTAATGTATATCTGCCCTTGTTTAGCCATGTACAATGCTATTTTTGAAAATTCAATAATCACTGGACCCGGGCAATTTGAACGGGGGTCTACCCGGTGGCATTAGGTTCGCGGAACTGCCAACCGGATGGTCCAGGCGTTGGGTTTGGGCGCTTTGTGCAAGCCTCCCATGTGGCCTCTCTGGCTTTACTCTGTATAAGGGCGAACGTGACCCTATATGCTAATTAACTTAATAGTAAAGGGGTGGTAGCCACGTCCTCCGTCACTATCGCTACCATGTGTTCAACTGCGGAAAATGATTTTCATCCGCTTCTGATTTCATCCGCTTCTGAAATAAAAATGTATTAATTAGTAAAATTCAATACATTAAGGAACTCATTGCCAAGTGTAATATGCAAGAATGCAACCCTAACATTAAACTATGTGAATCTTCATACGTACTTTTATATACATAACTACATACATAACTTTTATTTTTCATAAAAGCAAAGGATGCAGTAAAATCACTTACATGACCTCAAGTATTATAGCTAGGATGATCACATTCAGCAAAGAAATCAAAGGAAAGGTTAGGTTAGGTTATTTAATTACGGCAAAGCCTCGAGGGCTATCTCCCTAAGGGGAGTAATGCCTTCGCGGAAGACTTTCTAAAGGAAACTGGCTCGTATACACGTTACACATGGGGAAAACCATGAAACACCCATGCAGCCAGACCGTTCGCGGGATTCGAACCTCGGACCGAACTACCAGTGTTCAGCGACTTTACCGCTCGGCCGCTGCAGGAAAATGAAAGAGTAGATATAAATGAGCACAAATATTTAATTGGATCCTTAATTTACTTAGTTTCATCTACACAAACTGGCATTGTAAATTCTATTAGTAGATTTAGTTATTTTAAAAGAATTCGAGATGCTTTCGTTAGATTCAAGCAAAACGCGCACTACAGTACTTTAAAATTACGTTAAACAACAAAGTACACTGCTAGCCACCCAAATTGAAACACCAAGGAAGTCAAAAGATATAAAAACAAAATTCATTTAGTAGATAACATCTTGACCAAGTATCAAATGATTAAATTTATATACTTCTGTGAAGAGTGGTTCCTTCTAGAATCAATAACCAGAGTACCCACCATTGTTGGAGATAACCGCTGCCACACGCCTCGGCATTGATTCAAAGAGAATTTAGATGTGTTCTTGGGGTACAGAAGACCAAGCAGCTTCCACAGGTGACAGGTGACAGCAGGGCCCGGACGGCTTTCAAAGACATAATCGGGTATAGTCCAGGACCGGCTCCATCTAGAGCATAACATGTTTACAACATAAAATACCTAGCGTTGCATTACCTACACGACAGAAGGGCATTGCATGGCGACATAACATAGCTCGGCATAGACATGACATGTCATAGCATTCGATGTGACATAGTATAAAATAGTGACATAGTCATTCCATAGCGACGTAACATATTTGCAACATTAAATACACAACGCAATGTAACTTACACGACAGGTGGACATAATATAGCGACATAACGTAGTTAAGCATAGATAAGACATAGCGATATAACATATTAAGGTTACATATTTACAACATACAATTCGCAGTGTGGCATGACCTATGTGAAAGGTGGACATTGCATGATGACATATCATAGCGTAACGTAGACATAACATAACACATCATTGCAACATGATATGACATAGCACAGCATAAGAATTACATATTTACAGCATTAAATACACAACGTAACTTAACTACATGAAAGGTGGATATTGCGTAGCGACATACCATAGCATCTCATAGACATAATATAGATAATATTGGGACATAACATATTGACGTCACAGAGTTACGACATAAAATACAAAGCGTCATATAGCCTATACGGCATACAGAACATAGCCTTGCATATGAACATAGCTTATAGGCATATATATTGACAAAACTGCCGGTTTGGCATCCCCCTTTATTGCTCGAGTAAAGACGAAACACCTTCGTATTTATTTCTTAATTATTGTTCATTGAATGGTTTGTTCCCCTTGAAAAGTCAACTAATTTCCGATCAATGACAATGATTACATGCATTTAATTTAATTCTTACCTTTAATTTATTCATTTTACAATTGAAATTTTGTTATTCATGATTTAATTCCAGTCCCCGTTAAAATATTTTTAACAATTAACATTCAAGTTACTTCAAAACATCTTTCAAAATATAACTTACTAGTATGGATTCACTCTTTTAAAATAATTCTACTATAATTAAACTTAGGAGATAATATAATCAATTAATCAATATTATTTAGTATATATATATATATATATATATATATATAAAATTTATAATAAGAAATCTTTCCATATACCATCTCCAAGGAATATAAATTTAAAACCACGAAAGTAAAAATTTTAGAATAAAGCATTTTAAATAGTAATTTCAATTCGTTTACAAATCTGCTAAGAAAAGTCTTTAATCGCAAAAATACAAAACCAAAAGTAAATTTTTAAATTTTGAATAAGCTTTAATCGCAAAAATACAAAACGAAAAGTAAATTTTAAATTTTCAATAAGCTTTAATCGCAAAAATACAAAACGAAAAGTAAATTTTAAATTTTGAATAAGCAGCTTTTCTTAGCAGATTTGTAAACGAATTGAAATTACTATTTAAAATGCTTTATTCTAAAGTTTTTACTTTCGTGGTTTTAAATTTATATTCCTTGTGATGGTATATGGAAAGATTTCTTATTATAAATTATTATGAATTATTGGTTTATTACTTTGCAGCTCTAGCGCAAGTTTTAGGCTTTTTAATTTACTTTTAATTACTTTATTTTGACACATGACCTGTATAGCTGGTGGGCATAGCATAGCGCAGCAAATATGATTTAACATAGCATATCATATTGTCATAGCGTACATGGCCTACACAACATTGCATACAGAAACATGACGTTTTGTGACCAAAAATTATTAGCACAAAAAGACAAAAACAGGACGTCAAGCAGTCCCACATAGCACAAAAACATCCTTGGGATATCCCAAGGACGTTGCTCGCGGGATATGCGCACATCCTCAGGACATCCCGGAATATCCCGCGAACCTCCTAAACACCTCCTCCCGAGTGCTTAATGTCACATCCCGGGATATCCTCAGGACATCCTAACCAAGTCCCATCGACAGCGTGCGGGATGTTATTAGGATATGAACTCCTACTTACTACACATCCTCAGGACATCCCGGGATATCCCACAAACCTCCTAAGCACATCCCATTATATCCTAAAAACATCCTATCTATGTCCCATCGACAGCATATGGGATGTTATTAGGATTTAAAGTCCTATTTACTACATCCTCAGGACATCCCGTAATATCCCAATTTCCTCCTAAACTCATCCTCTTGAGCGATTAATGTCACATCCCAGTATATCCTTAGGACATCCTATCTACGTCCCACCGACAGCGTATGGGATGTTATCAGGATTTGAAACACTAGTTACAACATCCCTTTAACCTCTTAAATACATACTCTCAACTGCTTAGTGTCACATCCCAGTATATATACAGAGGAAAATTCCAGTGAATAAAACTGAAAATTTTGCTTTTATTTTTAAGATATTAAAAATCTTTTGATCATTTTTAAACATCCAATAGCCCCCAAATTGAATTATTCATAATTAAATTATTTTACAAAATCAGTCTCTAATTTCAGTTAATTTGTATTAAAAATTGAATAATAAAATTACCCATTTAATAATCTTTACATAAATGAATCATCTTTCTTTAAAACATGTAAGGAATTTATATTGTTTTGATGACTGTTGGGAAATTGTTAAAAGGAATAAATTGTATTTTTAAAACTAAATCAATTCCTAGCCTCAGAATAAATAAATATGTTTTCGTAACATGAGAATGCTGCAGGCTTTTTTATATATTTAATATTTAGTTGTAAAAATTTGACATTATGTTAACAATTCTTTATATCATTCAAAAGGTAACTCAAGAAGCTCTTCTAAAATTCTATCTTTCTGCTCACACAATTAAAAAAAAAATCTGAAAGGCCTCAGATTTTAGCAGTCACTCAAAGAGGCTAAAAGTTTATGAATGCATAGATTATCAATACAGATGGGGCAGTGGAAATAGCAAAACATTTTATAAGATACTGACACCAGAAAGTTATATGTCTTCTATATATTTGAAAAATGAAGAAATATATCATGTAATTATGTAGAAATATTAAAATGTTTTCAATTAGATATATCATGAATTAAATGCATTTTAAATCAATCAGATTAAAAATTTAAAAAAAGCATTGTTAAGAACTGTGTGTAATGCTTTTAAATAGCTTGGCTTGTTAGTCAATAATATATTAGATTTTAAAGGTAAATATGTTAAATTTTGCCAAATGGCAAGACTTTAATAAAAAGCGAAACAAGTTTACGACTGACGATATGAAGTCACATTTCAAAACTAATAGCCCTTTTAGATTAAAAAAAAAAGTTCTGAAAATAATTTGCAATGGTTCATTGGTATTATTTTATGCAAAATTCAGTAAAATGAAATTTATTCGTTGAAATCAGCACCAAATTAAACTTTGTAAATTCTAGCGCATGTTAAAGGTTGTCTGAATTTTATTACTAACCATTCATTTCAGAGCAAAATAAAACAGTAATTGCCATTTATATGACAATCAATATCAAAAATTTAAATCTGCATTTTACGCAGCATAGAAAAACTTCAAAAGATCTACTGTTTACCATGCAATTAAGGCATTTTATTCTGCTATCAACTCTACCAATTATTAATTCCATTAAGTATATTCAGTTTACTCTTTCTGCTCAATATATGCAATGTAAAATTTTCCATAAATTTATTAATTCATTTTATTTTGAGGTGAGCTTTTATTCAACTCTCAATGTCAACGAGAATGTTTAGTTCATTTTTTATTCGGTCTCAAAAGAGAAATCAAAATACGTGGATTTATGTACGTGTATTTATGAATCAAAATACATGAGAAATCACAGTGAGAAAAGCACTGCTACCTTAAACTGCGATTATATATAACAAATGCAGTGAATTATAGTTAAAAAATAGTGAAAATATTTATATTTCTGAACTATTTCATATATTACATTTTCAGTTTCGCATATGTGGCAATTTAAGAACTTTTTTATGTATACCAATTTTTTGAAATATCTGCAAATTTTTGCATCTTTAAGGAAAGCTTATTCTTTCACCTGTAGTATATAAGTAATGGTAATTTACCAGATAAAATTACTTAATGGGGAATACAGAAAAATATCTAACGACTTACCTTTGTGACTTCATCTGCAAAGAGACTAAAAAAGTAGTTCAGCTAAATCTGCTATAATAAATATTTATAATAATGCTAAATTATGCAATATCTATTAATATGACAAATTTTCGTAAAGCTATTTATTTGGATGAAAAATAAACACATTCAGAAATTTATGGCACTATATTATGATTAACAGAGGAAAAACACTTTTCAAAATTCAAAATAGTTTTTATTAATCCAATTTATCACATTTTATTTGAATTCATGAAAAACAATGTTATATCCATGTATTCTTATGTATATAAGAACTCTTGATAAATTGGATCTCTGTCATTGCCTTTCACAGCACCTAAAATAAAAAAACACTCACAATTACTACATGTGAATATAATTCATAATTAAATTTAAACAAATGACTATTAGAATGCAAATTAAAGGAAGCATTTAAAATATTTTAACATTTAGTACCTATAAACAGAATAGCAATTATTTGATTTTTCGATTATAGTAAAATAAACATGAAGGATGCCTTTTAAAATTTTTTATGTCAGAAAATAAACTCAAACCACCAGCTGAACATATGAGCAGTTTTATCAATCAGCCACTGGTAGGTAACCTGGATACTGAATCAACATATAAAGTTGCCAAGATAAAGAGAGAAACAAAATTATGATAATCACATCTTACCTATTCATAAAACTATTTTAAATTTAATGTGTAGGCAAGTCCAAAAAGAGTGAGAATGAATTTATTTTGCAACACAAAGTAAAGTCTTGCAGGAGCAAAAAAAACTTGTCTCATGAGATTGGCAAGTAAAAAATAATTAACTGCATCTGGTAACATTTATCTGACAACACATAAGTAATTGTTAGCTATGTGCAGAAAATAAAATCTGATCAGGCTATTAGAGGTAAAGAGCTAGAGGGGGGCAAGGGGGGGGCATCTGTCCTTGGGTGCAAAATCCAAGGGGCACCAAACTAATGTTAGAACATTTTAGAATTAAATGTTTTCCATCCTTGGCAAGCAGTAGGGGGCGCGAAATCTTCAGTTGTCCCTGAGCGCTGAAAACCCTAGCTATGACTCTGAATCTGATCATATTAATGCAATTTTAAACTTTTGAATTTAACCGCAGAAATTTACCAAAAAGTACTTGTACCAGTAGTAAATGAAGATGTGGCTAATCTTTACTGTATGGTACACCTTGGTTTCTGTCTGAAAAAAAATCGCAAAGTGGTATTGGTTGTTTGTGAAATGTGGAAGCCCATTGCGTCAAATAAGTTTTTCGGTAACCCTAATGTTGGCAAAAGTAGCCTTTGGGGAAAAAAAAAAAAAAACTTTTTTTTTGTCAATAAAAAGGAGTTATTTCTGCAAATATTGCCAACGTGCTGTGATAAATTTAGTTTTGGGCTACTTTTTTTAATAGTAAAACTTTTGTACGGTCCCAGGTTTTTGGTTCTTACCATTCTCTTCAATTGCTGTGTTTGGTTGCACGGAAGTGGTATGGTCTTGTATTTTGAACATGCTATTTATTATTTTGGTGTGGGTACCATCGTTTGAGTATGTCTGAGGTGACTAAGAGACGAAAAATTTAACTGAACTGCTTACCTGGAGGATGGTGGTGGGAAGCCTAAGCATATGCATGTGAAAAAAAAAGATATGTTAAAAAAATGACGTTTCATTTATTTTTTTGTCTCTGTGTGTTAATTTTTGTTAGAAGATTTGTTGTTTAATGTTTTTATGTTAGGAAATATGTATTTTTGGTAACTTATTTCTCTCTGTTTGTGTATTTTTGGTTGTCTGTGTGTTAAGACAGTGGCGAATTTTTTCTGGTAACTATGATATTTTTAACTTTCTGATTTTCTTAAAGTGAAAATAGATCAATGTATACATGGACAAAGTTAAGGCAGTGCACAATGCCCAGTTTGTGCAGTTCTCTGTTTTAATAGGTCGATGTGTACATGGACACAGAATTTGTGTATGTCTTTGACTTCTTATTTTGGTTTTGTGTAGCGGCCACTTTGAAATTGGTGCCGATCCTCTCAGGTGACGATCTTGATATAAAAAAAAGAAACGATTCACCAAGGGTTACAGTAGAGTAAATTTTTACCAAAGATGTTCTACAATTAATCACCATTTCAGTGGTTTAAACACTAGTGGAGCAGTATGCAGAGATGAAGATTTGAGTTTTGTTTACACAGCATGATGGTTTAGGCACTCCATCCATTACAGTGAACAAAATTATAATAAACATAGCCACAATAATTGTCTATAAATATTGATGTATAACACTGCATTAACTATTATATTTCTTATGCTAGTATATACAGAATCCTTAATCGAAGGGGAAATCAGAAGACTGTGCATGCATTTTCCTTTAACTGAAACATGGATTTGAAAATACAAATCTGTCTTACGGGACATGCCACACTATGCAGATAGACAGTAAAAAGTGCTTGTGTTGTTTTTATTTGTTAGAAGTATGAAATAAATATACTTCTAGATTTTAATTTTTTCTTTTCTTGTTTTACATTTGGATTACCTATCAAAAAGTAAGGAATTTTGATATTATTACAATATCGGAGTTAAAATAACAATTATTGGACATGTTAAAGTAATGAAAATTTTAAATTAGGTTAAAAAGTAACCCTTAATGTGGCATATTTTTTAATTAAACTCTATCGACATTTAAAACAACAAAACGTCCCTCTTTATTAAGGACTTTAATTAACTAATTTTAAATGCGGAGCTATGAATGGATTTTTTCCCTTGCATGTTATAATAACTGAAACAAAATTACTCTGATACAGTCAAAATTCCTAAATGCAAGTACATAAAATTTACTTTAGCAATTTAAAGAGATGAGACACACTGAACACATGAATAAATTTCTATCAAAGAATAATTTATTAAATTTGGCCTGTTCCATAGTAAACTTTAACCATTAGATTACATTATTACACCATGTTATCAGTTTGAAAAGCAAGTCATATGCCAGATCTTGGATGTAAAAGAAATGCACAAAATAATATACAGATTATTGAAAAATGATGTATACCAATGTTTATAGATATGATTAAATGTAACAGAAAATTTACTGTCACAACCACATTTTTAAGTGAAATGTATTATTTTAACATTTTACAATATTTAAGGTATGGCATTAAATGCAACATTATGTGCCTGAATATAAGTTAGTAAATTAAAAAATAATAATAATAATAATAATCAAAGAATGAATGTCATGAAAAATTTCAAAAACAAGCAGAATTTAATTTAGACCTTTAGACACTTATGATAAATAAATTTGAGAATTCTTCACCCAAAATTAAATTATAATTAATTAAACCAGTTTGACTGACCTTCTACAAAATTCTTCAGCTGCAATTTTTTCTAGCTTGAAAACCAAATTCTTCTCCACATGGTAATAAAATCTTAACCAGTTGAAATTCCTGCAGAAAGTTTGATAACACAGTAATAGAATTAATAGAATAGAAAAATTAACACAGAAGTATAGAACATCATTTAAACTTAACATTATTACAAATTTTGGTGCTTTCTGACTATCTGCAAAGCTGTGAAAATTGGCAAAATGGTTAGTTTATGGTTCATATCTACTGCTCTGTTCACAAGTAATAATTCAAATAAGCACTTTATAAGAAACAAGAAATTTTAGGATGCACACACACAAAAATATACACATTGGGTCAATATTCACATATTTTTTATCCAATGGAATACTATTCAGAAATAAAGATTAAATATAAAGCATGTAAATACATGTGTGTGGTATGCATATTCATAGTTTGCTATTATCGTGTGCATACTCTTGCTGTTTTAGCATAAGCTGTGAGGGCAGATGATAAGAAAGTATCAGAATTTTTCATGTATAAGAAAAGATTGCCCTGACAATAGTATCTCAATTGTTTAGCACTGACATTTACATAGCGCATTAGAAATATATAGTAATATATGTATAATAAAAAGATAATTGCATATTATTTATTCATTTTTTTAAATGCCAAACTTTAACAATTCTTTCACATATAATTAAACAGAATTCTTTCACATGAACATCTAAAATCCATTCTTAACTAAAGAATAAATAATAAAACCACGTAAATTTCTTATCAAGCCCATCATTTCCGAAATGTCTACTTCTGAAAGTTCCCAGCATTTCTCAATATATTATTAAATTACTAAACTAAGCATCAATGATCGTCATGTTCGCTAATGTGGCAATATCTTTCACACTTCTTTGTTACCACAAGTAACAAGTAGGCTTCAATAAATCTTTAACTGTTACATGCTACTTTTGTCTAAAATTTGTACAAATAATAAAATTAAATGAGCTCTTTATAATATGCTCAAAGAAATAATTTTGTATGAAAATTTGTATGTTATATATTAGCCTGATTAATGATTCAGGAAATAATTCAGGTTTTCAAAGTGCTTCCAATAATTCAAATTTCAGCTTGTGTCAAAATAAAATCTATAACACAAAGATAAGCAAATTTCCTTATGAACAATGCATTTTAACATTATTCAATCACTGGCAATCACACAGTACTGATTGCTTCAATAAACATTACTGTAACTGTGTTTAATCATTTAGTACAGTTTGTTATTTCCTGCAAAAAGAATTCACTTTTCTGGATAGCATTTATATTTCCATCTCACTTTCAATGAAACATTAAGAGAAATGCATATAATTTAAACACCAGTTTATTTTATTTATCAGACAGATTATGTCAACTCGAAAAAACCTATCAGTAAAATTCGGTAGTAATAATTCTGAATGTTAGGTAACTTGCAAGATTCAACAAAAATTATAAATACTTTTATTATAATGACAATACTACAGTAACATGAACATAAAATTAAACTGCATATAACTATGAAATAAGCCAGCATATAATAATGGTGCATTGGTTTCTAAAACAATGGGCTCGATGAAAAAATACATGTATTATGGTAGCTATTCATATTCTTCAGCTTTCCTAACATTCTCACGTTCACTTTACATAACTAAAGTATCTAAAATACAATAAAAATGCAAACAATATTTATGAGAAAATGTTAAAAGCAATCATAAGCATTTGATTGAATGACCATATTTTGTCTTCCTGCAAGTCGAATCTTAAAATGATATGCAGTTTGAAAAATGCTTAATCCTTTTATAAAATATTCAAGAAAGATTAAAAAAAGGTACTGTTCTGTTATCAGGACCGGGTTCAGAACTGTATTTATGTATGCTTGTATATTTGTATGTTTGTGTGTGTACATATAAACATCTATGCACATACTTACGAACACAGGTTCATACATTTCCGATTCTGGTCCCAATAACAGAACAGTACCCCCAAAAAAACTTGAATTACAAACTAGATCAAGATAATGTTTCAACCATACATATTTTGGACAAAACAATGCGGTTGATCTTTACATTACGGTAACTTGGCGATTTTTTGGCGAAAATTTGGCGACCAACTCCCCTACAGCAACCCTCTATTTTTTTTCCCCGCCGCCATTTTGTCTTCACGAAGTAAAGACATGTTTCTTTTCTTCTTATCTACTGAACACTTCTTCCAACAATCTACTAGCCGAATTACACTTATGCTAGAAATTTTATCAAACAAAACTGCTTAATCATGACAAATATTCACTGCAAAATTCGGAAAAAGTGCACAATACCATACACCTTACGCGTTTTTCAAAATAACACATACACATAAACCATGTACACGCCGACTTATTTTTACTTAAAAAAACATCCCAGAATTGCACAAAAATGGCATTGCGCACACTCTTCACTATATCCATGTACACTGCTTTTTTCTCATAAATTCGAAAAATTTCACGAAAATACATGACAATTTTCTCAATCTTTAAACCCGGTAAAAAGAACATATATGAAATTACCTGATCGCGAAAAAGTATTTACCCTTTACAAATATGAACATTTCCACATATAAAATAAATAAAATATCCAAAAACTTTTACCTCTAAATCATCTATTACATTATACACGTCACCAACGAATTCATACATGAAGCATTACAAATATTTAGTATCAAATATTTAAATTATTTCCATGCACGTTTATTTCAACTTAAACGTAAACCAAATTCCTACAAGCATAAAATTCACAAAATAACTATCATTTCATTAAAATATCACTGAACCATGTACACGTCGACTTATTTTTACTTAAAAAAACATCCCAGAATTGCACAAAAATGGCATTGCGCACACTCTTCACTATATCCATGTACACTGCTTTTATCTCATAAATTAAAAAAATTTCACGAAAATACATGACAATTTTCTCAATCTTTAAACCCGGTAAAAAGAACATATATGAAATTACATGATCGCGAAAAAGTATTTACCCTTTACAAATATGAACATTTCCACATATAAAATAAATAAAATATCCAAAAACTTTTACCTCTAAATCATCTATTACATTATACACGTCACCAACGAATTCATACATGAAGCATTACAAATATTTATTATCAAATATTTAAATTATTTCCATGCACATTTATTTCAACTTAAACATACACCAAATTCCTACAAGTATAAAATTCACAAAATAACTATCATTTCATTAAAATATAATTAAATTCGAAAACACCACTTAAAATATACATGAGCACATACATTCAATTAATAAAAATTACCTTACAATCCTAATTACTTTAAACTAAATCATTGCTAATAACAATTTTCCCAATAATACCAAATTCCTTTCCACCTTACATTTCCAACAATGCATAAAAATAATTAAAAATACTAACTTACCTAATCTCCTTCAGAATCTTCATTACGTGGCGGATACACTTTTCTTCATTCTCTTTCAGAATCTTTAAAATCATACTTATCTTTCAAAGCAAGATACCAGGTAAAATAAATAACATAATAAAACATGTTTATTTCTCTCTCACACAACCTTAAAAAACATTTCTTACTATCCTTTTCAATACCACTAAATACCCATTTCGAATTCAATTTACTTACGGCCATGGGATCCAAAAATTCACAAACACTATTTCACACAACACAGAATAAAGCCAAATACAAAATTTCCAGATTTTTTCCCGATTTCCCCCCTTTTACAATTAAAGAACCGTTATTCGTCCATTAATATCACATGACATATCCCATTATCTCTCATTTCCCCCACACAAAATAATGCGTAATCGGAACTCAGTACTGCTCACATTATTACCAGAGTCCCAGGTAGTAACCTTTATCGCCTCCAAAATGTCGCCAAACTACCAGTTACCGTAATGTAAAGATCAACCAACAATGCAAACTCTTATTTTTATACAATTGTTCAAATTATTTAACATAAATTTATTGCTGCAATAAAATAATAAGCAATCTGATGACACATATTATTTTGAAACTGAATGCATAAACTAGACTAAAAAAATTCAGTCATAAACATTTGGATAGCAGGGCAAATTAGATATTTGAAAAGACAGCCAGCCATTGAGATACACGTAATTCACGACAGAATGGTAACAATTCATAAAGCTGTGAAACATTTAACTGTCAAAATGACATAAATAACATAAATTCGAAAAGCAAAAAAAGTAAACATACAAGTATTGCAACTGAACTTACCTTTCATGCAACAAAAAATATCCATACAAGTTAACCTCATGGCGCAGCCATTTTGGATTTCGTTTCAAATCAGACAGATGTTTTACGGATTTGCGGAAGAATACGAGGACCTAGTAGTTTGCCGGATACAATGTGCAATGACGCGAAAGAATATAGTTCTGTAGAACTTCCTACATTATTCCGTAATAAACAGTACTATTTCCTAATTTTTTTCTTTATCTAATTAATTAATTAATAGGGAAATAGTTAAATAATGCCGAATTCATTTTTAATGAAATGTAAAATTTTGCATGTATGGGACGACCACCTTCCGTCCAATATTTCTGAGAATATAAACAAATTTTGGAATCTGAGAGTATCAGTAAATAAATATATAGAATATCGCCTCTCAAACGACCACTTCTGAAAGTGACCAATAGTTCTGAGATTATCAATAAATATTGATATTAAGCATTATTTCTATAAGACGACCTTCTCTATATAAGACCAAAGTTTCTAGAATCTTGGATAGTCATCAGAGATGTATCTTTACTGCGAAATTATCGCACGACTGTAATTCAATATCAATAACGGATCGCGCGATTGAAAAACATTTTCTGTCCTGTAATTAGAGGAAAAAAAATTTCCTTATGAGGTATTTCTCCCTCTTTCATAGCGTGCCTTCGTGGTGTAATAGTTCTGCACGCTGGGCCGGTATTTCAGAGGTCCGTGGTTCGATTCACGGCGAAGGCGGTTGCTAATTTTTCATCTCTACGGCTTCCCAAAAAAATCTTAATGTCTCTACAGTGGCGCCCGAATTAAAAAGGTGTTGGATGAGGTATATCCACACCCAGGATTTAGTGATTGGATCCCCTTAAAAAAAAGTCCGCCTTTAAAAAGAGAAGTAATATAAGGTATTTCTCCCGCTTTCCTAGCGTGTCTTCGGCCCACCAGCGGCCGAGCGGTAAAGTCGCTGAACCCTGGTAGTGCGATCCGAGGTTCGAATCCCGCAAACAGGCTGGCTGCATGGGTGTTTTCGTGGTTTTCCCCACGTGTAACGTGTATACGAGCCAGTTTCCCTTAGTCCACGGCCAGTCCCTCCACGAAGACATCCCTTCCCTTAGGCAGATAGCCCTAGTGTGCTTTGCCATAATTAAATACACCACCACCACACCTAGCGTGTCTTCGTGGTGTAGTGGTTCTGCACGCTGGGCCGGTATTCCAGAGGTCCGTCCTTCAATTCCCGGCGAAGGCAGTTGCTAACTTTTCATGTTTCCTGCTTCCAAAAAAATACCTAATGTCTCTATACCCAAATTAAAAAAAAAAAAAATTCTTTTCCGTAATTAAATATTTTTTATAAAAAAAATATATATGTTATTTAGAATTTTGCAAATATTCTAGAAAATGCCAATCCATTGAAAAAAATCTTTTCCATGACTAAATAAATTTTTAAAAACGTCAGAAAAAATAGCAGTTAAAATTAATAACAAAATAACAAGAATAAATCATCAATCATATCAATATTTTTAATGTACAGCATTTAGAAACAACTTAGTAAAATACATATGAAAAATAAAATAATGTGCAAGTTTCAGATGTGCAATGTCCAAAAATTAAGACTGGTAAATTTAAGAACAAATATCCTCAAAATGTTTGACAACGAAAGTCCTCCGGACAATGCAGAATGAATGTCCTCAGGATGTGAAATTGGTGAACTCCTCAGGACATCTGAGAATCAACATCTTCAGGACATCCTGTCATATCCCGGGACATAGCGACTTAAATAAGACATCCTCAGGATGTTAAATTACGATCTCCTCAGGACATCTGAGAATCAACATCCTTAGGACATCCTAAGTATGTCCCGGGATATTGCGACTTAAATAGGACATCCTGAGGATGTTTTGTGCTATGGGGGGTACATATGTAGCGTTACCAGGTATATTAAGATAGACTTACTAAGCGAATATTTAGCTGCACATAACATAGCTCATTACTTGTAGCTTCTTAGACATAATTCTGCTTGACATAGGTCTTGTCCAAGCGCTTCAAGTTTATTCATTATATATTTAATTTTATTTGTAAATGCTGTTTGCTTTATTAGAAAGCGCTTGAATGGGACCTCAGAACCACCGAAGCTAATGTGCCATTTCTGTGTCAAAGGGCATTTCACAAGATAATGATCGGGCTACCCTTCATTGCCGCAGACACAGCTATTGGTGGTAGATATGACTCTGTCTTTGAAATAAGACGGGAAAGGTCCATGACCCATTATGAAGCGCGTAAGGCAGGGTGCGGAGATAACCCAGTCTGTCGTCATTCTATGTATAAAGTCCTGAGTTCTTCCGCCCTTGTTGGATTGTACCTCATTCCTCCTGCCACAGGCTTCCCATGCTTTCCCTTTTAGGTGCGATTTCGGCAGCAAAATCGAAACTTTTTCTGCGCCCTGATTTTGGGCTGCCTCCTTTGCCAATTCGCCTGCTTTCTCATTACCCTGGGTTCCAGAATGTGCCTTTACCCAGGATATGCGAATCTTTGAAGTGGAGGTATTCGCTCTTAGCGTTTTTTGCGCCTCCGTAACAAGATGTGCTGAATGTCGTGGGTTTTTAAATGCATGCATTGCTGAGAGGCTGTCGGTGAAAATTGTTGCGTACCGTTGGCTGGTTTTTGTTAGCCAACCTATTGCTTTATGCAGTGCCAGAACTTCTGCCTGGAATACTGTGTTTCCAGGGTTCATATGTCCTTTACAGGTTGCTGGTACATCTCCTTTATTATATGCTACAAAAGCGCACCCCACTTTTCCATCTAGTTTGGACCCGTCTGTAAATATGATTACTCTTAGGTCATCTGTGTTTGGTGCGAGAGCTGGGTCATGGTACGTGAAGACTCCCTTCATGTAAAGGGAAGGGTGCGTATCTAGCTGAGAACTCTTGAACTCATATTCAGAGACGTCATAAGTGATGCCCCCGAAAGTCTTACACATTTTCAGTAGAAAAACCGAGTCAATTGCAGCCTCTTGCATCGCTTTAATTGGCAGTAGTATTAGCCCTGCTAGGACTGATGCGGCTGCTGTTGAAATCTTTCGGTACGCCCTAGTTATACCAAGAACGAAAGGTCTCTGAATGCAGTTAAGCACTTTGGATTTTCTTGTCGTCATCGAGCAGGCCCAGATCACCGCTCTATAAGTAATTATCTTCTCTACGACTGTAGAATAGAGAATTTTTACGATGTGAGGACGTAACCCCCAATTTGATCCCTGCATTCTTTTGAGGCTATTTGCAATTCGGTGCGCTTTCTCACGTTGCGCTCGTAGATGGGGTATCCAAGTGAAAGCCTCATTCAACGTGATGCCAACGAGCTTTAGTTCTTTAACACGTTTGATTTTCCCTCTCCTGCATAGAGACACAAGAATTTCGTGTGATTGTTTGCCCAGGCTTATGAAATATCATGCATTTGGACTTGGTCTCAGAAACTTTTAACTAAATTTCATGTTATTTGCATGCTTCTTTCAGGGTGTTGAATTAACGGTGGCCAGCAGTGTAACTTATCGAAAAACAAATGAGTCTTAAATAGTATGTAGAAGTGGATTGAACCCAATTTACTCTCCACAGGAAATCCTTTAGAGGCTATGGTTTAATGCTAAGTCCGATTTTTTTTTAGAATCACGCAAGCAAAGAATTATACCTCTATCAAACAATGAAGCAGAATACATAGCGTTGAGTAAAGTTTCAAAAGAAGCGATGCACTTACGAACTACTATTAAGCGAATTAGGTATTTCGGAGAAGGCGGCAGAGCGAACTCTGTTATATAATAATAAACAAAGTTTACAGCATGTAGTGAAAAATCCTGTTTATTCCACTTGAAAAAACGTATTGATGCTAGTTTTCTATATATCAGAGAGATGTATGACGAAAAGGAAACTGACTTTAAGTATGTGTCTACAGGAGAAATGCCTACCGTTATTTTAACGAAGAATCTTGACAGGGATAAACATAGAAAATGCAAGAATTCATTAAAGTCTTAAGCTTTAATGATTTGTTTTTAATCTTTTCAGCTTTGCGAGGGAAAGAGTTAGGCAATTTGCATCTCCCTGATATCAGCAGTGCTGAAGAGGATAGGGAATGCTGTAAATCCCGCAGTAGACGCCGAGAGTGTGTGTCGTACTGACGTGGCTGGGTGCGTGTCATCCTGATAATCGATGTGCTCAGTAGCAGTAGCGTATGCGGTACGGCTTCCAGCGTATGCGATAATTCCATAGCATAGAATCCTGCTATGGAATTAAGCTGACGAAGAGAGGATTGAGAGTAGGAATTTAGGAGAATATCCCGTGCAGCATTTACCAACAACATAAAGCAGTTCATCGGCTCATGGTAAAGTGCCTAAACAAATAAACGTTATGACAAAATATGCTTGATATAGCGCAACAGTTATAATTGTCAAGTTTATGATAATAAAGTTATTACCCTGTTATCATATCATCAAATATTTTATTTAGGAAAGGTTGTAAAATTCGCATGTGACTAATAATTTTATTTTTGGATTAGTGCTAAACTTTTATGAATTAATAATAAGACTTCTAGAATTAATTTCTGAATAATATTATTGTTTAAAAATGTGAATTTTAAGAATTTTCTTATTAAAATATAATCTTTAATAATTTTCTAATTATTTTGAGAATGAAGTTGTAGAGACATTAGGATATTTTTGGAAGCAGGAGAATGGAAAAATTAGCAAACGCCTTCACAAGGATTCCAACCACGGACCTCTGAAATACCGGCCCAGCGTGCAGAACCACTACCACGAAGGCACGCTAAGAAAGCGGGAGAAATACCTTATATACTCCCCTTTTGAAGGGCGACTGGGGTCTTAGATGACCCAATCGCCAAATCCTGGGTGTGGAGAATCCTCTTCCTATAACTTTTAGTTCGGGCGCCACTGTAGAGACATTAGGATATTCTTGGAAGCACAAGAATTGAAAAATTATCAAACTCCTTTGCCGGGAATCGAACCACGGACCTCTGGAGTACCGGTCCAGCGTGCAGAACCACTACACTACGAAGGCACGCAAGGAAAGCGGGAGAAATACTTTATAAAGTAAAAATTAAAAATGAATGATGTAAATTTGAATATGTGTATAGGAAAAGGCATAAAAGTTAATTTTTAAGAATTAATGTGGCAAATATTACATGTTTTGATATTGATTATTGCTGTTGTGAATATAAATAACGATAATTTATGAAATTGAATAATTACAATAAAATTGATTGTAAATAATGTAACTAAAAGTGAAATACATAAAGAAAAAGTAATTTGGACTTATAATATATGAATATTTGTTACTAATAACTGTACATAAGGAATGAAGTTGTAAGGAACTTAAGTTTTACTAACGTTTATTTTATTTTAAATCTTTACTATCACTTCTTATTTTCTACTTCCGGCCAGAATTATAAGCGTGAAGGAGTTTATGCAAAGTTGTCTGGCGAACGCCAAGTATTTAAGTGTGGCCTTTTTGCCAAGCAGAAGAGAGGAAGCCGTGAGTTCGAAGCAGGCCGCTTACCTTAGAAGTTACTACTTTGCCTTCCAGGCCAGAGGTTTTAATCCTCTTGATAAATTAAACGTATTGTAGTGTTCACAGTCTCTGTGCTACATACGCTTCCTGTTATTATAAGGCCAATCTTATTCTAAAGTTAAATTAGAGTTTAGTTTTATTTTGATATCTTTTAAGTTAGACCCCGAGTGGAGGGTCATTGTATTCCGAAGTACGGAAGTCACTGTATATAAAGAAAAAAATAAAGGGTTTTGTATACCCTTCGTCTGTATCCTGTCTACTTACTACAATTAGTGAACATAGCTTTAGTAAGCTCTCTGTTCTAGTCAGGTCATTGTATGTTTCCGAAGAAGATTAGAAGAAACATTGAACCTGATAGTGGCGCCCAACGAAGAATAACCATGGCCGAGTTTCAAGAACCTGTGCTGCCTGCAGAAACAGCTCAGAATCCAGAAATGCCAGCTGCCGCCCTGGAAGGATTCGGGTACATTGTCCAGACCATGCGCGCTTCGATGAAACCAGAAGCAACGTTTAATGGAAACTCACAGGTAACCAGTTTTTTGGAAAAATTGGATGACCACTTCATGCTCTACCCCGTGCACGAGTTTCAAAAAGTTACCTTAGCTACCAGCGCTTTGAGGGGCCAAGCGCTTAACTGGTTCAAATATATCGGCAGAAGTCTCTTGGGTCAAGCAGGAAGTCCCACCTATACCTACGAAAATTTCAAGACTGCCCTACTAAAAGCCTTCCCTGTTGTAAGGGATCGTGCGAAATTAGAAACAGAACTTTTCAGTATATATCAACAAAGAATGGAAAACCTCTCGAGTTTTATTTTAAGAAAAATTCACGTTTTCAAGCTCTTGTATGGAAACCGTCCGGATCCTGAAATAATTCAAGTGATTTTGCCGAGGTTACTACCCCAAGTGCAAGACTTTATTGAATTGAGAAATCCGACTACACTGGAAAAATTATTTGAGCTAGCAATCCAGTTTGAAAGTAGAAGAACGGCGGACGTCGAAAGAAGACGCCAATATCAACAGCGAAACCAATTTGGTACGCCAAGACTACAGCAAACTCAAGCACATGGCTACGGAGAAAAAGCGAATCAGTGGGCAAGGAAACCCGAGCATTCAAAAACAGCCGGCGAACGTCGACAGTTCAATAGCAACCCAGGAAAAAAGTCTCAAGGCCAGTGGAGAAAGAAGGAAAGCACCGAAAGGAAAAATAATTTAAACTAAAACGGATTTCTGCTGACGAGAGGGTGCGGAAACCCGAAGGCCACGAAAACCCCTCTTCCTACAAGTTAAATACAGTAATGGTGAAAAATTTAACTCTTCCGAAGATTGAAGTCTTGGTAAATAATATCCCGGCCACCGCACTCCTGGATACCGGCGCGCAGTGTTCCTGTGTGGCAGAAGTCTTTTTTAGGAAGTATTTTCGCAAATACCGCATATATAATGCGGATAATACAACAGTATTAGCGGCGCAAGGAGAACAATGTAAGTGCGTAGGTAAAGTACCTTTGTACATCCGTATCAAGGACGAACAAGTAAAGGTGATGTTTTTTATAGTAAAGAATTTGAAAGCACACTTAATACTAGGAATAGACTTTCTTTCAGACGCACAAGCTACACTGGATTTTAATGAAGCGTCTCTTAAGCTGACGATGAAACCAGTGCGTGTAGAAAAGGTTGAACCGCCAAGGTTAAATCTTGACCACCTGCCTAATGACGAGCAAGATAGAATCCGACAAGTGGTAAGTGAATTTGCTTCCTTATTTAGTGATATTCCAGGATTTACCCAGGTTACTAACCATAGTATTGACACCGGAGATGCATTGCCGGTTCGTCAAAAACCATACCGGTATGATAAGAATAAGGAAAAAATTATAGAATGGCATATTACCGATATGCTACGTAAAAAGATCGTAACGCCTATATCAAGTAGTTATGCTAGTCCGGTGGTTTTATGTAAGAAAAATAATGATTATCCTTTGGAGCATCCAAAAAGGTGGAGATTCGCTATTGATTACCGTAAATTAAATTCCATAACGAAATATCCGGTATATCCGTTACCGATTATAGAAGAAATTTTAAGGAACATAAAATCAACCAAATTTATGACGACTTTAGACTTAACGAATGGTTATTTTCAAATAGGGATCAGGCCTGAGGACGTGCCTAAGACTGCTTTTATAACCAAGTCTGGCACTTATGCATTTTTGCGAATGCCGTTTGGCCTTTCAGGCGCCCCAGCAACATTTCAGCGATGCATGGACATTGTGTTAAGACCTGTTCTCGGAAAGTCCACATTTATCTATTTAGACGATATCATTATTACTAGTGATAATCTAGACCAACATGTACAGGATTTAAGACAGGTGTTTTCTTTATTAAATGAGGCCGGTCTAAAAGTTAATGTCGAAAAATGCAAATTTGCAGCCCCTGAATTAAAATATTTAGGTTACAAAATATCGCAAAAAGGGATCGAGACAGATGAATCAAAAATAATCGCTGTACAAAAGTATCCGACTCCGAACACGGCAAAGAAGCTCTCTTCTTTTCTAGGACTTTGTTCATATTATAGGTCCTTTATAAAAGATTTTGCAGCTATTGCTGAGCCATTGTTAAAATTAAAAAGGAAAAAGGCAAGATTCTCGTGGACGGCCGAAGCCAATAGTGCTTACGAAAAATTAAAACAAGCATTAACGCAAGCCCCTGTGTTGAAATTTCCTGTAAAGGATGAAAATTTAGAAATTTCAGCGGATGCTTCGGATTATGCGGTAGGAGCGGTACTTTCGCAAAATCAGCAGCCAGTGGCATTTTTTAGCCGAACTTTAAATCAAACACAAAGAAACTATTCCGCGACCGAGAGAGAGGCACTTGCAGTTCTGTTAGCAGTGCAAAAGTTCCGAGTCTATTTTGGAAAGGCGCCGATAACAGTATATTCTGATCATGCGGCGGTAACTAGATTGTACTCTGGGAAAAATTTATCCCCAAGGTTAATAAGATGGGCACTCAAGCTGCAAGAATATAATCTGGTAATCAAGCATACCCCCGGAAAGGAAAATATCGTAGCAGATGCCCTATCACGAATTAAATTAGACGAACAGGGTAATACCGTAAAAGTTGCAATGCTGACAGCGTGTACAATAAATTCCCGAGAAACTGTAATAACCGAACTGGGTAAGGATCCTGAGTTTGGAAGTATTTATGAGTATTTGAAGGACCCTGAAAATTTTAGCCACCAAGATATTGTGGCGATAAGAAATAGGGCGGCCCATTACGAACTAATAGATGGTCTATTATTTTATACAAAAACTACGAATTCCAACAACGAATTTCGACCTGTTATCCCAGCTAGTCTTAGATTAAATATCCTGCAAGAGCTCCATGACAGCCCTTTAGCTTCTCATGCTGGTATTCGAAAAACTATCCAACGCGTACGCGAGGCAGTCTACTTTCCTGAACTGCAAAAGTTAACAAGGGCGTATGTCCAGTCCTGCCCAACGTGTCAAGCCGTTAATTATATTAATTTCCGCCCGGCCGGGTTTCTAAATAGTATTAAATCCGAATTTCCAAATGAAATAATCGGCATCGATTTATTGGGCCCTTTCCCAAAAAGTCAGTTAAACAAAAGTCGCTATCTCCTTGTTATAGTTGATCATTTTAGTAAATGGACCGAAATTGTTCCCTTAAAACGAGCCTCCGCGAAATTAGTTACCGATTCTATTTTAAATAAATATATTTTAAAATACGGGGCGCCCCTAAAAGTTATATCGGATAATGGCCCTCAATTTGTAAGTAATATATTTGAAGACATGTGCCAAAAACTGGGCATACGTCATTTAAAAATGGTCCCGTATCGGCCGCAATCAAATATAGCGGAACGGGTCAACAGAAATATAGTGAAAATTATCCGTAGTTATGTTAAAAATTTTCATAAAAGCTGGGATATCTATGTCAATGAATTTGCTTTCGCCCTTAGGACCGCAAAACATGATACAACGGGCAAAACTCCTGCTGAGTTATTTCTAGGCAGAAAGGTTATAACACCGTTAGATAAACTATTTTATGTGCAACAAAGAGCCCCAGAATTTAAAATGGGTGATATAGAAAAACTAATAAAAGAAGCAAAAAAGAATACGGAAGTAGCACAAAGAAAACAAAAATTGTATTATGACTTGAAACGACGGGGAGTAACTTATAAAGTAGGGGATGAAGTACTAAAAATTAAGCATTCACTTTCTTCAGCACCAGAAGAAAAAACTGCCAAATTTTTTCCACGCTTTGAAGGACCATATGTTATAGAAAAAATAACTCACGCTGTTGTAGTGTTAAAGGCAAGAAATGGTGAAACCTGTTACGCAAACATTGATCAAATCAAGCCCTACTTCGATCGTAATAAAATGCAAATCTTTTCAGATCTTTTGCAGGATCCGGTACGGCAGACACCGCAGGTACAAGTTCCAGAGGTGAGAAAACGACAAGTACAAGGGCAAGCCAATGAGAGACAGAAGCAAGTGAAAAGAAAATTGCCCCGCGGAAAAACTGAAGGTAAAAAGAAAAAGAAGCCGTTCCACCGTCCAAAAAAGAGAGTTCACGAACACCCCCAGAATGAAGAAGGGAGAAGGACGACGTATGTGGAAAAGACCGGGAGAAAGGACGGCAACTATAACCCGGCTGTGAAACGGAAGATTGACTCATCCGACAGAACTCTCCGCAGCAAAAGTCGCCGAACTGCGGAAGGGCCATCAGCGGCGGAGGAAAAAGTACAAGAAAAATTTGAACGGCCAACAACGAGGTCCAAGCAGGATCACGACAGAAGTTTCCCGGTTCCACCAAGACCAGCTGCCTTCAAACGGCCAATACCACAAGCAGAGCACAAAAGGAAGATGTTCAAGGGTGGCCGTAGTGGTGAAAAACGGAAGCTTCCAGAGGAAAGCACTGAAGGGCGAGCCCGTACAAGAAGGAGGATCAACCAAGCTACGGTCTGCAGCACCTTTAAAGACTGGGCCCAGAAAAGGATGTCTGAATATTACAAAGATAAGTAAAATTTTATGTTACTTTACAAACTTAAGTTAATCTTTCATTCTTACTGCAAGTGGCAGATTTCAAGAAGTTTTACCTCATGCGAGGTCTACCTTTATCGCCAAAAGGGCGAGAAATGAGTTGTGACCGATTTTCTTATTATGTTTTTCAATTACTCGCGCGTAAAACTAAAGTTGATGTATAATAGCGTTGTATAAAGACTTAAATATTGTAAAAAGTTATTGTATAAATTTTATTTAAAACATTCTAACAAGAAAGAAGTTTTAGTCTGAAAGACTTTTTGAAATGTAGTATTATTTCAATGTAGAAAGAATTGGCACTTGCTTTGAAAAGAATAGAAGTTAACAATGTACTACTAATGTATGTTTTCAAATGTGTAAAATTAACGGCATCTTGATATGTTCTTGTATACATGTGAACTGTTATTTTGAATGTTTAGAAATACCGTGATATGGTAAAAGTGAAAGTAATGTTAAAAATTTGTTATTCGTGTGACTGTAAAGATTAAATCATGGTGAATATGTGTTAAAGGTTGAATGATGTAGTTAGGCTCTCTGACGCTACACTTTAGAGTTAGCCACTTTCAGAATAGTACCTCAGGGTCTAGAGTTGAAATTAGGGTGTGTTAAGAGGTCTCGTATGTTGAATTTTAACACGTTAGTGTTTTGATTGTAGGAGGAAGTGTTGAACACATAGACAGAAACACATTCGTGTTTGGTGTTTTTACAACACATGTCAGAGAGCACGGGGAGAGATAATTAAAATAGTCATGAATGAAATAAGAATGTTAAGAAAAGTATATTCTATATGTTATTTGCAATGTCATTCTGTAACATTTCATTAAACTAGTTTTCCTTCCAGATCTCTGGAAGGAACCAGAATTGAATAAAGCTCCTGTTTAGATGCAGTACAGATGAAAAAAGAAAAAAGATTGTTGTATATTCCGGGAGCTGCTATTGTAACAAATTTCTTTCTTTTAAAATTTTCTAGTTTCTAGCTAAGTTATGATTGTAAAAGGTTGGCCTCGCGTTAGTTTCTAGAGCTAAAAGTTTTCAACAAGGTCGTTTTAGACCTCAGTTTCAAACTAATTAACTCTGGCGGGAAGTATGTAAGGATCTTAAATTTTACTAACGTTTATTTTATTTTAAATCTTTACTATCACTTCTTATTTTCTACTTCCGGCCAGAATTATAAGCGTGAAGGAGTTTATGCAAAGTTTTCTGGCGAACGCCAAGTATTTAAGTGTGGCCTTTTTGCCAAGCAGAAGAGAGGAAGCCGTGAGTTCGAAGCAGGCCGCTTACCTTAGAAGTTACTACTTTGCCTTCCAGGCCAGAGGTTTTAATCCTCTTGATAAATTAAACGTATTGTAGTGTTCACAGTCTCTGTGCTACATACGCTTCCTGTTATTATAAGGCCAATCTTATTCTAAAGTTAAATTAGAGTTTAGTTTTATTTTGATATCTTTTAAGTTAGACCCCGAGTGGAGGGTCATTGTATTCCGAAGTACGGAAGTCACTGTATATAAAGAAAAAAATAAAGGGTTTTGTATACCCTTCGTCTGTATCCTGTCTACTTACTACAATTAGTGAACATAGCTTTAGTAAGCTCTCTGTTCTAGTCAGGTCATTGTATGTTTCCGAAGAAGGTTAGAAGAAACATTGAACCTGATAAAGTAAGTTGAGAGATTACTGATTCAAAAAGAGAGGCCTATTTTTACCTGTGTATAATAGCTCCTTTTACTTTACTCATACTCGGTTCAAGGCTCTTATTTCATGACAAGTTCAAGGCTCTTATTTCATGACTGATTGTAATTTTTATATGTAGAATTATTATTTTTAACTTGTTTTATTATGGAATGTATTAAGGAACGAAGGCCTTTTAAAGTAACCATTTCTTGGCTACTGGGCAGTTATAACGCCAGTCAGCCGAAGTCCAAATAGATGTATATGTTATTCAGAATAACGGTTATAACGTTAACATGCTGCAGAATCGCGGTACAAGTGACTTGCGGGACAGCCCCAGCTTGTCGGCGTATGCGTCGATCCATGCGTGCTGACGTTACTCTGGCTGCACCTGCAACCCTCCTTCTTCCCACATTTCCTTGTTCCAACCATGTTCGCCATAGCCGATGCACCGTGCTCGCATCCATGTGGGTATCAGCTGCGATTTGATATAAGGACCAACACGCCCTTCTTAGTCCGATCACCATACCCCTCGTAAAATCGTATATCTGCTGGAAGTGCCTTCGTTGACGGCGGCCTGGCATTCTCTCCTATTATATCTATCCTCCGGGACAAAAACCAACTATCTTCGATAATTCATCTGGCAGAAATAACGACACGAATATTGCCCATTCTGCACGTTCCTTCCCTTATATCGTACTTCACGTGCGTCGGAGAGCTGCGTATTTCACATCATTCGCATAACTCAGTGACGTGCGTCTACTCTAAAATTTGCATAAATTTTTGACCACTCCTTCTTGGTGTTGCATTTTCAATGTCGAGCAGTGTATATTAAACTACGATTAAATAATTATTGTAAGAGATTTTGCATTATATAAAACAGTTATCTTTAATTAATATAAAAAAGGTACAAATATGGTTAATTCTTGAATATTTCTTTAAACGCATTTTTTGCTTATTTGTTTATTGAATCATTTTTGTCATCAAATGGCCAGAACACCATGCATTGTGTACTGGAGTGCACATTTTGCTCTTTGCCTCAGGTGAACAAATATGAAGGCATGGAAATCCGGCAAAAATACGAAAAATGTAAAATTTTATATGCGCCTTCCACAAAGAAAGTTCCAATCCGTAGCTTGTTTTTCGTCCCACTAAATGTATTCTAGAAAAAATAAAATTGGAATAATATGCAAAATTATCTCCCTCCAAAGGAAACAATTGACATTATACAGTTGAAACCATTATTTCAACTCGAAGAAAATATTAAAGTTCTATATTAATTTAGGGTTTATAGAAATATTAATTTCAAAACGAAATCGAATAGTAGTAAGTACTTTCAATTTAAGAGTCAGTGCTTCAAAATTAATGCTTTTCTAAGCTGAAAAAGGATCTTATAGATATTTTAAGTTGGAAATATTCATTGGGAAAATCATACGGTTTCCTGAGTTGGCCTAATTAAAAATTTAAGTTCAATGTATTTTTATTTAAATTTAAAACCTAGCTAAAATTTTTCATGCCGGAACATCTGCTTCATTTGATTCGTTTTTTAAACTGGAAATAGGACTTCATAATAGAAAACACTTAACAGAAATTTAGCGGTGCAATTGGTTTAAATTTTCTGTGTAGATTTCAAGTTTGGGCTTCATTTATTTCTCAAGGAAGTTTGCAATGAATAATTCTGGTTATACATGTAGTTTATAATAAATTGCAGCTATATATGTACTTCTAATGTCTTTGTCTC
The DNA here is from genome assembly GCF_044657685.1 of Stegodyphus dumicola. Taxonomy (NCBI): domain Eukaryota; kingdom Metazoa; phylum Arthropoda; class Arachnida; order Araneae; family Eresidae; genus Stegodyphus; species Stegodyphus dumicola. The sequence goes on from NC_140780.1 coordinate 139,790,449, forward strand.
AACAAAACACAAATTTTTATGGATAATTTAAATTTTAATTTAACCATCTGTTGTTGGAGTTCTTCTGTCATGAAGATAACACTAGTCTTTAAAAAGAGATTCCTAACTTAATAAAACAATATTGCTATATTCGATTCGTTGAAAATTGGAAGTATTTTTTATATTCACTAAGAATGTAAAAGATTAAGATTTCCGTTAACTCGATTTAGGAATTATTGTCTTAGCTATTAGTGTCAATTAGCTAAATATCTTATTATCTGCCGAAGATACAAAATGGCGACACAGAATGGAAAACAAATCACACGGAAGCCAGTAGCAGAAAACATACATTTGTCCTTCGATGTGTTATTTCAGTTAATATAATATCATTTCTTTAAACTTATAACTACTGTTCGAGACCTGAGTTAATTTCGCACTATAATAATTAAAAGGTCGTTCGTTTAATTTAGGCACACGAGACAATCGATTAAAAATATCTCTTTGCTTTCGATTAATTGCTTTGTTACACATTTACAAGAGAATCAGAAATCATTGTTTTAAACAGTTTATATTATTTTAAAGTGCTGCTACAATTCGGAAAGTACATAAGATGTTTCCAGAAAATGCCGTAATTCACTTGTATACTTTCAGAACAATAATCTCTTTTCTTGTTTTTAAGAGTTTGATAAATTGCACTTGTCATTTCTTAATTAATAAAAACGACATTCAGAGGCGCAAAGACACTTTAGGACGAATTAAAAGTTAATTAGATCATAAAAAGGGTTATTCATTAGTATTCTCATGATTCCCAGTTGCTATTAACACTGCTCTAATTAGAACAGTTGTTAACGTCTAAGGAAATGAATTATGGCTAAAGTAATCACCTGAATATTAACCACCGAAATATACGTGGTTCTTTCGAGTGAAAAGCATTTGGAGGAGTGGTAAAATGTAGGATTTCAGTAGCATGCTGTAAAAATTTATTTCAATGTATTTAAAATGATAATTTAATAATGACATAATTAATAAATAAGTAAAATGTGACTCAGTCTTCTTAATGATATACTTAGTATTTCCCAACAAAGATTTGCCTTATCTTCGACAATACTTTATCAGTAGATATACGCTTTAAAACTATTTATTTACTGGAGAATACTGGTACAATAAAAATCTTAAAATCTCTACTTGTTTTAGATCTTTAGTGTAGTTAATCGGAGAAGCATATAGTTTCAAATAAAAAAAATGCCAAACAATGATCATATTGTGTCAATATTTTCACGTCCAGATTGACATCGACTCTTAGATTTGCTAATGATTTCATTGCTTAAGCTCAATTTTTGATGCTTCACTAAATAACTTATAAAATATTTTAAAAAGAAACTAGTAGTTTATGAAATATCTCTAAAGGAAGAAAAGAGCTGCTCAATTTTGCATGAATATACAAAACGCAAAAGCCACGAACGAAAAAAAAAGAGTTGACCGGGCTATTTTACTCCATAAAAGTCAACTGTAGAAAAAAGCCGCTTTATTTATTTTTCTGTTTTTTCTTCCCAGCAAGCATAATATATACTGATGCAAATACGCTTCAAATCTCTATATCAAGGTAATGGTGCACATGATTGAAGGATCGAAAGAGAAAAACTTGAGGATACCACCATATGCTTGCGCAGCGATTTATCCTTAAAGTAGAATTCTGCATACAAGAAGAAAAATTGCGGAGGAAAACAGGAAAGCCTGCTTTGAAAGAAAAGTTATGAATTCGCGTTTCTGAAATGCTTGACCATATTCTATTGAAACATACTTTGCTGTAGGGAACGAAAAATCTGCATGGGAAGATTGAAAACTTTTTTTCCTAAACTGATATGGCGGCACAATTTATGTTAGTTATATCTCAGAAACTTTATAAAGTTATCATAGTCACAGATAACTGCTGCTTGATATGAGGGCACATATTTATACATTTTAACTAACTTATTTGATTCTTTGATTTCAAGGGGCATGAATTTTACAAGAAGTCAGATAAATGTGCTTGACGTTTTTAATTTTTCCTTTTCATATCTTTCAACTTGGAAAATGCTTAAACGATCCTTAGAAACAAAGTGAAAATATGTTTTTCTAGCTACAGAGCAGTTTCTCATAATGATGTTTTGAGTGTTTAGTTTGGCAAAACCATTTCTCGTGCGCCGTAAAAGATAGTTCTGTCTGGTAGTACGTAATATTTCCATCATTTCTTTTGAAAATGAGTAAATTTAAAACCATACTAAATATGTTTCGTTTCCTCAAACGAGTGCAATAATTACTGGCAAGACACTACATTTAAATATAAAGATGAGCGTGTAAAGTAGGGCGAGGAGGTGAGAAATCGCTTTGGGTACAATACCATGCTATTTTCGTGAAAGACGAATATTTCCAAAACGGTGACACATGAACCACTTCATTAAAAGCGTTAAAAAAAACCTTATTATCAAACAAATTTCTTTTCAGCCTACGCTATCTGGTTAGTGGGAAACAGTGATATTCTCGAATCCCGTGTAAATATCAGCGAAGACTAAATTAATCCTGCCTTACATCTTAGCGTCTGACTGGCTACACAAGACTGCTAGATATCATAACCTAGGTTGCTATTCATCATAGTGTTACGCTAGGTTTCCAGTGTTTCACGGGCCATACCGATTAATCTTGCAAAGCCTACCCCAGTGAACCAAATTCCCTTTCAGTTTCCTTTCAATTACGCATTTACCTACATCAAAACTGGTGAAACGAAAAGAAAAGTGTAACTTCATTTTAGCGATTCTTTTCATTAAATCAATTATTTTAAAGATCATAAGTGCTTTTTTCTTGGATTAGTAATTTCTTTTACTTCAAAATCCAATTTCTAAGCTTAAAGAGTAAAGCTAGACGGTTAAAAAAGAATCAGGTTCATTTGAAAAACTATCAAATTTACATTCGTTATTTTCCATTTTGTCAAATGGATCTCGAAGTTTCGCTTGAGAATTAGAATGATATTTTGAATTCATTAAAATTTCTCCTCAGGCCACACAGACCTGAAAGTTATTAATCTGTAATAATACCGCCACTGTCCTTTGAGATTTATTCGCCTTTATGCAATACAATGTAATCTTTTAGGCAAATCCCTAACACGGAATCTAAATGACCTTTCTGCATAATATCTGAAGAGGTTTCCCCTGTGGCTCACGCATAAATAGCCGAATGTTTTCAAACCCATCTTATTGATATGCATGCCAGATAAATTAGTAGTATTAAGTATTGACGTATGCTTGGTAAATCACTAGATCAAGTACTGAAGTACCTGACCGACTAGTATTCCCAATAGGTATTTCTACCGCATGTCAAATAAACCAGCAGATTAAATTGTTGATGTACTTTATATACTGATTTACCTAGGATGTGGATACGAAAATTTATAATACTGCCTTTGCTGCAATTTGCGTGGTGCGTTAGATATTCCCATTGATACCCCCTTCTATAATATCTCTGTAAGAAACTTTCTTATTTTGAATTAAGCTCTTTTCTAATAAACTTCTTTCTGTAACATCTAACAAATCCATAACCTGCATCTTGGACTGCAGTAATGCTATGGTTTCTTGCATTTAATGAATAAAATTTTGGTACTAAGTAAAGAAAAGGTAAATCAAATTTCTGTCTCCTATTCGAATATTACCTTTAACTTGCAAAATGTATTGAAATATAGAAAATATTTTAGAATTATAGAAATGTTTTAGATTATGGAGCTGTGTAAAAATGCATTGCTTGTATTTTGCGTGTACATTGCTTGCATACAAGTATTGGAAATCTTAATGCTTTTCTTCTAATATTGGTTACAAGATATCGAACACTTAAGGAGTCAAATAGTAACCTCCGAAAGATATGCTAAAACAGTTACTTAGTCGTTTAATTTGCATTTATTTATGTTTTGAAGCCATATCCCTTTACCTTGTATAATATTTAAATGAAAATGCAAGGAATGGTAGACTAGGTGAGATATTACTTGTTGATTCACGATAAACTATTAGGACAAAATCGAGAACGTTATTAATGATTTTGCTTTTCATTCTGACATTCATATGCAGTTGAAAGAAGTCAACCGAAAGCAATTTATACAGCTAAAAACATAAAAATACTAAACATTCAATAAATTAAATCCTGATTTTACGCTAATTTAATTACGTTTCCAACGTTAGGGAGCAAGAAAACTGGAACTACATTTATCATTTATGTTTCTTCTCAGAACGGAAATTTTTGCTCTGAGCATCTTAATAATTAATTTGTTATAGAACACGAAGAAACGCTGATCCGGATTTGTTAAAGATTTTAGTGTAAGTATTTCTTGCCGCTTTTTACAAAATATTTCTATATTTACTTCCCAAAATTCCCACAAATTAGACTAACAGCTAAATTTTTGTGTTATCTGAATTCCGTTTCCTATTTTGTCTAAATGAAGTAAAAATTCCACATAATTTTGCTTTTGAAATAATGTCTTTATTTTCAAGCTGGTTTGATGTCTAGTTATTGCAAAATAAATCTAGATTTCCTAAAAATGTTAGAGTTTTTTTGCCATAAATAAGTTCTTGATCACTTGAATATTTTTGTCGAAATTTTAATCAACGTGTGGTGTGTGGTGTATTTAATTATGGCAAAGCACACTAGGGCTATCTGCCTAAGAGGAGGGATGCCTTTCGTGGAGGACTTTCTAAGGGAAACTGGCTCGTATACACGTTACACATGGGGAAAACCACGAAAACACCCATGCAGCCAGCCCGTTCGCGGGATTCGAACCTCGGACCGAACTACCAGTGTTCAGCGACTTTACCGCTCGGCCGCTGGTGGGCGCTTTAATCAACGAAACACACAAGTAGTTGATTAGATGAGAGAGCTAAACTTTGCTAGTTCGGAACGAGTTCAGTCCTTGTAAAAGACTTATCTGCAGAGGTTTCCCTCGGGTCCTAGTTTAATATTTCATAATAAGTAAATCAAATCAACTGAAGTTAGTTAAAATAAGTTAATTTCTTTTAGAATTCTAGAGAATTTTCTCCTAAATCGTATATTTAAAAAAGCATCCTAGTTTTCTATTTTGATATGAAATTACCCTAAAATATAGTTTAAATAATCTCAGGTTTTCTGTAAAAGAATACTTTTATACTTTTTGTTTACAATTAAATGTTAAATTTTTCTTTGATTTGTTGCATGTCAATATTTTGAATAAAATAAGGCTACGATTTCAATACCTTAAATAATTTTTAAAGCTCTAACTTTCAATCGAATGCTCTTAACATTATATATCATTTCTTAAAACCCAATATTGAGGAGAAAAACATTTCCTTTCCTGCAGCAATAAAAATCATTTGTGTCACACGATTAAAACTATTTTACTCACTTTCTTTAAAGGGAGGAGAGAAAAAAATAGTTTTGCAATGCGGAAAGCTTGTTTCGGTTGAAATTTAGAATGATTCGTTGCAGCCCAAAAATGTTCAACTTGTTTTATTTTTCTTCTTGCCTTTTTTCTCCTTTTCTATTTCCTTTTATCCCTCCCTTGCTATATAAAGTGCGAATCTAGATGACTACCCGATCTTTCAAGTTATTGGAAATCAATATTCTTGACTACGGTCGTCCAACAAGTAACTGAACAGTATAAAATATTTTTTTCGTTCTTGATTGTCGATGGAGTCCAAAGCCCTTGCAATTTTAGCTTCTAGATTCTTTCCTTTTTTTCTTATTTTTATAAGAAAAATGTAACTCTATCGATAGAATTGATGTTATAAACTTCGCTATTTATTCTCTATTGGCAATCACTTTCGGGCCAAAGTTACGCCTCAATTGCAAGCAAGACATCATTACTTGGCAAAATATCAGCGAGAGTTTAGGGGAAGTATAACAGTGCAAATTTATCGTGAAAACGGCTACGCATGAAACAGCTGCGAGTTACCATCGAAATCAATTTCTCCTGTCTACGTTCCTTAAATTATTAGCCTTATTTCCCTGATGAAGCTAAATAGTAACCTGTGAATAAAGAGGGGAAAGGATAATATTAAGGTTATTTAATGCCCTAATGCTTAATATCTTAAAAAACGAACAATGTTACTCTCACCAGACATTAAGACAAATTTTAACTTTTCCTCCTCGTTTTTGCTTACATTTTGCCCCTGACGTTTTATAATCCCAGACTCACAAGTCAAAATTCTGTCGCCTGCATAGATTAATAAACCATGACAAATTTCCCTACGATGATGCAAGAAAGAATATTGGAATATTTGAAAATAATCAGCAAAATTTTGTAAATTATCAGCAAACCTGGGATTTGGAATGCTCTCATATTTTTCTTTCCAGGGAAGCTTGTATAAAATTGAAAGTAACGATAAATGCCTAGGCTAAACTTGCACATTTATTAAATGCCCTTACGATGTCTGAAATGTCACTAGTGCAACTCACCCATGAATAAAACAAGTCTGTACAGCTTCGCTCCATTTACGCGCGATTTTTTCCACCCAATAAAATATAGTAAAAACATTCTTCGTGGATAGCGGCAATTTGAAAAACTCGCAAAATAACCACGTAGTCTAGAAATAACAAAACCAAAATCAAGAAAAAGCGTATTATGTGTACAATCAAAAACAAAAATATGTCTACAAAAGTTTATTTTACTATTAACTACTATTAAATGCTCAAAAATCTGTAACTCAAATTATCCTTCTGATGTAATACACATAACGTATAAAGTGTTTTGCAGCTTTAAAAAGCAGCATTGACATTAATTAATTAACACCAAGAAGTAATAAATATAGATAAATAAACATAAGCAAAAATAAAAATCAGTAATAAATAATAAAATAAAAAATGAATACAGGAAAATTAAAAATTCAATTAAATCAATCAATAAATCAAAGCTTTTTGTATACCAGGTTTAAGTTATTGAAATTATTGATCAATCTAAAAATAAACCTTTGTAATGTTCAAGTAAAATGAAAAAAATATATAATTAAAAATTGAAAATAATACAAATAAATATTATTAATTACATAACACATCATTCCTTACTTTAGTTTAAACTGCTGGAAGGCTCTAAAGTTAATATAGAGTAACATGGTTTCGTTTTAGATATTTAAGAAGCAGGCTGCAAGTTATCAGACATCTAATCTGATAATTTGGTCTAGAGATCAATTTAGCTGGGTCCCATGTCGTCCTGGAAAAAGAAATGTTAACTGAAGCACAAAATCTTAAATTTATTAACGTCGTGTAGCATTAAAAAAAATTATCTGTAGTCTGAATTGTCTGAATTTTGACGATTAAAACGAAACCTCTGCTTAAAATTCACCAATGCAAGGACTCTCAGCTGAGAATTGTTTGAATATTTCAAAACGTTTATGTAAGATCAACCCTTCAGTTAGACTAAAGAAGTACAAGCAGGTTAGCTATATGCTCAGAAGTGGTGTTTCATGGGCGAGATACACAAACACTGACGCCATAACTCGAAAGCCTCGATTTCCTACCTGAAATGCACAATTTATCCCGCTATATGTTTTGCTTTGCCTAATAATTAAAATATTTAAAGAACAAAAAATAATGGGCAACGACTTTCGATCATCCTCCTTCATTTCGTTTTTGTCAGCAATAATATTGTAAAATTACTGCTCCTAGCGGTCGTTTTCTTTCAGAGCACTGCCAATTTCGATGACTGTAGAGAAATAACTTCAGTTCATGTTATTCTTATTTTGAGAAATTGTTAACTTTAAAATCTCTTTTCCATCCCGCCTTCTGCCTGCTTTAATCCCGCTGCATCAGAAATACATAAATTTGTCAGCAATCTGTTTCCCATTAATATCGGCCAGCCCTTTAGTTTGCTAAGAAAGCTTTAACTCCCTGAGAGATTAATAGCTTAACTGGAACAACGTGACATTTTTAGGAGTAAGAAAATTTGGTTTGCGAGATTTTGTAATAATTTAATTTATGTTTATGTAAAGAAGGCGCCTTCCATAAAGTTTCATGTTATTTTTGTTATTGCAAATTAAATTCCTCAAAATTCGGGCATTGTTTTGCCTGATTGACAATTGCTGCCATGTATATTTAATTACACTATGTAGTCATATGAGATCTATAGTAAATGAAATAGCTTAGTTTTAGAATCTTTGTGTTTATTGTTTTATGTCTGAAGCAAAACCATGATAAAAATAGTATGAGATTTCGAGGTAAGTAAACACAAATTAATAAAAACGAGGATTGAGATTATTCAGTTATGATAAAGCCTATCTGCCTAAAGGGAGGGATGCCTTCGTGGAGGACTTACTAAGGGAAACTGGCTTGTATACACGTTACACATGGGGAAAATCACGAAAACGCCCATGCAGCCATGCCTGTTTGCGGGATTAGAACTTCGAAACGAACTACCAGGGTTCAGCGTCTTTATCGCTCGGCCGCTGGTAAGGCCCTAATAAAAACGGAATCATGTATTTAACTAATTTAATTGTCACTAATTAAATACTAGGTAATTTATCTGCCCCGTTCCGGCAAAGGTATTTTATTATATATAAGAGTATTACAATAATATTTCGTATGTAGAGGCGACGCAATATAAGCTGAAATCACACATTTTGCTTTTAAATTAAATTTAAAGATTTCACAATAATATATAGCATAACTCTTATTTTTTAACTCTTGATCGAAAATAGCCACTTTGTTCTTACTGGAACTCAAGCAAGAGTAAAAAGGTCTATGATGGGAGTTGACAGAAGTGTTAGTATTATTATTTTATTTTTGTAAAATTAACTAAACTTTGGTTTTAGTAGTCCCATCTTACTGTTTTTTATCAAAATACAGAAAATGAAGCTGAGTGATTAAAAGAAAAAATACCACCTTCTAACTTAAGATAGCACCTTTATCAGTAACTGGATAACTAACCATCCGCAAGTTTCAAAATTGCTATAAGCAGTAAGTGGTTAGATTTGGGGAATTAAGGGGTCAAATTAAAAAAAAAAAAAAAAAAAAAAAAAAAAAAAAAAAAAAAAAAAAAAGCCATCTCTTTTTCTGTATATTTTAACGTCTGCATTCGAAGAGTTTTTGTGTTCTTGGAGTTATCTTTCTGGTTACGAACATCTTATTTCAAACTCTTGCAGACTTTTATTAAACTAACTTCACCTTAGGTAATAGGTAATTGTCTGAACCATATGGCTTAACTTGATAGTTGTATTTAATTCTCTTGTTGTCTTCAGTCAGTTCCATCTCTTAATGGTATATTTATAGCAAATAAAATGCATTTAAAAATAAAAGAATTAAGGTTAAATCTAGACATAACAAATCTAGCGAAGAAATATTTTCAACAATATAAAAAAACTCTGCCGACTTTGTTTCATTGTAAAAATTTAGTAATTCATTTAGTTTTTTGAAACTAGATTAGAGATCTTCTCAGAAACACATGAATTTATAAAATGTGTGCGTTATTGGTGAAAATTACAAAATTAAACTTACATGTATATATATATATCCTTAAAAATGTATACACTGCTGGCCACCGTAAATGCAACACCCTGAAGGAAGCATGCAAATAACATGAACGAAGGTCCCTATAATCTGATTTCTAAAGACCTTTCACCTTTGGATATTCTCAAAAATTAAAAACTGCCATTAAATCTTTACAAATTCTTCCAACCCACTTAAAAAAAATTGCTAATCGTATCTGTTGTGATTTGCGCGAGATTATGTGATCTACCCAGAATTCATAAAAATGGTATTCCATTCGTCCCTATTGTATCAAATTTAGGCACCCAGCAGCTAAATATTTGGTTTCTAGATTTTCGATTTTTGTTTGTTAGTAGCACTTACACCATAAAAATTCAATATAGATTATGTAAAAAAGTAAAAGACTTTGCCCCTAGAAATTTCATCATGGTTTCTTTTGATGTAAATTCATTATTCAGCAATGCTCCAGGGAAAGGTGCACTTAAACGCGTGGAAAAGGGACTCTGAAAATGTCATTTCCTCTGTATCGAAATTGATGAGTTGATTTCTCTTATTCAACTCTGCCTCAAACAAGCACATTTTTTTTTTTCAAAATAAGTGTTGCAAGCAACCTGAGGATTTACTCATGGTAAGCCTTCATAGTTTATCCTTACTGGTATCCATATACGTTAATATGAAATAAACTTCCCCGTGTGATTCCGCTACGTTGAAGATAATTTTACATTGTTTGATGGTAATAATGACGATTTAAATAAAGTTTATTTTAAATAATGAATTATACTGAACTTGCTATTCAGTTAATTTTTTGGACGTAAGACATCCAGTTTTCTTCCGTTCCTTGATATCTTGGCCACATGCAACCTATCAGTATTACTTCAGTATTACTGTTTCCCATAAACCTTCATCTGTTTGCTTCCACCACACTTCGAATAAAATCATTCGACTAAACAGAAGTTAGTTTCATTTCATTCTTTCGTTTGCCGAGCACTACTGCTCCTCCAAATGAGCTTCGAATGAAGATCTAAGTTATTTAAAAGCAGTTGCTATTGACAGAGGATTTTCACTTAGCGATATTGACCAAGCGGTTAAAACATTCTCATCGCAACGCATCACAAGTCTCTCGTTATAAATATTATAAGAATTATCTTGTCATTCTTTTCCTTCCATTCATTATCTAAAAAAATCGCACGTAATTTACAGATATTCAATTTTCGGGTATCTTTCTCTTCTGTATATAAAACTCGCACTTCCATACTTTAGAACAGTATAACGGATATCAACTCCTGGGTCATATACTGACTTCTTTGCCATTGGGGTTTAATTTACATTGAGAGCCGTGATTTCCAGTTTGTTTATTTTACTAAATCTCTCAAAACAGAAACTAATGGCAGTACATGAAAGTCAAATGCCGTATGAATTTTTAAAAGCCGTATTTACTGGCTTTTAAAAGTTCAAATAAATCGTTCCGTTTTAATGTCGCATATTCGCGACGCTGGGCTCGTAGGAGCAGAATCATTGCGTCGTGTATACGGGACGCTGGGCTGGTAGCAGTTGAATCGTTGCGTCGCGTATACGCGACGCTGGTCCTGAACGGGTTAATTCATAAAATATATAATTAAAATTCACTAAATATTTTTATAGAATGATGTTATATATATATATATATTTAACTTGCGAAAGTTATATGACGTTTCTATATTAGTTTAAATCAAGGTTTCCTAACCGGGGCGCAATGTCCCCTAGGGGAAATTTAATAGCTTTAGAGGGAAAGGAATACGGTCAACATTTTATCTAGTTGGTTAGTATTTAGTTTTAGTTTACGAATATATTAAAAAAAAAGAAATGCTTTTATTCAAGTTTTGGTATTTAACAAGATTGTCTATATTTTATATTGCTAATTAATAAAATATGTTAAAAACAATCCAAATCTAAATAAATGTATATGTATTTTTCAAGTTTTGAAAAAGAATGGGGGAATGAACTTCTAGTAATATAAAAGGGGACATGGGGCGAAAAATGTTGAGAACCCCTGGTCTAAATGTATATTCATCTAGTACCCCATGAAATGTTTCGCTATTTCACCTGGGCCATCGCTATTGATGATCTTTACCGAAAAATCATAATAAGTTTTAAGAGAGCCATTTTGGGTCACTGTTAACATCTGGATCGTTTCAGAATTTTTATTTAATTTCAAAATTGTAATTGAAACATTTACAATACACTGCATTATCATTGCTATAATTTTAAATAATTTAAATTTTTATCTTTATTCGTATTAATATTTTTACAATTATACTAATCAGCATGAACACTACTCAACAAGCATCGATTTTACATTATCCTCAAACTCAGTTTCTTGGTATTATACACGTTATTTTGAAAATTAATTTTCTTAAAATTTTAATTAACCATTTTACTTTAATTTTGAACTGATGCTGATTTTATTTTACACTTATACAATTTTATTAGCAGAAGCCTAATTAATATAATATTCGTGCTTTTGCTTTCCATTTTATTATGTATTCACATTTCATAATAATCTCGCTAGGCCCTAAGTTTCGTTAAATAGAAAATTATTCAGGAAAGGAAGGTATATAATTTTTTTTTTTTTTTTTTTTTTTTTTTTTTTAGTATTTGTAACAAAAAGTTTAAAAATTGTGTTTTTGAGGGTTTTGTATTTCTTAGTAAAACTTTAATTTATTTGTATATAAAACTTCCAAATATAGGCTCATTGCTCTTTCTTCGTTTCGGAATTATACATTTTCCTCCGTTTGGAAATTTGTACATTATACCACATTGGTATTAAAAGTTACTTATTTTTAAAAAGAATTAGGTATTTTACTTATTTATTTTTTCTGAATTCCTGTCATATACAGAAAGTTTGTCTTGGAATTCTGTCACTTTTGTTTTATTTTAACAATTTCCATCTTACGAACACTTGGTTTCCTTGTATTATTATATATTTTTTGGATTTTTCTCTTTATCCGGTTAAAAAATATTAAAAATTTTTTTAAAAATCTTTATTTACATAAACTGGGAATTTCACGTTTTCTGTGTTTTTCGCGTTTTTGGTACCTTGTGAATTTACTATTTTGCTTTCAAGGTAGATCTTTTAAATTTGCCGATTTTTCTCTTCATCTCAGAATAATGATTTTCGGTCTTGATATTATTTATGTCTTGTAATTAATTTCGAGTCCCACCGAGCAGATTATATATCTTAATGAATAAATTCAAATAAAAAATATATTTTTGAATTAAACTTCTTTTCCCTGATTTACTTTCATTGAATTCCTTTCAATTCTCATTCAGATATAATTAAGAAACGTTGCTCTTTCAGCTGCTCCCTGAAAAGGATTAAAGAGTTTTCAAGTCTTCTTTATTTAGTAGTAAATTTGGTTTAATTTTATTTTGTGTTGTTTAAGGTTTTCCATCAAGTTAGGCACTAAGGAAAGATTAATTTTTGTCTTAAACTCGTAATTATATTTATATGTAAAATAAAAAATATGAAAGCAAACTTCAAAATTTAATTGGCTATAACCTCTTTTATTTTTTACTTAATTTGAATACTTCCTCTTTTTATCTTAGAAATAGCTCCATAAGTCTAAACTGCGTCATTCAAATTAATCATGCGATCTTACATAACGTATACTAAAGATATCTCTTGCCCAATCAAAGTAATTTTTAACCAAAACTTTTTGACTCACTCCCTTTTACCTCTTCATTACTACTGTGACACTCTCTCCCTTCTTGCTTATGCTTTCATCCTGTTCATGACGCTGCTGCAGTCATCTATGTTCGCTTCTATTGCTATAATATCAAAATTGTTCTGCAAATAGGCGCGATTGGAGTGTCAGGTGAATTGTAGCCACAAATGTAAATTTAAATAAAAGAAAAAGGAATTTAATCCGGCTCGATTCGTTCCTCTTCAGTATGAGTCAACGCTTCTACGCCATCAGTATTTCTGTGCATCTACATCTCAATGTTCTTAAATCATTTCCAAAATTGTGCTTTTATTACATATAAATTACATTATTACATATATATATATATATATATATATATATCATAAAAAGTGTTTAAATCAACATACTAAACGTAATTTTCAATAGTCCCTTAACATTTCAATTTAATTCGGATATGTCCCCTTTCCATACATAATTGGTGGATGCAACTTATTCTGAACTCAAAGTCAAAATTGCAAACTTACACCTTCTTCCTCTTCAATTAAGCTTCCATCTTGAAATAAGTCTCTCTTCTCTACTGTTCCTCTTGCTAACGAGCCTCTCTTCAAAATTATATTTTGAAAATGTAACCACTAATGAAAAATTCTTGACTTTAAGAGAAAGAAAAGGAGTATTCTAACCCAGCCGTGACTCAAAAAGTGTTATCCATTATGCATCTATAACGCATCCAAATGACGCCAACTTTTCTACGTTATTTACAATTAGTCGACTGGGATGTCCTTCAGGGAAATTCATGTTCACAAAAAATGTTGCCGCAAATCTGTGCCTTGCCAATTAGTTTTACATTCTGCATTCATAATCGAAGGGATGTATTTCAATATTGTGCCTACGGATTTTTATTCTGTATCTATAATAGACAAACGTCGTTCGCGTTTTAAAAGTCTAGCGTACAGTAAAGTAAAATACGGCAATTCAATACCTAGTTTAGTCTGGAAATTTTGCCATATCTTCAAAATTTAGGAATGAAGAAACAAAATGTGCTAAATCGTCAAAGTTATTGAATGTTCAAAAGATTCAGCATTGCAACGTTTTAATTAAACTATGATTACTAGAATGTACTCTGCTTTACCTATGCTTGCGTTATGTATTTTTGCTTCCACTTTTACTAGTCAGGTTACGTTCGTCATCCCAAAATTCAAAATTTTTATCTTTGAAGACTTATCAGGTTAATCTTTCAATGAAACAAAATTATAAAATATGCTAGGGACTCTATAAATTTCTGAAATTTGATGGTGCTGTTTAGAGAAAAAAAAATTCTAGAAATGAAATCGTAATAATTCGATATTTTCTATACAGTAATTCTTTTACATTCATATACATTTGGAGCTCATTTTATTTTGTCATTTTCTTAATCGTAAACGTTAGATTTTTTTCGTAAGCATGATGCACGTGAATTTTCAATAAAAATGATATTAAAGTTTGATTGTATCAGAAATTTAATTTTATATAATTATAATGAATTAAATAAGTAGCGAATGAAAAACAAAATTGAACATTTTATATAATGAAGGTTATTAGATTTTAATATCAATATCAGTTACAATTTTGATTTATTGTTAAAAATTTTGAATTACTTTTTAAGAATTTTAAATTATTTTAAGAATGAGGTAAATATAAAAAATGAATGAAATAACTTCATAAATGATTTAAGAAATTTAATAGTTATAATAAAGTTAATTAGGGGTAGTGAAGTTTAAGAATGAAATATTTAGAGAAAATGATACGTAATTCGAAAGAATGGCAAAACGGATAGATGGTAATGAATGATTGCATGTAAAAATAGAGTTTGTTGAGAGAGTATTGGTTCAGAAAACGTTTTATCTCTGTGTACTCCTACATGTTAAGTTTGAAGGTTGTCAAAGTTATGATTTCTTATACATTTTTATTTTTTTCGGAATGCATTAGTTTAGTTTACGAAATGCATTAGTTTATTTTTACGAAATGCATTAGTTTAGTTTTTCGGAATGCATTAGTTTAGTTCCTGTTGTCTTATGTAAGAAAGGTGGTTTCAAGTAACTGCCGAGCATCCCTTTAAACACTCATGAATTAACACATCCGTCTGTTAATGTGATTTGCCCAATTTGATGGAAAGTGTGTTCTGAAGAGCTGTAGGGACTTCCAGTACGCATAAAATAAGAAATCGGAAAAGAAATATAATAAAAATGTGGCCGTAGTTTTAATGGACTGCTGCAGTATTTCTGATGCTAAAATGCAGATTATAAGTATGTAAATTAGAGTAATTAATTTTATATATTTGCTATAATTACCTAGAAAAATAATGATTACATAAAAGCCTTTTTTGTGATATTCTATGAAAACCTTTTCTGAATAACTATGATTATGCAGAATCCATAAACAAGGGCATCTGGATATTGGAAGAAAAGACTGAAATTTTAAATAATGGGACTGTAGAAATTGTAATTTTTCTTTTTTAAAAACGTAATGTAAAATTTTTGTTAAAATTGTTATATGTTCATAATTTCATTGATTTATAATTTCCAAATTTTATTTCTCTGCATTTTCTAATGCTGCGGCCAAGCCTTTTCTCTTTGAAAGAAATTTCCTAGTACAAAATGTATGTAGGTAAAAACACAAACTTTAATTTGCAGTTGTCCCTTGAAATTCTAATTTAATTTGGATAAAAAAAGAGAGTTATTAGTTTAACGAGTCAAGCAACCATTTTCAGATTGACGCATATAAAAATTTCACTAATCATAAGGTACAGTTAGCGGATTGGATTGGTTTTGTGTAAGCAGTCATATAGAATTAGAATTGTCTTATAACTTTATTCTAATTTTTATACATATTACTTTAATGCTAATTAAATCTAATGAGCATCAATTGTTCTTGCGTTGAAATAAAATTGCAAACGTAATTTTATTTACAAGAACGAAAATTGAAGTTTTCTTTCTTGAAGGTTTATCAAATGAATAATAAAGTCACCAGTTAAACTATGGTTATTTTTATTTCGTCGTTTATAATAAAAGGATTTTAAAACATGCTATTTGTAGGTAGTTAAATTGAAATAGATACTCCTTTCAGTTCAGAAGCTATCTGCAACTTCAAATTCCTCGAATTCATTCAATAGAAAGACATCATTAGAACATTACAACTTATTTAAGGTGGAGTCAGTCCTCTTGTCCTTCAAACAAATTGATACCCCTAGTATTTCGAGTTCTCCATATGCCTCCAATTAACGACAACTGCGGCAATTATTTGGAGGGGTTTAATAGCTTGTCTGCATGACGGCAAACTGAATTTAATTAGCTTTGTTGCCAACTGAAAGCCTGCGTAACGAACCGACATAAGTCAGTCAGAGACTCGCGCCAGTTTGAAGTTAAGACCTTAATGACTGTCCCGATAAAATGAATTACAGTCTTACAATTTCCGAGTAAATGTGGCATGAGGAAAATCGGACTTAGAACCCTGATTTCATTTTCAAAATGCTGAATTCCAGCTTTTCTCATGTGTCCGAAACTTAATGAATGTGGGTAATTAAGAGAGCCCATACCATGTACCGCAGTACAAGAGGTCTCCTTGAGAAATCGAACGCTAATTACAGACTTTGGCATATCGGAACTTAATCTGGCTTTATGATGATGATTAAATCGAAAAGTTATATCTGATATTACTCTCTAATTCTGGTATGAAATATTTAGCTTCGTGGAAGAAAAGAAACATTGAGAAGAGAAGAAAAAGTGTCTAGCAAAACGTGTTAAAATTGATGATCAAAACTGATGGGAATCCTTAGGACTTGTCATTCGCATGGGACCTTCTGTCGTAATTATCCTGCGAAAACGTGATAAGCCTTTAAATATACGAATAATGCTTCCTTTCTAATAAAAGATGATACCGTACCTCTAGGAAATGTTCGAAATCTTGAAATGAAAGTGAGAGAAAATACAAACATTTCACTTCCTCGTTTGCATCACTTTCCATTAGAAAATTCCATTATTCTACTTCTTGTTCTCCCGCGAAATGAAAGAAGAAAGAAAATTTAAGAGTTAAATGGAATGAATTTAATTCTAACTTCTGCCATTTTCTCCCTTAATGTATCTGCAAGTTACAAGACACTTACGAATAATAATGTTGAAATTTTGAAGGGAATAGATTATCAGTTTCGTAGGAGGGAAAAAATGCTTAAATTAGAATAATTTGTAAAAGAAATAATCTTGATTAACATTATCTGGAACAGAAAACATTTTGCATAAAATTTATAATTTTCACGTAAAGCTAAAGTTTAATTTATTCGGTTACTAATTTTCGTAAATGTTAAAGTTGTTATTCTACCCTATTAAAACTGCTCCATAGAAACCAGTAAAACTTTCTACTAGTGCCAATAGAATTCCACTGACTTCTGCTGATCTTTATTTTCTGTTGACCTTCAGTTGCTACCAGCCCAATCGAAAATAGATGTCAATAGTTATATGGTATAGGCATGTTTCTTTTCCTCACATTATTAAAATTTTTCCGTAAGAAATGAAAGCTAATGGAAATCGGTATCAGTAACGAAAAACTCATTGGTATTTATGTTGCTATTGACTATTTAATTTTTATTTGTATTTTATTTCCTAAATTTTAGTTATTTCATTTTTTACTGCTGATACTGAGGTTTTCTCAGTTTTCGAAAAAAACCTTACAGGAATTCTTTTGTTACTAGCATTTCTTAAACTGATCAGTATTCGTTAAATAAAGAAGTACCTTTGTTCAGATGACCAAAATTACCTGGAACTGGAGGTGGTCGTCTTAGATAATATTCAATATAGATGCTTATTTTCTTCTGTTTATCAATCCTAATTACAATAATTGGACAAAACACTAATCGATACATAAGTGAGTGTATATGTGTATGCATATATATATATATATATATATATTTAAATCCATTTAGTGCGAATACAAGTTATTATTACTTGCGCAATTGCTGCAAAGTTAGTTAATAATAATTTATTTCCTAAACCGTATTGATTAATTGATTATATTATCTCCTAAGTTTAATTAAAGTAGAATTATTTTAAAAGTGTGCATCCATACTGGTAAGTTATATTTTGAAAGATGTTTTGAAGTAATTTGAAAGCAAAATGTTAATAATGTTTTAACGGGGACTGGAGTTAAATCATCACGAAGAATAATATTACAATTGTAAAAGTAAAAATTAAAACATGTAATTATTGTCATTGATCGGAAATTAGTTGACTTTTCAAGGGGAACAAACCAACTCCCGTTCAATGATCAATAATTGATAGAAATACGTAAATATGAAAGTGTTTCGTCTTTACTCGAGTTATAAATTAAAGCCAAACCGGCAATTCTAGTCAGGCCAAATATTTCCGCGAATAGTTGTTACTCAAAGAACTGATTCTCATGAAGCATTTTAGTCAATTCAATTTGGAGTAAAAATCAATTACTGTAGAGAAATCTTGTAAAACTCGAGTAATCGTCCCTGACACTATCATCTTTATGTATTTGAGTACTATATTATTTGTAGAAATTAAACATTGGAAATTGTCATTATGAAATCGAAATCAAAGTAAAGTTGAAATAAACATAGAAGATTATAAAAAAGATAAATAATGCAAACTTTGCAAAAACAAATCAAAGAGAACATAAAAATAATATAAAAATAATATAAAAATAAAATAGAAAATAATATAAATAAGATCAGTGAATGTACATGAAGATATAAAGGTATAAAGGCCAGAAAGGTATTAAGTAACTTACATTCTTTCTAGTGGGGGAGTTGGCAGTGTGTTCTCTTCGTGTCTGACTCAGAAGTGTAGGGTGTCCGAAAATTCTTAGCGGCAGTAGGGGCTTTGAATTATATCAGTCGGCAAGACTTGGGTGAAGAAATTTATGGTAGTGGGTGGGACTTGGAATTCTTGAGGGATGTATTTTGTGGAGTTCTTATCTGAGAGAGACCGTCTGTTAAGATTTTTTTAAAAATACTAGTGAATGGAAATTAATTAATTTCTGGCTAATTGTCGTGTCGCAATGATTAAGAATTTAAGAAAGGAAAAAGGCATTTTCGCTATCCAAGAGCTAGTAGACAGTCTAAAGGCAGGAAATAGGCCCATTTTTTTAGTAACAGTATAGTAACAGTATATGTCTGAAGACAATTAGCTTTTTACAATATATACAATTGAGTAATTACACTATATACAAATCTTTCAACTGACGGTCATCCAACTTATACCGCCTTCTCAGGTTTAGGAATAAATTATCATATCCCTATCAGTTAAATGATTTAGAGTGAGTATTTAACGCCTGCTCTTTTAAGGCAATGGTTGATAAATTGAAAGGGAAGATTATTTTTGAGAATTTTGATAAGGATCAAAATTTCGTGTTGTAAATCTATTGTATCTGTGCATATAGTTTTAATTCGTTGTATTTGATTAATTATAGTATTGTTAATTACTTTTTTGGATATGTTGGAGTTCCAATTTATTAATTTATTAATTTGTTAGTATTGAAATTGAAGTTTCTTGTTTTGTCAAAAAGTAAAATTTTTTTGTAGTTAATGATTTGAAGATCTAGAAAGTCTGCTATTTTGTGAATTATTAGTTTTATTAAGTTTAAGACAATTCGGATAAATGTCGGAGTTTTCAATTTTACCAAAATTATTAATTGTAATAAGGTCATCAATAAATCTGTAGGTGTGTTTGTAGTAATTTAACTCTTGTGGTTGTAGATTTTTTTGGAATTAAGACACAATAACACGCCGAATGAATACTAATTCAGAAATCAAACAACAAAAATCAGCGTTATATTTACAAAGTTTTCACAGGACTAGTTTCGATGGTTTTACCGAACCACCATCTTCAGCTGCAAAACCGCAAATGGACCATTTGCGGTTTTGCAGCTGAAGATGGTGGTTCGGTAAAACCATCAACTACATCAAGTTTCAAAATCAACTTTTTAAACAAGTCAGAGGATTGCCAATGGGCTTACATTCCAGCACCTCGATCTGTAATATCTTTTTATTTGTCAAAGAATTTAACTTCCAAAAAAATACTAATTCAGAAATCAAACAACAAAAATCAGCGTTATATTTACAAAGTTTTCACAGGACTAGTTTCGATGGTTTTACCGAACCACCATCTTCAGCTGCAAAACCGCAAATGGTCCATTTGCGGTTTTGCACTTCGACTAGTTCTATCGAAACTAGTCCTGTGAAAACTTTGTAAATATAACGCTGATTTTTGTTGTTTGATTTCTGAATTAGTATTTTTTTGGAAGTTAAATTCTTTGACAAATAAAAAGATATTACAGATCGAGGTGCTGGAATGTAAGCCCATTGGCAATCCTCTGACTTGTTTAAAAAGTTGATTTTGAAACTTGATGTAGTTATGAAAAAGTGTGCATTTTAGGTAGGTTTTCCATTTGTCAAGAGTCATGATATTGAGTATATTAGGGAAAAGTTTTGGTAGATCAAGTAGACTGGTATAGATTTCTTCTAGAGGAAGTGAGGTATATAAGTTTTCAAAATCATAGCAGTTAATGTTTTGGATGTTAATGGTATGAATGGTATTAATGACAGGAGTGTTATTATGAATGATCCAGCAATAGTTATGATTAGTGTTACAATCATTGAAAATAAATTTACAGATTTTATTAAGTTGAATTGAAAAATAATAGTCTATATTTTTCTTGTAATTATTAGTTCCATTAGCTATAAATCTAAATTTTAATGGTGTTTTATGGAATTTGGGAATCGCATAAAGATTAGTAAATCTGTTGTAGTTTGCATTGAAAGTAATATTGAGTTTCTTATGAAAAGTTTTAATCCTGTTTATTATAGATGTTTCTGTAAGGTTGGCTGATTGATAAGTAGTTGCGTTGAGAAGTTCTTTATGAATAATCTCAGTGTAGAATTGTTTTCATATAATGCTAAAGTTATTAGTTGCTTTATCTATTTTTGTAATAGTAAAAAGCTGTTTTAATTTACTAATATCAGATGTAAGTTGCGACCAGTTCAGTGTACTTTTAAATTTGAGGTGACTGATTTCTGTGGATATGCGTTGAAGAATTTTAGCTTTCCATTTTAAGAAGGTATCTATGGGAAAATTCAGTTGATAGCTTGCTTTAACTATAAATTCGTTGATGTTGTTTTCGAAAGTCTTGTAACAGTAATTTGTAGTCATGTTTCTGACTGGTCTAAATTTTGTACCATAACTCATTAGTGTTTTTAGTTGATGGTTTTGTATGATATTCAGGTTGCCAGTAATTATGTGCTGGTGATGAGAATCTACGTAATTGCTGTAAATTGGTGTCTTACAATGTCATTCTGCAGTTTCATCTATTTCATGGTGGTTAGTAAGCAAGTTGCTTAAGGTCCTTTGATATTTAAATGCAATCATTGGTATAGTGTCAACTGCGGGGAAGTAATCTTTACAATCTCTGATGATTCTTGAGAAATGAATATTGTCAAACTGCGGATGCAGAAAATTGACTTTAAAATAAATTTTGCGTTGAGTGAGACTATTAGAGAGTCTGAAAAGACTAAAATCAAGAATCATGTCTTTAATGATTTGTATGTCGTCGTAGCTTTCTTGAATGAAGACTGATATAATTCAAAGCCCCTACTGCCGCTAAGAATTTTCGGACACCCTACACTTCCGAGTCAGACACGAAGAGAACACACTGCCAACTCCCCCACTAGAAAGAATGTAAGTTACTTAATACCTTTCTGGCCTTTATATCTTCCTGTACATTCACTGATCTTATTTATATTATTTTCTATTTTATTTTTATATTATTTTTATATTATTTTTATGTTCTCTTTGATTTGTTTTTGCAAAGTTTGCATTATTTATCTTTTTTATAATCTTCTATGTTTATTTCAACTTTACTTTGATTTCGATTTCATAATGACAATTTCCAATGTTTAATTTCTACAAATAATATAGTACTCAAATACATAAAGATGATAGTGTCGGGGATGATTACTCGAGTTTTACAAGATTTCTCTACAGTAATTGATTTTTACTCCAAATTGAATTGACTAAAATGCTTCATGAGAATCAGTTCTTTGAGTAACAACTATTCGCGGAAATATTTGGCCTGACTAGAATTGCCGGTTTGGCTTTAATTTATAACTCGAGTAAAGACGAAACACTTTCATATTTACGTATTTCTATCAATTATTGATCATTGAACGGGAGTTGGTTTGTTCCCCTTGAAAAGTCAACTAATTTCCGATCAATGACAATAATTACATGTTTTAATTTTTACTTTTACAATTGTAATATTATTCTTCGTGATGATTTAACTCCAGTCCCCGTTAAAACATTATTAACATTTTGCTTTCAAATTACTTCAAAACATCTTTCAAAATATAACTTACCAGTATGGATGCACACTTTTAAAATAATTCTACTTTAATTAAACTTAGGAGATAATATAATCAATTAATCAATACGGTTTAGGAAATAAATTATATATATATATATATATATACATATATATATCTACAGTCCCCAGTGCTTATTAAAATACTTCCGTTCAAAAAGCATTTGAGTTTATTATGTGTCTGAGTTTAATAGATGGCTATTCGTGATTTTTTTTTTTTTTTTATTTTTCATAAAATATTTTTTAAATTAAATTCTACATAAAAACTCTTAATGCAATGTACGGTAATGCTTATAAGTATTTCATGACTTTTTTATCTGTTTGAATATAACGTGATTATTCCAAAGAAAAGACTTTAAATGTGGAAATTTTAAACGATACAGAAGTTGGAATACAGAAGTTCCATTTATAGTTCATATCAGGTTGTATTCCAGAAGGAATCATCACTCATTTACAATGACTCTAAAAGACTTGGTTTTTTTTAACCTTTAGATAAGAAAATTCTGAGCTTCTGAAGTCCAGTGCGGTAAAAGAAAACTAAAAGCAGTGTGTCACCTGTTCAGGGACTGGCGGAGAAGAGATTTTCAATCAAAGTTGTTTTATTGAAATATTACATATCTGATAAATAAAGCCGCTTTTCACAATACGCTAAATGAACGAATTACGAAAAGCTTAGGTAAAAATAGGAAATTCTGACACTGAAGGCTCAGTCTTTTGGCAATCTGAATTTAATAAGACGAAGTTTTGAGAAGTTTAACACTGCGTTAGGCATATTAGCGTTAGGCATATTAGCGTTAACCTGCGTTAGGCACCTGTCACCTATGACAATTAAAATGTTTGTATATTCCGTTTTATCGCCCTCTTATAGATGCCAGACTTTGTACATTTCATCGAAAGCCTTAGAAATTATGTTTTGCCGCCATTCTAGGTCAATTCTTTGTTTGGGGCTAAAGAAATAGCATCAAACCAGAGTGGGTGACATCTGACTCCCGCGCGATTTAATGTGTAACAAAAATCGAAATGTACTTGTTATCTTTTTTGGTATTTTTTAATTCATTTGTAAGATTTTTCAGCTTTCATGCAGTTTTATTTTTATAAGTGTTAAATTTAATTAATCAATAAAACACTTTTCTCCTTTTTTTTAATATTCTATGGTGTATATAAGATTTTTACATAACTTCACTTATATTTCTTTTTCATGAGAAATATTTCCATATTCTTTTTTTCAGTCTTACAGAATGTCAGAGAGTGAGAATATGATAAATTCTATCAAATGGAGGCGTGTGAAACAAGCAGAAATCCAGAGGAATGTTTGAAGTAGTTGAAAGAACTTGAAAGACAGAAGGAATCAGAAAATGATCGAAATGATAAAGTTTATACCTATCAAAATGCTCATAATACACACTCACAATGAAGATGAGAAGGAAGTAGGTTAAGAGGAAAATTTACAGGATATTGATATAAACTCCTGTAGGAAATACACTCGTGCACAGAAAATAAGCTTTTTTGCCACATACTTTATAGAGCCTTAGTGGTATATTAATCATATAATTTTAGAAATTATTTTCAAGGCCTATTTTTCTAGTAACAAAATCTTTCCTCCTTTCCTGAAAGATTTTCAGTAGAATAAATCGGAACTAAATAAATCTTCTTCGTAAGGGAGCAGTTTAAAAACCGCTTATTTTGATAGATTTTTAAAAGTTGTCACAAACTTGAGAAACACACCTTGTTAAACCACTGATTAAATCATGATCTAATACCATGTTCAAGAAATAGTATTTAGACTTGCGACCTTGCTGTAATTCATATATATTAATCCTGCTCTGGGAAGGAAACGAATATAAAAAAGAACAGTATATATTCAATTAAATTTAAATACATGAATTCTTTAATTTTTCTTTTAAATAAATGCACTTCATATTTTTTATTTAATCATAACTTCTATCGCATTCGTTTCTATAAATCCGCTAATTCTCAAATATTTTCTTTCCTTTAACCAAACAAGTTTAATTGGAAGTAGAAGTAATTTTGTATGGCTTTGGCCCATCTCAATAATATAAAAAAGTGAAAGTCATTAGCTTTCAAGGAAAAATGCTTCTACTCTAAATAACTAAAGAAAAATTCGGGAATCCAAGGATATGATTAAAGTTTTTTTTCCGTGTGTTTGTATATATTTCGTTATTCAAAGGCCATACATTTCTTTGCTATTTTTTTGAACATATGAGTTACAAAGGTTTAAGATTTCGAAGTTATCTAGGAGTAGAATGCATCTTCATTCAATTTTGCTAATTTACAATACAAGCAAGAATAAAATACAGCATAAAGGGGAAAATGTGTATACCTTTTCTTACCATTGCAACTGTTAAGCAGCAATTCTACTTCGTTTTTGAGAGAAAGTCCGCTATCTATTATTATCAAATCTGGCATTAGTGAAATACCAAGGGCCAATAAAATTTTAAAATTCTATTTATTTTTCTTCGGCCTGTATTTTTAATTCCAACTTCCTTAATGAATTGTTACTCGAAAACCAATTAGCCGACGTAAAAATGTAAAATTTCGTAAGACTTTCTAAGAAAAAACAGGGAGAATGTGCGACTTCGAAAGAAAATTCAATCAATGAGCTAACAAATGTTCAGATCCGTAAATATACGTTAACTAATTAAGCTTTTTATGTTAACTTTAATTACAATAAAATACTCAGTTTTTGCAAAACGTTTTTCCCCCTCTGAGTAAGCTGAATAAAATCTTTGCTCGATGCCATCTGTATAATATAAACAGATAAAAGTCTTTTTCTTCACTTGATTCTTTAATAAATGTATTTTTTATTTCTTGTCGCCCTAAAACAACATTTAAATGACATTAAATAATATAAAAATCAATAATAAATAATAATAATATAATAATAAATATTTAAAATAATATTAAATGCAAAATTTTCTTCCCGAGAAATGGAACTTAGATGTGTATGTCTTACTGCAATACTTAGTGTTTTACACTTAAACTACTGAAATCAAAAGGACCTTAGATCCACGAAGTAATTTACAAAATCCCATGTATTATTTATGTAGTCCATAAATAATAAGAGTTTCACCAAGGCTTGATAAATTTTTCTTCTTCAACCTTAAACATCAACTTTAAAATCAGTAAATACGCTTTTAAGTAGATTAATTGCTTAAGCAAAGTATGTGATGGGTATTTGTCACACAGACATGTTAGTAAACAACGTTCCAAAGGTTTAGCTCATTTTCATGTCACATATAGCATCAACAGAACGTATCTTTCCTTAAGAGGTCACATCCTTGGTGAGTAGGGCTGTCAAGGCACAGGGGATCCAGCGATCTGTCCTCTCAGCTTTTTTGTTGCTTTCTGACTTTTCTTTCTCTAATCATTGCTAATTTCTTTTCTGAGGTCGTTGCTTCATATTAAATGCCGTTACAAACATTTTGTTTTGTTTTGAAGAGAAATCTGCTTAGGCGTTTGCTGGTGACTCATAAGGCTGGGAAGGAGCATTCCGGTAGTTTGTGGACGAGGTAATGCCTCAAAAACACTGCTTTCGCCTCTGCTTCAGATTATAGAGCAGGGAAATATCTGTTGCCACTGCAACGTCAATCATCTGGTCACTAGACCTTAGCGTGGCTTGGGAACAAGCGATCAGGATATCCTTCTTCAGAATGTGAGATTCAGTTGAGTGTTTACAACTGGTTGGCCTTCGCACTAGAATCTTCGTTCCCCCTCTTGGTTCAAGTGGTGGTGACGAGAACCAGGCGGAATATTCTAGAAACTATAAAAGTAAATGTAAATGCCAATATAGATCAGAATAAGCCTTCCCTGACTTCGCTTTCAAAAGAAATTGGGTTTTATCTTTTCAACTGATTCTTTTAATGTAGCACAGTAGATACAATTACAATATATTTCATGTATTGAAATTTTACCTGTTATCATAGTTAAATTCATCTTAATCATCGTCTTACCATAACATTCAATTCTCAACAAAATTTCATTATATTCGTTTTATTAATTTATTCCGCGTTTTGGCAATGTGCAGTTTACTTCCATGCGTCTGGAGCGTTATGACGTATAAAACTGGACGCTCACTATTCACTCATCCGTGAACATACCTAGCCCGCTTGACAGAAATCATACCCGTGAATGGAAAACAACCTGGCCTTATTGGTATAGCGATTAGCGATCACAGCTGGGCATTATTGAGCTTGTGTGTTATCTTACAGATATCAATGCCTTCGACGATATTCAATGCATGACGATGCCGATGCAGCATGGTACATGGTACAGCATGGTACATGCCGATGCAGCATGGCAGCACTTAAAATACTGGCTAGCTGAAGGTTCTTTTTGCTGGCTTTGTGATAGAAGAAGAAAGAGCAATCCCTCAACTCCATTCCCCAGGCTGTTCTCCATGAACCTGGAACGGAACTGTGACGTAAATATGGTGGGATGACCATATTCATTGACCGATTGTAAAGTTCTTACGTTCCACCCACTTCTTATTTTCCTGCCCTGTGCTTAGAGGTATTATCCATGCAGCAACAAATGAGATACTTTTGAGGATTAAAATTATGAGAATAAGATTTCAGAGCTTGGCAATTGGAAAGTCCGATGTTCGAATTCCGGTGACAGCATTGCTGAGCTTTCATGTTTACTATACTGAAATATACCAACTGACTCTGCAAGTTGAATTTTAAATTTTAAATTGAATTTTAAATCGCTAAGCTAATTCAGCGATGCATTCCTTTAATTTGAATAATGACCTGGAGATCTTGTAGAACGTCGAATGGCAGCCTATTGTGAACAGTTTCAAATTTGCTAAGAAATGCGGATGATAAACGAAAGATTTTATGCCCTATGAAATGCAAACACTCGCCAGCTCATATGGATGCTGGTTATCTTGGTAACATAAAATAAAGTAATCGAACACGAAATTGCTAAGCATAGACTTTTCTAATATCAGAATGTTTCCTGTTTCTTACGGTAATAAGAGTGATTATTAATATTCTATACCTTATTATTATTATTAATATACTACTACTATTATTACTGATTACAATGATAATAACTAAGAAATCAAATCACTGCAAACAGCGAGGTCAGTTCACGTGTCATCTATCAGAAATTGCTGGTTTTGAAAGTATGAAAAGACCGAAACTGTTAGGCCTTTATTAGTAATGTGTCCATCATAGCTTTCAGTTGTATTTACGTATTAGAGATAGTGCTTAAATCTTAAGCTTTCTTAAAAACGTATTGAGATGTCATATGAATTCATTCTTTCTTCCCCTTTAAATATATTCATCTGAAAAGATATTATGATTTTAGAAGCACGATACGTTGAAAAACGAAATGATTGCCCTCAGGATTCAAGCTACGGATCATCCAACTGCCAGCTGCATGTACTACCACAAGAGTAACGCGAAAGTTCCTATATTTTCCACCGTTTAGTAGTTTGCTGTGGAGAGGTCATAGACTCAGTGAATAATGACGAAGTATCGTCTATCACATTTTTGTTTGGGTATCATAATAAAGACATTAGGCTTTAACCGGAAACGTTCAAAAATCGACTAGGGCTTCGGGAATTACCAGTTGGACACTGTACCACCTATACCATGACAAAACAATACAGAATGAGAAAATTCGTTATAACCAACATTTCTCTAGCTCGTCACTGTTTTGATGGTTGAAAACATTGTGTCTTGATTTCAAGAAATCATCGAATCCATGTTTCCAGTTCCATGACGTTTTCTTAAGAAATGCCTTACAGACTGCTGGTTAGCGACTGGATAATTGATAATGTTAGAGCACTAGACTAGGAAAATGCAGAATGTCTTATGTTAAGACATTCTACATTTTCTGCAATTCTGTAGTTCTTGAACAGACATTTCCTCGACGTTACATATGTGTTGGAAAGCGTTATCTTGGTGGAGAAACAGACCGTGTCATTAGTCGATTCGATTTAACACGTTAAACATTCAGTCACTACCTGGGTATTCGTATTTTATGACTGCTTGGTTCTAGATTGATTGTGTTGCTGTTTTCAAGCAAGTTTACATTTCCCTGGTAATAAAAAAAGGCATTACATTTTGTTTCGCGGATGCAACCTTACGTTGGTAGAGGTGTTGCTTGCTTATCAGGATTCTTCAAGTTTTTACTCTCCTTCATACTGCTGTGAAGACGCAATATTTTACCGTCAGTGACAGTATTGTACTACATTTCTGTTTGGTGCCCATGCACTAAGTTTTTATACATCATTCATCAAGTAAAACTTATTGAAGATCTATAATATGATGGTATCCACTAGTCCACTTTGCCAAGGACTTGTTCTTCTGGATAAGTGTGTTAAAATAATTCACACCTCTTTGCAGTGTTAAAACTTTTTCTTCAGTTCTTTCAGTAACAGAACCTCCTCTGTGCATATCATGCATGTAATGAGCAGTTTCAGAGATTTTGGTACCATTCAAATTGAAAGGTTAAATGAAGCAAATGCTGAAGACGCTTATTCTTGTCTGTCTGGCATTCCGACGTTACATGAAGAAGGGGGCGACCGTAAATAGAATTAAAAAGTATTCAACAAAAGTTGTGGACAAGGAACAGAACTAAACAGTCATATAATGCTAATTTAAAATAGCTTTCATGATAAAACAATTAACATTAGGGAGGAAAAATGGATCTTCTCTGAGAATTTAGCATAAATAATTTTAAATATAAAATACCAATATATCATGCGCAGTAGTCTTATTAGTTACTTAATACCTGTGACTGGAGTAAATAACGTGAATTAAGTATAACTAAATATTTGATGGCATGCAAAACATTCATTAGTGCTCATTTCGACGTTGATCGTGCGAAATCCGCATCCAATTCGCGTCGATCGTCCGCATCCAAAACCTTTCGCCCTTCGTGGCGTAATTAGAAGCATACTCGATGCGTATTTCAGAGGACCAGGGTTCGGCGAGTGCATTACACATTTTTCATGTCTCCTGCTTCAAAATAACCTAATGACTCTACAAGATTTTTTATTTTTATTAGGGAAGAAGATTTGCGGTCTGTCTGCCTTATGACGCGTATCCTTAGGAGCCCTTTCTGAGAGATATTTCCTCGTATTTACATAGCATCTTGTAAAAGTTGGGAAACCTCGTGTCATCAACTTGTTCCACCGTCAGAAATCAAGCTACGTATGAATTGCTAATGTTCATCATGTGTACCACAGGACCAATTTTTTTCCTTCTCAAATTAAACAAGGAGGAAGGGTTCATCTCGTATTACGAAGTTAAAATTGATGTTTCTAGGTCGTTGCAGTCGGAATTCCGCGTTCTATTTTTTCTTTTCTTTTTTTTTTTTTTTTTTAAGTAATAGCATGAATTCCGGTTGCTGGTTTTGGCAATTCCGTAAGTCACAATAACCTTGTAATATGCAGCAGGTGGTAATTCAAGAGTTTGATTTTTCAAGTGAAATTCATGTTTTTAAAATTGGAAGCATGTGTATTTTCTTACGTTTGCTAATTATCTTTTCAGTAAGTTGAATACATTTACATTTTTTATTTGCGAATTATTTTTAGGTGATTCATGTGTTTAATTACAAAAAACGAGGTTTTCTGCTATGAAGTATAGAAATGAAATTTATGATCCAAAATTTGTTAACAGTACTGTACAGTTATTATATGCAGTGATGAAAATATTTAAATGGCTGAGCGCAGTGGAGGACCCTTGATTTATTAAACATTAGAATAGCAAATTCATTTCGCAAAAATTAAGCTAAAAGGGAAATCTGCAATGACATTTCTGACAAAATCAAATAAATAAAATAAATTTCTTAAAAGATATGATCGTTTCCAAATTGCACTAATAAAAAATTAAACAAATATATTAAATTACTTAAAACCTGATGTCTTTTTGAGAAAGCACTAACAAAAATTTGCCCTCATTCATCATGTATTAAATCCTTCCTCATTTGCCTAAGATATCATCTAATATTTTCGCAAAGGAAAAGAAAATTCAGAAAACATTTCATATTTGGAAAAAAAAATCCGCGGTTCAATTAGGATATTATTTTATAACTTAAAGTGATTTTTATTTTTTCCTTTCAGTAGTTGTTTTAAAATTGATATTTAATTAAAAGATGGGTTTAGAATATGACTTTTATATGCATGTTTGTTCTTCAAGGAAATTATCGAAATCTCTACTTACAATCCTGGTCCTCACAATGTTGAATACTCAGATTTAAATATTATATAAAATGAATGAAGATTTAATTTTTAAAAAGTACATTTTATAATAACTAGTTTTCGTCTTGTCTATATTGTCCATTTCAATGAAATGTAATTCTTTTCAAAAACCAAAAGTCATTTCAAGGAATATGCGCATATATCATAAGAATTAAGAAGGGAAAATTTAACTGCATGTTACCTAATATTATAAGTAAATATGTTACTTGAAATTTGTTTTGATTCAAGTTTATTGCTAAAGTCGGAGGGTTTTCTGAATATTCGTAACTTTGGATTGCTGTTCCTGAAATTTAGCTGTAGTTAGCATTTCAATGAACAGCAGAAATATTTTTTCACTCAGAAATTTATTATAACAATCATGTCTAAGTATTGCTAGCAAGGACCTGAAATTACAAATTTTTTTGAAAACTTCGTACGTTTACTAATGAGGTCACATTGTAAAGGATCTAAGGTCTTACACAGACAATCACACATACTTATATACAGAGAGACAGGCTAGGTTAGATTAGGTTATCTGGATATGGCAAAGAGCTATCTGCCTTAGGAGAAGGAAACCACGAAAACCAGCAGTGCAGCCAACTCGTTCTTTTGGGTTCGAAATCAGATCGAAGAACGAGAATTCAGTGATTTCAGCCACTGGTGACGCATATAGATGTATAATAAAGCTTGAATTTAATAATAAATTTAAAATTTGTGTTTCAGATAGAGCATAGTAGACCAAAAAATAAAAATGGATCAAAACAGTATAAACAACCACTGCATAAAATTGAGAAAGTGAAAAAATAAAATGTTTCGAAAACGTTTATAAGATATTTCTCCCTCTTTACGCCACATAGCCTTCATAGCTTCTCCAGAACGCTTTCATATTGTAACAATAAGACACTCGCGCGTATTCGAGAGGGCCAAGTTCGACAGTAATTTAAACACCAGGATTTGGTGATTGGGTTTCTTAGCCCAAATCGTCCTTTAAAAGGGGGAGAATATAACGCATATCTCACTCTATATAGCATGCCTTCGTGGAGTAACGGTAGCACACTCGTCGCATATTCGAGATGTCCAGGTTCGAGTCCTGGAGAGTTTTCATGTCCGAGTTTTCATGTCTCCTGCTTCAAAAAATCCCAATGACTCTACACGTTAAATTACTTTAAATTTCACGTGACATCTTTATGACGGGTTTGTTGTTCCGAGAAATATAAAGACATAGCCTATTTCTAAGCTGATTAATTCAGTTTAATAACGACCTGAATTTAAAAAATTTTAAAAATCTGAAATTAAGAGAAATTAAGTTGTATTAAATTTTACATTATCTGTCCAAACCCGATAGCCTATAAGTGTAAAAAGGCAGCACTTGGCTAAACTTTTATATAAGAAACAATTAAATTTAAAATGACCTTTGAAAGTGGCCGGGGTTTTAATTAAATATGAGTGTATTACGAAGAAAATCCCTAATAAATCGTCAACGTGCATGTAAAGTCAATCAAGATAGGTAACGAAGCTTACAACTTGGACATCAGACAGGTATAAGACTGTAAAATACCAGTTTTTCGCTACATCTGGCAGTAATCCACTATCATAAAAATATGTAAGCCTTTGCATGGAAGGCAAAATGGTCAAAAGGAATTGCCTACGAATCATTTAAAAATGTTTCTTAAACTTTAAAAAATATTATTTAAAAATTAGGCAAACAAAAACTTATAAACAGCCAATCTTAGATAAACTACGTAACTCTACTCCGTACCTGTCACTAACGGGGAAAATGCAGCTCTAAAATCTAATATAAAAAGATTTTAAATAAATAAATCAGTTTGTTCCTAACGTAACATTTTAAATTGACTCTGTGTCAACTAAAAAATAAAAATAGTGTCGATTGAAACTAGGAGGGTGCAACATTATATGCCCTAGCTTTCAGTACCTTGGACAGCATGTTTTGTTTTATTTTAGATGTCGATATGGAAGCAAGAAAATGTTGCTGCGTTTTCATAAACTGGTCTGGAAAATTGTGGTTGCGGTTAGAATGTATATCGGGAAGAAAAAGAGAGAAAATCGGAAAAAAATGAGAAATGGCTTGCTGTAATAAAATTCACATTAAAGGGCGTTCTGCATAAAAATACCTTATATATATTGCCCTTGTATAAAATTTTTAGACAAGTTTTGCTTTTCTTACACTCATAGCCTGTCGGGTGTGGGTAGCTAATTTAAGACTTTTCTAATTTTTTTAACTCTTGGTCTTATTAAATTATGCATTAGTTAGCCCCGAAACCGACTACATTTCTATAGACAATTACGTTTCCCAGGACACTTTCGTCTCTGGAAATAAAAACTCCCTGTTGAAGATGTCCCGAAAAGTGCAAAAGATTCATTTAAACAAGATGAAGAATAGTTTAACGAGAGCATTAAAATGTCACTGTAAATTTACGTGTTTAGCTTTCATAGAAAACTTATAAGCTCTCAGTTTTGTTGAATTAAAATTCACTTTATTAAAACCAATAATATTTTTAAATTAAAGCCTCACTTAATTAAAGCTCAAGATATAATTAAACAAAACATTTTCTTTGATTCAGAGATGTTATCCAATACACATCATAGCCTTTTATACTCACATACTGACGTTTCACTACCTATCTTTAGAATTAGTATCTTGTGCAATTCCAAGCAGAAGGACGACTCCCTTTCTCGGAACGTCAACGAGGTGAAAAATCTTTCCATTTCATTCCTTAGAAACCCATCCGCGTCCAACATTTCATCTGTGAAGTGGCCTGTCCAGATTCCTAAATGCTGCGGACGTCGCTGTCTACCAGAGTAACGCATTTTGTCAACAGTGGACGTCTATGTCAGCAACGAGGATTAGGAAAACGAATCACCTCTTCGATTTTCGTAGACGTTTCATCCATCCTTGAAAAGATCGATGGAAATTCTCTCTTCTCGTCCAAAGGTAACTTTGTTTGCATCATATAATCGTATTTATAAAACTATTTATTTAAATATGCTGAAGTAACAGATTTGCTGTTTTAGATGAGATGTGCATTGCAGAATGTTTTAAATCTTACCAACTGGCAGAAAACAGTCAACACCTTGATTTATCTTTCTTCGAAAGATGTATTCAGATAGTAAACCTTGTTTTTACTGATATATATTGGAAATGGAAAGTTGCACATCTTGCTTTTTAAAAACAATTTGAAGCAATGCTAAACCGAAGATAATGTGTGATAACTTGGATGTATTAAACATGAAATGAAAGACATAATCACATCTGATCAAGGAATATAATATTTTGACGATAAACTGGTTAATTTTTATGTTAAAGAAAATTATATTATTTCATTTACTATCCTGATTATTTCTGCTTTATGTTGATAATAAATATTATATAAAATCTATTACTGTAAATTCTCATGAGACGATAAATGTTAAGTGTCTGTAAATTGAGAAAAAATATTTTAGTCCGAGATTCAAGCCGGGATTTCTCATATGAATCAGCACAATTTATTTCTACATCTCATATCTTCAGATGACAAGGCAATTCATCAACTTTTCTCCCTGTCATTGATCAGTCTGCAAAACAAAAACATGATTCTGAAGACAGTGATCATACTCGTAAATAACAGCTACATTTAAGTCAACAGGGATGAAAAGGAGGGAGGAGAAATTAAAGAGGAATTAGAGCTTCAAAAAAAGTATACAACTAAATTTATCTTTTAATGAGAATTAATAAAAAAATATAGCTAAGCATAAACAATTAATCATTAGCAGTAAACAAATAATTCTATCAATAAAATTATTTGCTTCAAAAATATGACAATTTGTCTCTTTTTTTAAAGAAAACATTTGTCTTTTCATCTACACTATTTTGCTTGCTATTTCATTAAATTTCACATATGATAATTTTTGGGTAAATTTAATGAAAATATCTTTGTATATATATATATATGTTTCATAAGAATAAATTGAATTTAATAAAAAAAATTAAATTTAAATACATATTTAATTAAATATTTTTTGCGCCATTGCTGCAAGGAATGAAATTTAAATTTAAACAAATTTAAATTCTTAACAAATACGTATAAAAGTATAAAAGCAAATTTAAATTCTAAAAAAACCAAAATAATTTAAAATAATTTTAAAAAATGTGCAAACATGTAAAAGATTTAATTCTCGAATTAATCTACAATATCATTTAAATTCAGAAGCATAAGCAAATCAAGTGCAAAATCTATCCATGAAAATAAATCTACTAATTTTATAAATTAAAATTAAATTAAACAATTTTTTTTAAAAAATGCATATGTGAATGACCGTAGAGTAGGCAGGAGACAGACTTATCAAGGGGAAGTTGCCTCCAAACCTAATTCTCCAATCATTCAATTCGTGTTTCGTCATTCATGCAGGCAAGGGTAAAAGTCAAAACCAAAAGTAATTCCAATAAAGTAGTACCCTTAGAAATTAACATTTAAGTATTAACATTTAAGAATTAAAGTTCAAAAAGGAAAATACTAATGAAATCTTTTGAGTAACAAGCAAGTAAAGTCAAGAATTAAACTTTTTCTTAAAAATAATAAAAAAAAATTTAGAAACCAATGTATTTTAGAAATCCTTGTCTACAGAAACTTCCCCTACACGAATATGCATATCAATAAAAAGAAACTATAAAAGAACTATACATAATCCATATAAACCTATAAGAAACAAAAAGAACTAATTCACAATTTTTAAAAAACAAATATATATTTAAAAATATAATTTCATATTTAGAAAATACTTAGATACTACATAAAATTTTTTTAAAAAAATACTTAAAGCAAGTAAATAGTAAGTTTTAATTCTAACTTACCTACTATATGAGTGTTGGGGTCTGCAAAAGTGTTGTGAAAGAGAAGTAAGTGTGTTCTTCAAATTATATAGATGGCGCTTATGTAGGTAAAGTTGAGTGTCAAGCTGCTATCTTTGTTATAGTAAAAAAAATTTTGTAAACATTAATATTAAAAATTAAATTAAATTAAATTAGAAATACTAAAGGTAGTAATATCAATTATTTAGGGAGTTAAGTAACTGAGCCAATCAAGAGATGTAAGTTTGCTTGAAGGAAATTAAAGTGAAGTGGTATGTGAAAAAAATGTAAACTGTTTGTAATTTGAAATATGTGTTCTGTTGAAAAATTGTGAAAATTGTTAAAAAAATTAATTGAAAGATATTTTGTGTGAAAAATATCTTGTTAATATATAAAAATGTTTGTTTCTTATAGGTTTATAGTTTCTTTTTATTGATAAGCATATTCGTGTAGGGGAAGTTTCTGTAGACAAGGATTTCTAAAATACATTGGTTTCTAAATTTTTTTATTATTTTATAAAAATTAATTTTTAAAAAAATTTAATTTTTTAAGAAAAAGTTTAATTCTCGACTTTACTTGCTTGTTACTCAAAAGACTTCATTAGTATTTTCCTTTTTGAACTTTAATTCTTAAATGTTAATTTCTAAGGGTACCACTTTATTGGAATTACTTTTGGTTTTGACTTTTACCCTTGCCTGCATGAATGACGAAACACGAATTGAATAATTGGAGAATTAGGTTTGAAGTCAACTTCCCATTGATAAGTCTGTCTCCTGCCTACTCTACGGTCATTCACATATGCATTTTTAAAAAAAAATGTTTAATTTAATTTTAATTTATTAAATTAGTAGATTTATTTTCATGGATAGATTTTGCAATTGATTTGCTTATGCTTCTGAATTTAAATGATATTGTAGATTAATTCGAGATTAAATCTTTTACATGTTTGCACATTATTTTAAATTATTTTGGCTTTTTTTAGAATTTAAATTTGGTTTTTTACTTTTATACGCATTTGTTAAGAATTTAAATTTGTTTAAATTAAATATATATATATATATATATATATATATATATATATATATATTGTTACGAAATGTCCAGGCGCGGTAAGATAGGTTCCCCGCAAAGCAGTTTCTGGGTTGCCATTAAATGGCAAAAGATGGCAGGGTTGCTACATTTGGCGAGAAATCGCCCATTTATCGACATTTGACGACCAAATATTGGATATATGCTATGGACGGATGGAGAAACTTCTGCAACGAATTCTTACCGGTTTAGCCCAGAATGTTCTCGAACACAAGCCAAAAACTATATAAACCCTGCTGGTACGCTGAGAGCAAGTGCGAGATAGTTAGTGTTTCGAGTTTGTCCGCGCGGAGTCGATCGAGTTGACAACCGGCCAGCGAGTGCCGAGTGAGTCGTCGAGTGCATCGAAAAATCTATTAGTGTATCGTCGAGAGAGTGTGTTAAGCTCCGGGAACGACTGAACTGAAGAGTCGGGAGCTGTGCTCTGTGTGTCGTCGAGTGCATCGCGTGTTGTAGCGTAGAGAGTCTTGAGAGTACGTGGAGTTCCGAGAACAACCAAGCAGAGTCGGGAGCCGTACTCTGGGGCTTTGCGTAAAGCTTTCTTCACCGTGATAGCCTGATTGCCTGAAGGCTGTGTCGCTGATTGTTCCAGCGAGTTTATAGTAGATCTGTGACGACTGTAAAACATGACTTTGGAGCTGCCCTGATTAATACCGGCCACTAAAGTGTGTTTCGATATTCCATCAAGTGCTGTCGTCGTTGTTCACTCCAAACCCGCACGAATCCCGTATCTACGTAACGTAAAGGAAGAAAATAACGTAACAATATATATATATATATGTATATATATATATATAATTACAAAACAGTTTTTTTGAAAACAAATCTGGATACAGAAAAACAAGGTTTTTTGTAAAAGAGATTTCAATTAATTTCAAAGTTCCTACCCCCTGATGCAGTGACATTGAGATTGATTGAATTCCTCTTCTGCTTTTGTTCATTTTTCTTTAAATTTCATAATTTTTGAAGAGCGGTTTTGCTTGTTTGAAATGTTTTGGTGCAAAAATTTTTTAATTTATTGTTGTATTTCTACGATTATTTGAAATTTATTAACCCTATGACGCGCGCGATATTATTTTTATAATTTTTTTTAATTAAAAACTCTAGAAATTGAATATTAGGATCCTAGAGACAAATAATATATGAATTTAAAAAAATTAACTCTTGCCCATTGTTCTGTGGGGGGTGGTCGCACTGTGAAACCACCGCGTGTCTAGGACTTGAAACTTACCTTTCTCCGTGCGCGTTTCTAATAAATGACGAAATTTACGAATTTAAACCAAAATGCATGTAGGAATTGCATAATATAATATATATATATATTTTTACATTATTTTACAAAGTAAATCGTCAGAAAAAGTTTAAAAATAAACATTTATGTAATTTTTCTATAGCAATGAAAGTACCTACATAATAAGGACGTTTGGCTACATGGATTAAAAAAACTCAGTACAATATGGATAAAAAAAAAAAGACTCAGTGTTTTTTATGGTGTAGAATACTCAGTGCATAAAAAAAGACTCAGTGTTTTTTTTTTTTTTTTTTTTTTTTAAATTTCAAAGAACAAATATTTTTTGTGACATTGTTCAAAGCATGTTTTGTCTTTTTGGTACATGCATGCCCACATTGCACGTTTCGCCACATGTATCTTCATCTATGAGGTTTCTTCCTTGTGCTACAAAATGTACACTGAGTGGATCTAAATTTCACTGGTATATGTCCAGAGTTATTTAGTTTCTTTTCATCTGGCGCATGAAATTTGTGGTTTTTTATGTTAATGAGGGGTGGCTTAATCTTTTTGGCTTTGATACGGATCATTCGTTTCCCATTCATACTTATTTTATTCGTATTTCGTCCCAAAATTTTCAGAAAATATTTTTAATTTAAATAAAACTTTATGCGATTTCTATTTTTAATTACAGCAAAGTATATACACATTAAATTTAAACCACAGGAAAGAATTTATAAAATCACAATAGTAGCTTGGGAAGCTAGTGTGTTGAAGTTGCTGGAAAAGAAAGAACTTTTTACTGGGCAGGTGCATGTATTGTTTAGTAATAAAATAACTCTGTGATTTCAAAACCCCTTATCTATACCCGGGTAAAAATAAACATTCCTATTCGCAAACGCCATTGTGAAGAGCAGTGGTTTCAAGGCGCGACCACGGAGCCTCTAGAGCATTGTGGCACAATGCTCTAGTGGGGCAGTGGTCGCGTCCTGAAACCACAAAGCAAATGCCATACATATAGAGGGTTGTTTTTATATATGCAGTTTAATTATTGCTATTTTTTATTGTTTATGATAGAAATCATAATGTGCGATGAATAACTTTTGAAATTTAAAGTTGTTAATATTAATAAAAGGAAGTTATTTTGTCTCACTGAAAACGAATTTTAAAAGACATCCGATTTGAGGTACTAAGACCTAAAACATGTATGATTCTGAAGTCATTTTGTGTTATTTAGAGGTAAAAGATCAGTAATCAATTG
Source organism: Stegodyphus dumicola (assembly GCF_044657685.1). NCBI lineage: Eukaryota > Metazoa > Arthropoda > Arachnida > Araneae > Eresidae > Stegodyphus > Stegodyphus dumicola. The sequence goes on from NC_140780.1 coordinate 139,829,623, forward strand.
ATTTTCACTCAAAAATTTCGGAAGGAAGAGGAGATAAAAATTCCAAAATTGGTGGTTTCAGGACACAACCACCGCGCGTTAAAGGGTTAATTATGAATTTCAATTTCTGGTTTTTGTGAAATATTAGTTCTAAATTTCTTACTTTATGTCTTTAATTATATATATATATATATATATTGCATAAACACAAAAATGTATAAAGAAAAATATTTATACACTTTCCCGTTAAAACATTTTCTATTAAAACATTCCTATTGAAACAGGTTAAAAAATTATTTTCCTATTAAAACTTTCCTTTCAGACATGTTCCTTTGCTTCAGTTAAAACTGGTTTACACAATATATATATATATTAGTTAAAGATAACACACTGAAGAGAAATGCCTGATAATCTCAGGAGTAGTAAAAGATCTAATCATTGGTATTTTTTCAGATTTTGAAGATTAGTGAGTTAAAAGAAGTTAGATATATTGTGCTGTGGAAACAGTGTAGAAGCACACATAATTTTAAATTACATTTCAAATTTCTAGTTTGAAAAGCAGATTTAACCTTTAGTTTTTCAGAAAATTTTTTCAAGATATAGCATTTCTGTTTTTACGTTAAGTAAACAAGCAGCAAATAATATATTCTTCCATTATTATGAATGAAATTTTGAAAAAATTTAAAACATGTTTTTTATGTGAGCATCGGTAAAGAAGCTAAAGCTATTACATTATCTCTTGTAATACAGCCTAGATATAATTACAATTTACAGCTTCTTCCTTTTCTTACCTTATTTTCTATATCGCATTATGTCATCGCTTCAGGATATTACACGTACAGCCATCCGTTAATGAAGATGCAGGCAGAAAATTTGCTGAACTGTGTCTGTAAGATGTCGAGTCTTTATCATTATAACATGTAAAGTAATTATGGCATAGCATTTGCTATTGAAACAGATTAGATGGAATGGATTTTACTTATTTGGTTGCTAACTTCAAGGAGGTAAGTGGATGTGGTACTTCAAGGATGAAATTGCATTGTACTGCTTTGATCTTTCAAAACACACAATTGCAGAGGCTGAAAATATCAATTTTGCAATAATAATCTCAACAGAGAATTTGCCTAGTGTACTTTAAGGAAGAGCAAACGGTCAACGTAAAGCAATATGGAATCATATATGTCAAGAAGACAGAACAGGGCTTTTCTTAGTATTCTGTAGAATTAATTTTTGAACAAACACCATCATAAACATTCATTTGGAGAAGTTCTCGAGGAAACTATCACAACATTTTCAATAATTACAGTGTAGAGACATTAGGTGACTTTTTGGAAGTAGGAAAGATAAAAAATGAGCAAACTTCTTCGCCGGGAATCGAACCATGGACCTCTGGAATACGCGCCCAGCGTGCAGACCACCACACCATGAAGGCGGGAGAAATACCTTAGAACAGTAACTACAGTAATTTTAGTCTAAATAAAAGTAATATTAAATTAATATTACAGTTGTTGTTGTAACAAATCTCAGTTGTCTGACTTAATCAGAACAAGTCCATGAATAGTACTCTGGCAAGGAGTACAAAACTGCGTTTGTCGTTGGCAAGAGCCCTGAGCACCATACAGGTGACGGTCCAGTTTTGCTCAGTTTCGCCTCAGTTTTCAAGGAGAGCAACCCCATGGACCATTCCGAGGGTTTCCCGTTCCCTTATCATCAACCTCTCGGAAGGACTTTCGGCTCACCATATATATTCAGTGCCCCATGCCGCACTGACATTATACATTTACAGACAACCATGCCTTCTCCTAGATTCCAACTCGGGCCCTTCGATATGGCAGTCAGCGCCAATAACCTCTTTCGCGCTAGCCGGCTTAATATCACTTTTACTTAAAATAATATTCTACGTTAACTTTGTTGAACTAAATTCATGAAAATCAATATATTTCTGACATTTGTTTTTTTTATGTTTTTATGTATTATGAACTATTTGTATACAAGCATGTACTATGAACTATGTAACTATGTAAGCATGTATTATGAACTATGTAACTATAAGCATATATTATGAACTATGTAAGCATGTTAATAGGATCAATGTATGCCCTTATAGGACCCATGAGGTGTTGCCCCGGATAGTTACGGAACCTGGACTAGACCCGAATAGTCTAAATAAGCCGCACGAGTGTCCAGATTCTGCTCTCAACTGTCAACTGTCATTTGTTTTTAATGTCGGAAACGATGCGGCAGACACACTTGCGAAGGAGGCGGCCAAGAACAACAATGCCAGAGCAGTTACTTTACCTGCACCCCCTTCACACCACAAACAAGATCTGAGAAGGAAAACAATGCAAATAGGGCAGCAAGATTGGGAACAAGAAGTCACTAGTCGAAGAACTTTTGAATTCTACTCGAAAGCCTCCACTGAGCGTTTAATGACCATCTCGCCGATCGCATGTTTTATAACGGGGCATGGCCCCTTCCCAAGTTACAACTATCGACATGGTATTTCCAATACATCTGCGTATACGGGAAGGAAGGAACCCCGGATCATTATCTCTTTTAATGCCCCTCGACGGCAAAGTACCGCCTACCACAACCTGCAAACAACCTCACGCCTTTCGCAAGTTCCTGGCTAAGAACAAAGCGGCCCTGAACAAAATATGCAAAATTATTCATACAATAGCGGCTTACGGCCAAGACATTTGCCTGTCACAGTAGCGCAATGTAATCTGCACCGATGTCCTTATGTATGTCCTCCGGACCTATAGCAATACCCCAGTATTTGTGCCCTAGTGCTTTATGTATCCAATAATTAGTGGCTGATGACAGTAGTTAGCATCTACATGTTATGAATAAGTGTTGCACTCGGTATACTATGTTTGACTTTTATGTTACTGTATATATAGTGTTATATCTAATATGTGTATATTGCATAGATACACTGTATTATGCCCCTGTTTTGCCAATTCCTCATGTTACAAGTAAGAGCTGCATTCAGTGTATTTTATTTGACAACTATATTAACATCCGTATAATGTTCAACCTATTAAGCTAGTATTCGTAAATATTCCCATTGTATTGTGTTACAGTTTTTATAATCAAGTACCTTGTTGTGCTACTGCATAATCATGTAACCATGTCATGGTATTGTGCTACTATTTAATCGTATAACTGCTGTCGTATTAAAAAAAAACACTTCTTGCTATCGTACTACAACTATTCCATAGTTTTGAACTGTATTTCATCATCCCTTTGTCTTTTATTTCTTATAAATAACATATATGAGATGACGCTGCAAACACAACAATGTTAGCGTACTTGTAAGCATGCGCATTTGCTAGCGTTTTTGTATTTTCTTTTTAGTGCGTACATGTATTTGCGTATTTGCATATCTGCGTTTATATCGTGTAACTGTGTTAGTATCGTGTACTTGTAAGTGTTAGTGTTAGCGTATCCGTAAATATTGTGTATTTATGTTTTTACTCCAGCATATGTAAGCGTCGTACTGCAAGTACCTGTGTCGGTGTACTACAAGAATAAAACTATTAACGTCTCAAATATCATCAGCATTTCTATAATAGCATATTTTAATAACAGAAATTTTATCTATCAACCAACATGCATGGCTATTGTCCTCCTGTTCTCAGTGTCAGCGTTTCCATAAACACGTGCACATGTTGGCTCTTGTGGCTTTGCTTTTTAAAGCGTATGTGTATTTACATATTTGTATATGTGTAACTGCGTATTTGCGTTTGTCATGCGAATGGTTTTTGTAAGTATCATGCACCTGTTAGTGCTAGTGACAGCGCATTTGTAAATATCTTGTATTGGCGTATTCCAGCATATGTATTTGCGTATTTTCGATTGCATTGTGTATTTGCTTCTGTAGAACTGTGTACCTTGTAGGTATAAATATCAGCTTATCTGTAAAAATCATGTATTTACTCCAGTATTGGACATCTATTGTATTGCAATCGGTGCATTAAAAGAATAATCAACATCACCAGCATTTCTATAATAGCATAACATTATTTACATAATAGGAATTTATATATCAACATGCATAGCTACCGTCCTCTTGTACCCGATTTTTATACAATAATTTATTCGATGTAACTGTAAAAACAACAGTGTCAGCTGTTTTGTAAGCATATGAATATGTCAGCATTTGTCTATCTGCTTTTAATGCCTATCTGTACTAGTGTATATATGTGTAATTGCGCACTTGCTTTTGTATTGCGAATCTGATTTTTTTGTATCATGCACTTGTAAGTATTAGTGCCAGCATAATTTGTAAATATCATGTATTTGCACATGTATGCTTGTGTGTTAGCGATTGTATTGTGTATTTGCTTTTGTAGGAATTGTGTACTTGTAGTTATTAGCATCAGCGTATCTGTAAATATCGTGTATCTGCTCCAGTGGTTGTGCAGTTGTAAGTATTGTAAGTACTGCATTGGTGCATTGCACGAATTTTTTAAACATATTCTATGTATTAGCATTTTTATTAACGTCTGTTAGTAAATCGCGTGTATATAAATCACTTCTGCACTATTATTTGCCTCTGTAACGTATATTGTTCACATATTTACATATCAAGGTCATGTCTCTCAAATCAGTATGTGCTGTTTATCTGCGTTATCGTGTAAATGCTAAATATTAATGTATGCGTAACTGCTATTGTTTTTGCCCTAGTATATGTCCACATGCACTTTCTTCACGTTCCTCTCTCCTCTACTCTTCCTCACTTTCATTACTGTCATCTTTTCTCCTCCCTTCTCTCTCTGTTACTCTTCTATGTTTGTTTATATTTATATATTTATATCCATTTATGTACAATCACAACATTATGTTATTCTATCACCTATGTAAAGCTGAAACCGCTACAGTATGAAGCTGTAACCTCTGCGTTTCAAATCATAATAAACCCCTGGTGCAGCCTTCTGTGGCTCCAGGGAGTTGTTGCTTCTAAATAGGGTATGACGCGGGACACATGCCTGCTTACCTGTGTTAGACATCAGGCGTCCCCGTCCTCCGTCACCTGTCATCTGTCATTTATTTTGCCTCTGAGCTACTTAATACGATGTAACGTTGCTTAGCTGACCATAATTTCAGGTAAATGTTGCTTTGTCTTAATAGATTACTCACAATTATTTAATACAAGTAGACACAAAATAGTATCCATACCTTTGCCTTCGACTTTAGCTGGCTGATTTTTGGATAGTTGAATTCTCTGTATAGAATTTCTGTGTGTTTCTCATGTGTGTAAAAAGGAAACAATCCAGTTGGTAAGCCGCGAAATTAACCTTGTGGAGGGTTAACAAAACATTATCCATATCTTTACCTTCGACTATAGCTGGCTGATTTTTTGGGTAGTTGAATTCTCTGTACGGAATTTTTGTGTTTTCTAATGGGCGTAAAAAGGAAACGAAGCAGTTGGTAAGCCGCGAACCTTTTGAAGGGAGGTGGAGGTGATCTTTGAACTATCTAATTTAGAAATTGTAAAATATTAACAGTCTTGCATTTGGTTGTAAATCTCGAATGTAACTTAGTGTAAAAAAATCATTTCATTTCGCTCACCTTGCTCGCGCTCGTGGTTTCAGTGGCAGCACATTCAGCTAACAAATTCAAATCTCGGTGAGAGAATAGCTGTTTTTCAGACTATGAAAAGTATATGCCTTTACAGTATCAGGACCACTATTTCTTCTAATTGCCTTTGGAAAGATAACTGGAGTTCTGTGTAGGAACAAGGAGTTTACTTAAAACTATGTTCGTGCAAGTGGGGGGTAGAAGATACGACATAAATGAAAAGGGTTTAATTACCCTTTATTTCTCACAGTTTACATCCTTTCCCGCACTTCGGAATACAAGGACCAGTACTAATGGACTGAAACGTAAACATAAGAACTAAAAATAACTTAATTAAATAAGAACTAAAAATAACTTAATTAAATAAGAACTAAACTCAGATACTTTACAAAGATTAGTAACGCGAAGATTGGCCTTTTAAACTTTACGTATGTAGCGAGTAGAATGCTGGAAACTACAATACGTCTTCAAGTATCAAAGGGAACTAAGTTCTGGCCTCAAAGGCGGACAAGAACTGACCGAAAAGGGCGCGCTAGGGTAAGGTAGCGAGAAGTCTCTCTCTCTTCTTGGCTAAAAGCCACAACTTAAATACTTAACAGTTTGCAAGCTCAGATTGTGTAACCAAACCTGTTCGTGTTTATTCTGTCCGGAAATGGAAAATAAGAGAGGATAGTAAAGTTTTAAAATAAAATAAACGCTAGTAAAACTTAAAATGCTTACAACAGTACTGCCTGAATTAAAATATAGTGGATGGTAGCTCAGTAACTGGGATTCAGTTGACTGCAAATTTTGCATTTCTCTAGTCATTCAGTAAGAGCGGAAGAATTTATGGAGATACCGCATCCTTCTCGCATCGTTTTCAGGATGTAAGTGGTTAGCATGTCCAGTTGGCAAAAAGAATGTTCTTGATTTGGATCCTAATGAGGACATTGCCAGTTTTTCTTGCTTTCTGCTCAGAAAAAAATAATCCAATGTTCCTAATTATATAGTTTTTTTAATTCTGAAATATAACCCAAACAAACATAAAACAGAAAAATTAAACAACTGTATAAAGAAATGTCTGCGAAAGCTATGAAAATGAAAAGACTTCAGATGTCACACTTTCATAATTAAAAAAAGGATATGTTTAACCTTTTTGAAATTTTACAAGCTTGTAGGGAAATTTTAGGAGCTTTCAATGCTTTTTATGTAATGTTGAAACTAGAAAGCAATTTTCAGATGCAACTTAATACACTGATACTTCCTTCTTATATGCCAGGAAATTAGAGATTTTTGATATGATGTATTATGTAACTTAAAGCACATGTTAAGGCACAACGATGTTACTTCAGAAGCTCTTCAAAAATTCTAAAAACAACACATACACACACTGTGATGTTTCTTAATAGATAATGTGTGTAATTTATAAATGATCTTCTAGAAGACCAAAACATAATGAATTATCGCTCTTGATGTTAATCGAAATGGCTCTGTCGATTCCTACTTTTTAGGCCCTATCATCTTAAAGAAAAAAGCGAATAGTGAACGCACTTAACAAGAACAATTTTAAGTCTGGCCTGTGGGCCTTTCTACAAATGAAGATGGATACTTCTGCCCGCCATATTCACAAGAACCAAGTCCCCTGGGTGAAAAGCCTCCGAACATGTAACATAGAGTGCAAGGCTAAAGGCATTTCTTGCTTGAGTGCATATTAAGCCTCTAGTTGCTCTGGTTCTTTCTAGCATTCTGGCAAAACCCCGCCTTTTGAACCGACTGAATAGAAGTGATATAGGGTGCCAAGGGAATTGTGCCTTCTGATTTATTCACTGTATGCTTAAGGTAATATTGATGCTTAAGGTAATATTGATGCTTAAGGTAATCTTACAGACAATTGCATATTTATATCTTTTTAAATTATGGGTTGTTAGATGCATTTTTTAAGTTTGCGTGCTTAGTTTTATCCTATTATATTAATAGTTTGAAATTTTCCGTGAAATGAAAACGATGCTAGAACATTTTTATAAAATTGAACTATATTTAATATTTAAATGAAAACCAGCATAACAAATACTAACCATTTAAACTATTCATCGTAAAACACAGAAATATTTTAACACCAATAAAAATACGAAAGTCAATATAGTCAATTTCATTTACTAGTATGAAAGATGCATAATATTTTCCTTCGTCATTTATTGAATCTTAACAGCATTAGCAATCCATAGTTTACAGATTTGATATTTCGTTACGTAAATAAAAATGTTCATTAAATGTTAATAAACCCTGCATAGCGGCATTCCTTGATCTGACGAATATCGATCGCTATGCAGAGAAAATTGCTACTCTCTGAAGATGCTCTTATTAACATCGCCATGCTATTTAAAAAAAAATTGTTTAAAATGTTTTAAATTACTTATTACTCATCTTTCCATAAAACCAAGACTGATTTTTGCCTGAAACGTAACTGACAGAATAATTCTAATTACTTCACAATTATGAAAATCATTAATTTATTGGCATTTTAATATTAAAAACGCTCTCCGTTAGGACTTACGGATAACTTCATAATTCTACGTTCTTGAAGAAGAAATATATAATAACCAACTTACTTTTGATGGCATATTATAGTTATTTTGCTTTATTTGATTATTTACAAGTGCAGTTGTAGAGACATTAGATATTTTTTAAAGCGGGATAGATGGAAAATGAGCAATGCCCTCGCCGGAACACGAACCACAGACCTCTCGAATACGCGCTGAGCGTGCTGACCATTACACCACGAAGGCATGCTAAGAAGGCGGAAGAAATACCTTATATACTCCCCCTTTTAAAGGGCGACTGGGGATTAGGAGACCCAGTCGCCAAAGCCTGGTGATGGAGAATCATCTTCCACCACCTTCTTTTACTTCGGGCGCCACTTTAGTGACATTAGGAAACAGGAAATGTGAAAAATGAACAATGCCCTCGCTCGGACCCAAACCACGAACCTCTCGAATACGCGCCCAGCGTGCTGACCATTATACCACGAAGGCATGCTAAGGCATGCTAAGAACGTGGGAGAAATACCTTATACAGTTAAATACTGATATTTTCTCCTGTTTTCGCTCTAATATTTACATTTTCTTTAATAGTATTTTCTACATCTTTACTTAATTATCTTCTTTTGTCTTATAACAGTTATCATACCATATAATCACCTAAATTTCATATATTAATTAAATAATCTAATCTTACTTTATTTACATACAGGGATTCTTGTAATAGTTGCATAAATTTTGAATAGCTATATATATGGCTTTAAGGGGATAAAAATTGCCAATATTATACGTAACTTTACTTCAATATATTTGGAATAGTCAATAGATTTATATCTATAGCTCAATGTATCTTGATGTCCCATAGGTTTCGAGAAACGAAATTCTTTTCGAAATCTAATGAGAAATGTGAATAAAAAATAATGACATCACGGCTAGAAGGAAAATGCATTTTATTTTAAATATTAAAACATCAAAGTTGATTAAAATGAAATTTAAACAAACTCTTAATTTACTGTTAAGTAAAAACATTATTGTTTGTTTGTACATGCAAGAGGCATGTCAAACTCAGTATCTCAAGTGGACTAAATATTCATCAGTATAAAATAATGCGGGCCGCAAGGGGGGAGAAAGAAATGTCAATTTCATTCTTAACTGTACACAGCGAGGAAATAAATAAAATCCTAACATTTGCTGTATGTTTTTAATAAAAATAGACGAAACATAAAGAAATATTGATACTAAATCGATGCCTATTGTTTCTTTCCCGACCTTTGTCATCGCTTTCCTACAACCAGCTTTCGAAAGCTTGGAGACATATTGCTCGAAGTGAATTTCAGTACGAAGATCAGACGAATGTTTATAAATCTGTATCTAGCTAGGGACTTGTTCCTTAGTGAAAAAAGTTGTTTGGAAATTTGCAGCTTTCTGGGAATCGCACAGAATTCATATTCGGTACATTTCGAATTTTCCTGCATATATTATAAGTATATACCTTTTGGTTATTTCTCTCGGTATAAACCGAGGGTGGTATAAAAATGAATCAAAAACATATGCAGGCCTGGAGTTGCCTGGAGCGCACGATTTACAAAATTAGCATTTAATAAAAGCAAATTTCACTTATAACATGTATAACGGAACCTTAATGGAAGTCACTGCAACTCTAGGAAACGAGGGTGGCCATCTACAGTGTTTAGATTTTCGGTAATCTTTCTTCGTCTTACGGTGAAGCAGATGCTTTCGGACATCGACCATCTCATCTATTTCCATATTATCTAGGTCCTGTGGCTCTGAGAAGAACAACTACAAAACGACTTCCTACAGAATTAACACTAAGACTCCTAGAATTTTTTTAAGTTTCATTTTATTTCGTCTTATTTTGATTTTGGTTTCTTTTTTTCGCCAGTGAGAATACAACTGACCTTTTATCTGACGTCTTTGAGATCCAGCGTGTCGAGTAAAATAAATATTTATGTCTAATATTATGTATCTGCTTAGGTGGAAGTGTTTATATACTATGCGAAACTTTTTTTTTCCTTTTTAGAAAAGCGGGAAGAAAGAGAGATGAAACCGTGCCCATATTACATTGAAACATTTTATATTACAAATCCCGGTTTAGTGTGTGTGTGTGTGTGTGTGTGTGTGATTATGGCAAAGCCTCGAGGGCTATCTGCCTAACAGGAGGGATGCCTTCGTGGAGGACTTTCTAAGGGAAACTGGCTCGTATACACGTTACACATGGGGAAAACCACGAAAACGCCCATGCAGCCAGCCCGTTCGCGGGGTTCGAACCTCGGACCGAACTACCAGTGTTCAGCGACTTTACCGCTCGGCCGCTGGTGGGCCAAATCCCGGTTTAGACTGTAAATGTTATGCACAAATTTTATAGTTTTGTGAATAATTTGGGTACATCCAAACTTTATAAATTGAAGATCTCCACGAAAACTCATTGAGAAATTTGTGTTCGAATTATTTTATTTCTGGTGAGAGGGGATCATATGTTTTTTATATATATTAGCTATATATCTTATTTTCCCTTTGCAGTCAGCTATACTTTTGTCGTCTCCCACCAGTGTTCAAATTTAATTAATGCATTTAAGCTACAAGTTCCTGAATTCACATGGGTATTGCCGCTGGAAGTTTTGGTACTATTTCTGTGAGCACATATTTGAATATTTTAAATTTTACTTTGCTCTATTTCTGTTATTCCCACAATCTGCGCAATTTTATGTCTGATTTTACACATTGTGCAGTTGTTAGGTTAACAAACTAATGAAAACGTTTCTTTTTAATTTTTCTTCTACAAGGGAAATACTTTATTACGCGATTAAGATAAGCCGCTTGACTGTCATCATGGATTTAGGTATTAGTATTTAAATTCCTAGGATCTATGCAAGCTAAAGAGGAATATCATTTTATATTTAGGTACACTGATGACATTATGGCAATTAAGAACGATGGATTTATTTGAAATGATAATAAAATTTGTACAGCTTGACACAATAATTCCAATGATAATAAGCCTTCTTTTGCCAAATAATCGAATATTTTTATAATTAGAAATACTAAAATCTATATTATAAGTAAATATGTAAACCTTAGCCTTTATAATTATAAAAACATTCTATGAAAAAAGACTGTATTCAAAACAATGAAAATAATTTATTGGAGTTCCAGTATCTCCAAAAAAGTTATCTAACCTGATACCATTAGAAAACAAATTATCAGACTCAGAAATAATTGCGCGAAAATCGACGATATTCAAGAAGAAACTGTACTACTTTTTAAAACACTAAAAAAAAAAAAAAAAAAAAAAAAAAAAAACAATGTTTCACAATTTTTTATAACTAAACAACTCAACAAGCTATACATTAGGTCAACCTAAATGAAGTTAAGTTACAAAAAAAGGTATTTATTTAAACTTTATCAAAGAGGCAAATACTGAATGGGTAACATTTTAAATCTAACACCAGACATAATATCTTATAAATTGCACACCACAGCTAAGTATAGGTTCAGTTTCCCATCTATCAGAATGTTTATATGTGTGTTAGCATGTAAGAAACTAAAAATACCTTAATTTAGGTAACTAACTGGTTTCTGAGCCTAAAATTGGGCATACTTATTTCGATGTTCTTGGTAATATATTTGCTACATTTATTTTATTTTCCAAATACTAAAATATTTTTAATAAAATATATTTTTTGTCATCCACATAATATAGTATGTGGGCAATCTTCTATGTAAACTAATTACTCTTCTTAGCTGCATTTTTTTTTTCAAAATAGAGAATTAATGTGCAGTTAAAATGTGCTATGGGAAGAATAATATAATTTTATTGCTTTCAAATAAATTTTTAGGAATTTGTTTAAAATTTTCATAACTTTGAACGCGATTAATTTTTAACATAATTAAAGAAAAATTTCTAAAATTTTTATGTGAAAGGAAGAATAGTTGCTAATTTTAACCTCACATAAAATAGAATTGAAATGAAAATAAAAAACCGAATAACAATTTTTAGAGAGTTCAGGCAAGAGGAATCAGCAGTAAGTTTTATAAACTTCCAGTATGAGCTTTGTAGGTTTGACTACAGAATCATCTTCTTCAGCTGCAAGAGTGAAAATGCTAAAGAGAAACTTTTGCTCACGTAGTACTGATGAACACAACAGACAACAAAATTCGAGAAAGTTCCATTAAAAAGCAAAAATTCTGCTATTGGCGAAATCTATTGATGAATAGCGAACGCAAAAATTATGAAATAATTTCCTTAAAAGCTAAAGTTGGATTGGAATTTGGAAGTGAAAGATATTTATGAATATGAAACGCAAGTACGGAACTGAGAATTTTATCGAAAGGAGAAAAACGGCGGAAAAGTTATACTTATGTAATATTCGTGATGTTTTACAGCTAATGAATGGAACGAAAAGAATGAATAAAAAATTCTGAAAAAAATCTTCTAAAATTAGAGATCAATATTACTAGTTAAAATATCTCTGTCCATAGCAACCGTGAAGCTTCATCCGTTTGTTTCAACCACGCTTCAGATCCTTTCATCCGACTAAACAGCTAAACAGCACTTGGCTTCCTTTCATTTTCCAAGGATTCTTACTTTGTTCCTCCAAGCTGGCTGTTGATCAAGAATTAAACTGCTCAAATATAGTTGCCATTGACAAATGCTTTTCACCTAGAATTATTGAACAAGCTGTAAAAATTTTCATATCAGCATAACAAAAATCACTCTCTTATGTTAGGATATTAGGAGAACTATCTGTTCTTTAGACATTCTTTTCTTTCCATCCATTAGCTATAAAACTGCAGGCATTTTAAAGAAGTCTTTTTTTTCTTCAAAGAATAATATTTGCAATTTCGTCCTTAAAGATCCCATTACAGGTATGAGCTCTTGTGGTGTATATGTTACTGTGAAAGATCGAGATTTGGAAAATGTCAACATTCACCGAAGCCTGAAAATTTATCACTAAAGAAAGTGGAGCATACATTAGAAAAAACGAAATACATATATCCTCTGCTGTTCAACATGTTTGATAAAAATAACCATATTTCCCATTTTTCTGCAGCCGGAATTATTCAAAAACCATCTTCCATTGGCAAATAAGATTTTCCAGAGACGTTTTTCACATTCATAAAAATATTTTCGTTCTAGTTAATGATCCAGATTCCAATTTGTCTCTAGCTTTTAAGAGAATTATTTCATGATTTTGTTTCATCAGTAGATAGCGCCAGTTGTTCTGTATTTGTCTTTTGATGGAACTTTTCCGAATTTTCTGGTGTTTTGTTTCCATTGGTATTCTTTAGCCATGGGTTTCTCTTTCGTACTTTTCACTTCTGAAGTTGAAGAAGAAGTCAAACCTTCGAAAGTGGTACTGAAAATTAATAAGATTTACCACTTATTGCCTGTTAACTAAAATTTATATTGATGACACAAGTTTTGCTAAATTGTTTCGAATTGCGACTTTTGGTTTCGAAACAATTCTACATGTATACAGGAAAATAGGTTTTAAAGTGACATCTTAGGTAGATAAAGTGTTTACACTATTAACCATGATTTACTGAAATTATAATCATGCGATTTAGAGAAAGCAGGAAAATCCCATTATTTCTAAATCTTAATTGGAAAATGAAATTACCTTAAAAGCATGTAAGCAAATTACTTTCTTAAAATTAATAAATATATACTATCAGATATGATAATAAGTTAACTATTCTATCATCTATACTAACGCATTTGTATAAAAATGTATAAAGAAGCATTTTATATGCATAGTTCAGGGAACTTTATGTGAGGCTGAAATCCAAATACCATCTTACTCTTTAATGGCAAAAGCTTAGAACTATTTTTTGTACACTAATTCTGGTTCTAGAGCGAAATTTTAAATGAGGCTTGTTTTTATTACTTGTTAAACATCACATTTTAATATAAAAGCATTACAACATTTCGATTTATGGCCTATTTAAAGCTATCTGTATTCAAAACATTTGTAATTTGCTTCCACACTTTATCTAAGCTTCTCAGATCGGCAGCAATATACTGACATGTTTAAAAATTATCACGAAATTTTTGTTGTCGTCGTTGAATCAAAAATTTAAAATGTTTCCTTTAAAGTAGGATTAGGATCTCATTTTCATAGTGGCAGGCTTTTAATACATCCTTACGCTACCACTTTAGAATTTGTAATAACACGATATTGCCGATATCAAGATGTTACAGTAAGGATTAAATTCATTTTACGTAAATGTTCTAAAAAGAACGTCAAGAAAGCAACAAACTTGGTATTAAACAAAAAATACCAAGAACAACCGCCAGAACAGAAACGGACATAATTTAAAAAAATATTTTAGTAATTATAGACTGATTTATTGTTTTGGGCTAGCAGTGGTTTTGGGCTACACCAGTTAAAATATTTCACATTTTCCTAGGAGCGATGTGCTGAAATACCATTCACGTGCAGCTACTGCGTGCAGAAGTCTTGCATCGCCATTATCTCCCTTTTAGTAACCAGTACTCAAATGACTTTTTAAAGACCTTAAGTAGCCTGATAAGTTGAAAACTTCCCATTTAACTTTAGGTATATGCCTGTGTTTGTATTCGGATTTATTCATCGTACTTTTAAAGAACGCTTGAGATTTATTTAAAAGTTTGAAATATTTATTTAAAAGTGGTCGATTATATTGTTGTTTTGAAGTTAAAATTTGACCTTTCATTTACGACATAGGTATGCCTTTGTTTCTCCTTTTATTAGAACGAGAACTGGTCATTTTGCTGTGACTTTATGAATTTAAATTTTTAATGCTTTTTTATTTACGGTTATATGATATCTTACGCAAGTAAATTAATTCGCTAATAGTTTGAGACAAAAGACAGGTCCAAGAAGAGTCACAACCTTAAGAGGGAAACTGGCTTAACCTAGTTTTCTCGACAAAATTTATTTAATTTTACAACTAAAGTTTCTTCTAAGTCTCTAATTTACGCAAAAGAAGAAACGAGTTATTTAAATATTTTTGTTTATAAATTACTGCTCAGATAAGAACAGAAGCGGTAAAAAGTGCGATTTTGATCAAATATACCAGGAAACTACGTTTGGAACCTAGACGTTTACATATTCCGATCAAATATCTGTTTCGCTTTCTTACATCATAAGGTCCCTTCTCTTTGCAAAATAAGAAAACTGGATTTTTTTTAATATAATGTGTTTCCTACAGAAAAAGAAGATCCAAGCCAAACCAACTCTTGGCAGGTTTGGGATTTCTTTTCTTATTGTGAAACTGATTTTATTTATACCACATTCTTCCTAAACTCTTTTTTCTTCAGATCTTCGAATTTTCTCAGTTGTGGTACTTGATTTTTGGTATTTTTACTCTTGTCTTCGTATATCTCGCAAATCCCAAACTAGTGTTTTAGGCTAGTCATGGCAGTAATCTCCCCAAAGCGCGGAGGATTCGCACTTGAAAAGTTCTTTCCATCCCAGATAGAGTAATGCTCATTTTATTTACACTGAGCTTTCTTAAGAAGGGGATATAGCTGTCCAGATATAAAATACGTATATCTATATTTAAACGCGAAAAACGTATATGTATAAAAAGTAGGATTGTTAAACTTTCCATCTGAGGCAATTCATTTTTTCAGATAAAATCCATTCCAATTTCAGAATAAACAAAGTATTGTAAAGCTTAAGCAGGAAATCAGCGAGATTTGACTGTATTTGTCCTAACTTCTGATACACCTGTTTGTTCCATTAAAACTAATGTTATTGAAGTTTATCCACAAACATAATTCTTAAAACCATTTTTCTTCATTTCGCAATAATAATATATACGAAAGTAGATCCATTATGCAGAGTGATATGTTAGACATTGCAAATTAATCCGGAGTAATTTTATTTAAAAACCTATTTCGAATTCCGTATTTTGTGGTGATACATCTTGACTAAAGCAAATTAATTATAAAATATTTAATTTTCATAATTTTAGGTGATAACTTATAGGCTGGCTTTTCTCTCTCTTTTTACCGTTAATCTCTTCTTACGCATGTATCTGTTTAAATAGTATGTCAGAAACAGGCGATTTACAATCATCTAAAAAGATATATTTTCGTTAAAAGATTTTGCACCATTGGATAATTATGGTAAACTACTTTAGACCTAACATTTACAGGAAAGACAGCTTCCAGGAGAATGTTTAAATCTGTTTTGCTGGTATATATGATACACTCTGAAACCCAATTTTGCGAAAACCCCTTCACGCTTTTCGTTTCATACAGAATCAAATTATGAGTGAACCATAAGTATTATTTACACGTTTTGACCACACAACCACTTTCCATTAACCTTTTCCCAAATCAACTTCAGTAACAGATTCTTCTTTCTACAGGGAAAAGTTTACAAATGCCTTTTTTTCACTAATGCGCTGTGAACTGAATAACAATGCAAATGTACAAAAAGGAATTTACAACTATTTTGGAATTCCACTAATTTTGATTTCCTTACATACATGGATGTCTTAATTTGTGTAATTCAAAAAACTCTTACAAATGTTAAATTTCATATTTATGTTACTTTGAATACTAAATATTATATATATAAGGAAACTTTAGGCCT
This sequence comes from Stegodyphus dumicola, assembly GCF_044657685.1. Classification (NCBI taxonomy): domain Eukaryota; kingdom Metazoa; phylum Arthropoda; class Arachnida; order Araneae; family Eresidae; genus Stegodyphus; species Stegodyphus dumicola. The sequence goes on from NC_140780.1 coordinate 139,846,313, forward strand.
GAATATGATGTACATTTTAATGTTTTTAATTAATTTTTAGTTATGTTTAAAAAATCCGAAGCTCAATTAATTTCTTAAGAAAATATTTCTAATTGTTCAGCATAGAACTAGAATATTCTTTCTTTCATCAGTTACACGTTCTGTTAATCGTAACTTATTCATTATAAATGAGAAAAGAAGCTTAGTATTAATTTATAAGTTAAGGATTTACCTTAATAAGCGCAAAATTTTTAGATTGTAGAAAAGCCCAAGATTAGTAATAGTTTGAATGACTCATTTCAAGATTATCTTAGGTCATAAATACGCAGGTGTGTCATTATACCGTGAACATTTATAAATCCTACATTTTAGAAAGTTTCCAATACGTGGTGAAGGGTTTAGCATGAAAGTGCAAAACATTTTGGAATGTATACTTAATTTAACTAATCAGTTTTTAATTGCATATGTGTTAACCAGACCTCATTTCATTCACAAAAGAAAACTAGCAAAATACTTAATGACTGTCAAATGTTGTAGCCATCATTATTGAACAATGCACTGAAGACAAACTAAGACCTGTGGATATCAGAAACATTATAGCTCCCGGAATCATTGGTATGTGACAGCGAATAGATTATAGAGACTGACCTAAAAAAATTTGATGTTACTGGATTTTCTCCAGCTGCATTTCTCCCATAATTCGCTACTTTAAACTGGCATAATAGCATATTCACTGGGCAAGCTATCACGGTATTAGTCAGTTGGCTTATCGCAGATATTGCTCAATTTAAGAATTTTATTATCTTATGTATTTGATATAATATTATAATCTTAAAGTGTCTGAAAAGTCTAAAACGTAAATCTGAGAACTTAAATGGTAATAATAAAACAATTTTGATGAGACCCCGAAGACCCTTTGATGAGACTCTTAAATAACCCGAAATATGTTTGCTATATGAAAGCACCAATTCATCTTTCCAATCCTTTTTTTTAACGTTGCTCTAAACGGTAAAAATATTCAGTTATCATAAATGAATAATTTAGTGCACCTTAATAAAAAGCGCAAAATAACATGCATTTATTAGAAATAAAATGTACAGGTCAAGTATTTCTCAGTAAGTAGCCTTTGGTCTTTTGTTACGTTTAAGATACTGGAAAAACATTACCATGTGTGTGTAAATTTACGATTGCTAAATTAATACGAGAAGAAAATTACCCCGGTATCGTGGAAAGGGATACTTTTGTAAGTATATTCAGTAAGTATATATATACTATATTACGTAGATATGAATTTTATATCAAGCTCTTTCCGAAACTTTTCCGTATTGCAACCCATACCTCTAACCTTGACAGCATACATTCTTACATCATCTATCATTATGTTACGAAATGTTATTCTGAGATATTTAAAATTCTGGACACCATTCCACTATATTTATCGCTTTCGAAGTGCGCACAAAAATCATCTTTTCCAACAATATTTTAGAACTGCGATGTTTTCCCTTGCTTGTTTTCCCCCCACAATGTTTTTTTTACTATGACGTTTCTACTTGCGTTGTTTTTCTCAGCGTCCTTTACGTCTGCAGTTTCTTCCGCGATGTTTTCACGTGTAGCCATTTGGTACAGGGTGGTGTCATCAGAAGTTAATTTTCTTACTAAAATAATACATTCTGATGCATAAATACTAGTAGTGCGATTCTAAGGTACTCAGATGTCTTCAGAATTTCAAGAGCATCTACCAGATGTAATCATGAATAATATTACAGTAACCCAAGAAAGGACAATGGAATCTAACTTCTTGCTGTCCTAAGTATGATGAAAATTCTTCTATGAGAATTTAAATAATTGTTGATATCCTCAGACCTGTATTGGATGTTAAGTTCACAAGGCATCCATTCCTCTACTGAACCTAATCGTGATATCATTATAACTTGTTATGTTAGTGAAGAAGCGTTATGTTAGTGAAGTCTGTGATTATATAGAGTTTTTACATATTTCGTGAAAGGCAAATGTCCACCTCCTTACACACTGTAAGGTATCAGGATATTTAAAATAAATAAATAAAATAAAAAATAAATAAAAATACTCGAAAAGAAATATATTTTAAACTAATACGCAAAACAGAAGTTAACTTTATCTATACAATTTTAAATTCATTAAATAATATTATTTGAAATAATACCAGAAATTTTAAAATAATACCTAACCATAGCTTTAGATGTACAGAAAACGACACATAATAAATTGCACTTCTGACATGAGAAGCATTAAAATTTTCTTTTTGATAAATGGCATAAACATTTGAATTAATATAAATAGTAAGCTGCTTTAGCATTTGGAATTACTGAAATAACGTGGTTTCTAAAACGTGCGTCATTTAGATATTCGGATGTTTAAGCACTAAGTTATAAAATGTTGCTTTTAATCTATTTAAATGCAATGCCATTAATTTTTGATCAGTTAGAATCAGAAATACGAACATATTCCGGTTAATGATTTTATCTCCATTACAGCTGCGAGATTAAATCATCTAAATTCTCTATAGTTTTTTTATGTAAAAGAATAGTTTCCTGAATAATTCGTTTCCCTTTCAACTGATTCTCGATAATCCTATCTTTATGAACATATTGTTTTCTTTTCTATTCAAACTATGTAGGTAATATTTATCCATATATCTGTAAAACTGGAAGAAATACATAATCTTTCTTTCAAGTGTACGCATTTATATGTAGCTTTTGATTGTAAGGCTTTATTAGCCTTTCTATATCTTGCAGTATTAAAGTCTACCCAGAAAATATATTTTAAAAATTTAAAATTGATTTGCTTCATAATTCTATAGTTTCATCCCCCTGCAATAATGTATCACGTGGTAGCGTATCATTTAATTAGCGATATAGTACTTTGGTTGTTTGAAGATACAATTCTTTAGCAGCGTTTGTTCCTGATGCCATCCCATTTCAGTGATGTTAATTTTAAAAACACTGTTAGAAAATTGAGAATAATACGTTTGATTTAACTGTGGCTAGTAGGCAGATATTAAAAAAAATATTTGCGCAGAAAATAGTTTGGCACCTATTCTCTTGTGATTTAAAATATCCCATAGTTTAGTTTAATATCAGTTGTGATCACAAAAAGTTTGAAACAAATTCATTAACCTTCAAAATTCACAAAAACTCTTTATTTATACTAAAGAATCTTTGGTAGATAATAACTGGTGTACATTGAACATGATTTTCATGTCGAAGACGTTTGACTTCCTTAAAATTACGTCGCTGAACACTGGTAGTTCGGTCCGAGGTTCGAATCCCGCGAACGGGCTGGCTGCATGGGCGTTTTCGTGGTTTTCCCCATGTGTAACGTATATACGAGCCAGTTTCCCTTAAAAAGTCCTCCACGAAGGCATCCCCTCCCTTAAGGCAGATAGCCCTCGAGTGCTTTGCCGTAATCTAATAAACCAAAACCAAACTTCCTTAAAATTACCCTAACGTATTATAATTTCTTTTTCGAATTCCGGTACGAATAAGTGTTATATATTTTATAGCTTCTTCGTTAAACGTTTCTTAACTTTACCAATTGTTAAAAAATAATTAATGCCAGTATGTTAAGTAAAACTAGCAACTTTCATTTTAAGAAATAATCCTGATTGATAAAATGTTTCTTAGCCACTACAAAATAATAATTTTATGCCTATAGCCATCAGGTAAATGTTCATTTCTCCAAGTGGCTAAGTGGGTAAACTTTGGTTTGGTTTGGTTTTGGTTTTATTAGATTACAGCAAAGCACTCGAGGGCTATCTGCTTTAAGGGAGGGATGCCTTCGTGGAGGACTTTCTAAGGGAAACTGCCTCGTATACACAGGGTAAACTTTGGAACAACTCAATGAAGAGTCAGTCAGATTTACAGTATAACTCCTCCACGAAAGCATCCCTTCAAAGCGGATATCTTTGCCTGCTTTATTATAATCTATTAATCAACAAATTAGATATTAATATTCGCACGTCTTTCATTCAAAACAATTTTTCTTGCAAAAAAATGTTTTATTTGATCATGAGCAAAATAACAAACTGAAATAAGACTTTCTTGAAATGTAAGCTAATATAAGCTTTCTCTTAACGGAAGCAAATATGTCATAAGCCTGGTAATTCTAATTTTACTATGACCAATAGAACGACAGTGATATAATAATTTTATATGAAATCTTTCTCATCATATTCCTACAAGATAAATTAATTTTAAAGTTAATAAGATTTAAAGGTACTTCATATTTTATCTTTTTTTTACCCTCGTTTTATCAATCAACTGAGAATTTTGCAAATAATATAAGTAATCGAGACTAAATTTCATTCTCAGCAATAAGAAAAGCTGCCACATGGTCTATGTAATTTTGATGTTTAATTTCATTCCTCATAAATTTTTAAATTAGCAGTTTTATCGTATTCACTTGTTTCTCTTGTTTCAATATTTCCTATAACTGTATAACAAAATTTAATAACCTAGAGCAATATTTCCTATAACTGTATTCTTTTAAAACTTCTGAACTGAGAAATATACTTTTTTAATATATTTTATATCAGTTACATTAGAATAAAGGGAGCGAAACAAACTTTTTAAAATTAATGTTCTTTTATATCAATATCAGTTATATTAAAATTAGCCAGAACGGTTTGTCTTAAATCCTGCACAAAAAATTCAAAATTTTAAACCTCCTTTTTTCTTTCTTTGAATAAAACAGTATCAGAGAAAATTAATTGATCACGGTAGCATTCTAAGGTGAACTCGTTTTTCTTTCATACTTTCTCGTGTAAAGTGGCTGTGTTGTTGAAGCTTGCTCTTCCAAACATAATAACAAATTTATTAAATCAACTAACGTGAATGAATATGAATACCGTATAGGAATAGAATACGAATAGAGCACAAACAGACTGCTAAGAGAATACAAATATGACTCGAAAAATCGTAATTCAATGTACGACCGGCTAAGCTAGAAAAATGAAATATTTTTCATTTATGTGAGGGAGTTGACATTGTATAGTGTAGCCCTTGGCTGGTAAGCAATAAGCTAGCATTGTACAGCAATTTTTAATAATGTTTTTTGTCGTGCCTTTAACAGCCTTTTGTTTTATTTCATGGTTTTTAGATATTTTATTTAGTAGCAGTTAGCATAAATTTTGATTTATAGCATTCCTATTTAAGGGTATTTTAAAATTATAATTACTAATAAAATTACTAATAAAAAATAAATAATAAAATTAATCTGAAAGCGAAATATTAAAATATGAAGGTTCTATCTTAAATTATTTTTTTATTTTAATTCTACATGATCCAATTTTTTTAATCCGCTAATTTGCATTTTTCTAGAAAAGCAGTTCATGTCATGTTTTATGAAATTGCAACAACTTATAGAACACCAGCAATAATTTATTTATCTTTCTAGAGAATTTATTATAAGTTATTATAAATTATAAATAGTTGTATACAACCTTCTTTAAATCTGTTAAATAACCCAACTTGATTTTTGCGTGTCTTATTGTTGTTGACAAGCATTTACACAAATTATTCTTACTTAATCTTAAGTACATTTCACATAATGCATTAATAAATGCTAACATATACAAAATTGTATGTAAGTATATTTTACATATTGCATTAATAGATACTAATATATACAAAATTGTATATTAAAAAAGTTATGAATTCATATCGAATTGAGTTGAATACAATACCCGGAATAAAAGTGTATATATATATTTGCTTGACGACCATCACATACAGTACTATATGAACTGCAAGATAAATCTTCAGGTAGCTGAAAAGCTTTCATTTTTGAAGACTATACTTTTCAAATCTACGGTATCATACTAGTTTTAGCTTTCGTATGTTACGATAAAATTAAATTTAATTTGATATTTTCCTATCCTCAAAATCTAAATTAACCACTAGGCTGAAAATTAACAGACTGTGTGAGAAGTACTAAATCTGAGCTTAAATTGATTAATTTATAACACCTGAACTCATTATAGAGCCCCAGCCTTATTTTTTCCTTATAAAAGTGTTCTTGGAAAATAAATACTAATCAGACCCTTTTCGAATTTTTTTCCATTCGAATTTTCGTTCCGGCTCTAGTTAATGGAACTAAGAACACTAAGTAAATACAACAGGAATTAAACGACTAAAGATTTATTTTCATTTTACATGGGAGTAATGTGCTAAACTAACTCAAATTTATTTCTGGATTTGGAGGGAATGGTAGATGCAGTTAGTCAAATTATGTATAATTCAAAAGTTAGAATACTAGCTCTTGGCTCTGCTAATTAATATTCAATCAAATGGGAAACTCACCATATGGACAGTAAAAAAAAGCTATATTAAATCCGTCTGAAATGGTTTTTGCTCTTTCTATTAAACTTAGATTCTTGTTCCTAATTAAAACTATTTTAAGATAAAACTGAAAGATATAAATGCACAAATCTGGAGTGAAATGTAAAGCAAATATTCTACAGCACAAAACACATTTAATATAAAAATATTTACGAAATATCATTTCAGAATGTAAAATTGTAGATATGTCCTAAAGAGAAACAATATCTCGAAACCCAACTCGTTTAAAGTACTCAATTCTTTTTAGATGCAAAGCTCGTTTTTTACTTATACCTTTTACACTTGAAATATACAATGAAAATAAGTCTATCTTCAAATACAAATTCCACATTCCGATGCAAGTGTTTTTAAGAATGAAGGAAAAGCATCATAGGTACAGCACGATTTACCCAAGACTTCGTGCAGTGCATAATATGCGATGTATTATTTGTTTTGATATTCAGCGTAGCAACGGAAAGATAGCGACAAATCCCGAGAAAAATCGCAAAGAAATAGAAAGTATGTTGGACTTTGGTTGCGAAGAAAATAGAAGTCTTTTATTGATTCGTGCAAATAAATGTCTGCGTTGTTTATCCAGAGAAGCTTTCTGTTGTTACGAAAAACTGATTGATTGGGATTACGGAGTTTTCTCGTTTTTATGTACATTATCGTATCCTTTTATGTTTCTTAAGCAATCAGAAGCCATTGAGTAGTTTATATGATACAGACTGTTCGTACATTTATAAACACATATACAAGACAGAATTTCATAGCATTTTACACTAGCACAGAATAGACGAAATATTTCTGGACTGAAGATTTATCACTAATGTAAAGATATGTAGAAAACCTGCTTTGCTTAACTATTGAATATCTTTTTAATGTTTAGTTAGTACAGGTTAAGTTCGGACTGCATTCAGGGCATTTATTCAAAACCACATTATGCTTTGTGATAACATCATCATCTTAAATTCTACCACAGCTGAAGATTTTAATTTATTTCTTTTATTTTAGGAAATTTCAAGTTGAAGTGATCGTTTAAATTACAAATTTTAGTGGAAATTCTGCAAAGTGCTGACTAATACGAGTAATATAGGGTTGTTTAGAAAATCCTGACGCATTTTTTTTTTCTATGTTCTTCAAAAGTCTTTTATTTATTTAAAGTTCAATGGACCAGTCAACAGTATATACCCCGTTTCTTTCGATAACTTTCCAGTTTCTTTTAATAAATTTCATAATCCCTCATTCATAAAAGAATCTAGCTTTATTAACGCAAAGCTGAAGAAGATGCTGACTAACAGCCTCATCTGCATTGAATATTAATTATACTACGAAAGAAATTTTGAAGGCGGTGCAGCAAGTGAAAGTCTGAGGGCACAGGATTAGGTGAGCGTTATACGCACCTGAGGAGTGGCAAAACACTTCATCCAAACTCCAATAATTTTTGACAGGTGATCTAACTTGTGTCTGGTCTCGTGTTATCGGGAAGGAATGTAGTTCCTATACGATTAATGAGCTCTGGAAGTTTTTGGAAGATGGATTCGTTGAAACTGCCAGTTGGCAACAGCACACAGTTGAAATGATTCGCTGGCTCTTTGGAAGGACTTGGGAACAAGACCACACGCAAGTATTATCACTGAAACATTTATTGGGGTTTTGGTGAAAAGGGTTGCCAACGTGTATCACGCTCACCTGATCCTGTGACATCAGACTTTCACTTGTTTCGTTATCTTCAAAATTTCTTTCGTGGTATAATATTAAGTTCAGATGAGTCGTAAATCAGCACCTTGTTCAGCTTTTAGTTGATAAAGCTGAATTCTTTTCTGAATGAGAAATTACGAAATTAATTAAAAGAAAGCAAAACATTGTCGAACAAAACGGTGTGCATACTATTGATTGATTATTGTTCGTTATACAAATAAAGAACGGCATATAGAAAAGTGCATCATGCTTTTCAAACAACACAATATTTCTTTTCACATGGGCTATAGAAACTATTTTTATGCATTGAGGCCAATTAGTCAATTATTCAATTATCAAGTAATAGAAAAACAAATCACCAGTGTGTCCTATTTCCTGCTCCGCTTTAAACAGCAATGTATTCTATCCCCCAGGAGAAGGTTTTAATGGACTTGCCGAATTTCTATGTTTTTGTCATTGTACTTAATTATTAAAACAGAAATAAATATACTTCTGCATGAAAGATTAAGTTTTATTAATTTTCCCTGATATTGAAGTATACTTTTATTAGGAATTTATACTTAATTTTCAAAGCTAGATTAGTGTTCATGTCGTAAAATATTTTACGTATAATACCTCTTTTCTTTTGAACATATCTCGAAAAGTTAAGCTATACTATTAAGTTGCTCATGGGCATTAATATTAAAATACAGTTTCGGATGGATGAAAACATAAAGAAAATGTGGACCAAAAACATTTGGTTAAATAAGTACGCATTTTAAAAATGAATAAAAAGAATTAGATCTAGCCTATCCAGAATTATTCAAGTATTTAAATAGTAAATACTGTGTTGGTAAAACATTTCATAAACAACAAAATTTATATATATAATACGTCAACATTTCATATAAACCAAGGTTTTCTAAATTAGTAAGCATATATATATATATATTTTAACAGACATGTAAATACGTAAAAAAGCAAATTTAAAGTTAAAATAATTTAAAAAATATATAATTTCTAAAAATGAAATTTTGACATAAAATCCAGTAATTAGAATAAATTTATTTAAAATTCTGAAAGACTAATTTACGAAATACAATTTCTGAACCAATGAAGTGCAGGTTTTTTACACCAGTGTGAAAAGACTATATAATTTCTCTCTCGATATATGTATATATATATATCGAGAGAGAGAGATATGTGGGTGGGGGATGTCGTCTCTCATGACCAACAAATGTCACCGCAGGCTGTCTGACAGAACTTGTCTTTGTGGAAAAAAAAAAAAAAAAAAGACAGACAGAACGGCCATAGCAAGAATAGATATGTGAGACGTTAAAATATGTGAACGTTGTTCTAAAGATGAAAGGACTTTTTTATTTTTCTTTATTGTGACAAATCTTCTGTAAATATTGATGCTCCTGTCGTTCATTTTCATAGTGTGTCAAAACCGTGGATTCTCCCATTAATTTTCAACTTAAAACGTCAGTTGGACTAGTGTATCTGTTCTCCCCTAAAGCATGGAAAATTCCACCATTTATGAAGTGAGTTTTGAGACGTCAAGATATAAGATAAGAAATCTGTTTATATTATGGAGTCTCGGTACGGGATGAGCCTAAAATAACGAATGAATTACGACTTTGGAGTAAGTTTGTCCCGTACTAGTTATTCGCACATTGGTATTTGTATGAATAGCGAAAATGTCTACACTTGTAGAGACGTTAGGTAATTTAAAAAGCAGGCAAGATGAAAAATTAGCAACGCCTTCGCTGGGAATCGAACCACGGACCTCTGAAATACCGGCTCAATGTGCTGACCACTATGCCACGAAGGTACGCTAGGAACCTTATATACTCCCCTTTTTAAAGGGCGACTGGGGTTTTCAGGGGACCCAATCGCCAAATCCTTGGTGTGGAGAAACCCCATCCAGCACCCTTTTAGTTCGGGCGCCACTGTAGAGACATTAGGTATTTTGGAAGCAGGCAAGATGAAAAATTAACAAACGCCTTCGTCGGGAATCGAACACCGTACCTGTGGAATACCGGCCCATCGTGCAGAACCACTACACCACGAAGGCACGCTAATAAGGTGAGAGAATCACCTTATACACTGAACTGCATGCCTAGAATTTTTGTTTCTTTAAAAAATGGTCACACACAAAGTCTGTTAAACTTTTGCATCAATTTATGTTTTTAACTTGGCGATAGAAAAAGTAGATCGAGATTACGTAACGCATTATTCTATCTGATTTTAATGTTTCAGAAACGAAACGAAAATTACTTAGACTTTCACGCCAAACGGTTTCATTTTTGGGTGTAATGTGTTACAACTTAATTATGAGTCAAATGTTGATAAAAATCCTTATTTAATATTGAAGAGTCTTTGTGATTTTCAGATTTTGCAATCCAAAACTGATGATGAGGATTACTTATCCGAAAACGAAAGTGTTCGCGATTTTGATAATGATGATGATATTATTTCTGTTAAGTCAGAATCAGCACCCGTAAATAATTCAGTAGATCAAAACGACCCATCATATGACTGACCCATCATTGAGAAAATTTTAAGAAACATAACTTCCACTAAATATATGATCACGCTAGGTTTAACATCTGGGTATTTAGAAATAGGCGTAAGCCTCGAGATGTACCAGAAAGAACTTTCATAACTAAGTCTGGTACTTATGCAATTTTGCGTAAGCTGTTTGGCCTGTCGGTGTCACCAGCAACATTTCAGCGTTCTATGGAAATGGTTTTAATGGAAGAGCACCTTTATATATTTAGATTACATCATTATAACCAGTGATAATTTGGATCAACATATAAAAGTTTTAAGAGAGGTGTTTTTGTTATTAAATGAGGAAGGTCTAAAAGTTAATGTTGATAAGTGCAAATTTGCAGCTAAAGAACTAGGTTATTTGAGATATAAAATTTCTCAGAAAGGAATTCAAACATATAAATAAAAAATAATTGCCATTCAAAACTACCCACCGCCAAATACTGCAAAAAATTTATCTTCTTATCTAGGTATATGTTCGTATCCTTCATAAAGGATTTTGCCATTATTGCCGAACCTCTTTTAAAATTAAAACGAAAGAAGGCAAGTTTCTCCTGGACAGCCGAAGCTAACACTGCTTTTGAAAAATTAAAACAAGCATTAACACAAGCCCCTGTTTTGAAATTTCCCGAAAATGATGAAAATTGGAGACTACTGCAGATGCGTCAGATTAAGTCGTAGGGGCGGTGCGTTCCCAAAATAAGCAGCCCGTAGCATTCTTTAGCCGTACTTTAAATAATACTCAAAGGAATTATTCCGCCACTGAAAGAGAGACATTCGTAGTTTTATTAGCAGTGCAGAAATTCCGAGTCCGACCGGGACAGCAGCCAGCTGACAAGAAGAAGCTCTTAAAAGGTCAACGAGTAAATGGAAGGAAGATGAGACTGAGGGTCAGCCCCGTGCAAGACGTCGATTAAAACCAGACCATGATCTTCGTAACCTTCCAAGAGAGAGCGGCAAAACGAATGACAGAATATCAGAAAAGCTAAGTTAAACTTTGTTACATTGCTAAGTTAATTTTTCGTTCTTTACTGCAAGTGGCAAAATTTAATGAGAATTTTTACCTCATGTGAGGTCTAGTTTACCGCCAAATAGGCGAGAAATGAGTTTTATCTATTTCTTACTATGTTTTCAATTACTCGCGAGTATCTAAAAGTATTGTATAACAGTAATATATAAGTACTTGAGCATTGTAAAAGCTTTGTAAGAGCATAGTAAAAGTATTGAATAAAGTTTTATTCAAATATTCTGTTAAAAAAGACATCTTAGTCTGAAGGACTTCTAGAAAAATGAAATGTAGTATTTAAAGGTAAAAGAAAACAGCACTTGCTTTGAAGAGAAGGAAATTAACAAAAAACATTTTTATTACTACTGTATGTTTTCAAAATGTTTTAAATTGAGATTTTAATGTGTTCTTTTGTAAATGTGAGCTGTTCTCTTAAACTTTAGAAGCACTTTGATATGTTAAAAGTGAAAGTATTGTATAAATGCAAAAGTTTAAAACTTAATAGTATGACTGAAAATAGCGTTATGATTGTAAATGTGTGCTAAATTTTGAATGAATTAATGTAGTTTAGGGTCTCTGATGCTACACTTCAGAGTTAGCTCACTTCTTCAGAATAGTACTTCAGGGTTAGAGCTACTTGTAAGGCGTGTTCCGAATTTTAACACGTTAGTTTTCTTATGGTAGGCGATAGTGTTGAACACCTGTACATACACACTCCAGTGTTGGATATTTCTCTTTGTATAACGCAGGTCAGAGAGCACGGAGAGATAATTAAAAAAATATGAATGAAATAGATAAATTGAGAATTGCGTACTTAAAAAAATAAAGAAACGTGTTCATGCTATTTGCCATCTAAATACTTTAACGATATACTGAACTAGTTTTCCTCCCAGAGATCTGGAAGGAGTCAGATAGATGAGAAGAGAAAAATTGCTTTTAGATTCAATTACAGATGAAGAATCTTTGTCTCTAGAAAATATTCTGTAAACTACCTTTTTTGATAATTTCTAGGTTAGATAGATTTAGGTGAGGATGTTTTGTAAAGGATTGGCCTCGCGTTAGAGTTAGAATTTAGAATTAAATGTTTTGAACACAGTCATTTAAACCTTAGTTTTAAATTATTCAATTCTGGCAGGAAGTATATAAGGATTTTAAGTTTTACTAACGTTTGTTTTATTTTAAGACTTTATTTTCTCCTCTTATTTTCCACTTCCGGCCAGAATAAACGCGGTTAATTTTAGTATGCAAATTGAACGTGCAAACTGTAAGTATTTAAGTTGTGGCTTTTAGCCAAAGAAAGAGAGAGAGATTTTTCGCCAGTTTATTTCACGCTCGCTTTTCATTCAGTTGCTGTCCGCCTTTAAAGCCAGAGGTTTAGTCTTCTTGATAATTGAAGACGTATTGTATTTTTCCCCGTATTCTGCGTACTACATACGTAAAGATCTAAAAGGCCAATCTTAGTGTTACTAACCATTATAAAGTATTTGAGTTTAGCTTTTATTTTAATTTAGTTAGTTTGTAGTTCTTATTTTTACCGTTCAGACCACAAGTACTGGTCTCTGTATCCCGAAAGTGCGGGAGGGTCTGTAAAATATAAGGAATAAAGGGTAAATAAACCCTTCTCTTCTTTGTTATATCTTCTACATTTTCAAACGACATAGTTTAAAGTAAACTCACTGTTGTACTCAGGACAACCACATGTTCGCCAATCAGATTAGCAGTAATTTTAGTCCTGATAACATGTGCATAAGAAGATAGGATCCGCTGAATCTAAGCCGGCAAATCAACAGTTAACAAGATATGCCAATAGGGAAATTCAACCTATACAGGGATTTGATGGTACATTCGAAATTGATGGTTCTTCATTTAGATATTTGTGTTCTTGCAGAAAACGAAATATTTTTACAAGCTATCATTGGTTCAGATATAATAAGGCAAGGGCGATTAACTGTAAAGAGTCTAAATTTAAAAAAATGCAGTCAGAAAACTTTTTGATGTGCATTCATGGTATTTATAAAAAAAAAAGAAATAGACTTAAATCCCACTAAAATGAAGTTCATCGAGAAGAAATACTACAATTAGTAAATAACTATACGTCGAATTAAATAAAAACATTTGCCGTGAAAATGAAACTAGTGTTTACTGATAAGTTATCGGTTTATTGTGCGCCGAGATGATTCCCCTACACAGCAGCGTTAAATTGATAAACATATTTCTGAGTGGTTAGATAAACAAATCATAAAAACCAAGCTGTTCCGATTACTCAGGTAATGCTGTGTAAAGTAGAAAAAAACATGGCTTATACCGACTGTGTCTGGATTTTAGGCGCCTGCAAAAAACATTTTAATATAAACATAGTTATTGGAATGTTTTAGGTTTGATGTCGATAGATGGAGCGTCGCAGAACTTTTTCTTCATTTTTGTTTCTAAAATACAGTTCGAAGTTAAAACTTGTTTAACGTGTTTTTGTTAATATACTTATACATTTGTTTAGCTAATAGTATACTGGGATGTTACGTTGTCGGCATATATTGGAAAAATTAGCTAAAATTGTTAATAAAGGCTGAGGATTGGAGAGAAAAATTAATCAAGCCCTTAAAAGTTTGAGATGTTAAGATACCGGCTTATACTGGGAAAATTTACTAGAGCCACAAGCTGTGAGTCGAATGGAGAAGGAAGTTAAGCTCTCATGACAAAAATCACATAATTGTTAAAATTATAGGTACTGGTGTTTAAACTGCTAATGCGACTTCTGCATGCAATTTATTAACACCTAAGCTAAAGTAAATGGCTTAATCTGTAAGACGTTCCTTTTTAGTTCAATTAGAAATCCTTACTGCTTTTAGAGGAAAATTTTTTCTAATAGCCATAATTAATTCCATTAAAAATAAAGGGTCTGATAATTTTATAAAATTCTTTTCCTTCGAAACTTGTAAGTTATTTTAAACACGGAGTCAGGTAATTCCAAATTAAAACATAATTCCTAATATAGTATCGAAAAAATAAATAAAATGTACGAAAACATTCAGCAAAATGTTGAGAAATTCCATTAAGCAGGCAAATGATTCGGTGATAGCCTGAAGTACCTAAGACTTTATAAATATATCGGGAAACTTGCGGAGTGAAGTTTCCATTAATAAGTTAAAATCTCATTTCTTCGTTTACTCGTCGCCTTGCGTATCTGCATTCATAATTGAAAGAAGGAAATGTGAGATGCATTTATGCATACACTGTACCCTTTTTAACGTTCTCTCATTATTATCACATGAAAAGAAAATATAAATGAAATTAAGGCGCTGGGTGATGCTTTAAATAATGGGAAACTTTTCTTCGGAATTTTTTAGTGCTCAGTCCTAGCGGTCGCAGATAAAAATTAAACTTGCGTCTGCTCCTTTATTTTTTATTCTTTCTCTTTTTATCCTCAGATTTACATCGCTAAGCAAAGTTTACACATTTAGATCCTTTACCATACTCTCCACCACTGAATTATGTATAGAGAAGGGATTTCCTAAAATTAGTCTACGAAAGTTCGGCATAACAAAAGTTGATTTATATTTGAATGGAGATCATGTCAGCAAAAAAAAATATTCAGAAATGGAAACCTAACAAAAAATTTATGATACCGTAGAGGATCCTTTCATCTTAATAATAAAGAGATTCGTGTTGTAATTTGTTTTTTCTTTCTTAAAAACTAGCATTCATAAGCAACCAGAATATGTATTTAAATTCATGAAGTTTTATCCTAAATATTTCTGTTATTAAGTGTTTCTTTCCTGTAGAATTATCGGAAGAAATCAAAATAACTAAGTATTTAAATCGTTTTCCTATTTTACTCGACTATGTAACTTCAATAACGAAGAAATGTGTCAATAGACTCTTTTTAAATATGATAAAACATTGTCCTATTAATATAAAATTATACTATAAATATTTATTGGGTAATCGTAACAAGTAAGTTAAAGTGCGCGTATTTTCCAGCCATAGCTTACTTATTGAGCCCAGTGCAATAACCCTTGCGTAGAATAGCAAAATTCTTGAATATGAGGGAAATATTGTGAACGTATGCATGTAAAAATAATATTAAACTATTTTATGCATTATCCGAACACTTTTCTGTAGATGAATGTGTCTTTTGTTCGATTCCAAAATGAAACTATTGTTTTAGTGTTGCTCAACTAAAGTCATTAGACAGGTAGGCGAGATACTTCATACAAAGTCAAGGGACACATTCTCACCAAAGAGGATGAATGAGAGAGAAGCCAGTCCAATAGTTATTCCTGCAAGGTAGATAATAATTAGTTCACCGCACTTGTAAGACATTCTAAAGTAGATAATGATGCTCTGCTTTACTTAAAACCTTTATGAAAATTGCATGACTTGTACGGTTTTCACAAATTTAGAAAACTAATTGATATTTAAAATGCATTTGTTGACCATTGTGCAAGTAACTGCTGATAGATTACAATACCAAAGTTAATTAAGCCTAAGTATCGGATATGTCTATTGTATCTTAGCCGAATTACATATTTTAAATACCTGCTGGATTATTCTAGGCGAAATGTAATTATGTTAGTTTCTTTCATATTTTGTTGTTTGATCAGTTACAACAAAGCACACAAGTGGCTTTTGCATAAAAGGAAGTATACTTTCATAAAAGGCTTTATGAGGCAGACAGCCAAGTATTCACGTCATGCATAAGAAAATCACTAATCATCCATCGATGCAATCCGCGCATTGAAAATCGATCCTGAGTAGAACTAGTAGTGTTTAGTGTTCTTGTCCACTCCCTGGTTACCGCACAAATTCAAAATAACTTGGAGGTAAGTTTTATAGATTGCTCTAAATAGCATTTACATTTCTACCAAAAATCTGGTAAGGAAGATGGATTACCAGTAGAAAAAGACTGCCATTAATTTGAAATTTGAGGATTTGCTTTTGATCGCAACGTCTTACATCAACAACGCAACGTCAATTTGTTGGATAAGGATGTTGGAACTTCACGAATTTTTTTAAGTTCCCATGACGTATATACACACTTTTACTAAAATTTATTTAGTTATGAAAAAGGGGGAAAACTATGTGGTATACTTATTCAGTCGAGAGCCGTCATTTTGAAGGCATTATAGGAAAAGAAGTAAAAATCCTTAAAGAAATTCCGTTAAATATTATTGCGTAAATATGTACTTCTAACAACTCTTCTGCGCTATTGCAGGCAACCGAATGTTCGCTCGAAAGCAATGATCTCGAAAAAACATGCTTGTATCGTCAAGTGATTAGTGACAAGAGGGTGTTTATGGACAGAGGAAAATACTATTTCAGTCCTCTTCAGTGAGAAAACGAACATGACTCGTAATAGAATTCTTACAAGTAAAGAAGTTGTATGCTTGTGAAGCTTATTGTTATGGGGCATTGTGTTTTTTCGTGGTACGATGCCAGCGATAGATTAAAAAAAAAGATGAAGTTTATGAGGTTCAACAAAAATTCTAAGGGCTCTTAGAGATCCATACATTGCCTATAAGGATTATAATTTAAGCTGTTTCAATGCAAAAAAATACACGTGTTAGTCCTGAGTACTCTTTGTCAAATTGTTGTTGGTACAGATAATGCGAATAAATTGACCAAAAATGTAGCACCTTATAACTGTACAATACATGGTGTTGACATTCTAAACCAAATAGCTAGAAACTCTAAAGTAAAAGCAGGAAGTTAGAGGTAGCTAATGTATGTGTTTTGTAATATTTAAGATTTTGCTGTAATCAGCGGATGGCTGGTTTAAAATAAGGATGTTAGAATAGAAGAAGGAAGGACTCTCATTTCTCTCCATTATCCAAACTTGAAACTTGCTTCACTCTTGCTGTTGAAATCACTAGATACATTTAGAGTAATCTACATCTTTTATCAGTGGTTTGGCAAAGGTAACTAACTGGATCATTTAAACTACCAGTTTGTGGAGTTATCTTCTTGCTGCTTTTACTGGTAAGATTTAAAAGCACATTCTTCAACTCAACGGCTGCTTTTGAAACTGGTACCTTCTTATTTTTGACCCCAATCCTCCTCACTGTCTTTTCTCTGTCATTTAAATAGCACATATTCTATACTGGTGTTTATCGGATGATGTGTTTTTGAAAGCATATATGAGGTACCATAACTTTCCATATAAAATTCCTTGATGCAGTAAATAAATTTGCTACTTGCTGAAAGAAACGCTCACCGAATAGGCTCAATATATCTGCTCTCTTGGAAACGTTGTACATTAGATCTTGTTCGTTTGTACCTGCACAGAACCATGTCTTGAATATAACTGCGGTCTTCTGGCTATACAGGTTTTATTACTACACACCAACTGTAAACAACTTCTGCACCCTCCATATTAAAATGCTACTGTTGTGACTAATTTCATTTCTTTGACATAATTAGAATAAGCCCACGAGTTTTAGCATGATAAAGAATGCAAGATTACATGTGGGTATCTGGGTTTCACAAAAGCCTTGAGCATCATACAGATGACAGTACGCTTTTCCTACACCTCTTCCCCTACCAGCAACCTCTCGAGACGGTTTTCAGCTCGTCTCTATGCTGTACAGACACGTAACATTTATAAATATCAATGACTTCTCCGGAATTCAAACACGGATCCTTCGGTACGAAATTGAGCGTCATTAACCACTTACTAGTCTAGGCGGCATATTAAATATAGAAAAAATTTGTCATTTTAAACATTTTTTTTCACAAGTCGTTCCTTTGTTTTTGGTTAACCACTACACTTTTATTTTATTACCTCAGGTAAATATAAATATTTTGATAATTTTTATTTTTATGGTAAATATATCATGGAAGAAAACTATTTCGATACGGGATAAATATAGTAATTTTTCCAACTGTAATTTATTCTGTATTTTAATGAGTTCTTAAAGTAAAACGTCTCGTTTAAATATTGCACGTAAGTTTCGAAGTCTCAGGTTTTTGTAAATACTGAAAGGAATTTAGTACATTCGTTAAACTAAGCAAAGTGAAAGATGATTTTAAGCAAAAAAGATGGAAAACATATTTACACAAATAAAATTATATCAGGCGTATTTCTTACAGTATCTTCACTAACCATTACGTACCGGCAATTAATGCATTAAATACTCGTTTCTCTGTTAGAATTTTAAGTAAAGGAGAGTGGTTAAAGGGAACATAAGTTACTAATTTTTTTCCGATAAATCCTTTCCTTTGATTTGGCCTACGAGCGGTAGAGTTGCTGAACACTGATAGTTCGGTCCGAGGTTCAAATCCCGCGAACGGGCTGGCTGCATGGGTGTTTTCGTGGTTTTCCCCATGTGTAACGTGTATACGAGCCAGTTTCCTTAGAAAGTCCTCCGCGAAGGCATCCCTCCCGTTAGGCAGATAGCCCTCGAGGCTTTCCCGTAATTAAATAACCTAACCTAACCTTTCCTTTGATTTCTTTGCTGAATGAGATCAATACCCTAGCTATAATACTTGCGGTCATGTATCATTTTACTGCATCCTTTGCTTTTATGAAAAATAAAAATTATTCTTGGCCAATTATTCAAATTTAATCACATTACATTATGAATATTCTTACGAATACAGGTAATGACACCTGAGAGCTAATTAATTAAATTTTAATAATATTAAAGTAAAATAGCTGTCCTTGATGTTAAGAAACTAACAGTGTAAAATGTATAACAAAGCATTCTCTAGTCTTTAAACAACATTATTGTATTTTATTTTTTTTTAAACTTCACATATGTCAGTTTAAATATTGACGTACCTCAGTTTTTAAAACCTCACATACCTCACATATAGTTTAAAACCTCAGTTTAATTTTGTACATGTTTATTCATTAAATCATTAAAGTTAAGGTATTATACTTGATATTCAGAGTTCCTTTCTGCTAAGAATTTTATAAATATGAATTTACATATAGTTTTTTTTATTCCTTTTAGACGTTGCAGATAAAGTATTAATCTTCTCTTAGAAAAGATGGAAGATTTAAGAAACGCGAAAGAGGCCAATTTAAGCTAGTAGCAAATTAAATTAGCAAAAATAAAATTTTAACTAAATATCTAAGGTGGCTTTAACTAAATATCTCAGGTGTTGATTTGAATAAAAATAATGCATTTCACTTGTAAGTAGAGCTACTCTAATATAAATGTTTGCTTAATTATAAAATAAAATATGCAGATTGTTTCTGAACCTTTTCCAGACTGAAGCAAAATTTTATGCCTGATAATTAATTAAAAAATAAATATTTTGAAAGATAAACTGATAACTTATATTAGAATTTAATTATTAAAACAAGAGAAGCAAGTTATTTGTATGGGATCGTTTTTCAAATATGATACTGTCATGATTAAAGTATTTACACTTACTAGAAAAAAATGGATTATTAAGGAATATAATTAAAAGGCCTTATCTTAAAAATAAATTTAATACTACCAGATAAATTTTGTTCGTTGAATATCCAGAATATATTAGCAACTACGAAGCTCACTTAATTTAAAAGAAATGAAGAAATGTATTATAGAAAAATGTTGATCAAAACTCATATACTCTAATGTGAACCTAAATGTTTCTCACATACTTTATTTTTTCATAGGGTGATAAGTTGTCGGGAAAGTGAATTGCCATTAAATCTTCTGAATTAATACGAGAAACATTATAAATTGTGATATGATGAAATGTCAATTTTTCATAATATTTGCAGGGTTACTCATGTCTTTCCAAGCCTTCAGTGAAAAGAAGATAAAATGCACAAATATGTAAAAATATTGAAGTACCCAAATAGGATAAACCGCTGATATGTAGGGATTTATATTTATTTTCTAACCAGCTAAAGTTATATTTTCTTTCCTAGAAGCCTTCATTCCCTCTAATTGTCAATGCCATAATATTTGAATTTGATAGAGCGCATGAAGTAATGTAAATTCTACTTTGAGGAGAAAAAGTTTAAATACTGAGTTCTAGAAAGGAAAGTTAGAGAGTTTGAGTAAGCGCTGTACTTTTTTAGCGTGAGTTTTTGTTTCTGCATTGTGGCGTAACAGCTATTACTTTGCTGCCACTTGATTTCGACGAAGATTCAGATAACAGGATTATCTGAGCCCAGTAGAATAATTCTACTGCTTGTTAATATCTTCGAATTTTTTAGTTCTTGTTATTTGAGTTATCGCACGAGTGAGGAGTTGTGTGTTAGCGTCAAGTCGACGCATTGTGAATTTTAAAGAGTTAATAAAGTTTTTTTTTTTTTTTACCCTTCTATTGTGTGCTTTCTACATGCACTTCAGGCGTCACATCAGAAGATAAACAAGTAGATATTACATTTGGCGCCCGAATTTATTATCGAATCTGATACCCAATGATCAGGACGGACAATCCTCCCCACAAGGCACAGAAATCGCAGCCCCGATGGAGACCAACCTTTTTGGATGGGTTTGGTTTTCTAATACAATTTATGAGAGCGTCTATCAAGCCAGCAGTGGTGTTCTACGGCAAGAACTCCGTCACCTCATTCCTGGAAGCCCTTGACAACCACTTCCAATTGTACCCTGTACTCGAAGAGACAGAAGGTAGCTATTGCTTCGAATGCCTTCCGAGGACAGACGGAGTCATGGTGGAAAGCAATAGGAAAATTTTTACTTGGAGAAGTCGGAAGCCTCACCTACAGTTTTGAAAGTTTTAAAGCGGTACTTTTTGAAGGCCGCCTTGCGGATAGTTAAAGATCGTTCGAAACTCGAAGCCGAATTATACAGCAAATGGAAAATTGAGGATCCTACAGAGTTTATTCTACATAAAGTGAAGTTAGTAAATATGCTGTACGGAAGGAAGTCGGATAATGAAGTTATTGAAATTATATTACCAAGGTTATTACCTGGAGTACAAGATTTCATGGAACTGAGAAGCCCGTGAACGCTTCAAGAATTATTCGAATTAGCCACGAAACTCCAGAGCCGGGGGATAGCAGAAAGCTCCAGATTTCCTACGCAGAGATATCATTAGCAGTTCTCTCGACAGCCGGCCGCAGAAAGAAATAAATACAACGGAGGAAGACGTTTTTCCTGTAAAGAAGTTTCCTGTAAAGAATATTCATGTTCCTGTAAAGAAGATGGAAGCAGGTACTGCGTCGAATTTTTTATCCGAAACTGACTTTAGCTGTGGAAGAAACGAACCTATTATACTGCTTTACCAAACCATGGCTGAATGATATTAGGTATGAAAACTGTTATCTTTATAAATGACATCCAGCCTTCCATTCATATGAGATGCCGCAGCGATTTACAAATTAAGATTTAAGTGCAAATGCAGGCACATTATAGTTTGAACTAAAACTAATTACAGATAGAGGCATGTTACATTTTGTACAAATTAAACTTACAAAAGTGTGATATAGGTACTATTATTAAGAAGCAGCACTATAAAGATGCAATGAACAATGGGATATAAATGGTATTTAAATACAGACACACTGATTTGTGTAGAAATTATGTTTAACTACATAATGAACTATATAATATAAATAACGATACAATGTAATGATACATTAAACCTACAGTAAGCGATACAAAAATATGAAAAGAAGTTACAGGTTAGTCTGCAATTTAGGAAATACTCGGCAACGCTAACTGGGTATTTAATGTACTTTGCGTAAATGCAGTCTTGCTTGTTTTGAGAAACGCTTCATACAAAACCTCTTCGCAAGCTCTCATTCAAATATATAGGGATAGTATAACTTTTATTGTCTTCAGGACGTCTCAGATGCAGTCAAGAAAGAGATAATAATGTTAATTACGAAGGGAAAAGTCAACGAGTTTGGTAGAGCTCATAAGGGCAGACATTTTTTAAAAGAAAGTTATCTCGTTAAATAGCAATACATCCGGAAAGAAATGAAACAAAATGCCTGGTATTTTTCTTTATGTCACCAAGGATGCATTTTCTGTAACAATCAGAATGGAACTACAGCAAGAGCTCTCATTTATTCTTTACTTTAAGTCAGTAGTTACCAAATTTTTGCATTGATGTCTATGGTACCAGAATGGAGACATATTATATAGGACGCGGAAAGCTTCGAAGTACTTTTTTTATTTTATATATTATTAAACAGATTGGTAATATTACTATGCACTTTTTTGGATTATTAATAAGCTATATCAACTTATAATTGGGAATTAAATCATAATTATGATATGATTTTATTGATTATGTCTATTTGTTCATAAACAGTTCATTGTTATATTATTTTCGTCTATGAATTTTCTTTTTTGTCCCCTTGAGCAACGTATAAATGTAGGCCACGAGACAGAAAAGCTTGGAAAACACTGCTATATACAAACAATCTGATTCAATACCAGTTCAACAGCATTAATTAGCACTGAAATTGTTTATGAAAGTTATCTTAGCTTTAAGAGGTTTCGTAACATCTAACATCAAATTAATTACTTCCTCATATTAAGAATAAGGAAAATGTGCGCGTTTATTTAATTGAATATGGCAAGGCATATTACGGCTAGCTGATAAAGTCATGCTTTTGTGGAGAAATTTCCAGGGAAAATAGGCTCATATTTATATTACACTTAAGGAAAACCGCGGAAATGCTTACACACAGTGGTAGGCTATAGGAGAATATGTAGGATCTCTTTGTTAAATTTGCTTGCTAGTTTATATATTCAAAGAAAACTAGATTTTACTCACAGAGCTTCGTACGTTAGTCTGAAGGAGCTTTAAACTCGAAGAACAATGTTTCTATGTCTAGAAAAGCTTTTCTGACATGAGAAGCATTATGTATAACCAATTTTAGATTTAATGACAATATCCTTAAATGGGAAAACGCTAGAATTTAATCGTAAACCTTAAGTTAAAATGTTTTTGAAAAATCATCATTCGGTTTAGATTCTTTCTACAAGATCAACGGATAGAAAAGAAATAATAATAATGTGCCACAGCTAATGGCGCATTAATTTATTCCCTATTTTAATGCAGTATTTGATATATTTTTAATGCTCATATTTTTGTAAATTTAAATTTTTATTTTATTTTTCAAAGCTAATTTCATGTTTTATGCACAATTATTTTTACTTTATGTTTATGTAAGAGGTGAAACAGTTAATTTTCTTTTTGTGAGATAACGTATGAGGCCTTTGTTAAAATTTTTACAGTTTATTGCAGCTTACACAGCCCATTCACCAGCTTTGAAACTGAGAATGAATTACAAGGTTGATCATTCCATGCATTGGTCTTATAGATTTGAATACTGCGAGCTTCATTAAAAAGGTAATTACATTTCATAGATATGAATAATATAGTATAATTTCGTAAATAATAATATGTTTAAACGCTTCACTGGGTTTTCTAATATTTACCTCAAAATATCTATGTGTCTCTTACTGATTTCGCGTTTACACGATAATCCAATTTCAGAGTACATAGAGATGCGGAAAACAGTACAGAGAGTGAAGCAAGCTGTATTTTCCCCTCAGTTGCCACCAATCATGTGCGAATTTGTCTTGATCTGTGTTACATAAAAGAAGTATAAATACTTAAATTTTCGATCGGCTGCATATTTAAATAGAAAATAATCTAGTTTTCTAAGCGAAAAGTTAGAAACATGGACTAGAACTAGAAGAGAAACACGCTAATCTGACAATCAAAATCGTAAAAACAACCTTGTATTTAGCGTAAGTATATTGAAACATTCAATCGATTTCGAGGACAGCTTAAGTTCCCTTCTCATCAGGAGAAAGAAATAACTAGAAAGAAGAAAAATAAAGGGGGAAGGACCATTGTGCAAGTAACTGCTGATAGATTACAATACCAAAGTTAATTAAGCCTAAGTATCAGATATGTCTATTGTATCTTAGTCGAATTACATATTTTAAATACCTGCTGGATTATTCTAGGCGAAATGTAATTATGTTAGCTTCTTTCATATTTTGTTGTTTGATCAGTTACAACAAAGCACACAAGTGGCTTTTGCATAAAAGGAAGTATACTTTCATAAAAGGCTTTATGAGGCAGACAACCAAGTATTCACGTCATGCATAAGAAAATCACTAATCATCCATCGATGCAATCCGCGCATTGAAAATCGATCCTGAGTAGAACTAGTAGTGTTTAGTGTTCTTGTCCACTCCCTGGTTACCGCACAAATTCAAAATAACTTGGAGGTAAGTTTTATAGATTGCTCTAAATAGCATTTACATTTCTACCAAAAATCTGGTAAGGAAGATGGATTACCAGTAGAAAAAGACTGCCATTAATTTGAAATTTGAGGATTTGCTTTTGATCGCAACGTCTTACATCAACAACGCAACGTCAATTTGTTGGATAAGGATGTTGGAACTTCACGAATTTTTTTAAATTCCCATGACGTATATACACACTTTTACTAAAATTTATTTAGTTATGAAAAAGGGGGAAAACTATGTGGTATACTTATTCAGTCTAGAGCCGTCATTTTGAAGGCATTATAGGAAAAGAAGTAAAAATCCTTAAAGAAATTCCGTTAAATATTATTGCGTAAATATGTACTTCTAACAACTCTTCTGCGCTATTGCAGGCAACCGAATACTTAATTTACTTAAATTTACTTACATTACTTTAAATACTTAAATTTTCGATCGGCTGCATATTTAAATAAAAAATAATCTAGTTCTCTAAGCGAAAAGTTAGAAACATGGACTGGAACTAGAAGAGAAACACGCTAATGTGACAATCAAAATCGTAAAAACAACCTTGTATTTAGCGTAAGTATATTGAAACACTCAATCGATTTCGAGGACAGCTAAAGGTCCCTTCTCATCAGGAGAAAGAAATAACTAGAAAGAAGAAAAATAAAGGGGGAAGGAGTCTCAGAAACACGTGCTCCTTATCAGCACTGCACGTGGTTATAACCGGATTTTTAATCAGAGTTACACTGGCCGCCTACTTTTACTGAGCCAGGCTATCTGATTAAACATGTAATCCAAAGGACAAGAAAAATGCCGAAGTTAAAAATAGGGAGCGAGGGGCAACTGCACCTTCACGCTCAAAATCTGAACTTCGAATAATGGAAAGCAACCACTGAACGGATTTTTATACCCTCTGGTAGTACCAAACGCGAGGAGGTATCGCGATCTATCGGCAAAAATAGTAACTGAATTAAGATAGTAGAATTTTAAAGGCATTAGGAAGGACAGGATTGGACTTACAATCATTAACTAAACCTGCTAAATCTTTGTGAATATGAAATGCCTCAAGAAAATCCAATTCACCTATGGAAGAAGCCTTTTGGATAACTTTTGCAGACCCAAATTCAAAATTATGGTTAAATGTCCAACTATGATACGCTATTGAAGACTTGTTAATTTCGCCTTTTCTGACATAAGATTCATGTTCCTTGATACGAAACTTCAACGCTCTTTTTGTTTGGCCAATATATCTTAAACCACACTGACACGATATACTATAAATTCCCCAAGAATTCAAGACAGAAACGCAATCTTTTAGAATCGAAGGGTGAATTTTAATAATAGGGGAGAAACCGACTTGAAAATTGAATTTCTGGAGAATCCGTGCAATTTTATAGCTAACAGAAGGATAAAATGGAAGCACGACAAGGTCATTAATATTATTTCTAACAGTGGAATGTCTTCTTTGATGGGAATCTGAAAATTTTTTAACGGCTTTATCAATAATCACGGGAGAAAATCCACGGTCAATCGCAACTGCTCTCAAATAATTAAGTTCATTAGTTAGTAAAGATTCAGAGGAACAAACTTTAAGCGCGCGGAATACATAATAGTAAAAAGAAGCCATTTTTTCCTTGACAGGGGGGCATGACTTGGCATGGGGTGGTAAACAAACTGCAAAGGGTTTACGGTACACAGTAGTGCTAAAATCAGTTAGAAACATATTTGGTATTTGCCCCTAAGCATGATATTTTTCAGTAATAATTGATCGTTTTTCTGAATGATGTTAATTAGAACCATTACATTATGCTTCAGCGTAAGTAGTAGTAGACGCGCTTAAAAAAACATATTTTAAAATACGGCGATACCTCAGTCGAATATCATTGACATCTCATACAGAAATACTATGTCTGCCAAAAACATAGTGTCAAATACATCGCGGGCAAAACGTCGCGGGCAAAACGTCGAGAAAAAACAACTGAAGTCGAAAACGTCATCGTACAAAACACGTTTGAGAGGCCTTATGTAGTGGTGAAAATGAAAGGTGCTGTAGCACTTTTATAAATCAGTATGGGCAGCCAAGCTCCTAGAATGTGTATAAACATAAAAAAAATTCTACTGGAGAGAAATGAGAAATCAGGCAGAGGTACCAATGGAAAGCAAGCAAAGGTGGTATCAATGCTGCGGAAAAATTTTTAGTATTTAGATTGAGGAAAAGGGGTTGGTCAGAAAGTACGAAGAGAACAACGTGTAAAAAGGGGTCAATGAAAATGTTTCAGTAGCAAAAAGGCCAAGGGAAACGGAAAGAGAACATAAAAATGAGAAGCCTCGAAAGACTAAGGCAGCAGCAAAAAGATAAGTGCAGCAGGAAAAGTGATTTCGAATGGCTAAATGTGAGACCTCACGAAACGATCACAGTCCGAAGCAATGTCGAAAGAGAAGGCAAGAAGCTTAGCAAATGCAAAAAAGAATTTTTTTCCGGCTGGGAAGAGGAGCCAAAGGAAAGCTGATGAAGATACCAAGTTTCAGCGACAACGCACAGCAGAACCACAGCCGCTGACGATAAAGAAATCATACAGGCCTGCAGAAAGCTAGCAAAAATACAAAAACGTGCAAGAAGTTCCACAAGATCGTTGGTGTGGTATTAATATGCTTAGGATCTATGCAGTTAAGGATTTATGCTCGTTAAGGCAGCGCCGTTAAAGTGACAGCAACCAGAGAGACTCAGCAGTTGCCGCAACACGAAACTTGGTTTAGAGGCTAGAAAGCATTGTTTAAGGACAGCCGAATTCTACAACAGAGTTTCCGGACAATGAATGATGCCGTACGAAAAGCAACGGACAAGGAAAAAAACAGCTGTTAATTTGTGTGATATTTCGAGCTTAAATGTTGTTCCAAAATCGAGGCGGTATAACAACCATGTGTTGTAGAGCAATTTAAAGTAGTGCATTGAGCTGAAATTATATGTAACAGTTTATATCTAAAAGAACGCCTATAATTCTGGAAATATTTCAGATTTATTTCGATTGTAATTTTATATTTAAGTATTGCTAAGCTGCAGTACTAAAGGATATTGGCAATATTAATTGTTTGAAATTGAGGAGTATGTTTAAAGATAAAAGTAGCGTTCTTATTTTGAATTTCTGTAAATTGGAAATTAATAAGTAATAATGCTAGAAATTAATAAAGGAAATAAAGTAAATCTAAGACCAAACATGTGTAAATAAAATAAAAAATTTTGGACATTAGTGTAGATTATGTCGAGTTAAGGTGTTATCAAGTATACGCGATTAGCCCTGAGATGTTGTGCAGAACTGATTAGAGTAACTGTGCGTGGAAAGACAGTAGGTACACTGCAATATTTCACAACAAAATCAAAGCTGAAGATAACGATTAAGAAGGCTTTGCCTAATGAGTAGGAATAATTTAATGCATTGTAGTAAAATGACTCTTTTATATGAAATGAAATCTGTTAAGAGTGCGCAAATATCATAAGATTTTTATTCCTTCCAAATATAACTAGAAGGTTGGATTATGCAAGTTTTTAAACAAGTTAAGCCAAGCTAAAGTAAAAGGACTAAAAGTATTAGAAAATCATTGTTTAAATGCTTCTCATAAGTCCTTTTAATGACTTCTATTCTGAGCTTTTCTTCTCGAAATGGTGAGTGTGGCATTTACATTTAAAGTTTCACTAAAATAATGTTGTTTAATTCATATCTTCTGTGCCCTCTAGATAGAAAGGTGGTTAGCGACGCTAAGTGCCGTGCCTAAGGACCCACGTTCGAATCCCGTAGAAGAATTGGATGCTTGTAAATGTATATTGTCTGTGTGGCATGGGAGCATTCAAAATAAGAGGCGAAACGAAAGGTCTCTTGAAAGATTGATGGTAGAAGAAAAAGAATGGGAGACCTGAGACCTGTCAACCGGGGTTGCGTTCCTTCAAAATTGGGACAGAACTGAGCAAAGTCGGACTGTCATCTGCATGGTGCTCAATGCTCTGGCCAGCGACAATCAAAATCTGGTACTTATTGCCCCGATAATAATTCATGAACTTGATCTCATTCAGACAAGTGAGATTAGTAGCAACAGCAACATCTTCCCTACTTCTATCAGTTCGCTTTTTTTTTCAGAATTTTCCTAGATTTGAGTGGTAAGCAATTTCAATATAAAGTTAAAAGAATTCGTTGCATGGCTTGTATGTGAAAATTGTGGCATGCTCGCGGCTACTTAATTACCGCATTAAGTTTCGATTACTAATGACTTCAACTCTGCCTTAACCCTTTGCGGCACAGTGTGTCCGGTCTGGACACACCTAAAAATTTCATTCTCCACGCACAGAAAAATTGAATGTAAAAGGATTTATAGGTTACTATAGATTACTCTCAACCTTCTTCATTTATAGTAGATGGCAGCTCAACACAAGACAGTCCATATATTTTAGCCATGTTTAGCCTTTTAAGACCCTCATTTTTCAAAGAAATCTTCCAGATTTTTTTAGGTTATAAAAGGAGTTGTTTGAAAAGAAATTTCGATGTTATTTTTTGGCTGTATGCTAATCTCCTTATTCTATATTAGTTTTAAATTTTTACCTTGAAATCTTGCCTAAAATCAAAAGGCGAACCCTAGGTGTGCCCAGACCGGGCTCACCGATAATCTAGGATAACTGAAAGTCTGTATTCTTTGTTTCTCCGCATCTCATCGGTCAGTTCATTGACAACAATGCTCGTTTCAGCACTCTTTTCGAAGCTCTATTCAATCAGTGTGCCACTTTGGGCACAATTACAGAATTAAAACGATAAGTGCTATCTTCACAAAATTTCACTTGTGTACTCCTCTAGGCCTAATTAGACTGCCTACATTTCTTTATCAAAACTCCTACTTTAAAAGGTAGCGTGCCCGAAAGGGTAAGACTAAATATTACAGAGAAAGGACAGATTCGGTTTTGTGAAATTGAACATTTGAAACTCTGCCAAAATCTTAGGAGAAGCATGTAGCCTTTGTTAGGTACAAATTAAATTGTTTGAATTTATCGTAGTGAAAGGAAGTTTGTGTTTAAGCTAGATCTAAGTTACTCGTAAATTAGCATTGTATATTTTTATTTTATCTTTCACAAATGGTGAGGTAGAATACATTTAACGTTATTGTAATTCTGGGTCTGTTTCTTTAGAATAAAAATTTCTTGTGGTGAAAACTCACTTGCAGAATGCATGTGATAACATTAATTGATAGCAACTGAGGAGCTCAGTTTAGTTGAACCTGAGACAGCTGAGGAGGGTCTTTATTTCCTTTTCTAATAGAAAGGTCCTGTCATCAATTGGTGCTCTTTCTACTCCAGACCTCTTATAGAATTTAAACATTTAGTTAGATTTTGAATCTTTCGTTGCTGATACTAATTGTGCAAGTCTTTTAAATTGTTTACATAAAATTCATAACTGCGGAGCAAGCACTAAATATATTTAACCGAAAGTTGAAGTGTATTTATTATTTAGTTTCCTCTTTTCAAAAGTTATCAATTTTGCAATCTATTCTTTGCTAAAAGTATCCGCCATTTACTTGTATACAATGAAATGGGATTTACCAAAGTATGTCTTTTTTCAGGAGTAACATATATGTAGTCTAACAGCTATTGGTCCAAAAATCTACTTTTAATTTGTGCACTGAGGTAATTAATAACAGCGACATAATGTACCAGGATAATTAAAATACGTATGTTTTAAACGTATTTATCACCTGAACAAATAACTGAGTTTGCATTTTGAATTTTAATTATCATGGTTTGATTATATAAGTTTAATAGCGAACCAAGTGTCTCTTAAGGCAATTTTAAGCCATATATTAAGCAGTTAGGACAGAAAGCGAAATATCATTGAATTGTAGAGTCATTAGGCAAGCAGAAGACGTTAAAAATGCCCTCGCCAAGACTCGAGCCTGGGCTTCTCGAATATACGCCAAGTGTGCTTCCGTAACACCACGAAGGCATGCGAAAAGGAGGAAGAAAATACCTTATGTACTCCCCATTTTAAAGGGCGACTAGGGATGATAGAACTCAGTCACCAGATACGGGTGGTGACGAAATATTGCCCACCTCCTTTTTGTTCAGGATCATTGTAGAGTAGTTTTCCTTTTAAGGAGACGTGAAAATGTGCATGTAATCGCCAGGACTCAAACATGGACCTCTCGAATACACGCTGAGTGTGCTACCGCAACACTACGAAGGCATGCGGAGAGGAGGGAGAAAATACCTTATGGCATAAGAGATATTGTGTGCCTGCATGATACTTCGAAAGACTAATTGTATTTTAAAATGAGCTCTTATATTAAAGGCTTACTAAAGAATCTCCCTGTCTCAAGTCGCTTTAAATTCAGATAAGATGCTTTAAAATTTAACGCTTCAGTTGTAACGATCTTAGGTTTGACTAACGTTTATTTTGTTTTAAAACTTTACTGTCCTCTCTTATTTCCCACTTCCGGCCAGAATAAACTCGTTAATTTATTTATGCAAATTGTACTTGCTAACGCTTGGAGAGAGAGTGAGCTTGCTTGCCACTGTATTTCACGCTAGCTCTTAATCAGTTGCTGTGCACTTTTAAGGCGAGAATTTTAGTCCTCTTGATATCTAAGACGTATTGTAGTTTTCCGCAGTTTGCGTACTACATACGTAAAATTCTGAAAGGCCAGTCTTAGTGTTAATCATCTGTGTAAAGTACTCGAGTTTAGTTCTTATTTAAATTTAGTAGTTCTTATTTTCTTACGTTCGGACCACAAGTGGTTGGTCTTTGTATCCCGAAATGCGGGATCGCCTGTAATACCGTGGAGAATAAAGGGTAGTTAAAGCCTTCGCATCTTAGACATCTTTTCTACAATTCTACAGAACACAGTTTCCAGTGAGCTCCCTGTTCTTTTCAGGACATTAGATTTTTCCCAAGGGAATACGAAGGAATACTAGACTTGATACAATTAGATCGTTATATAATTGTTCTATCTTTCGAACTAGTGGTATTAAACCCATATTTCAAACTGAATTATTTATGCTGCTTATAAATACAACTGCGAATAAACGCTTCACAACTGTGAAAAAATAAATGTATGCAGCCTTTCTAGTTCTAAACAAAGATACGAAACGTTTGCATAAGGCTTTTATGTCAATTAAAAAAATAAAATCTAACGAAAGTTCTAAACTCATATTTCATGAAGATACGCGAAGTAAAATTATTCACTGAAAAAGTGGGGGGTCATCTAAAAATTCGCAAATCTTGTAGTAAAGTTAAATGTATATTTTATAATTTCTGTAGACTGCTTTGCAGAAATTTTTAAATTAACATGCGACATTTCTGCCGAAATCTAAATTATAAGATTTAATAGTAACATCAAACTATATTTTTTGTTACCTCGTGACGAATGAATTCGTGAAAGAGGAACTTCCTAGATATGCTGTTATATTTATTACATCATTCTCGAATCTGCTCATAATTTTGCATCAGGGTGTGTTTGGGAATCAAAGATGAACAAAATAAAGCCGTGGAAGCGGACAGAAAAAAACTTATTTATTGAACATTTGATATCTCTAATAATTTTCTACCTCCTTAAACTTTATAAAATCTCAGTTATTTAATTCCTGAAATAATACGCAGCTCTAATATTTGATCAGTTTCAACAATTAATAACGTAACTTCAACCTTTGAACTTATTTCGGTTAGAGTAGACTGAAGGGTACCCCTTGTATTATCTAGAAGTTGTTGTTTCATTTATCACCAAGTTGTTTTTTATTTATGGTAACCTGGGTAGTTGAATGTTACGGAAACCCTATTATGACGTAATCGGTTGCCATGATTCCAGCAAATTTTGAATTATGAAATGTTTTGTAAGGGTTTACGGTGTGTATTGGTTAGGAAGTATATTGCTTGTTTTGTTGTGTAGACGGTAGAATGGCTGAATGTAGTAAGATTAATTTGAAATTTCTGTACGATTTGGAACGAAAGGGGAAAAGTGTATTAATTGACTGGTGTGTAAATGAAGGTTTACTTAGTAGCAATTTTCCGGACAGTCCGGACCTACGGAGCATATTTTTAACTCTTATTTTTGTCTCTTGTTTTTCTGAATTTATGTGGCGACGCTGATATACGGATTCGAATTCAGATAATTTTAGGAAGTTTTTGGATGTTGTTAAAGAATTTTGTGTGCCACAGACTAAAGACGAAGAAATTTCTAAATAAGGTAAGTGGATATTTGCTTTGTGTAGTGCTTAGATGCGTAAGAGGTTTTCTCTTTTTTTATGTTATCTTATTGTTTGGTTTAAAATGTAGTTTATTGAGATTATGTATTTTTTGTTTGCCTCTACCGTAGAATTGGGTGCTCCTTTGACTTTTTAAGTGAAAATATATCGATGGGTACATGGAATTAGTCAAGGGAGTGCACAATGCCAAGTTTGTGCAATTCTCTGATTATTTTTAAGTGAAAGTAGGTCGACTTGTATATGTATAAAGTCAAGAGCGCGCGCAAGAGCTAGTTTGTGCAATTCTGAAATTTTTAAGTTTTAAGTGTAAATAGGTCAATGTGTACATGGATACCGAGTTTGTGCAATTCTTTGACTTGTTAGTTTGTCTTTGTATAGTGGCGATTTTTGGCTCTAAAATCGCTCTAAAATCTACACGAAGCAGAAATAACAAGTCTAAGAAATGCACAAACTCGGTATCCATGTACCGCCAAAAGTCGCCTATTTTCGCCAAGGGATACCCGTAAATATACTTTTACCCTTATTTCATTATTCTGATAACATTTTTTTTCTATGTCATTCTATCAAATTATAATTTCTTTTCCGTACTACTTAGAAAGAAGCCGAAGGCTTCTACAGCTTTTCTAACAAATTGCAATCTTTAAAAATCAAATTTTCAAATCTTTTATCTCTTGAATACTTATAGAGAAATTAAAATTGTCTTTCATAGCTTCTACTTTAGAAATGAAACTTGTTATGTTTCTTGCAATGCGAATACAAGAACACGCATGCGAAGGGAAAGCTTGCCTCTCTCAATTAAGAGAGCAAATTGAATGCTAAATTTTACATATTATTAAATATGCCTTTTTTTCATACAGCAACATGGATCTGATGGCTAACGATAATTATAAGCATCAGAACTTCTCAGTGTGAATCAAGCTACCACTAGCTTTATCTCTTAAACGGTTTTTTTTTTAATTTTTCCATGTTACTTAATTTTTAAATTAAATTTAATCGTAAAAAAGATTTTTAAGGAAACATTCACAAAATTAAATTATGCAAATATTTTGGACAAAAACCAAATTTTTATTGATTTCATTCCAATTGATTGTACTTTTCAGTAAACTTATATATAACTGATATATGATATTTATCATAAAAATATTTAAAATTGGAACATTGGTGTTAATTATGTTAGGTTTAATTGTAATTAACGCAGTTAGATCAATATTTTGGCTGTACTAAAGCTTTTGACATTTTCCACCAAAATGTAATCAAATTAAAGTATAAATGAGTGGCAAGTGGATACGATTTTCAGGTTAGGTTCAGTTAGGCTATTTGAATATGACAAATCATGCGAGTGCTATATGTCTAAAATGGATGCTTTCGTAAAGGACTTTCTAACTTAAACTGGCTCGTAGTTACGTTACACATGGGGAAAATCTTGAAAATCAACAATGCAGCTAAAGCGTTCGCTTGGGTTCGAATTCGGAGTGAACTAATCGTATTCAGCAACCTCTTACTGCTCGGCCACTTGTAGGGCTCTAAGTTTTTCAGAGAGAGAGCTTGGCAGCATAGTCATGTCTTTACTGTGTTTTAGTTTTTCTGCTGTTTCAATTTAACTTGCGGGTTAAGTTTCTGCTTGCTGCGATTTTTTCCCGAGCATTTTAGTCGGGATTGAGCCAAAGTTTATTTTAGGCAGCTTAATTTTGTATTTACGCAGTTGATTCAGTTTGGACGTATGGTTTGATTACCGCAAGTTAGTGGAATTTTGTTTCGGTAAAATTTTCAGGTGGATATAATAATAAATAATTTTATTTTTAAACATTCACTTCAATTGAGATACGTTTTGTTATCAGTGAGACAGGACGAATCATCGACTGGAAGTTATCCACGGTGGCTCAGATGTTATTTGGCGCTTGAAATATTTAGCGAAACCGTATAAGTACATTTAAGCGGTCGATTATCCCAATTCAGATTTCCTTTGGAGAAACTTGCCATAAATGTTTTAAGGAAAAGCAGTACTACATCCCAAATATCATCTACAACGTTGCTTGGACTTTCATTTCTCTCCACTATAGTATTATCTTTTACAAACAGCGTATTCATGAATGATAGATTAAATTATGATAAATTAGCATTGCAGTGCACTGTGGATACGTGTAATGTGATATTTTTAACATTTACAAAAAAATCTTAGTTATACATTACAAAGTAGTGTATTAATAATTTATAATTATGACATATGTTTCATGAATAAATTTCATTTTATAAAATAGAAATTTATAACACTACTTAAAAAATTATAGCGTTAATCGGATTCAAAATCAGAGCTCTACAAAATTTTTGGAGCATACCTTTTTTTCTCTGTTTTAAAATATATTTGTTGAATAAATTTTATTTAGAGTAAATAAATATTAAGAAAATAAATTTAAATAAAGCACTAATTAGAATCAGATTCGAACTGAGAACGTTCGGTCAGTATAGCACTTTTACGTTATCCCTCGGAATTGTTGAATTTACGAATGGAAAGAAAAGTAAAAGACTAACATAAATAATACTGAAAATTTTAACCTTGATTTTTTCACGTGTTTTCCCCTTTTGTGAGGTGTGATTTCTAGTTTCACTGATTTATTCATTTTAACATCCTTTATAAATTATGCTGAATGGGACTGAAGGCAGTAAACGCACTAACATATACTCCCCTTATTGCATCAAAAGGTTTATTATCTCATCACTCTTCCCAAAGAAAAATTTAAAGAGTATCAAAGTAACACAAAATTTGAAGAGTCACAAAAATTTGCGGTGCAGTTCAGTGTTATTAGTTTACACCTCATGCATTTTAGCGGAGTATGAATTCAATAGTGTTGCATTCTCACCATACTCACAGAAAATCGAAACTTGCAAGTTCTAAATTTCCAATAGTGTATCGGTCTCATTTAATATCAGGAACATATGCAAGGGATTTGAATTAAAAGTTCTAGAATGGAAAGTGATTCTTTTAAGTGAAAATGTTAAGTGGGGTACTAAGAAAATTCTACTCTGAGAATCAGAAGAGATTATACCAGTTAAAATAAATTCAGAAACATTTTTCTGTTCAGGAAATATGTATCCTGAAAACTGGAACTTAAATTCTCAGTGCATTAGAACTTGTCAAAAGTATATGTAAAGATTTACACTGGATGTAACGGGACAGAAACTGATCTACTGAATAGCTCCAAAAATGTAAAACTAAGCCTGCGCTTTTAAAAAAAGTGTCAAAAAGTATGTCTATAGATCCAACAAAAGTTATCTTAATTTCTACATGCATAAACCTTTCATCCAAAACTTCATACATTTTCTCATTTTTAGCAAGAACAGCAGATTCTCAACGGCTGAACGGCATTGTAGATCTAGCGTGTGGTATTTTCTGATTATTAGATGATATTTTATTTTTTGAAAACTTATTATGCTTAAACTAAATCGCGAGAATGCTTTCAGAAAACTGCAGAAAATCCGTTATTTGATATCATTTAACATTCTAAAACCTAACCATTTTATATAGTTTATGTATTCAAATATATGTACATATATTTTTTCTTGTTTCATTATTGTCAGTGTTATATTGCTTTAACAGCAACACTTTATACATTAAATAATAATGCAGCTTACATTACTTGAAGGAAAACAGAAAATATAGTTAAAAATATAACTGCAGGCTGGCAACATTTCCAGTGATATCATTCAGTACAAGGCCAAAACGTGCAGTAGACAGCTTCAGATTACCCCCCTTTCAACGCTGAACAATTGTGTTTCTTATTAAGAATAGATGTGGAATTATTTAGATTTATGACCAAAGCGGAAATTGCTTTGGTCATAAATCTAAGTAATTCTAATTTGTTTATTATTGTCTATATTACATCTTTGACAGGTATACTGTTGAAAACATTTGTGAACATTCTGGATGAAAAAGGATCTGGAACTTTTAAAACGAAATTACCTCCTTTTCCGTAAACGGCTGTGAGCTTTATTCTCCTCTCCTGGTTGGTTCGAGACAGCTACAGAAAGAATTCGTGTTGGTATAGATCATAGGTTATCAACGGGGCGGTACCGACCCCCAGCGGGCGTCGGAACTTTCTATGGGGACGGTAGTGAGTCCAGAGGCAAATAAGAGCAATAAGACTGTCCATAACAATCTTCAGTAGCAAAAAATTCAGCGCTTGGAGTGGTCAACTCGATCACCGGATCTGAACCCTATCGAGCATGTTTGGGATGCTTTAGGAAGATATATAGCGGCTCTCCGTCCTCCTCTTCAGACCCTTGCCAAGCTTGCAACTGCTTTGCAAACACAGTGCTCTCACTTGCTACGGAACTGATTGACTGCATAATTGACAGCATAGCACATCCCTGTATGTGTTGCATTGCTTCTAGAGGAGATAATACTCCATAATGAAGGTAATATTCCTGTACCAATTTGACATGTCCAATTTTTTCATTTTATATATATGGTATTTTCTATAACACCATAGCTGCCTGGTAACTCCTTTTCGTGTTATTTTATACCTTACAATGTGTTGTATACTGTGGGTCAGTTTCATTAAATTCTACATGTAACATTTTGAGTAACCGTCATTTTTGTGATTTTTCATTAATTAATTATAACAAGTATACAAATCCAGTCATTATTTATCTGCCAAAATGTTTTTTTAGATGAAGCCATGAAGCCTTATAGGCTGGATACAAGGGTATTTGACTAAAATTCATAAAGAAAAAACGCAAAGATTTAGCATATTTTCAAGCAGTCGAAAAGAAATATTTAAAACAGCCAAGTATACCAAACCTTTTTCAATAATGTATTTCCACGAATTCATTATTGTTAAGGAGAATTAGCGCCTGTCACTGACCAAGGTTTTTGGCACCTTTCAGTTGATAGTACAAGTTTATCCCCATTCTGATTCCCATACAGAATACCAAGATGGACGAATCTAGGAGTCTTTCTGTCTATTCTGTTATAAACAACTTCTGAAATGGACTTCCGAATCGACGGTTTTTCAGTGTCCCCATACCGTAAAGGCACTATGCATTTGCAAATATCCATGCGTTTGTTGGTATTTGAATTCGGCGCGATGATATCATAGTAGGCACCACTACACCATTTCGGCTGTTTAGGACGGCAGTAACTTTTAGAAACTATGGAATAAAAATGGAAAATTAGTAACTTAATAGGTCGTTAAATCCTTTATAATTTACATATTAATGTACATTTTAATAAACTATTAAGTTGTTAACAAATTTGTTAATTACATATACATTGTTAATAAAGTTGTTAATTATATTAGTAATTAATTCTTAATAAAGTCAATTATTTGTGTTGATAATGTATCATTTTACAATCTGCCTCACCTACTGAAAATAAATTCATTCATATGTGGAGCTTAAATCTAATAATAACAATAAAGGAAAACTTTTTTAATGCTGAATTTTAAAAGGAGTCCTTTAATTAATAATTTGTTCTATTAGAATATTTCGGAATCATGTAGAAATTTATAATAAGGACAATTTTAACAAACTGCATAGTTTTCGCATTCGAAATAAGAGATCTGTTATACAAAGCAATACAATAACAACATCATAGTTCAAGCAGTTTGGTACTTACAGTAAAATCACATTTATTTGCAATTAATGTAGTAGGGCAGCAAATATCAAATTATTATTGGATTTGAAAGTCAAATTTCAAACTTAAATCCAGTGGTATATTGAACATTATTAGCTTTCAACTTCCATTTTTGTCGTTGTTCTCTTTCATCTCTTTCATAATACTATCAATAATTGCTTGACATTTCAAATAGTGTTGCATTTTGGGGACATTTTGTAATTATAGGAAAAGGAAACACGTAATTCGATACCTCTGACTGGTTTCTGTGCATGCGTTTAAAACTGAGGGAAAGACATTTTTAATATTATTTCATGTTACTAAAGGGGAAATTGATGGAAAATAAATGAATAGCTTTTGTTTCCGTTCTCTATAGGTATGCTTAAAACTTTATCATCACTCTGCTGAAATGATTTTACTTGTTAAATTTATTCTGTTCAAAGTCTTGATGATTGATGAATTTTGGGATCGCGCTTTGTTTATGAGATAAATTGAACTGTTTCTTTGTTCAAATGCTACATATCAAAAGCTATTTGCAATCTCATTTTATCACAGCTAATTTTTATATCTAAAGTATTGTTTCAGTGACTTTTCTTTCTTTTTTCTATCTAAAATATTTGCTTCAATAATTTTTCCTTACTTTAGCTAAATTAGTAAACCTTAATATTTTGTACATAAATAAATAAATGAAGACTATCAAACCAGTGTCAAATAATGTAGAAACAGTAAAAGACTGTAAACGCAACTGCTATATCTTTACGACCCCTGGGAAAAATTCTCATTTCTCATCCTTTGAAATAATCTATATGATAAGATTTTATCATCGACATCCTTATCGCATCTGAAATCATCTTTAGATTACTCTTGCGGAAGATTGAGCTGTCCATTTAAAGAAACTCTTAAAAAACACAAGGAAGTCAGAAGAAGAAGGAAGACAGAAGTTGTTTCAGTTATTTCTCCGATTTTTCCCTCTATACTGTAAACTATTAATTTGTTTCCCTCTTAAAAAATACAGAGCTGTAATTGTTTGAATTGATTATTAAATGGATAAAAGTTTTTTTTTTTTTTTTTTTTTTTTTTTTTCTTTTTTAATTAAGGAAAGCGAAAGAAAATTGTAAGTGTTATTCATCAAGAATTTTTTTTTCTCCTTGTTCAAAACGTCTTTTATTATTAAGTCTGTTCAAAATAGAAAGTACTATAATGTGAACTGATAAATTATTTATTGCCATCTTAATATCTTCACACATAGGCTAGCTACATGGGGCAACAACGTTATTATTTATGTACCAATGTATTTGCATTTTTTTAGGCAAGCTTTGTGAATAACTGCAAGTTTATTGCATTTTATGTGCATATCTTGCTCATTTTCATATATTGCGACGTTTTTTTTTTTTTTTTTTTTTTTTTTTTCTGAAGTCTTAAGAATTTCATCTGCTATGCATTTATGAAAACTGGATAAATTTCTATTTTCGTGCTTCTTGTGTTACGAATTTTGTACAGATACAAATCAATTTAGTGACATTACATGTGAAATAGTTATACTTTTTCTTTAATGTAATATGTAAATCTAATGAGATGATGCTCTCCTGCAAAAATAAGAATACAAGGGCAAGTCTATACTGAGTAAACGTCTGCCTCGTTAAATTGGTGAGATATCGCCAAGCTGGCAGTGGATTTAGCGACTAATTGATGTCGCCAAATATGTCGATAAATCGCCAAAAGTCGCCAAACTTGGCTAACATTTGGCGACATTAGGTCCAGTCTCTGTATAACTGTAATGAGAATTGTAAATGAATAACTATAAATACTCTATATATGCAACTGTAACCGTATCCGACTCTTAAACGTAGCTTTAACCGTATATGCCTTCCAGTGATTTCGAGAAGTACTAGAGATAATTTGGGGGCCAGATAAAAACTCTACAAGACAAGAGAAAGCATTTTCTCTTAATTGCTTGTTCAGCGTGAGTACTGAAATATCTCTGGGTTAGATTCGCTCTTTAGATGGGCTTTACATTACGTTGCGTTTAACGTCTTAGTAGTTACTTCTTAGTAACGTTCTTTTTACTCTTCAATATTATAAATAGCTGTATGAGTACACTGATGAGTAAAAACTCTATGAACACCTCCACATTTTTCAATGAACTGGTTTGGATTACGTGGAGGGCACCTGATTAAACGGAAATGGTATTTAACTGCTTTTGGAGAAGGTACGGAATCATTCCTGCACTTACTTTTGTGGGTGACGGGAAAGGCTGCTAATCTAAGCGAATCTGATAGAAGGGCAGATTGTAATGGCCCGAAGACTCGAAGCGAGTATCTCCGAAACTGCACGACTGGTAGGTTGTTCGCGATCGACTAGTGTTAGTATTTATGCAAAGGGGATAAATGAAGGCGAAACCAAAAGTAGACGCCAGACTGATGGACGTCCACTCGTCATCAAAAGAAAAGAACACATCGGAAACTGTCCCGCTTAGTATAGCAAAATCGGCAACAGATATTGGATCAGCTGGCCACCCAATACAACGCCAGTCCAACTGTTTCGGAACATGCAACTTCAGCGGACACTCTTGGATGTGGAAATGAGCAGCAGTGCCTCTGTTTATCAAGTGTCATTTTCAAATACCCCTAAAATGGGATCGCGAACATCGACACTGGACCATGGATAAATTGCAAATAGCTTTTATCCATGGATAAGTGGAAGACAATTACCTGGTCAG
This sequence comes from Stegodyphus dumicola, assembly GCF_044657685.1. Classification (NCBI taxonomy): domain Eukaryota; kingdom Metazoa; phylum Arthropoda; class Arachnida; order Araneae; family Eresidae; genus Stegodyphus; species Stegodyphus dumicola. The sequence goes on from NC_140780.1 coordinate 139,887,619, forward strand.
ATGAATTACAGTTTCTCATTCATCAAGTTGATGGTCGTGTGAGGGTACCCCGTCTTCCAGGGGAACATTTGCCTTCCCATGTACAGCAGGTCATACACAGGCTTGTGTAGGGTATTATGCTTTGGGCAATGTTCTCATGGGCGGCTCTGGGACCGTCTTTTGTTGTAGAACAGATCACGAAAGCTGCAGACTATCTGAACATAACTGCGGATACATTGCACCCTTACATGGCGTCTGTCTTCCCAAATGGAAATGGAATTCTCCAGTAAAACAACGCCCCATGTTAGGAATTGTATTTGAGTGGTTTCAGGAGCATACGAATGAATTCCACTTAATGTTCTATATACGTAACTCACCGGATTGTAACCCTATAGAAGATATTTTGGATTTCATGTAGCTGCAGTTCTAAGCTCAAATACAACCGTGTCAGAAAATTTCGAAAATGCATAACCGGAGCTTAAACATTTGGTACAACCTGCCTCCAGTCATCTGATCTCTAGAAAGTTCCAAACCTGGGAAGTGCTTCTTCTGGTAAAATAAATTTCATCAAGCTATCATCGGTTCTGTTTGCATTCAATCTGTTGAAAACATGTACGTACGCAATAATTTGCGGTGTTAGATGTGTGATTTAATGCCGGTGACAAGAGCAATGCATGAAGAACTAATACAGCTCGTGGTAGCCTTTGCCGCATTTTAAGAGGAGATGAAAATGGGCCAAGAAATGATGGAAGGAGCCGTCACTTCCGTTGAAGAACATATGAACTCTGGCCAAGAGCCTGATAAAAAGTGTTGGAAACAGGTCAAGACGAAGTGAAAAGAGAATTTACTGCCATAATAGAAAACCTATTCGAGTCTATGGAAGAGAGAATAGACACAAAATTTGGAGAATTTCAAAAACATCCCTGCTGTTGAACAAGAGATCGAAGACAGAGTGCCACTGTCGCCAACGAAGTTGACAGTTTAAAGAATTCCATGACAACTGGTCATAATTATAACACATTTAAATTACAACATACCATCTCTAAATTTCTCCGCATATGATGGAAATACTTTCTAGCAAGTGTACAAGATGCAGTTCACTGTAGTGGATATCGCAAATGGATGGTATTCAGAAGTTAAAGCCTGCCATGTAGCCTCTGAGAGCAGACGGACTGGAAATCCTTCAGACTTTTCCAGAAAACCAGAGACTAGACTTCGAAGCTCTATTGCCACGAATGTTGAAAGGCTCTCATCTCCCTTTTTCGAACTGTCGAAGAGAAACAAGAAAAATACTTTCCCTGCATTATTTCGTTAATGGCGTCCGGGATCTTCAGCCACAACAAGCCCTGAGAATGACGGATGTCAAGGATTTAAAACGTACGTTCCTTATTGTATGCCATGAAATTAGAAGAAATACAGCAAGCAGCTTGTAGAGACTGCCACAAGTAAGAGCTGCCCAAGTCTAGGGGTCAGAGAAACAAGTGACTGCGCGTTTAGACGATTTAACCAGATAAGTCAGTGCCTTGGGACGAAGCAGGAGTTGCAATAAACCGATCCTTACGTTCTAAACTGCGATGGTGAAGAAGACGTACGAAGAAATTGCAGAACACTCTAAGGCGCGGAAAATATTCCGATGGCACAAAGTGGTATTATGCCCTGTCACACTTTATCCATGCTATTGTAAACAAAATTAGTCAGTTGAAAGTAATAATAAATATTATGCACACATATGTTAAATATTAAACGCGTGAATGTTTGCATACTTACAACATGTGTTCATAGAAAGGAAGAGAAAATTTCAAGTGAAGAGAAGTTGTTTTTCTGATTATTTAAATCTTTCCGCTCCACAATCAATTCCTACGTAACTGATATTGTTATTTGTTAAATCAGATAGTTTTTGCAGTATTGGGCAGGATTTAGTTTCGTTTGGTTTGATTTATTTAGTTATAGTAAATCATGCAAGGCTATCTGCCTATGGGGGGGGAGGGAGAACTTTCTAAAGGGAAACTTACTTATATACCCATTACACATGCGGAAAATCCCGCAAACGTCCATGCAGCCAGCCCATTCTCCGCCCTTCGAATTCCGGACCGAACTACAGGCGTTCTTGCTGCTAAGCTGCTGGTAGATCTTATTGGACAAAATTCAAAGCTTTTGCAGGTATTATTATAGTGATAAATCCGTGCTATATTATGGATTTTAAAACGTGAATTACTGCAATATGAGAGAACAAATAATGTCATCTATGTTGTCTTTGGAATTTAAAATGCAATGCCCTTGGATGAAAATTGGTTTTAGGTTTTAAGATCAAATTAAATAAATATATTAATTGTAATTAAGTATCTTTTTACATACTTCCCAAAGATTTCAAGTCAAAATTCAAATGTCAGTAAAGACTATTGTAATAAGCTTGCTTCTAAGAATATTCCTAATGAAACTGTAAAGACGTTCGATTTTTTTCGGAGCCAAAAAGTATGAGAAAAATAACCGTGTCCTAACTAAACGTGCTAAACACTTATACCACGCCGAAAAACGGGGGGAAATTTACGATATTAAGGAATGAATTTGGAAGATTTGATTATGAAAAAGCCCACTAGGGTTATCCTACGAATGAAAAAAATGATTTCTTTGATGAAGTATTAAGTAAAACTGGCTCCTATTCAAATTACTCATCGGGAAAATCAAGAAAACTCCCAAGCAGACAGACAGTTTTTCGTGATGCGAATCTGGCTTGAACTACCAGCATTCAGTGATTTTAGCTCTATAGCACTAGTGGGGCTTTTATAAAATTAAAGCAAACGTTAATTAATGATTTACTGTAAAATGTGAAAAGATCTCGGATTTATTGAAGCTGACTTTTTCCTTGTTAAATTTATCAATGTAGTAAAAATAGTGTTGCAATTATAATGATTTTAATGAGTTGTAGCTTTTTCTGAATATTAATTACATGCATTTATGCCCACAAAAGTGTCCTAACTGGAAATGCACAGTGAATCTACTGAGCAGAAATCTCTGAGAAGAAATGTTGTATAATCTTAAGCAATTTCTGTAGTTTATTTGAAAGCAGGGTAATCAATAACGTATAATTCAATAAGAAATATTATGGAGTCACTCATGAATGTTTTGTATCCAAAATAAACAGTGAAACAGTATCTTTTTACCTAACCTTCCTTTGATTCATTCAATTTTACAGAATGTAGGATTTTCGCCACATGTACTTCATTGCAATAAATAAAATTCAACTAAAATAAATACATTTAATCAGTGTGAAATCTATCCACCTGTGTTCATGAATTAACAAAATTTAAATTTATTCAGTTGTGTTCATGAATAACTTACCTTAATGTTCTATAGCATTTGTCCTTAGTTTATGGAGTCACTCATGAATTTTCAGTGAAATTATTATTTTGCTGATTTGAATTTTGCAAAATCTAAACTAACTTATTCCCAGTTTTATAACTGTGGCAAAATAATTTATGGTAATCTCTGTTTGAATTTATTTTATAAATAAAACAATATATGAATATGATAAATCTGTAAAAATTAAAATATATGAAGAAATATCTTTTTCATTGTGACAGATCTCTAAAAACTGTATTCCTGCTTGAATCCAAATAATATACGCAAAAATAATGCTAAGAGAAAGGTTAAATTATTAAGGATATTAGTTATGAAGCTTTTTGATAACTGCTTTACAAAAGAGGTCACCTTGAGAAAATACTTTAAATTTAACATTCTTATAATAATTTATGGTCATTTGTATCTTCGTGTTCTATGCAAAGCTCTCAGAAAATACATGAAACATTCGACGCAGTGAAATGTTATGCGGAATTTTCTGCACTAAAGCTAGAAATTATAAACTAAATTGAATCTGCTTTGGCTACTGCAAGATCACAACCTAAGCAAATTGCATTTTCCCTTAAGACTCACAGCAGTACCTCATAAGATTACTTTAATCAATGACTGTCAAAGCTTCCTTTGTGCATACAATTAAGAAAACTTGATGTGAGGAAGATAAATTGTTCCGTGTGCCTTCAGCGAAGGCAAAACGAAATTTCTGAAACCGAGCGTCACCAGCATCCATTTGCTCTGGGAAAGAGAGATCAAGCTGCGCATATTAACGATAGCGTCATTAATAGAGGCAAGCGCCAAAGATACGCTGACTGGTTTCAAACTGTGTTATTCCTTGAAAGAATTCTAAATCAAGACCTTAAAACGAACGCAGGCGGACTCAATTCCAGCGATAAAGATGTTCGTAGTGGCTATGCTGTATCGATTATTGAGACAATTTCTGTGGCGTTTCCTCTTAATCAGTTAACAGATAATTTTATCCCCCTTTTATGGAGGCTGAAGCGATACCGCTCCAGAAATCGATTGAAGTTAGGGAGAAATAAGGCTTTTAACTTTAATATTTAAATACTTCTTTGAGTTTAAGTTTCGAATCGAAGTTCAAAATATGTATATAAACAGAAACATGAATTTTACGACAGGAATCAGAAGCACTTGCTGACTTCTTTTTTATACTTTACAAGCTTCATTCCGATATCTTTGGAGTGTTGCTCAGGTTTTAACTTTCTGATAAACTTTATTCAGCTGACTTCCAAAGCAATATTTTCCTAACTGGCTTGAGCATTGGAAAGAAGAGTTAACTGTCATAGTAAGAAAATGTTACCTTTGAAGGTTATGGAAATGAGAAATATATTTCAGCATTTGCGACATAAAACCTCGTACCTCTCGAATACGCACCGAGTATGCTGGCCATTACACCCCGAAGGCATGCTAGAAAGGCGGGAGAAATACCTTATATACTCCCCTTTCCAGACGCCAAATCGTGGTGGTGGAGAATTATCATTCACCACCTTTTATAGTTCGGGCGACACTGTAGAGCCATTAGGTTATTTCGAACCAGGAGAGATGAAAATGAGCAGTGCCCTCGGCGGGACTCGAAACTCGGAGATCTCGAATACGCGCCGAGTGTGCTGGCCATTACACCGCCATGGCATGCTAAGAAGGCGGGAGAAATACCTTATATACTCACTATTTCATGAAAAGTTCGCGATCATCACATATATGTTTTGCTTAATTTTTTCCCCTTCCTCTCTTGTTCAATCTTATTTTATAACAGAGAAATCATCGTTAGATAAGAAATTTTAAAAAAAAAATACTGATTATGCTTCGTATATCCAAATTCTTATATCTTTGATTTAAGTGTTATTATCTGTCACTGTCTTATCAGATAAAGGAAAAATAATTTATTAATAATATATTTGTGAGCACAACATCTAAACGCGGAATGTGAAATACATGCGTTTACTTTTTAATATGAGCTTAGAGTAAACGGAAACCATGCCATTGTATATCCGAACATTTTTTTCCATGTCTTTATTTGAAATGAGGTAAATTCTCATTATTTACACATTTTACTTCATTATTTACACGTTTATGTGGCTGCAATTCAGAAATTGTTGATTCGTAATAAATATGTGAACAAAGTTCTCCAGTCACAAATCTAAATTCATCAAAGAGATACAAAAATTAATCGGACAATAAACGAACAAAAAGTCATTTACACGCTTTAGAAATACTTTTCTCTCTAATTTTAGGTTAAAGGATTGTTAGAAGTATGTGTTATTAAAGTACTCTGATTCAAATTGAAAACAGCCGACTCTCGTGCCACTCTAAATAATTTAAGATGAATCGAGAATAAAAATTTCTACAAACAAATGTAATACTAGAAATTAGTGACCGGGATTTCATTAAAAAAATCATTGTATCCTTGACTGGAATTTACCATGAGTCTTCAAATTATCGGACTTCAAATTATCGGATTTCAAATTACCGGACTGATATGCTGATCAGTATATTATAACAGCACATTGAAGGAACTCTTTATATTTCCTGATATTCCCTCCACCCCCCAACTAAGGGATGAATGGAAGGAGGAGTGATCCCAATTTCACTCCACCAACCCAAGTTCGTGATGAAATATGGTTCGAGCGCCACTTTAAAGACTTCAAGAACAGAGTATTTTGGAACATTCATTGTGTCTTAGCGGAGAATTTAATCTGGATCTCAAATTAGAGGTCTGTAATAGTACTTATTTCTAGACCCCAGGAAGAGATGAGAGAATTATTTTAATTTTTGTAAGCAGCATCCATTGCTATTTTGAAAAGTAAACCTGCACTAAAGATTCTCTTCTGGGTTATAGCTAAGTCAGATTATGTAAAGAAATTTTACTTGTCAGTTGGGAAACGAAGATTTGGGCTGTTATTATTCAGGTTTGATCTTTTCCAATTTCTGCAAGATCCGTTTCCGTTCTTTTAGACCGCTTTATCTCAAATGAAGTTATATAAACACCTGTAAACACACGGTGTATAGGCGTATGTGAACGAACTGCTTTTCATTACATTAATAGGTTAAAAATATTTATATAGAAATAAAAAAAAAATATTTGAAAGACCCTAAAATATTTAACAGATGCTTCAAACACATGAAGCCTAATAATACAATATATTTAACAGCGTTTAATGAAACTAATACCTATATTACTTGTTCAATAGCAAATCAAAATAGCAGACTTGTGTTAATATAGACATGGCAGCCGTATGGCAATTATTGTATTCTTGTGTCAACCTTATTTTATAAGATATAAATTATTCACATAGAATCAATGATGGAGGAAATATTATTATGGGCCGATGATTAAAACATTAATGGAACAAAATTGTAATACCAAGAATGGCTGATGCAAGTGATTAACTGACTTGCATTTTTAGAAAGGAGGAATATAGTTAATAATCAATACATCAACGGAATAGAATTTTAATACCAGGGATAACTGATTAATGTTTTAAGAAAGCAGCATTATATGGTTAGCAACAAGTAAACGATTAAATTTAAAAAAACATTCATTCACTGCTTTTAAAACATGAATAATAACAGCCCAAATCGAACCTCGAACCTTTCACGGCGGTAAATCCTTTGTAAAATAAGAATTACTTTATTGTTCTAAACTCAAATATTTCTGTAATTTCGAGGTTTTACAATACGGCCTTTGGCAATATCTCGCAACTGAACCATCAAACACAGATATTGAGAGAGGTAGGACTGTTAGGATATCTTCAGTTAGTCTTTCACACAGAGGAGTAATGCGATGTGTTAGTAGAAATCCAAGAATCATTCATAGAACTTTGCTAGAATAGGTGTAGATTACGTTTCATGACAGAACTACAAGATTGATTAAATATATTAGAAGATAGGTTTTTCGTCGCACTAGAAATGATGGCGCCAAGTATAAGCATTAATTATTTTGAGTGCTAACAAGTGGCTCCAACAGTTTTCATTGAAGGCTTACTGCCCAGCTCTGAGTTCATATATGTAACTGTTCTTCAGAAAACTTATATTTAGTAGTGCCTATCCGTAAAAGATGGCTGTGCAGTTAATGGACAGTAATGCTTTTCAATGAACTGCGTTTTCTTCTTGAGTAGAAAATTGACACTCTCTTATCTTAATGGTAAAAAAAAGTACTTCAACACTTTTGTTATAGATACAGAAGCTTGTCGATTATAGTAGTCTAAGATATCTCCAGCCTTAAATTTCGATCAAAAGAGATAAAATTTTGAAGATCTTTAATCGCCCGGTGATTCAAGTTTTCCTTATTGAATTTGTTTCTTTTGACATTTGCAAGAAGACAGATCTACTAAGCCTTCAAACAGTAATTTTTTTAAACTGCAGTAGCTCATGATTACTTACATTACTCCAATTCTTGCTGCTAACTGTTGATTTACAAAGTGATAAGTTTCAAACATGTTATGCCCCATGACTTTGCCTTTCATTTAGCTTTCGAAGAAAATGGTATATTATTCCAGCAGGAAAATGCATTTCTATACGTATCCAGAATTCCTTTTCAGCTGCAGATTTAACTGGTGAAAATACTTCTGTAATGATGTTAGCCATCATCCTTTGTATAGAGCACAGCACGCGTTTATCAGCAGCTTCATTAGTTGAATACATGTACAACATAGCTCAACGACTTTTGTATCGTATTCCAAAAACAATATTTTTTATTTGAAAGCTCCGAAGACTTTGTGATTTTTTAATTTTTATAATTTATTATTATGCATTAGTTGCTAATATATCTAAAATGCTTATGTATTGTTTTCAATTAGTACATCATTTTCTACGGCAAAGTAATTATACATATGTGGTTCGCGATAAGTCAAGACCACATGCATTTCGATCACGATATATGATTCATGAGATAGAACGTTTGTGAAGCACTACTCTGTGTTATGTTTGAAGACAGTAAAGATATTGTAAATGATACCCCACTTTTAGGCCATATTCATGATTCTTAATTGAAATATACCGCATTTAAAATATAGATACAATTCTCGAATCCTTTTTCTATTATGCATTACCTTGCTTATTTTTAAATGTTAAGAAAATAAAAGCGAGAAAGCTTAATATCAGTTACAAATCTATACGAAGTGTTCATTATATTATTCCCCGCCCACTCCCGTCTTATAAACTGATCAACAATATTAATGCAAACACAATCGTCAACATGGGTTTTCCAGCGATTGATTGAGATTGTTCACTGACAGCTCTTGTAATGTCGAGAAGCTTGATTAGAAGAAAAATTATTCTATAGCTTATCTGTGCTATCTGTAGACTGCTAATGCACAATTTCGAGTCTTGCTCAGACAGTAATTTGATCAGAGTCATAGATGTATTACAAAATGCAAAATCGTGCAAATAAAATACTGTTAAATAAAGTAATTATTTCTCTGTCGTTCTAGATATCATACCAGTACAACAGAAAACATTTCCTTTCTTTATTTTAATACACGCTAGAAATAGTACTACAAGGACTTGCTGTCAAAGAAGTGTACTTGTAGAGTCGAAGATTTTTATAGGTTTCACTAAACATATTTATAGCTTCATGCCTCAAAGGAGAAGGGAAACGTCGATAGGTACAAAGTAAAATAGAGTGTAAAAATAGTATAAAATTTTTAAAGTCGAAAACTTCTCCAGTCGTAAAAATTTGCATGCTATGTTACGCGTTCCTAGTTTATGTAGCATGTTTTGCGTATCAAACTATCCAAGCATGCTTTCGGCCTTAAGTGAAACATAAAAAGTATTTCCTTATTTCAATAATATGTCATTAAGGCACCAGACTCTATATCAAAGGAAAAATAAATAAATAAATAAATAAAATTGTTTTCCTAACTTTTCTCATAAAATATACTCCAAATGCATGTGCATACTTAATTTAAATTCATAAATAGGTTTAAAACCGGAGATTTATGCCATTAAGCATTTACATCTGGAAAACTCTTTACACTGTTTACACAATTGACATTTATTTTAACGTTAATTACACATCTTCTTGCAAATACTGTTAACTGTGCAAAGTAATTTGTATAAGAATAACTAACCCTAAATTTTAAATTTTGAGATTCAAACTGTAATTACACCTTGAGAATTAGTAAGGTTTTCCTAAGTAAAGTTATAAGTTTATTTATTAAAACTCTCTATTTAAATAAAATTTGTGCATGTGATTTTTGACACGTGTTAGTTAATGTAATGCTAAAAAGTTTCTTCAAAAATTTAAGAGGAATGAAGAACTTCCACTATTTTTTTGAGAAGGTTAGAAAAGTCATCGTTGTAGACTATTGAAAGGGTGCGTTGCTAATTATGCGGAAGAGTCCTTTGAAGGTGATAAATTTAAAATTAAGCAATATTAGGGGAGTTCCTTTGGAACCAATAGCGTTTTTTATATAACAATTGCAACCAAAATTTGAATTAATCTAATTTTATATGTACCAGTTTTTGTTAATACTAATGTGAGTGAACTAATATTTAATTATTTGTAAACAGGTATAGTAATTAAGTACCTAACTAATTTTTAAATATTTAAAAAACTTTGAAAAACTTTTTTGGTTAATTTTCATATGAAAGCCATCCAACAGCGGCTAAATGACAAAGTCTCAAAAGATTCATGCAATCATGCTATACATGAATTCTGACAGGAAACCCCTATACATGACGCTTGAATGCCTTAATGGTTTCTCATAGCCGCTCAGACGGTGTATTGGTTAGAGGAGCTTACTGCGGTACGGGTTCGAATACCGGAGCAAGCATGGATGTTTGTACATGCATAGTGTCTTTGAGACATGGGGACATTGTGAATATATGGCGAGCCGAAAATCTTCTCGTGTGGTTTGGTGGGAAGGCCCGGGGTGCTCGCCTTCAAAATTGGGGGGGGGGACATAAAAGGTCCAACATCCTTGAGGCTCTGGTAACCGTTCTTCCATGAAATACATCGACAAGTCGACAAAAACAACAATGGTTTTTCATGTACAAATTGCTTCTCTCTAATGGTTTCATATACAGATAACTTCGCTTTAATGGTTTCTCCCATACAGATAACAAAGTTTTCTTAAAATGGTCTTTGCGAAGGAAAATACCAAGAAAAATAACCTTCCCACGTTTGTCGTAGTTTAATATAGCAAACTGATCATTTTAACTTCACTACTAATGATTAATTATAGACTAAAATTATACTAGTGACCGCGTGCCTTCTAATGAATAATATCAAGTTCTCTGTTTTAATAAGTAGTGGATTTCTGCTTTGAACGGAATGTTGCATGGTATCCCGGATATGTCTGAGAACTTTAATATCTGGAAAGAGACGTTGTGATTCCATAACCCTACATTTCTTCAGATCATGATTTGGTGGCTGTATTATTGTCTTTTTGTATGAAGCTAACACAGCAAACACATAACGTAAATGAATGCAAAATATCTGAATTGCTGTTAATATAAACTTCATAACATGGAGCGTATGATCGATTCTAATTCAGTTCTGTGAAACGCATTCCATTCCACTATTGCGATATCTCTAGCACGCACAACTCCTAGTTAACAAAAATGTGCATATATTTCTATCCATGTTCCTTCAAATTCGGACTCTTCCATCTGTCCTGATCAATTGGAAACTATTCAACAGACCACTCTACTCTTGTACGGTTTTTTCTCGTCCAAGAACCTATGTTCACAATCAGGCGAGGCGCACCTTTGCACCTTTAGGTAAGTAACAATACTAAGACAGAAAAACAGCTGTTAAAAGCCCAAATTTATGCAAAAAACAATGATCGGTCTTAACACTGATTTCAGTAGAGTTTCCAGTATTGAACTGTGATGCATTTTAGCGGATGGGTTGCTCTCTCCGTGATTATCTAATGCAGTGACTCTTTGTAACTCCATCCCACCTTCTCATTAGATGACAAAGCGCCCTTTCCCTACACTTTTTAAAGTAGTGGATTTCGAATAATATGTAAAATTTTAAATTGTTTTCAATTTTTTTTTTATTTTAATGTGATATAATGAAGCACATATATTTAAGGTAGTTAACATAAAATTCGCATTTTAAATTCAATAAAAATAAATGAGGAAACATTTCGTTTGATTTCTTTGCACTTACTAGATCTCTAAATACAACTTTCTAAATCTTTTGGGTCATGCGATTTCAGCAGCGCTTATAGTAGCGATCTGAAGTCAAACAATTTACCTTCTGGGGAAAATTCCTAACCTTTTCAGAACGTCTGATGATCAGTCTTTTGACATAAAGACTTCTGCTGCACGTTCGGTGTTTTCGGATGAAATGTCGTGTATGAGCTACACTCTTGAAATGGTCTAACGTGCAAACCAAACTTTGCCTATATCTCATAAATGTTACGACGCATCTTATGATTACCCATTACCGTACTTCGTTGAAATTTACTTAAATCATTATAATATGTCATTACTCACTGCATATTCAAATCTTTATTAGATCTACCTCTCTTTCAGTAGAGGCGAGAGCATTTATGAGAAGAAACTGCGGCTTCGTGTTTCCAACAGGATAATCTATTCCAGGTTTTATGGTGTTTCATTTTATAAATTTATTTATTACTCAGGAACAAAACAACAAACGAAAAAAATTGAAAAACACTGTTTCGTATTTCCATCTGACTGAAAACTATTCTGTATATAAGATAAAAACAGAAAAACGAAATATTAATTTTCCGAAGTTATAAAAACGTTTGATATCACAGTTTCATTTACTGAAATTTTATGAAATTAAAAACTGAAATAGCAAAATTATTTCTTTTACCATTCAAGCTGAAAGCCTAAATTTGAAAGAGCATTATCGAAATTTTTAGCATACATCACATCAGATAACTATGCTGTAAACACGCTTCATCCTTACACAGGGTTGTCAGTGAAACCTAACATATTTTCGAAACGAAATAGTAATACCTCCTAAAGCCATATAGTGAAAAATGCATGATGTAAATTATTTATTTCTCCTGAAAACTTCACCGGGCACCTGGAAGCGTTATTGTGACAGAGCATAAGAAGCCTTAAAATGCAATATCAGAAGTAAAAACAGAAGTAAAATCCTCTGTGAACAGAACTTCTTCATACAAATATATATATATATATATATATATATATATATACTTAAGGAGAATAAACTAAAAAAGTCTTTGTGGTCAAGAATTTTGCATATTGAGCTGTAAAAATTAGAAATCAAGGTAAAACGAAATGTTTAAAGCTTGTCTTAACTTTAATCAACATTTAATCAATCAATTAACTTTAATCAATTTGATTTGAGTTCTAAATACGCTTTTTATTTGTAAGTATTCTAGTGATAATTTAGTTTATTTTGTATTTACACTTTTCATTGCATTTTATTTTAACTTATGTTAAAAAATATTTCACCGGAACCACAGTATCACAACGACTTTTAAGCGGAAGCATTAAGAATTTTCTTTTTACCTTATATATATATATATATATATATATGCATGTATATATATATAAGGTACATACATACACACACACACATATATATATATATGTATACCATTAAGTCTATATTATCTTACTGCTAGCGGGTTAGAGATTAAAACCACGAAGGCTAGTAATAATTTGCCCAACGTTTAATTTTCTGAACATTTTCTTGAATACATCGGCGTTTTTGTGACTTCTGAAATGTTGCTAGTTTAATGCAAGCCAGGTTCGTTATAAAAGCTTCAGAGGAAGCAATGTTTCATATTCTAACGACACACGCCAGGATTATCTAGCATGTTTCATTAGATGGATTAGGATTCATCTATTTACTACCGAAATTGGGGCTGCAAAGTTATCTAGTTTATATTCAAACACAAGACGTAAATGTCACGGAATGTTCCATATTTTCTAAATAACGTATTTTCAAGCATCAATCTTTTCTGGATATTCTTTATTTTCGCAGAGACATTGACTGATTTGAACTGTGATCTAACTTTATACGATCTTGACATTCTCTGTTTTGGATCAGGCCTTTTTAGTCACGCGTATTGAGGTTGAAGAGTTCTTTGAAAGGCTCTTCTTCAGCAGAATATTACTTTACAAATTGAGCTTCGATTCAAATACGAAACCAGAATTATCGTAATAAATGGATAAATTATTCTCTTTTACTATTAGAATAACTTTATATCTAAGATTAAACGACAATGTTAAGGTTATTCGTCTACGTTCAAATCTATGTTGTGAACCGCAAGCTTCTGTTTAAGAACTCGGAAGCTTTTGACTAAAGGTATGCAGACTATTCTAACTAACTTTAAAATAATAATTTTTCCAATTTGGATATTTTTGGTGCTGCTCAAAAGATGATTCTGAACGTTTCTATTTCTTATGAAGTGCTAGGAAGTAAGATTAGTTTTGAAATTTTCATACATGGCAGCATCCACTTTCTCTTATGTTTGTGCTTGGATTATATTAAAGCTGGTTTTTGAAAAACTTGTTATTTTTTCAATTTTTCTACTACTAGAAAAACTTTATTATCATAGGAATTTTATGAAAATTTCCACAACTATTCTATGAGATATATTGAATTAAATGAACTAAACGTTTTAGTCCAGTTAATTCCTTATACCTTAATAAAAATAAGTAAAAAATATAAAAGTAAAATATTGGTAAATATTTTGCGGGAACATATCTAGTAATTCTGAAATTTAACAAGTTTTGAACCCAAAATATAAGAAAATGCAAAAAATGTACACTTTGATAGTGCGTTTATCACCTGTTTTTATCATTTAAAATAGTATTTTGCTAAATAACATGAATATTAAATTTATTTGTACTATTTTCGAAAATTTGGGTGTCGAACATAGTCGGATAACTCAATTTTAATGTTATAGTGTTAACTTCACAATATGATTTCCCATAAGTTGGTTCAGGAAACAAGAAAGATAAGCTGTATTCTTGATCAGCTAGATTCGAAATTTGCACACACACACCCCCCCGGGACTGCTAGCCGTACGTGCTTCCAATTACGCTATGGAGGCACGTGGTAAGCAGCCATTACAAACTATTACTACTTTTATTAGCAGCCATTACTACTTTTATTTCTCCTGGTTTTACTATTAAAACTACTACAAGTCTAAATATGCAAAGGCTATCAGGGAAAAAATTGGAGAAATTACGAATATTAATTTCAAATGCTATTTTTTCTTGCGAGAAATACGCCAACAATGCATGCTTAACTTCCTACGTTAAACGTTTGCAAAGAAAATCATTTCATTAGGCTTCATTTTAATATTGTAAACATTTTCCAAGTCCAAAAAGTACAGATTTTCAGAAAACGTCTCTTCAGTTGCAGAAAAGTAATATACAAAGTAATATGCAGTCATATATGCAAAGTGGAGAAATATATTCGGTAAGTATTGTAATCAGTGAAAGAAATACGCTCTACTATATAGCATTTTCAAAATTAAATTTATTTTTGGAACATTTTTATATTTCGCACAAAAAAGATGAAAATTCTTTATTTAATTATGTTTAGCTTAGCACATGAAATAGGAAAGACCAAAAATGTATTTTCGTTCAACGTAAATGTTGTTAAATTGAAACTACTGAACGCAATAGCATGGTATTCATCTTTGTGGCTTGTAGGATTGAAGTCGCGTGGTATATCCGTCGGGGGGGAGGAGGTCACAAAATCTTAGCTTCAATAATATACTAATAATGGTGTCAGATCTTTTAACCAAGTGTTAAAAATTCACGGGGAATATATTACGGGGTTGAGTAATTTAAAGTTGGCGTATAGCGGTTAACACTTTTACTAAGAAGAAGCTGAAATACGTAGATTGATAAAATACATCGAATATGTTAATACCGTCTTTCTGTTGGTTCTTTCCGAAGCAAGTTGGCAATCTTCTATCAGGAGGCTAAAGATAAAGTCCTTAGATAGCTCGCAAATATTTCCTTTGACCTCTTTCTTGTTGTTAGTAGAGTAAACCGCAATTTTCTACTTCCTACTCGCGTGCCTTCGTAGTGTCAGAGATAGCACGTCCAACTAGCACTTGGAGGTTCGCAGCTCAAATCACAGCTATAGCTACTTTTATTTCTCCTGTTTTTTGCTTTTAAAATTCTAATAGTCTCTACACGTCTACGTTTAAATCAGTACTTGGGTATTAAAATGTAATGGTAAGCCAAGGAAACAAGTCTTTGAATTACGGTCACAAAAGACGACATTTTACGAAACATTTTGGGGAAATAACATTACTCGAAGTTTATTCTAGTCTGATAAGCTTCTAATAATCTCAGAAGATTTTGCACGTCGTTTCCTAATATTTAGATGTTAATTGCGGTAATTTAAAAACGAATGAAAATTCTAGTTCTCTATTACACAAGGTAAGTTTAGCACATAAGTTTACTATAAAATCAGCTTGACCCAAATGTAATTTTCATCCACAGAAATAAAATATTTATAACTTGTTTCCAGACGCAGTGATTTTATAACGTACACTTATATTTTATAATGATGTATTTCTATATATCGCATGTTTAATAAAGCAAATAAATAGAAAACGTTAGCATCATTTTGCGAAATAAACGGTTAAAATTATCCCTTTTTTTATAAAATTAATAATATGAACTTTATTTCGGAGAAAGCAAACTGCAATCCTTTAGTTCTCTTTACCTTCAGATACCTCTTTACCTTACTTTCAGATGCACTACGTAGTTAGTCTGCCTGAGGAAAAACCACAATGCTTTTTATCGCTCCATTTATTTTATGTGTCAGTTGATGGCACTTCAGCGGATCTAGCAACCTAATCGGGGATAGGAACTTGGACGAATCTGGCAACAGCGAAGAAAATAAACAAAAAGAAAGGGAGATTATTATTAGGGATAGAGTAACAACTTAGAATTATAATAGCTCTTAATAAAATATAATCGTAAGTACTTTAAGTTATTGGAGCTTCGTGCTCGGAAACTGAAATCCCTTAAAAATTAAATGAAACTAGCAAGCGCAGGAGTATTTAATAGGTACTAATAGATAAAAAAAAAGTTTCGCTTTTAAGGGGAGTAAGATCTTTTTCTAGCTTCAAAAAATCGATTTTTCAATTTTGGTTTTAAAAAGTATAGTTTATTTTTTTTATTTTAAAAATGTATAACATGTTTAGATTGGCAGTACTAGATTTGCAAATTAAAATAAAATATGTAAATTAAGGTAGACACGCCCCTTTTTAAGAAGATGGCTTTTAAGAAGTGCCTTTAAACACTTTCTAATTGAAATTTATCAATATTTTTCTAATTATTATTCTCTTTTTATGTCAACAGTGTTATGGATAATCGCTTGCACTCAGAATGACGTCTGTCAGCAACAAAAGTACTTTTCAGAGATCTGGAGGCTGAAGAATTATTAAGTTGAGCATAATGGATAGTTAATTAAAAGTAGATTTATTCATGTAAAATCATTAAACACTGGAGGGAATGTTATAGTTATATGTTTTGAAGAACTTTGGAACAGAAATGCTGAAAATTTCAAAGGTCAGTGCAGATGTACAGTAATACATGTAATCGAATTCGAAAGACTGACAAGATCCATCATTTAAAGTTGAAACAATGACTTATAAAATCACCCAGGAAACAAGAATCTTTAAAAGCCAAAAAAGGGAACTTAAAAATGTACTGCCTTTGTTGGAGCATGGTTACGGTGGAAATGTTACAAAATCAGACGAAAATGTATTGATAGAACAAAATGTTTCGTTTTTCAAGTTTGTTTCAAAATTAGTTTTTTTCAATAATTAAATATATTTTTATAAAAGTCTATCCTTAAAACAAACCTTAAGTTTTATTTCATAGTGTTGCTTCCCTAATTGTACTGATTGAACCTAGTTAAATTCATCTCCACTAAGAAATGAATTATTAAGACTGAATTTTTCTCAAAAAATGCTACATTGAAAAAAAAAAACTAAATTGGATTTATGAAAAAAAGCCTAAATTAGATTCCATTAAAAAATCGTAAATTATTAACTCACTATGTTAGAATCAAAATAGATTCACGTAAATTCCCGAACAAATCTACAAATATCAGTGCGAATTCGAAGTGATTATATACATAACAAAAATTTTTGTGTGCACCTAAATGTGATCATGTATGTGAAATATGCCACTGCAAGGACTATCAATGCATTTTCTCCAAAAAAAATATAATATTGAGGATAAAAATGAAAATTTTAGTTTAACTCATTAATAATAATAATAATAATAATGCGTAGTTTCTATAAATAAAATATTTTGAATCTACAATGAGTTTTACTATGATAATATTAAGGTTATTGATAACAGGAATTTTTTCATTTTAAGCTGCTGGAAAAGTTTTCCGCCCCTTCAGTACTGTGACTAGGAATATTACACAAACAATAATATGGTGAGATCTAACCGATAAAATACGATAATCTAGCCTTGCATTTTTTCTTGGAATCTGGAATTCATTTGATATTTCAGTATGTCTCACAACATACACAGCTTGATGTTTAATCATTCCCAAGATTCCAGGAAGTATTGCTTCCCGGAGAGAGTCCGGGAATCCCAGGAAGAAGAATGCTGCATAACTGAGAAATCTTAGTTGTGACTAATTAAGCTTCTTCTGATTTTCAAGTGTCTATGAGTTGTGGAGACCATACATAAGAGTCCATGAAATAATTTCATATCTGGAATTAAATCCTGTCTTGCTTCAAATAAGAAAGTGCATATTTCTTTTCATTCATTATTTAACCAAGTTTGTAATAAGCTGAAGTTTCAGAAATACTGAAGTAGCTAGTTTAAATGCTCTACAGGAAAGAATTTTGAGTGATTTTAAACATGATTTTTGACTCATCGTTACTGAATAACTGTCATTTAATTACTCATTATTGAAAGCGTTTCTCACTAAATCACTTATACTTCATTTTTATAAAACATTACCTCCCCCACATTTTTAATCGTGCACCACCACAGAACTCTTAAGTTTTTATCAGAGTTGAAAATCATAAAAATCAGCAAAACCCTCTCCTGTATTCCAAACACGAATCTCCCGATTACTGTTCTGACGTGCTTCCAGTTACACAAAAAAAGTATACATGGGAAAGGCGTGATAATTCGTTATAAAATAAATTATATATTTTATCATATTTGAAAAGAAAACCTTATTCTGAGTTTCTTCCCTCACATTGCACAGGGAAATTATTAATTATTAAAAATCAGGGAAAAAGAAATTAAAAATACTTTCATTAAAAGGAATTAGTGTATACGCAAAGAAAATGCTTTTTTTCTAACTCAGTTTACTTCTTATAAATACTATAGTAGAAAAAATAACTCTAATAAGACAAGAAATATCAGGAAAACTTCATAAAAGCAGAAACATTTTCACAGCATTAGTCGAAGCATAATAAATATTTGACGTACATTACTAAGATAAAGTACATTTTATTTATATTACTTATATACAAATAATTTGAAAAAAAAATATGAGCTCTTCTGGGAAACCACTTTGATGCAATAAATGTTTTAACAATCGTATTTTTTCGATTTGAAAGTTAACGAGGCATTTTACACTTCATTAACATTCTGTAATTTTCTTATGTGTCATTATCAAAGAGTCGGTTCTTTTTATTTATATCAGAGCTATCTTAAAATAAAATAAATCACCCGCCGATCGTTTACGTAAACTACGATGCTAATATAAAATTTCAAATCGTTAAGTCAAACGAGACACTTTGAAATGAGGGCAACAGCGATAACCTTTAAAGCCTGGAAACAGAGCTATGCAAATAAGATAGGGTAAACTATAAATAAAACATAACACTATTCTCCAACCTCGGAGATAATGGGTTGAAGACTTCTGTGAAATTTCTAAGCAGAGGAAAAAATTCTTTAAAGCAACAAAGCCAAGTGTAAAAGTGAGATGCTTTCTTGTTTGGTTTCCTCTTGACTGATGATCGCGAACTAGTTACACCAGGCTCATTACTTAGGCCATTTAACCTAATGTTCGCACAATCGCCGGGAATGCTTATTTTTAGTTTGCCAATTTCAACCTTCATCTTTATTCTTAAATTCTGTGCATTAAGAGCTGCACTTTCCTTTACCAGCAAAAATCTGTTTCAGTGATGAAAAGAAACTTTAATGTGAAAAGTAAATGCATGATTGTAGTTTAACAATACATAATTTGATGAGACTGTTGATGCACTAAAACCTTAGGAATTTAAAAACAAACATTCTTGCGTAATGATTATAACTCTTTCTTACTTTTAGATTAAGCAAACTTTAATCATTTTTGAGTTGAATAGAAGGCATTATTATTAACATTTTCTATTCTATTTTTGCAAGTACAGACTTATTATCATCGCCTATCTCAACGGTTCAATAATCCGTTTGAAACGAAGAACAAGAATCGTGAATAAATAAAAATGTAACAAAATTATAATTTTCTTTGCTTTAAGCTAAACGCTTAACTTCGGGATTAAAAGGAATTTTATAATGCTCTGAACTTTATTTTCTTGAAATCTTTCAAAAATTCATATTTCATAGTTAGAGACTATTAGGTCTTTTGCAAAGAGAAATATAAAAAAACAGCTGTGGTATCCTACTTTATACAAAGGTAGGAATCTTCCGTACTTCGAATGCTTTGAGTTTGAATTAACAGTATGTAATAATTTACTGGGTATGCAATCCCTTATATTATATGAGCGTACATGAAGGAATGTTCTTATTCCTTACATTATTCCTTACATTATTCCTTACATTATTATTATTATTATTATATTATTAAATGAGACCCAATTGATTAAATCCAAGTTGTGATGAATTATTCTTCATCGCATTTTCAGACTGACCGCCACTGTAGAGGCTAATAAGGTAATTGCTCTGTTCGGAACAAAACAAATATTAAAATTAAAAAAAAAATTGTATAAATTTCTGAGGATTCGAACCGCAGATTATCTGACGGCTAATTTTATTTAATAATTACTTTTAGCATAAGAGCTTGGACCGGGAAAATGCCATGTCTTCTCACATCAATTCGTAGCAAATATATGCCTACCTCCAAAAACGTTGTTATTAAAATTTTGTACAACCTACTACATGAATTATTATGGTAAAAATATAAGAATATAATTACTAGCATTTTACAGGAATTTAACGGAACTAACAAAGCCTTATGCGGAAATGTCAATGAACTACTAAAGATGCGTGAACTTCGTACATTCTTTCATACGCTGTAATATATATATTCCGTAATAAAGCTCGTGAGATTTTAAGCCACATATCTCTTTCCTGTATAATGTTATTATTAAGGTGAAATAGAATTTTTTTAATTTACAGGTTCTGCCAAATGGCAGAGCTAGCGTTTAATCTGTTTCCAGTCACAAAAAATATTTACAGAATGATTGAATTATTTATAGATCAATCGTTTTATACTTAAAATTCATAAAGTGCAGATACTAAGCTTCAACATTTTATACAAATTTTACTTAAAAATTAAGATTTATCATTTAATTATTTAAATAACTTCAATAAACTTTATGCATCTAAAAGCAAAACTATCTGAAAATAAATAGCACTTGAATTCAAGTCCCATAGTGTCTTCCTTATTGCTAAGGAATAAAATATGCTTTAGTTAAAAGCTTTTATTTCAGCATTTTGCAGAACTAAAACATCATACTTATATTTTTATTAACAATGATGCTTTTCTCTTTCTGAGCAACTGCCATTGACTGAAAATAGTCAATGAAGTCAAAACTATCCAGGAACCACTCACTTGATTCACATCTTAACGACAAAAATATTGAAATATCTAAATTTCATACAAGTTCCTTAGCCGTTTTTAAAAAACTTTTATTATTTGAAATTCTTTAACGGTTTCACTAAAATTGCAGATGCTCACTCAGTCAGTGAGGCTATTATCTTCTCATTAAATGTAACAGATAATGGAATAAATGAAAGTCGAATTTAATTAACAATTGTTCTCATGGAAATGTAATTCTCTTTATTTTGAAAGTAATTTGAGGTTCCTGTTATACTTCCAAATCAGCTATGTGTTCAAGATTTTTCTCGAAGTTAGATGAATGATAGATATAAAAAATATTTGTTAATTATTATACAATTAATAACTATTACAGTGATACAATTACTTTTTTCTTGTTCGCGCACAAGAACTAAATTCTTTAAATCAGTACTTTGTTATATGAATATTATTCAATTAAATATATTCAAAAAATGATTAAAGATTTTACTCCTCCTATCACATTATAAATTTAATTTTAGTCCTTATTACTGTTGAGTTCTTGCTTTTTTTGCAAAAGTATTTAATGTAAGTTTTAATGGCTCATTAATTTTCTGTATTTTACATTTTAAAACCGTTCTTATATTTGATGACCCAATGCCAGTTATAATTAAATACGGCAGAAAAAATAATATCGCAACAACCAGAAATAATAAGATAACTAAAAATTATAGCATTTAGATAAAACGACCAATCCATGCAAAATGTGACGAAGACTTTTATGATCAGGATTTTCAATTATTATTTAACTTCTTCCTGTAATTTAATTTCATTATATTTTACTTATATGGATCAACGTTTGATTCACAGGATATCAGTGCAGATATAAATAAATATTAAGAACATATTTGTGAAACGTTGTATAACTTAATGGGCTTACGAATGCTTTAATCTACAACCAGTAAGTATCAGTAGGATACCTAGAATAAATTTGTATTTATAGAATTGCCCAGTGTAATTCTGTGCTTTTGACCACTGCAGGGCCATGGTTAAGGTAATAACTGAATAGCCTCGCTAAAATGCTGATTTCCTGCATTCCTTAGTAATTATGTTTTGAGAGGATATTAAACTTGAAAATTTAACGAGTTAGCAATGTTATTCCTGCAGTGCCATGCTTCAAAATGAAAAAATATGAATATATCTCTAAATTTAATAATAAGTAATTTATATTTTAGGGAAACTATAAAGAGATAATTCCTTCGCATTCTTTGACGTAATCACTTCTACTTCTTCTTGATGATTTAAACACAGTAAAATTTACTCACTTAAAATATCCTCATTTGGACTACAATAAAAATTGATAAATGCAATATTACCAAGTTAGAATTTTCGTCTCATTTTTCTGTTTGTTAAACATGCCTTTGAAGCAACAAATCTGCAAGCTAGAAAATTAAGCAATGAAATAATATTATAAAAACAATTACTGTATAAATATTTAATTTATTCCGTCGATGCTACGCTTTTAGTTCTTTATGTAACTATTATAAACTGCAAAATCTGCGAACCAGAAAATTAAGCAATGAAATAATATGACAAAATAGAACTGAATAAATATTAAATTTACCTTGTTGATGCTACGTTTATAGTTCTTTGTGTAACTGTAGTTTTTTGTACAACTATTTATTAACATTCCCTTTTGCATTTTCCCTTATTATCCAAAAACTTATAATTTTCTTTTAATTAATAGATTTAAACGGCTGAATGTATTAACTTTTATGTAACTTCATGAATTGTTATAATTTGCAATCAGTTTTATCTGAATCAGAGGTCTTTTAAGAAAAACGAAACTGGACCCTCCCCCCCCCAAAAAAAAAGAAAAAAAGAAATTTTTTTTTTTTTTTTTTTTTTTTTTTTTTTTAATTTCCAAGTTTCCGGGTAAACGTTTTAGAAACATAATTCCTTGTGATGAATGTGGAGTCTTTAATTATGTCTCTTGGGGCACTTAGGAAACCACATTACTATATGATTATTAGACACGTGCTCACCAATTGCTATTTCTGCTATCAAGGGCGTATTCCTTAATAAAGAACTCTTAAAGATTAAAGCAAATGACAATCAACCTGCCTGTTGATAATATTTTTTTTTTTTTTTGCTTTAAAAGAAAGAAGATAAGGGAAACGATATATGTGAAAAAGAAATATTTAATTTTATTCTTATATTTTCCAAAGCTCATTTCACATTACGAAGATCAAGATTTTTTTTTCTGTATATCTGCAAATTTATGTAAGTATGTCTCATTGTTATTTACTTTTCAACTTATACAATATACAATAGTAATGAAATATGATTGTTTCTTGCTTTACATTTTAGTGTATTATGTTTTATTCCGGAACAGGAACACGAAAAATTAACAGTGCCTTCTCAGGACTCGAACTCCCACCCATCTGATTGCCGGCCGCACGTGCTTTCAATTACACTTCGAAGGTTCGGGATAAGGAGGAAGAAAAGAAGTATCATGACAACAAAAGTATGGAACTCACTCATAGTAAACATGGTTGTACACGACAGAATAATTCTAACATGATTTTACTCTACTCTTCTGATGTCACAGTCTTAATGTCACGGTAAGATCTACAACCCCTAAAAATAAAACGCATAGATTCAATGATATAATGCAGCACGTGAGTAATAAAATAAAATAATATAGAATTGCTACGCAGAGTTTAATTTTTGAGGCCTTATTCAATGTCTTTTAAAATTTACCGTATTTTAATTTTAAAATATTGCTACAAAATCTACCACTTGAATCTAAGAAAACATCAACATTGTAAAATATTCGCCTAATCCTGACTGGAGTATGTTACCACATTGACAGTGTTAAACACAGTGTTATCACATTGACAGAACTTAAACGTAAATCAAGCTTTATGTTTATGTTGTTAAGAAATGATACCCAATGGAATAGCTAAGCTCTTTTTTATGGAATAGCTAAGCTTGTGATTTTATTTTTATATTAGATACCTATTTGTACATATAAACTTTACTTTCTGAAATTTCTTCTTTCAGATTTCTCCCCACAGCCATGGCAACAAGCTGTTCTAAAATCTCTCAACAAAACCCTTCAACCTTATAAAAAAAAATGAAAAGTCATAAGAAATCTTGAAATTCTTCTCGAAATCAAATTTTTGACGGCTAAAGGATGTGATTCCAGTCAACGAAGTTGGTAAGCTAAATCAAAGGGTGTGAGGTAACGATAATAATAATAATAATGGTGATAATAATAATAATAATAATAATAACTGCAGTAAAATATATGGGAAAGAAAGAAACGAACAAGCAAACAAAACGAAAAATGCGCTGGAATGTCTTCCACACCAATGGGCGAAGTTTCTTTTAGGTAGAGTTATACTCGTTCCAAGGAAGATCATGGTGATATATCTTTCTCTAGGGATGGTTTCACTTCTGGGGATGGTTTTTATTTTACTTTTGTGCGTATCTCTTTCATGTGAGGCATTTTTTTTATTAGAAATATTTTTTTTTATTTTACCTCATTGCGTCCTTCAAGTAAACGTTTTTTCTCTACTGCAGTGGTTTGATTTTTTTGAGGGTAAGCACTTTTTTATACACAGCCACAAATCTGA
This sequence comes from Stegodyphus dumicola, assembly GCF_044657685.1. Lineage (NCBI taxonomy): Eukaryota > Metazoa > Arthropoda > Arachnida > Araneae > Eresidae > Stegodyphus > Stegodyphus dumicola. The sequence continues at coordinate 139,912,321 of NC_140780.1, forward strand.
AAAAAAAATACTGAGTTCTGATGAGTCTTGATTTGAGCTCTTTTTTGATGACGCATTGAAACGCAGCAAACCAGTCATTCCAGCTACTTCATCGTTGAAATTTTCTATGCTTTAACATTCAAAAGCAAGCTTGGAATATTTTTTTCTGCGAAACTTCTTAATAATTAAACAAGTAATAAATTTGCTAATTTTTAAATGTAAACATATGCTCAAATTAATGATAAAAATATTCGCACTTTTCTAAAAGGAAAATCAAGAATCAAGAATATGTAAAGCAATGCAGTGCTTAATGTAATGAAACTTACTATGAAGTTTACATAATTCAACTAACAAGAAAAATCTTTCAAGTTTGAATTCCCAATAATAATGAATTTCTGCTCATCTGAATACAACAAAAAACATAATAAATAATGGTAAAATGTTATAGAATCTGGTCCTCTTCGGTAGTATGTAATTAGACCAAATCTCTAAAAAACCACTTGTGAATTTTCATTGCATCTATAAATAACACAGAGATAGGGAAAGGGTGTAAAGGACCTTTTTATTTATCCAAGTTTAACAGACGGTACCATATCGTGGTTACAGAAGCCAACACTTTGTTTTAAATCAAAGATAATGGATAAACTAAAATTAATGAAAATTAAGTGCAGCCTAACGCCTTCACAGTATAAATAACACGCAAGCGGCTTTGACAGAGGTAGGAACAAGCCTAATGGCAAGAATAACTCAACACTGTAGAATTCTAATCGAGAGGATTTAGTAACGTGGCCTTCAAGTAGGCACAACACGCTTTGTTTTCACCCTGCAAAACCTTCCTTCTTCCTAGCTAATTTAAGTATCGCCTGCCTTGGAAAGCTTTATTTATTTGGCAGGAAAATAAAACGAGGCTTGATAAGAATGGTTATTAATATAAAATAACTATTTAGAAAAGTAAAATGAGATCTTTTAAAGTAACCGCTAATGCGCTGTGCATAGGTAAGTATAGAAATACAGTTGTAACGATAATTGACTATGCTATGTTATTTAGAAGATTTCCAAAATTTCCGAGCTCACGAATTCTCTGAAAGAAACTACAAAAGAATAAACAAATAAATATATACAGAATTTTAATATCCATATGTGTATTCATTTATGAATTTCATTTCATGTGTATTTATTACCTGCTGTTACAAGTGTACTAATTATCACTCAAAGTTTGCTCACACGTTTACAATAATTCGTATAAGGAAGTAAATACTTTTTATTAATAAGAAAAACCTTCCTTCTTCCTAGCTAATTTAAGTATCGCCTGCCTTGGAAAGCTTTATTTATTTGGCAGGAAAATAAAACGAGGCTTGATAAGAATGGTTATTAATATAAAATAACTATTTAGAAAAGTAAAATGAGATCTTTTAAAGTAACCGCTAATGCGCTGTGCATAGGTAAGTATAGAAATACAGTTGTAACGATAATTGACTATGCTATGTTATTTAGAAGATTTCCAAAATTTCCGAGCTCACGAATTCTCTGAAAGAAACTACAAAAGAATAAACAAATAAATATATACAGAATTTTAATATCCATATGTGTATTCATTTATGAATTTCATTTCATGTGTATTTATTACCTGCTGTTACAAGTGTACTAATTATCACTCAAAGTTTGCTCACACGTTTACAATAATTCGTATAAGGAAGTAAATACTTTTTATTAATAAGAATTTTAATAAGATACAAGAATTGTAAACTTTTCTGCTTTTTTAGAAAAGCTAAGTTTCAAAAACCTAGCTGCAAAATCTATGCAAAATGGCTGTTAAATATAGGTGATATAGTCTAGTATCATTTTTCAGAAATGTGTAAAATAATAAATGCAATGTAAATAAATTGTTTTTCCAATGAATTTGATGTTCAAAGTTGCATGACTTTCCTTATAGCAAAATATTTAAACTTTTAGCACTTTTACCATATCTCCAATAAAAAAATATTTAACACTCATGAAAAAAGCTTAGTAATGCTGAAGTTTTTCAGGATTTAGCATAAGGATAAGCTAAAATGTAACGATCCTATAACCTTAGCTAACAGCCTATACTTTCCTCTGAATGGTTTAGCATATTTAATTATGGTAAAGCTTTCAACGGCTCTCTGTCTAAGAGGAGGGATGCCTTTGTGTAAGAAAACTGGCTGGTTTACACATGTGAAAAAAAACCACGAAAACGCCCTTGCACCCAGACCGTAGGGCCAGGATTTGAACATTAGAAACGAACTACCAGTATACAGCGACTTTACCGCTCGGCCGCTGGTTGGACTTCACTTGAATAAAATGTTCCTTTCTTTAATTTGAACTCAGTAATTTCTGCTTTCATAATTGAAATTCAACGAATTTCTCACATATGAAGCTCGTTGAAACGAAAATGGTTTCAAACGTTTTGGTGGTATGTTTTTCTCAATTCTTACTACACTTAAGACACAATAACACGCCGAATAAATACTAATTCAGAAGTCAAACAACAAAAATCAGCGTTATATTTACAAAATTTTCACAGGACTATTTTCGATGGTTTTACCGAACCACCATCCTCAGCTTCAAAACCGCAAATGAACAAGATAGGAAATAATGATTAGATAAGATAAGAAAGCCTGGACAAGAATAAGCAAGTGGCGCCATATGTTGGGGATACCAGAACTAGAACATAATTTCTTTAAAGGCCGAAGGCAAATTTGGATTGGAATTAGGATCGTTAACTAGAACAGAAAGATTCTTATGAATGTGAAATGCCTCTAGAAAATCCAATTCTCCAATGGAAGATGTTTTTTGAATAATTTTGGCAGCAGAAAAATTGAAAGTGTGATTTTCGGACCAACAATGTTGAGCAACAGAAGACTTCTGTGTTTCCTTTTTTTCTAACGTATGCCTCATGTTTCTTGACGCGAAATTTTAAGGCTCTCTTAGTTTGGCCAATGTAAATTAAACCACACTGGCAAGGAATCCTATAAATACCCCAGGAATTCATATCCGGAATAGGGTCCTTAAGTATGGAACTCGGAATTTTATTGATGGGAGAATAAACAACCCGAAAGTTAAATTTCTGCAAAATATGTGCAACTTTATAGCTAATTGATGGAAAGAAGGGAATGACAACAGAATTTTTATAATCTCCTAAAACAAGAGTGTGCCTTTTAGTGTGTTGAGAATTTTTTAACTGCTTGATTAATAATGTTGGGTGAAAAGCCCCTGTCAATAGCTATTGCTTTTAAATAATTTAGTTCTTCATCAAGGGTTAGTTTGGAGGAACAAACTTGAAGAGCATGGAAAACATAGGAATAAAATGAAGCTAACTTTTGTTTAGTCGGATGACATGATTTAAAGTGTGGTGGAAGGCAAACCGATGAAGGTTTACGGTAAACCGTAGTACTGAAGTTGGATGTGTTACGTGTGACGAGAATGTCGAGAAACGGAAGAGAATTGCAAGTCTCAAGTTCAAAAGTGAACTGAGTAGCAGGATCAATAAAATTCATTGTTGAAAGAACTTTATTTAAATCATCTTTATTACCTTCAAACAAGGTAAAAGTATCGTCTACGTAGCAGAACCATGCCGGGAAGTTTAAAGTTTCAAACAATTTTGATTCGTAATAATGCATGTAGATATCAGCCAGGATGGGACTGAGGGGGCTTCCGATGGCTAATCCCTCAGTTTGCTTGTAATATTTATATTGGAAAACAAAATGTGTTTGTTTCAAACAGAGTTGAGTGAGAGGAATTAGCTCATTAATTTCCATGCAAGAGAAATGAAATTCGCGAAGTCTGGTTTCTAGACATCTTAATGCACTCTCCACTGGAACATTGGTGAATAATGATTTTTCATCAAAAGAAACCATGAGTATATTTCTAGGAGAAATGTTTTAACCTTTTTTACAAACTCTATTGAATATTTTATGGTGTAAATGTTATTGTCTAATAGAGTTGAAAATCTAGAAACTAAATATTTAGCTAAGGGTATCATTATTCACCAATGTTCCAGTGGAGGGTGCATTAAGATGTCTAGAAACCAGACTTCGCAAATTTCATTTCTCTTGCATCGAAATTGATGAGCTAAATTCTCTCACTCAACTCGGTTTGAAACAAACGCATTTTGTTTTCCAAAATAAATATTACAAGCAAACTGAAGGATTAGCAATGGGAAGCCCCCTCAATCCCATCCTGGCTGATATCTACATGCATTATTACGAATCAAAATTGTTTGAAACTTTAAACTTCCCGGCATGGTTCCGCTACGTAGACGATACTTTTACCCTGTTTGAAGGTAATAAAGATGATTTAAATAAAGTTCTTTCAACAATGAATTCTATTGATCCTGCTACTCAGTTCACTTTTGATGACTCAGTTCAAAAGTGAACTGAGTTTACTACTCAGTTCACTTTTGAGTCTACTTGAGACTTGCAATTCTCTTCCGTTTCTCGACATTCTGGTCACATGTAACACATCCAACTTCAGTACTACGGTTTACCGTAAACCTTCATCGGTTTGCCTTCCACCACACTTTAAATCATGTCATCCGACTAAACAAAAGTTAGCTTCATTTTATTCCTATGTTTTCCGTGCTCTTCAAGTTTGTTCCTCCAAACTAGCCCTTGATGAAGAACTAAATTATTTAAAAGCAATAGCTATTGACAGGGGCTTTTCACCCAACATTATTAATCAAGCAGTTAAAAAATTATCAACACACTAAAAGGCACAATCTTGTTTCAGGAGATTATAAAATTCTGTTGTCATTCCCTTCTTTCCATCAATTAGCTATAAAGTTGCACATATTTTGCAGAAATTTAACTTTCGGGTTGTTTATTCTCCCATCAATAAAATTCCGAGTTCCATATAGCATTCCTTGCCAGTGTGGTTTAATTTACATTGGTCAAACTAAGAGAGCCTTAAAATTTCGCGTCAAGGAACATGAGGCATATGTTAGAAAAAAAGGAAACACAGAAGTCTTATGTTGCTCAACATTGTTGGTCCGAAAATCACACTTTCAATTTTTCTGCTGCCAAAATTATTCAAAAAACATCTTCCATTGGAGAACTGGATTTTCTAGAGGCATTTAACATTCATAAAAATCTTTCTGTTCTAGTTAACGATCCTAATTCCAATCCAAATTTGCCTTCGGCCTTTAAAGAAATTATGTTCTAGTTCTGGTATCCCCAACAGATGGCGCCACTTGCTTATTCTTGTCCAGGCTTTCTTATCTTATCTAATCATTATTTCCTATCTTGTTCATTTGCGGTTTTGAAGCTGAGGATGGTGGTTCGGTAAAACCATCGAAACTAGTGCTGTGAAAATTTTGTAAATATAACGCTGATTTTTGTTGTTTGACTTCTGAATTAGTCTTACTACACTCTAAAGTTATCTATAATACTGAAATAATAGCTAAGAAAGTGAATATGCTGTTTTTCGCAATGCTATTGCTTTCGATGTAAAAAAAAAAAAAAAGAAAGTTTGGTGTAAAATTATTGTTGCATTACCTTATATAACGGTCGGAAATTTTTAATTAGATATATTTTTCAGTTTTGTGTTTCAGGCAAAATATACGCCACTCATAAAAAAGAATTTAGCAAAACACAAAGTCAAATGCATATGCAAAAAATTAATGACCTTGGAAGAAAAAAAAATAATCTAGATAAAAAGGAGAAACCTTTAGCCGTTGCCTAATGCCATATGCGTAATAGTAGCATTTAACTACGGTAGCCTAACTCTGAAGATGCTTCAGAACTTACCAAATCGAAGAATTTGTTAAATTTCTCTGCTTCTTACTTAGGAATGAAAACCATCTTAACTAGTCACTTGATTTCTTAAAAACCTTTAGTTTACGTTACCGATGTGCACTTTGCATTTTAATCTGAATTTGTGATTAATTATGTCTTGTTTAAAATAAGATCTTACTGATGTTAAATCAGTAGCCAATTAAAGGTTATTTGTTTGGTAAATGATTTTCATTAATTTGCCTTCTCCGTCTCAATCGTTGATCAGTCCTCGTTAAATTAAAATTTTCTAAATCGAGCAGTTTGAGTTGCAAATGTTTTACGTCTGGGGAGCAAACTGAGCTGATATTTGTGATCTGAAAAGTAAATTAATAAGAAAAAATGTTGAATGAATAGATAACTCATTTAGAAAAAATGATTAACCTCTTTTTAAAATAATAAGATGAATTTAAAGAAATATTTTGTAAAAGTATTCCTAAAACGAAGAGAGAGAGAGAGACTGTGCATCCTCTACCTTCAGTCTTTTGAATTAAAACAGATTTCACCGCTTATCAACACTCCAAACAACAAAAAATGTCTCTTGTGTAACTAGTCATTATCCTGAAGCGATGACAGAAAAAACTGACGTTAGTTCTTGTTTCACCTCCAGCACTTTTTCTGCCCGATAAAAAAATCTTCAACATTTCATTGTGTTTTGTGCATTTGGTTTGTTAAGGTTAATTCCAGTATGGCAAAGCATGCAGGGGCTATCTATCTAAGGGAAGTCATGCCTTTTTGGAGGATTTTCTAAGGAAAACTGTCTAATGGAAAAACAACGAAAACCAACCATACAGTCAGCCCTTTCACCTGGCGCCGAACGTAAGTCGAACTCCCACGGTATACTGGTCTTAACCACTCGTCTTCTGGCGGGTCTTTCCTTTAAAGAGGTAAAACTTTTAATTATATTTTGTTTCTTCCTTATCGGCTGTTTTTGCTTATCATTGGGTATTTCCGTAATACATAAAATTACGGCTCGTCTCATTTACATGTTTGTGTGCAGGGAGAGTGCAAAATCATATAAAAATATTTAAGAAATTTATATGTCTTGTGAAGTTTAAAGATGCGTAAAGATTCGAGAACACATACGATCCTTGTAAACATGAAAGTAATAAAGCAATAGGTTAAAGAAATCATGCAGCGTATAAATGAAGCTTTACTCCAAAATGCAACTTTAACGCTTCTGTGTAAGATCTGGAAACGTAAACTAAGCAAAATACACCATTTCAGACTCGCTGCTCTCACTCATGTAGCAAGTCTAACTATTTTCGAATCCCTGCAGCTGTATTCCCAGTTGTCATTAACTACTGGAGTCGTGAGCAGATTTTAAACACAAATGAACAAGTTGACGGCATTTTCCAGGAATGTATCTAAAATAAATTTATAAAAGTGGAAACCTACTTAATTAAAAACTTTTTAAACAGAATCTGTTTAAGCAGAAAAGCTACTTAAACTGTAGAAGTGTAATAGATCGTATGATGTGCGATATTAAATACTGAAATTTTTTTAGCAAACAATTTTTTTAAATGCACTAAAAGAAGATTTGTATACCCAAAATCCTGCCATCTCATTGCATTCTCAAAAAATTCTCTTGAGATAAACCTTATGTCAGTTTAGATCTCAGTACACGGTTTTTAATTAATTCATCAATGAACTTCTAAAGTCAGCATTGGAGATTTAACATCACATGACTACTTATGTATTTATTCGTTGCGTATATTTATTTTTTATACTAAGTTATTAATTATTGGAAAGAATAAGAAATTTGACTTACTTATTATTTGTTCAAAATGCACATTGAGACTAAATTATTCATTCATCATAATGCAACAACAACATTCTTCGAGTTCTTTTAATCGAGCCCGTGTACGCATTTATAAATTTTCATGATATGGGATTAAAAGCAAATTCTTTTATTTTATGTAATTCAGCACTAAACATAATGAATATTAATAATAAACAGAGCAGGGTTTTAATATGCGACATGAGTTACACAGAAGTTTTGATTTGATTTTGTTTATTTTATTATGGCAAAGCACACTAGAGTTATCTACCTAAGAGAACGGATGCTTTCGTGGAGAACATTCTAAGGAAAACTGTCTCGTATACATGTTACACATGGGACAATCTACGAAAAGTCCATGCAGTCAGCCCGTTCGCCTGGATATGAATACAGGGCGGAATTACCAGTGTTTAGCAATTTTACCCCTCGCCGCTACTGGGCGAGTTACACCAAAGAGGAAGAGTATCATACCTGTTAAGTGTACTCGCTTAAACTGTTAAGGATATAGAATCCAACAAACAGGGATAGTGTATACGAGCCAGTTTCCCTTAGAAAGTCCTCCACGAAGGCATCCCTCCCCCTAGGCAGATAGCCCTCGAGGCTTTGCCATAATCACACACACACCACATCACAAACAGGGATAACCCAGTTATCTCTGCAAATTATCATTCAATACAATTCACAAAATCTATAAGCTAAACTGTATCATGTACAGTCTTAAGTGCAAAAATTTAAATATTTTGCAACTATGTTGCTTATAATAAAAGGTATAGTGGCTGTGCTGTTTAATTTTGAAATCTAAAGCAAAATGTCAAGTAATATAATGTTAAAATAATGAAATGTTTCCTAATAATTGTGTTCAGGTGAAATCGCTATTAATCATATAACTTCTTCGTAAATATAAAATCAGACATGGTTTTCCGAGAATTATAGTATAAAGCATAAAAATTTGACGCATTTTCTGCTTTTGTAATTTACAAACTGTAACCCAGTCTGATATATTAAAATCGTCACTTGTTGATCTGAATTACTGGGAAGCTTAGCCGGATCGTTCTATCTACAACCGAATTAATTTTTGTAAAAACAGCTTTTCTGTAAAATGACCTTCAGTTTACGGTCTAACATTTCAATGAAGAGTTTACAAAAGAAAATATCAAAAATTTAGGAAAACATTTTAAAGTGCGAAATATTTTCTGTCATTAGATTCGATACTGCAAATATTCATAAACATCATCAACTGAACATATCACGTATTATATATATTTTAATAAATATCAATCAGATACATTAAGAAAAAAGCAAAATAAAGATTTAGATTGTTAAGAAATGCCTTTATTGCATTTAAATCTTTCACTTAATTATTTAGTCCCAAATTTTGTTCAATTCGAAAGATATATTAAAACTCACATGTTTTGCCTACTAGATAACACTCTTAGAATCGGCTCATGATCGAGGTATCTATGATAAATTAAGGGTTTCGTACAGAGGCAATAAACTCCATGGGCTGTTTCCAGATTCTTTCCTTTGTTCTCATTAGTCAATTCTGCCAGGACGGGATTTTATGTTAATAAAAACAGTACTCATTTTTCGAGGTGTAATAAATTACAACTAATGATTGACTACTCATTAATCTTTCGCCACTACTCTTAAGAGGGTTTCCTCTTCTTCTTTCAGTTGAAAAAATAATGAGTAAAAATACCGCGAAAAATAAATTGTACGTATTTATTTTAGGTGAAATTTTGGTATAGGGAAAATGAAAATAGAATGGATAAAACAGAACTCTGAAGCGGAAACAGATTACTCGATCTAGCTAGCTAATGCAAAATTTTTAAGGATAGCTAAAGATTTTAAATGCTAAAAATTAATTACATTACTGCTCAACTTATTATTTCAGTGAATATCTACAAAATTCAATCAACTATTTAATTGCTTGAAAAGAATTAAAACTATTGGATAGTTGTTAATCAATTAAAGAAAAGTATGTTTTGAATTAAAGATCCCACAGATTTCTTCCACAGAGACTTTCCTCTTTACTGTCTACTGGGTTCTAAAATGTATTAAAGGATCAGAAAACTCTACATTAGAGATGATGAAATGTCAACATATACTCTGAGAGTTTCTAAAGTATTGTAAAGTTTTCCAACGATTTTCTAAAGAACAAGTTAATCTCAATGCAAATTTACATTTATGTTGGAACTGTCTTCTTTCGTGATAAATTATCAACTTCTATATATAATGGAAAATGATGTTGACATTTCTAAGCAAACGTAAATCCAAATGTATCACTCCGTAAGAGAATGGAAACTACTACGAAGTCTAACTAATTAACTTCAGTTATGATGCATAAAATTAAAAAAAAAAAAGGCAAGGGAAGGAAAAACGTTATCTGTACTGAAAGAATCGCGTGCATGTCCGAGTTTAAATAAAATTGATTAATTACAAGTAAAGAAGAAAAAGAAAACAAAGGAGGAACGATGTGCTTACATTTTCGTTTGTTAATCCTCATTTAAAGTATCAAAGAAGTTTAAATAATGTTTCGAAAAACTGTTTTTTAAAAAATATATTTCAATTTATTAAATCTCTCAAACAAGTGTTGTGCCCAGAATTGAGTTTTGACTGTTTTGATATAAAGTATTTTGCTCTTTTTAATCAAAGCACATTTAAAGAACAATAGGTGACTTTATCGTCTCAGAAATTTCATTGAGGTATTTTTTTTTCATTTTGTCTAAGACACCTAATTGAAATCTCCGCGGTAATATTTTATTTTTAGATCAAATACTAATTTATTAAATTTATTGTTTACCGTAAAATTATTATTCGAATAATTGAAGTGTTTAGAATAATTGTCTACCTATCAAATATGTATTTATTACACAGATAAACAATAATTCTTAATCTCCGAATCTTCCAGCTATGTACTCTATGAAAGATTCCAACTTATTTTTGGTTTTATTTTTAAAAAATGAGTTTAAAATTTTACTTAATATAGTAAATTTATACTAGCCGTATAAAAGTTTTGTAATGTTTATGAAATTGAACTTTTTAAATTTAAAACTGCCACAACACGAAAATTTGCGTCAGTTACACCGTTTTTGTTTTTGCAAGTATATGTCTGTTACATACGATTGTGAAAATAAAGGCCGTAGAATGTTGTTTGCGGAAAAGGTGTGTATATAATTTAAAGTAATTATTCCGGAGGTTAATTTTAATCGAGAGTATTATGCGTACTCATCAATGAACGTACTGATATTCATAAATTTGACTATATTGCAAACTGATCTCTTTTATAAGTCATTACGCATACTTCTCAGTTTTTACCGATAAATCAGATGATCTCGTTTAAATAACAAAATTCAGGATTTTATATAATCTCTGATGAAAGTAAAAATTCTACAAATTGTAGTTGAGATTACAAAATTGTAGTTACAAAATTGTAGTACAAAATTCTACTTGAGAACTATGTAAAATGGACCGTAAATTTCAGAAATTTTGTAATATCTACGGAATTCACTATTAATAATACACGGACAATTGTTTGTTATGTAACAAGTAAGTAAGTGGCTATTAAGCATAATTACGGGATTAATCATTTTTACCTTAATATAAATATGTATAAGTCAACATGGTAAAAATTTCAGGGTTTGATAATATTTAATTTACTTTCTTCCTCATTCTAAGCAAAAATTGAAAAAAAAAAAATTCAAATTTGAAAGGAAAATATAATGATAATTTTGCGAGGAAAACTGCAAGCTAATTTAAGTTTCATAAATAATTATAATTTCTTTTTATCTTAACATGAGACATCAAAATCAAGCAAGCAATACGCCCAATGAACAAATTAAAAATCACTGTAGAGACTAGTAATCAACACCTGGGTCGAAAAGCAAGAAAAAGTTAAATAAAAACAATATCCAACAAATTTGATTAAAATTGAAATAAAACTGATTTCCGTCGAATGAATTGAATTCATTTCAGCTGTAGTTCCGTTTGATTTAATTTCATTGAGTTTTATTCTAGTTTGCTGAAACCGCTTCTTATTTTGCTGCTACCTCACTTTTGGCCCATTGATGCTGATCTTCACTCACTGCTGTGATAGCTAATTTGTTAATTAAGTATTATTGGATTTGTATTCCAATGGGAATCGAAAAGGAATTGTGGTTTTTGTTTAGCTTAAACTGATTTGTATTTTCCTGAAAAAAAATTGTCGTACTATGTTTCGTTTATCTGCACAATCTTGGCTATTTTTTTCTACTCAAAACGAGGCAGTCACTCGATTCTGCTACTCCGAGTAAGTTGAGTTTTATACTTTATCATCAGAAAAGTTACGTTTCATAAAAAAATATCAAAGAACACACACACACACCTATATATACATATTATATATATACACATACTATATATATATATATATATATATATATATACATACCTATATATATATATATATATATATATATATACATACCTATATATATATATTAACAAACATGTATACGTAAAAAAACAAATTTAAAGTTAAAATAATTAAAAATGTGAAAACATATAAAAGATTTAATTTTCGAACTAATCTACAATATCATTTAAATTCAGATAGCGTAAGTAAATCAAGTGCAAACCATATATATATATATATATATATATATATATAATGATGTAAGGCAAAAATAATTATTACTAAACAAGCAAACGAAATTCAGCAAAAAGTATAAAATAATCATACTGCAACTGTTAAAATTATAAAAGGTATTGTGTATTGGTTACAAATATAAAAAAAAATTGAAAATTAGAAACAAAATCTAAAATCAAAATGAGACGGCCAGTAATAAAAATGGTAAACCAAACTTTTAATAAAGCACCCAATGAAGTAGAAATAAAAATACACATGGAAAAACGTTTTTAAGTTCCTTTTGTATTATTTGTTGCTATTTAAATACACACATACATCCACACCTTCCACACACACACACACACATATATATATATATATATAATGTTGTATAATTTTAAATTCATTTAGTGCGAAAGCAAGTTACTACTACTTGCGCAATTGCTGCAAAGTAAGTTAATAATAATTTATTTACTAAATAATATTGATTAATTGATTATATTATCTCCTAAGTTTAATTAAAGCAGAAATATCTTAAAAGAGTGAATACATACTAGTAAGTTATATTTTAAAAGATGTTTTGAAGTAACTTGAAAGTAAAATGTTAATAATGTTTTAACGGGGACTGGAATTAAATCATCATGAAGAACAAAATTTCAATTGTAAAAGGAATAAATTAAAGGCAAAAATTAAATTAAATTCATGTAATCATTGTCATTGATCGGAAATTAGTTGACCTTTAGATGAAAACCTATCAATTGCACATTGATAGCAGAAACAAGTAGTAGTAATAATGCAACATAAATAAAAATAAATTAAACTAATGCGTTTAAAATCCATCCTATATTCATTTCGGAACAAATAATATGCAAAAATAAAAAACTAGAAACACAGTAGTAAATTGTATGAAGGGTCAAAAAATGTTAAAAACCAAAAAAAAAAAAAAAAAAAGGTAAAATATAATTTACATCTTTCTCCGCATCGTGATCAGGGAGTGTATGCGACAGAAGAAGTAAATGTATGAGCCTGTTTTCTGAACTGGCTCAGCCACAAATTAAAATTAGTATTACTTAAAATAATCTCTAATTAATCAAAGCGTCATTATCAGTTCAATCCCTACATGACGTCGTAAGTAGTACAACAGTGGCAAAATCATACCATTAAAACCATAAAAAAGCTTCAAATACAAGGTGGTTATAAAAAACTCCCCTTAAATATAAATCCCTAATGACCTATCCGCTCACCCTATCCAAGTGAAATTTCAGATATTGTTAATTGAAGGTAGGAGGTCGAGACTGTGATGATTTAAAACAATACAGCTCTCACGGTTACGGTTACAGTGAAAACGTTTCGAAATTCTCGAATGGCAACAGCCACTTTATTCGTGAACATACTAATGAAGGCACAGAAAAACTACAAATGGCGTTAGAATGATAAAACTATGATGAAAGTTTCCGGCACGAACAATTTGGAAAGAAGAGCATTGTAAAGGACCATTGACACCACAAGAGGAAGGGGAAAAAAATTTATTGGATTAAACGCGTATAGAGTTTCAAAATAGAATCATCTCCCACAACTTTGCAATTTGCAAACCAAACCAAACAAATAACAAAGAGCACAAATATACACGGTGTTGGTGTTGGTGTATTTAATTATGGCAAAGCACACGAGGGCTATCTGCCTAAAGGGAGGGATGCCTTTCGTGGAGGACTTTCTAAGGGAAACTGGCTCGTATACACGTTACACATGGGGAAAACCACGAAAACGCCCATGCAGCCAGCCCGTTCGCGGGATTCGAACCTCAGACCGAACTACCAGCGTTTAGCGTCTTTACCGCTCGGCCGCTGGTGGGCTCAAATATACACGAAACGAGCCTAAATGGAGCATATCCTTATTTTATTACATTCTATTATTTAATATTTAGTAATAATTTTTTAATATTTTAAATTTTATTTTTGTCCTATAGTTTTGTGTAGTCCCTGTAGAATTTAAAAATATATACATATATGTATTAGGATAATGATTTAAGGTGCTCAAAGCTTCATGCTTTCGCAATTTTCAAATTTAGAAAAGTCGAATTTATAAATATACGAAATTTAGCATTTTATACAAACGTCCATTCTCAACACTTAGAATTGGGAAAATTTGATACTCATTAAAAAAATTGTCACCCGTCTGACGCAAATGTCCTGATATATTTAATTTTAAGATTTAAGGTATTTGACGTCATTTCTAATTCGTAGAGGTCAGTTAACAAATAATTTAGAATAATTCGAGTTTGAAGTTTTCCCCTGAAATGCAATTTAATGATATTCTTTTGGGATTTAATTCTGTGCGGAAGATCCTTTAATTTATAACTTTATTAGAACTGTTTAGCCAAAAGAATGTTTACACAAGTAATTTATAAACTTTCAAAGTGTAAAAATATATTATTAAAATAGTCTCGTGAAGTTTTATTACTTTAGGAGCCAAACATTCAGTCCTATTTCAAATATTGCTCATTTTTAATTAATGCAAATAATATTACGAGTTGGTTGCAGGCTGATACTGAAGCCTCTACGTGTTTCCTAGAATACGAATTGTGTAAGATGCTGTAAATATGATCTCCATTTTGTAACAAAATTAACTAATCTGCATAGAAATGCTCAGTTCTTAACGCCAGGAAACTCTATAAACTCATATTTTACTTTTAGTTACGTACAATTATAACAATTTCGCTCTTTAATTTCTTTACTGTTCCCGAATATGATCTCCAGTTGTGATATTAAATATATCGGTTAATTTTTGTCCTTCGGTAGACAATCAGTTTGATTTGATTTTTATAACGAATGCTGAATTTTCCTACATATAAGTATAGGGACTGGAAGAACGCGTATAATGTTAGGTTTCATAATTTTTATGCATCTGATGCCTTTCAACTTAGAAATGCAAAAACATGAATAACTGCGTCATTTGAAACATTTTTGTAAGTGGAAATATATGTCTATGGCCAGTGGTTGTGAAAATAAAGGCCGGGTAAGGACTTCTCTGGACATAGTAATATAAGATTGTTTAATAATATCAAAACTTCTTCAAAGAGAAAGGTTTAATGTTTGCGGCTAAATTTACAGTATATAATGGTTTCCGCATAAGAAATATACTACTAACACCATGTGTAAAGAATAGCTCTTTAGAAATAATGCTAAGCACAAGGTAAATAGATAAACAACTAATTAATCAATTATCAGCCCTACTACAAAATATTTGGGGTTGATAATAACTCTTTGAGAAAATAATTAGTATTTGCATTCGTAAACATAAATATTCTTTCCAAAACTTTAATGTAAATATTAAGATAATTTTAAAATTTCATTTGGTAATATATGATCACGTTTCAGTGAACTTCAAATTTTCTCATTACTGATGCTTCTTTATAAAATACCAATCTATCCCTTAGGAGGTCCAATTTTAATGAATTCTCTGAGCTTACATATTGCGTAGTAATAATTTAAGTCCTTAAGGATAATTAAAAAAATGAATTTCTTGCGTATTAAGAGAGAACGAGGCCAATTGATTATTTCCTAGCTTTGTGCTGTAGAGGTATGTAGGGTTTTTTGAGCTATTAGTTGAGGTTACCTCAAAGGAATCGGCATTTACTAGTCTGAGTTTTTATTGACTTTTAAATATCACCACATTTTATATTGTAGTATTTAAGAACAGAAAAGCATTTCGTTTTGCAGTTCCCATCATACAGCATTTCTTATTTGGTCAGATTTCTAATTATTTACTTAAATTCATATTACTTTAGAGCTTTCTGAGACCAAGTTATGGTAATATTGTCAAAAATTTATTATACTCATAAATATATTTTAATTGCACTTTTTTTCTCTCAGTTTTTCGTCAGACATAAATTTTAAATGTAATTATTAGCAAAATCAGCGTCTTTCTGAATCGACTTCATGCTTTTCTAAATTCTAAATTTAAATTTCTTTAATTTCTAAAATATTGCAAACGTAGAATTAAAAAAAGCATTATCAAATAATGTATGTTTACGATCCATGATAATTGTGTCGTGTCATTTCAATCCTAACTTTTCGGTTCGCTCTTTCGGTCCAACAATCTAAATGCATATTCCTTCCCTTTCCACTTATCACAGCAGTTTCATCAAGTGATACATTTCAGGTAGTTAGACTAAGAAAGGCTTTTATTTATTATTGGAATATCACAATTAATAGCGTAAAGTTTAGTTATGAGATTCATAATAAAGAAATATTGTAACTACATGCTTTATAACTAAAACAGAAATGATAGCTTGCAATGGGACTATTTGTCATACTATTTTAAATTCTTAGTATTCTGCATAACATATACTTCTTAGCTTTACCATTTGATGTAATTATATAGGTGAAGGAAAGAAAAATGTACTGTTTACCTAACTACCTCCATATGATGCAAAAGCTGTTTTCAAATATTTCCTGCTTTAAAATTACAGGAATTTTAAAATTACAGAACTACAGTGCCCAGAAAATACAGCTACATAATTTATTTACTTAAATAAAATGGATTTCCAATTATAAAATTATTTAAAATAGATGCAGAATTTTATGAAAGTAATTCCAACACTGCAAAAGGAGCTTGTCCCTTAAAACATCTATCTTTTAATATATTTTTCATAATTATTAATTGAAGTATTATAATAATATGAATTTCTTCCTAGAATAGCACTTGCAGTTCAGTGAGGATAATAAGCATTTTCAATGGGCCAGATGAAAATTTAATAAGAAATCTATAATACCCAAAGTGAAATTATCAATCGCCAAAACAAGCATATTTATTTCATAGAAACGTTTTTAATTTCTTTTGAAAAGTACATAACTACGTCTCTAGCAAGCATGAAAAAAGGAGGTAGGTCATAATGTTTTTCCCTGAGAATTTTACTCTTATTTGCGTTAATAATTTGCTCTAAATTAATTTAACTATAATGAGCATTTTACTTTTTTTTACTTCTCGGTGAGATATGAGGAAATTTATAAATATTGTTTTTACAATGGTGTGTTACATGTTATATTAGCTAATTTGTTAAATTTCACGTTACATAACTTTATACATTCATAGAAAATTCTGCATCATATTTTTACAACAGCTGTGTGATTAATAGCATTTCAAGGAAAACCTACTTTCTTACAGTAATAAACGAAGGAATTAAATCGGAATATTTTCTTATTTTGAGATTAAATTTGATACTAAATTGCTTAGAAAACTCCCAAGTTTATAGTAATTAATCCGGAAAATGACATAAAATAAAAAGATTAGTTTCAATTTGTAATCTGTATATTTCCTTTCATATTTCTGTATCTTTCGCGCTTAAACTAATTAGGTATGGGGAAATCGTCGTTTATAGTGTGCATTTAAAAATCTAATAATTATACGGATCAATAATTTACCATGGAAATGAAGAGCGCAAATTAGCTCATGAAAGCTTCTTATCCACATATGAATTCCAGGTTTTGACGGTACACGTCAAAATATCGTTCTGTTTAGTAAGTCAGTTTCTATTTAGTCAGTTATACAGCCCCTATCAGGTTATGTTAAATCATATCTTGTTAGAATAGCATTATGAAGCCCATCTCTAAAAACTTCCAAAATAGCGAATGTTTTAAAATTTCCTAAAGAAATAGCATTTAGAGATGAAATAAAAACCTAATGTATAACTTATACTCTCTAGATCAGTGGTCCTGATCGGTTTTTCCATACATACACGCTTCACCAGTGCTAGACGATCACTCCCCTTCCTTTCTAAACCTCGAACCAACCATACTTACACATTTATTTAAATTAAGATTATTTTTAATGTGTTTTTACAAATTAAGCAAGAAAAAGTACAAAAAGTGTTAATAAATACCAAAACTTGAGTAAAAGTAGTTTTCTAATCATAATCAGAAACTAAAAACTTAGAACTTAATAAAAGGCTGCATTCCCCCTTGAAGCTATGAAATTCTACCCCCCATCGGTTGAGAACCCTTTTTATAGATGAGCTTATAATACTTATACTGAAAATATTATTAAAACATGACTTCCTAACGGTACTTATTGTAGAGTTACCTCTTCACTGTGAGTGAGTTATCAACTTAAGGGCAAACACCTTGCACAATCACCACACAAAAAGAATGCTTGAATTTTAACAGAACTTTACATGTACACTTCTGTGGCATACATGTAAAGCTAGAATGTAGAATTATAAAAGAGTCATGTAGTTCTTTCCAATAACGTTAACACTTAGGCGACACGGAATATTACAATTATCGAAACCAAAATTTTCTCAAACAAAAACACTTGTTTACTCACTGAAAAGCTCTTACCAAGCACGAAACAGGAAAAATATATTTCCGAGGAATACTGCCTCTCTCCAAACAGGCTGGCGTTAACACTAGACTGTTACCACAGAGACTTACACTCAAAAAGTCATGAGTTGTAGTTAGTCTAAATAATTTCTAAATTCTCTTTCGCGTTCTCCTAACTTGAGTAACATTCTAGTTCAGGGGAATATGTGTGATTAAATCAAGAGAAAACAGGGTTGCGTTGAAACTAAGCTTAAAAGTTAGTGAAACTTAAAATAATTGTCATCAATGAAATTCTCACATTTTGTTGCGTGTAATCTCTATCCTTCAGGAACAGAGGAGAAATGAATAAATTCTCAGATCTGCAGTGTTGGCATAGAGTTACCTTTAAGTGCGTTCACTTTTGTCTTCTTGACAACAGTAACATGATAGATTAATGTTTTGTAGTAGGATGACTCATGCGCAGAAGTTAGATGATTTATCTTAATTTTTCTCAGTAGCCGACAGATTAGAACCAAATAATATCCAACGGTTTAAGTCCTTCAGCGACAGAAAATTATCATTTCCACGTTCGTATGGTTTAGGCACATATCGAAATAACAATACAGTCCATTCGTATACCACATGTAGTTCGCTTAGCAATGAATACTATAATAATCACGTTGCTGAATCATAACCTCATTATCAGCTCACTCCTGGGAAGAAAATGAAATGAAATGTAATTCGGACGAACTGAACAATTTGTCAACGAACTACGTTTGGCTGAATGGGAGAAATTTGGTCTTTCCATCGTTGTCAGGATGGATGTCAGAAATTAGTCATTGTTCCCATATACTGTTGTTGTATAATAATATATTTACCTGGCATACTGAAGATCCCGTACGCGACTCCGAGTGGAGACAGTTTATTTCCAACTAATTTTCTGGCTGTCAAGCTCCTTCTGTGTCTTCATGAAATAAGCCGTCGCAATGCTATCGAAAAGAAGCTTTTACATGTCCCCAGTCTATAAATCGTTGTCACAGACCATTGCATATGTTATCAGTTCTTCTGTGAATTAGTTTCAGTGAATGATTAACTGACAGTAATTTAGTTAAGAACGTAGGTCTTTTAAAACTAAGCAAGTTCTTTTGTTTTCACTGTCTTCCTGTATTCGAAATATTTTGTGATGCCCATCCTGAGTTTTTTTTTCCTTACAATTGACTTAGCGACTTTAGACAATTTGTCAGCGAAGGCGATGTTAGAAAGCAGCCAACAAGTCGAGAATTTGGAATTTGGTGGTGATCTTCGGGCGCAGGCAAGAGCCTCAAGCTGATCCTGGGCCACCAGGAATAACCCCGGCCATCGTCAAACCAGCCAGTGTCTTCACGCAAATACTGACTTACAGTGGATATAAGTTAAAATTTCTAAGTTTTTATTAAATGGAAACTTGCAGATCAAATACCATTTGCTTTTTCTGCTCTTGAATGATAATCTATCTTATTTCAATATTGAAAATTTTCTGAACATTTCTTATTTAATCCTTAAACAAGTCCCTTTTTTTGTCCAGAAAAATTTCATTAATTTTAATTTTTAAACGCTTTGGGGTAAAACCAATCAGCCCTTAAATTATTCAGATCTGTCGAAACACGTTTCTGCCACAAGTCAAAAGCGCTGTCGGTAAATCTTATCAATCAGACTGAGCTATAGCTGAGCTACTGAATTTTGGGAATAGCTAGTTTGCTATCTTAATCTGAATCTGCATGCGATGAAAGCTAAACCAAGAACGCATGATTTAACTTGAAAATTACTTGGGGAGGAAAATAATTTGCTAGAAATCTTAAATAACTTCAAATTTCAGTCTTTTTCACAATATTTGCTTAAGTTATGCACGTTCTACCATTATTAATTTATAAGCATATTTGTAAATATGGTAATTAGGTAATTAGGAAACTTTACATCGCGAATTCAGTTTTGTGTCGTCACGTCCTTGTGCTTATAACTTGTTATAAAAAATTATAGAGCAATCAACGTCATCGAATATTTCACTTAAAATTTGTCCTGCTCCAAAGAAATGTCGATATGTATACGGACTGTAATGGGGACGCAAGTGTGTCTTGACTGACAGGAATGGATCTATTTTGTAGAAATCAGTATTATTTCTACAAAATAACAAATCAGAATTATTTCTACAAATCTCTGCGAAAACTAGGATTCTTACGTTCCTACGTGTCTTCTAAGGCAGACAGTTGTCGATTTCAGTCTCTCTACGTAAATAAAGTTTAAAAATTTATATAATTTCGTAGACTGTCAGTCGTTTCCAAGATATTATATGCCCGACTCCACTTAAAAACGCTCGACTAGTAACTTTATATAAATAAAAAGTTCGGGGAAATTTGTCATAAGTTCCAACGTTTCTCTTATAAATATTTGAAAATAACTATTACCATATTAGCATTTTGAAACAAGAAAGAAAATTTACAAAATGGAAATTGCATCTGCTAACGAACTATTTCGGTATTATTTAATTTCTTACTATGCCGTTATGTAGAAGATTAATCTGTGTAACATATCTGCAAGAAATATAAATAGTGCATAGGAGAATATTTGTCCGAACATGTTAAGAACCTTTAAAAGCTTTATCAGGAAATTAAGAGAAATATTGAATATTTCTTAAGATTTCATTTTCTTGAAAAATTAAAGCAAGATTTCTTAGGCATGTTATGTAAGGATCTTAAGTTTTACTAACGTTTATTTTTATTTTAAATCTTTACTATCACTTCTTATTTTCTACTTCCGGCCAGAATTAAAAGCTTTAACTTATTTATGCAAATTTGTCTGGCGAACGCCAAGTACTTAAGTTGTGGCTTTTTGCCAAGCGAGAGAGAGGAAGGAGTTAGTCGAAGCAGGCCGCTTACCTTAGCAGATTTACTCGGTTGCTGGTTGCCTTCCAGGCCAGAGGTTTAATCCTCGTGATAATTTTTAAACGTATTGTAGTGTTAACTCTTTCGCATCGAAGTCGCCCCAAACGCCCAAACATTCAGACATCGGCTGGACGCCCGAAACGTCTGAATAAATTCCTACCCAGTGCTTTCCTCCATCACGTTACTGCATTACTCATTGCTTTCAGGTGTTGTTAAATCACGTGTCAATCATTCTTTTGAAGCTACTAAAAGTAGCTTCCTTGTTTCCTTTGTTCCTTCCTTTCCTTTGTTTACTGTTAATGTTTAGCTTTTGATGCCCGAAGTTGCAATTCCGTCCCAAGGGGGAACTTCACACAGTGTCAAAGCGTCGAAGAAAGAAGTTCTCTCTTTACTTAAGTAAGGCTATTGTTAGCGCTGTAGTATTCAACTTGTCATGGGGGAAGGAAAAGCATTCCAGGAGAAATTCTTAGATACGGACGTTTTCGATGTTTGGGGAATTGAGATTTTGAACTCTCTCGATGCGAAAGAGTTAACAGTTCTCTGTACTACATACGGCTTCCTGTTAATATACGGCCAATCTTCCACGTTTATTATTCCAAAGTTAAGTTAGAGTTTAGTTAAATATTTTTATATTCTTACGTTCAGACCACAAGTAGTTGGTCTCTGTATTCCGAAGTACGGAAATTATTGTAAAGAGTGAAAAATAAAGGGTTTCGTATACCCTTCCTGTGTATCTTGTCTACTTCCCATATTTATTGAACATAGCTTTAGTAAGCTTCCTGTTCCGAGTCAGGTCTGTGCATGTTCCCAAAGAAAGTAAGACGGAACATTGAACCTGATAGTGGCGCCCAACGAAGAAGAATAACCATGGCCGAGTTTCAAGAAGAACCTGTGCTGCCTGCAGAAGCGGCTCAGAATCCAGAAATGCCAGCTGCCGCCCTGGAAGGATTTGGTTATATCGTCCAGACCATGCGCGCTTCGATGAAACCAGAAGCAACATTTAATGGAAACTCACCGGTAACCAGTTTTTTGGAAAAACTGGATGACCACTTCATGCGCTACCCCGTGCACGAGTTTCAAAAAGTTACCTTAGCTACCAGCGCTTTGAGGGGCCAAGCGCTTAACTGGTTCAAATGCATAGGCAAAAGTCTCTTGGGTCAAGCAGGAAGTCCCACCTATACTTACGAAAATTTCAAGACTGCCCTAGTAAAAGCCTTCCCTGTCGTAAGGGATCGTGCGAAATTAGAAACGGAACTTTTCAGCATATATCAGCAAAGAATCGAAAATCTCTCAAGCTTTATTTTAAGAAAAATTCACGTCTTCAAACTCTTGTATGGAAACCGTCCGGATCCTGAGATAATTCAAGTGATTTTGCCGAGGTTACTTCCCCAAGTGCAAGACTTTATTGAATTAAGGAATCTGACTACACTGGAAAAGTTATTTGAGCTAGCAATCCAGTTTGAAAGTAGAAGAACGGCGGACATTGAAAGAAGACGCCAATATCAACAACGAAACCAATTTGGTGCGCCAAGACCACAGCAAAGTCAAGCACACGACTACGGAAGCAAAGCGAATCAGTGGGCAAGGAAACCCAAGCATTCAAAAACAGCCGGCGAACGTCGACAGTTCAATAGCAATCCAGGAAAAAATGTCTGAAGGCCAGTGGAAAAAGAAGGAAAGCATGGAAATGAAAAATGATTTAAACTAAAACAGATTTCTGCTGACGGGAGGATGCGGAAATCCGAAGGCCAAGAAAACCCCTCTTCCTTCAAGTTAAATACAGTAATGGTGAAAAATTTGACTCTTCCAAAGATTGAAGTGTTGGTGAATAATATCCCAGCCACCGCACTCCTGGATACAGGCGCGCTGTGTTCCTGTGTGGCAGAAGATTTTTTTAGGAAGTATTTTCGTAAATATCGCATATATAATTCGGATAATACGACAGTGTTAGCTGCGCAAGGAGAAAGATGTAAGTGCATAGGTAAATTACCGCTATACGTCCGTATCAAGGACGAACAAGTAAAGGTTATGTTTTTCATAGTAAAGAACCTGCAAGCACATATTATCTTAGGAATAGATTTTCTTTCAGAGGCACAAGCAACGCTGGATTTTAATGAAGCGTCCCTCCTTAAGCTGACGATAAAACCAGTTCGAGAAGAAAAGGCTGAACCGCCGATGTTAAACCTTGACCACCTGCCTAATGAAGAGCAACGAAGAATCCGACAAGTGGTAAGTAAATTTGCTTCGTTATTTAGTGATATTCCAGGATTTACTCAAGTTACTAACCATAGTATTGAAACCGGAGATTCAATGCCAGTTCGCCACAAAGCATACCGGTATGATAAGAATAAGGAAAAAATTATAGAATGGCACATCAGCGATATGCTACGTAAAAAGATCATAACGCCCATCTCAAGTAGTTATGCTAGCCCGGTGGTTTTATGTAAGAAAAATAATGACTATCCATTGACACATCCAAAAAGGTGGCGATTCGCGATTGACTACCGTAAATTAAACTCCATAACTAAATATCCGGTTTATCCGTTACCTATTATTGAAGAAATTCTAAGGAACATAACGTCGACCAAATATATGACGACTTTAGACTTAACGACTGGTTATTTTCAAATAGGGGTTAGGCCTGAGGACGAGCCTAAGACTGCTTTTATAACCAAGTCTGGCACTTATGCATTCCTGCGTATGCCGTTTGGCCTTTCAGGGGCACCGGCAACATTTCAGCGATGTATGGACATTGTGTTAAGGCCTGTTCTTGGAAAGTCCACATTTATCTATTTAGACGATATCATTATTAGTAGTGATAATCTCGACCAACATGTACAGGATTTAAGACAGGTGTTTTCTTTATTAAATGAGGCCGGTCTAAAAGTTAATGTCGAAAAGTGCAAATTTGCAGCCCCTGAATTAAAATATTTAGGTTACAAAATATCTCAGAAAGGAATCGAGACAGACGAATCAAAAATAATCGCTGTACAAAAGTATCCGACTCCAAGCACGGCGAAGAAGCTCTCTTCTTTTCTAGGACTTTGTTCATATTATAGGTCCTTTATAAAAGATTTTGCAGCTATTTCTGAACCATTGTTAAAATTAAAAAGGAAAAAGGCAAGATTCTCGTGGACGGCCGAAGCCAATAGTGCTTTCGAAAAATTAAAACAAGCATTAACGCACGCCCCTGTGTTGAAATTTCCTGAAAAGGATGAGAATTTAGAAATTTCAGCGGATACTTCGGATTATGCGGTAGGAGCGGTACTTTCGCAAAATCAACAGCCCGTGGCATTTTTTAGCCGAACTTTAAATCAAACACAAAGAAACTATTCCGCGACCGAGAGAGAGGCACTTGCAGTTCTGTTAGCAGTGCAAAAGTTCCGAGTCTATTTTGGAAAGGCGCCAATAACAGTGTATTCTGATCATGCGGTGGTAACTAGATTGTACTCAGGGAAAAACTTATCCCCAAGGTTAATAAGATGGGCACTCAAGCTACAAGAATATAATCTGGTAATCAAGCATACCCCCGGAAAGGAAAATATCGTAGCAGATGCCCTATCCAGAATTAAAATAGATGAAGAAGGTAATACTGTAAAGCTGGCAATGCTCACAGCATATACAATAAATTCCCGAGAAACTGTAATAACCGAACTGGGTAAGGATCCTGAGTTTGGAAGCATTTATGAGTATTTAAAGGATCCTGAAAATTTTAGCCACCAAGATATTGTGGCGATAAGAAATAGGGCGGCCCATTACGAACTAATAGATGGTCTATTATTTTATAGAAAATCTACGAATTCCAACAACGAATTTCGACCTCTTATCCCAGCTAGTCTTAGATTAAATATCCTGCAGGAGTTGCATGACAGCCCTTTAGATTCTCATGCTGGTATTCGAAAAACTATACAACGCGTATGCGAGGCAGTCTATTTTCCTGAACTGCAAAAGTTAACAAGGGCGTATGTCCAGTCCTGCCCAACATGTCAAGCAGTTAATTATATTAATTTCCGCCCGGCCGCGTTTCTAAATAGTATTAAATCCGAATTTCCAAATGAAATAATTGGCATCGATTTATTGGGCCCTTTCCCAAAAAGTCAGTTAAATAAAAGTCGCTATCTCCTTGTTATGGTTGATCATTTTAGTAAGTGGACCGAAATTGTTCCCTTAAAACGAGCCTCCGCGAAATTAGTTACGGATTCTATTTTAAATAAATATATTTTAAAATACAGGGCGCCCCTAAAAGTTATATCGGATAATTGTCCTCAATTTGTAAGTAATGTATTTGAAGACATGTGCCAAAAACTGGGCATACGTCATTTAAAAATGGTCCCGTATCGGCCGCAATCAAATATAGCGGAACGGGTCAATAGAAATATAGTGAAAATTATCCGTGGTTATGTTAAAAATTTTCATAAAAGCTGGGATAACTATGTCAATGAATTTGCTTTCGCTCTTAGGACCGCAAAACATGATACAACGGGCAAAACTCCTGCTGAGTTATTTTTAGGCAGAAAGATTATAACGCCGTTAGATAAATTATTTTATGTGCAACAAAGAGCCCCAGAATTTAAAATGGGTGATATAGAAAAATTAATTAAAGAAGCAAAAAAGAATACTGAAGTAGCACAGAGAAAACAAAAACTTTATTATGATTTGAAACGACGGTGAGTAACTTATAAAGTAGGGGATGAAGTGTTAAAAATTAAGCATTCACTTTCTTCAGCACCAGAAGATAAAACCGCCAAATTTTTTCCACGATTTGAAGGACCATATGTCATAGAAAAAATAACTCACGCTGTAGTGGTGTTAAAAGCCAGGAATGGTGAGACATGCTCCGCAAACATTGATCAAGTAAAACCCTACTATGATCGTAATAAAATGCAAATTTTCAAAGATCTTTTGCAGGATCCGGCACGGCAGGCACAAGCTCCAGAGGTGGAACAACGACAAGTACAAGGGCAAGCCATTAGGAGGCAGGAGCAATTGAAAAGAAAGTTTCTCCGCTGGAAAATTGAAGGTAACAAGAAAAAGAAGCCGCTCCACCGACCACAAAAGAGCTCACGAACACCCCCAGAATGAAGAAGGGAGAAGGACGACGTATGCCAAGAGAGCCAGGAGAAATGACGGCAACTATAACCCGGCTCTGAAACGGAAGATCTACTCATCCGACAGGACTCTCCGCAGCGAATGTCTCCGAACTGCGGAAGGGCCACCAGCAGCGGAGGAAAAGGTACAAGGAAAATTTGAACGGCCAGCAACGAGGTCCAAGCAGGAACGCGAAAGAAGTGTCCCGGTTCCGCCAAGACCAGCTGCCATCAAACGGCCAAGAGCACAGGCAGAGGCGAAAAAGAAGGTATTCAAGGGTGACCGAACTGGAGGAAAAAGAAAGCTTCTAGAGGAAGGCACTGAAGGGCGAGCTTGCACAAGAAGGAGGATAAATCAAACTAGAATCTGCGCTACCTTCCAGGACTGGGCTCAGAAAAGAATGTCCGAATATCACAAAGATAAGTAAAATTTTATGTTACTTTGCAAACTTAAGTTAATCTTTCATTCTTACTGCAAGTGGCAGATTTCAAGAAGTTTTACCTCATGTGAGGTCTACCTTTATCGCCAAAAAGGCGAGAAATGAGTTGTTACCGATTTTGGTATTATGTTTTTCAATTACTCGCGCGTAAAACTAAAGTTGATGTATAATAGGAATGTGTAAATACTTAAATATTGTAAAAGTTATTGTATAAATTTTATTTAAAACTTTCTGGCAAGAAAGAAGTTTTAGTCTGAAAGACTTTTTGAAATGTAGTATTTCAATGTAGAAGAATTGGCACTTGCTTGGAAAAGAATAGAAGTTAACAATGTACTACTAATGTATGTTTTAAAATGGGTAAAATTAACGGCATGTTAATATGTTCTTATATACAATGTGAAAATTTTATTTTAAATGTTAAGAAATACTATGATATGGTAAAAGTGAAAGTAATGCCAAAAAAAAAAAAGAAAAAAAAAATTAAAACTTATTCGTGTGACTGAAAAAAGACCAAATTATGGTGAATATGTGTTAAAGGTTGAATGAATGTAGTTAGGCTCTCTGACGCTACACTTCAGAGTCAGCCACTTTCAGAATAGTACCTCAGGGTTTAGAGTTGAAGATAGGGTGTGTTACGAGGTCTTGTTATGTTGAATTTTAACACGTTAGTGTTTTGATTGTAGGAGGCAGTGTTGAACACGTATACATAAAAACATTCGTGTTTGGTGTTCTTTTACAACACATGTCAGAGAGCACGAGGAGAGATAATTAAAATAAAGTCATGAATGAAATCAGAATGTTAAGAGAAATATAATTATACATGTTACTTGCCATTTCATTGTGTAACATTTCATTAAACTAGTTTTCCTTCCAGATCTCTGGAAGGAACCAGATTTGAATAAAAGCTCCTGTTTAGATGCAGTACAGATGAAAAGATTGCGTGTCCTGGGAGCTGCTATTGTAAAAACAAATTTCTTTCTTTTAAATTTCTAGTTTCTAGCGAAAAATGTTTGTAAAAGATTGGCCTCGCGTTAGATTCTAGAGCTAAAAGTTTTCAACAAGGTCGTTTTAGACCTCAGTTTCAAACTAATTAACTCTGGCGGGAAGTATGTAAGGATCTTAAGTTTTACTAATGTTTATTTTATTTTAAATCTTTACTATCACTTCTTATTTTCTACTTCCCGCCAGAATTATAAGCGTTAATGTATTTATGGAAAGTTTGTCTGGCGAACGCCAAGTATTTAAGTTGTGGTTTTTTGCCAAGCGAGAGAGAGGAAGCAGTTAGTCGAAGCAGGCCGCTTACCTTAGCAGTTTTACTCGGTTGCTGGTTGCCTTCCAGGCCAGAGCTTTAATCCTCGTGATAATTTTTAAACGTATTGTAGTGTTAACAGTTCTCTGTACTACATACGGCTTGCTGTTAATATACGGCCAATCTTCCACGTTTATTATTCCAAAGTTAAGTTAGAGTTTAGTTAAATATTTTTTATTCTTACGTTCAGACCACAAGTAGTTGGTCTCTGTATTCCGAAGTACGGAAATTATTGTAAAGAGTGAAAAATAAAGAGTTTCGTATACCCTTCCTGTGTATTTTGTCTACTTCCCACATATTGAACATAGCTTTAGTAAGCTCCCTGTTCCGAGTCAGGTCTGTGCATGTTTCCAAAGAAAGTAAAGCGGAACATTGAACCTGATAGTTACAATGAAGAAGAAACACATAAGAATGCTAGAGAGTTTAAATGCTAATTAGAATTATTATATTAAAAGAATTATTTATAAATCAAAACAAAAAAAATGTGGAAACTTGAAACCTGATTCTCAGATGACATTTACTTGTTTTGAGAAAGAATATTTTAAAGCAGAAAAATTTCTCAAGATGCATGTTTTAAGAAATACTTCTACGCTATGGAAGCTGCGTTTAATCAAGGCAATACTACCCAAGTTTGAAATTTTATATCGTCCGAAAGTTTGCAGAGCTTGCAAAAAGTAACAACTCGAAGATTCTTATGCTCAAAATTTGTAAAAATGTAACAATTAACATAACATTAAAATATCGTTCTTTATTTTAAAAATCATTAGCTTAAACCCAAAAAGAAGGACAATTATATTGATAAAAATTAAGACTTTGAATTAATCAAATTAATTTTAATTCTATAAATTATCTTCATACCTGTAAAATAATTATTATTGGTAAGTGTCAAACTTTCAATTTTTTATGATTATGTGATTGTTAATTAAAAGCAATATTTATAAATTGCACTAACGTTTCAAAAACCTTAATGAAACTTCCCTGGAGAAAACCAAGATTTTATCTCCAAAGTAGTAAATGAGAAAACTCGAAAATCTCCTTTATGCAGTTTTTTATACATGCGCTTTACTATTGAACTGTTTTTATCCAATAGTTCTTGAGCGACTTTTATCTAATAGTTAGTTTGAACTTCATCTTTTCCCTGATAATTATGAGTTAAGATTATACGAAAGTTGTGTATATCGTTTCTGTGCAGGACCTTAAACTTTTCAATTATACAAAGCCTGAATTTATCGGTCAGATTCCTATGCACAATATTAGAGACACTTTTCATTAACTAGATCCAGAGTAACCAAATGGTTAAGTCAAAGAACATGGGGCTTTCTTTTAGCTCCAGGCGATTAAACAGACTATTTTCATTTCCCTACATAAAAAGTGGTTATGAGACTGTTTTACGTTGCACTGAGGTATCCGTTCGCTTAGACAGGTAAAATATGCGTGCTGAGCTACAATCTTTTAATCAGCTAACAAATATTTTTGTTTAATTATACTAGTCCGAACATTCTGCTAATTTTTGCTTAGGTAAATAAAATCTAAGGACTTCATTGTCGTACCGAACGAAACGAAATAAGATTTCAGTAACTTTTATCTAATACAACGATTTTAATAGATGCAAAATTTTCCTGCCTCTTGTATGATTATGGGTTAAAGCTATAAAGTATATAACCACTGAGAATTAACGGAATCTGTGAGTACAAAAACAGTTCCCCAAATATGAAGAATCTTGCCATGACGTAAACAAATTATCACATTTTTTAAGTAACGGGTAGGGGCATTAAAATATTTGTATTTAAACATTGAAATGGATAGGTATACACCGATTTATTTGCTCAAGAAAGTGTTTATCGAGATGACAAATTTGAAGGCTTTTTGCGAAGCATAAATCTTTAAACTACCACCCAAATTTTAAATGATAAATTTTTCCATCACCGAGCATATCGATGAAAGCATATCGATCAAATATTATCTAACCAAATTATATCCTTCCAATACACTACTACCTTAAAAGAATAATATTAGATCTGTTACTATTATTAAAGATTGAAAGATTCTTATAGGCGAGGCAAGGTATTTCAAGAGTCCGGAAATGGTTCCGCCTTAAAACGTACTGGAAGCAATCACTTGAACGACTTGCTCCGAACATGGATAATAGCTACGGAAACATAAATAATTCACACTTTACGTAGCTTGTTTAAGGTATATCACTGAAGAGTGCAAAGCACTTTCTTCGGATTGAGAACACTCGAAGAGGTATTCCAATGCGAAAACTTTCACAGTTAACTTTTAGTAAAATGGCTAAGAGTTTCTACAACCCAACCTTTACTTTGCTTAGTTTCTACTCTCCATTTAAAATATTTCTCGTTCCTGTCACCAATAGAAGTTAAACGAGGCGTTCAGAATTTTTATAATTAGAAACATTAAGTTTCATTAACTTTTGGAAGGTCTTTGTACATTTATGTTATAGAAAGTAATGTAAGATATATTAAAAGTCATGTTCGCTTATTTTAGTTTCTTCTGAATATGGTTAATTTTTTTCGTATGGCATGCTATCTAAAATGAGGACAAAACTCTACAAGATTAAGAAATAATATAAGAAATTTTAATAACATTTTTCAGTTTAACTGCAAAACAATAGTTTTTGGTTCTTATTTAGGTTAATATATCTTTGTACGTTTCTGAGTATAATAAAACAATATATATGTCTATTAACAAAAACATAGTTGAATTCGTTTTTTACCATTGTAATTAATTTAGCAGCTGCTCTCGTGCACAAAATGTCTTTATTTGGGAAATAAATTTTTTTGTGATTAGGTTACTGTGAAACCAATCAAAAATGGTAAATTCTAGCATCTGCCACAAAGAGGTAGAAAAGCTTCCAAAAATGCTTATACGTTTTTCCCTTCCCTTTCAGACATTTACAAAAACATTTCGAAAAGTAACATTATTTTATCGTCTAAATCTTGGAGTTCCCAAATTTCGAACGGTTGTAAACTATGAAACCCGAAAATTGTTTAATTCTACTGTCTGTAATTCCTAGTGTCTACCACAGTAGTCACTAGGAATTACAGACAAGACTAGTGTCGTAAAATTCCTTAAAAGGCTTGGATCTTTTTGCGAAACTAAATCTGAAATTTTGGAAATCAACATCCTGTTGCCTTCAGGTTTGATAACGTAAACTCAAATGTTTAATGCAAACTATCATTTGCATTAAACATGAGTAACTAGTTTCCTCTCGCATAATACAACTGGTTACTACATTTGACTTTCATAGTACTGCGAATTATCAACATATATACTACCAGACAATTTTCCATAAAATCCAAATTGAAAAAGCATTGTGTGGCTGAATGCCACAGTAATGCTGAAGCTTCATTCCATAGTGTAATGTACATCTTTCTCTGCATGCTGCATGTGTTCGTGGTTCCGCCTTATTAGTATCTGAATCTGCTCTAATGTCCTCAAGTTTCTAGATAATTTTGTAGAAGTTTGAACGCATTTAAAACATTCCTTCAATGTGCTTGCTTAGTGAAACAGCACAGGAAGTTTATCAGGTACTATGTATTTGACTCAGAACCACTGTCATAGATTAATTTCAACTGTGCCTGAAGCTCTAACTTTTAATGGTCTGCCGATCCGAACTAAAATTATGAATGATAATTTATTTTAAAGTTGGAAACATAGAGGATAATCTGGTTGGATGGGGCTTTCGCATTTTTTCTCCAGTTAAAAACGTACAAACAATCCACATTCCCATTGAAAATTTTCCACAAAGCAATCCCTTGCCTTTGGCGAGTAATTTTCGCTCATTACCAGCCGGCTATCACCAACTAAGATTAGATGACTACAGTTTGCTAGCCCTACTGTAATAATAAATGATGTGCCAAATGTGATGAAAAATGGGTGGTGTCCGCAATAACCCAGAAATACTGGATACGTGCAAGATGAAATGTGTGATCTGAAAAAAAAAATAGAATTAAAGTAACTTACCCTCAAAGGATGACACCTCAAATAATGTGAATTACGAGAAATTTATTATATCTTGACATCGTGAAATTTTAAATTAATACAAATTTAAATCAAGAAAACATAACCAGACAGAAGACAATAGACGGCAAACTATGGCAGCAGTAAGAAACAGTCCTACCATTTTGAGTCCTAGCCTTTCGTGCACAAAATGCGTAAAGTTCCAATCTATAAAATCTCAGTTCATCTTCATTACACAAAGTTACATGATAACAAAATTCAATTTTTATAGCGAAGGACTTTGACTTGAATTACTATTCCAGTATATTTTTGTGGAAACACAAAGCCAATTCTAGCATCAGACGCAACACGTGCACTGGAATTCCTTTCGACAACGTCTCAAGTCGTAAAACATCATTCATTTACCGCAGAAGTCAGCATCTAGATCAATTTTAGTTGAATCTTCATATCACTTACTATTATTTTTTTGACAAAATGCATTCCTTCGAAACTATATGGAGATGGTCTTCAGAAAGGCACGAAAAAGAACAAAGTGCAGACACGCATCATCACGGTGAGGACGGACAGCAGTCCGTGTTACACCTTCGGAGTCGAGCAGGAGAAAAGATAGAAAACCGGTTGTAGTGGTCAATCTCGCTTTGTCCTTGAGCGGTCGCAGTGAACAGACTTGATGTTGAATAAATCCATCTATTAGTCTACAGCCTTACCAAAGCGTTTATCAAATGAAGATGGACCTAATTTTTTACCTTCAATCCTGATATCAGCTCTAAGAGCCTCAAGAAATTTTGTGAGTTTCATATTTTCTTTTAACTTCTGCAAGCTAGGATTTTTAACCGAATCTTTATTAATGTACTTTGTGGCTGCAGTATTTGTCTCTTCAGCTAATTCTCTGACAGACTGATTACATTTTTGAGATATGTTTGAAAATTTTTGCTGAATAACCTGAAAAAATTCAACTTTAGCAAATTTCTCTCTTAGCAATTTCCCCAAGTTTTCAAAATCATTTTCCCTGGCTGCCCGTGGGTCATAGACCAAGAATTCTAGAGCTTTATCCCGACAGTTAATTTTTAGAATAATCAACTTTTTCTCATTGGGCCATTTTTCAAGTCTTGCCACACTATTTATCTGATCTAAGAAGAAGTTCACATTTTCCGAAACATTACCACTAAATGTGGGTAGAGCAGATACTAAGGAAGTAGTCATTATGTTAGTTGACTTAAATTTTGATTTTGGCATAGATGAACTATAGTGTTACTTATCTTTTTTTTACATTACAACATTCAGTTTCAACACATTAAGGTACACATATATTTTTGACATAAATACTTAATGTTAAATTTTGTAACATACAAAAATTTACTTATCAACATGCATAATTATAGTAATAATCACTATAGGGATAACAAATTTTTTATAATTTCTTAATCAATTATCATAGCATTTAGATACTTGGCATTACACTATACTTATCAAATATACGACAATCCAATGTTAGATTATTGAACTTTACTTCTGATTTCAATATATCACATATGTCTTAAATTATTTAAATATCATACATTAATTTAAGTCACATGTGTAGCAAATAATATTAGATTACACACTTTATCTCAAGTTCACAACGCGAATTGAAAAAAAAAAATTATGCTTCTTTAATTATCTGAAGTATCCAGGTTCTCAACCTTATTTTTTTTGGGGGGGGGAACGGCACCAAATGTAATAATAAATAATGTGCCAAATGGGATGAAAAATGGGTGGTGTCCGCAATAACCTAGAAATACTGGATACGTGCAAGATGAAATGTGTGATCTGAAAAAAAAAATAGAATTAAAGTAACTTACCCTCAAAGAATGACACTTCAAATAATGTGCATTACGAGAAATGTATTGTATCTTGACATCGTGAAATTTTAAATTAATACTAATATAAATCAAGAAAACATAGCCAGACAGAAGACAATAGACGGCAAACTACGGCAGCAGTAAGAAACAGTCCTACCATTTTGAGTCCTAGCCTTTCGTGCACAAAATGCGTAAAGTTCCAATCTAAAAAATCTCAGTTCATCTTCATTACACAAAGTTACATGATAACAAAATTCAATTTTTATAGCGAAGGACTTTGACTTGAATTATTATTCCAGTATATTTTTGTGAAAACACAAGGTCAATTCTAGCATCAGACGCAACACGTGCACTAGAATTCCTTTCGACAACGTCTCAAGTCGTAAAACATCATTCATTTACCGCAGAAATCAGCATCTAGATCGATTTTAGTTGAATCTTCATATCACTTACTATTATTATTATTATTATTATTATTATTATTATTATTATTATTATTATTATTATTATTATTATTATTATTATTTTGACAAAATGCATTCCTTTAAAACGAAATGGAGATGGTCGTCAGAAAGGCTCGAAAAAGAACAAATTGCAGACACGCATCCTCCGCGGTGAGGACGAACAGCAGACCGTGTTACACCTTCGGAGTCTAGCAGGAGAAGAGACAGAAAACCGGTTGTAGTGGTCAATCTCGCTCTGTCCTTGAGCGGTCTCAGTGAACAGACTTGATGTTGAATAAATGTGGAGGCTTGCCTGCACACCTACCAAATCATCTTTAGATGGGCATAAATATAAAGAATTAAAGCAAGAATTTTTTCGTGTTTCCTTTAGTGAATCCAACGGGTTATTAAAAGGTTTCATATTATACTATAGAGTTTCAGCTTTATTTAGTTTGAAGTATTCCTCGCTCTTGAATTCCTTTTATCCTTTAGAAGATGGACGTTATAACTGTGTCGCTAATAAATAATGTAGTTCAGAGGAATTTGTTGAATTTATGTCTTCATACATTTATGCACAACTCACAAAAGGCTCTTACAATTTATTGATAAGGATGGAGCTAAATGTAATATGGAATCACTTTCACTTGCTGTTTAGTACAATTGAATTTATTTCTCTTTTACTTGGACTCACAAGCAGACAGATGAATTATTTTTCAAAACTTTTCCGAGTACAACACTAAAAGAGATTTTAAGTACATGTCTTCAATGACGTTTCCGTAAAAGAGAGATTTGTAGGTGTCAGTTAAAGGAACTGCAATGAAATATAATTAAAATTTGAAGGAGCACATGTTATTTCAGCAAAACAATTTTCCATGAGTTTATTTGTTGCATAATTATTTGGTATTATATATTATGTATATCAAATTCTTAACCAGATAGTAGCAATCGATAAGTGCTTGTATTATTTTTTGGACAGCATTCTTAAAATTAAAATATAAATTATTAAAGATCGTAGAATTATCCTTAATAATACAAACAGAAAAAAAGACGCAAAATAGTTTCTAAAAATTCAAAAGGTACGCTAACATTTTGATTCAACAAATAATCTGAAGAAGGAAACTCGTTATGAATGTGAAAATCCGGGTGAACTAATAGCTTTTGATTTAAAATAATGTTTAAAGATCAAGATAGGTCAAAGATGAAATGAGCTTCTTTTTAATTCAACTATTCATTTTGTTTTTCCTAATTTGAATTCGTAATCTGAAACATAACAATATTTTATCCCGTAAATCGATATTAAATTAAGCGGGTTTGATTGAATTAGTATTTTCTGTGCGAATATAGTACAATATGGTTAAAATATTTTTAATTTAGATGACCTGAAATTTATGCTAAATGAAGTGATTTAACAAGTGAATAAAAGAGGTTTTATTAATCAAAATGATTTATAATTAAAATAACACTGATGAAGCTTGACTTCAACAATATATTATTTGATGAAAATTAGTTTATTTTGAAGCAGCAAAATCTATAACTGCATTTTTCTTCATATTTAAAGTGATGTCGTTTTCAAAAAGCTCCACGCACTACAAAAATGCTGCATATTTTGAGTTAAAAATAATTGTTTCTTGTTTATTTAAAGACAGACTCAAACACTAAGATTATGAACGCCACACAGAAGCACAGCAGTTACATCTTGTTTCCTAACAGCAAATGAGGAAAACCAAATTAAATACACTCTTTAAACAGTAGTATGTACCGATGATGGTATAAATGAATAGGTGATGTTCCCAATACATTACATTAATATAGAATGTCTTATAGCGGCCAAATATTTAAATTTTACATAAAATAACCAACATATTTCTCTCAAAGCATATCCGTTGTTTTTTCGCAGCATATTAAATATTTAAATCATAAAACTAGTTGAAATATATTCGAGAAATATTTATGACCTCTTATACTAAGACAGGTCTGAGATGAACCAAAACAAATCTTACATCATATAACTGGCAGCGGCATGAGAGCTAAAAGACAATTGTCATTTACTGACAATTGTCTTTTGGATAGCTTCCATATTATCATATATTAGCTAGCTATTTTATAGTGATATAATTATTATATTGTTGTCATAAGGAAGATTAATAACAAATTTAATTAAATTAGATAACAGTTTTCATTTAATTTTTTGATATGCTTATGAATCTCCTATTTTCCTTGAATAAATTCGGTGAAAACTGAAAGCTCCTGAACTAAAATGTGATCAATTGTTTATTAGTATCCATAGTCAGTTCAGTAGTTAAAATTGTCGGACTGCTGTATATTATTTAATGAAAATTGACGTATTTTCAGTTCCTTTCAAACAGCTCTTTGTGAATATTTTTATTTTTATAATAAATGTTTATATGAAAGAATTTCTTAAAAAGGGTGTTGAAGAATTGCTTAAAAAGGTGACTGACTTTTCTAAAATTTATTGTGCTCAAAGAATTTATTTTATGCGCATTGTAACATATTTGATTGTGTAATTAAAAGACCTATAAATGTTAAAAAGTCATACGTAAATTGTAATTAGACTAATTAGACTCATAAATTTAAATTAAACATTTTACAGTCATTAGACTCTTTTGAAGCAAGAGATGCGAAAAATGAGCAACGCCCTCGCAGGGACTCGAACCTTGACCTCTCCAAAACGCGCCGAATGTGCTATCATTACACCACGAAGACATGCTGGAAGGAGGGAGAAAATACCTTATATATTCCCTCTTTTAAAGGTCGAATGAGGATTAGGGGAGCCAGTCGGAAATCCGTGTGGCGACGAATAATTTTCTCCTATCTGTTTTAGTTCGGGCACTACTGTAGGGTCATTAGATTATTTTAGAGCAGGAGATGTGAAAAATGTGCACTGCCCTCGCCGGATCTCAAACCTGGACTTCTCGAATACGCGCCGAGTGTGCTACTGTTATATGACGAAAGAAGGGCGAAAATACTTTATAACATAATTCATGATACCTCTTCGTAGCTGCATCTACTCCCTGAAGTACACATATCCTGCTTTGATGTTTACATGATAATCTAAACAGAAGATTTATGCTTAATATATGGTTACGTAATGTGTTTTTATAAGTAATAGTACAGAAAGAAAAATATTTCTGATGTATAAAATCATAACGAAGAGAAATTCTATTCACAGTGCTTGCACGGCATCCATCCATTTAAGTTTACTTCACCTTGTAAGGATCCTTATAAGTTTGACTAACGTTTATTTTGTTTTAAAACTTTACTATCTTTTCTTATTTTCTACTTCTGGCCAGAATAAACTCGTTAACTTGTTTATGCAAATTGTACTTTCTAATGCCCGAGTATTTAAGTTGTAACTTTTCTCCAAGAACAAAGTTAGATGGAGAGAAAGTGAGCCGCCTTGTCAGTGTGTTTCACGCGAGCTTGCCATCAGTTGCTGTCTGCCTCTAAGACCAGACGTTTTCTTCCTCTCGAAAGCTAGAGACGTATTGTAGTTTTCTGCAGTTTGCGTATTACATACATAGTAATTTAAAAGGCCAGTCTTAGGGTCAGTCATTTGTGTAAAGTATTCAAAGTTAGCTTTTATTTAAATTTTAGTTAGTCAGTAGTTTTTTATATTTTTATGTTCAGACCACAAGTGGTTGGTCTTTATATCCCGGAGTGCGGGAGCACCTGTAATATCGTTGAAAATAAAGAGTAATTTAACCCTTCCTATCTTGTCATCTTTGTTGTACTCCACAGGACATAGTTTGCAGTCAAACTCACTGTCGATCCAGGACACGTCATGTTCCCAAAGCAGATTATAAGAAATACAAGTCCTGATAGCCTGTCCATGAAATAAATTGTGCGTCTACCGGTTCTTACATTATTTTTTTCCTACTTGCTCCAGCCCTAGACATCAGACTTATTAACCCTAGATTCACAAATTAAAATTTTTGCAACAAATTAGATGTTTGAAAAATCTAAAGGATATATCAACAAAATTCTGATTTTTGTTTAAACGATATAAGTTTTCTCTGCTTCTTATGATTAATGCCAATATGTAACCAAACATATTATTTTCCTCCGAATTTATTCCCGGGTTTAAGGCTTGCTGTCTTACTAAGTGTTTTGCAGTAATGTAACAAACGTTTTGGAAAGTCATTACCATGCTGTGACTCAATTTCCTGAATTACTCACTATTAAAGGCCTCAGCGGGATGTTTGAGTGCTAAAATGTCAGCGAATAATCATTTGTAATAGATTTATGTTAATGGTAGGAAAATAAAATGTAAAACTGATTAATAGCTACATATACCTTATTAAAACTGTTCTATTGCATTTTGAAAGAGAATTTCCATTACTGTTCTATTAGATTTTGAAAGATAATTCCATTATATATTATAGTATTGTTCTATCAGATTTTGAAAAAAAAATTTCACTACCCATTATATACTGGAAACAATCTGTGTATAAGGCTAACTGCTCAATTAAACTCATCTAACTCAAATGCCAGCTTTGTTAGTGCCAGTACTTTAACTTTGAGTGATCAAAGAATTATGAAAAATATGCTGGTCAACTTACAGAAATTTTTGTGGATAATCTTGTCATAAAACAAGCCTAAAAATAAGCGAAATAATTAGAAACATTCTGAAATTACATTTATTGTTAAAAAACTTTCTTATTTATCTCAAAATAATTCAAGATGAAGCAGAAAAGCCTCAAAATTTAAAAAAGTTAGCCAAAAAAGCGTATAACAAAAGAATAAACACCCTGCTGTGATAAATAAAAGTGAAGATAAAAAGGTCATCTACACCCAGTGATTAAATACCCATTAAAAAAACAAGCAAACATCTCCATCGCTACAGTAGCTAAGACTCGCCACCAGGTCCTAGGACGTGATTTAATTTCGTTTTTCGACATTTTCTGCGTTTTTCTTTCGTTATAGTAAGGTAACGCAGGCACGGAATTTTCGTAATAAAAGTTTGTATGCCTTATAACTGACTTAAAACACCGTGATATACATTCATGGAATACTATATAATATTTATTTTTATTATTTATAAAAAATATATATTTGCACTAGAATACATCGTTTTTAACATACTTGAACGCATTTCGTACATTAAATCCTTCTGCTGTCTATATTTCCTTCATTCCTACATTATTCTACATTTCCTTCTGTAGTAAACATAAAAAAGCTGGTAATTTTTCCGTTATTTAAAAAAAAATATTGCATCAGTTTAGTAAAAGAAATATGCCATTCAAATTTTATAATTATTATATAAAATAACGAATTAATGAAATCATCAGTAGATGGAACATAATTTACTAAATAATAAATTAGAGAAAACAGTATTTCCTTTATCATAACAATTCCAAAATCTACAAAATGCCATTAAGTTTTAAAACTGTAACTTGTGATCAAAATATTTATATTAATGAGATTAAGAAAAATCATAACCTCATTAATATAAATAGAAAATTTTAATATGAACAAAAAATATAAATTTTATTTATGGTAAATTAATTAATGAAGAAAATATTTACCGTATTTTTACAGAAAATAATTTCATAATTATACAAATAATAGCTAATTTTTTAATTGCGTTCATACTATTGATTTTAATGACATGTTTAACTGCAGAGGTTTTGGTTTGGTTTAGTTTATTAATGCCATATCACACTAGAGCTATCTGCCTAAGGGAACGGACGCCTTCGCAGAGGACTTTCTGAGAGAATCTGGCTCGCATACACGTTACACATGGGGAAACCCGCAAAGACGCCCATGAAGGCAGCCCCGTTCGCCTGGATTTTTAACCCAGGCCGGATATACTAACTTCCAGTGGTTTTACCGCTTGGCCGCTGACTCTTAACTCCAGAGATATATCTTATATTATAGCCATAATGATTGAAATATATTATTAAAATACGGTAACTATTCAGTCATAGATTTCGATAATTATAAGAAAATTTGCAAGGTAGGCATATAAGAAAACTATAATAAATATTTTGGAATTATTTTAAAACAAATGATTTGTGTTGTGATAGGTAGAAAACCCTCTTCTGCTTTGGCTAATCTATACCATTTTTTAATAAGCATAATGCAACACCTTTTAATAAAACATTTTGACATTATAGCCATGATATATTTTCTATAAGCGGAGATATTAGCTGTAGTTGAGTAGCTGCAACATGTAGAGATTTTAAAGTCTCATTAAGATTTTATGCACATAATTTACAATTTAAACGCACTAACGCTCATAATCATAAGAAAGACCATAAGATTGAAACTGTTTTAAAATACGGCATCAAATATTCTTGTTCAAAATATAGTCCCCATGATAAAAGATCAAATTATTTATTCCTAATAAGTAAATATTAAACTGGAAATTCGCCTCCGTATTAAAATTTTCCAAAAAAAATATTGCCTAGCAGTGTCTAGGAATTAAAATATTTTTAACAGGAAATTACAATAAATTAGACTGGTTTATTAAATTAATTGACTGTCTTGTATAAATGACGTAGTTTCTGGCATGAGAAAAAATTTCGACTTTCAGTAGCTTAAAATTTCGCTAATTTTTCTTTATTTTTTATACGCACATTTATTTTTACGAGTGTCATTTCCACAGCTTGCAAAGAAAAATTGAAAGAAGCTGGGCATTGACAGAAAGTTAAAATTGTATACAACTTTATGTGGCACCCATTTTACTTCACATTTTTTGTATTTGATTTATTTTTAGAATGCATTTGGATGTTAAGAATTTTATTAATACAATATTCTTTTTTAAATTTATTTCTTTAGGTACTTTCACAATTTCGTTTGTTAGCTCAGTTGATAAACTGCAATGTGTCGTTATGTGGTGACACTTTTGAATTTAATCATTTCAGCTGATCAAAGGCTGCACTGCAGGTGAATTTTGTCAGGCTATTTGGGTAAGACTGCCGATTGCCAGTTCAAAATAAAAAATAAAAAAAATATTTCATAATTATAATTAATAATTATAAAATAATTCATAATTAATATTTTTAAACCGTTGCAATTCTCTTTACTAGTTAATTATGTTTTCCATTTGCATCGTTTTTGCTTAAGATTAATTAATTTCCAAATTTCAAACTTACAAAGTCTTTATTAATTTACATTTCTTTCAAGTTTTGTTTGATACGTTTTCATTTTTCAACTCTCTTGGCACAGCTTTCACCGAGAGCGAAATGCACAGTTAGAAGTGTACCTTAACTGGGGTAAAAGGTTGAAAATCTTCTTGCAATTACGAGATATCAGCATTCTTTCTCTCTTCTCTCCTCCCCCCAAAATTTCAAGAGAATTTATTTTATTGCTCTTTTCCTTTTACTTTTGTCAGTTTTAGAAGTTTTTTTTTTTTTTTTTTTTTTTTTTTTTTTTTTTTTTTAATATTTACTTTTATATTTTTTGTTTTTTATCTCTTTCTTTCTCTCTCTCTTTATATATATATGTATGTAATTACATAGATAGATAGATATGGATATATATGAATATTTATATATATATATATATATATATATATATATATATATATATTATATTTTATATATATATATATATTATATATTTTATATATATATACACACATATTTTATATATATATAATAATTTATTTCCTAAACAATATTGATTAATTGATTATATTATCTCCTAAGTTTAATTAAAGTAGAATTATTTTAAAAGAGTGAATCCATACTGGTAAGTTATATTTTGAAAGATGTTTTGAAGTAATTTGAAAGCAAAATGTTAATAATGTTTTAACGGTGACTAGAGTTAAACCATCATGAAGAATAAAATTTCAATTGTAAAAGGAAAATTAAAAACATGTAATCATTGTCATTGATCGGAAATTAGTTGACTTTTCAAGGGGAACAAACCAACTCCCGTTCAGCAAACAATAATTGATAAAAATACGTAAATACGAAGGTGTTTCGTCTTTACTCGAGTTATAAGTTAAAGCCAAAGCGGCAATTCTAGTCACGCCAAATATCTTCGCGAATAGAAAGGATTATGAACCAATGATGATACTCAAAGAACTTATTCTTATGAAGCATTTTAGTCAATTCAATTTGGAGTAAAAAGCAATTTCTGTAGAGAAATCCGAAATAACCCGAGTAACCGTCCTCGACAC
This sequence comes from Stegodyphus dumicola, assembly GCF_044657685.1. Lineage (NCBI taxonomy): Eukaryota > Metazoa > Arthropoda > Arachnida > Araneae > Eresidae > Stegodyphus > Stegodyphus dumicola. The sequence goes on from NC_140780.1 coordinate 139,954,939, forward strand.
CTTCATGTTTATGCATTTGAGTTCTATTTTATATGTAAAAATTAAACATTGGAAATTGTCATTATGAAATCGAATTCAAAGTAAAGTTGAAATATACATAGAAGATTACAAAATAAGATAAATAATGCAAACTTTGTAAAAACAAATCAAAGACAATATAAAATAATATAAAAAATATAAAATATAATATATAATAAGAACAGTGAATGTACATGAAGATGTAAAGGCCAGAAAAGGTATTAAGTAACTTGCATTCTTTCTAGTGGTGGAGTTGGCAAAGTGTTCTCTTCGTGTCTGACTCATAAGTGTTGGGTGTCCGAAAATTCTTAGCGGCAGTGGGGGCTTTGAATAATATCAGTCGATAAGACTTGAGTGAAGAAATTTATGGTAGTGGGTGGGACTCGGAATTCTTGAGGAATGTATTATGTGGAGTTCTTATTTGAGTGATTCTGTCTGTTAAGATTTTTTTGAAAATACTAGTGAATGGAAATTAATTAATTTATGGCTAATTGTCGTGTCGCAATGATTAAGAATTTAAGAAACGAAAAAAGGAATTTTCACTGTCCAAGAGCTATTAGACAGACTAAAGTCATGAAATAGGCCCATTTTTTTAGTAACAGTATAGTAACAGCATAAGTCTGAAGACAATTAGCTTTTTACAATATATACAATTGAGTAATTACACTATATACAAATCCTTCAACTGATAGTCATCCAACTTATACCGCCTTCTCAGGTTTAGGAACAAATTATCATATCCCTATCAGTTAAATTCTATTCGCGAAGATATTTGGCCTGACTAGAATTGCCGGTTTGGCTTTATCTTATAAAACTCGTGTAAAGACGAAACACCTTCGTATTTATGTATTTTTATCAATTATTGTTCGTTAAACGGGAGTTGGTTTGTTCCCCTTGAAAAGTCAACTAATTTCCGATCAATGACAATGATTACATGTTTTTAATTTTCCTTTTACAATTGAAATTTTATTCTTCATGATGATTTAACTCTAGTCCCCGTTAAAACATTATTAACATTTTGCTTTCAAATTATTTCAAAACATCTTTCAAAATATAACTTTCCAGTATGGATTCACTCTTTTAAAATAATTCTACTTTAATTAAACTTAGGAGACAATATAATCAATTAATCAATATTGTTTAGGAAATAAATTATTATTAACTAACTTTGCAGCAATTGCGCAAGTAGTAGTAACTTGTTTTCTCACTAAATGAATTTAAGATCATACAATATTTATAGATATATATATAAACACATACATTGATAAAACAATAATACTGAAATTTATCTGAAGATGATCAAAAATACACATTTATAAAAATTTGTTCAATAAAGTTTATGAAATCTTTTAGAGTAATGCTTAGCATATATACAAATTGAAAAACCGAATATGAATGCCTACGACACCAAATTATATTCTAAAACATATACGTCTGTTCATAATAGCATGTGTTCACGTAATTTTACTAAGAAGTTGTCAGCTTGGAATCAATTGTAGACTGACTATATTAAGGAATATAGGCTTCCGAATGGGCACTTCCATGTTATGAAGCAATTTTAGGCTTTCATTGAGATGTTTAATTACAGTTTGGTGACTAAATTCAAATCCTCCCTTAATATTCTCTTCAATGTACTAAGACTTCTAGAAAGGAAATTTAGCTATGCGCTAACCTTTCTCAGGGCTTCTCATAAAATCCCTACTAGATTAAAATCAGATTTGACTGGCCTTAAGTTATTATTATTCTAATATTTTTATTTGTACTCATGTATATTTTAATCTGTGAAAAAGTATTAAGTTGTTAAGGCTTTATTTAACTCTTGAGTAGGAAGTGTAACAAAGGCGAGAGACGGTTGCGATTAAATACATCTGGTTCATTGGTTTATGGCCTTTTTACTAACAATGGAGGCAGTAGGGTGTTGTGTTGTCGCCTTTTACTAATGGCGTTTGAAACAAAAATCGTCTTGCTTTCTCTTTGTTGTAGTTGCAATTTTGTTATTTCAAGACAGGGGGTGTACTAAGCTTAGGTAATTGGATTCTCGTAAAGCTTAGTTCCGCTTGTTAGTTGGGGGTTCACTATAGTTCTCACGTTTTTCCTGAGTACAAATGTTGGCTCATTGTGAGATTTTTCTTGTTTTTGATTCGTCATAAGGGGTGTCATTTTCTCAGTCTAGATAAAGTAAATTCCAGCATTGGTGTGATTTTAATTTGATGATTTTTTGTAAGCCTATGAACTTACAGAGACGGAGAAACCGAGATTTCCTGGGAGGTTTACACCTTGCTAGAATTCTTTCTGATTCTAATTTTCAAGCTGAGAGTAAGAGGAGAAAAGAGGGGGCTGTACCCCTTGCGGGTCTTGCTCTCGCGAGCGACGTGTACCAGCGGGCTGCGGCTATGAATTCCCGGCTTTGATCAGATGAGAAATTTCATTTTCAAAAAAAGGCGCTAGAGCTGATCGCAAAAATTTATAGCATCGTCGTTTCTCCATTATAATTTTCCGAGAATTGTAAATAGGTATTCTCAGGGTGATGCAGATACCAGTGAGTTTCTTGTTTATTCTGCCTAGTGCCTTTCCAGTTTGGGTCCTTTCAAGGCGTTTTTTCCTGGTTGATTGAAGCGTTCCTAATAAAGACTGTTCCGGATTTAAAAGAAGCATCCCGATACCTGCGTCTTCCTTGGGTCTTGATTTTGTTGAAGCATTAGCGTTCCTGATTAAGAGTGTTCCTGATTTAAAAAAACTGCCTGATACCAGTATTTTCCTGGGGTTTTGACTTGATTGAAGTGTTCCTGAATGCAGTGTGTATCATTGACCTGCATCCGGCAAGCAGCACGATTTGGGTTTTGTGGATTTCTTCGAATGGTCAACGAAATCAGTTGGACAATCTGTTGAACTATTAACACTCCGTATTAATCAGTTAACGAAATGAGCAGGACTATCTGTTGAACTATTTAAAACTTCGTATTGATCCGTCGATGATGGCACACGCGAGAAAATAGGAGTTTGATGTATGAACTTCACCCTGTGAGTGATTTTTTTCTGTCTTTTCTATTTAAACTGTAACCGAGTATTAATATACATGTAAACGAAGTGAATAGAAGAATTAAATAATGAGTAGTTATATTAATGTACTTGTAAACGGAATGATTTGAAGATTTATGTAATGACAAGTTATTTAAATATACCTGTAAACGAATGATTAGAAAATTGGTACAACCACCTAAATTGTGAGTTATGGAATGTTAAAAAAATTAGTACACCTACACTTAACATGAGTGCAAGATTTAAAATGATATATATGTTAATTTACTTCTTAAGGTTAATTTGTAGGGGACTGATCAGTTTACTTAGTTATCATATGTTTGAATATTATAGAAATTAATAAATGTGTTTGATATATATTCTATGCTTCATTTGTTGTATAATTTATTGTGGTCTGTCATGTCCCTCCATTTGTTTGAGCCGGGAGGCTTTTAAGAAACATGGAGTTTTATTGAATTGGGGTTATTGATTTTTCCCTAGTGGGCTTCACAACGCGCCCTTGTACTAAACCAATGCCACTATACGATTGAATGTTCATATGAATATATATTTTTTGAGTTAGTGTGTGCGGCACCATGAGTCAAAGTTTAAAAAGTATTAAAACACTATAAATTTTCTCATATTCAACAATATCACAGATTTCAACATTTTTCGCCACAAACAATTCAGCAGACATTTATACTTAAATAATTCATACCCTTCAAACTGGTTTGTCAACATATTACATACATGAAAATTAGGAATCAGAGAGCCATCGCATATAAAATATGTATAAAACTATGTACCGTTTTAAAGTGAAAAATCTATGTGTTTCAGCTGCAAAATAGCATATTCGATAAGAATACATTTAAAGATATCATTTAAATTCCAAAAATAACCAGATGCAGTATTTCTAGGCATATTCTGTCCCTGAATTCCCTTTCTAGATTTTCTATCTCTTGACTGTAAGTAAAGGTCTGTGACTGTAAGCAAAGGAATTCAAATAAGAATATGTTTCCATCATAATTCTATATTCAGCCGTCAAGTTTCGTATCTATCTACCTATCTATATTTATATCTATCTATATATGTAGTCAGCTTAATTTTGATGCTCAGAATGCAGTTAAAAAATAATTTTAATGCATATGATAGTATTATTTACATCATGGTAGTTTAGAGCTTGAAAATGATACGCAAAATGACAAAAGCAGGAGTTGATCCTTTCTTTTCATGTATATTTCAGTAACCAAAAAGAAAGGTCGCTTATTGCAATCCGTTGTTAACATTTTAAACGTTAACATACGTTTGAAATATTATTTCTATAACTCTGGCTAAAAATTCAAATTGCCTTCCATAGGCACGCAAACACGATACCATTTAGAAATAAAATATTTTGCTATCTTCGGATGTATAGGCATAAACATCTTCCTAAATGATTCTTAGTAATGGAATTCCTTTTGGCAGAGCTAAAAGGGAAGATATTTGCTGAGTAATGAATAGTTAATTTCTGTCTAAGGATGTAGAAAATGTCTCTATAAATTATGCGTAGATTTAACCCCTAGCTGCCTTTCTATTCAACGTTCCATTCTTTAGAATTACAATTCACGTAAACGTAATCTACGAATACTAAAATTAGATGGACTTGCCTTTTTGTTTCTTTGCTCCTATGTTTACCATTTTTCCTCAATATATTTCTGAGGATATTTCATAATGATGCAATGATATTTAGAAATTCGGAATCATACAATAATAAACTAAATAGTTATTTTACCTTGCTAGAAAACCATAGTTAGAATTCAATTTTATTACTTCGTTTATAGCGAAGCACGACAGCAACCGTTTTCATAGCAGCGTGCAACCTGACTGCTATATACTATTTTAGCAGCACAGTGACATTTTCTTACGAGTGCTGATGATTAATTTGAAAGCTGGGATCACTGCATTGCAAATAATATTGCACAAAAATGCTGTTATTAATATTATTATTTGTTAAACTTTGAAAGTTAAACGTCAAACATTGAAAAAAATTTAAATCGCAATCGTCAAATATTGAAATCGCACAAGAAGGCCTGATTTCTGTTTAAGCTTTATTCGATATCCATTTCACGCCGAATGCATTAAACTCTTCACTCCTCCTAATTCTATTGGCCATATTTTACTTTTCATGTCGTAAGGCGTCTTTTAACTTCCGCATCCCTAATACTTTACTGAATCGCATCAGATGGCACGTTTAGGGATGTCAAGAGCGGTTCAACTATGTACAAACCTCCAGCAAAACCTCCCTTCCCCAACCAGGCGAAATTGAATTTGCCTTTACCGAAAGCCTGCATTCCATTTGCTACAAAATTTATGGACAGCTATCACGGAAACTTTTACGACGGAAACATTGTACTTAAAGGAAGTACTTCCTCAGCGTAGTCGATCCCATTTGCAACTATTCCTCAGCCCCCATAAAAAAGGAAGAAAATAAAAATCTATAAATCGTGAAGCAGACGTTAAGTTGTTTTATTTATCTACCTAACCAATAGCGGTAATTTTCAAAATCATTCTAGCCGTCAAGCAAAACTCAAGCGAATACATAAAAGAAGAGAGCATTCATAAATTAAACAAAACAAATCGTAAGAATTGTTTTAAAATATAAATCGTTGAAAATAATGAAAGGATTCTTTAAGCTAAAATCATGCACTTTATTTTTGCTGGTATCCTGAGTTAAAAAATACACTTTTATTGATACTGATTAGAAGTAACAAGCTAATTAAAAATCATATATCCTTTGTTTTGTTACAATTTATCGCTTCAAATTTTTCAGCTTCCTGAAATGTATTTCAAAAGGCACTGCCCTTCCTTTCATGTATGAATTTATGAAACTGGATTATACTGGATTACTTCATTTAGACAGCGTACATGAGAGTTGTCTGTCTGCAGCTAAATGATAAATTTTCATAATTAGAACTTGGCATTAAGCTGTATTAAATTTGAAATTAATCAAAATTACATGAAATTCTAAAAAAAAAAAATATGTATTTTAATTCAGTAAGAAATATACATTTTTCATTACCAAAAATTAACCTTTCAATGAATTTATTCATTTTTGAAGTAATTTAATCAATTGAATAATTCCGCATGATAGTGCTATGATTTTCAGTCTAATTCTCCAAGTCTAATTTCTTTAGAAGGTAATTAGATGGTTTTATTATTCGTCATACTATAAAACAGGGTTTTATACTCATTCTTTCTAGAAAATAATGAAAACGAGCGAACAAAATACAACTAAAATACATGCGTCTGCTTTTATTTTAATATTTTTAATGTCAAATACTACAGTTAGGTGCATTTTTTTAAATATGCGTTTTAATTTTTTATACACGGATCACTCTATTGATGCACAAATAAAACGGAATCGAAGAAAAGTCTCAAAATAAAATGGAAGAATTCAATAAGTTTCTCAAATCATTCTAAGTTTTCGTTTTCTAAAATAAATCTGACATTTCGTAGTTATACGCATAGTACTTAATTATAGTACAGTTCTTTGAGTTTAGCTTGCAAAATTTTAGAAGAATTGTATCAAGCATTCTGCTCGGGTTAGGCATAGCATTGACACGATACATGATTGCGCATATGATCTAATTTGTGGCAACAATTTTAAACAGCAGTTTTTTACGTCTTTCAGCCACTTTGAAATGCAGTTTTACGTATTTCAAACAAAAGGAACAGAATCTGTTCAGTTAAATGTTGTGTAGCGAATTTAATTTAAGGAAGTGATTCATAAAAATCAAAATTTTAATTTGTAATTATTCAAAATTTGAGCTACACAACAAGTTTGGTTATTTGGCTTATTAATTCTAGTGTAATCTATTTCGCCTATTCGAGTTTACGCGAACTGCGTCTTCATTCTTGTACACGCAGACAATGGATTTAGGTGATCTTTTCACGTAATAAATTAATTTTATTTCTTAGTAATTAATATCATTAGTTGCAGAAAAATTAGCTCTTTAATTTGACATAACTTTCGTTTTTCAAAATTTAATTGCATTTCAGTTATGAGCTTTAATTAGCAGATTTTTTCCGCTTGCATTGTGATTTCTGTTGTGGGGGAAGAAATGCCTTTTTCCGGTAGAATAGTCGCTTTTTTCGAGTTTTAGCGTTCTTTCGTTGGGACTGCTTGCAGGGTTGTTGAAATTCCAAGTTTCCCCTTCCACGGGGGGTGGTTATTTTGGCAGCGGCTTGGCGACTTCGAATTTCCGTTGGAGTTTCAAAGTGGTGGTTTGGCGAGTTTGCTAACATGAGGGAATGCTGTAGTTGCAACTGTTTTAACTTTCGGCGAAGAGTGAGTTGTGCCAACTTGGCAGTCCAGCGTCCTCCCTTTTAACGGGTTGTTTTGGGGAACGAGCACACTTTTTGACACTTCTTTTGCCCATTGAATTGCTTTCTGATGCATTCCGAGGCGACAGCTGATTCCGCCGAGAAAATGGATGGAACTCCCGTTGGACCTACGGGCCCCTTGGCTAAGCGCCTTGAGCGCGGGCCGTAGGTATTGGCAACTATGTCTTCTTCAATAATTCAAAATTCCTTCTTCAATTTATTTTCTTTCGTGTGTGTTCTCAGTCTATGAAAAACGATCTATGAAAAATGATGAGTGCTCCCAGTTCTCAACCGTCTGATTGCCGCTATACTCGGAAATGGAGCTAAAAAAATTACCACCATTGCTTTTGGGACCTCCTAGAAGTTAACTCGTCGTTTTCCTCTGAGGATGTCTGAAGTTGTCTGAAGATTAGTTTCTCTTGATCACCTCGTATCTCCAATCCGGGACTGATTCACTGATTTGGCCGTTTTTGATCCTCAATAGTTTGTAGGGTTTATATTTATTTTAACTAACGTTTATTTTAAGTTTAAACTATCTTTCCTGTCAAGCCTTACTTTCCCCTGCAACTGCCAATGCCAGAGTATGTAAATTTTAGTAGAACGCGCAAGGATTCAAATTATCAGCGGAAGTATTCTGAGTTAAATAGAAAGGAAACGAGTTCAAGGTGTGCTGTTCTTACTTCACGATCGCGGAGGTAATTAGCCAGAAATTGAAGAACCCCGCGTTTCGGCCTGTGTGCTTGCCTCGGAGAATTGTTAATCGTTCAACGTGATATTCAAAGTTTGCTGAATTAGCAGCGGTATTGTAAAACGCGGTGAGGTTAGTTACTTTTAGAGAGCCTCGTAGTTAGAGTCTTGTTAATGCTTCTTTTCAGGTTCTTATTTTTATTTTACCGCCGGGTCGGCGTAGTTTGTGAGCGTCAAGAGCACGCAATTGTAATTTCTTAAGTTGAATAAAAAGGGACTTAAACCCTTAGCAAGACTGTCTATTTTCCAGTTTCAACAGTCACCTCTTGGTTGCGTGCAGGTTGGAGGCGCGCAACTCTACATTGGCGCCCGAACACTTATCGAACTGAAATGGCCGAAAATCGGATGGAAGCCGCGGGATAACACCAAGAAATGGCAAGCCAATTGGAAGGATTTGGATACCTGGTCCAGACTTTGAGAGCGTCAATCAAGCGAAACGTCAATTTGGAAGGAAAAAATTTGGTGGCGATATTAATAGAAGGCCTAGAAAATCACTTTCAGCTCTACCCTGTGCCTGAAAGACAAAAAGTTGCCATCGCCACATCCGCACTAAGAGGACAGGCCGCGCTATGGTGGAAGAATATAAGCAAATTTTTATTAGGGGAATTTGGAAGCCAGACATATACATTTGAAAATTTCAAAAAATCGTTAGTAAAGGCATTCCCCATAGTGAAAGATCGAGCAAGGCTGGAAGCCGAACTATATAGTTTCTATCAACGGGATATAGAAGAGTTGACGGACTTTATTTTGCGAAAAATTAAGCTGACGGATATGCTGTATGGGAAGAAACCCGACGCAGAGATTATTGAAATAATCTTACCAAGATTGTTACCTGCTGTTCAAGACTACTTAGAAATTAGAAACCCAAGCACATTGCAGGAGCTCTTCGAATTGGCGTTGAAGTTTCAAAATCGCAGAATAGCGGAAAAAGCTAGAGGGGCATCGTATTCTCAAAGTACCCGAAGGAAATCTTCAAATGAGCAAACCAGAAACTCAAACCGCTCTTATGGGGGAAAGAGCTATCAAGCTAACTCATCGAACCTCGAAGGTCAAGGCCCAAAAAGAAAATTCGAAAACAAACATCCGCGTACCCAGAAGGCAGAACTTGAAAGGAAAGCTTTAAACGAGTAGAGGGGCCTGTGAAAGCGAGGGTCCAGACACCGGAAGTTTTAAAAAAACCCTCAAAAAGACATTTAAATACGGTCATCGTAAAGAACACACATTTACCAATTATACAAGTCCTGGTTGGCGATGTGCCAGTAGAAGCCCTCATTGATACAGGAGCAGAAGGAAATTTTATGAGCGAAACATTCTTCAAAAAGAATTTTATAGGGTACGATTATTTAAAACCAAAAATACCGAAATTATAGCGGCGCAAGGAAAAACCTGTCACTGCATCGGGAAATTATCATTAAACATACAGGTAAAAGAGGAAAGCCTCAAAGTATTAATTTTTGTAATGAAGAATCTGCAAAATCCTCTTATTTTAGGTATGGAGTTTTTAAGGGTCGCGAGGGCCAAATTGAATTTTCAAGACAGTTCCGTTGGGCTGGAGATGGACCAGAGGGTGGTGGAACCTGTGGAACAACCGCAAGTGGACCTTAGCCATATGAATGACCATGAAAGTCAAGCCATCCAGCAAGTGATGAGTAATTTTTCTAACTTGTTTTCAGAAAAGCCTGGTAGTTGTCAAATAGTTACGCATCAGATACAATTAACTGCCGAAAAACCTTGTAGGACTAAACCATATCGTTATGACAAACAAAAAGATGTAATCATCGAAGAACATATTCAGGAGATGTTAAAGAATAAAATAATAACGCCCATAAATAGTGAGTACGCGAGTCCAGTCGTACTATGTAGGAAAAAGAACGAGCTTCCTCCTTCGGATAAAAGGGCTTGGAGGTTTGCTATCGATTACAGAAAACTAAATAGTATTACTAAATTCCCAGTTTACCCTTTGCCGGGTATAGAGGAAATTATTAGAAATATTAAATCTACAAGATACATGACTACTTTGGACTTAACGTCTGGCTACTATCAAATAGCTATGAGACCCGAAGACATACATAAAACCGCCTTTATAACAAAATCGGGCACTTATGCATTTTTACGCATGCCCTTTGGGTTGTGTGGGGCCCCATCAACATTCCAGAGAGCTATGGACATTGTTCTAAAGCCTGTCCTAGGAAAATCGATTTTAATCTATCTAGATGATATAATTATAACGAGTAGTACGTTGGAACAACACATTAAAGATCTAGAAGAAGTTTTTAAATTATTAAAAGAGGCCGGTCTTACAATTAACACCTCAAAATGCAAGTTCACAACTAAAGAACTTAAATATCTCGGTTATAAAATTTCGCAAAATGTTATAGAAACGCAAGATTCAAAAATAAAAGCAATCAAGAATTTTCCACCGCCCAACACCGCCAAGAAACTTTCTTCTTTCCTTGGGTTATGTTCTTACTATCGGTTTTTTATAAAAGTTTCGATAATATTGTTGAACCACTTTTAGTAATTAAAAGAAAGAGAAGTAAATTTACGTGGACAGCGGAAGCAAATACAGCATTTGAAAGAATAAAAGAAGCGCTCATCAATGCCCCTGTTTTGAAATTCCCGGAGGGGGACGAAAACCTGGAAATTCCAGCAGATGCGTCGGACTATGCTGTGGGTGCGGTTCTTATGCAAAATAGCCATCCTCCGGCATTTTTTAGTAAAACGTTGAATCAGACACAAAGGAATTATACAGCTACAGAGAGAGAAACATTAGCCGTATTAATGGCTGTACACAAATTTCGAGTTTATTTCGGCAAAGCGCCAGTAACAGTCTTTTCGGATCATGCGGCTATTGGTAGATTTTACTCGGGAAAAAACCTAACGCCCAGGTTAATAAGATGGGCTTTAAAACTACAAGAATATAATCTAATAATAAAATATAAACCGGGTAAGGAAAACAATGTAGCTGACGCACTTTCTCGTATAAAACTGGACGATGAAGGAAATGAACTTAAATGCGCTGTGTTGACTTCAAAAATTTTAGATTCTAGAGATACGATTATCACTGAACTGAAAGCTGATCCTGAATTTGGAAATATCTATGCATATTTGAAAGACCCCGAAAGCTTTGAGCACACAGATATCGATGCGATAAGAAGTAGAGCAGAAAACTATGAAATAATAGATAATTTATTATTTTATACGAAAACAACAAACGAAAATCTCGAGTACAAACCAGTCATCCCAGCCTCGCTTCGATTAAGCATTTTAAAGGAATTACACGACGCGAAAACAGCGGGTCATTTAGGGGTCGGAAAGAGTTTAAAAAGGGTACGCGAGGCGGTATATTTCCCGCAATTATACAAAATAGTAACTGCGTATGTCAGGTCCTGCAATCAATGTCAGTTAATAAATGATATTAATTACAGCCCGGCCGGGTACTTAAATAGCATTCGCGCTACATTTCCGAATGAAATTTTAGGCATAGATCTTCTTGGTCCCTTCCCCCAGAGTGAGTTAAATAAAAATCGTTTTCTTTTAGTAATAGTAGATCATTTTTCAAAATGGACAGAAATTGTTCCACTTAAACGCGCGTCAGCCAAAACTGTCGCAGATGTATTCTTACACAGATACATTTTAAAATACGGTGCACCGATAAAAGTCATTAGCGATAACGGAAAACAATTCATTAGTCAAATATTTGAAAACATATGCACTGGACTTGGCATACGCCATATCAAAATGGTTCCGTATAGACCACAGGCAAACATAGCAGAAAGAGTGAATAAAAACATCGTAAAAATAATTCGCAGTTACGTTAGCACACATCACAAGCGCTGGGATGGCTACATAAATGAATTAGCTTATGCTTTAAGAACGGCAAATCACGATACTACGGGAAAAACCCAGGCAGAATTATTTTTAGGCCGAAAGTTAATTACGCCTTTAGATAAATTATTCTTTGTGCAACAAAGAGAGCAAAAGTTTAAACAGAAAGATGTGCAAAAACTTATTGATCAGGCGCTTAAAAGCTCGGATACGGCAAGAAATAAGCAAAAAAATGTATTACGATAGAAAACGCCGTGAAGCAGATTTTAAAGTTGGGGATAAAGTATTGAAGCGGAAATTTTCTTTATGAAGTGCCCCAGACAATTTTACTGCAAAGTTAGTTCCAAAATTTGAAGGCCCCTATGTAATTCAGGAAATCAAACGAGTCGTATTGTACCTTAAGAACGGGAGAGGGAAGATCTGTAAAGCAAGTCCCGACCAGGTGAAAAAATACTATAATCCAAATGATTTTGAAATCCTTAAAAGTTTCTTGCAGGACTCAAGCCTAAACGAAGTAGAAGGTCCAGAAATAACGACAACCGTTCCACCACCCAAGAAGCAGAGAACTGAAGAGAGACCTAGCCCTTCTACAACCCAGACGACGGTACCAAAAGGAAAAAGTGAAAACTTTCAGACTCCAGCATTTAAGAAAAGCAAGAATGCAAAGCCACAGCGTAAAGAAACCTTGGTAAAGAGGAAAATACCACCTACAACGTATCGTAGTAGAAATTATACATCAAGGAGAACGCTCCCACGGCCGGAGAGTCAGGTGCAAACAAGGCCGCCGTTCCGGAAACTGAAAAGACAGCAGGAGGAACGAAAATACCAGGAGCAGCAGAACAAATTCAAGAAGGACTCCAGACCGGAGAACGTAAAGACCAGCCCTCCAATGCAAAAACGAAAAAGACAACAACCCGACGATTACTCCGCCAAGAGGCCAGCATGCAGAGGACGCAAAAGAAAAACTAATGTGGACGACACTCGGAGGTCAGTAAGGAGAAGATTGACGTCCATGAAACCTATAACGTGGAAACAATTTTGCCAGAAAAGAATGACGGAGATTCAATCATCGAAAACTCAAAGATAAGTTAAAATCCTCTATAATTTTTTTTTCTTTTGTTCCGAAATGTTATGCATAAGTACGAAATTCTATGTTTTGACGAAAGTCAATATGTCTCGGTTGAGACTTAGTTTTGTTTTACTTTATTTAGCTAAGGCAAAAGTATTATTTTCTTTAAGTACAAATCTAAGAACAAGCATTTTCTGTTGGTCGAAAGACTAATTCTGTTATGTTAAAGCCAAAATTTGGCCGAAGATAAAAATAACTTCGTATTCTTGTATTAATAAGAATTTTAGTTTCAGTGCCGCCAGCTTGGCGAAGAATGAGTAAAGTAAAAATTTATTTTCTCTTATTCATTTTATGGTAAATTGTAAAAATCATAGGTATTAAAATTTTGTAAATATACGTAAATACTTGAATGTTATGTAAAAGTAGAATTTAGTCTAGAAGCATAAAATTTTAGATGCTAAAAGTAAATGCTTAAAAGCAATGAATTCGAATTTAAGTATTAAACTGTAGATAAAGTCATGCTTTAGAGCGAAAGCCTGCATGTCTAAAGATGAATGAGGGGGAAGTTAAAATGAATGTGTTTTGTAGGGTTCTCCACCTACACTTGAATTTTTAAGAATGTTAAAGTAGCTCATCGAGTTGTAGAATGTCGAGTAAGGTGTGTCTATTTGGTCGTTGAATTCTAACAAATCATGGTGGTTAGGGGAAGTGTTGTAAGACTAAAACACGAATATTACCGTTTGACACCACACATGGTGGAGAGCCAGGGTAAAGTTAAATTAATGTTTGAATAATTGAATAAATGTGAATTAAGCAGTAACTAAGGAAAACGAATCGTTTAAAAACAAAAATTTATTCAGTGTCAAGAAAGTGTAAATTATAATGTATTTAGAAAGATACTGATATTTATTCCTTCCAGATGCTGGAAGGAAAAAAACAAGATTGATTGATGAAGTCCAGGAAAAGTTGTTGTAAGAAGAGAGATTTATATAAGTATTGACAGAAATTTAGTATACATTTTGTTACATAAGATTTTTTTTTTGTGTAAACGAGGCTCTTGAGAGTTAGTTCAGAATTATAGAAACTTTACAACAGGTCTTCTGTAGGACCTGCTTCCAAGTTTTCCAAATTCTGGCTGCGGCAAATGTAGGGTTTATATTTATTTTAACTAACATTTATTTTAAGTTTAAACTATCTTTCCTGTCAAGCCTTACTTTCCCCTGGAACTGCCAATGCCACAGTATGTAAATTTTAGTAGAACGCGCAAGGATTCAAATTATCAGCGGAAGTATTCTGAGTTAAATAGAAAGGAAACGAGTTCGAGGTGTGCTGTTCTTACTTCACGAGCGCGGAGGTAGTTAGCCAGAAATTGAAGAACCCCGCGTTTCGGCCTGTGTGCTTGCCTCGGAGAATTGTTAATCGTTCAATGTGATATTCAAAGTTTGCTGAATCAGTAGCGGTATTGTAAAACGCGGTGAGGTTAGTTACTTTTAGAGAGCCTCGTAGTTAGAGTCTTGTTATTATTTCTTTTCAGGTCCATATTTTTATTTTACCGCCGGGTCGGCGTAGTTTGTGAGCGTCAAGAGCACGCAATTGTAATTTCTTAAGTTGAATAAAAAGGGACTTAAACCGTTAGCAAGACTCTGTCTATTTTCCAGTTTCAACAGTCACCTCTTGATTGCGTGCAGGTTGGAGGCGCGCAACTCTACAAGTTCATCATAATTCTCCTCGTATCTCCAATCCGGAACTGTAATACTTTCCAGAAATTCTAGGTTACCGTAATGACTCCATACATTCGACGAACACTTTTTTTTCCATTCAACAACAGCATTCCTCATGAGCTTCAGTAGACATTTTTTTGGGTTGTCTTGCCTGCTACTCAATTACAGATAAGTTCTCCTTTCTTTTTTGTTTAATTCTTGGTTAGTTAAGTATTATAGATTTCTGCAGTGAAAAAAAGAGATTGAATTAATTTAATTTGTTGAACCTTAATTTTTTGTAAGTGATAATTTTATCCTAACTCTATAGAAATCATATTTTTCTTTGGTGTATCGATTAAATAAAGGCATTAAATTTAATAAAGAATTATAGCCTTATTAAAATTATTGTAACTTAATAGTTATGAGAAAGAAGTTCTTCAGGAATTATTAAATTGAATTTTTGTTGGTATTACTCATTGGTGAGGTTGATTTGTAATAGTGTCTGTATTAGAGCATTCTTGCTCCTCTCAAGACGAACCTGTTTGTAGAAGTGTAAAGGTGTCACTACATATCTTTATTATCCGGTAAAACCATATTTAATTAATCAAAAAAAATAGAGGTTAAAAATTATATGTGCAATAATAGTATTTAAATGATGGTATTGAATGCAATATTATGCAATATTATTTTTGTATTGATCAATTCAGTGTGAAGTGGAAAGTGTAACTTGTTAAATTTATTTATTTTTTATTATTTTTCTCCCCGGGGAGGGTACTGTTCTTAAATTTATAGTTTATATTTTTTGGTATGTTTTACCTGATTTTGCAATATTAAATTTAATATAATTACAAGGATGTTAAAAATTAATAATAATTACTCAGAAATGTTGGATGTGTAAAAACAATAGTACAACTTTTTTTGAATATGTTTTGATTTTTTTTACTCATGGATATATATATAATTTGCTTTAATAGTTAAATAAATAAGTTTTTCTAGATCATTCAATGGTTAAATTTATTTTGTGTGTTCATGATTTTTACCAGTCTTCTACTCATTGATTTAAGGGTTAATCAAAAAAAAACACAACGCAAATTTTCAATTTTATTGGTACTAGTATCTTATTGTTGAATTGAGTTTTATTTGTTATGGTCAACTTCTAGGGTACCTTTTGGAAAATTTAGGTAAATTCAAAAACGCCATAATATTTTTTGGTGCCGTGACTCTTCGAACCAATTTTAGCACCTAACATTTTTGGTGCCGTTCCCTTTCGAACCAACTTAGCACTTAACAATTTTTTTTTGTGCTGTGATTTTTGCACCACCCTTTTGGCTTGCATTTATAATTGAACTTAATTTTGACTTGAGACTGGTGATTGTCATGTGTACTATTGCATATTTAGGTGAAAGTTTTCTTCCACATGTCTAGGCTTTTTACTGAAACCCTACTCGTTAGTTGGTTACAGTGACAGGCCTATACAGTGGTCGTATTACTGTGCTTATTTTATACTTATTATTTGAGGGAGCATAACAGTATGCTACGGATACACATTTGGGACTTTGAAACTATTGTATCCAAACACAAACATTTTCACGCAGTACTTTAATTTTAGTTAAGTATTTTCTTTTTGTGCAAAATTTTTGTATTGCATTTTTACATATTGAGTTTGAGGATTACTGTTTCACATTTTTTGCAACTGTATGTTTGCAACATAAGGTTAAAAGGCACGCGTGTTAATCACACATTGGGATACATCCCTACTTTTATGTGCTGGCGATTGCTGATTGCAGTTTAAAATGCCAAAGAAAGTGTCAAAACGAGCAGCCAGAGCGGCTAGTAATAGTGACTGGGAGGAGAGTCAAGAAGTCATGGCTCTGTCAGTTTGTGGTCCTGATCCTCTGGATTCTGTTCCTCTGTTCTCAGGTTCAGACAAGGGAATTAGTCTGAATGACTTCTTAGATAGGATTGATCTCATTGCCACTCATGTGGGTTGGTCAGATGAAGACAAGTTAACAGTGATCAGACTAAAGGTGGCAGGTGAGGCTGCTGAATTAATTAGGAATAATCCTAGGTTAAAGAAAGAGGCCAGTCATGAGTATGTCGTGAAAGCGTTGAAAGAGAGATTCAGTTCAGTGCACAGTTTGCACTCTAACATCCGTGCTCTTATTCAGGCTTTTCAGAAACCACACGAGTCAGTGCGCCAATTTGCAGCACGTATAGAGGCTCTTTCGTACAAAACTATACCAGTGGAAAGAAGCAGTGACCCTGCAGCAGAAGCACAGAGGCAGGATTTACTTCTGTCAGTGTTTATCGAAGGATTGCAGTTGCATTTGCGACGCTTGTTGTTGCCACAGAATCACAAAACTTTTGCATCTGCTAAACAGCATGCAATTATTGAAGAAGACATGTGGGCTAAGAGCCATGCTAGTAGTGATTTTGCAACAGTTGAGGTTAGAGCAGTGAATGCTGCCAAGCCAGCAATCGAAAAGTCAGTTACAACACCATCAGTAACCAACTCAGAGCTCACTACAGCTATTAAAATGCAACAGGAAAATATAGCTCAGCTTACAAAAATGATGGGCTCTCTTCAAACACAGGTGCAGAGTTTAATATCACAAAGTACTCGTTCAAGACCCATACAGCCTCGTTGTTACAGATGCAACAGAATAGGGCATGTTAGCAGGGACTGCTATGCGAATATTGTGCCTAAGCAGCACTCTAGACAGGGTCAACAGAGATTTAGAAATAACCAAACAGCCAGGAGACATCCTAATAACACCACACCAGCTGTTTCGGGTACTCCAAATACCACAAGTGTGGCTACAAATGCTTTGAATCCCCAAGCACCAAGTTTTAATTTAAACTAATTCAGGGTGGGGAGAAACCAGTCTCCGTTTCGTCTCCTAAAACCCTTTTGGAGGTGCCATCGGTTTTTACAGTATCCACTAGTGAGGCGTCTTTGCCTATTGTTGAGGGATCTATTTTGGGAAATAAGGTAAAGTTTTTATTGGACTCAGGGGCAACTGTAAACATCATAGAAGCTAAATACATTAAATGTTTTGGAAATAAAATCTCATTGGATTCATGTAACATATATTTAAAGGGTATTGCTGCAGAAAAAGTAAAAATAAATAAGAAAATGAATTTAATAGTAGAATTTCAACAACAATATTTTGAAAC
Organism: Stegodyphus dumicola; assembly: GCF_044657685.1. Taxonomy (NCBI): domain Eukaryota; kingdom Metazoa; phylum Arthropoda; class Arachnida; order Araneae; family Eresidae; genus Stegodyphus; species Stegodyphus dumicola. The sequence goes on from NC_140780.1 coordinate 139,972,858, forward strand.
AGAATTTTTGATTACTGACACACCTCTTTCATCTCAGTATGGTACTTTATTAGGAACTAAATTTCTTGCAGACAATAATATGCATTTGGATTTCTCCACTTCTCAACTGTTAGGATCTAATGTAATTATTAAATGGAATCTAAGTCAGCCTAGTGCTATGAATAGTAATGTTTTCTCTACTTCAGTTTCTCAGTCATTTTGTTACTCTGTAACCAAACATAAATTACCACCTTTTTCTGAAAATATCATTAAGCTGACTGCTCGTTCTGCAAATTTTACTACTGATACTGTTTTAATTGAACCTTTAATAGAACATGCTCAAAGTAAATTTTCCATAGCCAGGTCAGTTAATCAGACTTCTTCATGTAAGGAATTTTATGTCAAAATTGCAAATTTTTCACCGAATACACTACATCTCAATAAAGGAATGAAATTGGCCAGTGGCCAACCTGTGAATGTCATTACACATAACTCTGAACTTGTAAACAATACCACCATAGAAACAGGTGAGGATTTCAAGTCTTGGGGTGGTGAATTTGATCTTACACGTTTACCTGAACAGCAACAACAACAATTATCACACCTTCTCAATCAGTATAGTAACATCTTTGCTGCCTCAGTCACTGAGTTAACAGGGTGTGACACCATCTTGCACAACATCAACTTGCGTGATAATATTCCTGTTAGGCAAAAGCCTTACAAAGTACCTTACCATCTCAGGGATGAACTAGGCAGAGCTGCTTGAAGCCAACATCATTCAAGAAAGTGACAGCCCTTACAATGCTCCTGTTTTATTTGAAAAGAAAGCGGATAACACCTACCGTTTAGTCACTGACTTCCGCAAGTTGAATGAGAAAACGATAGAAGACAGTTCTCCTCTCCCTTCCATGATTGAGTTGATAGAACAGTTAGGAGATTCGAATTATTTTTCCACACTTGATTTAACTTCAGGGTTTTTCCCGATGAAAATTTATCCTGATGACACCTTCAAAAGTGGTTTCTCGACTCCTTCTGGGCACTATGAGTGGTTACGAACATCTTTTGGCATGCGAAATGCTCCTAGTTCCTTTCAAAGGTTGATGTCTATAGTTTTGGCCAATCTTTCACCATTAAAAATAGGAATTTACATTGATGATATTGTCATTGCTTCTAAAACTTTTGAGGAACATTTGGAAAAACTGAAGTTAGTTTTTGATAGACTAAAACAGCATAATTTAAAACTTAAGCCTTCTAAATGTCATTTTCTGAAAGAACAAATTACGTATTTGGGATATAAAGTTACCAAAGGTATTATACAGCCTGATGATAAAAATTTAAACACCATTCAGAGTTTTATTGCACCTAAAAATAGGAAGGAAGTTATGTGATTTTTAGGCCTTATTGGCTTTTACAGAAGATTCATTCCAAATTTTGCCCAAAAGGCACTTCCTTTAACTCAGCTCACTAAAGATAAAGTTCAATTTTATTGGTCACATGAAGCTCAGCAGGCCTTTGATATTCTAAAAGCTGAACTTCTGAATGAACCCATTTTGGCTTTATCTAATTTTCTTAAACCTTTTTCCTTGTGTACTGATGCTTCTAATTATGCATTGGGTGCTGTCCTGTGTCAGGAAGATTCTAACGGTTTCCAACATCCAATTTGTTATGCTAGTAGAAAATTAAAGGTCCTGAAACGTTATAGTACTGTAGAGAGGGAAATTTTGGCAGTTGTTTGGGCCACTGCACATTTTAGACAATATCTTCTTGGTAAACCATTTACAGTATATTCTGATCAAGCTTCATTATCTCATGTTTCAGAACTTAAAGATACCACTTCTAAAATTGCACGTTGGATTATGGGTTTATCCCAGTTTGATTATAAGATTGTTCACAAACCAGGTAGATTAAATTTAACAGCAGACTATTTATCTAGAGCAGTAAATGTTACACAGTTAATTCAAACTTCCATTACTCCTGAATTGTTAGAATTATTCAAAAAAGAACAAGCTTCTTATCCTTCTTGCCAACAGATTGTAAATGATCTTAAGAATAATAAATCTCCTACACCTAATTCTCAGATATTTTTGTAAAGGAAGATGTTTTATATTGCAAATACAAGAAACCCCAGTCACGTTGGCAGAAACAAGATAGACTAGTTGTTCCTAAAACACTAGTATTAAGAATTTTGCAGGAGCATCATGATTCTCCTACTGCTGCACACTCAGGCTATCACAGAACACTTCATAGGGTTCGAAAGTCTTTTTTCTGGAAGGGTATGCATAAACAGGTGCACAATTACATCAAGTCCGGTCACTCCTGTATCCAGAGGAGGGGTCATAGACCTGCTCATAAGGCTCCCCTTATGAGAATGCCTATGGCTACCCGTCCCATTGAGCGAATTGCGATGGATATAGTGGGTCCCCTTCCAGTTACTATGGCAGGCAACAGATATATTTTGGTCGTAACTGACTATTTTTCACGATGGCCTGAAGCTTATCCTTTGCAGGACACCACATCCATATCCATAATTGAGAAATTAGAACAATTTATTTCAACTCATGGTATACCTCAACACATTGTTACAGATAAAGGTACTAATTTTATTTCTCAAGCTATAATGGAAGTTTATAAGAAATTGGGGGTTACTAAACATACTACTACGAGTTATCATCCACAATTCTGATGATGTAGTAGAAAGATTAAATGCCACTTTAATTAATTCACTTAGCCACTTAGTTTCTCAAACTCAGGAGGATTGGAATAGACATCTGCCTTTTGCGTTGTTGGCACACAGAACTGGTCGTCATAGTGTACTTCAGGAATGTCCAGCTTTTATTTTATATGGCAGGGATTTGTGCTTAGCAATTGATTTATTATTGCAAACCAATTTTAGAACTTATGATGACACAAACAACTATTCTAAGGATTTGGTTTTGAGATTACAAAAGGCCTTTAAATTAGTCAATCAGAATTTAACGGAGGCTGCTGATAAGCAAGAAAATTTACGTGGAAAGAATTCTCATGATAAGGACATAAAAGTGGGAGATTTGGTGTATTTATACACTCCAGTAGTTCAGCCAGGTATGGCTAGAAAACTCTCTAGATTGAATCAGGGACCTTTCAGGGTTATTGAGAAAGTGACTAAAGTAAACTATAAAATCTCTTCAATTACAAATCCTGATCGGATTCAGACGATAGACGTGGACAGACTCACGAAGGTACCAGAGAGAATTACTTTTCCCACACTTCAAAAGGATGACTCAATTTTGACAGATAATGTAAAGAACTCGTCACACGATTCACCTTACCATCTAAGGCCTAGAGATACACATGGTTTTGTGTCTAAAAAAGTGAAATGAAATATTTTGAGAATATAATGTGTTTCGTATACAATTTTGGGTTAAATTATTATTTGTTTCTGGTAATTGTATTCTATGTAGTTAAATTTTGTAATCAATTAGTATAGTTGTGTAGTCTTCTTGGCTTATCCTTGGTCGAGTGTTGCATTTGGATTTTACATGTTTTGGCATGTGAGGTTGTGATCAAGTTGTCTTGGTTTAGAACTTTCTAGTCTCAATAGCCTGGTTTTTTTTTTTTTTTTTTTTTTTTTTTGTTGGAGGTTTTGCTGGGCTCGTCCCCGCCTTCTCTCCACTTCTTAAGTTCAAAATTTTTTTTTTCTCTCTCTTGAAATCCCTTAGCCATGGTAGTCGGGATTTGTTTCGGTTAGAATTTCGACTAGGTAGTTCTTTTGCCAACTCTTCGTGGTGATTGTCTTCTGTTCTTATTAGTGCAACTCATTTTAATTTCTTTTGCCAAGGATTTATTGGTAGTTTAGTTTGCGCTGTACAGTCGCGGTGTTTACTCGTATGCCCTCTCGTATTGGTGGGGTGTCAGTTCTTAGGAAAGTGAAATTATGTGTGTTAGGGAAAATTATGATTTATACAGTACACATTTCCTTAAACGTATTTTTGAGTTGGTATTGTCACTTCAATTGGTGATTGCAAGAACTAGTTTGTTTACATTTTGTGTCAAGGGCAAGTAGCTCTTGAATTGTTTTGCTTTGAACAGTCGTTTACTAAGTGGTGTTTGTTTATTTACATATATTTTGTTTGTTTACACACTTTTCATTTGATTTGCCTTTGGGGGTTTCGTGTTTTTACACTTCACCTTACACATTTTATTTTAGGGCGTGTCACGTGTTGTTTGACAACACTTTTATTTTGTTTGATGTATGCTTATTGTGTGCCAGGGACACTTCTTGACCCTCTTGCTCGGTTCACTAATGGATTTTTGCTAACCATACAATTATGGTAGGACTTTGGATTTGCTAACCATTGATTTTGGTAGGATTTATATTTGCTAAACATGACTCATAGTAGGATTAATTGTAAATAGGTATACGTATCCTTCTTTGTGATTAACATGTGGTACCATCACGTACTATAATTTTTTCTCTTCGTATTTAGTAACTTATGTAAACCTTTTCCATTGTCTGTGGGTCCTAAAATTTTTTTGGCCTTGGCCAAAAAAATTTTTTCCGGATCATAGGAGGGCTGTTGTGCAGCGAATTTAATTTAATGAAGTGATTCATAAAAATCAAAATTTTAATTTGGAATTATTCAAAATTTGAGCTACACAACAAGTTTGGTTATATTATTTTATTTGGCTTATTAATTCTAGTGTAATCTATTTCGGCTATTCGAGTTTACGCGAACTGCGTCTTCAATCTTGTACACGCAGACAATGGATTTAGGTGATCTTTTCACGTAATAAACTCAGTTTTTCATGTAAAAAATTAATTTGATTTCTTAGTATTTAATATCATTTGTTGCAGAAAAATTAGCTCTTTAAATTGACATAACTTTCGTTTTTCTAACTTTAATTGCATTTCAGTTAGGAGCTTTAATTAGTAGATTTTTTCCGTTTGCATTGTGATTTCTGTTGTGGGGGAAGAAATGCCGTTTTCCGGTAGAATGGTCGCTTTTTTCGAGTTTTAGCGTTCTTTCGTTGGGACTGCTTGCAGGGTTGTTGAAATTCCAAGTTTCCCCTTCCACGGGGCGTGGTTATTTTGGCAGCGGCTTGGCGACTTCGAATTTCCGTTGGGGTTTCAAAGTGGTGGATTTGGCGAGGTTGCTAACATGAGGGAATGCTGTAGTTGCAACTGTTTTAACTTTTGGCGAAGAGTGAGTTGTGCCAACTTGGCAGTCCAGCGTCCTCCCTTTTAACGGGTTGTTTTGGGGGACGAGCACACTTTTTGACACTTTTTTTGCCCATTGAATTGCTTTCTGATGCGGTCCGAGGCGACAGCTGATTCCGCCGAGAAAATGGATGGAACTCCCGTTGGACCTACGGGCCCCTTGGCTAAGCGCCTTGAGCGCGGGCCGTAGGTATTGGCAACTATGTCTTCTTCAATAATTCAAAATTCCTTCTTCAATTTATTTTCTTTCGTGTGTGTTCCCAGTCTATGAAAAACGATCTATGAAAAATGATGAGTGCTCCCAGTTCTCAACCGTCTGATTGCCGCTATACTCTGAAATGGAGCTAAAAAAATTACCACCATTGCTTTTGGGACCTCCTAGAAGTTAACTCGTCGTTTCCCTCTGAGGATGTCCGAAGTTGTCTAAAGATTAGTTCCTATTGATCTCCTCGTATCTCCAATCCGGGACTGATTCACTGATTTGGCCGTTTTTGATCCTCAATAGTTCATCATAATTCTCCTCGTATCTCCAATGCGGGACTGATTCACTGATTTGGCCGTTTTTGATCCTCAATAGTTCATCATAATTCTCCTCCTATCTCCAATCCGGAACTGTAATATTTACCAGAAATTCTTCTTATAGATTTCTGCAGTAAAAAAAAGGATTGAATTAATTTAATTTGTTGAACCTTAATTTTTTGTAAGTGATAATTTTATCCTAACTCTATAGAAATCATATTTTTCTTTGGTGTGTCGGTTAAATAAAGGCATTAAATTTAATAAAGAATTATAGCCTTATTAAAATTATTGTAACTTAACTTCATAGTTATGAGAAAGAAGTTCTTCAGGAATTATTAAATTGAATTTTTGTTGGTATTACTCATTGGTGAGGTTGATTTGTAATAGTGTCTGTATTAGAACATTCTTGCTCCTCTCAAGACGAACCTGTTTGTAGAAGTGTAAAGGTGTCACTACATATCTTTATTATCCGGTAAAACCATATTTAATTAATCAAAAAAATAGAGGTTAAAAATTATATGTGCAATAATAGTATTTAAATGATGGTATTGAATGCAATATTATGCAATATTATTTTTGTATTGATCAATTCAGTGTGAAGTGGAAAGTGTAACTTGTTAAATTTATTTATTTTTTATTATTTTTCTCCCCGGGGAGGGTACTGTTCTTAAATTTATAGTTTATATTTTTTGGTATGTTTTACCTGATTTTGCAATATTAAATTTAATAGTAATTACAAGGGTGTTAAAAAAATAATAATAATTACACAGAAATGTTGGATGTGTAAAAACAATAGTACAACTTTTGTTGAATATGTTTTGATTTTTTTATACTCATGGATATAATTTGCTTTAATAGTTAAATTAATTAATTTTTCTAGATCATTCAATGGTTAAATTTATTTTGTGTGTTCATGATTTTTACCAGTCTTCTACTCAAATTGATTTAAGGGTTAATCCAAAAGCAAAAAAAAAAAAAAAAAAAAAAAAAAAAAAACACTACGCAAATTTTCAGTTTTATTGGTACTAGTATGTTATTGTTGAATTGAGTTTTATTTGTTATGGTCAACTTGTAGGGTACCTTTAGCTAATTTCCTTTTAGCACTTAACATAAACATGAAATGGTTTTTCCTTGTATCGTACGCATTCATATCTTAAAGCAGTGGTCTCAAACTGGTTGACCGCATGCGGTCGCTGAAGCAGTAATTCACGGATAACGAAAGCCTTTTAGTTATGTGTTTGTTAGAAATACGATGCTAAAAGTTGGCATATGAGAGTTGTAAATAATAACTAAAGAAGTAAACTTTATCCGTAGACGAGCGCTGAATCATCGAGTTTGTACCATTGCTTAAATAAACTGAAAATGAAAAGAAATTATTTGGTATAACTAGGTGAGTAACTAACTTTGTATATTCAGAAGCTGTATTCAAGTAGGATTTTGATTAATATATGAAATCAAAATTTTCATGACTTAAAAATATATAAATAGATACATAAAAACCATCGAAGTGCTGTATAATCTTACATGGGTAAGAGATTTAGCATTTCTTGTTGACTTGAGGGAACGTTTAAATGTTCTGAATAAAGAGCTGCAAAGAAAGAATAAACTTTAATAATTCAAGCATTCATTGACATGCATGCATGAATTAAGCCTTTAAAAGTTTGATTGCGGTTACGAGAAGCACAAACTGAATCAAAATATTTCCTATGTTTTCTAAATCATAAATCCTATCCTATTAGTTTAAACGAATAATCTTAAACATATGCCAGAAAAATAGTATTATTACTGGAGGAAATTCAGGAAAGATGTATTCAACTTAATGATTTGTTTTACATTATTCGCATTCCCATCAAAACGAAAGTGCGTAACTCACCAGAAAATGTACAAATGAAGTTACTTAATTTACCAATGTGATACAAATCTTATTCAAAGGTTTTACTGTATACATTTGATTACTTTCATTCGTATTTGTTGGAAGATTAATATCTTCACTTACAAATTTTTGCAATAAGAATGATCGCTTTGCTTGTACATTTATACGTGTTTCTCGCAATAAAATATTAATAAGTCTGAGAAAAGAACCCTATTGACTGATGAGAATATACGATCCCTGATGAAGGTAGTTTGTTTTAACATTTCTCCCAGGCTACAAACATTATCCGAATCGAAATGTTATCAAGTCTGAGCAGTAGTAAGATATAAAGTTTGTAATTGTTTATATACAGTTGAATCTCTCTTAATGAGCGTAATTTTTTCTCGAATCTTACCTGTAATGTGAAACATTTGCCAACCGAAATACGTTTTTCCATACCAATCAATGTAAAATAGAATAATGTTTTCCATTCTGAAAAAAAAAATAATAATAATAATAATATATTTTATTATTTATTGTGCGTTTTTTTTTTACACGAAAATTGTCCAAAGATGTATATTTTTACCTGTGCTTCAAAATTTGGCGATAATGAAACACAAAATTACAGTTAAATAAATTTGTAAGTTACTGCTTTATTAAGGTGATGCTTCTCAACATACGACGCAACAGTTTCCCCGTGCTTTCAGCACCTTCCTTATTTGCTTCTTGCTTTACTGAGTCTATTTTCCGTCCTTCCCTGACGAAATCTCGTCAACAACTTCTTGCTGTGACACAGATTACAGCTCCATAAGCTCTTCGGTTGTCAGCTCCTGGCTATGCTCTTCCACTAGCTCATCAATGTCGTTGCTATACCCACACCTCAGGACTAAAGAAAAACACCTAGCCCCAATCTTGGCCCAAGACAATCTGTTTTATTGCAGGCCTAATTTGTAATGCAAGTTGTGTTCATTTGGGCCCATTGCGTGGCGTAACTGGAATGCGAGTTAAAACCTTTGAGGATTGTCAAGAGGTTAAGCATACATCACTGTGATATTGAAACTATTTCACAATAAGAAAAGCAAACGTAAATAGAGAATGCCATGTAGAGAACTTTAGGTCAGTCCGAACATTTGGATCCTTATTTCTGAAAGTTCTTTAGAAATACTGATCGCTGCTAATATAAGCGGTATGACATGCGAGTTCCTGAATGCCAGACTCAACCTCGATATAAATTTAAACGTTTCGAAATTGTCTCGTTCTTGCAAATGAAGCGTTCATAAATTAGAAAAGTAAATACCTTGTGAGAATAGAATTTCTGTAGAATTTTGGCGTAGTTTCGGGAATTGTAAAATTAAAACATTCGAAATCTGGTGACAAGAGTCTTAGGAATCACGATAAATTACCAACATAATTCATGTTTGTATATTTGTATGCTCAGCCCAAGTTGTCAAAGCTTATAGTCTTCAAAAATGCAAACGTGAACGCAGGAAAATTGCAGTGGCAGAACTAGAAGGATTTGTAGATATCCTTTCAGTCATCAACAACGTGGTCTACACTAAGTAAATATGCATAGGAAAGAGTCAGAAAAGCATGTGGAATATTTAAAATGCTGTGGAATAATAATGAATTTAAACTTTCCATTCTCGTAAAGATGACCGAATGATTAGCACCACAAAAATAATTGCGAAAACTTTTGGTTACAGGTTTGTTACCCTTGCTTCTAACAACAATTACACACCATCATTTCTGTTCTCCAATCTGCGCTGTACGGAAATTCACCTGAATTTCATCTCTTCCATCTCTAAGCCTTATAGTAGAGATTTTGGTTTGTTTGAGGTAAAGAAAGCTTTGTTGAAGATACATAGATCTAGTCCGGGTCTGGATAATGTCAGATATGAGATACTGAAACATCAGTCCTTTAAGTCATTGACTGCCCTTTTTGCTATTTTTAATCAGGTATGGAGGAGCACACTTTTTCCAATGCATGGAAGAAATATGTTGTCATTCCCATAAACAGGAAAAGTCCCAAAGAATTCATTCAACTATCAGCCCATCTCACTCATAAATGGCGTTTTCAAGATGTTCGAAAAAATTTTAAGGAACTGCCTAGTTTATTTCTTGGAAATGAATAATAAGATCTCGCCTTATCAGAGTGATCTCTGTAACGTTAGAATGACCACTGATAATTTACTACTTTCAGAGACCTCCATCCGTACAGTTATAAGGTATTTCCCCCCTTCCTATACGCCTTCGTGGTAGAAAGCACATCTGGCTACCAATCAGAAGATCCGAAGTTCGAATCCCAGCAAGAGTGTCGATTTCGTGCTATCTGGCTTTAAAAAGTCATAAATCTTTCTACAGTGGCTTTCAAACTGAAAAAAAGTGGTGGACAATAAATCGTGTCCACCAGGATTTGGCGAGTGTGCCTCCTCCATCCCAGTCTTCCTTTTCGTTTCCCTCAAAGCCTTCAACAAAAGAAACCATCTCTTTTCTGCGTATTTTTTTTTTTACATTACAAAGGCTTGCGATGAGGTATGGAGATACGGAATTTTGGGAGATCTTTCACCAGCTTCTTGAGTGGTAACCTACTAGTTTTCGTACAGATATTTTTGAAAACTAAGGCCTTTCAAGTAAGGGTTGACTTTATTTCTTTTCAGGTGTCTACGGACAAGAAGAGGTTGTGCCTGAAGGCAGTGTTCTGTTCATTAATCTGATCAGTTTAAAACTATTTTTTTTCCTAAAAGAGCTTCCTTCCTTCTACCGTGGTACAGATATGAGATATGTTAAAATATAACTGCGAGTGGATCTAAAAAAGATTTAGAAATGGCCAGAAAGACATGGATAAATGTTTTCATAACAGAGGATGGCTTGAGTGAACTTTTGTAGAAAGCGAGAACTCCATCCTGAGCCTGAGCTAGATCCTCATGGATCAGTACGTCGACTGCACCTGAAATGAAAATTTTAGGGGTGTTGTTCGAAAGAAATCTTATCTTCTTTTCCAAAAGAAGTATTTCAAAGTATTAAATTCTTAAAAATATTGGCGAACACCTCCTAGGGAACGAACGTTTCTATTTACTAAGCATTTACAAAACTCTTCTCTGCTATAAACTAAACTATGGCTAACTATGGATTACCATGGTCTTTTCTTTCCTTTAAACTAGATCCTGTTCACGATCTGGCTCTGAGGATTTATTCTGACTGTTTCAGAATATCTCCTATACATAGCCTATAAATTGATTTATGCGAACCATAACTCCAACTGAAGCTTTAACAGTTGGCTCGTTTGTATTATTTCAATATATTACAATAACCTGACTATCCTAAGATACTTTTGCTTGATGGCATATGTGACCTTCTTTTTGAAGCACGGCGATCTTGTATGCCTTTATATTATGTAGGAGTTCACTAACTGACTGAGGATTACCGCATACCTATTGTATATATCCAGGCCATAAAAGATTCGCATTTTGAAATCCCACCTTGGGAGAATGCTTAAATTCGGCTTCTTGATGTTTTGACCCATTTCAGCAAAAAAATATACGAATAGGTCATATATCAGGAGCATTTTATAAGGCATTACACAGAGTTACAGTTCCGATGACCGGTGGAAAGCAACTTGCTATGTCGTAATGTCGTTTATAATCGAAAATCATATGCAGGAGTGACAATTGCATAATAATTGTTTACTCAAAAATTTAAATGCTCTTTTTCAAGCCGTTTTATTCATATCTAAGCTATTCCGAAGAAGGATTATTTTTTATTCTGACCCTTTCAGCATGATAAAAGCTTTACAATCCTTCTCCTATACCAATAATACGGTGGCTGTTAAAATTCGATAGTTTATATCAACTTAAAAAACCATGAATAGGAAAGTCTTTACTACATGTCGGGGAAATCTGTTGTTAAAGTTTTCAGTTGCTTTGCGCTTTCAAAAATGTTAACAGTGTCATCAAGCAGAATATTCTGAAAAAAATGGCAGTGACTCCGTAACATTCAGCTTAATATCAATTTGCAAAGTACAAAGTCTAAACTTTGGAAGGCTATTAGAAATTACAAGGAAGAATTTCTTTTGACTTGTCTTAGAATCGGTCACTCTGAAATTGTTCATAATTATGTTTTGAAAAGTAGAATGAGCCTATCTACAATGTTACCTTTCAGTGAATAATATTTTAAAACAGTACTCTCACTATAACCGGCTTCGTTTGAGGTATTTTAATGATTCCCATGCAACTATTGAGCATTTAGTGGGAAAAAAGATCGATTTTTATTTGTTTCTATTTAAGACACTGACTTTTATTATTTAATTTAATGTGGTTTGATGTAGCTCATTAGCAGTACTAAGTATTTTAATATCTCAAAATTATAGCTTTTTGTAATACTCTCATAAATCATACATGTTTCACTCATCTATGTATAATACATTAACTGTCATTAGCATATTATTTTGTTTGTTCTGTAAGATCGGTGCATATTTTAAAGGAAAGTGCTTACCTTTCTTATTTACAAACAAATATAAAAATACCGTAAAACAAAATTTTTGCACAATTTTGAGAGATGCAATGGTAAACCCTAAGTTTTCATAGGAAGGGTTGTAGAGACATTAGGTAATTAAGAAGCAGACGAGGTGAAAAATTAGCAACCCCTTCGCCGGGAATCGAACCACGGACTTCTTGAATACGCGCCCAGTGTGCAGACCACTACAACACGAAGGCGCGCGAAGACGGCGGAAGAAATACCTTATAGTGTATTACATATTTCCAGCGTCATTCTGACTAGAGGGCGCTGTGTTCGTCCCAATAGTAAGTGGCAGGCAGGATACTAAAGGTGTAGGACATGGAAGGCAGAGATGCCTAATAATGTATCTGTAATTGATTGAAATTTTCATATATTTTCTTGTAAATAAATGTTGTTATTGTTTACAAAACCTCTTATTATCTCTTGGATGCACCTATAGTCTCACAGAACCATTAGATGCAAAATTGGTGCATCTTGTCCGCGAATGTGGAATTATCGGAAGTAATTGGTCATCATTACTGGATTATATTTTTGAGAAGTTTGGATAATGTACGTCCGCTTTTGGATACGTAACATTGCATACTGGACTGTGGAGGTAAGATCTTTTGAACTCACAAATTCGGAGTTAGTATGGATAAGCTTTCGAAAATAATTGAAAAAAGAAGTAACGATCGCGCTAGTGTTACTAAACTTGTTAAAAGAGTGCACAAGCTCAATGAAGCTGTCGAAGACGTAAGTTCATTATCAGAACTACTGGAACTATTAGAAACGAAGGAGCAGATCTTGAAAAGCCATGATTTAGAGGTGGAAGCACTCATAGACGATCCGGAAAAATTTAAAAATGAATTAAAAGCTTCGGAAGAATACGATGACAAAATATTGTTAGCTAAGATTAAACTAAAGAGCAAAATTAAAGAATTAGCAGCAGAAAATGTTCAGCGGACTTCTTCAGTTCTTAACACATCTAGTGTTTCGGAAAACACCGTTACGGCTTTAAAATTACCAAAGTTAGAAATTTCGCGATTCTCTGGTGATTTTGGCAAATTTATGGAATTCTTAAACTGTTTTGATAGCGCAATCGGTTCAAACAATTCACTAACGAAAATTGAAAAATTCCAATATTTAAAATCTCTTCTTTCTGGTCCTGCATATAACGTTGTTGCGGGTTTTGAATTAAATGAGAAAAACTGTGACTCATGTCTTGAGCTTTTAAAACAAAGATATGGTAGAACTGATTCTATTATAAATTCTTACATGACTAAATTATTAAGCTTAGAACCTGTGAGATGTTCGTCTAATGTTAAGGGTTTGCGTAAATTATACGATGAAATAGAAGTTAATATAAGAAATTTGCGTTCATTAAATGTAACGGAGGGTTCATATGGGCATTTATTGAATCCAATATTATTGAAGTTGCTACCACAAAAGATTTGGTGTTAGATTTTCACCGAAAACGAAACAGGGAAGTGAATTGTGAGGTTTCGGAAATCATTACGTTTTTGAGGAATGAAGTCGAATCTAGGGAAATTGCCGAAACTGTGATGAGCCCCCTAAAAAGTTACGAAACAAAACGATCCTTTTCCCAAAATTATCAAAGTGGTCAAACCTATCAGAAAAACTATTCAAAGCCTAAAAATATATCAACCGCTTCAGCGTTAAATACACAAATAAAAAATGTTTGTTTATTCTGTGACGGTCATCACGATTCCGTAAGTTGTAAAAAATTGGATGTAGAACAAAAAATAAATAAGCTTAGGACTGAAGCTAGATGCTGGTGTTGTTTTAGAAAACATCACATGTCTCGCGAATGAAGGGCAAAAGCGAAACTGTTTGGAATGACTCACAATCTAAATCTAATAAAAACGCCGAGAATATTTCTGTGTCTCATAGTAATATATGTACCAAAAATAAGCCCTTTGTACAAACATGTACAGTTTTAGCCTGTTCGGATAAAAATTCAGCCTTAACTAATGTTATTTTAGACAATGGTAGCCATCGGAATTTTATTTCATCTCGATTAGTTAAAGAATTAAAATTAAAGCCAATACGCTACAAAAGAATAGCTATTTTTGCTTTCGGAGACAAAATGGCACGTGAGAAGGAATACGGTATCGTTTCATTGACGTTGCGCAATAGAGATCGAAGTTCGAAATCGTACGAGTTAGAAGCTGTCATAACGGAATATATATCTAATTTGTCCTTGAAAATTCCTGATGTATCTATTCGCAATGCGTTGAAGGAAAGAGGTTTACCTTTGGCTGATTCATTTTCTAGCGACTGTCAGACGGAAATACTTATCGGATGCGATTCAATTTGGAATGCTGTTTATGACGAGAGAGTAAAGTTAAATGAAAACATTACTGCGATAAATTCTTGTTTCGGTTGGCTACTAGCGGGAGTGACAGGAAGTAATAAATTGACTAATAATTATGAAAATGTATGTTTAGTCATGGACTCTTCTTCCATTTTGTGCGATTTGAAAAAATTTTGGGAAATAGAAGAATTTCAGTCAGACAAACAAAACTTTTCTGAATGGGACAATCAATTGATTGAAAAATTTGGAAATTCTCTGGAATTTAATGGGGAAAGGTACGTTTGTAGATTGATGTGGAAGGAAAACTTGGGACCTGCAGTTGGGTTGAATTCTAATTATGAGGTTACGAAAAAGCGTTTTGATTCGTTAAAGCATAAACTAAATAAAAATCAAGAAATTTATGACCAGTATAAACAAATTATATCGGATCAGTTAGAATGTTAGATTGTGGGAAAATGTGTTAATGAAAATAAAAATTCAGGATATTATATGCCCCACAGAGCGGTAATTAGGGATGACAAGGAAACAACTCGAGTTAGAATTGTTTATGACTGTAGCAGTAAGGCTAATGAAAATAATAAATCTCTTAATGAGTCTCTAGAATCGGGAGTAAATCTTTATGCACATTTATTGGACATAATTCTTAAATTTCGAGAACATCAAGTTGCATTTTGCGGAGATTTAGAGAAAGCTTTTCTTATGATAGAGATTGCGGAGAAAGATAGAAAATACCTTAAATTTTTGTGGTTTCCCGAAGAGGTAGGTGATTAAACCGAAACTCTTCATTTAAATCGTCTCCCATTCAGTTTAACTACTTCGCCATTTTCCTTGGCTTGCGTTTTGAAATTTCACATTAAGAAATTTAAGGAACATCATCCAAAATGTTATGACATGTTAAATTCTTTTCTTTATGTTGATGATCTCTGCTATGGAGCCAATACCGTTCAAGATGCTTATCATTTGACGTCTACTGCAATAGAGATATTAAAAGCAGCCGGATTTCATTTGAGGAAATTAAAAACTAATTGTCCGGAATTGTATAAACTTTGGAATGAAAACGGATATGAGGAAAATACTGACTTCGGGATAGGAACAGGTTTCTTGGGATTGAAGTGGGATCCGATTGAGGATAAAATTAAATTAGATTTAAGAGATGTTAGGGATTCTATTGATGCTAGAATCACCAAGCGTCACGTTTTGAGAGTTATTTCAAAGATATTTGATCCATGTGGACTGATTAGTCCCTTTGTAATCACTGTGAAAATTCTTCTGCAAGAGATGTAGGAACGTGGTCTGCAATGGGACGAATATTTGCCAAGTGACCTACAAAATAAATGGAGAACCTGGTGTTCTGAACTTTGTGAACTTGAATCAGTATCTTTTGAAAGAAGGTTTTTTGAAAGTGTAGAAATAAGTGAAATTTCTCTTCATGTGTTTTTGATGCCAGTCCCAAGGCATATGGGACTGTTGCGTTCCTAAGGTACGTGAATTACAATGGCCAAATCAAAGTGAGCTTTATAATGTAAAAAAGTAAGGTTGCTCCTTTAAAAACTTTGACTCTTGAAAAATTAGAGTTAATGGCAGCACTCCTCGCTGCACGTTTAGGAAATTATTTACAAGGTTTATTTCCTAATTTCGCGAAACAAATTTTTTGGAGCGACTCTCAAATCGTCCTTCATTGGTTGAAAAGATCTTCTAAAGAATGGAAACCATTTGTCGCCAACAGAGTAGCTCGAGTGCAGTTGCCGACTCTACCAGAGTGTTGAAACCATTGCAGTGGCTCCGACAATCCCGCAGACCTTACTACTAGAGGAGAATCGGCTAGGAAGATTCTTACAATTTCTCTGTGGTGGTCAGGCCCTGTTTGGTTGTCTAAACCGCTTTACTCGTGCCCACTTCAAGAATCGCTACATCATTTTAATGACATCTGTGATGAACTCGTTATAGTGAAAGAGCGACGGACTGCACTGCTTAATTCCATGGTAACCAGTTCAGCTAATGGAAACTTCCCTATGTCGTCGTTACTGGACGTTAATGACTCCAGCGAACTAAGTAGATTACTGCGTGTTACTGCTTGGATTAAAAGGTTTGTGCACAATTCTAAACCTAATTCTACAAAATTAAATGTCCCTATATGTGCTCAACTCGAGCAAGCTTTGCGTTTTTGGATCAAAGCTACTCAATTCAAACATTATAGTACAGAAGTTACCCAACTTCTTTCTAAAGGAACTATCGATAAGAGTTCACGCATATTTCATTTGAATCCTGAACTTGATGATAATAACTTACTTTATTTAAAGGAACGTTCACAGTTTTCAAGTAACGATATACGAGCCAAACATCCTTGGCTTCTTCCATCTAATGATAAATTTGTTGAACTACTTATCTGTGATTCTCATACTAAAATGTGTCATTTAGGCGTTGATTCAACACACTTACGAGAACAATTCTGGATTGTTAAAGGTCGTCACTTTGTGAAAAAAGTGTTAAATAACTGTCTGATTTGTAGACGATTCAAAGTGAAATCTGGAATGCAGGTGGTTGCCCCTTTACCTCCTGATAGAATTCAAGAGCATCCACCATTTGATATATGCGGTGTGGATTTTGCCGGACAATTTTTTGTTCGTGATTTTAATTCAAAGTGTTATTTACTTATATTCAGCTGTGCAGTGACAAGAGGTATCCATTTAGAAGTAGTTCTTAACATAAGTGCTGATTCTTTTTTGTTAGGATTCCGACGATTTGTTTCTCGTCGAGGATCATGTTCCACTATATATTCTGGTAACGCCAAAGCTTTTAAAAAAGCAAATAGTGGATTGAATTAAATGGTGGAATCAGATAGATAATGATCAAGTTAAAAATTTGTTTGCTTTTAAAGGTATAGTTTGGAATTTTATAGTTGAAAAAAGTCCAATGGTGGGGAGGTTTCTGGGAGAGACAGATACGAACGGTTAAAACCTGCTTAAAGAAAATTGTTGGACGATCCTCTCTTTCTTTGAAGGAATTGGAAACTGATTTTTCGGAAATTGAAGCTCTGGTTAATTCCAGGCCTATCACGTATCTGTACAACGAACCCTCAGAACCCTCCCCACTCACCCCATCTCATTTTCTTATTGGTAAAAGGTTGGTGTCTTTACCCGTAATAAAACATAAAAATTAAAATTTTAATGTTAATAGGAATTCTTTGGTAAAGAAATATAAATATCAGCAAACACTTTTGAATCACTTCTGGAACAGG
Organism: Stegodyphus dumicola; assembly: GCF_044657685.1. Taxonomy (NCBI): domain Eukaryota; kingdom Metazoa; phylum Arthropoda; class Arachnida; order Araneae; family Eresidae; genus Stegodyphus; species Stegodyphus dumicola. The sequence continues at coordinate 139,990,472 of NC_140780.1, forward strand.
TGGAGAAAGGAATAGTTATTTAATCTAAGATCAGCTTATGTTTCTCCACAACCAGGTAAAATAGTTTCATTTAAAGTGAATGATATTGTTTTGATTAATGATGAGCGTTATCCCAGAAATATGTGGATGATGGGAAACATTTTAGAGCTATATCCAGGAAGAGATGGAAAAGTTCGTTCTCTTCTTATTCAGACTCCTAAAGGACAAATAAAACGCTCAGTACAACTTGTGTATAATTTGGAAATTAATCCTTAATTGTGTTAGTTTAATTGAGTTGCAACATATTAATGTTCTATCTGTGTATTAATGATAGTTTAAGTGTGCTTATATTTTAAGGCTTGATATTTGAATAATTTTCTTTGGAAGTTAAAAGTGTAATTTGTTTTTGTATGCTAAGTGACTGAATAATTTTGAAGCTTTGTATTTGATATAATATGCTACTTATATTTTTATTCTTGTAATTTTAAATGGTTCCTGAATGTAAATTTAGTTGAAATTTAATGGTAAGTGAACTCAAGTGAGTTCAGGTGGGGAGTATTACATATTTCCAGCGTCATTCTGACTAGAGAGCGCTGTGTTCGTCCCAATAGTCAGTGGCAGGCAGGATACTAAAGGTGTAGGACATGGAAGGCAGAGATGCCTAATAATATATCTGTAATTGATTGAAATTTTCATATATTTTCTTGTAAATAAATGTTGTTATTGTTTACAAAACCTCTTATTAGCTCTTGGATTCACATTTAGTCTCACAGAACCATTAGATGCAAAATAGGGTAATTGACAGCATTTCACTAGACTGCAGGAAACCACTATTAACATATTTTGGGGAAACTCGCCTATTTTACAAAGTTACGCTTGTATTAAGACATACCAGTTTCAATTTTCTAACTTTCATTATTTTAAGCTTTTATGAAATTTTAAACTCTAAAATTATGCATTTGTTTGAGAATACAGTGAATTGTGCAGAAGATAAGGAATCTCTCATTAAAATTTCTCTCTGTCACTCTACATTTTGGAATCATCTTTTATGATCATGCGCATATGAAAATGCACCTAAGGAACCTTTGGAGATACATTACATTACACTTCCATTTGTTAACGACTTAAATTAAGTGGTCTTAGAAATTAAGATTTCATTTACCAAGTTTTCACAATCAAAAATATGCAGTTCTCAAGAAGTACTGAACTTCTCTTTGTTGCTTTTAAAATCTTAAAGTTTAAAATGATTCGTCTAAGCTTCAGACCCTATGGCTGGTTATATGTCCCAAGTTAAATTAGGTAGCTATTAAAGGAGCATGGCTTACTGTAATTAAAGTTACTAAAATTATGTTATGCTTTTTAAGGACAATCTGAATTCTATATTTTCTTGAGATAAAATATTATTTAAGTAGGATTTTCTTCTTCCTTTCTAGCTCGTTAATTTAAGAATTAGATATTTTTACATTACTGCTCGAAATGCTGCATTGGACATGTCACAGATACAGTTTCTTAGTTTTTCCTGTTACACTAATTTTCATATTATCACAATTATCTAATTGCTTAAAGCAATTATTTGCATTTTCCTGAATTTTAATAATATAGAGGGTTTCCGTCTTTAATTTACGATGCAGTGTTTATTAAAGAAAACGATATTTAATAGAAATAGTTTTAATTTTTCAAATAGAAATAAGGGAGTAGGAAATTCAAATCCAAAAGTAATTTTTGTTTATTCCTACAATCTGTAAATATTGTTATAATTTTTTGCGTTCTGTTAACGTTAAAAAGCTAGAAAATTTTATCATGTTTTTGTATTCCTATCATTTAAAATATATGATATTCCTTCGAAAGCAGCTGTGAGATTTTCAACTGTAAATCAGAACTCGTTACACGCAATACGCTAAGATGTATAAATTATTTTCATCAGAACTCAGGTATTATATTCCTGCAACTATTGTATAAAGTATTCATATTTTACATTGAAAGCAAAACTATTCTTCTGATCTTATGCAGAAAACCATCTGTTTAAAAATCTTGCAATCATTTGAAGTTACGTACACTCAGAAGTGTCATGATGTCGGTAAAATCCTTTGATTTATGAACTGAAGTCAAGCTTTCTATGTTAGAGAAAAGTCTAAATTTCACCAATCTCTAAGCCGGGTGCGCGTCACAGCTTTAAGAACGATGACTAAAGTTTGGAAATCTGACTTATTCTGGGCGCATTAATCTTTACTCAGTTCTTCCTGAATCTCATTCCTTTTGCAATTGCACGCAAATGTCTAGCCTGGTCACACAACACTGAGAATGAAACTTAAATCACGAAACTTTACAAAAGATAGAAGAAAAATCCATTGTCGCCTATGTAGAGTAGTTTTGAATGCATGCAACTTTAAAGTGTTCTTAAAGTCAGCGATACGACTTAGATATATATTCCTTAACCACGCTCTCTGCATTTTAAGGCAAGATTATGCAAAAGGCAAAAAGACATGATCGCATGATAAATACTGTATTGTACATTTCGTGGAGATTTAATTTAAATACGTTTATTCCAGAAGCAAATTTTTATTTGCTTTCTACAGTTTCTTATTTTAAATACAAATATTTTAACATACAACTACAAACATTTATAAACAAGATATTGTCTCAATATTATTTAGCAATTTGTCTTAAAATTGAAATACCTTCAATTAGTCTTCAATTTGAAGTTTGACTGTAGATTGGCGAAAATCTAAAAACAGTCTACAAAAGTTATTCTGACAAAAATAAAATGTCAAAACAAAGTCTAATCAGTCAGATAAACATATAATCAATCTCAATCTGCCAAATTACCTTCATGATCATTTCACGCGAACTTCATAAAGAAAACTCTCGTATAAAGTTTCCGTTCTCGTACTTTAAGACAAACATAAATTAACATATTGTAAAGCTATCTTGATATGTTTGGTATATGAAAATGACATTACGATGCAGCTGAAATGAATTATCTTTTATTGTCAATAACTTGAACTACTTTCAACTGTTAATCAATTTGACAATTACGTCTAATTTCCCAATCTGCGGAAAATTTCTGTAAGGCAGTTGTTTCTGAATCGTAAAAAATTATTACTCATTAACCTGAAGTTACACCTGTCGGAACTTAATGCACTTATTCTCCTGATACTCCTAGAAGCGTCGGAAGAAAGCCTTTTTTGAAATTTATCAAATACTGGCAATCGCTTCGTTTGTAATTTTTTGAATTGTAAAATCTTTATAAAACAGAACAGAGGTGCCGGAGGCTGGATATAGCAAATGCAATGGTTATGCGTGATAAGGATTTGTTTCTAATCAAAGAAAATAAAGCTTTATTGTTCAGATATCGCAAAATATAATATATTGCTAAAATTATAATAAATTAGTGCTTTGTAAATATGTTAAGCAAAAAATAAACACTGATACGTATAAAGGTATAGTATTGTACTTGATCCTGAAACGGAGAATTGACTAAAATATTAACTTTTTGAATGCACAGTTTAGCATTGCTGTGATTGTCAAATACTTAATTTAACATAAATATGCAAATAGATAGCGAAATGGTAGCTTAAAATCTGTTTTTCTTCTGCCCATACTCACAATTAAGTAAATGGAGAATTATTCAACGGAATTTTCTCAGTCGGCATATTTCACTCAGTTCTAAATACTTATCGCTATTCAAATCCATGTACTGTCCTTTGTCACATTATATATAGTTGAAGTCTTTAAACTCCATAATATTTTTTATTAAATTAGAATTAGTTCATTCTTTCCAAGTTCCTTGGTTATTATTTCTATCATTATTATTATTATTATTATTATTCCACTCTTTAGTTTCCTCTCAGCCTATCTACAAACTCCGGTATAGCGGACACAGCTTCTTATGAAGCATCTGTTAGAACGGGTGAACTTTTTTGTTCTAAAAAGTTTTTTTTTTTTTTTTTTTTTTTTTTTTTTTTAATTTTTATTTTGTACGGCTATAGCAAAACCTATACTAAACTAAACCTACCTATACTAAAGGTATGAAAATCTGATATGATGAAATGTATGGATGTCTTTGAAAAGACAGTTTTATATTTTTTATATTTCCCAAAAATTTCTGAAAGTTTTATTAAAAATATGCCAACTCTTAAAAAACTCTTATAAAATCATGCATGTTTAGAGAGCCAGCATCCGTTCACATGAGAATAAAGGAAAACATATTTACGTTACTGCTCTGTTACGTTCACCATCATTATTCTTTGTTCCAAATAAAGCTTTTATGACACTTGTGTAATACTCAGTTCTTAGACCATTGACCCAAATAAACTGAATGGGTTCTCTGATTACTCTCACTTTCTTTGATTGCTTTTTTTTCATTTAAGTCTTTTTCAAAGACTATTGAATCTTTGTTTTGCAACATCCGTATCTTGGGGGAAATGAATGCACTCTATGCAAACGAAAAGAAAAACGGCTAAAGAAGGTGGATCATGAGAATTTTACAGAAATATTACTAAAACTGTTCACCATTCCAATAACCTGCAATCTCCTCATATTAGGCTAAATACATCAAATAGAGGCCAATAAATTTGCCAGATAATTTGAAGGAGATGCTTTTCGCGCACAAATGGCTTATAGGAGCCTTGATTAGCAGCTTTGTAGAGTCATTAGATATATTGAAGCAGGAGATGCGAAAAATGAGCAATGCCCTCGCTAGGGCTCGAAGCTGGATCTCTTGAATATGCGCCGAGTGTGCTACAGTTACACCACAAAGGCATTCTGGAAGGAGGGAGAAAATACACTCATGTCCATAAATTAAGGATAATTTGGAGTCACGCGGAAATCGAACTCTAAAATAAATATATCACCTGTAAAATCACTACAGACATCTTCAAGAATCATATGCAAATTTCAGGAAGTAACCAGATGACACCGATGGTACGTCAGAATGACGAGAGTGTAAGAGAGTGATATATAAGGAATACAGGCAGAGAAGTAAAATTGTTCGCAGGCGCTTTAAGAGAATTTCAGTGCAATAACCGAATAATTATGACACAAAGGACGCATGATTTTTTACGTAGTAGAATTATCAGCCGTCTGGAATGTGAGCGTACCCAACTGGAAGTATCAGACGAACTTGGAATTGCCCAGAGTGTCATCTCCAGGCTTTGGCAACGATTCCAAGATGATGGTCAGGTGAGTAGACGTTACAGCACAGGTCGCCCCAGAGTTACAACGCCGAATGAGGACCGGTATTTGGCAGTGACTTCCAAAAGAAACATGCGGAGCACAGCCTCAAACCTGTCACGTCCGCTCTCTTCAGCCACTGGTACGACAATTTCAAGGCAGACCGTGTACAGACGCTTAGGGCAGATTGGTTTATATGCTCGTAGACCTGTCAGATGCGTTCCACTTACTGCAACTCACTGTTGCCTGCGGTTAGCCTGGAGTAGAGAGCATGCATTGTGGACACCGGAACAGTGGGCTTGTGTGATGTTTTCTGACGAGTCCAGGTTTAGCTTGCAGTCTGATTCTCGCCGGACTTTCATATGGAGAGCTCCAGGTACCCGTTACCACCAAGAAAACATCATTGAACGACGCCGTTACGGTGGTGCAGGAGTGGAATTATTCTGGGTTCCAGAACTGACCTGCATGTTCAAATTGGAACCATGACAAGCCAAATCTATCGGGACGTCATTCTGGAACAACATGTACGTTTGCTTCGGGGCGCCATGGGCGCACAATTTGTGTTTATGGATGACAACGCCCGTCCTCACCGTGTAAACATCGTAAGCGAATGCCTTCAATCGGAGGATATCACCCTTATGGTCTGTCCTGCATTCTTCCCAGACTTGAATCCAGTAAAGCACGTGTGGGACATGCTTGGCCGACGAGTTGCAGCCCGTCAACCTCCTCCTACATGTCTACCGGAACTTCCGAGAGCATTGCTTTTTGAGTGGTGTAATATCCCCCGAAGCAAACAACATGTACGTTTGCTTCGGGGCGCCATGGGCGCACAATTTGTGTTTATGGATGACAACGCCCGTCCTCACCGTGTAAACATCGTAAGCGAATGCCTTCAATCGGAGGATATCACCCTTATGGTCTGTCCTGCATTCTTCCCAGACTTGAATCCAGTAAAGCACGTGTGGGACATGCTTGGCCGACGAGTTGCAGCCCGTCAACCTCCTCCTACATGTCTACCGGAACTTCCGAGAGCATTGCTTTTTGAGTGGTGTAATATCCCCCAAGATCAGATCGATAATTTGATATTCAGCATGCCTAAGCGTTGTACGGACAGTATTGCATCGTCTGGGAGACATACAATATATTAAGAATCATACCAACCATGTAATATTGGTTTTTCGTAAATAGTTTTTTTTTTTTTTTTTTTTTTTTGTAATTTGTTCTAGGTAGAAAAAATTGCTAATTTTTTTAATACTATCAAACATATAGCATCTTTTTTTGCTCTTTACCTTTTGTTGAATGAATAAGCTTTACAAATAAGTCAAATTTGCTTTGCTTCTATCTCTTCCTTTGTCTGATTTTGCATTATCCTTAATTTATGGACATTGAGTGTATATTATATCCTGAAGTGGCATTACAGGAAGCAAAGAGACTCGTTTTAAGGGTTTGGAAGAAGTTCCATTTCTTGATGCAACGAAAATTTCACTAGAAAAATTGTGGAGACTTTTGCATCCATGTGCAATCCGAATTTTTTTCCATACATTCTTCTAGCAAAGCTTACTAAACAGAAAGATTATGAAAAGAAGAACTGCCTATCGCTAACCGGCTTCAATATTTTCAGTGTGTAATATGGAACTTTTTCAGTTATGCAATGAAAATACGTTTAGATGCGAAAATCCAAGTGACGAAAACAATGTGACATAAATTAAAATGAGAAAGACTCTGCGAAGATTCTTTTTCTGATCCAAAAAAATGCTTAGAAAAGGCAACACACTCTGAGCGATATCACCAGCAGAGCAGATGCCAAAGCTGCGATGGCTTTCATTAATAAGTTTTTATTTACACAATCTCTAGAGAGTAGAAACTGATGGAGTCCTTTCAGTTTCTGGACAAAAATAGTGACAAAATTTTCCTCCATTATGCATTACGCCAGCAGAAAATTACAGGTTATTTTTGCTCTCAGAATTTAAGTTGTAGGTAAATTCATCAATTGATTTTTCTATTAATTTTTAGTATATTTAAATTTTTATGGATAAATAATTATTCATAATTGTAAGTGTTACATAGAGGTATATAATTCAAGAGAACAATGAAAACCATGACATTTGCGGTAAGCGATTTATTGTGTAAAATGATTAACATGCTGGGAAAAAATAAAAGATAGAACAACAGATTTAATAACTGCGCGTAATAATAACTGTAACTGGAACCGCAATGCAAATTTTTTTAGGAAAGAATTCATCAGACAATTTTTTTTACACTTTTTTTCTATTAGATTATATAAACTTAAACAGACTTCCGGTCTCTTGAAGTTCGTTATATCGGAGCAATATTTTGACTGCACAAGGAATTATTGCATTTCTTTGAACGTCCTCTAGTATTGTAAGCGGTTAGCAGTTTCAACTAACAGTTGAAAAATCCATGGTTCGAATACCGGTCAAAATAGAGTTAGTTTTATATTTCCTGTTTCTACTGTCATATTTGAAAAAAACTAAAAGTCTGTACAGTGGATTTCGAACTGAAATGTGTTTCGGACTAGCTCGACTGTATCTCGTGCCTGTCCTCAGTAGCCCTTTAGATAAAGAAATGTCTGATTCTCTGGTCGCTGCTCTAATCCGCTTCTCGAAATGTGGTGAGCTGGGCAAAGGTGTTTTCACTTGTCAATCCGAAATATCTAACGGTCTCTATATATCTTAATCCTACCTTCTTTCAGTAAGTAGCTCGTATTAATTGGTAATTCTGTTATGGGACCTTTCAGTTGTCACCTTCTGAAATAATAAAATAAATAAATAAATAAATAAATAAAGGAACTGAAACATTTAATTTTAGATTAAACTGGAAAACTGAGTTGGATTCTGAAAATCCACAATTGTAGTATGCATATATAATTACTTTTTTGAATCTTAAATAGTCATTTTTACCTTTCTTAAATTGTATTACTTATGCAAATGACAATTATGATCTTTAAATACTAAATTTCTAGTTTTTAATTAAAGTACCGCTTTAAGTAAACAGGAAGCAACACAGTTTTAAACCGCAGTGTGTTTCTTTCCCAAACATTACCAAATTACAAAACTCATAGACCAAATTTTAAAACTATAATTCTAAATTATAAAACTTAAACACCCTTATAAGAAATTTCCTCGAAAATATCTTATTAAATTGTCTACTAACACACGAAATAAAGCTTTTTTTGTTTTTTTGTTTGTTTTACATTAGTACCAAAATTAATTTTGAAAAAAACAAAATGAAATATAATATGAAGCTAGAGAAATATGCTTTTATTTCCTAATCATGCATCGTCAAATCTAGCTACTTTAATTATTCTGAGTAATTCTATTTGACACGCAGCCGACTATAATTACCATTTCCTATTTATATAAGATTAAATTCTCTTTAATGTAAAATAATTAAATACAGTAATATGGTGAATTGTATCAGTCTAATTCATTGATGAAAGCGCGAATTGCTTGAATTCGTATTACTAATTTACTTATACGATTTCGCTTGAAACTGGATTATCTAGAACAGTGAAGTTACGGAAATCCCACTATCGAAAGTATTCGAAACTTTTGAGCATGTGGCGCCCTCTAGTTATAGAATTAGAAGTTTAAACAATTTTCAAAACTAGGGAGAAAATACAGTTGCATTTGGAATTTTTACACATTTTCCGAATCGGAAACGCTAAAAAAAATTGCAAGATTTTTTCTTTTTTTTTTTTTTCAAATTTTATTGAGTTTGTACAGAGAAGTTTATTTAGCAAAATCACACTTTTTTTATTTTCTGGCATATGAATTCAGTTGTTCTTGGATTCAAGATCCTCACGTACAAAGCCATTGTATATCCGAGCAAATGAAAAAAAAATGTACATTTATTTCACTCAGAATTAATGGATTCTTAAAGTCAGAGAGTTGCATTTTTCTTTTTTTTTCAAAATGTTGCTTGAAAGCTAGTTGTATATTCCTTAAATTTATCTATTACATCAAGCAATATTAAAATAATATTCTCTATATGATTATTATTACTATTATTATCAGTAGTAGTAGTAAGTAGTAAATAATGAGTAGCATTTGTTTAAAGTCAAATATAAGCTCATTTAATCTTAATTACGAATCGTAATATCACAGTTTTTTTCGGAAATGTAGGTTATTTGACCATGTCTACTGCTTGCTATTATTAAAGGTGAATTGCTATGTCTCTGTTGTTTGAGATTCTGCACCAGTTTCAAGAAAACATAAATTGCTTGATATGTATTAAGGCAAGCTATTGAGAGAAATGTGTACTCCTTTTTCTTATAGATTAACTCCCAGTGAAATATCAATGTACGATGCGAACTAGCTGTTAGTAAGCTTCTCATATAACAAGACTCTGAACTTCTGGAGGCGTTTTACGAGGAAAAGATAAGTCTGGCATAGAAGACTATCTCATCTTATCCTCAAGATCCTGATTTGTTAAGATCTTTATACAAAAAAAAATCAACTAATTATCCAAACGTTATTTCCTAAAATAAAAATAAGCCAATATATATTCTGTTCAGTTAATAGCTAAAAGTCCCGAAAGACTGCAGTTCATTTTTCCCGTCTTAGCGGCTCAGTACTGAGATCTCTGAAAAGTGACAGCGCATTTCGCGTTCATATCCCAGAGAACGGACTTCTTACATGGGAGTGACGCTTTTTTTTTCCATATGTAACATGAATACGATCCACTTTCAGTTATAAAGTCATCCATGAAGGCATTTCTTCCCTCAGAGATTTAATAGCCATGCTGTGCACTGCCCTATTTGAATAGTTCTGTTCAGTAGTTAAAGGATACTCACCTTAATGAAATTTTTCAAGCGTTAGACAAGCATATAGACGTCTAAGCTCTACAGAAAGGCTTTAAAAGGAAATAATTAAGTAGACATTCATTGCTTAGAGGCAAGTGAACGATTATTCTGTAGCGAGATATGCAATATATGGCGTCAAAAATACTTTTACTAAATTATGATAATGGTGTAAATGTTATAAAATTTTAAATCAGATATAAATTAAATCACGTAAACTAGCTGTATTACAAATTGTATCACTGAGAAATTTTATTAAAATAGTAATACAGATATAAATTACTAAGATATATTTATATTGCTTCCACAACGTTCCTTCGCTTGACCGAAGTTTGCTTTAGAGGCTGTAATTGCTGTTCAAAAACCTACTGTGTTCCGAATTCGTTGTAAACGATTTAAACTTTTTTCAGTAACCATCAGATTCAAACTGCGTGTACACATAGAACGTTTATGCGTATAATACGTGCTCATACATGTATACAGGCCTACGCGTGTATACTTAAGAAGAGTAGCACCAATTTATCGTTTCTGCAACGACCATTTCCTTTTATGTATTCACCTTTTTGGTTGTAAATGAACGTATATGTAAATAACGTTCCTTATTTCCACATCCATTTTTCGCAGATTTATCGTTTTCCTGCATTAAGCATATGCATATCTCATTCCCGGCACAACATTTCGAAAGCAAATTGTTTTGGGGAGGGGATTTGAAGCAATTTACACACCGCACTACTTCGAATTAAAGGCTGCACCTTTCATTAAAATTTTAAAGATTTAAATTGAGGTGTGTCTTAAATTAAAAGCGAATATTTTAACAGCTTATTTCAGCCGATATCTTACTCCGCAATGGCCTTTTTTAAAAACTTTTTTTAAAATGTTGCGTTACTAACGCTTTAAATCAGGGTTTCTTAATTGTTTTTTCAGACGCGACCCCTTTTTATTACTCAGATTTTTTCGCGACTCCCAGGACCCCATAACATTTACGAAACTTTGGTGGGACCCCCATAAGCATAGCGCAAATCCGTCACACGCATGTGTGAAACTGTCAATTTTTTCACTTGTACTGTAATATACTATTGCAGTTTTAGGTCATTAATTTTAATTTCTAATTTTAAGGCACAGAACAATGTGAAATTTTAAATAAGTAACAGACGAAATGACAACGTCACGTGCAAAGCAAGTAAAATGAACGTTTCTATTATAAAAAGAATGCATCGAAACGTTTTCCTTTTTTCTTTGTCTTTATTGTCTTATCTTTATCTATTTTCAGATACATTGTGTAAAAATATTTGGTAATTGTAAAGTTATTATAATAAGTTAAAGAAATATCAAAACTGCTAAATTTTTGGGCGACCCCCTGCTGCAGGTCCCGCGAACCCCGGGTGTCGCGACCCGCAATTTAAGAAACGCTGCTTTAAATGACAGTGAAGATAAAGTGTTACGATGTAGTACTTAATGGGAATTTAAGCTCCGAATGTGAAGATGCCAAAAATGATAGTATATTCGAAGAAAATTCTTAATAAATGATGTAACTTCATATTATATGTATATGAAGGTATTTAAGTAAATAAAACTGTTTTAATTTTCCATCACTTATCATAAAATCAGTTTGATATTTCGTTACTTTTCCAGTTTACTAGATTTAAAGTCCTATCGTGATAATCGAGGGTGAGTATTTTTATCATTTTTTCTTTTCCGATTTTCCTTCTTATAATCTTTCTGCGACCTAAATTCAAAATAATGCAATACTGAGTATATGTGTGATTGTTTTTTTTTTTTTTTTTTTTTTTTTTTTGGCATAACAATAAATTCAGGAGCACAATATGGCAACGCTGCGCATAAGACCGCCATCAACGTTTCTGTTATTAAAAGTCATTTCTGAATGTTATTTCGTAGCAAGTTGCAATAAGAAATTTTTCAGTTAATTTTCATTCGTTTGCCGCAGTTCATTCTTTCAAAATTTCATAATTTAACTTTTCGGAAGGCTCATGGTAAACTTTCTGTTTGAATTCATAGTTTAGTTTAGTTTAGTGACGGAGGACGTGGGCACCACCCCTTTACCATTATGGTTAATTGGTTAAGCGCCACGTCCACCCTTATCTAAAGCTGACTCATGTTAGAGCCACACGAGATCCACTCATAGGGCACATTGATTAGTGTTACAAAACATAGATATTAAAAATGGTTACATCTGTGTGAACACAGTACTTATGAACAAAACTTTAGCAAGTGACACATAAGATTACAATTCAATACCCTAGCAAGTAATTTTAGCAAGTTACATATAAAGTTTACAATTCAATACATAAAGAAGATATATCATACATAATGATTATATTATACTGTTGTGATTGATAAGTGACGACATTGTCAACATGAATTTACTAATGCAAAATTTAACATTTAAACTCAGTATACAAAAACCCAAGAACATACAAATGCTTATATTTCATACATTGCCAGCTTAAAAAATTTATAGTGGAGAAGTATAAAAATACTTAGATCTCACATAAGTCTCTAATATTCTGAATATCATTGTTAACTTTTATATTACAGCTTACTACTAAAGACACAGTTATTATATTAAAATTGGATATTAATACAGTTAAATGAATAATTGCACTTAGACTATAAATACACTGTAAAAACATTAATTCTTTACAATTTCTAAAATGCAATGATTCAAAACAATGATTATATGCGAATATTAGAACAATGATTCACTATATTTTTACAATGATTCAATACTATTACTTAAATTAATGATAATACTAGTCATATTATTAATCATATATGCCATGTTGACATCAAAATAATATTTTTTTCATACAGGTGCTTATTACTGAAATGATGTTACATATTACTAGCAAGCAATTCAAAAATAAGATATGTACAGTACAATTTTTCTTGCACATTGGAAATACTATACAAATAAATAATTCATCCGTTTGAATTCATAGAGGAATTTGTCTCTTACAGATTCTATAGTGAATAAAGCGAAACAAAACGAAGAATATAAAAGTGAACAAGAGATGATAACGCTTACCATGGCTTCCTTTACGAAATTTTACAAACTTGCTTTGAAACTTTACAACTAAGAAAACTTGCACGAAACCTTTGCAAAAACTATGGTAATTTTTTTCAGAAAAATTCGTCTATGAAAGCATCTTTCCTAAGCAAGATAATACTCGCGTATTATCTCTTCACACGTTAAAATGGTGTAGTAAGTTCCTGGAATTTTTGTAAAAAAAATTAATGAACAATGTTATTAGCTAAAATGTAATGCTATGAAATCATTCCAGATAAAAGCTGACGCAAGAAGTTTATGCTGTTTTAAAAGCCGGAAAAATAGTGAAAAGCAAAAACAGCAAACAAATTCTTAATATAATATAGACGACAAAGAAACTAGTCAGTCACCGCGATGGGGAGAAAAGTCATGGAAGTAGAAACTTAATCAAATCAAAGAAAGGATGAGAAGAATGAATGCGACACGGCAGAAATTCGTAGAGTCAACTCAAACATGCCAATGCAATCTCGGCAGATATACACATAGTAACAACAGAAGGGCAAGGGCGAACTAAGGAAAAATGGTCTTTCATATAGGATTTGATGTTGTGTATTGTATGGATGAAACGCCCCAATCTCGCCGTAGGTATTTCCTCTGGAGAACGAATTCTGTAGCATTGATCGGAAAGACATTGTTCCAAATGCTTTTATCTTTTTTATCTTTCTTCGGTACATGTTAAGGGATCCCACATCGACCATCACTTACTTATTTCCCTTAGCTTTTTCCCTATTATCCTTGTCGTAACTTCATCCAGGGTAATCTTGATTAAAGAGTTTGATCTTTTATTCTTATACATCTTCAAATAAATGCATTTCTGAAACTAGTGAGTTTCTCAAACTAGTGACAGTGCAAGCCAACCAATTACGATTGGCTTAAATCCAAAGCGGTTAAAAATATACTTAAGTGTTTTGAAAATAGATGGAAAATAAACAAATCACCTTATCTGCCTAAAAGGATTCAGGAAAGCATTATTCTTGCGAAGTTTTATTTAAATCTGGGGAAAAATTTAAACACTGCAGAATTTCTGATGTTAGCACATACAAGGTGAACACTGTGTGTGAAAAGGTATCGTTAATCACATGCTTTATGGAATTTCATAGATAGCTTTTCGTTTCATTTTGAAAACACGAAAGAAAAATGTAAGGGGAAGAGATTTCAAAATATATAAAATAAAGAATTAAATCCATTCAATTGTCTTATAGTGAGAGCGAAATTTCTAACCTGTCATCTTGATATGGCATCGAGGTTTTCTTACCCAAGTATGCGTAACTTAAATGTACGTTAAGAAAAGGAAATTGAAATCATTTACAACATCAAATGCAAGATGTCTGACTTTATAAAAATAAATAAAGCATATATTTTTTATAACAGGGCATAACTGTAGTACTACGAAAACTCATTCTAAAATTGAAGGGAATGTAAGTGTGGTCAAAATTAGCATTGAGTAAAAAAAGCTACGCAAAATGTATAGCAGAATGGAATTTAAGATCTATGCACGTAGGAATAATTAAAAAATGTTTTAATCCCGAAAACTTGCATAGTTACTTAACTTCAGAAAGGTGGGCAGAAAAATAATCATAATTATCATCCTTCATAAGGGAAAAGTGAAAGAAACTGAAATACAGACGAAAGTTTTAAGCCGTCACCTGGCAAAAAATCATCCACTTATGGTGTCACATTTCCAAAGCCGCGAACTAATATCTATCAATATAACTTACTCCGTTTTTAGCAAATTCCACTCTGTAGGTCACTCTGAACTTCAGATTTTAGTCTGTTACTGTTTTCTATCAAATCAAATATTTTTTATCAAAGCAAAACTATTCATGTTATAAACTCCACTCATCAACAAATTTCCAGTAGAAAAAAGGAACTGAATTTTAAATAATCCAATCTAGTTTTCTGTCTCAAAGAGTTTCGTCTTCTTGGATTCTCTCAAATTTCTCACATTTTTAAATGTTCATGTCTAAACATTTTTATTCGAATTTCTTTCTCCCTGTAGTTTTGTCCTTCAAAAAATATTTCACCGACAAGTGTTAATAGTTTCCTTTATTTCTGATAGAACTGTGAAGTAGAAATAAACAAGCTAACTAAAGCTCATCAGTTCATGCTATGGGAGGCTAAGCAAAAGAGGCGAAAAGATCAGCTTAAAAAAAGGCGGTATTAAAACTGATACATAAGAACGATTGATAGTTTATTCATCTAATCGAGAAACTAATGAGCATAGCACATTAATGTCATGAAGAAAATACTGCGAAATAGGAATTGGGATCGATCGCTTGGGCTGCAAAGCGATATTTATATGTAAAAAAACTCACGCACTTTTCACTACCAAAGGGTCAACTTACCCTGTACCATTTTTGTAGTGAATTTGGTAAGGAAAGTTTGAATAGGCTGCATTTATTTTTTCCCTTTATTGTTATTATACCTAATTCTATACAGTCCTTTTGTCTCATATTAGCAGCTCAAATTTTAAAGGATAGTAATGTAGATATTTAAAGAACAAGCAGGTGTAACTCATGTTTATGATAAAGCACCACTAACATAACCTGTTTTATTTAAACACTCTGTACACAAAGAATCCCTATAAGTACTACCCTTGTTCATGAATATTTAAATTAATTACAGATTGGAAGTCGGCGACTAAACTTCGTGGGGTTGAAAGTAACAGGAATTATCAATGGAATAATAAAATAGCAAGAATAACTATTACAAAACAAGTAAGATTTAGTAAAATAGGCTAAAGCACAGAAATTTTAATTGCATTTCCACAGATGGGATCACAGTATAAAATTGATAAAGCTCATTTGTTTTATTTACTATTTATTATATGTGTTGTTTCATCTGACATATTTCCGTTTTAAATCGTGACATTATACTGGGAAGAAAAATGGATTTCTTTTCTTTTCGTCATCGGAAGAACAGATCTGCCGTTGTTAGTATATATACAAAGTGGATAAATGTCTGTGAAACCAGCAGTAGACGCCAAGGTTTTGAATGTCCCCGCCTCATCAAAAAAGGACGTCGGAAACGTTTCCGCTAGGTACAGTAAAATCGGCGCCAGACAATGACTCAACTGACAGCCCAATACAGTGCAGGTCCATGTGCAAGTGTTTCGAAACACACACTTCAGCGAACAGTCTTGAATATGGGACTGCGCAGCAAACATCAAATTTGTGTGCTTCTGTTGACTAAGCGTTATTGCAAGCTACGCCTAAAGTGGGCCCGGGAACATCGACACTGGATAACGGATAAGTGGAAGACAGTTGCCTGGTCAGATGAATCACGATTTCGCATTCATCACGTCGATGGTCGTGTCAGAATCCCTCGTCTTCCAGGTGAACATTTGCTAACCCCTGTACAGCAGGCCATATACAGGCTAGTAGTGGCGATGTTATCCTTTGGGGGCGTTCTTATTGGTGGCTATGTGACACTTAGTTGTGGTAGAACAGACCATGAAGGCTGCGGATTATTTAAACATAAATGCGGATCAGTTGCACTCTTACATGGTGTCTGTTTTCCCACCTGGAAATGGAAACTTCCAACAGGACAACGCCCATCTCACAAGGCTTATATTGTGTTAGATGGTTCGACCAGCATAAGCATGAATTCCAATTAGTGTCCTTGCCACCTAACTCGGCGTACTTTAACCCGATAGATCACATTTGGAATGTCATGCAGCGACAGTTCAGGGCTCAAGCACCACCATAACGGAATATCTCGACTTAGCGTGACCGCTGCTTAGACATTTGGTAAACCTGTCTCCAGCCATCTGACAAGAACTTGTGGCATCCATGCCAAGGCGAGTTGCAGCTGGTTTCCAGGCTGAAAATCACCAACGCGTTATTGAGTAGGTGATCTAATGGTTGCTCCTCGGTCCATACTGACTGGCGATTTGTTACAAGGATTCATCAAACTATGTCAAGCAAACATAACTTTTAAATTTTCTTTTTGCATTTCCTGTTAACAATTTATCAATCCAATATAAATTTTTTCTTGCTTTTAAAATATATTCATGTTGCATTTATAATAAGATAACATATCAGAATCATACATATTCAGAAGCTGTATTAGGCTAATATATCACAATTATTACATATATTCAGAATAAAGAGTTATTACACACATGTTTAGAAGCTAATATATCTTTGGCTCAAAGCTAAAGATATGCATGAAGAAAAATATATTTTTGCAAAGTAAACGCTTCCTTTGTTTTTTGTAAAAACTGATTTACAACAGCAGTTTTATATGGTTGGTATTTAATTGAGTATTTAAAGTGATTTTAGAATAGCAAAACATTTACAACTATAGAAAAGGTAATTAAAGTTAGAAAACTAGGAAGGGAAAGACTACTAAATAATGCTAAGGTGAGCAACGAGGAAATCTTAAGAGAAAAAACTAATAGAAAATCAAATTCATTCTACTGCTGATGAAATCAAGATCTAAATATTGAAAAATAGTACGTATAAAACCGTAACAAAACTTCATAAGTGCTAAAATGACTTAAAAGTAAAGTTCGAAAAAACATAAAAGTCTTTGTTTCCATTAATAATTCAATTTCTACAACTGAGACAATTATGTACACATTTTGATAATTTAAGATACTTCCTTCTTTCCACATGTCTTCGTGGTGTAACAGCAGCACACTCGGACGTAATCGAGAAGTCAAGTCGGAGAAATCAGTGCACATTTTTCCTCTTCCCCCTTCAAAATAACCTAATGACTCTACAGTGGCGCCCAAACTGAAAGGGGTAAACGATAATTCGTGACCACCAGGATTTGGAGATTGGGTCTACTAATCCCCAGTCTGCCTTTAAAAGGGGGAGTATATAAGGCATTTTATCCATCCTTCCAGCATGCCTTCGTGGTGACACGGTAGCACACTCGGCGCATATTCGAGAGATCCAGGACTGGAGGCCCAGCGAGGGTACTACACAATTTACACGTCTCCTGCATCAAAATAACCTAATGGCTTTATAAGTGGCGCTCGAATTAAAAGGTGGCGGACAAAAATTCGTCACGACTAAGATTTGGAAACTGGGTGCTCTAATCCTCATTCGCCCTTTAAAAGGCGGGAGTATATAAGGAATTTTCTCCCTCATCCTTTGTGCCTTTGTCGTGTAACGGTAGCACACTCGGCGCGTATTCCAGAGCTCCAGGTTCGGGTTCCGGAGAGGGCAGTGCACATGTTTTTCCGTTTCTGTTTCATAAAAACCTAATGACTCTACAACCACTAAAATCATGTTAAGATCTGACTTTTGTCTTTTGGAAACGTCCGAATGTCACTCGGGTTCTCAGCATGATGCCACCTTCAACTCAGAGCCGATAATCAAGTATATTCGAACTTTCACATCAAATAGAAGTATTTGCAGGCTTTGGAAAAGAATATTTATAATAAAATGTATTAATTATATTCGAATTATGGCCGGATGGATGAAGGAGAACTTGACGAGTATCTGAATTAGGAATTAATATTCAGAAATAGAACTGAAAATTTTTCGGCTTAGAAACTGAACAGCGTGAAACGTTATTTAATCACCATAATTTTTTCGAGTCCCAGAGCTTTTCTAACTCATTTATTCTAACTCAGATTGTAAAGTATGTATTTCAGATTACATTATTTTTATTTAACACTGAATTCTCATAGCTTTTTTAGTATATTTTTCATTTAATTTACATGATTATCATGCATAGCATATCAAATCATGCGTGAACATCATACATAACATGTAACACTGATAGAAATTCTATATAATGATCCAACGTAATGGTTAAATTAAAGTTAACTCATTTTAATACGACCTAATCTAAAATACAGTACAGCTTCAATTATCCGAACTCCGACTATCCGAATCTCTCATTATCCGAGTCGCTTTCAGAATTTAAAAAAAAAAAAAACTTGAGACAAAAAATGTTAATTGTGTGGTAACACGCAGATTTTCATTGTCAAGCGAATACGCCACTTGATTGCCCGAAAACGGATGAAGACAGTCAAACAGCTTACTTTGACCGAGATGTTATGCAACCATTGACTTTCAGCACTTGTAAATGCTCTACAGTATGCTATATAGCATGTACGTAAAAATGTTTCCTTTTCATTTGAAATAATTAAAACCACTTTTTGTTTAAAAAACGGTTTTTTCTTCCATTTTCAACATACAGTAGATACAGTAATTTATTAAAGTGTAAGTAGACCCTTTCTTCGGAAAAAATCCAATTGTCCGAATTTTTGATTATCCAAATGGTGTCCGGTCCCAATTGATTCGGATAACTGGAGTTCTACTGTACAAGACTTTCAAACTGGCATTGACTGCAATGCTTGAAAACACTCTGTGATGGTATGACTCATTTTAAAACCTGATCAAAACACATACGGGTTCACGTTAATGCAGTTATTCTCAAAGTTAGTTTTACTGCCCCCTAACGGACTTTGGAGTGATTTAAGGGAATATTTAATCTCCAGTTGATTAGAGAAACCTTATAACAGTCGCTGAGGGGGGGGATAATTATGTTTATATGACAATATTCGAATATTCCCTTTGTCTATCTTACGAGGAACCTATCGTTCACAGCTGATTATCTGCACTTACAAAACCATCCGTTTGACGTCTTAACTAATCGCTTAGTTTTCCTTAGAAGAAAGGTGACGAATGCACATCACAAAAGATTAAATCAAAAAGCATTGCTTCGGTGTGTTCTTTGAACCCGTGCTAGCAAGTGCATGGAAGTGAGATACAATAAATGCTACTCAAATGTGATCATGTTAGTCCATGGCTATTTAGGTACTATTAAGCAATGAGAAAAATATCCTTCAAAATATCAATGGAATTTAACTACTATAACATATGACTAGAAATATATAAATATTTCTTTTCATAGCAGTTATCATTTAAGTCATTAATATTTGATTGTCTACAGCTGTTACATTAAAGTTTATTTATGAACTGTTCATATTCATAACGTTTCTATAAATTTCACCTAAACCTAATACACGTATAGCATCCCTCAGCTCAAAATTTGTAAGAAATTCCCCGATTTCATCATCATCTTCTTCTTCGGAAAGTTTAATACTTGATTTGCTTGTATTTTTGACATGAATGCCTGGCAGATATCTTCTGTCATTGATGTAGCAATTTGAGGTTTTTCACCCATATCCACCCAATTCTGTAATTGTGTTAATTAGCGTTAACTGTAAATTCTGCACAGTTGACGCTTGTTGGAGATGCTCGTTTTATTTTTTAATTCCTTCTATTTCGACATTTATTAAAAGGCTAGCTAGTATGTTTAAAACACTCCAGTAATGCTTTTTCTGAGATATGGTTCCAAGACATGCTCACCAAATCCTGATTATATTTTGGAAATTGCTGAACATGCCTGGAGCATGCTGAGCATAAGTGTGCAGTTATGAATAATAAGAAGAAATGTTTTTGAACTTTCAGTTTTAAATAAATAGTGCATGTTGAAGCAATGTGCGATAATACAGACCTCTTTCGTCGGCAGTATAAACTTTTTCAAAACAGCACTTAATAGCCAATTTAAATCATTCATTTCACAACCACGTTCATGCAGAAGGTAAATCATTTTTTTTAAATTCACCGAGAATGTGTTTGTAACAATGTTTCTCTTTTCTTCCTCCGGCTAAATCAGCAATTTTTTTGCTACAAAATCATCTTTCCTGATTTTTACGACTAATTATTCAGATTTCTGCCCCAATAATGGACTGCCGTTTTCAAGAACACTTGCAAGCCAAATCTTCAGTGCTTTCTCAACAATGTGAATTTTCTTACTAAGCACCCTTCTTATGTTTTCATTCCAATTTTTCTCTGTTTCCCAAATAATATTTTCGAGATTTTTCAAAATCTTGCATAAAGCGGATTGAGAAACATTTGACAATTAGCATTCTGTTCTGATTCATGTTTGGGAATTGGTCATAGTGGTTTGAGAAGTCTACTATAACTATTAGATTCAAATCACTACGCCTTCGTGATAACAAATTACTAAATAAGATAATATAATGAGCATTTTCTAAACATAATATTTATGAAAGTATGCAGCTCGTAACAAGTGAAGGGATATCTTGGAGCGAAGAAGCAAGGACATCTAAAATCACGCTCCGTTAAACAGATTCTATGTAGAGAATCTGTTAACAGAGAGAGAATCTGTTAACAGATTCCTATGTACATGGCGGTGGAGTAGAAAACGTTGTGGTACAAAACATCGTGGACGAAAAGAAAACAAGCAGAAAACATCGTGATACAAAATAAAGCGGTTCTGAGAGTTTCGCAGGTTAAAAACATCGTCGTCGAAAATATCGAAAAATGAAGCTCCTAAAAATCATCTCATGATAATAACATCGAAGGCGTGCGTTTTGCAGGTTATAACACTTCTAAATGCATCTTCGCATAATGATTTGACACAAGATGAGACAGGAACTTTTTTTTTATATTTCATAATTTTGAATATCGTGATAGCATTATTAATCAAGCAGTTAAAAAATTCTCATCTCAACACACTAAAAGCCACACTCTTATTTTAGGAGATTATAAAAATTCTGTTGTCATTCCCTTCTTTCCATCAATTAGCTATAAAGTTGCACATATTTTGCAGAAATTTAACTTTCGGGTTGTTTATTCTCCCATCAATAAAATTCCAAATTCTGTACTCAAGGACCCCATTCCGGATATGAATTTTTGGGGTATTTATAGGATTCCTTGCCAGTGTGGTTTAATTTACATTGGCCAGACTAAGAGAGCCTTAAAATTTCGCGTCAAAGAACATGAGGCATATGTTAGAAAAAAGGAAACACAGAAGTCTTCTGTTGCTCAACATTGTTGGTCCGAAAATCACTCTTTCAATTTTTCTGCTGCCAAAATTATTCAAAAAACATCTTCCATTGGAGAACTGGATTTTCTAGAGGCATTTCACATTCATAAAAATCTTTCTGTTCTAGTTAACGATCCTAATTCCAATCCAAATTTGCCTTCGGCTTTTAGAGAAATTATGTTTTAGTTCTGGTTTCGCCAACAGATGGCGCCACTTGCTTATTCTTGTCCAGGCTTTCTTATCTTATCTAATCATTATTTCCTATCTTGTTCATTTGCGGTTTTGCAGCTGAAGATGATGGTTCGGTAAAACCATCGAAACTAGTCCTGTGAAAATTTTGTAGGTATAACGCTGATTTTTGTTGTTTGACTTCTGAATTAGTATTTATTCGGCGTGTTATTGTGTCTTAATTAACTAAATTTTGTTGAAAATTAAGAAAAAAAAACTTTAGCATTTAAAAACTGAAAATTAGAAGAAAATTAATGCAACTTATAGAACTTAAACGATTAGAAAAAGGAAGATGATACTGCATATGGTTACCTCTATTAAAATTGTTTAATTAAATATCGAATTATAAAATTATTTTAGCTGCTATAAGTAGCATTAATTTTTTACTTATTTTCAGTTTCTGAATGCTTACGTTTCCTTTGAACGTTTCTTCAAAATTCTATTAATTAATTCAAAAAATGTGGAAGTAAAACTATTCCTCTTTCATTTTTGCGCTCACAAATTATTATGCGAATATGCATTTGTAACTTTTAAAGCCTGAAAAACGCACGTCTACAATGTTATCTTCATGCGATGATTTGTAAGTGATTTATTTTTTACCACGCTATTTTTTACAACGATGATTTTAAATTGCGAAGTTTGGACAGGTTTATTTTCGACGACAATATTTTGTGCTACGATGCATCAGAACTGCAACTCTTTGCTCTGTTTTGTACCACAATGATTTTGCCTTGCTTTGTTTTCTTCGAGAAGTCTTCGTCTGCGATGTTTTTGCCCCGATGTTTTCTGCGGACACCATACATGGTTGCCTTAAATGGAGCTCCTTGGTGACATGTCTGTTTTCTTTGGCAATCTCGTTATTTTTGACTTTGCTAGGATATTTTGTTTTCTTTTATTTGGGGACTTTATTTTGGTTTAAAGTTTTCATACGATAATATTTTGATAACATTAACCGACTTTTTGATCATAATAAGTGGTACATTTTCCAAGATTTCGTGTTCAAATTGGCAGAACTTTGGCAGTTCCTTAAGAATATCCCAATGAAAACATTAACCACTATCACATTAAGCTGCGCTTAAAGTAGTGTTTTCAATTGGGGCCTTATCATCTGTTGTCTTCGAAGGTACGCATGACCTTAAATTTTGGAGCCTTTACGATTGATAAATATATTAAAATTTTTGTTAAAAGATTAGACTGCACGAGAGCAAGTTCAATAAAAGCGTCTGAAATCTTTTAAAATCTCTTAACATTTTATATACACAATGGGTTTATAAAACACTCAGAGTTTAATAAACATTCTGAAACATAAATGAAATATAAACATGAATAAGATACTGTATTTTGCGTTTAACAAGAATAAACCATCCTCAGAGAGCATCCACACTTCGTGATAATAGTGACCGGAATACACAAATGCAAAGCTAATATTAGATTAAGGTAATATTTTATTCTCTCGCGATCCATGAGAAAATTGATAATATCAGAATCAAAATTTCACTGGTTCATGTTGCTTTTAAGAATAATTAAGTAGCTAATACCAAGTACTAGTCTTTTTTCATATAACATTTCATGAAATCATTAATATTCGATATATAAAAAGTACTCGTTGAAAAGATATTTGGTGAGTTCTCCACAAAACTGCAATATCTAAGAATATTTTTGAACGTGTATATTCTTGTGGATTTCATATTTGGAAATCAAAAGACTGTTGAAAGAAGCGTTATTCATTTTATCACGAATTTAATTTCGATACTGATTGCAAACACAATTCCAAACGATAAAAAAATTAATATTACTCAAATATCACAAATCTGTTATTTAATTGTAAAATACTGTTAAATAAACCCTTTAAACCCATTAACGACTACACTACCTTTCACTTGAAGGAAAGGAATAGAGAGAATTTTTTGACTATTAAAGTCTAAGAAGATGCAAAATGTTGGGAAAACGCACAGTCAGTCAAAACAGATTATTTTTCTGATACATGAAAATCTTTGAAACATTTGTTATACAAAGACACTTAACATTTATTACAGAATCGTTTGACAATCACAGTATCTTCATCTGTTAGTTTTGTTCGTTGAGTTTTCCTCAATAATGTGATTTGTGGGATCATTTCCGGCTCCACTTGAATCTAAATTCAGAAAGATAGTCGAGCTAACAAAATCAGTACATGAAGATGAAGCTTGAGAATTTTCAGAATTATTTTCATGTTTTCAGCAATACCAATGCAATATTTCTTTGAAAATCTAACAAAGAAACTTAAGGATCTGCGGCAATCTTATAAAGTTTCCATGCATTTTATTTAGTTACATAAATAAAATTCTTACGTTTTCACTTGCACTCTATATACATTGCAATAAAGTTGTCCAGAAGATCCACACCATTCATGTATTTGTTGTTGTATCTTCCAATGAGTTTAGGTTACTTTACGAATACAGACTTGTTTTCTTTTCTTGAGTACCTCTTGGTCACTGAAGGTGGAGATATTGTATCAAAGTTAGTTGCCATAGCTACGACGGAATTGTCGTTCCATTGAATTACTGCGATGCCACACTCTTTATCAAATGCGGTGTCATATTCCACGATATTTTTTTCATTTTGTTTACAGGTATAATAGGACCATTTCCCAATCTGTACCCAAGAATTATTCCAACTGCATGAATTCATTCAATTTCGACAACAACATGTGTGACTAAAAAAGTTGTCGAAAAATATGTAATGTAGAAGAAACTTCCACTACTCTTAAAAGATCCGTTATTACATCTCCACCTAATTCAAACTTAGTCAATGTCTTTGAAGATTTTCTGAATGTGTATCAAAATGATATAAGAACTTTTCATAGAAACACAAAACACTAAACTTTCTGCTCGAAACGAACTGATTTTCGTTTGAGAAACATTTTGCTTGAATGTCCACCAAAATAAAGGTAATAAAATATTAACAATACCTTTTGACTTCATTATACAGTCTAATGTTTCTAAAAGACTGGGATTCTCGAATCTAATTCTTATGGAAGATTTCTAGAAGATTGTGAAGAAGACATCTTCATAAAATTATTTGTTTGGTTGTGCTCTCTATGATATCAAAATTAAAAGAAGTAAAAGAGTGCCAAAACGATCATTAATTTTTATAAAAAATTTTGGTATGAGAGAAACAGCTTCGTTTTGACCAGAAACAAAGTTTTCTCCACAATATGCAAAAAAGTTAAAGAAAAAAAACGAGAAAACGAGAAAAACTGTTTTGACTAATGTTGCGAAAACGTAGCAGTCATTTATGGATTAAAATTTTTAACAGAATTTTAAAAAACAGATTGTAGTATTAATTTCTTTTATAATTTTGTTCCAAAATGAATTTGACGTTTTAAAGGAACCAAGAATTTTGTTCGAATTTTTTAATTGAAAAAAAAATGCGATGCATTTTCGAACAATAGAAAGCATTTAAAAACTTCTCTTTAGTTTGAATATTCTCAGATTAAAAAACTTTTTTTCCTCCACAGTTATTACTATGTCTGATTCCCCAAAATATGCCAGCGGTACACTACTGTGTCTGAAATATGGTTTCATCTGGTCTTCTTCACATGCTTCACATACATGCAGTGCGGTCTCCAACAGCGGCCGAGCGGAACCAACGTCGCTGAACGCTGGTAGTTTGACCTGGGATAGAATACTGTCAAACGGGCTGACTGCATGGTTGAGTTGCATGATTTTCCACATGCGTAACATGAATATGAGCCAGTTTTCTTGAAACATCCTCGACAAAGGCATTCCTACCTATAGGCAGATAGCCTTCGAGTTGTTTTGCCTTAATGAATTAACCTAACCAAATTAACTCAACATACACTGTTTCATACATGCCAAAATGTTTTCTCAAATGAATCCGTTCCCCAAAAGGGGTCGAGCAGCTGAAACGTCTAAATACTGAAAGTTAAACCCGAGTACAATTCCAGTTTGCGAGCTGGCTGAATAATTGGTTTTCGAGGCGTTCCGCTAGTGTAACGTAAATACGACGCGTTGTTCTTAGAAATGGGCTCCCTGAAAGCAACCCTTCCCTTAGGCAAATAACCATCGTGTACTTCATAGCCTAACCTAACCTCAAATGTATCTATGAAGTATTCCAGACTCTGCAAACATATGTGAAAACACTTTACAGATAAAAAGACTACACATTTGGATTATTTTCACAGACTCCAAAGGATAGTTGTAAAACAGCCCTCACTGGAGAATATCTTTTTAAATGCATCCAAACAAAATAATAGATACGTGCTAATTATAATGTTGCTTTAAACGGCATGCTATTGGTGAAGAACGAATTCTACGAGCCATGAAAGAGGCATTGAGAACTATGCTATATAAGTCACTGATAGATACCATCAGAATAATTATTTTCCGTAGCGAAATAGTGATAAGAAGAATAGATGTGTTTTATCGGCAACGTGCATCAGTGAAAATTTGGCGTGAACATTTACATGGATTATTTGATCTCGTCATCAGGGAGTGAATTAAATCAAAGATGCATCTCAAATGCATAATTGCTTTAATTGATAGGAAGTTTTAGATAATTTGCATTGAAGGTGATGAAAATTTTAGTACTGTGTTTTTTAATACAGAAGTTTGTTGCTACTAAAATAACAGAAGTTTGTTGCTCTTTAAGCTGTTTTTCTAAATTTTTCAATACAGTTCTAGAGATCTGGAAGACAAAGACTCTGGTTTAATAAGAGTGTTTATAAATTCAAAAATAGATGTAGCGTAGTAGATAGATTTGTTTTATAAATTCAATAAATCGAAATTTCTGCTCAAGATTATAATTTAAACCTAATAAACACCAAAAATTTAATTTTTCCGTTTCCTGCAAAGCCTCAAATTCATCGAAAAAGATTGAGAAGAAAGAATGTAGCTCCTTTCCAAATATATCAACTTGTAGGGGGAGAAGACGAAGATGTACTTTAATATTGTCACGGTTCGAGAGCTCTAGATTTGGAGTCTGATTTCAAGATATTTTAAAAACGATGTTTGAACGTTTGAACCAATCTTCCTAGTCAATTTCAGAGGCATTTCCAAACTTGTAAGAGGATTTTTTTTTTAGTTAAGAGCAAATGGAAAGCTGAAATTTAAATTGAGATCTGGATACTAGCAATCTAAGCGCAGAAGCAGGTACCTAAATTTTATCTTCGTTTACAGAATATTGTACAATTATTTCTAACAGTATTCCTTTTATGCTGCTTAGTGGAACGTAGATACAGTGAACGCAGTAACGCCTTCAGAAGTAATAGCTTAACAAAAAATCCAGAGTGAGAAGAGAAATCCAAATATTGACAAACTGATAAGAACCCATCAGGCTCCTCTTTCTCGTTAAATTTATTTTGTTATTCATTTAATTCGTATACCTCTCATTTATATATCTATATATATATTTAAATATGATTATGTATTTATTGCTAATTTCATCAATAAATAAATAATCCAAACTCATCACTAATTTATTTTCTTATTTTTTCATATTTTCGTAAAAAAATATTAATTTGAGTTCCTGGGGAGGGCGGCACTGAGCATTCAGTTTTTACAAATAAGTTTGCGAAACACTAATCTGATGAGTATATACGGTGGACAAATACTTAAAATTCAAACCAATGAATTCAGATTCAGATATTCAAATAAAAATGCTCCTGAAATGTGAGAAAAGGTAGAAATATAATGTACTCAACTTAATAATTACGCCAAAAATAAACGCCACAGGTAAAAGACTAATAGGAGAGAGCTTTACGCCGCATGTAGAGAACTAAAAGAAATGAGGCATTCATTGTGAATTATCTAAGGCAACCTTCCTCCTTTGTCGTTACATGCAGGTTGCATACTTGACATCACTTTAGGTAACACTTAAAAATATTTTCTTTAAAACTAGAAATTTTACCCAGACAAGTTTGTAAATTAAAGTATTTAAACAGAAAAATGTAGATGAAATAAAGTTATATAATATATCCAAGAAATATTTTTCCGGAGACAAACAACAACAGTGAAATACAATACGGAACAGAAAATATCAAATTTCTCAACAAAATGTAAGCATTGGATTGTGCAATTCCGGAACAAGTTGTAAGGTTCCTTTATGTTAATTAACCAGTTATTTTATATTTTGATATTTACTATCACATCTTCCATCCGTTTTCCCGCCAGAAAGCAAATTAATTTGCATGTATTTAAGGGGAGGATTTCAGATTGCAAGACGAGTTCCTAGGTTGTTATATATAACAACCTGGATTTGCATATCTAGATTTGCAGTCTTACATTATAATTGCCGATAGTTGATATCCAGGCCAGGTTAAGTTTTTGCGCCAACTTCGCATTAATTAATCTGTGTAACCTTCTGATGCTAACTTAATTTTAAGTTAAATTTTTAATTTAAATTTCTGTACCTCGCCACAAGTGGTTGGTTGATTTGTAAGCATTACGTGTGCATTTGTTGTTTTTACTGTACGATTGTAAAGAAAATTTTTAAACTTTATAAAGTGTATGCTCCGAATGTTCTCTATGTATGTTTGGAATAGAGAAATCAGGGCCGTTAACTTAACTATTTTCCTGAACTGTCCATTGAAAATGATTAAGTAAGTTTTTAGTCTTACTTTTATCCATAATACATTCATTTAAATTAAAATCAACAATCTTTCTTTGGAGAGATTGTGTTCAACATTTTGATACAGGTCTGATAAATTAAAGTGATTCCATTTCCTGAATGTTCAGGTTCGGTTATAATATAACTCAAAAAGATAAAGGAATTAAGGAATATGATTAATTATTTATCTTTGATTTCAATATATTCGCCGATATATAACAAAATTTTAATGCGTTACGTATGACCCTCGAATGTTTTCAAAACTTATTATGATCACTGTTTTCTGTTATTATGCGACAAGCCTTTTATTTACATGTTAAGTTTTTAGTTTTATTCTATGGATATAAAAACTACTTTTATTCAAGTGTTAGTATAACATTTTCCATACTTTACCTTGTTTAATTTATAAAAAAAAATTAATAATCCAAATTTAAATAAATGTATGTTCATTTTTCAACTTTTGGAATACGGGAGGGGAGAATGACCTTCTAGCAATTGTGAAAAGAGTGCATGGAGTAAAAACGTTGGAGCACTCCTGATACAGACTTTTAGAAAGATTTAGTGCTAATTTATCGTATTTCTTAAGAAATATCCGTTTATACCCTTAATTTAAGAGAGTTTTTATTTATAATAATGAAAGAAGAAAAGTCAATGTTTATGCTAAGCCTTACTTCTTTAGTGCCTTTGAAGCAAATATTTAAAATAGAATTAAATTGCACCGCATTGATAGCAACTGGGTTTTTCTCATCTATCATGCGACTATCTGGGGAAAGTCACCTTTCAGTTTCACCAACAAATTTAAATAATACTTTATGATTAAACAGATATCGTTATCTCTTATTCAGTGCAATCTGTACAAACTGATTGCATTATTACTAACTTGGGAGCTTCTAACAACTTCTATTCAAAGCAAACACATCCAAGTATTATAACCAAGGTATTGTATATAGGTATATCTTTATACGTTTCGGTCATTTTCAAAGCATTTCGATTTCAATGAAAAGGTCTTCTAATTTCTGTTATTGAACATATTT
Organism: Stegodyphus dumicola; assembly: GCF_044657685.1. Classification (NCBI taxonomy): domain Eukaryota; kingdom Metazoa; phylum Arthropoda; class Arachnida; order Araneae; family Eresidae; genus Stegodyphus; species Stegodyphus dumicola. The sequence continues at coordinate 140,020,203 of NC_140780.1, forward strand.
CATATCTCCCATACATCAAATAGAACACATTTCTCTAACTTTAGACAATTACAAATAAATTTTAAAATATGTGAATGTTTTCTAACCTACGGTACGTCTATTTCAAAGAATTTACCATGAGTATCCTCATTTCATACCTTTAATAATTCTTTTCTACCTCACGACTAAATGTTTTAGCACAAATCTTAAAATTGTCCAGTTCACATTCGCGAATAATTGTAATGTCATCGTGTTTTCAAGAAAGGTTATTTAGAAAATTCCTTATGGATCACATTTCGGTTACACAGAAAATGTTATCTTTTGTTTTCGCTGTTATCACTGTAAGTCACTGAAACTTCGGGTATTTCCTTATACGTTCCTACTTTGTCGTGCCTTCGTGAAGAACTTTTTAAATCAAACTGGTTGGTTTGTATTAACATTACTCATGAGAAAAACTATCATGCAGCCGGCTCTTCCGTCACAATTTCAACCCGGATCCAACTACCAGTGGTCAGCAACTTTTATGGCGCCGCTGTTGGTGACTATAGTTCTAAGTATCTAGTAGTTTTACTCTTGGAGCACTCCTTAAAATTTTTGTAAAGACTTAATGATGTTTACTTTCGTTTGATTTTTCATAAATTCTTAAATTTGACGGGACGTGAAAATGTTTAAAAATTTGTTTTAAAAGCATCTTTCTGTATTTATATGCATTTATTTTGTTTCTTTATGTCTGGGATTGTGTAAGAGCTGCTCCCATGAGGGAGTGAGAGATGAAATAGCTGGACACTGGTAGTTTGACCCGATCTGAATTCCCAGAGGACGGCTGGCTTGATGGAAGTTTTCATAGTTTTCCACTTGTGCAACGGTGATTTGAATTGATTCATTTTCCTTTAAAATGCTTCCCCGAAGCCATCTTTTCCTTTAGACAGATAGACCTCGGGTTCTTTTCCGTAATCCAATCCACTCTACATGGGCGGTTCTACATCCACTCTCTGAGAAGAGATTTTGAAAATGAGTGATAAAAACTTAGCTGAAAATACGTTTTGAAGCAAAATCATCCTTCTACTAACATACAGCCTCTTTCTTTCATAAATTATTACCCATACAAAATTAAAATTAACTTATGCTTCACCTGTCAAAGAAAAAGTGAATTAAATATTTATTCAATTAAGAAGCCCTTGAAGAATGTTTCGGCCATAAAGAAACCTAATTAGCTCTGCTTTATTAAAACGAAGTCCTGTGAAACAAAATTTACTTCTTGTAACTAAATTAAATTCCTAAGAAAGCATTAAATTATTTCTAGGCTTTTATGTACGGAAGAACCAGGTGTTAATTAGTCATTTATATTCTTTCAACCTATCGCATACCAAGATTTATAGTCTCTGTTATAAAGAGAAAAGCAACGAGTGGTCGTAAATTTTGAAATGAGTGGTTTTCTTCTAGATGATGGTAAGTATGTTCCGCGAACTAAATAATATCGTAGACTCTCGCAATGTATTTGCAGTAATGTAGAAGTTTATGCATGTGAGCTATTATTCTTGAAGTTTGTTTTACGATTTAAATGCATGGACTATTTGTACAAGTAAATTCAAGCGTTGCCTTGAAAGGTCAAATTAGAAGGTTTGGATTCGTTTAATTCGTTTACCTCTAGTCTGTTACAAATGCAACTGATTAAGATATATACATATATTCGTTGCGCTTTTCAATGCCTGTTTTTCTTGATTATGAATATAAACAGTGAATCAGAAATTTTTGAACATTGAACTTAAATGTAGTTTAACAAAATAAATTAATTCTTCTGTGACATTTTTGCCATTCTTCATTGTATTTTTTGCAGTATTAGCAAGAAAATCATTGTTTTAGTTCTGCGACATGCGTATGTCAAAGCATACATCATTCTTATTCTGATACTTAAAAAAAAAGTCATATTTGAATTCATTATATTGTAAAGAATGCAAACTCAACCCTGATCTTAGTTCTTTCCTTGCACTGGTATTCTGACAGTACATCCCTTCCCCATGACTTTTTGTTACTTATATAAAGGTTTCTATTAGAAGATAAAGATAATTTCATTTATGGGCAATGTGATGGTGATGACTCTTAAATGCACAACTGCGTAGTGACAATCAAACGCTAGTCGTTATGTGTACTTCGTAATAGGCGTATTCTGCGCTTCCATTCTTAATCATAGTTGTAATATTTTTGTACCTTACTTCAAATGCGACGGATGAAAGAAAGAGGGGAGCGACGAAGTGTTAGCTGAACAGCAAGCAAAGGTCTAACGCATTCAGTGTGAAAGTCTGGGAACGAAGTCAAAATGTTAAGGTTTCCCAAAATTGATTCGGTGTGCTTTACCTGCATTGGATATTAAAAAATGTTTTAGGTTCCGAATGAAATAGTATTTGCTGAAGCGTCTATGTAAGTGAAAGCAACAATATCGTAATGTAAGATTATATGACCTGGATTAATTTTTGAAATACAGCAGTTTATAGAGATTTATTATAAGCAGTTACTACTTTATGTCAGAAAGAGGAACTATTCAGATTAAAATGGAGAGTTAAGATACATGAACAAATTATTTAAGTTAGAATTTTTATTTGCATATTTTTCGTTTTCATATATAAATTAAGAATGATATTTTAAAATAAGGTTTTGAAACTTGTGAAATAACTAATGAAATAAAAATTGAAAAATAATTTCTTATATAGTTTAATGAAAAAACGAGTTTAAATAATTATCTTTGCTAAAATTATCTAATTTTTTTATTACATATAACAAAGGCAAAGAGCGCCTTTGATAAATTAATAAGGTCAATTGCTTTTACTTTTGACAGTGCAATTCGGTTATTAGATTTATTAGACTACTATAGCTTTGGAACACAGAAATAGAGATACGCATGCATAAATTGAATAGTTCCCTTGAATATGTACTTTATGTATATTGCCCATTTTTAATGTGTAAAATATTTTGTACCTTAGTATAAAAATAGTGTTTATGAAAGAAGAAATTTCTTTACACATGTATACAGCGAATATACTGAATACTTTTTTCTTTTATTTGAGGCAACAGAATATTAGAAGTGTGCAAGACATGGACAATAGCATGGAAATAACATATACATTTGCAAAGGAAATGTTTTCTGCAATGTAAAAGGAACGGAATGTAACATAATTTCAATAATAATATACTTACTAGCACATATGTCTTTACATTTGAGTTAAGACCGTCACGTAATCCAATGTCTTTTGTGTTTAGTTTTTTGCACAAAATATATGTACTCAGTTATTTACATAATCTAAGCATTTAAGATTGCTTCTTATATTAACAGCATCTTTGAAAGATTTTTATAATTTTGTTATTCCATAAACAAGATGTAATCTACAGAAGGCTGCATGTCAATTTTTTCCTCTAATACTATTATTATTCAAAGAATATAAAGTATAATATTCACGCTTCCGTATCACTCATGCGCATCATTCACAGAAAACAAAACCGTAAGAATCCTGCGTAAACGTCATTACGCCAAGAGGAAATGATGTCATCGGAAAGTATGTCCAATCACACGTATGGATTTTTCCCTATGCACGTGGCGCGGTACAGAATGCTTATATGCAACCAGGATAGTGGTTAGCGACGCTGACTGCCATACCGAAGGGCATAGGTTCGAATTCCGGAGAGTTGCACACCAGCGGCCGACAGTTAATCGCTAAAGATTGGGAGTTTCCATCTGGGTTCGAATCCAGGTAAACGAGTTGATTGCATGGGCGTTTTCTTTGTTCCCCCCCATGCGTAACGTGTATACGAGCCAGTTTTCCTTAGAAAGATCTCCATAAAGGCATTCATTTCCTTAGGCAGATAGTCCTAGCGTGCTTTGCGATAATAAACTTAAAAAAAAAAAAAAAAAAAAAAAAAAAAAAAAAAAAAAAAACCGAATCCCGGAAAAGGCATGGGTGTTTGTAAATGTTACATGTTCCCCTCTCCATCAAAACTGGAGGCGAAACTAAGCACATTCGCATTGTCGCCTGTGTAGTGCTCAAGGCTCTTGCCAAAAACAGGCACAATCTTGCATTCCTTGCACCGAGGAAGTTCGTGAGTTTGTTCAGATGTTACTGTCAGACAAGTGAGATAAGTCGCAGCAACAAACAACAAGAACAGCTATTCGCAATTGGGATAAAATTTTACTATGATAACAAACTCCATGAGTCTTATTTTAGAGAGATAATGTACTCAAAATTAAACATTGAACATTTAAGAGTTTTTGTGCATCTGAAGATAAAGTGGGGAAACTTTGCCCTAGATTAGAAGGCCCATTCGTTATCAAAAGAATATGGCAGTCATTATTAATCTTAAATCAAGGACGGGGGAAAGTGTTGTGCCAAATGTGGATCAATTAAAAAAAATATTGCTGGCGAGCTGATATACCCCTTTTAAAAATATTTTGCAGAAATCACAGTCAGACAGAAATGCGATGCCAATGTGAAATACGGTAGCAGTTTCAACGACATCGAAAGTGCAAGTTCCGGAACGGAATTGACAGATTACCACAAATGGTGGAGCACAGATAAATATGCCAAGCTTTAAGGCATCAAAAGAAAGCGAGTTAAAGAAGTAAAGCGGTTTAGTGCTAAGCGGTAATAAAGCTTCCAGAAAGAAAATTTAGGTTCAACAGGGTCTAACAGAACAAGCGAGCGATCAGCGTAGAATCAGAGCCAGTTGAGGGGCCAGCGAAAAGGATCTCCTTTGTCATGGAAGGAGACTATAACACAACATCTGCGCCAAAAGTGGTCAAGGGAGGAGGAACCACAGCAGAGGAGAAAAGGTTGCAAGAATCAGATGTCAGATCCAGCTAACCAACAGACGACGGTCCAGGAGAAAAGAAGAATGCCGATGGCTAGTATATAGACAATTAATCCGGCCGCAACTTCATATGCCCCAGAGCCAGGCAAAATTCAGAATGTTCCAGGAACGAGCACAGAAACGAAATTTTCTGGTCAAACAGAGCCAATGTCAAGCAGACGGATAAAAGTACAACAAGCGGATATCCATCCATCGTGGAAAGTGTCTGTGTCCAAAAAGACGGGCGATAACTAGAGAATCAACGGATAAGTGAAATGTAATTACCTTAAGTACTGAGTTTTCGGTTTATGTCTAAATGTGCAAGCGATGACATTTCAATTTTGTTATATAACAAGAAGCTTTTAATTTGCTTCTTAGCCCTTCAAATTGGAACACTCATACGGACGCTGAAAGATTTCAACATTAACACAGATCTGGATTCAAATTATGACCTTCTTATGAAAACATTTACTCAGGTGACTGGAAAGGCATATGCTCTAAAGCGTGGGAAAACTGAGAATGAGGTATCATACTGCAACGAGACACTGACTATAGAGAAAAGGCGAGTTAGGTCTTTCAGCAGGAAAGCGCAATCCGAACGGAATCTTTGTTTGCGATAAAACGTTACCCAATATAGAGAAGCTGAAGCCTGATATAAGAAGCAGATAACGCTCATGAAGCTCAATGCACAGAAAATGTTTGCTCGAATAGAAAAAATGCTTTTGTACAGCAGCAAAGAATTACCTAAGACGAAATGTCTCGTTCTACTCAAATTTACTGCTGTAGCTCAAAAATGGTCAGTTTGAAGCTTCGAATTTGTTAACTTGGTACTCAATTTCATTTCCAATGAAGATAATCACAAAAATGACTACTAGCAGCAAAGGGAAATAAAGAAAATTTTCAACAGCGTTTGTAGCAATTTTGGCGCTAAACCGACTGCTAGTGCAAGAATAACTAAACACTATAGTCAAAGCTTTAGTCACAAATACGCTTCCTAGCCAGATGGCTTAGACAGTGAAACTGTAGCAGTCTTCCATCACAAGAACCTAAGAGGATACGATTACATACTAATAAATCTGTTCCTTCCCAGACTATTCAAACTTCCAACCGGAAAAGCTGGGGATTATGCATTTCGATCAGTATGGCTTCCACAAGAGCAAATCAACATAAAATTAACGATTTGATGGAAGCAGTGATGTAAAATGTAAACCAGGACAGGCATTCAACATTGCCACCATTGACATCAAAGGAGATTTTGATGTATTATGGCGGCCTTATGTGACTGACTGCCTCATAATAAGGATTAATTTTCCTGAAATAGGACACTAATTGTCCTAGTCTATTATAAAATGTTGTTTCGTCAAATTTTGTCAACAGGGATCGTGCCTAGAACCGGCTTTGTGAAACACGATTGCAAACTGCTTTACATTTGTTTGAAGAAGCTAAACACATGAAACTCCTGGCCTTTCCCAATGATTTCGTGCTAATCATTACTGGCAGGAACGATATGGAAAGAGTAACACAGCAAAGGTTGAACCTCTTTGCTAACTGGGAAAGCCTCACAAAGTCAATATTTCTACGAACAAGGCACAGCTAATAAAAATGGAACATAAGACAGTACTCCGAAAAAATTCGCAGTAAAACTACTGGGGCAACTAGTCATATGTATTCGATTTAACATATTTAGGAGTCACACTGGACAGCAAACGATCTGGGATGCCCCACCTTAAAGCTTTCAAAATGAAAATAGGCATACTCACGACATGAATGAGAAAAATCTAACGTCAGCTATTTGGAGAGCCCCTCCAAATTACATTAAGCTATGATAAAATGTAAAACCTGTACGTATCACATTCTATGCAAAATCAGTCTGGGGCCACAAACGTGCAAATCACACGAATAAACCGCTATAGAAGAGCATACTCAGATGCTCTTAGCCTGCTAAGTGTACGGAATATATCCAATGTCTGCACTCCTTTTTCTAGCAGGGATTCCAGTCTTAAACTTGTGAGCCAAGAGGAAAGCTGATATAGCATGTGTCATACGACTACTCTGTGTCACGGCTACAGTGTGAAGTTTTGAGGCACCAATGTTATTAGTATAGATTATGAAACGCATATATGCCGGCAAATTTGGGATGCCCATCGCAAATGGATCTGGCAGAAGGTATCCCTCTTGCACAATAATGATCTGACAATTTTTACCAGCGGTTCATAGATGGATTCCGGTAACAGGAAGTGCTTTCTCTAGGACACATAATGATAAGTTAAGGTCAATTTGGACTAGACTTCTGAATACAAACAATACTGATTTTAGGCAGGGGTAGCAGCATCGAAATTAGATTTTGGACCTGAAAAGTATTCTAGAAATGTGGCAGAACGCTGCTATTCAGTATCAACATCAAGCATAACAAACGGAAATAACAACATAAATGAACTAGTTCAGGGTTTCCCAAGTTTTTCCTTTCGTGACCCGGTTATTCCAGTATTTTTTGTTCATGACCCAGTAAAAATGCTTAAGACTTATTGGTAAATTAAATAAATTTTAGAGTTAAGATAATTTTCCTTTATTGTGAAAGAAGCAAAAATACATAAATCATTCAAAACAGTAGAAAGTTTTAATTGAAAGTTTGATGGTGTTTTTCTTTAGCTAGAACTTTTAGGACTACAGGAAAAGATATTAAACTTTATTCTTAAATCTGATTTAACATGTAATGTGTTTTTGTATCTATGTTTTAGAATAAAAAGATTCGACAAGTTTTAACAAAAAGCATTAGACACTTAATTACCTAATTCTGCATAAAATTGATAATTTTGATGACAGTGTTGCCAAAAATCAATGAATGGTATTTTGTCGAAACTGTCTTTAAGCTCCGTGTCACAACACAGATGAAATATGGATTCAATATTTGAATCCAATAATTCGATGTATGAGTCTATATTAATTTTGAAATGGTTCCTTGTCAATGCTTCGTTACTATGAATTGGTAGAAAATATACTTTCAGATTTGTCTGCAGTCCAATTAGATGCTCCTTGATAGCAACTGAAATTTCATCAGGCATGGAACTAATGTTGTATTCTTTCTGCAGTTCAATCAGTTTCACAAAAGCATTATAATTTTCTGCTCTCGCACGTAGGGACCACAAACTTTCGCAGCTTCCATCATTTTTTGCATTGTAAATGCAGATACATTGTTACCTTGTAATGAAAGATTTAATTTATTTTAAAAATAAAAAAATTCACTAAGGTAAGACATCTTCAACTAATTATGTAACTTTTAAAAACATTAAAACTTCTTTCATTTCCAAACGTACGTTCAAAACATCCTCTAGATCTAGATGTTCCATTCGTCCATACTGCAAATCAAAATCTTCTGGATAATCATAGTATTTCGCAATGTAAAAGATCTTCATGTTCATCTCTTTACATTATGTGCTGAATAACCTGAAATTCAAGGCATGAAGATTTTTTTAATTTATAAATTTAATTAAATAAAAAAATTAAAAATAAAAATTTTAGTTAATTTTTAAATAACCAAATTCGAGACAAAGTTTGTATTCATTCTTTTTTTATTATAAAGAAACCTATCAGCTTGTTATTGTAGTTCCAATTTAGTCATTCCAAGTGGCGCATCAACTTTGAAGATCTCATGGACCTTCAAAATGTGCATTTTTTATTATTATTATATTAACAATACACTATACTTTTATGTGTATTTTTATAATGTGTGCACTTTTTGTACGCCCTTCCTGTAAATTTACATCATATGTATTATTCTTATGTGCACAATTTTCCTCGCCCTTCCTTTATAACTTGCTTTATTCTGTATATTATTACGTCATATTTATTATCTGATGCATAAATTTTATATTTATTATCCGATGCATAAATTTTTATATTTATTATCTGATGGGTAGTTTTATGTTCTGTCTGTAGGATATAAGAATTCATATAAAAAATACTTATGTATTTTCTACCCGTAAACCTAAAACATGTCATGAAATATAGTATTCTCTTTCAACAAACTAATGAAACTTTTGCACCAACAATCTGACTGTAAAGGATCTGCATGCAAATTTTAAATATGATTCTGTAGCTGTAGTGTAGAATTCCGTTTATTCTGCTGGCTTTCTTAAATCAGCAAGTAGTAGATAGCATTTGCCAGGATGACAATAACACTCTGAGACTTGTTTAGTCCTGTGACTATATCTGGCAGTATTCCAGTTCCAGTAAACGCAAGATATATCAATAATGAAAGGACTAAAAGAAATAGCATATATAAAATAGCGAAATACAAGGTGATCTTTTTTAAAGTGACAGTATTTGGAGCGCCCTGTAACGCGATCTAATAGACGAAATGATACCAAACTTGGTATTTACATTAATCAAGACATGGGGCATCAAGACATACAATCGTGCAGTTAAATTATTAATGTTTATTTACTACATTAACTTCCCCAGTGAGGAATTAGACCACATTCAATGTGAGCACCGTTCTCAGAAATAACACCCTGCATTATCTGCACAACGTTCTCCACAGCCGTATGTAACATATCACGAGGAATATTCCGCACTGTCTTTGTTATGTTGTCCTTTAGAATAGACACATTTGATACTCCACCAACATAAACTTGAGACTTCAAATAAGCCCAGAGGCAAAAATCGCATGGCGTGAGGTCAGGGAAACGAGGCGGCCATGCAACTGGAAAACTGCGACTTATGACTCTATCATCAGTGAAGGTTTGGCGCAACAGCTGCTTTACCTTATTACTAATGTGTGGCGGAGCACCATCCATAAAGACTGTCTGTTGGAGACGGTTTCTTTGCTGAAATTGCGGAATAACAAACGTTTGCAGCATTTCGTGGTACCTTTCTGCATTTATGATGCACGTTTGGGGTCCTGTCGGAGTGATGGTCTCAAAAAAGAATAGCCCAATTACGAATTCATCTGTGAAACCACACCAAGCAGTGACTTTTGGGGAATTTACTGGGATTTCGTGCACGGTGTGGGGCTGCTCAGAAGCCCAAATTCAGCTATTTTGTGTGTTTACGGACCCATTGAGATAAAAATAGCACTCATCTTCCCACAGAATGTGCCATGGGAAAGCATCATCAATTTCTACCCTGGCAAGAAACGATAGAGCGAATGCCACTCGCTTATCATAATCACTTGGTTTCAGTTCAGCGGCTGATTTTGTAGGGGTACAACCCAATAACGCGCCGCAAAACTCTCCATACCGTGGAATAATTCATGTACAATTGTCGAACTACACCCCCGCGCTGCTAGTACCAGCAATGGTTCCCTGCGATCCTTCGACAATTGCAGTTGCCACATCAGTTATTACATCTTCTGATACTGGTTTACGTCCTCTTCCAGCGCGAATGATCAGTGATCCCGTTTCCTCGAACTTCATTTCTTTAGACCATTCAGCGATAAAGGCCCCTTTGGTAATTTTTTTCTGGTTCGAAATTCCCGAAGAGCTTCGGATGCATTACATTAATTCATGTAATACAGCTTCACCAGTAACGCACGTTCCGGTAACGTGAGAGGCATGTCCACTGGAGCTCGTTTACTTCAGCTGAGATTATTTGTCGGAGCTGTCTACTACTTGCTTTCATAGCCCCTATTACTGGCGCTGCCATCGCACAACATTTGCATTTTTCTTTGATACCCGTGTTTTATGCTCATTCTCGTTATTGTAAGCTACAGCAGCGCCACAAAATTCCCTAGAGGCGATTTTTGGAACTAATTTTTTTCATGGAATCCTTTTTCCCATGTCTTGATTAGTCTAAATATCAAGTTTGGTTCCATTTCGGCTATTAGATCGCGCTACAGGGCGCTTCATACACTGTCACTTTAAAAAAGATCACCCTGTACTTCTACAGCAAGCTTAATTATTTTCCAAGTAATTTTTTCTATCAAGAGAGAGCGATTAATATTGCACAAATAAAAGCAATATCAGAAAAATCTATACAGAAGGAGGAAAATCAGGGTGACTTTTATGCCGATACGTAACTTCGGAATTCCAAGTAAATTACATGACAAAATTATTGAGAATGTCAAGATCTCGTTTCTTTTAAATTCTATAACACAGTAGAAAACGTGGAAAATCGCGCAACTATTATATTTTAATCATTCTTAGCTTTAAAAAAGAGCAATGGATTTTTCTTATAATTTGCGAAAATTTCAAAACTTTAGAGCAGATGCATTTTATATGTTAAAATTTTAAAATAACAAACGAAAATTTGAAACATTTTCGAAAATTTTCGAAAAAATAAGAATTGCCTTTATATAAACTTTCATTTAAAATAATTATTTCTTTTGCATTTGAAGGTGTAAACAGTAAAATTCTGAGAATTTTACTTTGTTCGTCAAAGGAAGATATGTAAGAAAAACTGTTTTAACATTAAATTCATAAGCAATCTAAATAAAATTTTGAAAACAAAATCGCTTCACCACATTGTATTGTCATTTAACAACAGGGTGTTGGCAAAATTTGAACCGTATATCTTTTCATCCAAATGTAATTCTAAATAGTATAACATATTGTTCCATTAAGATAAGAAAACATTTAATAAGGAATAAAATAAGAAAAATTCTAATTCCGTGAATGCAATTTTTTTTCAAATATTTTAATGCAAACCAAGAAACTGCAAGTGAATGCCCTCCCACTTTCGCAAAAGTTAAAATAAAATAAAAAATTACTTCTGAAGAAGAAAGGCATGTGTCTGATTGCCTTTGAAAACTATTGAGTTTTAATCAAAATCTACGCTAAGCTAAAGCTGATTTTAAATTTAATAATATTCAGTGCATAAATCATAGCCTAATTATTGCATCACTTTAGTTTTATTAATTGGGGTTAATGTAATTAACTTTAATTCAGTTTTGTAATATAGCTCATTGCGTTCACGCGCATTTTAACATTTTTAGAGATTTCATATTTTTCATGAACCATAAATGAATAGAGGCTTTCTTTGGTTGAACAGAAGAAGTGACATTAATTAGGATTAGATTACGAAGTCGTTTGGTGAATAATAGCAAAGGAAATAGGGTCGCTTTAAAAATGGTCGCTTTGAACACAGTGGTTTTAACCTATCGTCAGAGGAGCTGTAGTACTGCCGCTTTGCTTATGCCTATGATAGACTTCTAGGCGTCTGCATTTCTTTAGAATGGTAAATAGAAAACCAAACACGTTGCTGACGTAGAATTGTAATGAAACGTTTATATAATATTAACAGAACTCTTAATACGTGCTAAGATTTTAATGAATAAATTAAAACCAAGGCTTTGTTATCGAGTAAGGGTAATATCTCGTTACTAAAATAATATTAGCATTTTAGCAAATTTTAAGAAGCGTTCTAAAGAGTTTTGCTTAATAATATTACTTATAGTTAAGTAAAAAAAAAAGTAATGCTCTTTGAAAAAAAAGTAATGCAAGAAAACATTTATTTAATAACTCATTGAAAATTGCAGATACATATACTTAAAACAACATCAAATGTAAAATATATTTTTGAGTAGAAACTACTTGACGGTTTCCTTTTAGGAAAAATCAAGGACTGAACCCATTTACCTGTTTAAGAATTATATATTAAATCCACATTGAGGGGGAATTTATAAATTCTTTAAGTATTTGTTCATTTACTTTTGATATCTGTTTAAAATTTCGGCATATTATTCAAAAAATATCAAATGTGCAGAAATTAACAAATATTTTATGAAACGCCTTCTTCTGTGTATCATCCTGAATGAGAAGCAAAAATATCCCCTTTTAAATTTCAAATTCAATCAAAAGCATAGCTGAAAGTTTGTTTTTAGTATGTATGTTGTCATTTCAAGCTGCCTTTGGCTTAAATTCATTAACTAAAATTTTAATTATTAGATTACGACAAAGAATACTGATGCTATTTGTCTAAAGGGAGACATGCATTCGTGAAGTATTTGCAAAAAGGAAACTGGCTGATATTCGCCTTGTATATTATGGAAAAATCCTCAAACTCGTCTATACAGCAAAACTCCATTCGCTGGGGTATAAACGGGGATCGAACTACTAGCGTTCAGCTGCTAATGTGCCATTAACTAAAACTTAGTCTTGTTCCAACATACTTAACTCGAAGGTTGTTTTTTGTCGTAGTTATTTAAATTTCTTTGTATTAGAATTTTACGTTTTAAAATGTAAATTTTCAGAATCAATTTTGTCATTCACTCCACGTTTTGTGCTAGACGAGGTGGTTTTTCTCATAAATGAGACAGTTTGCTGCTAAAGAAGGTAGTTTCTGTTAAACAAGGCAATGTTTCTCTTTAATTATATTTTCTAATGGATTTTATCTTGTTATTATCATTCTTCTTCTTATTATTTTTATTTCTTTCTTTATTTGTTTACTTTTCTTCAGATATAACCTGTGGAAAGGGTTTTAGATTTTCCTCTAATCGCTTACACATGTAACCAACGTCATAAATTTTAAAAATAAATTTAAGAAGACATAAAATTAATAAAACTAAACAATTAAGTTAGAAGTATATGATTAAATTTATTTCCTTCTTCAAAAACTGAACTTCGTATAAAAAAAGTTCAAAAGGGTGAATTAATGTAGTTAAAAAAAAAATTACCACTCTACTCATATGATCTAGTTTCTGTCGATTAGTAATAAACGTTAGATTAATTTGAAAACTCAGTTGTAAGAAGAAATTTTCTGCGATACACCGATATTATTCATTTGAAATATTTTGGATTATATTTCGAAACATTTTAGTCTTAGAAAGAATCCATAGATGGCGCCACTATTTAAATGCTTGGACTATTGGAATCTTCAAACAAATGCGCAAATTTAAATTCAGAACTAAGCCAGGCTTAATTTCTAAAATTAAAGACAGCCGTTAATTTCTCCATAGAAGGCTACAGGGAAGGTAAAAAGATAAACAAATAAATTTACAAATAGCGAATAAACTTAAATTATGATTTCGAATCCTGAGAGTAAGCAAAATTTAAGTCTTGGACGTAGTGTTATTTTCTTGATTTATTGCAGCGCTTACGAATACTATGCTTCTAGAAGATGAAAAGTGCACGTCAGAGTCTCTCGAAATGTGTAGAACACTTTCAAATGACTCCAAGTTAAGGCTGAATTTTGTTAAATTTTAAAGCTAGGACAAATTTTAAATTTTATTGCTAAATGCGTAACTGCTGATTTGCAAATTTTCATTAAAACAATATTATTATATTAAAATTACCTGATCATTCTTTGAAAAAATAGATAAATGAATTAAAATTGAATGTCGGAGGTAAGTAAAACGGGGAAGGCGAGGATTATTCTCTTGAAAATTTTCTCACATACATCCTATACATTTCTCGAGAGTAACTCCAAGTTAAATTTGAATTTTGTTAAATTCAAAATTTGGACAACTTTTAAATTTTATAATTAACTGTACAATACTAATTTGTATTTGATTCAGAAGTCAAACAACAAAAATCAGCGTTAATTCACAAAATTTTCACAGGACTAGTCTCGATGGTTTTACCGAACCATCATCTTCAGCTGCAAAACCGCAAATGAACAAGATACGAAATAATGTTTAGATAAGAAAGCCTGGACAAGAATAAGCAAGTGGCGCCATCTGTTGGCGAAACCAGAACTAAAACATAATTTCTCTAAAAGCCGAAGGCAAATTTGGATTGGAATTAGGATCGTTAACTAGAACAGAAAGATTTTTATGAATGTGAAATGCCTCTAGAAAATCCAGTTCTCCAATGGAAGATGTTTTTTGAATAATTTTGGCAGCAGAAAAATTGAAAGTGTGATTTTCGGACCAACAATGTTGAGCAACAGAAGACTTCTGTGTTTCCTTTTTTCTAACATATGCCTCATGTTCTTTGACGCGAAATTTTAAGGCTCTCTTAGTTTGGCCAATGTAAATTAAACCGCACTGGCAAGGAATCCTATAAATACCCCAGGAATTCATATCCGGAATGGGGTCCTTGAGTATAGAAGTTGGAATTTTATTGATGGGAGAATAAACAACCCGAAAGTTAAATTTCTGCAAAATATGTGCAACTTTATAGCTAATTGATGGAAAGAAGGGAATGACAACAGAATTTTTATAATCTCCTAAAATAAGAGTGTGGCTTTTAGTGTGTTGAGATGAGAATTTTTTAACTGCTTGATTAATAATGTTGGGTGAAAAGCCCCTGTCAATAGCTATTGCTTTTAAATAATTTAGTTCTTCATCAAGGGCTAGTTTGGAGGAGCAAACTTATAATGAATCAAAATTGTTTGAAACTTTAAACTTCCCGGCATGGTTCCGCTACGTAGACGATACTTTTACCCTGTTTGAAGGTAATAAAGATGATTTAAATAGAGTTCTTTCAACAATGAATTCTATTGATCCTGCTATTCAGTTCACTTTTGAACTTGAGACTTGCAATTCTCTTGCGTTTCTCGACATTCTGGTCACACGTAACACATCCAACTTCAGGACTACAGTTTACCGTAAAACTTCATCGGTTTGCCTTCCACCACACTTTAAATCATGTCATCCGACTAAACAAAAGTTAGCTTCATTTTATTCCTATGTTTTCCGTGCTCTTCAAGTTTGTTCCTCCAAACTAGCCCTTGATGAAGAACTAAATTATTTAAAAGCAATAGCTATTGACAGGGGCTTTTCACCCAACATTATTAATCAAGCAGTTAAAAAATTCTCATCTCAACACACTAAAAGCCACACTCTTATTTTAGGAGATTATAAAAATTCTGTTGTCATTCCCTTCTTTCCATCAATTAGCTATAAAGTTGCACATATTTTGCAGAAATTTAACTTTCGGGTTGTTTATTCTCCCATCAATAAAATTCCAACTTCTATACTCAAGGACCCCATTCCGGATATGAATTCCTGGGGTATTTATAGGATTCCTTGCCAGTGCGGTTTAATTTACATTGGCCAAACTAAGAGAGCCTTAAAATTTCGCGTCAAAGAACATGAGGCATATGTTAGAAAAAAGGAAACACAGAAGTCTTCTGTTGCTCAACATTGTTGGTCCGAAAATCACACTTTCAATTTTTCTGCTGCCAAAATTATTCAAAAAACATCTTCCATTGGAGAACTGGATTTTCTAGAGGCATTTCACATTCATAAAAATCTTTCTGTTCTAGTTAACGATCCTAATTCCAATCCAAATTTGCCTTCGGCTTTTAGAGAAATTATGTTTTAGTTCTGGTTTCGCCAACAGATGGCGCCACTTGCTTATTCTTGTCCAGGCTTTCTTATTTAAACATTATTTTCTATCTTGTTCATTTGCGGTTTTGCAGCTGAAGATGATGGTTCGGTAAAACCATCGAAACTAGTCCTGTGAAAATTTTGTGAATTAACGCTGATTTTTGTTGTTTGACTTCTGAATCAGTATTTATTCGGCGTGTTATTGTGTCTTAATTAATTTTTATTTGTTCATTCAAACTATACATTACATTAAAATTACCTTACAAGGTATTTCTCCGCTTTCATAGCGTGCCTTCGTGGTGTAGTGGTTCTGCACGCTGGGTCGATTTTCCAGAAGTCCGTGGTTCGATTCCCGGCGAAAGCGGTTGCTAATTTTTCATCTCTGGTTTCAAGAATTAACTTAAATAGTTTATAGAGCAAACGAGCAGTACCAATTAGCTATATAAAAGTGTGTTTTGTGTAATAACGAAAAGCATTATATAGCTAATTGCCTGAATTATTTAAATTGATCAGTTTGTGAAAGAGAGAAATCGTAAAAAATTAATAAATTGTGTTTCAATTGTTTTTCGTTTCTAATTAACCTAATGTCTCTACAGTGGCGCCCGAACTAGAAGGGTGTTGAATGCGGATTCTCCACACCCAGGATTTGGCGATTGGGCCCCTGAAAACCCCAGTCGCCCTTTAAAAATGGGAGTATATAAGGTATTTCTCCCGCTTTCCTAGCGTGCCTTCGTGGTGTGGTGGTTCTGCACGCTGGGCCGGTATTCCAGAGGTCCGTGGTTCGATTCTCGGCGAAGGCGGTTGCTAATTTTTCTTCTCCCGGCTTTTTCAGTTAACCTAATGTCTCTATAACCTGATTACTATTTGAAAAATAGGAAAATAAATTAGAACTGAATGTTGGATTTAAGTAAAATGGGAGGGGAATGGAATATTCTCTTAAAAGTTTTTCTCCCAACATCATGGCAGTGTTTGCAAAAGATTTCATATTACATACTATCGACCGGCTATCATTTCGAGACATTTTTAAGTCCAGTATTCATCAGATCCTAAACGTATCAAACGAAACTAACACGAAACATTGATGAGGAAAATACGTTAAAAAAGAAAATTTGCCTCGTTTAAGTAGTTTGATTAATGAACTATGCGCGTACAGTTAGCAGGTCTAAAACAGCTGTAAACGTGCAACGAAATTCCTTAGAGGTCACTATGATGGTTTCAAGAATTAACTTAAATAGTTTATAGAGCAAACGAGCAATACCAATTAGCTATATAAAGTGTGTTTTGTGTAATAACGAAAAGCATTATATAGCTAATTGCCTGAATTATTTAAATTGATCAGTTTGTGAAAGAGAGAAATCATAAAAAATTAATAAATTGTGTTTCAATTGTTTTTCGTATCATAATGTGTCTAAAGACAAGCAAAGGAAGCATTGAATTTGTAAAAACCGTCATTATCGAACCATTTACATCTCTAATACACTACACTTCAGCAAAATGAAAAACAAAATACGAAGCAGTGCGTCCAGTGCAACAGACTTGCAATTCAGTAAGCCACTCAGAGCCTCGGCGGCGAAATTTCGGCAAAACAGTAAACTAATCTTCTTAAGTAATTTTTCGAGTAAGAAAGAAAGAGTGTTTTTAATTAATGCATATCGTTTATTACTCGGCGAAAGAGGAAAGGAGTTCAAAATGCGTTGTATTCTTGATGCTGGAACTAAGAGAAATTTTTTAACACGGAAAATGTGAGTAAAATATAGGAATAAATAAAAACGTAAGTAAATATAGTAGTTTCAGACTGACGTATGCTGTATTGTTTAAAAAATATGATGTTAATAACTCAACGTGCAATGTTAATAACTCAACTCAATTAAGATAAAAGTTATGATAAGATTTTAAATTTCTTAGCCGTTCGAAAAATTACGGCATGATTATTGTATTTTCTAGAAGTCCAAAATAGTTCGAGAACAAGCCACAGCTTGAAGTGTTGTCTACTACAGCGCAATTGTTTGAGGCACTTAGATTATTAGAACTTGTTATCGCTAAAACAAATATTTTTATGTAGAGACAACGGCGATTAGACTAGAATGATGTACTATCCATAAAAAAGCTGAGAAATTACAGCTATTCTCCACCTCTCTGTAGTCTATAAATAATGTTGAAAGTTGATCGCAATATGTTTACACCCACCGCAACGCTTATAGAAGTACTTAGCTTCGGCGACGCTTCCCTGCCAGCATACAGAGCAACTGCATGTTGCAAATCTCATTGCAGAGACGGTGAAATTGCTATTTTATTGGTAGCCAGGAAATCAAGACTGGCACCAATTAAATGAGTTACTTTTCCGAGATTAGAAATTTTGCTTCAATTTTATTCACAGAGCTGTTGACGCGATTGCTCACGGCTCTCAAATTAAATGTGAGTAGAATCTTTTTCTAGAGTCACACCATGCATGGAGTCCATAATCGTTCTTTATAGCTAAGCAAAAAGACGTTAACTTAAAGAACTTCATAGCGAGTCGTGTTGCAATAATTCAAGAGCTAACATCTGTGCTGTAAAGGAGATAAATTTCTTCAAAATGCAATGAGCTTGCGGATCTCATTTCGAGAAGAATGGATCCTAAGAAGCTGCTCCAGAGAGTGAAATGATGGTATGTGGCTATGTGGCAATTAAGCTATGGGGTAATAAATGCGTGATAAGTTTGAAAGCGAATATCTTTATTTAAGATTTTCATAAGTATACCAAAATAATTCGTATTCTCGACTTTGTTTTAAGATTTATAAATAACTGTAGAAATAAGGAAGCTAAAATATCGATGAAGTATGAAAACTAAGCACTGATGAAAAAGTTTCCATTTCGTTGCATGGCTTATTCATCACTTAAGCCTGAGAGAAGGCATTAATCATAAACTATATGAAGCAGTATTTTGTTTTCCCACACTTTTGTTTCCTTAAAAGTACTTACCGAATTGTATTCACAAGCCTTTCTTAAAACGTTAAAGAAATTTTTATCTTGAAGAGGAAAACATGTTTGTCTCTTTTCTGACAATGCGAAAAATTTTGCTGGGAGCAAGTTAGAGTTCAAAAGGTTGCATAATTCAATTAAAAAACTTTATAATAACTTATTTGAATATCTTCATAGAGAAAGTATGGGAAACGGTAGCGATATTCTTTAAATGTCAACTGAAGCATGCTATTGGAAACGTCAGATTAACATATTTTTTATTGAACTTTGGAAGGCAGACAGAAAGAGTTTTGAATTCGGTCCCTTAATTTAAAAAAAAATGATGATTTCAGAAACTTGACACCTAATCATTTTCTTATTAACAGGGGAATTAATTTTAGTGTACAAGCTGGTTTAAAGAATATGAATAAGAAAAAATTGTAGGAGAATAGTATAAAAATGACTCAGTTAGTCTGAAATAAATGATTTGATGGTTATTTTATCTTAATACAACAAAGAACTAACTACTTAGTAGATAAAGGAAACATTAAAATTAATGACATGATTGCTTTAAAACAGATAATCTAGCTTTTTGTAACTTTCCTCCAGGAAAAACTGTTGAGACATTCCTGTAGCAGGGTGGTAAATTTCAGGAAGTTGCTGTAAAAAACAACCACGGAATTTTTAAGAGGCCTATATCTAAAATTTGCTTTTCGCCTGTAGGGTTTATATTTATTTTAACTAACATTTATTTTAAATTTAAACTCTCTTTCCTGTCAAGCCTTACTTTCCCCTGGAATTGCCAATGCCAGAGTATGTAAATTTTAGTATAACGCGCAAGGATTCAAATTGTCAGCGGAAGTAATCTGAGTTAAATAGAAGGGAAACGAGTTCGAATGTGTGCTTTCTTGCTTCACGAGCGTGGAGGTGGCTAGTTAGAAATTGAAGAACCACGCGTTTCGGCCTGTGTGCTTGCCTCGGCAGATTGTTAATCTTTCAACGTAATATTCAGAAGTTTGCTGAATTATCAGCGGCGGTATCTTAGAACGCGGTGAGGTTAGTTACGTGTAGAGAGCCTCGTAGTTAGTCACTTGTTACTATTCTTTTCTTAGTTTCTTATTTTTATTTTACCGCCGGGTAGGCTTAGTTTGTGAGCGTCAAGAGCACGCATTTGTAATTTCTAAAGTTGAATAAAAAGGGATTTAAACCCTTCTCAAGACTTTGTCTACTTTCCAGTTCTTAGCAGTCACCACTATTGTTGCGTGCAAGTTGGAAGCGCGCAACATTACATTGGCGCGCGAACACTTGTCGAACTGAAATGGCCAAAAATTGGATGGAAGCTGCTCGACAACAACAGGAAATGGCAAGCCAATTGGAAGGATTTGGATACCTGGTCAACACGATGAGAGCGTCAATCAAGCCAAACGTCAATTTCGACGGAAAAAATTCGGTGGCGATATTTCTAGAAGGCCTAGAAAATCACTTCCAGCTCTACCCTGTGTCTGAAAGACAAAAAGTTGCCATCGCCACATCCGCACTAAGAGGACAGGCCGCGCTATGGTGGAAGAATATAGGCAAATTTTTATTAGGGGAATTCGGAGGCCAGACATATACATTTGAAAATTTAAAAAAATCGTTATTAAAGGCCTTCTCCATAGTGAAAGATCGAGCAAGGCTAGAAGCCGAACTATACAGTTTTTATCAACGGAATATAGAAGAGTTGACGGACTTTATTCTGCGAAAAATTAAACTGACGGATATGCTGTATGGGAAGAAACCCGACGCGGAGATTATTGAAATAATCTTACCAAGATTACTACCTGCTGTTCAAGATTACTTTGAAATTAGAAACCCAAGCACATTGCAGGAGCTCTTCGAATTGGCGGTCAAGTACCAAAATCGCAGAATAGCGGAAAAAGCTAGAGGGACATCGTATTCTCAAAGTATCCGGAGGCAATCTTCAAATGAGCAGACCAGAAATGCAAACTGCTCTTATGGGGGAAAGAGCTATCACGCTAACTCATCGAAGCTCGAAGGTCAAGGCCCAGAAAGGAAATTTGAAAACAACCGTCCGCGTACCCAGAAGGCAGAAGTTGAAAAGAAAGCTTTAAACGAATAGAGGGGCCTGTGAAAGCGAGGGTCCAAACCCCGGAAGTTTTGAAAAAACCCTCAAAAAGATACTTAAATACGGTCATCGTAAAGAACTCACAGTTACCAATTATACAAGTCCTGGTTGGCGATGTACCAGTAGAAGCCCTCATCGATACAGGAGCAGAAGGTAATTTTATGAGTGATATTTTTTTTAAGAAGTACTTTAATAGGTTTCGATTATTAAAAATAAAAACACAGAAATCTTAGCAGCGCAAGGACAAACTTGTCATTGTATTGAAAAACTATCTTTAAAAATACAAGTTCAAAACGAAAGCCTTAAAGTATTAATTTTTGTAGTAAAAAACTTGCAAAATCCACTTATTTTAGGTACGGAGTTTTTAAGGGCCGCGAGGTCCAAACTCAATTTTCAGGAAAGTTCTATCGTGCTGGAGATGGATTGGAGGGTGGTGAAACCAGTGAAACAACCGCAAGTCGACCTTAGCCATTTGAATGACCATGAAAGTCAAGCCATCCAGCAAGTGGTGAGTACTTTTTCAAACTTGTTTTCAGAAAAGCCTGGTAGTTGTCAAATAGTTACGCATGAGATACAGTTAACTGCCGACAAACCCTGTAGGACTAAACCTTATCGCTATGATAAACAAAAAGAGCAAACCATAGAAGAACATATTCAGGAAATGTTAAAGAACAAAAAAAAAAAAAAAAACGCCCATAGATAGTGAGTACGCGAGTCCAGTCGTACTATGTAGGAAAATGAACGAGTTTCCTCCTTCGGATAAAAGGGCTTGGAGGTTTGCTATCGATTACAGAAAACTTAATAATATTACTAAATTCCCAGTTTACCCTTTGCCGGTTATAGAGGAAATTATTAGACATATTAAATCTACAAGATACATGACTACTTTGGACTTAACGTCTGGCTACTATCAAATAGCTATGAGACCCGAAGACATACATGAAACCGCGTTTATAACAAAATCGGTCACTTATGCATTTTTACGCATGCCCTTTGGGTTGTGTGGGGCCCCGTCAACATTTTAGAGAGCTATGGACATTGTTCTAAAGCCTGTCCTATGAAAATCGATTTTAATCTATCTAGATGATATAATTATAACGCGTAGTACGTTGGAACAACATATTAAAGATCTAGAAGAAGTTTTTAAATTATTAAAAGAGGCCGGTCTTACAATTAACGCTTCAAAATGCAAGTTCGCAACTAAAGAACCTAAATATCTGGGTTATAAAATTTCGCAAAAGGGTATAGAAACTCAAGATTCAAAAATAAAAGCAATCAAGAATTTCCCACTTGCCAACACAGCCAAGAAACTTTCTTCTTTCCTTGGGTTATGTTCTTATTATCGGTCATTCATAAAAGATTTTGCTAATATTGTTGAACCCTTGTTAGAAATTAAAAGAAAGAAAAGTAAATTCACGTGGACAGCGGAAGCAAATACCGCATTTGAAAGGTTAAGAAAAAGCGCTCATCAATGCCCCTGTTTTGAAATTCCCGGAGGAGGACGAAATCCTGGAAATTGCAGCTGATGCGTCGGACTATGCTGTGGGTGCGGTTGTTATGCAAAATGGCCATCCTTTGGCATTTTTTAGTAAAACGCTGAATCCTACACAAAGGAATTATACAGCTACAGAGAGAGAAACATTAGCCGTATTAATGGCTGTACACAAATTTCGAGTTTATTTCGGCAAAGCGCCAGTAACAGTCTTTTCGAAACATGCGGCTGTTGGTAGACTTGGGACTCGGGGAAAATTTCGAATCATGCGGCTGTTGGTAGACGACTCGGGGAAAAACCTAACGCCTAGGTTAATAAGATGGGCTTTTAAACTCCAAGAATATAATCTCATTTTCAAATATAAACCGGGTAAGGAAAACAATGTAGCTGACGCACTTTCTCGTATAAAACTGGACGATGAAGGAAATGAACTTAAATGCGCTGTGTTGACTTCAAAAATTTTAGATTCTAGAGAAACAATTATTGCTGAATTGAAAGCTGATCCTGAATTTGGAAATATCTATGCATATTTGAAAGACCCCGAAAGCTTTGAGCACACAGATATCGATGCGATAAGAAATAGAGCAGAAAACTATGAAATAATAGATAATTTATTATTTTATACGAAAACAACAAACGAAAATCTCGAGTACAAACCAGTCATCCCAGCCTCGCTTCGATTAAGCATTTTGAAGGAATTACACGACGCGAAAACAGCGGGTCATTTAGGGGTCAGAAAGACTTTAAAAAGGATACGCGAGGCGGTATATTTCCCGCAATTATACAAAATAGTAACTGCGTATGTCAGGTGCTGCAATCAATGTCAGTTAATAAATGATATTAATTGCAGCCCGGCCGGGTACCTAAATAGCATTCGCGCTACATTTTCGAATGAAATATTAGGCATAGATCTTCTTGGTCCTTTCCCCCAGAGTAAGTTAAATAAAAACCGTTTTCTTTTAGTAATTGTTGATCATTTTTCAAAATGGACAGAAATTGTTCCACTTAAACGCGCGTCAGCCAAAACAGTCGCAGATGTATTCTTACACAGATACATTTTAAAATACAGTGCACCGATAAAAGTCATTAGCGATAACGGTAAACAATTCGTTAGCCAAATATTTGAAAACATATGCACTGGACTTGGCATACGCCATATCAAAATGGTTCCGTATAGACCACAGGCAAACATAGCAGAAAGAGTTAATAAAAACATTGTAAAAATAATTCGAAGTTATGTTAGCACACATCACAAGCGCTGGGATGGCTACATAAATGAGTTAGCTTATGCTTTAAGAACGGCTAATCACGATACTACGGGAAAAACCCCAGCAGAATTATTTTTAGGACGGAAGTTAATTACTCCATTAGATAAATTATTCTTTGTGCAACAAAGAGAGCAAGAATTTAAACAGAATGATGTACAAACACTTATTGACCAGGCGGTTAAAAGCTCGGATACGGCAAGAAATAGACAAAAGTTATACTATGATAGAAAACGCCGTGAAGCAGATTTTAAAGTTGGAGATAAAGTGTTGAAGCGGAAATTTTCTTTACCAAGTACCCCAGACTATTTTACTGCAAAATTAGCTCAAATTTGAAGGCCCCTATGTAATTCAGGAAATCAAGGGAGTCGTATTGTACCTTAAGAACGAGAGAGGGGAAATCTGTAAAGCAAGTCCCGACCAGGTGAAAAAATATTATAATCAAAATGATTTTGAAATCCTTAAAAGTTTCTTGCAGGACTCAAGCGTAAAAGAAGTAGAAGTTCCAGAAGTAACGTCACCCGCTCCACCTCCCAAAAAGCAGAGAACTGAAGAGAAACCTAGCCCTTCTACAAGTCATGCGACAGTACCGAAAAGAAGAAATGAAAACTTTCAGACTCCAGCATTTAAGAGATACAAGAAAGCAACGCCGCCGCGTAAAGAAGCTTTGGTAAAGAGGAAAAGACCACCTACTACGTATCGCAGTAGAAATTCTGCATCGAGAAGAACACTTCCAGGGCCAGAGCATCAGGTGCAAACAAGACAGCCGTTCCCGAGAACGAAAAGATCACCACCAACAGAAGAAATTCAAGCATGATTCCAGACCGGAGGACGCCAAGACCAGCCGTCCAGGGGCAAAACGGAAAAGACAGCAACCCGACGACTACCACTCCAAGAGGCCAGCATGCAGAGGGCGAAAAAGAAAAAGCAACTTGGACGACACTCGAAGGACATTAAGGAGACGACTGACGTCGATGAAATCTATAACGTGGGAGCAGTTCTGCCAGAAGAGGATGTCGGAGTCATCGAAAACTCAAAGATAAGTTAAAATCTTCTATATTTTTTTTTCTTTTGTTCCGAAATGTTATGCGTAAATACGAAGTTCTATGTTTTGACGGAAGTCAATGTATCTCGGTTGAGACTTAGTTTTGTTTTACTTTATTTAGCTAAGTCAAAAGTATTATTTTCTTTAAGTATAAAATCTAAGAACAAGCAGTTTCTGTTGGTCAAAAGACTAATTCTGTTATGTTAAAGCCAAAATTTGGCCGAAGATAAAGATAACTTCGTATTCTTGTATTAATAAGAACTTTAGCTTCAGTGCCGCCAGCTTGGCGAAGAATGAGTAAAGTAAAAATTTATTTTTCTCTTATTCATTTTTTGGTAAATTGTAAAAATCATATGTATTAGAATTTTGTAAATAAACGTAAATGCTTGAAAGTTATGTAAAAGTAGAAGTTAGTGTAGAAGCATAAAATTTTAGATGCTAAAAGTAAATGCTCAAAAGCAATGAATTAAAATTAAGTATTAAACTGTAGATAAAATCATGCTTTAGAGCGAAAGCCTGCATGTCTAAAGATGAATGAGGGGGAAGTTAGAATGAATGTGTTTTGTAGCGTTCTCCACCTACACTTGAATTTTAAAAATGTTAAAATAGCTCATCGAGTTGTAGAATGTCGAGTAAGGTGTGTCTATTTGGTCGTTGAACTCTAACAAATCATTGTGGTTAGGGGAAGTGTTGCAATACTAATACACGAATATTCCCGTTTGACACCACACATGGTGGAGAGCCAGGGTAAAGTTAAATTCATGTTTGAATACTTGAATGAATGTGAATTAAGCAGTAACTAAGGAAAATAAATCGTTCAAAAACAAAAACTTATTCAGTGTCAAGAAAGTGTAAATTATAATGTATTTAGAAATATACTGATACTTATTCCTTCCAGATGCTGGAAGGAAGATAACGCATTGATTGCTGAAGTCCAGGAAAGGTTGCTGTAAGAAGAGAGAGTTAAATAAGTATCTACAAAAATTTATTCTACCTTTTGTGAAAAAACAGTTTTTTTTTTTTTTTTATGTAAACGAGGCTCTTAAAATTTAGTTCAGAATTGTGGAAACTTTTCAACAGGTCGTTTCTAGGACCTGCTTCCAAGTTTACCAAATTCTGGCAGCGGCAAATGTAGGGTTTATATTTATTTTAACTAACATTTATTTTAAGTTTAAACTATCTTTCCTGTCAAGCCTTACTTTGCCCTGGAATTGCCAATGCCAGAGTATGTAAATTTAGTAGAACACGCAAGGATTCAAATTGTCAGCGGAAGTAATCTGAGTTAAATAGAAGGAAAACGAGTTCGAAAGTCTGCTTTCTTGCTTCACGAGCGTGGAGGTGGCTAGTTAGAAATTGAAGAACCACGCGTTTCGGCCTGTGTGCTTGCCTCGGCAGATTGTTAATCTTTCAACGTAATATTCAGAAGTTTGCTGAATTATCAGCGGCGGTATCTTAGAACGCGGTGAGGTTAGTTACGTGTAGAGAGCCTCGTAGTTAGTCACTTGTTACTATTCTTTTCTTAGTTTCTTATTTTTATTTTACCGCGGGTAGGCGTAGTTTGTGAGCGTCAAGAGCACGCATTTGTAATTTCTAAAGTTGAATAAAAAGGGATTTAAACCCTTCTCAAGACTTTGTCTACTTTCCAGTTCTTAGCAGTCACCACTATTGTTGCGTGCAGGTTGGAAGCGCGCAACATTACACGCCATTTAAAAATTATTATTGCTGTTGAACGTGTAGCGCAGCGATTCTCAACCGATGGCACGCAAAAAATACGCTAAGAAACTAAGTATTTTTATCTATTAAATTAAAAATATCTCGTGAAGAAAAAAAACAATTTAT
Organism: Stegodyphus dumicola; assembly: GCF_044657685.1. NCBI lineage: Eukaryota > Metazoa > Arthropoda > Arachnida > Araneae > Eresidae > Stegodyphus > Stegodyphus dumicola. Next base: position 140,046,933 of record NC_140780.1, read on the forward strand.
TGTGATTTACTGTGATCGAACTCTAACTGAAGATTTAAAAAAATAACACACTTGTTAACTTTTGGCTAAACCGAAAAGAAGATTTAAAGGCATTTCAAATAAAGCTGTTAAATTGTTATTCCCTCTTTTTGCACAATCTATTTGTGTGAAAAAGGATTTTCTTCCATATTATATTTGAAAAATAAATGCAGAACAAAATTAAAAGTGGATTATAATTTGCGGTTAAAACTATAACCAGACATAAAGAAACTGATCTCCGTTAAACATGCCAAAATTTAGCACTGAATTTTAGAATTTAACTATTATAACTTAAATTTTAATAATTAAAATGGTAACCAATTTTTAATCTAATATTTTTATGTGTGCGTATTTAATAGAAACTGCCAATAGGTTGTGCAAATGGGAATATATGTATATATTTTTAATATTTCTATAGAGATATTGAGAAAACAATCATTGTAAAACAATCATTGTGTAGTGATGGCACTAAAGTTTTTCAGTTTTTGTTTAGATGATACGTGTTAGTCAAAAGGTTGAGAACCGCTGGTGTAGCGCATTTATATAGCATTTGAATTATGTAACCCTGCATTTCTTAAGTTCTTAACTTGTATCTTCTTAAAGTAAATTCTTAAAGTTTAATGTAGCTTTGCTATAATGAAATGAACCCAAACCCATTGCGGTCAAAATGATCTTGCACTGTAAAGATAAACCGAAAATGCCGTAATGCTATTGGGTTAATAATGCATATATATATATATGATATTTTTTGCTTAGAACCGATGTCAACGCCAAGTCAAAATGTTTGCCTAGGCACGCACTCAAGCTCAATTTATTTTACTCCACAGTCGTCGCTGTCGATGAGTGAGAAAGTCTAAGAAACGACTCATTCGTAGTCATGAGTTATTTAAAATTGTTAGTTAGAGCTATTGTGAAAATAGTAAAAATGAGAATTTCAGCTCAAATATTTGTTATTATTAAGTGCAAGACAGGCGGAGCAAAACGTCTATTCATTATATCCAGGAGTTCATTATCAAAACAATGAAAGTTTTTCTCCGTAAAATATATTTTAAAATTGAATGAGATGGTGCATATATGCTGTGATTTAGAGCTATTGTGAAAACAATAAAAGTAAATTTTAGCTCAAATATTTGTTAATGTTGGTATGAGTCAGGCGAGGCAAAATATTCATTTATTATATCCGGGAGTTCATTGTCAATATAATGAAAGTGTTTCTCCGTAAAATATAATTTTTATCTGAAGGAGAGACTAAAGATGTGCAGATATTTAAACTATGTTTCTCTCACTATTCCCAATTTGTACAAAACATTCTAACTGTACAAATGTAGATCGACAACTACTTAGAAATTGGGAGTTCAACTTAAATTTCGATTGTTTGAAGTCGTTTTACTGCCTCCTGCGCCGTCTAGTATTTAGTGGAGGCTTACAGCAAATCCGAATTCCAGGCTGTGTGTTCTAATACAGTGGCAAGGCTTAGCTACTTATGTGTGAATATAAGACATAGCTGCTTACGCTATTTTGGTCATGAGGATCTAAATAGCTGAATTGTTCATCATATCCTGATAAATACATTATGTTGCAAGTGCCAGCCCAATTAATTAAAAAATGGTTATTTTAGTTGCAATATAAATTAAAGGGGGAGCATAAAATTTATCTCACACAAATTCGCTTTGAAAATTTCGTAATGTATACTTACGATATGAGTGCAAAAACAGCATCGTTTTTTTAATTTCACCTACTCAATAAAAATTGTATATCATGAACAAGAATAATAACGTCGTTAAATTCATATTCCATTCACGCCAATGCCGAATTCGGTGCTATAATATGTATTATTATACCCGAACTGAAGCTCAAGTAGATAACGCTATCTCTTTTTATTCTGTTATAAAATCATGTAATAGTTTCAGAAATGGAAGACGAAAGAGGGTTTACGATAGCGAATAAAAATGCAGCCTATAACAAGGAAGTGATGAAACTGATTATGACTGGACTGTGTAGGATGATATGATTATAAAGCAAGCAACCCATATTCTCAACGAAGTTACTTTACCAGCCACAATAAACGCAATCGTCTAAAAATCTTGAAAAACAAAGTAGGGCGCATCAATATTCTTTATGTCAAATTAAAAAAATAACTTTCTGATTAAAATGGAACTTATATTCTAATTCTATATAAAAATCGCGCAATAACGTCTGAATTTCAAGATCTTTATTTCTGAACATATTGATGTTTGAATTATAAGAATAACTTAAGAAGAACCGGAGACATGAATAGAAACTCTTCTGTCCGGCGTTGGCGAAATTTTTCATTACAAAGTTGACGACGTTTACTGATTTCTCACTAACTTGTAGACATACTGAAATATTTCTGAAAACCCATTGTTGTGTAGCGAAAAGTACCACGCAACACCATTTTCAAGAGACGAATCTTCAGAAGTTCTTTTTCTCCTACTGTTTGAGCAATCCTATGAACGGCAAACTGTGAGAGCCATGAATCAGGAACAGATTGACTGACGACGATTCTGATTTTCGCATCCCTGCGCGAAGTATGTATATTTTGTCAGCTCCTGCAAATTCTTAATTTTGAATTTTAAGACACATACTTCAGCATTTTCTGAGAAATCAGATGCGAGTGACCCAAAGCCAAGCCTGGGCGACTACCTTCGTTAGATACTCTCTCCCTAAGTGATGGAAAGAATTAGGAATTTCACAGAGGAAGAACCTGATGAGCCCGGAAGTCTCCGAGTATACTCATTTAATGCGGTTGCTATGAACGCTGAGGAGAAAACAACTGACTTACTGTAACAGCACACTACAGCTACGAAGATTCTAACTCGAATATTTGACGGAAGCGAAATCGTGTCTAGCATTCCTACGCTAAACTCCTTCAGGTGCTTGTTGCTAGGAGGGTACGGTCATCGCGCTCGGATAAAAATCCATTGAAAGTATAGTTGAATACGGTAATAATAAAATATTTCTCCCTACCTGTTATACACATTCGACTAAATACGGTTCTAACAGAGGACTTAGTGGGCACAGGGGAGCAAGCAAATTTCCTTTCGGAACATTTCTTTCGAAACAATTTTAAAAATTATAGATTATTCAAGGTTTAAAATACTAAAGTTATCGTAGCGCAGGGCCAGCATTGTTCATGTACAGGTAAAGTGACTTTTAATGTGGAGATAAAGAAAGAGGTGCAAAAGTCTAGATTTTTTTGTTGTAAAGAAATTTATCAATTTTTTTTCCAGATTTGAAGGACCGTTCTTAATAGAACGTATTTGTGGTTTGGTTTTATATTTAAAAGGAAGTAAAGAAGGCAATATCACTGCCTATGTGGATCAAGTTAAGAAATATTATGACCGTAACGAGATAACCATTTTTAAAGATATTTTACAGGAAGCATCAAACACAATTGAAGGGTCCTCAACATCTAAAATGGTTCTGCCAGGAACAAAAAAGAAAGAATTCAGAGTAGTGGAGCCGGAAGGAAAGAAACGTCGTCATGATGAGAAGAAACGTGTGGAACAAACGAAAACTGAAAACAGCACAAGAGAAGAACAAGTCTCTGAGAAAGGAGGGTGAAATAAAACCTTGCACAAGATCTACCAATCGGCGAACGGGGGAGAAGCCAATTATGACATCAGAGGTCATGAATCAAGACATTAGGAAAGGAAGGCAAGGATAAGATAGCAACGCAAGTTCCACAAAGAAAACGCCAAATAGAAAAGGAGCCTTTGAGTGGAAAGAAACTACTGAGAAACCGGGGAGATACCACGATTGTCCAGCCAAAAATTGTCCAGCCGGCCAGTCCAAGCAGTTTCTTCGGCAGGCGTCCAGCCCAGGCAGAAACCAAGTTCCTTCCTGGGAAGCATTTCTAATTAAAAGGATGACGGAATTTACCAAGCAAAAGATAAGTCAAAATTATTCTAGTTAAATTTATTTTAAAGCTAGTACGAAGTTGATTGAAAACACTTATTTCAGTTTTGCCTCGGGAAGAGGATAGTGTTTATATAATTAAGCAAAAAGCTTTTTTATTCTTTCGTATTAAGCAAGAAGCTTTTCTATTCTTTTGCAGTTAGCAAGAAGCTCAAAATTTTGTAGTTATGCAAGTAATTAAAAACTTTCTGTATTAAGCAGCTTTAAGTGTTGTATGAAGCAAGAAACTTCAGCAGATAATCTTGGTGGGTTTAGAATGAAATGTTAACTTTGGTCGAAGCGACTGTTTTAGGGAAATGTTTGTATGGCATCAAGAAACAAGTGAGTATATATAAACGGGTGGGGGAATCTCTGAGTTTATTCAGAGTATGTTTTCGCTAGCCAGCGCACGTTTCGCTGCTATCTCATTGTTAGGCTATTACGCCTCTTGGCCATTTCGGATAATTGTCACACCTGTTAGGTTTTTGTTGAGTCAACGTAAGTTAGCCATACTTTAGCGTGCTAATCCAGCACTATTGTAATTAGACTTTGAATTGAGTTATATTCTACGTTTGAGTTTCACCTCAAGTTGGCGGTGTTATTGTAAAGCACGAAGATTGTGCCTTTCTGTTATTAGTTGGAATTAATAAAGGGTTATATTCACTCTTATTCTGTGTTGCTATTTTTATTCACACCTGGGCGAGAATTCGCCAGGTTCATCGTAATATCTAGTTTAGTTTATGTGGAATAGAAGAGGTACACCTTACAATTTTACATCTATTTATTACTTCGTACTTACATTCATATAATTAATTCCTTAGAAATATGGTTTTTACATTCACCTCAGTTTCAAAACTGATTTTTTAAACATAAGGGGAATTTTTAACCATCTGAGCAACACTCGGTTTTTATGAAAAGGTGTATAAACAGCATTTATTACGTAAAATTGTAGACTTATTTATTTTATTCTCTTTTCATAGTCATACAAAGCATTAATGAAAGTACGGAAACAAAATATTTTAAATAAAATGGAAATATATGTCAAAAGCTTTTATCAAGATAAAAGAAGTCATGCCTCTCAGAGGGTTGTTTATAATATTTTGTCTAATGTACATGCATTTTAGAGATAAAGCACAAGTTATGCGTAAAGAAGACGACAACAAAAAATAGAGATTAAGGAATTCCTAGGAAAAAATAGATAACATTAATTGTGTAAAGTAATGATCAATATTTGTCTTTTTCTGTTTCCCTTGCGTGACAATAGTTGATGACTTACAATCACGCACAATACTAAGAAATAGGAAAAACACACTTAGAATTTCATATCTCTTTATTTCAGAACGTTTATTTCTTTTTTCTTCTTTGACATTTATTACCGATATTATTTTTATATGAAAATCTATTCATGAAACTAGATGGATAAACTTCATTTTGCGTAGATTGCCGCATAAATATCCTTGCATTTATTACATTTAAATACATTACATTAATTCGAATATTTCGAATCATATTCAACTATTCATTAGCAGTAATACAGCTCTAAATTTTGTAATAATATTTTTCATTTATTTTTCTTTATTCATTTGGCCAAAAAATTATAAAATGTTGAGAAAGAATTCTGAATCCTTATATTTTTAACTAAAGTGTTAAAAATTTATTATAGCATTCAGTCGAGTATAATGACTCTTAGGATACGCTCATAGCTGCATTAAAGTATTTAGAAACTTTTATTAGCAAATTTGCATGTATTAGTTTATCGTTTAAATAAAATTTCTTTCTAGATTTGTATTGAGGCAAATGTAATTTTGCAGTTAAATTTCTGGAGGACTTAGCTGTATGTAGATTTCGTAATTTGCTTCACGGGTAACAAAAAACAGACTTACTGATTTCCCTTACCGATTTCTCCATAAGAATGAACCAATTTCTCTTAATCATTTTTCTTCAGATTAGGTAGAGAGACTTTGCGAGTGTTTTGACATAACTGCACTAAAATCGTCAAATCAAATTTTGTACTAAATTTTCCAACATCATCTGTAGACATACTGAAGTTCTTCACTCAGGAAGAACGAAACTGCCAGGTAGGTTGTAAGAATTTAGTGAAACGGAACACAAAGTTCCTGAATGTTCTGGAACAAAAAATCCAACTAGCAATTTTTCTTTTAATAACTGAAAAGAAATATTTAAGGATTAACAAAGAAGATATCTCCAGACCGCGATATTTTTAGAAATAAGAATATACCACAGATTGCAATTAAAAGCTTCTAACAGATCATTGCTTACTGTCTGTTTGCAGCCGCTAATTATAATAGAAAACTAAAGCATCTTTAACTTAAAATGAGTGTTATGGTGTCCAACGATTTTTGCCAATGATGTAAGGGAAGGTATAAAAGAATATACCCTGCATTTAATTCGACATCGATATGTGTGTTTTCCTCACTGCGAAGAAAGCTCATAATGGCATATTATTAGTAAGATTACCGAAGAAAATGAATATTATATAAATAGGAAATGTACGTTTTACTAATTATCATTTTTAGCAATTTAAATCGCGTTGTTTATGATAAAAATTGCACACAAGAAAGTAATATTGTTGCGTACGTGCGGGTTCGTAATAGATTGAATGCACAAGTCCGATAAAAAGAAAATAAAATTTTTTCTTATCACAAGAAATGTAACAGAATGCTAGATTTTTTCTCAAAGATATTCATACACTATCACAATGTCACGCAATATAATCAGTAACTATATTTTAAACTACTAAAACGTTCAATATAACGCAACCCAAAACGCTGAGAAAGCTAATCCTATCTCAAAATTACAGCAACTAAGTAAACAACTGAACTGAGATGTTTCTCTCCGGCGTTTTAATCAGTCACGACAAGCTTCTGGTAATTTCCGTTTTCTCGAGATTTCTGGAAAGCAAAAGAGTAGAATTACGAGATATCTATTTATTTAAATGTTAAATGAGTACTTTTACTTTTTCGGCTTAGCTTTCTCCTAAAATAAGTCTCGTGCTGCATTGCACGGGGATATAAAACAATTTTAATTATAGTTATACTAAAAATAGCGAACTAAATACAAAATCCGTAAAAATATGATAGTTTACTAATTTAGAAGTCAAATAACAAAAATCAGCGTTATATTTTCAAATTTTCACATGACTAGTTTCGATGGTTTTACCGAACCATCATCCTCAGCTGCAAAAGCGCAAATGAACGAGATAAGATATAGTTAATATCACTATATCTTATGATCACTATAACGAGATAAGATATAGTTAATATCACTATATCTTATAATCACTATAACTCGCAAATGAACGAGATAAGATATAGTTAATATCATTGTATCTTATGATCACTATATGAAAATATAACGCTGATTTTTGTTGTTTGACTTCTAAATTAGTACTTGTTCGGCGTGTAATGATATCGTAGTAATATGATAGTTTATTAACACGCGAACGTCAATATTTGAAATATTGCACAAATGCTGGAATGAATGAAATGCAGTATTGTGGAATTTATGTTAAGAAACCAGTTATTATGATCTGAACATTTACTTTAGCTTTTTCCCTTCCGTAGTCCTCACTATAATGCAAATTACGTGTTGTGTATTTAAGCCGAGGGTTTGAATTTTTACGGTCAGAGCTTCTGGCAGATTCGCATTGCAATTACGTACCATCCCTAGCTCTACCAAAGTTTTATTTCTGCTTTAGCCAGTTTGCTTGTCGATGTTTTAATGCCCGCTATTAGTTACTACAGCCAGCTTAAGTAATCTCTTTTGTGTGTAATTTCAGACTAAGCTACTTAAACTTGAACGTCTTGCTGTGTTATTTTAAATACCCGCAACTAACGCAGCTTTATCTGTAGCACAAGTAGGACCTTCTGTTACTTTAAAAAGTTCAATAACAATGTTATTTTAATCTTTTTAAGACTTTGTCATTGCTTCATACTAAACGATAACTTGCTTTTCAGTCTAATAGGAGCTGATGGACTTCGAGTTAAGCTTCTAGACATAGCAGAGCCCTACAATGTAACACAAAGTGAAATAATTAATTTATGCCAACTGAAGCTAAGCAAAATGTAAAACTTTCTTGGGCTCGTTGACTTATTAATGGTTAATGAAATTAACCTTCTTGGATTTTTAATCAACTCTTTCTGTAGAAACTTTTGAAACGAAAGAAATGTATTAAAGTACAATTCTACATTCAGTAGCTAATATCCGATCTTATAGGATTTATTTAATAGCTTTTACTCGTGTATTTCTGTGATTAAATTCCTAACTTTGTAGATAAGCAATAAGTATTTTAGAAATCAATTTCGAATAATATGACCTCTGCTACAGAAGCTTGATGGATAAGAAAGCAGTTTCGGAGTTGAACTCAGAATCCTTTTTCATACTTCATAAATAATTTCCTACAAATATTTCAGAGTCATGTCAAGAGTCTGAAATGTTTATAAAAATCACCGATCGAAACCGTCATTGGAAAATAGAAGAATATATTTCAAAATATAGATAAATGACGTAATTAATGAGCCAAATCTTATTTAATAATTGCAATGTGAACCAATACTGCTAAAAAAGTTTAAAAAATATATGTAATTGTAGTTTTGAAAGAGTTTTCTTGCAAAACCAGCAACTGAAGATAACGTTTTCATCATACGTCGCCTCATTTATCATATTTACATAGCAAAATATTTCATCTGTAAAATCTCTACACGATACGTTATGTGAAATAACATCATAGTTTTCTAAATAAGAGCATTTTGGCTTTTAAAACTACGAAATTACTTTGTGCTAAATGCTAAAACAAACATATATTTGCAACAAGATCTGATCTAAAATAAGTAAAATATGCAGTACTGTAGTTTCGAATATTACGCAGAGCATTTTTCTCCATTTTCGGAAACAAAAATGATAACAGCAGTTTCTGCTAGAAATTTTGTTTTCTTTGGTTTTAGCTCGTTCGGCGTCATGCACCTTTATAAGAAACAGACTAAACGAGTAGGCAGGTCATCTCTGTAAGAATAAATTGTTACGCGCAGCGTTGCTATAATACTGAAACCTACGGCACGTGCATCATACACATGATTTTAATTTTTAAAATCTGACTATTCTGAGTAATCATTTATGTAAAAACCTGACGTTTCATGAATTATAGTATTAAGAAATTTGCAAATTTTGTCATTAATTTTAATACGTTTCATAAAGCCACTTTTTACTGTATTTTGTGCATTCGTTCACGTGTAATTCTTCTGTTTTTGTATAACCATCTTTATTTCAATACACATTAAAACTGTTTATGCTGAAAACTGTATTATTACAAAAATTTGATACATTTAAAAATTTGAATGAAAATAGTGATATTAAAAGTGGAAGAAAACAAACTTATCGTTTGTTCGGCATTGATTTCAGATAAAAAGGTTTCATTTATTTTGAGTGAAAACGAAATGGTCCTTCTTATATAGGAGTCCAAATTATAATGCCTATAATTAAAGCTCTTAATGAAAGACAGTATAATTTGTTCTCCTAAAAGACTTTCGTTTCTAAATTCACTAAATCAAGACTTTTGTGAAGTTAACCAAAAGTAAAATTTTTTGTTCGAGTAATCGTTTGAAATGAATTCCAAATTTCATTAAATTTCCTATGACTTCGACAATTCTGCACAGAAAATCTAGCTCAGAATTTTTAGAGATTTACTTTAACTTTAAGACATGCGCGCTTTTTATAAATTATTTTTATATACATGAGTATCTTTTTCTTGCTAATAAATTCTTATACAAATTTAAAAATTAGTAGAAATATTATTGGAGTTTATTAAAGCAACTTTTTTAAGTATTTCATTAATGAATCATATATCTCAAATACATCTATCATTAGTGCTAAAGTTTCACTATGAAATCATTCCATTACTATTATGTACACAGAAGTATTAAATGTTATTAACCAACTTATATTATACAGGGTTAGGCTTTAAGATATAATCAATAAACAATATTTGCTTACGTAATGTTACAGCAAGTTATGCAATGAATAAGTTCACTAAAATATAGCACATTTGTTTTGAAATGTTTACAAAAGTAACATACAGTGGATGGACAAAAATATGGAAACACCTTGTGAAATACATGTTTGAAAAGAAAGATTGATTTTAATGAAATATGTAGGTGGCGCTGGCGTTTTTGACTACTGACGCCACCTATACAACTTCGTAAATGTGCTAAACAGTGCAGTTGTTGTCGGAGTACTGTTATGTGAGGTTGTCATTGCATTATGTCAGAGTTAACAGACTTCGAACGTGGGCAAATTGTTGGAGCACGTATGGTAGGTGCTTCCGTAAGCAAGGTAGCCGAGGGGTTTAGTGTTTCAAGAGGTACTGTATTGAAGATTTATTCCGCATATTTGAAAAGCGAAAAAACATCATCTGCTAAATCACAGCGCGGACGAAAGTGTGTCCTGAGTGATCGTGACAGACGATCATTAAGGGCAATTGTGACGAAAAATAAGAAGACCGCAGCTGCAAAAGTTACTGCTGAAATGAATGTTGTGTTACCGAACCCTGTGAGTACCAAAACAATTAGAAGGGAGCTTCATAAACAGGGAATTGCTGGCCGTGCTGCAATTGAGAAGCCACTCATCAGTGATGCTAATGCCCGTAACAGGAAAAGGTGGTGTTTAAGTCATAAAACCTGGACTATAGAGCAGTGGAAGCGAGTAATATGGTCTGACGAGTCTTCTTTCGCATTGTTTCCAACTTTTGGCCGAGTTTACGTCTGGAGAACGCCATCTCAAGCCTATAATACAGACTGCTTGTTGCCAAGAGTGAAACATGGCGGGGGTTCTGTTATGGTTTGGGCAGCCATATCGTGGTTCTCTGCTAGCCCCATGATAACTGTGTCAGGGCACATGACTGCCAAGACTTATGCGAACATTTTGGCCGATGAAGTTCATCCCATGGTACAAACTTTGTTCCCCGATGGTGATGGTGTCTTCCAAGACGACAAAGCCCTGTTCACACAGCCTACATTGTCCAGGACTGGTTTTCTGAGCACGAGGATGAGTTGTCCCATCTCCCCTGGCCACCACAGTCACCAGACCTGAATATTATCGAACCTTTGTGGTCTACATTGGAACGGAAAGTGCGTTCTCGTTTTCCACCGCCAACATCGTTATCTGCACTTGCCAGCGTTTTGCAGGAAGAATGGTATAATATTCCCTTGGCAAACATACAGGAACTGTATTTATCCATTCCGAGAAGACTACAAGATGTTTTGGATGCCAACGGGTTTCCTACACCATATTAAGCAAAGAAACATGTTTTTTTAAAAGTGTTTCCATATTTTTGTCCAACCCCTGTATTTGCAAAAGGGAAATTAGATTAGTAAGATTTTAAATAAATTAAATTTGTTAATTTGTCCCTAAATTATCATTTTCCTTACGTTCCAGTGACATGTAATTGCAAGATGAATTCCGTTCTGCAAATATATGTGTAAGAAAACGCGTCGGTCTATAAAGATCAGAATGAAACGTTAAGCTCATTTTATTATTTAATCAGATAACTTTCCTTAAGTGCATCATTATTAGCCTAATCGTTTAAGAACAGTAATATAAGATATTTTACACTTTTTAAAATTTTCATTTATACCAGTATTTTCAATAGCATTCGACAATGTATATATACTAAAAAATATACCAACAATACCAATAAAATCATTATTTTAAACTAAATTAATTTTATTATCCAATAAGATAGATTTCCTCAGGTTTTTTATTATCAACTCAGTCTCTTAAGAAAAGAAATATAACATATCCTACATTTTAAAAACTTTCAGTGTAGATGTATTTTCAGTATTATTCTCTAATACGTGTTTTCTTAAAATAACTATAATAATAATAATAATAATACATTTTTCATTTTACTGGGAAACCATGTCTGCAGTTTCCAGAGCATTTTAATATTCTTGGAAATGGAAGGTAAATGTTCTGGTCTAGCCTTATAGCTTTGAAAATCTAGCAGATCAACCTATGGTTGGGTCGAAATGAAAGTCGAATTACGCATGTTCTATTTCACTTTATTGATTAAGATTTTAACAACAGAAGTATCCCCAAGAAGATTAAACTTATAAATAGAATAATACACACACTGACCGATCAATCAGAAACCGAAGATCAATATTTTATTGGACCACCATTTTGCACAGATAACTGCTCTGTTTCTTTTGGGCGTTGAGTTTACATGCTTCTGGAGTGCATTTATGTCCAGAGAATGCCATACATTAGATTTGCAGCTTTTTAAATCCTGTAAATTAGATGTAAGAGGACAGTGCTGTCGGATGCGTCTTTCCACCATATCCCACACATTTCCTATGAGGTTAGGATTCGGCCTATGCAGTGGCCAGGGTATGTGTTGGAAGTCAGATTAATGTTCATCGAACCAATTTTGAACACTTCTGGCACGATGTATAGTTGCATTATCGTCCATGAAGTATCCGTCGCTATCAGGGTAAAAATGCAACATTGCAAGGTGCATTTGATTTGCCAGTATATCTAGGTATCTCATGGCTGTTTGTTTACTCTCAAGAACAGCAGGATACCACTTCCATGCTAGCGGAACACGCCGCATATCATGATACTCCCACCAGACCCTTGCACAGTGAGAGTAAGGCAAGATAGACTTATGGTTTCATGGGGTTCTCGTCAAATTCGACGTCTTCCATCAGTGCAAAATAAGGTGTAGCGTGATTCATCTGACCACATTACCCATTTCCAATCCTCAGATGTCCAGTGGCTTCTTTCCCGATACCACTGCAGACGAATTCTTGCATGCCGGACAGAAATGAGTAGTTTTCTCACATGCAATCGACTATGCATTCTTATCCTATGCAATTCTCTGCGTATGGTTCGAGCTGAAATCTGTTGGGAATAATCTTGGTTGACGATCTGTGTCAGTTGAAGCTCAGTAGAGTCTCTATTCTGCCGCACAATTCGTCGGAGTCGAAGCAAAACACACGCCTTGGAAAACTGTGCTCGAACCGCAGTTATGTCTTCTATAGAAGGACTGTGGATTCTGATTCCAACTTTTTAAAACTTTCGATACGGCTGCTTTTGAGAACTCAGTGAGATTTGCTGTCTTCGAAATCGAGGCCTATGCTAAGCGGGTATCTGTCATTTTTAACATTTTACTTTGTTCACCGTTAAAAGCACTCTTACACTTTAATTAAACTAGCATTCTAACCACGTATAACCCACGTTATAACAAAATTGCATACGTCATTCCTAGCGCGCATTCAAATGAAAATCTCAAAGGTTTCTAATTCATTGGCTAGTGTTTGTAGCATATCAAATTCCCTGAATCGTTACAACTTCTCAGGCTCTGATCAATGGGATATCGCAAGTGAGGGAGAAACCCCTGTTAGATTACTCTGTTTCTTATAAAGTCCATATTTCGCTTGCTATTTCATAACACAGTACCAGATTTTAATTTGAGATCAAATTCTATAAATATTCTGCAATTCAGTGTTTTACGTTTATGTCCAACAAGACAGGACTTAAACATTGCACAAAACAATGATTATTCTGATAATATCAGCAAATAAATTGAACAATTGAAAGAAATACTTCATTGCGATGGAAATAACTTTATAATTTTTTGTTATAATAATAATAAATAAATTTTTGTCTGACAGTTATTCCAAAAGCTTTAGCTTTTGACCTCAAATTTCTCGGTTTACATATAATTTATATACTAGTTTTTGAAAGATAAAATGACAAAAAAACTCTTCGATGCTTGTTGAAAAACAAAGATTTGGCATTAGAATTGCATACGAAGCACTGAATTATTAGTAGTAATCCTATATGTTAATTACAAGGCAGAAAAATTAGTGCATTAAATGATTTTAAAGCACAAGTATTTCACACATAATAAGCCGTAAAATATGGGAACTAAATATTACTGACACTAATCATAACATCCTTTACATAATTTAAAATAATTATTTTGGATAAAATCCGAATAGCCATTATACGATAAACTATATATATATCTATCTATATATATAGATAGATATATATATCCCATATATATATGTTTTCAATGTAATCACTAGATGAAACGAGAGAAATTGATATTTTATTGATGAAAAAAGAAGTCTCCTTAAACAAATAACATCGTCGATTTTTCTTTGGATAGATATAAAAAAGAAAAGCAATACATGTACTGATAGTCATTTCCTATCAACATTTATAGTTTGTTATTCCTCATATCAAGCCTACTTCTCAGCACACTGGATAAACTGAGTCATTTTTATGCATTTTTTTTTTTTTAATCTCTTGAGATTCTTTTTATGTGAAGAAGTTATTTGTTTTTGTAACTATCCCTTTCTGCACATAAGAGCACAAACTTTCCCTTTTGTAGTACTTCAAATAGGAGCAACAAATAAGATGATGTTTCAGGAGAAAAAAAGACCAGGAGGAAAGAACTTTTCACTGTTAACTCCAGAGCTGTGCCCAACTTTACGACTTTCTCAGCTTTTAGTTTTGTTTTGTTTTGTTTCATTGGGAGCCCCATGTTCGGCGGGAGATTCCAATCGAGTCTATGGCTCAAAATCAAATATATTTATTACTTTTTTTTCCTTTCCTTTTCAGCTACTTACCCGTCTTTTCCCCAAGTTAAGCCTTTAGGAAAGACACTGGAGTTCTGCAGGATTCCGACTGGAAGCCCATGTAAGGTACAGGATCAAAATTTTGATTTGTTTTTTTCCTTGAAGTGCGGTGCTATTTTCCATTAAAAACGTTACTGGTTCTTCTTATCCCTAGCCTATAATTCGGATTGTAGCAGAGTTTTCACAGTTTTTTATTCCCCTGCGTTCGCTTCATAGACTCAGTCATATTTTTTATGTTTGCTATTTTGTCACTAACACCTGTTAATATTATAAAGCTAGAAAGACAAAAGAAAAATTGGAACAATCTTAGTGATCCGTACATGAGCTGATGAAGAATTCTGATAAAAGTAATTTTTGTTTCAAAAAGTTATATCTTCTCAAACAGTAATGATAATGCAGTTACTATTTTATCACAACTTCTATAAAAGAATTTTTTTTAAGTTCTCGAAACAAAGAAATATATTTGTTACAAAATTTAAGAACTTTAAATTAACATTTGCAGTTTAAAGTGATAATTCATGACCTATTATCATGTATACCAGTAGATACATTCTTCTAAAGTTCGATAATTTGATTGAACTGGATCGAACTATTTAATCATGGCAAAGGATACTAGTATATGAAGAAGGATGGCTTTCAAGAGGAGTTTTCTGAGAGAAACTGGCTCTATTTATTTTATGCATTAGAAAATTATCACAAACGTACCGCAGGTACACCATTTCAATTACTGGTAATGAAAACCATTATAAATTATGATTATTTTGTGACTTTTAAATCTCGATTACTTGTTGGGCCGTGGACGTCTAGGACCATATTTTAAATTTACGTATCAGGGGCTATAATTACATTTAATAGCAAAACTTTCAGAGCATCATTAGCATTCTGGAGTCTAAAGAACTCGAATTTTATCGAGATAGAAAATTTCTGTATTTCCTTAAAATATACAGTTAGTGAATGCTATTAGAATATCAAATATTGAAAACAAAATCGAGTTTTTTTTTCGCCCAGAGCGCAGGTTTAAGGTTACCCTGATAAAATGATTTACTTTATGAATATGGGGATTAGGGAATTTTCTGCTAAAATAATGTCATCACAGTCTGAAAATATGTCTAGAAGACAAAATTTAGATGACGCATCTTATTTCATCACTGATATCTTAAACAGAATAAACAACACACCGGAAATAATGCTGTTGTATGAGATATAATTCTCAGAGTTCTGGAATTTCAAAGACTGAATATTTCTATTAAAAACAAACAGTTCATTTCTGATTTTAGGGAACTCATTTGTCACGATACGAGAATAAAGTATGAACATGTTCTAATATATGGAAACAAATGTTTTATTACAAATATTTAGATGCGTTTCACTATTTAAAAAAATATCTTTTTTTACACAGTTTGATATCTGCAGAAATATATCATATCTATAATAGATTGCTTCGATTCCATTGATTATATAACTTACAAAATAAATCTTGCACGTCATTTTTTATTATGTTAGCTTGAGTATAAAAGGTTCAGTGTACAATCAAACGCACAAGTCTACATTCATCATGCAAAAATTTGATACTAAAAGACCAAGAAGATATAAAAGCACGCTTTATGATTAAAATAATTATAATCCTTAAAAAAGAAAAGAAAATATTCATCAGAAGTTATTCAGAAATAAAATACTTGGTACGAAAACTGTTATTTAAGCTTTCTACACACAAATATGGTTAGGAACAAAAAACTAAACGTTATTACCCTTTCAGCTACTTTTGTAGAGCGATTTCATTATACAAACAGTTGCAATCTTTTAAAAAACATACGATTCTTGGTAATTTCCTACGCTTTTACGGTTTCGTGCTACGCTTTTGAAACATTTTTTAAAGTTCTTTTTTAACTTTGGTTTCCCTTTTACGACTTTCTCTTAGTTTCCCTTTTTCCTTTTACAACAACATATGTCTTCAGAAATATTTAGGTTGAATTGAATCAGAGTTGATTCAAGTATGTTACAAGTTTCACTTTATCACAACTCAAGTGGTCTGCTAGAGATTGTTATGGGATAGAAAGAGTCCAGTTGTCTTCGTGTTTTAGTTTTTTGACCAGCATTAGATACAAAACCTGTGATGTATTGTAACTATTTAAAAAGAAAACATTATCTTCTCAGCCCGGAGTTGTCATTTATACATAAATTTTTATATTTTCTCTTCCTGATTAGTTATAAGCATAAGTTATATTCTATTTTCATAACTTCATAGATTTTTTATCATATCTTTCTTCAAATGATGTGACTGAAAGTGCTAACTGCGGTAGCCACTAGCAGCCGAGCTGTAGATTAGCTAAATATTGGTAGATCCGACCTAGGTTCGATTCCAGGCGAACGGCCTTGTTGCATGGCTTTTTCGAGGTTGTCCTCATGTGTAACGTGCATACGAGCCAGTTTCCCTTAGAAGGGTTTCCGGAAAAGTGTCCCGCCCCTTAAGCAGATAGTCTCGAAAAAACAAAATAAACTGAAAGCATTAAGCTTTACCTCGTGAAATAAAAACACACAGTCATCTCTCAGTTTAAGCCTCTTTTAGCATGTTTTTAAACTGTAGTCCTTAAACTACTTTGAAGAATATGTCAAAGATTTTCATTAATATTTCAGTAAGCCCCTCACACTCTGCACAAAACCCCTCACACTCTGTACGTAAGAATTTTCAGTTCTTTAATTTATAAACAAATTAAAAATATCCTGCCTTTTTTCTGTATGAACCGTATCTTAAGCTATATCTTGTAAAAGCAGTGCTAAAATCTACCATTACATTTCTGGCTGAAATTATGCGTTTAGAGCATTCAAATGTTGAGGTCAGCACTGTTTGTTCAAATTTCTCCGGAGTGCTTGCATTCCATTGAGCATTGTGAATATTGCAAATCCAGAGAATGCACTGAATGATGCGACATTTCATAATATTCGCTCTTTTCTTTTGGAAACTTATAGCTGTCATTTTTTTTGATATGCATTTTATTGTTATTTTGGTAAGATATACATAGAGCGGAAAGTCTATGAAATATTTTTTTTATTCACCGTAACACCCGATACGTCAAAGAAAAATACAGGACATCGCTTCCAAAACAGTCATCTGCAGCTTTATTAAAAGTACTATTTTTTAATCTTTTCGAAATATAGCTTTCTTGTAAAAATTTAGCCGAAATGGAATTGAAGACGGGAATTTGTTGAATTTAAAATATTTGAAGGGCTTTCAAGGCTGACCAACTAAACATTTCAACAGTGCATAAATTACTACAACTGTAGAGTCATTAGTAGTTTTTTTTTTTTTTTTTTTTTTTAAAGGAGATGTAAAAAATGTGCAATGTCCTCGTCGAGACTCGAACCTGGACCTCTCGAATACTCAACGAGAGTGCTAAAGTTTCACGGCAAAAGTTATGCTGGATATAGAGAGAAATTACCTTATATACCCGCCTTTCAAAGGGCGACTGGAGATTAGGGGATCCAGTCACCAAATCCTGGTAGTGATAAATTATCTTCTACCTCCTTTTAGTTCAGGCGCCACTTGTAGATTCGTTAAGATTTTTTGAGACAGGAGGCCGCCTCGGACTTGTTATGCCCTCCCCGGGACTCGAACCTGGACTTTTACCCTAGACTTCTTGTAGATGGCTAATAAAAATCATCTTCTAGGCTAAAGTAGTTTAAATTTTCAAATCTAACCGTTAATTTTTTTCTGCCACTTATCGTCTGCGCGCATCTAAAAAATTTCGGTGTGACCTGTATGCAACAATCCACAAAGTATAACCGACTAAATTACTTCACCTATGCATAAAACGCAAAAAAATATAATAATATATAATAAAAGCAAAACATAATTTAATATTTCCATCCATTGTATAAGGTATACATAGTTACGCCTTTTAGAACGGGAAGACTGCGAGGAGACCTTAAACATTCAGACATGGTTTGTCATCCTAGGTTGGGCTGCTTGAATAACACGAGACTGAAAATCTGGGAACCGAAAAAGAAGATAGTCTATTAACATCTCACAGACGTTTTAATCCTCAAGGTCAAGCAACTCGGTAACGTATACAACTTCCATGTCTGGCATATTCTGACGTGAAAATCGACGTTTGTAAGCTCTAATAACATAAATAACTTGTAATATGAGAGCATTTTTGATTGTTTGTACACAATTTTTTAGGCATTTGGAAACATCTTTATATTTGCCTGCCTTAAGTTTAAGTCGCTGTCAAAATTGCATACAGTTTTCTAACCAATATATAAACTAAATTTGAACACTCTTCGCTTTCACCGTTTTTCGTTAAAGCGATAATCTTTAAAATCTCCGAATTTTATTCGGTTGGCGAAAAGAGGTTCTTCTTGAAACAGAATTCAATTAAAGAAAATTTTCTTTAGCAAGTTCTTGCAATAAATCTTATCTATGCTATTTTTCATTTGCTCTACGTTACGAAATTTTTTATCTTTATTTTTCGTAACAAAAATGGATTTTACAAAATGTTATTTTGAATGGCTTTGCAACTTATGAGCGGTTATTTTAATTATGATATAAGGTTTTCTCCCGCCTTCTTAGCATGCCTTCGTAGCGTAGTGGTAAGCCCGCTGGGTGCGTATTCTAGAGGTCAGTGGTTCGATTCCCGGGGAAGGCGTTGTTCATTTTTCGTCACTCTTGCTTTAAAAATAACCTAATGACTCTACAATGATGTGAATTCTTTGAAGGATACAACTGTAGAGCAAACTTACGTATCTTTGTGTTCGTGATTAAAGTTCTTTTCGTTAATAATAATATGCTTATCCCCTAAATCTATAAAAGCAGAAAAATAAAAGCTCAAAAACTTTAATTCCAACTACGATTAGAACATAGAAGTTTATGATGTATTCCTAAGCTATCGTGACTGCCAGTAATTCTGCTTGATCGTTTGGTGCACAAAAAAGACAAGGTAATTCCTATAAATCATATAACCAAGTCATCTGCAGGAAACAAAGTGAAAGAAGATACAGTTTCTGTATGAAAAGAACTCTTAGTGTAAGAAGAATTTTGTCAGTTAAGCATATAGCAATTAATTCAGTCGTTTGCTTCACTTATGGAAGCCGTTCTAAAAAAATGCAATTGACAGTGCAGGAATTTAAAAAAGGTGATATGGTAAATAATGAATTTCACATAATTGAAAGGTTTAAACGTGCATATTCGATTAAGTAGTATTCAAAATTTCAGAAAATAAAAAAAAAACATACAATTACACAAATACTGTTGAAAAAAGTTAATCAAATTAATTATTTTTTCCTAAAATGTCTGAACTTACCGAATGATCTTCTACAAACATTAGATAAAAAATTGGAAGTTAATAATATGTCAAAGTCGGGGACGAATTCGTATACTTCGCTTAATCTGGTTTTAATTAACTTCCTTAAATTATTTTTTTTCAAACCGCATAAATCAATTATAGGAAAAGTAAATGGAATTTGTTGCCGCCCAATCTAGTTCTAGAATAATTAGATCGAAGCTTTTATAAAGCAAAAATTTCACTCTCTGCCATTTCAAATAAATGTGAGTGAGAACTTCTCAAATAAACTATGAACATTCAAAGGTTTTCATGATAAAAGAAATAATTATTTTTCAGATAAGTACATGCTAAATTACAAATTATCCTTTTCTTATGTAAAAGTAAAACTGATAGAATTTCTGATTGAAATGTAAAGAATGTTCTTACGGTTATATTGCATTTGCATGATTTCATTTTCCATCTGCTGAATGTAGCATATTGGTTCTCAAAATTATGCTCAATTAAAATAATAAGTTTAATAATCTATAGCACTTTTTTGGCACTTACAAAATTAGTAAGTACCGAGTTTACAAAATCTATTGAAGAGAATGTATTTGCTTTACGTTATGTCTTTGGACTGAAACAATGAAATTAATTGTTCTTAAATTCCAAGATTATCTGCAATTGGTTGTTTAGTTAACTGCATGTGACTTAGTATACGAAGTCCGTCTGTTTTAGGAAAGATACCGTTGTGGTGAACGTCCTAAGGAAAGAGGCGGAAAAGGCCAATGAAAACTTTCTATAAATCACACAAACTAAGCTGAAAACGAAACGAATTACCAATGTTCAGTAAGCATATCCACTGACCTGTTGGTAAGTACTTGCTTAATAGGTATTCGAATGAATGGTATTTTGTCATAACTCTTAATCATTTGCGAAATGGGGATCACCAGCTCCCGAGTGGTAAAGTCGCTGAACACTGGTAGTTCTGTCCGGGGTTCGAATGCCAGCGAACGGGCTCGCTGCATGGACGTTTCCATGGTTTCATCCATATTTTAAGTGTATACGAGCCAGTTCCCTTAGTTTTACAAGAAGGCATCCCTTCCCTTAGCCCTCGAGTGCTTTGCCATTATTAAGTAAACGAAACCATCTACGAAAAGCTTTGTTTTTAGTTCTCTGGAGCTAAAAGCTCGTACCAGCGTTAGAAAAACACGTTTTTTTTTTTTTTTTTTGTTTTTTTTTTTAATCAATACCAATATATTGACAATATTATTGGATACGAATTTACATTAAAGAGTTCATTGAAGTTAGGCTCTCTTAACACACTTACTTCTATGATAATTAACACAAATTCTACACACACAAAAAGAAATCGAGAATTTTTTACCGTATTTGAATTTAACAAAGAAATTTACCTTACTTGATTTCAGGAGTAAATTATTTTTTCGTTTTAAGCTTTTTAAACTTAAAATTTCTTCAATAAAATAGCATTAATTAAAATTATATATTATTTTATTATTATATAATAAAAATTATATATTATTTTATTATCATATAATAAAAATTATATATTATTTTTATATTGCTTCTATTATAGATTCTACATTGCTTCTAACTTCTAATTTCGCATGGGTATGTACGCGCAAATTCAGAGTGAAAAGTGAGGAGAATTTGTAAATGATAGTTCGTTTAAAGTAAGTAAATACAGTCGAGTCCCGCTACGACGAACGAACCTTTTGATCCTGTCTAGTTTCTTATACATTTCACGTTCTTTTAATACTACTACAACGAACATACAAGAGTAGGAAAATTGGACTTAACAAACTGTATGGATATCTGCGACTGAAACGTTCTTTGCATTTTTTAGATTCTTTTCAGAATTTCTGCAAATTTTAAAGAAAACATTTACCATCTGTTAAAATCATCATTCATATTCCCTTTTGTAAAGGAAAACATCTTTCTGCTATTTTTTATCTTCCCTCCTCCCACACTTTTCTATGCGTTCTAAGCAAATACTATGCGAGACAAGTGTCACATTCATCTCAAGGAGAACGAAAATACAATACAAATAGTTGTCATGTACACCATGTGTTGAACCAAAAAACTTGAAAATGTTCTCTGATATCATTCAAATCTTTGTTTGAGCTGCCATTTCTTTCTTCCGAAAAGGAGAGCGTACTCGTAATTTTTGAATGTGAAGGTGTGTTTTTCCTCTTTATGCGCAATACACTACATCGTTAAGATTCAGTTCTGCACTTCACCTTTGCGGCAGATTCCAGCCCAGACAGCCGGAAAGTCATACAGAAGCAAGCACCACATTTTCTTTCCTCAGCTTCATCTTAATGAAGACCAGCAAAACGTTGGACTTCTCACTGTTCAGGGCCAACATAGAACTCATTCAGGTTCTGGCAAGAGCGGATAAATATATGTCGCTGAGTACCGGACTTACAACCAAAGTATCGAAGTTCAGAGTAGAGTTTATGCTTACTTAGGTCTTTTGCAAGACATAAAATATTCTTTATAAAGGTTATTAAATCTTTGCATAGCAACCATATATGTCTTCGGAAAAAATTGAAGATAAGATAGGGAATATTTGACAAATGCAAAAATTAGATATAAGGTTTCGGGCTTTAATCTGGATTAATGCATTATTTAATTTAAATAATTACGACAAACAATTTTGATTGATTACCATTCTTTAATTAGAAATATTGGGTAAAATTTGTATTTCCAGATGACTGTATCCACGGAGCCCCTAGTAGCAGTCATGTCCGCCAGCCGCTTAACCTGCCTGTGATCACATAATCTAATGCAATAAAAATACATTTAATTTATCCCTTGTCTATTTCCTATGCAAAACCTAATTGATATATGCAAACCGCTTACATGCAATGCATGTTAAGCCAACTCACCGACTAAATATTTTTGTAAATTTTATTAACTGATAATGCGATTTATAAAATGTGTTACATGTAAAAAAAATGAAAATAATTTAAAATGAAATAAAATTCACGTTTTGACTACTTCTTACAATGAGTTAACTTCGGAAATCATATTATATGAGTAATACTTAAACACACCCCCCACACCAAAAAAGACATGAGGAAAGGACAATGTGAGCCTTGTCAGTTAATCCCTAATACTGTCAAGTTGCAAAAACGTATTATCTATCACGTTGCACATAGGTATCATAAAGTTTTAACTGAATCAAAAGTCTTTTGTAATATGAATTGGCGTAATTAGGGGTTTAGAGCATTTTCGTTTTTATATGAGTTCAAAGCAATTTCACATAAGTACAGAAGTAAAATATATATCGAGAAAAGTAGAAAGAAACCTCTGTAACGCTCATGTTCTCTTTATCTGAACTATTACTCCAGTGTTGCACTGTTGAAACCAATGATAGTTTTACTAGTCACCTAAGGTATTATGCTTATGTACACAAATATCCTGTACACA
This sequence comes from Stegodyphus dumicola, assembly GCF_044657685.1. Classification (NCBI taxonomy): domain Eukaryota; kingdom Metazoa; phylum Arthropoda; class Arachnida; order Araneae; family Eresidae; genus Stegodyphus; species Stegodyphus dumicola. The sequence continues at coordinate 140,070,250 of NC_140780.1, forward strand.
AAACCTTTTTTTAGTTTCAAGTGATATTTGCTGCGAAATTAATTTTAAACTGAAAACATGGTGTTTACACCGTAAATACCTTATTTTAAAATTAACAGCTATTATCTACTATATTCTCATCCTTAAGTGATCTATAAATTATATCTTTTACTTATAACTTTTATTCTAATCTGGCATGGAATAATGACGTATTATATCAGTCGACATTGGGTCGCATCTTCAGCATGAAAAATTGGCTATGAAATGGCGACGTATTACGTCAGCCGACATTGGGACGCATCTACAGCATGAAAATTAGCTTTGTAACAAAGTATCTACTTGATAACAGTATGGATTGGAGATACTTGATGATAAATGAGCGTTAATGTGTAATGTTATGATATAAAAAAAAAATGTTTTTACGGTGAAATCTTTAAAGCTCACAGCAAAATGCTCACTGCAAGAAGATAAACCAAAGTGACTGAATATTCTCAAAACAATACTTCCTTCGGGCAAGATTTTCAGGGAAGCTATTGATATAATTTATTTATAAGAGCGTAAATGTAGCTATCTACTAAACATTTTAGCAAAGCATGTTTATTTAGGTGAAAAAGAGTTTAAGGTGTTTATTCTCTGCTTTGGGAAACATAAATTTATAAAGAACAAGATTTAATTATTCTGTATAAAAATCTAAGTTGTCGTTACTATTATTATTCTTATTACAATTATATGAAACTTTTTATGATAAATTCGCGAGAATAACTTTTCTCTTCTAATAAAAATATTTGTAAAATTTGGGATATGTCTAAAGGTGTCGAAGTTATACTACCTATAAGCTTGATAAACTAAATTTCCTTTACTATTTCCATGCACGTTCAGTCAATGACATGATACATATTTAAATACATCTACGAAAGTTATGTGTTCTCTTTCAACAATAATCTCAAACTAGACGTGAAAAAAGAAAAGAAAATTAAATTTTCTAAAATGCTTTACTTGTAGAATTAAGGACTTTTTTTAGGGAAAAAGCATTTAAATATTAAAAATCATATCCTTGCTAGTTATTTTGATGAGGGACTACGAAAAGAGAAGTAACTAAATTTTCAGAGCAAAATTGAAGAGATATTTGACCTATAACAGCAGTTCTGCTTGGCTATCACCACTTGAAATAAATCCAGATTTTGCTCATCATTACCACCGTAATCTTTTCCGCACATGATAAGTAGTGCAGGTGTTGCTATTTATTTTCCAAGTACCGCTTGAATTACTTCTGCCAAGTGTACCTTTCAAGCCTGAGTTTGGAATAAATACAAGGGAATATACCACCTCCCAGAAGGGTTTTTACCCACACCACTAGATGCAAGACAAATCTCCCTATTTCAGAGAAGAGGGAAAAATTGCTGACTATACAAATTCTACTGGATCGAAGTTTGGCCGATAGCTGCGTAGGTCAGGAGGCCGGAAAATGAGAAAACTTGGTGAAAGGCGGTAGAAGAAAAAATATCGAGAATAAGAAAATACGCTGAGACTAGAGATTGGAAATTTTCTTCTCTCTTTTTCGAACATACCTAAGAGAAACAAATATTTTGGCGAGCTTCCATAAATTCTCTTCAGGAACTGCCGCTAAATGTCTAGCTATTGAACCAAATATTGAATTACATTATGTATTATTATAACCCACTGGAACTAGTAATCGTATGCCTGCGTAATAGAACTTTATTGACTACAAATTATTATTCAGTTTTTTTACCTCCACACACTACTGCTCTTAGAGAAACCATACAGGTTTAAATAGTATTAGGATTTGATAAGTTTCGCTGTAAATGTTTAAGGACTTGACCTATGTAATGACATTCACATGAAGCAAAATATACATTTATGGATGAGTGAAATTTCATTGATTTGCACATTCGCCAATATTATGTACTTCATATTGCTATCTTTTAGATCATTAATACATCAGTATCTTGTGGAACATTAAGCAAGCTTACTGTTTATTTTTACAAATGTGTAAGAAGTTTTGTTTCTGTTTGATATTTATTTGAATTTTAACTGGCTGTTTTATCACTGATACTGTCATGGAAATTTTGTTCTTAAGGAAAAAAAATTGAAAATATTTATATTCGAGAAATATTTATATTTTAAATTACTGCTATGACAAAGCAACGTTTACACCTTTCTTATGATATGTAAAGCTGATTTTATAATCCTTGTTATTTTCTCCGGTAGTCCTTCAGCAGTGCTTTGGAACAGTTAAAAGTAATGATTTACTCCAAAAATGGGAAGAAAGATGCAGTTTCCATCAGAATCATTCTAACATGAATAATTTAAGGATAAATTAAAATGTTTCAGGTAATAAATTACTGACTTAAACAATACCCACATGAAAACGTTTAATATTGGCTCATAAAATTTAGCCCATTAATGTACTTTTGTTTATAAATCAGGGACATTAACAAAATAAATTACTAGTAGAAACATTACCAACTGTTACAAAAGATTTTATCTTATTAACAGCTCATTAGAACTTAATCGATAGGACACTGCAGCATCTGTAAATTATGCTTGAATTTCAAATTGAGCATCTGAATGAGTAGCTGGTTAGAGTTTATTTAATTACCACAGCAATTAAATTAAATACACGCTGCTCACTTTAGACAACTCTTCAATAAAATGAATAAATTGTGTGGTATGCAAATATTGTTTCGGTTGTATTTAACTGTGCGATATTCAGCTTTTTGTAGTTCGACAGGAAGTGTTCGCTTCCTAAGATCCTCAGTTATCTATTCGTTAATTTATAACCCTAAAACTGCGTAATCATAATGTTCTCCTAAATGGTAAATTCAGATTAAATTCGTGGCAACTTTATTAAAAATCGCATCCTACCGTATAAGGTATTTCTCCCGTCTTCTTAGCAGGCCTTCGTACTCTAGAAGTTATCACGCTGGGCACATAATTCAGAGGTCCGTGGTTCGATTCCCGACGAAAGCGGTTGCTAATTTTTCATCTCTTCTGTTTCGAAATTACTTAATGCCTCTACAACCGAAAATCAAATAACAGTGTATTCGCATAGCCAACTCATGCCACTACAGTTGAGGATTTTTTTTTTTAAAGATACTAGTGTTTCATAGATGGGTAGCTTGCTTTATCATATTAAATACATTCCGATATATTTAACAAACATTTTCTGATTACGCGGAGCTTTTGTGTACTTCTTTTTTAATTTAAAGTGTTGAAATGTTTCGAGTGTTAATGAAAAGTTTTAATATCATCTAACTTTATTACTTAAACATTCTGTTTATTACTTTAAAAAATAAAATTATAAATAACAAAGGAACAAAAATAAATACTTATGTACTAGTGATTAGAAGATGTATATTATCGATATTATTTTGTTTATGTTACTAATTATTTTATAGCTAATATTAAGACGTAAAACTAATATTAAATTTCATTGTGTTATCAGAAATTAGCAATAAGACAATCAGAATAAGTATTAACTTCCTTGAACATTAGTTTCTTTTCTCATTTAGAAGTAAATAAAATCATTAAATTCACATCAATATAAACATAACCTGAACAATGCAACAACTTGATAATGTTACAGACCACAATTTAAAAATCATACGACGATTAGCACTGTTTATTGTAAATACTTAAAATATGAGCCAACCAACAGGCATAGAACAGGCATTATGATATACAAAAATACCGCATTTATATTAAAATAAGATCCTGTTATTACGGATTAATTCTGGAATACTATTATACTTCCTTTCGCTACAGAAGGCTAGTAAACAACCATACATTCGCATTATATATTGCATTCAAAACGTCCTTCGTGTAAAAAATTGCTACATACAAAGAGTTTGAAATGTCTTTCATCTGTAAAGGAAGAAAAAAACTTGCTGACCGGTTTCCTGAAGACCGGTTTAAAAAGTTCTACGTGCTGAGCATTTACATCCGAAATTCTGAAACTTGGGGTTCTAGAGGAAATCATATACGCGTTCTTCCTCTCTTCTTTTGTCCATCAAATTGAAGATTTCTTTTCAAATTTTGCTTCATTGTCATTCAAAGCGCAGCTTCCACTTGTCTCTATTATCACCTACAGTTTATCATTCACGAGAAGTTTCTTTTTTCCTGGCAACTTGAGAAGTTCATCCATCAACATTGCCATAGCAACAGTCCCTTCTGAAAAATAACAGTAGGTAAGCATTGGACACTTATCGCATACAAAAGCTACTTCTAAACTCAAAAGACACAAAAAATGAACACATCGAGATTCTGGTTTGGATCGGAAAACTCACGAAACTATCACTTATTTCAAGCGAACGAATTTATCAAAAACACGTAAATTATTTTCTGAAGAAAACTTTAAAAAAAGGTTATTCTTTTGCATAATAACAGAAGACTGAGCTAATGATACACTAATGTGCACATAACATTAACATTTTAATCTAAAAAAAATCTTTGCTGGAATTCAACAGAAAAATATGCAGAGTATATTATTCTGAAACAGGCATACTGAATGTTTTTTCCATAGTTTAAAAACTAAATATTAAAAATGTACAAATCTGCTGCTCTAGAAGCGTAACTGAATAAAAAAAGATTGAATACAAAATTCATATGACGCAAGACAAGGTAACCTCATTTTCAAGTCACGAAAAATTTCTTCCTCGTAATATTAAAATACAAATATTGAACATGTTACGAACGCAGTTAATTTTTTTGCTCTTGTTAACAGCAGACTTAATTATTCTAATTTATAAGGTGTGCTACTTAATTCACGTAATATACTTTAAAATTTATGTACTTCAATAACTGCGCATTGGGGAGTACTGTCGCCTTCGAATAATTTTCTTTTGCAAGTGTATACTGATGAGAGAGGGGATCTTACTTCTGGTAGAAGCTTTACTGATTACTCGGAATACTATTGAGTACCCGTTGCATAATCTATTGGATATCAATTACATTAGAAAATCTTCATAACTTCTCTGCAGTTTTCCGTTTCAGAAATAATGAGAAACCTTGAGGAGTCAGTCGAATAACCAAGGTGATCTAATTGTGTTACTACTGTTTTTTCCTTGCGGAAAGTCTTATAAGGAGGGTATTGTGATTTTATGAGGCTATGAGACACAGATTTCTCAGAAACTTCATTCATTCGCAATTCCTCCGACAAAATAAGCCTGTTTCTCGATTAAATTTTAGTTATAAATAATTAAAAATGGAAATAAATTGCATATTTAATTAATTTTTTATTTGGAAATTGGTAAAGGTAAATAATGAAATAAGGTATGAAATTCAAATTATAGTAAAAAGAACTTATTATTAAAAATTAACAACCTTCCACAAAAATTTTAAATTTATAATAAATATTACTATAAAAAATTTTCTATCTTTATTCTTTTTCGAAATTTCGTAAAACACCAGTTAAATTCTTATTTATTGATGAAGGAAACTAAAAATTATAGAAAGAAAATCGACTTTTGAATCGATTTTTGAAAGTATGTTTAAAAATATCTGTAATCAAGTAGACCAAAGCACTAATTTAGCCCCTAAAAATAATGGATAAATAATGTAATAAAATATTATTAAAACCGTTAAAAATAATAGCATTTAGGATATTAACAGTTATGAGTTTGAAAGCCCGTACAGTTTTCTTTCCTTCGTAGAAATGAATTATAGTAATTACTGAGTATTCTAAATTTACTTTTTAATTTTTTGCAGGGAACAAATTGTACTTTGAAGGATGATTAAAATTCTTTAAACATTTTTTAGATTTTATTTTATAGCATTCTTTGTTAATGGTCTAAGAAAAATTTAGTGAACTTTATGTCATCCGTTTTAATTAATTAAAATTTGCTTTTTATTTGCACTTACCTTTGAGTTCTTTTATGAATTTGTTTTTTTAATTAAGCAGATATAATTCAGAAATTTGCTCTGTTGAAAGTTTTTAGGCTGGCTTATAAAAACGTCCAAAGAATTCTCAACTATTTGTTATATTATATTATTATTTTCATATTATTTTGTTGAGCGGTTTTGTTTTAATTTCAAATTCGATTTTTGTCCATCTCGTTAGATTGTTAGAGTCGACTTTTTGATTTAATTATTATTTCTTTACTATTTAATCAATTTTCGCAATACTGCGCGATTTTAATAATTAAAAATCTTAATCTTAAAATTTCTAAACTTTTTTATATAGAATATTTGAACGAAAAAAATTTTAATTAGGAAGATATAATTTAAAAAGACTCAAATTTTTCTTTTTTTTTAATTCCAAAGAAACTTAAAACGTAAATTAATAGTAATTTTTATAGTCTCCAATGAGGAACTAGAATAAGGCACAAAAAATAAATCGTGTAAACATAATACGTAAAAATAATAAATACAATGCAATAAATTCAACCCATTTTGGGATGGTAAATTAAATAAACATTTAAGAATTTTTAATTTATGGTAAATCAAAGTTGGAAAATAAAGTAGGAAAAAAGGCTTTAAACATAATTAAATAAACTCAGACAGATCCAACAAATTTCTTTGTCAAGGGGAAAAGTCAGGCGGGATAAGTACATCTTCGTTTAATAAATAAAGATTATGGCAGTATTTCAAACGTGACAAAGTTGTTGAGAAAGCGGAAATTCAACAAGAAAAGTTTCTGAAAAAATACTAGAAGTGATAATTATTAATGTAAATTACTTTTCAACCTTCAGTAGTAATTAATCTTAAAATTATTCTTGAATTTTGTCGGTAAGGCAAGTTAAGGATGAAACAAAATTGAACTTCCGCTTATCAACACTACAGATACGAATGTCTAAGTTAAAAAATGATAAATAATATTGAGAAATAGAGAAATTAAAAATTAAAAACAGTAAAAGTAAATTATGTAGTGGCCCATTAAGTCAAAACAATATAATACAAAATAAAAATCAGACTATCATTTCACGTGCAACAGGTAGAAATTTGCCAATACGAAAATAACTCTAAACTGGAATAAGTTGAATGGTTTGACTGTGTATCAAAATACAAGTCGGAAGCGATTTGGAGGCGAAATTAGTGGGATGTGGAAGTTTAAAATGCAGTTAATAGCGAATCAGAGTCAAGCGGAACTTAACAGGTAGCAAAAAAGTTATTCCAAACTGTGTAAACAACGAAATGAAAAATCTTAAGAAAAAGAAAAATATAGTTTACGAAGCTGCGTATGGACTGAAATAAAAAATGGACCCCATCTATTAATAAAATAAAATTATTTAGTATTACTTACATACTTACAAAAGTTACGTCTGGTATTAACCTCCTTTTCAGATTTATGCTAATTCTTTTGTCCTTAAGAATAACAGGAGGTGGAGTAAATATAGAATTGTTGTTTAATAAAGTGACAAGTAACTTAAATTTCTTGAAGTGTTGCAATATGTAATTTAATTTCATTTTGTATGTCATAAATTTCGAAGCAATAAAATTTAACTCAGTGTATTTGACTGATAATAGTTTTGGGAATAATTGTTGGAAGTATTAGAATTCCATTTAATTAGTTTTATGGTTTTAAAATTAAAGAGGCTTCTTTTGTTGAACAATCAAAATTTTTTTTTATATGTTAGAGGTATTAGAATTCCATTTACTACCTAGTACCGGAATTCCCGACTCAGCGTTATGTCACACGGCATTGGATCAGACACCAGACAGTATCTAAAGAACATCTAGAAATCACACAGCCATAGTCAGACTTGACAGTATTACGTGTCCCTTCCGTGCCCTGAATGGATCACAGTAGAAAATGTGACTCTAATCCTGTGAAGGCAGCTAATCTCCTGCACAAGCATACAGTCAACTTCCGATTAATTTTCCAGAGATTAACCGATGTCGGATAAACCAATCTTGTGGATAAATAAAAGTTTATTGCAATGGAAAAATTGCTGTCCCAAACCAAAGAATTCTAATTTGAAATTCTGATTTAATTTAAGGAACCGAATGAACTTATTCTCCAAGCTTTTTTCAAACATGTAAACACTTTTTGATAAAAAAAATTCAATAGTTTTGTAAAACGATATAGCCGGTCATTTCCTTTAAATAATAAATGCATGGAGATACGTATGATATTTCCCAGATGAGCACAAAGGTAATTATACTTAGCATTAAAATTCAGGTTTCTGAGACCTATATCATACCAACTGAAAAACAGAGCATCTCACAATATAGATTGTATGAAATTATCCTGGTATTGCATTATATGACAGTACGTGAGATGAATTCAGCATTTTTTAATGTGATTAATCTGCACAGGTACTTCTTAGAAATGAATATTCTCCAGTTTCAAGCTTATAGTTAGTACTGTCTGAGGTAAAATAAAATTGTTCAACTTCATTATTTTGAAAAATAAAAGACAGTGCATAATTCGGTAAGAATTTCTAGTTGCTTAAATTGTATAATAGCCTTAGCTGCAATTTATTCTAGATTTAATCTATCAAGCAAATAAGAATATATGAATTTTAAACTGCATTTTTAAACTTTGAAAAGAAATTTTAATTTATTAAAATACAGAAGATGCACTTAAAAAGTAAAATAGCTTAAAATTTTACAATAATATAATTTTAATCTGACTTAACATTACAAGAATTTTTTTCAACTAACAACGATTGTTTGGAATTGGAAGCAATAAGTTGTTATTAATTTGGAAATAATAAAAAAATAATTTGATAACTAATCAGTAAATAAAATAATAAAAATAAATTATACAGTTATGACTTACTGTGGCATGTAACTATCTAATCGTAAAAATTGGCTTTTGATCAGACTGAGTTTCTTTGAAAAAGTGCAAAACAATGCCTGAAATAATTACAGCGCTAATGAAATATTTGAAAAAAAAAAAAAAACGAATTAAACAATTCAGAACCTGCCTTTTAAATGACCTTTTATTTTTTTTTAAAGTAAATCCAATGAAATGTTATATTTGTAAATTGAATTAAACTCTAAAGTATTAATTGTCAAATGAATATTTCTGTCTAGCTGAATAATTTAGAAATTCTAGTAAAACCGTGTTAATATTTTACTGGTGCTAATAAAAATACTGGCTTAGATAGGGAACAAATGTTTTCCCGTTGAAAGTTCTGAACATGTCATTTTATATTCAAAGGAATTTAATTTTATACTCCCCCACTCACATAATGTCAGTTTTATACAAATTGCAATAGTAATGAAGAAACTGCTGTGCTGTTATTGAAAATGGAGTAAAATTTACAACTACTTCCGAATCATGACATAAAAACTTCCAATTCCAATAAGTGGTTTATTCCTTTCAATTAATTTGTAAAATATTTCTTAGAAAACATTTTTTTATACGTAATAAATTTGATTGCCTAAAGTAAACCTACATAAAGTTTTAAACTTTCAAAACTGCACTTTATTTCTAAAGTTTCTGAAATCTCCTGAACGATAAATCTCAAGCTACGTATAACTTAGGACGTCAGTTTCTTAAAATAAAACTTCATTCAGAAATAGTAATATGCTCAGCTGATACAATTTTATTTTATATGCAGAGTTATACAGAAACAATGGCTTAATTGCCTTAAATCTGTTTGAGCTTGTAAAGTATTTACAGTGGTGGACAAAATTGGGGACACGTTTGAAAATTTTTATGTTTCTGATTTTTGTATGCTTATAGAAAATGTTACGTTTCGCAAAATGCAAACTTGTATATACAATGTTAAAGAGAATTTATCACTGAATTCAATACAAAACACAAAATTCAATTATTTGCAATACAAAAAAGTTATATGTACTTTAATATAAATAAAAAGCACAGTTATGAAGTGGTGTGTAATGTCTAGCTTTCCTGGCCAATCACCGTTTTTGTTCTGAGAACCAATCAAATGTTAGTAACTGCCAGTAGAAGCTGACATCATATTTACACTTGAAACAATTCATTATTTTGCTTTGTTCTGTAGAAGGAGGACCTGTTTCTTATACACTGCAATTACAAGTAGGAATTTTTGTAAACATTTTTAATATTTAGTCAAGAAGCAATGACATCAAATAAAAGAGTAGATTGGGCACCTAGAAAGAGATGTAATATTATTGTGTAATGAGAAAGTGGTCTTTTCTATGCTGAAATTGCAAGACAGGTGGGTGGTTCAGTGACTACATCTGGAGTCCGAAAGTTTTGTTTACGATATCAGGAGACAAATTCAATAAAAAACAAAGAAGGAAAAGTCCGAAAAGGTGCACCACATCTATTGATCACAGAAGAATAAAAAGACTATGTCTCCAAGATAGAAAAATGTCATCAGCGGCCATCAGAAGTGATCTGAATGATGCTGGTGTTTCTGTCAGTTCAAGAACGATCAGGAGAAGATTAACAGATGTTGGACTGAGAGGTAGAATTCCGCGAAAAAGCCTTATCTTAATTTTCAGCAATGAAAAACGACTACAGTGGGCAAAGGAACACATTAATTGGACAGATGATCAGTGGTCACAAGTTATATGGAGTGATGAAACTAAGATATCGTTATTCGGTAGTGATGGGCGAAAATATGTAAGACGTAGAATAGGAGAAGAGCTACATCCTGATTGCATTCAGTTAACTGTGAAGAACCCAGTTAGTGTTATGATTTGGTCATGCATGTCAGCAGATGTTATTGGTCGCCTTCATGTCATCGATGGGACACTGAATGCCAGAAAATACATTGACACTATTCTAGAACCAAAACTTCTACCTTCCATCAAAGATCTCTTTCCCAACAATGCTTCATTTATTTTTCAGCAGGATTCTGCTCCCTGCCACACGGCCAAAATATCGAAAGAGTGGTTTCGTACAAAGAGCGTTAAATTGTTGTCATGGCCAGGAAACAGTCGTGACCTCAATCCTATGGAAAATTTGTGGCACCGTTTGAAAACTCTTGTCCGAATGAGGCGCCCATCAAATAAAAGGGAACTAATTGAGGCTATAATTGTTTCCTGGCATCATGTAACAACGAAAGAAGAGCTTAAAACTCTTGTCAGCTCAATGAAACGTCGATGTGAAGCTGTAATAAAAAATAAAGGGTACCCTACTAAGTACTGATAACTTACTGCAATCATCACTATCTAGTGTATATCGATAACTATTATCGTTTAACTTTTTTTGTTTTGCAAATAATTGAATTTTGTGTTTTGTATTGAATTCAGTAATAAATTCTGTTTAAAATGATATATACAAGTTTGCATTTTGTGAAATGTAACGTTTTCTATAAACATACAAAGTTCAAAACCATAAAAATTTCCAAAAGTGTCCACAATTTTGGCCACCACTGTATGTTAATTAACCAGTTATTTTATGTTCCCAATCTCTGTTACTTCTCTCTTTCCGTTTTCCTGCCAGAATGGAAATTAGCTTGGGTGTGTTCAAGAGAGAGGTCTGACTAAAGTCAGAGCGTGTTCTGCCTTCTGAAGGCCAAGTTACTTGCTGTCTACGGCGTTGTTTTATTTTTGCAAATAGTGCTGTCACGCTGGTGAAGATTAAGAGCCAACTTGCGCGCTTAAATATCTCTGCGTTGCTTTTGTCTGATAAAGATTTAAATTTAGTTCAGTTTAAAATTCTACTTTTTAGTTCATGCCATAAATGCTGGCTGATTTGTAAGTATCGGGAGTGCTTTTTGTTCAGCTGGTTGAGTTCTTAATAAAAGGGTCTTTACACTTCCTTGTTATACTTTATAAGACTTAGCTAAGTTACTGACAGTCTTAGGTGTCTGGACTTACTGTATGTTACCAAAACATATGAGCCTCTACATGTCCTACAAGCGTTTTAAATTTACCTTTCTCATATGAAAAGCGTTTTGAATTTACCTTACATGAATCCTACAAGCATTTTAAATTTACCTTTCTCATATGAAGCTCAATAATATCGAAAACGCTTTTAAAAGCTGAAATGATAAATGTTTTCCTTCCACTATTTTTAGCAGTGGAAAGGCCTGAAAAAACTCTTTGGAAATTTTCATCTGTATTCTTAACTGCAAGTCTTTAAAATTTTAGCAAAAGCATTCAGGAAGAAAATGTCAGAGTTAAAAAAAAATAAAAAAATATATCAGTAAAAAAAAAATTAATTTGATATGTTTGAAAAAGAAAGCGAAATAAAATCATCTTTGATAGGTAAAAATGTCTAAAAGTAACCACATGGGTTAGAAATAGATAGCGAAGTGTCGGAAACTTATCAGCTAACAGCTAGATATGTACAGGAGGAATCAAAATGAAAAACCCTTAGATTTCGAATAGATAAAATTCATTCATCACTTCATGACATAGAGGAAACGGAAACGATAAGAATATATATTTTTTCTCTCACATATCAACATTACTTTCAAATAGTTTCCTATCTCCAATCTGAGATTGAGAAGGTACTGGGAATAGATGGATAGGAGAAAAAATTTTAAATCTTTGTAGAGCTCACTCCCCAATTTAAGTGAGCAAAAATCTAATTTTCTTGAACTCGGGAAAATAAACCAAGATAAAATATATGCTTGTGAGGAAGTGTAATAGAATCAATTGAAAAGATATAGAGAATTAATTTCTTCGATTCGTTTATTGTTCAGTTTCAGTGATCTACATCACAGCTTTTCGAATTTCATTCACTTGGGAGCTCTTATCGTTCTCTATCCATTTTCGAATGTTTAATATCTCTTAACGTGAATTACAGCATTACAAATTCAAAATATCATTATTAAAATAAGATTACGTTTGCCATAGAATTTTACATAAATTATAAGTAAGCACTGGTTTGTTAAAAACTGGAAATTAAGTTTCAACACGCGTTAGCAAATGAGACTAAGTATGTTCATGATATTTATGGCTAAAAGAGTCTCGATTCTAATTATTTATAAAAAATGCGTATATACATTTGAAATAACCAGCTACTTTAGATTTGTGGCTTCCTTTCCCTTGTTTGAAATCCCTTAGATAGGCGAGTGATAAAGGCCTGGTAATTTGTCATTGGCTTATTTTTTAGAGAAAAGTCTAGTTGAGTGGAATTTTTGTGGTTTTTCTATATGTACGCTGGGAATTACCTATATTCAGAACCTTCATCCATTTAAAAAATATCCATCATTTACAAATTCCTATAGAGAATTTCTTCCAATTACTTTATAGAACTCCTAGATACTTTGTCTCCAACGTTTGTTTCCTAGATATCCGTTGATTTTATGGCTTCTCCACTCGCCCAGACGGTATAGGGGTTAGAAGAGCTTACTACAGTACCAAAGGGCCCGGGTTCGAATCATGGGAAAGATATGGATGTTCGTAAATGTATAGTGTCGGTGCGGCATGGCGGCACTCAAAATAGGCGGCGAGACGTCCTTTAGTGTGGATTAGTGGGTGAGGAGAGGGATGGGAGAACCCCGGATCCTTCCCGGTGTGCTCTCCTTCAAAAAATATAAGAATGGAAGTGGGGTGGAAAATAGAAGTCCATCCTCTCTTTGGAGTAGGCTTTGGCAACCATTGTTCCATTAATATGGACAAGACAACAACAACATGGCTTCTCCAAACGTTGTGAAAAATACCTTGGCTTGTAAGAATTTTAAAAGCATATTTGGATCATCCTAATATCAATTTAATACCATTATTTCGTTTATTATTTAGTTTAAATAACGTTTTGATATCTGAACTACTGAACTGAATTTTTTTTAAGATTAATTCTGTGACTTCTTGTGCTGTAGTATTCATTGCTAGATTATGAATAGTGCACTTAGAGGTTCTTTCAGTTTCAATTTTTAAGGTTTTTAAGGTTGTTTATCATTATTTTCTAGAATTGAGTTAATTTTGAAAATACCTTCTTTACATGAGCATGAAACTGTTAATCCACCATTTTTAATGTTCGTGATTTTACTAATTTTGGTTGTTGCGTCCATTTTTCCTCCAGCTTCTTCATATCTAGCTGCAAAATAGATTCCTGAAAATTCAGTCTGGCACCTGCCGCCTTTAAGAAATCCATGCCTAAAATTACGGCAGCTTGAAATTTTTTACTACAGGAAAGACAACTTCTTGTTGCTGATTTTTTGACTTGCACCTGCAATGCTATCTTACCTATGCTTGTGGACTGCTTGCCTTGGCGGGCAATAACTTTTGTTCCCGCTATATAAAACAGTGTATACCTTGTAAAGAATGTTCGAAAAACTTCCTAAAAGAAAATGACAACGAGCGTCAGTGTTTAGTTGTGCATCTGCAGAGACATTATTTGGCAATACTTGCACTACTGGCCGTACCAAATATTTAACAATTACCGAATTTAATTGAATTTTAGAAACATTTTCTTACTTCCGGGGTAACTGTATCCTCTTATCTTCTTCAAAATGCTTATTTAGGCCAAACTGTAGCCTTCACTGAGATGCAGGCTTAAAACGTTGCCCACTTGACCTCTCGCCACACTCTGCGTCTGTTCTCCGCCACGTATCTGCTCTAGGATTTTTAGGGTAACCCAAATACATTCTCTAGTGTCTTTGGATGTCTTAGTTCAAAAAAATCTCGTATTTGCGGTAATATCTTGCATTTGGGCAAAATAATTTGAATAACTACTTCTTCAGGCCTCTTGCCGAACAACAAATTAAAAATTTGAATTTTTTGAAAAATAAAATCCGTTAATTCTTCAACTTTAAATTCAAATTTACTAAACAGCTCCAACTCGAGATTAACCCTGTATTGATACAACAGAGAGAGCATTCTTAAACACTTATGAGGTATTTCTCCCGTCTTTTTAACGAGCCTTCGTGGTGTAGTAGCCTGCCCTCTCAGCGCGTAATTGAGAGGTCCGCGGTTCGATTTCCGGCGAAGGTGTTGCTCATTTTTCATCTAGCCTGCTTCCAAAATTACCTAATATCTCTACAGTGGCGCCCGAACTAAAAGGATGTTGGATGGTGATTCTCCACACCCAGGATTTTTTGATTGGATCCCTTAAAAACCCCAGTCGCCCTTTAAAAGGGGGAGTATATAAGGTATTTCTTCCACTTTCTTAGCGAGCCTTCGTGGTGTAGTGGTCTGCATGTTCAGCGCGTAATTGAGAGGTCCGTGGTTCGATTCCCGACGAAGGCGTTGCCGATTTTTCATCTCTTCTGCTTCCAAAAAATCCTAATGTCTCTACACACTTTAAATGTGTACGTATCGCTTTCTGGCTCATTCGATACAAATTTTCCAGTGCATTTACATCAAACGGCAGTCTGTCCTCTAAGGACGGACTGCGAGTTCTTGTTATTGTCTGTTCAAGTAAATTAATTACTAAAGTTTTCCTATCGAAAGTGACTGCGGTTTTCACGGCAGCCCTTACCTCATTCGTAATAAATCCGTATCCTCCCATGGACTAAGTGAAGCCGGTGGAACTTACGACATTGAGGTAGACAGACTAAATGTAGCGTTTTATTGAAACGTAGGTATAATCGGTATGTGGGTGCCAGTGTAAGTTTCACACATTTTTTATCATTACCTAGATAAGAACTATGGAAGATGTAAGCGACTTCTTGCTATCTATATCATGGAAAATACGAGACAGGCTTGGAAAGGGTGCAAAACACCGGTTCACTAGATTAACAGAAGACATTGTTCGTGCTTACAGAACCAGCCAGCATTTATGGCGTAACTCAAAAGTAAAGAGTTTAACTTTACTAAGTAAATCGAAGTTGGTTCAGATCTAATATCGACGGGACAAGCACAATGGCCAAAGTAGCTCAAAGCCTCAGATAAACTGCTATCATAAGACTCAACTAGTAATGCGGCCTTCAGCATGCGGAACAGGCTCTGATTCCACAATCTAGACCCTTAATTTAAAAACTATCTCTTTTTACTGCTTTTGAATACATGCGAACTAGAAATTATCATTCTGGCAGGAAAATGGAAATCGAGAAAGAGGGTAACACTAGTTAAATTAAAATAACTGGTTAGTAAATCTACATAAATCCTTATAAACGATGGAGAAAAGATAGAGGCATGTTAGGATAGTTTTAAGTCAAGTTTCGTTTACTTCAGTGTTAAATTCTACTTAGGATTATTCGTGTAAATTAGGAGTTGTTATGGATTATGAGAAGTTAAAAAATTAATTTTGGCAGCAAAGTATTGAAACATTCATCTAATGAAACCTTAATTTGCATTAAAGTATGGGATATTTCCTATTATGTGTCAACACATGTAAAACAATTTTCAAAAGAAATATACATATTCAGCGTTGCCTACCAGCCACTGTTAAATTAAAAGTGTTATTCTTGTAACACTGTTCTTGTTTTCAAGGTAAGTAAGGCCCACCAGCGGCCGAGCGGTTAAGTCGCAGAACACTGGTATTTCGGTCCGAGGTTCGAATCCCGCGAACGGGCTGGCTGCATTGGTGTTTAGGTGGTTTTCCCCATGTGTAACGTGTATACGAGCCAGTTTCCCTTAGAATGTTCTCCACGAAGCCATCCCTCCCCTTAGGCAGATATCCCTAGTGTGCTTTGCCATAATTAAATACACCACACCAAAGTAAGTAATGCAGATAAACGACAGGAATCAAGATTTAATGCTGTTGAAAAGTTGTGTCTGCAATTAACCGAAGTACATCGGTTATTAAAAGATATGCATCCACCAAATTTAGCGGTTCACCACTGCTTAGTTGTTAAGACCGCTGAGCAGTGTTAGTTCAACTTGGGTTCAATCCCAGAAAAACGGGGTGAATGCATGGCTGATTTTTTGTGTTTTTTCACATGTGCAACGTGAACTACTAGCCAGTTTCTCCCCGAAGGCATCGCTCCCTTTAGGCGAATAGCCGTCTCGTGCTCCGCCATATTCGAATAATAATATTAAAGAGTATGATATCAAATGATTAATCATTGAAGTGGAGTGAGCATTTCGAAGCAATTCAATTTTAAAATACTATGTATGATATCTGAGTAAAATTTAATACTGCAGGAAATTGAAAAAGTAAATAAAGCAATGCACTAAAAAACTATCTACGAAATCGCTCTCTTAATACAGGCATTGCAGCTGCTTTCCTTAATGCAGCGGATAGAAAATGTTTTTGAATATAAATTTAGGGGGAGAACTAGAGTAATTCAGAAAAATGCAAACGATTACAGATAAATATATCAACAGAATTTCAGCAGAAACGAAAAATGAAAAATTAAATCAGACTGCCCAGTACCCATCAAGAAGTAAATTAATGTTTCAGAAAAATAATTCTTCATTTTAGAAATAAAAGAAATGTTAGATATTTTAATCTCACAAATATAATGGAAATACGGAAATTTAAGCGAAATAACTTCCAATTTTTCAATTTCTACGTGATGAAAAAGTAATGCCATTGGATTTAGGTAATTTAAAGACAACAGCTTATATCTTTTCATTTAAATATCCCGATGATATAAATGCTGCAGAAACTCAGTCAGGAATACCTAGTTTTAAAAATCTCGATATTTCTGTAATTCTCGACATCAAGGCAGCAACAAGCTTAGATATTTTTAAAATAATTCCCGAATGTAATTTAGTTCATTTCCAAATTATAAAGAGTATTAAGAAATATTTTTACCTCGCCAGTTAGTGTTACTAACCGTGAAAGAAACTCCAACAAACTTAATAAACAACCAATTTTATAATAATAAAGGAAAAAATAAAAATTCATTAGCTTACACAAAATATAAAATAAAAAATAAATCTGAAACGATTCAGATGTTAAATTACGTCCAAATGAGCGTTTTTTAACATTTTGCCTGTTACCTTTATTCATTAAATATCATATTCTTCGCACTTAAACCATAAAATTCAGTTCAAGAGCAATATCGCAAAATAGTTTTAAATTGAGCATATCTTTAGAATTTCCGATACGCAGTCTTATCCGCTGGAGAAAAAAAATTTTTCCTGTACAACGTTGCCATTACTCTCTTTGAAATCGTTGAGTTTGTTAATCAAAAATTCGTTAAAGTTTTACAAAATATGAAATCGATAATAAAACAAATTTCAAATCTGGGCTTCCACATACCCATCTTCGCAGTTCGATTACGTCATTCAAAATTCTATGGTTCTATGTGCCTTTGTTTTATTACAATGCGAGAAATATATATAAATACACATTTATACAGATTTTTCATTGTTTAATTTCTTCAAATATAATGCAGGACTCTAACATTTGGTGGCAACAGTCTGAAAAGTGAAACGGACATTTATAGTGAACCAACGCAAAACCGAAAAACAAAAACAATAGTTCTTCAGGGGCAAAGCCCCTTTGGATTAATAAACAAAAATTTATATAAGATCTTTACTTGATCAAGAAAAACTTTAAACTATCGCCATTCTGTGGCAATATGGCTATTCGTTCGAACATAGCTTTTCTATGGATATATAGAATTAAGTTATAATCTTTCGTTTTTTCTTTGGAAACAAAATACGAAACGTTTGAAGAAGAGATGTGAATTATCAGTATGTCTTGTAAATGTATCACAGAGACTGAGAAATGGTGTCGGCACCACTCCTGCTTACAGAATATAGTCAGCAATTATGACATTAAAGTTTCTGAATTCCTAGGAATTTGAATACAGTTTACTCAAAGTAAATTATCCATCGATCGAGAGTGTTATATCTTGCGGCTGTTGAAAATGTTATTCTTGTCGGAATTACAATGCATGCTCTACTCCAGTGAAGACAAAATCTAGCTCAGTTGATTTCAAGAAAGGATCTAATTGTAAAAGACTTACTGAAAGTTTGTTGGTTTGTTACTATATCTAGCTATCAAGACTAGACCAGTTAATTGTTTAAGCCAGTTGCAAGAAAATCCAACGGATACTGTATAGTGTGCTCTTCTTCGCTATCTGAAAAGAACAGTAAAATCGAAATTAGGTTAGTGGTGTAATAATATTTTCCATTGGTCTATTGAAATTAGTTTATTGATATTAGTGCAGGGCTAGCGTAAATTATTCATTCATTTTGAAAAGGCTATATTTTCAAAAGTGTTACGCGTAATCACATTTTATTTAATATAATAAAGCAAATTGGACACAAATTGATATGCATACAGGTTTCGACGGAAAATGCAAAATTTTACATTTTGGCTGCCAACGAATGAACGGTTGTCGCTACAGCGCATCTGATCTGCGCAACTGGCAGGATATTTAAGAGAAGAAATTACGATTCCAGGTCATAAATTCTTCATGAATTTCATTCCGTATACTCTGGTAGACAGTAACTATGCCTCGCATACAGATGCGCAAACGATATGCGCAGATATCAAAATTTGAGAGAGGTCGTGCAGTGGGCTCAAAGAAGCCGATTGGTCTTATCCGCAAATAGTTCGGCATTTGAGCAGGAACGATGCCACTTTTAGACGATGTTGGCAGGAATGGGTGAACCGTGGCCGCAAACAGCGTCAAGGAGGAAGCGGTAGGCCCAGAGAAACGACAGAACGTGAAGACAGATCAATCGTCTGAGCGGCACTCACAGCCCCAGATGCATCTTTATCATAGATTGTACGTGCAACTAGTGCTTCAGTGACCGCAAGGACCATTCATAGACGGCTCATAGAAAGGGGCTAAGGTCACAGCGCCCCTTGCGCCGACTACCATTGACCTCTGTACAACGTCAAGCCCGTTTGCAGTGGTGTCGGGCTCATTCTCACTGGAATCTCACTGATTGGAATAGAATAGTCTTCAGTGAAGAGTCTCGCTTTGAACTGAGCCCCGATGGCCAGCGAAGGCGAGTCTGGAGACGCCCTGGACAGCGGTGTGATACCAACCTGACTGTCTTCCGGCAGACAGGCCGACAACCAGAAGTGGATGGTCTGGGGTGCCATTTCATTTCATAGTACGAGCCCTTTGACTATCATCCGTCGCAACCTTACAGCACAGCGGTACGTCGACGATGTTCTAAAGCCCGTTGTGTTGCCCTTCATGTCATGCCACCCTGGGCTTACATTTCAGCAAGATAATGCCCGCCCCTACGCTGCACATGTTTCTACTGCTTGCCTTAGTGTTTGCCGAACATTACCTTGGCCAGGCCAGCAAGGTCGCCGGATCTCTCTCCTATTGAGCACGCTTGAAGCATTATGGGCAGGGCCCTCCAACCAGCTCGGGATGTTGACGATCTAACGCGCCAGTTGGACTGAATTTGGCACAAGGCTAGAGGCGGATAAATGCGTTACTGACTTTTTTCCTTTATAAAGCTCTATCACTTCAATAAATCGTCGAATTTTTCTCAAACTGTAATCATTTGTTTTTCTGTACATGTACATCACTTCTACCGATTTTCGTCCCATTCAGATAACTCCTTCTTGGTGCGTCGTTTTTTTCTAAGAATGTATATGAAAAGAAGAACAAACTCACCAAGTGTGTTTCACTATTTCACCAAATCCCGTGAACGGGCTGGCTGCATGGGCGTTTTTGTGGTTTTCCCCATGTGTAAAGTGTATACGAGCCAGTTTCCCTTAGAAAGTCCTCCACGAAGGCATCCCTCCTTTTAGGCAGATAGCCCTCGAGGCTTTGCCATAATCACACACACACACACACACACTATTTCACCAAGTTTCCCTGATAAATTGAACGTTGTTCCCTCCCTGAATATCATCTTTGTGGCGAAATCTTCGTTCCTTAATGCTTCGTGCATGTTGACCCAAAAATTTAGTCGACGAGCGTATCTTGCGGCTTTAATTGTTACAAGAGATACACTTGGTACGGTTTGAAATGCAGCCGTTGACGCAAAATCTTCCACACAGTTTTTTGCAGTATTCTGAACATCTGGTTAATTGACAAGACGAACATCTGGAAAACAATGCTACAAAATATATGGAATGAGCTCGATTATCGTCTGGACTTGTATCGTGTCATCAAAGGAGCGCATACTGAATATTTGTAGGTGTAAATTTGGTGAGTTTACGGTTATTTTCTTATAGTAGATTTCATGTGTGTTCGTGAAATATTTTTGAAAACATAGCCTCTTCAAAACGAATAAATCATTTACGCTAGCTCTGTACTTCCCACTTGTCTGTGTACGTAGATGCAGTTCGGGGGGAGGAGGACCTAATGATAGGAAATCAATTTATGGCTGTGTAATAATGTTGAATAGTTGTCCTGTACTACGGTATTGCGAAAAGCAATATTATATAGTTTTATACTCAAACAAAGATAAAATAACCATAGGGAAAGGCGTTCAAGATTTATTGTGGCTGAAATACATAATTGGTGAAATCATTCATATACCGGGTGATCAAAAAGTTAGTATAAATTTGAAAAGTTAATAAATCACGGAATAATGTAGATAGAGAGGTAAAAATTGACACACATACTTAGAATGACATGGGGTTTTATTAGAACCAAAAAAAAGTTCAAAAAATGTCCGACAGTTGGTGGGTTGGATTTACCACATCTACTGTTATCGGCCCTTTTTTCTTCGAGGAAATGCGTGATTCTGGTTTTGTAACTGCTGCCGTGACGGGTGAGAGGTACGCCGATATGTTACAGAATCGCATCGTCCCCAGCCTGGCTGATAAACACCTGCTGGAACTTACGATTTTTATGCAGGATGGCGCTCCACCCCATATTGCTAGACGCGTGAAATATCTCTTGCGTGCGTCGTTTGGTGATGAATCGTGTGCACAGCCGCCACTTTCGTCATGCTTGGCCGCCCAGGTCCACAAACCTCAGTCCGTGCGATTATTGGCTTTGGGGTTACCTGAAGTCCCAAGTGTATCGTGATCGACCGACATCTCTAGAGATGCTGAAAGACAACATCCGACGCCAATGCCTCACCATAACTCCGGACATGCTTTACAGTGCTGTTCACAACATTATTCCTCGACTACAGCTATTGTTGAGGAATGATGGTGAACATATTGAGCATTTCCTGTAAAGAACATCATCTTTGCTTTGTCTTAATTTGTTATCCTAATTATTTCTTTTCTGATAAGATTATTGCTTTTCTAATTATTGCTTTTCTAATAAAACCCCATGTCATTCTAAGTATGTGTGTCAATTTTTACCTCTCTATCTGCATTATTCCGTGATTAATTAAGTTTTCAAATTTATACTGGCTTTTTGATCACCCGGTATTAATAGCATCACAGTATTTGAGGATGATCAATCACGTGTCAAATGTGTACGTAATGAGAAAAATTCAGGTAGCCTGAAACCAACCAACATTAAACTTAATCTAGTGATAGTGTAAAAATATGAAACGGCAAAACTGAGTTTATTTGTTCTAAATTTCTGACTACAAAATTCTAATTAAACTAAATATTTAGCCAAGTTTAAACATAATGAATATTTACTTTTGTGGGGTTTAAAACTATTTAATTTTTGTTTTAAATGTGCGATTAAGGATGGGTGTTGTGGGTGTAATTGCACATTCAATATTTTATATTATAGCACTATTCCATGCTTTAAAGTAATATGTAAAACATGTAAATTCGCGAGATTTTACCAAGACTGACAGGCAGATTCCATGAGCTAAACATACTCGTATTTAAAGAAGGACGCAGTTAGTCGAGCTTTGAACAGAGACGAGATATAGAATATAATCATATTAATAGTAATTTCTGTTGTCTGTTGTCATTGCGCCAAATCTTCTACTTTTTTTATCGTTTTCATTTTGGTTTTATTATAAACCTTTATTTTCCGTCCTCTGGAAATCTTATAAGGTATCTTATATTAATTAACCAATTGTTATGATTTACACATTTACTATAATTTTTCCTTTTCGTAGAGCTCACCAGAGCTGCAAATTAGATTGAAAAGTATTTAAATGGAGAGTTTTGAATGATTTAGATTTAGAGCTTTTGGCAGTAACATCGCCTATAGTTTATGCTCCATTTCCCATTTCTACCAGTCAATATCATTACGCCTTCAGTAAGTTTGCTAGCCGACGTTAACATGCGCCATTTAAGTTTTGAGCTAGCTTAAGCAGGTCAATCTGTACAGCCTCCAACTCCGATATCTTTAATTTGAAATTTCAACTTTGTTATTTTTAATACCCACAAATTTCCTTATACGCATAAGTTCTTCTTTCTGTTCTTGTTAAGAGTTAATAAAAATTATTTAAACCTTCTGAAGACTTTGTTATAATATTTCAGAATGAGCGATAATTTGTTTTTCAGTCTAATATGATTTGAAATACAGGAATTAATTATACATAATTATGACCGCTTCCGAGTTATTCATCCATTAACAGTATTTTATAAAAACAGCTTAGTCTGTGCCCTCTGAAAATCGGCGTCAAGGAGATGCCTGTGTATTCTACGTAGCCCTGTCCTGGTACTCTTTTAGTGTATTTCATTCATAAGTAAATATTGTTTCGACTTTCACTATAGTTTTTAATATATAGCGTAAACTATTCAATATAAATAAGATATAAACTTATTCTTATCAAGATATCCTACTCACAAACTAAAACCTTGCTCAGTCAAATAAATTATTGCTGTATATTTTTGGCTAATTAACTAGCACTCAACCAACAGCTCTCTCAAGTATCTATTCTTTTGCTTGCATCTTTGACTCTGAATCAGATTTAATAATAGTTGTATAATGTCGAATTTCAGCAAATAGATTTATGTTTTCTTACAGGATTTGTACTTCTTAATCATATACGTATGCCTCTGCAAAAGTAATGTTTCAAGATATGACATCATCATTATAACTTTAGAAGCGAAAAACTTTATATCAAAATTTTTAGCAAAGTATCTGAATATCGTGGAACTCCAGTTTTTAACCCATTCATTCACATTATACATACCTTAATTTAAAAACGGGAAATATTAAAATTTAAGTAGCGGCATAATATTTTATGTACCTTTAGAAAAAAAAACTATTATTTATTTTCCAATTAAAATAACAACTCCAAAATATTATTATGCATATTTCACATTACGGTACTTTGGTTAAAGAAAGCTAATTGCAGTAAAAATTGAAAGCACTGTAAGTCTCGTCGAGTTGAACAACTCGCGACATTTTTCGTCTTCTGCGGAGGTGGTCAGAGCATTATCACCGTTTATTAGTGCCCGTATTTGTTTATGTTATTATTTCACTACAGCTAGAAGATAAGTGTTAACTAATTTATTATTAAATTAAATGAAAATCGGTTACCGAAAACTATTTTGAAATTCTTAAATCTATTTCACAGTATGTTAAAAAACCGTATTTAAGTCATTATTTGACATTGGTTTTCATTTTAATTTTTGTGCTTTAATTACATGGATGTTTAGCTATACGTTTTATTTTATTAACGTTTTGTCTACTTACGAAAACCCGCCCATTTCTCTGCTGATTAGAAACGTGCATCTAGAACAATAGCATTCTATCTACAAAATTCGAATTTCACCAGTCACGAAATTTTCTGATTTTAGTAAGGGGGTAAATATTTATTTGAATATGCATGTTAGTTTTCAATGTTAATGTAATTATTCCTGTTACTTGTTACTGGGAGAGCTAAGGCGAAGGCATTACCGTCACACAGTTAAGCGAACATTCATTTCTAGCCAATTAGAGCTTGCAAACGCGAACTAACATCCGGCAGACGATTTCGCGGAGTCATCTGCACATTCACGCATGCTCAAGTTTATCTTCCCTGACTGACTACGCCTTAAACCTTGTTCCATGTGTTTTAATGAAGCTTCATAAGTAGAATTAACTACCAAAAAATTTCGTAACAACGTATATTTCCAAGCAAATTTTAAATTTGAATGAAACTGAAACAAAGGAGTTTCTTTCCTTATAAGAATCCAGAAGACACTGAGTCGATCAACATTGAAGATAATTAAAATTAACTTTAAACTTAACTGTTTATCTTTATGACAATAAAAAATTCTTTTCTCCAACATATACTTAACGCAATAAAGTATTTTGTAAAAATAAAATTGAAACCTTTTATATCTCTGCAAACACTAGGCTGATTAATGTATTCATCATGGTCTGATTCATTGGAAAAAGTGCGTAGTAATTGATTAAATAACACCTTGCTTCCCTAATTTGTTGAAATATCGTACAATTAAGTCTGTCTGATAAGTGTGTGAAGCGATTTTGCAAGTGATATCAAATTATTATCTTACACGAAATGCGCAGAATCTTATTACAGTTTTGTCGTACTTTCTCCTTAGTTTAGCATAATACAGCTCGTTATATAGCAATCGACAGAAAATTTAAAGGAATTATTATTCCACAGAATAATTCCAGATTATTCATAATATGAATTATACATTATTTCCTCAAAAAGCATAATTTTTTAATTCATTTTCTAAAATTAGATTACTTTATATTACTGCTACTTCATGTCTGATCACTGCTAAAAAGGTCTGTAATGGTCAATTAGTTAAGTACAATTTGAAAAAACTTCTAATTGGAGAACTATAGCTTATAAAATTACAAGTAGCAAAATATATTGAATTAATAAAAGCCTTTTTTTCTTTCTGAAACAAATAGCTAGTGGTGAATAAATTAATATAATTGTTTTGCTTTAAATTAAATCACAGAATTTTGAGATCTAATGCAATCTCCTTTTCATTAAATGCTTTCACACATTTTTTCACAAATTTTAAAAATATACATGAATATGTAAAATATCTAGCTATCTATTTTAAAAGAGTATAAATTCATAAAGCCTGAAAATAAAACCGTGTAATATATTTATAAGCATACTTATATTCAGAAGTGAAGATTTATTGTTCCTGCGCTATTCAAACGGATATTTTTAATAAACTTTAACGCGTAAGAAAATCTAGAAAGCTGTTATTTATTTATCTTGCGAATTATCGAAGAATTTTTATTATGTATGTAAAAAGGAAGCTAAATTAAATCAATATCAAGAGAAGAAAATAAGTAAATTGCCGCTCAAAAATAAACTATTAATTTAAAGTACAGTTCTACCAAAGTATTACTTTTAATTCCATAGATGGCAGCACGTTGTTTGATGCAATTCTTTCTGCGTCGATGGTCGGTGAGACAAATCTTTTCAAAAATATCCCATCGGCGTGCGTGCGAGATGAAGTAGTAGATTAGAGTAGGTTTAGTGGCTCGCAACACCCGACAATTTTTTAGGGTCCGGAGCTTATTCTTTTATTGCTTAAACATTAATAAAATTATGCTGAACTTCTCACTAAAACAACAGATTTACACTTTAAATTTTTTAAATCTTTCATACACTGAAATTTCTGTTTAGCAATTCAAAAATACCATCTCAAAAATCGCAGCTGTAATTTTTTTTCTCAGAATGTTTAGAATTGTAGCATTGCCTTCCAACCAAACGGTTTAAAACCCATGTTTGAGTTATTTGCTTCACAGACAAAATCCGACAGCGGTGTCTCCATAAACAACTTTTATCGCCGATACTCAAATGAAAGATACAAAAAAAAAAGAAAAAAAAAACTAGATATAAGCAATGGAGCTTTTCAAAATTATTTTTAACTAGGAATTAATTTTATTCGGTAGCAGATTTATTTTTAGTTGGCTGTAAGAGGTACTAATTTTATTTAAGAGAAGAAGATAAATATTTGGTCGATTTTCATGATATTTCTGCAGTTATTGAACATAAAATGATACTAAAAAGAAAGTGTGAAAATATACCGCCTTCCCCCCCCCCGAAAAAAAAACTAAGCTCTTACAGGAAGGCGATGCAATGATGCTACGATTTTTTAATATTTTATATTTTTGAAATTTTAAAATCAAGACAATTTTTAAGTCTTATTTATTTATGTGTTACAGACTAATCTAAAATTTTCGGATAGCAAATTTATTATTATTACTAAGTATTCGTTTGTACTGTCATCATTTCCTGCATGGAAGACCCAGGGTCTTTGAAACACATTTCTTGTATAAACAATACTTGCTTTCTGCATTAATTAATGCCGATATCATATATATATATATATATACGCCAACATCCTATTTATTAGCATTTTATATTTATAATCAGCCAACCTACATACATATGTAAGGGAAGTAATGTTTATGGTCCAAAAAATCGGTAGTGATTTTTCACTAAATAAGCACGAATTAGGGTTTTGACTATTTTTACAATGTTTGTCTGTGTGTGAAAATTCTTTCGCTTTAGTAATGCTTATATGAAACTTCCGAAAATTTATGTTTTCCGTATTTAAGCTTTCCAACATTTATATAAAGAGTTTGTAGAGTCATTATGTTGCTCTAGATGTTAAAAACGTGCAGCGACCTCGCTGGGACTCGAACGCTGGACCACTCCAATAAGCGTAGAGGATGCTTCCAGCTACACTACGAAAGCATGCACAAAGGAGGGAATAATACTTCTCCTTTCAAAAAGCGTCTGGGGATAACGGAACACAATCGCCAAATCCTGGTGGGGATCAATTATCGTCCACCAACTTATTTCTGGCGACACTTGTAGAATCATTTGGTTTTTGATGCTAGAGACGAAAAAAAAAATGCTCAGTGCCAGGCTGGAACACTGGATCTCTCGAATACCCTTCGAGTATTCTTCCAATTACACGACGAAGACATGTAGAGAGGAGGCAGCTCCCCCTTTTAGAAGATGACTGGGGATTAGGGAACCCAATCGCAAATCATGGTGGTGATGAACTATCGTCCACCACC
Organism: Stegodyphus dumicola; assembly: GCF_044657685.1. Taxonomy (NCBI): domain Eukaryota; kingdom Metazoa; phylum Arthropoda; class Arachnida; order Araneae; family Eresidae; genus Stegodyphus; species Stegodyphus dumicola. The sequence goes on from NC_140780.1 coordinate 140,097,735, forward strand.
TTTTAGTTCGTGTGCCACATTGCAGTGGACAACCGGAAGTGCACTTTACTTGAAGCGCAAAAGAGATTTCATGAAAAAATATATTTTAAAAATTCCAAAACTTTGCAGTTTTAGTATTTAAGACTTTTGCACCAATGGAAACAATTTATTAGATTTGGGCTCAAATAAATAAAATGGAAGTGGTACTTTAGTTGAAGTTCTGATCAGTCTTTCGTAAAAAAAAATGTATTGTGAAATAATCCATATTTCTCAAATTTGGTATTTAAAAGAGGCATGTGATTGAGAGCAATGTGTTACATTATAAGCAATAAACATATGATTCAAATAATGCTAAATGCAACGAGAATAAATTAATTATGAAGGCTCGATCTCGTTATGAAGAAATTAAATGCATTAGCCTCAATTTTGTGTTCGTTTCATTTCGGGTCGAATCACTTTTCAAATAAAAGGATACTGCCACCAAGTATTATTGCTATCTATTATTATTAAAAAGTAATATAGCAAATATAATTAATATAGCGAATATAAAAGAAACATATGGCAACAACTAACCCACTATTGGGAATTCTAAAGATGTCTTTAAAGATTATGTGATTTTGTTGTTGATTTTTATGTGGCTTAATTGCGAAGAATGTAATGCTATAAATTAAGCTAAAATGACAAATAAAGAATTCGTCATGTTGTTTAGAAAATTGAAGCCTGATATCATAAAGTGAGAAAAGACTGCAAAAGAAATATTTGGCCACATTTAACAAAGATACATTTCTTTTAAATGGGGCTGTTAGGTTATTGATATGTGACTCTGAAATACTGTAATACCAGAGGATATACAACGATCGATGCTATATTTTCAAATATAAGCATGAGAATGGATGTGTACATGAGCACGTATAGTTATCATGGTCCACTGTATAGTACAATAGAATAATAAAAAATGAGTAGTGTTTATAATCAATATTCAACCGTAAAATTTATAAAAGAATTAGCATTGATTTATTAAATGATCAATCGAATGTCATAGTTTACTTAGTTTGTTGCTATTTCCGCAGTTAAATATCTTAAAGTGGAATCAACCGGAGATCATGCTCTAGCCACATTAAATTTTTTTTTCTCATTTTGCGTTACGAAATATTTTACACATATTGCACCAGAAAAAAAAGTATATATATATATGTTTCGTTTATTGCGCGTCGCAGGTTAAAAACTGTTTAAAGGATCATAAAATAAAGCTTTTCTAATTTGTAACTACATCAAGTATATGAAGAAAAATCAAAATTTTCCGCTCCATATAAACAATATTAATGTATATGGCGTTAAGAAATAGAAATAAAAATTAAGTAAGTTTGCAGCATTTTTTCTATACTTTAAAAATTACATAGAACAAAATTCAAATAAAACATGGCAAATAAAAAAGGCGAAATAAGGGAATGTTCCATACATGATTAGAATGCAAGTTAAAAAGTCATAAAGAAAATTACGCATTCATAACAATTCTGCATTTTAAAAAAGTAATTCCATAGATATACTAAAATCAGAACTTTAAAAAAAATATATAACAGTTGGTTTCCGGGCCAGTTTTACATGCGTGAGTGACTTTTTTACATAATTTAATAATTAAGTAACTCTATGCTATTCCAATAATTTAATGATTAAGTAACTCTATGCGATTCCGAAACAATCCTAAAATAAAATGCTATGTTAGAATCTGTTTAGAACCTATTTGAAAGAGTACTCCACTTGGCACTCGAAATCTTTAACATATTATTAGTGATATTTAGCCTCTGTTTCGTTGTATTTTAAAAAAATTTAAGTCACCCCTTCAGAAATAATTTACATCGCGTACTTTTCCCTCCCAACTTCTAGGAGATCAAATTATTAGGAAAAGTAGAGAAATTCCGAGTAAATACGGTATTTACGAAAAACATTTTGAAGACATTATCCAAAATCGGTCAAATTAGTGCATGCCAATGTCAGCGGCCTCATCTGAAAGCAGTTTTTGAAAGCAGATAAGAAATTATCTGCGATCTTCAATGAATAAAGAACTATTAAGTATTCTTTCTATAATAAAAGCAGAAGGGCATATTTCGAATTTATTGGACTCCGATAAGTTAATTAAAATGTTCGCTGCTTAAAACGCACGAAATGTGAAGATGTGAGAAATGTAGGAAAAATTTATCTAAAAAAGGAAAGAATTCAGAGAGAGTATTAAGTGACAACATTATGAGGATAAAAAACAAATTACATAAAATGGGATACAATTACCTTATATACCCGCGTATAAGTCGACCCCCCCCTACTTCCACATAAAAAATTCGTAGAAAATAAGAAACCCGCGTATAAGTCGACCCCCCACTTCCGAAATCGATCGAGAAACTTCGAAAAATTTTTTTAAGTACTACATTTATTCAAAATCATCTGAGGAAAAAAGAGTAAATATACGATTAAAAATACCTTGGTAAATAAACAAAATCAAAATCCTTCTTCTAGAATTTGTTCCGGAAAAGATTCGCGTATGTAAAATCTATCTGCATTTCCCCTTTTTAAAAGTTAAAAGAAATATTCAAAACTGTTCAGTTATTGCGTACGCTATTTTTCTAAATTTTGACGTGTACGCCTGTTAACAAAAGTATTTCATGAATGAACAATAACTATTATAAAGACTTTATCGAAACTTACTCTAGTTAAAGCATTATATAAAGAAATTTTTGAACTACCGATTCTTTTAATTTTTTATGGCCCCGCGTATAAGTCGACCCCCCCCCCACTTTGAAGTTTTTTTTTTTTTTTTTTTTTTTTGTCCAAAATATCTCGACTTATACGCGGGTATATACGGTAAGTAAATCTGTCTAATTACTTTAGTAAATGTGTGCAATATAGTGTTTTAGAATAAAAAGGATTAGGTGAAGGGTGCTTTACGGTATAATACATTGATGTAAATTAATTTTTTGAATGCTAGTTTTGCAATATGAAAAACATTCTATGACTTAAGAGTTGTTTATTATTGTTATTATTAAGTACCATCGAATTTGTTACCTTGGAATAGCTAATTTCTACTGAGGATTTTTCATTGCTTCTATATTATACTAGAGGTGATCGGTCAAAAATATAATAGTCGGCACATTTCACCAGAAGAAGCCCACTGGAAAAAATTCCGCCAGCATCCAGCAAATTTATCCATTTGAATATGGCTGGTTTTGTGTTTTACTAGGCTTAAAATGTCATTCATACATTTGAGAAAAGCAGCATTATTTTTTTTTAATATTCGTGGACATTACGTTTCATAAAATTCCAAATATTGAATTCCTGTGTTTCGAATTCAGAAACTAAGTAAATCTTACAAAAAGCATGAAATATCTCTTCATTACAAAGAAGCAAAATTGAGCAGAGATTGCATTATAAAAAATGTATTAGGACGGAAGCTTGAAATATTCTATAAAGTTCAAACAAGTTTAAGTACAATCAATGAGTTATTGGAATTAAACGCTATCACGTATATTTCCTATAAAACATGAAACTGTTTCTTAGTAAAATATACCAGAAAATAAATACATAGAAGTAAGTAATATTTTTTCATTTAAATGAACAAATAATTGCATGTACTTATTAAAGGAAATCGAAAAAAAGACGAGGAAAGAAATCTTCCAGAAAGATTAGTTTGGCCTTTAAGAAAGAAAATATATAAAATAGAAACCTAAAGCAGATTAGAAACCGAAAATCTCTATTTATTATAGAATTAGATAAGGTACCTTACACATTATTTTAAAAGAGAAAGCAATGTGGCCTGTAAAATTTTTCTTTTTTTAAATTTTTATAAAATTTTGCTTTCTATATTTGCAGATATATTTTACACATATAATATGTTTATTCATATATAGTATATATATATATATATATATATTGTATTCAAAACTCAATTACGAAAGGAACTTTAGCGAAGATTTAAATAACACGCGTGAGGACTTTTGGAGCAGAAAGACACAGATGCAATAAATATTTATATATAAAGGAAAATTGCAACGTATTATGACTGCAAGATAATCTGGTTATAAAGTGGTTGATTACACCTTTATTCAAGAAAATTCCGTCTGTTGCAACATGAATATTTATAGTTTATAAACCGTTTTTAGAAAGTTTTAAGATCTACTGGCCTTCCTTCCAGAGAGTTTTAGATGCGTTCAGTAGGGCTCAGATTCCCTCATACGGAGGTTAATCTATCATCTGAGTAACATTTCTCTCTAAAACTTTATTAACATATGTAACTGAATAAATTAATTCAAGCCTTTTAATACTCGAAACAAAATTGGCAATTAGTTACATAAAACTTTAGTAACGTAATATAAAATGTAATACAGCTTTTACGCGCTCTTATGTATAACTAGTTCTTGTAATGCTGCCATTCGGTAAAGCGTAATACCTTCTTTAATCTATCTGTCATATGTAAGTTATCTGCTATTAAATGAACAGAGTTCGTAATTACACCATAACTTACCTAAACACTTTAATTACCATTAAATGTAGTTAAAGCTACATTTAATGCAGCTATAGTTGTTGCTACATTGCAAAGCAATTTCATTAGTAGGCTTACAGTCAGAGGTAGAAGCTAGACCAACACCTCTGCAGAATCATAGGTAACTGATGTATTGCTATCCCTATTTGTCAAGTTTCCGCCCCAGTTTGGGATTCAGAAATAGAACTACCCTAGGTACGGTTCTAGGGCCTTCCGCCCGCCTACCACCAAAGTCTTGAGTCTCTTCCCTCAGGGGAAGTTATTGGCTCATTTTGATTGAATTGGAAAAGCATTTATTATTGGAAAGTATTTTTATACTTAAATTTTGATAATCAATAGAAACACTTCCCGGGGTTTGGTACCTTGTCGTGGTCTGAGGGGTCCACCTCCTAAAAGAGGTGGTCTAAATCCAAACCCCAAAAGAGATTGACAATGGATAAGAAAGTTCAGACAGAGAATGTTGTGCAAAGTGATTTAATTGAAGAAGCTCGGACTATAATTAGCGAGCTAGAGACTTGTTTGGAAGATGCAAGTAAAATTACAATTGCAATAAGAAAGAAAGTTTTTAACACACAAGAAGTGTTGTTTAGTTGTTTGGTATCTCAAGCATTGGAGATCGAAAATTTAAAGGGAAAATTAGAAATATTGGACAAGAAACCACAATATGAAAGATCTTTTGCTGAGGTTTTAAAACAGCAGAAAATAAGTGATAAGAAAACTTATCAGAATAAAGGAAAAACTAAGAAAATAGAAGAACATGTTGTTCTATTGTATCCAAGTAAAAAAGGAACTTCTTCTGAAGAAGTTAAATCAAAAGTGGTAGAAATTATTGATCCAGTTGAGTTGAAGATTGGTATTAAAAATGTTGGAAAAGTGAATAATGGTGGATTAGTTGTACAATGTTCGAAAAAAGAAGATATTGTTTCATTAGAACGAGAAATAAAAACAAATTCTCTTTTAAGAGATGAAATTCAAGTAAAAGCTCCTAAAAAGAAACAACCTAAAATTATATTGTATAATGTGGAAGAAGAATTGGATAAAGGTGAAATTTTGGAAGCAATTAAGAGACAAAATCATATATTTGAAAATGGCGGAATTGAACTTTTGTTCAAAATAAAAGCTAAAAATCAAAAAGTACATTGGGTAGCAAATATTCAACCAGATAAGTTTGGTCCGATTATGAACCAAAGTAAAATTAATTTGAAATGGTATAGAATCACAGTAAAAGAATATCTAAATGTTGTAAAGATGCTTTAAATGTCAAGAGTATGGTCATTTTCAAAGTAAATGTGATAAAGATTTGATATGTGGGAAATGTTCGAAAAAAGGACACAATTATTGGGAATGCAAAAATGAACCTGAATGTATTAATTGCGTACAAGCGAACAATAAATATAAATTACATTTAGAAACTAAGCATTCAAGCTTAGATAAAAATTGTTCCTGTTTTAGAAGACAAATGGATCTTATAATAAGAAGAACTGACTATGGGTAATGTTCTCTTAAAAAGAAAAGGAAGAAAAAGAAAGAAAAGAAAAAAAATGGTGAATAATTTTGGATTATGAATTATTATTGACAATTGTAAATTTTTATGTTTAAAAATGTTAAAAACAAATTGAAAAAGTTATTCATTTTGTTATAAGGTCTCTGTGTATTATAAAAACTTATATTAGATTATACATTGTTGTACAAATAATCTTTTTACGACAAGGATATCATTTGTTATATGTTGTACTATTATATGGAAAAGTGTTCTATTCCCTAAATTAGGAATATGTTAATTTTAATTTGATTAAAAATTATGTATTATTATATTTTTTGTTGTAACAAGTTGTTTCATTAATAAAGTATTTTAGTTTGTTGGCGAGGTTAATGGATCTTCCGGCCAGTAACGAGTACAGTATGGTGGTTGATTTTAAATCAATTAGTAGTTTCAATAAGCCCTGCATATACCTTTAAGGTTCGCAGGATTAAATACCAGTCATTACCACCAAAGTCTTGGGAGGATTTCAGCTCGTTGTAAATTTTGAGTGTCTCCTTGCGCAGACCCTATATGTTTCAAATACCCATGTCTTCTCAGGGATTGCAGCCTTCAGTACGGCAGTTAACGTCACTATCCCGCTTTCGTGGCTATTAGAATTACAGTAATAATGCAATAGGTGGCAGCCATTTGAAGGGTGGCCATTTGTTTCGAGCTCCAAACCCGGCGAACTGGCTAACTGCGAAAGAAATTTTGAGTTTCCCATAATTAACATAATTACAAACTATTTTCCTTTAGAAAGTATCCCTACATTCAAATACTTTGTTTCACTCAGTTAAAGAAAGAGTTAACTAATTCTTTTTCTTAAAAGTTTTATCCGAAGTTATATTTATTCGAAACAGAGTGCAAGCCAAAATTTTATTTTTTAGTTTTTTTTATTTAAAATATGCTTTATTTAAGAAAGATCTAATACATAATTACTGTCATTACCGCAAATTGCAGCTCACACAAGAGTTACGTAGAATGGTCTTAGATAGAAAATGAAGCCATTTTTCTATTGTCAATAAACATTCACATGTTCTTCTACCGATCATAAGTATACTTCTTTATGAATATCAAGCTATCCAAAATAGCCTCTGAGGCATTTTCGCTTCTAAAAGAAAATCATGTCTTTTAACTATTTATAGAAAATATGCGTTGTAATTAATAAAGGATTGCTTTGTAAAGTTTAGAAACTTTCTTTGCAATTATAAATGTAGCTAAACTTTAGATAGAAGCAACGAAATGTCGCTGAGTGTAAAGTAACAACTGAAACTTGGGAAGGGTGTTAAAGACACTTTGTTTAAAACTTAAAAGAAGAGAAGGAGCACCCGGTGCTTATAAATCAGCTAACCACTTGTGAGGAGATAACTTAAAGTACAATAAGTTCAGACATAAAATTTAAATTCAAGCAAGCTAATAGCCGAAGGCTGCACAAATCAGTTTGTGGGAAGTCGGTTCAAAATTCAACTAGCGTGGATATAAACTCTCGACAAGTACAGTGCAAGGCCGAAGACTACAAATCTTACCTAATCTAGCAAAAAATCCTAATCTTACACTATCCGACACTGAAAATGCAGCACCAAGAAAGATTAGCCCTAAAATTATGCAAGTTTCAGGGTAGACGCACGTCACCGAGTTATGCGAATGATGTGAAATACGCAGGTCTCTAAAGCACATTGAAGAACATAAAAGGGAAGAACCTTGCAAAATGTTCAGTTTTTGTGCCGTTATTTCTGCTAAGGAAATAATCGTAGAAAACTTGTTCTTTGTCTCAGAGGACGCGTGTAATAGCAAAGAATGCCAGGCCGTCGTCAACGGAGGCAATTCCAGCAGACAGACGATTCTACGAAGGTTAGGTTAGGTTATTTAATTACGGCAAAGCCTCTTGGAGGACTTTCTAAGAGAAACGGGCTCGTATACACGTTACACATGGGGAAAACCACGAAAACACCCGTGCAGCCAGCCCGTTCGCGGGATTCGAACCTCGAATCGAACTACCAGTGTTCAGCGACTTTACCGCTCGGCCGCTGGTGGGCTCCCGATTCTACGAAGGACATGGTGATCGGACTGAGAAAGGCAGGTTCGTCCATATAGCAAATATTTGCTCACACACACATGGAAGCGTCCACAGTTCACCGCCTGTGGCGATAACGATTGGAACAAGGAAATGTGGCAAGTTCGAGGGGTTCCAGTGCAGCCAGAATGACGTCAGCACACGTGTATCATGGACCTTGTAAGAGATAGACTAACCCAGTGGGCGGGGCGCGCGTCACCCACATGTCCGCAAGAAAGAGTAGGGATGATCTGGTTTACATTAACACTGAAACCTATGGCGTTTAAAGCACTTTTTACTGCATTTTGCGCATTCTTTTCACACGTAATTCTTGTACAAACATCTTTACTTTGGTAAAACAGTAACAACTCTAAACACAAAATTTATGAACTTACTTTTGAGTACAAATAAAGTAAAATTAAATAAGATCTGATATATTTTTTAAATTTTTACGAGAATTTTCAGGCAGTGGTTTTTAAAATTATTATAACATTGCAAGAAGATCATTTATTTGATCATATGATCATTAATTATTAACATCATAAGAGGATTATTTATTTTAATAATTCATAAAATTGGGAGCGTAAACTTTTCTCAGTGTAATAAAAATAAATAAATAAATAAATAAATAAAATCTGGAAGCACTCAGATTTTATGTAACGCTCAAAGGGACGTTTTTTAACACTTTGTGGATTACCTCTATTTATTGAATATCATGTTCTTCTCACGTAAACCACACAAAATTCAATTCAACAGTAGTATCACAAAATATTTTAAAGCAGCATATCTTTAAACTTTCCACGCTGGAGATAAAAATGTTATTTTCCGTACAGTGTTGCCATTGCTCGCTTTGAACTCGTTGAGTTCCTTAATCAAAAATTCGTTAAAGTTTTACAAAATATGAAAAGGATTAAAACAAATTCGAAATTCGGCTGGTCGGTTAGAGGATTACATTATTCAGAATTTGATGGCTCTAGATACCAAAACAAAATTGGCAATTAGTTACATAAAACGTTAGCAACGTAATATAAAATGTAATACAGCTTTTACGCGCTCTTATGTATAGCTAGTTCTTGTAATGCTGCCATTCGGTAAAGCGTAATACCTTCTTTAATCTCTCTGTCATATGTAAGTTATCTGCTTTTCACAGTGCGAGAAACATACATGTATTCATGCAGATTACTAATTATTAAATTTCTTTAAATATAATACAAGGCGATAATATTTGGTGGCAACAATTTGCAAAGTGAAACTAACGTTTACGATGAAACAACGCAAAATGCCGTTTCGAAACTAATAGCCTTTCTGGGCTACCGCCCCTTTGGGCTAATAAATTAAATTCACAGTAAATAAAAAATTCTTATGCAGAACTAGAATTAAATTTAAAAAAATAATCACTATAAAATGTTAGCACAATCAATTATTACAGTTTACAGTTTTGACATTAGAATTAAATGTATAAACATTATTAAGGTGTTAAAAGTCTTTATCACTTAATAATATGAAATGTATGATGTGTTATGAAATATAATTGAAATAAAACTCCTTTATAAAAAATATGCTATAATATTCACCTATAATCTAATCTTAAAAAAGCAGCACAATTTAGAATTTTAAGCAAAAACTTTCAAAAATTCATTTTTAGGTATTTTAGTAATTTTTACTTATTTACACCAATAAAAATTATAAGAGAAAATTCTTTGTTTGAAATTTTTTATTAGTTCAGATTTAAAGTATTATTTTCTAAAAGAAGTAGTTACAAATTCCCTTACAACATATGAAAAGCTAAAAAAAAATAGCCAGGTCTGAAAGCATGCAACAGCTTTATAATTATTTGGAACATTAATTTGGAACGAGTTAAAATGTTATTGGCTTTACTGCAATTTTTGTTTATGACCATGATCATAGATAACTATGGAACTGCAATTGTCAGAGCAACTATTTTCCTCGTTACCTAATTATAATAGTTAATCTCACTAATTAAAATTATATTGCAGTTGTAGTTACAATTACATTGTTCTTATATTAATTAGATTATCTAATTTCAATAGCATTTTTAAATGTAATTAGTTTATCAGATTGCTTTAGAATTACATTGTAACTGTAACTGCAAATACTAGGTATATAGAAATTGTAATTTCAAAGTAATTATGAAATGTAATTTTAGTTAGAATATAACTTCGTAATTTAGTTACAATGGGTCTCTCCATCTGCGTCAGTCTTAAACATTAAATGTTTAAAACAAACACTAATGAAAATGTGCTCAAAGCTTTGACATACCTTCTTGCTGCCGGAAGAAGAGTTGTTGCGAGGTATATTGATGGTTCCAGACTGGGTGATTTCACTGATGCTGATGCAGGAGTTATTTGATGCTTTGGTTGCATATTCTGGTTTACAGCAGGAATTAATTCCGCTCTTACCAGAGCTTATCAGAGAATCCCATGAGGGGTCTCACACATAAGGGCTCGTTAAATTGGTCCACCATAAAGGTGTGTACCTTAAGATAAAATACAGTCAAAATAAGAAAACAATGAGACGCATTCTCTCTGAAATCTCACTGGCGGGTGAGAATGCGGTGACAGAAGACTAGCATTGTCCTATCAGGGGTGTTGCGGTAGTCCTATGACTCTTGAGCTACTGAAAGGTTTTAAATCCAAAAATTGCAGTAAAATTAATACGAAGGTTACACATATTGATCTTGTTTCTGCGTGTCTGCGCTATCTAAAAGGAAAAGGCTGCAAATGGCATATTATTCCTGTCTTTTTCAAGTATTTCGTAAGCGGAAATATCTGCAAAATCGGCGGACGTGTTCTGCGTAGCTTTATCATAAAATTTAGCATTTATTCTGTGCAGAAATAAGTTCCACTTTCAGGTTATCATGCAGATTTTTGTTTCTAACGTAGTATGGAGCTTTGGTGATTATCCTGAGAATCTTGTTTTGAATTTCTTGTAGGTAATAGATGTCACTTTTGCTGGCGCTGGCCGAGCCGTATGTAAGAATACGCCGGATGACTGAGGTGTAAATTTGCCTTTTACGATATAGTGACAGAAGCTGATCCTTTAGGAGCAGGTGTTCATTATGAGTTTTTCTTTATACGCAATCATTGGCCCATCGGCAACTTCTCTTGACTGTGAAATTGTGGTCATCCACCGAGCCCTGCTGCAACTACAGACTCACTTAGGGCATTTTTCAGATGTGGTCTTTTTATCAGATTCGAGAGCCACCCTTCAAGCTATTGACTTACAGAGTAATTCACGCTCTTCAGTTGTCGATTATTGTTTCAACTATCCTTAACTAGCTGTCAAGTAATGGCAAAGATGTATTTCAATAAATTCCCGCCAGTTGTGGAGTTCAAGGTAATGAGACCGCCGATTTGTTGGATAAGAAGGGAGCATCTGTTCTTCAATCATCACAACTTGCTCTTCCTTGCAACTCCATTAAGTCAGATTTTAGGAAAGCTCTCAGGGACTCTTTTTTTCTACGAGTATGAACACCTACATAGAAATCGAAATAAATCATGACTTAAACAGATTCTTGAATTGCCCGAATAGCATACCAAGAAATCTGTCGCATTGTCCCGTCTTATATATGACCATGACTACCTTCGTAAACACCTCCAATGCATCAATGCCTGACTCTCTTTGCTCTTTATGCAATTTTAAGGAAGACATGGACTTGCTACATCTCCGCAAATGCACTGTATTTCTTGTATTTCGATTTGGGAGCGCTGCTGGGCGTTGAGGAACGTCCTGAGTTTATAGATATAATTTTTTTCTTATTACGTGCCCCGCCCTTAGGCACTACACGGAAATGGAGGGATGCTCCGTGAAGGTCTTTTCAAGGGAAACTGGCTCGTGTCCACGTTACACATGGTTAAAGCTATGAAAACGCTCATGCAGTCAGCCCCTTCCCCAGAATTCTCGAGCCCCGAACCGAACTACCAGTGTTCAGCGACTTTTACATCTCGGTCGCTGCTGGGCCCGTTTATAGATATTCTGATGTCAATTTTCTCGTCTTTTGTTTTGTATTTTATTTCATTTTCAGTTGTTTTGTAACGTGTGATTAGAAATGAAAGTAATTAAATTATTCCTTTCTATAACAGGTTTAAAATCTGCTGCTAAGTAACAGGTACTGCTGCTCACTAGTTTAAGAACATTTTATATTTTTCTCCGTATTCTTATAAAACTTTCATAGTATATCGCATTGCGAAATACTACATTTCTATGAAAGCATTGAGCGCGTAATTGTATATTTTTTGTGCCTATAGGTAGGACATAGATTATGAAAGACAACATATTATTGAGAAAAGTTATGTACACGTGTCAAAGGCGTTAATTAGCTAATGTGCTAGATGAGGAAGGAAAAAGGTTTGGATGGCTTCCAAAATTTTCACAGATTTGCTATTAAAACAGAATAAAGAACTTAAACCGGAAACTTGTTTTCTGCTGTTAGACAACTTTGATGAATGGCAGCAAACTGCGCAGTGATGTTATACTGAAATTATAATTTCAGAAATAAAGAAATTCATTCTATCACCTACAGTCATAATTTCTGTCCTGTAATCTTATATTGAGTAATCTTTGTAACCTTCCAAATGACATCATAAAAACGTTGTTGCGAGAAATCTAATTGACGAAATTGACAGAAACAGCACCATGACCACATAAATTAAGTAGATTTCTGGTTTTCATCCCATGCATATGCTTAAAAAAGCATAGCAAATTGTAGACACTAAAGAAATTAAAATGCTTAAAAGCTTTGGATTCTCTGGAGTAATCTAGCTGACTGTAACAAATGCAAAGGAAGTGGAAGCAGAACCTTGATATTACAATGATTCATTTTCCCCTTTGAATATATTGCCATTGATGAAGATGTGCCGGCAAAGTGTAAAGAAATATATAAAAATATTTTCGACATATTTGGAGAACAGGAAGAAGCACGACTTGATAAATTTTAAAATTACAAGGTTTCTCTTGAAGATGACACTGGTGTGCCAACTCCTCTAAATGAAGAAATTCACTTCACATTTAAAAAAGAAAGAGGCTCCAAACGGCATAAGTAACTTACTGCATTCGAAAATTCAATCTAAAGTTTATCGAGAAACAAAGCTGAGTACTTTGTTTTTGAACACATACAATATCCCCGTTCACCGGGGCTTACAGAAGTAAGTTAACTAAAACATTAAATACTGCATTCATAAATAAAACGAACAAAACAGAAAACAGCAATCCAAACTTCACGAAAACAGATAAGTTCACTGACCAAGTCCCGATGAACGTTTTCAAATCGTTCTGCAAGCATAATGTAGAGCCATCAAAGGTAAGGCATGAAAAAATTAAATTTTTTGTGAAATATCATTCACACCTCTGATACCATTTCAGTTTTGTTTATTGCCCACCAGCGGCCGAGCGGTAAAGTCGCTGAACACTGGTAGTTCGGTCCGAGGTTCGAATCCCGCGAACGGGCTGGCTGCATGGGCGTTTTCGTGGTTTTCCCCATGTGTAACGTGTATACGAGCCAGTTTCCCTTAGAAAGTCCTCCACGAAGGCATCCCTCCTCTTAGGCAGATAGCCCTCGAGGCTTTGCCATAACCACATACACACACACAGTTTAGTTTATTAAATGTTGAAAGTTAAATTTCTGATTTATATTAGTCATAACTCAATATGCCAGTTTTAGTACAAAATGTTATATTGGTTTGAATTTTTCAAACATTAGAATGTGACTTCTGCTTATTGTGCTGAACTGCTTAATGTTTTCAGAAAACATTAGAATAATCATAATCATATTAATTCCAGATACTGTTTATTATTATTTAATGCGACTTATACAAACAAAAAGTAACATCACAACAAGTGAACAGTATGTTCTAATATCATATTTAAACTGTACTCTGAAATGAGGCTATTTCTGCTAAACTGAAATCCAAATTATTGCTAAGCCCTCAATTAGTAATCATTTTCGGCAAACAAATCGACGCTAAAAGGAAAGACTAGCCGATTGCATCATAGCAAAATATAAATTCAGATGTAGCACAAAAAGTAAAATACAAATTCAGATGCCAATTTTAAGCTGCAATTTTAAGTTATTAGCGATAATTTGAAATAGAAACTCTTTCCAATCCCCAACGAACAATCATTCTTCCCAAACATATTGATGCCAACAGAAAAACTCGCCAGTAACATCTTAATGAAAAAAACTTTTGTTTTTAATTAAATATTCTTGAAATTAATACAAGAAGTGCATACAATAAATCTGAGGAAAATCTTAACTTTTTTATAAAGGTATAAATACAGAATGATAATTTTTCAGTAACTTCTAATATTGGAGTTTTCGAACGAAAAAATAGGATGAAGAAAGTAAAATGAATGAATGCATAAAGTAATAGCACATAAATTTGACTTCTTAATAAGCTTTGTTTATTTTTTATGCATTTTTTCTCTCAGTACAAATAAATAAATTTCTAATACCTCATATACATGAGTGTTAAATTAAAATTTATGGAGCAGATATCCTTCATTATAGTATTTATTTGAATATTAAACGTAACAGAGCTGCAAATGTTAACTGTTCGCATTGGCATTACCGAATTTGAAAGCCAAAATATTAAACAGAAGGTAGACATTAATATTCAGTCATGAAATAGGTAATTCTCTGCATATATGTGTAAAAGAATGCACATGTTTTTAGGGAAAGTGCAAATTTAATAATTTTGGAAATGATTCGAGTAATGTTTTTTCAGTCATTTAACGTTTGATATCATTCTACCTGAGCCTTTATTAAATTTTAAAAGTGTTTTTGGTATTTATTTCTTACTAAAAGAAAGCAAAACGGACTTAAAAAGGATCGCAGATAATTAATGCTTATGAAAACAAATAAGTACAAACAATTTTAGCAAGGCTTCCTTTTGCGAATACGAAGTAATTCCATAAATACGTTTTTGTTGTTTAAGGTATTTTTTTTAATCCTACGCAAAATATAAAAACGCAAGAAAATTCGCCCAGCGAATTTCGATGAATAGGAAGTATCAATTAATGCAATAGTTTAAGCAAACAAAATTCCGCGAAGTTATAATTTTTGGAAGTTTTCTAAAAGTAATTTATGTAAAGTTTAATCAATAATTATTTTAAAATAAGTTAAAAGTGCATCTTAAATAAATAAAATATTAATTTCTTGTCTTTTGATAAATCGGCAATTAAATACCATATTTTTATTTTTCCTCTTTTTAATTTAATAAGAGAAAATTTTAGAATTTAATTCCTCTTGCTTCCGCTCAAGAAGACACTCCACTGTTTTCCATTCTATGGGAAAATTGGGTTTCTGCGAATACGAACTCTCTTGATCATCCAATTAATATAATTGAATAAACTGAATGACGAAAATAACTTCAAATAGATGTCATAATTGCTTTAAAAAATTAAAAAAAAAACCAAAGACTCTAATTACTCTTTTTTTATTACCTTTCGTAAACGTTACATCAATCCTTATCATGCTCAAAATAAAGGCCAAGAATGAAATTAATGTAAAATATTCTTGCGAATAAATATTAGGCAAAAGGAAATCCATCTCTTCTTCTTCGAATATGGTTGAGTTATTCGAAAAAGAACTGTACTATAATAGGGTGAGTTTTGAAGCGTATTTTTGTATTTCGTCAATCGTATGATTGATTCATATTCTGTCATAAAGGTGTTTACAAATAAGACCCATGATCCAGGACTTTAAATGCATTTGGAAGTACTTTGAAAATAATACTTGCAGAAGAAATTATAGCTGAAATGTAAAAAAGAATGAAATTCTGCTGATTCTTTTTTGTATAACAAAGCTCAAATCAAGGCGCAGATTGTTTTGTCACTAATGGCAAGATGTGAAGAGGAATTACTGTTTAATGTCTTTCCCAAATCAAGAGTACTTAATGCTCCTTGAATTATGTGCAGATGTTTTGTCTTTATTGGGATTACTTTATTCCTATTATTCTAATTCTCAATGATTTTCGAATGGACCTTCAGGATAATGGATGTAATAACTTTTGTTTACGTTTTCTCTTGAGAGGATTCATAGCTTCCAGCCAGATTATATCATAAAAGTGTTATGAATGGAAAGATGTGATACCTTTAATGTAAATCACTTCAGTTTGAGTCCTTTAACGGAGATATAAATAATCAGATAAGAAAACCTTCCCATGAACGAAACATAAACGGACGGAATTTTCTAACAAATAATTTCAAAGCTCCAGCACCATATTTTACTCTTGCTGCATATTTTAATTATTGTTACATTTCCTGCAGTTCAGAATGAAGGTTAGAGTAATGCACCAAGAGATAGTAACTACTTTCATTGGACCAAGAGTTTTAGAATTACCTAATTTTATTTAACATGATCCAATTTTCAATGTTAATGTTATTGATGTGCTTTGCTGCAGTATCTTCTTTTAATGTATAACCTAACTTAGTCAAATAATTTATTGGATTATCAAAGAGTAATTTTCTTACACTTTATCCCATATTATATAAGCTTCTCTAAATTATTCCTTTGCTTTTCAAAAATGGCTTGAGTAAACACAATACATTTTTGGGATTGACATTCGTCTAATTTCTATTAAACATAACCATATGAAAGTGAAGCATGAGAGAATTGTAGTAAGATATGTGAACTATTCTAGAATAGAAAAATTGAATAAATATGATCATCGTTAAATTTGATCGAAACATTCCTTAAAATATTTTATAGATTCCCCAAATCAGAGTCAAAAGTAGTAGAGTAATTGCTATATCAAACATAGTACTAAAAATTAAAATCATTCCGTTTCTCAAATTTATACGCTTAACAAATAAAATTCGATAAAGTACCAAAGTTTTTTCAAAATGCCAGCTATAGATCAAGAAATAAGATACAGATGCAAAATTCTTCGAAATCCTTCGTTTTCGTAATCAGTATACCATGTAGTCCTCTACTTTATTGCTCCTGCTCTCGTTAGAGTTTTTTTATTTTTATTTTTTTATTTTTTCTTATTCTACAAGCTTTTATCCTTGTACTTAATCTAAAACATCTGTTTAGGGAGTGAATTATTTCTAAATATAGCACCTAAGCGGAAAAGATTTGTTTTCAATTTATAAGTCAGCAGTTACACTGGCTGATAAAAATCCGGTCGCAGACCAAGTAAGATGCGTCTTCTGTCTATTCCTTGTATGTTGATCTCAAGTTAACAGTCAGATTTTTTTTGACATCAGCACTTTTTAATGGAACAATGGCCTTACTTAACACATGCAATATTTCTTTAGAATAAATAAGTACACTGTAGTTTACGTTAGGTGCATATGTTTAGAGATAAAAATTTACCCTCAAGAAGACATCTGACACATTACAATGAATTTAAGAAAACTGCCAAACTTACTTTTTTCTCAAGATTGACTCCATGTATTCTAGCTACATCAGAGTTCGGACTCATAAAAAGAAGAAATATTACCGAGAAATTTATCATTATATAATTGAATTATGCTTCCTGGAGTAATGAACATGCCTTTCTTGCATTCTCAAGTCTGTGTTTCTTTCAACAAAACTAATGGAGGTAAGAAGGAACTATCCAAAATTTGAGTTACTAAGATGAAATGAACACAGCAAGATTTCCGTGAAATGGAACAAAAGACTAATCGATTAATGAATTTTACGAAGTGATTTTTGATGGATTACGTTGAAGTAATTGTGATAATTTTCTTGCGCATGATATTATAACAGTGATCACTCAGATTCGCGATGAAAACAAATTTTTGAAGGTTCACGGGATAGCTCGATAATTAAAATATAAATTTTGTCCCAATGAAACAGTTGTAGAGAAACATATTCTATCGCATTTAGCCAGATGTCTGGAAAATGCAGAAATATTATAAATCTCGATGATTAGACCTATTTTATTTGAAAACAAAATACTCAGAGTATCACTTGTAAAATGCTAGGAATTATATTTTGTAAATACTTAAACTGCAAATGAAATCAAAGAAATATTCTCCCATAAAAGAGAGTTAAAGCAACCTAAGATATAGTTACGGTAATTATTCAATTGGATTTCACAAATCATTCCTTATGAATATAAAATATTTGGAGGCAGCGAATGTCTGAAGATATCTTACATAGCTGATGATATCTTTCAAATGTCATTTATTTCGAGTTACAAAAATCGTTAAATTTATGTATATAACGAAAATCAACTTTGGAATGTCAATCATTATCGTCGACATTTTTAAAAATTAATCATGAGCAGATTACATTTTGCATAAATGAAGACAAATGTATAAACAATTTTAAGTCATTATTCCAGTATCATAATTTTTATACACAACAATTTTAGCATCCAGAGAGAGAATTATCTTAAGCAATTCAACAAACATAAAACATTCGCGCATTGCTTTAAGATGATCTTTAAAATAAATAATGTGACTTGTGAATAATGTGAAATAAGTAATGCATAAATAGTTTACTTGAAAAATAACTTTCCTTTCTTAACATGGACTTCGTGTCTTGTGTTATAGGAAGAGCTGCCACTTAATTTGCAGGAAATACTTCTGAAAAGCATTTTTCACAAGCGATCCTATAAAAATATTTTAAATAAATAAGTCTTTTCTTTATTAAATTTTCTTTATTAATTAACTACATGTCTTCCTATGGCCTAAATTTATGGTGGAATTAATATCACAGTACATTCTTTCTACTACTACCATTGCTATTTCGAACAGTTCGTCTTAAATACATAATATACACCTTGCTACTCAGGTTTCTAGAGATTAATTCTTGCAATAATTAGCCTATCGCTATTGTATAGCTTTGTTAACCTGGTCTCTTAATACAAATGTTGAATTCAAGTTTTTATTTTATTTTATTATATATTTTTAACTATGATAACTGACTGTCTAAACCACTTAGCTCAGAAATCTAGACTACACTGTGTTTCCTATAGTTGAACGCAAAAGGATTTCTCTCAACAGTTGGCCATCAATAAAGTTGAAGGCTATTAAGAACGTTAATGGTGATTTTCTCATAAGTGTGAAGTACAAAATCGTCTTCTATTATTCCATGCTTTTCATCTGGTCAACAACAGCAAACAGATTGTTTGATTACTGTTGGTTGTAGAAAATCCTTGGACAATATCTAAATCCCCGAAGACGTCTGTAGGCTATAGTCAGCTCCTAATATAATAACGTGGATATGGTCCGGTGGTATATCTATCTTCAGCAGCCACTCGTCTCTGTCAGAGGCACTTGCATCACTTGATAGTACGTCGAAGGTATTCTGATATATGATGTTAATCCCATCACGGCAATGACTGTCTGCCCAAGCACAGCAATTATCGCTCGTATTCACCTAATATCTTAGAATACATCTGTAAACTGTCTGTAACCTTATAAGTTAGCAGGAGGACATTTAGGGACTCACCTTACCCCCCAGCTGGGTAAAATGTCGTTTGGAATATTGCACTACACTTTCAGGAGTTCATGTTTGTGTTCCTGCAAGACAGCTCTAAATGAAAAATGTATTTCCAAATGCAATATTATTATGTGGCCATTTTGCCGTTTATTTATTTAAACTTGGGAAATGTATTCATGTTATCAGGTACCTCGAAGTTTTTGTATTTAATTTTAACAGGGTCCGAATTAAAGGGAGGATACGCACTGCTATATTATACTGTTAAACCTTTTTAAAAATTTTCTTTTAAACTCTGATAAGAGTTACATATTTTCTTACCGAACGTTGAAAGACTTTACATTTTATTTCAGGTTATGAAACACTAAGTTCATAAAATGGCCTATTTAAAAAGAACGACACATTATTTCCTAGAAAAATGCCTTATCAATTCAGATAGAAATTTTCTTCAATTATAATTAATGGTTTTTCTTTAGATATTGTTTTCTTTAAAGAACTATTCAGAGATGAAAAATATTCATTTGGGCTGGAATCATGAATAAGGGCTGTTTCAAAATTTACCAGGTAAACGTTTAAATTAAATGTAAAGTTTTAGCGTTGCAAACTTTTCGAATGGATAATTAGTCTTAAAGTGTTAGAGAAACAGCTTCTAGTCCGTGGTTTACGTATTAATTGTATGGGAAGTCTTGCAAAGACGAGTGGCGAATTATCACTATGTCATGTAAATACCACAGAGTCAGGAAAAGGATATAAAGAATCCGTTTTTAAACTCAAATAAAGGTTAACAAAGGGTACCAACTCGTACTTTCAGAAGTCAACAGTTATGGCTTAACTCAAAGATAATGGATTAACTAAAACTAATGACAGTAATTTAGCCTGACGGCTGGCTGGTAATTTAGCCTGACGGCACTTGGAATAACGCAAAGTTAGCTCTGGCATAAGGTCGGCCTAACAAACCAAATGATGAGACTAGTTAGCGCGAGAATGTTATCATTGTTGATAGCTATTATTTTACAATTTTCGGTTTCATTTGTTTTCTTGAATATTTTATATCCTAAGTAATGAAGTTCTGTCGAGGTGAACATTTCGCGGCATTTATTTTTACTCGAGCTTGGTTTTGCAGCTGAAATACTTCACGTATGTCTTTGAAACGAATTAAAAAAATGGTCTATTGTTTCAATTCTTTTTTATTGTTCCCTAACAGAGGAACTACATCTTAAAATACCAGCTCAGAACTTGGAACTGTTTTTAAGATATGCAACAACGAATAAGCACCTTCGAATAAAAATACAAGGGAAATTAAAAAAAAAAAAAAAAAAAAAAAAAACCCTGAAAAATTGCAGATTTTAAATTACATTCACAGGGCGTTTTTTTTAACATTTTGTCTCTTACCTTTATTTATTAAATATCACGTTCTTCGCACTTAAACCATAAAATTCAGTTCAAGAGCAATATCGCAAAATAGTTTTCAATTGAGCATATCTTTAGAAATTCCGATAAAGAGTCTCGCGCGCTGGAGATAAAAATATTTTTTCTATACAACGTTGCCATTGTTCGCTTTGAAATCTTTGAGTTTGTTAATCAAAAATTCGTTAAATTTTACAAAATATGAAATGGATAACAAAACAAATTCCAAATTTCTAATTTGGTCTTCCACATGCTCATATTCGCAGTAGGATTACGTTATTCAAAATTCGATGGCTCTATGTACCGTTGTTTTATCACAATGCGAGAAATATACATACATTTATGCATATTTTCCATTATTTAATTTCTTCAAATATAATGCATGACTCTAACATTTGGTGGCAACAGTTTGAAAAGTGAAACGAACATTTATAGTGAACCAACGCAAAATCGAAAAACGAAAATAATTGTCCTTCAGGGACAAAGCCCCTTTGGACTAAAAATAATCGAGTTCTTAGCAGCAAAAGGACAGGAGTTATGTGCTTCTATGTAACACAATCCTTCCAAGTTCCTCTCACAACTAGTTATATTATAACTAGCAAAAAAGTACGATAGCGCAAATGGTCCACAGAACTTTGTATGTAATAAATTAAGTACTTGTTCTATGATAAAATAAATTAAAAATTCAGATTAATGCAACTACACTACAGCATGCATATTCATAATACTTATATGTTAAATAGAATTAATATCGTAGAATTTTTATAATATGGATTTTGGCAAACTATGCGATTGCAACAAAATGAATGCAAATACGAACTCTATGTAATAATATGCTATATGTAAAGGGAATTCCTTGCAAGAAATGTAAGCATCACGTAACTGACTAAAAACACACAGGGCACATGAAAACACAGAGCAGAAAAAAATACAAAGCACGTGAAAATGCGACCTTCACCTTTGACGGATTCCTTCCCTCTATATTAGTCCTACTACGAATTTTTGATGGAAATTCGCATAACATAGAAGAAGCAATGTGGTCTAATTTGCAATGCACGCAAGTCGGCTTTTCTCTTTAGATGCTTAAGTTTTGTTCACTAGCGCATTTTATATCGCTATTTAGGTGACCAGTCACCTTTTTGTGCCGTATCTTTAAATATATGGCGTTATTTTAAAATTCAAGAAATTAAAGAACAAAGAAAAATGTAGCAAACTGAGAGCAATCTCATAACATACTTTTACACTGATAAGGCGGCAGCCATTGACAGGTTTGAATTAGCATCTCGGGCAAGAAAGCACATAGCATACTGAATGCCATCGTCGTAACTCCAACGTAATATGTCATAACTGAATGCTATAGTTACCTGATGAATGCGTACATAATGTTTAGAAAGTCATTGAGATGCCTCTTATTGGCTGTCTAAACATTCATGCTCATTGGCTAAATTCAAATGAATGAAATCTAAGCCAAAGTAAGCCTAAGTTTACTAAGTTTTGGCTACTAGTGTATGAAAATCTCTTCAAAAAGTGTTAGCATGATATTCAGTCAAATGATATTAATATTAATTACCATTACAGTCTGAGTCATTATTTAATGTTTTTTTCAGCGTTTTCAGGTTATTTCATAATACATTATTTTCAGTTTTCACTGACTAAGGTGTAAAATTTTATAATGTATTAGAATGTTTGTTCCAAAATACATTCGGAAAACTTATATAAGTAACCGGAATCTCTGCACAGAAATTGAAAGCTAATTCTGAAAATTGCAAGTAAAATTTCACTACACAGTACATTTGCATGCTATCTTTCTTCATGAAACGTGTTATGTATATCTCAGCATTTGTTACTTTTGTCATGCTGAACTGTTATCATACTGAACTTGTGATTAGCATTTTTAAAAGCAAGTTCACATTTGTTTCCACTCCTCTTCTCCCAGATTTAAAACTTTGAACAAAGAATAATTAATGATCACAGTGTTTGTATGAATTTATGTGAGCACTTTGACAAACAACATCAAATAACCAAATTCGTTATACTTCCTTAAGTTTACTTAGATAGCACATGGTAAAAGGAAGATAAAATGATAAGACATCTCGAACTTATTTCGTCCACAACCTGAAAATTTCGGAAGATCGTTGCGAATTTGCAATGATAATGTTTAATGAAAGAGATAATGCTATTTCATTGGAAATAGGCGAGCTGCGGAAAATTATCTGCTTGTATTGTTGAAAGTTTAATGAATGCAGCCTTCGCCAATTCCGAAAGACTAATAAAGTTTGGAGATGCAGTAGAGAGTATTCGAATTCTTGAAGGTGCGCTTTCCCTGTTTAATTGAAATTAATACTATCCTCGCCCCTTATGTTGGTATGTTGGTAGTCGTCTGTTTTGCTCAGGAATTTTTAAGTAATTCGTTTATATTAAAAATGCTTTTCTGATAATTTTGTTGAAAGAAGGGAAATACTAGTTACAAAGCAAATCTATCCAATACATTTTTAATTTAATTTGCATTTATTAAATCTAATCTGTGGCTTATGTTGCAGAATCAGATATAAATTAAAAAGGAATACTTAAGAAATATACTTACTGTTTTAAAAAATATACTTACTATTTTTAACTAGAAAGTTTGTAACCATGTACCATGCACGAATATATTATTATTAAGTGAATTTGATGTATTATTAAATTCTATCTGAAACGTGTTTTACAAGTAACGTACCTAAAGAAGCCCGATAACTTGAAATCAGCTCTAATTATTTAGATATGTGCCAGTGGAATGTTGTATGCATTTGAAGAAAATACGAACAGCAATATAAAAAATAAACTTATAATTTTTTTTTCTCACGAAACCCTTTACCTCATACATTAAATAAGTAGCTTTCTAACAATAAACATACCTGCAATTATTAAAGTATGATATATGTGATTCTGTCAAGTGTATTTTATAATTTTTATATCATAGCCAAGTAGAATACTAAGCAGGGTTCATTCGCTTCATTAATAAGTGCAATTTATTCTCGAAGGAAAAATATCAAAAGTGCAAATTAACAAGTGCCACATGAAAACTGTGTATATTTTATTTAACTTTAAGTATCAGAGCATTTTCCCCTAACAATGTGACGATACAAATTTTAAAAAATGAAAGGAGTATATTTCTATGTGTAACACAACAGACATTTAAAAAAATCAGTCCAATTTTAGATACGAATAAATAACGTTTCTGAGGTAAACTCCCCAAAGTGTTATGAAAATGGCACTTTTGAATAATGAATTATTATAGTAGGATTCGAATGAAGCCAAGGAAAATTTCACCTAGTTTATTTTATCGTTTAATGAAAATATCATGCGTACTTGGATACATTTCTCATTTTTAGGGAAAGGACTTAAAAATTACTTTGAAATGAGTTTTTTAATATATTCTTTGAATGATAACATTAGTTGATGCGTTTCATAAAAATTCTGATAGTATTTACGAGATCGCAGGACCCACTGTTCCAGTTACGTACAAAATTAAATACAAAGAAATACAAAATATGAACTAATTTTCATCTAAACACTGGGACTTGTCCTTTGTCTTGCATATTACGTCACTTGATTTTCATATCAGGTTTTGTAGGTTAATCGTTCCTGTTTCTTATACGGAGGTAGTGGTTTCTCAAACTGAAACGTTACTGCTCATTTCATTTCAAAATCAAAATATTAAAAAACTAATACTTGTGACTGTACTGAATCGCCCTTTACAGTGATTTTTCTGTTCTCTATCATCTGTTTTTTCTAGCTTGTATCTAGCTGTTTTTTTTTTTTTTACTCTGATATGTCACTGCTCGGGAACTCTATAATGCAATTTACTTATTAGCCCAAACAGGCAATTTCTCCAGAAGGGCTATTAACTGCGCTTTGCCATTTTGTGTCGTCCACAAAACGGTGTTTCACTTTTCAAACTGTTGCCACCAAATATTAGAGCCCTGCAATACATTTAAAGACATTGAATAATGAGGAATGTGCATAAATGTATGATACTTCTTTCATTGTGAAAAACCCAGGCTACCTAGAGACATCAAATTTTGAATAACGTTCTCCTCCACTCGAATATGGATATCTGGAAGCCCAATTTTGGAATCTGGAATTTTTTTTTTATTATCTATGTCATACTTTATAAAAGTTGAACGAAATTTTTATTAGCAAACTCGATTGCTTCGAAGCGAGCAATGGCAACACTGTACAAAAAAAACATTGTTATCCCCAGTGCGTGAGACTGTGTATCGGAGATTCTAAAGATATGCTCTTTTAAATATTTTGTGATATTGCTGTTGAATTGAATTTTATGGTTTAAGTGCGAAGAACACGATATTTAATAAATAAAGGTAACACACAAAACGTTAAAAAATGTGCCTTTGTGTATAATAGAAAATTTGAAAGCTTTCAGATTTTTTATAACTGTTTTACTTTTTTTAATTTCAGTTTTGCAGTTGTAAGAATTAGTTTGGGAAATTATGTAGAAAACCTAAAATATTACTGCTATCACTACCGCTACAATTGTAGGATTCTCCTTATTTTGCATAGCAAATTTATTTTAAGTTTTCCTGTTCTCAACTTCTCAACTTCCCCTCACATTCTCTCACCAGGATGTAAATTTAAATTTAAGTGAAGTGCTATTTAAACGTGCGATTATCTCAGTTTATTCAGAGCGTGTTTCGGTAGCTAAGCGTACGTTTCGTCGTTATTTCGCGGTCACGCTAGTAAGCCTCTTGACCTTATCAGTTTAGTATCACTCCGGTTAGATTTTCTGTGAGTCCATCTCTTAGGAGTAATTTTGAAGTGCGTTCTTGCACTCGTTTATTTTTCAGATTTGATTTGTATTATAATATACGTTTAGTTACCGCCGCAAGTGAACGGTGCTTTGTAACGCACGAAGTCCGTGCTTTCTGTTAAATTAGTTTGATTTAATAAAGGGTTAATTTGCACCTTTCTTCTGTGCTGGGATTTAATTCACGCTTGTGCGAGAATTCACTAGGTTCATTGTAGGATCTAAGTTAGTGTATGTGGAAAGGTAGAGATAGATCTTACACAACTACTACTAATAATAATTTACAGTTACTGTGTCATGAGATAATATGTATCATTAGTAAAAATAGACAAGAACCCTGCCCTAATACCCAATCAACAGTACATCTAACTCATATATATTATTGTATATAAATTATGAAAATTTGTTCTTTTTTACTCAGTTTGCGGTATATTTTATATTTCTATGCTCTTATGTATTTTTCTGCTTATATTTAATATTTAGGCGCAAACTAAGCAGACTTATTTAGTATTCTAAGTCTGACTATGTATCTAAATATGAAGAATACAACCATTCTGAAACTTACTTCTTTCTGACATAATGGCTTAGAAGTCACGAATTTCAATTTGTACTGCTGGATTATCTTATTTTTATTTATACCTACCATACTTGTTTTACAACACATTTATCATGCAGGTAATGTGTAATGGACTTTTCACGCGCGGAATATTTAATTGCCACAAGTTTCAGAATATAAGCACTACTTTAAGCAATTGGATGCACACATATTCTGTATTTATTCTGCATGCGATCTGCGTTACCATTAAACCTCAGTAGATTTGTATCTGCCTGGTTGTAAGTTCGTCGCGAGTCATGAATCAGCAGGAGTCAAACATGGGCAATTTCTTCTTGAAAACTTTTTGTTCTAGAGCAGAAGGTGACAATGAAGAATGGCTGAATCATGTCTAGAACTATCACTCAAGTTACTGGAAATAAAAGTTATCATAACAGGAGAAAGATTCTGAAGAATATGGTAAACCAGAATTTTGATTTACCAAGGAATACATCCACTAGATAAGATATTTCTATATTCCAATCCAAATTTTCTTGATATTACATGTAACAACTTATAAGGTATGACCTTCTTAGGTAGCTCTAAAAGACAACTATTGACTTTTCACGGTGTCTTTATAAGTACCACAGAGACAGGGAAAGGGTGTAATGGACACTTTTAAATACAAATAAAATTTAACAAACGGCACCAGTTCGTGCTTACAGAAGCCAACACATCTGGCTTTGAATCAAATACAGTGGATAAACTAATGTTAAAGAATTTTAAGGATAGCCTAACGGCTTCACAATATAGTTAGCTCTCAAGCTGGCTCTAAACAAAGTGGGCCTAAACAAGCTTAATGGCAAGAATAACTCATCGCCGCAGAATTCTAATCGAGAAAAATCAAAGTTATCAAAGTGGCTTTCAAGCAGGCACAGCGCGCTCTGATTTTATCTTCCAAAACCTTCCTTTAATTATTTCCTTCATTTTACCTAATTTGAATATCGCGCTGGAAATTTACATTCTGGCAGAGAACTGAAGCGAGATTTGATAGGAAACTGAATTAATTTAAAAAGACTCATACACCTTAAACCCCTCATGATCTTCGAATATGTGACTGTTGCAAGAATTGGTATATTCCATTTATTTTAAAAGCAATTACTTCCAACCTTTTACAGCTGATTACATAATATAGCTGCTTTGCAAACTAGTAACCAAAAAGTTTGTGTTGCCACAAATGTTTTTTTTAATTTAATCTTCTTTGTGACAAAATATTTCGCCGTGTTTCCACCTTGCGCGCATGATATTTCAAAAATGGCTAATGGTACATATTTGAAATTTCATGGAATTCTTTATATGGGCACTATTTTCTAACTGAACCAAAAATCTGATAAATATTTTAATATTGAAAAATTTTATGAACGAAAACATTACAAATTTTTTTAATAAAATACATTTTATAAACAACTCCAAATAAAATAAAAATTTAACATGAAATTTTTAGAATTTTAGGTTCACTGTAGTTTCAAATGTTATAAAATCTATATATTAAATATGGAATTAAATTATGCAACAGAATATTTTAAACTACGCGCGCAAGGTGGAAACATGACGAAAAATGTTGTCACAAAGCGGATTAAATTATAAAAATATTTGTGGCAACACAAACTTTCTGGTGACTATTTTAGAAAGCTGCTATATTATGTAGTCAGCTGTAAAAAGTTGGAAGTAATTGCTTTCAAAATAAATAAGTTATCCCAATTCTTGCAACAGTCACCTATTCGAAGATCTTATGTGTTTTAAGGTATATGAGTTCTTAATTAAAATGAGACCTTATAAGTATAACTAACGTAACTAAAACTAAGATTCAAAATTTCCAGTTTCGAAAATTTTTGTAATAGGTAAGTCTTTGCAAAAATAATAAAAACTTCGTATTGTAGTATCGAGTAGCATTTCGTTAACTATCTGATAAATAATGCTGTTATGCTTGATAAAATTAGTGTACAGAAAATAACTGAAAATAAAAGTATGAATGAAACCTATTGAACATAAAAACAGACAATTTCAAATTCCAAACAAGAAAATGCAAGATTAAATCATTACACTTGAAATCAAGAAAAGTCTAAAATAAAAAGAAAATATAAAAAAGGTTGTTATAAAGAATTATCGCGTTTTTCCGTGAGTGCTGTCATAGTTTATGTGGTAGTATGTCCAGCTAACATTTTATTTTACGAGATATGTAACATCAGTGAGAATAAAGCTTTTCGTTTTTCATGTTGATTTATACTATATTCGTTTTCTTCTTTTTATTTTCCATCACTGCCCTGAATTTGGCCAACTCATTTCCGCATGACCCCTTCGAATTTTACAGAACATTTATTTACATATTTTAACTTCTCTTTGATATATGTCTGCAAGACAACGTCTGTTTATTCCTCAATCCTTTGAACAAATTCCTTAATCCTTTGCTTCTAGAATAACAGAACTAGATATTTTTAATCAGTTTATAGTTTTTTTGTTATTGTTTTGTAGAACAAAATTTTCTTTTAATGTTTCATAATTTTTAGCATATTTTTATGAAAACGTTCTTGTTTAATAAAATGATTTTATATTGGAATCAAGTACTGTATTCGGATTTTACTGTCGGCATGTCTTCGACCTATTAATAACAAGTACTGCAAGCCTAAGAGTGCATATTTCATCCGAATTTGTTCTACCTTCTAATCACCTTTATGACATAGTATTCACTGCAAAGTTCCGACAGAATTATGATTTTATGATCAGTTATTCTGTCGTCTTGGAAGAACATTTAAAACTTGAAAAAGGTTGCGTGCCCTGAATAATCTTCTTCCATTCCTTTCAAGTTAATTTCTCTCAATCAATCTTATGACTCTGAGAGAGCTTTTCTTTCCAAGAGAAGGGAACCACCTCCGAGCCACCCTACACCGTGCTGCTGTCATTGGTTAGGAATTAATGTGCTCGCGATTAAACTTCCTATATGAGCACTGCAGACGTAGTTCTATGCAAGTGCCATATAAATACAGCTACCTCTATACAAGTACTAGCTACTATGATAATCATAATTTTTAACTTCTCTAAATAGCCTCTCAATGTTGTCAGAGCAATAATACACAGAGAGATGATAAAGTTACCAAAATCGTAACGGGTTTTTTTTTCGGATAGATATATTTTGACTTTTATTTTCAAAACTCATATTAAATAAACGCTTAATGAACGACATACCTTAAAATCTGAAAGCATCAAAATTATATATATTTTATCCACCCCAATCAGATACGAGAATATTCATTTCCGCGCGAATAAGAAATACATTTTCACTTGTAAAAGAGAACTAAAAAGCCTCGTTCAAATCGTTTCAGATGTTATGTTAGATTAAATTAACAGGTAGCTACTGCTTTTTATTGGATAAAAATGAATGTTTGTCATTTAAGTCAGGTTTATTACAGGAATAATAAATAGCTGTTTACAACTCGCAAATAAGCCGCAGCATTAGGCTCAAATACAGATTTTACACCTCTTAATTTCAGTACCTGTCAATAAGTACTTAAAATATGTATTTGTCATTCTGTGTTAAAAAAAGTTTAGGTAGAATTACCATATTATGTTTAGGTCCATCAATGAAAATCGCAGTATTCTGGAACGGATATAATTTCACTCTAAGCTGAGCTGCTGGGAACAGATGGACATATTTATTACCCTTACTTTACCGAAGCTAAATATTAATCAGAGCCCTGAGAAAGTCCTCCAAGAAGGCCTACATCCTTAGTTATTAGATCAGGAGTTAATTAATTAAATAATCCACCCTCCTTCATCTAATGCTCTAATGATTTTTTATTAACTTGTAGAGACATTAGGTACTTTTTGGAAGCAGGCAAGATGAAAAATTAGCAGCGCCTGCGTCGGGAATCGAACCAGGGACTTCTGGAATATCGGCCAGCGTGCAGAACCACTACACCACGAAGGCACGCTAGGAAGGCGAAAGAAATAACTTACATACTCCCCCCTTTTAAAGGGCGACTGGGGTTTATAGGAGACCCAATCGCTAAATTCTGGGTGAGGAGAATCATCCTCTAACACCCTTTTTTTAGTTCGAGCGCCACTGTAGAGAAATTAGGTATTTTTTGGAAGCAGGCAAGAGGAAAAATCAGCAATCGCCTTCGACGGGAATGGAACCGCGGACCTCTGGAATACCGGCCCAGCGTGCAAAACAAGTACACCACGAAGGCATGCTAGGAAGGCGGGAGAAATGCCTTATAAACTACTAAGCATGCCAGCAGATATTATTTTAATCCTCCATACCAAGAACTGGGAAATATCTGCTATCTAACTAATAAACATATTTTTTTTAATTCTAACTAATAAATTGTGCAACGAAGAGCTTCACGCTAAAAGACTTATAAGGTATTTTCTCTCTCATTTCCGCATGCCCTTGTGGTGTAACGGCAGCACACTCGGTGGGCATTCGAGAGGTCCAGGACGCCTATTCTACGATCACTGGATCTCATCTACGATTAGCGTGGACAATATTCACTCAAGAAAACCGGTATCGTCTACCACGTCCACTGAACGGAGAGAACCATCCTGTAGTCCTCGGTTGATAAGCGGGTCGTGTCTATTTGACTTCATTGAGAAGGGACAAATCTTCAGGCAGATTTAGACCAATCATAGTAAAGACAAGTGACGTAGTTTATAGACCTCTTGGAGGGGTCCGTGATACTTAGCCGACAACCACTTAGCCGACGGGACACTTAACCGACACGGACACTTAGCCTACAGGACACTTAGCCGACAGGTCATTTAGCTGACACGGACAGTTAGCCGACAAGACATTTAGCCGACAAGGACACTTAGCCGACAGGACATTTAGCCGACACGGACAGTTAGCCGACAAGACATTTAGCCGACAGGACATTTAGCCGACACGGACAGTTAGCCGACAGGACATTTAGGCGACAGGACATTTGGCTGATACAGAGAGTTAGCCGTCAGGACATTTAGCTACGTGACACTTACCTGTCAAGATATTTATTCAACAGGTTACTAAGCCGACAGTGACGTTTAACTGACACGTACCCAAAAATTATTTAAACTATCAATTACAAAATTTCTCGACTCAATATTTAAGTCATTTTTTCACCTATCACGGTAAAATTCATTTTTCGATTCCTAAAGAACTCATATGTGCTATTTTATTGTGTTAATTTAGCATTGTTTGATATGTATCGTGCTGTTTGGTGTACATTGGCCAAATTGAAAAAGCAATGAAATTTCTCGAAAATGAATAAAACAAAACCTTAAAGAATATTTTACTTCTAAATTAAACATTATGCATTAGTTTAGGGCTGTAAACATTAACCTAAGTAAGTATTTTAAGCGATAGTCGTGGTCAATAAAATGTTACAGAATTTTTATCTCAAGAATGGTGGAATGAACTGCAAATTATAGAGGTCACAAATAATTTATATCTTTGCTTCTCTTAAAAATTCACTTTTTTAATTGTTTTTAATAACAAAATAAAATGTATTTGCTAAACTAACCCTCACCACCATATGTCTCCATAAAAAATATAATTCAAGAATAACAATAATTTTTATAACCAGATTTTTCATGACAGGGAAAGGAAATTTCATTAGTGGGAGAAGCCAAACGATTTTGTAAAAGAAAGAATGTAACATGATGTGATGTGTAAAATAGTAATGAAACGTGAAGGTATTAAAAATTTGAAAGCATTTGGAAGCGCGAGATTGGAAAATTAATATCATTAAATAAACAAGAAAAATTATTAATGATGTTAAAGTGTCCAAAAGAACCCAGTTGATTAAATGAAGAAGCTTTATGGATAATTTTTTGAAGTGACCGCTGTACTTAGCTAAAAAGTTCTTTTTTCCTTTCGAAATTTCATTCATGTTCCCTGATGAGAAATGTCAGCTGTTTATCAATTTTACCAATATACACCACTACAGTGGCGTGGCCAATATACACCAAAACAACCCAGTGGGCGGAGCGTGCGTCACCCACATGTCCGCAAGAAAGAGTAGGAACGTTCTGGCTTACTTTAACAGGGAAACCTATGGCGTTTGTATCACATAACTGTTTTTAATTATTAAATGTGATACGTTGTATAAGTGATGAGATTATGAAAGTCACATTTTTTGTAAAGAAGATTTAATATATCTCATAAAAGCACTTTTTACTGCATTTTGCAGATTTTTTTAAGCGTAATTCTTGTATAAATTTCTTTACTTTAGTAAAGCGGTAAAAATTCTAAACGCAAAACTTATGAACTTATTTTTGTGCACAAATAAAGTAAAATTAAATAATACTGATAGCATATGATGCTTTGAAACAAATAAGGTAAAATTAAACAAGATCTGATAATTTTGAGCATTTTCAGGCAGTAGTTTTTAAAATTATTATAACATAACAAGACAATCATTTATTTGATTATATGATCATTAATTATTAACATTACAAGATGATTATTTACTTTAGTAATTCATAAAATTCGGAGCATAAACTTTTTGAGTGTAATGAGGAAAAAAAAAAAAGAGAAACTCTGGAAGCACTCAGCAACATAATTTTATACTACGCCCAAAGGAGCGTTTTTGTAACGTTTTGCGTTTTACCTTTATTTATAAAACATCAGGTTCTTCGCAAGTAACCCACATAAAATTCAATTCAAGAACAATATCACAAAATATTTGAAAATGACTTATCTTTAGAATTTCCGCGTTGGAGATAAAAATGTTATTTTCTGTACAGGATTGCCATTGCTTGCTTTGAACTCGTTGAGTTTGTTAATCAAAACTTCGTTGGAGTTACAAAATATGAAATGGATTAAAACAAATTCTAAATTAGGCCGTCCACGTGCCCATATTCAGGTGGAGGATTACGTTATTAAAAATTTTATGGTTCTAAGTTTTTTTTTTTTTTTTTTTTTTTTTCACAGTGCGAGAGAAACATACATGCATTCATGCAGATTCTTCATTATTTAATATCTTTAAATATAATACAGGGCAATAATATTGGTGGCAACAGTTTGCAAAGTGAAACGGACATTTATAGTTAAACAAAGCAAAATGCCGTTTCGAAACTAATAGCTTTTCTGAGCTGCCGCCCCTTTGGGCTAATAAAATAAATTAACAATAAATTAACTTATGCAGAACTAGACATAAATTAAAAAATAATAATCACTATAAAATACAAGCACAATTAATTATTTCAGTTAAATACAATTTTTAACATTAGAATAAATGGATAAAAATTTGTAAAGTGTTAAAAGTGTTAATAATTATGATGTATTATGAAATATTATTGAAATAAAACTTTTTTGTAGCATATTATGCTATAATATTCAGATATAATTTTAAAAAAGCAGCACAAATAAGAATTTTAAGCAAAAACTTTCAAAAATCCATTTTTTCGATTTTAGTACTTTTTACTTATTTACACCAATAAAAAGCATAAAAACTGTAAGAGAAAATTGTTTGTTTGAATTTTTCCATTAGTGCAGATTTAAAATATTATTTTTTAGGAGATACAAATTTCCTTACAGCATAGGAAAAGCTAAAAAAATAGCCAGACCTGAAAGCGTGCAACACATATATAAGTATTTAGAACATTAATTATGCTTGATAAACATGCTAAATTTTTTAAATCAATCTCAGTTTCAAAAATAAAAATATCTAAAAATTCTAATTTGTGAAAAGAGGCGCTATCACCAGCTTTTTCTTGAAAATTATACGCGCTGCAATAGCAAACTATAGTTAAGTTTCTGCAAATCGTCCCTACTCCTCCGGATGTGGTAAAGGTGACAGCCGGCAGTATGCCAAGACAAGGGAGAAAACCCATTTGGGTTGGTCTATTTTTTATAAGGTCCATGGATACATATCAAACAATGCTAAATTAATACAATAATTAAAAGCATATATGATTTCTTTAAGAATAAGAAAAGCATATATGAAATGAATTTTACTGATAGTGAAAAAAATAACTTAAATATTGAACTTATGGAGAAGTCGAGAAATTTTGTAATTAATAGTAAGTGTGAATAATTATTCGGTACGTGACAGCTAAACTTTACTGTCGGCTTTGTGTCCTGTCGACTAAATGTGTTGACAGTTAAGTGACCTGTAGCTAAATGTTTTGACGGCTAACTTTCTGTGTCAGCAAAATGTCCTGTCGTCTAAATATCCTGTCAGCTAACTTCCGTGTCGGCTAAATGTCCTGTCGGATAAGTGTCCTTGTCGGCTAAGTGTCTTGTCGGCTAACTGTCCGTGTCGGTTAAATGACCTGTCGGTTAAGTGTCCGTGTCGGCTAAATGTCCTGTCGGCTAAGTGTCCCTGTCAGCTAAATGTCCTGTTGGCTAAGTGCACATGCCGGCGAAGTGTCCCTGTTGGCTATATGTCTTGTCGTCTAACTGGTGTCGGTTAAGTGTCCTGTCGGCTAAGTGTCCGCGACCGCTGTTGGAGAGGTCCTTTAATTTACCGCCTTTCTTGATATACAAACAAATAACTAAAAAAAATGACATATAAGGAAATAAATTTACGTTTATTTTTGAAGAAAAATTTTAATTCAATTGTTTTAAAATTATATCATTATTTTGCTTTTTTTTTTTTTTTTTTTTTTTTTTTTTTTTGTTCTTAAAACCCTCGATGACTTTGTTAGACGTCTACTTGATTGCTCCAATTTCTACAATTGTAGGCAGAAAGAACTATTTCTTATATGCATAAACATTCAATGGCGTAACTGGACGTGGGCAAAGGGGGACATCTGTCACCGGTCGTTGAAAACACTAGCTACGACTCTGTAAACATTTATAGCGTGTTTACATGCCTTTACATGCAAAATAAGCATTTTTTGTTCTAAAATACTTTTAAAATAATTTTTATTTAATTTTTCTCACAACCAGCAGCGCATACAGTAATTGTGGTAAATTTCGCAAATACTATTGCAGTATTTGGAGCTTATTCTGGAGATTTATTTCAGAATAAACAGGACCGCCCTTTCACATAACATGAGAAATTGCTCTGCTAGCAGTAGGCTGAGTGACTGGCGGACAATATTCATTAGTTATGGGCAATATTTGCTATGGGCAAGTGATATGATCCATAATCAAAAAACCATAAAGCATAAAATACCTGAAATTATGACAGTTATGTATTACTTAATAAAACGGTATATAAAATTGCAGTTAGGACATTAAGATACATTAATATGTATTACTTGATATATTTATAACCGCATAGGATCTAAGAAGTCCAAAGAATTTAAGGTGATAACATATGGGATTAGCTTGTTATATATAAGTTACTTCAAGGAATTTTTTAAGGCATATTGTTCATGTGATCTTTAATCTATCTATTAATATCTATTAATCTATTAATAGTTTCAGGGAATTATTGCATCCCTCTATGAATGGCATAAGTATTTACGTATTTACTCCATCCTGCTGGCAAATGGGAGAACTGTGATTTTAGTTCCGACATTAGCCGACTGACTTCACACATTATGGTTTTGACAAAAAAATTAACGGTAGCACCCGAACTGAAATGTGAGTCATTTGTTCCACTAAAGCTAACGACTTTCTGCAGTCACCCTTTAAGTTGGGAAAATGTAAAGAATTATCAAATTTACCCATGCATACTCTCGTGGTGTAAATGGTTAGCATATTCAACTGGCAGCTGTAAGATCAGTGGTTCGAGTTGCGACAAGGAAATTGTTGAATTCTCTAGTTTACCAAATGAACTATTAATTATCAGATAAAGATATTTACTAAAACAATATTTTTATAATTATTCATTTATGTGGCTACTTATAATTTTCACTAAGCTTTATGAAATTATCAGTTGGAAAAAAACTAAGCCACTTTATTTTCAAAGCAAAACTATTAGCTAACCAATACACAATTGTAAAATTCTACTAAATATTTCTCTGGTTGTTCAAAGGAATAGAACGACACCAACATATAAATTCACAAATTATTTGCGCATATGATTGTCGAATCATATTAAAAAGTATGGGATAATTAGCACCTTTGCAAAAGAGGATAAATGCGTAACCAGCGTTTTATCATTCTGACATATTAAAATGTCATTGTTAAATCTGAAAATTTTATTTTTGGTGTTTTAATACCTTTAAACTTTGACTGATGGTGCCGGACAAACTAACTCAAAAAAATCAAATATCAAATAATTGAAAACAATTTTTCCCGCCTTAGTTACAATTCCTACTCAAGAACAACAAGTTAAATAAAACCTTAAGAGTCTAAGAATACTTTTTTTCCAGATTAAAATACACATGAATACAAATAAAAATATTAGAATAATAATAACTTAAAACATATATTAATAATTGAAATTCACGACATAACATCATATATAATGCATGCCTGTATGTATACATCTAACAAAATAATAGAAAATTGAAATAACAAACAGCATTTCTTTTACAATACAAAACTTATAAACTTTGGCATAAACAGTTAATTCTTGTACTTTCTTTTTAACTTTGCAGATAAAAAAAATATTATTTTTTAACACTAATAAATTAAAAAGTACTATTTTATGCAGAAACATCCAGTCATATAATATTGTCAGATTTAAATAGTCATAGTAACTTATTATCATCTTGCTAAAAAATCTTAGTACCTAAAAATAAATTTATATAGTAATAAATTCTGTATAAAAGCATTTTGAAGGCAGATAACATTTCAGTTAAATAGTAAAGTATGAAATCTACTGATATTTCTATAATTCATTACTATTATAGTAAGTCTCATTTATTATATGTCAAATTATCACAATCGATTTTTAAAACTCACGCTTCTGTCACTTAAAAATTTTAATCATTTAGTAATTTCCTAGAAATATGCAATGAATCAATTTGAAAGAACCTGTGACCATTTGTTCTCATGGTGATTCGTGAAGATAGTGAAATATGTTCACTTTGTCTTTTAAACAGATTCATTATTTTACCCCCGCGAAAATTATAAAGAGCAAAAACCTCCTACAAGAATTATTAAGAGCTTTTTTAATTTCAACATTTTATTTAAAATAAAATATATTAATCATTAATAATTAGTTTTAAATCGTAATTAGGATACAAATAAAAGTAATTTACAGAAATATCATAATAGTTACAAAAATTTTATATTTTATACCTTTATAATCCTCTCATAATGTGTATATTACAGGAGGGTGAATTTTGCTTAATATAGAAAGATATTACTTATTGGGTTCACAATATTGTTCGTAAGGTATTTGACTGTTATACTTTAAAATTAACTCAATGTTTGTTTTACATGAATTAAGTAGATTCTTCTCGGATGTCTTTATATTATTGCTCAATGAAAAATATGTTAGAAAAATACTTTACGGAAAACTGGAAAAATATATTCTCTACTATTGTAAATTTACTTTCATAAAAAATATAAAGAAGCTGTCTTTCTTCTAGTATATTCCTATTTTCTGAGTGTAACTCCAAAGACTCTCTCAGCTCAGCGCATTTTATTATGGCAATCAATTTTGTCAGCTTAAAGTATGCAATAAAGATATTTTCAAGAAGAGCAAATGCATCGTCATGTTTTAGATAATTCGATGCCAATTTAGACATTTGCCACTATAGTCTTCATTCAAATATGAAAGACTTAGCGCTGAAAACGCATAGAGAGCCGTGATCAACTACTACAGCCAACTACATAAGCTTCATTGCAAACATTTTTCCCGCGCTTTCAACCAATTTACGTACTCGCATAATATGCGATGTTGATTAAAGCTGGTTTTCACTACTAGTGACATCTGGCGGCCAATAAACTGAAAGCGAATCTCGTGGCGTAGAGTAGGCGTCCAGGGTCCGAGGCCCGGTGAGGACATTGCACATTTTTCACGTCTCCTGCTTCAAAATAATGTAATGACTCTACAGTGACTCACGAACTAACAGATGGTGGACGATAATTCGTCACCACCAGGATTTGGCGATTGGGTCCCCAAATCCCCAGTCGCGCTTTAAAAGAGAAAGTATATAAGGTATTTTCTCCCTCCTTTCCGCATACCTTCATGATGTAACGGCAGCATACTCAGCTCGTATTAGAGAGGCATTCTAGTCCCGGGGAAAAACACTGCACATTTTTCACATCTCTTGCTTCAAATAAACTAATGACTGTATAGACTGTTTGCTGATGGGCTTGTTTTTGTTCAGTTGACTATTTTAGTTCCTGAAAAAGTATTTTCGTATTTTGTGAGGGGGAATTTTAACCAAACTCTGGAATTACCAGCGTGCGTTTGTTTAGTTCTTTCAGCTGTATAACTCAGAACTTTCATGAAAATTTAAAATAACAATTAGCGATAAATTACTGAAATATAAGTTTAGGATTTGAAAACAAAATGAACTGTTTGAATAAGTTCCTAAAAAAAGAATTTTCTTTAAGTGATCCGAAGGACTGAGATGGTATTTTGGAAATATTTAGGCTTGATGTGTTAGGAAATGCTGTATCTAAGGACGGCGTATCCGATAACCATGATTCAAATGATACAAATTATGCAATTTCCAGGAAACATAATTATCTTTTGAGAGAGGATAGCATAAAAGAAGCCACTGTTCCAACTTTGAACATTTTCAATAAACCTTATTTTTTGGGGGGGGCCCGTTTGGGGAGAGTGATTGAAATATAAAAAAATGGAATGAATATATACCGATTTCTTCCATCAAATCTGAAAAGGATTCGAGGAGTTATACGTTTTTTATGAAGCCGTACATAATTTTGAAAAGAAACAGTCTCACTTCTTCGGAATAAAAAGGAGCAATTCCTCTTTCCGTGAAAAAACTAGCAACAGATTCTACTCAAGCAACAAAAAACAAATGAGAATAAATATTCTTCTCGTCAAAATCAAAAGCATGTAAAAAATTACATTGCGCGGAAAGACACAGGGCAGATTTTCGGTGAAAAAGAAGTGGAAAAATTTATATTTTGAAAATACATAATATAAATAAGAACATTTATATTGCCTATGCTAAATGTTCGTATATGTTTATTACTAGAATTGCGGAAGCGGCCATTTTGGCCGCAAATGAAACTAATGTCTTCTTAGTTTTTAAATTTTTTCTCTAAATATTTTGGCATTTTTTTATGTTTCGTTAGTATACATTTAATTAATCGTTGATATATATTTATTTAATAGTATTTAAAAAATAATTTAATTCAGCAATTTTAAAAGATTATTTTTTAAATATACCTAGGCTAGTGGTAAGTTTTAGTTTTTTGTCGTTTCTATTTCATAGAAGACTAAAACGGCTTGGTGTATCCCTGGTATAAGCATCTTCACGCCGTTTGTTTGGGTTTTCTTTTTATTTTCATGCCAGATGTTTTCTGACATCCGGTTGGAATCGAAGTGAGGGGCTTCCCTTCCGAAAGTGGTAAAGTCCTAAACGGGTTTCATGTTTCTTGTCGCTCTGAATGCTTTAAATACCCTCCGTCAGCAACGTGTCGAAAGAAACATTTCTGCGAGTTTTCAGTTACGGAATATATATAGCGAGGAATGTTACGGGATCCTATAAAATCTTTGATTGCAGATTGTTTCGGAGGAGGCTTTCATTAGAACAGTTTTGTCACAAACGCTGAGTTAAGATTGGTAGATTTGGAAGCAAGAGAAAGCGAAGGAAACAGTTTGGTTCTAAAAAGACGTCGTAACAGCAAGCGTAAGTATGACTGTACTCCGACACTTTTGCAAGGGGCATGATCAGACACATCATGGAAGCTTACCAACATCATCACTGAGTGCATCCACTTCCAGAAGAGAACATTGTTTTCAGGGCTTTCTAATGACTTTATTGTCTGTATTATACACTATTGTTATACACTACTGCAGTATTTATGCTAAGAGTTGATTTAGTTGTTCTCTTTTTATTAAAAATATATATAGTTTACAACGTGTTTTTATTTCGTGTGACACTAAGAAATCGTGAAACTATATTCTGTAATGAATGCACACACATTCTACAGTATCTAGTGTTATCAAGAGAGGCTGACCAAAGAGTTTGTATAGCGCGTTTTGAGTATTTTGGCTCCCGTTTTTTTAGTTTTGCTCCTTCTGCAGGAACCTCGTAACTATTGAATTTTCAGGCAAGCACTATTTACTGTATGTTGATGTGAATGATAAAAATAATAACTAATATATAATAATACAAGCATAATTTAAAAGCTATGAACACAAAGAAATAATGAATTGACAATCCATTCACTTTTATTTGTATTATCCATTACTTTCATTTGTGTGGCAGAATTGGCGTCAGCAACAGTTTACTCTTATTTTTGACTTACTGCTTAAAAATTTTAATTCAGAGAGTCAGTTTTATTTGCTAGTTTTAACTCAGCTTCTGTTATTTTAAAATTAAAAGAAAATGGGAAAAAGGAATTCGTTATATGTATTTTATAGCAGTACTTTGCATTGTGCTCTACTTTATTTCAAAATTAATTTTATAAATTTATTACTTCCATGCATATTACCTTACGTCACATTACAAATGACGCCACACTTCCATAACATTACAAATAATGCCATGCTTCCATAACCAGTTTCCAGCTATGCATAATGAGTATATTTAATTACTATACTTTTACAAATTGCATACTGCTTTTCATGTAACGTATTTATGTTGCGCCGTTAAAGTAACTCATTTTCTTTATTGAGAGATTTAGTTCGAAAAAAATGTCTTAGTTTAGGGTAGGTTATTTGAATATGGCAAAACACAACAGGGTTGTCTACCTAAGAGGGGGGATGCCTTTGTGGAGGATGTTTTAACACTATGTACTGCCATAAAATTATGCCTTGTGGAGGAGTTAGTATAATATTATTCATATTATACTAACTCATAATAAGAAAACTATGAAAAGTACTTCTTACCTGAGAGATTAAAGACTAAATAACCGTATTAAATTTTTAAAAACATACATTAATTATTTAAACGATAACAGTATAAAAATAAGCAATTTACATTTCACCGTAACTATGTATGACGGAAGTTAAACTCTCAGCCGTTATAAAATAGTGTAAAATAATATTGTTATATCTGAAATTTTATTTATTATTTTGGTGTTTTAAATACCTTATTCCTTTATAACTTTACCTTAACTGACTGACTGTGGTGCCGGATAAATTAACAACAAAAAATCAAATATCAAATAATTCACATTCAAAATCTTATTCATAATATATCAAAAGATGAATCAAATAAACAATCGTATATCATATCTATCAATCAATCGTATAGTGGTAGTACAATCTAACTTTTAGGTTTGCGTTGTGAGTAACCTATGCAAAAGGAAATATCAATAACTCCAAATTCAATTAAACTCCATGTTTCTTAAAAGCCTCCCAGCTCAAACAAATGGAGGGACATGACAGACCACAGTAAATTATACGCTACATAAATACACAAATGCAATTAAATTTTAAACACACATTTATTAAATTCTTGAATATATTATATAATTAAATAATGGATAACTGATTAGTATCCTACAACATACTTTTACTCTGAAAAGTAACACATAATGTCACACGCATTTACAGTTTACAAAAATTAATATACCTTAAGATGGAAAATAACACATATCTCATTCCAAAATTAACATACTCATATTAATTTGTAAGTTTACTATTTTTGACGTTCAATAGCTCACTAATTAAGCCGGTAAAACAAATCTTTAAACCTTCCTTTACATACTTTAAATTAATTAGTCATTATTCAAAGTATTCTAATCATTTGGTAGTTTATAAAATAAATAATTTCCGTTTAAGCAAATTGAAAAGATAGAGAGGTAGACAAATTTAAAAATCACTCACAGATGGAAGACAGTTTTTCTGGATTGAAGAATCTTTAGTGTCCAATCCACTTGGAAATGAGCTAAAACATTTTTTTTTTTTCAAAACACTTTCAGAAGCGTCCATTGATTCAGGAACCGCCTTAAATATGTCCATTAAG
This sequence comes from Stegodyphus dumicola, assembly GCF_044657685.1. Classification (NCBI taxonomy): domain Eukaryota; kingdom Metazoa; phylum Arthropoda; class Arachnida; order Araneae; family Eresidae; genus Stegodyphus; species Stegodyphus dumicola. The sequence goes on from NC_140780.1 coordinate 140,139,975, forward strand.
TGAGAGACAATTTCCGAAAGAAAAGATCTTTAGTGTCCAATCTTTTTTCTGTCAAAACACTTTCAGAAGCGTCTATAGATCTCAGGAACAAGGGAAGCATGATACCTCCTTCTGGAACAAATCTGTATCTCATGACAAATTTCTTCAACTGGAATGTCTCAAACATGACTATTCAAGTTCTCCAAAATACACGATGAAGCGGCGAAACTAAATTTTGGGTAGAGCACTTTTGGCACAAACTTCTTAGTTGTAACCAATCTCTCCTGTCTATAACGAACAATTCTAACTGGAAAGCCTCTAACATGACAATTCAAAGATCACAAAATACATGATGAAACGGTAAAATCAAATTGTGCGTAGAGCACTTTCTCCGTGCGAACAAATTCTCTTCCGCGGGAAAACGGCGAGAAACCTCGCCTCAGACCGAGTCGCAAGCCCCCCGCAGGAGGTAAAGCCGCATCGAACTTTTTCTTTTACTGCCTTACATCTTCGCAACTCAAATGTCTCCAAATCCGACGCAATAGCCGGCGCCCGCGAGAGCAAGACCCGCAAGGGGTCAAGCCCCCACTCCTCTTCTTACTCTTAGCTTGAAAGAATCAGGAAAACAGAATCAGAATGATCTCTAGCCTGGTGCAAGCACCCAGGAAATCTCGGTTTCTCCGCTTCTGTGAGTTCATAGGCTTTCAAAAAAAATCATGAAATTAAATCTTACCAATCCCGGAATTTTATGTTATCTAAATTGAGAAAATGACATACCCATGACGAATCAAAAACCAGAAAATCTGACAATGAAATCCGAAAAACATCTGCACTCACAACGTGAGAAAAAAATAGACCCCCCAACTAACAAGTGAAACTAGCTTTTACGAGCATCCAATTATCTAACTTAGTACACCTCCTACTGTCTTGAAGTAAGAAAACTGCAAACTTTAACAAAGCGATTTCCGTTTCCCACACAAAGAGTTAAAAGGGCGACACACGACTCCCAACTGCCTCCATTGTTGGAAAAGGCCATAAACCAGATGGCTCCCGCAACCGTTTCCAGCCTTAGTTACAATTCCTACTCAAGAACAACAAGTTAAATAAAACCTTAAGAGCCTAAGAATACTTTTTTTTCCAGATTAAAATACACACGAATACAAATAAAAATATTAGAATAATAATAACTTAAAACACATATTAATAATTGAAATTCGCGACATAACAATATTAATTTATATCCAAAAATATAAGTTAGATCATTTTTTAAAGAATTTAAATTTAAAACTGCATTTTAACAAAATTTTCGCAGTAGCTGCGTTTTAGCAAAAGTTGTTACTATATGTAGTTAAGAAATGAAAACATTTTTCACCTTAAACAATACAAAATTTGCTTTTTTTTCACAAAATTATATAGCGGAATTGCTTTGTTTTCGTGAATACTGCCGATTTTCATTTGAACTAAAATAAATTATCTTAAGCTTTAATTGTATAGATTCTAAAATAAAAGATATAAACGTGTTTTTATATCTATGTGCTAAAAGTAAATAAAAACTATTTTTATGTTAAAGAAATCGTTTAATTTACGCCCCTCAATTAAAATTCTACCAAGAAAGCATTTATTTAGTTAATAATAGTAGTAATTAAGTAATAAAATCAAAACTAAAATACGTGTTAATGTATTTTGGCACTTTATAGTTTGGAACCAATTCTTATTTTAATAAAGAAAATCAAATGCATACTTTAAAAAATGTTCACCTGTCCATCAGATATTATTCAGATATTAATATCTGAAACAAATCTCGCAATTGCTTGTATTACCTTTCTAATCTTCATTTATGCAATATTTGCGCCCCATTACTGGCAAGTGCTTGACTCACCAAAAATGATACGGCTCTGTGCTATTCAGATTCATCTGGATCAGCGGTTCTCAACCTTTTGACTAACGCGTACCATCTAAACAAAAATTGAAAACGTTAGTACCACCACTACATTTTACAATGACTATTTTTCAATTTCTCAATAGAAATATTAAAAAAAAATATGTATATATTTTGCCATTTGTACAACCTATTGGCTATTTGATGCACACATAAAATATATTAGATTAAAAATTGCTTACCATTTTAATTATCTTTCAGATTTTAACTTCAGCTATAATACTTTAATTCTAAAATTTACAGTGAATTTTGGGCCTATTTAAGAGAGATCAATTTCTTTATGTCAGGTCTTATTTGACTTAGTGTTAACCGCAGATTAGGATCCGCTTTTAATTTTCTTCTGTATTTATTTTTAAAATATGACATAGAAGAAAATCTTTGCTCACACAAATAGATTGGCAAAAAGACAATAAAATTAATAGCTTTATTTGAAGTACTACCCTTAAATCCTTTTTTTTTTTTTTTTTTTTTTTTTTTTTTTTAGTTCAGCTAAAAGTTTGCAAGTGTGTTATTTTTGAAACTACGACGTATTAATTTTTTTTCCGTGCCTTTATGAAATGACATTATAATGAACTTTGACTGTGTGTGATTATACAAAGTCTGTCTCAAAGTAATCAAAATGATTGTTCTTGTGCAGTGTAGAAGAAAGGCTTTTCTGCAAAAGTCTCAATTATGGAACTACGTTATTAATAAAGAGTGTGTTGATACGGCGCTGGAGACTTTCCTAAATAAAGAGGCACTGGTTTTTTCAGGTTCTTCAGTGCGTTTTAAACATCTTTAGCAGGATAATAAACGTACAACCACACTTATTTTGACCCTGCAAACTCATTTAAAGGTTTATAGCTCGAAGATAATATCTTCATTTAAGAAGAACAGGCGATCGAAAACTGCGGTACTAGTTCATAAGTTAGATAATAATTAAAGCATCTTTACTTTTTCCATCAGAGTGTGCTGTTATTATTGAACTAGCATTTTGGACATTGATGTCAATTTGCATGAGTTTGCAAGAAACGTTTCGCTCGTTATCGCTGGTAGTATGCTAGCTTTCACTTTATTTTAAGATATTTCTCATCCAAAAAGACAAAAGTATCAAAGAGAATCAGGCTTCGCCATATATATCAGTCTGTGTTGGTGACTTTCCAAAGACGATGCAATCTTGGAAATTAAACTGGAATGCAGCAAACCACGGTCCACAAGAAGGGAAAAAAATCGCAGGAACAAAGTACAGTGAGTTTTATGGTAAACGTGGATGCAAACTGAAAAATGTAAATTTCCTATTTAAAAATGTGATTAAATGGCCTGAAATTAAATTCAAATTTTTATTTCAAATATTTATACACTGGTGTGCGAAACTTAAGCAACAATGTAAATTTTAATCAGATAGCCATGAAATTGCAGAAAAGGGATTCAAGCGACCAGTACAATGAACACAAAATTCAGTAGAAAGGTCATGTGTATGCAAATGTCAGGAACAAAACGTGGCAGGCGACGTGAACGTACGCAATACGCTTGCTCAAGCTCTCAGCTCAAGACTGCAATAAAAGGAATGACGGAGACGCAATTAAAGATCGTCGCTGAAAGTACAAATGAGTTCTTTTGTGAAATATGGCTAGAAGAAATCACCTGGAGGACTTCACACGTAGAAGCATGATCGAAAAGCTGGAGAAGGGGCCTAGTGTAACCAGAGAAGCTGAAGAGTTGGGAACCAACATAAGTGTCTTTTCACGCGCTTGGAAAGCCTTGCAAACTATGGATACAGCTGTTAGAAAGGTTGATGGTGGCCACCCCAGGAAAACAACTGCAGTGGATGACCGATATATCGTCCTGCAGGCGAAAAAGGCCCGAAATCAGTCAGCAAGCGCCATAGCTTAGCAACTGTGTACAGCAACGGGGCGACAGGTGTTGCGGTTTACTGTGTCCAGATGCCTTCACAAAGGTGGCCTATTAGCCCGCCGTCTTGAACGCTGCATCCCTTTGAAAGTTGGCCATCGGCGCCATCTTTTAGAGAGGTGCAAGGAGCACAAAAACTAGACATCTTATCAATGGAGCCATGTCCTCTTGACGGATGAGAGTCGTTTTAGTGACACAAGCAATTCTCAACGCCAGTTGATTTGAAGAGAGGTCTGGACACGGTTAACATCACGGAAAGAGAGTATGGAGGTCTCGTCTGGTCCTGAAGTTCTCGTCAGGGGAGGCATTATGATGAACAAGCGGACAGAGCTCCACGATTTCGACATAGGTTCTGTAACTGGAGATCGCTATTGTCAGAACGTGATCCTTCCTTATGTGCGTCTGTTCCGAGATACCACTGGAGCAGACTTCGTTTTTATGGATGACAATGCACGGCCACACTGGATTCCTGCTGCTCAGAAGCTACTGGAAAGTGAAGATATCACTCGAATGGATTGGCCAGCGTACTCCACTGATTTAAATCCCATAGAACATGTGTGGGATGCTTTGGGGAAAAGTCTTGGGGGACGATTACATCCTCCGGGGAACACCCAACTACTGAAACATATGCTGATTGCGGAATGGGCACTCTTACCTCAAGATCTGTTGGACAATCTAGTGCTGAGTATGGATAGATGGGGCGAAGCCTCCATTGCAGTAAGGGGAGGACATATCCCATAATAAATAACATCTGCTTGTTGTTCTTTCTCTTATACAAACAATCATGTGTAACAATACTATGAATTCAATAAATCCTTTTTTTTTTTTTTTTTTTTGATTCCATGCTGTACACATAGCATTCAGTTTTGCGCAATTATTCTTTCGTCATCGTTTAAATACAAAGTGTTCTCTCTCATTTCTGAATTTCATGTCTTTTAGAAGCTTTCTCGCGGAGTTATGGCAGAAAGAACACCTGTTGCTTACGTTTCGCGCACCAGTGTACAAACATATTCATAAAACTCCATTGCACTCTTTATTTCAGCAGCCATTTTTTTAGTAAACGTATACCCGCAATTAAAAAAGTACATTAAATAAGGAAAACGTTTATGTAATGGCATTTTAATATGTAAGAACACAGTTTTGTACAAATTACGAAATCTATTGTTTTATACATACTGTGGTCTCTATAATTAGTAGAAAAGTATGCCCATTCTGAAATACAAAACGTTTGATTCAAATGCGACCTAAATTGATCGAAATATTTAATTTTGAAACGTGACTTCAATTCCAGGGATGGTACAGAAATTGAACAGCCAAATGATTGCAGTTGCCTGTAACTGTATAAATTTAGAAATAGATTTCTGACGTTAAAAGATTAAGTGACGAATATTGCTATTAGACTAAAATTGCTTGTGAATATTAATAACGTACTTTTAACATTTGTAAATTTTTAGGTAACACATTTGAGAATTCTTACGTTATGCCATATGAAACAAAATTGTCTAATGAAGAACGTTATATACAAGCAAATCACGAAAGTCTCAATGATATTAAAGGGGAAAAGCCCCCTCAGATTATTAGTCCAAAGGGGTTTTGTCTCTGAAGGACTACTGTTTTCGTTTTGCGATTTTGCGTTGGTTCACTATAAATGTTCGTTTCACTTTTCAAACTGTTGCCACCAAATGTTAGAGTTCTGCATTATAGTATTTGAAGAAATTAAATAATGAAAAAAAACTGCATAACTGTATGTATATTTTTCGCATTGTGATAAAACAACGGTACATAGAGCCATCGAATTTTCAATGCATAATCCTACTGCGAATATGGGTATGTGGAAGCCCAAATTTGAAATTTGAAATTTGTTTTATTATCGATTTTATATTTTGTAAATCTTTGACGAATTTTTCATTAACAAACTCAAGGATTTCAAAGCCAGCAATGGCAACATTGTACAGGAAAAAAATTTTTTTCTCCAGCGGATAAGACTGCGTATCGGAAATTCTAAATATATGCTCAATTTAAAACTATTTTGCGATATTGCTCTTGAACTGAATTTTATGATTTAAGAGCGAAGAACGTGATATTTAATAAATAAATGTAACAGGCGAAATATTAAAAAAACGCACTTTGGACGTAATTTAAAATCTGAAACCGTAAAGATTTTTTACTTTTTATTTTTTATTTTATTAATTAATTAATTTTTTGTGAATTTTCTAATTTATTTTTTAACAGACTCCTCAAGACAGAGTGAAAAAATCAGCAAATATCTCTAACTTTGAAATTAGGTAATTCGGTCAACATTTGGCGTTTAATTTCTTTATAAGGATGTACAGCTGCGCGCCTCCAATCTGCACGCAAAAAAGTGGTGACTGCTGAAACTGGAAATTAGACAGAGTCTTGCGAAGGGTTTAAGTCCCTTTTTATTCAACTTAAGAAATTACAATTGCGTGCTCTTGAAGCTCACAAACTACGCAGACCCGGCGGTAAAATAAAAATAAGAACATGAAAAGAAATAATAACAGGACTCTAACTACGAGGCTCTCTAAACGTAACTAACCTCACCTCGTTTTACAATACCGCTGCTAATTCAGCAAACTTTGAATATCACGTTGAACGATTAACAATTCTCCGAGGCAAGCACACAGGCCGAAACGCGGGGTTCTTCAATTTCTGACTAACTACCTCCGCGCTCGTGAAGTAAGAAAGCACATCTCAATCTCGTTTCCTTTCTATTTAACTCAGAATACTTCCGCTGATAATATGAATCCTTGCGCGTTCTACTAAAATTTACATACTCTGGCATTGGCAGTTCCAGGGGAAAGTAAGGCTTGACAGGAAAGATAGTTTAAACTTAAAATAAATGTTAGTTAAAATAAATATAAACCCTACATTTGCCACTGCCAGAATTTGGAAAAAACGACAAACGACCAAAAACGACCTGTTGTAAAGTTTCTACAATTCTGAACTAACTTTTAAAAGCTTCGTTTACACAAAAAATCTTATGTAACAAAAGGTATACTAAATTTCTGTAGATACTTATTTAAATATCTCTTCTTACAGCAACTTTTCCTGGACTTCAGCAATCAATCTTGTTCTTTTCCTTCCAGCATCTGGAAGGAATAAGTATCAGTATCTTTCTAAATACATTATAATTTACACTTTCTTGACACTGAATACATTTTTGTTTTTTAAACGATTTATTTTCCTTAGTTACTGCTTACTTCACATTCATTCAAGTATTCAAACATGAATTTAGCTTTACCCTCGCTCTCCACCATGTGTCAAACGGGAATATTTGTGTTTTAGTATTACAACATTTCCCCTAACCACCATGATTTGTTAGAATTCAACGACCAAATAGACACACCTTACTCGACATTCTACAACTCGATGAGCTACTTTAACATTCTTAAAAATTCAAGTGTAGGTGGAGAACTCTACAAAACACATTCATTCTAACTTCCCCCTCATTCATCTTTAGACATGCAGGCTTTCGCTCTAAAGCATGATTTTATCTACAGTTTAATACTTAAATTTTGAATTCATTGCTTTTGAGCATTTACTTTTAGCATCTAAAATTTTATGCTTCTAGACTAAATTCTATTTTTACATAACATTCAAGTATTTACGTATATTTACAAAATTCTAAGACATATGATTTTTACAATTTACCATAAAATGAATAAGAGAAAATAAATTTTTACTTTACTCATTCTTCGCCAAGCTGGCGGCACTGAAACTAAAGTTTTTATTAATACAAGAAAAACGAAGTTATTTTTATCTTCGGTCAAATTTTGGCTTTAACATAACAGAATTAGTCTTTCGACCAACAGAAACTGCTTGTTCTTAGATTTTATACTTAAAATAATACTTTTGCCTTAGCTAAATAAAGTAAAACAAAACTATGTCTCAACCGAGACATATTGACTTTCGTCAAAACATAGAACTTCGTACTTACACATAACATTTCGGAACAAAAGAAAAATTTTATAGAAGATTTTAACTTATCTTTGAGTTTCCGATGATTGAAACTCCGTCATTCTTTTCTGGCAGAATTGTTCCCACGTTATACGTTTCATGGACTTCAATCTTCTCCTTACTGACCTCCGAGTGTCGTCCACATTAGTTTTTCTTTTGAGCTTTTTGAGGGTTTCTTTAAAACTTCCGGGGTCTGGACCCTCGCTTTCACAGGCCCCTCTACTCGTTTAAAGCTTTCCTTTCAACTTCTGCCTTCTGGGTACGCGGACGTTTGTTTTCGAATTTCCTTTTTGGGCCTTGACCTTCGAGGTTCGATGAGTTAGCTTGATAGCTCTTTCCCCATAAAAGCGGTTTGCATTTCTGGTTTGCTCATTTGAAGATTGCTTTCGGGTACTTTGAGAATACGATGCCCCTCTAGCTTTTTGCGCTATTCTGCGATTTTGAAACTTCACCGCCAATTCGAACAGCTCCTGCAATGTGCTTGGGTTTCTAATTTCGAAGTAGTCTTGAACAGCAGGTAACAATCTTGGTAAGATTATTTCAATAATCTTCGCGTCGGGTTTCTTCCCATACAGCATATCCGTCAGCTTAATTTTTCGCAGAATACAGTCCGTCAACTCTTTTATATCCCGTTGATAAAAACTATATAGTTCGGCTTCTAGCCTTGCTCGATCTTTCACTATGGGGAAGGCCTTTAATAACGATTTCTTGAAATTTTCAAATGTATATGTCTGGCCTCCAAATTCCCCTAATAAAAATTTGCCTATATTCTTCCACCATAGCGAGTCCTGTCCTCTTAGTGCAGATGTGGCGATGGCAACGTTTTGTCTTTCAAGCACAGGGTAGAGCTGGAATTTATTTTCTAGGCCTTCTAGAAATATCGCCACCGAATTTTTTCCGTCGAAATTGACGTTTGGCTTAATTGACGCTTTCAACGTCTGGACCAGGTATCCAAATCCTTCCAATTGGCTTGCCATTTCTTGTTGTTGTCCCGCGGCTTCCATCCGATTTTCGGCCATTTCAGTTCGACAAGTTGTAAGAATCTTAAGTTTTACTAGCGTTTATTTTATTTTAAATCTTTACTATCACTTCTTATTTTCTACTTCCGGCCAGAATTATAAGCGTGAAGGTATTTTATGCAAAGTTTGTCTGGCGAACGCCAAGTATTTAAGTTGTTGCTTTTTGCCAAGCGAGAGAGAGGAAGCAGTGAGTCGAAGCAGGCCGCTGACCTTAGAAGTTACGCAGTTGCTGTTTGCCTTCCAGGCCAGAGGTTTTAATCCTCTTGATAAATTTAAACGTATTGTAGTGTTCACAGTTCTCTGTATTACATACGCTTCCTGTTATTATAAGGCCAATCTTCCACGTTTATTATTCTAAAGTTAAATTAGAGTTTAGTTTTATTTTTATACTTTTACGTTTTGACCCCGAGTAGCGGGTCTGTGTATTCCGAAGTACGGAAGTTTTTGTAAATAGAGAAAAATAAAGGGTTTTGTATACCCTTCTTGTGTATCCTGTCTACTTCCCACAATTAGTGAACATAGCTTTAGTAAGCTCTCTGTTCCGAGTCAGGTCCTTGCATGTTCCCGAAGAAGGTAAGAAGGAACATTGAACCTGATAGTGGCGCCCAACGAAGAAGAATAACCATGGCCGAGTTTCAAGAAGAACCTGTGCTGCCTGCAGAAACGGCTCAGAATCCAGAAATGCCAGCTGCCGCCCTGGAAGGATTTGGTTACATCGTCCAGACCATGCGCGCTTCGATGAAACCAGAAGCAACGTTTAATGGAAACTCACCGGTAACCAGTTTTTTGGAAAAATTGGATGACCACTTCATGCTCTACCCCGTGCACGAATTTCAAAATGTTACCTTAGCTACCAGCGCTTTGAGGGGCCAAGCGCTTAATTGGTTCAAATGTATAGGCAGAAGTCTCTTGGGTCAAGCAGGAAGTCCCACCTATACTTACGAGAATTTCAAGACTGCCCTACTAAAAGCCTTCCCTGTTGTAAGGGATCGTGCGAAATTAGAAACGGAACTTTTCAGTATATATCAGCAAAAAATCGAAAATCTCTCAAGCTTTATTTTAAGAAAAATTCACGTCTTCAAACTCTTGTATGGAAACCGTCCGGATCCTGAAATAATTCAAGTGATTTTGCCGAGGTTACTGCCCCAAGTGCAAGACTTTATTGAATTAAGAAATCCGACTACACTGGAAAGGTTATTTGAGCTAGCAATCCAGTTTGAAAGTAGAAGAACGGCGGACGTCGAAAGAAGACGCCAATATCATCAGCGAAACCAATTTGGTACGCCAAGACTACAGCAAACCCAAGCACACGGCTGCGGAGGCAAAGCGAATCAGTGGGCAAGGAAACCCGAGCATTCAAAAACAGCCGGCGAACGTCGACAGTTCAATAGAAACCCAGGAAAAAAGTCTCAAGGCCAGGGGAAAAAGAAGGAAAGCATGGAAACAAAAAAGGATTTAAACTAAAACGGATTTCTGCTGACGGGAGGGTGCGGAAATCCGAAGGCCACGAAAACCCCTCTTCCTACAAGCTAAATACAGTAATGGTGAAAAATTTGACTCTTCCGAAGATTGAAGTGTTGGTGAATAATATCCCAGCCACCGCACACCTGGATACAGGCGCGCTGTGTTCCTGTGTGGCAGAAGATTTTTTTAGGAAGTATTTTCGTAAATATCGCATATATAATTCGGATAATACGACAGTGTTAGCTGCGCAAGGAGAAAGATGTAAGTGCATAGGTAAAGTACCTCTGTATATCCGTATCAAGGACGAACAAGTAAAGGTGATGTTTTTTATAGTAAAGAATCTGCAAGCACATATAATCTTAGGAATAGATTTTCTTTCAGACGCACAAGCAACACTGGATTTTAATGAAGCGTCCCTTAAGCTGACAATGAAACCAGTTCGTGCAGAAAAGGCTGAACCGCCGATGTTAAAACTTGACCACCTCCCTAATGACGAGCAAGGAAGAATCCGACAAGTGGTAAGTGAATTTGCTTCGTTATTTAGTGATATTCCAGGATTTACTCAGGTTACTAACCATAGTATTGACACCGGAGATGCAATGCCAGTTCGCCAAAAACCATACCGGTATAATAAGAATAAGGAAAAAATTATAGAATGGCATATTACCGATATGCTACGTAAAAAGATCATAACGCCCATCTCAAGTAGTTATGCTAGCCCGGTGGTTTTATGTAAAAAAAATAATGACTATCCTTTGACGCATCCAAAAAGGTGGAGATTCGCTATTGATTACCGTAAATTAAACTCCATAACTAAATATCCGGTATATCCGTTACCGATCATTGAAGAAATTCTAAGCAACATAAAATCAACCAAATTTATGACGACTTTAGACTTAACGACTGGTTATTTTCAAATAGGGGTTAGGCCTGAGGACGTGCCTAAGACTGCTTTTATAACCAAGTCTGGCACTTATGCATTTTTGCGTATGCCGTTTGGCCTTTCAGGGGCCCCGGCAACATTTCAGCGATGCATGGACATTGTGTTAAGACCTGTTCTTGGAAAGTCCACATTTATCTATTTAGACGATATCATTATTATTAGTGATAATCTCGACCAACATGTACAGGATTTAAGACAGGTGTTTTCTTTATTAAATGAGGCCGGTCTAAAAGTTAATGTCGAAAAGTGCAAATTTGCAGCCCCTGAATTAAAATATTTAGGTTACAAAATATCTCAGAAAGGAATCGAGAGAGATGAATCAAAAATAATCGCTGTACAAAAGTATCCGACTCCAAACACGGCAAAAAAGCTCTCTTCTTTTCTAGGACTTTGTTCATATTATAGGTCCTTTATAAAAGATTTTGCAGCTATCGCGGAGCCATTGCTAAAATTAAAAAGGAAAAAGGCAAAATTCTCGTGGACGGCCGAAGCCAATAGTGCTTTCGAAAAATTAAAACAAGCATTAACGCAAGCCCCTGTGTTGAAATTTCCTGAAAAGGATGGAAATTTAGAAATTTCAGCGGATGCTTCGGATTATGCGGTAGGAGCGGTACTTTCGCAAAATCAGCAGCCCGTGGCATTTTTTAGCCGAACTTATAATGAACTTATATATTATGAACGAATAAAGTGTTCGGGCGCCAATGTACAGTTGCGTGCCTCCAACCTGCACGCAACAAAGTGGTGACTGCTTGTGACGAGGTCACATTGAATTAATTATTTACTACGTTATGGCAATATTTAGATATTTGCATCAGATTCCTTTGGTGACAGTTTCATTTTTTTCGCCAACTTGTGTTGTAAGGTGAGGAACAGATTTCATCAGACAACTGTTGTAAGCGGAGGAAAGTATTGCATAAGACAACTGTTGTAAGCGGAGGAAAGTATTGCGTCAGACAACTAGCGTCTTCACTTCTGTTTGCCTGGGTAGCTGAAGGTATTTTGCGATTGGTTGCCTTCTGACGCTGGATCTTTTTTCATTGGGCGGCAAAACTTAACTGTGGAACTTTATAAAAGGCGGTATTTTTTGTATACGAGGAGGGAGGAGAAGGAGGAGTCTGTGAAGGTGCGAGATGGAGATGCTGCATAGAGAAAGACAGTAAGAGTGGAGTAAAAATGCAAACTTGTGGGATTTTATCGTGCAAGCTTTCTTTGGTCTCCCAGTGTGTATGAAGGAAGTGATTTTCTTTTCTTTGATGTTGTAGCTGCAAAATTTAAGCTAATCTCCTTTTTTTCCCGGGCTTGTCATTTTCGCCCGGCATCCCGATGAAGAGTACCTGCATGTGTGTGAGCTGAAATACACCAAGTCTTCGAGGGGCTGTGTGGAAGAATTGATCTATCTTTTTTTGTTCTGAGTGAGGAGGCCTCATATCGTCATGTAACATACCGGATTACAAAAAAAAAAAAAAAAATGGGAATATCTCTTCAGTATTGTTGGTATCCAATAAAGCAAGAATTAAATCAGTTTTCACGTGTTTGTCACTCTCTCGTCACGGCGGGCTATAGACCTGGATCTTGTCCTGGGGTAAGTTGCCACTATATTCCTGTTTATCATAACATGTGACATATACGTTTGCCACCACAACCAACGAAATAATTATTACCACACTTGGTGCCGTGCCCAACCGTTTCGTGTGCTGTGGCAATTACATTAACGTTGCATTGAACTGTATCTATTCTAAGACTGTATTTAAAGCAGTTGTATTTATGAATGTATTTAAAGTGAATATAGATTGTATTAATCACATGAATGATTCAAAGTCTAACTTAAGTCTTATGCTGCAGTGGGAAATTTGTTTGATATTATTTTTATTTGTATTATATATATGATTTATAGTATATGCCTTTATTAGGCAAAAATTTGCATATTTATCATATGTGTCATTTCATAGAATGTTATTTTGTTTAATTGAGTATGCCTAAGACACGACAACAATCTCCTGAACAAATGGAAACTAAAACATTCACATTTAATATTGCATCATTTTCTGGTGATCCTGATACCGTTCGCTGGTTCACTAGCCAGATTAAAGAATATAAAACTCTTAATAATTGGAATGCTAAAGTAGGACTATTATATCTGAAAAGTAAACTTGTTGGTGCTGCACAGCAATTCTTTGCAGAATCGCCTGCTTGTCAAAATGTGACTTCCCTAGACGAGGCTTGTGAAAAACTGATAAATTTCTTTTCGAAGGATTCTAACTCTTCATCTAATTTAATTGCTTTCCAGACCATTCAGCTGTTACCTGTTGAGTCAATGAAGAGTCTTGCTCATCGCATTGAAACTTTGGCTCATGCTACATACAACCATGTTCAAAATAGCAAAGCATTGAAGCAACTAAAATCTTTGCAGTTTCTAACTGCTTTACCAATAGAACTCAAAGAAAAATTAATTAGTGAATCTACAGATAGTTTTGATCAGCTTGTGAATTTAGCTCAGCAACATCATTCTAATTCGCAAAATTTGAAAATAATGCAAACACATTCCATTGCTTTGAATAGCAAAGATGATGCAATTGAGAGTTTAAAATGTCAAGTTGAAAACCTTAGTCTTCAAATTGCATTACAGAATGAAAAATGTCAGTTTTGTAATTTAGATAAGCATCCCTTAAATCAATGTAATGCTGTTTTGTCTTTACGGACAAGTAATCCCACACATGCTCAAGATGCAAATGACCACTGTGTAAATTGGATGCAAGAAACTCCCATATATCCTCCATATCCACTTCCATGCTTATACTGTCATAAATTTGGACATTCAATGTCAGTATGTCGTGCGTATTTGGCGATGCGTAGCCCTCGTCAGAACCAGGTTAGAAGTTCGAGTAACTATGTTAGCAGTCGTCCTAATCTCACTAGACCACAGTTCTATAGCAATAGTACGCGACAAAGTGATAACTCACCTTGTCGCGTACTATAACTCAAATGTTAACAGATTTCCATCTTATGGTCGGAGACCAAATTATTATAATCAGCCAAGATACAGTACCCCTTTAAACGCAAGGGGAGTTCTTAAGTAGGTGGCGATGTGACCTCTAATGTTTCAGCCAAGTCACCAAAAACCAACTATCATACGAGCAAAGAATCGGAGAGTATTGAAACATATTTAAATAAGCAAATGATAATCAGTGGTAAACCCTCGAGTTCTATCAAAGAGTTTTTGCAACAATTTCATGTCAAAAGTAAAAGTAATTGTTTACCTATTGCGCATATAAATAATGTCTTTTCTGATTGTACTCTTCCTTTGATTCATGCAACATTTGGTAAGTGCACTTTATTACTTGATTCAGGAAGTTCTGTGTCATTGTTATCAAAAGCTGTGTTTGATACAATAAGATCGGATACTAAAGTTAGATTTTTATCCAGACAGGTTCAAATTAAAACTATCAATTCCAATTTACATTTTTCAGCCTGTGCAGAAATATCATTTAAGATAAACAAGCAGCATTTTAAACACGCCTTTTATGTATCTGATGCTTTTCAACAAAATTTTCATGGAATTTTAGGTTATGACTTTTTATCCAAACATGATGTCTTAATATGTGCTAAAAGTGCAGTTGCAAAATTTAATAATTTTGATGTAGCTCTAATTAATATGGCTAATGTAAAAAATTATAATTGTAATCCTGTACCTTCAGAATGTTATGCAATTTTGAAACACAAAATTATGTTAGATCCTGGAGAATCGACAATTGCGCACTTAAGAGTCAATTGTCCTCATGCTAACAATCAACCTGTCCTTTTTCAACCAACTGTAAGTAAACACGATATTGAATTGCATCCTGCGATCCACACTCTAAACGACAATTCCTTCATTACTGTCATCAAAAATATTGGTTCGAACAATGTTCATTTAAACAAAAATCAGAAGCTAGGTCAAGTCACATCTGATATTAAATTTGCTGAGACCATACCTGATTCTGTAAATTCGGATACTCCTCAAAATGAGTGTTGCAATCTTATAACTCCATCAAAAGAGGTTTTAGAAATAACGAAACAAGAATTGTTACCAACTGACTTTGATCTTAACCATCTTTCTCCTGAACAAAGGCAGTGTTTATTGGATGTGTTAATCTCTAATTATGCAGCTTTTTCCAAATCTTTAAAATCACTTGCCTGCACTGATAGGGTAACCCCACAAATTTGTTTTAGGTCTTCGAATCCCATTAGGACCCTCCCTTTTGAAATTCCTTATTCATTGCAATCCCAAGTTAAAGAAGATCTTCAGGAATTGCAGGAAGCTGGTTTAATTCATCGAAATGTTGCTGAATGGGCTTGTCCCATGCTGTTAGTAAAAAAGAAGCCAGATCCTAAATACCCTAATAATCCACCCAAATACCGCATGGCTCTTGATTTAAGATTGCTTAATTCTATTATTGAACATTCAACATATCCTCTTCCAAAGATTTCAACGCTTATAAACAACATCTCCACTTACAAGTACTATTCAGTACTTGACTTAAAAAATGCTTATTGGCAAATTAAACTTCCCGATCACTTGCAGGATGTGTTAACATTTACTACACCTTTTTGGAACCTTTGCTAATAGAAGGCTAGTTTTTGGCTTAAAGACTGCCGCCAGTACTTTTCATGCTTTAGTGGATACGCTTATTGATGAACTAAAAATGGACGGCATCGTAGGTGTGCATGCATATCAGGATGATATTGTAATAGGTGCTTCTGACTTTGATGATATGATGACTAAGTTGACTGCAGTATTGAAACTTTTATCTAAGTATAACGTAACACTGTCTCCTACAAAATGTGTCTTTTTCAAAACAGCTATAGATTATTTAGGATTTCACATCTCTCATAACTTAATTAAACCCATTTCAACTAATATTGCTAAGATCACTAACTTTCAACCACCTAAGACTGTCCGCCAGGTCAGAAAATTTCTAGGCCTTTGTGGTTTCTATAGGCATCTCATACCCAATTATGCCGAACTTACTGATATTTTGACACAATTGACCAGTAAGAAGAATAAATTTAAATGGACTGATGCGCATAGCGTTGCATTTGAGAAACTTCAGCATATATTCTTTTCTGAACCTTTTGTTATCTTACCACAATGGGACAAGGAAGTTATACTGAATACTGATGCCAGTGGTCATGCTATTTCGGGAGTTCTTCTGCAGGAACACAACAATGAATTACATCCTGTGTCATATTATAGTCGAACATTGTCACCATCTGAAAGAAAATACCCAGCTATAAAATTGGAACTTTATGCCATTTATCGGTCTGTTACTGCTTTCAAATCATATTTATATAATCGAAAGTTTACAATTTTGACTGATAGTAAACCTCTGTTGTATTATCAAAAATCTACGTCACCTGCTGACAACACGACTAGGTGGCTTATGGAGTTAAGTGAATATACTTTTGAATTTAAGCACATTCCTGGAAAATTAAATTCTCTAGCTGATTACATGTCACGTATGCAAGATCCTGATCATAATCAGCCAGTGTTGGCTGAAAACTCTGAGGATAACTCAGTTATTCTTCCGTTTGTTGAAACAAATCTTGAACGACCCCAAGTGAATGCCCTGGTTTCTTCTGGAGATCCTGCTCATGAAATTTCTGAGTCAACGTTTCTTGCTGAGCAAAGTTCGGATCCTTTTACTTCAGAAATTATCACAATTTTGAAAAATCCTTCCTTGCTTAATGCTGCAAAGGTACATAATTTCTTCATTAACGAGTCAAGCAAGCTTCTTATGTTTATTTCAAACAAACAAAATAATGCTGAGTTAATTGTTGTTCCACAAGCACTGAAATCTAAAGTGTTAGAAATTTCCCATATATCCCATCTTGGGGTGCAAAAGACTTATGAGATTTTATCGAAACGTTACTTTTGGAAGGGCATGTATAACGACACAAAGAACTTTGTCCTCTCGTGTCATTTATGCAACAAATATAAGTCGTTCACTCCTAAACAAGCACCATATAAAGCCATCAGAATACCTAAGTACCCAAATGACTTTATTTCCATGGATATTGTCGGTCCTATAAGGAATTGTGGCCATGTTCTTACTGTTTTAGATCATTTTTTTAAGCATCTTGCTTTATATCCACTTAAAAATCTCACTGCTGAAACTATTACAGGGCATTTATTACAATATATATCTGTACATGGACGACCGGAAATGATCTTGACTGATTTGAGCACACAATTCACTTCATTAGTGTTTGAATCAATTACAAAATCATTAGGTATTAAATTATCTCATTGTACTCCTCAGAGACCGGAATGCAATGCACAAAGTGAACGAGTTAATACTTCAATCAAAACTTCTTTACTTACCCTTCATGAAAAAGGTGTTTCATTTCAAAATGCATTGTTAATCCATCAGAATATTTACAATGGTACTATTCATCCTTCAACAGGCTATTCTCCTAATATTTTGCATTTTGGAAGAAACTTATCTTTAATTTTTGATACATTTCATCCTGATCCAAGGCCAGCTCAATTGGATAAATCCCATTATTTGTGTGATCTTCTAACGCAGCTGAAATTAACTTATGAACATGCCTATGAGACGCTTGAGCGAAAACAAGTAGAACAAAATACTCGTCAACTGAAAAATGCCAAATTAAGGTCATTCAGTATTGATGACGTAGTGTATCTGAAATCTAAGGATACATTTAAACCCAGATTTTCTGGACCATTCTGTATTGTTTCAAAATCAAGTGATGTAAACTACACTATTCGAGCACTTGACAATGAGTTTGCTCAACCATTCAAAATTCACATCAATCGCCTTCGTTTAGCTCCAAAACGATTCTCTCACTCATCCATCTCCTGCTCCTCAAGTTACACATCAGTATAATCTAAGAAAAAGACAGCACGTTTAAATTTTCTTCTCGTTTTAACATAGTAGTGTATTGGAGAATGTTGATATATATGAAAAGTTATTATATTATTAAGTAGTGTATTTATATCTAATTGTACCAAATTTATTCTGTTGCGCCTCTTTTGTTGAATTCTTATGATTGTGCAGGCATAATCATTAGTATTTAAGGCTTGATCACCCTTAAATATCAATTATAGATTCAACAACATTGTGCCTAACATATTTAAAATGATTAAAGGTGTTTTATTTTTCAAAATCTCTCTGTATGATGTGATTATAGTTGTCTTATAATATTTTGTCATCATAAATGCTATTTATTAAGTGTAACTAGGAGTATGTAAAAACTGCAATTTTGCTTTATCATAAAGAATGTTTTCTTATTTTATTGTAACGGTTCTCTAATCTTTAGTCACCATGAGATTTTATACGCCCTACTTTTATCTTGAAACTGTATGTGTTATACTACATATTTATAGCATGAAACATGTTTTGCATGAAAAGTTGGTATGTGAATTTTGTTTGTTGTATAGCATGAGAAGTATTGTATGTCATGATATATTTAATTTCGTCCAAAGTTTCGATGCATATTAACTTTATTCTAAGTGTTTGTGCTGCTCCCTTTTAGGTGCTAATTCAGAATGCTGGTAATATCTAGCTGCATTGCAGTAGCATGAAATAATATATATTAAACTATAGTACATGGTGCTGCTAAATTACTATAGCATGATATTCTATTACTGTGCCTTTGAGGACTCACTGTTAATGCATTTACCACCACAACTGTCTTATGTCTTGCAAGTTAACTTTGTTTACACATGATATTTCTGTGTTTGTGTATCCATATATCCTCTTAAATGCTGAATTCTGTGCAAATAGAACAGAATGTAGGTTATGAACTATATGAACAATGTTCAAATTGTTTGACATCTCGACTACTTTTGTGGACTGTGTACTTTTTTAAACGCACACTTATTATCAATTATGTGCCTAGTTCTTCAATATTTTGGACACATTATGTGAATGTGCAATGATTATATCACTTATTACTGAGTACACGTGTTAGAGACTGTGACTGAATACTCAGTACGGTAACTATGCTAAATTTATAGACATTTTGATATTATGGACTCTAATATTTTTCATGGACTTTTAAAATGAATGCTTCCATTACTGTGCGTGATGCACAGAAGACTATCAATTGAACTTCAATCATCTGTGCCAACAGTATAAAATTGGATTCTTTGCACAATTATCCATATACTTTGGTGTTAAACGATAGCAATTTAATTAAGTGATCTCCATGTTTTAATATGTTAGAAATTGTATGTTTATTTATAGCGCATTTGATTATGTTATTTGTCTGGCATTTGTATACTATGTACTTTTATTTATTATGTAAATAGCAATTTGTGTGTAATATATGTATTTTTAACCAGCAATAGCGCATTTGTAGCGCATTTGATTATGTTATTTGTCTGGCATTTGTATACTATGTACTTTTATTTATTATGTAAATAGCAATTTGTGTGTAATATATGTATTTTTAACCAGCACTTTAACATGAATTGACATGTGATGATATGAGGCTCCCTCTTAACACTAGGAATGTTCTTCGTGCACATAGGACATTTTTTTTTTTTTTTTTTACCCTTTTTTTTTCCCGAAGCAGGGGTGGATGAATTGTGAATGTTCAATGTGACGAGGTCACATTGAATTAATTATTTACTACGTTATGGCAATATTTAGATATTTGCATCAGATTCCTTTGGTGACAGTTTCATTTTTTTCGCCAACTTGTGTTGTAAGGTGAGGAACAGATTTCATCAGACAACTGTTGTAAGCGGAGGAAAGTATTGCGTCAGACAACTAGCGTCTTCACTTGTGTTTGCCTGGGTAGCTGAAAGTAAGAGTGGAGTAAAAATGCAAACTTGTGGGATTTTATCGTGCAAGCTTTCTTTGGTCTCCCAGTGTGTATGAAGGAAGTGATTTTCTTTCTCTTTGATGTTGTAGCTGCAAAATTTAAGCTAATCTCCTTTTTTCCCGGGCTTGTCATTTTCGCCCGGCATCCCGATGAAGAGTACCTGCATGTGTGTGAGCTGAAATACACCAAGTCTTCGAGGGGCTGTGTGGAAGAATTGATCTATCTTTTTTTGTTCTGAGTGAGGAGGCCTCATATCGTAATGTGAGTTTTCACGTGTTTGTCACTCTCTCGTCACGGCGGGCTATAGACCTGGATCTTGACCTGGGGTAAGTTGCCACTATATTCCTGTTTATCATAACATGTGACATATACGTTTGCCACCACAACCAACGAAATAATTATTACCACGCTGCTGAAACTGGAAATTAGACAGAGTCTTGCGAAGGGTTTAAGTCCCTTTTTATTCAACTTAAGAAATTACAATTACGTGCTCTTGACGCTCACAAACTACGCCGACCCGGTGGTAAAATAAAAATAAGAACCTGAAAAGAAATAATAACAAGACTCTAACTACGAGGCTCTCTAAACGTAACTAATCTCAGCGCGTTTTACAATACCGCTGCTAATTCAGCAAACTTTGAATATCACTTTGAACGATTAACAATTCTCCGAGGCAAGCACACAGGCCGAAACGCGGGGTTCTTCAATTTCTGACTACCTCAGCGCTCGTGAAGTAAGAAAGCACATCTCGAACTCGTTTCCTTTCTATTTAACTCAGAATACTTCCGCTGATAATTTGAATCCTTGCGCGTTCTACTAAAATTTACATACTCTGGCATTGGCAGTTCCAGGGGAAAGTAAGGCTTGACAGGAAAGATAGTTTAAACTTAAAATAAATGTTAGTTAAAATAAATATAAACCCTACAAGGAATATAAACGTTTAATAAATATAACTACGTGAAGCAGAAGATCAAATAAAATGCCAGATTCTGTAATTTTTACAAGAAGGATTTTTTATCTAAAAATGCCGGTGTGCGTGTATTGAACTTTTTTCACATACTTTTGTAATTAAAAGTTAAAATCTGCAATCAGTTATTGTGAAACTAAAGGCCACATGAGGACTTTTCTGAACGCAATCTATATAATTATAGTGAAACAAGCGAGAAAATTAAATTCAAAAACCAAAATGTGAACAAGATAATTTACACCTCATGATGGCAATAAATTGATTCTACAACATAATATGCTGTATTGGTTAGCATGTTAGCTCCCATATGTCTTCTTATAGGTTGAAGAGTTTTTTAGATAGTCGATAAAATTTTAAGCTCTTCGAATTTATGCAATATTTTATTTATTTGCATACAGTAGAAGGGTAGGGGGAATAATTTAATTATTTATGGCAACTGGTTTTGAAAGAAGAGGATTGATATTCTCCAAAATAATTCATTATGCATTGCATTTGTTTTTGTTTCTATAACTAAACATATTAAATGGTCACTGAGCACAATAAATGTTTTATGTATTTTTCTAAAGTGGTTTTATTTTTATACCTGCTCACAAATGGTAACGTGCATGTTTTGTTTGCTTTTAAGGTTAATCTTTGGATTATGGTAACTTGGCGATTTTTGGCGAAAAGTTGGCCACCAACCCTGCTACAGCAACCTGCTAGGTTTTTTGGACGCCATTTCGTTTTCACGAAGTAAAGGCATGTTTTTTTTTTTTTTTTTTTTTTTTTTTTTTTTTTTACTCAAAATTTTTTTCCAACAATCTGCTAACCGAATTACGCTTATGCTAGAACTTTTATAGAACAAAAGTGCTTAATCATGACGAAGATTAGGTGCGAAATTGGGGACAAAGTGCAGAATCGCCCACTGCTTGCCGCGTTTTTGCGAATTGCACATACACGGTATCATCCATGTACACGTCGACCTATTTTCACTTAAAAAAACATCCCAGAATTGCACAAAAATGGCATTGCGCACACTCTTGACTATACCATGTACACTGCTAAAGTCCTAGCTAGTAGCCTTTATCGCCTCACCAAAATGTCGCCAAACTACCTGTTGCCATATTCCAAAGATTAGCCGCTTTTATTTACCAGATTCGTTTTAAATCTGTTCTAACATTCTCTCAAATCATGCAGGATGTTATGTTCTGAAAAGCGCAAGTCTGCATATGAAGCCGTGATTAAAACCAGCTCCACAAAAGGTTCAGTATGGAAGTTTATATTTTATGGCAGGCAGCTTGTTGGAAAAATGTTTACTAGCTTTGTTATAACAACGAGAATATAGCTGCAGCAAGTTTGCGTAATAGTGTGCTCAGTGATACAAAACATTCTACGCATTGGTGAGATGTTACAAGTTTTATTAAAGTTAAAACAATGTATGTTACCAGCAAAATATGAAATTTGGCATTCTATGGAATACCTAGGCATTCTATAGAACACCAAATAACAAACCGGCAAAGTATGAAATAAAATATTTCCATATGCTTAGGGTAAGTATATAATAATTCCTGTAATATATTGGCAGTTGTAATGAGTGTGACAGAATATAGCTTCTACCGACTTGAAACTTCTAAAGGAGTTTTAAAACAGCTAATATACGAGATCACAGTTCATTTTGTGTTCTAAAAGCTTGCTTAGAATTGAAGACATTCCTGACCACGAAATTCCTCTCTGGTCAGTTGCTATTTCTCAGTGCAATGGAAGTGGTCAAGGATTCGCTGAGTGTCTGTGCAAAATAAAGTACCGAAATATGAAATGCCTTTGTGTGATAAAAGTAATGAAGTGAATTCAAAATTTCATTAAAACCTACAATATTTCAAGGAATAGGTTAATTTTAATTCCTTTTTTTATACGAGAATTTTTTTTTTTTTTTTTTTTTTAAGCAAGAAAGGTATGTTTCGTACAACCTTCATTTTTCTTTCTGTATTTTGAACAAACATTTTTAATGCCACCTTTCCATTACTTTTTCAAAATAGCATTCATATCTTTGAGGAATTAAATAATAAGCCATATGAAAACCCTTTTTTCATACTTTGTCTAAAGAGCATTTGTCATTCTATAGAATGACTAGGTATTATATATACAGTACCTAAGTAAAGTGTACAATGATTTTCATCTTTCATACTTTGTTTTTTTCATACTTTGTCGGGGCCCATCAGTGGCAGAACGGTAAAGTCGCTGAACACTGGTAGTTCGGTCCGAGGCTTGAGTCCCGCGAACGAGCTGGCTGCAGGGAAGTTTCCGTGGTTTTTTCTCATATGCAATGCATATACGAGCCAGTTTCTCTTTGAATGTCGTCTACGAAAGCATCCCTCTCTTTAGGCAGAAAGCCCGCGAGTGCTTTGCTGTAATCAAATAAACCAAACCAAACCAAACCCTCATATCTTGCGGGTAACGTACACTAGATTAGGCCAGAAGCAGTTGTTTTTCACTTAAGCTAATTTTGGTGTATTTAATTATGGCAAAGCACACGAGGGCTATCTGCCTGAGGGAAGGGATGCCTCCCTGGAGGACTTTCTAAGGGAAACTGGCTCGTATACACGTTACACATGGGGAAAACCACGAAAATGCCCATGCAGGCAGCCTGTTCGCGGGATTCGAACCTCGGATCGAAGTACCAGTGTTCACCGACTCTACCGCTCGGCCGCTGCTAAGCTAATTTTTTAGGTTTGATTTTTTTAACTAGTTATAGGCAAAAGATTCATGTGTATTGCGTATAGATTATTTGAATTTCTGCGGAAGAAGTAATACTTGTGTCTAATAGCTTTCGAAAACAATAGAGTTTTACTCAACAACTGCGTCAAATGAGGGTTAAATTTTTGCGAAATTTTATGTTTATTTGTAATGACTTGTTAAACTGGGAAAAAGAAAGCGGATTTCTTTAAACTTTATAAACACTGTGTATTTGTTGCCTAGCGCGTACTGATCCATAATAAACTTCACTTTTAAATAATAAAAAATTAACGCAACACTGCATATGACATAATTCCTGCACTGCTGCTGACTCGTATGTTAAAAGGCAGTGGAGATTCGTTACAAAGGATAGTGCAGTGTGAACAATAAAATGTTAAAAAACCATTGATTTAGGACCACGTTTCTTGCTTTCAAATTTTAAATGCTTATAACGTCTCTAAAATTCAGAATACATTCAATGTTGAACGCCACTTTTTTTTAAATATATATATATATATATATATATATATATATATATATATATATATTTAAAAAAAGTTAATTTCCTGTATATATATATATATTTAAAAAAAGTTAATTTCCTGTATATATATATATATATATTTAAAAAAGTGGCGTTCAACATTGAATGTATTCTGAATTTTAGAGACGTTATAAGCATTTAAAATTTGAAAGCAAGAAACGTGGTCCTAAATCAATGGTTTTTTAACATTTTATTGTTCACATTGTACACTATCCTTTGTAACGAATCTCCACTGCCTTTTAATATATATATATATATATACTTTCAATGTTGAATGCCACTTGTATATGTGTGTGTGTACGGAATGCCATCTTTCAAGACGGACAGATGGCACTGTACTCTGTCTGACAGAGTTGTTTTTGTGAAAGAAAACGAAGACGAGGCCAGCGTTAAAAGATATGTACGACGTTATAAAGATAAAAGAACGTTTTTTTTTATTTAACTATTTATATATATATTTTAAAAAAGTTAATTTCCTGTATATATATATATATATATTTAAAAAAGTGGCGTTCAACATTGAATGTATTCTGAATTTTAGAGACGTTATAAGCATTTAAAATTTGAAAGCAAGAAACGTGGTCCTAAATCAATGGTTTTTTAACATTTTATTGTTCACATTGTACACTATCCTTTGTAACGAATCTCCACTGCCTTTTAATATATATATATATATATATATATATATATATATACTTTCAATGTTGAATGCCACTTGTATATGTGTGTGTGTACGGAATGCCATCTTTCAAGACCGACAGATGGCACTGTACTCTGTCTGACAGAGTTGTTTTTGTGAAAGAAAACGAAGACGAGGCCATCATGACAACAAGAGATGTACGGCGTTAAAAGATATGTACGACGTTATAAAGATAAAAGAACGTTTTTTTTTTCTTTAATGTGACAAATTTCCTGTAAATATTCATGTTCCTGTCGTCCATTCTCATAGTGGGTAAAAACCGCTAATAATCTTCATTTAAATGGTCAAGTTAAAGTGTCAGTTGTACTAGTTTTTCTATTCTTCCCTAGACTAAGGAAGTTTCAACCATTTATGAAATAAGTTTTCAGAAGTCATGGTAAGATAAGTTCTCCACATAGTATGGAATACTGTTAAGTATATTAAATATAATTAGCGAGGAAAAATTCAACTTTTATCGATTTTAAACTCATTTCAATTTTTATGAATTTGATTCTTTGCAAATTCAAGGTCTGGCTTTCCACGAAAGCCAAAATTTTTATAAAATTTTATTAAATTTATATGAATATCATTTTTAATTTCCTATGTATATATTCCTCTTCTTGGTATTGTTCTATCTGCAAAATTGTGTGCGAAGCAAATTCGAAATAAATATAACTGCGATCATTCACGCGTTTATTATTGGGCAACCAAAATGTGCTTTTCAGCTGGGAGTGTACCAGCTCATATTTTAAACTGAGTATGTATGAATAATCTTTAGTGTTAATAATTTTTGAATCAGCATGCAGTACATTATTTTACCTAAGACTATGTACACCACGAGCCGTCTATATAAGAATTTTGGTCCCTGATAATTCGATGCTGGTATAAATCCTTGCGAATAGGTTGACTGCAGGCATGTTTTTCCCCATGCGTGACACAAATGTGAGCCAAGCTTCCTTAAAAGATCCTCCAAGAAGACATTCTTCTTCTTTGACACATAGCTCTTAGCTTCAGTGTACCTTGTTATATTCAGCTAACCAACCATCTTTAGATTAGAATACGATAATCTGCTATTTAAGTTAACATTCTGAGTAATCGCTGTCGACTGATTGCTTATTCTAGGATTTAGGAATCTTTTGCAATGAAAGAGGAAAAACAACTTAAAAGCTTCATCAAATTAAGTCCGTTTTCGAATATTTTCCTTTCTTTTGTTCGATTTTGCCCCAATATATTACCGAATGACTTATTTTTTACATTTTAATGCGATAAAGATTAATGTTGGAAGAAATGCAGAGTATGTTTGTACAGTGATGAAAAGAGCCACATCAACGGCATTTGCTGTTTCCCCTAATACCAAGGAAATTTTAGAATACTTTTAAGATAGTTTTAAGAAATTTCAGCTTCTTTGATTAATTTTATCCGCTAAATTTGAATCAAAAAACAGATGAATCGCATGACTGAGGAATGGACATATGGTTGAATGTACTTCCAAACAGATGAAATTGAAATTATTTATTACTGATTTACTGCGTCCAGAATTTCAAAGTTCTAACGTTGACGATGATTTTGAACTAAATATTGAAGGTGCATGAACACTGATGTTTGCATACATTTTTCTTCAGTTAGAGCCAAATATTTCTGAGAAATACTTTAATGCTTTAATATCTTTTTAGAGAATTTTGATGCTGCTGGTAATATTTTTAAAATAATTAAATTAACTTTATAAGCTTGTAGAGACATTAGGATTTTTTGTGAAAGCAGGAGACGTAAAAATGAGTAATTCTCTCGCCCGGACCACAGACCTCTCGAATACGAGTCGAGCGTGCTGACCACTACACCACGAAGGGATACTAAGAAGACGGGAGAAATATCTTATAAGCTTATTACTTTATAACTGTTAATGAAAGTGCTTCACCAGTGGCCGAGCTGTTAAGAACGCTAAGTACTGGGATTCGAACCGAGCTCGATCTTAAGGGTTCGAACAGCGAAAGCTAACCATGTGTCGTTTCATTTGAACCATGAAAACTAACCATACTTATTGCATGTTTAGTTTCCGTGATTTTCCCTATGTGAAACGCGAATACGATCCGGTTTCCTTTAGAAAGTTCTTTTCGAACGCAATCCTCCCCTTAGGCTGACAGCCCTCGTGTGCTTTTCCTTATTCTAGTAGCCTAACGTAACATGTTAATGAAAGAAATAGTGCTCCGTATTTAAACATTAGCATAAACGAATAAAAGAATAATATTAACTAACAATGATTCGTAAGACGAAAGTGGCAGGGAATATCATTATTACTTAATTCAGATAGGTAGAGTTAGGCTGAATTTTATTTTGAACTTTCTGATGTTAAATGACACTATTTTATATTAGAAATCGGTTAGGTTCTTAGATACTTTAGTTGTAAACAAATATTTAATTAAATTTAAAATTTCTTAATGAAAGCAGTAAACAAGAGAGCAAAAAGTCAATATAAAAAAAAGAGAACTTTTCCATCCATGTTCAACAAATATTTTTGCATAAGATTTTGGCCTGAAGTTTTTACTTTGAAGTAAAAGCGATGAGAAAATTAATTGGTTACCTTGTACATCATAATGATTCCGCATTTTCTAAAAATTGCGGAACTTTGATTAGAGTGTCAAAATGAATAACTTAATTAATATTTAATATTTTTTATCTTCATCCTTTTAGTTTTTTTGGAGGGAGTGCTATAAAAATACAATTTAGCAAAAGATTTTGAAGCATTCTTTTAATATCTCAAATTATGAAATCTAATTTAGGCCTTTTTCCATAATTTTTTCCCATCATTAAGACCTCATTTTTGATTTTTGCTAAGGTAATAATTTATCGGATACAAATATAGTTGAATATAAATCAGAGATATGTTAAGATTCTGCTCAGTGCTGTTTTATATAAAATTAAAGCCACATTTTAAACCAAAATTTTATTCAGCTGTGGTAGCAATATGAGGCTAACCGTAATAAAAATTATTTAGGGTGAAATTTTCCACATAACTGACTGCATTATGCCGATTAGATTTTGCTTATTGATGCGCATTAACTCAAATAGCATATGTACTAATGTTTCACGTGCCCCAATTAATGTGATTCGCAATATTTTTATGAAACTTCCAGCGCAATATTTCTAGCATTGAGGCATCTCTCTTGCCGTAACTGCTGTTAGATGATTAGGGCAAACAGCTAGTATGCCAGTGTACTTGAACATAAATCCTGGGAAAGATTTGAATCAAACTGTAAGGGAAGCACGCCAGTGTAAAATTTTAAATTAGACAAAAGAAACTTTAGAGTAGATTTTGAATAAATCTTCGTCGATTACGATTAGACAGTTAGACGACGGTTAGACGCAGTTCTTTTCTTCTGAAACAACAACAACAGTAAAAGGGGGGATGTTTTTGATCCTAAAGATGACGGGCCTGTGCTTGTGTTTCCTTGAAATCGATATAGTTTAATAATTTTTTTATAAGAAAAAGGTCTATGGTTTATACTTTAAAGTGTTTCTATTCATGGGGTAGTGAAATATAAGTTTAACTGAAACCCAACTGCCTTTTCACGTTAAAATATTTGACCTTTTCGTTGCGTTTCCATATAGCTGCTCAACGAATATCTAAATAATTTATTATTAATATCTATTAATTTATTAAGTTACTTCGAACCTGATGTTTTCTTCAGCCTCAGGACTGTGTAAGTTTTCCAATTTTGTTTTATTTGCCTCTCGTCTGCCCCCCCCCATAATCTTACGGCTTCTTAATTTCAGCATTTGACATAAGGATCTATTTTCGCCTCATGAAGTTTTCTTCTTGTTCTTACTAATTAGAAATTGCATTCAAACATTAACAGGAGATTTATAAAACGATCTAATAATAGCGCGAATTGTGTTAAGTAAATAAATTAGTCTTAGATATTTCCATTGTAAAATTCTCAAAAACAATGTAATCAGTTTCGAATAAGCTATATTATTTCCTTTTCTTAAATAACAGATCAATTAAGTGGCTTATCATAAATACCACTATTATACTTCACTAGCTCTTTGAAGACAGTTGGACATAGTAAAATGAAATTAATGGTCTCCCACTGTTAATCGGACAGCTCCATTCTTCATTAGAAAATGAAAGTCGTACACTTTCTAATGGGCATCACATGTTTGTTTAATGGAGTCGCTTTTACGTGTAATGAACAAGGAAACTTATGAAATAATTGCATGGCGCTACATTAAAGACTCGGATATGTTTCCGAGAGGTAATTACTTTCACCAGGAGTTAAAATGCCATTAAATCATGCAATATTACTTCTTTTTATTTTCCCTCATTCGCTTTTGAATAGAGCTAAACATTTTTACACGTACTGAAAATATTTCCCATTAAAGAGTAATTTGATATCCTGTTTTTTTCCTCCTCACAATGCTACAAAATGATGTAGAAACTTAAGGCAGTTGGATGTATGTTCTTTTAACGGAAAAGCTATTCCATTAATTTGCATATTATTTAGTACCTATGTAAATAGTAATTCTTGTGATGTGTACTCATGAGGAATGAATTACTTACCAAATAAAAAGGATAGTAGAACTGGATTTTAACGACCTCATTTTGTTATGATAGCTCAATTATAATGAATGTAGACTGTTTTATACATTACGTATCATGTTTCGCATTACACTAGACTTGATTTTAAAGTAGTTATTACTTTATGGCGTTATATTCATTATGATAAAAAGAGATGTAGTAGTTTTATAAGTAAAACCCCAAAAGACAAAACCAATTTGACACCTTAAACTTTAAGTTCAGAGAAAGATAATGTATTTAGAACAATTTGAGTCAAGCACTTAAACGGAAATTTAAACCTTCTAATGTTGTGCAAGCCAAATCAACGAATCTTCCGAATCTAGAACCTCCCCCAGTGGCCTAGTAGTTAACACTACATAATACTGAGCGTATGACCTGCTTTGGGACCGATGCAAGGCGAACAGACTGTTTGCGTGAGGTTTCCCCGTGTTTTACGTGAATACAAAACACTTTCGAACAGAAAATCCTCCACGAAGGCATCCCTCATCTTTCGCAGATAGCCCTCCTGGCTTTACCGTATTGAAATAACCTAACCCAATATTACCTAACTCTTACTTCAAGAAAGACGCATTTTAATATTTGTCAAGAGGATGGTTTTAAGAAAACAGGAATTCAAATTCTGCACTATTATTCTCATATATTCATGGAATAGAAAGTGAATTCTCTACTTTTAATACTTCGTGAAGCTGCTGGAAAAAGCATTTTTTACATATATGAGAAAAAAAAGAAGATTTTTTTTTTTTTTAATCAAGATGCAAATAAATATCTGATTTATTTCTTCATGAAATGAGCGATATCCTATTCAATTTCATTATCAGAATCCTATTCCACATTATAGGTAACCTACTTAATTTCAATAATTAATTCTCGAAATGCTAAACATTGGCCCGCCGTCTTCCCAAAATGTGTTAAATGTTTTGCGCAAATAAAGTTTTTCAAATAACTCCTTTTCAGGGTCTGGCGCACTCCTGGCTTGCTTGTATGGGTTGCCATTGCGGTACACATGCCGGTCACCTCTTGTTCACATAGCCCTAAATGCGGACAGCTACCGTTACAGTTCTCAAATGTTAAGACCCTTGACTGTGTCTATCTTTGAAGCCTAAATAAGGCTACATTCAACAAGATAACACACGAACGCATGTTGTCAGTGTTGTCCTTACCTTCATCAAAACAGAAGGTCTTCGGCTGTTTCCATGTGCAACACGTTCTCCAGATCTCTCACCCAGAGAGAACATCTGGCCATGGGTGGCACGATGGTCCTCGTCGATCACCACAGGTGATGAACTCCGGCATAGAATTGAAGCTGCATGTAATGAAGTACCCGTGTACGTCGTTGAAGCTCAATTCGACACTATACCCAGCACAACTACACCCGCTATTGCTGCCAGAGGTTTCAGGTCTGTGTAATGAATACTGCACGCTGCGTAGCCCCAAAATACTTGGAATTTTAATGTATTTCTCTCATTATACTGTATGTGTAAAAAACATTCTGCTGGCGTAATTGCCCTTCAATTGAATAGCTTTCAGAATGGTACTGACATTTCTAGGTGTGTTCAAAAATCTTTTTAGTGGTGCTCCTGCATACTCACCTTTTGAGTTTAGCTATTACCTTCATAAAAGGATCGGCACTATTGTGAAGTATGATATTGTTTTGCTGAGCATGGTTTTAAGTGATATTCTGGTTACTTATTAAATAGAGAATGAATTAAAATCTCTTCATTTGCATAAAAGTGAGACTGCTACTAGGCACATTGTCAATATGTACATTTTAATCTAATTGTTTATTATTATTCTTAAAATAAAAGCAACATATTAACATTTCAACCATAATTATTCTATTCTACTACTTTAAAACATAGCAGCAGTATTGGCAACTGTCCTTTCAATGTTACACCAACAACTGGTTTTGAACAAATATATCCAAATTTTCCTGAACTTAGAACACGAGTAATTAATATTAAATTACAAGTTCCTTTGTGCGAATATATTTAGCCCTTCCTTAATTTTGCATATAATATTTTAAAGATGGCGTTTACATGAAAGATTTTCAGCCTTCAACAGAATCTATTCCGATTTATCTTCAAAACACGAAGAAAATTATTGGAAATTAGCGTTGAAAAGAATTATGTCAACTCTAAAGTTATTAGTGTTAAGATTTAGGTGTCATGGTAAAAATTAAAACTCGCGTAAGAAAGGAAGCTATTGCACATACTTGGAATTTTTCAACGAATATGACATTTTTTGGGGGGAACTGTATTTAGAAATATGCTGTAATCGAAAATGAGGAAACGTAACTTATTTGTGAACATAACAACCTAAATTAGCAACTTATTATAGCCTTATTATCAATTCTGCACCTAATGTTTCACACGCTGATCCATTGGCGTTACTTGTAAAATACGTGTTACCAAGTGGAGATGTAAAAAATAGAATCCAGGGTTAGTACCGTTTGAAGAACATACAGCATCATATTTGAGTAAAGAGGTATTCTGCGATTTGTAAAAATTAGTTACAGACATTAAACTTTAACGAGCGCAAACATAGGACAACGCAGCAAATATGTTAGAAGAACACTCAGAATTGCAGGCTCATATAAAATACTACAGCCTGACAATCCACATATATCGTGCTGATCATTCTTTAAATTCATTGGGCAGATTTGATGCAGACTATTATTATGCCGCTGTGTAATATTTTATATTTGTGCAAAAGTTATTCGATCCTCATTTCTGGGAAATTTGTGCAGAAAGCTGAAACAAATGTAAAAAATAATTTAATGGTTAAAAAATTAGATAGCAGATGATCGGCGAGTGCTGGAGCCGTACAAGCACTAATAATTATTTACATTCATGTAAAAGGAATTTTTTCTGACATATGAGTATCAAGTTGAAAAAAGAAAGTAACTGTACGTGATGGCTATATCTTTAGTTAAAAAAAAGTGCAAATATTACACTATGTTCATGACAAGAATTTGGAAAATCATTTTACAGAAAATTTATTTAAAGGAATTGATATAATAAAATCTTTTTAAAGGAACTGATTTATTAAAATCCTTGGGAAATTTTATTGCTTAATTTCATCATGAAATTTTAGCATAGAAAAAGGAGCAATTGCTATGACTTCTTTGACATTTGAAGATTAGAATCGCATGCCACTAAAAAGGAAAACAAATGTCGAAAGTAATGAAGGATCTAAATCGCTTTCAACACGCAAAACAATTTTTTATTCTTCTAACATTATTTGTGACAATATAATACCAGAATGTGCTCATAAAAAAGTATATAACAATAAAATTGAAAGTTTTAAAACAGTCTTTAATTGAAATTTGGTGAATTTAGAAAAATAGTATCTGTAAAAAGTTGAAATAGATATGCAAATATCATACAGATGTTGTGTATTTTTATGATAAAACATAACAGTTTTTGTTATTTTTAAAAGAAAATGAAAAGTTGAACCCATTTTAGTTCTGCCACACAAGTGTATTACGCTACCAGAGAAATATCATTACATTTTTCTAATCTAGAAATAATTAAAACTTTTTTGACTATTCCAGTTTCAATAAATCCGAAGAATAATCTTTCTCTCTCTTCTTAAAGTGAGTAAAAGCTGTTTAAGAGTTATGATGTTAGGAGAAAGTTTAAACTGTATTACTTTAATAAATATAGGACAAGAAATATTAAATAAAATTTATACTTCGAAAGTAATTGAAGAATTTGTGAGAAAAGAACAAAGGAAAAAATTATTAAACATTTTACTTAATAATCATCTAATCTAGTAATAAATTACTTAAATTTTATTTATTTTTTATTTTAATTTTCTTTCATAAAACGTTTTAGAAGTTTGAAGTTTTACTTTTCTTTTTCATAGAATATTTAACTTTTTGGTATAATTTTAATTTTTATGAGTTTCAGTCTTGATATACTGAGGAAATAATATAAAATTGTTTAGAAGTAAAAATATTAAATCACGATTTTATTAAAATGAAAATAATATTAAGTAACTACAGGTGTATTTAATTCTTTATTATAAGCAACAATTGCGTTTATTATTATTATTATCAGCAATAATTGCGTTTCAAACATATAGTATGTAAATACTTTCTTAAGGCCCTCCATTTGGCTTTAAACCGCTCCTGCATATATGCACACACATACATAACTGAAAAGACTTCGAAGTGAAACTAATACTAGTTTGATAGCATAGTAATAGTTGAAAACATTTTTCGAGTAAACGATAGATGAAGTATCCAGCAATCATTTCGGAAAAGTTTCCAGAATGTTTGGTACTCATTTTGCTAATTATACTTTGACGGTTGTCTATATACTTCCAAAATTTGCGTGCGTAATTCTAAGAGTAAGTATATTACAGTATGTGGATAACTGTCTCACACTGTTAATTCATAGTCTAACAGCTCCACATGAAGGCATTATGATGCTTACACGTCAATTTGTTATAATTACACGCAATACTTTTTCTCGACAAGGTATCGCAGACACTATTACATACCTTTTTTGATATCATCTACGTATCTCCTTTAAAATCGCTTATTACGCAATTCTGAAGCATATTAATAACATGATATGTCACCTTCATGAAAGTTTATGAAAACCAAAATACAAAATATTCCTTTTGAAACTTTGTAAAAATGCTGAATTTTCTATAATTATGCATATTAGATTATTAAAAATTTTAAGAGTTTTCTTATAAACGAATGCAAAATTATTTTCATAGTGAATAATAAATTTCGTGTTGATATAAAAATGATACAATCACTCCTATAGGTAACTGTCTGCATTTCGAAGCATAACCTTTCACATAATACTGAACACAGTGTATTCATTTTTAATTCTTGCCTTTGCTAAAACATAATGCTGCAGGTTAACTGCATAAAAAGCAATAAATATTTTTTTTTAAATTAATCGAATAAATTAGTGTTGCTATGGCGCACTCCTAAGCAGAGATCGAAATCTGAAGTTAAAGCGCTTGAGAGAGGCTTTTGAAATGGCTTTTATTCTCAAAGGAATTAATACACACCATTTGGATAAATAATTGGTGATTATTCGGAAGTGTGTGCTCCGCACCTCTTAATTCCGCTAAGCGCATACGTATCCACTAAACCAATTTGAAATGCCTGAAACAGAATGCCTCTTTAGAAGAGAGCGTACGACTAATAATTAACATAACTCTGTTCATAGCGTTTGAAGAGTACAGAATCATTTACGAAAGCTTTCATTTGCTTTCGAAAGTCAGCTACGGCCAAATGTCCCTGGAGGTAAAGTAATTGGACTTGTTGAACAAGAGCAGGGTAAATATTAAGTTCTGTACGCATATGAATTCTATTCTGGTTACCTTAAAATTAGACAAATTAGAGCGTAATTTCCACACTTAATGTTTTCTTTCATAAAGAGACTCTAATCAGTAACAAAAAATGAACATATTGTAAGCATATATATATATGCTCAAAAATGGTAATGATGTAAACTATTTTTTTACAAGAATTAGTCGTAAAAGTAAGAAAATCAGTAAAACATTCAGAATATTGTAAAGAGTATAACATCTGATAAGACTTTATCCAAAATATCTGATCTTTTTAAAGACACTTTCTCTGTGTTTTTTATGTTAAATTCTAAATAATCGTGACCGTTAACTGTATTATAAAAGTAACTTTTTTTATTCTTAGACGATTTTTCATTTATAAATTCAAATTCTTTTTTATTCTTTATACTTCTTAGACATTTTTTCATTTATAAATGCAAGTGCTTTGAATATTGAACACGTTTCTAATAGAGGAATATTCAAAATTTTTCAAAAGATGAAAAATCCGTGTAATAAGTACACAACCCACTAGATACCAAGTTTCTTAAAATTGGAACAGAGAGAAATTTGCTAAGTTTCCCAAACCCTACATACATTCTATAACATAAAAGCAGCATATAACATATAACATGTATATATATATATATATATATATATATATATGCATATACCATAACATCCTGTAAAACTGCTTGTCGTACATGTTCCAACTGAAGAGTTAGGTTGACGCGATCCAGAGACGTTTGGAAACGTCTGCGCATAAGAATCCAAAACGTGCTCTATTGGGAATAGATCTGGCTAAGCCGCCACCCAGAGAAGTTTTATATAAGTACGAGGAAAAACGGTAGAAAAGCGTGTCATGTGCGGCCTGGCATCGCCCTGTTTAAATGAGTGCTCAGCAGTCCGTGAAAGAAAGGACAGCACTATTGGACCTGCAATCTTGTCTGCGTACCGCCGTGCTGTTAGTGTGTAATTTATACAAGGTAATAATAAAAAGAGACTTCATTCTCGTACTACGGCTGACTCATAACTGCCAAGCTTTGGAGCCAAAGCGTACTTCCAGAGCATGTTATCTTGACAGCGGTTTGGTAGTATTTCCACACATGACAGTTCCTCACAGCTCGAAACAGAAATGGGCACTTCAGTATAAAAGAAACATTCATTGTTGAACAGGCAATAGCAATATTTATGGCTTAGTGACATTTACGCATAAACCACATCTTGGTTATCTTTGGACTTGCCACAACGATTTTGATTATGAATTGATTTTCTAAAATTCTAAGATACTGAACGACAAAAATAGAGATTTTAGGAAAATGTTTAAGTTATGTGCGAAGAATGATAAATACCTTAAGATACCTCTAAAATATCAAAATATCACAAAAGTATAAAGCACTTCAAAGTTTAATTTCCTAATAACTTGTAGTGGCCAGGTGAGTTAACTTCTATTTGTATACAGGAGTAACAGGAAACTACACAGAAGAAGGGTTCAAACCCTTTATTAACTCTTTAAAATTTACGCTGCATCAACTCGACGCTAACAAACTTCGCCTCTACTTGGGCGGTAACTGTAAAGCAGGCAATTGAAAATCAAAAGTTGAAATGTTTAACAAGTGCTAAACTAACCTACAGGGCTCAGCGAGATACCGAATTTCGACCCCTATATAACTAGTGGCAGCAGATAAATGCATTTAAGCCACTTTAACCAGCAAATAGCAATTTTTACCTACGACAGAGACGGTTGCTCGAGCCCAACTCTCTCACTTCCTTTCTAAAACTTCGGTATTTAAACTTTTTTTCCTTAAGTAGAATTTGAATTCTCGTCACGCGCGCTACCAAATTTAACTATTCTGGCACTGACAATTAGGGAAATGAAGGCTTATAGGAAAATCTGAACTAAAATTTAAATTATTAGTTAAAATAAATATAAATCCCTACAAACTACGAGTAACTGGTATAAGCGTGAAAATCTGTTTACTTCTTTCAGTGCCCTTGATAACGTATTGCTTTTTTATTTTATGCTTCAATTATCAAAATCTTTTAAATAAAATACATTTTTTGTCATTCACATAATACCTGTAATATTCACTTTTAAAATTTTTAAAGGAAAGGCATAATGAATGCTCATTTTAAACTCATCATTTTATTTTTATATTGTTGAAAAATAATCATTTTGGGTTTATATTGTAAGGATCTTAAGTTTTACTAACGTTTATTTTTATTTTAAATCTTTACTATCACTTCTTATTTTCTACTTCCGGCCAGAATTAAAAGCTTTAACTTATTTATGCAAATTTGTCTGGCGAACGCCAAGTACTTAAGTTGTGGCTTTTTGCCAAGCAAGAGAGAGGAAGGAGTTAGTAGAAGCAGGCCGCGTGCCTTAGCACTTTTACTCGGTTGCTGGTTGCCTTCCAGGCCAGAGGTTTAATCCTCTTGATAATTTTAAACGTATTGTAGTGTTAACAGTTCTCTGTACTACATACGGCTTCCTGTTAATATACGGCCAATCTTCCACGTAGGCCTTTGTTTATTATTCCAAATTTAAGTTAGAGTTTAGTTAATATTTTTATATTCTTACGTTCAGACCACAAGTAGTTGGTCTCTGTATTCCGAAGTACGGAAATTATTGTAAAGAGTGAAAAATAAAGGGTTTCGTATACCCTTCCTGTGTATCTTGTCTACTTCCCACATTTATTGGACATAGCTTTAGTAAGCTCCCTGTTTCGAGTCAGGTTCTGGAATGTTCCCCATGCAAGTAAGGAGAAACACTGAACCTGATAATATATCTTAACTAAAAATGAAATTATCTCGAAATTGTGTAATCTTTGTTAAAATTAATAAATAAATAGATAAATATGCTAATAAGTTAACTTTTCTTGCATTTGTAACCATATATTTCAATGAAATTATAGAAACATTTGCCAATTCGGCGAAAGTGCGATATACGGTCAAGGTGATGTAACAATGTGAACCAAGAGAAGTACTGAATGTTTTTCCAAAACATATTTACAAGAAAATTTGAATTTTATGATGAATATATTCAGAAACGTGATATAAGTCAAGAGTTTGAAACTTGGTGGCTATATGTAAAATTATGCACATTAAAATGTATATGTAATTTGGCGCAAAATCAGTTAAGTTTTTTAAATAAGGTTAAGCAAGTAAGGATTATCTGCCTAAGGACCTTCGTGGAGAAATTTAAATTCGAGAAAAATTGAATTTAAGCGCGTATTAAAAATAATTCATGTAATTTTCAGTCAACTTTTATTTATGCATATTTCTTTTGTGAAAAATTCTGACATTTGATAAACTATATATGCTATTTTACTCGAAAAATATGGTAAATGCACAGAAATTAATGATTTGCACATCCCGAAAAAGAAGAATATTAAATCTAAAGGGTTATTTAATGCATATCCTCGTGAAAAGCATGCACTATTAAAAATACATAAATATTTATTAAATTATTTAAAAATACTTTTTGAAATGAAGGATTTATTCATTCATAAACTCTTGTAAATGGTACTGTGAAGAAATTTAGTTATGAAATGTATCTAAATTTATAATGATAATAAAACATTACCTAAACATATATTGAATTTAACCTTTAAGTGTAAACAAAAATTGGAATTCTGTTGGCAAATATATTTATAAAATTATTTAAGAATTGTTCTTATTGGAAACAATCTATTAAAAGGTACTGTAAATCACTGGTTATGAGATGCATTCTTAAGTAAGTAGTATAGAAGAATTTTTAGAATGTGTATTGTTGAAATCAAGGCTAAAATTTTTTATATGTGTTAAACGAAATATTTCCTTACATTTTATAATAATTCAGTTACAAACTATAATTTTCTTCACTACTTTGTCTATAATAAAACGTCGAGGACCCTAGTGAAGTAAGTAGCGAATTATCGCTGAGTTCAAGTTCTTAAGACTTAAGACGTTCAAGTAGTTAAGACGTAGACTCAAGAAGGGTTAAAATACCCTTTTGTTCACTCAAAGAAATAATAACAGATGGCCCCCTTCTAAGGCTTACAGGAAATCCTCCACTCTATCTTTTAAATCAGAATAAGAAAATAAGAAACTAATCTAACACTTAACTAAATAGACTTAGCTGAAGCTAGACACAAATATCTAAGGTAGTTAACAATTTTAAACTAACCGGCGATTATCAGCAGACAAGTAAAATACGACGGAGCGTAACAGATTCAAGAGCGAAGTTGACAGAAGGCAAACACCCGCCACTATGATCTCCTAAGCACTCTTTTTCGAAGTAAGTTGAACTTCCTTTAAGTACTACTTCTAACTTCCTTTAAATACTCTCTACTCTAATATGCATTCAACGAGATTCTAAAAACTCATTCTGGTAGGGAGTTGTAAGGGGAAAACAAAAATTCATAGGAAAGAGTTTCAAAATTAAAAATAACTGTTATAAAATTAAAGTACACATTTATTCTCCCCAGCAGAATTAAACTACTCGAACAAAAAGGTCTCACAACGACCCTTTTTTGAGAGATTTGAATCCTAGAAAAACTTCCTCTAACTTTACTTTCTTAAACTTTTAAAACTTTGGATTATTCAATTTTAAATGCACTTCTAAGAATCGATGTTTAATCTTCTCTTATAACCTAAAGTGACTCTAGCCTAATTTTAAATCTAAGAAAAAGAAAATTGATTTTTTTAAATTTTTATATACTTCTTCTCAGCACTCTAAGTAACTTGACATCTTGTGTGTCCTTCTAATATATCTGGAAGGAAAAAGTATTAGTATTCTGTATAGCGATACATTCTTACAACTTTCCCGTACAACTAACATTTCATCACTATTATTTGGCAGTCACACAATTTCATTCACTCGTACTTTTAACTCACTCCCCCAAAGGTCTACAGACATATTTATTGTAAGGCGATGAGCATGGAAATGTTGTGTGGAAATAACCGACACTATTATCCAATCAACTTTCTAAAACTAAAAAAAAAAATCTGGACACTCCCGACCTAAAAGAACACCATATTTTCAATACTGTACCTAGTAAACTAAACATGCAAAGGTGTTCTAAACTTTCGTGTACCTAAAATTAACTCATTCATACTTTACTTTCTTTCAAATATTTCTCTTAAATACACTCATGTCCATAAATTAAGGATAATTCGGAGTCACGAGGAAATCTAACTCTAAAATAAATGTATCACCTGTAAAATCACTACACACATCTTCAATAATCATATGCAAATTTCAGGAAGTAACCAGATGACACAGATGGTACGTCAGAATGACGAGAGTGTAAGAGAGTGATATATAAGGAATACAGGCAAAGAAGTAAAATTGTTCGCAAGCACTTTATAAGCATTTTAGTGCAATAACCGAATAGTTATGACACAAAGGACGCATTTGGATGATTTTTTACGTAGTAGAATTATCTGCCGTCTGGAATGTGGGCGTACCCAACTGGAAGTATCAGACGAACTTGGAATTGCCCAGAGTGTCATCTCCAGGCTTTGGCAACGATTCCAAGATGATGGTAATGTGAGTAGACGTTACAGCGCAGGTCGTCCCAGAGTTATAACGCCGAATGAGGACCGGTATTTGGTAGTTACTGCCAAAAGAAGCAGGCGGAGCACAGCCTCAGACCTGTCTCGTCAACTCTCTTCAGCCACTGGCACGACAATTTCAAGGCAGAACGTGTACAGACGCTTAGGGCAGATTGGTCTATATGCTCGTAGACCTGTCAGATGCGTTCCACTTACTGCAACTCACTGTCGCCTGCGGTTAGCCTGGAGTAGAGAGCATGAATTGTGGACACCGCAACAGTGGGCTTGTGTGATGTTTTCCGACGAGTCCACGTTTAGCTTGCAGTCTGATTCTTGCCGGACTTTCATATGGAGAGCTTCAGGTACCCGTTACCACCAAGAAAACATCATTGAACGACACCTTTACGGTGGTGCAGGAGTGCTCGTTTGGGGTGGAATTATTCTGAGTTCCAGAACTGATCTGCATGTTCAAATTGGGACCATGACAAGCCAAATCTATCGGCACGTCATTCTGGAACATGTACGTTTGTTTCGGGGCGACATGAGCGCACAATTTGTGTTTATGGATGACAACGCCCGTCCTCACTGTGCAAACATCGTAAGCGAATGCCTTCAATCGGAGGATATCACCCGTATGTACTGGCCAGCATTCTCACCGGACTGGAATCCAGTAGAGCACGTATGGGACATACTTGGCCGACGAGTTGCAGTTCGTCAACCTCCTCCTACATGTCTACCGGAACTTCGGAGAGCATTGTTTTTTGAGTGGTGTAATATCGCCCAAGATCAGATCGATAATTTGATACCCAGCAAGCCTAGGCGTTGTACGGACTGTATTGCATCGTCTGGGAGACATACAATGTATTAACAATCATACCAACCATGTAATATTGGTTTTTTGTGAATAGTTTTTTTTTTTTTTTTTTTTTTTTTGTAATTTGCTACAGGGAGAAAAAATCGCTAATTTTTTCAATAATATCAAACATATAGCATCTTTTTCTGCTCTTTACCTTATTTTTTAATAAATAAGCTTTACAAATAAGTCAAATTTGTTTTGCTTCTAACTCTTCCTTTGCCTGATTTTGCATTGTCCTTAATTTATGGACATGAGTGTGGGATGTTGGGAGGCCCCAATTTGTCAGCAATAGTAGTAGTGACTGCTATGAACTGGAAATTACACAGACTCTTAAGAAGGGTTTAACTCCCTTTTTATTTCACTTTAGAAGTCACAGTTGCGTTCACTCGACGCTCACAAACTACGCCGACTCGGCGTTTAAACAAAAATAGAAAAGTACAACTAAAAATGAATGACAGGATGAATAACTAACGAAGTCACTATCTACGAGGCTCTATAATTGTAACTATCTTAAGCGCGTTCTAAGATACAGCTGAGATTCAGCAAACTTTCTGATTAAGAAGTTGAAAGATTCAACTAATTGCCGAAGTAGGCACACAGGCCGAAACGCGCGGTTCTTAAATTTCTACCTAGCAACCTTCACGCTCGTGATTCAAGAAGCACACACTTACGAATCTCGTTTCCCTTCTATTTAACTCAAATTACTTCTGCTAAAAATTTGAATACTCTGCGCGTTCTACTAAAATTTACATACTCTGGCATTGGCAATTCTAGGGGAAAGATAGCTTAAAATAAATATAAACCCTACAAGTGTAGAATTTAAACTTTTAAGCTTTTTTGTATTCAACATACAACTATCTGAATCATAAATTTCGAGTCTTCCCGGCTGAAAGATATTTACACAATACTTTATCGCGAACTTGCGAACTAAATTAAAAGTCTTGTTTTCAGCAACATATAACAAATGTTCTCGCTTGAGAAAAATTTATTCTATCTAGAACTTTGTCCAAAATGCTATAAACTCAACTTCAGTTCAAAATAAGAGGAAAAAAGTCAGCTATCTTGTTGCTTTTAGAAGTCCTCCCATTCTTTCCTGGATAAACTCCTGCCACGGCGGAAAACAATTCAGGCTTTGCGGTCTGAGTTTCCTTCGAGACCGGCCTTCCTCTTTCTTACCACATTATCACATGCCGAATTGTATTATAATGAAACTAAGGTAAGCTCACTATGTTATTTTCACATATTTCACTAAAACTCAAAATGACCGCGTTTGCTGAACCGGTGAACATCT
The DNA here is from genome assembly GCF_044657685.1 of Stegodyphus dumicola. Lineage (NCBI taxonomy): Eukaryota > Metazoa > Arthropoda > Arachnida > Araneae > Eresidae > Stegodyphus > Stegodyphus dumicola. The sequence goes on from NC_140780.1 coordinate 140,182,495, forward strand.
ATATAATAAACCATTTCGTCTGTGGATCAGCTTCGGTGATAAGGCTAAGGTAATACTAGATATTAAGAAAGGTGAAGACATAAAAACAGTATTCTTGAGAAATGCCTAAAGAGAAATATCCTATGGTTTAAGTTCGAATATTGGTATGGCCCCTGCATTAATTCTGTATCTTTTCGTTCTGTTTCTTGTTTAACTTACTGACGAATTAGACAAAGCTATCCTCGTAAATGGTCTTTGTGGTAAGATTGAGTGAGAGACTCCGGTAAATGGTTTCGATAATGATCCATGTAGGAGGGAAACTTAACAACCGCCTTGCAGAAAGAATCACTGAGTCACAGGATTTCATTCAGCTGTGGCATCACAGAGCTCCATTCAACTGTGGTATCATCTAGCTTTATAATATAACCAAGTAAATCATCCTAGTGTCGCACAGATAGCTACTTCACCAGTGAAAGTGGACACATTGAGCGTTTGGGAAATACACTGTATAACATAAAAAGTAACTCACCAAGAAGGGTTTATCCCGATGGAATGGAATTGCGTATGCTCATACTTTATTATATGTAAATGATTAACTTTTGACTGTCAATGACTGTAAAGCTGAAGCTTTAGTGCATTCCAACGGAGGATCTATATGGTGTAAATTTTACATAGTTGTTCCGACAAATTCTCTAGTATGACACTGCAAGACGTTAAGCGCTATCAAAGAAGACCCCCCCCTTGCCCTCTTATTAGACTGTGGGTGGGAATTCGTCAGAGGTAAGAGTTTTTCGTGGAACTTACTTTGAGAAAAATAAATAATGCAAAAGAAAGTCATTCGATATATAACATGTAATAAATTAGATAGATGTAAAAGCATTCATATTATGCACCACACACGGTGCCCCCATTCCCCCGAGCGAAGAACTTTTAAGGTTTATCTCACTACTGCCACCTTGCTGAACCCTTATCCTGGGGTCACTACCCCTTAAGGGAGCAGGGACCACGGATTTTCCTATGAATCTGGAGATTACACTTGTCATCTGGTCATTTTGATGCTACCTGTCAATGCTTACAGGGCTACCCCACAAACAGGATTAACGCTGAGTGAAACCGTGGACTCGTTGCTGAGAGTATTAGGACTTGTCAGTTTCCCCACGGTGCTCCTGGAAGGTTAAGATTCCTTGTTTTTATTCGTGCCGAGACAGCCAAAGTAAAGTTCCTACCAGTATAATAAACGACTAACGGGGTGGATCCAGATAGTGTACAAAACAGAGGACATTCCAACGCCAAGTCATAACTTCCATGCGAATTTGGATACGTCGAATCACATGGAATGTGCCAGTACCTAGCATCTCATATTGTTCGCGTTCGCGAACAATATGAGATGTCCCCATTTGAGAAAGGACATGCAATTAGACTAAAGGCAGCAGTGTAGTCAAATCGCAGGAATTTGGGTATGAGGTAATGCTACCATTTGACGATCTTGGCGGGAATAGTGAAGCATGGCCGTACAGAGAGTATCGAGAAGATAGCGGTCATTAAAGAGTTACGACTGAGTGCGAGGCCAGAGCGATCATCCGATCTGGACTCGCAGCCCCTTATGCTTCTTTATGAACGACCCGGCATGCAACCGGGACACTGATGACTGCAATGGTCACTGATGGATGATTTAGCGAACGGGGGCTGAGGTCACGGAGGTCTTTGCGCCGCCTACTCCTTACCGTTGCACCAAACGGGTTTACAGTGGTGTCGGGAGCATTCGACCTGCTATCTCACGGACAGAAGTATTTTTGGAAGCAGGAAAGATGAAAAATGAGCAATCGTCTTCACCGGGAATCGAACCACGGACCTCTGGAACACCAGCTCAGCGTGCAGAACCACTACACCACGAAGGCGGGAGAAATACCTTATATACTTCCCCTTTTAAAAGGCGAACGGGGTTTTTAAGGGACCCAATCGCCAAATCTTGGGTGAGGAGAATCATCATCAAACACCCCTTGAGTTCGGGCGCCACTGTAGGGATATTAGGATTTTTTTTGGAAGCAGGAAGAATGAAAAATTAACAACGCCTTTTCCGGGAATCTGGCCACAGACCTCTCGAATACCGGCGCAGCGTGCAGAACCACTACACCACGAAGGCGGGAGAAATACTTTATACCTTGGTGATCACATAAGACGTGTTTGGGAAGGAGAGCAGTAGGATACTCACCTGATTTGCCTCCGCAACGCAGCCCGACAGCCAGGAGTTATGATATGGGATGCAATTGCCAGACCCCTTTAGTTGTCATCCGTGAACATGGAAGAAAGAAAATAGAAGGAATAGAGAAAAGACCCAAACAGGCTTTTTTTCCGTACATTGCCTTCAAGCAGTGACTCACCCCTCCTGGTGACCAAAACATTCAGTGACTTGCCATTAAAAATAGACTTTGACAAAATCGGAGGTAAAAATTTTGTAATTACGTCGTAAACATAAGTGCATGTATTTTCTTTCTCTACAGTATTTCATAGTCAATTGAAATCTTATTATGAAGGCTGGATTAAAGAACTGAATAACTGTAGTTTCGAGCAATTGCAAGACTTGATCATAGCAGATCAATAAGGAAAGGAAGACATACCGAGGTAACAGAACATTTTGTGGACATATTTACAGAAATGAATAATTCGTTGGAGCTTGCAGAAAAGCTCGATTATTATGAAACTATTAGACTTGGCATGAAGAAAAATGCACATCCCATTGCAAAGAAACCATATTTTAAAGAAATTGTTAAATTTGTTGCAGAAAAAAGCTTAAATCTAGTAATCCTAAAGTCTTTAACCAGATTAAAAATACAAACTTTGACAAGTCTAAATTTACTATTTCTAGACAAGACAGGAATACTTCTATTCATTGCTACTGTTGCGGAAATCCCGGTTTCATATAATCAAAGCGCCCTAAGTGTAATTAGTTAAAAGAAGAAGCTAAAACTGTCGGCAGTTGTGTAAAATTCTATGCAGTTGAATCCTCCGATCTACTGTTCAGTTCTATTTTTTAACTGTTCGTAGAGAAAAGGCAGCGTTTTGCGCCTACACAATAGCATCAAATTCTATTGCAAGAGAAAGATTTCGTAAATTGTTAAAAGATCCCGGAATTGGATTTAAAATAACAAATATTACGATAGTACTACCAGATGGAAAGGAAAGAAATGCCCAGGCTTTGACTACGATGGTAAATCTTGATATTGATGGAAAAGATAGTTTGTATGAAAATTATTGCTTTGCCAGAAGCAAAAGGTAACAGGACGTTACTTGGAACTCATTTTCTATATGTCGCGGGAATATTGCTGAACATCCAGAATGACATTGGTATTTTAGTGGAAATCCACAGAAACAGTACTCCTTTTACAAAGAACCATCTGAGACTGTAAGAGAATGCATTTTAAACAAAATTTCATTCTGAATGAAATTAAATGCTTAACTTTCCCCAGAACAGTTTTATGAGTACAGTTTTAATTTGTAAGAAATATTTTCACACGTTTTCGCTAATTAGAATAGAAAGAAATTTTAAGGTAATTCAAATTGTTCGCTTAATGATTACAAAAATTGGAATCAAAGTTAAGTGTATTATTAATATTAAAATCACTCATTATTTCTTTTCTATTGATAGAGCTGCTTTCTGAAATACTTTCTCAAATAAGAGATCATTTTCAGCTTCTGAAGATCTTTTAAATCAAAAATCATAGTCATTCTACAATTAATGCTCTGTTCGATTCACTTCAAATTCACCTCTATTTTAATTCTGAAATATGTCAAATATTCCTGTTGATTTCTGATTTCCCTGTACATAAATTAATATGAGAATTTCTGAAAGGCATCAAAAATGTTATTTAAAACTTTGTAAGGTGTCTTTTAATTTTATAACTGTTATTCTTAATTTTGAAACTCTTTCCTCTCACTTTTTTTCCACTTATAACTCCCTACCAGAATGAGTTTTTAGAATCGCGTTGAATGCAAATGAGTTAGAAGTAGCATTTAAAGAAAGTTAAACTTATTTCGGAAGAGAATGCTTCGGAGTCCTTAGTGACGCGTGTTTGCCTTCTGCCTATTTCGTTCTTGATACTATTACTCTCTGCCCTAATGTACATGCCTGGTGATAATATCCTGCTAGTTTAAATTAAAGGCCAGCTACGTTAGATAATTGTGTCTAGCTTCGGCTAAGTCTATTTAGTATCTGTTAGATTAGTTTCTTATTTTCTTCTCCTGATTTGAAAGCCCAAGTGGAGGCTTTAGTATAAGCCGGGAAAGGGGCCATGTCTTATTATTTCTTTGAGTGAATAAAAGGTTATTTTAACCTTTCTCGAGTCTACATTGTACGTACTTGAACTCCGCGATAATTCTTTACTTAATTCACTAGATTCATTGACATTTTATTGTAGACAAAGTAGTGAGGAATATTACTTTGGCGCCCGAAGTTTCAAAGAAATATCACTTTAGAAGGAGAAAATTTTTCATTGAATTCTCCTACTTTTCATATCCCACCGGCACCAGTAAACCCAATGAAAGGATTTTTATTCACTGCGTGCAGCACTGAAACCAACTGCTAGGTTCTACGGCAGAGGATCCGTGATGTCCTTTCTGGAACAGTTGGAGCTTCATTTTACATCCGGTCCAGGAACTTCAAAAAGTAAAATTAACCGCAGCAAACTTAAAAGGCCAAGCCCTTAATTGGTTCAGGGGAATGGGAAAGATCCTGCTAGGAGATGCAGGCTCCGAAATATATAACTGGAAGACCTTCAAGACCACGCTACTAAAAGCATTCCCAGTAGTCAATGACAGAGTAAAATTGAAGTCAGAGCTCTTCAGTAAATAGAAGACAAATGCAGAATTGACGGACATTATTTTGTGAAAACCTTAATTGAAATGATAAATGAGTGATAAATTTCTTAAAGGAAAATCAGTTTTGCATGCATTAAAGGCGAAAAAAAGATTAAAACAAGAAAATATTTCTGCTTCAATCAGTGATATACGAATTACAAAATTACCTAAATAAAAATGAATAATTTTTCTGAACCGACCGATGTTACCGTAAACCAGACATTTGGATAGTTTTTTAAATTATTCTCCATTTTCTAAAACATTCTAATTCGAACTTTTGTATCCTGATTGTCAAATGTTTTTACATTTTTTACGCTTCCTCTAGCACACAAACAGTTAGCAGTTTAGATTTATTTCCAGTTCTGTTCATCTTTACTTTTGCGCATGTCAGAAATATTTAAATGAAAATTAAAAGGAAGAAAAACAAACAAACAAAAGAAGAACAAAGGGAAAAGGAAACAAAAGGAGGGGCTAATATGATTGTTTGATTGAACTTAGTTGGATATTAGGTAAGGAATTATATCTTTTTTACTGTCTAACTACAGAGATCTGTCGTTGCTGTGAAAGTAAACATTCAGAAAACTTTGCTGGCTATGGTGAGTATAAATGCTCTTGGGATATTTTCATACTATCGAACGTTAAATACTATGAAACTGTACGTCTCAAGGAAGTTAAATTTCTGCTGTAAGTACTTAAACGAATTTACTTGTCTAGTTTTCCTGTATGCAAAACTGCAGATATTAGGTTACTATTAATTGTAAAACCATAATCGGAATTTCAATAAATTTATGTTTCCTGTTTAGATACGTTTTTGTGTATTTAGGTGTAATTATTTGTGTATGATGCGATCACCCGTTGAAGGCGTGTGAAAGCTGAGAATTCGACACGTGGAGGAGGAAAAGAAAAAGAAAGCTAAGTCTTTATTTATCCAAAATAAATAATAATTATTTTAATCTTACGAAGAAAAGTAATTAAAATCAAGTAAATTATAAAATAATAATGAGTTTAATCTCGTAGGTAAAATAAAACTTCTTAATGACTGAAATTTTAACATGCTTCTTTTTTACTAATCCACGTGCCAGCCGCAGGCTGAGCTGAAAATCCCTTCTGAAGAGATTACAAATGATAAGTCCTTATCGACTTTTACGTTTGGGGATACTTTCATCAATTTCGTTTCGTTCTTGGTTACAAGAAAAGGCTAAAACTTTAGATGAATTATTTTCTTTTGCTCGTTTAACATTTAATAAAGTCAGTTTTCCAACATTTTATTTTGCCGATATTTTTTCCACATTCTCCATTGCTTCTCATTTAAATGTTTCAACCTAAATTTTTAAAGAAAGTACCTTTAAATTACTCTTTTTAAGAAAAATATTTGAGTCAGGAACTAACGGATTATGCTTATACTAGAAAAATATTAAATACATAAATAAGATTGAATGGTCTTATAGGGTTTCATCTGTATATGAATGTAAGAAGGTCTGAATGACGAAACACTGCTCGTTGTTAAATCTCCCGGCGTATTTTTCATGTTCTTTAAATGCACACGATCTATCTGTGATACTGGGGATAAGGGTTTTATATATATGTGACCTTTTTACGAAACATTACCTTAACGTTGGAGTTGTAAAGAAATTACAGCTCGAAATGAATAAAATGCAGAAATAAAAATATTTACAAATGGATTTCACAGTTCTGATAGTCTATAAGGTGCGTATATTTTACTAATACTTAAGAATAGTGAGCGTCAGAGTAACACTTGCAAAACTCCTCATGACTGAATCTGCTCCGAAAATGAGTATCAAATGCCGAAGCAATTTTATCCACTGATTAGTTACTAGATTACTTAAAAACTAAATCGCTTTTTTTTTAAAGAATAAATGGCATTAAACATCTTTCACAAGACTGCTATGACTCAGAATGATATTGCAACGAGCCTTTTTCTTAAAGAAGGCGGTTGACGAAAAAGCCGATATTTCTACGTTAAACCACCATGAATGGAATTTCATTCTGACGAAAGGAAGAGTGTGTCCCCTTAGTGGGTGTCACGCAGTACAAATAATTTCGAATTCGAAGGGGAAAAAACTGATGGTTGAGATTTCTGGCTCCGTTGTGACAGAAAGATGTATTTAAATGTTCTTTAATGTAAATTAATTTCATGTTTTTCCTTTACATATCATAAACGATATTAGCCGAGAAATGCCATCCGGGTAATTTGGTCAACGGCATTACTTCATAACAATTGACATTATACCACAGTGTGGTGGAGTGTTGAAAGGCCCATTAGTCAAACGAAGACGACGTTTGAAAAAAATTCAAGTTTTCGTTTTTTGGTTACTATCTTAAGTGATATAATACAGAGAATTGTCACGATTCCGTAAAGCAAGTATTTTGTGTTCCGTGGTTAATCTTAGCTTGGTATTTTGAAGAAAGTATCAATGCGTTTCTAAGGAAGTTTTATAGTAGAAAATATGTTTTATCAGGATGTAAGGATCCTAAGTTTTACTAACCTTTATTTTATTTTAAATCTTTACTATCACTTCTTATTTTCTACTTCCGGCCAGAATTAAAAGCTTTAACTTATTTATGCAAATTTGTCTTGCTAACGCCAAGTACTTAAGTTGTGGCTTTTTGCCAAGCAAGAGAGAGGAAGGAGTTATTGGAAGCAAGCCGCTTGCCATAGTAGTTTTACTCGGTTGCTGGTTGCCTTCAAGGCCAGAGGTTTAGTCCTCTTGATAATTTCAAACGTATCGTAGTTTTAGCAGCTCTCCGTACTACATACGGACTTTGTTAAATAACGGCCAATCTTATTGCTAGGCACTTGTATACTAATTCAAAGTTAGTTTTAGTTAGAGTTTTAGTTAGTAGTTTTATATTCTTACGTTCAGACCACAAGTGGTTGGTCTCTGTATTCCGAAGTTCCGGAAATACCTGTAAAGATAAAAAAATAAAGGGTTTCGTATACCCTTCCTGTGTGTATCGTCTACTTCACAATTTATTGAACATAGCTTGAGTAAGCTCCCTGTTCCGAGTCAGGACAGTTCATGTTTCCAAAGCAAGTCAAGAGGAACACAAGTCCTGATAAAGAAACGTTTGATTCCGAAGATTATGTGGAAGTACGGATTCAGTATCTTAATAACTAAATTCATTTAATAATTATCCAATAGTAAAGATACAATAATTATTGTAATTATTGGGATATTACTGTGTATGGATTTTAACGTTATTCAGCAGTGCCATAGTCGCTGATATTTTTGTGAAGTTTATGGACTGATTTGTTTCTAATTCATCTTTAGTGGAATTAGAAGCAAATTTGTCCTGTTGCAATTATAAAATTAGAAATTTGCGTTTTTAAATAGAGTTAAAATATGATTAACACTGTCATAATTGTATTATGCATTAAATGGATTAGTTATAAGCGCAGAAATGGATTGTAACGCAAAGGATTGTGGCTATAATGGAGTTTTTTGATGAAAAGCAAGAAATTGACCTCTACAGCATAGATGGGAGATTGGGGGAGGAGCTGGTAAATTTCAGAATTATAGATCTAAAATCTCCGATTCAATAAAACGTCAGCTTGTAAGGAAGAGTTCGTTAAATGTGTTTTCGAAGAAATTTTAAATTACAGACTTAGCGAGCGGAAAGGTTAAGAGCAAGAGGGCTAGCGATAGCTGAAACGTAGAGAACAAAAGAGAGAGAGGATTACTCAGGTAGAGAGATACGAGACAATTTGAATTAGAACCACTAAGGATAGAAGCAATGAGCAGATCATTCCTTACTGCATCGGAGAGTTCGTAATCGAACAATTAGATAGTTCAAAAATTCGATTCGGATAGTGGGGATATTAGTTCATATCTGATACTGTTTGAAAAGCAAGCGAGGTGACTTGGTACCCACTTGGTTGGAGACCGACTGGGTAGCTCATTTCTTAGTCATGTTGTCCATGGGAATGTTACAACTTTTATCTAAAGAACTCGAGGAGTAAGACGATGATTAAACCCACATAAACGTTTTACACTTTAAAAGGTTTAAAATAAACCCTGGGAAATTTCAAATAAAATTCAGCATCAGTAACGAAAAGATGAATGTTGAATGGATTTTTAAGTTTTGCTTCGAGAAATTACTTAGAAGAATGCCTGTGCGATCTGTAGGTAATAGATTTTCAGAAACTGAAAGATTTAATGATTACCGAACAAATGAAATGTCTGTTCGGAAACGAGGTCTGGGAACGTCTGTTGGAGAAATGGGAAATATTATCTCAGCCTCCTAGTGGGCAGATATGCTGAATGACTACGAAGATGTCAGAGGACTTCGAAAGAAATCAACCAACCTGATATATCAAAGGGATGATAACAACATAGATGATCCTTACTAAAGAGAGAGAAAGAAATGGGAAAAAAGTAATTTCGGCTCAAGCAGAAAAAACATGAAACAATCGTGACAACACATTCAGGAAACGGAAGGCTTTTAACTGTTTCGAACGTGGCTCAGAAACTTATTTTAGTTCGCAGTGCCCAAATCTCTTAAAAGATAAACAGACAGTCATTGTAGACAACTCATATCAACAAAAAAAATTAAGTCAGTTTTTGCCTCCATTTATCTCGGATAATCGTGTAAATGGTATCCCTATCAAACTGTTATAAGGTACTAGAGCGAATCTCGATTTGCGTCTTAACTCTATCCTCCGCAATTCTTATAGAAGAAATATATGGGTAAGGATCTTTTTGGACATGGAAGCAAAATGCCTTCCGTTAGCACTCGTAAAACATTAAAATGAAAGATATTCGCATCATCCAAACACAAGCCTCAATAATTAAAGAGGACTTAGAGAGAGGTACATATATTCTAGGAAATCAAACCGTGGGCATATTTGGGATACAGTTCCCAAAATTTGTACCTTCCACAGAAGCTCAGATAATGCCTATAAAAGAAACCGAAAACCATCTGCTAAAGGAAACGGATACAGTTTCCAAGGAAGGTGGTTCTTGAAAGACAGACGTGGTTAATTACCCTACATTGGGCTCTGAAACCTCAACTGGGAGTAAACCAAAAAAGGGGCAAGAGCATTAATTTTCATGAAAACAAATCGATAAACGAAAAGTGTTTTTAAAAGGAAAGGAAGATTATATATTAAAGAAATTTATAAATGTCAACTTGGGGCAAGTTTTCAAGATGTTATAACCATTAAAATACGGATTATACAGATATCTTTCCTGCAAATCAAAAGGAATCAGTTTTAAATGATGTTGAAAAAGATAAAGTAGCGTTTCACAAGGAATTAATCAAGCCCAATAATACTTTTTTTTTTTTTTTTTTTTTTTTTTTTTTGTGGGAAATGAGATCATATCTAACTAGGAATTAAAAAACTGAGACCTAAAAGTGTTTTAAACAAAAACTGATTCCCGAAAACCAAATATACTCTAAAACTTCTTTTTAAATTAAAAGGTAATCAAAGACTAACGGTTTTCTGGAAAATGAAATGAAGTTAAATACTCAACATATTTTTAAACCTGAATTATTTCTTGAAACTCAAATGGAGTGACACATTAGAAAAATAAAATTATCACATTCGAAATACAAATTTTACACATAAAATTTTTCTTCAAAGCTAGTTCTTCTCATTCAGAAACATATTGCTTGCATATTTTATGAGTAACATTTGACTCTAATTCTTGTCGTTTGTCTTCAACATCTTCTATCAATTTCGCTGGATTCCTGTTCCTTCTTTACTACACCCGCTTCATCAGCAATTAAAATATTATACATTTAACCTTATTTAATTTACATATATTACAAATTAAATACAAATGCAACTCACCACACAGTGCAGCAAAAATGGCTGGAGCCGTAGGTTTCGTCTTAGGGAGGTTTCACTGCATAAACGTAATCTTTGCTACTTGAATGCAGTGGGAACTCCACATTAAAAAGAATTCAATAATTACAGCAAATGCAACTTATATGTTTACAACCTAATTGCACTACCACTAAACCCTAGGCAAGATTCGTAGAATTATTGACGGATTCTTGTTCCATTTGTAACTTATTATATGATAGCATAAAATAATCACAATATGCGCAAAGGCAAGAACAACATTAACTCGTACTTCGGCTTGAAGTTGCAAAAGCTATAACTTTTATTTGAAACTTATTATCCGCTTTTGGCAGTATGAGACTAACATAGTCGTCCAGTTATTTGTAAAGCAAATACTAAATTGAGAGCCGAAAACCTGGCTGCTACACGCCTTCTAAACTACATGTGAAAGTTAAAACTCATCAACAATCATCACAATGCTCTCAAGTAAAATAAAAGATACAGAACTCCTGGTTTAAGTTGGCAGTACTCTCTCATTCAATTTAGATTCACGTACGTTATTTAAACTAACGTAATTTGACATGGATGGATGGAAAAGTGAAGTAGAGGAAAGACTGGGCACAAGAAAATAATGTGTTAATTAGAATGGTTCTTTTAAACTAGTAAATCAAAATATTGATTTTGACATCTTTCTTGGTTACTTAAACCATATAGAAATTCTAATAATCCTCACACTCACTGATTCAGATCTATGTGGTACTAGTCTTATAATAGGATTCATTTACATATATATATATGTTGGTTTCTTTTTTTTTTTTTTTTTTTTTTTTTTTTTCTAAAATGCATCTTGTGCTGAAAGAGTGAGGGTATTCAAAGAGCAAAAATGAACCAAGTTTAAGAAAAAAGCAAATCATATAGCTTCGGATGTCAATAATTGTAATGCTGAGCACTAAATCACATGATCTAGGAGAAAGAATCCTGCTAAAATTTAATCTAAAATATATCTTAGGAAACTTCCTGCTACATCCCAGTTTGGGATGAAAAATATTTTAAACTAATCTAGTTAAGCTCGATTACCCTCAGCTAAATGTTCAGCATGGATTTAAGGATTTATGAAATGCCTTTGGGGATATTTTCATCATTACGTAAAGTAAAAACCTCAAGAAAAAGGAAGGCAACACTTAATAAATCAGACTAAAATAATCATAAAAAAGAGTTAGTATCAGTTCGACATGAATAACAAGATAACTAATTTTACTTCAATTTTTTTAAGGTATAAGGAAGATGAAATGAAAAATAAGTATGTCTTAAAACTAAGGGATTAAGACATATTTTAATTTATTTTTGTAACCTGTGTAAACTTAAAATGCACTTCCGTTTCAACACCTTATGTTTTAAAGAAAATAATTCAATAATGCTTTTTAAATTTCTAAAATCCTATAGCGTTTTAATTGATGGAATTACGAAGGAATTATTAAGTATATTACATTTTATCCATTGACTTCCTAATCTAACCTAAAAAAACTGGTTTCCTACTTTTTCATCTTATAAAGAATTTCTATGCAGTTGTATGTATTCTTAAAATGAAAGATATTCTACGAAATGGTGAGTAACAAATATCAATTTCGCCTTACATCAATAGATTATTAGAAAGATACGCTTTGGTCAAATATAAAAAAAAATCAAATTTATGTGAAAGTACACTGAAATGTGAAAAAAAAAAAAGTTTTTCTTTCTTTAAGGTTTTGAATAACTTCGAATTTCTTTATTACGTAATTAACTTATTGTGCTGCAGCGGATATTCACAGTACCATAAAATTATGCAGTAAAGACTTTATTTCAATTTTTATACAGTAACTACATGCATGCACATTGTTACTGAAGAAAGGAATACATTTACTGTTATTATTTTTTGACGTTTTTTGCTCTTCAATACTAGAAGTTACTGCATTTGTGGAGATCAGCATTCTTACTCTAATTTCCAGAAGGAAAAAAATCTACTTTGCGTCCCTGAAACTTTCTGTCATCAAATAAACGACAGAACTAAAACTCTTCATTTCTCGTTTTCCATTATTTTCTTTATTTCTAAACCGCTTTCTCGCTTCTTCCTCTTTCAGTGAGCTCTATGGTAAATGGCTATATATTCAGTTCACTTAAATGTAAACGGATAAAAGCTTTTGCGTAAGGTTTCGGACTTAGTGCGCAGTTCTGCAGAAGACGTTTTCTTTATTTCAAACATCTGTCGTATAATTGTCTATTTTTATTATATATACTTTTACGCCGATAGATATTCTTAAATTCTTTATTGACAGCAATGTACACTGAGAAAAGAAAAAAAGGACAGTTCTATATCTCCGCTTCTACTGGGCCGATTGACGAAATTCAAACTGCATTTCCCATGTCTCGAAAGCGCGACTTAGGTTATATACTATATTTATATATAGCGTTGTTCTGACATAGGTATTTTGTTACAAAACCGGACTTTTTCTGAAATAAAATACCAGTTTTTTTTTCCATTTTTCTATTTTACGACTCAAATTATGCCTAGACATTAAATTTTGTAATTTTTGGTGAGAAATTTAAAAACTTATCTTGGCGAATTTTTTTCAGATTGCCCCAAGAATAATTCACTTGGCGAACTTCTTAATTTTTTAGTTTCTTTTACAACATCAAATTATGTAAGAGTCATATGACATGAATTAATCTCCAAATGATGCAGTGCAGAAAGATTACTGTTTTTAGAATAGAGAAGGAAAATTAATTTTACGCTGCTAATTTAATCTTTTGCATATTCCTTATTTTTCTTACATATGTATATGTACATTTATCATTCGATGGTTGTGAATCATGACTTTGGTTATTATCTTTCTATTCATTTTATTTTCAGAATTATAGAAAGGTAGTTTAAAATTTTGTAAAGAGAATTTATACAAATATTTTGTAACATGTTTATAGATATTGACGTGCATTAAGAAAGACGGGCTCGTTGGCTTCTAGATATTTTAAAATTTTTATTTATTCGCATTGAGTTTTATTTAAAATTACTTTACATGCTTTCTCCGCAATTTAGTTCTGTACATTTCATCAGTGCTAATTATGTACTTCTGCTGGTTTATGTTTTTATGGAAATTTGATTTACAGTTCTATTTTTGTGTATTGTTTTTTATAGGGATTCTGTATATGGATACCCTCTTCTATGTACGATTCTATGTATGGATACTCCACTATGGTATAATGCTATTGGTTCTGTTATGGGTTTTGTGCAGCGATTTTTCCAAGAGGTACCTTTATTGGTCTGTGGATTTTTGTATAGTGGTTTTTACAGGATTTGGCGTATGGGTGCCTGTATAGGTGTACATGCTTTTGTTTACTGGTTTTTACAAAGCATTACCCTACGGAATATCCATTTTTTAATGGAAATTTGGCCAATGGATATGCATATAAAGTTTTGATTTTTGGTTATGGGTTTTTACTGGTATTTTGTTTATAGTGCCTACAGTTCTACAGAGATTTGGCCTACTCGTAACCGTACAGTCGTACGGGTTTCCGTTTACAGGTTTTTTACGGGTATTTCGCCTACAGGTGGAGGTTTCTTTCTATGGGTTTTTACGGGTATACGGCCTATGGGTACCCGTACAAACGTACGGGTTTCTTTTTATGGGTTTTTACGGTAATTTGGCCTACGGGTACCCGTACAAACGTACGGGTTTCTTTCTATGGGTTTTTACGGGGATTTGGCCTACGGGTACCCGTACAACCATACGGGTTTCTTTCTATGGGTTTTTACGGAGATTTGGCCTACGGGTACCCGTACAGTTGTACGGGTTTCTGTCTGTGGGTTTTTACGGGGATTTGGCCTACGGGTACCCACAGAGCTGTACGGGTACCCGTAGGCCAATTCCCCGTAAAAAATTTTTATGGGTTTCTACGGGGCATTTTTAGCAGGGTATAGCAACCTATTTTCCTTTCTTTTTTCTTCATTTTCCACGAGCGAAATAAAAGTAATCGTTGACACTTTCAAATACTTTTAACAAAGTGAGTAAACCATATTTTCATTATTATCACTTATAATAAATACGTCAAATTTCAAATTTCGCGCCCAAAATGTAAATTCACGTATATCTTGGGAAATTTTGAATGAAAAACTCTAACTTTTTGCAGGTATGCTTAGGAAAACTTCTACTTTAAGATGATAGAAAAGCTTTTATAGGTTATAATTCAAAATGCTTTTTGAAAAATTTATAAAAGTTATTTAGATATACAAATTTAAAAATAAATCATAAAAAATAGGCGAAATTTATTTGGAATGAACCTAAATTTTGATATATGAAAGGAAGAATCAAATACGTTTAATTAAAAAAAGAGAGATTAAAATATATATATCAAATTCAATTACCATTGAGGAGCTAAAATTTTGAGAGTTAATTTTTTAAAAACTACTCGTGCGATTTTTACAAAATTTGGCAGTTTGACATAATTTGAGTCGTAGAATCGAAATGGGAAAAAATTGGCATATCATTTCAGAAAAAGTCCGATTTTACGTCAAAACACCTGTATTAAAACAATGCTACATATAAATGTAGTACATATCTTAAGTCGCGCTTTCGAGACATGAAAGACGCAAGTTGAATTTCGTCAATTGGCCAACTAGAAGGGGGATATAGAATTGTCTTTTTTTCTGAGCATTGTACATTATACAGCTCTGGCATAAAACATGCATTTTTGTAAAATGTACTTGTTAATTCACATACTTAATGTGTAAATAATACAATATTTGGTTGATAAATGTCATGCTTATTTTTTCATTTTATTTGTTGTATATAACTCGAAATTTGAATACAGAATGAAGAACATATTTTTTTTTTTTTTTGGAGTAATGGAAATCACATTATGTAAGACGTATCTCAGTTTTCTTTAATTATTTAATCAAAGATATAAATAAATATGGACATACATATCCATGAATTTTATCTACTTAAAAATTACGAAATTATTATTTCTTATGTTTTTATAAAATACGACATTTTTCCTTTTAGTCTAGCATTTTATTATTTTACTCGAGTCACTCATGCAGTTATTTAAACTTAAAAGGTGCTCTAGTATTGCAGAATACCACTGAAAAACCTGTTATTAGTTTGTAAAAAAGCAGCGCTTGACAAATGCTTTCTAAGTACAATATCTGTGCGATACTTTCTTTAGCCTGTTCCTTGCTTACGTGTCATATACTCTGTAATTTTCCGAAAGAATAAGTACAAAGCTGTTTTCTGTGTTCTATCACTTTAATATGGCATTACTGCTGGCCATGATGAATTGAGCGGCGGGGAAAACGTTTTTACACGAACGAGAATGAAGAATAATAGTCAGTTTATTTGAAAATAATCGGGGTTTTCTACCACGGGAGCTGAAAACAGAATTCTTATTAAAAAATGAGGCTGAAAATTTTTGAAAGAAATCTATTCATTCTCTGTTAGATGCTAAGACAAGAATTTTTTGAGACTTTAAGAGAGCTGAATTTAAAAATATGTTATCATTATTTCCGCTTGGATATCAAATTTTCTTTGCTATTGAGTACATGACATAAATTGTTATGAAAATAAATTTGTCATCTAACATGTGACATTGAACTATTTAAAAAAGAATAAAATGCGGTGCTATGTATTATAATGAAATTTTATCTAAAGAATGAAGTATAATAATGTATTTTTGTGTATAGGTTCTCCCTAAATAAGTAAAAAATGCATACTTAAAAACTATTCATGCCCCTCAGTTTGGGAATATAAGTATTTTTCTTTCACCACTTTTCAATAAGGTTTATAATAAGAAAATATGCGGTGGAATCTCGATACATTACTTACCTATTGATTCATGTAGTTGCTAGAAAGAATTACACATTGTAAATAAATAATATGCAATTGATAAATAAATAATATGCATAGCTTTCAGTATGAATAAGCTAGATTATTGTAAATATTAGGGAATGCCTTATTGTAGGGTCAACAGGTGTTGTTCTTTGTTTGTTTTTCATTCCTTTGAGCGAAACCCATTTCCATGGTGCAGTACTTTTCCAGTATTTATGCTTGAGCAGACTTGTGAGAACGAATTCGTAGCATATATGTGGTCCTTATATTTATGAAAACACAATGCTTGAGATGAGTTACTTTAATAAATACTTGCTTGGGCTGCAATTCATAAAAGAACTTCTAAAATGAAAGCTAGTGACTTAATGTATTTTATATATCAAACACACTTGAGGTAAAAGGAAACAGAAGGAAAAAAATACTGTTCGCGTAGTAAAATATTGTTGCGTGCGTATGGGTTCGTCATGAATTGAATGCACAAGTCCGATGAAAAATGAATAAAATTTATTATTATCACAACACATAAATCAAAATGCTTAAATTTCCTCAGATAGTTGCACAATATCTCAATATCTCACAGTAGTTATCTTCTAAACTACTGAAAACGTTCAACAAAACTAATTCAAAATATAGAAAGCTTCTTCAACATTCCTACTCTCTACCTTTCTTAACTTTATTCTTTATATCCAAATTTCCCAGGAGCAGAAATTATGAAATTTTAATTTTTTTGTATGGTACAAGTGTAGATTCGAATAAATTGTATTTATGACAAATATCCAGTTTATCGAAATGTCAGCTGAAACCATTTTGCATTTTTCGAATAATGTTCACATTTTTTTCAATGCAGAAGTTTTAAATTTTATAGCTCGCCATGTGGATAAATTTCTGATATAGAAATTTTTGTACAGCGGAGTATGTTTGTAATTGACTTTATGGCAAATCAATTAGCTTTCAAAGTGTCAGTTTTCTTTTTAAAATAATATTTATTCATAGCAATTTCTATTTTCATAAAACTAAATTTTAAATTTCATAATGGTTTCAAAATTGTTGTTTGCAGTGCGTTTTCAAGACAAACTTTGGAGTAAAAGGAGTATAAATTATACACAATATTCATCAGTTTCGATGTAAGGACTTTTCTGCTGAAGAATGAATGTTGTCCTCTCCAAGCAAAATCCAAGAAGATACTTTTATTATGAAAATAATCTCCTCACCAGTGACATTGGTAACTGAAAGTCTACCTTGGATTCCTCTGAATGCAAACAGGCTGATTCATGGGTTTTCCTATTTGTAACGAAAATACTTTCAGTTTCTGTCAAAATATTTTCAACGAAAGCACCCAATCCTCAAATAAATGGCCATATAGGCCTTCAGGGTTCTGCCAAACTACCTAACCTTAATAATCCATCCAACCAATGAAATATTAATCATATCATAAATAGTGAAATCTTTTTATAAAAGATTCCATTATTAAAAAACCTATATTTTATTGTCCTCTATAAACAAGCAAATATATTTCTTGATTGAATACATTTTGCAGTGTTTTGAATTATTCACACATGAAGTTAATGTAACAGGAAAAATTAAGTATTGCTTTATTTTTCTAAGAACAACTAAATCTAAGAAATATATAGGAAGACTTGGAATGAAATAATTACAAGGAATAAAAAAAGAATTCAGAGCAGTATAATCAAGCTAATTTGAGATAAACAGATAATGTATTTTTGTAATATAATGTCGGATTGAGTCAAAAACTTCTGCTGTCGCTATAGTACTTTTTCAACACACAAGGCTTTCTGTATCTATACTTTTTGTGTATGCAAAGTAGTAAATGTAGAGTACGAAATTAAGAATTTAGGCGGTTGAAATTCATGCATCTTTGGATTCGACTCTGCCGGAAAAACGAATGCATTTTAAGCGCATGACTGGATTAAATATTAACGCAATTATACTGCATAATTTTTATATTTATTCTTCTTTCCTAAAGTAACTAAAAGTTTCTAAAATATATGTAAATATTTTAAAGATGGTTTGTTGGAATAATTGTGTGAAAGCAAATTAACGGATTTTAAAAATATATTTTAAACCTAAAGAAACACAAAGTTTTGGTTCTTCATAAGCTCTTTAAAACCTTCAAAATAATTGAGTCCAGTTAATTATGTGTGTGTTTACAATAAAAATGTGCTATCCATAGCACATTTTTAAAAGAAAAATGAGAAAGGATATTTACTTATTGGCAAAGAAACCTAATTTCAGAAATATGCATATCAAATTAGCTCTGCAGCAAAAATGATATGCATATTTCTGAAATTAGGTTTCTTTGCCAATAAGTAAATATCCTTTCTCGCTCCGAAAGAAAAATGGCATGTTATTCGTCGAGAGCCTTTTTTTTATTTCTGTAAAGACCGGATTTTTCAGAAGATATATTTTGTGATGATATACAGCAACAATTTACAGCGAAATCCATAATTTATTTTAAATTCAAAGTATATGTTATGTTAAGATAACATATGTTTATCTGCTGGAATATTAACTACTCTAGTAGCATATACTAAGCTCTCAGCGCAAGTCTAAAAATGCAAGAATACAGACTTGTATTAGAATATCCTATTCAACTGCATCTATCATAATTTATTCATAGCGACTGACTGTATTATCAAATAGTACAGGAGATGATGGACATGATCATCAATAAGTTAAAATCATCTTGCTACTTGGGGCAATAATAATAAAGTATGTATATAATTGAAAGATATTTCACGATAGCCACCTTAATCAAAATTCTGAGATTCAATAACTTTAACAGAGATTTGGCTAAAATAATTAAGCCATAAGTTTTGTTTGATACATTGCATTATAAGCTATTTCTCCCGCCTTTTTAGCGAGTCTTCGTGGTGTAGTGGTCTGCACCTTCAGCTCGTAATTGAAAGGTACATGGTTCGATTCCCGGCGAAGGCGTTTTAAAATTTTCATCACTCCTGCTTTCAAAAATTACCTAATGTCTCTACAGTGGCGCCCGAACGAAAAGGGTGTTGGATGATGATACTTCTCTACCAGGATTTGGCGACTGAGTCCCTTAAAAACCCCAGTCGCCCTTTAAAAGGGGAGTATATAAGGTATTTCTTCTGTCTTCTTGGCATACTTTCGTGGTGTGGTTGTCTGCACGCTCAGAGCGTAATTGAGAGGTCCGCGGCTCAATTGCTGGCGAAGGCTTTGTATATTTTTCATCACAGGAGTGCTTTCTAGAATTACCTAATGTCTCTACAGCATAAGTTTTAAAATTAAAAAAAAAAAAAAAGTCAGCTCTGGTTTTAACTGCCTCTTAATTAACTAACAATACATGTAGATCAAAATTTAACATGAACAGCAGCATTAAAAGCATGAAGTATGAAAACATAAAATTACATTCTCAAAAATTACATTAAAATCCTCAAAAGTTACATTTGCATTAAAAAGTTAAAAAATTAAAAACAAACTATATAAAATGTTTTAAAATATAAAAATTATAAACCTATTTCACTTCTCGTCTTAAATAACGTAATATTTGCTTCTAATTCAAGAAGCTAAATCTTTACTGTTGAATGTCAGCTCAAAACAAATTTCAAATTTAAGATTTTTTTTTTTTTTTCCCCTCATTTGCATTTCGTTTTTGATACGTGAATGCTACATCAAAATATAATATTACGATTTGAACAAAATTAAAAGGAGAAGTGCATATCGAGGCTTGCATAATTTAAAAATCACAAGATTATTCTCAAGCATTAAATTTTATTCTGAATGGTAGCGTCCATAATAAACATAGTTGGAATTTTTTTTATTACATCACCTATTAGTGATGGAAAAATTATTTATAACATTAATGACATAAGATAGCAATAGCTGTAAATATTTTTGAAAAGTTTATGGAAATAATTTTAAAGTTATTAATGCTTATTTAATTTTATAAACTAAATATCTTATTCTCCATCGTTTGTCAATAATGTTAATTTGTACGGTTACGCTGTTACTTGAAACTTTTAATTCATTTCAAAGTAACCATAACCCCCCCCAGACTGCTAGGCAACCTTTCCCTCGGTATGCCTTTCTAACTAAAAAAAAAAAAAAAAAAAAAAAAAAAAAAAAAAAAAAGACCTTAAAATATAACTGTTTTTTAACATATCGATACATACTCAAAAGTTTAAAAAAACAGTACTCCGCTAGCTTGCGAGTAGCCAAAACATAAAATCAAATTAACAGAATGTAAAATTATGACGCCTGACTAAACCTTGATCAGTCTATAAGAACTCGCGAAACAACTATGGTTACCAGAAATTTATTGCAACAGCAAGAAACCTAAAGGAAAATGACCGCCAGTCAATGCTACCAAGCGCTTCCTCCAAAAATTTAGCAACTATTTTGTCTCATGTATATTTTAACTAATTTGCATTCTGGTGGATCTGATGAATGTAAATTTATAGTAAAGTCAAACTAACAAGATAATTGCGTTAATTAAAATAAAATCCTACAAATTTATCGCAGACGTGAATTACCGCTATGTGGGCTCAATAAACATCAAGAGCACATCTCTTTCTAGGAGTTTAGAAAGCTAAAGTTTAAAAATACCTGAATTGAGTGAACATAAACATGAAATGCAAATTAAAATTTTACTGGCAGACATTACACTAAAAAAAAACACTATAAAATCTTGCATTTGAACAACTATTTACAAGCAGACTACTATTCCATTCTTTGCAGAACATGCCTTGTCTAGCCAAGTTTTCACCTCAAACAACTTCGAGCATTAAGTTTCTAAATTTTAAAACTTCACTTAACGGTAGTCAGTACTTTAAGAGATCTTCACACTTCGCAGTCTTTGATTACAGTGTAACAAGTAGTAGATAGTAGGCAGTATTTCAGATACTTTTGTAGCAAGAAAACTGTAGTAATTTCATTTACAAAGAATAATAACTCACAATTTTCCCATTTTCTTCATTTGATAGCGACCTATCTGTATATTTCTGGAACTATTTATGTTCATAAATAAAGGGTCATAAGGAAGAAAACAGTAAAAATACTGACTGTTAGAAAACTAAATAAAGCTTTACAATATGACGTCAGGAAAATCAAATGTCAGGTATTTTAACACGATCGGCGAAAGCTAAAAATCATTTCTATTTCAGAGAAGTAGCCAAACGTAAATCGGAGATTGACAGTTCGAGGTCAGTTTTTCCAAGATTGAGTATTTTTACCGTCTAAACATAGCGACTTCTATCTTGGGACAACGTTTGAATGCCTTGAAATGTGCAGTGAATGATTTCAAAGACTAAAATTATTTTGTTAGTCAGTGAAAGAAATTTAAAACATGACTTTACATAAAAAGCAAAGATCTCGCGTGGTGGTGCAAAATAAATTGCAACGAATTACAGTTATAACTTATATTCATTGTGTATATGGTGTAAAGATTTATTTTATTCTAACTAATTATTTTTAGTTTGACTTTCCTGTCCCTCCTGATTTCAGTTTCCTGCCGGAATGTAAATATTGTATTACGTAGATGCAAACTATAAACGTCTTTCTGAAGCAGTATTTAAGCTGCGTTTCAGGAGTTTAAGAGAGTAGTAGTAGCGGACTTAGTTCCGATTTTTATTCTACGAGTTTAAAATTAGCTTTCAAGTTCGATGTTCGACCCCTTTCAGTTTATACTGATATTCCTCGGCTCGGCTTTGCAGTGTGCAACCGATTTAACGTTAGTTAAGCTAGTAAGTAGAATTCTTTATTTACTAGTGATTTGTTGCATTCCTTTTTTCTGTTAAATTATGTAGCCACAAGGTGGTGATTTGTGAACATGAAGTGCGTGCATCAGTTTAAATTTAGTTAAATTAAGAGATTATTTAAACCTTTCTTCTGCAGTAGTTATTCTTAAAGGCATAGCGAAAATTCGCTACTTCGTCTTCGACATAGCGTCAAAGGTGTATATTCCCAAAGAATACATATAGACTCTATAATGGATGCTCAATACTTATTCATGCTTTTTTAGAAAGCAGAGTGAATGTTACAAACTATTTCTGATCAAATTATACACGTATATTATCCAGAGCTCTTTCAGACGAATAACGGAAATATTAGTTAAAGCCAATTCGTTAAATATAACCTGCGTCTCTACTGCTATGTAGTGGAATTCCTGAATCTACTGACTAAACAATTGTTGTTGTCTTATCCGTATTGCATGAAACAATGTTTCCCAGAGCCCACATCGAAGAGAGGTCGGACTTCTGTTTTCCCTCCCCAATTTTGAGGAAGAGCACCCCGGGGGTCTCAAACCCGGGGGTCCGGGAGTCTCAAACCCCTCTCCTCTCCCACCAGTCCGCACGAGAGGACTTTCGACTCGCCGCGTATTAGGAGTGCCGCCATGCCTCACCAACACTGTACACTTACAAACATCCACGTCATACCCGGGATTCGAACCCGGGCCCTTCGTAGGGCTCCTGCTTTTTGTCTGGAAACTCCTTAGTAGGCATCATTTATGAAGGTCCTCTTTCTCCAACATTACTACTGAGCACTGAACATTCAGTCACCATTATCCTGGAGACTTGCAATCAAAAACTCTCAGCCACTTCATCGTATTTCCCTCCGAGTGTGGATATTGAGGTACCAATCAGAGAACTTGAGGAAAGACTGCCGTTTCCAGCATCATACGGTATTTTTGCGAGAGACTACAACGCCACGAGCCCTCTATGGGGAGGCAGGATAGAGGATGCCAGAGCCACCCACTAACAATTTGATCCAAATTAACGAATCAGACTCTCTCCCAACCTTTTGTACAACCAGATCAGAAGGTTGGCCTCATCTTACCATAACTACGGCCCTCATGGCCCCTTACATTCAGAAATGGAGGGTCGAAGATATCCCCACAGCAAGCGATCATCGCCTAATTACTTATAGCATAGATATACTAATCATCTATTTGGTAAGAAAACGTTACAAGACTATATATGGAGGTCACAAAAAGTTCCTAGACTGCCTTGCACCGAGAATCCCGTACATTACTGTTTTGCTCAATAACAGCTACAATCAGCAAACCCTCGGTGAAGCAAACCCTCGTCTGGATGATCAACTCATCCAGACGATTGACGTAGCTTGTCGTACAGCTTATAAGACCAAAGGGTATAAGAGCAACCCTAGAACACACTAGTGGACCCAAGACCAACAAAAAGAACGAAGCCATCTAAGAGCTCTACGAAGGTGTGCGCAGGTCACCCAAGAACAAGCTCTTAGAAACTTACGTATGCAGGACTTTAGGAGGGCGCGTGCCTTACGGACAAGCCTACAAAATCTCGATGAATAAAGTGTTCAGGCCTACCCCACTTCCACGGAGTATTCGTCCCACTGTCAATTCAACAGCAGAGGTAGCCAAATTTCTCCTTGACAATATCTTTTTCTGATGACAATCCGGATGAAGACCTGGAAAAACGTCGTTCCCTACGCCATAATTTTGAGAATTACTCTACATTTGGTATGCAAGACACTGAACCTCCTGCATCCAGAGCAGAAGTTGACCGAATCATAAAAGCATTCTCACCTCTTAAAGCACCAGGTCCGGATGGAGTAGATAATCAAGTGATTAAATTCATCTTCCAAAAATTCCCAGTCTTAATCTTGGCTTCTCTGACTGCATGCTGGCGTCTCCGGTTTTTTCCCGCTGGTACTAAGACGGCTGAACTGGCCCTTTTTCTAAAACCAGAAAAAGACCCTTTCCTTCCGTCGTCATATAGGCCAGTTTGTCTCCTGCCTGCTCTTGGTAAACTACTTGAGGGAGTTGTACTTGGCAGACTCTTGTACTTCATTGCGATATAAAAGCCTTCATCAGAATCAATTCGGTTTCAAATCAGGTATGTCCACGGAGCACGCATTGAGTCAGCTGTTGGATATAATACTCACTAACAAAATGGAAGATGGGCACACAGCAGTCGTATCCCTCGATATTCAATGAGCTTTAGACTCGCTGTGGTAGCCCGACATCATGAACAGTTTTGATGCCCTCAA
Organism: Stegodyphus dumicola; assembly: GCF_044657685.1. NCBI lineage: Eukaryota > Metazoa > Arthropoda > Arachnida > Araneae > Eresidae > Stegodyphus > Stegodyphus dumicola. The sequence goes on from NC_140780.1 coordinate 140,207,014, forward strand.
ATGCTCTGCTTCCATAACACACCTGATTCGCAGTTATCTTGACAAAAGACAAGTTTTAATGACGTTAGACAGAGAATTGGTAAGGAAGGGGCTTAAGAGGGGATGTCCGCAAGGTTCCTGGTTTGGACTCGTTCTTTGGAACATAGTTGCTAACTCAGTTTTTTTTCAGTCTTTGAAAACAAAGAAAGAGTAACGCTTTTAGTATACGCAGACGACTTTTTACTCATTGTAGCAAGCCGAAGCGACCTTGAAACACGAACTCAGGATAGCCTTAATTTATTTGCTGACTGGGTGAGAGAGCATTAACTGAAACTCTCGATGCCTAAAACACAAGCACTCATAATTAGTCGAGGCTCTCCATTACGTAGAAACCCCTGTCTTAAACTCATGGGTGTCCTCCATTAAATGTGTTAAACAACTTAAGTACCTAGGAGTAGTAATAGATAATAAACTTTCCTGGCAACCACACATCTCTTCTTTAAAGTTAAGAATCAATAGACTGACTACTTCCATGCGATCAACAACTTTGTTAAGATGGGGTATTCCATGTCACTTGCTCAGAATATGGTACAAGACAGTGGTGGAAAGAATTATTCTGTATGTCGCTGCTATTTGGGGAACTAACATCTCTTCCCAAATGAGAAGTTCACTACTCTCTATACAGCGACACCGGCTTCTTCTCATTTGCAAGGCTTATCGTACCACGTCCATGGCAGCCTTACAAATTATCGCAGGCACGCCGCCTCTGGACTTGTTAATTGAACGAGAGGCTGCAGTGGTTAACGTAAGCAGGCTACGACACACCATGAGTCTCTGGGGACAAATCTATATTCATACTGATTATGAGCATCACATACCGCAAGTTCCCTGCCACCCTGCTAAAAATAACCTTGTGGACACTATCTACTTTAATAGAACACAGGACTCGGGATTTGCAAATGGTGTTTTCACTGATGGCTCTAAAACTCCAGGGGGCACGGGAAGCGGATTCTGTATACTTTCTGGAGGAGCTTTAACGTATGAGTGGAAAAGAAAGCTCGCTTCTGAAAACTGTGTCTTTCAGGCGGAGCTCATAGCAATCAAAGCAGCTCTTCTCCACCTGAAGAATAATCCCACAGTGCCGAATATCATCTACACAGACTCATCCTCAAGCCTCGCTGCGATAGCTGGAATTCGTTGTCGCAGTCCTCTCGTCAGCAGCATTAGAGACATTCTAACCCACATGCCTGCTTCGCAAAGACCCTCACTCATCTGGGTGTCCGCTCATACGGAATTAGAAGGAAATGAGAGAGCAGATGTCGCAAAGGAAGCAGCGGATTCATCCACTTTGCGAGAGAAGTCCCGACCCTTAGGCCAGTCTCGAACCTAAAGAGTCGGACATTCCATCAGCTCCTAAAAATATGGCAAGAACGTTGGGATCAAGCCTCCACAGGGAGACGTGTTTACAATCTCATTCCCAAGGTCAAGACAACAATTCAAACTAATAGGAATTACATGACGTATTTCCTCACTGGTCATGGGCCCTTTCCTTCATACCTCTGCCGCTTTGGCTTGAGAGAGAATGGTAACTGTGAATGTGGGGAGGAGGGTCATCCAGATCATTTTGTGTTCTCCTGCCCAAACACAGCACTTAAGCAACCAGGAGCCAGATTCTAGCCAAATTGGTTCCAGAATCTACAAAGTAACAGAGTTGCCCAGCGGAAACTGAAAACAATAATTGACTACTGTACTAGCAATTACTCTTCTGACACTGGAAGATAGTAGTCATAAAAGTCTATATAAGCTAGTTCAATATGTCAGCAACAGAGTATGTGATATGTATGTTCAATATGTAATTTTGTATTTATGCTGTGCCAGGTTCTCATACATAAAGTTCGTACTGTATCTGAATGCTGTAATGTATCTGTACGTGTTTATATCTTTTATTTATGGTACCTAATTTATACTAAGGATCACGCGTACCTCAATGGCATGCTTCTTGTAAACTTTAACTATCATGATAACGTATATGTATGGGTGTATATATCAATATGAGTGAGAGTATCTATACTTTTATTGCTTTCGGAATATCTATGTATGTAAGTGTGTATATATCTGTATATGAGTTTGTATTTATATGTATATACATATATTTTGATTGTGCTCTTCTTCAAGTGACTTGTATGCACATGTATATATTTCTTTGTACATTGTTGTACTCTTCTTCAAGTGCTTTGTATGCACATGTATATATTTCTTTGTACATTGTTGTACTCTTCTTCAAGTGCCTTGTATGCACATGTATATCTCTTTTTTGCACTTTATAAATATCGTCTATTCAGCCGGGGCTGCCCAGGGATGCGGGCTGATAACTAGTGGTTGACTCCCGCCGAGTTGGTAACCAATTCTGCATGGATATATCTATACCTGGGTCGGAAGCCAACTCACAACTCAGCGGTTTACCTCCCCTAACCACTATACCGTTTTTGCGACGACTAAAGTATTAAACAGTTTAATTGTATTTATTCGGAAACTAGAATTATTCAGTGTAATTTTCTTTCTTTATTATGTGAATTTAGTAAGGGTTGTATTTCGCTAAATTTTTATTTGAGAGCCAATGCTTCAATGCTATTCTTTTAAATTTCTAATTGAAAAATAGTGACAAGAAGAAATATTTTGTATGATGTAAAAGAAATCAGGAAAGCTTTGCAATTTCAGTTCGCCATTTCGTTTTTCGTGCTCTTGGAAATGTTCCGAAACATTCCCTATTCTCTTATCTTTGCTTCAGGGTTACGTACGTGCGTTTATTAGGGTGGCTTCTGATGTGGGACGAAAGAAGACTCAGCGGCTATAGTAGTGCGGCGGAGCAATACCTGTAAAAGTCAATGGCGAAATTCTGGTGCTCCGTCCACTTTTTTCTGTTCCCTATCCTTGACTAAAGGTCAGGGTTTACTGTTAGGTTACGCGGGAAGGTCAACGGATGTTGGCGTTGGCTGAGTCTAGTTTTGGTTTTCAGGTCTATTGCGTGCGCCTGGGCACGGGTTGTTTCGGACTGATTTGGTATATTGATAATAATGATATTAGTTGTGTTTGAAGGGATGCGAAAACCCGCAATTTTGGTATCCGGGTTATTTTTGTGGTCTCCGAAATAATTTTGTGAACTCGACACTTTGTGCTTGTTTCCAGTGGGTTGATGACCTAGAAAGGCCTCCTGATAAGAATTTCTACTCTGAATTTTGGATGTGACTCTTATGCTGTAGATTTGAGGTGGTTAGGTACTAAAAAAAGAGACATGGTAAACGAGATCACTTTTTGCTTGCTACCAGGTGAGAGCAGACAGAAAAATGCCTCTTGAGAAGAGTTTCCGCTGGGAATCCTTGAAAACTGAATGGACTTTGTGCTTGCTATCCAATCAAGGTAGACCTAGAAATGCCGCCTGCTAAATGTTCCGCTGCGGAATTCTTGACGAAATTGTTGCGATATAGATCCGATGCTGTGAGGAGCTAAATATACTACTGAACTAATTTTCGTCAAATATTTTTAGGAAGTTCTGTGAACTTCGGTTTTTTGCTGAGTCGTGATGAATGCCGGAGGAAGCGGTGTCGAGTGAGTTTATTCATCGAACTGCGTCACTACTTTTAGTTCCTGGTTTTGATTATTTTGAAAGTTCATGATTTCATGATGTCCTGTCGTGCTACTGTTAATGCGATAATAGTCATCCTTCTGCGCAATGGAGTGCACTACCTGTAATGTACCGAATTCAGCTTCGTTCACCTGAGAACTCCAGTGGTGGGCCTGTTAATCAGCGTCAATAAGGTATATTCCATTAGACTCATCTAACGAGCAATGGATTTTTGCCTTCATCTTTTTTTAATAGCGTCGTCCAAAGAGGAGGGATTCCCACTTCTGTTATCCTGGCTTCAATCTACCTATTTCAAGAAGCTCCTACTCAGGTAATTGCTCCCGTAATGATATTTTTCTTGTCTTGTTTTCCTTTTCCTTGATAAAACCGTCTAACGGATTAAATCTTTAATCTTTGTTGAGCAGATAGAAATTTGAGAAGCTCTCCTAATAATGAATGTAACCCCCTGTATTATTGCGTATTAAGAAATATGAATTTATGTTAATACGACAAATGATAATGCTTCTTTCGTCGGTATACCTGAGGATCTAGAAATCGTGTTCGAAAGAAATTTTCTTCTCTGCCAGGACTCACATACTCGGTCCCGGGAGAATTAGTGTTTTTTATATTATGTGCCTTCTGTAATGATTAAATGAAATTAATTATGATGTAGGTAATAATACGATTTTTAAATGGGTAGCCTTATATCTATAAGATTTCTCAATGTTATGATTCTCATGTAAAACTGAATTTCTAATCTAGATTTAACCTTAGAAAATAAATCCGAAAAGTAATAGTAGAGTTGCGTCTGTCAATTGCTTTTTTTATTATTTATCCTCATCACCTTTTAGTGGTTTATTTTTTTTAATAGTTTAGATGTTAGCCTCAGTATGTTTTTACCTTAATGTTTGAGTATTTTTCCATAATTGAGTGTATGGCTATTCAACCAGCGCGAACCCGGAAAACTTTAACACAACGCAATTACTTCACATACTCGGTCTAATTAAGGATATGGTAGATTACATTATTTTATATGAAATATTTATAATAGTACTTATCTTAAAGTACCAATGAATTTCAGGTATCTTCATTTGTTTTTCAATGGAACCACTATTTATTTAGCGATTTAACAATTTTGGTATCGTGACCCGTTCTATCTAACACTATTTAGGATATTCATTATCAATTTAGCATGCAGAAGGATGTTGAAACCAGGATCTAAATCCTTCTAGATTTCTTCAGTAATGCCCCTTTAATTTCAAGGAAAACAAAGAAATGAGATACGAGATACCGGTGGTACGCAGGATACGAATGAAATACATTCCTGAGAATGTCTTTAGCTCAGAATGGTATTCAAGTCGGATCTTTGATGATTAGATGAATGTCCTCCATGAAGGTAACTCTATCCTTTGGCAGATAGCTCTTGCTTTGTCATTTAAAGTTACTTAACATTGATGTGGAAACAACACATATACTATAAAACATAATTATAATAATTATGATGAGGATGATATAAATAATAATTCAGTGCAGTAATGATCAAAGGAACGAAATCAGATACTGGTAGTCCTCGGGTTATGAAGTTTTTTCTTTGTCGGATTTATATGGAAATATGATCCTTACCTAACAACTCATATACGTTAAAGATTACAGTATCAACAATAATAATATTAATATAATGACTCATATAATTATAATAATAATGTAAAGTAAAAATTATAGCAATGATAATAATAATGACGATGCCTTATACTTCGAGTTCAAGAAGTTATTGTGCTTGTTATTTGCTCGTTTACAAACAAGTAAATCTCAAAAGCAAACTTATGCAAAATGTTCAGCTAGATGATAAAAGAAATTAAAAAGAAATCATTAAATTTAACACCAAGGTAGAGTTGTCTCAAAGTCTTATTTAATCAGAAACTTTAATCAGAAAAAGTTGTTGCCCATTCGGTTGACGAAACAAATTCTTGTCCGTTTGGTAGGCATCGTCATATTCATGAATGCAGAAATTTAATACAAAACTATCTAATTATAGCTAAAGGAGCTTTTCCAAATAAGGTATAAACTACAATAATCAATAAACACTTGAACCGTATCATAATGTATGTATTTAAATTCTAGTAAGCTGAGAAGAACTTCGGAAAACCCTGCTAAAAATGCCCCATAGAAACCCATAAAATTTTTTTACGGGGAATTGGCCTATGGGTACCCGTACAGCTCTGTGGGTACCCGTAGGCCAAATCCCCGTAAAAACCCACAGACAGAAACCCGTACAACTGAACGGGTACCCGTAGGCAAAATCCCCGTAAAAACCCATAGAAAGAAACCCGTACGTTTGTACGGGTACCCGTAGGCCAAATCCCCGTAAAAACCCATAGAAAGAAACCCGTACGGTTGTATGGGTACCCGTAGGCCAAATCCCCGTAAAAACCCATAGAAAGAAACCTGTACGGTTGTACGCGTAGCCATAGGCCGAATACCCGTAAAAACCCATAGAAAGAAACCTGCACGGCTGTATAGGTACTGTAGGCGAAATACCTGTAAAAAACCTGTAAACAGAAACCCGTACGACTGTACGGTTACGAGTAGGCCAAATCTCTGTAGAACTGTAGGCACTATAAACAAAATCCCAGTAAAAACCCATAGCCGAAAATCAAAACTTTATATGCATATCCATCCATTGGCCAAATTTCAATTAAAAAAAATGGATATTCTGTAGGTCTATGCCTTGTAAAAAACCAGTAAACAAAAGCATGTACACCTATACAGGCACCCATACGCCAAATCCTGTAAAAACCACTACACAAAAATCCACAGACCAATAAAGGTACCTCTTGGAAAAATCGCTGCACAAAACCCATAAACAGAACCAATAGCATTATACCATAGTGGAGTATCCATACATAGAATCGTACATAGAAGAGGGTATCCATATACAGAATCCCTATAAAAAACAATACACAAAAATAGAACTGTAAATCAAATTTCCATAAAAACATAAACCAGCAGAAGTACATAATTAGCACTGATGAAATGTACAGAACTAAATTGCGGAGAAAGCATGTAAAGTAATTTTAAATAAAACTCAATGCGAATAAATAAAAATTTTAAAATATCTAGAAGCCAACGAGCCCGTCTTTCTTAATGCACGTCAATATCTATAAACATGTTACAAAATATTTGTATAAATTCTCTTTACAAAATTTTAAACTACCTTTATATAATTCTGAAATTAAAATGAATAGAAAGATAATAACCAAAGTCATGATTCACAACCATCAAATGATATATGTACATATATATATGTAAGAAAAATAAAGAATATGCAAAAGATTAAATTAACAGCGTAAAATTAATTTTCCTTCTCTATTCTAAAAACAGTAATCTTTCTGCACTGCATCATTTAATTCATGTCATATGACTCTTACATAATTTGATGTTGTAAAAGAAACTAAAACTCAAACAGCCAATAGTAATTTTACAACAGTATTAACTATCAAAGACGAGTAAAAATGCATCGAGAACCAAAATTAACTCGGTCTGAATTAAGATTTCACCCTTAATGTAACGCATTTGCTTTTTACGCTTTGTATTAGCTGGATTGCAGTCTGTCTGCTCCTTGTTTCTTACTACACATTTATCAAAAATGTTAATTTTTGGAATAGGCATAAATAATGTGCCAACTTGTTTGTGGCTGCAACATATTTGCTGAAAGAAAAGTTGAATTAAATCTACCTCGACTGCCAAATTTCTTATTCATTGTGGATTGGAGTTTCAACATTTCTAAGCCATCAAAATTCTTGCTGTTCATTACGGATTCAGCTGCTTGTATTCGACTACAGAATCTATTACATATATATATAATATCATTTCATTTGATGGTTGCGAATCATTACTTTGACTGTATATATATTATTGATTTCATTATAAATATATACATATAGTACTGTACCTCACTGCATATATTTGTATTTCAGTTCTTTAATTGGGAAATTAAACAATTGTATTTAATCACATCAGCTTGTTTAACAATTTGATACCTAATGAGAAATGTATTGCCAAAGGATGGTACTTTCTAGCATCTGCTTAAATTTTAAGTTACCTACAATGCACTAAACCAAATTAAAAAACAAAACTAGAAGAAACCCAAATTTTCAGGAAGAGAAACATTATTAACAAGCAAGCAAAAAGAATACGGGACTTGCAAATTAGAAACTTAACATAGAGTTCAAATTTAGCATACTTGCTATCCCCTTAAAGCTCGCTTACCAATGATAGTAACACCCTGCAGCTTATTATGACATGCATACACATAGATGTTTTGCGTGGAAGAAAGGATGAATCCAAGAATATAATGTAATGAAGAAATAATAATATACAAACACTGTGTCGACCCCTTATTACAATACTTTGAATGTTACCTGTATCTCTCAAAAGATAAATGAAACATGAAGATAACATATAATAAACTTAATAGTACCCAAAATACAATAAATTATATTGTAACAAAATGAATTTAAAAAAATTTACAAGTTTCAACAAATACCAATTCTCAACGCACAGTTCGGGAATTAAGAAAATATCTCATAGCGTATAATGTTTCATCCTGTATCTCACTTTTAGTGCTATATAATCTTCCACAGATTTTATATAAATAAAATCTATAACATAATGGGTATTTATAGTATATGTAGTTCTTGATGTAAAAAAGATAAACTTTCGTACTGTAAAAATTCCATCTATGTGAATAAGTATGAATATACTCATATACACATAATTATACTAAATAACTAATTTAATGAAACTAAATTTCTATAGAAAAATGGGGAAAGTGTAGAATCGCCCACTGCTTGCCGTGTTTTTAAGAATTGCACATACTCGGTATCCATGTACACATCGACCTATTTTCACTTAAAAAAACATCTCAGAATTGCACAAAAATGCCATTGTGCACTCCTTTGACTTTATTCATGTACACATCAACATATTTTCACTTTAAAAGTCAAAAGAAAATTGACAAAAATCCAATTCCTTTTACTTTTGTACAAAGTGCCAAATAAATAAGTGGGCGATTCTGCACTTTATCCGAAAAATATATAAAAATACTATTTACCTATACATATTAATAATTTATTATTACACAAGGTTTTTCATATATCATCTCAAGGGAACATAAATTTAATTAAAGCGATGCATTATTGGAATAAATTTGAGTCAGTGTTTTAGGTGCAAATTATTTAGATTTCTATTGTAGAAAGAATTCTTGAAATAATGTATAGAAATATTATTTTGAACCATAAAAATTCTCAGTAGTAAAATTTAAAGTACTGAAAAGGTAGCTATTGTTTTCGACAGTAGATTATATATCATAAAAATACCTCATGCTGAGCATTTTCTGAAATTACAATGCTAAATGAAATTGATATAGTGCAGTATTTAGCAATAATAACTTTTTGTAAACAAATGTGGCTATATTCGCTTAATTGTAATAACAGTAATTTTAACTGCATTTGTATAAGGCTGTACAGAAGATTTATTTATATGAGTTTTCATCCGCAGAGAACAACCGGATTCCCTGTGGAAGTGATTCCGAAAATAATGTTTAAATATTACTCTAACTATATTTGAAAGCAATGCTATAACAGTAATTATCCTTATAAGACTCATGATCCGAAAAGCTTTGGTTTAATTGTCTCGTAAAAACTTTCCATTACTTCTGCAAAATTCATACCCACGTAAAAATTACTACACCGAAGTCAATTGATTATACAGCAAAACGTTCCTAAAACAATCAACTCCACAATTCGAGATAATGCGACTTTCCTGTAGCCTGACAAAACTATGAACGATTTTTAAGTCCTGTTATTTAATTATTGTCCTGACAAATGTGCCATTATCAGAGGTGGTCATTTAAGAAAATAACCACTATATGAGGTTTCAAATAAATGTAATTTTTTTCAAATAAATAATTAACTTTTTATACTCCCAAGACTAGTACATTTAATATTACATAAATCTTATTCACAAATCTATTTCTATTTCAAAAGCAATTTATGAAAAACACATTTGAAATTTTCTTCATCAAACTAATAATAATGAAAATTAAAGTATGCATAAAAATGATTATATGTGTTTTAAGAAAATAGCACAAAATATTTAATGTAAAAATGTGGTTCTACTCTCATACTTGTAAAGAAAAATAGACCAAAAAGAAAAAACAATGTAAGCTACTATGATCATCTAAAGTTTCACATAATTTTAGTAGTGGAAAAAAGATTCCTTAAGCTTGTATGTCTTGTCTACCCCATTCAATAAGTAATAAACACATTAAATACTTCAATGTTTATTTCATTAATAAAACTTACCTTTTTTGCTCGCGAAATATAATAAGTACATTTTTTAAAACATAAAAAAACATTCTTTTTGCTCAGCCACATCACATTAGTCGAAAAATTCAAAATTGAATCATGCAAGATCATTTTTAAGTAAGGTATGCTCAAATTTATTAGTACATAATATTCAAATGATAAAGCATCTACATGAACAAGCTTTAAAAAAGTATTTCTAAACTGTAATCAAAAAAATAAATTTTCCAAAATACAGTTTCAGTAGAATGCAAAAACTACATTTCTGCATCTGCACACTGAAACAAATTATCAAGCCTGAAATTATCACTTTTCAGTCTTTAAGCACATTGTTTTTCAGGATAAAAGTAAAGATGGAAAATCAATTTCACGCTCAGAAACTCATTTCACAACTAGTCAGTTATCAGCAACGTTCTCTCAAACATTAGACACGATTACACGTGCATGGCTTTAGTGGTATATTCATGGTCAGTGCTGGTATTTTATTATTTATTACTAATTTCTAAACAGTAAAACATAGTATAATTTGTAATACAGTAAATCCTAGTAAATAATATATTGCATTACTACAACCACGAAGAAAATAACACCACCATCACACAACAATAACTAGAGCGGCGCCATATTGCTTGTTTGGGAAACTTCTGAGAGTGGAGGAGGGAGGGGGAATTTTTTTTCCTCACGTCAACGTTAACAGGGAGAAAAGTTTTGCGATTGTGAAATGAACTTGTTCGCGTTAAAGAGATGTTGGTTGATACCGGTGTTTATTTGTAATATCAGAAATGTAAGTGCTTATGTGTGTGTATTCAGAGAACCAACTCGTAGCAAAAACCACCTCCCTAAGACGACCGCCTCTGAAAGAGACCAGTATTTCTGAAAACATAAGTATACTTTGGTATTGAATTTCCCTCTGTAAGGCGACCATTCAAAAAGAAAATTCTGCAAGTGTGTCTGGTCGCCTTAGAGAGATTCATTCCGTATATGCAATCTCCCTAAGACGACCACCTCTAAAAGATAAACGTATCTCTGAGAACGTGAGTATCTATTGGTATTGAGCATCATTGGCGACCACTATCATCTATTGGCATCATCTATTGGCGACCACTTGCAAAGATGAATTTTTATTTGCGGCTGGTCGCCTTGGAGAGACCTCGTTGTGTGTGGTGTATATGATTACTGTTATTGTTTCCGAAAAAAAAATTAAATAAAAAATAGCATATTTAGTAAAAACCCTCTCTAAAACGACCACCTGCGTTTACAGGTTACTCTGGTGGTCTTAAAGAGATCATATTTTCATTCTGTTAATTTTATTGTTTACAAGAAGTATATTAACGTCAGATAAAAAAATAGCACAAACCCATATAAATCAACAGAAGATTTATTATTATATTGATACCAGTAAGAAAACCAGCAAAAGTCAATATAAACCTATACAAACCAGTACAAAGTTCTGCCATTGAATGTTGGTTGTATGGGTGTCAATTGATACCAGTAAGAAAAACCCACAGAGATCAATAGAAACCAGTAAAAGTCAATAGAGACCATCAAAAATTCTATAGGTACCAGTAGAAAGTTTTACTGGTTTCTATGGGTCATTTTGAAACCAGTAAAAAAAACCCACAGAGACCAACAGAAACCAGTAAAAGTCAATAAAAACCCATAAAATCTTATGGGTACCCATAAAAAGTTTTACTGGTTTCTATGGGGCATTTTTAGTAGGGAATAGAAGTCAATAAATGAATTGATTGGACTATTTTATTTGTACCAAGGTAAAGTACACTAGGGCTAGCATTTGTATTAAGTGAAAACTAATTACGAAAACCTTAAACAATCAAGTAGCTTTTAAATTGCTATAAACATTAAATGAAAAATTATACTTTATTAATAGATTTTTACCTTTCATTTAAACTAAAATAAAATTCTCAATTATTTATTTTTTATATACAATTTGTTTACATTCTTTGCATACCAAACTGGGACGCTCGGTAACTTAAGGCTGTCTTTAAAAGAAAAACACATTTTCTTCCTTACCTACAATCTCTATTTGAGTCATGCAACTGCAAGTTTAAAACCCAGCATTTAGTAATAAAGTTTAATATCATGAGATTTATAACGCGTTTTCAGTTCCAAGATATAGCCTATCACATCATTCGATTCTTTAGTAAAGCAAATAACTGAACTCTTTATCGTCGAAGGAATTTTATGGGCATTTCATTTGACATTTTATGGATCTTTCTTGATACACTGCAGCAATTCTTCTCTCGTTTTATGCATTTACGTAATATATTCACGTGCGTAGTACAACGGTTGCAAATATTTGTAATTTGTTCAAAGAATATGAGCCACAGAAGAGTAGAATACAAAGTCTGACAATCAGCGTGAGATATTTAAAATATGACATGTGTGTAGTTATCAAAGAATGTAAAGCGTTATAAATAGCACGAACTGGTTCGATGTCTGCAATAAAATACTGTTAACCAGTTGCAGCATTTGTATCATCCGCTGCTAGTGAACGAATAAATGTCTCAAAGGTGTTCTGAATCGCATCATTATTTCGGATAAAATTAACTGCTCTCAGATTTTCACCATCCATTTTAAGAAGATGTTTTGGTTCGCTCGAAACAATTATTACTTATTCAATGAGAATCGTTTCTGGGTCGAAGATGTTATCACTGAAACAGAATCTCAGTTTATTTCAGAATTTAGCACTTAAATATAATTGAATTATTAAATGTAATTAAATCGTGGAAAGCCGAAGGATTTTGCCCGATTCAAGTACATTTAATAACTCACATCCTTCTTAAACCTGCAAAAAGCATTTTTGCACAAATAAATGTGAAGGATTTGGAATAACATACAACTATTAAAAAGTTCAGGGTATGTTTATATTTCTTTTGTTTATACACAGTATCCATAACAGTCCTCACGTAGTCTTTGTTTTCGCAATATTTGTTCGTAGATATATACTTCCAGGTTAAAACGTTATTTATTTAGGCATATGTTTAGTTTTTATTTTATTTTTTTAAGGAACTTTTTTTAATTTACAAAATTTAACTTTATGGAAGCGGTTTTCTATTTAAATTTACCCCTCTTAGCATTTTGAAATAAAATGTGGCCCTTTCAATAGAATATTTTGCTATTCTTTTGTTTTGATTGGAATGCGGAATAGAATATTTATTTTGGAAATGGCTCTTAAAACTGATAGATGTCTGGAAGGTTACGTAAATGCACGTTCGAATGAAAAATATTAGCATTAATAAATTATAAAGCGATGTAAAAATCGAGGAAAAAAAGCATCTAGCTGAAAGTAAAAATAAAAAAAAAAAAAAAAAAGACCCGAAAACAGCATCCTAAAGACTGTTCGAACGCGGGTAAATATAAAGAGAGTGAAGTCTGTGATCTTGGAGAGAAAATCATGCGCATCAAAAGGTTCATTACATTGGAAGTGAGAATGTCTTCTGGCACTATAAGTAAAATTAGTCGTAAGATTTTTAAACCTGTTTTTCTTAAAAAAAAGTTTAAATCTTAAAATCATCTGCTTTTGCCAACGCATACAGAGGGAAAAAATTAAATTGTAGAAAATTTTAAGAAAAACACTTAGCTCTTCTAAATGTAAACTTTAGTAACATTTAATGAGACTTGGTTTATTTACTAAGCAACTGTAATAAAAAAAAAGGTGAATTTTGTATTGCCCAATTGTTGAAAAATGACCGTTCGAAATGTCTTCCTCAGTGCACAGAAATGTTCCCAAAGGGATACGTGATAGTTATAGGGATTTTGTTATTACGATAAATTAAAATTAAAACACAGTCTCCTGTAAGGATAAACTTAATTCATTGTTATATCAGCAGAGTATTTAAGAACCAATTTTTGAGGATGAAATTCCAATCTTATATGGAAAGGACATCAATAAAGTTGAGTTTTATGTGGACGAAACCTATAGTCACACATCTAAGTCAACTGCCTCTTATCTAGCAAGTATGAATCAGAAACAGAAACAAAATGTGCCCTATTTAATATAGTATCGGTAAAATCGCCTGACCCTTCTGTTATGGACTTTTTTCTGACTGTTTCTAGCCTTCGGAATACATCATTCAAGACCCAAAATGGACTTTAGAAAACGACCCAAAAGGAGTAGGATAAACTTGATATGACGGTCTAAGAAAACTTTCACCGAAAGTTCGAGCTAGACTTACAGCAAAACTTCAAAGCTAATTAAAGCAAATCGCCGCAAGAAACACATTCCTTATGCAAACAAATTAATTATAAAAATCGTTTCCATAAAGTGTGAAGGACCTTCTGAATATGGCTTTCTGTAAAATATAATTATAATTAATAAACGTTTATATTTATTCTAAAAAATAAAAATGCAAAAGGTTTGACTACACTACGACACAAATTGATTGATATATTTATTATTAAAATTTAGGATCTAGTTCATGGGTTCAAGACAAATTGAATAGTAATTTATTTAATGCATTTGTTCTTACTAAAATTAAATTATCTGTTTGGAAAAATGTTTCTGATGTACTACGTTACGTGCAATACTGTGCAATTTGTATCGAAAATTGTTAATCAGCACAACGTTTTGAAAAGGAGGTCTTATTCACAGTTTATTATAAAATTTGTGTTTTAGAAAAGCGCAGCATGCTTCAAGTACTGCAATATAGCAAACTCATAAAATTGTTTGGCCCACCAGCGGCCGAGCGGTAAAGACGCTGAACACTGGTAGTTCGGTCTGAGGTTCGAATCCCGCGAACGGGCTGGCTGCATGGGCGTTTCCGTGGTTTTCCCCATGTGTAACGTGTATACGAGCCAGTTTCCCTTAGAAAGTCTTCCATGAAAGGCATCCCTCCCTTTAGACAGATAGCCCTCGTGTGCTTTGCCATAATTAAATACACCACCATAATATTGTTTGCAAAAATTAAAAATTGAAAACATTTATATATATGAATTTTTTATGACTGTTAGATTATGATCCTAAAGTAATGAAAACGCATGGGAATTTTATTGAGTTTCTTTCAGCTTTTGAAAACTGATAAATTACTGTGAAAATTATTTCAGCGTACCATTGTAAAGAACTTATAAATTAAAGAATGTTACCACATTAATCAATCACAAAGGACAAACACTAAACTATACTATAGGAAAAAAAGCTTTATTTGATCTAATTTATTTTTTAATAGACCTTTCAAGGAAAATATAAAAAGTGAAAATATTCTCAGATTTTGAAATGAAGTATCTCAGTCAAATTCTGTTCCATGGATGTCATTATTTTTAAAATTTTATAAGCCTTTTCTAAGTATAACGATAGGAACCGGCCAACCGTATTGAAAGTTAGATTTCGTAATTTTACCAATTGATGCTTTTTAAATTTAAAAATACGAAAACATTTAAAATATTATTATAAACGGAAGTATATTTCTCTGATCAACAGTTGCGAAAATACAGAAATACAGGCCGCAATTTGACAAATAAGGACACAACGTAAATTTGTGCTTTAAATATGTACAGTTAGCCCTCCTATAACACGGTAGATATGTTCCTAGAAAATTCCTTGTTATGTGAAATCGTGCTGTACGAGACCCAGAGCCAACACGAAAAGGGGGCTTACGTTTCTAAAACTTTGTAAAACCAAGTATTTTTTTTAATTCTACATAAATAACTTTAATTTTTATTAAAAATATAAATGTATATATAACACAAAACAAAAAATATTATTTTAATTTAACACAACTTTAATTTAATTATTTCCTTTTTCGTCATTGCTCAGTATAATCAACCGAGAACGTTTTTTCGGTGGAAGCAGATCGCTTCGATTTTCAGAATTTTTTTCTTCTTTGCAAGTTATGGCACCTTTTTCCCTCTTTAAAAAAATCTATAATTTTACTTTGCTTATTAGTTCATACCAGGTCCTTGTAAATTTCTCGATATCAATCTAGGCAGTTTTGCAGCTTCCTTTTGAATTTTTGGCTTCTTTCAGCGGAAGGGTCTGCATTCAAGAAAAATGACTCAAGATTTGCAGCTAAGCTTAGGCCTTCTTTTAATTTTTTTACTGTTAAATTATTAACTGCACAATCTTCATCAGTGCTAGTGTCCTCAGAATCGATTTGATTTATAACTTCGGATAACATGTCTATCAAATCTGCTTCGTTAATTTCTTCTTCCACTAATAAATCGTAAACGTCCTTAATAGCCATATCCAAAAAAACCTTCGCCTCCGAATGACTTAGCAAGTTCTAATATGCCACCAATTTCATTTTCTCACGATCCACGCACGTTTTCTATTTCAACTGAAAAGGGCCATAGCTTCTTCCATCCTACCTCCATGCACGCATCGAACGAGTGGCAGGAAAGGTTGTCGGATACTGACAATCCCCACAGGGGGCAGAATTCCTCTGGGTCAGAGCCTTTTTTTGAGACCCTGCAAATCTGACCTATTATTTTGGCCATCGTCTTCAAAGTGGACTATGTTGGTACTTTGCTCAGTATGAAAAAGCTTCGTGCGGAGTTTTTTAAATTTCTTGGGATTGCTTGGGCAATTTTCTTATCGTGTTATAGCGAAACCGTGTTACAGGATGCCGTGTTGTAGGAAGGCTACCTGTATATATGTGCGTGTGTATTTGAGAGTTAAAGATTTTAATTCAGTGATGAAATGCACACAGCCGAACACTTCGACTGCTTTTGTCCTGTTGGAATAATTTGGGTTTTGTCCTAAAATTACTTGCATTTTGTCGAATAGCTTAAGGTGTTGGTTATATATTTATATCTTAGTTTAATTATCAGCTGGTGTTTTGTAGTTTCTTAAGTCAATTTTAAATTTCTTCCTTTTGGTATATACCAACGTCTACCAAGCAGAGAAATATTAAATGCTGTGATTTTTAAGCTATCAAAGGGATTCACACCATTACATTTAACTTACCTACAACTATTCAATGAGCGGCACTTAAAAAACCATGTTTTGATGTCAGTGTAACATCAGAGGTATCCGTCCACTCTAATAATATGACGACGTATTTGCAAACATTTTTTTTTTTCAATTCAACGGAGAGAATAACTTAAATAAAAGATAATTGTCAGATTTTTAAGAATTAAAATTATAAATTATATTACATGCACACACAACACACACGTTTATGTATATATAATTATATGTGTATATATGGAACGTGCTCGCAGAAATGTAAGCAATAGTACTGTACATTAGTTTTGTTCGTCTTATTTAGTTTCAAATAAAACGTCTTTTACACCCATCCCTTTCTTAATGTTGCTATAAGTCGCTTATCGTCTACGTAGAATTTAACGTTTGATATTACTCAAAAGACTTAAACTTTATATAGTAATTTTAAATTTTAAATGAAATTAAATATCTGTTTTAAGAATTATCATAAGAGGGCCTCTCCCTAGCAGGACCGAAATTAACACAAAAATTGAAATTAGGCAAAACAGCAACCTTAATTTGGTGTAAATTTTGGGTCAAATAATTTATTTGCTCCTCAAGAAAAGAGATCTGTGTCTGATCGCCCTTTGAAATCGATAGAATTATAAGACAGTTCTTCTGCCTTCTTAACATACTTTCGTTGTGTAATGGTTAGCACGCTCCGTGCGTATTTGAGAGGTCCGAGGTTCAAGTCCCGACGAGAGCATTCCTTATTTTTCATCTCTCTTGCTTCGAAATAACCTAACGTCTCTGCAGTGGCGCCCGAACTAGAAAAGGTGGTGGATGATGATTCTCCACCGCCAAGATTCGGCGATTGGGTCCCCTAATTCCCAGTCACCCTTTAAAAAGGGGAGTATACAAGATATTTCTCCCGCCTCCTTAGCATGCCTTCTTGGTGTAATGGTCAGCACGCTCAGCTCGTATTTGAGAAGTCCGAGGTTTGAGTCCCGGCTAGAGCATTGCTCATTTTTCATATCTCTTTCTTCGAAATAACCTAATGTCTCTACAGAATATTAGGCAATAACTACGCCGAAATAAAGTTACAGTTTTGTATAATTTAAATCTTCCAGTTTAATGCCAAAATCTTTAATATTTCATTCAGTTTAATGCTAAAACTCTAATATCCCTATCATGCTGAAGTACTCTGTACATATTAAAAAAATCCATTTGCATTTCCCATTTTTACCGTAACAACATAAGTATTTTTATTGGAAACAGTAACGTTTCATTTCTGAACCGTTAATTTCATATCTTGCCTAGCGTAATTTACCATAAATTCCGTTGTGATGTTTCACCAGTCTTTATATGATTCATCAAAGTCCTAAACTCTTTGTATTATTTTTTCATTTTCTCTCTGAGCAGCTATCGACGTCTAAAAAATTATGTTCAA
Organism: Stegodyphus dumicola; assembly: GCF_044657685.1. Taxonomy (NCBI): domain Eukaryota; kingdom Metazoa; phylum Arthropoda; class Arachnida; order Araneae; family Eresidae; genus Stegodyphus; species Stegodyphus dumicola. The sequence goes on from NC_140780.1 coordinate 140,225,310, forward strand.
CAATTTCCAATGGACCTCATTTTTGTTTTTTGAAATTCTGTAATCCGTCATGACAATTTAGTGCCTTTATGTCTTTTTTTAAACTTTGTGTTCTGTAAATCTTAAGTGATTAAACTTAGATTAAGATGCCTGTAAATGTAAAAAGTTTAACGTTAGACACACGATTGAATGCTATCGAAAATATTGATGACAGTTGTAAAGAAAATTATGCAGAAAAGTACGATAGGTTGTTGATAGGGCGGAAAGGCGGTTGATTTATCTCATGAAGTTTACACCGTTTTAGGAATGAAAGTAACTGACTAAAAGAAAAAAATAAGTGGTCATGCATATCTAGGTGGATATTTAAATAAAAAATGAGAGTTTTTTAAATTTCTAAACAAAACTGAAGCTTTGAATTTTTGATTATATTTTTTTCTGTTTTAAATATTATGCATTTAGAGTATTTCAAAGCATTAATTATGATTTCTCTAAGCCCTATGCTTTATTTGGTGCTTATATCTTTGCAAATAAACCGTATTGATGTAACGGTATTGATAGAACAATATGCTGCGTTTCTGCTTTAATATTTTTATTTAATAGACACGAAAAGACTTTGAATAGGGCAAGTGCTTTAGCTAAATCGATAATCATCATCCTCGTTAATCGTGTGCTTTAAGGCGACCGCCTGTATAAAAGATCATCTGAAACCGTAACTGGTTACCTCTGAAATTTTTTACCATATGTGTAGTCCACGAGAAAAATATCTTTGACTGTCTAGAAGCCGAACACTAATACAAAATAGTAATGAAAATTTCATTTTAGGTTTCATTTTCATGTGGTGCTATTCAAAGACAATTCTTACGTTGTATAACTGAAAAAAAAAAAAAAAAAAAAAACTAATTTAACTAAAAATATCTCAAAAAGAAAGATAAATCTCCAAAATAAATTTCACGATTGTTATCATTATTACCTCTTTCTGCATATTGCCGTGCACTGTGAAGAAAACGTGTAATGATAGTTTGAAGAAAAGATTGGTAAACACTGATGTATAATTTTCATTTCAAAGTACATATTTTCAACAAATGATAACGACCATTTCATAAACCAGACTTCTTTATTGACTGCAAATGTGTGTTTTGGGAATAAGGTTTAAATGATATTACTTAATGGTCACTGTCCCATTTTGCGAAATTTTAACTGCAATTGCTTTATGACAGGTTGCTTCCTTTTCTGCTTAGTTATACTTTATCAAATATGACTGATTCCAGTTTTAATTTAAAATAGCATTTTTACAGCTTAGTTTATAGCGAAGGAGTGATATTTAATTTACGTTATCAAAAATATTACTTTGATGTGTGATAAAGGAGGTTATTATTCTAATGTCGAATTAGCTTATCAAAGTGAAAAGAAGTTAAAAAGTAACTAAATTCTTGGCGATCAGACATGTTTTCCGGACACCTAAATAACTGACATATCTACTGATTTATTATTATCCGTATAAGTGTTCTATTATACTGATTAAGTTTTACATTAGAGATTAACATTATTCTATGAAATTATTCCTAATTAGATCTAAGCAATATTTGTTAGAAATTCTATTTTACAGCTATATATCTATTATCAAATCGTATCTTCAAATTACTAATATCAACTAACAACTAATGTCACCCCATAAGGGCAAAAAAGTAAGAACATTTAGATTTAAAATTACTACAACTTCCTTTTATATTATAACTTTAATTTCCGGGAGTAATTATTACTAAAATTCTAAAGAAAGATTGCTAAATCGGTACCTTGGTAATCGAAGGTACCGAATATAACAAGAGTGGTTAATAAGTTGCAACTTAAATCTTGAATCGGCATGGTTCTCTCTGAGATATTTCCTATGTTGGGAGGCAGTTGTTAGGTAGCAATTTGTATAGGCATTTCATAACACCATTTATGTTTCTGAATTCTTCAGTTTTCCCGCTGTAGAAAGAACAGACAGCTGACTATGAAGTGAACAACAGTAAACACAGCAACCTGAAAGGCGCCTCGGGCTATAATGGGGGCTGGTCTTGTACAGGTTTATAATTGTCAAGACACTGCCACAGACACCGACACTGACACCTTCTGCTTAAAAAAAAATTTTTTTTTTAGAAAATTTTTATCGATAATCTTTCGAACACTTAGAGTATTTTACTCCTTTTTAACATTGTTACGGCTGAAAATCATCGAATTTTCAGATATTTTCCTGTAACTCTTTATCTTTCTTACCATGCCTTCTAATGATTCGAGAACTAATTTTACTGAATAGGTATGATGATTTGTTTAACAATTTGTTGCATGTTTTGAAGCCTCGGTTTCAACAATACTACCATTTTAAAACAGAAAGTTTGAAATGAAATTAAGTAATTCTTAAGTCGCTATTCTAGTAGATAAAGTAGATAAATTTTCTCTGTATTCTCAGGCAGGTAAAAAAAAAAAACCCATTTCATATGGACTTTGAATCATTTCTCTATAAGTTATCCTGATCACTGATTTGCATTACCATAGGCTTCAGAAAAATTTTATACTATTTTCATAGGAAATATGTCTAAGAAAATATTAATATCCCATCTTCAAGAGAAATATCGATTATGTCAAATGCATTGATATAATCTACAAGGAGAATAAGACTCATTGTTTTCTAAAATCTTTGATCAACTGACTTTCCTTTCGCATATTGATCCGCCTCACAGCACACACCTTCTGATCAGAAAGCTCTTCTAGGAATTCCTTCTCGGTAAGTCATATAAGATCTAGTTCTGAAATAACTTCTCTGAAGAAACTGAGGGTATTATGATCTGTTACTTACTTATAATGGACTTTTACTTCACAATTAGCTGCCGCCTAGTAATCAGAGTAACAAGCGAAGCGGATAGATAAGGGCACACAGTTTCTATAAATAGATCTCCGTATCGATTTACACTTATTTAGATTAACCTGCACAGTATTATAAACATTTCTGAAACAGAAAAGACTACATCTTTTGCAATTCTCCTGATGGGCTATTGATCACAAGAAACTGGACAGAATTCTGGTCAGGTTTATTTTCAATTAATAGTTTTTCTTTGATACTTCACTGATTTCAGAATTACAAGTGTTTAACAGTTCAGACGAGATATTTGAAGAAATTAAAGATTCGGACCAAGCAGTCCTCCCCACGGTGGAGTCCAATAAGGGAACGCAGATTCCTGTACCAGTGTTAACGAGGTCCATGCGCAGCCTGAAGCCCCACAGCCAGCTTTCTCGAAAGCTTATCCCCAAGAAACTGACACTACGAACTTGTGACCAGCCCATTGACACTAGCGGAGAGAGCATAGCTTTCAATCTGAAGTAGAGGCCAAAATAGTGTATCATGACCCTTCTGTCCAGCTTTACAGGTCGCAACGCATGCAAACCCGTAAGCAGTTCTCTCTTATGAGAAACTAGAAACAAAATGATGTAACAGTATGTCACTTTGACTCCTAACCTTCTGAAAGTAAACCGAAAGGGAAGAAAAACTGGAAACGTAAAAGAAAAGAGGCGGGAAAGAGAAAGGGGGAAGAATCACTGGGTAACTTTCATCTAAGCAAGAAGGTGTTACCTTGAGAGGCTAGGGTATTTCGGGATTGCCACTTCCGGGTACTCACAAACAGTGAGCCTTTGAGGGCTTTAATCATCAAAGTGGCATTACTGTAAGTCTGATAGAAAGGACTGTATGAAAGAAAGATAAGATGCATCACATCTAAAACTGAAATTATGTTTTATCAAAAAAATTCCATATAGTTTTTAAGAAGGAAAATAAAATTCATTCTTGGTAGTGAAAGAACACTAAAAAAAAGAGAGAGAAGATTAATAAGATAATATTCGTGCCCCAAGTGTAAATGAAGGGCAGAGAAAAGCTAATACCACATGAAATCGTAGATATGTTTTTATGACTCTATATTTTCAATATTGTTAACCCATTTATAAGAAAAGAAAGTAAACGAAAATTTACTCCAAAGAGATATTTTGCAATTTGCTGTAAATGAAAACACAGCTGTATGTTATAATTAGCAGGTTCCCCCCCCCGGGGTTCGACGTAGAGAACTCTGCGAAGCTACTGACTAGGATCTGTACCTAGACAGTCTCGGCCACGGGGGTATAAAATTTATGAACTTGGTGGTTCTGAAGGCTCTGGGAAAGGTCACTTATTGGCCGGCCCCCGGGGTCTGGCACGTCCTAGCGCGGCGTGGAACTAGTAGCCCGGGGGTTCTCCCTCGGGCACGCTGGGTAATGACCCGCTGCGAGGGGCAGCCCGAGCGACTGGTGGGTAGCAAAAGACGACCAGTGCCGTCCGGGTGACTGCCCGGGCGGTGCGCCCCTCTCTATAAGGGGCCAGAAAGGAGGTTGAACCTCCGACTCTGGTTCTAAGGAGTGGGGGGACCTGTAGTGCGACCTTAAATGTGTTGTGGAACGGGGAATGCCCAAATTGCTGTTGTTATAATTAGCAGGTGAATGTACATCATACTGTAGAGACATTAGGTATTTTTGGAAGCAGACAAGATGAAAAATTAGCAACCGCCTTTGCCTGGAATCGAACCACTTAGCTCTGGAATACCGGCCCAGCCTGCAGAACCACTACACCACGAAGGCACTCTAGGAAAGCGGGATAAATACCTTATATACTCCCCTTTTTAAAGGGCGACTGGTGTTTTCTGGGGACCCAATCGCCAAATCCTGGGTGTGGAGAAACCTCATCCACCACCCTTTTTAGTTCGGGCGCCACTGTAGAGACATTAGGTATATTTAGAAGCAGTCAAGATGAAAAATCAGCAACCGCCTTCGCCGGGAATCGAACCACGGACCTCTGGAATACCGGCCCAGCGTGCAGAACGACTACACCACGAAGGCACGCTAGGAAAGTGGGAGAAATACCTTATAATACTAATTGCATAAATCTAAAAGAAGTATTAGATTCATATTAACACTGAATAGAAAAATTTTGTTAGTGATGAATCAGACACAGGTTTTGCTAAAATCCTTAAAGAGTGACAACAGACAGCTGACTTTTTATCTGTTAATAAAAATGCAAATAGAAGAAAAATGAACGTTAGATTGGTTAACTCTGCTGTCAGCATGTTTCTGTGGAGAGTTGAAATCAATTATACATCTTAGGTTTCAGTTATATCAGTCAGCGAAAGTTTTGGAGGATTTCGGGAGAGATGAAGGCTCAAGTAATAAGTATTTTCGAAGCTACAAAAATTCCGCATTAAAATTTATACAACCCTGACTCAAGTTTGCAGTGAATTGCAAAAAAAGGGTTACAGTGCATATAATTATGGACCATTTGTTTGTAAGTCTGAATTGTTTATGATGCTGAGTTTACTTCATGATAAGAAATATCTTTTATAGGATAACTAAAAAAATCAGTAATTTTAAAATATGCATAAGCTCAAAGGAAAATGGATTTTGTTTGTATTTAGAAGAGACCTTGCTTCTTCTTAACTAAATCTAAGACAATTTTTTTAGACTCAGTCATAGATAATGATTCAGATACTATACCTATAGTAGAAAATAAAACCGAGAGATAAGAACATAATGCAATAAATCGAAAGGAGATTATAATATTATCGATAATTTCTGTGAGAATTATTTTATTGCAATGGCAATAAGAAGATGGATAAAGATTGTCCTATTTTTATTTTATTTTATTTTATTTTGCTCAACTTTACAGGAATTAGTCCCCAAATTATTTTCACAGAAAGCTGAAAGGAAGAATTAAAAGAACGGAAAATTTTATTGGGTGTGTTGAGTATGGGTTTAATATTGATAGTGTTTTCTTTGTCATAAAGCATTATATGATTTATTTTGGGGAAACGTTTTACACACACGATAGGAAGCCTGGTGACTCAGTGAGCAGTTAGCACAAACTGGGTCATCAAGACGTCCTGGGTATGGACAAAGACCCGTTTTGCGGGGTCCTGAACATTTCTAGCTTCGGGCTGCTAAAAAGTAATTTATGGAGGAGTGATGACAGTTTTGGCAATTATGGTACAGAGGTAACGAATTCTTGTTGATGTATTACTCTGTTTTTACTATGAAGAGCTCCAAGTGAGTGTTTTTGTGTGTATCTTCTATATTAGGTGTTGCAATTAACTGTACTTGGTGGAGGGCCAATTTCTCTCGTGTTCAATTACGTGTAAGCTGAACTGTCTTATGAGCTTTGTAACCTTGTGAAGTTAGAAAATTTGCAATCTGTGAGTAAAAGCTCTTATGACTATGTTGTCGTAAGAGGTTTAGCGCTTATCAAATAATACTCTGTGGCTTTCTTCTGAAATAGTGTGGTGAGAATTTTATGATCATCTGGTGCTTCTGGTAGTATTTTCAGAAAATCGCTGTTTACCTGTCCAAAGAATTTAGCGATGGCGCTGTATGCAGTAATTTTAAGTAAGCACTAAATGATGTGCTTCTGGAGGCTTCACCATGATTGGTGGAACTGCAGGTTTAAGAAATTGTGTTGATTGGCTAGACGCCGATGTAAATGCTTGAGCACCTGCCTAAAGAATATTTTCGTTATTAATTATTATCCAGAACGTTGAATTTATTAACAGAAATAATGTCATGTACTTTTTGACTAATGCTTCGTTTAGGTTGCTTAATGGTTTTTTAGGTTTGATGAAGCCGTCATTGTTATAGATGTTATCATCAGAATTATTACGTGTATTAAACGTTTCCCTTTTCAATATTTTTCCTAAGTCTGTACTTGGGGGGGGGGAAGGTTGCTTGTCAAATAATTTAGGAAAAGAGTGTAACTTCCCCCCGTAGTTGGATCCTCTTGTTGATTTCCTCAGACAGATACTATGTCAATCGTGGCGGTGTTCGGTTCTTCGACAGTGCGGGTGCGTTCCATGAAACTTCGTGCTTCTCACCAAAGGAAATATTGACTTTCAGAACCTTCAGTTTGTTTCTTAAGTGAATTATAGGTCCATATTCATGTTATGTGTATCCAAAGTATTCCTAGCAGGAACAGTATTAAATTCATTAGAATTTATCGCCAGGGTCGGGCTCGCCCCTCTCGAACTTGCCCTCCACCCGGCAAGTTCGGATCGTTAACAGAAGTTCAAAAATGTAGTTATAATGTGTATAAAAATATTTATCTTTAATGCCCTAAAATATCTCTGAAAATGGACCTTTCCTATAGTTACAGCATTTCTTTAGATTTCTGTAGATGGTTTATTGCAGTTTAATTTAGAGTTTAGCAAACTGTACTTCTTGTTTTGAAAGTAAATTTTGTTATTTCAAGTAAGAGATTAATTTTTAATTGCAAACTGTAATTCTCTTTTACATTTTCTGTTTCATTTAGAATTTTTATTCTTTACTTTTATTAAGTTGATGCACTTTAATATGTAAATGCAGATTTATTATAAAGGATTTCTCAGATTCTTTTTGTCTTACGTATTTCAAATGAGTGCTACATCAAAGCAAACATCTGTCAAATGTTATTCAAAACACTATAAATATTTAATTTTGGTTTCGCTTATTACAAGACACACTTCCAAGCACTAGTCAAATTCTTTTCACTCTCCTCATAATATTTCCCCCGCTGGAAGGGAGGAGCTATAATGCACTACTGCAGATCTATATAATCCCTATGGGAAGGGGGTTAATTAGAATTGATTATTTAGGGAAAACAGGAAAGCTCTTGACAATTGCGTAAACAAAAATCGAGGAAATAGAAAGACGCTCTACTAATGTTGCTGGCGTTTGCAGTGCATTATTATTGGCTGACAAATCTTCCAAGGTAAGAAATAGACACCTTGATGGTCATCTGAACAACACTTAGTCATATTTCATTCTTAGTCAGCCATTTCAATGATATAGAAACTCATCATTTTATTACAGAACTTACAATTTTGTTACATTATAAACATAAAGACGACTAACCAATGAAAATATCCTTATAACGAATCATAATAACATTTATAATTTAAACATTTGTACTTTATTAGATAATGAGCTAATAAACAATGCACATGGCAAAATTTTTAAAAAATAGATAGTGTTCGGAAAATAATAAAATTGCAGTTTTCTACCAGTAGAATTAAAATTTTTATTCTTATAATTATTTCTATTTTATTATTTTTTTTACTTCACACGTGAAGCAGAAAACATCTGAAGATAGTCAGTTAAAATATTAATATAATTTTAGGCCAATATTTGCAAATATAATCGTATTTTTCTGCCAACATTAAAGAAATGACAATTGCAAGATTGTCAGATCTTGTATAAGCAGCCTATAATAACTGATTCAAATATTAAAAATGTGAACATTAAGTTAGCACTAATTTGGACATATTTTGGAAATGCATTTCATATTTTTTGATATAATCAGTAAGTTGCCTAAATTCAGTCACCTTCTATGTACTTCACATATGGAAGTTTACGCCCTGTGTACTATATTAAAATGTGCTGTACGTTTATCCGTGCATTTAAGTCCACATCCGATAATTAGATGTGACCATGTAGCTAAATCTGTTAACATACATATGATACAGATATTTATTTGGAACTAGCATATGTGAATACATTATTAATACATTTTTTATTTGAAGCTTTCGTTCACTGTTAAAAATATCCAATACAGTCACATGAATGGCACTCTCTGGTATCTGACGATAAAAATCAAATCTAGATTCCAAATATTCGGTTTAAAATTTACCTGTTAGTATCCATTTACGTCTATTTAAACGTCTTGTCTTATGATTATAACTGCGCGAAAATTATGTTCGAAAATAATGCTCTTTTATTTGAAATAAAACTCGTTAAGGGAATTTTTGAACCAACAGCTGTTTCCTTTTTTGCAATATTTCAGAAATTCGTAAACAATACATCACCCTCTGTTTAACGTAATTGGATTTACTATTCGTTACACAGCTCTTACCAAGCACTAATAACGCAAAACAATTTGCTAAATGACTTATCAAAATGTAAAATAAACTTATCAAAAATATAAAATACCGTCACTTGATCGGCTGCAAAAGAAACCAACTGAAAATTTGGACTCAATAAATGACTGATCCATGAGTTGCTTGACGAGTGTCATGGGACTTCTTGCAGAAGTCGCAGCCGAGCCATTTAGGTAGGAAAGAGGTTTTATTCTTATGGAGACTTTATTCATACTTTCATGGATCGAAACCAGGCATTATGCACCATGGATCGTCCGTGGTTATGCACTTTCAGTTTTCACCCCAAAGCAATCTTCCTTTCTTCTTACAAAAAAACCGCAAGCAGTCAGCAGTTTTCTTTATACTGTATTCGAGATGTGAATCTCATGTCCTCATGTCACTGAAAACTACTTTACTATCCATACGTATAGCGCACTTTTGTTTCAGCGACTAAGGATATGGTATCCAGAATCCATAAGGCATCTCTGCGAAGTTGTTTGTCCCAAGAAAGAAAGGAATAAAGGGTTATTTATCGCTCACATATTTCTTATTTTAAGCTCTATTTTTTAACATTTATTCAGGAGTACTGCAAATAGGGGAGCTAATTCTTTCAATTAGCATATTTATCTTATTTGCATAAAAAATCTGATTCGAGGAAAGACTGCTTTACCTGAAGAAAAAATAATACGAAAATAAGATTATGGATTTACTTGTAAAAGGCTTAAGTGTGGACTATGTCTTGGGGACTGCTCCGTAATTAAATTATTAATCATTTTTCATTTATAAACATTACATGCATATATATATTTGTATTACTTTAATATAGGAATAACGAATTTCTTCCATAAATTCTTTCAAAAAATGTCTTTGCTTAGTTGATAAAATGCTTGGAATAAAACCTGATTATTTTTTTATATTCTTTCCTTCTTAATTTTATTTTTGTTAATTCTTGAAAGTTAAAAATGGGAAAATTAAGTTGTTTTTTAGACTAACGTATCACTGTAAACCGCTTTTTAAAATAAGTAACAAAAATTACTCATACGTGTGGAGATTCATCATCCACCACCCTTTTAGTTCGGGCGCCTCTGTAGAAACATCAGGTTAATTGGAAGGAGGCAAGTTGAAAAATGAGCAACGCCTTCGCCGGGAATAGAATTCCACGGACCTCTGGAATACGCTCCTAGCGTGCAGACCACGAAGGCACGCTAAGAAGGCGGGAGAAATACCTTATAATACCATAATTCATATACGTAATTCCATTAGATTAAATTAATTACAATGGTTAATATGAATATAATTCTGTTTCCTGATGTAATGTTGCGTTACAAGAAATAACTGCAATAATAACATTTGAATATGCATCATTCAAACTTTAAATATAAACTTTAAATTTCAAAAGAAGAAAGCATTATATAAAAATTTTTGTTTCATTAAGTTTCATTAGTTATATAAAAAATTTTGTTTCGTTAACTTTCATTAGTTTTATTAGTTTTGTTCATTAGTTTAAAAGCTCAAAAGTAATGTACACGTACTGAAGTTATATTTTGAAATAACTGGAATAGATTTCATTTTTATAACCTCAGTTTTCCATTTTTTCATAGAATTATGTATACAAACAAATAAATACCTCATCGTTTATGCAGATCTCTGAATAATCATTCCAAGATTTCTTGTAAAGTAACTGATGATTATATTTCATTTTTTACACTTAATAGTTATTAGATATTACATTAACCACAAGTGAATGGAGTGCTTCTGAAGGAAGCAAAATAGAATCTCAAGATGTTCAAGAAAATTCGATACGCTTCAGTCCTTTTTTTCTGTAACCGTCTTGGGACCCCAAAGAGTGTTTGCAATAAAGATTTTATGGATCTATTTCGAAGTTTCAATCTAATTCGATAAAATTTACTGCATTCTAAAATGCAATAAAAAAGACTCTTTTATAAATCGATTTAGCTGTTTTTGTAAGAGCTTAGGAACGCTGAATAGTTCTTATGATTTATCATAATAGACATGCTCAAAATGCTTCAGATAAACAAATTCGTTGAAATTTAAATTTGATTTCTTTCAGTTTTGAGAAACATCAATACACGGCATTTTATTACTGATTTAATAATATGCGAAGACTTTCAGAGTGATACGTACCAGTTTTATTTTCAAAAGTATTATCATAATATCAATGAGAGAAAAATTTATGCATAATTTCACATTTTCATCTCTTAAAATGCGTCTATTAACATAAGCAATTGAGTTTTTCACCATATTCTTCTTTGTAATGCAGCTGCCTAACTAGGGCTCTTAGAACCCTTATAAGGTACTTTTTCTCTCCTTTCCAAATGCCTTGCTGTTATAACTGAAAGTAAGCTCAAAGCGTATTCGGGAGGTCATTAGTTTGAATGCCGACGAGTCCATTTTTCGATATCTCTTGCATCGAAATACCTAATGATGCTACCCTACTATGCAGGAAAGGGATATCCGTGAGCCTCAATATTCCTCAGGATTCACCAGCTCTAAGAAGAAAATGAAAACCAAAAAAATATAATAAATAAAAGTGAATGATCTTATGAACAAACTTTTTAAATAATGACTTTGGTCAGGGTTGTATTAAGTATTATAAGCACATGGTTAGAGGTATCCAAGGTAAAAGGTGACGACGAAAATATTTTTCTGGAATAAATGTCATGTATTCCCTGCCGTCGTTTTGCTTTCCCTTTGGGTTTAGTTTAAAAACAAAAGAAAATTGGCCCTCGGTTTTGGGTTGAACTAAATCCTCACTTGCTCTTAATCAACATTTCCATTGGCCCACTTGCGGCCTAGTGGTAAAGTCGGTGAACGCTGATAGTTCAGTCCGAGGTTCGAATCCTGGCAAACGGGTTGGCTGCGTTGGTGTTTTCGTGCGTTCCCAATGTGTAACGTGTATACGAGCATGTTTCCCTTAGAAAGTCTTCCATTAAGGCATTCCTCGCCTTAGACAGATAGCCCTTGACTGCTTTACATTAATTCAGTAAACCAAACCGATCTTTTCTTTCTGTGGATTAGCTTATAAATAAACATTACAAAGTTTCCGTGCAGTAAACGTGGAAAATCAAGTACGTCATCGCCAGGATTCGAATCGAAATTTTCCAATGCTGCCTGTCGGTGCTGTGGGGACTTAGTCTCATAATCTTTGACATGTCGTTCATTTAACGCAGCTAAAGCATTTGAGCACACTGTCCTCTATTTAGCACAGTTTTATCAAAGAATTATAAGACAGCATAACTATGAAATCTCTGTTTAATAAATTAGAGAGTTTGCTTATCTCAAATAGAACACAAATCAAACTTAACAGACTTCACAAACATTTAAGTTGAAGCGTTGAAAACACAATTGCAAGAGACTCATTTATAAGTTTTAAATATCTTCAGGCTTACCTATTAGGCAGTAAAAGTACATTCCAAAAAGGAACGTAACGTAGCTGAAAACGAATTGAGCTCAAGTACAACGTCAGTACAATTTTTTTAAGACTTTTTGCATCAACAACTTAGGTAGTATCCTCTCTCGCCAATATATCGTTTGACAACCGTTTGTTTTTGATGTTGCCAAGTTTCATTATGCAAAAGTAACCCTAATTTACTTTAACAATCTTATCATTAGAAGTCAATGTAAAGTGCAACTTTAACTGTTTGTTTTAAGACTTGCTCCCTACCCACGCTAGGGTGGAGTGAATAAGGCAAAAACACATTCTTTCAATTTTTATTATTTCCTGACACAAATATGGTTCTGTTCGATGAAAAAAACACAGCAAAAAAATTGCAGCTCAATCGCTCATCATCTTCAGGTTCCACATCAGGTTATAGAGTCATTAGGTTATTTTTGGAAGTAGGAGAGATGAAAAATGAGGAACGCCTTCGCCGGGAATCGAACCAAGGACCTCTGAAATATGCGCCCAGGGTGCAAACCGCCACACTACGAATGCATACTAAGAAGGCAGGAGAAGTACCTTATAAGGTAAGTAAAAAAATAAATGTTAATATTAATGAAAACATCATTTTAACAATACTTTTTAATGATTTTTTTTTACAACAGTTTTGTTTCCTGATCCAACGTACGGTTGCAATTAGTATAAAAAAGTGCCAGTAAAAAAGTTTCAGCTTAGTCACTCGCCATCTTCAGGTTCCACAAGGAAACTGAAGAAATCCATCTTGGTGTCGAACTTCGTAAGTTCGTTCCAAGACTTGATTCCACTGCATATGAATCCATCTCTGGCTTCTGTACCACATGTTGCCAATGATGCTTCTATCACCAGTCTCAAATGTTTCTCTGCTTCTTGAGAATGGTAAGGGAGCTTTCTTATTTCAAACTGAGAACCACCCCTAATCAATCTTATATCTTCGTCGCTGAGGTTCAAGGTAGCCTGTGGTTTAAAAAGATTGTCCCAGCAAATCATCTCAAAATACTCCTCTGCTTTAAAATTAAATTTTTGAAGCGTAAATTGTCGTAGTTTCTTCTTTCAGTCAGTTTTTCTTGCTTTCAGTATTCTTCCAAGGACAAGTTCACGAATACGTGCTCTTTCATCTTCCAGCATCGCCAGCAGGAAGTTTTCAGAGTGAGCAAAATAACAGTTCCTCTAAATATCTTCGAGAAAGAATGCTTGAAAGTTTTTTGCGAGAATGAACTTTTCATGATTATTTGGTGAACACGACGTGCTTCATGTTTGTTCGCAGGATTTTCTTTACTTGAAACCAGGATGATACATAAATTTTTATAACATATTCGGCTAGTAGCTTCAAGTCGTCTGTTGGTTCGGAAATTTATATATAAAGGCGAAGAATTTTGTTGGCTATAGTGAACCATCTTGAGTAGGCTAACTAACTGGGACTCCTGTTTGCTAGGTCTTAATGGTATTCCCCTGAGTATACTACCTTAGAGATATCAAGGAAGTATTTGTGATCAGTACTTAGGTATTTTTGCTATTTTGGATAGATCAATTTCGGATAGAACTATTTCGGATAGGGACATGGAATAGGGTCACGGGAAGTGTTACATATGTTTCCAGGAAGTTTTCTATTGTTCCAGAAAACTGTTGTAGCTAAGATAAATTTTCTTCAATCTTCTACAAAAGAATATGAAGAGGCATTTCATTGGTGTTCAACAAGCATACAAACCAATGCAGTTTATGACCAACAAAGATGTCAAGACGTTTAATTATGCCATTTTTCCCCCAGTGTTGGCACTCGTTCCATCACCATCAGCAACCAGTTTGGAAAGTTTAATCAGTTTATGTGTAAAAATGTTCGTGATGTGTTGTGTAATACCTGCACTGGACCCAGAATCCGGAGTTACATGTCCTATATGAACAGAAACAGGTTCTGACAAGAGAAGAATATGCTCTTCATCAGCTGTAGTCGTATAGAAAGAATTTCTCTTCTTCTCATATAGCATAGTTATAGTTTTGTCCTTCCTCCCATCAAAGTAGATGCCATACGAAGACTATTAAAGACTATTATTGGTATAGCGGTTTATTGAAGCTGAGAGCATACCTTACGACGTTCTCTCTACACCTTACTCCTGTCAATAATTTTAGATGGTGTATCTTTAGATACAATTTGAAGATCTTGAAGTACAGAGGATGCAGTGACAGCAGCTGACCTATCCGATATTCCCACTCTATCATAGGCAACAGCTAAATTTGGCATGGTTTCAGCCGTTTGGCTTCTTCACTAATGTAATCGTTGTCATCATCTTCAGGGATGCCTTATGAATCAAACATTAAGACACAATTCACTTGTCTGTAATCGTCATAGACAGATACACATTATGTTTATATGCCTTTGCTTTATATTTCTGATTTTCCCTTCTTTGTTGTTTTTCTCTTATACGCTGCAACTTTCGGCTTTCAGAAATGTCGATAGACCCTTCCTTTCGTCTGTTGAGAAATTTCGCTCTATGATTGGAATCTTAACAGAACATTTATATTGTTCGTAATTCAAACATTTGCATGCAGAAATATCAAACAAAGTAATGTTTGCATGATCGAAGAAATCTTTCTTAATTTTATCATACCCTTTCTTAGATTTTGATATTCTTTTTATGCTTTTGTGCTTTTCATTTTTATTTCTCATAAAACAAATAATTCCTTGTTTTCTTACTTCAGGTTATGATGTTGAGTGGCCCCAACTTGTCCGCAACAGTAGTAGTGACTGATATGAACTAGAAATTACACAAACTCGTAAGAAGGGTTTAAATCCCTTTTTATTTCACTTTAGAAATCACAGTTGCGTTCACTTGACGCTCACAAACTACGCCGACCCGGGGGTTAAACCAAATAGAAAAGTACAACTAAAAATAAATTGCAGGATGAATAAATAACGAAGTCACTATCTACGAGGCTCTATAATCGTAACTAACTTAACCGCGTTCTAAGATACAGCTGAGATTCAGCAAACTTACTGTTTAAGAAGTTGAAAGATTAAACGAACTGCCGGAAATAGGCACACAGGCCGAAACGCGCTTTTCTTAAATTTCTACCTAGCAACCTTCACGCTCGCGATTCAAGAAGCACACTTACAATCCCGTTTCCCTTCTATTTAAACTCAGTTTATTTCTGCTAAAATTTGAATACTCTGTGCGTTCTACTAATTTACATACTCTGGCATTGGCAATTCTAGGGGAAAGTAAAGGCTTGACAGGAAAAATAGCTTAAACTTAAAATACATGTTAGTTAAAATAAATATAAACCCTACATGGTATAGAAATTTTCTTCCAAATTCTTGAAATGTCACAGGAAACCAGTTCGGTAATGTGTTTCACTGATGGGTCCTTCTTTTTACCTCTCCGTAAAAACTCATTTCTGACCCTATGGAAATGCTTCATTAGATCAGCATACGTGGGTAAATCTGTCTGTTTATGTTGTCCTGAAGTTCCAAAAGTATTAAAAAAAGTGGTACTTCTAGTTGGAGTCATCTTAGTCCAACATAAACAATGCATGATAAAGCAGGATTCACAAAACATACTGAACAACCAGTTAATCAACAATAAAATGTCGTTGAAGGATCATGGAAGCTACGTGATTTCTTACCCCAAGCTAGAACCAATAGTCAGATCAGAAACCCTTCTGTCGTTAAAGAGCATCATTTGACATTCAATTTGGTATTTTGGTGTGGGAAGCAATTTCTCGCTCTAATAATGGCATTTTTGGCAAAGCAATTCATGAAAAAAGCATAAAACCGTTAAAAGAATCAGTACAGATGTCTACTTGAAGTGTAGAACCTCAAGATGCCAATATTTTGGATTGAAATTTGAACACAGTTTGTTCTAGTCCATTTGAAACCAGATTACGACTCAGGCAATATGAACTTAAGAAAAATTGTTTTTCGCTCCACCCTTTATCTGAGCATAGGTCCTACGCTCAGATGAACTCTAATTATGCGACAAACAGTGTTCCGTATACCCGCAGCTTAAGGCCACTACATATTTGTAGTTCAAAGGATCATAAACTGATTGCCCGAAAATGACTCACTGCACTCCCCTATATTTCTGCCAGCAGCAGATATGATCGGCAGCAAGGAGCTGCTAACCCGAATTTATTATTTTCATATTTTGTTTTCTCTTCCAGCTTGAAAACACTTTTAAACATGCCTTTTTTATGCTGCAAAATAATGGTACCTTATTTTCAGTTTCCTTTTCTATCGGTGCCATTAGTTCTGTTTCTATTTTTTTCCATTAGCCATACTTACCGCACTCTAAAGCTTTTAGTTCAGGTTTTTCACCGCATTATACTAGCCTTAGCTTTCTGAGATGCATTTGTTGCATTTCGAGAAACGTCGACACAAATGTTAGGAATTCCAATAACATTTTCGCTTCCAAAGATTATACTCGCAACACTTTTCCCTATTCGACTTACCTCAATATAAATTCTTTATCGTTATTTAACGCATGAGACAATATTATATTGTCCATGCAAGTTTCTATAAAAAATGCATAATTTTTTGCATTTTTTCGAATGTAGCCCCGTTTTATCATATTTAATTAAGTAAAATTGTAATTTGATATGATCTTACAGATTATTTAACTCTGTATATTACTATTTAAATATATATTGTTGCCTAGATAAATTATTTTAAACTATATAGCATTTAAAAATCATCTGAACGCAGGATGTCTCCTTTTACAAATGAAGTAGAAAATAATAAAAACGTTCACATACAAAATAAATTTGAACTACCGTTTCAAAACATATCTATCAACCTCATGAGAATAAAAATCAAATGATTTCTCTGGAAAAATCAGGGAAACACGTAAACAATCAGACAAATGTATTTTAATTTGGATTTTATTATTTTCAATTATTAATTTATTATAATTTATTATTCTTTAATTATCAAATTTACTTTTCTAAATTCATGGTAGCTAATTTCATTTTTGTTAAAAAGCGTGACAGATATATTAGTGCAATAGGTGATTAATATAACGACGATTCGTTTTCATTGGTCGTTCCATTACAACGAGCGTTTCGAAAATCCACCTTTCGATAAGAGCCCTTTGATTAAAACAGTTTCCGATATACCGTTCTTTGTTATAACGTGTCAATTTCCTGAGGAATGCGATAGGTTAAGAACACATTTATATGGATTGTTTATTACCTTACTAATCATATCGAATGAAATTTTATTATGGCAAAATATTAGAATTGATATTAAGCAAAAACGTACATACTTAAAATTATATGTGTATATCTGTATTGAAAAAAAGACCAAAATCAATGCGAGTCAGAAAAGTTAAAAATTTATCGGATTATCTGACAACTGAAAAACAAATTTAAAAAAAATAGCCGAATTTTTTACTGTGAAGTGAGGAAATAAGAATTTTGAATAGAAATAAAGGAAGAGGGATTTTAAAATATTTTAAATTTTGTTTTGTATTAAACAATTTCCATGAGCTATGTGAATTCGTCCTTTTAAAGCATAACTGACGTATAATCAACAATGTTCTTACCCTAAGCTAGCCTATTTTTTGCATACTTACGAAAACATCACACATTAGCAATCAATTTGGCATTATTTAGTATTTAGTATTGCATTTGACGTTAGTACTCCTTACCCTTAGATAGCTTACCTTTTCGCGCAACTACGAAAACATTTGACATGCGGCAAAAAGAAAAGAAACATTTTCTAAAAGTTTTATTTCTGGGAGTTCTGTTACACTATATGAGCGTCCTGACCTCCCTCTTCTTCATTTTTAAGGGCACTTGTCACACTCTAGCCTCGAGAAATGCGGAACTTGTTCTAACAATAAGCCTGAGTTTCAATTTGTCATCAGTTATCCCTAATGACCCTTACTATTAATGACTTCAAAGTGCTCCTTTGGCAAGAATCGAAATAAAAACACGGTGCATCTCTCTTTTGACATCCGACTTAGCTTCTGATTGAAGTTTTGGTGTATTTAATGCAGTGGTACAAGACATTTCGTGTATTTATAAAGGCCACTTATCTGCATCATATGTATATATATATATACTAATCGAACTACTGTTTTCAAAGGAGATAATGTTTCCAATAATCTAACAGAAAACAATTTATTATTATATTATTTTGCAGCTTTAACGCAAGTATTAGGCAATTTATTACTAATAATTACCTCGTTTACTTAAATCTTTGATTATGTATATATATATAATTAAAGAAAGGAGAACAAACTAAAAAATAAAAGACATTTTCTTTTTAAAACATGCAATATAGTTCAGCGGATAGCTAAGGGCCCCGATGGCTTCTGGTCTAATTGGTTGTATACCGCTTGTCGTATTTACGTCACCGGTATAATGTGAATTTATCGTTCATCATATTTTAAGTGCCACTTTAGAGGTAGTAGATTGTTCGGAGTAGGAAATGTGAAACACAACTACCCGTTGTGGGAATTCAAAGCACGAATCTTCTAGATGCTAACTGTGAGCATCACGTGGCCATGCGGCAACACCTTAACATTTTTTAAAACGTAACGTATCTTCCATATACTTTTAAGTTGTAGCTCTCAGAGTATCCCGCAGTAAACTGATGACACATGCTCAATTCTCCGCCACCGGGGCATAATTTAACAGATTTCTATAATTAAAAAATTTTACTAAAATTTCACAGCTTCCTTCAACATTTAATATTTATTACTTTACCATTTGCGTTAAAATTGTTTAAAAGATTTATGTTCTTTTAAATTGTAATACTTCTTGTATTAGAGCCGTAGTTTTAAAATATGGTAGCAACAAATGCTTTACTTTATGCAAGTTAAATACATGGGTATAAATGCTTCATATTATGTAAGTTACAAATGCTTCTTTTATGCAAGTTAATTTTATGCATCGCGCTAACTAAGAACAATTTAGCTATACAGTGAAATATGCTTCTAAAAAATAGATAAAACAAAATAACATAAAATACTGAAAATATGAATAGCACGCTTTTGAGCTTTATAAAAGTAAGATTTTCTGAAAACAGATTCTAAAAAAATAGCACTTCTTATAACATCTTTCTTCATTCATAAAAGAAGTATTAGATGAAATATTTTGCACTTCTTCAATTCAACATGATGATAAGAAGTGCTTTTCGACTTTTTAAATCTTGCGCTTCGAAAATATAAACAGTCACCGCGCTCAAACTGTATTTTAATAAAGCAAAATATCTGATTTCCGAACCAGGTTTCTGCATTCACTAAACTACCAGTTTCCAAATGGATGAAACAAAATAAAACTTTGTTAAACGTTCAATTACCAGTTGAACTGGCTGTCTATGGCTACTTCACTAACCTTCTCAATTAGTAATATTTAGTTATGAGACGTAATCTTATTAACCTTTGTTATTAAACTTTTATTTCAATTACGAAAAAAGTAAAAATGATAGTTTCACTGATAGCCTGTAGGAATAAAAATAAAATTGTTTATATTTACATTATTCTCGTATTCTACTCAAAAACTGGCCTAACATGATGGAATGGTTAAAAACGTTGACATTGATAGTTTTACTTAGTAAATGAGCTGAATTAAATGGTATTTCCGTGATTTTCCCTATGGGTAATGTGAATACGAAATAAGACTTCCTTGGAAAGTCCTGTACGAATGCATCCTTCTCCTCAAGTAGAAAACCCACGTTTTTAACTATAATTAGTTAACAACTAAATACACTCTTTTGCAAAAAAAAAAAAAAAAAAAAAAATGGAAGAACCATGAAGGTTTGTTTTTGATGAAACTGAATATGTGTATAGCTCATACACAAAAAATAAAATGATTAAAATATCAAGCTCATAGTACCTGTTCACGGCTCACAATCACCCATTAAATGTTCAAATTAGTAGTTGGTCGAACCGCCCCTGGTGGCAATGCATACTTGAATCCGTCGAGGCAAGGAGTGGTAGAGGTTCCTAATGTCATCCTGCGACACATTCTGCCAGGCATTCATCAGTTGTCACTCCAGATCTGTGATATTTTGTGGTACCCAAATCTGGCGGCCTACCATGCCCCAGACATGTTCGATTGGTAAACGGTCTGGTGACCTTGCTGGCCAGGGAAGAGCATCAAACGCACGGAGACAGTCCAGAGATATGCGAGCGGTATGTGGCCTGGCATTATCTTGTTGGAAAATGGCCCCAGGATGGCGTGCCATGAAGGGTAATGCAACCGGCCGCAGGCTGGTATCAATATATCGTTGAGCTGTTAAAGATGTACGGACGATGACTAAAGATGACCTGCTGTCATAAGAACTAGCGCCCCACACCATCATACCATGGGTTATGGCTGAATGACTTTGTAAAGCAAAAGCTGATTGGGAGCGCTGGCCCCGTCCTCTCCAGGCACGAACATGGTGGTCATATGCTTCAGGAGTGAAGCGGTATTCATCGCTGAACCCTATACGATGCCAGTCTGATGGCAGCCATGATAATCCGCTGCGACACCACTCCAGACGACCCCGCCGATGTTGTGGGGTCAAAGGCAAACGTCTTAAAGGCCTATGTGTGCGTAACCCCTCTCAGACAAGCGCCGTGAGATGGTGGACGGTATCACCGGAGGTATAGGCGTGGCTGTAGTGAGTTGAATAGTCGACAATTGGCGACGTTGGGTCGGTTTGGGCCTGGCGAACAATCATCCTATCTTGCCTCGCATTTGTGATCCTTGGCCTTCCAGAGCCTTCATTTCGTTGGCAATTTTCTTGTAGCAACCATTGCTGCCAACATCTTTGCACAACAGTGTCTGTACGCTGTAGGTGGCGACCTATTGCTCGGTATGACCCCCCAGCTTCACGCAACCCTACAATGCGACAACGTTCGAAGGCGTTTAGTTGTCTGTGAAGTCTTCGATATCATCGTAATGGCATCTTTAGTTGCTTCTTTACGGAATTACAATGGGAGCAACAAAAAAAAGAAAAAAGAGAACTTTTTCACCTCTGTTATTGGTTTTATACTTTGTGAATTGCGCACTAGAAATGCGCGCTATGATCGTAATTCCTGTTTGTTTGCCTTGAAACTTTGATCATTTGCATGTTCTATCAAGATGTTTTGCATACCGAATTTCGTCATGTTCGCAAAAGTCCTTCTTGGTGCTTTGATTATTTTGCAAAAGAGTGTATTTAACGCTTTTTTAAAATCAGTATTTTAAAGCAATTCACTTCAATCAAAAGTGCTAAAGGTTCGAAATAGCTGGAATTTTCTAGATTGAGAACAATAAAACTATTCTGCTTAATCAACCCAAAGTATAACCGAGGAAACAACGAGCTCTTTCTCTTTCCCTATCTATCTATCTATTTATCTGTCTAAATACTATAATGTTTCTAGTCTAGTTTTCAAAGAAACACTTCTGTTTAATGAAAATTAACAGCTAGAATACTAACAAAGTTTATTACGATCAAAAGTCGTCCAAAAATAATGAGTGTTGCTACGAGGTATGCAATTAGAGCTAATTAATAAGGTTAAGAGGATGCTACTTTCGATATATATTGCATCTTTATTCAATCCTACTTGGTAATTTTCTGTAGCCACGTGATTTGTAACTTAAATTACAATAGGATAAAATGCCGGTGCACACATAATGTATAATCCGAGGCATTATTCTTGTTTTGATTCATGAAAATAGAATCGAATTGATTGTAAAAAGCTAAACAGAAAGCAAATATAGTTAATTATCTGGGAATGCATTCAAAATTCTAAGAATAATTCTCTCCAGAAATGGGTGAATTTTGGTAATAAGTCTAAAAAGAAACAACTGCTTTTTCAGGATTATAAATAAGTGCTTATTCTATGCTAACAAAAGAAAAATACACTAAGAAGTACGAAAGGCATCTGAAGCACTATGTGCACTTACAAGCAGGTTAGTCTGGTAATTCTTACCGTTAAACGGTTCAATAAAATCACTTCAATATGTAAATAAATCAACACACGAACTAAACTATTTACAAGTTTATTTACAACATTAGCTATTTTAAATTACTCTCAAAACGAGAGTTCAAAATCATTATTACCAACTCAGTCGCTTCTTGCAACAGTTCTCAAAGAACAGAGTGCAACAGGTTTGCCACTAAAGTATGCAAAATCAAATATTCACTTCAGCGCTACCTAACGGCCAAATAGACAGCCACAACACACTGCCCCCCCCCGAATGAACAATCACTATTTTTTATCACCATTAAAAAAATAATTAATTCAAAATAATAAAAGTAAATTAATGGTTAGGTTAAGACACAATAACACGCCGAACAAATATTAATTCAAAAGTTAAACAACAAAAATCATTCAGCTTCGGCTGCGAAAGCACTCATTTGCGCTTTTACAGCTGAAGATGGTGGTTCGGTAAAACCATCGAAACTAGTCCTGTGAAAATTTGAAAATATAACGCTGATTTTTGTTGTTTGACTTTTGAATTAGTAATGGTTAGGTATTCAACGCTTTCAAAGTAGGCATTTCAAATTCTTGGATAAAAATAAAATATGCTAAGTTATACTTTCATACAGCAGGCAAACTAATATTCAAATTCAAAATACAATATATGAATGGAATCTAGAATAAAAAAATAATAAATGAATTATATGAATAAATGAAAATCATGCAAATAATTTTATGACTGTACATTCAAATATTAGTCCATTAAGTCCAGTTCAAAATTATATAGTATCGAATGGGCCTTTTTATAATTCCTGTTGGTGTTTAAGCACACAGGAACTTTTGAATCACGTCCTAAAGACAGCTATTTTATACATCCGTACTTCCAAAGATGCTTCGATAATCTTTTATCATGGATCAGCGTTACGTCAGCAATTTTAAATGATGAGGATTCTGATGGAGTGATTTGATACACAGAACGGAGTTCTAACAGATATTCTTTCCTCCAGGGTTTCTAAAAGGGGTTAATGGCTTGCTGTCCATATTTTAATTTTTTCTAAGCATTCTTTTGTTGTATTCAGATCCAGTTATTACAGGCAGTCCATGAGCCAATGATGTTAGTCGTTTTCTTACAAAAAAATGGGCTGGAGTTAAAGATTCTGGTTCGGAGGGCTGTTCGTAGATATAACGCAATGGTCGAGAGTTTATAAGGTATTTCTACCGCCTTCCTAGCATGCGTTAATGGTGTAGTGATTCTGCACGCTGTGCCGGTACTCCAGAGGGCCTTGGTTCGACTCCCCGCGAAGGCGATTGCTCATTTTTCATCTTGCCTGCTTAAAAAAAAATACCTAATGTGTCTACAAGTTCATAACTATCATAATTTCAATCAATGTCGTTTCTATTTCTTCAAACGTAAAACAAGTCCTACAAAGCACCTTTCTCGGTGTTGCTTTTACACTCATGTCCATAAATTAAGGATAATGCAAAATCAGGCAAAGAAAGAGAGAGAAGCAAAACAAATTTGACTTATTTGTAAAGCTTATTTATTAAACAAAAGGTAAAGAGCAAAAAAAGATGCTATATGTTTGATATTATTAAAAAAAATTAGCGATTTTTTCTCCCTGGAGAAAATTACAAAAAAAAAAAAAAAAAAAAAAAAGACTATTTACAAAAAACCAATATTACATGGTTGGTATGATTGTTAATACATTGTATGTCTCCCAGACGATGCAATACAGTCCGTACAACGCCTAGGCATGCTGAGTATCAAATTATCGATCTGATCTTGGGAGATATTACACCACTCAAAAAACAATGCTCTCCGAAGTTCCGGTAGACATGTAGGAGGAGGTTGACGGGCTGCAACTCGGCGGCCAAGCATGTCCCACACGTGCTCTACTGGATTCAAGTCCAATGAGAATGCTGGCCAGTACATACGGGTGATATCCTCCAATTGAAGGCATTCGTTTACGATGTGTGCACGGTGAGGACGGGCGTTGTCACCCACAAACACAAATTGTGCACCCATGGCGCCCCGAAACAAACGTACATGTTGTTCCAGAATGACGTCCCGATAGATTTGGCTTGTCATGGTTCCAATTTGAAAATGCAGGTCAGTTCTGGAACCCAGAATAATTCCACCCCAAACGAGCACTCCTGCACCACCGTAACGGTGTCGTTCAATGATATTTTCTTGGTGGTAACGGGTACCTGGAGCTCTCCATATGAAAGTCCGGCGAGAATCAGACTGCAAGCTAAACCTGGATTCGTCGGAAAACATCACACAAGCCCACTGTTGCGGTGTCCACAATTCATGCTCTCTACTCCAGGCTAACCGCAGGCGACAGTGAGTTGCAGTAAGTGGAACGCATCTGAAAGGTCTACGAGCATATAGACCAATCTGCGCTAAGCGTCTGTACACGGTCTGCCTTGAAATTGTCGTACCAGTGGCTGAAGAGAGCTGACGAGACAGGTCTGAGGCTGTGCTCCGCCTGTTTCTTTTGGCAGTAACTGCCAAATACCGCTCCTCCTTCGGCGATCTAACTCTGGGGCGACCTGTGCTGTAACGTCTACTCACATTACTATCATCTTGGAATCGTTGCCAAAGCCTGGAGATGACACTCTGGGCAATTCCGAGTTCGTCTGATACTTCCAGTTGCGTACGCCCACATTCCAGACGCCCGATAATTCTCCGTCATTCTGACGTACCATCGGTGTCATCTGGTTACTTCCTGAAATTTGCATATGCTTCTTGAAGATGTGTGTAGTGATTTTACAGGTGATATATTCATTTTAGAGTTCGCGTGAATCCGAATTATCCTTAATTTATGGACATGAGTGTATTTCCTTACCTGGAGTAGCATTAACCTTTAAGAGACGGGACAGTTTGGAACGATTTCACTTAAAAAGACGGGAAATCCAAATATGTTTCCATCCCCCTTTTAGCTGCCATTGTAAAGGGAAACTACTACTCTTTTGCAACTTTTCCTGTAGGTCCCTTTGGGGGTCGCCTTTGTTAATTTTCAGATAAGAGACTAGGGAATAAATATAAAAGAATTTTTTCTCTTTTCTGCTGTTTCTTTTCCTTGAACTAGGGATGAGATTTCGTAGCTAAATAATTGTCGTACGTTGGAATATTAACTTTTGACATTGCGTCATAATGAAAATACGCCTTTGCTGCAAATACACACCTGTAATCAGTTCATAGTTTATTCAGTTTTTATTTGTTTCCAAACTGAATTTAGTTTAAAATTACATGTACTAATTAACATTTTTAATTTATACTCGAAAATGATGTTTAAGTATTTGTTTCTCGTATAAATCGGCAGTTTCGCTTTATTTGTTTCCAAGCATTGTGTAACAGCTTATATTTATATATCAAACAAATCCCGTTGTATTTTTCTTATATTAGTTTCGTTTACATTTTTCATTAGTATTCATATTCAGTTTAATTTATTGATTTTTCCCCGCTTGTAATGTAAGTTATTTCAACTTTCAACTACATTATTGTTCATTGTTCTTTCTTGCAGTTTTGTGATAAAAGCTTTTTTATCCTCCTTTAGCGTTTTTTAAATTTATTTTCCTTTACTTTAAAAACAGGTTTTATTGATTATATTTTCATTGCATTGAATTTTGCATGTTTCAAAAAGCAACATTAAATACAAAAATTACAATAAAAAGGGGAAATATAAAGAAAAGTATACACTTTTAATGACACTGAAAAGTTGGTGAAATTAATACTAATGTAAAATTGCTAAGATTTCACTGCTGAGGGAAACGAAAGGGAATTTACGAAACCCCAAAGTTGGGAGGCGCGAAGGTCATCTCGCATAAGTGGCAAGGGAGGTTATTCGGACAATGACTATCTCTGCACCCTGAAGGATGGGGGGAGGGGAATTCGCTGGCCGATATTTCGGCGATTTAGGTCTGTTTCCGCGATTCCTGTTTCCGCGTTTTTAAAAAATCTTCCTGTTTGCGCGAAATAGGGGAGTACAGTCCCCCTCCCAAAGTTCTTCAGGGATGTCAGGATGAGTCATTAAGAAGAGTTGGGCAGTTTCTTGGTGAATAAGTTAGTCATCGTCTTGACATTGTTAGACTGAAGTTAGGCTCCTCTGGAAATCTTTAGTTTCATTCCACTTTAAAATCTTTAGTATTAGCTGTTATTTTTCGTATCTAAATCAGTATGGATGTTTTAGAGATTATTGAAACTAAAAGGAAAAAGCCTTTATCCCTTTACAAGGTTATCAATATCGAATTCGGAATAGAAATAAGGAAAATTTAGTTTATTGGATTTGCATAAATGAAAAAACTAAAAGCTGCAAAGGCTCAATTAAGACCAAGAAAGAAGTTGTTTTAGAAGAAAAAATTTATTTATGTCAAGTCAACCTGATACAGCACCTTCTTTAGTAAAAAAACAAATATCTGTAGCAAAAATGAGAGCGAAAGAAGAAAATGTTCCACTTTCTCAAATTTACAATGAAGAAGCTGGAAAACTATACAATCAAGGCTTTGACATATTAACCAATAATCTTCAGTTTTCAAGTGTTTCAAGTAGCTCTATACAAATCTAGGCAAAGCGCCGAAGGATACGATCGAGAAACTACATGTATGGAAGATTTAGAAATTCCTAATGAATTATTAGCAATGGATGATAACTTTAGTTTCTTGTTGTTCGATGATTTAAAGGATAGCCGAATTTTGGTATTTTCAAGTAAGAAGGGGAGGGAAGCAATGAAAAGCGGCAAAACTTTCTTTATGGATGGAACTTTTTAAAGTTGATCAAAGCTTTTCTCTCAAATTTATACTATCCATGTTGATATTGGAAGTACCTCTAACGAGATTATTGTTGTTCCTGTGTTGGTTTGCTTACTTCCCGATAAGCGAAAGCAGACTTATGAGAGATTATTTCGTTTAATTAAAAATCATATTTCTGATTGGGATCCTAAAGAAATTGTGATGGATTTTGAAATTGCAGTTATAATTTCGCTGAAAAATATTTTTCCTTCCTTAAATATAAGAGGTTGCAATTTCCACTTAAATCAGTGTCTGTGGATAAAGATTTAAGACTTGGGACTTGTTAACGAATATAGGCATAATGAAGAAATTAGAACCCATCTCAGAATGTGCGCGTCCCTTGCATACATACCCGCGGAATGTGTCGATGATGGTTGACTGTGCATACAAGAAAGTTCACCTCGTAATGCAAGATTAGAGGCATTTTATGATTACTTTGTTGAGCAGTGGCTTGAAAATGACGTCGTAACTATACGGATGTGGAATTGAAATGAAAAATTTCACAGGACAAATAGTATTGTTGAAGGATGGCATCATAAATTAAATTCTGTTATCAGGAAAATCCATCCTAAAACTCTAGAATTGATAAAATTTTTGACAAACGAAGCTAAAGAAAGTGATTGTTTTATAGGTTATGTAAATTTAGAAGGGAAAAGAAGGAAAACAAGTGTGGTCAAAAAAGAGGAAAGAATCCAACGTATTATGCAAGAATTTTACTCATCACAAAATATAAGAAAGTGCTTATTATCTCTTTCTTATCTACAAAAATTCGATTAAAACATATGAAAATTTTCTCTAAAAATAATTTTTTTTTTTTTTTTTTTTTTTTTTTTTTAAGGGAAAGTGACTAACATCACACAACTTTTAAACACGCCAGCATTTTTACTGCCAGTCCTAAGCTTGGAAAAGTGTGAAGGAAAGTTGAATTTTCTCTGTTATTAAATTGTTAATTTTAGTTATAAGGTATTTTCTGCCTCCTTTCCGCATGCCTTCGTGATTAATTGGAAGCATACTCGGGCGTGCATTCGAGAGATCCAGGGTTCGAGACTCGGGGAAGGGGCACTGCATATTTTTCACGTTTGCTGCATTGATTAAACCTAATAAAGTCACACTGTAATCAAATTTATTAAATTTTCTAATCGTAGCATGCATTTTAAGGGATTATCAGAGATTTTGAAAGCACGAATTTTAAGGAATGATCAGAATATCGCAATATTCGACGAATACTGAATTCTTCACTTTTTAAATATCCATCGTCAGAGTAAACTAAAGTCGTTTGATATTTGCCTTAAAGAAGCTGATTGTACTTACTCTTCAGTTACAACTGTTGAACCAGTGCTTTCGAAGTTTTTAATATTGCCACCATAAGAATTAATTAAATTGCGAATCGCATTTACAGTTGGAAGTGACTCATAAAGTACAGTTTCTCTTAAAAAAGAAGCTAGATGAATAGGAGATTTAGAAAAAAAGCATTTTAAAATGAAATAATATCAAATAAGTTGATAATAATTAGCAATTTCATTATATACAAATACAGATGTGTATATAAAAATAAATGATTTAAAATATATTCTTTAACTATTTATATTTACTGTCAATAATTACTAACAAGTATATACACATAATTAATTATTTTAAATTAGTATGATAAATATATACAATGACTGCTGAATCGTGCGCTATGCTTCTGGAATTTCTGAATTAAATCTTTGAAATTAACAAATTTACCTTTGGCAATTAATAAATTTATCAATGGTTTCTATTAATGTATTTGGATATTCCGATGAATGCAAGTAAAGCAAGTCCATTCAATCGAGATTCAGATGCTATATTTCTGAATTATGACTTTGACAATTTACAGCTAGGAAAAAAAAGCTTCTTTTGGCTAGGACAAAGTTATCTCAGTAACTGCCTTGATATTCGAGGTATATTTTCTTCTCATCTGCCTTTCTTTTCGCAACGAATATATATTCTGAAATTTTATTATAATTCACCTTTATGCAGAATTTCGGAAGAATACTGTTTTTACTTTAGGAAACGATCTTTTAGTTTTTTGCCAAAATCATTGCAGAGTTTGAACATCTCTTCCCTTTTAAATACAGTACTTCATTTATGCAAAGATATACAAAGACTCAGACTTCGCAAATATCTTTCGATTATTTCTTTTAAAAATTATTTTCTTAAATCTAAAAAATTTTTGCTTTCCTACATTTCGGAAGAGGCCAACGCCCAGTCGGCCCTCCATTATGGAACCCCTTTGGAAGGGGGTAATGAAGATTGGTGATTTCGCGCAAACAGGAACGTTTTTGACAACCGCGCAAACAGGAAGACACCATTTCGGCCACAGCCATCTTTTTGAGACACTGCATCTCTGGCCGATTCTTAGGCCACCCGTCTTTTAAAGGCTAATTCTTTACAATTTAAGCAAGTTTTAAATCGGATTTCTTTCATCTTCTTCCTTTAATGATAACATATTTCTCTCGAAGATGTGATAATGTAAGTAGCTACTCTCAAATGATGTAATCTCTCATGTGTGTCCATAATCAACAGCTTACAAAATCTTAGAACAGCTGGGTGATTTTCTGGATATTTCGTGCATGTTTTGTGAAATGTCTTTATCAGGCAACATGTTCTGTCACGACTCACCAGATATATAAAAGTTCTTCAAAGCCCAAAACCACCTGCATTCAGATCTTTATATCGGGAAAACAAATGACAAAAGTGCCTATTAGTGACCCGTTATTCTATAAAATGTCTTTAGGGAATATCCTTAAAACATTGTGCAGTGTGTGGAAGAGCTCAGTTCTTTCCATAAAGATGTGTGTATAAGCATTAACATGTTTGCCCATCTGGAACAATTTCTTTCTCTAACAATGCTGTATATTGCTGCATGGTAAGTGTGTATGCTCCTCGGACTGTAGGAATTCATTCTTCGACGAATTCATACCCTAGAATAAATGATGCAATAAATTCATACAACCCCGTTACTTTGGGGAATGCAACGGAACATCTAGGATCGAACACAGATTCATTTTTTAATTCCGGATTCCATAAGTGTTCACTGAACCGTCTAAATGGAACTCAGCGCCTTCTGTTCACAAGATGTTCAATTCGATTCCTAAACCATCAAATGTTTGTAAAATTAACGTCGAAGAATGATTTACAGGATCTTATGTCAATTAAGAGCGGCTTATCCAATGCTTCTGCTACACGGCGAATGCTATTGCTGGCTTTGAAGTTTCAAACTTATCTTCCTGCTTTCTAAACGCAACCACCTCTACCTACAGAACGTTTTTTGTCTCCTTCCAGTACTCACAGCCAATGACCCTGTTGCTTCAACTTTAACTAGTGCCGTCTTTCGAAGCATTTTAGCAGTCACTAGTAACTGGGTCTGTCTGAAATATCCTTAAAGCAGCTGACGAGTGATTTTCGTAAGTGGCGATCTTACTGCAAAATTCCGCGAATTTTTGCAGATTTTATAACAGCTTCTACCCAGTTCTAAAACAATTACTTGTGTACTATTTGTATATAATTCCTTTAAAGACGAAGTCTATAAATACCTTTTCCATCCCTTAATTACGTCACACACAAGTATGACAGTTTTCTGATGACTGGTTGCGACTGTAGGGAACTGTGAACAAGCGAATTTTAATTATGGATATCCTATGCATGACATAAGTAAAAAATGTTTCTTATTTTTTGGATAATATTCATTTTCTTTTCTCTGGAACAAAACATGAAGCAATAACAAATGTATTAAATGTTTGCTAACTCAACATACGCAACATTTAGTCTATTTATCTTCTCATGCAAGGCATGTATGTGATCAGTGGTGATGCATATTGAAATTTGAACCTATGATTCACTTTACGTTATGCCTGTTGATTGGTTAACCGCAGCTTGCGTACCATCATTGCTTCCATCATAGTTTCGGTATACCATCGTTAATTGTATCATTTGCTTGGAAGTATGGCCCATAAATGTTCGTATGGGTTCAACCTATCTTCTGGGTTACCTGGTTTAATCATAATAGTTTCTATATGATTTGTTAGAAACATATTTGGGGGTAGGATTTGCATTGAAATATTAAATTTCGAAACCGAGGAATCCATTTTTATTAAACTGTCATGCAAACATTTTAGTTTACGTGACTTTTGTTTTATGAAAAAAAAAAAAAAAAAAACCTAATGGGTAAATTATTCAACAACTGTTTCGTTTATTTTATTTTCGCATTTGAAGCATTCAACAAGGATTTCTAATTCATATGTGCGTATATCCCAAAATTCAGAATTTTATGTCTTAAACCTCTGTAACCAATTTTTAAGTAACAGAGACTAATTTCCTCATTCCACATTTTTTAAGAAAGTACGTTTACTGTGCCTAGTTACATGTCTTTATATTTCTAATGCATTAGCTCTACTTAAGAGAATATCACTAAAGCCACCTAGAAAAGAATAACGTCATTTAAAAATTATGTTTTGGAACACTGCTACCCTTTTTGAAGCAAAATATGCTGAATGACACCATGCTAAGGCAAAAAGCACGGAATTGGCATCTAATTTTATATACTAGAATGTAACCATTAAAAATCAACCTAATTAATACGATGCTCACCACCCTCAAGAGGAAAATTTCAGAGCTACACAGAAATTACAGGGGCTTAATTTTTTTTCCTTTGGTCTTAATCTTGAAGAATCAGTATGCATTACACTCTTAATTTTTAGCACAAATACAAGTGTCTTTTTAAACGGCTTCATTAGTTAAATACTTAAACTTTGTTTATGTTTCTGTAAATTAGAAATAATAATAATTTAAAAGACATAAGTAATGATGTAGTTTCCTCTATTGTATTTATTTGTTATAATGAAAGATAAGTACAGAACATATGCTGGTTTCAACAGTTTGCAGTGCTTTTATGATCATTTCTTGCACAAAGTGTATAAGATTGCACTGGATTGTAAACTGTCAGTATCAGCTAGTGTTCCTTACGAAAATAACGTCATTTAACATCCATTGCGCATTACGTATATCGAGAAAAAAGAACATTTGTACAGATCTCTCTCAATATTTCATAATATTTCTATGAAAGATTTGCCTGTGTGCAGTTTGAGAATACTCGATGTACAGCTTGAAAGAAGATAATAAAACTAGCAAAGCAATTTACTGCAATAAGCTGGAACAATAACAGGCTAAACTTATTCATTTAAAATATTACTTTCAGTAACTGTAATTACTGAGACGAAATTGGAATTCCCTTTAATTCTAGCAGATGATCAAATCATTGCAATAACATTACTATGATTGATTAATCAAATTGAAGCACACAAAGGGCTCATGAAGCCTGATAAAAGCCTTAATGAAATCAACCTGTGAAGCCTCGTGTAATACAATAACCCAAAGCACTAAAGAGGCCCTTAATAATCTCCGATATACATTATTCTTTATGTACATACACAATCATGACTTGCTGTTAATATTTCATTATGAATACAGGTCTCGTATAATGGTATTTCTTCGGAGGAACTTGTGTAATAAATTTTCTGGCATAACCTGCGTTTGTAACGTTTTAATTAGCTTCATAGTTTGACAGAAACCCAATTTTGCGCAAAGTAAAACATAATATCAAGTAATTTTGTTACCTGATGACAATTAAAATTTGTGTTAATATCTGTAAAGATTTAGAAAATAGAAATGGGCATACTTAACGTATAATTAAAATATATTTAGAAAATAAAAGTGCCTTGTGAAAGCTATACTGCCAACGTTAAAAAACTGATCTATTAACATGTTGAATAAATAACTTTTGTTTGAATGCTCGTGAATAAGTAAGTTTTGTTTGACTAAATAATTATACTGGAAACATTTCAGGAGATAAGGCCTCAGACAATTTATAACATGTCAAGGACGAAATGGACTCCAATATGTCTGCGTATAAACATGATTGTTTAATAAACAAGCTTCATTTTTGTTTGAAATTTCCCTAGTCTCTTATCAGAAGATCTGATAGAGACAGCTTTGTCTTTAATATTATTTTTTTAATTTCTTTATGCATACGATTGTAGCATCTAGTTAAGCTGCAAGTTGCAGATGACCAGTCATATTCATAAGTTACTATCTTTAACATGAAGAAAATTTGTCCGATCAAATATACACCAGAGTACATTATATTTTTCAGAAATATGGTTTATAGGTATTTAATAATGCAAAATGACAACTTTCTAACTAAAGAATGAAAGATCGGAAGTTCCAGGATATCCTTATTAAGAGAATGGATGTATACGCTAAAAGTACTACAGGAAATGGAATTTTCTTTGGTATAGTAAAAAGGAAAAAAAAAAAAAACACTTTTATGGTAATAGAATATAAAAGGATTCATCACTTTACATTTTTAATACATGATGTCAGAGTACACTCAAGAATGATTAAATATAAAATCTGTAATAGTTTTTACACTTTTGTTAATTAGTCATCTTTACCAATAGAAGAAATAATACAATGACAATTTCGCGTCCTTTCATTGATGCATCAGGCTTCTCGTTTAGAAAATATTCGAACCCAAGTTATTTTAATGTTGTTTGACACCTAAAATATATAAATCAACTTCAGCGAAATAAGAACCAAAAGGTATTGTTATGTATATTATTATGCAATGGATCAACGGTGTCCGATAGAGAGGGGGGAAAAGAATGCTTAAGAAGTAAAGAACCAGCGTAAAACTGTTTTGATATGAAAACTAGACTTGCTGTAAAAATACATTTCTGTCTTGCATTTTATGAGCAAGCTTCATCTTATCTGTAATTCATCTTATAATATTCAAAACATTTTTACGGAATGAGAGATTATAATACTTCGCAATGACATAAATTCTCTAAATGATGGCTCATATTAGCTGAACGAGACATGAAACAAATATGCCAGGTTTAGCTTGATTCAATATGATATTTTCCTTTGCCAAATGGAATTTATTCTAGAGGTATTCTCAGCGGAATAAATTCAGTAGTATATGGTACATCTGGCCGTATGCATTTACTTAGTTCCAGCTATTAGAAAGATCACAGAAGATAATATTATGCTAATATTCACTGTTCATCACACTCTCAAGCTATGTATTTTCTGTGTGATTGGTTCAATTATTAAAATAAGTGCATAGTCACGGATAAAACGTTTACTGTGGTTTAAGGAATAATTGTTATTAATTAATTTATTTAAATGTAATTTGTTTATTGATTATTTGATTTCTTCTACTAAATTTATGAAGTTTGTTTAAATAAGATTTTTAACTTTCATTTCTTTGAAACTATCAGTTTCAATCTAGCGTAATACTATTACTACGAAGTTTAAATTGGTCAATGCAAAATGAAGAATTCATTAGATCTTGATTTTAGAAAAAGTATCATTAAATAAAACTCCAGAGTAATTTTCCATTATTTAAGATAAATCACGAATCCTTTCGAAACCAGTCACCTTCCAAAGGCGCCCACAGCTGAAAAGTAAACAGTATTTAACCGAGCTTAGCAAAGTAACTTTAATGAAAATCATCGATAGTTATGTTTTCTAACTTAGCCATATTCGAGGATGACCAAAACTTTCCGTAGTGAACAGCGAGTGGTCATTTTAAGGGGTTTCGCATTATTTTCGTCTAGAAACAGTCTGTACATTCTAAGTAAATCTGCACAGTGTCATTTTTTTATGTACGATAGGTAAATAACTTCAACAATTAGATTTCGAAATTATTGCCCAGGTTGATTTGCATAGATTTTACTGAATTACTGAACTACTTTACATTTATTTTCATCGATAAATTGAAAGACTTTTTTCTCTGTTCTTTACTTATATACATGCGACATGCGACGGGGGACGTGGGCACCACCCCTTTACCGTCGGTTAATTGGTGTAGCGCCACGTCCACCAATATCTAGAGTTGAACCTTGAGTCTTTCAAAAGAACAATTACATGGCCATACAAGGGCAGTAGTAACCGGAGGTAACCGTGCTACGGAAGTGACGTCACAGAAAAGGGGCGTGGTCTCCGCCATCTTGAATCACGTGACAACCGGAAATGACGTAGATGGAAGGAATGACGTAGACGGAAAGACATCCTCAAAGTTTCGTTTTGATTCTGTGGCAACGATTTTATGTCTCAAAGTTTTTATTTTTTGTGGCATCGACACTATTTTTTAGGTTTTGTGGCAACGAACTCTTGAACTACGTGTTTGGAATGACATCACTTTTAATTAATTATTTTTAATTATTTGACATGTGATTAATATTATTTTGTTATTTGATTAATTTTTAATACGTCATTAATTTTAACTTTTTAATTATTAACTATTATTTTTAACTATTTAGTACATCATTATTTTACTTATTACCTTTAATGAATTTTTGTGGAAATTAATATTATTTTCCCTGAATTTTAAAAGTAACTCCGCGGCTGAGATTCGAACTCGCTATCTCTGGGATGGGAGTCTAGCGCTTTACCGCTCGGCTAAGCCCTTCATGTTATCAAACCTGTTATTTTTCCGTTTGGAACAAAAATCACCATGACGTCATAGGCTGGGGGGGGAACAGGTAAACGTCATCTCTTTCACGTTGCAGTCTGTTGAAACCGCTTCACGCTTTCTGCATCCGCCGTGGCGAACGTATACAATCTTAACAACCAATCAGCATTCCGCTAACAATATCTATCTTATTTCAGCCAAGCAGCGTGTTTGTTTCTTATATATCGCCTATAAATTCGCTAGCTTTCACGATTTCATCATTTCTACTCTGATTCTTGCTGAGTGAACGTCATTTTGATTCTGTCATTTTCCTGCGCCATTTCGTTTTCTTGTACACGATGTCTGCTAAACGAACTTATTCTGCATCTAATGTAAGTATTTTTTCGCTTGTACTTAATGTCTAGATTACTATTTTAAACACGAATTTTATTTCTTTTTGAATCTTTTATTTATTTAAATTTTTAATTGCCAGGTCCTGCTTGAAGATCCTGACTTTCCTTTTTGGGACTCAGATGACGATGTAAGTTTTTACACGTATTTTTAACGCACTTTTTTATTTAACGTATTTTATTACTATTTGAATGTATTTTAAACGTATTTTATTTTATTTTGATAGTTAATCGATGAAGTGGATCAGATTTTTCTGGAAAATCCTATGGATCTACCCTTGTATTATCAAGTGGGCTCCGGATTTGAGGTAAATATTTAAGTATATCTTTATTTAAGTATTTCAGCATTTTTAGATTTTATTAGAATATTTTTTCTCAGTATTAAAAATGCATTTATTTATTTTTAGACTTCTCCGTCATCAGCTCGTGGGTCTGTTTTTATGGCTGGTTCCGATGAACGTTCGGTGTGTATTTTTCTTTTTTGCATGATTTATTAAAATAATGTCTTTTTGAAAATGTTTCATTATTACTGAAACTTATTTTTATTTTTCAGATCGATGAGGCGATTGTGCTCGAAGAAAAGTCTCGTCGCCGAAACCATAAATATCAGGCCGAGGAGATTACCTTCCGAGCTAGTATAGATATGGAACGGCTGCCTCAGAACGTACAACGCATCCCGATGGTCCGAATTCCGGACAGCGTCCGGGAACTGTTTGAGCAGCTCATTCGCCGAACGACAACTAATCTGGGTCCCTCGGACCTCATCCGATTTTGTATCCAAGCAGAAGGGCTGGATAAACCGATAAGTACTTCCCTCATGACAGTTTCGACTTTAACAGTGGAAAAGATTCTGGCTGCCGTGATGAAAGTTATGCAGTCGAAAGACAAAATTGAGCTAGATTCAGGATTCGCGGTGGATGTCATCACCATCAGACGACCTGTGGGTGCCGGAGGAAATCGGAGAGTCATCAATATCTCCATAGACAGATTGAGAAAACAGTCTATTTTGTCTATTCCGTACGATGAGGAAGGGCTGTGCTGTGCCAAAGCCATTGTGTATGCCCTCGCACATTTCAAAAAAGATACGAGTGCCATCAATGCCATGAGAAATCGCAGTCGGCCAGCTCTTGTGAACAGGGCCAAGGAACTCCATGTGGCCGCAAATGTGCCTCTAGGTCCCTGCACATTTACCGAAATTGCCAGATTTGAAGAGCACCTGGATACTCAAATTGCAGTCTTCTCATCGGAAAATTTGAATCAGGTAAGTCAGTTTTTCTCAAGATATTTCTGCTTATAAATATTAGCCTTAAATTACCTAAACTTTTTCTACATATTTATTTTAAAATCGTAATTTGATTTCACTTCTTTTTTATGTGACAAACTGTAAAATTTATTTTGGTAATGAATAGTTTTAAAATTTGAGATGCGCACATTATAGTTTATACATGTAGGCAATTTGTTTCCATGTTAAAAATATAATTTGACAAAATGCACAGTGAACTTTAAATTTTAAGATTAACTTTTATGCATACATATCATTCGTATACATGTTAAAAAATATAGCAGTTAAAAACTGATTTCTAAAATGTCCGATTTTTGAATGATTTTTAGAGAAAAATTTCTGCATGATGCATTTTTCATTTCCATGTTAAAAAATATAATTTGTCAAAATTGAACGCATGGTGAATTTTTGACTTGCTCTAAATTTTAAGATTATATTTTATGCATATTCACGCATAGAATCCATGAATGTATGCAGTTCGCTTCGATGTTAAAAAATATACCTTGTAAAAATTAAATGCATAGTGAGATTTTAGTTTACATAAAATTGTTAGATTAATTTCTTATATTATGTATGCAATTCGTTAAAACTTTCACTTTTAAAAATTTTTATTTTTAGAATACTTTAACTTTTTCGATTTTATTTACATGTATGTACAAAGGCAATTTGTTTCTGTGTTAAAAATATAGCAAAAAGTGAACATTTAGGCATATATTTCTGATCATTTAAATGCTAAAACTTTAACTTGTAAAACTGAATGCATGGCGAATTTTTTAGATTGCGTTAAATTTTATGCATAAATGCATGCATGAATGCGGTTCGCTTCGATGTTAAAAATATGACTTGTAAAAAAAAAAAAAAATGCATGAAGAATTTTTTATTTTTAGATTCATTTTATGCATGCACACAATTCATTAAGATGTTAAAACTTTAAACTATAAAAAATGAATTCACGATGAAAATTTTTTTTTGTTTTACTTTAACATATATGCATGTAATTACTTTCGATGTTAAATGCATTAGGAATTTTTAGATCGCTTTATGTATGCAATTAAATGTTAAAAACTGGTTTTACTTTGATTTTTTGGAATTCAAGAGAATTTTGTTTTTGTCTTGCTGTATCTTAGGTGGTGTACAAAGGAAGAGAGAGGGCACAACGGATCAATTTGTGGCTTCACGATAAACATTATGATGTCATTAAGTCCCTGAAAGGGTTTTTTGGTAGCAACCATTATTGCACAGCATGTGAAAAGCCCTACCAAATGCCTGAAAGTCATAGATGTGCCAATGCGTGCCCTATATGCCTAAGGACTGATTGCTTTCCAGGCCAGCCCCAACGATGCCCAAACTGTGACCGTCTCTGCCGATCCGATGCCTGTTATGCAGCACACAAAGCCCTCACTGGAAACCAAGAGTTTTCACTTTGCGATAAGGTAAGTGTTTTGAAAATATATCTTAATGATCAAAGTTATTTATCATATAATTTTCTCAAAATTGTTATGTTAAAAAAAATTATTGTCGTTACAGGTATACCAGTGCAGGGACTGCTGCCAAGTGATTGAACGCCGTAAGTGCCCTAAAGATCTGCATAAGTGCGGTACCACCAAATGTCCGTCTTGCGGCCAGTTTGTCGTGGCTGCTGAGCACCGTTGTTATTTGCGACGTGTTGCTCCGAAGAAGTCTGATGACAAGTTCATCTTTTTTGACTTTGAAACGGACCAGTCTTCGGGGGAGCATCTCGTAAATTTCGCGGTGGCTCAGTATGCCGAAGGCACAGAGAGAGTGTTTTCGGGTTACGAAGCATGCCAAGATTTCTGCGCCTGGCTGTTCACCCCACAACACAAGGGCTTCACCGCCGTGGCACACAACATGAAAGGGTAAGTTAAAAATACCATAGTTTGCATGCTTTAGTTTTCATGGCTGTTTTTTTTTTCAATAGTATTCATGTTTTTTTTACTTACAGGTTTGACGGACAGTTCGTGATGGCCTGGCTCCTGGAGCAAGGCACAGCGCCGGAGGTGATCCCTAACGGGTCTATGATCATGAGTGTAAGACACCCTAGTCTGAACATTCGGGTCATAGACTCGTTAAACTTTTTACCGATGGCGTTGGCCAAACTACCGGGGTGCTTCGGTCTCAGCGAGCTGAAAAGGGATACTTTCCCCATCTTTTCAACTCGAGGGAAAACCAAAATTATGACGGACCGCTGCCTGAGCCCCGGTACTACAGCCCGGATACCATGAGCACTTCAGCACGACAAGCATTTCTGTCCTGGCATGAGAAACACAAGGGGGATGTGTTTAACTTTCAAGATGAGATGCTGGCCTATTGCAGGTATATTTTTTTTCCTTCTTGTTTTATTTTTATTTTATTTTATTTCATTTTATATTTCGTATTTTTAACATTTTTTCTTTTAATAGATCGGACATGGACATTCTTCGCCGTTGCTGCCTGGAGTTTCGAGCCCAGTTTTTGGATGTGGCGAATGTGGATCCTTTCCAGTAAGTCATTTTCTCATTTTCTTATACAATAATAATCATATTTACAGTTCATTAAATCGTTTTTATTTTTGTCTTTTCAGATACGTGACCATTGCGTCAGCCTGTATGGCAACGTATCGGAGTGGCCACATTCAACCCGACACGATTGCCATGGTGCCTACACACGGCTACATCAACTCAACGAATTACAGCCCTGATTCGATCCGATGGTTGGACTTTGTTGCTGCTTCGGAAGGCCTACAGATTCAACATGCGTTGAACGGTTCCGGAGAGCACAGAGTCGCCGGAATCTCGGTAGACGGATTCTGCCAAGAAACACAAACCGTCTATCAGTTTCAGGTATGTAAAAAGTAAATTATATTTCTATATGATTCTTTTTAATGATTTTACACTTTTAATGTTTAATTTACATGTGGAACACTATTAATATATTTGTATTATTTTAGGGCTGTTTCTTCCACGGGTGTAGTTCGTGTTACGATGGTGATATCATACATCCACTGAAAGGGGTTTCCATGGCAACGTTAAGAGAAAAGACAGAAGAGACGACAAGAAATCTTCGCACCCAGGGTTTCCACGTCATCGAAATGTGGGAGCATGAGTTTCAAAGAGAGAAGGAGGAAAATCCAGATCTCCAAGCTTTCCTGGAGCAACACCATCTGAGGGATCGACTCAATCCTCGCGAGTCGTTTTTTGGAGGAAGGACCAATGCCCTCAAATTGTTCCACGAGGGAGACGCAAAATATGTGGATTTTACCTCACTCTATCCATGGGTTCGTACTTTTTATTATGTCAAAAATGTTTACTTAAACTTCTCTAAATTTTCTGTATATTTTTATGATGTGTTTTTTCTGACTTTTTTTGTTTTCATTCACAGGTGAACAAGTATTGCGTCTACCCTGTGGGACATCCAACAATCATCACGGAAAGCTTTAGAGATGTGGAAGATTATTTTGGAATTATCCAATGCCGAGTGATTCCTCCACGGAATCTGTATCTTCCGGTACTGCCCTATCGGTGCCGTAAGAAGCTGATGTTCCCCCTGTGTCGGACTTGCGCCCTTCTTCAACTGCAGACTCCGTGTACCCATGCAGACGACGAGCGAGCTCTTGTCGGAACGTGGGTAACGGAGGAAGTCAAACTGGCGAAAAAGAAAGGTTACCGCGTCACACATGTAAGTACTCAAAGATTATTTTAATCTTTATTTAGTTTCAGAGGTTACTTTTAAAAATTTTTTATAACTGACATTTATTTTTTATTTTCTAGATTTACGAAGTGTACCATTTCCAGGCATCGTCTACTTCTCTGTTCAGATCATACATTGATCTGTTTCTGAAGATCAAGCAGGAAAGTAGCGGATGGCCTTCGGAGTGTGTGACAGAAGAAGCCAGACTGAAGTACATTCGCCAGTATGAAGAAAGAGAGGGCGTCAAGTTGGACGCTGGAAAGATTTCCAAGAACCCTGGGCGTCGACAAGTCGCCAAGTTGGCCCTGAACAGTTTCTGGGGCAGGTAAGATGATTTCTTTTGTACTTAAGTTTTATAAATATTTTTAATTCGTTGTGATTTATGATAGCTTTTTTTCACTCAGATGGGGTATGAACGTGAACAAAGCCCAACTGACCTATGTCCACACGGTGCCAGACTTCAATAAGATGTTGGCGGATTCTACTAAAAAAGTAAGTTTCCTTACCGATTTTATTCATCTGTAAACTCAAAGAGTTTCAAACTGTTAACTTATGACTATTTTGAACTGTTATCTCATGACTCTTCTATTTTTTAGATCAAGGATGTCTTTCTTCCCACGCCTGAGGTGGCTGCCATTTCCTGGGAATCTGCGAAGGAGTTTGTGTCACAGGATGCCTCTACCAACATTTTCCTAGCGACCTTCACAACAGCTTGGGCTCGTCTCAAGCTGTATAGTGAAATGGAGAAGTTGGGTAGAGATGTCCTGTACCACGACACAGACTCCATCATCTATGCCTCGAATGGCCGCAATGATCCCCCCTTGGGCAACTTCCTGGGTGAATTTACGGATGAACTGGAGGGTGATGTCATCAAAACCTTTGTCTCTGGTAAAGACCTTTAAAAAAATTTCTTTATTTAACATGTACCATAAATATTGAAAGTTTTTCTATTATCTCTTTTTTTCTCATGATGTTTTATTTTTTCAGGAGGACCGAAAAACTACGCATACCAGACGGCCACTGGGAAAACCTGCTGCAAAGTCCGAGGATTTTCATTGAATTTCCGGAATTCTCAGTTGCTGAATTTTGAAGCCATTAAAAGTCTGGTCTGCAGCCTCGACCGAAGTGAGATCATCTCTCTCCACAACCCCTCCAAAATCACACGAGAAGCGAAGAGAAGAAAGGTGATGAATAAACCCGAGACAAAACTGTACAGAATTGTGTTGGATAAACGGGTAATTCAAAAAGACTTGAGCACATTGCCGTATGGTCATTAGTATATTGAAAAAGAATTTTTATGTTTTTGTTAGAACCTTATCTGAAAATGAAATTTTGTATGTAAATATATATATATATATATGTGCAGAA
The DNA here is from genome assembly GCF_044657685.1 of Stegodyphus dumicola. Classification (NCBI taxonomy): domain Eukaryota; kingdom Metazoa; phylum Arthropoda; class Arachnida; order Araneae; family Eresidae; genus Stegodyphus; species Stegodyphus dumicola. The sequence goes on from NC_140780.1 coordinate 140,267,568, forward strand.
TCATGCATTTGTATGTGTATAAAAGAAAACTTATTTAGAAAAAAAAATAAACAGAAGTTTGAATGATAAAATTGTGTTTTTCTTATTTGAAAGTATTTCATGAAAGGTAAGTTTTTCCTAGAAAATAATTGTCATATTTTATTTTCAAAAATTATGTTAACTTAATTAGAAAGAAATACAACACCAATGATCAGCCATTACATTTATTCACGTATCATTACAATTTCAGCCATAGTTTGGAAGATGCGTTTCTTTTAGGTCTAGCATACATAATTTTTACATTCATTAAATGTTTGTTTTTGACAAAGTCTTGAGGAAAGTTGTTAACATTCAGTACATTTTTAAACTGTTCAAAGGCAAAAGGTTTTTGAGTTCTATTTCTCAACAGAAAGTTTATCAACTGAACAATGTCAGAGCCAGAAAACACATGATCATCTAGATTGAGTTCTTTATTCTGTGTCCAGGAAATCTGATGCTCTTTTAGAAAATCTATTATTTTCTGTGCCGTTCTTTTCTGCTTCACAGGAACTGTTTGCATAATTTCTTTTTCTATATCTTTCTCGGAACGTTGTTCAAGCGGTTGTTCTTCGGAAGTGTTCACATGAGGAAATGTAACATACTTTTGCAGAACCTGGATGTACAATTTAGACTTTTCTTCATCATCCATTTTCTTTTTTAAGATGTTTTGAATTTGGGTATCTAAATCACTCAAATGTTCATCTTCAAATTGCTGCATACGATCCAGGGGTACCAGCGCAAATTTCTTACTGTGTTCCATGGATAAGGGAGGATAAGACACTGACTGCTGCAGGAATCAGGAAAGATAGGAAACCGTCACCTTTTTCAACCAAAAGACGTCTTTTCTTAAAAAGAGGTACTTTTTTGTCCGCTAGTTTTCTTAAAGTTCTTTTAAAAGGGGCGAGTCGATTTTTGACCCGTTTGGTGATGGGTACGTTTCCTTTTAGAAGATTTAAAACACACTCACAAACTGATTTTATGAGATGATTCGGACACTTTTTCAGTACAGCTGCTTTTATTCGACTTTTTCCTAATAGTTTTAGATAATCCACATCCTTCAGATGAGACATGCTGATGACAAATGAACTCTTCTTCCTGCACACTTTCTTTTATATAGGTAGCAAATGCAGCCGCTTTGGTTAAAGCACAGCAATTAAATCCTTTTGCATGAATCGAACATGTTAAAGAACTTTTCTTTTTTAAATTCTCTATCTTAGGACAGTCTAGATTTATGATGTCCCTACCTAATAAATTTTCTAAAAATAATTTCTTTTCTAATCCTTTCACGTATATGACAGAATAAATAGATGACAAATATTGCAAAATAATACGAAGATGAGTATAAGGTAATACACCCTCACTCCAATTCATGTGATGACGATTTCTTGTGACCCAAGCAAAACACTTTTGCTGAGATCGTGATAATGTTTTCCAAGGTTGAGGAGGTAAAAATGACCAGCAACTGTGATATCCTTCATGCACAGAATACAAGGCTAATTCTTTAACAACGTAGCAATGAGGCATCCATTGAAAACCTTCGAAATCGATCACGATGGGAGAAGACATGTTAGCCATTCGACGTCTCAAACTGAAATGAACTATCGGGGCTGGTAGACATAGTATTTATCCCCAGGAAAGATGCCTGTACGAAGGCGAAGCGTTTCACTTGTTTCAGGTCGTAAATCAATCAACAAGTAGCTAAATGGAGTTGAAGTAGCATCCTGAAAAATTTCTTGAAAGGCCTTTACTTTTCCGGGGAACATTTGTCTAGCTAAATGCATAATTTGACTTTTATCTCTAGGATTTTTGTATAGGACAAGGTAATGGGAATTTAAATGAATATTTCTCATCTCCTTGCCTTGGTGAAAAAGATTTTGTGTTATAAAAACGACTGAAAGGTTTCGGTGATGACTTCCTTTTGTAAAAAGTTTGCTTAAGCGAGTATCACTTGCTAATTCAGACATTAAATCGTCTATGATAATTAAAGCATTTTGAAGAGTCTGCAGGTTAGATGGTAATCCTTCTTCAAAATTTACGTTTTTCATGGAATTAAAAAGAGGTTGATAACTTCCGTAGCAATAAATAATATTGGTCGGCATGGGATGGAACATTTTATGATCTATCAATTTCTTCACAAAAAATGTTTTTCCCGAACCGGTAGGTCCGCTCAGAAGACAAGTAGAAGGATGTACGAACTTGGGTAGTTCCATTTTTGGAAATGACAGCATGTTAAGAAAACACTCACTTTTATACTTAATCGAAAATCCTTTTGCATAAGACATTTATTCATTTTGTTTAAATAAGTGTAGAAACAAGAGACATTTTTACAAATTAAAACAACTTTATTTTTTAAAAATCATGTTTACACCATATCTTTTTTTGACAAATTGAAATATTTGGAAATCATGATTCTTCCCATCTAAGGGTGATACAATGAGTTCCATACAGAGTCCTTGACAGCGTTTAATAATGAAATAAATACAATAATGTCCACATACATTAGAAGTTAAACTCTGAAGCGAAATCTTGTTCCAGCAAACATGACGATATTTCTTGACAAAGGATGTGATATCTTTTCCATATACTTCAGGCGGGAGTCCATAAGAGTCGAAAAATTCCAGAGTGTGTTGATCTGCAAGGTAGACAGCTAGCCAATGAGTTCCTTTTTCATCATGTTTGTCCGTATTGAGCACCAGTGCACAGGGAAAACTTTGAATCGCAGGTATTTTATCACAAGGAAAAACACCCGCATAATATCTCGAAGAAATAGGATCTCGAGATAAGATTTGATGAATCTGTGATGAATTCATCAGTTTCCAAAATCGTACAGAATATTTCGAGCTTTATTGATTTCTATCAAATTTTCAAATTCAGCGTACACTAATAACGAAACAGTTTGTTGTAAGGGAGTCCCAAATTTTATTTCTAATCTTAAGTTGCTGTGTCGAACTAGATTTAAATGAGAGCCATCACAAAGGTCAGGTGACAGGTCGAAGCGAAATAAGGAATATCCTTTTGAAAATTCTGATCTTGAAAGGTAAAGTCCTCTGTCGTCTGCATTCATAAATAAATTCTGATAAGCTCGTATGAAATGATTTTTGTCAAAATTAGGCTGAAGAGGATTATGAGGTACCGGTTGCCCGTCCACATAAACGCCGATAAAGTTCATATTATAATGCTTGAATTCAAAAGGAGACTTTTTATAGTTTCCGTTAAAGGCATCATTATCGACACATGCCACCACAATACGATTAGGCATTTGACTTATGAAAATATTGTCTTGAATAAAACTCATATTTCCCGTTGGAATGGAATAGGCTTTGCAGAGCACTCTATTAATGGGATATTTGGCTGTTGATTTTTCTAGGCTTTTGGCATGTCCTAGCACAACACCTGGGCTGACTCTCACTTTGCGTACAAACAATGAAGCTTGTTCGAGTAAAACTTTAAATTCACCTTCGCCCAATAAACAAAATTCAGGTTTGCTGCGTATGAGTTTAATTTTCATATCCACCATATTCAGCAAAAGTCTTTCCTGATGAAACATATCCAAGTGCAATCGGCAATCATATCGACCGAAGCACTCAGTTTAAACAATTCTGCTCGTTGGTTGAATCCTTCATTCGGCTGAGTGTCTTGAATATCAAAAACGTTCATACGTCCTGCTGTATCTTTGAAAAACAATTCTGATGACAGTTGAGACGTTTTCGTATCAAAACCATGATTCAATAATTTTTCTATCATGGCTCTGTAAGGATACGTGTTATTACTGGTGGAAACGAGTCTTTCATTTAAGCTAATATCCACTTGAGAAAACATAGAATGTAAAAAGAGATTGACAGGTCCCACTTTACTTTCAGCCGTGATTGGCTTGCCATCATTTTTTAAAATTTTCACTTTGACGTAGAGTTGTGTCTGTGATAAGTCTAGGTAGTCGTCTCCGCTTCCAGAAACATTGAACTCGACAGGACTTCCTTCCGATACATTGGCTAATGGATGAAATTCAACCCACTGACCTTTTTCGATAACTGTTTGTGTGGGAGGTAACGAAAATAAATCCAATTCGGATTTTGCGCATTCCGGAGAATCTTTTAACAGAAAAGCCATTACGAGTCAAAAATATCACGTCGTTGCACCTTCCTGGCTTTAGACGAAATGAAGTGTTTGGGGGTTTTGCGCTTCCTTTTAAACCTTCCGTGACCAATCATCTCATCTGCTTTCTGAACTGCTTTCCTCGCTAATTTTTTGCCAGCTTCTTTAGATCTGGTTTTGAGGGAGACTTTAAAATTTTCTCCCGACAATACGTCGTTTGCAATTTGTGTTCCAGTCCGCAAGGCTTCTTTTCCGACTGTTTTGGCTCCACTCATCAAAAAAGGCATAACACTGCGAAACAGCTTTGCAAAAAATCCACCAATACCATAACCTTTCTGTAAAATGGTTCCTTGATAGTAAGGTAATCCATTTCCAGTTTGAGCTAAATAATAATCTTCAAATTTTTTCGTGCAACACGTATAAGGCACCCGCATGTTTGACGCTTCTAATCTTGCATACACAATCCAAATGAAATCAATTTGCAAATGAAGGCTTCTTTTATAGAATTTGTCTCAGACGAAAATGCAACACAAGAAATACTTTGCCTCTTTCGAATGGTACTAAATCTCCAGAGTGAAGTCTTATGTCAATATGTATAGTCTGAAAATGTAGACGGATAACTGGCAAGTAAAAGGGCCGGGGGTAATGAGCGTTTATGATGTCTCCGTCATTTCCTTCTACGGTGACAATTTTTAACAACGGGGCTTGTACATCTCCCACAATTTGAGGTTCTACGAGATCGCAATACACATACATGACAGGAAAAGATACTTTGGGATCGGCTACAAAAGGACTTTGTTCCAATCCTTTGTAAACACCCGGCTCGAACCCTAGAAGCTCCGCTAATCCTTCGTGAAGAATGACTTTGCAGTTTTCGTCGGTCTTAATGGTCACTTTTTTCGTAACAGGATGGTAACTGAATTCAATCTTATTTTTATGGGAAGGTATTTTCATGGCTTTTAATAAATCTGGTATCGTTTCATAACATCCTGGAGGCACTCTTCGACCTTCCAATTTTCCATCACCCAAATCAAATCCAAATAAATTATTGTCTTTTCGGACGTTATACCATGTGTGAGGGTAAATAAAGTCCACAAGAAATAACTCCCACTGACTATTTAAATCCATCGGAGTAGGAAGCTGAGTGGTAAATTGTGATATTTTGTTGTCTGGAAAAGTAAGTATTTAAAGATTAAAAATCTAAAAACAGTAACTTTTCAAAACGTTACTTACTTCTTTGTTGTTTCGTGCCTGATCCATTCGAAGCAGTGAAGAAAGATTTTCGAAGCAAAAGCAGGTACGTACACTCAGGGCGACAGGCAGGAAAGAAATGCGGAACGTTGCTCGGGATAAACTTATCGGGTAGGAACTCTTTATTTCATCTCAACGGTGATTGGTTAAGAGACGGTCAGGTCATATTTCAAAGAATCTGATTGGCTCACAGAAAAGTATCCATACACCTTAGCGGAGGCATACAAAGGTGTGATACGGCAGACGCCATTTTGTAAAACAACATGCCCCAACAAGAAATGGATGATGTCATTCCAAACACGTGGTTCAAGAGTTCGTTGCCACAAAACCTAAAAATATATATTCAATGCCACAAAAAATAAAAACTTTGAGACATAAAATCGTTGCCACAGAATCAAAACGAAACTTTGAGGATGTCATTCCGTCTACGTCATTCCTTCCATCTACGTCATTTTCGGTTGTCACGTGATTCAAGATGGCGGCGACCACGCCCCTTTTCTGTGACGTCACTTCCGTAGCACGGTTACCTCCGGTTACTACTAAGGGCTGTTAATATTTAGTATTACATTCTTGTTTGCTGGTTAACATATTCTATGGATAACGTGATTTACAGAGTTACATACTGACTTTGTCTCTCATTTCCGGCATACAATGCATATGCATTACCTGAATTACATTAATCTTACATTGCGTTGGATTACTTTTGTGTACAGTTACAGTTTTTAGCTGTACATTTCAATAAATATACCTACATTACTTGTAGATTGCATATAAATACAGTTTGCATGTACAGTTACATATGCCAATATTACATGTGCCTTGCGTTACATTATTTTTATATACATACATAGTCAGGCACGCCTGCTTCACATATTACTTAATTTTACCTACACTGCTTAACCTTAGGTCACGTATACTTGCAGTTGCATATAGATACATGCAGATACATTCTGATTAATTTTTTAGATACAAATATTTACAAACATAATAGTCTTACAGGTTACTTACATTACATGTTATTTGGGTACTTATTGCATAATTTTCCAGTACATGAAATAGACATTCCAATATATACATTGCTTTGCGTTAGACATCCTATATCCCTTATTCATAATACAAAACATATATGTTACCCATGCATTTTTATTAGACATTTCTGCATTTATATTGCATTACTTTAAATTGCATAACTTACTTATACATAGCTTACTGATACACAAAAATATTTACATATATTACACTCCCTTACATTACTTTGCTTGCAGATATATGCACTTTCATACATTCGTTATGCCTACATTATATATCGGTTCATTATATATGGTCTTACGGTATAATTTGCCGAAATTTATTTACACAGTACATGCACATTGTTAAATGCAACTGACTTTCCAGGTATGAATACAGGCAGTCTTTATACTGTGAGTTTCTAGTCTACATTATAGTTTCTTACAATTCACTTGAATGACAGCTTTCTTACATTGCAATACATGTCCATTTTAAAATGCTTAAGTTGTTTTTACATGCTGGGTTGTTCTATGGCTGACACAAGTCTGTATCTAAGTCGGACAGTCTGTCCATCAACTGTACCAGCTTTTTAATAAAGTGCCGCTGTTTTATCATATATTTACAGAATAGCTGGCGATTTGTTTCAGGGAGATTGATATGCAGTCCTTCTGTTAATGGGCATGACGTTAGATAGTGCTCTGGTGAGCCTGAGTCGCCGCATGCACATTGACTTGTGTGACTTATGCCACGCTTGAAGAAATATTCCGGGTAGGGTCCAAGCCCGGAAATGAACCTCACCAACTGTGCGTTCGCTACATTTCGGCTAGTGTCCACATAGCCCTTCTCCCTGTGGTGCTTTGGTCCCATTCGTTCTGCCACCTGCCAGTAGCCCTTAGGCGTAGTGTCTTCTTTAAATACGAATGCGGCCATGGGATGATAATTGGTGCATCAGGCGGGTCAGTTGTTGCCTCTTTGGCGAGTTGGTCGGCAAGTTCATTGCCATAGTGGCCAACATGAGCCTTTATCCACTCTAATTTTGTGCGGTACTGGGGGGTTACTTCTAAGATCTCTCTGGATTCCCTGTATAATCTCCGAGGGATGATCTGCATTCCAAATGGCATATAACGATGATAAGCTGTCCGTTTTAATGGTGACATGGCTATGCTGGTGCGAGTGCAGGTAGCGAATCGCTTGTGCAATTGCCACTGCTTCGCTTTGAAAGACACTGTTATGTTGTCTTAACTGTCCCTTCCATTTCTCGATTGCGTTGTCTTGTTTCGTGGCGACATAGGCGCATCCCACTCTTTCGTCCAATCTAGACCCGTCTGTATAGATGGTCATTTCCCTTGAGTGATGAGTTGCAGTGGGATTAATTGAGATAAGTATCCCTTTGCCTTTCTCTGCCGGGTGGACGTCGAGAGGGCAGAAGTTTGTTTCGTACTCATCCGGGTAGTATGTTTCATCGTCAGAAGTAACTGCCTTCTTAAGTTGCAAAATGTGTTGGCGTGCTGCCTCCTCCTCAACCCGGATGTGCAGGGGAAGGAGACCAGCAAGTACGTTAATGGCATCGGTGGAAATGGTGCGGTAGGCCCGTGTGATTCCCAATGCGAATGGTCGTTGTATGCTGTTAAGATGTCTGACCTTCCTTCCTTGCATTGGGTAGGCCCATACTACGGCAGCATACGTCACTATCTTCTCGATGACTGTCGTGTACAATACCTTTTAAATATGGGGGTTAAGCCCCCATTTGTGACCATAAAAGAGTTTCATTTGTTTGGCTATGGCTGCCGTCCGGAGTTTGAGATCCTGCACGTGAGGGATCCAGGTCATCTTATGATCAAAAGTGACCCCTAAATATCTTAGCTGGTCCACTATCTGCAGGCGTTGGTTGTTAATCTTTATGGTGGGGAGTCTTACTAAGGATCCTCCTTTTTTCGGAATTAAAAGGACTTTTGACTTATGTTCTGCAATTGTGAGCTTAAGTTTTGTACACTGGTCATGAAAGATCGCGCAAACTTCATTGCAATTTTTCTGTAATTTTTCTCGCGAGGTACCCTTTACGATAAGCGCCGCGTCATCCGCGTATGCAATGATTTTAGTGTGCGCCGGCCACGTCGCTGTCAGTACTTCATTGAACGTTAAGTTCCATAAATGCGGCCCGGCGCACGATCCTTGCGGACATCCTCTAGTTTGCACCTTTTCGATAATGCCTGCATTATGCACCGCTAAAAGCTTCCGATCCTGCAGGTAGTTGCTTATTATACTATATATGTTACTTGGGCAATTGGCCCTTCGTAATGCCTGCTTGATAGCCGGCCACCACAGCGTATCGAAAGCATTCTTTAGGTCTATGCTGACCATAGCCGTGTGGTGGCCGCTGTGTCTATTTTCCAGAATTGCCTCCTTTATATTATGGAGGGCATGCACCGTCGATGAACCAGTCCTGAAGCCATATTGGCTGCTGCTGAGATAACCGTTGAGATGCAAGTGGTGGCGCAGTCTGTTGATGATTAGCTTCTCCAACACCTTCCCCATCGCCGACAAAAGGCAGATGGGTCTGAATGATGAGGCTTCTGAAGGATCTCTGTTTTTCTTGAGGAATAATACCACTTGCCCTATTTTATATGGTGTTGGAAAAAGTCCTACTGACAGAAGCTTATTGAAATAACTTACGAAGAATGTAGGGTATGCCTTTATGGTAGCTTTTACGATTGTGTAGTCCATGCCGTCTGTCCCGGGGGCTTTCTTTCGCGGCAGACTTGCCAGCACTCTCTGCAGTTCTTGAAGCGTGAATTCCGGATCTGCTTCTGTGTCTACACTATTTGTATCTGCTCGAAGGGCAGCTTGTTCGGCGGTGTCTTGCTCTGCATCGTCCTGACTGAACACAGTATTTAAAACTACATTCAAAGTGTCAGTCGTGTAGCTTTGGCTGCTATCCAGTGATGACGGGATTTGAAGCTGCGAAGGCTTGAACACCTTCCCCGTTGCTATCTTGTGATGCAGCCCGTATACTTCTTTTGTATTGGAACAGAACTCTCTCCAAGATGTTACTTTGGCCTGGATGATCATCCTTTTGTATTTTGCTCGCTCTCTTTGAAAAATGGTGAGTGTGTCCGAGGTGATCTCTAGCCGCCTCTCGTACTTCAATCTCCTTCGCAAAGCCCTGCATTTACGCTGTTGCTTCTGTAATGCGCCCGTCCACCAGTGCATTTCCTTTATCTTCTGAGGTTTTTTCTTGGGGAGATTTTGGTCACAAACTAACTGTAGGGTGTTCTGTAGCCTGATGGAGAAATTCTCCAAGTCTGCCATTGTGTCTGCATGCTGTAGCGCCGGTTCAAGAGTTTCCAGGTGCATTTTAACCTTCCTAGTGAAGGTAAGGAGCTTTCTACCTGGGAGATTGTACCTTTTAATTTTGGTGAGAGATGTCGACTGCCGCAGAGAGTAAGTTATAAATTTGTGATCACTTAGACTTTCTTGATCATCTACTTTCCTACTTTCCAATCTGTCAGTAAGAACGCTGCTTGCAAAGACGTAATAGTGAGATCGGGCCAGCCCCGAGCGAAGATTCTGTCGAAGGAGGGTGGCGCTTCTGCGGTATTGTGGATAACAAGATTTTTCGAGCTGAGGAAGTCCTCTGCCCTTTGTGTCCGTGGCACGATAGCCCCAGGTAGTATTATGAGCATTATAATCTCCCTCGAAAAGTACGTATGGAATCTTTATCTTGTGTAAAACTTGCTCCATGAACCTTGCAGTGGGCCCAATTTCCACTGTCGGTGGCGAGTAGCTCGAAGCGATGGCCAAAGTAAGTGAATGAACTTCCAGGAGTACTGCAATGTTGTCTTGTTCCGCTGCGATGATAACCGGCGACCAGTCCGGCCTGCAACATACTAAAATTGCTTTTGGTGCATTATCTTTATCTATTTTCTGAAATACCGTCCATTTTACCGGTAAACCTACTGCCATCCCCTCTCTGACACAAGGCTCTTGACCAAGGATTATATCTATGTTCTTTTCGATTGCATATTGTATTGTTTGAGCGACTGCCGCTCTGGCGCACTGCATATTTATTTGTAGTATTTTCACCGGTGTTTCTTCTGCTATAGTCTCTCGGTTGACAAGTACATCAGTTTTTGACTGGCTTCCGCTGTTTTGTGATATGATGCTATTATCAGTACTGGGTAATACTTCTGATATAGGCCGATGAACGTTGGTACTCTAGACACTCCGCTGCGTATGCCGGGTGCCTGCAGTCATACCTAGCTCCGTGTCTCTCATTTGCATCCCGACAGTTAATGCATTCTGGAAGTTCGGCTTTACATTTGCTGGTGTGATGGGGTCCGGCACAGTAAGCACAGAATTCCTTTTTGCAGGTACATTGGTCTTGTGTGTGGCCGAGCTGTTGGCACTTGTAGCATCGGCGTATTCCCAAGTACTCTGTAATTTTATGTGCATGCCATCCGATGTAGATTCTTCTAGCTCGAAGGACTGCCTGGATACAGGAGGGGTCGCATTCCAGGACCCATTTAACACGCATTGGATTTCTCTCTCTGAGCTTGAAAAGGGCCTTGACATTTTTGGTTGAAATGCTTGTTGTCGTTGCCAATTCGTCGATGAGATCCTCCGGTTTAACGGAGTCTGAGACGTTGTGAATTATACAACGCGGTTTCCTTCGTTGTCGTCTGCGTAGGCTGGCATCGATGTTGGCTTTCTGCAATGCCTCTTCTAAGTTGTGGACGTCCTTCGCTGTCTTGCAATAGACTTCTATCTCTCCTTTTGCTGTGGTGGAAATCCTTTCCACTGCTACTTGCAACTTGCTGAGAGGCGCCTTCTCTTGTAGCTCTTTTCTCAGTTGTGTTTTGTTCTTTTGCGCAGAAGGTTTTAGGATTAGGCTGGGTTTCTGCGTAAGCTTGACGACCTCTGCAAACGACCTTGGCGTTGTGTCCTGTGCACCAGCAAATGCCTCTGGAACTGGAAGAGTGGCTCTTTGCTGAGGTTCACTTTGTGCTGTCGTGGGCGGCGTGTGCAGCTGGCTGCAGCAAACAAAAGTGGACGTATTCACACCTATCTCTGCAGTAACTCGCTTGGGCTTAAAGTCTTCACCCTCAATTGCTAAGCCCTGTAGGATACTTAGAGATTGCTGGACCCGATCTCGGAGATCCTGCGGAAGAAGATGCCTTCCCCTTCTGTAAGTGGCAGTGATCTGCCAGATGTCTTTGACAAGGGCTTTAACTCGGTCCTCGGGGGTCATTTCCGAGGTTGTCAGCGCATTTGTATCCAGTGGCTCTTGTAGATTTCGGGTGTCCGTGTTCTCTGGCAACACTGAGGGGTGTGTCATGTCACTTTAGTATCGCACGATCCGCTTTACGCTGAGAAAAATTCACTAAAAAACACTTGGTGTAGCTTAATGCACTTTTGCGAATATACACGATGCGGTAAGCACTGATGACACTTTCACTAGAGCACTCTTATGTGAGTAGACACTATGCACTAATTACTGATGACACTTTCACTAAGGCACTTTTAACAGCTAAACGCGATGCCCTAAACATTGTTTTCACTTTCACTAAGGCACTTTAATGCGAAGAATCGCAATGCACTTATTATTGGTCAAATAGATAACATATGTCACTCTGTGCACAATTAATCAAGAACTATCTGTATACACCATTAAGATAACTTGACACTTGTTTAATAAATCATGAAAATCACTTTGTGCACGATAAATCAAGACTAACTGTCTATGTCAAAATAAGAACACTCATTAAATAAATTACATAAATAACATGTGTCACACTGTGCACAAGTCATAAATAGTTAATTGTATTATCAGGTTCAATGTTCCGTCTTACTTTCTTCGGGAACATGCAAGGACCTGACTCGGAACAGAGAGCTTACTAAAGCTATGTCCAATAACTGTGGGAAGTAGACAGGATACACAAGAAGGGTATACAAAACCCTTTATTTTTCTCTATTTACAATAACTTCCGTACTTCGGAATACAAAGACCCACTACTTGTGGTCTAAACGTAAAAATATAAAAATAAAACTAAACTCTAATTTAACTTTAAAATAATAAACGTGGAAGATTGGCCTTATATTAACAGGAAGCCGTATGTAGTACAGAGAACTGTGAACACTAGAATACGTTTAAAGTTATCAAGAGGATTAAACCTCTGGCCTGGAAGGCAACCAGCAACTGAGTAAAACTTCTAAGGTAAGCGGCCTGCTTCGACTAACTGCTTCCTCTCTTTCGCTTGGCAAAAAGCCACAACTTAAGTACTTGGCGTTCGCCAGACAAACTTTGCATAAATACGTTAACGCTTATAATTCTGGCCGGAAGTAGAAAATAAGAAGTGATAGTAAAGATTTAAAATAAAATAAACGTTAGTAAAATTTAAGATCCTTACAGTATATATCAATTAAAACTTCCTTAGCACTTGTTAATGATGTCACATATATCACTTGCACACAATTATCAAATACTAACTATAGATGCTAATTAAATTCATTAAGCACTTGTTAAACAATCGCATATATCACTCTGTGCACAAATTAACGGGAACTGACTGTATGTCAATTAAATTCGTTATTCAATATTAATACACAGTTGTTCAACAGTGAAGCAACTATGTCAATAAATACACTCAAAATTAAGACCACTGAAACAGGTAACGTGAAGATTTGTTAATTACAGGTAATTAACTTCACATACATTAATTAATCTATGGCACCTATCAGACTACAGTTTGCTTAGATGTCACGATATGCGGACTGCACACAAAATAAATACCACAATGTTGTGAAATATCAAAATAAAGTTGCTAATAGCAGGTAATTAAATACACAATTAAAAACTTATCTGCGCTACTTAGCAAAAATCTGTCAATTAGCTTAGCATATGCTTCTTACTCAGTGCTGCTGCACCATCGATCAGAGCAACACACAATTTAAATTTTTAAATTAGGAAAATTAATTACATTAATTAAATAGAAACCTGTATCTTAGTCTTTGAAGTAGCTAACAAAAAGAGTACTTGTCTTATTATGTAATTGATTACATCCGGCGGAAAATTAAATCAATTATATAGCTAAACTCGGAAAATAATTAGATACTTAATTATTGTAGAGAAAGCCTACCTTGGCCGTTATTATCTTATCTGTGCTTTCTGTACAGGATGCTGCTGCGGAACTGCGTAATCCGGATTATAGTCACACAACACTTAATTATGCAAATCACTGGCACAATCACTGGAAGATGTAAATTCTAGTCCGGAATAACACAAAGTTAATATCTCTAGTTGTACTCGTTCAAAAATTTCGATTTTTAAATATCCGTGATCCTTATCGCGTGAGGATTCCAAATCCAAGGGTCCCGACGATCTACTCCAATTAGTCGCTTGATGCTAATAATCCTCAGTCCTTCTTCCCGTTTTTGTTAGGTGAAAGGGAATGGCATTATTAACACACACGGTACTCACTGTTGACACAGCACTTTTCGCACACAGATGACGAAAATCTAAGTCCAAATAATTGACTCAAAAAATACTAACTCCGGAACTAAAGGGTCGATTGTCTCCAAATTTAGAATCCTGTATCCGCGAGCGGATGTTAGGAGGATTAGTGTTGGTCCCGAGTCAAGGGAACTAATTGGTTATTAATTAAATAACCAATTAGTTGTTAAAGAATGCCCGCTTACACTTGAACGTCCTTGACTATTTATTTTCTCCTGCCCGTGGTGGGAGGGACGATTGCTTCCAACGTACCAACACCCAGGACTTAGAAGAGAAGGGCTAGCTCATAGAGATTTTCCCCCTGAAGCAGAAAGTGAGAAGTGATGACGTAGCCATGATGACACTGAGCGCGCCAATATAATTCACAGCTTGGAAATTAGCGTTTTTGAACCAGCGTTTAAAATGAGCTGTGTGTGAAAGATAGCTATAATTTGGAAGAGGCAATGTTACTGCTTTATGAATTTTAGACTGAACCATTAAAAAATTTAATAATGCTTACTCAATTTTAAAATAATACATAAAATGTGCTACTCTTTTAACATAAAGTTCCGCGGTTTTTTTTATTTTTATTTGCAGGTTATTTTATTTAATGCACGTTCTTTATTTGAATGCTAACTGAGAGAATTTTTATGCTGCTCCTAAGATAACTATAATAGCAGCTATTTAAATTTACTCAAAAAACAACTTTACATTGACATAGGTTTAAACATATATGACATATATGGCAACATTTCTGCTAACCTACGTTTGATTTTTTGCCTAATTGTAAATTTTACATTGTTATAATTCTCTTCCGATTCAATATAATAGATATTTTTTAAATAATTTTGTAATTTATACTTATATCTATATTACAATTAAATAAATGTATATAAGATTGTTACCTTAATTTTGACAAAATAGCTTTATTCAGAGTACCTAAAACAGTTATTTAATTTTTCAAAAGTGTGAGTAAAGGAAACAGGTCTTTTTATGCCAATTACTTTGATGTTTTATACTATTATATTTTATCTAGAATGCTAATCTAGCACAAAATCTAATCAATAATTAGTTACAAAGGATACAATAAGAATAACTTTAGCAAGTACTTTACAAAACTATTTTGTTAAATACTTGTTATTCTTGTTGGTACTATTTTGGTACTATTCATAATACCGAAGAGGCCCACCAGCGGCCGAGCGGTAAAGTCGCTGAACACTGGTAGTTCGGTCCGAGGTTCTAATCCCGCGAATGGGCTGGCTGCATGGGTGTTTTCGTGGTTTTCCCCATGTGTAACGTGTATACGAGCCAGTTTCCCTTAGAAAGTCCTCCACGAAGGCATCCCTCCCCTTAGGCAGATAGCTGTAGTGTGCTTTGCCATAATTAAATACACACATACAGATAATACCGAAGATATTATCGATTAACTCATAGAAGTCAGATGCTTTCTGATTTCCTGTGGTGTAGAGTATACCTTTTGCGGAACTTTTTGAAAATAATGTTTTCTCTGGAGCGACTTTTTGTCTCTCGTTTCCCTTGACCATTAAATAATTTGGTTTTAGTTTGTGACACAATTTGATTTCTTCTCAATCTCTATTTAAAACCTCTTTAATAATATCAAAATTTAAAACAGTTACATCTTCTAAAACAAATTCTCTATCTAAAACGCGGTTTCTCAGTAATTTGAGGCAGAGCGCGAAATGAGACCTCTGATTAAAACAAACTGCACATTTTGAAAAGAACCAACTTAGTCCAGTTTAGAGTCATAGCAGAGTTTTCAATCTATATGCATTTCGTCGAAACTGAGAACGCATATTTTTTCTACAGAATACAAATATTCGCCTCTTTTCTTCTTTAGAGTAAGAAAATTACTTTGAATTCTTGGACTACACTAAAATTTAGAAAACACTAAAAAATAAAATAAACACAATTTCTTTAATTTGATAACACTAGGTAAAGATATTCCAATTTTTTTTTCTTTCCAAAAATCATAGCTTTAAGATGACACAGCTCTTATGACGATGCTACGTGAAATATTTTCACTAGTCCACCTGATTTTTTTCTTCTTTTTCAGTAATGCATTAATCTGCGTCTTTATAAAAATAGGCTTTAGACATTTTTCCAAATTCTCCGATTTGTGCTCCCCCCCCCAAATTTCGCTATTTGAGATTTTAATTTCTGATACCAATTTCTGTCTAGATGTCGTCCACCTTCTTGGTCGCTGAACAAACATTCTAAAATTGTTCTTTTCTCTATTTTTCAATACTTTAATACAATTTAATACAATTTTCTAAGGATATTATTTTGTTCTTCAAATTATCAATGCATTCTTGTTTATCCTTAAACATTCAGGATGATCTACATTTTCATTTGTGAGTTTTATTTCAAAATCATTAAAATTTGATTCATTATTGTCATCATCAATTTCGATTTATTATTGTCATCATAATTTACTTTCGGCACAGCATTCCATTCCAACAGTTTCTTTTTGTGGCTATCCAAACAAGCGATTTTTCATATCATCTTCATAAACACTGCATAGAAAATGTTCGCTGCAAATTTTTCCGCTCTTCACATTAATAGAATCTTCTCTTTGACATCTGTGTATCCATACTTTTTTCAAAAGCAAACTCTCATTTGGATCCTTTGGTCCCATGAAATAAAATATCTCACCCTTTCATACTTCTGTAAGTGCTACGGCACGTTACTGCAGCGCAAAAAGCCATATTACGTAAACGATACTTTACAATATAGAATTTAAAATAAAAACTGACTAAAATTACATATATATAAATTATTTTAAAAATATACATTATTAGAAAACAGATATATATATTATTAAAATTAATTTGGGATATGTAACCTCTAGAAAATCGTTTCGCAGCTCAATGAAAATACTGTTTTAAACGCGGGAAATCAGGACAGGTGGCATCACAGTGACGTCAGGTTATTGCCTGTTACGTCCCCCCATTAGGCTCGCGTCGGCGAGGAGTCGAACAAAGAAATGAGCTAGCCCTTCTATTTATCCCATGGAGGTAAGAAAGGGAGGAGGGGCCATTCCGCGCTAGAAGTGAAGCACTGCTTTGAAACTTGGGTCACCAGACGGGGTGTTCTTTGTTTACATTCAGAAGCTCGCTTGACAAGATTCTGATAGTATTTCGACACACGACAGTTCCATAGAAATCGAAAAAGGGACACTCTCGCATGAAAGAAACATTCATAGTGTTATGGATAATAGCAATTTGTATAGTTTACTGACATTTACGCAAAAATCACAGCTTGGTTATTTTTCGATAACTAACAACAGCGATTTTGATTATGAATTTGTTTTATAAAATTCTAAGCTGTTGCACTACAAAAAGATAGATTTTAAGAAAATTGCTAAAAGAGATCTGCCAAAATTTATTTTCTAGAAGATTTGAAAAGTTTGAAACTGGATGGCTAAATGTAAATATAAAATTATGTATGTTAAAATATTTGTAATTAGGCACATAGGTCAGATTAAGTTTTTATTAAATACAGTAACGCATGCAAGGGCTATCTGCCTAAAGAGAGAGATGCCATCGTGGGGGAATTTTGAAGAAAAACTGACCTTTGAGTGGGTATTAAAAATAATACTTATAATTTTCATTCAAATTATATTCATATATATTTTTTATGTAAAACTTTCGGGTGTATGCTAAATTAGTGTAAATTACTTTACACGAAAAATATAGTGAATGCACAGAAATTAAAGATTTGCACATGCCGGAAATGATAAATAGAAAATATGTATGGGTATTTATGCATGTGCTTGCAAAAAGCATGTATCTGCCTTTGACAAAATACTTAAATATTCATTAAATTATTTATAAATGTATTTGAAATGAAGAATTTATTCACTTATAAACAACTGTGAAAGTACTGTGAAGAAATCTAATGATTAAATGTATCTAATTTATGATGATTATAAATGTTATCTAAATATACACTCACGTTTGTGAAAATTGCAACACCATGAAGGACTTACGCGAGTGAGCTGAAATTTTCAGGAAATGCAAAGTAGCGCATGATATGCAAATGATTAGAATTGCAAATCCGTAGCGCATGCGTATGCTGAGCAGCGCCCTCTGAACGGCTGATGGATCCGAATAAATAGACGGCTGTAGCGAGGCGTGTATGGTTATCGGTGGTTATCTGCTAGTGGTAAACGTTAACTTAATCTGTACTTATGCCTCGTCGACGAAAGAGAGCGAGATTTGAACAACTTACAGAGTTTGAACGAGGGAGAATCATCGGCCTTCGTGAAGCTGGATTGTCGTATCGTGCAGTAGCCTCTCGTGTGCAGCGTAACAGCAGCACAGTGATGCGCGTTTGGAAGCAGTGAACGGACGAGTGTCGGACAACTCGGAAATCCGGGAGTGGACCCCGAAATGTGACGCCAGCTCGCGATGATAGACACCTGGTCCGCATGGCGCGGGCGGACCGTACAGCTTCCTCTAGACAATTGGCAGCACTGTGGTCAATAGCTACAGGTGTTTCATTGTGTGCTTCATCAATTCGTAGACGTCTGCTGCAGTGTGGACTGCGCGCACGGACTCCTTTATACAGGATCCCCCTAACGCACGACCATCGCCGCCTGCGGCTACAATGGGCCAATCAGCATAGAGACTGGCGTGCTGATTGGCAGCATGTCGTGTTTTCTGACGAATCCCGCTTTAATTTGTGGTACCATGATGGCCGCATTCGTGTCAGACGCTATGCTGGTGAACGCCACCTTCCGGAGTGCATTATCGAACGCCACAGTGGATGAACACCCGGAGTTATGGTCTGGGGCGCCATAGCATATCATAGACGATCTCAATTGCTACGAATTGTGGGCAATCTGAACAGCAACCGGTATATCCGTGAAGTTCTACAGCCCGAAGCTGTTCCCTTCCTTCAAAGCTTGCCAGGCGCTGTATTTCAACAGGACAATGCCCGCCCTCATACTGCTCGGATTGTTAAATCCTTCTTTGCAGCGCAGCAGGTACAGCTTCTTCCTTGGCCTGCGTGTTCCCCGGATATGTCGCCAATTGAACATGTGTGGGATGTCATTGGTCGGCGTCTTGCTCGTGATCCTCGTCCTGTTGCGTCTGCAGACGAACTTTGGGTACGCGTACAAACGATATGGAATGCTCTTCCTCAGTCAGACATTCAAACTTTGTTTGACTCCATGCCACGTCGTGTAGCAGCACTTATTGCGGCGCGTGGTGGCCACACAAAATACTGATTCTGATCTCTTGTTCTTGTTTGTTTGCTTTGAACATTTAATCATTTATTTGTACCACTACCACTCAACTGTGTATTAAATTGCATTCAGTTATGACGATTCCTTCTTGGTGTTGCAATTTTCACAAACGTGAGTGTATAATAACCTTAATATTGAATTGTAAACATAAATTGAAATCCTGTTGACAAATACGTTATAAAACTATTTAAGCAAGAATTGTTCGTATTGGAAAGCAATCTGTTAAAAGGTATTGTAAAGCAAATGCTATGAGATGCGCACTTAAGAACGTAATAAAGAGTTTTGGAATATGTATTGTTGAAATGAAGGGTAAAAAAAAATCTGATAAGTATAATTAAAAGAATTATTCCCTTTACAATTTATAATAACTCAGTTACAAGTTTTAAATAATACTTAAAAAAAAAAAAACTTATTTTATTCCCTTTCAGAAATGTTCAGAGAAAGTCAAATACTATTTAATTCCTAATAATTCTCTAATTTAAAATGAATAGAATAGAGCATTAATTATAAATTGACTTACATTTTTCGATTTAAAAGAAGCCAAAAAATCATGTCATATTTAAGAAAGTATTTTAGGAAGAAGCTCTATAAATAGAAAAGAAATAATGCATAATTTTAATATTAATAATACAATAAACTTTGATCTTAATTTTTGTACCTTAACCGAATAAAATCGAATTAATTTTTTTTCTAATGTAATTAACGAAAACTTGTGAAAATATTTGATTCAAATTAAACCATTCTGAGAAAACTGTCCTGTGAAAAGTATAGCATTTAATTCCGTTCAGAATGAAATGTTGTTTAAAAATATGTTGCTTTCACATACTTAGGACTCTGAAGTGTTGTAGAAAAAGAAAATATATACATTTATATGTATATTTGCGACGTAATTACAAAATATTTACACCCGAACGCGTCAAATCCCATAGAACTCAATGGTAAATGACCCAATGTTTTGGTCACCACGTAGGGATCGCCGGTGCTTCAGAGCAGGGTACGGAGAAACTTGTTTAGGGCGACTCCTTCTTACTTCCTACCTCCATGATTTATCCCTGACCAACACCTCCTAATAACTTCTATAAGGAGGTGTTGAACGCACGCTCCTTTGAATTGGTTCTCCTGCCCGTGAGGGGGGACGATTGCTCCCAAGGGTCGCTCCTTTGAACTGGTTTTCTTGACGTGCAAAATATGCTAACTTAGAGTTTCAAAAAATTTTTAAAAATTGATAAAAAATCATCCACTTATCCAATTCCAATGAAACAACTTTTGTGGTAATGCTGGGAAGTTGCTCTTTCTGATGGTGCAAGAAATTATCCCCTGCGATGGACAACGGCGTCTCGACTGGGTGATAAAGCTAGCGGTAACACAGAAAATGGCACAGAACAATGTAGTGATTTTCTATATTCTTAGAAAATTCATAATTCACAAACCACTGGTCATATCCATGTAAACTTGGTATCCGCGTAATGCTTACGCTTTAGGCTACACAGAACAACTACTTTTATACTTCTCCGATGAATATTGCCAGATCTAAAGGCGGAAAACGTGGAGCTCAAAAAGCTCTAACACTCGCTAGCTGGGTCTGATACAGTAGAAAATTTACTTATATACAGTAAACAACTCAGAGAAGTGCATTAAATGTACACATTCGCATACATCACACACACACACTATACTTTATATATACTATATGTATGGCTGTTTTTTAGATCTCTTGAATAAGACTCCAGCATTGTTAACATATACTTATTACGCTATTATTTACAATATGTAAAGTGTAATTTTAGAAGGAGCAGACGTATTCACGAAGTTGTGATTGCATGCACAATTACAGTCAATAAAATATACCACCTCTTCCTGGCTTGTAGATTGTCACTACTTATTTGAACTACTATCGAAAGAGAAATGATCTGAGGCTATCTGCACATTAGCTTAGCACCCTTCTCCTTTGCGAACGTCTTTTTGCTACGGTACTTTTCCTTGCCCTGAGCAAGAGGTGATACACTGTCCTCGACAAGCGTAGTTTTGGTATCCAAAGCGATGACTCCAATGTCATCTGTCAGCAAGGATGGAACACAGCCCATGTAACATATATGTATACATATGGTATAACATATATAACATGTATATACATATATACTTATATATGTGTATATGTATATATCAACTATCAAAACAGTTCATTTCTACCAAAGGAGAAAAATATTTCTCGCTTAATTATTTCTGTCCTGACATTGTAGGGATCTATATTTATTTTAACTAACAAGTTAAAGTTAAATTTTAAAACTTTCCTATAAGCCTTCATTCCCCTAATCGCCAGTGCCAGAATAGTTAAATTTTGTAGCGCGCGTAAAGGAATGCAAATTTCTACTTTGAAGGAAGTATTTAAGAGTTTCGGTATAAGAGGAAAGAGAGTTGGGCTATAACCACCACCTCTGCCGTAGATACGTTTGCTTAGTGCTGGTTCAAGTGGCTTAATTACATTTACTTGCTGTCACTGCTTCAAAGGGGGTTTAAGTTACGGGATCTCGCTGAGCCCTGTAGGTTACTTCTATCACTTGTTAATATCTTGAAATTTTAGTTTCATTATCTGATTTCAGTTACCGCCCGAGTAAAGGGGAAGTCTGTTAGCGTCGAGTTGACGCATTATAAATTTTAAGGAACTAACAAAGGGTACTTTAACCCTTCTCTTGTGTAATTCCTACTACTCCAGTTTTCATACAGAAGTGTATCTGTTGGACTCTACAACATACATACAGATAGTAAGCCAAAGTAAGATACTATCAAGATAAGATAATCTTGATAGTAAGCCATTTTTTTCGTAGCGCGCATTCAAGAAATTCAAACTTTTGTGGATTATGAATGGAACGCTTCCCTTTAAAGCTAAAGCTAATCAGCTCTGTTTCAAGGAATTGGTTACATTTTAAGTAGTAACAACTTAGTTCTTTTTTATTTTATTTATTTATTTATTTTGTGTTTGTATTTTCTGCTTTGAGCAAACATAAAGACTCTACAACATAACTCTTGGAACAAAGTTAAAAGAGTGCTTACTGCACTGTATTAAGTTTTTCATTCCTGTGCGTTTATGATATTAAGTTATAAATTATCTTTATTAATCTGGGACCCATAAATATTAAGAGTGTTCTATTTCAAGACTGTTATATTGCTACTAATATTACATTTTAGCTCTCGAGTGGCGCATTCCGTTGATAAATTTTAAAGGAATTTCGTTTCCTCCGCATGTTCAATAGTGTACCGCTCGCACGGAAAGAAGTATTGTCAACTAAGCAGCCCTACATAAACTTGTTCGTGAATGATGTTTACAATTATAATATAGTGAGATTTTATGTAATAGTTACTTAACGGCCATACTGATTGCATCTGCCTATTTGTGTAGAGAGTTAATTTGTCAATAAATATGGCATTTCATATTTGTTAGTATAAGTTGTATGTAACAATTATTTTGGCTTAAATTGGTAGCATGAGATGATTCAATAATTAATTTTTTTTTTCCGTTTAATTTGTTAATATACAGGTTCTTAACTGTGAAATGTTAACCTAAAGGCCTCTAGACCTTCTCAGACTACCAAACGAACTATCGCTCCCTCTGAAAATTTACGACAAATTTCTTATGGAACATTTAAATAACTCTTTTTATTAGCATTGAATTGAATAGAAAGCACACCTTGCAAAAAGTGTTTGCACTTACAATCTAAAGCCACCGCCGCTTGAGGATAGTAAAAGAATATAACGTTGAATTTACAACTTAAAAGTACCGCAGCCAGAGACTACAGTTATTTGGCGTAATTACGCTGTGTCAAATTTCTCATGGCGACTTTTAACACCGGCTAGCGAATGGCCATCGCCGTAATATCTAATAAACAGCACTTTATACAATGGTCTAAATGGAGAAAAATTTCTTTTTTTACTTAAATTTAAACCATTTTTAGGCAAAATATTTTATTTCGCAGTTTTGAGTATGCATTTCCTGCAAGTTTATAGAACATCTGAATTTCTCATTTTGTTTGCATTTAAAACTTGGGTTAGTTATTAAGATAAAGCAGATGAAAATTTTAAACTGTAGTGTGCAAAGAAAGATAAATTTTCGAATTTTACACTTTAGCAAAAGAGTTACAGCTCCTAAAAAAACACATATTTCTTAGGTCAAAACATACATTTGTAAAAATATCTGATTTATTAAGGGTTACGATAAATTGCATATTTTGTGAAAAACCCCATTTTGTTTATATGTAATACATAAGAAATACTTGAGATTTGAAATAGTTTCATGCTGGCTCTCTTACTTGTGCCTGGAACACCTTTTGTCTCAGAAGAAATATATATATATATATATATATATATATATGCATGTTCTTTTTTCTAAAAAAAGGATAGGAGAAAGTCCATAACTTGGAAAAACAAGAGTTGTAGGTATCTGTTTTCCTTTTTTTCCCGCCCTTTCCCTTAAAACCATCTGGGTTTATAATAAGAGTGGTTGACTCAAGGGAATACCTTCTCAAGCTTTGATGCAGTTAATATATGAAAACAAAAGAAGGCGAAATAGAATAATCACACGGGAAGAAAATCACATAGAGAAAATATGAAAGATTTTTCAAACGAGAGCTCAATGTTCTCGAGAGAGACTTACGCTAATGCAGAAAAGTAGAAACATTCAGCAGGATAGTATCAGCTCTGCTTCATAGTTAAGAGAAATGCTAATAAAGATTGGACAGAAAAAACGTGAAGAGTTGGCATTTCTCTTTTGATGTCTTCAAAGTGAAAGATAACAGAAAATTTATTTCAAAAATAGTGTTACAGTTTTTAATTGATACTGTACAATCAAACTGTAGTACTGAACTGACAACAATAATAATTTAGGTCATAATTGGTCAGAATTTATGTTAACTCACTCGAAACTCACTCGAAAGGCAGTAATGTGGTCTTCGTATTTGCTTATTTCTTATATGAGAAAAGCTCCTTACAAAAAGTAAAAAAAATGGGAAAGAAGTAACCAAACGATCATGGACAGAAAACATTCTTTAATTTTTAGAGCGCTTGGCTCGATCTCTACTATTCTAAAAGTTAACATAAATTCTGACTGTCTAACTGTACAGAAAAGACGATAATACGACTTATCGTCTTGTCTTAAACTTCCAAGTAAAATGCTCAGAAGAAGGTTTCAAATAAAACTTCTTATTTATCGTCGGTTATTACGCAGGCTACACAACCTGCGTAATAACAGAAAATAATCTCCGCAACTTCCCAGAAGCAGAACAAATGTTAACGTAAATACTAGATAATAATTTACAAGCAGTCCTGCTAAGTTTAGATACCGCGTATTAACATTTTTCATTGTGCATAAAAATTCACTTTAATACGCTTAAACATTCCCGCTCTCCAACTCTATTTTCTATTCAAGCAGTGAGCAGCCGTTGCGTATAAGCAACTTGTATCCCTTAGCGTAACTTCTACATGGTTAGTTTAATCAACGCCAAATACGCAATATTTAAAAATATAAGGCAGTATTTTAATTTAATTTAATATCAAACCAAAGTTCTCTGAAAAGCCTTCCACTAATTTCTGGTACCATTTCATTTAGAGTATTTCTCCTTACATTTGGTAGATTATTAATTTCAGATATGCAGTGCATAAATTTAGCACAAAAAGTTGATATTGCTCACAGTCGCATTACGTTACGTTTTCCTGATTGTTTAGTCTTATTACTGCTAAGAAAACCCAGATTTGTAGCGACAACATTTGTTTTAACACAAACCCTCTAATGCCCATGGTAGCATATTTGCTACCATATATTAAACGCCACGTTTTTATACCAGGAACGCCATGAAATATAATTTTTATGTCACAAATTTATAGATTGAACCTTTCTCGTGTATTATTAGCAAAGTTTAAGCATAGATTGCGGCACCAGCTCAAAGGAAAAAAAATTGAAGAAGCATGGATGCAGCAAACAATGCAAGCACCTTTTCAGACGTAAATTGTTTGTTTATTTTACAAACATTTTATTAATAAAACAATTAATAATTACTATTTATATAAAGTAAAAGAGTGAATGTATCACACAGTATAAAATAACTTTTACAAAATTATCGTTTTTAATGCTAAAATGTATTTTTAAAATCATGGTAGCAAATCTGCTACCATGGGCATTCTTGTATCTAAGCCTAGCAGTTCTCTGAAGAAAATATGTTTTTACATTGAAATTAGTTCATGATCTTTAATCTTTGTAATTTTAGAGATAATACATATATCCTTAAATACAATTTATGGATTTAAATTTTATTTAATTTAATAAAGTTTAATATTTTTCATTAAAATCTTTTAAGATATATTTTTTCTGTTAAAAAGTCTCTAAGAAAATTCATTTTGAGATTTAAGTTGAAAAATAAATTTAATCCACTATTAAATCTCAAGTTCTTTTTAATATATTTGTACTTTATTTATTGAATGAAAATTTTAAAAATAATTTAATAAAATTTTCGGAATTTCGAATAAAATTTTGAATTTTTTCCCAGCCATGCACTTCAGGTCCCTTTTTCCACAGAGTAAGAGGAAGAAATGTGTTTAAAAAACTAGAAGATGCCATAGCATATATGAATGATTTGGAAAGTGATTTATCCGATATATCTGATGAGGACTCTGATGATGAATATATGACTACACGAGCCATGAAGGAAACTCAGATGATGAAGAACAAGATCATAATGAAGATGTAGAAAATGACCAAAATGCATCAAATATTGAAGAAAGTGTCTATCTACGTAAGAGCTATATAAATTTAAAATTCTCTGGAGGATAAAAGAACCTAATCTTATGCCTTCATCAAATGATGATAAATTTCCTGATCCTGCAGAATCTCTTCCATCTGCTCTTGCATATTTTCAGATTGTCATATTAACAGATATGATAAAATTAGTAGTTGAACAAACAAATCTGTATAGAGTTCAACAAACAGAGACTTCTCTTATGGTGACGGCAAATGAAACAGAGCAAATAATACGAATGGACCGTATACCTCATATTAGAGGATATTGAGAAGAAGGAATGAAGTATGAACCAATTGCAGAAGTAATGTCTAGAAACAGATTTGAAAAAAATATCCTAAGATTTTTGCATATTGCGGATAATTCACAATTGATGATGATGTTAGAAGTGACAAATGATGATGATGTTAGAAGACTTTGTTGTCTAGACGAGAAAACATGCTATCCGTTCCAGGTGAGACCAAGCAGTCTATTGATGAAATAATGATTCCATTTCGTGGGACAATCCACATCAAACAATATGTATGCCTAAAAACCTCATAGTAAATGGGGTTTAAAAATGTGGGCCTGGTGTGGACAGTCAGGCATTTGTTACGATTTTGATGTTTACACTGGAAAATCTGAAGGTTACTATTGAGATCAAACTGTATATGCATTAGGTCTAAGAGCAGGTGTTGTGATGCAGTTATGCAGCACTCTAAGTAACCCAACAAAAACTACTATCTTTGCGGATAACGTTTTCTCTGGAATTATATTTGTATATGAATTATCCAAGAAAAATGTAGGATTTGTTGGGACTTCGAGAGAAAACGGGCTAATGAAATGTAAATTAAAGAAAGAGAAAGAAGTGAAAAAAGAAGGCAGAGGATCCATTGATTATTCTGTAGCATCTGTAAAGAACGCAGATATCATAGCTGTGAATATAAATATTGTAACCTTAAATATTTGTTTTTCAATTATTTATTACTTTTAGGATCAAGAATTGATGGTGTGCATCACTGGCCAGTGTAATAATTCCATACGGCAAAGATGCCACATATGCCCTAGAGGAATATTTACTCAATTTAAATGTGACAAATGTGAAAAATATCTTTGTTTTAACAAGGACAGAAACTGTTTTAGAGCTTATCATTTGTAAATAACTGTACATAAACTAAACGAAATCTAAAAGAAATGTGTTTGAAAATTTTGAAAATCACTTGATTTGTACCCTAATCTGCCCACGGTAGCATATTTGCTACCATAAAAAAACATTAAAAAATATTTTTTTTTCACAATTTTTCGCCATGTTTGTTTTATTTGACCTAAAATAACACTCTTTTCACTAACAAATAATTTTTTGTTTGGAAATTTCTTGTAGTGGGCATTAGAGGGTTAACACACAAAATAAACTTTTAAAATTATATTAAAATTTTAAATAAAAGACTCTAGCTGCTATTTTATCACCACCAAAGATCAGAATAGTCTGGACCCACAGTTTTCGGAAGTTCCCTAAATGCACAGCATCATTATTTGTAGGCATAATTATTAGTATTTATCTTTGTTAATTTATTATTATTTATGCATTGCATGATTCGATTAAAGTATGATGTTGCGTGGCCCCAACTTGTCAGCAACAGTAGTAGTGACTGCTATGAACTGTAACGTACACAAACTCGTAAGAAGGGTTTAAATCCCCTTTTACTCCACTTTAGAAATCACAGTTGCGTTCACTTGACGCTCGCAAACTACACCGACCAGGCGGTTTAACAAAATAGCAAAGTACAACTAAAAATAAATGACAGGATGAATAAATAACGAAATCACTATCTGCGAGGCTCTATAATCGTAACTAACTTAACCGCGTTCTAGGATACAGCTGAGATTCAGCAAATTTACTGATTAAGAAGTTGAAGATTCAACGAACTGCCGAAATAGGCACACAGGCCGAAACGTGCGGTTCTTAAATTTCTACCTAGCAACCTTCACGCTCGCGATTCAAGAAGCACACTTACAATTTCGTTTCCCTTCTATTTAAACTCAAATTACTTCTGCTAAAATTTGAATACTCTGCGCGTTCTACTACAGTTCACATACTCTGGCATTGGCAATTCCAGATGAAAGTAAAGGCTTGACAGGAAAGATAGCTTAAACTTAAAATAAATGTTAGTTAAAATAAATATAAACCCTACATTTGCCGCTGCCAGAATTTGGTAAACTTGGAAGCAGGTCCTAGAAACGACCTGTTGAAAAAGTTTTCATATTCTGACCTAAAACTCAAGAGCTCCGTTTACATAAAACAAACTGTTTCCTCAAAAATTACAATCATTTCTGTAGATGAATAAATTACCATATCTTCTTACAGGATCCTTTCTGGTCTTCAGCAATCAATCTTTTCTCTTTCTTCCAGCATCTGGAAGGAATAAGCATCAGTATATTGGAAATACATTATGATTTACACTTTCTTAACACTCGATACATTTTCGTTTTCGATCCTTTTCTTTTCCTTAATTAACTGCTTACATTCACATTCATTCAAATATTCAAACATGAATTTAACTTTACCTGGTTCTCCACCATGTGTGGTGTCAAACGGGAATCTTCGTGTTTTTGTATTACAACACTTCCCCTAACCACAATGATTTGTTAGAATTCGAACAACCAAATCTTACACACCTTAATCCGACGTACTGAAACTCGATGAGCTATGTTTAACATTCTTAAAATTCAAGTGTAGGTGGAGAACCCTACAAAACACATTCATTCTAAATTCCCCCTCATTCATCTTTAGACATGCAGGCTTTCGCTGTAAAGCATGATTTTATCTACTGTTTAATACTTAGATTTGAATTCGTTTCTTTTGCGCATTTACTTTTAGCATCTAAAACTTTATGGTTTTAGACTAAATTCTACTTTTACATAACTTTCAAGTATTTACCTATAGTTACAAAATTCTAATACAATGTACAATAACATGAATAAGATAAAAATAAAATCTTACTTCACGCTTTCTTCGCCAAGCTGGCGGCACTGAAACTAAATTTTTCATTAATACAAGAATATGAAATTATTTTACTTTCGGCCAAATTTTGGCTTTATCATAACAGAACCAGTCTGACTATCTGGCCCTATAAGTGGTTTCCTCGACGCAGAATTTCTACTGGGGAAAGTTGTATCTGGTCTTTTCCTATTTACCAAAGATTCTTTACGTGGCGACGTTGATATCCTACACTTCTTGAATGCTGGAGTCTGACCATTTTCTTTCCTTCTTTTCGGGACCCTAGAATGACTAGAAGGGCTAGGTTCCTCTTCTGCTCTCTGCTTCTTGGGTGGTGGAGCGGGTGGCGTTAATTCTGGAATTTCCCCTTCTTTTGCGCTTGAGTCCTGCAAGAAACTTTTAAACATTTCAAAATTATTTTATGCTAATAATATTATTAATAATAATATTACTAATAATATTACTAATAATATTATTAATAATATTACTAATAATATTATTAATAATAGCTAATAAAATTATTATGACATTGATTGCAGGACAATACGACTCCCTTGATTTTCTGTATTACATAGGGGCCATCAAATTTTGGAGCCAGTTTTGCAGTGAAATTATCTGGGGCACTTGATAAAGAAAATTTCCGCTTTAAAATTTTATCCCTTACTTTAAAATCTGCTTCACTGCGTTTTCTATCATAGTAAAGTTTCTGTCTATTTCTTTCCGTATCCGAACTTTTAACCGCCTGATCAATAAGTTCCTGTATATCTTTCTGTTCGAATTCTTCTTTTTGTTGCACAAAGAATAATTTATCTAATGGCGTAATTAACTTACGTCCTAAAAATAATTCTGCTGGAGTTTTTCCCGTAGTATCATGATTTGCTATTCTTAAAGCATAAGCTAACTCATTTATGTAGCCATCCCATCGCTTGCGATGTGTGCTAACATAACTTCGAATTATTTTTACAATATTTTTATTAACTCTTTCTGCGATGTTTGCCTATGGTCTATGCGGAACCATTTTGATATGGCGTATGCCAAGTCCAGTGAAATGTTTTCAAATATTTGGCTAACGAATTGTTTACCGTTATCGCTAATGACTTTTATCGGTGCACCGTATTTTAAAATGTATCTGTGTAAGAATGCATCTGCGACTGTTTTGGCTGACGCGCGTTTAAGTGGAACAATTTCTGTCCATTTTGAAAAATGATCTACAATTACTAAAAGGAAACGATTTTTATTTAACTCACTCTGGGGGAAAGGACCAAGAAGATCTATGCCTAAAATTTCATTCGGAAATTTAGCGTGAATGCTATTTAAGTACCCGGCCGGGCTGTAATTAATATCATTTATTAACTGACATTGATTGCAGGACCTGACATACGCAGTTACTATTTTGTATCATTGTGGGAAATATACCGCCTCGCGTACCCTTTTTATAGTCTTTCTGACCCCTAAATGACCCGCTGTTTTCGCGTCGTGTAATTCCTTCAAAATGCTTAATCGAAGCGAGGCTGGGATGACTGGTCTATATGCGAAATTTTCGTTTGTTGCTTTCGTATACAACAATAAATTATCTATTATTTCATAGTTTTCTGCTCTACTTCTTATTGCATCGATATCTGTGTGTTCAAAGCTTTCGGGATCTTTGAAATACGCATAGATACTTCCAAATTCAGGATCAGCTTTCAATTCAGCAATAATTGTTTCTCTAGAATCTAAAATTTTTGAAGTCAACACAGCGCATTTGAGTTCATTGCTTTTATCGTCCAGTTGTATTCGAGATAGTGCGTCAGCAACATTGTTTTCCTTACCCGGCTTATATTTAATTATTAGGTTATATTCTTGAAGCTTTAAAGTCCATCTTATTAACCTGGGCGTTAGGTTTTTCCCCGAGGAAAGTCTACCAACAGCCGCATGATCCGAAAAGACTGTTACTGGCGCTTTCCCGAAATAAACTCGAAATTTGTGAACAGCCATTAATACGGCTAATGTTTCTCTCTCTGTAGCTGTATAATTCCTTTGCGCAAAGTTTAAAGTTTTACTAAAAATGCCAAAGGATGGCCATTCTACATGAGCACCGCACCTACGGCGTAGTCCGACGCATCTGATGCAATTTCCAGGTTTTCGTCCCCTTCCGGGAATTTCAAAACAGGGGCATTGATGAGTGCTTCTTTTAACCTTTCAAATGCAGTATTTGCTTCTGCTGTCCACATAAACTTACTTTTCTTTCTTTTAATTGCTAACAACTGTTCAACAATGTTCGCGAAATCTTTTATGAACGACCGTTAATAAGAACATAACTCAAGGAAAGAAGAAAGTTTCTTGGCGGTATTGGAAGGTGGGAAATTCTTGATGGCTTTTATTTTTGAATCCTGAGTTTCTATACCCTTTTGCGAAAGTTTATAACCCAGGTATTTAAGTTCTTTAGTCGCGAACGTGCAGTTTGATGCGTTACTTGTAAGACCGGCCTCTTTTAATAAGTTAAAAACCTCTTCCAAATCGTTAATATGTTGTTCCAACGTAGTACTCGTTATAATTATATCATCCAGATAGATTAAAGTCGATTTTCCTAGGACAGGCTTTAAAACAATGTCCATAGCTCTCTGGAATGTTGACTGGGCCCCACACAACCCTAAGGGAATGCGTAAAAATGCATAAGTGCCCGATTTTGTTATAAACGCGGTTTTATGTATGGTCTCATAGCTATTTGATAGTAGCCAGACGTTAAGTCCAACGTAGTCATGTATCTCGTAGATTTAATGTTTCTAATAATTTCCTCTATAACCGGCACAGGGTAAACTGGGAACTTAGTAATACTATTAAGCTTTCTGTAATCGATAGCAAACGTCAAGCCCTTTTATCCGAAAGAGGGAAATCATTCTTTTTCCTACATAGTACGACTGGACTCGCGTACTCACTATTTATGGGCCTTATTATCTGGTTGTGCAGCATTTCCTGAATGTGTTCTTCAATTATTTGTTCTTTCTGTTTATCATACCGGTAGGGTTTAGTCCTACAGTGTTTACTGGCAGTTAGTTGCATATCATGCGTTACAATTTGACAATTTCCAGGCCGTTCTGAAAACAAGTTTGAAAAAGTACTCACCACTTGCTGGATGGCTTGGCTTTCA
Organism: Stegodyphus dumicola; assembly: GCF_044657685.1. NCBI lineage: Eukaryota > Metazoa > Arthropoda > Arachnida > Araneae > Eresidae > Stegodyphus > Stegodyphus dumicola. The sequence continues at coordinate 140,299,584 of NC_140780.1, forward strand.
TGGTCATTCAAATGGCTAAGTTCTACCTGCGGTTGTTTCACTGGCTCCACCACCCTCCGGTCCATTTCCAGCATGATCGAATTGTCCTGAAAATCCAGCTTAGCTTTCGCGGCCTTTAAAATCTCCGTGCCTAAGATGACTGGACTCTGCAAATTTTTCACCACAAAAATTAATACTTTAAGGCTTTAATCTTTTATCTGTATTTGTAATGATAATTTCCCAATACATTGACAGTTTTTTCCTTCCGCCGCTATAATTTCTGTGCTTTAATTTTTAAATAATCGTAACCTATTAAAATTCTTCTTGAAAAATGTATCACTCATAAAATTACCTTCTGCCCCTGTATCAATGAGAGCTTCTACTGGTACATCGCCAACCAGGACTTGTATAATCGGTAATTGTGAATTCTTTACCACGACCGTATTTAGGTATCTTCTTGAGGGTTTTTTCGAAATTTCCGGGGTCTAGACCCTCGCTTTTACAGGCCTCTCTACTCGTTTGAAGCTTTCCTTTCAACTTCAGTCTTCTGGGTACGCGGACGGTTGATTTCAAATTTCCTTTTTGGGCCTTGACCTTCGAGGTTCGATGAGTTGGCTAGATAGTTCTTTTCCCCATAAGAGCGATTTGTGTTTCCGGTCTGTTGATTTGAGGATTGCCTTCCGAGACTTTGGGAATACGATGCCCCTCTAGCTTTTTCCGTTCTTCTGCGATTTTGGAACTTGACCGCCATCTCGAAGAGTTCCAGCAAGGTGCTTGGGTTTCGAATTTCGAAGTAATCTTGGACAACAGGTAGCAATTTTGGTAAGATTATTTCAATAATCTCTGCGTCGGGTTTCTTCCCATACAGCACGGTTATCAGCTTAACTTTTCGCAGAATGATGTCCGTCAAATCTTCTATATTACGTTGATAAAAACTATACAGTTCGGCTTCTAGCTTTGCTCGGTCTTTAACTATGGGGAAGGCCTTTAATAATGATATTTTGAAATTTTCAAAGGTATATGTTTGTCCTCCGAATTCTCCTAATAAAAATTTCCTTATACTCTTCCACCATACTGAGGCCTGTCCTCTTAGTGCAGACGTGGCAATATCAACCTTTTGTCTTTCAGACACAGGGTATTGTTGGAAGTGATTTTCGAGGCCTTCTAAAAATATGGCCACCGAATTTTTTTCGTCGAAATTGACGTTTGGCTTGATAGATGCTCTCATCGTTTGGACCAGGTATCCAAATCCTTCTAACTGGTTCGCCATTTCTTGTTGTTGGAGTTGTACAGGAGCTTCCATCCAGTTTTCGGCCATCTCAGTTCGTAAGGTGTTCCGGCGCCAATATGATGTTGCGTGGCCCCAACTTGTCAGCAATAGTAGTAATGACTGCTATGAACTGTAAAGTACACAAACTCGTAAGAAGGGTTTAAATTCCTTTTTATTCCACTTTAGAAATCACAGTTGCGTTCACTTGACGCTCACAAACTACGCCGACCCGGCGGTTTAACAAAATAGCAAAGTACAACTGAAAATAAATGACAGGATGAATAAATAACGAAATCACTATTTACGAGGCTCTATAATCGTAACTAACTTAACCGCGTTCTAAGATACAGCTGAGATTCAGCAAACTTACTGATTAAGAAGTTGAAAGATTCAACGAACTGCCGAAATAGGCACACAGGCCGAAACGCGCGGTTCTTAAAATTTCTACCTAGCAACCTTCACGCTCGCGATTCAAGAAGCACACTTACAATTTCGTTTCCCTTCTATTTAAACTCAATTTACTTCTGTTAAAATTTGAATACTCTGCGCGTTCTACTACAATTTACATACTCTGGCATTGGCAATTCTAGGGGAAAGTAAAGGCTTGACAGGAAAGATAGCTTAAATTTAAAATAAATGTTAGTTAAAATAAATATAAACCCTACAAAAGAATTATAATTAAATTACTATCTTAAGTTTTCTGTAAGGGGTATCAGAAACCCCTATACCGACAATGTTAAATTGGCCATTTTCGATGTACCTTTTCTCAAAATCTGCTGTAGATACAAGCTTGAAAATTTTTCTGTAATTAAAGTATACCTATCTGATTATACTGAAATGAGCTTTTGAAACATTTTGAATTTTAGAGTAAATTACAGGATATTTTGTTAGGCATAGTAAAATTTAGCACTTTTCTCACACACACACACAAAAAAAATGTAATTTTTTTTCTAAGTTTATTACGAAAAGCTCATTTCAGTAAATATTAGGGAACCTAATAAATAAGCCATAAAAAGTTTAAATACCTGTGAGCAGTAGTTCCTGAGAAAAGGTAAATCGAGTATAAAAAAATCACGTTTGGAGAAAAACGCGTTTTTATGTAAAAATCCTCATTGATCGAAGCAGTAGATGACAAATTAAAACTAGATTTTTTTACAGTTCTAATTTTCATCCAGATTAAAGAACGGTATTTTTAGAAATATAAAAGTGTAGCGAATTTGAAAATGCAAAAGTCCGAAATCACAATTTTTTGAAGATTTTGGGTTTCCAACTCCCCTTAACTGCTGAAATTCCGTTTGTACAGCAGCCTTCCGTTAGCGCAAATGATAATAACGAGAAACAGATATAAAGCTTCAGCTAGCTCTCACGGTGCTCTGAAAAAGCTACATTTCTAATCTAAACACGTAAGCTAAGTGAATGGCTCAAAGCTTGGTAATACCGAGAAAGCCGTAAGCTATACACTCTAGCGAAACAGTAAAATGGGATAAAGGAAGGCTTTTTGCACTTAGATAATATTCTCGGCCGGATGTTAGATAACTACAATCATTATCATTTCGTAGACTATGGTCTCTGGAGAGTCGAAATGAAATTGCGTACTAGTAGTGCCATTAAATAAAACCATACTTCTTACTTGAAAACGCATCCAACTGAAGATGTAAGAACATAGCAGATATTATGAGTATTCGACTCACTAAGGGCTCAGTCCCAAATTCAATTTTGCAATTATTAAGAAATGAATTTAGGCTTAATATTGTTTGCCGGAGTATTTTACATGTAGTACTTTATTTAACTTCTTTGGGACAATTTAACTCCTAAATGAAAACGTTTTCTCATATATAAGTTAAAAATACTGTATATACGTGTATAATATCCGGGATTTCGATCAGAAATTTCAGTGGAAAATTCCCTGATGTGAACGTTATATTTGTTATTCAGTTTTCAGTTCGATCTTTTGCACATTTTTGGAAAATCCATCATAACTCTCGAAGGATAAAATATGTGTAAAACCTGAGGAGAACACCTTTAATTAAATACTGCATACATTGCATTCAGAATTTCTACGTATATACCTACGCAGCTTTGAATATTCCTTCAATATACGTACGAAGTATAAAGTCTTATCAAGAGAATTTTGTTTAAAAATCTATTTTTAAATGCATTACCTAAATGCAAATTAATTCATTCACAAAAGCGGATACGTATGTGCAAAATGCATTTTTCATATTGTTAAATGGAGCAATTAAAAATTAAAATGCTCGTGCAAAGATTACTTATGTCAATAAATGTTTCTTACTTTTCGGCTCAAAACTCAAGGCGTGGACGCTACATCAGTGTGGTTATTATCAGAGTGAAACGGTAATCTTTGATTGTTTCAAGATTTGTATATTTTGTAAGTATCCTTTAAAAAGAAAATAACTGCAATTTCATATTTCATTTTTTTAGAACAACAGTAATACAACAGTAGCATCTCATGAACTACACACTTAATCTTTTTAAATGTGTAGTTTATTTTATGTTACAATATGTTCTCCAGTTGGCGTATTCTTGGCGTATTCAAGTTAATTATTATTTACCAACAACATTGTAAATCATAAGAAATATTTCAAAGAAAATATTTTGTTTCTGTTCCATTTTTCCTTTAGTTTGAAACTCGGGATATGTAATATATGTCGATTTATTCCCTGAAGGATAGAACGTAGAACTCCACTGTATATAATGAAAATATCTAGGGAATGCAAGTCTGTTAACTTTCCTTAAGGTTCGATTCCAATTTCTTTCCATATGGAGGTTATAACTTTTTTTTTCCTTTCTGTAGTGTGTTTGGCTTGGCTATGTTTCATTTTCTACGAAAAAAAAGCCTAGATGCTTTCTTCTCTAAGAAACTTCATCATGATGAAGGAAACTGCAAACTGGAGGCATTATTTTACTGCGTACTATTTCTGAAAGCCAAACATAAAGTTGCTTCCCATGCAATGAGATTTGGTTTTTGAGAGAAGGATAACTGATTCATGTTTCCTGGCGCTGCAAGTAATCTAGTGTGTATTTATTATTCATTGGAAGCAAAAGCATTTTGATTATGATATTTCCAGACCTAAAAAACAGCTATACTTTCAGATTAGTCCTCAGAGACTTGAGTTTGTTTCAGTGATGTACACTGATCGTTCATAGCGGTTTCTTCTAAGTACTATTAAGCTTGCTTTGCGATTTCAAAATTACTATTTCTATATTTTCCTTGCAGACAGAAAATATCTTCCATTTTGATAAATCTTTAAGGTATAAATTTTAAAATATTTATAGTACTCGAAGAGTATTCTTAGACGGGGGTAGAAATATAAGAAATATTAGTTTACATCAAATCTTATCTTCATGATTTTATAATATTAGTAATATATATAATAATTAATAATATATATAATAAATTTTTATGAACAGATCAAGTGGATTATTTATGCTTTTGAGTTCTCTTGATTTTGCTTATTTGCTCACATGCTTAGAAATATTTCCTACCAGCCTTGTAATCCTGAACAAATAATTTTGCTTTGCTATGAAAATGCAACCGGTTTGGAAATGAGAAGTCTACCGGATTAAAAGTTTTACTTAAATCCAAATAGTTAGAAGAAAATTTTAAGGAAAAGCTAAGCAAATTTAAATACTTTTTCATGCTTTAATCACGCAGAAACTACATCCCTGGATCATCATTATCATGCTCACTCAAACCAGCTGAAGCCATTCAGCATTTATTCGAAAGTTTGTTTGAATTGTTTGAATAAAGCGTTCAAACCGGAATTCTTCATTAACATCACGATAATTTGAAGCATTTTGAGCCTTTCTTTTGCTTTGACTGAGGATACAAGCCAGAATATCATCTTAGCGGCCAGATCGGTAAGTTTTCAAAGCCATGAGCGGGAAAGTTAGTGAAAAGCTCATTTGAGGGTCTGTTTGTTTGATTTTGCATCTCTCTCAATATCCTGGTAACTAGAGAAACTCGATTGGGAATTTTGAATTACTGTTGATACCAGTAGGTGTTGGAAGTAACATAGTTGGAAGTGTCTCCTTTTGAATATAAAAGTTCTTTTTTTCAAACTAATCGAAATTAATTTTTGAGATCTGTGATAATAAATTTTGATATATTTATATGTTAAGCATTTTAGTAAAATTACTACTTATGAAACGAAACGCCAAACTAAATTTCTGATATCAATCAAATTTAATGTATTCAAAGTCTGGAAGCATTGCTGAATGCTGGTGATAAACAAACTGAGAAATTTTTAGACTGATTGCTCTCGCTTCTTAATTTAGTATGTGTAAGTTTGCGCCTTGCGTCTGCTCCTTTCATGTTTTCATTTCTTTTACAAGAAGCCTGCGCATATCAAAGATAATTATGAGCAAAATAGAAAAGCCACTTCTTTTATATTATTATTTGCTTGTTTTCAATGTGTTTGTCTATGGCAATTACATTTGGTTAGAATTATGGAGGAAGACCTCCTCCCATAATTAGTTACTCTGAGTTTTAAATTCTAATACTTTGTGATGCAAACATATTATATCAGTATCTGATAATCATTTAGAGACAATAATTACATTATTTATGTTTATAAACCGAGAAAATTTAGCCAATGAGTTTGCTACAGTTGTTAGAGGTCAACTTATACACGAGTTCAAAATGATTTACAAATCACACGATTACAAAATGACACAGGTTAGATATCTAAAAATATTACTTTCCATTTACTTAATCTTAATTGAATATATTAAATCTTAATTTAATATGTTATTTCTTAATAGCTGTATCAGATGAGAAGTTTTCTATCAGTCATCATAAATCTTTGCTGGAGGTAAGCTCAGGTGAATGTCACCATTCTCCATTTTCCCTTAAGCATGTAGATAATTTCTTCTTCAGTTCCTTCCTTAATATTGCTCAGGGATAACTTTAATTTAAATCTGTCAGAATCTTCCATCATTTCATAGTAGGGTATCTTTCACGGGATCGCAGAAATGAGTAACCCTATTTTATATGTAAAAGTGAGAACGAAAGTGAGGAGGAAAGACAAATATCGTGTTTGCTTGAGAATGATTACAATAACTGAGAAGCAAACTAATCCTTACAACATTGCCAGATATTACAATATTGCCTATTGGGGCCGAAAAAGACCTTTCGGTTGTAAGGATTTATTTATTTTTATCTAGCAGGTTATTTTATGTTAAATATCTTTACTGTCGTTCTCCTTTCCCGTTTTCGAGACAAAATGCTAATTTTTAGTCCGCTGATATTTAGATGTAGAAAGAGGTAGTATTTAAAGGGAAGTTTTAACTAGTTTAATTAAAGTTTGACAGCGGTCTGCCTTCGGTGTTGCGTTATTCTGACTAAAGGCCCGTCCACACGAGGACGCTCCCGACGTAGTTGACGCAACTTTTTTGACGCCGGCGTAAATTCGCATGACGCAGAAGACGTAAAACTGAGTACGCTCCTGTTCAGCTTTTTCGCCCGCGACGCGCGCGTTCGTCCAATAGCCGACCGAGTTCTTATCACGTGTCATAATCAGAAAAACCTTCTTGCTTACCCGTTTCAATATGGCGTCAGAACCACACAGAGATGAGTTTTTGCTTAGAAATATCATAAGTGTATACAGCAATAAAATAATCACTCCATCTTCAGATTTCTCAAACCATATATATTGGTATAAATTTAAAATTCTCATTAAAGGGAAAAACTGTATATTTATAAAGCAATGATCCGACCAATATATGCTTCACCTATTTATAACACCGTAAGTAATAGGAACCTAAAAAAATTACAGTTTCTACGAAATCAAAATTTCTGCCTTACAAAATTATCCTTAATTATTATAAATATTGGCTATATCATGTGTAATAAAAAGCTCTATAAATATCCCAATATTAAATACACCCAAAACTAACTTCAGCAATATAACATCTTCTAAAATAAAGCAGTTGACTGTGAAAGAGTATTCAATAAAATACAATCACGAAATTTTGGAGAAAAGTTACAACTTGTGTCATACAGCAATCATTTATTGAAATTTAATTAAATTACCTTTGCAGCGACTTTTACTTCTTACATTATTGTTCACAAACACTGCTATCACAGATAGCTGAGTGGTCAGCGCGCTGCTTTGTGGAGCGAAAGATTGCGAGTTCGAATCTCACCCGTAGCTAATACATAAATTTAGTAGTTTTTCTCGTATTTAATCATGAATCATTATATTCTTATTTTACCTATTATTATTGTTTTCGTTTCTTATTTTATTCATTATTATTTTTTTTTTTTTTAATTTAGTTTAAAAATGTGCATTGCAAATAGAAATCCTTATATAATAATATATCTACATCTCTTTATATCATCTATAAATTCTCTTTATTTTTACTTTTGCATATTTTATCATGCACATAATTTCTCATAAACTGTACAAAGTTTGAACCTCATTCTAAATTGAAAAATAAATAAAAAGAAAAACAAAAGGCCAAGGGAGGGGGAGTTAAAAAAATAGGAAGTTGGTTTTATTATATGGTGGATGGTGTATATAAAGAGAATTAAGTAATTTAATTCTCTTTATATACTGTATTCCAAACCAATTTTATAAATCCTAATTTTCATACAATATAGAATCTGCAAGTCTGTCAAACTGGTAGATACTCATCCTGAAGTAATTAAAAAACAAGTAATATTTAAAAAAAAAAAAAAAAAAGTCAATTCCTACTTAGGTCCACAAAGAAAAATTTAAAAAATACAAATAAATAAATAAATAAATAAAAATACAAACAGAATTTTTTAAAATTAAAAATTTAAAAAATTTTAATATGTGAAAAAGCTGTATTAACATCAAGTGTCATTCACTACAAGTTTAAAAAATTGTATTTGAACTTGATGAATAAAAAGCATTTTATGTACTGAAAATTTGAACAAGATATAGGGAGAGTGTGAGATAATAGTAGGAATTTAATAATTCCGGATATTCCTTTCGTAAACGAGGCAGTAAAAAAAAACATCTAAAATCTCTTTGAACATAAATAAATCTTTCGGACCCATTCTTACCATTTTTTGCGGTTTTGCCTCTGCTTAATAATTGCACTTAATAGTAAAATTTCAGCTATTAAAAAAAATCATCTGATTTGGACAACTTGCCGCAAACATACAGAAACACGCGAAGTAATAAGATACAGCTCTGTTGACGCTATATTACAGCGTCACGTGATTTTTGCGCAAAATAATTCTATTGGTTAAACGCACTCTTCGCAAGCGTACTCGTTTGGACGCTTTTACGCTGGTAATGTAAAAGCGCGTTCGTCAGCTACGTTTCGAGCGTACTCGTGTGGACGGGCCTTAATAGGGGTTGTTACGCCGGTATAGGTTTCAACCAACTTGCACATTAATCAATTCTGCGTAGCCTTTCGTTAACTTACGACTTAACACAGTGTATACAACGTATTCACCTTATTTTTTAAATGGAAGCTGAAGGTCAATTGATACCGACCTTAGCTCGTAAGACATGTCTATGTCTGGCAATCAACTATTCGCACCTCTGGCAATTTATGATGTAGCAGAATTTTAAATTCGACTTCTTAACGGATTTTCGATTGTAACAGGAAAATCTTTCTTCTCGGCTTATACACGCACTGCACCACAAAATAAGAGACGAAACATGGTTAAATTAATTCTGATAGTTCACTGCTAATTTTCGTTTGTCAAAAGCTTCTACAACAGATTAGCGATTATAATGAATATTCATATTTTCATTTAAACTCTTAATGTAGTTAAATAAAGTTCGTCGAAATAGTTGCATATTCTTATGCGTACAATTAATCAGTCAAAATAAATAAATAAATAATAATCTTAAATGGCCAGCAAATGACCTCCCGCCAATTCCATGTTAAGCCATGGAACTGGCGGGAGTCACAAATTGGTGACCCAACAGTCACAAAATTTTTAAAAGCTGCATATCTCTACAAATCTCGACCGAGTGTTAGGTATTGCCCTACATTTCTTTTCAGTTTCAGTTTGTAATATCAGTGTTCAGTTTCTTTAATAAGATTATAAACTTTTTATTTGTCTTTTAAGCTTTATTTATTAAACTTTATTTTCTTCGCATTGCCGTCCAGACAGAATAGTGGCTAGAGGAGGCTGCTGCCGTACTGAAGGGTTCGTGTTTGAAGCCCGGAGAAAGTACCGGTTCGTCCCTTAAAAAAAGGCAAAGCTGGCTGCCTGTTAGATGTCTCCGCAATAAAATGGCCACCAGTTCTAGCCTTAGGAGGGCCAATGGTGAATAGGCAAGTACCCAGCATTGGACTAAAAAAAAACTTTCTTTTTACTTGCAGCGCACAATTTTTTTTTTTTTTTAATCGCAAAATATTTAAAATTCCCAAGACAGAGTAAAGTGCTGCTATTAATTTTTTTTTTTATATTATTGCTTTAAAAATATGTGGATATGATATTTGGCGGCGGCATCTTTTTATTTGAAAATTGATTCGACACAAAAGTGAAACGGACAGGAAATTGAGGATTGAAGCTAATACATTAGTTGCTTTATAAGAGCTCGTCTTCATAATAAGCTTATTCTTGATTACGTTTAGCATAAATCCAAGAATATACTTAATGATTATAAATGCAATACTTTGTTCTCAATCATATACGTATTTTAAACACCAAATAGGAGAAGTTTGGGGTTATCTCATATTATATTTTTATGAAAGTCATTTCAAAGCTTCAAGTAAAATGTCACTTTCGAATTATCAATTTCAATCAAAATCAGGTGTGTTATTCCAATTGATATAAAATTCGTAAATGAAAAGGTTAGGATTGTATACAGTTTTTAACTAAAATCTATAATAGACTCCAAGTGAAGTATCATTTCTGATTTTCCATTAATTACTGATTTATGGCTTCATGAAAAGTACCACCTCCAGTTGTCTAATTGTTCCCAGATGTAATGAACGTTTTATGTAAATGTAGAAAGCTTAAATACGGAAAGCAAGACTATTTAGAAGTGTCATATGGGAGTTCTTAAGGACGAAGGAATCGTCACAGGGTTACAGACATACGAGCTAACGCAGACAGACACCATTGTAAAAATAGTAAAAACGTGTTGTGGAGATTGTAATTTGTGTTTATTCTCTAAGCACCCACTTACCTCCCTTACCTATGTATAAAGGATGGCAAAAAGAGGAGGTGGGACAGTTCTATATTTTTTCCGTTCGCGAAATGGCAGACCGCACATTGAGATGATCAGTGCTAAACGAATGTCGTTATTGCGCATTACCAGAAAACAGTTTGGCACAATTATTACGTTGGCGCTATTTTAAAAGTAGATACTGTGATAGATATTCCATTATCTGAAAGTAAATAGTTTCGGCATTTAAATCTTGATGCGGTATAGGGTAGACGTTCCGTTACCTGAATTGTAAAACAGCAGAGATTATATCTTACTTCTTTTTGGTAAGAAATGTCAACATTATTACTACTGCTTAGACTTTCAGAAATGCCATTACTCCGGTTTGGTTTGTTTGATTACGACAAACCACTCGAGAGCTAGCTCCTAAGGTAAGGGATGCTTTCGGGAAGGACCTTCTAAGGGAACTGTCTCATATACACGCTACACATGGGAAAAACCACGAAAACGCAGCCCGCCCGTTCATGCGATCCGAACCTCAAACCGAACTACCATGTTCAGTGGCTTTACCGTTCGCCCGTTAGTAGGCGCCATTACTTAGGAAGCTGATGGTGTAATCATGATACGGCCAAGTATAACTTCGATTTAAGAGTACAAAAAAATAAGTGAAAGAATGGAATCTAAATACAAACACCCAGTGGAGAGCCGAAAGCTCTAAGCCAAATTACTTTTTAGATATGTGTATGTTTTCGCATTTCAGTTAATTTGATATTGAAGAAGTGCATGTTTATTTTGTATGTCACAGTATCTTCCTTCTTATAGACACATACATACATACAAAACATACTTGTATAACTTCATTGAAGTTAATTAATTTTTTTAACATGTTCTAAATTGGTGCATAAAGGAGAGCTTAAATTACGCTGCAGAACAATGTAAACTATTTGTCATTAATATGATAATTTATTAATTTTTTAGCTCTTTACATTTTATGCAATTTAAATATTAATATTTCATTTATTTATTTTTGTTCCTTTCTTCTGATGGCCTTCCACAGAGCTTTAGCAGTTCTAATATTAAAACTTAAGCCTTGTGATAATATAAAATTAAAAGAAAAGGCAGGAAAAAGATTCTTTCTATATTATTCTAACTTTTTCAAAAGAAACACATTATTTTCAAATGTTTAAATGAAAAAAAAATATTAAGTACTTGCAGTTGAATTATATTATAAATTAAACTAATGCATTTTTATGTGTTCTTGCATAATCTTATTTTAATAAATTTTCTCAGAAAAATAAATCACGGTATTATTTTTATTCTAAAATCTACTGACCCGTTTTATCTGAAGTTTGTGTTAAAATAGATAAATATAATAAGATTGGATTGAACTAAACTTAACCAGTTAGTAAATGTAAAATATAATTAGTTCAGATTTACTTAATTTCTTATATCCAACTATCTACTAAGTAGAACAAGTACACAAAAAAATTTTGAAAGTTCCATTTTTGAAAAATTCAGATGATTGTCGAACCTGTAGGAACTGATGATGATCTTTAACAATGTTAAACAGCAACAATATAATTGATGATAATAATCTTCACAAATGGTCCAGCAAAGGCTGAGCGGTAAATTTACTGAAGAACTGGTGGCTCGGTCTAGGGTTCGATTTCTGGCAAACGGGCTGGCTGCATTAGCGTTTTCGTGGTTTTCCCCATATTTAACGTGTATAACAGCCATTTTCCCTTAGAAATCATCCTTTCCCTTAGGCAGATATCCCTCGAGTGCTTTGCCATAATTATATAAACCAATCTTCATAAAATAACATATTTTTACAGTAAAAAGTGCAGTGTGTTCAGAATTAAAGAACCCTCTTTGAAACCTGCCTACAGGTGAAACCAATTAATAGAAAACTGAAAATTTGTGGCGGACTTATCATGGAGGTAAGAAAGGAGGTCTTACTTCCTACTTCCATGGACTTAATAAAGGAATGGAAGTATTTTTAAATGAAAAAAAATAGTTATAAATATCGCCACCAGACGACATTGTATTAAGAAATTAGACAGCCAAATCTTTACAATTTTACAGATTTTATTACAATCAAGCATGCGCGCATAACGGCCATCATTTTCAGCTATCATCTGATATCACAAGATGGCATGTTCCCCAGTTGAAGTTTGTTCCTGAGCACGCGGCTTTAATATTAATTCTTGAATTGTCACGACTTACCAGATGTTTCATATGTCTCCAAAGCCAAAAGTCACAAGCACAATGAAAACAAAATCTCCGCGAATCTTTTGGGGGTTTTATAAGAGTTGCTGCGAGATTTGCACTTTTAGTACAGGTTCTCAAAGTAAAACGCCCTCTGGTGACTCTCTTGTAACTAACGCCCTCTTGTAACTAAATTCTTATTTTTGTTGCAACATATTCCCGTCACTTTTTTAACCCCGTCACAAAATTTAAAGATTTTCTGATGAGTGGTTTCGTCTGTAGGTAGTTTTGAAATAAGGTTCTTTAATTCTGGACATCCTCTATATGTGCCAACACGCAAGTTTATGGGTAAAGTGTATACATGTAACAGGAAAACGGATTTAAAATTGTGATTGTCAAGCATCACGTCGTATTTCTGTCAAGGTGACTACGCAGGCTGCAGCAACAAAAGATAAGTTCTTGAAAGCATGTAGGTGTTAAAGATGTGTATACAGTTTTAAATAATCATTATCAACAATAAGATAAAAAGTAACATTTAAATATAAACAAAATGGGCTAGCTATCATAAAATGAAAAAATTAGCGTAGGCATACAATCGACGCTTCTGATGCTTTGTTTCACCTTCGACCTGGAAATGATAACAGCTTAGTTTTTCAAGAATATCTTTTTACGCGGCTTTTTTTTTTTTCAATTAAAGTCATAAAATTCCATAAATCACAATCTGAACGTACAGATGATTTTACTGCAGATACATTTGTAAATGCTCACAAAAATCCCTTACAAAGAACTATTAGATATGAAAATGTAATTATTTTGTAAAATTATTTGTAGATCAGGAATGTCTGAATTTACAGGAACTGTGAACTAGTTCAGGATTAAATAAAATTTTGATTTTCTTTGTTAGGTGAATGTGCAGAAAAATGACAAGCGTAAAATATAACTGTTACATTTATTTACATAAATTCCCTTGAATTATTCTTATTTCTGCCTCATAAGAACATAAAGACCTGTTATATTAGAAATCTTGTTAAACAGAAGAGATTTGATGTGGCTTCACATCTTTTGGTTCTTTCACATTGTTAACTAATTCGTTCAACGCTCAACAGAAGGTGATTTTATTGATATGCACCATCCATTTAAATATTTTTATAAAATGATTTTAATTTCAGCTCTTGGCAGAGTAGAATAATGGCAGCTGAAGTATCTTTGCCCTTATTCTGGAAGTGGAATATTAGATGTAAGTAATAATGTTTAAGTTACTAATAGTAATACTACCAAGTAATAAACTGTAAGCATTGCTAAGACATTCGTACTAGGTGTTTTTGGTTACTGTGAACAAAGATTATATTTAACCTGATTGCTAAAATTTTGAAGTTTCTATTACAATTATTATTATTGTTATTATTTAATTTCATCGTAATAATCTGCATTAAGTAAATGAATAGAACAAATAAAAAATTAATACATTTGTGGGGTGTATATTATTTTTTAATAGTTATTTAAATTTGTTAGCCTTTCTGTAATTTCTTGTTTCTCTCGCGTTTGCTGGCCTAGGTGTAGTTGAGTCAGGGTGACCGAAAGTGAATATAAACTGAAGTAGCTAAAAGATTAGTCAGAGCGTGTTTTGCGACTGAGCTCGTTGTTGTTTCTTCCAACTGTATGAATTCTGAATCTCGGCTTCGCATTCTTGCCTCCGAAGTTTAATATCACGCCAGGGTAAGTTGCTGTATCAACCTATTGTGTTAAATTAATTTGTGTAGTCTTGAACTACTAGCTTAACTTTAAACTTAGTTTAGTTTACCATTGTCTTTAGTTCTATTTCCACAAGTGGGTGATGGATCTGTAAGCACAAGGACTGTATCGTCTGTAAATAATTGAGTTCAATAAAATGGTCTTTTACACTCTTCCCCTGTTGCATTCATCTTCAAGTCTTAGTGATAAGGTAGCTAACAGGCTTTCAAGTAGGCCCATTACCAGTGTATGCTAGCCAAGAAGGCTAGATCTTACACATTTAAAGGTATAAAGATACCAAGTACTCGAAAGGAAGATTTGTGCTGCATTTATAACTGGCACCGATTCACACACATGATGACTCACACGTGGATACAAATTTTATGTGCTTTTATACTGTTTATAAGACTCACATTTTCAAATTTGATTCTCCAACTGCCTTACCAGCTTCATCAGTGGCTGGCGGTTTAGACCGCTGAATGCTTAGAGATCCCAGGCGAACGGGCTGGCTTCATAAGTACTTTCTATGAATTTTCTTACATCTAATATTTATACAAGCCAGTCTCGCTTAGAAAATCTTCCACGAAGGCACCCTTCCACTTAGGCATATAACCCCTGTGTGCTTTGTCATATTCATATAAACAAGGGCCAACTGTCAACATCTCCAGTTGTTTGAAACAGTTGCCTTAGATGAGGCATTGTTGACCTTTCTAGCTTCTTGAAGACGTATGAAATTTTAAAACATTTTCAAGTTCAGTGTAGTTAATGTTTACTTTTCAGCTATTCAACCAAGAAAATAAAATTTAAGTAATTGCCTGAAATCAATTAAAATATTATGCTTGAAATTTAGTAACCCTTATTAGACATGTATAGCGCAAGCCATTTAAATGACACAATATTTTTATTATACTTTTATTAATTTTTCATGTATTGTTAATATGGAATCACTAACCTTTTCCTGAAATATTATTTTAAAAATTATCTGGGGCAGCCATATTTTGAGCTTCTATTTTTTGTCCCTTTAGGGACTGTTGCCATGATCAATAAGAAAATAGATGAATATTAGACCACGCATCATCGCCACCATAAAATACAAGAAATTTGAAAATGTACATTTATATAATAGAGATTTAAACATTTATTATCATAGTACATTTATATAAGAGAGATAAAAATCCCTACTAGATTTGTAAATCTGTCCCACATCTTAGTCCGCTTATTATTCTGGGTAGTAAAACTTATAATTCTTAAAATAAATTCGAAGGAGTCTTCATTAACAATATAAATATTAATAATCTTACCTTGAAGTTTTATGTGTGTATGCGGTTCCACAGTTTGGAACTTATTCAGAAGAAATAGGATATTTATAAATTATCAAACTTGGGAAGTAATTAGTAATAGAAATCTTTTGTGTATAGGTTCAGTTGAGGATATCGTAAGACATGACAGTATTTCAAACTTTTTTCTATACCATTTTCTGTATTTTTTCTTTGGTTTTTCATATTTATTATAAAGTAAAATTGATGAAAATACGATGAATTAAAAATCAATTGTAGATATTAAAATAGATTTTAATTATGCGTAATTTTGAATTTTTAATGATATTGCTTGCTTTAATAAGCTCAATATTTATATTAAGTTCTGAACATATTAGGAAAGTAAAATAAAAGTACTCTTATAGATATAATTCATTGTTAAGAAAATAAATAATTCCAATTTTAAGATGAAACAAAAGAATTAATAATAGTGAAGCAAAAAATATTTGCGTATTAACAGTTTGTTGAATTCCGTTATTTATATTTTATGAGATCTAGATATGTATTGGTGTCATGACAAGTCAGCATTTTTTAATGCTTGCCTTGGCAATATAAGCTTTGAGAAAGTGCCACAGAAATTATGGCATATCAAGAACCTCTCAAAAAAAAAAAAAAAAAAAAAAAAAAAAAGATTTACTTACTGCTGGCTGTTAATGCAAAAAATGTCTTTGATTCATTTTTTAAGTACAGCTGGGGGCAATATTTCACTCAGTAAAATGCATAGATGCATCTGAGTGCAACTAAAATCTCCCGTACGGTGAAGACATCTAACAAGGGACTGTAAAACGTGCTTGCAGGACATAGATCGGCCTAAGAGATTAAGAAAAAAATGAAAAGAAAGCGAAACGTAGCTATTAACATAAAGAAAAACTACAGAAATGGGATCACTCCTAATGTTAGTTTTATATAATTTTGAAATTATGTAAATATATATTTTCTGTGTTTGTTTTGTTTTTAAATGTATGTATATATTTTCATTCTTTACTTTATTATATATTTTTTCAATCGCTCTTTGCTACACATGTTAATTATGTATGTACTTAATGTACATGAATTTTAATAAACCTTTTTTACCATTCAAAAGTACTTCTTCGTAAAACCCTGATCATTCAAATACCATATATCACTAACATTTCTAATTACTGTATGTTCAAGGAATCTCTCCCAATTTCAAATACTTCATGAATTGTTTAAAATGTACCCCTATTGCATTATTATTTTTATTAATATTCATATTCATTACCACAGCATAATTTAAGAAAATTCAAGTGTTATTAAAATAGGGTGATAGAAATTTAAAGTCGCTTGAGATAATATTTGAAGGTAAAAATAGCTATCCCATTTAATCATTTTAGACGGTCCAACATTTAATTAAGGAAAAATACTTTGTTTTAGATTTGACTGAAAATCGACATATATATATATAGTAAATATTTAAATTTTAAAAACTACCTTGGTTAAATGAAATAATATAATCTGTGTGCCTGTTGAAAATTAATCTTAAAATGCAATAATTAAGTTGTACAGCCTAAAATCGGTAACACGTAATTAAGTAATAGAAAATGTGACATTTTAAAATCACCCCCCAACACAAACTGAGTTATTTAAAACATTACGTAGAACTAAAATTATAGTGAATTTAAATTATGTTTCATAATAAATTTAAAATAGCCTCTTAATTGCATCCACTTGAGCTTGTGGTCATTATATGAAATTTTCCTCTTTTATTAAAATGTTACTGATATATTTTGCAAAGTTTCTGAGCTGCAGCTAATGATGATATGATAACATGAAATAAACTTCAATATAAGGAACAGTGAATAAGATATGAAAATGTTATATTTTGGCTGTTGTTTGTCAACAAGCTCATATTAAAAAATTTTTTCCTATAAAATAAATACTCATATTTTTCTTTCCATTTATGATATTTAATTGATGTTTTAAAAATCTAGTTTCATTGATAGTATCTAAACATATGAAATGAATGTATTATTCTACACTAGAATGGGAATTATAAAGTATTACTGCAATATTCTACATAATGCCCAAAACATTTGGCCATAGTGATAAATGCTTGTTAATCTGTCACCATGTTTGTGCATTATACTTTTCACGCTTAACACAATGTTTGTTTTTAATTATTATAATTACTCTTTTTATCTGTAGGGATACTAACTGTCACAGTTTGTGTCATTCTGCGTTATGAGACAGGAGACCTATGTTAACATCTTACATTTCAAACTTACATTTAAAAACTTTTATAGATGTCAGGCACCATATATCCAAAAGAAGTTAAAATGCTATTTAGCATATTTTTCATAGTTAAAACTGTTGCATATAACATTACTTAATCCAGTAAAAAAATAAATAAATAAGGTTATATTTGCCAAATACAAACAAATCATATAACTCCTAGAGAAAAGCCTCAAATCATGCATTTAGCTAGACAAATGTTCCCAGGAAAAGTAAAGGCCTTTCAAGAAAGCTTCAAGGATGCCATTTCAACCCTTTCAGTTACTTATTCTTTGATTTATGACCTGAAACAAGAGATACGTTTCGCTTTAGCAGAGGCATCTTTCCTCGGCATAAATACTTCGTTTACCACCCTCGTTAAATCATTTAGGTTTGAGGCATCAAGTAGTAAACATGTTTTCTCCGATCGTTATCGATTTCGTAGGCCTTCATTTGAAACCTCATTTTTACGCTGTTAAAGAATTAGCCTTTTCCTCATTTCAAGAAGGACATCATAGTTGCTTGTCATTTTTACCTCCTCAGTTTGGAAATAATTGTAGCTCCATTAATATAAGTGCTTTGCTTGGGTAGCAAGAAATATCATCACATGAGTTAGAATGATGATACATTAGCTTATACTTTTCTTCGTATTATTTTACAATACTTGTCATCAATTTAATCTATCATATACCTAAAAGTGTTATTAAAATACATTTAGAAAATCTATTATGTAGAGACATCATAAATTGGGACAGAAAATTTTCAAAGACTAAGGCAGAAAATTTTGAAAGGAAAAGTTCTTTAATATGTTCTTTCGATGCTTATGGATGTAATTGGTGTACTTGAACCAAAACGAAGGGTTTTGCAACATATATAAAAGAAAGTAAGAAGTAAGAAAAGCTCATACATGTTCATAATGTCCCAGCAGAAGGATCTGTATTGCCCAAAACTGTTAGGATAAATTCAGGTAAAAGCAGCTGTGTCTGAAAATGCACCCGAACCTTCTCATCAAATCAGTTTGTGAATACGTTTTTAATCTTCTAAAACGAAATGTACCCACATAAAAAGCACCAAAAACTCATTCACCTCTTTTAAAGAAAGATAGCTGACAAAAAATGCCTCTTTTTGAGAAAAGATATCTTTTGGTTGAAAAATGTGCTTATTTATTTTATTTCCTGATTCCTGCGGCAGTAAGGGACCTTATAGTCACTTATCCACTTATCCATGATACAGGAACAGAAATTTGCTCTGGATTTGTATGCAGCAATTTGAAGATAAACACTTGAGTGATTAAGATGCCTGAATTTCACATATCTTAAGAAAGAAAATAGAGGATGAAACCGAATTTTATATCCTGGTTCTTCCAAAATATGCTACTTTTCTTCATATTAAATTTTGAGATTTTTTCTAAGGAAAATGTAGAAATCATCAAATTTCTTGGATACAGAACAAAGAACTAGTTCCGGACGGTAATGTGCTTTCCAGTCCGTTATCGTTAAGTTTATAGTTGAGAAATAAAATTCAAAGTAATTTGAACAACTTAAAAATATACTGAATGCCAACAACTTTCCTCAAAACTTTGTGAAAGATGAATATTTAATAAATGTAAAAATTATGTACCCTAGACCTGAAAGAAAATCATCTTCAAAACTATGGCTGAAATTCTAATCAAATCTGTAGTTCATTGAGATATGAATAAAAAAGGGGCTGGTGATTTGTGTTGCGCTTTTTATTAACCTAACATATAAAATGCTTTTGAAAAATTCATATATCACCTAATTTCCTGAAACTATACGAAAAAAGAACACACTTCACATGAAATCTTTTCCATGTAAGAAAAATAGAAATCTACCTTATTTTTGTCTTCAAACTTCTCTTTATATTTTGTTGAATTAAAAAGAATACACAAATTTTTCCATACATGAAAATATATCTTTCTTTGCATACAATTTCACAAAATCACATTCTTTTCCATAATAAAAATTTTAAATATTTTTTAATTCTTCAGAAGCCATAGGAAAGCGTCCAAAAATATGGTTTAATAACTCGTTTATCAAGAATAATTTTTGCACATTTTTGTCACTCATTTCTTGATTAACTCAGCTTGGCTTTTTAAGTAACTTTCACTAGATTATGGAAGAAAATGCTTTCTTCTTAGCCCCGATTGCATACTAGTAATCTAAAGGTCTCAAAGTTAAGTAATTGAGAATTCCTTAAATTGAGTTTCCTTTCGATATCCAGTATATTTTCTTAGCCGCAGCCTGGTATGCATAACTTTTGGAATCTGGAAAAGGAATAAGTAAAAACTCATAAATAGATCTTTAGTTTAAAGACAATATAGTTCTTACCAGAAACGAAAATTTTAATAACATCCAACTCATTTGTTAATTCTGCAAGAAAATATCATAAAGGAGGATCATTTCTGCCATTCGATGAATAGGTAATGGAGTTTGTGTCATCATACAGGACATCTCTACTAAGTTTTTCCTCTTCATTGTTCAGTTTGAGGCTAGTCTAAGCTGTAGTAAAGAAAGTTAGGAAAATGTTTGTGGATGCATCCTGCAATATAATCGTCTTTGCAGATTTCCGTAGAATGGTACCCCCTCCTCTCAGGCGTCCGGAGAAACAACAGCCTTTCATCTGAAATGATAACAATAGAAACATTAGTTCAATAAAATAAAGTATATGATTTTGGTTCGGACCTAAAAAAGGATATTTATTTCACATAACACGGATTTTTTAATAAAATATTTCGATGTATTGAAACTTATATTTTTTGTAAGGTCAGCCATCATGTTAAAATGTAGCACCATGAATGTATATGTCAGAAGTTCCTTATTGAGTTTCAGGACCCATCCGGGGAAAACAACAGACGTAAATTACAAGGAATGAGGAAAAGCATGTCAAAGAATATTAAAAAATTTTCGATCAAAATAAATTCAAATTATCTGCTCTCCAAAATATCCAAGGCTAGCTTACTTGACCTCTCGATATATTTTTAGTTATAGCTGCAGAGTCCAAACTGACGCCTTCTCTTTCTTCATCACTGGCGAATATATTCTAATTTTTGAGCCGCCACACAGTTTGAAGACTGTTTCCTTCTTGACATTTAAAAAGGTACTGATATAGATATATACGATTTGAACACGGACGTGAAGATGCCGGTAAATGATAGATTTTATAAATCTAAAAAAAAGAAAAGTTTTAAATAATGAATTTCGGTTATGACAAGCGATTAGGAAAAAAAAATTCTGAAAGGAATACTTACATGTGTTTATGTGGTAGCCTTTAATTTTCTCCAGCTTCATCTCATGGATAACTAACGTCTCAAGAAGAGACCGCTTGACTCTGTGTCTCTGACACAGACTTCAAAACTGGAGAAAGGCGCAGGTCCGACACAAGTTAAACATCAGGTTTTTTCCTAAAACGGTATGAAAGACCCGGAAGATCAAAGGCCCTCTTCTGGAATAACCCGATATTTAATTAGTCCCCAGCACCTCAAGATCATGTAATAGTAATCATGTCTACTGAGAAATCAGTATCAAGTTCAATTTTGTCTTTCGACTGCAGCACTTCCATGACGGCAGACAAATTCTCGACTGTCAGAGTAGAAACAGCCATTAGGGAGCGCTTATAAGTTTATCCAAGCCTTCCGCTTGGATGCAAAACCGAATAAGATCCTAGGGTCCATATCGGCTGTATTCTGGCGGACAGGGATTTCTACCAGCTTCCGGGCCGTATTTGGAATCATTGATTACAAGAACTTCTTGCATGTCTTGAAGAAGCCGTTCCATACTCAGACTGCCACAGAAAACCATTTCCTCGATTTGGTATTTATGATTCCGACAATGAGATTTTTCTGTCAGCATAATCGCCCCATCAAGCTGAAAGAAAAGTAAAAAATAAAATTAAAGAGTACCGCTACTTCTAGTAATATTTTAATCACACATATGATTCATTTAAAAAACTATCATCATTACTTTTCTTATAATGAAAAAAAAATAAAACAAACATTTCGAACATTCAACGGACCAACAATATACGCAGATTCTAATCAACGGGCTGATGATAAAGTTTAAAAAAATGACATTCATTTCTAGTACCACAATTAACAATATTTTTTTAACAGAATCAAAAAAAGTTCTAAGAAATAACAAAAAGATATTGTAAAATATATTTGCCTATTATCCATACCTCACCATAGATTACTAAGCAGAATCTTTACCAGGGCTTTACAAAAAAACTTAGTTGATCTCATCTAATAACTGTAAAAATAAAATAGGGTAGAAATACATACAAAATATTTGCTCAAATTAGAAAAGGGTGTGAAAATTAGAAATGTATATATCAAGATATTCAAACGAGCCCTAAACAATAAAAAATTTAAATCAGAAACCTTTTTCAAAAACAAAATTGTAACAAAATGAGCTAAAATAGGTTAGAAGTAAAGATAGCGGATATTGAATAAGTTCTCTTAAGCGGACATCGCCCAAAACTAAAGATGATATCACACTTGGCCTTTCTACTGCATCTGGCACACATACACATAGCACTTCCGCACAAGTGCCATTTGCATACATCATCCCTGTGGAAACATGAAATTTTCATACAGGTGTAACCAGGGCTATGAAAAACAATTGATACTTCTGCAGAACCTCTCAGAAAGAATCAATCAGGCTTATGATTTATTGATCTAACTTTTTAAGCAGCGCCCATTCCCGGTCGGACTGTTGTTCTGAGTGTTTCTTGCGAATTATTTTCTTCTAGTTCTTTAGATCAAAGTAATTTCACCCTTACTGAAACATCTAAAACCGAACCATACGCAATCAATAGCAACTATCGGTAGTGGGAATCTGAAGAGATAACGTGCAGATTCATTAAAACGTAATGGAATTAAAAATGAGCAACTGCTGCGTATCTCGCCTAAAAAATTTAGAAATTATCTTTCATTATGTTAAAAAATAATAGGTTTTTGGAGTTACGAAAGTAAAAAATACCGTTTAAGAAAATATTATTCTATTATTTTTAAAGTAGGTTATTTTAGTTGGAAAATATGTTTAGGCAAATGATGCAAGCGAATTTGATAGACGGCAGATTCTAATGGCTCGAAGACTCGGAACGAGTATCTCCGAAACTGCAAGACTGGTGGGTTGTTCACGATCTGCCGTTGTTAGTATTTATGCAAAGTGAAAATGTGACGGTGAAACCAGATGTAGACGCCAAGGTGTTGGACGTTCACGTGTAATCAAAGAAAAAAGGACGTCGGAGAGTGTCAGCTTGGTTCAGCAAAATGGCGCCAAACAACGACTCAAAAGACAGACCAATACAATGCAGGGCCAAGTGTTTCGAAACACCCAGTTAAGAGAACACTATTGGATATGGAACTACACAGCAGACATCCCAATAGAGTGCTTCTGTTAAAGAAGCGTCGCTGTCAACTACGCCTACAGTAGGTCCGGGAACATCGAGACTGGACCATAGAATAAATACAAGCCAGTTGCTTGGTTGCATGAATCACGATTTCTCATTCATCACGTCATTGGTCGTGTCAGGGTACGCCTTCTTCAGGATGAACAGTTTCTTCCCCTTGCACAGCAGGTCATAGACAAGCTGTTGATAGCGCAATTATGCTTTGGGGAACGTTCTCATGAGCGGCTCTGTTACTCTTAGTTGTGGTAGAACAGACCATAAAAGCTGCGGATACGTTGCACGCTTACATTGCGTCTGTCTTCCCCACCTCAAATGAAATCTTCCAGCAGGGCAACGTCCCATGTCTCAAGGCTCGAATTTTGTTGGAGTGGTTCGAGGAACATGAAGATAAATTCCAATTAATGCTGGCCAACTAACTCGGCGGATCTTAACCCAATAGAAGACATTTGGTATGTCATGGAGCGGCAGCTCAGAGCTCAAACACCACCATGTTGGAATATGTAGACTTTGCCTGACCGCTGCTTAGACATTTTGCAGAATTTGATTTGTCTCCGGTTATCTGCAAAAGAAATTGTGGCATCAACGCCAAGGCGAGTTGCAGCTTTTTTGCAGACCGTATGTCGCACAACGCTTTATTGAGTAGGTGGTCATTATGTTTTGGCCCTTCAGTGAATATTCCGGTATTACGTGGATGATAATAAAGGTATTATATTTAAAATATCTTAATATTTGGAATGTAAAATAAAAGTAGCAAATACATTATTCACTCTCATGGAAATCTTACAAATGCTTTGTGTTTTGTTGATATTTTGATATTTAAAATTTTACATTTCTATACTCCAGTAGGTTAAAATTTTATACAGCAAATTCATGATCCACTTTATTCTTCGATGTTTCAGAAAGACAATCAAGATGATTTGGTTTTCCGTGGAGTTGCCACTAAACTGTACCAACTATTATAATCCATTCGTCAATGAATGTTTCTTACGAGCAAGTGCCACTAAACTAAGCTAAATGGCTGTCAAAATAAATGTCACGAAATAAAATTATGTTCACACTTGCACATCAACAGTAAAAATAACTGCTATGTCCATTATCATGAACTGATAATGCAAGAAACTTTTATATCAATAATCCTTTACCTGTGTTTAGGAAGTTTTTCCCAAGGCACTGATTGTTAAAAAAATGAAGAGCATAAAGCGCTCCGCTGAGGTAGGGAAACGATGGACATGTGCCGCTATCTAGTGACACAATTAGAAGGCTCTGTTCGATTCCATCGATTAATGTGGGAAACGTCCTGCAACCGAGCTAGTGTAGTTTTCAGAAGTTAATACTTTTCAATAAAAATAAAAATTATCCCAACCCCTCTGTCGAAACAATTTCCGTACTGATGATTCCTTTCACTAGGGAGATGATTACTTTGTAACGTTGCGCGCCTCCAACTTGCACGCAACCAAGAGCTGACTGTGAAAACTGGATAAAATACAGAGTCTTGTGAAGGGTTTAAGTCCCTTTTTATTCAACGTAAAAATTACAATTGCGTGCTCTTGACGCTCACAGACTGCGCCAACTCGGTGGTCAAATAAAAATAATAACCTGAAAAGAAACTAAAGACAAGACTCTAACTACGAGGCTCTCTAAAACAACTAACTCACCGCGTTTTACAATACCGCTGCTAATTCAGCAAACGTGAAGCTCACTTGAACGATTAACACTACTTCCCGCCAAGCACATAGGCCGAAACGCGGGGTTCTTCAATTTCTCGCTAACTACCTCCGCGCTCGTGAAGTAAGAACATCACACCCCGAACTCGATTCCTTTCTATTTAAATCATAATACTTCCGCTGATAATTTGAATCCTTGCGCGTTCTACTAAAATTTACATATTCTGGCATTGGCAGTTCCAGGGGAAAGTAAGGCTTGACAGGAAAGATAGTTTAAACTTAAAATAAATGTTAGTTAAAATAAATATAAACCCTACAACTTTAATAAAGGGGTATGTGGATATGTCAGTCAACAGGTTACCTGCGTCGTGCACTTCAGGTCCGATGTTCGGTTTCAGTATTTCACTCTGGGTTGAGTGGTCTGGAATGATGTCTTCGGTTCTTTGTGGTAATACAGGAAATTCTTCGATATTTTTAGGGACGGTTTTCTTCGGCGGAATTCCGAGTTTCTTGGTTTTGAGAGTTCCTTAAATTTCTGGGGATACTCTGAATATCTGCTCATGTGAGGGCCTTAGTATAAAATATATTTAGGAGGATCAACTTCCTTTTGCGTGTCTGCATTTCACATATTTTGCTTGACATGTTGCCTATATCCGAATCATTGATACTTGAAGCATTGTGCAGGCCTTCTCTTTGCGTTGAAATGTTCGATTAGGGCATTCATGCTGGTTATATTGTCAACAAGGATGATACTTAGTATCTTTCTGTCCTTTTCTCAATTCCTTTACCTGTAGAATGGGCTATCTTCTAGCCTCTAGATTTTATTAATTGCTTCTTTGGACACAGTTCTTGAAAGTTTATTCAATACTGCTTTTACTTTCAATTAATGTTTCCCTTGATAATTTGATAAGTAAGGAAATTGATAATTTTTCATCTTCAATTTTTGAATTCACTAATAGCTTCTGGTAAAAACATTTCTTCCGTTGCAGATGATTCGTTGCGAAGATTGTCTCATTGGTGCTTCATTGGCTAGCACGGGGTGGGATTTCTTCTGCAAGATTTCCATCTGTTGAAATAGGGATTCCCAGCATGGACGCCGAGGAGGAAGGTCGCACGTTTCACATGCTTCCGCCGACTCAGCCAAATTCGATGGAATTCAGCGTAATTTGTGATAATAATATAGATACATCGATTAATTAAGCATCTGATATAAGCAATCAGGATATTGTGAATGAACGACACCCTGTGCAATCTGATGAAAGATTAACATCGATTATCAAGTTCTACGAACTAAAACAACAGTTGGAGGCGATTCAACGGCAGAAGGACTTCATAAAGCGGGCATCGACGTCTCTAGATGCCGCCAGTTACGACCAGCTCCACAAGGCGGGTAAACAATTTTTCACCTGATTAATGATATTGCTAATTCTTGGATGTACAAATTTTCCACCCACCAGAGACGATTTCTTAAAAACGATTGAAAACGAACGTATAGCTAAAGAAAATGATTTAAAAGAAAAAGACGAAATTTGTTTAGTACGAACTAAGCAATCAATTTCCGTAGGAAAGCCTGCTTCTGCGAAAAAACGCAAGGAGCAAATTACTGATGCAGAAACCTTTATTACACTACCTTCTAGAAAGCAAGGCTCAAGCCCCCAGTAATTGATATTGATTCTGATCCTAATTCTAATGTTAAAAGTGCTATTTCTAATATTAAAAGTTCTAAAAATGTAAATATATGTACTGATATCCCAAATTCACCCAATATGGCCGCCATGCAAAGGTCAAAGGTGAACCCTGCTCCTAGCAACAATAAAATGCCAAAGGTCACCCATTGAAAGAATAAGTATGAGGCTATCAGAGCCTTTGTTACACGCAGACAAAGCGCAGAATTCTTCCTCTTCAGTTTCGGTTCTCCCTATCAGCCAGGAGGTAAACAGAGGAGAAACAAGTTCTAATAGCGAGCATATAAGGATCGTCCACTCCCCGCAGCAACCATCTATTCCGGCGATACACTTAAAATCTAGCAAGCAGTGGAAGACGAAATTGAATGTTTTGCGTGAGATTGCCCCAATATTCAGGGCAAACTCACTGGACCTTATTTGAAATTGTTCTTTCAAACCAAATTTGAGTTCCAGGATGCTACTCTCTGTATGAAAAAGGTTGGCATCCAGCATTAGGCTTTAAATTTACAGCAGGACCGGCCAATCAAAATTGTAATTACAGGCAACGCTAAGCGGTTGTTAACTAATATTAAGCACTTTTTGTTCCCTCCTTAAAAGGGTTCTCTTGCACTGATACTTTAATTAAACTTAATCTCTTTAAGAAAATTTTATGCTATTTATTTTTTATTTGTCATAGCACTTAAAGCTATTAATTTATTTATTCTAAACTTTCTCCTCAGAGGCAGTTCTGGTCATGTCTCTTTCCGCTTTCCCCCCCTCTCCCAGACCCGAAGCACCTGCGACGTGAAAGCTGTTTCGCGAGTGTTTCCGCTCTAGTGTTGTTAACACCACAAGACCACTGATCAAGAATATTTCGAAGCTTTTCAAAATTCATGATGTAACCCCTTCAAAATTGATTCTAGCCCTTTTTTCGATCTCAAAATTTCCTAAATTAAGTCCTTCAGTGTTTTTTACCTTTCTTTCACTGTGGAAGGCAGTTTACCATTTGCTATTTTTAACATTTAGACACCAAATCTTTACCTCTTTGCGGAACCACTTTCTTGATGATAATACTAACCTTTGATGGTGTGGGGATAAAGGCTTCAAGCCTAAGTGCCTCGTAAATGAACCCTCCCCTGGTCTTTGGTCCAAATAAGGGTAGAGACTTTCACAATTTCCCTCGAATTTATTAGCTGACTCGGGAAGGATATTTTGAAGGAAATGCTGATTGGCGCTTAAGCATGTATTCTTTTGTAAGTAACACTAATTCACTGAAAGCGTGTAACGTTGAGCAGTAGCATTAGTGCCCAGAATTTGTGAAAATGTGTCTTGTTTGCGAATGCACATGATCACATTCCTCCAGGTTAGTAACGTCAGGGTTCTTTCCCTTCTAGGCAAGGGGAAAAACAGGTTTCTAAGGAATTCTTGGTGGTCTGGTACTAAAGTGCATGGTTGATAATTCAGAGATGGAGGATTCAAAAGCAGCATTTTAAAATCCAATGAAAAGTTGTTGCTATTAAAATAAATAACAAAATAAAGTTGTAGACTTCAACAGGTTCACTTCTGTATGAAAGAATGGAGTAGTAGTAACTACGCAAGAAAAGCGTTAAGGTATCCTTTATTAGCTCTTTAAAATTTACAATGCGTCAACTCAACGCAAACAAACTTCGCCTCTGCTTGGTAACTAAAAATCAAGTAACGAAACTAAAATTTGAAGATATTAACAAGTGATAGAACTAACCTACAGGGCTCAGCGAGATCCCGTTACTTAAACCCCCTTCGAAACTAGTGGCAGCAAGTAAATGCAACTAAGCCACATGAACCAGCAATAAGCAAACGCATCTACAACAGAGATTACGGTTGTAGCCTAACTTTCCTTTCTCATACCGAAAATCGGCTTTGAAATACTTTCTTTCAAAGTAGAAATTTGCATTTCTCCACGCGCGCTAAAAAATTTAAATATTCTGGTACTGACAATTACGGGAATGAAGGTTTATAGCAAAATTTCATATTAAGCTTTAACTTGTTAGTTAAAATAAATATAAATCTCTACAATATAAAGAATAAATTAATGCTATGAAATAATTAAATGCTGAATTATAAACACTTACAGATTAAATAATTGGCTATTTAAAAATAATAAAGGATAAATAATTAAAATGATGTCTTGCCAAACTTGTGCTTCAAGAGATTATCGTCGTTGCTACAAAATAATATCTTTGGAAAATATTGCTGTTGTCACCAGGATATTATTTTGTAGCAACGACGATAATCTCTTGAAGCACAAAGTTTGGCAAGACATAATTTTAATTATTTATCATTTATTATTTTTTAAATAGCCAATTGTCACAAGGGCAATCAAGGCCGCCATAACATATGCAAGAAGAAATGGCATTTGCAAGCCAACAATATTAAATAACTCAAGTCTACAGGCCATTCTGAGCATTGAAAACAAGAATAAGTTAGTCCAGGACGTTCAGAGAAAACTCCTAACACAATCAGAAGCTGAAATACCGATACTAATATGAGTTCCAGCTTTATGTAAGCATCCACGGAAATGAAATAGCTGATCAATTAGCAAAATAGGCAGCCAATGATTCCAGAAATGCTTCCCAAATCCTACATGAAAAAACAGACATTGAAAGACCTGGTAGAAGAATGGCAAAGACGATGGTCAACAGGAGAAACAGGCAGACGAGTCTACTTATTTTTTCTCAAAGTAAAGTTAAAGCAAAGAACTTCCACAAACTTTTTAACTCAGTACTTCTCGGGCCATGGACCCTTCTAACCTTACCTCTTCAGATTCGGTCTTAGAATCACGGATGAGTGTCAATGCGGAGAAGTCGGTGACCCAGATCACTACCTTTTCCAGTGTCCAAACACAAGCACAATCCACTTAAAGAAGCCGTTAGAAGTACATAAGCCAAAATGGGCAAAACTCCTAACAAAGAATACAGTTGATTATAGGAAGCTTGGAGACACAATGCAGCACTGCAGCCTAATAAGTAATGTTCCAAATGGAAGCACTCACTAAAACTACTACAAAGACCTGACTGTCTACCTTTTCCATCACTGCGCAATAACCTGATTAAGGTGAATTGTCACACCCAAAATAAATTAGCTACTCGATTTTCAATGATTGGCAGGTTGCCAAGTTCCATCCGAAATTAGGAAAGATTTTCTTTTCTGACACTCATGCTGAGTAAAGGGACCGAGTGCTGATTGTCAACGGGCTAGTCCCGTCAATGTTTTCAAGTAGTACAAGCATGTAGCATAAAAAGTAGAGATCAGAGCTGGTTACATTTTGTACTCCTAGCTGCTTTGTATTGTAATTTTATATAAATATATCAATGTTAGCATGTAGAATGCAGTTACTTTAAGGCATGTAAAACCCTTTTCTTATTTGTACTGTGAATTATGCTCTGTTTGTTTCAATTTAATATACACTGGTGTGCAAAAATTAAGGACGAAGTCGAAAAATTAGCATATCAGCTGAACGAAGAGGCAGAGCGGACAGAAAGACCAATCAGGAGATTAAGTAAGGTGATGTACGGTAGCACATGCGCATATATGCAGGTAGACGTAATGGGGGAGTGTCTGAATAGTATAAAGCATGTTGTCGGTGTAAGATCAGTATTTCTGGCAAAGAGATTGCATGCCGTATAGCAGTTAAAATCACACCGAGTTGCTGCCTCAGCGAGAAATGGCGAATAATCAATCTGTTAGACGACATCTGGATGCTTTTACCCGAGGTCGAATCATTGGGAAGTTGGAGGAAGGCCGCAGTGTGACAAGTGTGGCTGCAGAGTTCGGAATTGCTTACAACATCGTTTCACGACTTTGGAGACAATTTCAAATTACAGGAACAGCTATCCGGGGGTTTAGTAGTGGTCGTCCACGAGGAACCACACCCGCAGATGACCGGTATATTGCCTTACAGGCCAGAAGAAACAGGCGGCAGACAGCGGGAGAAATCGCTAGACACACGACACAGGCGACTGGACGACCGATATCGCGTTTTACCGTGGCCAGAAGACTGCACGGTGGTGGTCTGTTTGCACGACGCCCTGTACGGTGTGTACCTCTAACGCCTGCCCATCGGAGAAGGCGTTCTCTGTAGTGCCGGGAACACCGGAATTAAAGAGACAATGAATGGGGACGAGTACTCTTTACAGATGAGAGAAGATTCAGTCTGAGTAGCGATTCTCATCGCATACTCATCTGGAGAGCGGGGAAGCCGCAATCATCCCTCGAACATCATTGAAAGGGACAGGTATGGAGGTGGCGGTGTTCTCGTTTGGGAAGGCATCATGCTTGGTAGTCGTACAGACCTTCACATCTTCGACGCAGGTTTTGTCAACGGGACCCGTTATTGTAACGAGATTCTTCTTCCGTATGTGCGTCTTTTTAGAGGCGCTATGGGTCCGCAGTTCCTTTTCATGGACGACAATGCACCATGTCATCGCACAGTAGCTGCCGAACAGCTCTTAGAGAGTGAGGATATTGAACGTATGGATTGGCCGGCACGATCTCCGGATCTCAATCCCATCGAGCATGTATGGGATTTTCTACGCAGACGCTTGGCAGCTCGTACCTTACCACCAGTAACGATTCCGGAGCTTTGCTTGGCGCTGCAAGACGAATGGGCAGCAATGCCTCAACAACTCATTGACACCCTCATTCTCAGCATGGGCAGACGCTGTGAAACCTGCCTAGCAGTCAGGAGAGATCATATCCCCTATTAAAGACCGGATGTTTCTTGTTGGACACCCATCACAGGGATGTTTCGGCCTTCAGTCGCATTGCGCTCCATGCTACTTTTTCAATAAAGCTTCTTTCTATCCCTCTGATTTCTCTTTTAGTAAGTTTTGCTTACATTACTCATGTCCTTACGTATTGGGGATCTTACGGTATTAAATGTGTTGATTTGGAAAGATTTTGTACAAAGTTATATTGAAAAAACCGTCTCGTCCTTAATTTTTGCACACCATTGTATATTATCAAGCATCATGCGTTGTAAAATTTGTTGTTAAATGTATCAAATGTGTCAAGTGTTCTAAAAAGTATCACAGGTTCTAATATGTACCAAGTTTTGTAAAATCGAGTCAAATTAAAGAGTTAATCTCCATGTTAGCATGCAGAAAGATTACAGCTACTTTAAGGCAGGTAACACCTTTTACCCATAAAAATTGTGAATCATATCCTGTTTGATTCAATTAAGTATACATAATCAAGCATTATGTATTGTAAAGTGTATTGTAAAATGTATCAAATGCGTCTTGTTCTGTAAAATGTCTCCAATGTTCTAAAATTTAACAAGTGTTTCTGAAATATTAGCATGTAAAGTGTTGTGCATGTCATGTCAAGAAGTATCATTATGACCAAAACAGAACAATGTAACTCTGTTAAAAAAACGGCTCTGTATGTCCATGTAAAACTTTTTTTTTGATTTAGTACAAATAAATATCCGGAGGTCTGGGCTTTAATCAGTGTAAGGCAGTCCCACGACTATCAGGCAACTGAACCCAGTCACTCTGGCCTTCTGTTGTCACAAGGTAAAAATTATAAACTTTGAAGAACCAGTACAATATTCAGTGTGTTTATGTCACTCCTGGGTGTCACGTGGTCTAAGATGGCGGCGAGTGCACATCAAAAGAAGGAACCCATTGTTCATCTATTGAGTCATCTACTGTTCTGTTACACACTGACCTTCGAAAACCAATCCTGCAGCCACCCTATTCGCCTTACTCGAACCCCGGACAAACTCTGAGGTGT
Organism: Stegodyphus dumicola; assembly: GCF_044657685.1. Classification (NCBI taxonomy): domain Eukaryota; kingdom Metazoa; phylum Arthropoda; class Arachnida; order Araneae; family Eresidae; genus Stegodyphus; species Stegodyphus dumicola. The sequence continues at coordinate 140,331,978 of NC_140780.1, forward strand.
TATGGAAAGAAGAGTAAGAGACCTCAGAAAGATATCCCTGAAGGGCTCTTTGCCAAATTTTGAAAGGATTTTTTGCATATAGTTCTCGGAAATATTTGTTTATCTAAATCATCTATAATAACCCCTATTAATCGAGACCTAAATATATATGTAGTTTGGCATTTAAAGAAAGATGAGTTGCTTTGAAGAGTGCGATATTTCTTAATTTCCATTTTATAAAGCTGTGATTAGATACGAAGCAATAGATGCAGCTTATTCTAAATTGCATAAGATGTCGTCTGTTTTGTTAATGAACCTGAAATGACAAGTAGGGTTAAGCTTTTCTGATTCTCGAAATTTCTAATATAGCTTAAAGGAATTGTGAGTGTGGTAAAGCGGGAGATTTTACAAGATAGTAATTTAACAGAGATTATCTTTCCTGAAAATTGCCACGTTTATTATGCACTCCCATTTTTCGTTCATCTTGAGTTAATTAGCCTAAAGTTTTTCTTCTTTTTTCCCCTAGCTAAGTAATTTTGTTGCAATTATGTTAAAATAACGCTTTTTTTAAATAAGGCTTGGTATACGATTAATCTCCCTCCTTCCAGCATGCCTTCGTGGTGTAACGGTTAGCACGCTCGGCGCGTATTCGAGAGGTCCTGGTTCAAGTCACAGTAAGGGCACTGTTCATTTTTCATATTTCTTGCTTCATAAATCCTTATAACTCTACAATATGAGGCTTTCCTTTAAGACCAGCATAGAAATTTTTGAGTTAATCAGTGATATGATTTGAAAGTTGTGCGTCCAGAGAGAAATATATTTTTTTATTTTTTTAACCTGAATATTTTCGATAATAATTCAAAAATAAACTTAAAATTATAGATTATTTTTAAAAAAATCTTTTGAGCGGTTCGATCTTTTGTCTGTAATATATTTATGGAAATATAGGTTGTCACTTTGTAAATTTGCCTCTATGTTTTATTAAAAAAGTAGAAAGTAGTACACGAAAAAGAAAGACCTATGTGGTCAAGAATTTTGCGCATTTAGCTGCAAATTTTTTAAATATTAGCGCAAAAGAGGAAAGTTCAAAAAAGCTATTACTTAAAAGTACATTTGACATTGCAGTTCCATAGTAAAAAATTTTAAATGGAGTTGTGTTTTTATTTCTTATTAATTCTTGCATATACGTTGGATTTGGAGCAAAATTACTTAAAATTGTACTTAGAAACATGTGCAAAATGTGACCATGTTGACTTTAAGTAGTTCAAAAATAATTTAAACAAAATACTATTGGGTAGAATGGAAGCTCACGTTTTTTAGTTGCATTCTTTAAACTATTTTCTTATTTGTCTGGGGGTTCTGAGGGTTGTTAAAGACAAACATTTTGAAAGTTGGTATGCAAAATGGCCTGCTAAAATGACCGCATTTTAAGAAAAAAGCATAACTTAATAATAATACTTCATCAGGTTTTCGTAACAAATTTGCGACTTACTTAATGTAAGTATATGCGGTGAAGATTTGAATTATTTGTTACAGGGAAAAAGATAAAAGTTCTCCATTTCGTAACCAATCGAAAATTCGTAATCATGCCTTAATATGATGAAAATAATTAAATAAGTAAAATATTACATTACTAATAAAATTTATTGCTGATATTTTAACTAAAACTAAATGTGATCGATTTTCAAACATTATATTAAATTATTTTAACAAGGAGAGGTTTCTTATGCTCCTAGTTCCTGACAAAACAGTTTTGCTTCTTTAATGATGAGAGTCAAAACTTTGGTAGTTTGACCAATTTATATTAAAAAGTGTTCAGTAAGGAAGTTATAATTTTCTCGAAAATACAATTCTACTGGCATCGCTATTTGAAGCTTTAACCACTAATTTAGATAATGAAAAGAAAATAACATGAAAGATGTAGATATCGAGATTCTGAACAATTTTGGTACTAATAGACGGATGAAACGGTAAACCAATATGTTGATTGGATTGTTTCTAAAGACGAAATATCGTCTCCATTAATAAGACAAAATATTTAAAATTTTTGCTTTCTATGAAATTAAAAGGGATATCTCTTTCAATAAAAAACATCTTAAATAACTGACTATAATAATTATGCTTAAGAAACTCTTCAATCAGTGAACATCGTAATATCATGACTTCTAATTCTTTTTTCATATTTAAATGAAAATTTTGACTTACTTAAACGAAATGCAGGACTTACAAGACTGCTGTTCCTAACACGTTCGTGAAATTTGAGGTCAATAGTTCGAAATTATCAAAGCTCGTTACTAAAATTCTGTCAAGGTCAGTTAATCAAAGCGCATCATTTTATAAAGTTTAAAAAGGATTGTTCATGCGTATGGATTGATATCTACACACTGAGTATTCTTCATAGCTGGATATCATATTTACCATTGAGAATAGAACATATTTATGTCTTGTAAAATAAAGTTATAAATGCATAATACAATATCAGAATAGAAAGCAGAGTTAAAGGGGATGTATATGTTGTACCATTAAAGATTTAAATTGCTTATTTGTTCTTCCCATGCGTAATTCAAGACCATAACACTTTCGTTCGCTCCTGCGCACCTGTAATGTTATCCGCGCCATGCGCATCTGTAATGTTATGATCAGACGAGTTTGAGAATTGCCATCGACGATATACGAAGGCTGGTCACAGCTAAGAGTTAATAATGAGTGATCGTAATTAAATTATGAGAATTAATAAAAAACGAACCAGCGAACTTATTATAGCGTGTGTTATTTGGGATGAAACCCAAACAACTTTCATGCAGGGAATGAGAGTATTTACGCAGAGTATAATCCTTTTTACAAGGAACAATTAGCTCATATCCGTAACCGGAAGTTCTCCGATTCCGTAAAGCTTTCGATTCCTGATATGAGATAATTGTCGTATTTTGTGGTACCAGCTGCAGAAATTGTAGCAAATTCTTCTTTTGAGATTCTTATCTATCGGCAACAATTAAATAAATAATATCGAAAGTCATACATATTTTTTAAAATTAAAACTCGTTCACATTAATGTACATTTTAGAAAAACAAAATTTAAAAATTATATTTATTATCACATGAAAGATGCCACTTTCTTAGTATGCTAGAATATAACTTCTATATGTGCTTAAAATTCTGTAGCCATAGGTTTAAAAACAGGTTATGACTGCAAGGAAGCTTCATAACATCATATACTAACATAGAAGGACATTTCTAAGCAAATCTTATGAAAGTCGGCAATCCTTCTTCAGCTTCGTTCCACATAAACGTTTGCTTTACACGTTATCTTCATTTTCATCCTCTCAATCCTCCACATCATCTTTCTCCTTTGTCAGTACATTTCCGAATCTTTCGTAGTCATCTTGAGAGAATTGTGATAAAAATAGAATTGTCTACATCCACCCATGCCTGTACCTTCTTTTCACTAATTTTCTCCGAATAGGAAACTGAACCCAGAATGGCGGTTACGGGCTGACGTGTTTTAAATTCAAGAATTTTCGTAATTCAGTTCGTCATCTACGAACATAGTCATGAGCCACAATGTAAGCCAAATGCGATGTAAACATCTAAACTAACTAAGTCTACATCTAACTAAGGCTACTCAACTAAGTCTACTTCTTTCCAAAAAGGAGACAAATTAAATCGTCGTCTTTCAATGTCAATTATTTTTGAAAAACATAACCACATACCCTCTAAGTCCGCACATAAAAAGGGACCGTTATATTTTAGATGATTCCTTGGTCCATTGGTTGTATTTTTGCGTGCGTACGGGTTCGTAAAAAATTGAATGCACAAGTCCGATGAAAAGTGAATAAAATTTATTATCATCAGAACAAATAAAACATGATTCTTAAAGTTCTTCAGATATTAGTGCAATTTTGCAATGTCTGACAGTAGTTATCCTCTAAACTACTACAACGTTTGTAGAGTCATTAGGATTTTTTTAGAGCACACAAGATGAAAAATAGCCACCGCCTTCGCCAGGAATCGAACCACGGACCTCTGGAAATAACGGCCCAGCACGCTACCGTTACACCACGAAGGCACGCTAGAGAAGTGGTAGAAATACCTTATACGTTCAACAGAACTTATTTCGAAACAGAGAAAGCTAATCCGATTTCACCGCGAATTCGCTACAGTAAACAACAGCAGTTTTCCAAACAAAACTGAATTGAGAGTTTTTGATCCCGCTTTTATAAGCTTTTTAGAAAGCTCGAGAATTTTCTTGTTTTTCTCTATTTCTCAGGATATTAAAGAGTACATTTAGGAGATATCCATTATTAAAATGTTCAAATGTGCGTACTCCTGTATTTTAATTTTTCCGGCGTAGCTTTCTCTTCAAATAAGTCGCGTGCAGCATTTGCATGGGGAAAGGAAACAATTTAATAACAATTCTATTAAAAGTAGCAAACTAAATAAATCAATAAAAAAACCGTAACTGTATAACGCTTGTTACGTTGTTCGATAGAAATATAATATAAATATTTTCTGCATTTATATCTTTAAATTTTTAACCCATTACATACATATTTTATATCATAGATTTAAATTTCGTAATTTAGACCTTTAACTGTGTCGTCATTTTGATACTTCCTGTTAACTGCGTTGCGATTACGAGAGATTTTTCTGTAGTTGGATGAATTTCTTAGATCCTATTCATGACATGAATAAAGAATTTCAAAGAACCGTGATAAAACAAATGTACTGGCGAAATGCTTGCTTACCATAAAAACCTATAAACTAAAATAAAATTATAGAAATATTTTCTGCGAATGTGCAATAATAACATATGGAAATATTCAAAATAAAGGAAAAGTTTCAGGATCAACAGGCACGAATGAGGTTTTATCGAAACCGAAAGGAAAGATGATAGATTATATTATGCTAAAGAAAGGAATTCCACTAAGAATCTTGTTCCTTTTGATTTTCAAAATGTCCTTCCTCTAACCGATTCTAATCTATCATACATTTTTATAAGAAATAGAACCTAATTGTACATTCTTGCTTGAAGTATAAATCATTTACTGCATGAAAGCATGAGATGTGAAATGATAAGTTGTGGACTACATCGAGTTAAGCATAAATATTTAACAATTTTCTTTTAAATATGCTGAAAGAATTCTGTATTTTAAATCTCAAATTTTCTAAAACGAACAAATTAAACACTTTATATTTAAGATAGATCACAGTTTATTTGTGCTTTTATAATTTAATCAAAGAATATCTATCTCTCTCTCTCTATATATATATGCATGCGTGCAGTGTATTTTTAACATAAAAGAGTCTGAGTTTCAATTCAATAAGTGAACATTGTCAGGGAGTGAATGTTTTGTTTATGTGAACATTTCAAGATATTAGAATTTGTTTGAAATGTTATTTTTAAGTCAGCTAGAAATGTTTCTTTGAAATGTTATTTTTAATCACCAAGTAAACTGTATTATAGAAGTACAGTGTAGACATGAAAGTAAATGGAATACACTGTGTCGTTTAATATATTTTCATTGAAAAGAAAAAATTGCTTACTGCCACACTTGCCTCAAAAAATGTTTAAGTTACGCTACTGTCTAATCGTCATTGTGAACACTTTGCTACCTGGAATGGATAAATCGGCATAATTTTAGTATTAATTTTTGTATACATAAAGAGGGAGATGAGCATCTATAAAATATTTCTAGCACCGAAATGCCACTTTTTATCATAAAAAACGGTGAAATGCCATACCAATTACATAAAATGTTTTACTACTGATTATTAGTTTCAAGAACTGGTTTATTGTACGGATTAATTACAAATTGTTTACCGTAAATATCGCTTTTCATTTAAAGTACTTTGAATTTTTGCATTTGGTGCTTTGAGTGAGTGTTTAAAATATTCATGTTCAAGTAAAGAACAGAAATTGGAAGTTCTTCAGATTGTTAAATGTTTAGGGAATATTTTGTGCTGAAAGAATGTGACTTTCTGCACATCGAAACAAAATATCTGAGAGGTAAATTTATAAGGTATTTTCTCCTTTCTTTTCGCATGCTTCCATGGTGTGTATTTAGAGACATGCTCCAAGCGTATTTGGTAGGTCTGGAATTTGAATCCCGGTAAGGGCAAAGCAATTTTTTTTCCGTTGAAAAAAAAATGAGGCTCTGCAAGTGGCAAAGAATACAAAGGTAGTGGAAGATAACTTCTCAACCACGAAGATTTGGCCACTGTGTTCCCTAATCCTCAGTCTTTAAAAGGGGGAGTGTATAAGATGTTTTCTCCCTTCTTTCCGCATGCGTTCATGGTATAACTGAAAGCACGTTCAAGTATTAGATAGTTCCAGAGTTCGAATCAAAGCGAGGGCATAGCGTATTTCTCACTTTTCACGTTCCTGCATCGATATAACCAAATGACCCTACAAATTAAATATTTTCCCTATCTGTTTCAATGTTGTGTTTATACACGAAATATGCGCACGCACTCTGATTAAACTACCCGAAAAATTTCGAGTATTTTACTTTGAAAATTGAAACAATGCCAAGATAAATTGACTTTTATTGTTTTGACTTATAGTCAGACTGCTTGTTGTAAAACAATGGCTTATTACCATACAAAGTACCTAAACAAATTCTGCTGGCCTTTCCAGATACTTCCAATTCAAAAACGTATTTGCTGTAAAAATAAAACATTTTTTCCTCACACATGCATTCATAAAAATCAACTAAATCTATATAACAGGTATTATTGTTGTTTTTAGAATTGTACTCTCTTCAAATATTAAAACCACATTTTAAGATTGAAAAAGGCATTCTTCAAATTATAAGAGTCAATCAAATACCTTCAAATCAATATCTTTAGATGCCAGAGCCGTAACATTTAATTTTATTCGGAAAAAAATATTCATCTTTTATCATTTACAAACTATTTTGCGTAACATAGTTATTAATAATATATTACGTTTTTTTATAGGATGAACATTATACACTGCAATGAGATGTTAGACAAGTCCTCGAGTCTTCAGTAGAAATTATCATATCACTAGATCCGGATAGCACGGAGGACAAGAACAGCTATTCAAGAAGTTTGGGGTTCTAGTCTAAACCTAAGCTGACATACTAGAGTGAAACCCAAACTAAAAAATAATTTTAAAATAAATTAATAATTAATTTTTCTAAATTAATTTAATAATTATTTTATAATTTGCAAGCCAATTGTTATAATTTAAAACTTGAAAATCTGATGCCACTTTGATCACAGCCACTTTAATTAATTTTCAAGTAATTAAAGCTTTCTTATATATGTCTGAACTCTAGAAGCAAGGTTAGTCAGCTAACAACTGGTTGGTTTCGATTTCGATTTCCGGTTAAAATCACGACTAGGTTTTACACTACGTTGTTAAAAGTTCTACAAAGTGGTACTCTTATAAACTAAGCTATCTGGAGCCTATAAATAGATCTGTGCAATCTTAATTTTGCAAAGAGAATCAAATAATTTCTCTTTACCATATATTGAACTGTGATCTGTAACGTTACTCTCATCAGATTGTAGGGTTTATATTTATTTTAACTAACATTTATTTTAAGCTATCTTTCCTGTCAAGCCTTTACTTTTCCCTGGAATTGACAATGCCAGAGTATGTAAATTTTAGTAGAACGCGCAGAGTATTCAAATTTTACCAGAAGTAAATTGAGTTAAATAGAAGAGAAACGAGATTGTAAGTGTGCTTCTTGAATCGTGAGCGTGAAGGTTACTAGGTAAAAAATTTAAGAACCGCGCGTTTCGGCCTGTGTGCCTATTTCGGCAGTTCGTTGAATCTTTCAACTTCTTAATCAGTAAGTTTGCTGAATCTCAGCTATATCTTAGAACGCGGTGAAGTTAGTTACGATTATAGAGCCTCGTAGATAGTGACTTTGTCATTTATTCATCCTGTCATTTATTTTCAGTTGTACTTTGCTATTTTGTTAAACCGCCGGGTCGGCGCAGTTTGTGAGCGTCAAGTGAACGCAACTGTGATTTCTAAAGTGGAATAAAAAGGAATTTAAACCCTTCTTACGAGTTTGTGTACTTTACAGTTCATAGCAGTCATTACTACTATTGCTGACAAGTTGGGGCCACGCAACATCATATTGGCGCCCGAACACCTTACGAACTGAGATGGCCGAAAACTGGATGGAAGCTCCTGTACAACTCCAACAACAAGATATGGCGAACCAGTTAGAAGGATTTGGATACCTGGTCCAAACGATGAGAGCATCTATCAAGCCAAACGTCAATTTCGACGGTAAAATTCGGTGGCAATATTTTTAGAAGGCCTAGAAAATCATTTCCAGATATACCCTGTGCCTGAAAGACAAAAAGTTGCCATTGCCGCGTCTGCACTAAGAGGACAGGCCTCACTATGGTGGAAGAGTATAGGGAAATTTTTATTAGGAGAATTCGGAGGCCAAACATATACCTTTGAAAATTTCAAAATATCATTATTAAAGGCCTTCCCCATAGTTAAAGACCGAGCAAAGCTAGAAGCCGAACTGTATAGTTTTTATCAACGTAATATAGAAGATTTGACGGACATCATTCTGCGAAAAGTTAAGCTGATAAACGTGCTGTATGGGAAGAAACCCGACGCAGAGATTATTGAAATAATCTTACCAAGATTGCTACCTGCTCTCCGAGATTACTTCGAAATTCGAAATCCAAGCACCTTGCAGGAACTCTTCGAGTTGGCGGTCAAGTTCCAAAACCGCAGAATAGCGGAAAAATCTAGAGGGTCATCGTATTCTCAAAGTCACCGAACGCAGTCCTCAAATCAACAGACTAAAAGCACAAATCGCTCTTATGGTGGAAACAGCTATTAATCCAACTCATTGAAGATCGAAGGTCAAGGCCCAAAAAGGAAATTTCAAAACAACCGTCCGCGTACCCAGAAGACTGCACTTCAAAGGAAAGCTTTAAACGAGTAGAGGGGCCTGTAAAAGCGACGGTCCAGATCCCGGAAGTTTCGAAAAATCCCTCAAGAAGATACCTAAATACGGTCGTGGTAAAGAATTCACAATTACCGATTATACAAGTCCTGGTTGGCGATGTACCAGTAGAAGCCCTCATTGATACAGGGGCAGAAGGTAATTTTATGAGTGATACATTTTTTAAGAAGAATTTTAATAGGTTACGATTATTTAAAAATAAAAAAAAAAGAAATTCTAGCGGCGCAAGGAAAAACCTGTCAATGCATCGGGAAATTATCATTAAAAATACAGGTAAAAGATGAAAGCCTCAAAGTATTAATTTTTTGGTCAAAAAGTTGCAGAGTCTAGTCATCTTAGCCATGGAAATTTTAAAGGCCGCGAAGGCCAAACTGAATTTTCAGGAGAATTCGATCATGCTGGAAATGGATCGGAGGGTGGTGGAGCCAATGAAATAACCGCAGGTGGAACTTAGCCATTTGAATGACCATGAAAGCCAAGCCACCCAACAAGTGGTGAGTACTTTTTCAAACTTGTTTTCAGAACGGCCTGGTAATTGTCAAATCGTAACGCATGATATACAATTAACTGCCAGTAAACCCTGTAGGACTAAACCCTACCGGTATGATAAACAGAAAGAACAAATAATTGAAGAACACATTCAGGAAATGCTGCACAACCAGATAATAAGGCCCATAAATAGAGAGTACTCGAGTCCAGTCGTACTATGTAGGAAAAAGAATGATTTCCCTCCTTCGAATAAAAGGGCTTGGAGGTTTCCTATCGATTACAGAAAACTTAATAGTATTACTAAGTTCCCAGTTTAGCCTTTGTCGGTAATAGAGGAAATTATTAGAAAGATTAAGTCTACGAGATACATGTCTACGTTGGACCTAATGTCTGGCTACTATCAAATAGCTATGAGACCATACATAAAACCGCGTTTATAACAAAATCGGGCACTTATGCATTTTTACGCATTCCCTTAGGGTTGTGTGGGGCCCAGTCAACATTCCAGAGAGCTATGGACATTGTTTTAAAGCCTGTCGCAGGAAAATCGACTTTAATCTATCTAGATGATATAATTATAACGAGTAGTACGTTGGAACAACATATTAAAGATTTAGAAGAGGTTTTTAAATTATTAAAAGAGGCCGGTCTTACAATTAACGCATCAAAATGCAAGTTCTCGACTAAAGAACTTAAATATCAGCGTTATAAAATTTCGCAAAAGGGTATAGAAACTCAAGATTCAAAAATAAAAGCCATCAAGAATTTCCCACCTTCCAATACCGCCAAGAAACTTTCTTCTTTCCTTGAGTTATGTTCTTATTATCGGTCGTTCATAAAAGATTTCGCGAACATTGTTGAACCGTTGTTAGCAATTAAAAGAATGAAAAGTAAGTTTACGTGGACAGCAGAAGCAAATACTGCATTTGAAAGGTTAAAAGAAGCACTCATCAATGCCCCTCTTTTGAAATTCCCGGAAGGGGACGAAAACCTGGAAATTGCATCAGATGCGTCGGACTACGCCGTAGGTGCGGTGCTCATGTAGAATGGCCATCCTTTGGCATTTTTAGTAAAACTTTAAACTTTGCGCAAAGGAATTATACAGCTACAGAGAGAGAAACATTAGCCGTATTAATGGCTGTTCACAAATTTCGAGTTTATTTCGAGAAAGCGCCAGTAACAGTCTTTTCGGATCATGCGGCTGTTGGTAGACTTTACTCGGGGAAAAACCTAACGCCCAGGTTAATAAGATGGACTTTAAAGCTTCAAGAATATAACCTAATAATTAAATATAAGCCGGGTAAGGAAAACAATGTTGCTGACGCACTATCTCGAATACAACTGGACGATAAAAGCAATGAACTCAAATGCGCTGTGTTGACTTCAAAAATTTTAGATTCTAGAGAAACAATTATTGCTGAATTGAAAGCTGATCCTGAATTTGGAAGTATCTATGCGTATTTCAAAGATCCCGAAAGCTTTGAACACACAGATATCGATGCAATAAGAAGTAGAGCAGAAAACTATGAAATAATAGATAATTTATTGTTGTATACGAAAGCAACAAACGAAAATTTCGCATATAGACCAGTCATCCCAGCCTCGCTTCGATTAAGCATTTTGAGGGAATTACACGACGCGAAAACAGCGGGTCATTTAGGGGTCAGAAAGACTATAAAAAGGGTACGCGAGGCGGTATATTTCCCACAATGATACAAAATAGTAACTGCGTATGTCAGGTCCTGCAATCAATGTCAGTTAATAAATGATATTAATTACAGCCCGGCCGGGTACTTAAATAGCATTCACGCTAAATTTCCGAATGAAATTTTAGGCATAGATCTTCTTGGTCCTTTCCCCCAGAGTGAGTTAAATAAAAATAGTTTCCTTTTAGTAATTGTAGATCATTTTTCAAAATGGACAGAAATTGTTCCACTTAAACGCGCGTCAGCCAAAACAGTCGCAGATGCATTCTTACACAGATACATTTTAAAATACGGTGCACCGATAAAAGTCATTAGCGATAACGGTAAAAAATTCGTTAGCCAAATATTTGAAAACATTTGCACTGGACTTGGCATACGCCATATCAAAATGCTTCCGTATAGAACACAGGCAAACATCGCAGAAAGAGTTAATAAAAATATTGTAAAAATAATTCGAAGTTATGTTAGCACACATCACAAGCGCTGGGATGGCTATATAAATGAGTTAGCTTATGCTTTAAGAACAGCAAATCATGATACTACAGGAAAAACTCCAGAAGAATTATTTTTAGGACGGAAGCTAATTACGCCACTAGATAAATTATTCTTTGTGCAACAAAGAGAAGAAGAATTCAAACAGAAAGATATACAGAAACTTATTGATCAGGCGGTTACAAGTTCGGATACGGCAAGAAATAGACAGAAACTGTACTATGATAGAAAACGCAGTGAAGCAGATTTTAAAGTTGTGGATAAAGTGTTAAAGCGGAAATTTTCTTTATCAAGTGCCCCAGATAATTTCACTGCAAAATTGGCCCCAAATTTTGAAGGCCCCTATGTAATACAGGAAATCAAGGGAGTCGTATTGTACCTTAAGAATGAGAGAAGGGAAATCTGTAAAGCAAGTCCCGACGAGGTGACAAAATATTATAATCAAAACGATTTTGAAATCCTTAAAAGTTCCTTGCAGGACTCAAGCGCAAAAGAAGTGGAAATGCCAGAATTAACGCCACCCGCTCCACCACCCAAGAAGCAGAGAACAGAAGAGGAACCTAGTCCTTCTACAAGTCATTCTAGGATCCCGAAAAGAAGGAAGGAAAATGGTCAGACTCCACACATTTAAGAAGTGCAGGAAATCAACGCCGCCGCGTAAAGAATCTTTGGTAAATAGGAAAAGACCAGATACAACTTTCCACAGTAGAAGTTCTGCGTCGAGGAAACCATTTCCAGGGCCAGATAGTCAGGAGCAAACAAGGCCGCCGTTCACGAGAAGAAAAAGACAGAAGGAGGAACGAAAAGATTGCCACCAACAGAAAAAATTCAAGCAAGATTCCAGACCGGAGGCCGGCAAGAGCAGCCGTCCAGGAGCAAAACGGAAAAGACAGGAACCCGAAGACTACCACTCCAAGATGCCGGCGTACAGAGGGCGAAAATGAAAAGTCACCATGGACGAAACTCGAAATTCTATAACTTGGGATCAATTCTGCCAGAAGAGAATGTCGGAGTTCCAAGCATCGAAACTGAAAGATAAGTTAAAATCTTCTATAAATTTTTTCTTTTGTTCTGAAATGTTTTGCGTAAATACGAAGTTCTATGTTTTGACGGAAATCAATTTGTCTCGGTTGAGACTTAGTTTAGTTTTAATTTATTTAGCTAACGCAAAAGTTTTATTTTCTTTAAGTATAAAATCTAAGAGCAAGCAGTTCCTGTTGGACGAAAGACTGGTTCTGTTACGTTAAAGCCAAAATTTGGCCGAAAGTAAAATAACTTCGTATTCTTGTATTAATGAAAAATTTAGTTTCAGTGCCGCCAGCTTGGCGAAGAAAGCGTGAAGTAAAATTTTATTTTTATCTTATTCATGTTATTGCAATTTGTAAAAATCATATGTATTAGAATTTTGTAAATGTAGGTAAATACTTGAAAGTTATGTAAAAGTAGAATTTAGTCTAGAAGCATAAAATTTTAGATGCTAAAAGTAAATGCTCGAAAGAAATGAATTAAAATTTAAGTATTAAACTGTAGATAAAATCATGCTTTAGAGCGAAAGCCTGCATGTCTAAAGATGAATGAGGGGGAATTAGAATGAATGTGTTTTGTAGGGTTCTCCACCTACACTTGAATTTTAAGAATGTTAAACATAGCTCATCGAGTTTCAGTATGTCGATTAAGGTGTGTCATATTTGATCATTTGTATGCTAACAAATCATTGTGCTTAGGGAAAGTGTTGTAGTACAAAAACACGAAGATTCCTGGTTGACACCACACATGGTGGAGAACCAGAGTAAAGTTAAATTCATGTTTGAATATTTGAATGAATGTGAATGTAAGCAGTTAAATAAGGAAAAGAAAAGAATCGAAAACGAAAACTTTATCCTGTGTTAAGAAAGTGTAAATCATAATGTATTTAGAATATACTGATACTTATTCCTTCCAAATGCTGGAAGGAAGAGAAAAGATTGATTGCTGAAGACCAGAAAGGATCCTGTAAGAAGATATGGTAATATATTCATCTACAGAAATGATTGTAATTTTATAGGAAACAGTCTGTCTTATGTAAACGGAGTTCTTGAGTTTTAGATCAGAATATGGAAACTTCAACAGGTCGTTTCTAGGACCTGCTTCCAAGTTTACCAAATTCTGGCAGCGGCAAATGTAGGGTTTATATTTATTTTAACTAACATTTATTTTAAGTTTAAGCTATCTTTCCTGTCAAGCCTTTACTTTCCTCTGGAATTGCCAATGCCAGAGTATGTAAATTTTAGTAGAACGCGCAGAGTATTCAAATTTTATCAGTAGTAAATTGAGTTAAATAGATGGGAAACGAGATTGTAAGTGTGCTTCTTGAATCGCGAGCGTGAAGGTTGCTAGGTAGAAAATTTAAGAACCGCACGTTTCGGCCTGTGTGCCTATTTCCGGCAGTTCGTTGAATCTTTCAAATTCTTAATCAGTAAGTTTGCTGAATCTCAGCTATATCTTAGAACGCGGTGAAGTTAGTTACGATTATAGAGCCTCGCAGATAGTGACTTTGTTATTTATTCATCCTGTCATTTATTTTTAGTTGTATTTTTATATTTCGTTACACCGCCGGGTCGGCGTAGTTTGTGAGCGTCAAGTGAACGCAACTGTGATTTCTAAAGTGAAATAAAAAGGGATTGAAACCCTTCTTACGAGTTTGTATACTTTACAGTTCATAGCAGTCACTACTACTGTTGCGGACAAGTTGGGGCCACGCAACATCATAAGATCATTAAATTATGATTTATAAAAAATAACGGACATGTACACTGCGATAAAAAAACAGTTCTATGTCTTCCGTTTAGCTAGTCCGATTAGCGAAATACAACTTGTGTTTTTCATGTCTCGAAAGCGCAATAATGGGATATTTATTAGATGTATATATAGCACTTTTCTACTATAGGTATTTTTACACAAAACCGGACTTCTCTGAAGTGACATTCCAATTTTGCTTTCCATATTTGATTCCATATTTGAAAAGACAATTCTATAGCTTCCCTTCTAGTTGGCCAGTTGACGAAATTCAACTTGTGACTTTCATGTCTCGAAAGCGCGTCTTAAGATATGTACTACATTTATATGTAGCATTGTTTTAATACAGGTATTTTGACGTAAAATCGGACTTTTTCTGAAATGATATGCCAAATTTTTCCCCATTTCGATTCTACGACTCAAATTATGCCAAACTGCTAAGTTTTGTAAAAATCGCACAAATAGTTTTTAAAAAATTAGAAATCAAAATTTTAGCTCCTCAATCCTTATTGAATTTGGTATATATTTATTAATCTCTCTTTTTTATTAAACTTATTTGATTCATCCCATCACATTTGGAAATTTAGATCCATTCCGAATAAAATTGACCCATTTTTATGATTTATTTTTTAAATAATATTTATAAATTTTTCGAAAAACATTTTGAATTGTAATCTATAAAATTTTTATCATCTTTAAATAGATGTATTTCTAAGCATACCTGTGAAAAATTCGAGTTTTCTATTAAAAATTTCCGAAAATATACTTGAATTTACATATTTGCGCATTTTGAATTTTGGCATATTTGTTGAAAGCTATAATAACATCAAATGTGGTTTAGACACTTTGTTATAATTATTTGAAAGTATGAACGATGTGACCTTTTTTCTGTTCATGCACAATGTAAAGAGGGAGAGGAAAATAGGTTACATTATATTAAGAAGTTCGTCAAGCGAAGTATTCTTGGTGCAAACTGAAAAAAATGTACCAAGATAAATTTTTGAATTTCTGCAAAAATTTCGCACTAAATTGCATAAAATTTACTATTTAGGCATAATTTAAGTCGCGGAATCGGAATATGGAGAAACATTGCATGCCATTTTAGAAAAATTCCGATTTTATGTTAAAATATGCATATTAAAACAATGCTGTATATGAATTTAATACATATCCTAAGTCGCGCTTTCGATACATGAAAAACGCAATGTGAATTTCGTCAATCGGCCCAATAGAACGGGAAACACAGAACTGTCCCATTTTTTCCGCAGTGTACTTTTGTAAGAATCTTTGTTTTGGTTGTTAGAAAGACAGAGAGTTGTTTGAAAAATAACAGAAGTCTCAGTATTTAACTGTGTAATACTAACTGTTGTCAAGAGCAAAGAGCATGGAAGAGACGCAGCAATAAATTCTGGTTCCGTTCAAGTAAATGCAGTGATACTTTTTTGAGAAGGCTTCCAATACGTATTATTGCATGAATTTTGCTTTGTTAAATTAGAACTCTGCATGGCAGTACATCCCACGGCAAGAGAAGTCGTATTAAAATTTCTCAAGCTCTTTTCTAGCTAGAAAATTTCAGAGGAAATCTCTGTGCGTGATGAAATTTTAGAGAGTTGGCAGTACCTCTGAAATGATGCGGTAGACACTTTTAATCATCACAGGTTAAATGGAGAGTAAGAAAATTATGCTAAAAGTGATTGATCATCGAATAGCTTCTGTGACAAGCCGAAACAAATGTAAACAGATGGAGAGAAGTAACAGTAAGCAAAGTTTGCTAACAAAAGTTTTGCGAGAGGGTGTGGATAAAATTACGCTAACTGAAACGAAATCCTTCTGTTCTTTCGTAAGAAAGTAATTAAATATATATGAGTTCAAACACATAAGTTAATCTGTAATATGTTTAAGTCCTAGACTGTCCGTTCTTACACATATTAAGCGAATTTCATCATATGATTATACACATGTTATAATATTCTGAGATTCCATTCTTCTTTTATTATTAAAAAGAACAACAAAGCTTCTTCATAAACTAGAATTGTGAAATTATGTTTATAATGAAACTTTGTAAAAAGTACTCATACTGTCTGAGTGCAGAAATACATCTTACAGGCCCATCATCTACTCCTTTAGGCCACCAGTGCCTGAATGGATAAGATACCTGAATACTAGTGATTCGACTCAGATTCGAATCGTGGCGAGCGGGATGTCTGTAGGAAATTTTTGGAGTTCTTATGTTTAAGATAGGTAAAAGCAAGTTTCACTTAGAAAGCCTTTGGTGAAATCATATCTTCTTAAGTAAATAATCGTTCGGATGTGTTACGAAAAAAACTTGTTGCTAATCATTGTATTCTGTTGGATACATTTCTTTAACTTGAGAGTATAAAAAGTTAGTGAGATCAGACTCATACAAGTATAAATAAAATGCTGGATGTTATGAAATAATTGCTTAAATGAATCACATTCATTTTACATGCAAATTCATAATTTTCATAGGACCAGGGCATGTCATACATCAAAGATAGGAAAGCTAGGTAGTTGTATCATATACTCTGTATGCAATTTTCTGTAAGTCATCATACATTAAAGTGATAGTCTCCACATTCTAGCTCCGATTTGGCTGTGGAATATACTTTTGCAAGAATTCACTGGCGAAAGTTCTATAACTTGGGGCATAGGTGTGGCACGTGCACAGTATCTGTGAGGAATCTTCAGATAAAAAGCTGAAAAGTTAAAAAAATTAATTCGGAAAACTTGGGAAGTCATAGAGGAATCATGTCGTGTAACTCGACCAGTTTACAAACGACTGAAACAATAACCTAATTCAAATGTGCAACATACTTAGATCACAATGAAAATTCTAACTACTTTAATATTTTCAGATCAGCCAACCTTCTTGGCAGCATTTTCAAAGCTTTAGAAGAGACTTACACGGGCAAGGCGGCATGCTCAGGAATAAGCATTAATATCCTTACTGTTCAAGATTGCATTTTAACTATGCCGTTTGTCACAGAATCTGTACAAGTCTATGGTCTTGAAAAAAATATTGCTACGAGCGTGGGATAAAAATTAACATACAACTTACTGTTGATGAAACTTAAATCATAAATGTCACGCAAATTATGTTTTAAAAATAGTAATGTAAACGAAATTAAATAGATTTGGAAAGGAAGATCATTCTAGATAATCAGAAAGAAAGCAATAAAACAGTTTCAGCATTTTGCAAATAGTAATATTTGATAATAATTCAACATTCCTATTATCATAAATAAGGATTATACTCATTCGATTCAAACTACTAACCTAAAATAAGTTTTGCTGTGGAATTAGGAGATCACGTTTTCTTTCGAAATGCTTCTACATACATTTCTAATCAGAAATCAACATAAATATAAAAGATATATTTTTTAATCTAATTTTGACGAAATAGCTGTGTTTATGGACATAAAAGCATAGGCTAACATAGACAATATTTAGGCGAAAATGGAACTATAAACTAAGATGAAGTTTTAGTAGATAAATTAGAGAATTTTATTTATGTAAAACAGTTAAAAATGGAATAACTATACACTTTATTAATCTATATTAGCAAAGCTTAGTATAATTTAAGAACCTGAATTCAGAAATGACATTAAAATCATCTGTGTATGACTTACCATTTTGTTATAAACGTGATTTTTTTTATTCCATATAAAGTAAGTCAAAATTTGCTGATTATAATTACAAAATACAATTTAAACTAAATCTCAAAAATTGCTAAGCCAAAATATCTATGCATATAAGCGACATCTGTGCGTAACATCTGCTGGGCACAATATCTGAATCTCGACTAGATGAACTTTCATTACTTTCATTAATCGAAATATCCAATATAAATGAATAGAAACTATTGATATATTTTTCTGTCTCTAAGGATGAATTTTTAAACTATACTTTATGCATAACTTGCAATTACAATTGCAACTGCGGGTCGGAATCACTTGTCATTAATGCCTGCCTTACCAATATTAAAAGTTTGAGAAACACTGATTTAACGAATTTAATTACAGTGAACCTCTCTAAGGCGATTACCAAGAGATTTTGGATGACTACCAAGAAGACTTTCAAGCGATTGCCTAGTTTGTGATGATGGATATTTTGCAGCTATGAATTCAATGCTCGCAGGAAAATTCTGGTATCCGCAAAATTGCTCAATAAAGTCTCTTATAAGTTCGGCCACGATTTGGAATTTAGTGAACTTTATTACTAAAATTTCTAACCTAATTACATAGAAAATAATCCGACATTCCTTTCACAATTTTCCAGCCTTAGGAATCCAAGTAAAAAATACTGGCTTATTTTAAACGTTATGTGATGTTGATGACGCTCCACATTTTAAAGTTATTTTTAATAAATTTTTCATATTTTTAATTAAATTTTTGTAGATGGGAACAATATAATAAGCACTTTCTTATATTTTGTGATTCAGAAAACTCTTCAATAATACGTTGGATTCTTTCCTCCTTTTGTAAATACATTTGTTTTCATTTTTTTCCTTCAAAATTTACAAAACAATGATCAATAAAAAAGGACTTTGCATAGTTTAATTTTTCTATTTTTTTTTATCAGCTATAGAGCGTTGGGATGGATTTTTCTGACAAGAGAGTTTAACCTTTGTTGCCATTCTTCTATAATATTACATTTCCCTGTGTATTTTTATACTGCCGTTCAACAACAACAACTAAGAGATCATTTTCAAGACATTGCGCAACAAAATAATTAAAAATTCCTCTAGGTTTGCATCATATGGTGAATTTTCTTGTAAAATAGCAAACTATCATCGACATACTCTTTGGATTTATATGCAAGGGATGCTTACATTCTGATATCACTTCTAATTTTTTCATATTGTCTATATTCATTAAATTCCAAATCTTGTAACTTTCTTTCTACTCCTTGAAGGAAAAAGCATCCATAGTATAATTATAACTTCAGTTTTAAAATCCATCACGGTTTCTTTAGGATCCCAGCCAAATATATAATTTCTAATTGAACAAAATAATGCCTCATAATTCTGCTTTCGTTTATCGGGGAATAAGCAAAGCAGCAGGAAACCACATCTATCTTATTAGTGGAGCTCCCAATATGAAAGTGGGATAGTGTAAATTTTAGAAGAAGGTTTTTGAACAATTTTCAAAATGTTTATTTTTGGAGAATGTTTAGCACTTTTCAACTTCTCTTTCTTCTTACTTGAAAAAAAATTAGGCTGTGCTTTAAATCCTCCAGCAACAAGAAGATAAAATTATCCATTGATAGTGTTTCGGTTGAATGTAAATCTTTCCGAGTATATCCTTCAGAACCTTGCCTAGAATTGTGAAAAGCAGTTTTAACGCTTGGAAACTGGGAAATATTAGTCAATTTTACATGAAAGCATTGATTGTACAGTTTTCCTAAATCTTCATTATGAATTTTTAAAACCGGGAAATTCTCTTTTGTTCTTGCATTTGTTACAAATTTCATTTTTTAGCTAATGAATTTAATATGTCAGGTTTACATGAGTGGAATTTTACTTCTAAAGTGAATTTCTCTTTGGCATTTAGTGCGTTCAAAATCGTAAAAACAACCTTGTATTTAGCGTAAGAATACAAGGAATTCTTACGATAAATACAAGGTTGTTTTTACGATTTTGATTGTCACATTAGCGTGTTTCTCTTCTTGTCTATTTAGTGCGTTGTTGCAGTTTTCATTTCTTCCGTTTATGCAGATATATGTGTTCCTTATGTCTATGCTGAATTCGATACTAATAACCTTTATAAAGTGTTACTGCTTTTTTCTCTTTTAATTTCGATAGTGTCTAAAACATCCATATTTATTTAAACAAAAAGTGAAAATAACAGCTAATATTGTAACAAAATTACAAACAAAACGAAGCTAATTATTTCGAGGAGGAAACTAAACTCAGATATGTCTTTAACAATACTGAGGCGAAGAGAAAGTAATTCACAACTCTTCTTAGTGACTGATCATTGCAGCCCTCGTGGTAGGTATTGTGCAGATTTGCACTAAGTCAATTTATAATTATTCTATTCGTTTCATTTTAAATTAGAGAATTATTAGGAATTAGCGAAATACTTTAAATAGTACTTGACTTTCTCTGAACATTTCTGAAAGGGAATAAAATCAGTTTTTTTAAAAGTATTATTTAAAACTTGTAACTGAGTTATTATAAAATGTAAGGGGAATAAATCTTTTAATTATACTTATCAGATTTTTTTTACCATTAATTTCAACAATACATATTCCAAAACTCTTTATTACTTTCGTAAGAGCGCATCTCAAAGCATTTGCTTTACAATGCCTTTTAACAGATTGCTTTCCAGTACGAACAATTCTTGCTTAAATAGTTTTATAACGTATTTCTCAACAGGATTTCAATTTATGTGTACAATTCAATATTAAGGCTATTATATATTTAGATAACATTTATAATCATTATAAATTAGATACATTTAATAATTAGATTTCTTCACAGTACTTTCACAGTTGTTTATAAGTGAATAAATTCTTCATTTCAAATACATTTATAAATAATTTAATGACCTGCGTACAAGTTCGAGTTTTATGCTGGCTTCTTACGCAGCCAGCATAAAACTCGAATTTCCGAGAAAAAAAGACTTGCGTGGGAAATATTTAAGAATCTGGAATCAATAAGAGGACCATTCATGATCGGACCTCCTTTGGCAGGATATACAAATGTTTTCACCTCCGTCGATTACCGTATTTTCAAATTCTTAATAAGCTGTCTTGATGATGTAGTACGTTCGCATGGTCACATCATCTTGACTGCATATGGTACTTCCGCCAAATTCGCAAATGTATCCCTCTCCTGTTCCACACATTTGTGTAAAACTGTACATAATTTTACACAAATGTGTGGTTCCAAATCAAGGGAGAGCTAACTTATTGGCATATCTGTGTGTATATTTATTAATTTTGATATTAATAAATATACACGTATACAATTTTAAATGTGCCGTAAGGTATTTTTCATTCTTTAAGCATAACATTGATGTACGTGTGAGTAACACGTGCATACGAAAATATCCCTAACATTAACTAGGAAAGCCGAAATCTTAGTTAAGATAGACATGTTACAATTAATAATCAAATTTAATAAGGAAAAGTAACAGTTGCCGGGTACATTATAACGGCTTAAGAAATTCAGAGCACAGTACAGATGCGAGTACACAAGATCACATATTTCGGCGAAGCAGAGACGCACACATTTGTTGAAGTAGTTCCACTTGACTGCCGGGGGAAAATCTTCTCTCTCCGTCAGCCTGTAGGTTTGCCAAACGGGTTTACTGTTTCGCCAATTGGCGCTTTTCTGTACAGTTTTTAAGTCCGTATCGCCTGTTTGGCGCTGCCGCTGCAAATCTATATTTTTGTAGTTCAACAGCTTAGAATTTTATAAAACAAATTCATAATCAAAATCGCTGTTGTTAGTTATCGAAAAATAATCAAGATGTGATTTTTGCGTAAATGTCACTAAACTATACAAATTGCTGTTATCCATCACACTAGGAATGTTTCTTACATGCGAAAGTGTCCCTTTTTCAATTTGTATGAAACTGTCGTGTGTCGAAATACTATTAGAACCCTGTCAAGCGAGCTTCTGAATGTAAACAAAGAACACCCCATCTGGTGACCCAAGCTTCAAAGCAGTGCTTCACTTCTAGCGCCGGTTGGCCCCTCCTCCCTTTCCTACCTCCATGGTTCGTGGTCCCCACAGGAGCGGGGTATTTCGTGACCTTCGTGAATAGAACCTTCGTGAATATCCAGTTGGCCATGGGTATTTCGGGGTCCCTAAACCACTCCTAATTACCATAAATGTCGAAGGAAAGACATCAGTATTTATTAGTAGAAACATCGACTAATGATTTTATGTAAGACCGCCAACTACAGTTGAAAAAAACCATTGCGGTTGCACCGGCTTTCGAATTCAAAGCGGCAAATTACGTCATTTATTAATTTTCATTCGGATTCAAATTACAAAAAAAATTAATTCTATATAGATTTCGATTGGAAATGAACGCATTTATGTATACATACTATATATGTATGCATAAAGGGTTAAGGAATTAAAACATAAAAAAAAGGATTTATCATTAAAGTCGTATTTTTTGGTTGCTCCTTGAAAAAAAAAACCGAAGAATTTTCATTGTCCATTTTTTACGTCATTATTTTATTTTATATTGTTTTGTTATGCTATTTTTTGGGGGGGGGCTTCAGTTATGATTTATATTCTTCCTGTTGTGTATGTATACGCGAATTATTCTTATAAAATTACAAAACATATGTGTTTATGTGAGCTTATGGGTTTTAATTCTGAATTTTTACTGTTGCGCATGCTGTAATCATTTTCATTTTATTTTCCTCAGACCATTTGTTTTTTGGAATCATTCTCTAATTATTATTGTTATTTGCTTGGAAACTGTAGCCTTCCAAGCATAAAGTACATTATATATTTAATGAAATAATTCCTGAAACTCTTTGAAACTTTTATCAAACCTTTCAGTTTTTATTTGCTCTTTATATTTAATAGCGTTGGTGTCAGGAACCTCGTTCAGTATTTTGCATAATCATGGTGTATTAAGAAAACTGTTAATGATTTTGGAACTAGAAAAATTTTAAGGAAGTTCCTTTTCTTACACTGAGATATAATGTGTACTTAGCGTGTTCATCAGGAGTGTAATGTTTTTCTGCATGGTGGCAGAGGGGACAAACCAAACGGTAATTAACAAAATAATAGAACAAAAATAGAATATTCTTTATTGCATGCTGATGATAAGAAATGTAGAAGGAATCCGAGCTATATTATGAGAACATACCCTGAGTGTATACATATATTTATGAAGTTCGAACCTGAAATTAATTTCTTGATTTCAGTTTCATCACTTTATGGCGCTTAAATGGCAAAACGAGGGCATTATTCTTCGATACCTATTGCAGAAAAGTAATTGCTCTGTTGGGTCTATTATTTTTCTTCTGAAAATTTCACATTATTAATTGCTGAATATTCTATATTCAGTATATTAATTTTTTTATTTTACATTTTTTCTATTTAATATCATAATTGAAAAATTCAAACCCTTCATCTAAACCAGCATTTGGACTTGTATGGGATGTCCTAGAATATAGTCTAGAATATATAATATATATATAATATCTATTCAAAGTCAACGCTTCAAGCTTTTGCATGATTACGACCTTTAGACTTAACATTAGTAAGTGAGGTAAACGTTGTGACATTGCAAATGTCACAACGTTTGACAGAGTATGTGATGTCTGGCCCCAAATGTATGAAAATCTGTGCAGTTACTACTCGTATAGTTCTCACTTAGAAGTTAAGCAAGTGAACCCTACAACTGTAATAATACTTGTTACTTAGTCATGTCAAGCCGTAAGCAGCCTACTTCAAACCCTTCCATAACATAAGTTTTTTTAACAACAGGAGCGCAAAGCTCCCCGTGTTCGGCGCTGTCATTCATATTTAGTACAGAGCTCTGCATTGTTATGTGTATTTTGAATTGGATTATTTGTTTATGGATTATCCACATGTTTAGAATTTATGTTCACCTATATAAACTTATGCACTAGCCACAGTTTATCTATGTTCATGTAATGATGTTTCAGTTTTGTTTGACTCTGTTTGTTCAAATTGATGCTTGTTAAGACTGTAAATCTTTGTGTGCTGTCAGCATTAATTTGTTTTCCTGCCATATGCTATTAATTCGACGGAACACATATCAATATCGGGTCCTTAATATCTTCAAACGAGTTGCATCCAACTCCAGATAGCTAACATCCCGGACAGAGGTTAACTCGAACGGCACCTAATTCTTACACAGTGGTCTGGATAATAAAGAATATGGCGTTCCTTCATGGCTTTGAACAACGGAACTTTATACTGTAAATGAAGTTGTTCATTATAGTTCGTGGCAACGAATCCTACTTTTATAAAACCAAGGACTGCTCTTCCTTCTCCGGATGACAGAAAAGCCTGGAGCAACTCCTAAGCACTTCTAAACACACACACTTCTATCACACAACGGCAGTGCCAATATTTTGCCACAGAACATCAACTTTGTGTACCGCCCCACCAGCGGCCGAGCGGTAAAATCGCTGAACACTGGTAGTTCGGTCCGAGGTTCGAATCCTGCGAACGGGCTGACTGCATGGGCGTTTTCGTGGTTTTACCCTTGTGTCACGTGTATACGAGAATACTATTCACGGCTAAGAATGCTATTCCAGTTTCCCTTAGAAAGTCCTCCACGGTTTTGAAAGAGTTCTCTAAACATCTTTAGCCTAAAGAATTCAGCTCTTAGAGTTTTTAAGAATACTGATCTCTTTGCAGATCATCTTGTTTTATGCAGCAGGGTGGCAGAAAAGGACCAAGAAGGCTTGGATAAAAAATAAATAATGAAAAATAAAATAAATGTATCTCTTGAAAGATTGGAACTGTGGTGCCAGGATGATAATATGATGTTTAATCGGGATAAATGTTCCCTTCTGTTGCTCATCTGAATTAAAGAGCTGATTGCTTCGAGGTTACGTTTTAGTATTGGATTTATAGTCAAATATCATTTATACATATCTGGGTTGTGTATTTGATTGCAGCCTAACCTGTAAAGCATATGCTTAGTACATGGCATTTAAAAGCTTAAAAAAATTCACATTCACTTTAATAGGAACCCTATTAGTAAAGTAATGAAGAAAATATTTACACAGAGCATGTGTTTCGGCCACTTTATTTCCTCCCCGAATCAGTTGATTAGAAAATGCATGGGGTTTTTCCTCCATTCCATGTCAGTTACACTCAGCTCCCGATTAAGGGGGGAGGGATTTAATATGTAGCGGATTGACTGAGCTCTATCTAAAAAAATTAATATGTTTTCTACGGGACAAGAGACAAAATTTCTATTTCAAACCATCATTGAAAAAGAAAACTGCCTACGGAAGATAAAAAATCTGATGTGTACACCACATGACTTCCTTGTACGGAATATTAAATTATACGCATTTTTCTTGCATTTCATTTAAACTTATTGGATTGAATTAAATCTTCGTCGACAGCGCATAAACCACAATAGAATAAATGCATTCTTTAAAATTCATTCTATTTGTTTCCCATAGCGACACTCTGGAGCTAGATTCACTTAACAGTATTATATTTCGTTCATATTATAACTCATAATGCACAAAATTTATATCATTTTCAGAATAGAATTATCTAATCGTTGCCACATGTTCTATTCAAATACTATAATAAAGCCAGAGCAATGTATAAAAGAAATTAAGCAAACAAAGCAAAAAAGGAACAGTTTTTCACAGACGATTGAGTATTTCTCATTCAATTAATTCAGTTCTCACTTCGCGAGAAGGCAAAAATACATAAAATCTCAAAATATCTATATTAAAAATTACGAAGTAAATCTTAAACACTTATTTCCTCGAAAAAATTCCAGAAATGATTAAGCATGATTTAATTAGCAATAATAAATGAAGGCTTTATCTTTGTTGTTGCGAAGCTAAGTTTCTCTATATTGGCAACAAATCCACTAGTCTGCTGTTTCAAATGTAAACAATCAATGGCCGCCATAAAAAAAAAGGCTTAGCAGCACTTAAACAACTTTAAAATTGTTGATAATTCTAAAAATATTGCATACAGATTTCCTAAAGGCATAAAAACCTTAACCGGAAGATAAAAACAACATAATTCAATCATTTTTAAAGCAAAAACTGTACAATTTACAAACTTATACGAGTAAAGAAACTGGGATCACTGAGCCGGGTAACAGAGTGGATATATATATAAATATATTTATATACGTTTGGTGCGGCCGCTTGCAACCAAAATACGAGGTGCACATCTACATGTTATAGCAGTCCTATATAAAAAAATTTCAACGTTCTGAGGATACTCGTTTTTGAGTTATGCGAGATACGTACGTACATACGTTCGTACAGACGCCACGGAAAATTCTCTTCAGAATTAATTTTAAAGCTGTTTTATAATTTTTTTTTTGAGGAAACGAGTCTTTTATTCTGTCCTTACGTACAGATATCACGCAAAAACATCGTTAAATTGCATTCGATAACGGTCAAAATGGATATTTTCGTTGAAATATGTTGCTTGAAACTTTTCGCGATTACAATACTTCTTTTTTACTTCGTACAAGGAAGTAAAAATGAAACGAAAAATGCGCAGGATAACAATAGTTATAGCATAGTATGCCTGGCAGATGAAATTTGCCACCATCCCCGCCCAAAAAAAAAGAAAAAGAAAGAAACTGTAACTTTTGTGCGAGTTACAGAGATTTTACTCAAATTTCCCTGTAAATATTGTTTTTTAATGCCAATTTTCAATTAGTTAAATTATAACTTATTTCTAGCCAATTATTACTGAGTTTTGTCAACAGTTATATTATGTTATGTTAATCATAATGTGGATTATTCCTTATATTTTTTTAACTCGCTTAGCTTAAACGTAATTTTGAGTTAACCATAGGTATAGTCCTCGGAATCACCCTGGTAAGTTGGGAGCTAACTGTAAACTTTTGCGAAAGAAACGACACAATCTAATTCATCTTTAATAGCTCAAATCTCTTATTGCAAAAGATCAATCATGTGTGAAATAAATAATTTCGAGCTCTTAAATATTTTTTCTTTTCCTTTCCTTATAAGAAATATTGAGTGAAATTAATTATTTGTGTTAACTGCAGCCCAAAATCTTAGAAATTTCACGTATCTACTGGCGAATAAAACTACCATAATAAAATTCATTATATTTTTGCTTTTGGTGCATAGTATAATAATGATTTCCGAATGTAACATTCTTATGCAATTAAACTGCTATTATTTTAGATAGCTAATGTAGTAATAAATGTTTCTGAGAAACTTAATGGAGAGTCAGTTTAAGGTGAGGATATTATAATTTCTTGGTATTTACGGTTGCGTAACGGATTAAGGAATATATATGATGGATATATATGAATCTTAATGGAAGAAAACTAATTCTAGACGACTGCCATCAGAAAATCAATTCATAATACCAGTATTTTATGAGGGTTTATAAATATTCCTTCACTTTCAAAAAGAAGACATGTATGAGAAACTCTAAAAATTTAAAGATGATTATGAATAAGGATTTATCATATGCATTTTCAAATTTTGAGCAACTGATGTAAAATTTTTAGTGGTTCAAAGACGATAACTACTTTACAAGCAGTTTTCTTTGAGCTTCTTGGAAATGTATATTTGAGATCAGAACGGGACTATTCAGAACGGGACCGCCGTTTCGCCTTCATGGCATTTCGCCGTCAAGCTCTTTCACCATCAGACCGATTAGCCGTCTAGATCTTTTCTTTAAATGCTTATATTATATCTTGCCATATAATATTATGTTTATTCAGTTTAATAATTTTATTTACCTATTTTATACATCTGACTGCTAAAAAACAAAAAAGCTTTTACAATTAAAGACATCTTCTAGAATTACTAAAATATTACCTTGAACTGGTGATGTTTTTCCAGGTAAAGAGTTTATTTGGAGGGTTTTTCTCAATGGAAAAATTAGGTGGATGTCATACATATAATAGGGTACACTGAAGACGTTAGGTCATTTTTATTAGTTCTTTAGCTTAGCCTCTATTACCTACTTCATTTCTACTTGACGACGAAATACCCCACAGTGAATGAGCTGCCAACGGACTGCCCTATCAGCGAACCGGCGGCGGACAAACGTGTACGGCGAAACGTTCTAGACCCTATCAGATACATAGCGATGAAATACATTTTTGATCAGAGTCTCCCATATTAAAGCATGCGTACGTTGCTTAAACTAATATCTACAAATTTATGGAAAACAAAATCTCAGTTATACACAACTGAAAACAACCAAAGTTGTGTTTTAATGGATAGTTATTATTCCTTATTGTTTATAATATGTGGTTATAAAGTATTTCTCCCTCCTTATTAGCATGCCTTCGTGGTGTAGTGGTCAGCCCCCTCAACGCGTATTCGAGAGGTCCGTGGTTCGAGTCCCGGCGAGGGTATTGCTCATTTTTTCACATCTCTCAGCATCAAAATCCTAAAGTCCCAACAGTGGCGCCCGAAATAAAAAAGGTGGTGGATGATGATTCTCCACCACCAGTATTTGGCGATTGGGTCCCTTAATGCCCAGTCGCCGTTTAAAAGGGGGAATCTATAAGGTATTTCTCCTGCCTTCTTAGCATGCTTTTGTGATGTAGTGATCAGCACACTCGACGCGTATTCAAAAGGTCTGTGGTTCGAGTCCTGGTGACGGCATTGCTTGTTTATCACGTCTCCTGCTTCTAAAAACCTAATGATTCTACAAACCTGCTTCGAGATGTCAAACGAGTAAAAATGAAGAAGCATGCCTAACGAAAAGACTTGTCACAGGGCAAACAACTAAAATTTCTTAACTCTTTGCCTGGGTCTTACTTTATCTTTCAGCATTTTATCGGAGACACATTACGGATTTAAAATCTTGAAATCTTTCTTTTGCCTTCATTGTTCACAAGATTAATGCTTGTCATAACTCCTACTATTTCAAACGGAAGAATAGATGTTAATGAAAAATGGACTGACATGTCCCGTCTTTACATACATCTTACGTCGAAAAAGGAAATTTTGAAACCAGGAACTTCAGTGCCGTCACTTTGAGGGTGACTGATGACATAGCAATAAATGTCGCTCAGGATTTCGATCTGTAATTCTTTCGAGCAAGAAATCGATACTGATATTTATATAGAACATTGACTATTCAAACTTTCTGCTTTTTCAAAGGGAGAATTGCTTTCACATTAACTTTTCGATTAATATGTTAACTCCCATACTAAATAAAAGGATTGAACTCCAAAATCTAATATGAAAAGAAACTAATATTTTAGAATTTAGGAACTGATAAAGTAACATCAAAATATGCTCATAAATTGTTTATAGAAGCGCTTATTATTTAATGAAGGTATACACTATCTTACTATGTGTTATTAAATTAACGCTTTTAGTTGTCAATTACGTGAGACTCTTCAGTATCAAATACGCGGCCAATAATGAAGAAAGCTGCTGTCATTTCATCTTTTAATGCTATCAGTTAAACATCTGCTGGATGCAAAGGTAAAATTTTATTTTTAGAATATCAAATTTACCATTAAATTACACAGATTGCTTCAAATTAACGTGTTTTCAGTATTAACAGGCAATATTTTTCAAAAGAATTCCGTATTATAAAAGTATGAAATTGTTAGTTTTGTGATAAGTTTCAAAACACCCTCCCCCCAGAATTTTGTAATTTTGGGGATAATTTTGTATTCGCTTTGAATTTGAATCATATCATTTGACCTATACTTCCTAAAATAATTGATTAATCTTATTTTTATAGATAATGCATACGAAGACTAAAGCTAAAAGGCTTTATATAGTATAAGATACAGAAGACTTCCACCATTAAGGATTAAATGTTTTAGCATTACCGCAGACAAAAACACATTTATTATAATAATAAACAGTAGAAACATATACTGCTATAGAAAAGCCTTCAGTTTCGATAATTATCTATGACGGATCGCTGTATAATACTGTGCAGTTTTTCAATGGGTTGGCAACCTTGTATTGTGAAGCCTTCGTCTTTCGTTATTCAATCGTTTCTCTTCAATTTGGTGTTTGTTTTCGGGAGCTTGTATGTTGAAAACAGCTTTGTTTTGGCCATTTTCAAGGCTAATCATTGCGGCGTGTCAAGTACAGAAAAATGAACACGTTCTGCAAATTTAATCGCCCCTTCTGATTACAATCTTTTTCGGTTTCCCTCTAACAACATTCAGGGACAAGAGTGTGATGATGAAGTTTGTCTTAGCATTTGGCTAAGAGGTTTCTTCAACTCGAAACCACAACAGTGCTGCAGGAGATACACTAGAACTCCATGGTTGCTGGCAGGCGATCCTTGAAAAAAAAATGGTTATTACATCACTGAGTAAATATTTCGCATGCATTATTGCACTTTTAAATATGTATCGTTCCAGTCATATAACATCTTATATACAATGCGAACAGTTTTTCTTTCTTTCTTTTTTTATTCTGAATTTCTTAATATTTCAAAATCTACTAATATATAGAGTCTTCGCTAGTGACATGAATCCACGAAAAATGAAAATAAGCATTTTAAAACTATCTATTGATTAACAGAGAACAAATCAAATCAACTTAATTCATTACCATGTGTTACATATAGTGATCGAGAAGGTCAGCAAAGATTTTAAAAATGATTTCCGAAAATTTAAAAGCGCTGTTTGCTCTGTTTTAATGTGCAATACAGATATATTTTCAAAAACTGTATTGTTTCATTTCATTCTTTTAAATGAAGACTTCATACTTTGCTTTCATTTAAAAAACGTTATATTTAGCAAAGGTTTTTCTCTTTATTCATTTTTTTAGTTTTTGACATGAAGGATTAAAGGTATTTAAGATTCGAAAGATTAGAGAGTATAAAACTCAAGAAAATGTGGGATTTGTATCATTTCTAGTTAAGAAAGCATATTTCGCACTATTCATCAACTACTAATGACATAAACATACTAATGGTTTAATCAGAATATCCTTTAATAATTTTTACCCAATCATTTTACATGCGAATGAAGTGCAGAATGAACCCAATTATTTTATATGCGAATGAAGTAATACACCGTGTAGATATAATGCGTTTTGAACATGATATTTACAATGAATTTTATAGTTTAACTCCTTTTCAAATTTTATTGTATTATTTTACTTCTGTGTCATTTATCACAAACTACGTTTTATGAGCAAATATAAGTTATTTTCCCTTTGCATTTCTTTTATGTATTTGTTGCATTAGTTTGTGACAGAATAACGCTAAAGCTTAAGCGTGATTTCTAAAATGTTTTTGAGCGCCCTTTTTTTTTTTTTTTCTTTAGCCTCGCTACTCTTGAGCTTAAAGAAAGCGAGGTTTCAAAGTAAACTTTTACTTCAACTAAAAGCCGTGCTTCGAATTTTCCAAGTTACTTTCTCGAGTGAAATTTTCTTCCACTTAACGTGACTTGACATCAAAATTGTGCTTTCTTATAAGTTGAGGCACATTAAAACGTTGCCATTAGTTGAAATCAATGATTAGAGCCCTAAAATTATCTAAGTATCCCAGTTACATGTAAGGTATTGCTATAGATACTTATGATTTTAATTTTTTAAGTTCTTACATATATGGATTTTAAATGAGCACTGAAGTATAGATAATTAATATGCAATCCTCTTTACTAAAACTGATTAATCATAAAAGTAATCAGTCTTGTTTTCATGTATATCTTACTATATTTACATATTGACTGAGAAATACACATTGTCAAGTTTGAAAGTTTTGTATTTAAAAAATAATGGATTGTCTTTTAATTTTAGCCATTTATCTGTTAAAATATTTTAAGTTAACAAGGCTTTAATCCAATTTACAACGCACACATTTTTCAACAACTCTTATTGCAAATACTATACCTGAACCAAATTAACACTTGAGAAATGTATTAATTCAATCTTAGATTTTTAAGAAAAGGAAGGGTTATAAAGAAAGCAAAGGAAGGGGTTTAACAATTAATTGCAATTGCAAGCTTTTAATTACTTTTTTTATTTTAAAGGAAGTTTCGTCTCAGTAACGTTTGTAAATTACAAAACATTTTATAATAAAGGACTTCCTTAATGTATTATGATTATCCCGAAATCTGCCCGTCTGTTTTTTATTTGATGATTTTATGTAGCCTTTCGTCTAAATAGTAACATTTCTATAATAACATTATAACGTTGCGCGCCTCCAACTTGCACGCAACCAAGGGTGACTGTGAAAGCTTGTATAAACCACAGAGTCTTGTAAAGGGTTTAAGTCCCTTTTTATTCAACGTAATAAATTACAATTGCGTCCTCTTGACGCTTACAAACTGTGCCAACTTGGCAGTCAAAATAAAAATAATAACCTGAAAAGAAAGTAAAGACAAGATTCTAACTACGAGGCTCTCTAAAATAACTAACTCACCGCGTTTTACAATACCGCTGCTAATTCAGCAGACTTGAAGCTCACTGGAACGATGACCACTACTTCCCGCCAAGCACATAGGCCGCAACGCGGGGTTCTTCAATTCTCGCTAACTACCTCCGCGCTCGCTAAGTAAGAGAATCTCTCACCGAACTTGTTTCCTTCCTATTTAAATCAGATTACTTCCGCTGATAATTTGAATCCTTGCGCGTTCTACTCAAATTTACATATTCTGGCATAGGCAGTTCCAGGGGAAAGTAAGGCTTGACAGGAAAGATAGTTTAAACTTAAAATAAATGTTAGTTAAAATAAATATAAACCCTACATTTGCCGCTGCCAGAATTTGGAAAACTTGGAAGCAGGTCCTACAAACGACCTGTTGTAAGTTTATCTAATTCTGAACTAACTGGCGAGAACCTCGTTTACACAAAAAAAAAAATCTTATGTAACAATTATATATTAAAATTCTGTTACTCGTTAGAAAGCTTTCTTCTTACAGCAACTTTTCCTGGACTTCATCAATCAATCTTGGTCTTTCCTTCCAGCATCTGGAAGGAATAAGTATCAGTATCTTTCTACATACATTATAATTTACACTTTCTTGACACAATAAATTTTTGTTTTTAACGATTCGTTTTTCTTAGTTATTGCTTACTTCACATTCATTCAATTTTTCAAGCATTAATTTAACTTTACCCTGGCTCTCCACCGTGTGTGGTGTCAAACGGGAATATTCGTGTTTTAGTCTTACAACACTTTCCCTAACCACCATGATTTGTTAGAATTCAACAACCAAATAGACACACCTTACTCGACATTCTACAACTCAATGAGCTACTTTAATATTCTTAAAAATTCATATGTAGGTGGAGAACCCTACAAAACACATTCATTTTAACTTCCCCCTCATTCATCTTTAAACATGCAGGCTTTCGCTCTAAAGCATGACTTTATCTACAATTTACTACTTAAATTTTGACTTCATTGCTTTTAAGCATTCACTTTTAGCATCTACAATTTTATGCTTCTAGACTAAATTCTACTTTTACATAACCTTTAAGTATTTACATACATTTACAAAATTTTATACATATGCTTTTTACAATTTACCATAAAATGAATAAGAGAAAATAAATTTTTACTTTACTCATTCTTCGCCAAGCTGGCGGCACTGAAACTAAAATTCTTATTAATACAAGAATACGAAGTTATTTTTATCTTCGGCCAAATTTTGGCTTTAATATAGCAGAATTAGTCTTTCGACCAACAAAAAATGCTTGTTTTTAGCTTTTACACTTAAAGAAAATAAAACTTTTGCGTTAGCTAAATAAATTAAAACTAAACTAAGTCTCAACCGAGACAAATTGATTTATATGTATACGTCGTGACTCACAAGATTCAATTAAATGCCGAAAAACCTTGTAGGACTAAACCGTATCGCTATGATAAACAAAAAGACTTAATCATCGAAGAACATATTCAGGAGATGTTAAAGAATAAAATAATAACGCCCATAAATAGTGAGTACGCGAGTCCAGTCGTACTATGTAGGAAAAAGAACGAGTTTCCTCCTTCGGATAAAAGAGCTTGGAGGTTTGCTATCGATTACAGAAAACTAAATAGCATTACTAAATTTCCAGTTTACCCTTTGCCGGTTATAGACGATATCATTAGACAGATCAAATCGACAAGATATATGTCTACTTTGGACTTAACGTCTGGCTACTATCAAATAGCTATGAGACCCGAAGATATACACAAAACCGCGTTTATAACAAAATCGGGCACTTATGCATTTTTACGCATGGCCTTTGGGTTGTGTGGGGCCCCATCAACATTCCAGAGAGCTATGGACATTGTTCTAAAGCCTGTCCTAGGAAAATCAATTTTAATTTATCTAGATGATATAATTATAACGAGTAGTACGTTGGAACAACACATTAATGACCTCGAACAAGTTTTTAAATTATTAAAAGAGGCCGGTCTTACAATTAACGCCTCAAAATGCAAGTTTGTAACTAAAGAACTTAAATATCTCGGTTATAAAATTTCGCAAAAGGGTATAGAAACGCAAGATTCAAAAATAAAAGCTATTAAGAATTTCCCACCGCCCAACACCGCCAAGAAACTTTCGTCTTTCCTTGGATTATGTTCTTACTATCGATCTTTCATAAAAGATTTCGCTAATATTGTTGAACCACTCTTAGTAATCAAAAGAAAAAAGAGTAAATTTACGTGGACAGCGGAAGCTAACACAGCTTTTGAAAGATTAAAAGAAGCGCTTATTAATGCCCCTGTTTTAAAATTCCCTGAGGGGGACGAAAACCTGGAAATTGCAGCAGATGCGTCAGACTATGCGGTGGGTTCGGTTCTTATGCAAAATAACCATCCGCTGGCATTTTTTAGTAAAACATTGAATCAGACACAAAGGAATTATACAGCTACAGAAAGAGAAACATTAGCCGTATTAATGGCTGTACACAAATTTCGAGTTTATTTCGGCAAATCGCCAGTAACAGTCTTTTCGGATCATGCGGCTGTTGGTAGACTTTACTCGGGGAAAAACCTAACGCCCAGGTTAATAAGATGGGCTTTAAAACTCCAAGAATATAATATCACAATAAAATATAAATCGGGTAAGGAAAACAATGTAGCTGACGCACTTTCTCGTATAAAACTGGACGACGAAGGAAATGAACTTAAGTGCGCCGTGTTGACTTCAAAAATTTTAGATTCTAGAGATACGGTTATTACTGAACTGAAAGCTGATCCTGAATTTGGAAATATCTATGCTTATTTGAAAGACCCCGAAAGCTTTGAGCACACAGATATAGATGCGATAAGAAATAGAAACTATGAAATAATAGATAATTTATTATTTTATACGAAAACAACAAACGAAAATCTTGAGTATAAGCCAGTCATCCCAGCCTCGCTTCGATTAAGCATTTTGAGGGAGTTGCACGAACAAAAAACAGCGGGCCACCTCGGGGTCAGAAAGACTATAAAAAGGGTACGCGAGGCGGTATATTTCCCGCAATTATACAAAATAGTAACGGCGTATGTCAGGTCCTGCAATCAATGTCAGTTAATAAATGATATTAATTACAGCCCGGCCGGGTACTTAAATAGCATTTGCGCTACATTTCCGAATGAAATTTTAGGAATAGATCTCCTTGGTCTCTTCCCCCAGAGCAAGTTAAATAAAAATCGTTTTCTTTTAGTAATAGTAGATCATTTTTCAAAATGGATAGAAATTGTTCCTCTTAAACGCGCGTCAGCCAAAACAGTCGCAGATGCATTCTTACACAGATACATTTTAAAATACGGTGCACCGATAAAAGTCATTAGCGATAACGGAAAACAATTCATTAGTCAAGTATTTGAAAACATATGCAATGGACTTGGCATACGCCATATCAAAATGGTTCCGTATAGACCACAGGCTAACATAGCAGAAAGAGTTAATAAAAATATAGTAAAAATAATTCGCAGTTACGTGAGCACACATCACAAGCGCTGGGATGGCTACATAAATGAATTAGCTTATGCTTTAAGAACGGCACGATACGACGGGAAAAACTCCAGCAGAATTATTTTTAGGCAGAAAGTTAATTACGCCTTTAGATAAATTATTCTTTGTGCAACAAAGAGAGCAGGAGTTTAAACAACAAGATGTGCAAAAGTTGATTGATCAGGCGCTTAAAACCTCGGATACGGCAAGAAATAGACAAAAGTTATATTATGATAGAAAACGCCGTGAAGCAGATTTTAAAGTTGGGGATAAAGTATTGAAGCGGAAATTTTCTTTATCAAGTGCCCCAGACAATTTTATGGCAAAGCTAGCTCCAAAGTTTGAAGGCCCCTATGTAATTCTGGAAATCAAAGGGGTAGTATTATATCTTAAGAACGACAGAGGGGAAATCTGTAAAGCAAGTCCCGACCAGGTGAAAAAATACTATAATCCAAATGATTTTGAAATCCTTAAAAGTTTCTTGCAGGACTCAAGTCTAAACGAAATAGAAGGGCCAGAGACTGCAACAACTATTCCACCACCCAAGAAACGGAGAACTGAAGAGAGACCTAGCACTTCTACTACCCGGACGTCGGTATCAAAAAGAAAAAATGATTTTCAAACTCCGGCGTTTAAGAAAAACAAAAATACAGATGAACCGGGTAAAGAAACCGTGGTAAAGACGAAAACACCACCTACAAAGGATGGCAGGAGAAATTACACATCAAGGAGAACGCGCACACGGCCACAGAGTCAGGTGCCAGCAAGGCCGCCGTTCCGGAAACTGAAACGACAACAGGAGGCACAAAAATACGACGAACAGAAGAAATTCAAGAAGGACTCCAGACCGGAGGACGTCAAGACCAGCCGTCCCAGGCAGAAACGCAAAGGCCAACAGCCAGACGATTACTCCGTCGAGAGGCCAGGTATGTAGAGGACGCAAAAGAAAGAGCAACGTGGACGACACTCGGAGATCAATAAGGAGAAGATTGACATCCATGAAACCTCTAACTTGGGATCAATTTTGCCAAAAACGGATGACGGAGTTTCAAGCATCGAAAACTCAAAGATAAGTTAAAACCTTCTATAAATTTTTTTCTCTCTTTTGTTCCGAAATGTTATGCATAAGTACGAAATGTATACGTCGGGCTTCCAAATTCACCTAGAAGAAATTTGCCTATATTTTTCCACCATAGCGCGGCCTGTCCTCTTAGTGCTGATGTGGCGATGGCAACTTTTTGTCTTTCAGGCACAGGGTAGAGCTGAAAGTGGTTTTCTATACCTTCTAAAAATACTGACACCGAATTTTTTCCGTCGAAATAGACGTTTGGCTTGATTGATGCTCTCAAAGTCTGGACCAGGTATCCAAATCCTTCTAACTGCGTTGTCATTTCTTGGTGTTGTCCAGCGGCTTCCATCCAGTTTTCGGCCATTTCAGTTCGATAAGTGTTCGGGCGCCAATATAACGTTGCGCGCCTCCAACTTGCACGCAACCAAGGGTGACTGTGAAAGCTTGTATAAACCACAGAGTCTTGTAAAGGGTTTAAGTCCCTTTTTATTCAACGTAATAAATTACAATTGCGTCCTCTTGACGCTTACAGACGGTGCCAACTTGGCAGTCAAATAAAAATAATAACCTGAAAAGAAAATAAAGACAAGATTCTAACTACGAGGCTCTCTAAAATAACTAACTCACCGCGTTTTACAATACCGCTGCTAATTCAGCAGACTTGAAGCTCACTGGAACGATGACCACTACTTCCCGCCAAGCACATAGGCCGTAACGCGGGGTTCTTCAATTCTCGCTAACTACCTCCGCGCTCGCTAAGTAAGAGAATCTCTCACACCGAACTTGTTTCCTTCCTATTTAAATCAGAATACTTCCGCTGATAATTTGAATCCTTGCGCGTTCTACTCAAATTTACATATTCTGGCATTGGCAATTCCAGGGGAAAGTAAGGCTTGACAGGAAAGATAGTTTAAACTTAAAATAAATGTTAGTTAAAATAAATATAAACCCTACAACATAAATAAAAAAATATCCAGGCTTTAAGAGCAAATGGCGGTTTTATTTCAGCAAAGTGTCGCAAATGATTTTCAAACTTAAATTCTTTTTTTTGTTGTCATCATAAGTTTACGTGAGAAAGAAATTATACCTTTGCAAGAGTAGTCAAAAGATTTAGCTAGATTCCAGGTTTGGATAATTTCATATAAACAGAGGCTTTGAATTAGGATTGAACATTTTTTATACTGCTGTGGCTTTTAAAAACATATATGAATAAATGCCCCTGTGATGCACAAATGTAAAACCTTCTGATATGTTCAACATTATAGTTATCATCCTGATTGATTTTTTATAGAACTGCTAAATCTAAATGGAAAGAAAACATAATGTGCTCTTCAGCAATCACAAAGGTATTAATTCGAGTGAAAGAAAAATAAAGCCAATGAACATTTATGTGTAACCCATATATATTTCTCCGGAAAGAATAAAAGCACGCGTAAAGGGCAGCGTGCATTGCACACAAGGTAATAGGGGGACCGGAAAGTAATGTCGCTTTCTTACATTAAATTCACACGAATAAATTTTTAGCACGTTTTTGTTTTTAATCAATAATGTAATCACCCTCGTTATCAACAACCTTTTGCCATCTAGTGTGCAGATTTTCAATTCCCGGACCGATATAAATCAATTGATTTTTGAGTAAAATATCTCAAGATGGCATTTTGGACATCATTCAAATTTTCAAATCTCTTGTCACTAAGAAAATGTTGTAGGAATCGGAATAAATGGAAATCTGACTGTACGATATCGGGCGAGTATGGTGGGTGATGCAGCACCTCCCATCCCAATTCATTCATTTTTTCCAGGGTCCGTCTTACACAGTGCGGTCTTGCATTGTCGTGTTGCAGAATGATGCCTTTTCTATTGACAATCGCCGGATATTTTTCAATTAAAGATTGGTTCACTCGATCGAATTGTTCACAATAAAGATCTGCATTAACAGACTGTCCAGGTTTCAGCAATTAAAAATTAACAGTTCCGCGAATACTCCACCAAACACACAGAAGCGCCTTTTTTTTGGATGTAAACCTTTGTAATCCCTATTAAAACAGTCTTTTGCGTTTTGGATTATCATATAGGACCCATTTTTCGTCTCCAGTAATCAAATGATCAAAAAACGGTTCTGTGTATTGTCGTTGAAGCAATACATTGCATGTGATGGATCGGTTGGCATTGTTCTCTTCGTACAGATTATGGGGGAATCAAACACCTGCTTTGCTTATTTTTCCATTCTGCTTTAAATGTTCTTGGATGGTCGACCAAGGTTGGTTAAGAGTGTTTGACATGGATTTGCTTCCACTTCTGCCTTTAGCATGTTGTTGTTCGACATGCGCAGAAACGACATTACTTTCCGGTCCCCCTATTACTTCATTTACAGTTAAACTGTCAACTTATTAAAGTTTTTCTATTAAAGATAGTAGTTTACCAGCTAGCAAAGAAGCAGTTTAATAACAAAAATACTATTAATATTAAAAAATATACACTTTATTCATTAAATTAATTCATTACATACGAATTAATTTTTCAGATACTCCTGGCTTCTTCCAACGCAATTTACAAGTGCGCATACTTGAAAAAACATTTAAACATTTATCTTTCTCTGTCCGAGTTATTTTTCTCCCGTCTCTTAATTCTATAAAAATAGCATCATTATGGCAGCAAATCATAAAGACGTAATTATTTGTCTTCATTTGTTTAACTGTAGTATCACAGTGCATATTTCCTACATATATAAATTGTGAATCAATTTCCACTTTATCTTCAGATTTTAAAGATAACGGTCCAACAGATGGTACAATTTCTTCTCTTTCAGATATCCTATAAATTTCACAGG
The DNA here is from genome assembly GCF_044657685.1 of Stegodyphus dumicola. NCBI lineage: Eukaryota > Metazoa > Arthropoda > Arachnida > Araneae > Eresidae > Stegodyphus > Stegodyphus dumicola. The sequence continues at coordinate 140,371,892 of NC_140780.1, forward strand.
CTGAAGAACTATACTAATTTTTTTCAGGATTTATGTGATATATCATGTTTTAATAACAGAATATACTAAGTTGATAATAATTTCCTCTATGATAAGATTGATAGCTCTTGCGCTCTCTGAAATTATGCCTAGCAGTTCATGCATAAAGCTGCCTTCTGTTGTACGAATAATCTTAAGAATTATGATAGTTACCTCTTCCGTAACGTTCATAATGCATCTCTGAAAAATAATTTTTTTTTCTTTTTTGTCATATTTCATGTTAAAAGGACTATTAGAGGAATCATGTCTTGCAGAAGTTTCTGATTCTTTACTGTTTTTCATATTTTACAAAACTGTGTCTTTAATTTCAGAAGAAATTTCTTGTGGAATCGCTTACTTGTAAAATTTACTATCAATTTTACTAAAATTTAATGAGGCTTTGTTAAGAATATACACTCATGTCACTGCGTGATAGTTCAAATGAATTGCGAGTACTAGATTCCACAGCACAGCAAGCAAATAATTCCTTTGATAACTTTGGCAAGCCATATGTTCATTTGTATGGGTCTTCCCGCAGAAGACGGACTTAACTGTCTGTGTCGACTAGTGAAATAAAAGTCATATCACTTCTTTGATTTTAAATACTTTTTCACGACATCGTTACACGTCAGTGTAATATAAGCATCTAAGGCATTCAATTGATAGGCCTTTATTACTAAAACGCCTCTCTTCCTGGTCACTCCTGTGACAGTAAGACTTGAAATGTCTATTGTCTCGACACTCATAACATTTTAATAAACTTCTCGGAAACTTTTCAGTTTGTCGGTTTCCGGATTTTCCCTTTAGGAAATCCCTATTGCTTGTTTCTTTGTTGCTACTGAACTTCTCTAAAATTCGAAAAAGAAGACCTTGATAGTCTCGATTCATTATGTTTCATATTAGATGGTGCATTTGCAGGCTTTTCTACGCTGCTGCAAATGTCGACGTACCTTGCGAGCTGATACAGGACGTGCTGCAAATATGCCCATTTCCTGACTAATGGTCCGTGATGTGGTCGTACCATTTTGCAGGGCTGACCTTACAAAATACCTGTCCTCTCTGGCGTTAGTCATGGGAGGGCGTTGAGAACTTGCATGCTGTTCAATATGACCCTCAGCAATCCATTGATTCCATATTCGTATGACAGTGCTTGAAAGTCGACCAGTGTGACCGGCGATATCACGGAACGATAATCTGCGCTTTCGATAGGCAACAATCCTGCCTCTATCGAATTTCGAAATTTGTTGGTAAGCATTTCCTCGTCTTATTCGAAGCATAACACGATATTCTTAGCAAACTACAACCTTAGAAAGTACTTTCCGAATGAGAAATCTACTACGAAACTTTTTGTTTCCTCTCTGCGTCGTGTAAATGCGCTGAAATACTAATCATTTGCATATCCCAACTTCTTCCTTTCATGTGATTTTGACATTCGTCAGATCATTCCTTCCTGGTGTTGCAATTTTAATGACCAGATGTGTATATTTAGAACAAGGATTTAGTAGAATTAATTTTGTCTTTAGAAGGATAACTGAGATTTCAGAAAAACCTCTGTTCTGTAGCAACAGAAAAAAAAAAAAAAAAAAAAAAAAAAAAAGATGTGATTTAAAAATGTTTTATCTGAGTGTGCAGTCTAAATTACACAGTCAACCCTTTCAGAATGCAGGAGCGAAGCAATTCATACATTGCGAGTGTTGCAAAGTTCTTCTTATTATTATTTATGAATAGAAATGATCTTTTGAGCAATAAAGATAGTCAAACAAACGTTTTAAGCCATTTCACAAAGTTGACAATTAATTATAGTGTATTTAAAAGGAGTAGAGAAATTAAGTACCGAAATGGCAACTAAATGGGACTTTATTAATTCGAAGTCCAAAACTACACTTTCGAAACATTTTCATTTTCTAAATGGCCTTTGTTTCCACGATATACAAAAATTTTTAGCGCTACAGTTTTATTTTCTTTAAGGTATATATTAGAATGTTATTTTCATATCTTTATATTCCTGGCAAAAATCATTATTAATAGTTTTTGCAAGCATGTATCGAATACAGCAATTCGGAATAAGAATCCGCTAAAAATTTCGGCAGTTTATTAAGAGAAGTATACAATAGTTTATATTTTTGAGAAAACACAAGAGTTTTGAATGAAATATTACTATTCTTTTATGCCTCATCGTTTATAAATTTAATTTAAGAAAGTTAGAATACTTAGATTAACTTAAGAAAGTTAGATTTAAGTTGGGAGTTTAATGTTTGAGAACGTTTTTAAATCATCTCATAAAGTTGTACTTTTAACAATTTCTATATTATTTAGCACATTCTATGCCTAGAAAGCGGACTAATATATACGCAAATCCATACTTCTATTAAAAACATAGACAAGAGACAAATGTTGCATCAATAGCAATATTTAAACCAAATGCACTGTTTTCAGCCCCTTAGAGACGGTAAAATTAATTAAATAATTAAGTGAATGATGCTGGGCTTATTTCTGATTTCGTATTAAATATTAAATAATATTAAAAGGAACATTCAAATTCAAAGAAAAGTTTTACGTAATTCAAGTTTGTTGCATTTATGATTTCTCTTCTCGGATTAAGCGTTATGTACTTGAATCATTTTAACAATTTAAGTTGAATCAAAAGTAGTAAGTGATCGTTATAAAAGGCTTCTGTATGGAAGTAAAGCACTTCATGATTAATATTGTGGATTTTTAAAAAGGCTACCAAAAGTTTTAGAAGAAAGCAAAAATTAGAAAAAGTAATGCTAACAAGTTAATTATATTCAATGAGCAGACTTAAGTAATTGCTATTTTTTATAACTCTTAAAATTTTAAAAAGTATTTTTTAACACTTTCATCTAATTTGATTATTTTAAATTTATTTTTTCATTTTCCGCATAAGACATTATTTTCTAATACTAAGTAGTAAAATACCTACTTCATAAGGTATTTCTCTCACTTTCCTAGCGTGCCTTCGTGGTGTAGTGGTTCTGCACGCTGGGCCGGTGTTCCAGAGGGCCGTGGTTCGATTCCCGGCGAAGGCGGTTGCTAATTTTTCATTTCTCTTGCTTCCAAAAAATACCTAATGTCTCTACAACTTTATATAATAATAATTATGCATTTATACCCGGGCTTCTCTTTCTCAATGATTTCTTTCTCTGTAGAATGGAAAAGTAACCTAGAAGGATATTTTAAATCTTCTAAAATGTGTTAATTCGAGAGAAGAAGCAGATATATACCAAATGAAAGTGAAAGCATAGGACATTTTAATCTTTCTTTAGCAGTCATGCTTAAACTAACCAGAAAATTATTTAAAAAAACCTGATCAGTTCAAAAATTACATTAATATCATGTTTTTGAATTACATTAACCTAGAAGTCTTAAACTAATCTAGAAATTCACATAAAAACTTATAAGTTCAAAAATCGCATACGACTGCAGCTATATATATGTATATATATTTCAAAGCGAAGGATAAAAGGTGGGAAAAAACTTAAAAAACAAAGGTTATCCGTATTATCCAATATACGTGAAGTTGGTAAAATCAAATTCTATTGAGTGGGGAAAATGTTTAAAAGTGGGGAACTACTGAACAGGAAAAATGTTTAAAATTATCATTAAATAAATTATTATTATTTAATGGGGAAAATTGTTTAGAAATACACACACACACACACACACATATATATATATATTAAAGTAATGCTTTGGGTAGTTTATAAGGTATTTTCTTGTTTGCCTTCGCGGTGTAACTGCATAGCGCGTCCAGCGACAATCCCAAGGTCCGGTGTTCAAATCTCGACGAGACCACTGCCCATTTTTCATGCATTTAACTAAAGAAAAACACTAGTGAATTTACAAGTGGCACCAGAACTAAATAGTGCTGGACGATAAATCTTGACCACTAGGATCTGGCGACTGTGTTCCTTGTTTCACACTAGGTCTTTAAAAGCATTTTTATTTCCAGCGTGCGAGCTGTGTATCGGAAATTCTAAAGGATATGCTCATTTTAAATATATTTTTTGATATTGCTCTTGAACTCAATTTCATGGTGTAAGTGCGGAGGACATGATATTTAATAAATAAAGGTAACACGCAAAACGTTAATAAAACGCCCCTTTGGGCGTAATGTAAAATGTGACAGCTTTAAGATTTTTTTTTTTTCTTTTCCTTCTTTTTTATTGGTTAGTTTAGTATATCATAATTATCAAAAGTAAATGTCGGTCTGAAAGAGTAATATTTAGCTGTCAACACGTCCAATTACAAAGTACGACCAAGAGAAACTTCTTGCAGGTACCATCTTGGCAGAAATTTCCCACAGAAGATGTAGAAAACAAAAACCAAGTAATAAGAAATGCGAAATCGTTTATATCGATCGTAAAACGCTGTAATGTCTCCCCCCCCCAGCGGAATGAAATGATAACAGTTTTCAAATTAAAAGCAAATGAAAATAAACCTGATACATACTTTTAGGTTATTTAAATAGAACAAAGCTCACGAGAACTATGGGTAGATATGGGGGTAGATAAGTTCGCGGAGGACTTTCTAAAAGAAACTTTCTCATATTCACGTTACGTATGGAAAAAACCAAGAAGGTTGTTTAACCATGCAGACATCAATCCCATGCTCCCATTCGATCCCGTGCTTCACCTGGGATCGAATTAATGTCAAATTCATAGCATTCAGCAGTCATATCTACTCAGACACTGATGACTGACATACTTCTTAGGAAGAGGAATTTTACCTTCTGTTCGAAATTGCAAAGACGAGCATGAAATGAAGTTATATGGTTGTAGGAAAAAATGTCACCCGGAAAAAAGGGAAACGGAAAGAATATCCCCGGAAAATAAGGAACGGAAAAAATGTCACCCTTCGTTTGCAATGGGGATTATAAGGCATGTTTAGAAAGATCGCCAAGCTGAGTGATAAAAGTTTTATCTCAACAACCGGTAACTTCGAATTACCGGAAACATGTGTGGGTAGAAGCAAGACAATTTGCTAGCTGCTGTTTTCTCCGTTAAAGTTAAAAATAGAGGGGTGTTTAGAGGGAGAAGATTTCGCGATGGAAGCCAGCGGGGAAGGCGGGTTGTCCAGCATCGGTCATTGTCAAGTCTTTAGTAATTACTGTCCTCGCACCGCATGTAGTTATAGCCTTAAGCTGCGGTTTAGTGAAACATTGATTGACGTATAACAGGAAACGAATTCATCCTGAGCTTTGGTATAAGAAACAGTTGTAGATGCAATTTCAAGTTACGGTTTGCGATAAGAATAGTACTAAATTTTTTAGCTAATTAATTTTCGCATAATTTCTTTTCTCATTTGATTTTAATTAAAAGTAATGTATCTGCACAGGAAAAAAATTGTTTAATTTTGCACTTAAGTTTGAAAACAAGAATACCACAGTTTTTAAAATTAAGACGTTTATTTCAAAATTATTAGTCCAAAATTACTAGTCCCTGAGGAACTATTGTTTTAATTTTGCGATTTTGCGTTGAATCAATCTGAATGTCCGTTTCACTTTTCAAACTGTTGCCACCAAATATTGTGATAAAACAACGGTACCTAGAGCCATCGAGTTTCGAATGACGTAATCCTACTGCGAATATGGGCAACTGGAAGCCCAAATTTGAAATTTGTTTTATTATCGATTTTATATTTTGTAAAACGTTAACGAATTTTTGATTAAAAAACTCAAGAATTTCAAAGCGAACCATGGTAACGTTGGACAGAAAAAACATTTTTATCTCCAGCGCGTGAGACTGTGAGTCGGAAATTCTAAAAATGTGCTCAATTTAAAATTATTTTGCGATACTGCTCTTGAACTGAATTTTATGGTTTAAGTGCGAAGAACATGATATTTAATAAAAAAAAGGTAACACACAAAATCTTAAAAAAAGGCCCCTTTGGACGTAATTTAAAATCTGAAACCTTTCAGATTTTTTATTTTACTAAAATTTTAAAATCTAATTAAAATGGATCCTATATAACTACGTGAACTGGATTTAAACATTTAATATGCAGTGAACCCTCTTATGGCGACCTCTTCCAAAAGAATTTCCCAGAGTAGAAATAAACATTTGTGCCGATCATTATCTCTTTATGACGACCACTTCCACCAAAGACCAAAATAATTAGAAACGTGGATGATCGTCTTAGAGAGGATTTAATACATTTTACAATGCGCCAATGCGTAATCCACTCAGAGCCGGACCATCTAGTAGCCCATAAACGATTGGCGACCATCTCCTTAAGACAATCACTTCCAAAAGTGACAGGCATTTCTATAGGTATAAACAAACACTTGCACTGAATATCATCTTTCTAGGGTGATGATCTTCACAGAATACCAAAAATCAACTAGAAACATGAATGGATTAGGATTATTCAATTATGGGAAAGCGCACGAGGGCTATCTACCTAAAGGGAGGGATGCCTTCGTGGAGAACTTTCTAAGGGAAACTGGCTCGTATGCATAATACACATGGGGAAACCACGAAAGTGCCCATGCAGCCAGCCCATTCGCGGGATTGGAACCTCGGACCGAACTACTTTACCGCTCGGCCGCTGATAGGCTGAAACATGGATGGATATCTTAGAATGGATTTTTACTCATAGTAGTTATATTAATTACAATTACGTGTAAAGCTTATGGAAAATTAAAAGCGGCCGAGCGGTTAATTTGCTGAATACCTTGGTTGTTAGATCTGGGTTCGATTCCTAGCAAAGCAGCTTTTCGTGGTTTTTTCCCTATATAACGTGGTTACGAGTTAGTTTTCCTTAGGAAGCCCTCCACGAAGCCAACCCTTCTCTTAGGCAGATAACTTTCGTGCGCTTCGTTACAGTCAAGTAAACCAAACCAAATTAAAGAAACTTATTCATTCTACTCTCCAAATTGAGCTCCAAATAAATCATACGTGGGAGCTTTTCGTATTCATAACCTAAAACGTATCAAAACGAAAAATTAAATAAATTTAATTATTTAACTTGGTTATCTAGAATTCCAGGTTTGAATTTATCTCTAGTTTCCAAAAATCTGAACATGAATAAACGTGTAATAAAGCATAGACCGATAACTTTGAAATTCAGAGAATAACTTAAATGACCTTCGACCACTAGTAGCCGAGAAGTAAAAATCGTTGAATATTGGTAGTTCTACTGGCGTTCAAACCATGGCGGATGTGCTGCTTACCGGGAAATTTTCGTGTTTTTCTCCATGTGTAACATAAATACGAGTCAGTTTCTATCAGACGTATGAAATAATTTTTGTATCAACTCCTCGCTGTAAACAGTCCTCCATGAAAGCATCCATATCTACTTCGGCAGATAATCTTATGGTACTTTGCCATATCCTAAATAATCTAATTTGATGATCATGTTAATTCTCATACTGAAGCAATGCTTTAATTAATGTTTTATTTATCATAAACTGCGTTAACTAGTTTAAATTAATCATTTTAGCAACTTTTCTGTTAGATTTTCTTTTTAAAATTTTTGACATTATTTTAGAAGCCTAAATATGTCTGATCGTTTTAGTAAGACATATTTTTTATAAGTGTTTTACATATAAGTACAGAGAATCTCATGACAGCAAACTCTAAAAGTGTTTCCTACAACATAAATAAACAGGTTTTTATACATTTGCCTCTCTAATGCAAATATCTTATATAAGTGGCCTAAAAATCGCTTGAAGCCGCCGTTAGCTGTCGAATTAGAAAAGTCTCATTATATTTGCATTTTTGTGGCATTTAATAATTTCAGTTACATGTTTGCCTTATAAATTATAATATTGATTTTTCAAGGTCGTGTAACAACTTTCAATATAAATTAGAATAGTAATAATCTTTTACATTCCATTCGGATTATTGTATTCGTATGAAGCCTTGAATCAATTATTGATTCTTAATTATGATTCTTAATTAAGAATTAAATAAGATTCTTAAAATTCTTAATTATGATATTTTCCAATATTCGGGCTTTAAATGCCCAAGTTATTTAATTTTATGCCAAGATTTAAACTTTGTGCATTTACAATAAGAAGATCTTAACTATGGAACTTTTTAACATCTGAAGCTTGTTAAAACTGGTTGAAATGTGTTGCAGTCTCATTTCGTATGCAAAACCACTCTCGCGCTGATTTGTTTTATGCTTAATTTATAGCAATTTCCCTAAGTAACCAAATTTTAGATTTATATCATTTTTTTTAAATTGGGAAAATAAACAAAAAGAAAGGAGAAAATTTTTCTTTCTTATATTATAATTATTTTCTGTTTATCTTTTATGATAATTAAAACGTATTTTTCAATTTTCCTCAACTGTCAAATCTTGCTGTATTTCTAAATATCTTCAGATTATTTACAGTCCTCGCAATTTTAGAGTTTTTATGTTAATTATTAGAAGCGTTTGATGTAATTAATCACGCACGTCGCCCATAGATTCGCAAATTTTGAATTTTCAAAATTGTTGCAAGCACTTGAGCAGAAGATTCGTCTTTCTTAACAATTTGCAAATTTTAAAATTCAAAAAATTCAACTCCATCATTCCAATTTTCAGACTCAGTTAAAGGCACTGAAGTTATTTAACATTTAAGAACTCTCGGTGATTTAGAACTCCCCGGAATTGGTACAAGAAATGATTTCAAAAATGCTCTTCTACATCTATTATTAATTGTTCTATCCCTTGAATAGCTAGTATGTACTGCATTTTCTCCTCATTTTTGCTTTGGTTATTTGAATCATGGCAGAGCACGTGAACTGTTTGTCTAAGAGAAAGGATGCTTTCGTGGAGGTTTTCACGAAGTATGAGAAAGGGAAACTTGATCGTATTTAGTTTGCACATGAAGAAATAACTAAATTATCTTGCAACCAGTTTGTTTGCTGGGATTTGAGCCCCTATCGAACTAAGTGTTAAGCGACCGCTGGAGCGCTGATGAGCTGCATTACGTATTATAGAAATGACTGTCAATCAAATGACTACGTAAAACAACTACGTATTTACGTATTAAACAAATGACTGTCAATCTTATTATATCATCAGTTTTTGGTAACTTTCCCTGTGAAAATAAAATTGCCAGAAATATGAGTAAAAAGACATGCAAATATTTTGAATTTGGATTCAATTTAATCCCCATCGTGTAACATATAATGCTGTAATTTACGTAATAGCCCTTTAATTTTTTGAATATATTAACACAAAAGGATCGCAAAGAATGCAATGATGGGAACATCGTATAAATAAACGGACACTGTGCTACGGCAGTGCTGTAACGGCATTCGACAAAATATGTCTCGTTTATATACCAATCTCTGCAGAAGGAAGAAAATTATAGCCAATGCAGAAAATTTCTAAATTCAAGTTAGCCAGATAAATTTTGCATAAAATGAAAAAATAATTTTCAGTCCACATAAATAATTAATTGAATGAACGTAAATTTTTACTGCAGAATGCATAAACTTATTTCCAGCTCAATGTAAAACTGCTCCCACGCAAAATTTATATTATGAGAAAAATTTAAATGCCTGTTATGTCGAATATTTCTTTACTTCCATGTAGAGACATTCGATATTTTATGGAAGCTGGAGACTTGAAAAATGAGCAACTCCCTGGCCGGGAATCGAACCTCGGACCTCTGGAATACACGACCAGCGCGCAGACCATTACACCACGAAAGCACGTCAAGAAGGCGGGAGCCTTCTTGGCGTGAATAATATGTTATAAGTGTCCTTGACCTTGTAACATAATTAAAATAAAATCAAGTCTAAAATTTATGTATATTTATGTAAATTTATGTAGTACTAATTCTATATTTTGCATATTAACGTTTAAAGGAAAAATACCTGACTAAATTACTCCTAGACGGTTGTGTATAAGCCTATGGTTTGTTTGATCAAGTGCGGCTCATTTGCAAAGTATTGAATGGTGTACTCGCTCACAAAACCTTGTGAATTTTGTGTTTCTTGAAAAATCGGCAATACTAAGTATCATTGCTAAATATTACATTCTTTTTAAGGGAACATTATATAATAATATGAATATTTTCTCCTGGGATATACTTTTATCAATGTTATGTTACTACTTTTGCTAAATTCCTATAAATCAGTCCTAATTATTCTAAGGGGTGTATTCCATAATAATTTTTGCCAGTGTGACTCTTTTCATTGCTTATTTTTCCCTCTCTAGTGGTCTCCCGTTCTCTGGCCAGGTTTTATAGCAATCACTGAATATTTGCCGAAAAGTCTAAACTCGGTCTAAATATTTTGATCACCAAATGACATAAGGTGAACAACAAGATGCCACTGATGAAAAAGAAATATAAAAATAATAATGAGCAGCATTTATGCGATGGCTTTGTCAAATAAATTTTGTTGTAGAAAACATTTCAGAATAACTTGAAATTTGATTGATTTTTCAGAAATTATTCTGTTCTAAATATGATTTCTGAGAAGCGACATTGTATAACATTTCTTTTGATTCATGGAGTTATTACTTAGTTGTAAATTATACCTTTAATCAATGGGCCAACCTGCGGCCGAGCAGTAAAGTCGCTGAACACTGGTAGTTCGGTCCGAGGTTCGAATCCCGCGAACGGGCTGGCTGGATGGGCGTTTTCGTGGATTTCGCCATGTGTAACGTGTATACGAGCCAGTTTCCCTTAGATAGTCCTCCACGAAGGCATCCCTCCTCTTAGGCAGATAGCCCTCGAGGCTTTGCCATAACCACATACCTTTAATCAAATATTTACCTAATGCAATACTTCCGTATTTGTATTCAAATACAAAAGCGAGCAATGCTACGAAATCTGCTTATTAGGATTTATTTCATTCATAATTAAAGACTGCCACGAATGCTTTATAATTGAAAATATTTCACCATAAATGGCTAAAATTTTAAACCATGAAAATAGATAGGACTAGGATATTTTTAGCTAAGTTTCGCATCATGAATCTTGTCTTGCGAGTGGACGTTATTAATGATGCAACTTTACAAATATATGTTACCTTTAAAGTGTATAATTCAGTTGTTTCATAGAAAAACTTGATTTTTAATGAAATAACTAGCCAATCGGTTAAAGTGTATAATTTCACACTTTACCTACTTATACTATAACTAACAAATGACAGACCGGTAACGTGAAAAATAAACAATTTGAGATTAAAATAAGTTCGTTATTTGATAAATTAACTAATGGTAAGCGGTGAAATTCTTTCCAAAAATATGTTTCATATTACGGATAGAATAATTTATAAATAATAAAGAAAAACGGAACATATAATATACTATTATTGCTACATTAGTTAGCGGCTTTCGCATGCAATCTTTATTAACAATTCGTCATTTACTAACGCTTTAACACCATCTTTACTTACGATTAGGCATTTACTAACACTTTGACGAAGGGTGTTTTCTAATTCTTTAACGATTAGGAAATTGTTATTCTATAAAATTACTAGTTAAAGTGTAAAATTCAATAACTTTATGTACTTTATCTGAGGTAATTCATGGAATGCCTAGTTATTTTATGAAATAACGGATTCCACGCTTTAACGCTAACATTTACATATTCAAACATAGCATCCATAAAATTATCTTATTGCTCAGTTATGGGAATGTTTCCTAACATCCGCTGAACGTGTGGGAAAAAGTTTGAAATGTGTTCAGTTGTGCTCATTTGTAGGTTCCGGAGGGGTGGGGGGATTCATTACTGTCACCTGATGATCTCCAAGTAATGCACTTGAAATTAAATGTTTCAGAAAGCTAGAACATAAAAGTGGTATATTCTGTTAATTTGAAAGAGGCTTCCCTCTAACAGCCGATCAGTAATGAAAAGCATAATACAGGCTGTCTATTGTTAATAGCATTCAGTCAATAACCGACGGTGGAACATCATGTCTGTCTTTCATTACTTAAAAATGTGAAATTGGCTAGCCATGATGACAACGCAGATTAAAGAATTTGTTTTTAGCATAAGTTTCTTTAAACTTTTTTAAGCGAAATTCTCAGATTTTCTTCGAATGGGAATTCAGTTCTCAGGCTTTCTTTTCTCAAAAACTGACGAAAATCATCTCATTACCCATTTAATTTGTATAAGCTAATCACTCTTATCATTCGATCAGCGTGTGGTTAGAAATTAAAATTACTAGGATTGCTATGGGAAACTACTTTTCTTAGAATATTCAAAATAAATGTTATTAAGAAGCTCACCTTCGATTTTAATGATTCATTTTACCACGCCATTGGGAGAAAACAAAAATCTGAAAGTTTTCAGATTTTAAATTACGTCCAAAGGGGCGTTTTTTTAACGGTTTGTGCGTTAGCTTTATTTATTTAATATCATGTTCTTTTCATTTAAATCATAAAATTCCTCAATTTGGCAGATAACCCTAGTGTGCTTTGCCATAATTAAATACACCACCACCACACCACCTTCGAAAGATTCTCGTTGGATGAGTTGGAAAACCCCTGTTTCAGCTCCTTTTAGTTCTTCGACTGAAATTCTGCCATGAGTTCTTTCAGATGGTGGTGTTGTAGCATTTTTAATGAATCTAAAGATCCAAGATACGACCTTTATGATCTTTTCGAATTTTGAAATATTGTCAAAAAGGTTAAATTTATCTGTATTCGTGTTATTGCTGGCTGAAACCACAGTTCGTTTTCTCTCTCCATTTACTATATCGAAGTCAGGATGTTCTCCATCTGCAATAGGCCACTCTTCTGGAGGTCGATAAAACCAATCTGGTCCTTTCGACCATTCGGATTTCCTCAGTTCTTTTGCAGAGCAACCGCGTGATGGCAAATCCGAAGGATTAAACTTTCCGGGAATGTGATGCCAGTCATCTGGGTTACTCAATTTTCGAATCTTATTTACTCGATTGGCTACAAAAGTGGACCAATGTTCTTTCTGTTTTATCCAAAAGAGGGCATTTATGGAATCCGTCCAGTAAAAAACTGGAACCTCTTTTAGTTTCAAGTCTTCTCTTATTGTATGAGAGAGCCTGGCTACAATAGTGCAAGGGAGTATCTCTAGTCGAGGTATGGTGAGTGCTTTTAGGGGAGCAACTCTCGCTTTAGATTGTATCAATTGACAAGTGACTCCACTCTCACCGCTGTGTCTAGGGAAAATGCAGGTCTCATACGCGACCTTGCTTGCGTCCGAAAATACATGCAGAGTGGTACTTTCGTCTATTTTGGGAAGCAATCTAGGAATTTTTATGTCTTTCAAATATTTTAACTGAGATGACCATGTGAAAAATTTCCTTGCTAGATCATTCGGCAGATTAGTATCCCAGTTAATTTTCTGTTTCCAGCACTCTTGCAGAATCAGTTTAGGCATGAAAGTAACTGGACTAGTAAACCCAATTGGGTCAAAGATTTTACTCAATTCGAAAAGAACAGATCTTTTGCTCAATACAGGGTTTTCTTCATATTTTACGTGACAAGACAAAGTATCGTCAAACAAGTCCCATTTCAATCCCGATACTGACACATCTTCATAATCTTTATCAGAAAGGTTTAGAATTGAAGTTTCATTTTTAAGTCTATTATGTTTCCAACCTCTTAGGTCAAATTTTGCAGTAGCCATTATTTCTCTAGATCCTTTGATAAATGAGTTTAATTCTTCAATTGATTCCACGCTCGCTACGCAGTTATCCACATACATGGCTTTCTTTAGCTTTGAAGCTATTTCCTGATGTTGTTTAGGTACGTTATCCAAATGGTAGTTAATCGTGGCAGCCAGTAAAAAGGGGCTGGCGTTTACGCCGAATACAACCCTTCGGTGCCGATATATAGTCAGTTTTTCAGGCTGTCCTTTCTCCCACCATAGGAACCGGAGAAAATCTCGATCCGCTGGATTCACACCTATCTGAAGAAATGCTCTCTTTATATCCGAAATTACTCCATACTTCCCCTCTCGAAATTTTGTCAAAATTTTGGGGATCAATTCAAGATAATTAGGACCCTTTTTCAGGCAGTCGTTCAGAGATACCGAATTTTTCTCCTTTGCAGATGCGTCGAACACTGGTCGAATTTTGGTAGTCGCATTTTTCCGAAACACTGCTCTATGTGGCCGATAATGCCCTTTGATCTTTTCTGCCTCCGAAATATCGATAGGTTCAATTATTCCCTCTTCTACCCAATCCTTTAAAACAGTTTTGTAGCCTTCCAAGGAATTCTTTGTCTGAAGGGTTTTCACGCAAGACTTCAGACGCGTTTCTGCAAGGATTCTACTATCTGGCAACTCAGGATGAATTTGAAGCCATGGAAGTGACACCTGATATCTTCCAGAGTCATCTCTTTCTAAAGTACGGATAAAATAATTTTCTGTAGCCTTTTGTATTTCTTGTTTTGTTTGCGAAAGAGCTGGTTCAGTTATTCCGATAGAATCAAGAGACCACAAGTCACAAATTTTTCTGTCACTAATGTGTAGTGATAAAAGACCTTCATTAAAATTCTTTCCATTTACCCTTGTTCTCCCTAATATTGTCCAACCAAGGTGTGTATTCATCGCTACTAAACTCTCTGTTACGTGTTTTATTTCCCCTGAAAAGAGTTTTCCGGCATAATCTGCTCCTACAAGCATGTGTATTTCGTTAGGGTGTTTGAAAACAAGAATTCTCATTAGTTACATCACTGGGAAAAATTTTGTAACCTCTTAGTTTCTTTGAGCATTCCCTATCCTCCAATTTTGGAATATGTGAGCATATGGTTTTTTGGCTCAAAACTTCCATTTCGCATTTGAATCCTGTTTCTGGATTATTTAACTTAATCGGATACTTGTTGTGATTTTCCCTTTTTTCTATCCCTCCAAAAAGCCCATGAGTGACACTTTCCTGACCTAAAGATTTTAATTTTAATTTCTCCGCAAGAAATGTGCTGATATATGATCTGCTACTTCCGGTATCCAGAATTATTCGTATAAAATTGCTTTCACCATCTCCGTAAACATTGACAATTAAAGTTTGCAAGATTATACTTTCATAGGATGAATTATTCGTTAAGGCCTTATTTTCAATTTGTTCTTCCTTAATTTCTCCGTTTTCGTTTTTAAAACACATTATAGTGGCATGTCGTTGTTTACATAATGCACATCTTATTCTAGAAGTGCAATTAAAACTAAGGTGCCGAGGGTGTAAACAGCGATAACAGATTCCTTTCGCTTTGCATTTCTCCCTTTTTTTCTCAGTTGACCATAAAGATGCTTGTTTACACGTTATAGACTCGTGATTAGATGAGTCGCAGAAAACACATAGTGTTTGTCCCCCCCGCAAACTTGCGTTCGTCAACTCCGCAGCTGTGTTTTTCGCAATAGGTCTGGTTTCACTCAGTTTGTTATGCTTTTGCGGCGCCGCCTTTGGCTAGACCGTCTGGAATGTACGTTCCCGCGCAACTAACTGTTCAGAAAGAAATTCCACTAGGTGATTCAAATCATAATTTGATTTTCGAACTGTTTTATTATATTCCAAAACCAAATCTGCGGGCAATATTTTAAGCAAAATAGGTGTTAATAAAGCTCCATATGTTTCCGAGGTCATATTTAATGATTCAAGACATTGAATATGTTTCTGTATATAATTGAATAACTTACGGAAATTTTGAGTGTCATTAGAATCCTTTAGAGGTCTTATTTTCAGTAATTTATCTATATGGACGTTTATCAGTACATCTTTATTTCCAAATCTTTCTGTGAGGAGTTTAACTGAAGTTTCGTAATTTTCTTCGGTTAAATCGAAACCGTCAATGGTGTTATAAGCAGTACATCCCAAAAAGGATTTCAAATAATTAAATTTGCTTATAGCGTCAAGCGTTTTATTTTGGTGTATGGCTGATGAAAAAGTGTTCCAAAGTGTCAGCCATTCGCAGCTCTCGCCATAAAACTTTGGAATCGTAAGTTTAGGAAGCTTCACATTATGATTTTCGATTTTAACGTTTTCTATAATACTTTCACTAAACTGTTCAGCGCTTCTTAACACACTCAATTTTTGTTGTTCTATATTAATTTCTTTCAATTTTTTGTTAGCTCTGTATTTAAATGTAGTTATTCTTTCACGATATTCGTCAACACCGTTTAATTCCTGGTCTAGATCCTTTATGTCTATTAATTTTTCTATGTCGGCATCTATTTGTTTTAACTCGTTCGATTTTTCATTTAAGAGTTCTAAGGAAATTTCTAGTTCCTATGCATTCATTTCTGTTTTTGGTAATTCAGTTTCGATTCGGCCAATTAATTTTGTAACGGCAGCCCTTATGTGGCCACGTTTCCTTTTCAATGTATCGATGAATTCCGTCATTATTTAATATTCAATAATCCAACAACTATCAGCAATTCACTAATTATTTATGCTTATGTATCATCTATATCAATGATATCAATTTAGACAGTTTCAATAGTTAGGAAAACAGCAGTTACTGGCAGTCCCTGTTCGGGCGCCATGTTAAAAATTTTATCAACTTTGTACTATTAAAATTTTTTGATCATTAAATAGATAAGTGAAAGTTCACTTACCTTCTAAATAGGGCTGCCCTGAACTGCCTGCCTTTCCTTCTTGTCGGTATCCGTCTCTATGATGAACTTCGATTCACTGCGAAACACAGCTATAAACTTTTTTTAAGAAATTTTAATTCATATGAAAGATATCTACAAAATATTTACAAGTTATAATAATTACAAGCATAATTTATACGGAGACGGTTTATCGTTATACATCTGTTAGACGCGTCAGCCGTTCAACTGACTGCTTTTAGTCTCTTTCGCCAGAGGGCGTCTGTGGAAGTAAAGTTCTAGTAAGCAAACGCGACATCAAATATAATTCAGGTCTCCAACATTTGGTGGCAACAGTTTGAAAAGTGATTCTCTATTTATAGGGATTCAACGTAAAATCGCAAAACGAAAAGAATAGTCCTCTAGGAGCAGTCTCTTTAAACTAAAAAAAAAAAAAAAAAAAAAAACACTAATGATAAAGCGTTAAAGTGAAAAAGAAATTGACACTAAAAAATATCTATCGTTTTATAAATTAACTGATGATAAATCGTTAGTGTTTAGAAAATTATATTTCATATTACGGATAGATTAAATAATAAAGGAATGCATAATATAATATTATTGCTAGGTTCGTTAAACCGTAATAAAATATAACAGACTACACTACGCCAACAGTTCTGTTTAAATTTTTACAGCTTATCAAATTATTAAGCTATTTAGTCCTGAAAACAAGCAGCTTTCGCGTGCCGTCTTTACTGACAATTCGTCATTTATCAACACTTTAATGTGACACAAACTGCTAACTTCCAGTTAGGGATGGATGAAATTTAGTTTCAAGGGCGGCAATCATTGATATAACAGAGAAGAAACATTTGCTCCCCATGAATTCTTTCCTTCTGGGTGATGTGGGTCGATTTCCTAAATGAAACGATGAAGCAAACGCGGGGGAGAACATACGATTTTCCCGCAGGCAAGTTGGAAAAACCTCCCATTGAAATGACCTTGCTCGGCTGCAGCCAGCTCAACGTCTTACCCTTAAAACCTCCCTCAAGAGAATCCGTTATAACCCTGCCGGTTAAATTAGAATTTGGCCGGTTTCCCCAACTAAGATTGGCAACATTATTTGGCGAGACTTTAGAGTTTCTTTTTTTCCGTTCCTTATTTTCCGGGTGACATTTTTTCCGTTCCTTATTTTCCGGGGACATTCTTTCCGTTTCCCTTTTTTCCGGGTGACATTTTTTCCGCACACCGAAGTGATATACCACTTTGGAGGCCATTCTAAACCAGATACATTTTTATAAATGTGAAAATCTTCAATCATAAGCTAATGAAATGTTATGAGCATTTTTGTACAGCCAATGTCAAAATTGTGATTAAGTGTCTAACTATGATTAAGTATCGAAGTTTGTTATTTCTCCTCTCCGAACACAATATTTATGTTCCTGGATGCGAAATGTTAACGATCTTTAAGTCTGTTCCTTATAAGTCAATCTACATTGACTAGATATGCAATAAAAATTCATTTTAGAATTTACACAGTTTCTTACGAACATCTTCTTTCATATAAAATATTCACTTGGAGTAAATTATTTCTTAATCCTTATCAGCATCCTTTAATAGTTAATACTATGAATAATCCAAATTTAAATTCATATTGCTACTTGCTCTATCAAGTAGGAATATGAATTTAAATTTAAATTTAAATTCATATTCCTACTATTTATTCCTATATTTAAATTTAAATTCATATTAATTTTTAAGTGATAAAATTCCTGCTAACTGGAATTAGTTGAACAATATGCAACAGGTTCTGATCCGAACAGTGGATTAATGCGCGTAACTGGCAATAGTTTCCGATATGATTAATGAAATAACTTGCACAGCATGCAACACTTTCCATTCCACTTATAAACAAACAACCCAATTAAGCTATTAACCACCCAACTTCTAATTAAAACAAAAGCACCAGTTACCAGATTATGCATTTATAAGCTAAGACCTTTGCACGTGTACGCATCCAAACTAATTCAGCCTTCAAAACTCGTTATTTGCCTAATCAGGTTATGTCCGTTAATAAAATTTGTAACACTGACCAACACTGAAAAAGACTCTGGAAACTTTCATTTAAAAAACCACAAGGGTCCACAAATCACACTCGTATAGCTAAACAATACTGCCCCTTTCAAACCCACAGTATATTGTTTTATTTTCGTACCGTAGTCTCTTAGAAAATACGACCTGCCTGGTCCAGCTGCAACCATTTGTTTCAGTATTGAGTGGACAGCTGTGCTTTGCTTCGCCTTACAAGAACAACAGTTTTGCCTTGATGCAAACCTGAATCCAGATGCTCTTAGTTCAAACTCACTTTCATCATTAATAAGTGCCAAGTCAGTAAGAGTACTAATTCTCTCCTGTAGTGCCATAACTCTTTATCGTTGACACTTTTATTGAAGTGGTCTTCAGCGGAGATTTTGGTAAACCGGTTCCAAGTGCCTCCTGTGCTTTCTCTTTTCTTTTATTACCGGGGAACACATTCTGCTTAGCCATAAACAGGAGCTCTGCTTCAAGAGTTTGTTTAGCTTTTCCTCCGGCGTTGCCGTTAGAAAATTACTTTGTCCGCGAAACGGGACTCATGAACTGCAGTAAATGTAGCCAAATGAAATAAAAATGTCTCAAAATGACAGAATTTTCCTCGGTTTGAAATATAACTCCGCTTTAAGAAATTATTAAACGTCAAACCGTAAAAATATAAACATAAATGGAGAATAAAATTGGTGATATTTTTTATTCATCCCAGAATTTGCTGTTTCAACTGAATCTAAAAGAATGCACCTAGAAAGCGAGTTCTTATCAACATCCTTATTCTTATCCATATGTTACGTGATGAGTCCTCCACTATACCTGAATTTATAAGAAAAATGAGACTTATCAAACCAAATACTTTAACTAAGTATAGTTTTAATTTATATTTTGCGTAGAGCCGCGTCTAGGTATCCTTTCACTTGAGACAAAATAGTAAATGCGTACCCCTGTAAGCAATCAGATTAAACGTAATAGTATTTAACAAACAAATCAGTATTGTATTCAACAAAGATAATTGTATAAAATCATACCATAACCCTTGCATTACTTTCTTTCAAAACGTCATGAATTCAGATAGTTAATGCGCACAAAATTTATAAATTTTAATTGGTAATATCAAAAAACACCTTTTGGATAAATGACAAACAGTACTGAAATAAGATTATAACATTACAGTTTTAACATAATAATGATTACATTAATATTAAAAGTTTTTTGGGGAAAATTTTTCGCAGTTTAATTTTTTTGTATTTGTTGAAAGGAAAATTACGAAAAAAAAAAAAAAATCTGAAATTTTGAACTGAATAGCGTTTTACTTTTTACGATTACTAAATTCAGCTCCCTATCTTTGAGGTAAAATGGTTTAAATCGTATGATTTTCAGTATTTGACGAAAAGGGATGGTTTAAACATCTCATCCAAATTACGGACACATTTTTTTTTTTTTTTTTTTTACCAATAGATTTTTCTTATCTACGATGAGAACAAAACTATTCATTGGAACATTCGGATACAGGTTTCGTACGAAACTTTAAAAAATTGTACTAATTTAATTAAGGTTTCCAGTGAATAAAATAATTGATATTTCAAAGATCATCTTACTTGACTAATTTCTTAAACTAAGAGTATAAGTTCATTCATGTTTCGGGCCCACCAGCGGCCGAGCGGTAAAGACGTTAAACGGTGGTAGTTCGGTCCGAAGTTCGAATCCCGCGAACGGGCTGGCTGCATGGGCTTTTTCGTGGTTTTCCCCATGTGTCACGTGTATACGGGCCAGTTTTCCCTAGAAAGTTCTCCGCGAAGACATCCCTCCCTTGAGGCAGATAGCTCTCGTGTGCTTTGCCATAAATGAATAATCCAACCCATTTATACTTCGCTTTGATTCATTTTAAGATTTGAAAAAACAAATCAATGTCCTTATTTTCAAGTTATTAGTGTTCACTTACGTCTAAAATATTGATTAAAATAAAAAAGAAATTATCAGCATTCTGTGCATATTATCCTTATTTTCATCATTCATTAAAGCAACGACAGTTTTACGGAATCATTGTTATTTATTATTCTGAAAAGTCATATTATTTCATATCGATGCAGGAACATGAAAACTGTGCAACATCCCCACCGGGATTTCCGACTGTTTGCTTCACCGGCTATCCATTTACACCACAAAAGCACGCGCCAAGGAGAGAGAAAATACCTTATAACTTAAATTACTTCTTACAATATGATGTAAAGTCTTTAATCATTGTATCAAATTCATTGGAAAGCGGTTCCATTTTAATCACTGCGTCATCATTAAACGTATTCATTAAATACATTATACGATCAAACATAGTAAATAATTTATACTGATAAAGCATGTAAAATAATTTATATTGATTAAACATGTAAAATAATTTATATTGGTAAAGCATGTAAAATAATTTATATTGATTAAGCATGTAAAATAATTTATATTGATAAAGCATGCAAACTGAGAAATAACAAAATTACAGTATAAATTTTGAATAATGGGCACTAATAAAATATTTTTTGTTTGATGAGCTGTTAATACAATGTAAAAATGTAATAACCCAATGTAAGTCGCCCTAGCAGATCTAATTGTTAATGAAAGCTGTCTTCTCCTCACTGGTATAGTAACAGTCTACTCCTTTGTGGTGCACCCTGGTCAACGTTCTCGATGATAAGAAGGTAAAAGGACGGAATGGATCTGCCGTTTGCTGGAATTATTCCTGAGTAAATATCCGGCCACTGAGAGGAAAAAATAATAGTCTAGTGTAAAATATAATTCTAGCGAAATATAAATGATTTTCAGGGGCTTAAATCTCTATATATGATGAAGTTATCTATTATATTTTATGTCAGTGTCACTGAAAAACTTTATGTAAAATAGGCGATTTTATGCACTTATTGTCACGCACACAAAACCTGAAGCATCATTAACTGGAGGGAGGAACTGAAGCATCATAAACCGATCTGCGATCAATCCCTTCTGGCTCCGTATGACATATTTAATTTTTTCTAGAATACCAGAAATAGCTGAGTGGAAAAATTGATCTCATTAATTACTGCCTTTTGACAGTAAATGGTTTGTCAAAGACGAAGCTAGCCGACTAGAGAATTCCACAGGTCCATATAAAAATATGACTACTTTTTCTACTTAATTTTAGCAGTAATGCTTAATTTGGATGTCACATATTTTGTTTTAATTCTGAAATAAGAAACAAACATTTCCTCATTTCCTTATTTTTATTTATTTTTAAATACCGAATATACGTTATACATTAATAGTGTTAACAGAATATACTTTAATAGCAAGCTGACATAAATTATCTTGAGGAACTTAAAGACGAATAGTGGACTAGTTGTAATGATAAGAAGTAATGAATAATGTAAAACTACCCTTGGAAGAGGATATATAAATGGATATGGAATAAATATGCAAGCATATAAGGAAATGAAAACTTCTACATAATTGTGTGCTAGTAGTCAGTGCTTACATATGTCAGGCGCTATTTAATCTATTTCAAAATAAATTTCAGACACTTAACTTGTGTATGAATTTGGAGAAAATTATAAACCTTTTAAAATGATGTTTGCAAGAGCACTGTAAATGTACGAAAGACTAGTAAAAAATGTATAATGAATTCAATTATACTGTACGTGGATAGTAGAGTGTAGCGCTAAATGTGGCAAGTTTTCAGAAAGAAACTGATTGATTTCTGCTTCTGATTTTTGTGGGTAAGTAGTCCTAACGTAAGAAATGGAGCAAGCGAAAGATGGTATTAACCAGAAATCCTTAAATATCACTGGTTGACTTTTCCTAAGCTTGCCGCCACCAGCATTCTTAAAATGAGTTGTTTTTGGTGGTCGATTCGAAGCTCATTCACATTTACCTTAATGAATTTTTAAACTACATGCACCGAAAAGATACGTCTCTTTAGAATTACAGAAAAAAAATTGTATGAAGAATATATAACTAATCTCTATTTTATAAAACCAAACAATTAGTGAAGAAAAAGCGCATTTTCACTAAACTTCAGCCAATGTATCCACTTGGATTAAGAAGACCTATGAAAATTGTAGCATATGTAATGCATGAGTAACCCAATCACAGGGAATTTTTTTTTAATATCCTTCTAGCTCTATTATGTAAGAAAAGACTTAAAGCAGGTTTATTTTTATGAGCCTAAAATACGGCATCGCTTATGCGTTCTCATTTCACAGATTTATGACCCACTGTAGCCGTTTTGCATTGATATTAGACTGAAGTCGTAACAGTCAGCCTTTATTCCCAGCAGCCCGAAAAAAGGGGGACACAAAATATTCTCCTTAACATGGTCTTTGTACAAGCTTTTAATGCCTCAAATCCGCTGTAAATTCGTTTATGCCTTGAAGTAAATCTTTCATAATAATAGTAATATGTTATTTCAAGCCGTAAATATTTCTGAAAGAGAAGAAAGTTGTAAAAGCACTCTAGCTAATCTGCTGACACGCCAGCCTGATCTTGTAAGGACTCAGGCAAGATCCCTGAAGGTGAAATATGATACGTTAGGATACGCCTTTTTTATTTTCTGCTTTTCAACTTACCTTCTTTTCTTCAAAACGAGTCGACTTTTTTTTATTTCATTCTATTGCAGTCTCGGTAGCTTATGTGTAAAGAAATATATTGTTCAAATGTAGTTGCTATGTAGCGCATAGACTAAGGTTGAATTTTCCATATTATGGAAACAAATTTCCTAATTATAAATAATAATTCTAATTGTATGTCTAATAAAAGGTGCGTAGTAAATTATTGTAAGAGGGAATTTTCGATGAAGAAGACTCAGGTACAACTATTAAATATCTTCTTTGTCCTATATTAAATGCATTCCTTATTTAGTTTCATTAAGACGTAGTATTATTACAGAAATTGTCATTTTTCTCCTGTTATAATAGCATAACTCAAAGAAAGTAGTAGAATAATGTTACACATGAATTTTGATATTTAAAACATATCATACATTTAGTTTTTTGAATTAAAATACTTCAGCGTATAAGGAATACAAGCTTAGTAAAAGTTTAATATGGAATATTTGTTTGAAACTACAAACATCAATTGTTTTAAATTCTTACTGACATTTTAGGCAGAAATTGGTAAAAGAGCAGTTTTGGAAAACTTTCAAATAACACTATGATAGAAGCGTACAGATATATGAAATATTTTCAAAGAAAATTCATTTTAATTTTATGTAGAATTTTTTATTTTAATAGCTATTTTACTTCGCATTTTATCCATCAGTACTTTAATTCCCTTTATTCATAGCCAGAAGCCTATAAAGTAATTCAAAGATTTCAATAATAAATGTTTATGTTTCAAGCAGCAGTATTTTTCAATTATCATAATGGGAAGTGAATAGCTATCATCAGCTGATATATATCACTTTTATGAAATTTTATGTTTTTTTCTTACAAATTTATACGTTTGGGGAACATTAAAAACTTGAAAGCAAGAAATCCTGAAATGATCGCTGGTCTTTTTCCTAGATTCGAACCCGCGATCTTCTAATAAGCTCAAAGACACTAAAGCACATAAAAGTAATGCTTTTAATTTATTACAAGTCTTATGGTTAGCAAACAAGATAAAGTAATAATTATGTAAGAAACCGGCACTCAATACTGATCAAAACCTGCAACGTAAAAAACATCTCTTTTTGAATAGCACCAGAAGAGATTCGGACATCAACATATCTTTTTTAACATTTTGACTTTTATCCCATGCCTTATTAATTTTGGAGAATATAATAGTAAAAATGTTCTCATAGAATTACCGCAAGATGTTTTTCAGTCAAAATTCAGTGATTTTCTTTGAAACACGAGAAATGTATGCTTCCACAATTTCCTCTGCTGAATAAACTTTATAAAGTAATAATGACTAAAAAGTAAATTTTGCCTCATTTTTTTTTCTTTCGATGTTTTTTGCATACAAGAGTTACCAGTTAAAATAATACCAGTTAATACCAGTTAAAAGGCACAATTCTGATTTTTCCATATCATATACTTGAAAAGAGCTTTGTTTTCAGCATGGTAAAACAAATTTATTATAAAAGTGTCTTTATAAGTAACTAATTTTTCCTTGCTTTAGCGTGAAAGGAATAGAAATCTTTAAAATTTTTACAGTTTTCTCTGACCTTCGCTGAAACGAACAGCCTTTTCCTCCAAACAGTAAAAACAAATATTGAACCTGAATGAGTCCTATGATTTTGTATCCAAAACATATACTTAGGATTACATCTCTAATTGTTTTCATAGTAACGTCGGTTTTCTAAGGGAAATACGCATATATTTGCTTCATATATAAGAAAAATCTGAAAATTTCTGATTTCATACTTCAACACAATCGGCATTGAATTCGTCATCAAACAATGAATGTTTCGTGAGGGTTTCGAAGAATAAATGACTTTCATCTGTGTGAATAAGCATGTTACTTTAAAGCAAATTAAGTAATGTTAAGAACAGTTGACCGATTTTAGAAGCTAGGAAAATGCCGCTTCACGTGACCAGAGTCTTTGTGAAATAGCTTCTTTGATTATAGAGAAAAACACGATGGCTGTCTGCCTTTTGCGAAGAACTTTCTAGGGAAATCTGGCTCGTATTCACGTTACACATGAGTAAAATCACAAAAACGCCCTTGCAGCCAGCCCCTTTGTCTTGAATCGAACCCAGATTGGACTACGACTTTACCGTTCAGCCTTTGTTTTGTCCTTGTGACTCTGGATAACCGATGGACAAATAAAATTTACATACGTGCTCTTCACTGAAAAGTTTTAATTCTGTCATGCAAAAGTGCTAAGAAGGACGATGCCTATTAAGAATGAAGGTTAATGGCCAAGCCAGGCAAGCGTAATGTTTCTTTAATGCACACAATATGTATGACGGAAATTTGAAATTTTATATTCTGCTCTTCTTTCTTGCACGCAACACACATTGCTTAAAAAATATAAGGGAAAAAGGTATGCTGAATTATTCTTTTCACCTATTTTCATTTAATCGTGAAAAGTCGATAAAATAGAGGCAATAATATTATTTTTTAAGTTAATTCTGCTAGTCTAGTGACACTAGAAAGATTTCTCAAATTTCCTGTGAGTTCTTTCGTGGTGTAAATGGCTAGATTGCTTAGCTGTCATGCTGATAGTTCGTATTTCAAATTCTATGGATTTACCACATTCTACGGGTTTAAAAAATATAAAATATCTCTACTGAGGCATCGAAATTAAGAAGTGGTGTAAGATTGCGCATAGCTATCTGTATTTGGTGTCCTGGGTCTCATTCTTGAAAGCTGGCATCTTCTAAGAGGAAGAGAATGTAAGGAATTAGTCGAATTTCACGTGAGTGTTTTAATGCTGTAAGTAATTAATCCGGTCAGCTAGCAATTAGAACATTTTTCTGTTTTATTAACCCTTTTAATGGATAACTTTAGTACTTTTCTACTTTTGCCATGACTACGTTTAACAATATAAAAAAGGCAGTTAGAGAAGGTTGTATATTTTAGGGTAATGCTGTACCTGAAAATAAAGGATTTTAGCTCTGATGAAACATGAATAGCATCCAAAGCTGTAAAGTACTGATATTTTTAGAAATTTGATTACTTTGGAACATGTATAATGTTTTTTTTTTTTTTTTTTTTTTTTTTTTTTTTTTTTTTTTTTTAATATTAGACTTTATAAAAAGTGCCTAAATATCGATGCACTTCCCAAACAGCAAAAATTTCCATGTTACTGAGGTACATCAAATAAATTTGTTAGCATGCGCATTAGTACTAATTAGCAAAGTGTTGAAAGAAGATAAACTAGTCTTGTTCAAGTTAACGAGCTTTTGACTTTGCTACCTGTAAATGTATAAAGTCATGGAAATCAAAGTTATTCGACTGATAATTTTAACAAGCTAAACAACAGCTCGGATTTAGACATTAAAAAATAGATAATATGCCTCTATTTATTCAATGTGCGCTAATTGAAGCATTCGACATATTGAACAATTACGATTAATGGAATGACACATAGAATCCTTATAGTTACTGAGATGGATATGGCCGTGGAAACGGAAATGAGTTCTTGGATTGATTAATACCGGAAACATTAATGCCCTCATTGGTACTTTTAACAAGGAGTGAAGGACCCTTTCATTCACGCACATCCAAGTTCAAAGGAAGTGGAGACAGCAATTGTAATATTCTAGTGACAATAGGCAATTAATGGAATAAAATTTGCGATATCAATTTAACAGCTGCTTCTACATTCGTCACGCAACGGAGAAGAGGAAAGTCGATCTTATCGATTCTATGAAATGCAAGACTACAGGAGGACAACCCTTGGATGTTTCCTCGATAATGGAACACCCAATTTTCTAAGCGAAAAGGAATGCAGTTGCAGGAAAGGGTTTAAGATCAGATATCTAAAACTTCTCAGAGCTGTTGTAGTGTTCATGTTATGAACGCACCTGCTTTTGTAAACATTACTATTCTTCACTAAATATATTAGATCGACAGTTTTCGCTTCTTCCGGAACGCTAAATTCCTCAGCAGTACGTTTTAATTCATCCTTCCTTAAACTGGCAATTACAGATATACTTTAAACACGGTCAGTTTAAGAAATTTCTGACAACTTCGTAATGATGGCGGTGGCCCTAATGGGGTTCCTTTAAAAATTATACTTTCTATGGTGGGTCAGACTATTGCATAATTTATTTCGAAATCAAGTATTATAAGTAATTACGTAATAACTTTTGCTTCTGAACAGTTTTCAAAATATTTCATTTTTCAATTATCAGATAATAATACAAATCTATTAAAAAACTTTAATATAACACTTAATATCAAGAGAAGGTCATGTTATTTTCATTAAAAGAAACTGAAAAGTCTAGCATAATTCCCCAAATTCAAAATTCTAAAAATTTAGCAGTTTCTACAAGGAAAATTTTAAATTGTATAAAAACACAAACTTACCTCAGTATATTATATTTTACAGTGCAGTACAGTACTTTTTGTTCACAATATTACGCTATACACAAGGAGCTAGTCTGATTTATTTTTAAGCTTAACTTCTATTACTTTTCATGTAATTTGTCTTTTATAAGGTATTTTCTCCCGCCTACCAGCTTGCCTTCGTGGTGCAACGGTTAGCACACTCGGCTTGTATTCAAGAAGTTCAGGTTTGATTCACGGTAAGGGCATTGTCATTTTTCAAGTCCCCAGCGTCAAAATAGCCTAATGAATTTACAGTGGCGCCCGAACTAAAAGTTAGTGGACGACGATTCTTCAATATCAGGATTTGGCGATTGGGTCCCTCAAGTAGCTCTTTAAAAGGGATTTCTCCCTCCTTTCAGCATGCTATCGTGGTGAAATGGTTAGCACACTAGGCGCGTATTCGAGAGATATAAGTTCGAGTACCGGCGAGGGTATTGCTAATTTTTCACATCTCTAGCATCAAAATAACCTAATGACTCTACAATTTTATTCTCTTAAATTTGTCGCATTAACGTAGCATATTTTTTATCGAGTTTTTTCCTTTTTAGATAACTTTTTCATTTATTTCTTACACGTGCTTTTTGGGCAGCAACCATTTTAATTGACTTGCTAGTGTCCTATGAATTTGCTGTTATTATAGAAATACTTCTTGGTCATTTTTCATTCATTAAAGATCGTAGATAATTTTTTATCTAAGATCTTAAGCGTTCTGTGGTTTTAACGTTCAAACGCTGCGCTCCTCTGAGGTTATTGATGATAGCATATATAAAAAAATTCTCACTGAAGCTGACGCATCTCGGGATATGTCTTCAAAATAATTTTCTTAAATATATTGAAGTACTCTCAAACTAGTGTGGGTAGTTTATTCTAACATGATAGATTGCATTTCTAACTTAACAGCCAAACCTAAGGGACTTATATTTTCTTAGTCTTGTTTCGGTACATTTAGAACAGCTGCAAGCATTTTACTATTGCCGTTCAAATTTTCTTATTTTTTTAAAAGATAACTACTAATAATACTAAACAAAGCAGATAATAATACTAAACAAAGCAGAGAATGACTTTACTGCTTAAATCTTTCTATGAAAGAAAATAAAAAGCAGTATCTATTACGACATTAGTCAAATTACTAGATTTTTTTCTGATAAAATAGATTTAGTTATGTTTTTGTAAGAAAACTGCTCTTTTATAATCCTATATCAGGTATCACAAAATTGGGCAACCGTCTAATGATATTATCAGTTCCTTTGCTTCTTATTTAACTTTTCTAAATTCATTTTAGGCCCACCAGATGCTAAGCGTTAAGTCGACCTGGAATCGCATCTCGACGGATGCATCTCCACAAAATACGCATCTCCACAAAAATCGCATCTCCACAAACCTCCGTGTGTAACGTGGATACCAGCCAAATTTCCTTAGAATGCCCTTCACGAAGCCATCTCTTTCTTTAAGCATATAGCCCTGATGCACTTTTCCCTAATCAAATAAGCTAAGCCCAAGTTCATTTTCTTGGAATGCTTGAGTGACGTGCAGCGTAGCTTTTATAAATTTTGTTTCTCATAAACGGATGCTTTCCTACTGAATTGTTTTGGTAGCTGTATTGGCATGAACAAGAATATTATAGTAGATATTGGGACATAAAAAAAAATTAAATGTTGTTAGCCTTTTGAGCAAACTAGATGTTTCACTTAAACAGATAGGATCTCCTCCGGAGTATTTCCCAGCTCTTCTAAGATATCTATGATATTCTTGTATTCACAATTAATAACATTAGTACTTTCAATACTTGCAGGCCATCTAGTTTCACGGACAGATTTCAGCGGTCAGTCAGAATTCCCAGGGCTTCACATATGCAGAAAGTAATGCAAATAATCTTTTCAACCACATCAAAGAAATTCAATGAAATTACTGAAGATTTAACTTAATACGACTGTCAACTAAAGTCGTGCTGTATGATCAGTGCAAGTTAAACAATGAGCTCCTGTGTTTTCTTGGAATACGCATTTACGTTATCCTTTTCTTTCCTTTCATATTACTCCTCTTATCACATGACTTGCAACTACAAATTGCAAGAGGGATCTCGAGGTCATATACTATTAGAAGAATTTATTCACCGAGACCTTTTCGAGTGCTGTTTCTAATTTAATAAAACTAAAAAAAGTATTCAACGGTAACTGGTCTAAAACACGCATCTGTAATTCTTAAAATTACACTCAGCTTCCCTATTTGACTTACCTCTGGTGTGCAGTCTAGAGCTGCTGAATAATATTTGTTTCTAATTACTCTATTTTGTATTCTACAGTCCTAGTTAGTTTTACCAATAGTTATTATAATTTACGAGCCTTTCCTTAAATCTCTTATTTCCCCTCGTATTTCCTCGCCAGGATGTAAATGAAGTAGGTGAACGAGAGTACTTAAACAGTTGGAACGAAAAGGTTAAAGAAAGCGTGATTTCGCTATTGTGGGAGCACGCTTGTTTGCTTTTCTCCAACTGTTAATCTTAGTAGTGGCTATGCATTATGGCGTTCTAGTTAGTATATTGTCAGGGTATGTTTCTGAGTCAGCCTGTTAGATTAAATTGAATTGTGTAGTCTAGCACTACATCTTTAAATGTATTGTTACATTATCGTATAAGTTTTCTACCGCAAGTGGGCGGTGTTTTGGTTGTAAGCACGAAAGTCCGTGCCATCTGTTAACTAGTTTGAGATTAATAAAAGACTCTTTTACCCCATTTCCCTGTTGTGTACATCTTCACGCCTGTGTAAGAATTCGCAACGTTTAACATTCAAATAGCTCTAGTGACCATTTTTTGATAGCAATACATATTAGATCTCACAGTATAACAATGATAATCTCTTTTAGCAACATTATAATTATTTCATTCTGGATGTGCTTTCTAAGGTACGTAACCAGTCTTTCAGCATTTACTGTTCGTTGAACAAGCTCACGTAAGACAGCTCCGTTTCTGACCATTAACTCTCTTAAATGTTTCACATTTAAAGACATTATCATTAAGTCTGAAATATATTATAAGTAAATATATTATTATTAAGTCTGAAAATCTTCTAAATTTCTTGATGTTTCGAAAATACTGTTCATCGCCCTGAAAGCTTCAATGCTAAGAACAGAGATATTTTCCATAATGACTACAGCTTTTCCTATGCTTTGGGAATTTCTTTCTGTAATTTTCCTGCTAAAACCATCTCAAGGAAATGTCGAAAACAATTTTAATGCAAATTCTTTAAGTTGTAATACGAAATTTAAGTTTTATCATGATTTAATATGAATTTAATTTTTATCAAAGTATGATGTGGGTATAAAAAACATTCATCTTTCAAAAAGTAAAGAAGGGAATGAATAAAAACAAAAAATAAGGGCTTGAAAATTAAAAGACAAATTCTTCAAATAGCTTGAGCGAACACTCGCAAGCTGTCTAAAGCGGTTGTAGGATAAAAAAAGTCACCTGAAAAAAAAAAAAAAAAAAAAAAAAAATGGCGCCGGAAAAGAATTAAACCGAAAATAAGTCACCAATTAATTTTGCAATAAGAAAACTAAGTCATGTTTAGAAATGTCGCCAAGCTAGGAGAGAAAAGTTTCAACTATAACAACCATAACTTCAGACTAGCGGAAATTTATGATGATGACTGCAAGAAGATAAGCGAGCTGCTAGCCAGTCTGACAGCAAAAAGAAAGAGGTGGATCATTGTCAGGTCATCAATAATTGCTCCCTTTGCACCCCATGTAGTACAGCATTAAGCTGTGATTAAGCGACACATTGACTGTCAAATAATTGAATAAGAGTTCATATGAGCATTGGCATGAAAGCAGTATTGTAAACCGGGACGAAACAAATGTATTTAAAAACAAATGAGGGGTGGAGAATACACAATTTTTTCAGAGGCATCTAAAACAACTTCTTTCCAAATGAGCTTAGTAGGTTGCAGCTAGCTCAGCGTCTTACCCTTAACACTTCCTTCAAGTTAGCACGCTTTAGCCCTGCTGATTAAATGAGAATTTTGCTGTTTTCCCCAATTCCGTTTGGGGATATTCTAAAGTTCCTTTTTTACGTTTCTTATTTTCCGTTGTCTATCTGTTCGGTTATGTGGTCAGATTGGACTTGGTCAGAGCGGACAGTGGCTACAGAGGACACGGGAGAGTAGCTGGGTGGGCATTCTTGCACCTATTGTGTTCTTTACCTAATCATTCACATAACATCTATTGTATAGTTTCGAGCTTTGCACCTGCTGTAGAGATAAGCCGATACTTTTAAGAGAAAAGGTTCTTCTCATTTTCTTAGTAGATGTTTGATCCTTATGAAGTGTGTATGTCGTTTTATAGCGTCGAAAAAATCTGTGATGGAACTCATAGCCATTTCAACAAAATTACCCTCTACAAGAAAAAAAAAAAAAAAAGGGAAAAGAATGTTTAGTTGTAGAGGATTATCCACACCGTTTACACTGAAAAATTAAATAAGGAATGAGTTGTGTATGTAAGACGTCGTTGTAAAGGAAATGTAAAGACAAATTTTCAGTACGAAGTACTGAAGAAAACAGAACATTGCTGAGATGGAAGTTAAAAGGAAGTTAGAGACTTGCAGAAAAAGAGTCCGAAAAGAAACATCAGTTCCCGTTCCTCAGATATTTCAAGATCTTTCAGAATTATATCAGAAAGGTTATGATTTCGTTACTTAAATACCGACATACTCCAGTGCCAAGAGTGTTTTATGTAAGGAAAGAAAAAAGGCTTTGGGAGCTACCCCAAATCCCAAAATGCCAACGACGTTCAGTTTGCAAACGATACACTTATGCTTTTTAATGGAGAAAACTTTCTTCGTTTGACTTTCAAAATGACCATGATAACAGGATTTTAGTATTTGGAAGAGAAGAATCTCGGCACCTTTTGCAAAATGGAAAGACCGTTTTCTTAGATGGAACATTTAAAAGTTGTCCGAAACAATTTGCTCAAATATATACAATACACGTCGACTTAAGCAGTACAGCAACAGAAACCAACGTTTATCCAGCGCTTTTTGCATTTCTGCCTGATAAGAGACAAACAACTTACATTGTATTGTTTCAGGAAGTGAAACGTTGGTGCCCTAAGTGGAAGACGGGCATTATAAAATTGGATTTTGAAGCCGCAGCCATCAATAGCTGTATGTTAGAATTTCCCAGTTCAACTATTTTAGGTAGTAACTTTCATTTTAATTAATGTTTGTGGCGTAAGATACAAGAAATGTGTCTAGTAAAGGGATATAAAGAGAACGAAGATATAAATGTCTGTAAAATGATTTCTGCATTAGCTTACTTGCCAATAGAACACATAGATGATGCTTGGAGCATTGTATTGGAAAAAGCTTTTAGCTTTGACAAACTTACCACATTCATTGATTATTTTGTCGAGCAGTGGTTGGACAATCCAAATATGCCCATTAAAGTATAGAATGTATATGGACAGCGTCAAAGGACAAATAATTCTGTTGAAGAGTCAAATTCCAAACTAAATTCAATCACTGGCAGAAACCAGACTAATGTCCACATATTAGTTAAAATACTAAAAGAAGAAACACAAAAAGTGTCTTTTAATCTGAAATCCAGAGAATTAGGCGACCCAGAAATAAAAAGGAAAAAAGCATACGTAAAATTGGAGGAAAGACCTGAAAACATCCTAAAAGAATTCGAAAAATCAAGCAATTTAGAAAAATGTCTAAAATCTTTAAGTTTTCTAACTAGGTTGGACTAAATCCAATGGTAAATGATATTTATGCCTTTATAATAAAGGTTAGTTAGTATTTATTTACTTGTATTTATTTTTGTTTTATTTACTTAAATCTATTTTTGTATATTTTACTTCTAGTATTTATTTTGTAAGACTTATCTCTAATATTCCACATAAACTAAGTTAGATCCTACAATGAACCTGGTGAATTCTCGCACAGGCGTGAATAAATTACCAGCACAGAAGAAAGGGTGCAAAATAACCCTTTATTAATTCAAACTAATTTAACAGAAAGGCACGGACTTCGTGCGTTACGAAAACATCTTCCACTTGCAGTGGGAATTAAAATGTAGAATATAATACAAGTCAAACCTGAAATAAATAGTGCAAGAACGCACTTCAATTTACGCCTAAGAGGTGGAATCACAGAAATCTAACCGGCGTGATACTAACGTGGTAAGGCCAAGAGGCTTACCAGCTTGCCCGCCAAATAACAACGAAACGTGCGCTTGGCTAGCAAAACACCCTCTGAATAAACTGAGATAATCACACGTTTAAACAGCACTTCACTTAGCTTTAAATTTACATCCCGGCGAGAGAATGTGAGGGGAAGTTTAGAAGTTTAGAGCAGGAAAAATTAAAATAAATTTGTAATGCAAAATAAGGAAAACCCTAAAAATTTTACTCACGTTAATGAAACTAATTAATTTTATGGAAATTGTACCTGTTTCAATATTTATTTGACTCTAAAATACAGTTTTCCACAAAATCCCTGAAATTTGTTCATACCCTTCATTATACTGTTACTTACTATTTTTAAATATTTCTCTAAAAGTTTTAATTTTTATTACATTTCGCTATGTTTAAAATGCATTCGTTTAAAATGCTATAATATCATAACAATTTAAATATAAATAATTAAATTTGATTGGCAAAAATGTATTTAACCTTGTAATTCGATAATCGAGTGCAAAAACGGAAAACTTCGGTAAAAAAAAAAGTTTTCCCACTTGAGATTTGCCACTTAAAATACTGTTTTAAATTATATTTGTGATTTTTAAAAGTATTTATTTACTCATTTATCTGCACCCTTTATCTGTTCTAAGATGGGAAGAGAAATGTGTCCGCTCTAACCACCATGAGTTTCGAAGTGTCCGCTCTGACCACGTCCGCTGCTGCCACACCACGATCTTTTCACTTCCTTTTTTTCCGGGTGACTTTTCTTCCTCGTACGCCCAAAGCTCACCTTTGCTTCAAAATATACTTTTTAAAAAATTAACATTTTAGTAACAGGAGAACGTGTTGACAAGGCTACATTCGATTGTAGGAGCTTCTCCTTCATACTCATGGTGTTACACGACCTTTACAGAAACACCCAACGTATAAACGCGATTTCGAAATGAGAAACATTCTGTGCTGTCTTTCCATTTATACACAGTGCAAATGGCCTTACTTATGCCTGTTCTCTTAGTATGCTCTCAAATGCTAACCATTTACGTATCCCAGCATGTAGTACCTTTCATGCAAATTTGAATTTAATTGCATGTCACCTTCATGATGTAGCAATTTTAATAACAAGTAATGCATGTTTTAATTAACACTTTGTACAGACATTCGGTTAGTTTGAAGCAGGAGACATGAAAAATGAGCATTGCCCTCGCCGGGAATCGAATCATGGACATCTCGAATATGCGTCGAGCGTGCTGACCACTACACTACGAAGGCATGCTAAGATGGCGGGAGAAATACCTTGTAACTTATTATAATATAAATTGCAAGAAGGGTTTTCGTGTTTAATTCTGAAATATTCATTTTCTTGACTTAAAATTATTGGAATAGAATGTAGATGAACGTCTAGATTCAGGTAAAGTTCAGTATGTTTTGCGAGATAAAATATTTGCCTATAGTAACATTAATATTTATATCACTTCGTTTTACTAAATTCCCATCTAACAATAACTTTGGTTACATCTTCTTGGTGTTAAAAATGTCTGTACGTTTTTAAGTAATTTTAATTTTAATTTTTTTTTTCAACCGTATTTAGAAACTTCTCCATGCAGTAAATAAATTATTCGGGTAATAAAGCATTAGATTTTATATTTTTAACTAAAGGCTCTTAACGAATATAGTTCCGTATGTTGGTTTCTGGATTCATGCCTGTAGCATTTGGCAAGTGCTATTTGGTTAATAGGCGAAATTTTTCATTTTATTTAGGTCATACTGGAAACACGCTTTCCAGTTAAAAATCTACAAAGAAATATACATAAAAAATATATATACAAAGTAGGATAAAATCCAATTGAATAGTACATTTTATTCTTTTAATATGTCATGCGAAAATGTATGTAAAAATTTTTAAAAAATTATGAACATGTTTCAAATCTCACCTATTTAAATGAGAGCTAAAAGCATACGTAAGACAAATTTCACTTCTCCTATTTGCAATGGGGATAGGAGCACATTATCTACACAAGAAAATGGAAATTCATCATAAAAAACGCACGGTGTAAAATACTACATATTTGAAATAATTCTTTTGTATCCAGCTTATTTTCTCCTAAAAAGAGGTCAAGTGATTCATTCTTTATGTTCAATTTTAAGAAAGAAAAGGAAAGTTTCGGCAAATAATCCTTTAAATCTGGTGCGATCGTTTTGGATTAGCTAGGATTAAGTTATCATGAATGCATTTTTACGAAACAAAAGCATCAAAGGGTTTTTAGCCAACAAAGAGAATTTACTCCGTGTCTGTAGCTTTAGAATGTACCTCAGATAACCTTATAGATTTTTAAATGTTTTATTCTCCCATACTGTGCAGTTATGTAAGTAAATTGTATAAATTTTCATTATGCTGATAGATGAAATGTTGAAATAGTTCTTACTTTCGCAGCAAAAATTCATCGAAATATTTATTCAGTGCTTCTTTTCAATTATTTCAGTTTTACTTAATTTTTGTTATATTACTAATATTACTTCAATTTTATCTTTCGACAGCATTTCATTAATTGTTATTGCTAGAAAGATGATATTTCGGCTAGGACTTTTAATTTGCAGTAGTTTGTATGTTCAAAAACTTTATTTTTTCTTATTTTTCTGAGTGAAACCGCCTATTTTTAGTAATTTTCCATTACTTTTACTGAGCACTTTACAGGCAAAAATATGTTTTCTTGATGTGATTTGACATTTCAAACGTGACATGAAGGTAGCTAAAGATTTGCGTGTTGATGCTAGATGAAACTAATGGTGAAAGCACACACACAGCTATTGAAACTAAGCTCAGATTTTTAGCCCTTCCCCTTCGAATACTAAACTAAAAAGTGCTCTGCCAATATACAACTAAAATAGATTTAGATTTCGATCTGTATTAGATTTTCAATCACAGGTAATATTTTGAATATTATATTTTATCTCTGTATTATTGTAAATGCAGCTTTATGGTATAATTTAACTTAATTTATTTTGTTTTCACATTATTCTGTTATTGTACCTTGAACATTCACCGAGCGTGGATCATAGATATGGTAACATTATAATTAATTTTAAAATGTAATCTCATAATATGGTACCTATGCAAAAAATAGGAAGCAATTTGCTTTTCTTATATTTTTAAGAACAGTCATTTTTTACATTTTAAAAAAACAAAGCACCATTTTCTGCAACCGCTTAATTCTAGAACCAACTTGCTTCTCATGAACAAAATATTAGGAAGTTAATCGAAAAGTATTCAGTTGTAGCAAAATTTAAATTCCTGGTAACAGATCTTAAAACAGCAGCTAATAACATAAAATTCAAAATAAAATAAAATGTGTTTTTTTATGAGTCGACGTATGCCATATCAACTAAATCAGTTACCAAATCAGCTAGAATCAATTAAATTAGATTATTTATTCCAAAAAAAGAACGTCAGGCCAATTTAGACCCTGTCAAGTTAGGTTATCCAACAAAGCACACAAAAGAACTGGAGACATATATTTACGGGAGACATTCCGAGTGAAATGGTTCGTGTTACCGTTATATATGGGAAAATCAACAGAAATCTGATGCAGCCAGCCCAACTGGAAATGAATTCGAGAAAACTGTTAATGTTCAATAATCTTGATTACTGATCACCAATGAACCGAGAATTAACTGTGCAAGAAAGCGTGAAAGAGCACTTATTCTCTCATTAATGTGACAAATAAGTAAAGAGTTTATAATAACAATCAGTCTAGCTATCTACGGTGAAGGAGATCAATCCGGATGTGATTTTATAAAGGGCTTGTATTTGTTTAAACTTAGGAATAATCTCGAAAGACTTCTAAGAAAATAGCCATTTCAACCAACGGGCATCGAATCCGGAACTAATCTACAAATACTTGATGGTTTTATCTTCTTAGTCAATTTTGGTATGAAGAATAAAAAAATAGCTTCGATTATACCTTCGTGTGTATTTTCTTATTCAATATCCAAATTTAAATCTGGAGCGAAAAAATTTTATAAAGACTCTTTTTTTTTCCTAACTCCTCTTTGCAGTGAAAATGATGCATGCTTATATTTAAAATCAGTTAAGGGCGATTAATTAGTGCTGGCTCATGTTATTTTGATACCGTTTCATTGTGCTTCTAAATAAATTTTGGCAATTTTCATTTTTTGTTTTTTCGAAGAGCTGCGACATTAAAATAGTTTAAAGATACGATTTTGTTTTTAACAATTCTCCCTAAACGTAAAGGGAGGAAAAATTTAGGTACTACTTTTCAATTTGTACTATGATTATGTAATGAAATTTATAAAAGGTTTTCAGAGTTTTGACAATTATGATAAGTTTAAGCAATTAAAGTTTTGTTCAAATTTTATACCTATTTTAAGGTATAGAATATAAATAAAAATTAAATTTCCATCATATACACTTGAAATAAATTTTAGTTTCTCCTAAGCTAAATTTGGACAAAAATACATTCATTTAGCAGGATTGTGCTTAGTCACCCTTTATGTATTATTTTATTATTATTTAAGAAGACAAATACAAAACTCGACATGTTCCTTATGCCACAATCATTTTAACATCAAACTGAATTAAATGTTAGTTGACTCATTGAGTCACTTGGAACTCAATAAGGGGATGGATCTTTATAATTTTCAATCTGTTCGCCAAAATTAAAGTGCTTTAATAACATATAATTTTTAAATATTTCAATAAATTTCGATCTTTTTGGTGAGGATTAATTAACTTTGTTGCTTTAGAATTTAATCTGAAAATTACAAATTTGTTTCAAAATTCTTCTATTTTGAAAAAAAAAAAAAAAAACGAGTAGTAGTTGTTTAAAATGCAACAACGAACGGAACAGAATTTGCTTCCATTCATTTTAAGGAATAGGTTAGATTTTAAGAATACATAAAGAAATACAGAAATCTTTTAATCTTTCTAAGAAATAGGACAAAAATTAGAATACATTTTAAAATTTTAAATGTTATTAAAATGCATTTTTACTGATGTAAATAATTTTATTAATCTGCAGTACTATTATAGAGGACATCATTTTGCTAAAAAAAATAAATGACTGAGTTAATCGAAAGTAAAGCTTATTTAGAATGAGATGGGAAACTTTGTTTCAGGATCTCAAGAGAATTAAACTTTTCTCAGAAAAACAAATACAGGGTTCTGGTCTATCCAAGAGCATGAAATCCAATGGGGATTCTTGAAACACATATGCCCTTCTGCAAAATTAACGACAGTGCCTGTCTGATGTGGTGTTAGGAGAAAGCAACATTTAACAGTGATCTTTTATCTTACTTTTCCCTTGCTGGAGTGCTTCTTCTCACTCTGTTTGTGAAGCATCTATTGCTATCCAAAGAGAAAGGAAGAAAGCTTATTCTTCAACTCTACTTAAAGTGCTCAAAAGCATGACCGAGGCGTACAACTAGAACTGTTTGTGTCACAATTTTTTAAAGAAAGAGACATAAAAGTCCTTTAAGAGACGCAGAATAAAAGTCATGTATTTTTAACTAACAAAATATTTTGAGAGAGTGTTCCTGTTATTACACATATATAACTGCAAACACTCTTCTGAAACTCAGGTGGCCTTTTGGTAGCTGTGTGACTAAGTTGTGAAACATAGGAATTTTATTCTGAGCTTGGTGTCCAGCGATTGAAAGTGTTGCTTAAATGGGATTTTTCATGCTTAATTTTTTTTTTTTTTTTTTTTTTTTTTTTTTTTTTAAAGAACGTGATATGAATACGAGCCAGGTAACAATGAAAACCTTTGAAATCTCTACTAGATTTCAGAATTATAAAATAAAATGATAATGAACTATTGAAAGTTTCTGAAACATTTTTAAGCAAAATGTAAACAGGTATGAATATATTATGTACTTTTATATAAAATGTTGTTGTAGCTTACTCCACTCAATCCGATCGTAACATCAGATCACGCCTCTGATATCAGAGAGATTCCTCAAAATTCATCCTGGCAAGGGGTCAAGATTGCTTCTGTCACTGACAACAGCCTTGAACACCATATAGATGACAGTACGACTTTGCTCAGTTTCGTCCCCAATTTTGAAGGAGAACAACCCAGGGGGGACGAATCCGAGAGTCTCCCTCCTTCCCCTAAGAACAACCTCTTGAGAGGACTTTTGGCTTACCGCATATTTAGAGTGCTCCAGACTTTATGCATTTACAAAGATCCATGCCTTCTCTGGGATTTGAACCCGAGCACTTCAACACCGCAGTCAGTGTCATTAACCACTACCCGGTTAAGCTGCTGGAGAAAACATTTGACTACAGATATCTTTCTTTATTGCAATTTAAGCTTTTAGGAGAATATTTCACTTTAACAGCAGCTACTAAGCATACTGAAGCACAACGGTGCTTACAAAAACAGCTACATATTTTCAAAACATGGAAATTAATGATTCATTTGCATGCAATAAATAAAAAATTTATTGTGAAAATTCTAGCTATATGTCAGCAAAAGAAACTGACCTTTAATAATTTAGCATCGAAAATTTTGAAAACTGAAGTGTATGCAAAGAAAAAACACACTTATAGTAACCAACTCAGTTCTTGCACTCTTATCAAAATGTAACTGAATGAAAATTATTTGCTGAAACTGTATTCTTCATTCTGCTCAAAAGTATTACCGAAAAAAAGTATTCAAAAGTTTATTGAATCTCTTGTTTTAAAATGACATTTTTCTTTTCAATTAAATAATAATTTTAATAATCACCGACCACTAAAGTTTTTTTCGCAGCATTAGTACTGTACGTATCATAATACTGAGCTTCAACAGCTTTAACTGGTCTTGGATCCAATAATAATTATCTTTGCATTATAGTTCTGTATTATTAATTTAAATAAATCAGGCCTCATAGAAAACAAAAGTTACAAGAAATGAGAAGAAATCTTTATTTGTAGAGCTTGAGTCAATATAATAAAAATAAAATTATAGATTATCACATCTCGAAAATGGGTTTGTTTTACTCCCTAAAATGAATTGTTCACCTCCCATGTACCCTTCAAAAACTTAAAGCTAGCTTTTAGATGCCTGTGTTACTTTGGGCACATATGCACAGGCAAGTATTAAACAGTTTGACAAAATCTTACTTATGTGTCTATTCTCAA
This sequence comes from Stegodyphus dumicola, assembly GCF_044657685.1. Classification (NCBI taxonomy): domain Eukaryota; kingdom Metazoa; phylum Arthropoda; class Arachnida; order Araneae; family Eresidae; genus Stegodyphus; species Stegodyphus dumicola. The sequence continues at coordinate 140,412,787 of NC_140780.1, forward strand.
ACCTCTTAATGAAATAACACAGCGGGCTTAGGCTAGTGACTCTAAACAGAGTAAAAATCTCATACTCAAATTTGTTACATAAATAATTATCTAGTTTATTTAACAGATAAAGGCAGAACTCGTAAAAACTAGTATTTGACTAAAAGAAATGATGCCTTGGTGAAGAACTTTCTGAGGAAAACTAACTCGTATTCACGTTGCACATTGAGAAAAAAATTCCCAAACCCCTTGCAGCCATCTCATTCAGCAGGATCTGTTCTCTGGTCGAATTAGTACTGTTTATTGTTCTAAAGATTCGGCCACTGGTGAGCATCATATCGATTACAGATCATGAAATTTCCATAACATGCAACCTAAACTAAACGTAATTCCATCTCAAAATTAACTATTTGAAGATCAATAAATCTTCCAGGTCCAAAAGGATTTAAAATTTCGCATTAATCTTCACTCTCAAATTAAATCTTTTTCAGCAGTTAAATAAGAATTACAAATTAGTTAATCACTGGATTTTTGACCTTTACAGGTAACGTTCTGGCAGCAGAGGTATTGTGAACGAACTACCGAAAAAATTTCACCTGTGCTATTTGGTGTCGTAGTATGGCTTGTTAGATTCTTAAGTTCTTTAAACTTTGCTTAAATAACTTTGCAAAAATTGAACGAAGAAGAAATAAAAAGATACAATGCTAGTTTTAATAAAAAGGCTAAAGAAGCATACTAAAAGGTAAATTTACAAGTTCGCAAAGTTCCAATAAATTAGATGATTATAAATACAGTTTGTTTGTATCTCTTTTGGAGTTCATTTGAACAAGCAAAAGGTGCTGTTAGCAGTAAAAGTTAAAATTACATTTACTGTATAGACATTTTCTTAATAGAGAAATTCAATCTCATAGAAAAAAAAAAGTTAACTTTAGACAAACCTTGATTCCTTATAAATCATAGAAAAAAATACCAAACAAACCTTAATTCTCTATAACTCATAGGAAAAAAATGTCAAACAAGCGTTAACTCTCTATAAATCATAGGGAAAAACGTCATTTAAGTTTTTATTTCGATGATATTTTAAACGAAAACTTTCTTGATAATTTCTATTCCCATTAAACATTATATAGTTTGAAAATATTTAAAATGCATTCATTGCTAATTAAAATTGTCTTATAATTGATTTATCATTTTATGAAATAAATAAACCATAACATATTATTCGTTCGGAATAATATGTTATGGTTATATTATTACTAATTTTCTATCTAAACTTCAATAAATAGTCAAGGTTAGATTACAGCATTTCTTCTGTTTGAATTACATATTCTTATCAGCTTGATAAAGGGTCCTATGTGTGTAAATAGAAGGCAGATATTGAGTAAAGATATAAATAGGGGTACTTAACGTAAGCCTAATTAATAATTAAAGAAAAGTGTTTTGTAAATATGTCTTTGAAACAATAAAACAGTATTTGAAGCTCCAGAAAATATCTTAATTTTAATCAGAATGTATATTTGCGTTTAAGAAACTTACTCTCCTTCCTCCTTATTGCTCTGAATATGCCATAACTTTAAATAAATGCCGAAAGAAAAATTAAAATTAAGCAGACTTTAATGATACCCCCATGAATAATACTCCGCTCTCCTTTATACATTTTTAACTGATGCTTTCTTCCAGTAGCTTATGAAAATAAGCACTTCCCCGGTCTGGGAATGCATTAAACAGTCACTTCACAAGCAGAATTTAAGAACATATGTAAATGTTCATGATGTAATCGCAAAACGTATTAAATTGCGCGAACTATTCTCCAGAGATTTTTTGCTAAATGTACTGGACATTTATTTTAGTTTCTAAATACACTAAGAAGCAACGGAAGATCTAGTAGACTCAACAGAAAGTAAGCGAAAGCCTGTTAGTGAAAAAAATAATAACGGTTTCTCTTGTAGTGATGTTAATTTAAAGTTTTCCTCTTGAGGAAAAGCTTACTAAGTGGTGAATTAAATAGTTTATAAATTAAAGAAGGATTGAGACTTTAGGAGTGCTTATATTCTGCAACATTTTAAGAAAATGGAGTTAAAAATATAAAAGATACATGAAAAGTCTGTAAGAAATATACATTTTTTATTATAAAACTTCTTATCTTTTAGCATATTATTAAAATATTTACTAATTTTATTGGAGCTATTATCCAATTCAAATTTAAAGTTACATTCTTGCGAACGAGAAAATGAGACTTTACACTCTATTAAAATTAAAAAAAAATATTTAGTATTGGACGTGTGCTAAGACCAAATCAATTTTATTTTCAAGGTTTCAGTTAGTTCAATCTGCAGTTTGTTTTTTTATTTTGTTATGGCAGAACACTCGAAGATTATTTGCCTTTGAGGAGGGATGCCTTCGCGGAGGACTTTCTAAGGGAAATTGGCTTGTATATAAGTTACACATGGGAGAAACAACCAAATACATGGGATAAAACTATTCAATCAGCCCGTTTGCCGGCATTCAAGCCCCGAACCGAACTAGTTGTATTCGGCTACTTTATCGCTTGGCCGCTGGAGAATCCGTCTGCAATTAGAATGCTAAGCGCTGAACAAAAATCTTTCCTTTTATTACAATGTTTTGACAGTGATAAAACTTTTATCATCCGCAGTCTTACATCTGACTTTTTTTTTTTTTTAAAAGATAACTGTTTTTATAGAAATATAGTTTGCATAGTTTAAGAGTAATGGAATCATTAAAGGTAATTAATTTGTAATGGTTAATCACAGGAATCATTGCAAATGACAGAGCAGGTGAGGCAGCAGGCATACTGACAATGCTATGCATGCTATTCAACAACAATTTCCTCTCCCAATTTCTTTTATTAAGCGAGTTACAGCTCAACAGCTATTGATAAATGACAAGAACACTAGAATGCTGTATCAGCGCAGATGCTAGCTACTCTTAACAGTAACCAGTACCCTGCAAAGAGCTAGTGCGACTCTCGTGCAGTATCTAATGGTACACGTTCCTTTTCCGGAGTACTGGAATCGAGTAAGTGACACAGAGAGATGTCAACGTGTCGGAGAGGGTGACCCGCGGCCATTTTGCCATTTAGTGTCAGTTCATGTTTTTCTTTGATTTTAAGAAGCCGGTGTTGAGAAATTTATAAATATTTGCCTGTTATTGTTATATTTGTAACAGTAAACACCTTAGAGACTCCTTATGTTTTGTATGTTAGTGAATAAGTAAGACAAGTGTAACATGTATTTGTTTACAGGAGTAATCCAGGCAAGAACTCATTAACGACCAAAACATTCCGATGAACTGGCAGCAATGAAATGAAATGCTTATTAAAGCAAGTTAAAAAAAACTGTGCCCCTCATTCAAGATCATTCTTTTACAGAAACTCTCTCATTTTAGAAATGATTTCTGAGCCAATGTAATTTATTTTGAATATCAGTGCGGAAAGAATTTAAAGAGAATGCAAAAATAGAAACTTTAAGCTCGTTCAGATTTCTTAAGGTAATAAGAATTTAATACGCTACATTGATTTTATTAACATATAAATTCGCATAAAAACATCGTTAACAAATCGCATAACTTCTTTATACCACACATAGAAATTTAAACAATACAAAGATTAAACTGTGATAATTAACAGTATTAGGAGGATATGGAAATCCGTTAACTGGCTTTTGATAGTTAAAGTGTTTACTTAGAAATATACTAAAGGAAACAGAGTTCAAATTAATAAAAAACTGTTTTTTTTTAGACTTTTCTTGAGTTTATTACAAGATTCCAGCAACGGTTTTAATTTTTTTGCTATTCGTAAACATTAGATCATGCAACATTAGATCATGTTGCTGAAGCAACCAAATTGTAAGTGCTTGTATAACTTCACCATAAAAATAAATCATTAATTATCTATCTTTTCAGATTAAAAATAAAACCTTTCTTTATTGCTAAAAGTTTAAATGTTGTTTTCTTTTTCTCTTTGGAAATGAAACTGCAGTAAATAGAAAGCAACAATACAAGATGGCATTATTAATGATATAAATATCTTAATAATGAGGTAATAATATAATCCGTTACGTGTAAAGCACTTTTACATGCACAATATTTAATAATCTCGTCCATCTATGACTGTTGTCATAAGTAAGCTTTGTGAATTCCATACAATAATAATAATGATTTTTAAATATTCATGCCGATCTGTCGCAACAAGACGACCTCATTACGAGCTCCATAAAGCCGAAAACAGTGTACGCACTATTGAATACTGCTTTTGTTAGTACCTGCCAATCGTTTTGGGAAGCCACCCGCAGCTTGATAGCGGGCTTACTCAGAAAAGCTACAGCACCTCCATCACTCCTCAATAGTGATACCTAGGTTAGCCATTCTGTATTTGCTTGAGCTGTTATAATTGTTCATGATAAAGTTATGGGCAATCGTTTCTAGAGCAAATGGATTCGCAGGAAAACTGCCAAGGGAAACTAGCTGAAATTTTGTGCTACACCTAGGAAAAAATACGAAAATCTTTGAAACTAATCCGTTGTCCTCAAATTACACCTGAAAGTTCCAGCTGTTCTATTGATTTGAGCGCTGGTGTATTAGTTAAACCACGGAGCTTAACTAATCTAAGTAACAACATATCTACCGTGTTTAAGTTTATCACAGAACATCCCGTTCGCTTCGGCCATTTAAATTCGCTAATACATTCTTCGAATTCCAGTGCATGCACCAAAATAATGAGGAATTAATAATATTTTGATACAATTGTGAAAATTACGGGCATAATATTTATCCCTTTCATTGTAGAAAAGTTCAGTAGGCTACAAAATTTAAGTAACATGGTTAAAATAATATTTAGATAAATTAAACTGTTCAATCACAATCAAAAACCAAATTTATGCATTTGATTAACATTGTCTTAAAAATAAAAAACTGCGTAGGATGAATTAGGTAATAAAGGGTATTGCTTACGATAACTATATTCAGAACAGTATAAAATAATTTCCGTTTCCTCAGAGTCTTATAAAAATGAAAGATGAATTTAAAACTTTGCAGATTTATTGCTTGTATAATACTTACGTTTGTTGATCATTGCCCGACACCGCTAATTTTCTTTAAAAATAAAGGTACTCTAACTCGTTTCGTTAATCAGGATCGTAGCTAGAGGGGGGCATCTGTCCCCGGGCGCAGAATCGAAGGGGCGCAAAACTGATTTTACGACATTTTAGAATTAAATGTTTTCCATCCTTGGGAAGCAGTACGGGCCGCGAAATCTTCAGTTGTCCCTGAGCGCTGAAAACCCTAGCTGCAACTCTGTCGTTAATAAAGGTAAAATTAAAAATTAGGCATGCGCTTATCATCAGATTTTCTAGACTTGATTGTGGAGTCTCTTAATCCCAAATTTCTAGTACAGATAACTGCAAATATTTCAAACTTTTCAGTGCATAAAACTAAAATGCCAAATTTAAATAAGCTAAAATATGAATATTTTTCTGCTAATAAATAATACAATTTCCTTAATATAGAGAAGCAAGATTCCCTTTCCCCCGTAAGGCTTTTAAAAGAATTTATGAAATATTCAGATCCACAGTTTACTAGATTGAATTGTTTTCATTTTGAATTATTAAACATGCCTTTAGGAGGTATAGCTGTAGCATAATCATGATAATTTATTACTGGGATTGCTTAGTTTTATTCTTAGATTGCAAAGCTGATGTGTTGTGTAGCGGAGTCTAAAAAATTACGCAACTTGTTTGTTTCTTAATTGTGGTTCAGAAAGTTTGTCATTGCTTATTTAATCCTTAAAAATATCTTTGCAGTATTAATGTAGGAAAAAAAACATTACCTTTCCTATGTGGTCTAGAGGAATCGCTAATTAGAAGGAGCGTGGTCCCTAAGGCATTTTACTCTGTATCTTAACGAACTTAAGTGTAATTACTGCTATTGATTGCTTTGAGTGACTTTAAGATTAGATGAGATTCTAAAATGAATGCCAGCCTGTTGGCAAACGTTACCATTTCGCACCTTCCCTATATACTTTTTAACGTCGTCAGTCTTTATTATTCATTATATACCAATTCTCATCGGGCAAAAATGATTACCTAGAATAATTAAAACACTTTTAATGCACTGACATCTTCATCATGTATAAATTTTTCAAGTGCTTATGAAAAGGGAGCTTTGAAAACTAATTTAAAATTTAAATTTTAATGAATTTCTTGGATATAATATTACAGGTAAGTTTAAATTGTAAGCCCGGAGGGGCAGAAGCTAGCGCATCGCGCAGCAGTACTAAAGGTCCGGGGTTTGATACCCGGGCTGAGCAAAGTTGACTCAGCCTTCATCCCTTGAGTGGATCTATAAAAATGAGTACCAAATTCGCTTGGGAACTAAACACTGGGGATCCTACGATAAGCTGACCACTTGTCCAGGGTACATGCTTATGTACCCTGGGGCCCACGGTCAAGAAAACACATGTCAGGGCACTGCAGTCCATAACTAACCAAAGGCTGTTGCGTCATTTAGTTTAATTTTCAAGTTTAAATTGTGAATAACTTTAAATCACTAAATCGTTAAATTTTAAGGAAATAATTGCATACATCGTTAAACGCAACGTTATCAGCGTTTATTTGTCTATAATATTTCACGCTAACAAAATATTTGCATTTGGTGACTAAACATGCAGGCGCAATAAATCTGCAAGATTAAATGTAAGGTACAATACCTAATTAATAAATTTCAGCAATAAAATTACAACTTCATTTTATTTTTGGTACGTCTGAAAAGGTAGCACTAGATAGGAAAATTCTTTTGGAAATATAGAAAGAATAAATTTTACACAGTGTTTTTTAATTTTTGCAACGAGTCTTGAGAACATTTTTGCATTTGGTGACTAAACTGTACTTCTTTTTTCGCTGTTTAATTTTAATGACATTTATAGGAATTTAATACTGGGGAAACTCGGATCGAGAACACTTCATGAACAATTCATCTAAACAATAACTGCATCGAGGTCTAAAGGTATCTTGAGTAAGACCATTCAAATCCATAATATGTGATTTTCATAGGTGCTTTAGGTAACCAATGCCGCATAATTAAAATTCAAGGCCTTCTAGAAATGTCATTTTAATATTTTCTACTGCTTATATCTCATCAACAAAACACATTGAGTGAATTTACAGCACCCTGATACTATCCTGGAACCATCGCTAGATTGGGTTGCAGGCAGAGATTTTGGGTACTTTTGATACTGAATTGTGGGGTAAAAACATAAAATTTGCTAGTCTTTCAACCAGGCCCCCTTTCTACTAGACAAGATGTTTTTCCAATACGTTTAGTCGCACAAAGTTACCTTGAAACAAATCCCCCCTTCAAACGGATGACAGAAACATTCCAGACAAAATTTGGAATTCAGACGCAGCTTACAGCTATAGATAAAAAAAAAATAGTTTCAAACATTTCCAAGCATGAAATTCTCCACTGATACATAAAAGTCTTACTAAGTTACAAATTGTCGAAAAAATACCAGCTCAGGCAGAAAATAAGGATTCATTAATTTTACAGAAGGAAGGGAAAAAATTAAAACGCAATTTAGTTTAGCAAAACAATTAAATTTAAACACTATTAAGTTCAATATGAAATCAATATTTAAAATTAATAAAACATAAGTATCATACCAAGCAAACAACAATTAATTCAGAAGAAAAAACCAAACTAAACGGAAGTTTTCAGACAGAAATTAAATATAAGTTTCTCCTTAAAAGTTCGTAAAGATTAATCTTTACTATTTACCAAAATGTGACTAAAACAATTGCATTTCAAAACAAAATTTACATTAAACCACTTTAAATAGAAACTATTAGTTATGAGTTGCAAAATTAAATATCAATTAAATTATCAAACGGTTACACAACATATATTTTTCTTTGTACAGATACAATAAAATAAATTTAATTTTATCAAATCTTATCTGATCAATATTGTGTTCATCTTTTTATCAATTTAATTATTTCCATCGGTTTTGGGGTTATGTACTTGTGCAAAAAGTTGTAATTTTCAAATACGAAGTCATCTGTGGTCCACGAACGGATTAATCAATTTTACATTAATGCCTATGGAACACATTTCTTCGGTTTACGAACATAGCTAGACAAACAGCCTACTGGAACAAATTAAGTTTGTGAACCAAAGGTTCACTGTAGTTAATTTTATAGCTCCATTTTGAGTGTGAAGAATTAAATATATCTCCCTTTCCCCAAATCCAATTAGCATTCAGGTAAAATTGCAGTTTCATTGGAAAACTGATTAACCGTTTAAGAGAAAACATTGACATTATTGGAAAATACAGCAGTTACCAAGAAAATGATAATCGCTTGCTAATTGAAAAGTACAAAATATTATAAAAGAGGTTAGTTGTTAAATAAACATGAATAACAAACTTAAATTATAAAAATTACTAAATTTGGCGATACAGTATTGTTCTGGATATTTCTCAAAATTTTAAAACCTTTTTCAGGAAGTTGGTCATTCACGATCAAATTCGCAAGAACATTTACCAGTAGCTATAAAAAACTGCGTTTCAACATTTTTTTTAATTATTATAGAATATTAGCAGATAAATGTCTACTATTATGTATTTCTAAATGAGTATATTGATAAATGTTTTTTGTAGGAAAATTAAGAATTGAAGGATCAAAGGCTTTCTTTGTGAGAGCAATACCGTTATTTGAATGCTTTCTTCTTTTAAGTAGCTTTACGATAGTTTTTGTATCTAAATATTTGCACATGTTTTCTCTTGAACTGCTGATTTAAGCTGAACGTCTAATAAGAAGGGAAATCTTCGTCAAGGTGTTTCTAACAGAAATTAGTACATAATTTGTTATACAAGATAAATTTCACGAAACAACAGTGCAACCACCCAATTTGACAGCTAGGAAATAACCCACGAAGAAGCATCAATATTTCTTAGGTTTCCTGTATATTAGTAAACATATAATATATTTCAGATTAAAATAAAATTGAAGAAATGTGTTATTACTAAAACATAGTCTTATCATTAAATATCATTAAAATAAAAATACTTCCTTCACTCATCCCAGATACCGAGCAATCCAGAAAAACTAAAGACAAAACTTGCTCACTTACCTGGGTAGTGTGATGTTGAATCTGTAATAAAAACTCTAATATGTTGATTTATTTAATTATATTCTCTCTATACTACAAAATATATATATTTTTTAACAATTGTCGGGAAATTTTCCTGGCCCGAAGTTATTACACATCTTAATCAGTTCACGTCACGAGGTCGAAAAGGGAAAATCCTTTTTTTCTTCCTACTTCAATGACAGCCAACGCCATCTGTGTCTCGTACATCAAAATGAAGAGATTTGTTTTTAATATTTGTTAGATACAGCTAATCAGTTTCACAACACTCCCACCTTTTTGATTTTCAGAAGGAAAATCAAAAATCAAATAATGGTATCCTTAGTACAGGAACACACTTCTAGAGGGTACAGTTTACGTACAGGACGAATCAGTATGCCATTTCTAGTTTTCACTTTTACAACTCTTACACGTCCATCTCTGCTTGTACAAAGTTCTTGGACACGAGCAATTGGCCAGTTCACTCTTTTAAGGTTCTCACAACCTATTAGCACGATGTCTCCAACTTTTAATTCACAGTCCGTCTGTCCATGGTTTTGTACTAACTGTCCAAGGTACTCCTTGCGGAAACGGCTACGAAATTGTTCTCGAAGTTCCTGGCAGAAACGCTGACGAGCCAAGAGTTTATTTCGATCTAAAGCATCCAAATCTGCTGTACCTGAAACCTTAATGTCCTGTAAGAACATGGAAGGCGTTAATGGTAGAAGATCCTCAGAGTCATTTGACACATAAGTAAGTGGTCGACAGTTTATTACGGCTTCCACATCACAGATGACGGTGAGTAACTCTTCGTAATTGACTGCAGCTTGTCCTAAGACTCTCACAATCAAATTCTTGGCTGTGCGGATTAGACGCTCCCACCATCCGCCCCACCAAGCAGCAGTGGGCGGAATGAACTTCCAAGTGATGGGATGCAAAGTTTCCTGAGCAATTACCTTTACCCAGTCAACCTTTTTCAGCAATGCAGATGTACCGACGAAATTTGTGCCGTTGTCTAAATAAACTGTAGATGGCCGACCTCTTCTGGCTATGAACCGACGAAACGCTTGAATGAAGCATTCGGTACTTACGGATGTCACTAGTTCCAAATGTACACATCTATATACAGCACACGTAAACAGTACTACCCAGGTTTTGTTTTTATTTTTGAGAATCAGAGGGCCACATAAATCTATGCCGGTAACTTCAAATGCGAACGCATCTCGAACTCTGTCTAATGGTAATTGAATGGGTGCAGTAGTTGGAGGTTTTGCTGAAAATCGTTTACAACGGACGCACTGTTTCACCACCGATCTAATTCGACGTCTTGCACCAATGATCCAGAATTCTTCTCTAATTATAACAGTTAATGCTTGTACGCCGGCATGAGAATGCTTTAAATGGTAATCTCTAATTAAAAAGTCAACAATATAATGCTTAGAAGGTAATAAAATCGGGTACCGGAATGCATAAGAATCATCTCGTTCGGTGATTTTTGTTTTTACTCTTCTTAAGCCACTCTGATCTCGTACGGTCAAAAGACCATTGATGGAGTCTCCAGTCTCTGGAAAACTCTCCCCCTGAACAAGTGAAAGAAGTATAATTTTAGATTCCTTTATCTCGGAAGCAGACAGAAAAGGCTCTTTATTTACAATTTTCTTTTGACAATTTTTGATAAATCTCTTTATCCAACCTAAAACTCTTAACATTTTTGAAAATTTAGAGAACTTCTCACACCACTTAACTTTATCCGCTTTTGTAGTTATACTAAGATTTACATTTAAATTTATGCCTTTCCTGCGCTCTGAAAAAACTAAAGTTTCATTTGGCTTAACCTCTAATTTTGGCCAGCTATCTCTAGTGTCTTTGAGCCAAACAGGCCCTCTCCACCAATTTAATTCGAAAAACTGAAGAGGGGAACAACCACGAGAAGGTAAATCAGCTGGGTTAGAATGACCCTGTACATATGACCACTGATTTGCTTTAGTGAAAGCGCAAATTTCCTTCACGCGATTGCCCACAAAAGTCCCCCACGCATCATTTCTTTGAATCCAAGATATGGCCGTGGTGGAATCGGTCCAAAAATATTTCGGGATGTCATCCAATGTAAGAGCTTCTGTCACATATTTGGAAAGACGCACGCCCAAAAGACAGGCCATAAGTTCTAGACGGGGAATAGTAAGTTCTTTTAAGGGTGCGACTCTTGACTTAGCCATTACAAAACTGACTAATGTTTCTTCTTTAGTTTCGCATCTCAAAAATATTACCGTGGCATAAGCATGCTGGCTAGCATCACAAAATACATGAAGTGTCCAGGAACTTCTATCTCCAAAACCTATACGTCGCGGTATTCTCAACTTATTCAAAATTTGTAATTTATTATACCACCTCGAAAATTTACTTTTGATACTATCTGGTAATGGAGTATCCCAGTCTGCTTTTATCGCCCAAATTTCCTGTAGCAGTAACTTTGCAGGCAATAAAACATGTGTCAAGAAACCCAAAGGATCAAACATTGTCTGCGTTACTGACAAAACCTCTCTTTTAGACAAATTATCCGAAACCAATACAGTCTTAATTTCAATATAAAGGTTATCTTCTATTCTGTCCCACATAATTCCTAAAACTGGTACAGAATTCTCCATTGTGGACTCAGTGCACAAAGTACTTTGTGTTAGTTCCACATCTTTTTCTACTGGGCCATAGGTCCACATACGTAAGTCCATTTTTGCTTCAGCTAATATTTCAGTAGAAGATTTCACAAAATTCACGAGCTCCTTTTCGTTATTAACAGAAGTCACACAATTATCAATATAAAAGGATTTATTTAATTTCTGAGCAATAGAACTTTGTTCCTTTGGTACTTGTGCCAAATGAACTGAAATAACCGCTCCTAATACAAAAGGGCTAGACTTTACTCCAAAAACTACCCTCGTATGGCGGAAAACCTTCAGTACATTATCTTTCTCCCACCATAAAAATCTTAAAAAGTCCCTATCTTCTTTCCGTAATTCAATCTGTAAAAATGCACGCCGGATATCAGATGTTACGCCAATGCATTTTTCTCTAAATCTTAACAAAATTGAAGGGATTTCTTCTATTAAATTTGGTCCTTTTACTAAGTAATCATTAAGGGAGGGCGATCTATTAACTTTACATGATGCGTCAAAAACAGGTCTTATCTTAGTTGAGACACTGTCTGGTTTAAATACTGGGTGATGCGGTAAGTAGTGCCCTTTATAATTCAGTTCATTGTCTGGTACTATTTCAATTACACCCTCCTCCATCCATTCATTAAAAATTCTATCATATTCTTCATATTTATGTAAAGACTTGAGTTTTCGGGTGACACTGAACAATCTTTTTTCTGCTACATGACGATTTGATGGAAATTCTGCGTTATATACTAACCAAGGTAATCCGACGACACAATAACGACCATCTTCGTTACTGGAAACAGAGTTTCAAAATTGTTCGTGGGCAATTTCTTCCTCAGCAGCGTTAGATGAATTCTGGTGAGCATCTAATATTCCGATCGTTTCTAAACTCCAAAGATCGGAGATTTTAAAGTCGTGACCCACTAAACTTGCACACAAAATGGAAGCATCTTTATCTTTGTGATTAACAAATTCCTCCGATACACCACAAACTGTCCAACCAAGTTTTGTACAAACTGCTGTTAGTCCTCCTTTTAATTGTTTTACTGATCCCGTGAGAATTTTTCCATAAATATCACTACCGATGAGCATTTCTATTTTTGGACAATCTGCTCCCAGATCCGACAACCAAATGTTGTTTCGTTTTAATTCTTTTAATATCGGACCCTTGGGTACCCGAGGTATATCCCCACATATTATGTCTTGATCTAAAAATTCAAATTCTAGATCTGAATACTTACGCGGACTGGCTGAACATAATTTTACCAAATATTTGTTATGCATCTTTGCCTCTGTTCTGGCACCTCCAAATAAAGTAAGAGCAACATTTTCTTTGGAAATAATTGGTAACCCCAATTCAGTGGCTAATGATTTCAAAATATACGATTTCTGGGAACCACAATCTAAGAGTACTCTAACATCTTTATGCTTTTTGACACCAGCTACTCTTACGCGTAAAGTCATTAAAGCTACGTCAGCGGTACAAGTTTGCCTGGCTGTAGCCGTATGTATGTTGTCTATTTCTGATTTTTCTGTAGGAAGTTCAGTTTCATTATTAATGTCCGGACACAAAATAACTGAGTGTGATTTACCACAAGCAAAACACCTAACAAACTGTTTACAGAACTTTGCCATATGATTTGGTTCCAAGCATTTTAAACAGCATTTTTTCTCCTTAACTTTAGAAATCCTTTCATTAAGAGATAATGAACGCGCATAGTAACAATTTTTACTATCATGCATTTTACCACAAAAAATACATGCATGTTCTCTGGCTGTAAGAAAACCTGTGGCAGTGGGAACATTTCCCTGTTTCTTAAATTTAAATTTACCTTTTGTTTCCCTCTTTGCTTTATCATGATATCCTTCTTTACGACTAACACCATCGAGTCCATTACGCGCCAATTTTAATCTCTCCTCACCCTCCACTTCAGACTTTAAAAATTTCATTAAGTTGGTAAGGCGAGAAAGATCAGTTCCTTCAGGCTGGTTAAAGAGCGAACTCCTTTGCCACGCCTTTAAAACATCCTCTGTGAGACACGATTCCACCATCGGAAATAACCACGATGTGTTTTCGCTCGATTTAAGACCTAAAGACTCTAAGGCTCTCAACTGAGCTTCAATTTTATCATACAGTTTATCAAGAGGTAATTTATCCTTTTGATCTGCCTATGATAAAACAGCTTTATCATAATTTTCCGAAGTCACCGGATAGCTTTCAATGAATCCTTTAGCACGCGATCCGGGCTTCATACACTGAATCAAATAGGAAAATTTGTCACTTTCATATAAATCAGAGTCAGTGTGAATTTTCTCAAACTGCGACCAAAACGGTAACCAATTTATCAATTCCCCATCAAACTTCTTAAGTTCGATTTTCGGAAGTCTATACTGTTTAATCTTACTACAACAAATACCAGCACCATCATTTGGTCTTGTTTCTAAATTGATTTCATCTGAAAATTGCAATTATTCATTAATTTGCCGAGTTAGTGTTATGAAATCATTAGAATACACCTCGCGACTTTCGATTTCTTTAGTAACATCATCCTCTAAAGTTTTCCCGTCTTCAGCTAACAAATTAAGAATTTTATCATCTACATTTTTTATATCTGAATATACATTTTGTAGTTTAGTAAGTTTATCTCGTACTAAATCTACAGAAAAATCTTCTTTTACTAATTCCGTTTTTAAAATATTAGCAGTTTTTGCAAAAGAAGTGCGTAAACCTGCCCGTTTAAGTTTCAGAGCCTTTAAAGCTTCATAGTTAACTTTCAAAATAAAACAAACTGCTTCACAAAACATAATTTCGAATTTAAACTTAATTATACTTTAATACATCAAAAACTATCTATAACCATTAAAATAATTTTTTTTTAAAGTTTATTTCTTAGAGTCCTGGCACGGGACGCCACTTTTTGTTATTACTAAAACATAGTCTTATCATTAAATATCATTAAAATAAAAATACTTCCTTCACTCATCCCAGATACCGAGCAATCCAGAAAAACTAAAGACAAAACTTGCTCACTTACCTGGGAAGTGTGATGTTGAATCTGTAATAAAAACTCTAATAGGTTGATTTATTTAATTATATTGTCTCTATACTACAAAATATATATATTTTTTAACAATTGTCGGGAAATTTTCCTGGCCCGAAGTTATTACACATCTTAATCAGTTCACGTCACGAGGTCGAAAAGGGAAAACCCTTTTTTTTCTTCCTACTTCAATGACAGCCAACGCCATCTGTGTCTCGTACATCAAAATGAAGAGATTTGTTTTTAATATTTGTTAGATACAGCTAATCAGTTTCACAACAAAATGTTCAGTGTTTACTGAAATATTTTTTCGAATATAAGCACAATAATTCTGTAGTGTATATTAAATAAAACTGAAGATATTTACATTTTTATGATGTTTTTCAAAATTAGCTTCCTACTCTCAAAATTGCAGTAGAAATCTATACTCTAATGCAAAAGACATAACTTTGGCCTTCTTGTGCATTTTGAATTTGAGCAGAAACAACTTTCAACTGAGGCAAACATTTCTTGTTTCTTAGCAAAGGGTTTTAAATTTGGTAAAGTTAAATTCACAGGCTTTCCCCCATAGCACAAAACATCCTCAGGATGTCCTATTTAAGTCGCAATATCCCGGGATATACTTAGGATGTCCTAAGGATGTTGATTCTCAGATGTCCTGAGGAGATCGTAATTTAACATCCTGAGGATGTCTTATTTAAGTCGCTATGTCCCGGGATATGACAGGATGTCCTGAAGATGTTGATTCTCAGATGTCCTGAGGAGTTCACCAATTTCACATCCTGAGGACATTCATTCTGCATTGTCCAGAGGACTTTCGTTGTCAAACATTTTGAGGATATTTGTTCTCAAATTTACCAGTTTTAATTTTTTGACATTGCACATCTGAAACTTCCACATTATTTTATTTTTCATATGTATTTTACTAAGTTGTTTCTAAATGCTGTACATTAAAAATATTGATATGATTGATGATTTATTCTTGTTATTTTGTTATTAATTTTAACTTTATTTTTTCTGACGTTTTTAAAAATTTATTTAGTCATGGAAAAGATTTTTTTCAATGGATTAGCATTTTCTAGAATATTTGCAAAATTCTAAATAACATATATTTTTTTTATAAAAAATGGATAAATTGCATGTATAATTACTTACAGATTACAAACCCTACTACAAATATAGGTAAAATTAGATATAGATATATTTAATTACGGAAACGAATTTTTTTTAAAATTTGGATATAGAGACATTAGGTATTTTTTGGAAAGCAGGAAACATGAAAAATTAGCAACTGCCTTCGCCGGGAATCGAAGGACGGACCTCTGGAATACCGGCCCAGTGTGCAGAACCACTACACCACGAAGACACGCTAGGTGTGGTGGTGGTGTATTTAATTATGGCAAAGCACACTAGGGCTATCTGCCTAAGGGGAGGGATGTCTTCGTGGAGGACTTTCTAAGGGAAACTGGCTCGTACACACGTTACACGTGGGGAAAACCACGAAAACACTCATGCAGCCAACCCGTTCGCGGGATTCGAACCTCGGATCGCACTACCAGGGTTCAGCGACTTTACCGCTCGGCCGCTGGTGGGCCGAAGACACGCTAGGAAAGCGGGAGAAATACCTCATAAGGAAAATTTTTTTCCTCTAATTACAGGACAGAAAATGTTTTTCAATCGCGCGATCTGTTATTGATATTGAATTACAGTCGTGCGATAATTTCGCAGTAAAGCTACACCTCTGATGACTATCTAAGATTCTAGAAACTTTGGTCTTATATAGAGATGGTCGTCTTATAGAAATAATGCTTAATATCAATATTTATTTATAATCTCAGAACTATTGGTCACTTTCAGAAGTGGTCGTTTGAGAGCCGATATTCTATATATTTATTTACTGATACTCTCAGATTCCAAAATTTGTTTATATTCTCAGAAATATTGGATGGAAGGTGGTCGTCCCATACATGCAAAATTTTACATTTCATTAAAAATGAATTCGGAATTATTTAACTATTTCCCTATTAATTAAATTATTAGATAAAGAAAAAATTAGGAAATAGTACTGTTTATTACGGAATAATGTAGGAAGTTCTACAGAACTATATTCTTTCGCGTCATTGCACATTGTATCCGGCAAACTACTAGTTCTTCGTATTCTTCCGCATATCCGTAAACATCTGTCTGATTTGAAACGAAATCCAAAATGGCTGCGCCATGAGGTTAACTTGTATGGATATTTTTTGTTGCATGAAAGGTAAGTTCAGTTGCAATACTTGTATGTTTACTTTTTTTCCTTTTCGAATTTATGTCATTTTGACAGTTAAATGTTTCACAGCTTTATGAATTGTTACCATTCTGTCGTGAATTACGTGTATCTCAATGGCTGGCTGTCTTTTCAAATATCTAATTTGCCCTGCTATCCAAATGTTTATGACTGAATTTTTTTTAGTCTAGTTTATGCATTCAGTTTCAAAATAATATGTGTGATCAGATTGCTTATTATTTTATTGCAGCAATAAATTTATGTTAAATAGTTTGAACAATTGTATAAAAATAAGAGTTTGCATTGTTTTGTCCAAAATATGTATGGTTGAAACATTATCTTAATCTAGTTTGTAATTCAAGTTTTTTTGGGAGTACTGTTCTGTTATTGGGACCAGAATCGGAAATGTATGAACCTGTGTTCGTAAGTATGTGCATAGATGTGTATATGTAGACACACAAACATACAAATATACAAGCATACATAAATACAATTCTGAACCCGGTCCTGATAACAGAACAGTATCTTTTTTTAATCTTTTTTGAATATTTTATAAAAGGATTAAGCATTTTTCAAACTGCATATCATTTTAAGATTCGACTTGCAGGAAGACAAAATATGGTCATTCAATCAAATGCTTATGATTGCTTTTAACATTTTCTCATAAATATTGTTTGCATTTTTATTGTATTTTAGGTACTTTAGTTATGTAAAGTGAACATGAGAATATTGGAAAAGCTGAAGAATATGAATAGCTACCATAATACATGTATTTTTTCATCGAGCCCATTGTTTTAGAAACCAATGCACCATTATTATATGCTGGCTTATTTTATAGTTATATGCAGTTTAATTTTATGTTCATGTTACTGTAGTATTGTCATTATAATAAAAGTATTGATAATTTTTGTTGAATCTTGCAAGTTGCCTAACATTCAGAATTATTACTACCGAATTTTACTGATAGGTTTTTTTGAGTTGACATAATCTGTCTGATAAATAAAATAAACTGATGTTTAAATTATATGCATTTCTCTTAATGTTTCATTGAAAGTGAGATGGAAATATAAATGCTATCCAGAAAAGTGAATTTTTTTTTTGCCTGAAGTAACAAATTATACTAAATGATTAATGTTTATATCATTTTAGAAATGTCAATATTAAAGTTTCTCCCCCTTCTCTTCTTTGATTTTGAAATAATTTATAATAAAATAATATATGCATAAGTGTAATTAATGTAAAGTGTCATTCAATAATATAATTTATTTTTACTGATATTTTTATATTTCTTATCTAGGTTTTCTTTTGGTGTTAGAAGGAGGAAAAGACTGTAATGTTTTAATTAAGGAAATAATTAAAACATTACAGTCTTTTAAATAACACAGTTACAGTAATGTTTATTGAAGCAATCAGTACTGTGTGATTGCCAGTGATTGAATAATGTTAAAATGCATTGTTCATAAGGAAATTTGCGTATCTTTGTGTTATAGATTTTATTTTGACACAAGCTGAAATTTGAATTATTGGAAGCACTTTGAAAACCTGAATTATTTCCTGAATCATTAATCAGGCTAATATATAACATACAAATTTTCATACAAAATTATTTCTTTGAGCATATTATAAAGAGCTCATTTAATTTTATTATTTGTACAAATTTTAGACAAAAGTAGCATGTAACAGTTAAAGATTTATTGAAGCCTACTTGCTACTTGTGGTAACAAAGAAGTGTGAAAGATATTGCCATATTAGCGAACATGACGATCATTGATGCTTAGTTTAGTAATTTAATAATATATTGAGAAATGCTGGGAACTTTCAGAAGTAGACATTTCCGAAATGATGGGCTTGATAAGATATTTACATGGTTTTATTATTTATTCTTTAGTTAAGAATGGATTTTAGATGTTCATGTGAAAGAATTCTGTTTAATTATATGTGAAAGAATTGTTAAAGTTTGGCATTTAAAAAAATGAATTAATAATATGCAATTATCTTTTTATTATACATATATTACTATATATTTCTAATGTGCTGTGTAAATGTCAGTGCTAAACGATTGAGATACTATTGTCAGGGCAATCTTTTCTTATACGTGAAAAATTCTGATACTTTCTTATCATCTGCCCTCACAGCTTCAACTTATGCTAATACAGCAAGAGTATGTACACGATAATAGCAAACTATGAATATGCATACCACACACATGTATTTACATGCTTTATATTTAATCTTTATTTCTGAATAGTATTCCATTGGATGAAAAATATGTGAATATTGACCCAATGTATATATTTTTGTGTGTGTGCATCCTAAAATTTCTTGTTTCTTATAAAGTGCTTATTTGAATTACTACTTGTGAACAAAGCAGTAGATATGAACCATAAACTAATGAACATTTTGCCAATTTTCACAGCTTTGCAGATAGTCAGAAAGCACCAAAATTTGTAATAATGTTAAGTTTAAATGATGTTCTATACTTTTGTGTTAATTTTTCTATTCTATTAATTCTATTACTGTGTTATCAAACTTTCTGCAGGAATTTCAACTGGTTAAGATGTTATTACCATGTGGAGAAGAATTTGGTTTTCAAGCTAGAAAAAATTGCAGCTGAAGGATTTTGTAGAAGGTCTGTCAAACTGGTTTTAGTTAATTATAATTTAATTTTGGGTGAAGAATTCTCAAATTTATTTATCATAAGTGTCTAAAGGTCTTCTAAATTAAATTCTGCTTGTTTTTGAAATTTTTCATGACAGTCATTCTTTGATTATTATTATTATTATTTTTTTTTTTTTTATTTACTAACTTATATCCAGGCACATAATGTTGCATTTAATGCCATACCTTAAATATTGTAAAATGTTAAAAT
The DNA here is from genome assembly GCF_044657685.1 of Stegodyphus dumicola. Classification (NCBI taxonomy): domain Eukaryota; kingdom Metazoa; phylum Arthropoda; class Arachnida; order Araneae; family Eresidae; genus Stegodyphus; species Stegodyphus dumicola. The sequence continues at coordinate 140,432,737 of NC_140780.1, forward strand.
AATACATTTCACTTAAAAATGTGGTTGTGACAGTAAATTTTCTGTTACATTTAATCATATCTATAAACATTGGTATACATCATTTTTCAATAATCTGTATATTATTTCGTGCATTTCTTTTACATCCAAGATCTGGCATATGACTTGCTTTTCAAACTGATAACATGGTGTAATAATGTAATCTAATGGTTAAAGTTTGCTATGGAACGGGCCAAATTTAATAAATTATTCTTTGATAGAAATTTATTCATGTGTTCAGTGTGTCTCATCTCTTTAAATTGCTAAAGTAAATTTTATGTACTTGCATTTAGGAATTTTGACTGTATCAGAGTAATTTTGTTTCAGTTATTATAACATGCAAGGGAAAAAAATTCATTCATAGCCCCGTATTTAAAATTAGTTAATTAAAGTCCTTAATAAAGAGGGACGTTTTGTTGTTTTTAATGTCGATAGGGTTTAATTCAAAAATATGCCACATTAAGGGTTACTTATTAACCTAATTTAAAATTTTCATTACTTTAACATGTCCAATAATTGTTATTTTAACTCTGATATTGTAATATTATCAAAATTCCTTACTTTTTGATAGGTAATCCAAATGTAAAACAAGAAAAGAAAAAATTAAAATCTAGAAGTATATTTATTTCATACTTCTAACAAATAAAAACAACACAAGCACTTTTTACTCTCTATCTGCATAGTGTGGCATCTCCCGTAAGACAGATTTGTATGGTCAAATCCATGTTTCAGTTAAAGCAAAATGCATGCACAGTCTTCTGATTTTCCCTTCGATTAAGGATTCTGTATATACTAGCATAAGAAATATATTAGTTAATGCAGTGTTATACATCAATATTTATAGACAATTATTGTGGCTATGTTTATTATAATTATGTTCACTGTAATGGCTGGAGTGCCTAAACCATCATGCTGTGTAAACAAAACTCAAATCTTCATCTCTGCATACTGCTTCACTAGTGTTTAAACCACTGAAATGGTGATTAATGGTAGAACATTTTTGGTAAAAATTTACTCTACTGTAACCCTTGGCGAATCGTTTCTTTTTTTATATATCAAGATCGTCACCTGAGAGGATCGGCACCAGTTTCAAGGTGGCCGCTACACAAAACCAAAATAAGAAGTCAAAGACATACACAAACTCTGTGTCCATGTACACATCGACCTATTAAAACAGAGAACTGCACAAACTGGGCAGTGTGCACTGCTTTAACTTTGTCCATGTACACATTGATCTATTTTCACTTTAAGAGAAAATCAGAAAGTTAAAAATATCATAGTTACCAGAAAAAATTCGCCACTGTCTTAACACACAGACAACCAAAAATACACAAACAGAGAGGAATAAGTTACCAAAGATACATATTTCCTAACATAAAAACATTAAACAACAAATCTTCTAACAAAAATTAACACACAGAGACAAAAAAATAAATGAAACGTCATTTTTTTAACATACCTTTTTTTTCACATGCATATGTTTAGGCTTCCCACCACCATCCTCCAGGTAAGCAATTCAATTAAATTTTTCATCTCTTATGCTGTTATCACATCTATAGACGCGCACGCTTACCCGGGACGATTCCGAGAAACGAGATTCTAGTAGCACGGCTTTAAGCGGCAGGCTTCCGAGAAATGTTTCGTCTAGCTAGGAGGAACGTGTGTCGGCTATGAGCAACATTTTAAAACTTTTCCCAAAATGTTCCGGCTGGAGACGTGTTCCTCAAGCGTTCAACCAATCAGACGAAAGGTCAGCTTCTGAAGGATCACGGGTAACTTTCAATATGGCGATGGCTCTCACTGTAAAGTGATGGACGGTGGAAATAGAGGCCGATTTAATTATTGCTGTTTTGTTGTAATACAACTGCCTGAGTCATTTCTTAAATGTGTATATATTCATTAAATATATAATTGTGGAAATTTCAGAGTTGACAGTATTTTACGACGTTCTTGCAGTTCGGATTTGTTTACAAATTGTTAGTAGCCAAAAGTTCGCAAAATTTGTCGTATTTCGTGTTGATCGTGTATTATAACACTGTTATATAATAGAATTTTATTTCTTAAATTTAAGTTGAATAATTTTTTAAAATCCGTTTGTATATGCGCGGCTTTTCTCCTAATTACTTATCTTTTAAATTGTTAACTGCATAATCAGTGACACATTTTAAACAGCATAAAAGATGCATAAAAAAGAAAAGCATAGCTTATGTAATAATGAGAATACTCATTAAATTTGTCTATTATTTTCATGTTATTAATGAAATACTTTTTGGATTATAAATACATTAGAAACTATACTTTTATTGTAAATGCTACATATTGAAACATTGGAAATTTATGGATTTATTATTATGCATGATGAAAAACATTTGTATATACATTCATTAATATAAATCTTATTCATTACATTAATACTAATAAATATATATTAACAACTTCTAAAACATTGCATCTCTCTATCTGTATGTAAATATATGACTTATTAAATGTGTATATGTATATGTATGTATGAATACAAAAATGAACATTGCCAAGAAGTTTATTTGAAGTTACTTTTAATTCAGATAACGATTATGTAATTGACAGCAACTATAGTTATCAGTTCTTTGCAAATTATTATGGGTATGTAATAATCAGTTGAAAAATAATTGATGAGTATTTGAGTACTAAAGAGTGTACACATTTTGTTATTGGGTTAATTCATAATTATATCATACGTATGATCTACATAATAAAAACATGACTAATAAATAATAAGAAATGTAACAGCTGTGCATTTATAACATTTGATTACTTAAAACAGAGCACAACTGATTATCAGCTTCATGTCTGTTTACATAATGAATTGCACGGGCCTACTAGTGGCCGAAGCGTCATTGAACACTGGTAGTTCTGTCTCAGGTTAGAATGCCGCGAACGGGCTGGCTACATGACGTTTCCTTGATTTGCCCCATTTGTAACTGGTATACGAGCCAGTTTTAAAAAAAATCTTCTACAAAGGGATCCCTCCTGTTGTTATCCCTCGAGGCTTTGCGGTAATCACATAAAACCAACTGAGCCCACCAGCGGCCGAGCGGTAAAGTCGCTGAACACTGGTAGTTCTGTCCGAGGTTCGAATCCCGCGAACGGGCTGGCTGCATGGACGCTTTCGTGGTTTTCCCCATGTGTGATGTGTATACGAGCCAGTTTCCCTTAGAAAGTCCTCCACGAAGGCATCCCTTCCCTTAGGCAGAAAGCCCTAGTGTGCTTTGCTGTAATCTCAATAAACCAAACCATAAAACAAACTCATGATGTGAACACCTAATTTCTAGAGTTGGTATAATTAATGTGTTTTAGGTATATTACCGAGTGTTCTATGGGGGACAGTAAACAACTTGCACATGTATGATTGCTCATGTATTCATATGCTTTATTCGATCATCATTTTGCTGAATAGTATCTGCTGGTTGTGAGGAGGTAAATATCAGCCATATAGATTTTTGTCATTTGAATGGACAAAACAGTAATTATGAGCCATAAAGTTAGTCAGAAAATGCTTTCACCAGGTCACAAATTTTCCAGTGAGCCATCAAATTTTCATTGAAATGCAGACAACAGAAAATACACATAAGCGATGTGTGATAAATAGACTTATCCAGCACATGTTTTTAAACTATTCTTAGTGTATACAGAATTTGGCTATTACTGATGTAATTGATTGCTATAACCAGTAGTGTGTTTATCTGTTACATGAAGTGCCAGAGTGGAGATCAAACTGATTAACTTGATAGCAATCACCTTTCTATTGTCTTCCATTACTAACAATAAAGTTTAAAACGAAAAGCGTGTGAACGATACAAAACAACACGAAACAGCGAATGTCACTTGAAAGGAAACGTCACTTTCGCCAATCTGAGCGATAACTGATTCTTGTTTGGCTTTCAGCCTGTTTGCCAAGTGAAGATGGTAACCCTATTTCGCCAAAGGCCGTTTCTCAGAACTGTTGCTGCAAATGTTTTGTTCCGGCAACAAACAGCTAATGTGATAATGCTTTTAGTCACCTCAGACATACTCAAACGATGGTACCCACACCAAAATAATAGCATGTTCAAAATACAAGACCATACCACTTCCGTGCAACCAAACACAGCAATTGAAAAGAATGGTAAGAACCAAAAACCTGGGACCGTACAAAAGGTTTACTATTAGAAAAAGTAGCCCAAAACTAAATTTATCACAGCACGTTGGCAATATTTGCAGAAATAACTCCTTTTTATTGACCCAAAAAAAAGTTTTTTTTTTTCCCCCAAAGGCTACTTTCGCCAACATTATCAACATTAGGGTTACCAGAAAACTTATTTGACGCAATGGGCTTCCACATTTCACAAACAACCAATACCACTTTGCGATTTTTTTTCAGACAGAAACCAAGGTGTACCATACAGTAAAGATTAGCCACATCTTCATTTACTACTGTTACAAGTACTTCTTTGGTAAATTTCTGCGGTTAAATTCAAAAGTTTAAAATTGCATTAACATGATCAGATTCAGAGTCATAGCTAGGGTTTTCAGTGCTCAGGGACAACTGAAGATTTTGCGCCCCCTACTGCTTGCCAAGGATGGAAAACATTTAATTCTAAAATGTTCTAACATCAGTTTGGCGCCCCTTGGATTCTGCATCCGGGGACAGATGCCCCCCTCTAGCTACGCCCCTGATCAGATTTTATTTTCTGCACGTAGCTAACAATTACTTATGTTTTGTCAGATAAATGTTACCAGATGCAGTTAATTATTTTTTACTTGCCAATCTCATGAGACAAGTTTTTTTTGCTCCTGCAAGACTTTACTTTGTGTTGCAAAATAAATTCATTCTCACTCTTTTTGGACTTGCCTACACATTAAATTTAAAATAGTTTTATGAATAGGTAAGATATGATTATCATAAATTTTCTCTCTTTATCTTGGCAACTTTATATGTTGATTCAGTATCCAGGTTACCTACCAGTCGCTGATTGATAAAACTGCTCATATGTTCAGCTGGTGGTTTGAGTTTATTTTCTGACATAAAAAATTTTAAAAGGCATCCCCCATGTTTATTTTACTATAATCGAAAAATCAAATAATTGCTACTCTGTTTATAGGTACTAAATGTTAAAATATTTTAAATGCTTCCTTTAATTTGCATTCTAATAGTCATTTGTTTAAATTTAATTATGAATTATATTCACATATAGTAATTGTGAGTGTTTTTTTTATTTTAGGTGCTGTGAAAGGCAATGACAGAGATCCAATTTATCAAGAGTTCTTATCTACATAAGAATACATGGATATAAGATTGTTTTTCATGAATTCAAATAAAATGTGATAAATTGGATTAATAAAAACTATTTTGAATTTTGAAAAGTGTTTTTCCTCTGTTAATCATAATATAGTGCCATAAATTTCTGAATGTGTTTATTTTTCATCCAAATAAATAGCTTTACAAAAATTTGTCATATTAATAGATATTGCATAATTTAGCATTATTATAAATATTTATTATAGCAGATTTAGCTGAACTACTCTTTTAGTCTCTTTGCAGATGAAGTCACAAAGGTAAGTGGTTAGATATTTTTCTGTATTCCCCATTAAGTAATTTTATCTGGTAAATTACCATTACTTATATACTAAAGGTGAAAGAATAAGCTTTCCTTGAAGATACAAAAATTTGCAGATATTTCAAAAAATTGGTATACGTAAAAAAGTTCTTAAATTGCCACATATGCGAAACTGAAAATGTTATATATGAAATAGTTCAGAAATATAAATATTTTCACTATTTTTTAACTATAATTCACTGCATTTGTTATATATAATCACAGTTTAAGGTAGCAGTGCTTTTCTCACTGTGATTTCTCATGTATTTTGATTCATAAATCCACGTATTTTGATTTCTCTTTTGAGACCGAATAAAAAATGAACTAAACATTCTCGTTGACATTGAGAGTTGAATAAAAGCTCACCTCAAAATAAAATGAATTAATAAATTTACGGAAAATTTTACATTTCATATATTGAGCAGAAAGAGTAAACTGAATATACTTAATGGAATTAATAATTGATAGAGTTGATAGCAGAATATAATGCCTTAATTGCATGGTAAACAGTAGATCTTTTGAAGTTTTTCTATGTTGCGTAAAATGCAGATTTAAATTTTTGATATTGATTGTCATATAAATGGCAATTACTGTTTTATTTTGCTCTGAAATGAATGGTTAGTAATAAAATTCTGGATGAGACAACCTTTAACATGCGCTAGAATTTACAAAGTTTAATTTGGTGCTGATTTCAACGTTTAAATTTCATTTTACTAAATTTTGCGTAAAATAATACCAATGAACCATTGCAAATTATTTTCAGAACATTTTTTTTTTTTTTTTTAATCTAAAAGGGCTATTAGTTTTGAAATGTGACTTCATATCAATCTAATATATTATTGACTAACAAGCCAAGCTATTTAAAAGCATTACACACAGTTCTTAACAATGCTTTTTTTAATTTTTAATCCGATTGATTTAAAATGCATTTAATTCATGATATATCTAATTGAAAACATTTTAATATTTCTACATAATTACATGATATATTTCTTCATTTTTCAAATATATAGAAGATATATAACTTTCTGGTGTCAGTATCTTATAAAATGGTTTGCTATTTCCCCTGCCCCATCTGTATTGATAATCTATGCATTCATAAACTTTTAGCCTCTTTGAGTGACTGCTAAAATCTGAGGCCTTTGATATTTTTTTTTTTTTTTTTTTTAATTGTGTGAGCAGAAAGATAGAATTTTAGAAGAGCTTCTTGAGTTACCTTTTGAATGATATAAAGAATTGTTAACATAATGTCAAATTTTTACAACTAAATATTAAATATATAAAAAAGCCTGCAGCATTCTCATGTTACAAAAGCATATTTATTTATTCTGAGGCTACGAATTTAGTTTTAAAAATATAATTTATTCCTTTTAACAATTTTCCAACAGTGTCATCAAAACACTATAAATTCCTTACATGTTTTAAAGAAAGATGATTCGTTTATGTAAAGATTATTAAATGGGTAATTTTATTATTCAATTTTTAATACAAGTTAACTGAAATTAGAAACTGATTTTGTAAAATAATTTAATTATGAATAATTCAATTTGGGGGCTATTGGATGTTTAAAAATGATCAAAAGATTTTTAATATCTTAAAAATAAAAGCAAAATTTTCAGTTTTAATATTTTGTATTAATAATTCATTTTAATTTCCTTGCTCAATTTTAATATATTCACAAATTCAGATTTAAAAACAAAATAAGTTGTATAAATATTTTCAACATTTCTGATTTTTCCATAGTAGCCATAGGAGAACGATTTGAGACTATCTGTGTAAAAAAAAATAGGTTTTAGATCATCACACCTTCACATACTTTCACTGGAATGTGACACTAAGCAGTTGAGAGTATGTATTTAAGAGGTTAAAGGGATATTGTAACTAGTGTTTCAAATCCTGATAACATCCCATACGCTGTCGGTGGGACGTAGATAGGATGTCCTAAGGATATACTGGGATGTGACATTAAGCGCTCAGGAGGATGAGTTTAGGAGGAAATTGGGATATTACGGGATGTCCTGAGGATGTAGTAAGTAGGACTTTAAATCCTAATAACATCCCATATGCTGTCGAAGGGACATAGATAGGATGTTTTTAGGATATAATGGGATGCGCTTAGGAGGTTTGTGGGATGTCCTGAGGATGTAGTAAGTAGGAGTTCATATCCTAATAACATCCCGCACGCTGTCGATGGGACTTGGTTAGGATGTCCTGAGGATATCCCGGGATGTGACATTAAGCACTCGGGAGGAGGTTCGTGGGATGTCCTGAGGATGTGCGCATATCCCGCGAGCAACATCCTTGGGATATCCCAAGGATGTTTTTGTGCTAGGTGGGTAATGAGAAACCATGCGCTTTTGCAAAGAAGTATAGTCTTTTATTCATTCAAGCACTATTGGATCCAAAGAAATTAGATTTAGGGCAATCACAGAATTATATGCTTACATTAGGTAAATTATATCTCCTTTTTCCCTTTCGTTAGTGCGTGCCGTCCTTAAAACAATTTTAGGGTAAGAGAAATATTTCTGAAAAGAAATAAAAGGCTTCACAAGATCTATTTAATAGCGCACGTACTTTTCGCTGATGAGTCAAAAATCAAATCAAAGCCACATATGTCGCAAATGTGAATAAATAAATACTTATATTTTGATGCACGATGTATCGGCATCATAATATTAACCTTTCTCCAACATCATATGTGTCTCTCTACCGTGTTGCAGAGAAAATCTTATTTAGAATGATTAGCTTAATATATTCATTTGCCTCACAGTGATCCTATAAGCCATCTGAGACATTTATTCACTCGCTGAGACCACCTATACGCACCATACGGTCCATTGTTCTAAAAGTCACAGAACACATTACCAATGCGTAGCCTTTTTATAGCCCAAGATTTCAAACCACCCAAAGCTTTCAGACTTCACTATTATCCTCCATGGCGTAAAGCATCTAGCAGTCCAAATCATTATTTTTTGCATTTGCCTTTTTCTTAGAAATGAGTAGCATGCAAGGTACACAACAACCATTGTTGCAAATAAGGAGTGTTTCCTAGAAAGGAGAAAAGATCTAGATAGGGAAAACCCCGTCAACTAACAAGAAAACGCGGAAGTGATTACCGGCAGAGCTGTATGTACTGAATGTTTCTTTCAAGAGGTATATCATTGCTAGGAAAGTAGATATATAGACAGGCTTTGCAAAACTGGTACCAGATCTCCTAGCTGCCTGCGACTGCTTGTCGATAGAAACACTTACTAGAGTCTTCACTCCCAGCATATCTGTTCATTGAATTTGCGTAAACACCAGTTTTTAGCAATAACCTACGCAACACAGAACTGCGAAAACAATTTCCCAGTCCTTGCAAAAATATCCCGGGTACGTATCCGGAACACATCGTCGAGAGTGTTGTATAATTTGAAGGAAAAGGCTAGAGGGCGCTGTTGCTCGCATAGGTGAAAAAGAATGAAGTTTGTTCACGTTGAAGGCGGCGGCCTAAGAATACGCTCTGTATATAGTGAATTAAAATATTGTTAAAAATGTAAAAGTGTTAAAATTAGTAAGCTCACTGAACCACCATCATCTGATTTGGAAATGCACAAATTATTTCATGGTGCATCTGCCGGGAATAAAAGCTTTGTGAAGATTTTAGGTGTTCGATCTAAGTGTTTCGATTTGAATTTAACAATGGATATTTCATATTCAAAGGACAATGGAATTCCAAATAAAGGTAGGAAAGCTTAAATGAATTATTTAAACGTTCCACATTGAGATCGACTGTTACAAGGTTAATTAAAGTGATTGAAAATAAATTAAAAATTGAAGGGGAGGAAAATTCGATTAAAGAATTACGGCAATTGTTTGAATTATTAACCGAAAATAAAAATAATTTGAGAACGCTTAATGATGAAATACAATAGTTAATTGACGTTAACTTAATTGAAGAAGATTATAGTATAAGCGAAGAATACAATGACAAATGTGTAATTGCTTGTAGTCAAATTAAGCAGTTTCTAGGTGCGGTTACCGCAGTACCGCCAGCGAGGTATCCCCAAAGTTCTGATTTAAACCAGTCTAGTGGGAGTAGTACGCTGAAATTACCAAAATTAATAATTGATAAATTTTGGGGAGACCCCAAACAAAGGAATGAATTTTGGAATAGTTTCGAAAATTCGATACATAAAAACGAAACGCTTTCAAAAATACAAAAATTTGCACACTTAAAAACATTCTTAACGACAAGCCATTAAAAATTCTGCTAACGTAAAGGCTTTACGTAAATTGTATGACGAATTAGAAGTTTCGATTCGTAATTTGGAAACTTTGGAAGTAACTTCTGGCTCATATGGACATTTACTAATTCCAATATTATTAAAATTAATTCCGGACGATTTAGTTTTGGAATCGGCAAAGAGGATCGAAAGATAAAGTTGAAGTTTCGGAATTAACACAATTTATTAAAATGGAAATAGAATGCAGGGAAGTTTCAAATCTAGTATTAAATGAAAGAAAAAATCCTGTGCCTCCGCGAGTCTATCAATCAATATATGAAACTAGAAAATATGTTAAAAATGCACCCACGGCTGCATTTCATACTGCAGTTAACCGAAAATGCATCTTTTGTGATAATTTTCACGAGTCATTTAAATGCGAAGTGAATGTTTCTGATAAATTAAAGAAACTAAGATCTGAAAACCGCTGCTATTCTTGTATCAAAAATTTCATACATAAAAAAAGTGTAGAAATAAAACTAAATGTAATAAATGTGGCGGTATGTATCACAATGAATCGATTTGTACTAATAAATCCCCTGTAAACAAAAGGTCGGAACAAGGTTATTCCGAAAATGAAACTGAATCTCTGACTTTGAATTCCGAGGAAAGAAATAAAGTTCAAAACTTAAAATTGATTGCTTCTGTTCCTCAAGGTGATAATAATAATGACTGTAATGCCAGGGAAATATTATTACAAACTTGTACAGTTTATGCTTGTTCTAAGTATAAATCAAAATTCACTAGATTAATTCTTGATCAAGGCAGTCACAGATCCTTTATAACGAAAAAATTGGCCGACTGTTTAAAACTTACTCCAATCCGTTATGAAAGACTTTCTGTTTATTCATTTGGTGCGACCAAGACAATGTATCATTCCTATCCGGTCGTTGAAATCGAAATTCAGAATTGGAAACAAAATAATAAAATAAAAATTGAATGTTTGATCTCGGATGTTATTTCCTCGGCGCCCATCAGTGTGCCTAGTAAACAAATTGCAGACTTCATGGAGCATCTGGGGTTACAGATCGCCGATTGCTCAAGAAAAAATAACACAGATGTTGAGATATTAATTGGCGGGGATGAGTTCTGGAATGTAGTTTATTCAGAAATAATTAAAATATCTGAAGGGCAGTACGCAGTCAGTTCTGTGTTTGTTTGGGTTGCTGCAGGAATCGAGGAAAATAAATCAAATAAAAATTGTTCTGAAAATTTCGCGGTAATGACAAACACTGTTGTGTTAAAAGATTTAAGAGGTTTTAGGGAATTAGAGCATATGGGAATAAATGATTCTGATGATTATTCCGATATTGACTGCGAAATAATAGACCAGTTTTAAAGAAATTTACACTTTAAAAACGAAAGATATGAGGCAAATTTAATCTGGAAATACAGTCCGAATAACCTAGGAAATAATTTTAAGGTATCTAAGAAACGATTCGCAAACCTTCACAATAGACTGAGTAAAACTCCGGAGATTTTTCAGGAATATAAAAATATAATTGAGAACCAGATATTAGAAGGAATTGTGGAGGAATGTCCGAATAATGATACAAATTTGGGATATTTTATGCCGCACCGAGCAGTGATACGACCTAGTGAAACTACTAAGGTAAGAATTGTGTACGATGCTAGCTCATGGACAGAGGACACGAATTCGTTAAATGACTGCCTTGAATCGGGACCTAATCTAAATCCAAATATACTAGACATTATGTTAAATTTCCGTAAGTTTAAGATAGCGTTTTGTGGAGACGTTGAAAAAGCCCTTTTGATGATAGGAATTGCTGAAGGTGATAGAAAATTTCTAAAATTTCTTTGGTTTAATGAAAATAATGACTCCTTTAAGATTATGCAAATGTATCGCGTAGCTTTCGGTTTGACTATATCTCCTTTCAATTTGGCCGCCACTATAAAATATCACATTCAGAAATATAAAGATAAAATGCCGGACAGTTTCCAAATGTTGAATTCTTCTGTCTATGTCGACGACCTATATTTTGGAGCAGGAACAGTTGAAGATGCATATCGGTTATCTGTAGATGCGGTTAACATATTTAATGATGCTGGGATGAATTTCAGAAAATTAATAACTAATTCTAAAGCATTAAACGATTTATGGGTCTCAAATGGGATTAAGGAATCGGATAACAAATTAACTAGTGAATCGAATTTCTTAGGCGTGATTTGGAATTCCATTGAGGACAATATAAAGTTAAATTAAAAAAAAATAATTGACTTTTCTACTGGAAACGATTTTGCTACAAAAAGGAAACTTTTGCAAAGTATCGCCCAAATACACGATCCATTTGGATTTATTGCACCCTTTGTTATTCGGGCAAAAATTATTATGCAAGAAATCTGGTGTTCCGGTTCTGACTGGGATGAGGTCCTTCCTGCAGAGATTAAGGACAAATTCAACATTTGGCAGGAGGAACTTAGTGATTTAACTGAAATATCGATACAGCGGAATTTCTTTGATGACGATCCAATGAATATAAATGAATATAAGCCTTCACCTATTTTCGGACGCTAGTCTGAAAGCATATGGGGCCATTGCATATTTCAGATATTGTACGAGTCATTCTGAAATTAAAACTTCCTTTATCATGTCTAAATGCAGGGTCGCACCTTTAAGATCAATCACGCTTCCTCGTTTAGAGTTAATGGGAGCACTCGTGGTTGCTCGAATGTATAAATATTTGAAAAAATTGTTTGGTTATTTAATTGAGGATGCTTATTTTTGGAGTGATTCCGAAATCGCCATTACTTGGATTAAAGGTTCGCCAAATAATTGGAAACCATTTATCGCCAATCGTGTTACAGAAATACAGAGTATATGCAACAAAAAATTGTGGAACCACTGCGAAGGAAAACAAAATCCTTCCGATTTACTGACTCGAGGAATTAGTGCTCAGTCACTAATTAAGAATGATCTGTAGTGGCATGGGCCACACTGGTTACGTTTTCCTACTGAAAAGTTTCCGAAACAAAAGAAATTACAACCAAATTCAGAATCGTTAGAGTTAAGAAAAAGTATTATTTTGACTGCACCTGTAATTAACAATGAATCCCCAATTTTGCATATAGAAAAATTCAGTTCTTTAGGAAAATTTCTCCGAATTACTGCCTATGTATTAAGATTTATTGGGAGGCTTCTGAAAAGGTCTACAGAGAATGGACCTTTAAGTGCTTTTGAGATTGAAGCAGCTGAACATTATTGGGTAAAAATTACGCAACGAGAATCGTATCAAATGGAAATAATTAAGTTATCAAATAAAAAACAATTCTCGATTCTTCCATCTACTCCCTTAATCGAAGGCTTGATGAGGAGGGAATTCTTCGGTTGGAAGGTCGCATTCAATTTACAGACTGTCACGAGAATTTAAAACATCCTATTCTATTACCCTCTAAGTGCAAGTTTACCGAGTTGATCATCATGGACTCGCATGAAAAGGTATTCCATGCTGGAGTTAATTCGACACTAACTCAGATCAGAGACAAATATTGGATCATTAAGGAAAGATAGCGTGTTAAGACTATCATCAGCAAATGTGTGATATGCAGACGATATAGTGCTCGTCCTGGGGTACAGGATATCGTTCCACTTCCTCCAGAGAGAATCCAAGAGTCGCCTCCATTTGCTGTGACCGGGTTGGACTTCGCCGGTCCATTTTTTACGAAAGACAGGCAAGGTCGATCATTCCTTACTGTGAAAGAAGTGATCATCCGTTATTGTGAAACAGTGCTCATTGAAATAGAGGCAATTATTAATTGTAGACCAATTACCTACGTGTTTACCGATCCCAATGAACCTTCTCCACTAACACTTTCTCATTTTCTGGTTGGTAGACGAATACTATCTCTGCCTGCTAATAAAATAACATCAAATAATTTGATTGGATCAAGAAATTCAATTATTAAACGATAAAAATACCATCAAGATATTTTAAATTATTTTTGGAAGCGTTGGAAATCAGAGTATCTTTTTAATCTGAGATCTGCTAAAATTTATCCTCCACACTCTAACGCATCTCAGTTTAAAATCAACGATATTATATATATCAACGATATCAACGATATGTCTTGATTCATGACGATAAACATCCCAGAAATCTCTGGACAATAGGTAAAATTTTGGAATAATGCCAGGCAGAGATGGTAAAATAAGATCTTGCATAATTAAAACACCTACTGGTACCTTAAAAAGACCTATACAATTGTTATATAATATGGAACTTAACTACTGTTTTTATTTTGTATTTTTAGGTTTGATTCTCCTGACCTTGCTGATGGGTATCATTTATTGTTTTGTAAAATTTATATGCTTATAATTATGTATGCATGTTTGTTATATTTAACCATTTCTCTAGGATTGATTGTCGAAATATTAATTGAATATTCTAGAATATATTATTGAAAGATGAACTCTCAACCGAGTTCAGGTGGGGAGTGTTCTGTAATTTGAAGGAAAAAGGCTAGAGGGCGCTGTTGCTCGCATGGGTGAAAAAGAATAAAGTTTGTTCATGTTGAAGGCGGCGGCCTAAGAATACGCACTGTATATAGTGAATTAAAATATTGTTAAAAATGTAAAAGTGTTAAAATTAGTAAACTCACTAAACCACCATCAACTGATTTGGAAATGCACAAATTATTTCAGAGGGAAACTGTTTCGGCTTGAAATCTCCCCGCTCAAAGCAATGCTGGAAGAAATCCATTGTTTGGAATTTTTTTTACGGCATCGCGCAGTGCCGTAGAAGCATCGCGCATCCCCATTAGAAAGCCATAATGATTGTTAAGAACTCGGGAAGGAGTCATTCTTTCCCTTTATTGGACACTCTGGAACTGACCACGCGGTTTTTGTACGTTAAATGTTAATTTTGTCAAAGAGATATACCATTAATGGTTGATTACTGTTGTATACCGAATGGTAAATTCAGTTACATTTGAATAAAAGCTGATATTAATGTTTATCAGTTTCCGAAAAATGACATACAGCAATTGTGGAGTCAAAATAATTCTGAAGCAAATATTCCTTAAAAGAAATTTAATCTGCGAAAAGCTTTTTCGAGAATATATGATTATGCCAACGTGTTGTTACATATATAAATTGATATTAAAATGTAAATTTTTAACAGATTATTTGGAATCTCAATTTGGCTTGTAGCATCAGATATGATATGATATGAGGGACGCAGCCCGACCCTCCTGGAAGACTTTACGTCGCCCTATGACCTTTCTGCGTTAAGACATTTTGATTGAGATGTTGATTACATTCGTTATTTGTGTAAAATAACTGCAGCGCTTTACAGAAAAACATCATGTGTTATTCATAATAAATTATTCATGCACCAGAAAGTTATTAACCATAGGTAAGATATTGGTTATTGTTATTCTTATCCTCTGAAACCTTTGCATATTTGTCATTAACAGAGTTTTCCAATTATTATTATGTTTCAATTATTGTAAATATTTGGGTTTTCTTCTATGAATTCTTTCAGATATATTTATGCAAGAAACTAATTAAAATAATTCCACAAAGCCTAAAACATGAAACGTATTTATAAAACTTGTTTTTGAGTGCTTACATTATTTAAATGGGTAATGTATGAAAGATATTTTTAGGACTAATGGATTTCCCGTTTACAGTATCGGATAGAAAGCGCCGTCGAGTTTCTCAGTGTCATGGTCTCCTCTTCATGAAGGTCATGACCTAGCCCAGTGGGTTACTAAATTTCAGCATTTTAACTATGGATTGCTCAGTTTAATTAATACAACTAGACAAAAGAAACCAAGATTACGTTGATGTAAAAACTATTAAAACTATTCTAGCGAAATTCATTTCGATGAAGCTCACTCAGTTGATGAAAAGTTTTAAATTGCCTAGCTTGGGCACTGTGGGTAAATTTTATGGAAAAGAAAAGTTGGAGACTTAATTTGAGAGAAATAGTAATGTGTGAAAAAGAATCAATTTCCTAAAGCAAAACGCAAAACTGAAGTTGGTAGATTAAATTAAACTATTGATGGGAGTGGAATTAAACGGTGCTTAAGAGAAAGCAAATCCAAGTAACACCTATGTAAACACGTAATACAAAAAATTATGAAAAATCTAAAATTTAGGCTCTTAGAACTGTACCAGGGCAGACAATTTTACACTAAATGAAAGCATCATCATTTCTTGATATTTAATTTAAAAGAATAAAGTTAATATAATCTTATATATCTATAAATGCATGTAAACAAATATTTATGTTAATATTTAACGACATCTGTGATAGTATGTAACTAATATCCAGATTTTTTCATACAGCAGTTAATTTTTCCCGAAGTTCATCAATTATTATTATAAAAAATTTAATTGAATATATTTTTATTTATTGTATTTATAAAGAGAAAGTTAAAATCACAATAGTGTAAGGAATTGCTAATTAATTGTATCATAACATTTGATGGTGCATTGTGATAAAAGAACCGTGCATTTATGCAGCTTATGTTCACATTAATCCCTTAATTCATTAAATCACAAACTTTTCCTGGTGTAGGCAATGCTGTTTTTAACTCACATACTCCATTTCAGTAAAATAATGCTACTTTTATTATTGATCATGACTGAAGATTTTAAAGTTAAGACTAGGAAGTTAATAGAGCAAAACATCCCTCAGCACATGCATTTCAATGTTTCTTTAAATACAATAGATTCGGATGGCATTTTTCGAGAGACTAATTTTTCCATTGTTAGTCTGAAAATATCTACTCATTGCATTTGACCTACTAGAATGCAAATTTAATTCTAATGTAGAACTATTGAACCGAAATACTATAATCTCTTAATAAATTAAAAATAAATAATTATTTAGTAAAAACATATAAAAATAAATGGAACTAAAGCTTATAGTCACTGATCTTCGAATTTCGCAGAAAAGAAATGGCAGTTATACAAATAACAGACACCTTCTATATGATGCGCTGGATCCAATCACTAAGCCTCATCTAAAAGTTGTGATTTTGCATACTGCGCAATTTATGTGTTTTCCTCCTGGCGCTGCTCCGGCTAGATAAGGATGAGAGAGTGCGACAAGTCTACTCTTGCCTCAAAATACTCGAAATAAAAGATCCGGTCAGGATATCAATATGTGAAATAACTTTCTGTTTCAACGATGTAGATTTTTACTCTTCCATTGAAATACAGTTTTCCAGTTTACGTTTCGTAATTCATGCTTATAATAGTATTGTCTCAGAAAAAACGGCTTTGAGGAAATGCTGCTACTTGAAAATATGCATTAACTGTGAAATTCTAATCTGAAAAATGCTAAGTATTTTTCATCTGCAAAAATTATAAATAAATAGAATAAGGTATTATTGTAAATTCTAGTCATTCGTGATAATCAAATTTATTTCAATATATACTTATGTTTGCATACATTTGTGATAAAATATAGATTCTAAGCTGTCAAACTCAAGCTATTTTTGGAAAACAGCTGCCAGAGTGAACTCTCAATCAATAGGTGCGAGTTATGACAGTAAAACCTGGATGACTGATATATTTTGAATTTATTTTTTAATAGATACTGATGATATGAGCTCTTAGCAAACTGTTAGTAAACAACGGTAAAAGATACAGATTTCCCCATGTAAAATTGTGATTTTCAATGTACTATTGAATTGTCTACTATCCATTAAGTAGTAGAAATGGAAAGCAGAGAGGTGTTTTTTTTTTTTTTTTTTTTTTTTTTTTAAATCTGTGTTATATTTTGGAAATTTCTTTTATTATGCATTCCTTGGGATCACTTAAAAGCTGGAATTTTGAAAAAAAAATTACGATTTAAAACATCATGAATGATTTTTGAACAACTTTCATTGATAGTAAAGTATGTTAGGAAGGGTTACTATTACACGGTGTTAACGGAAAACATCCCTGAAAAAAAAAAAAAAAAATAATCTTACGCATTCATGTAGTATGCGTTTTACTACTTTTATTTATTTAATTATTAGATGGTCTCTAAAAACTGGTGATTGTTTTAATCATTTATTTACTACCATTTTTTCGACCTTTCGAATATAAAAATCTATTGAATGTTTTATTTCATAAAACTATTATTATTCAGTCATGAAACTATAGAAATTTATATTATATGCATTATCGTTTTCCTTCCGTGTATACAGTGGTTTGATTTCGCTTGAAAAACAATAGAGAATTGCACAAATCGGCATTTGGCGCAAAATATCGCAAATGCGCACATTTAAATATTATATACATTATATGGTACTTTACTTTTCTCCGCATTAACGAGCTGTTTTCAACTTAAAAAAATCAGAGAATTACACATACTCGCTATCGCTCACAGTCTTGGCATTACGCATATTAAATATTATATATATTTTATTATATGTATTGTAATTTTTCCTCGAGTATACAGCAATCTGTTTTCGATTATGAAATATCAGAGAACTGCAACAACTCGGAATCACGCGCATTAAACGTTATATATATATATTATGCGATACATTACAGTTTTTCACCCTTATGTACACAATTCCCTTCATTATTATGAATCACAGTATCATAACTCCCTTGATTATTCTCTTTCACTTAAACAAATCAGAGAATCGCACAAACTCGCCATAGCGCACATTCTTGGCGTTGCGCATATAAATATTACATACAGGGCTTAATTTCTAAGATTAGAAGTGCCGGAGCATTATGTAAGACCGTCAGCAAAGAGGAACAAGAGTAAATAAATAAATAAAATGGCTATTAAACTTATTAATAATTTTACAACTAAATATTTAATTATTATCAAATTAATTAGTAGCTATTTGATTAATGTTTATAAATTGTTGTTTAATCAATAATTGTTATACAATTAATTAATTATAATTTAATTGATAATTATTAGCTAATTAATTATTATCTATTGAAATAGTTAAAGATTGAAGTAATTAAATAATTAAAATTAAATAAAATGTAAAGAAATAAATTGAAATTTAATAAGCGATTTTTAATATAATTTTATTGTTAAAATAAAATTTCCGAGATAAAATTTCTACTGAAATTGTTATTCAATTACATAAAAGAAGTGCCGCTGCCTTCTCATTCAGGGCTCCGGTGCGTTTCGGCTAGAATTATGATTTATTACAAAAACTAAGAAGCACAGGAGCCGAGATCCGGTGGGCTCCGACCCAATTTAAGCTCTGATCGAAAGGGGGGGAGTTCTTTTATCATCACAAAAATTAAATATACTTAAAGTATAGCTGATGAAAATCTCAACGCGAAACAGAATGAGGTTAAGAGTGGGTTGAAACAAAAAATGAGGGGAATCTTGATGAGAGAGAACGTTCTCTTTGACCGCGGCACTCTACTGATATAATTATAGCCATCAAGCAGATGTGTGTCAGGGATAAAATGTGTCCTGAATCTGACTCCTAAGGATGAATGTAAAGTTGCTGGTTATGCTTCCCCCCATTAGTGGATACTGTGGGAAGACGATGTATAGGACGTGCTTGAGCAGTTTATCTCAGTAAGCACTCTTATTCTACTCGCTGTCACTTAACGCACATTTAAGAACACAAATTTTCCTTCCTGCGAGGAGAAATAACTGTAAGCATCGATAACAATACACTAGATACGATGGCATTGGCAAGAAATTTACGCGTTCCTAAGCAAACTCTCCTAAATTTATTGCCCTTCTTAAAGGGAAAGGTTTCCGCATGTGAGTGAGGGGACTTTACTTAAACGTCTCATGTTCTCATGAGTTCGTACTTCTAGGGAAATAGAGTATTGCAAGATCTGCTTATTGTTAAACTAAAACGTTAGGAATTCTATTTTTTTCCTTTAAATTGTGGTTCAGTTTTATAAAAATAAGTACCGGAGCTTATCTTATTTAGAGCTCCGGTGGGCTCCGGCGCAATTTAAGCACTGATTACGTACATTTTATTATATACACTTTTCCTCGTGTCTACAGCAACCTGTTTTCGCTTATGAAATATCAGAGAATTGCACCAACTCGGCATCGCTCACCTTAAACGTTATATATATATATATATAATATGACACATTACTGTTTTTCTCCCCCTGTACACTTCCCTATAGTATCGTAATTCATTATTCATTTAATTATTCAATTTTACTTAAACATATCAGAGAACTGCACAAATTTGGTATCACGACACTCTCGGCACTGCGTTCATTAAGCATTGCATAGATATAATAGATTATACTGTTATCATAAAGTTATCAAAAAGTTTAGATTAGCAAAATAAAATCGTTACGAAACGACCGAGAAAGCAGAGTTACAAGAATAAAATCACTATCTAACACAGAAATTGTCAAGTTCGTAGTTCCCGTTATTCTTCACTTTATCCAATTTAAATTTTATAATTTAAATATTATTTATTTTTATTATATTTGTATTTCTATTATAATTTTTCTTTTAAAGTTTCATAATTCAATAAGAATAGCTTCTTAAACTAAAAAAAATTCAATAGCTTTCATATTCAAATGTGCAATAAAATGACAAAAGATGAAATAGTAAATAAATAAATGTAGATTGCATGGTTACCGAAAATCTTTATTTCCAAAATAAATTAAAACTGTACTTTTAACGCATTTTTGCTGGCCTCTAAACGAGTTTTAAATACTTTTTCTGTATTTTCTAAAAACTTTTGTTTTGAGTGATCTAATTTAAGAAAATTGTTCCACATACGGCGTAACAAATAAATGTTTTACCATATAAAATCTTCCAAGCTAAAAGGTAGCATATTCATGAGTATAAACTATCACATAGAATTGTGTACCATAAGACTGATCGAATAAGCTTTGAAATATTAGTAAATACAATTAACAAGTAAAGCTGAATAATTTGGCAACATAAATTCATATAAATTGGGAAATACATTACTTGAAATGAATTCCTATCGTGAAAGTCCAACTATTCTCGATGGTGGATGAAACTTGTCTCGTATATGTCGGTTTCCGATTTGAACCTAATATTTAAATAATCCGGACGTTATCCAATGTGCAGTTCGTAAATCTTAAATACAGGCAAAAGAGAATTTTCGGCTAAAAAAAAACCAAACAAACGGACGAACTAAAAGCGGAATCATAGCAATATACATATGATCATTTGTCTAGTGAAAGACATCGGTATGTTTCATTAATTCAGCTATAACGTACATTTCTATATAAGCTCTCATGCATAGATTTTCTGAGCTGTTGTTCTTGTTAATAGAACTGGAGTTATTTTTGCTTTTCTTATAAAATAACTCGACTTCATTAAAAATGTTTTGAATTATCTACTTTTTTGAAGTAAGAGAATTTTAATTTATTTTTGAATCGCATAGAGTATGTTTCAATATCTTCTTTTGTTTTAACACACAAATTTGACAGTTGTGCTTATTTCTCAAGCAGTCTCAAGAACGTTGTAAATATGAGTATCTGATGATTCAATAGTTAAACAGAAAGGTGTTTGCTAATAAGAAAAACCAACGGTTCTAATTAAAAATCTCAAACTTTATTTTAGTGGCTAAGGTTTTAGTTAACAAAAAGTATCCAAAATTTTAAATTGAGTGTTTCTATAACATGTCTTCAACACACAGCTATCTAGCCAGCAGAAAAGTTAGATATCGAGATTCAGAAACTCCGTAGAGGTTATATTTAATTTTAAATATTGCTCTTTTTAATCATGGTATCGAGGGTAGAACGAAAACAAATTATTAAAGGTTTAGGTTATACTTGAAGTTAATATCTATAGCATTAGTTTTCTTCAAGTCATTTTCAAACAATAGAACTCAATAAAAAAACCTGATCAAGACTGATTTTGAAGTAATTATATCAGCATCGGTAGGTCTAATCGGTAGGTCATCGGTAGGTCATCGGTAGGCAGCGGTAGGTCTAATTGCTTTAGCAATATCTTCGTGGAAAATTTCCTAAAAGCAACTGCTTTATATTCATCATATGAAGAAACCCACATAATCACCATGCAGCCAGCCCCATTACCAGAACCTGAACGCTTACAAAACTATTTGTGTTCAGTAGGCTTATCCATTTGTAGGCTAGTGGATGAGGTTAACATGAAAATGATTCTAAGTGTGCTCAGATTAATTACTCAGACAGAAGTTTTTTGAAAGTTTAAGAGGCGTTTCATCTTTGCAAAATATGTAATCACAAAATTCAAACATTTGCTTACCAAACTGATCCAATTCCCTCAATATTATGGAGGAATAACTATGAATGAACTCCTTAATGTCTTTTGCATCTCTCTAACAGTGTGTTACATTGCGGCAGAGCAATGTCAGTCAGTCATAATTTACTTTTTTCTCGTGATTGATGATGAGGTACGCAACTCTATCACTTATACTTTATCTGTAAAGCAATGCGAGGCAAAAATATGAGGAACAGATTCCATTTAAAGAAGATCTATATTCAAGTTGTTTTTTGCTTGTTTTAGTATATTGCTCACGTATCTCAACGACATGGAAGAACAGTCTTGTTCTTTCAGGCTGTTAAATATTACAAACTTTAGCAGTTAATTTCAGGCATGAGACTACATATTCATCTAAACGTTTTGTCGATCCAAGACGTCACTCTGTGGAACTTGGAATGTTTAAGCAGCCATCCTGATATTCAATCAAATCTATATAACTAGTGGACAGTGCTCCACTTGAAATCCTGATTCTTCCACATTACCTAGTATGTCTTTCTAGAAAGATTCTGAATATATACCTTTTCTTTAGATTTTCTCAGATAATCAAATGGTTTATCTCATTTCTTTCCTGCATACTTTTCTCTTGTAAATCGACAAGAGAAAAGACTCCAGCCCATGGGTTCGATTTACAATTTCTTTTAACCCTTTCAAATGCATTTTGCGGTTACACTAGAAAGAAGAGAAACTATGAAACTATGTGTAATTTCCTACACAAGTTTCATTTTCGAAGCATACAATGCACAATAAATATCATTACCTGCTGACTTGGAATCTATATAGAGTTTGCTAATGATCTTGTAAAGCTTTCATCCAACTACTTCTCTTTGTATTTAAAGCAATATAACGTTTCATTTCTTAATGGGCTGTTCAGGGCCCACCAGCGGCTGAACACTGGTAGTTCGGTCCGAGGTTCGAATCCCGCGAACGGGCTGGCTGCATGGGCGTTTTCGTGGTTTTCCCCATGTGTAACGTGTATACGAGCCAGTTTCCCTTAGAAAGTCCTCCACGAAAGGCATCCCTCCCCTTAGGCAGATAGCCCTAGTGTGCTTTGCCATAATTAAATACACCACACCACACCTTAATGGGCTGTTCACTTGATAATAGGGATGTTTTTAATGGCGCCTTATTCAACTGTTTACAGTATCGATAAAGAATATTTTGCACTATTCATATTGCTCAGAAACGTGAGTTTGATTCCGGTTGGCTCTATTTCTTAATCAGCAATACATTTTACACAGTATTTAACACTACTCATAAGTTTTAAAACTATTTACCTGCCACTCCCGCTCTAAAGACCTTCTATGTTCTTTATTATGTATTATTAGAAAGGAATGCTTTACAACCCGTCATTCTATACTTAAAACTGTTCCAATTCTTCAAATACTGCTATGTAATACTTTGATTATAATCGTGTTACAAAAGAACAGTTTGATATTCAAAATATTTATTTGATCTCTCATAGTGCATTGCAACCAAAGCGAGAACTTCTGAAACTAAAGGATAAATTACTTATCGACAGGAACTAGCAAAATGTAGAAGAGCTGTCTTAAACATACAAACATCGAAACCAAATACTCTAAAACAAGGCACTGAGTTCTATTCTTAACTTTTCATTGCAGAAGAAGGAACTTCCCAATCTTTGAGGGCAGTGGACTCGGGGCGATCTAAGACCAGTACTAAACTCTCAAACAAATAGACAGCGCTAGAATGAATGAACAACAGCGTAGATATTTGCTTAACCATACGGTAGAATACAGTTAACCTTCACTAGCTTTTAAACCTCCTTTCACCTTATATTGCCTTCTGGTCTGAAAGAATGTATGGATATGAATTAAAGAGAATAAGGGAAAATTTTAAAATTGGTTAGCAAAATCTTAAAATTAATATCACAACTTAGTTTAATAAAGAATTATAAACGTACCATTTTAGTCAAATTTTAGAAAAACATTGAAATGCAATATTTAAAAAATTCTTTAAAAATTTTTATTCCGCCATGTGTAACACTAAACTTAAAATAGTTTACAGAATATAACAATTTAATTGCATTTCAGTCTCTGATCGCAAGAAGTACTAATTTCGAATCACGTTTCTTGTTACTTGCTCATACACTAAAAAATAGACAATTGTTTATGACGCTGTAGCAGTATCACGTTAAGTTTTATTTAAAGGAACTGAAATGTGTTACGTACGAAATTATTTGGAGTTATATATTCCTTTATTTTCTCACATCGTAAACTAAACTTTCGATGAAGATTTGGGGCTTTTTATCCCATGCGCCTTTGAATTGAGCCAAAGAAATGTTTACGAAAGAGTGCATTTTCCTTTATAAATATAACATTTTTCATCTTCTTGCAAATATATATCGCAAGGGAAAAGAGTATGACACAGCATTTTCTCTAGTATTTATGCTGATGCATTTTCAGAATAGATCATTTCTTTATTTATTCTGCTATGCATGATCTTAAAATCGCATATCAGAAGGTTTCTTCTCTAAGGACAATTCTTATTGCTTCAATTCTTCATGCGATTTTTGACAACTCGTAGATTTGTTAGCTCTAGAATATTTTTGTATTATCAATGCAAATGATAGGAAGATACTTATAATGATCTCAAAATAGAAATAAAAAATAATTTTAACAGTTATTAATTTAAATTCATAAGAAAAGCTATAAAACCCAAGCATGCAGCCAATCCGTTTGCCGTAATTTGAACCCACGTCAAAATGTTTGTGTTTAGCGGTTTTACCGATCAGCTGCTTGTGGCTTTGCAGTCTTGAAATTTTGTAATCCGATTCAGTTTGCTGGAGCTGTTGTATATAAGATGACTGTTATGATAATTTTTACTGAAACTCATCTATGATGAGCATTCAAACTCTGTATCACAGATAGATCCGACTATACATTCAATCAGTATATCACATAAAAATAATTTAAAAAATACATTCACACTTATTATCACTTCACTTTTTGTATCCTTCTAAAAGGACTAAACTATAATAGATCTTTCTACAGTAAAATAATTTTGAGCGTTTTTTTTTATGAGCTAATTTTTCGAAAATTAAATTTCCATCAGTTTTATTTGATATTTAATTTTCAATTACTGTATTGTTAAGAAATGTCAAGGCGCAGTGAGATAGCGTTCCTTCAAAGCTGTTTAAGGTTGCCACATTTGGCGAGAAATCGCTCATTTGGCGACATTTGGCGACGAGGCGATATACCACGGACGGATGGAGAACCTTCCGGAACGAATTCTTACCGGTTTAGCCCAGAATGTTCTCGAACACAAGCCGAAAGCTATATAAACCCTGCTTGTCCGCAGTCAGTTAGTGTGTGCCGCGTCTAGAGTGCGAAATAGTGTGTCTCATCTATTTAGTCCGTGCGGAGACGATTGAGTTGACAGCTGGCCAGCGAGTGCCGAGTGGGTCGTCAAGTGCATCGAAGAGTCTCTGTATCGCGGTTAGTGCATCGTCGAGAAAGTGTGTTAAGCTCCGGGAACGACAGAACCAAAGAGTCAGGAGCTGTGCTTATGTAGGCTCGCAAACAGCATCATGTATGTTTTTGTTCTTCGTACATTGAACATTAGCTCGGGAATACGGATTATATTTTTCATTATTATTATTTAGCTTTTAATAATACGCATGCAATTCAGTCTGAAAAATACGTCTTCATGTTTTAACAGATTGCATTAATTACATTAAAAGGACGGACAGTGATAATCGATTGAAAGTTTTGTTTTAAAAAACTACGTATGTTTGGGGGGAGACTGAGTTATATGTTAAAAAGTATCTTTGAGTGTTAAATGTCTATAATTTACTACACATGCAATTCAACAAACTTTTGTTCCAATATTTA
Organism: Stegodyphus dumicola; assembly: GCF_044657685.1. Classification (NCBI taxonomy): domain Eukaryota; kingdom Metazoa; phylum Arthropoda; class Arachnida; order Araneae; family Eresidae; genus Stegodyphus; species Stegodyphus dumicola. The sequence goes on from NC_140780.1 coordinate 140,458,689, forward strand.
ATTATAAATTTAACTTTACAAATTGTATTTTATGGAGGGTTTAAATTCTGCAGTTATTAAATGTATACACGTTGCTTGAAATTATGCCCAGTTCGTAAAGTAATATAAAATGTTATGACTGTGTGTTAGTACGAGTAAAATGTTTTGATTTAATTTAACGTTCCCCAGAAGGCTAAAAAATTTTAATTTATTTTACGCACTGCATTAAATTAAAGCAACAACACTTATTTCATTACAATGATACTGAATTCATTGAATTATGCTTACAGCTATAAATAAAACTCGAATGTCTGTATATTTTAAAATGATGCAGATTTTCCGTGATAACTCTCAGTCTTATATATATTCAGTTACCCGAATTTTAGTTTTCATATTTCCCTTTTGGTTACGATGCAAATCCTTTATTCATGCGATCGTTTACTCATACCGATGACTGAAAACTTGTTTATGTCTTCCTAAGTGTGGTTTATGAGTCCATTATTATTTTTATTCACACTGAAGTGGCACTGTCACATAAAAGCCGAGTTAAAATATGGGAGAACAGACTGGTTGCATTTCTAGTTTCGTATTTTTCTCATTTATAAAACGTATCTGAGCCAGATTACCCTACGAAATCCTCCACGAAGACATCCCTTCAACTTAGGCAGACAGCCTTCGAAAGTTTTTCCTTAATAGAAACAATTTTATGTAAAAGTACTGGAATCCTGAAATCCGCTGAGTTGGCTTCCGTCTCAGAGTGTTACATAATCCATACAGAATTGGTTACCAACTCAGCAGTTTAAGGTCCTTAAAGATATTAAAGCACTGTGTTTCTTAGGAACCCGAATCTCTTACCCATCGTGCATAATACATGCATACTCCTTAATACAAAATACAAATATAAAATATATATTCAAATATGTGAAGCAATTACATAATACAAATACACAGCACATTTTTAAATAAATGCTAATACATTCTTAAATAAGTACTAAAACATAACTGAGTTAAAAACAAATTATTAAATCTTATGAAACTACTGTTATACCTACACTTTATACCTATACAATATACATTTACCAATATTTGATTGGCCAGTAACTTGTACCATATTATTACAAAAATGCATTATACAGCTCGTAGAAGTACAATGTATTATCAATCTACTTATTCGCAAGTATTTTTACATTGAAATGCATTATACAGCAGGTAAAAGTACAGTGTTTTTTTTATCAATCTATTTCTTTGACGAGTATTTTTTTTTTTTTTTTTTTTTTGCATTCATAGGTAAATACTAAAACCTGTGTCAATTACTGATACATTACACACATGCAAATTTACCTTACAGTATATAGTACTTTATCCAGTTTCCTATATTTCATAATATTACTGCGCAAAATACAAAGCAAAAACAAAAAAAAAAAAAAAAAAAAAAAAAAAAAAAAAAACTTCTAAATACATCTATAATACAATACATTATAAAAGTACGTTGTACCTGTACATTACATAGTTACCAATGTTTAATACAATTGCAAGTATATTACAACTGGTACATTTACGGATAAATGACAGAAGGGCATTAATTACAAATACAGTTATGATATTTATTAATTACTTATATGATTAATAAATATCATAATATCTTGTAAAAGCACTGCAACATCAATATGCAGATTTTCAGATATCTTCGTTGTAAAAACATTATGGATTTTTGGAAGTAGGCAAGATAAAAATTAGCAACGCCTTCGCCGGGAATCGAACCGCGGACCTCTGGAATATGCGCCCAGCGTGGATACCACCACGTCAACAATGCATGTCAAGAAGGCGGGAGAAATACCTTATATACTCCCCCTTTTAAAGGGCGACTGAGTTTTTAGGGGACCCAATCGCCAAATCCTGGGTGAGGAGAATCATCATCCAACACGTTTTTAGTTCAGTCGCCACTGTAGAGATATTAGGTAATTTGGGAGCAGGCAAGGTGAAAAATTAGCAAAGCGTTCGCCGGGAATCCAACCGCGAAGCTCTGGAATACACGCCCAGTGTCCAGACCACCAAACAACAAAGGCATGCCAAGAAGGGCGGAGAAATACCTTATATCGTGACTAGTTAACTTAGATAGTAACAATATATGTGAGTAAAAAAAAAAGAAAAAGGAATTAAAAAAGAAAAGAAAAACAACCGAGCAAACTCTTTAGAAATGTAATGCAAGCTAAACGCTTTTACAACAGACCATATCAAATCGTTATAAAGACCGTGTAACGTATAAAAAAGAACCTTCTGTAGATGCCTTTTTATCGTATAGACATTTGTTTTAAAGTTTTGTTTAATCGAATATGGCAAAGCACTCGAATACTAACTACCAAAGGATATGATGAGTTTTTTTAGTATTTTCTAAGGCAAAAATGGCTGGTATCCGCGGCATGCATGGATAAATGGAGCAAAATGCGGTAATTAAAAACTTATTAGTTTACAATTAAATGTTCATGATTTCAATAATATGAAGCGTCCGTACAACAAGCTCGTTCGCCAAGAATTGAGAGCTCAATGCTCAGCGATTTTATCAACTTGTCGGTAGATCTGCTAAATGAAAGAGGATTTTTTCTCCAAATGTATACTTCATTTTAATTAATGCATTATTTTTATATTAATTCTATCCTGGTTCTTCCGTCAGCCGCATTAAAATGTTTTTATTATTTAATTAAATGGCATCAAAATTTTTAAACTTTCTCAATTTGTTTCCCTTTTGTTTCGACATCCATGATCAGAAATATTTCGAAAATAAACCTCGTGAGACAATGCATGTAATATAGAATACGCCGCTGATGCTCTTTCGATTTTGAGAGGCAATGAATAGTTTTTCTATTTTATTCCCCTTGCGTTTGTCTTATTACTCTGAATAAATTCGGTTAGAACTCAAACGGGCGTGCAATGTTTCAGAAGAAAATAACCTAAATTTATTTGTACTATTTTTGCTGCACGCAATTTTTTTCTGGGGTTTTCACATTTCTTTTGCTAAAAATAAAAATTCAGTCAAGTTGCAACTACTAATCACAGAAATAAAGTTGGTTCTTTAATGGAGATTTAAAGGATTTAAAGGAGATTTAAAGGAGACATATATATTTTATGAAACTTTACTATTAATAGTTATTGTACTTGCAGAAATTTTATCCATTATTCGTGAGGTTTTGTTTCTGTTCGCATGCAGTATGAATGGGAGACTCATTATCAGATTTTACTTTAAACTTTACATTAAATTTTACTTTACATCAGATTTTTACTTTGCTGAGTACATGTTCGAAATATTTATACCATAAGCTAGTTGGAAGTCCTCGACTCGAATTTCGCTGGAGGAGGGGATAAAAAGGGGGAAAATGTTAAGCTATCTGCCGTTGTTTTAAGACTTAAGAAATTATGCCATTATCATGAGTCGTTATTACGGAGACTACAAGCATGGACATTTTAATTATTCTTATACATAGCATTTGAATTTTAGTTTACCATAACGTACACAAAGAACTGTGGAAAAAGAGACTTGATTATCTGCACATTTTGTTACATTATGTAATCATAGATTATTGTGTAAAACACTATTTTCATTTTTTAAAATTTGAAGTTACCACCTTAACTTATAATAAACTTGTTACGATTAACTGTGAAATAAATGGTTCAAAACAAATGTAGAGTCATTAGGGTTTTTTTTTTTTTTTTTTTTTTTTTTTTTTTTTTTTAAGCAGGAGACGTGAAAAATCTGCGATGTCCTCGCGAGGACTTCTCGAATACGCGTTGAGTCCGCTTCCAATTACACCATGAAGGCATGTGGAAAGGACGGAGAACATACCTTATACATATACTAAACGGATAATCTTAGAAAGAATTTAGGATTTAAGTAAGGGTAAAATAATACAGACAATCATTTCTTCGTACACAATAAAAATATAAGAACCCTATATTATCAAAGTTCATATTATGCTACCTATTTTAATTAAATTATAGAAGTATTCAGAAGTACGTATTTGATAGTCTTTGCAATTTGTAATATCTCTAATCATTGACAAATCAATTCTTGGTATACAGTCCAGCCAATTAAAAGCAATTGCATCAGATGGAACTATTCCAACAGGCGAGATATTCGAATATCCGGTGTCTCTGCAAATAAAATCATATTTGAAATTTTAAATTTACTGAAATAAACTTTGGGAGAAAAGTATTGTTAAGAAGACATAAAATTTAATTCAATAGAAGCTGTTTTAAAAACATTGTTTAATTATTTTAACTTTAAGTTTTGTACATATTATGATTATCATTTCGAAAGCTACATAGTAATTTTTTCTTGGTTATACAGCCATTTCTTCTTTTCAAAATGATTTTGTACCCAGTTTTCTAAAATATAAAATGCAGCAAAGTCCACGCTATTTTTTATTTCCAAAGGAATCTTAGATTGTTGCATGCTGTATTCACTTCCGTAAATGAATTTACTTAAATATTCAAGTCATAATAATCTTTTTCTGTAGCACGTTATTTTAAAATTTCAAAGTCAGATATTTCTTTAGACAACAATACTTCATTATTAAAATTTACAAAATCAGCAAAAAAAAAAAAAAAAAAAAAAAAAAAAATTAGTGTTTTTTTATGCATGTATCGAATCTGATAAGTAATCACTTCTTCCGTAGTAGAATCACATACCGAATGCCATGTTTGTTGTATAACGTTGTAGAGACATTAGGTATTTTGGAAGCAGGAGAGATGATAAATCAGCAACGCTTTCACCGGGAATCGAACCACGGACCTCTGGAATGCTCGCCCAACGTTCAGACCACCACACCACGAAGACCTGCCAAGAAGGTAGGAGAAATACCTTATATACTCCCCCTTTTAAAGGGCGACTGGGGTATTTAAGGAACCCAATCGCCGAATCCAGGGTGGGGAGAATCGTCATCCACCACCCTTTTAGTTCAGGCGCCACTGTAGAGACATTAGATATTTTGGAAGTAGAAGAGATATGGTTATTTAACCTGTTCTGCCAAACTAAGTTAATGGCGCTACAGGGTTAGGAAGTCATTTTAGCCGTTGCAAGCAATCTGACGGTTAGGCTGCCTTTCTACATTTTACATTAATCTTCAGTTTCTTGGATATAATTCTTTTCATTCACTTGCTTTGTTGTCTATAAGATGCCCTTGTTACAGTAATAGACCGTGAACTGTCTATTCACATGATATGTGATGTAGTCGGAGGGAAAGAGGAAGCAGGAGAGATAAAAAATAAGTAACACCTTCGCCGGTAATCGAACCACAGAACTCTGGAATACGCACCCAGCGTGCAGACCACCACACAATGAAGGCATGCCAAGAAGATTTTAACAAGAAGTAAATACCTTATAACGTCGTCATCTGCAGTGAAATCTATTGGATATCTTGGAGCAGTTTTAAAAATTCAAATAATACCAAAAGGTCAATAGCCATCTTACATACCAAAATATGTGTGTAAAATGTCTATATACATAAATAAGTTGCATTAAAGTTCAAATCTATTGACGACACTTTTAAGATAAAAGTGGTTGAAACCCAAAAAAGACAACTGCTGTCTGCACCATTTCCTTGCTATAATTTCTGTTGAGAAAATTTACCTTTTCACCTTTAGTCCACTGGCTCTAAAGTCACTACAGTGTAAGATATGATCTGTTACAGTTATATAAACTCAACATAGTCTGGATTTTCCTATCTTCGTAGCGGTATCAAATGACATCAATATTTAATGTCATCTAAAGATGCTCATTTGCTTTGAAGAGTGCCAGTAACGATTTTATCCCCTTAAAATATTGGGGATTTTGTGTTTTATAAATAACAGGTGTTTAGGCCTCCTCGGTGATTGCGGTGATTTGTGCCCAGAGGGCGCACCGCACAAAGAGTTAGTTGCGTTACAGAACGTAAGGGAAGCGGACTCGCCAAAATGTCGGGCGTATTACCGCTAATTGAGGTAATTGCATCGTATCTGTCAGGTGGCAGAATATGTCTATCATGTACATGCCAGGAGGCATAACGCTTGTAAACATGCCAGGTGGCATACGACTTGTAAATAAATTGTAAATAAATGCACAGTAAAATATCTTGGTGCAATAGATCAAGGAACAAGCATCAACAACCTTCTGATCATTTGGATACGTACATTTTTTCTGGTGACCCGGACGTGATTTGTGGAGATGAAGAATGGTCGAAGAAAAGTAGTGAGTTCATGAAAATTAGTGAGTTCATGACTGAAAAGCCAGGATTTAACGCGAAGAAATTCGAGGTAGGCCCTTTTTCATTTTTCCAGTTTTGAATAGAATTGTTGAATAAAAATCTTGGTGATTATTATAGTTGATAGAATCTAATGGTAAAATGGAGGCTATGAATAAGGCAAAGAAGTTGCGTACGGTGACGCGTAACTTAACTACTAAGTTGATGAGTAAAATAGATTCTGCATTGTTAGAAGAGGGTGAAACCGCGGATGAGAAATTAAAAGAATTACTTGAAATGTTACTTGAAAAATCGCAGTTGTTGAAACAATACGATTCTGAGATTGAAAAACTTATAATTACGGAACAGGAGTTGGAAACAGAAGTAATTTCCGCGCAGGAATATCAAGAAAGAATTATAAGTTTTAAATGTAAAATTGAGGAAAAATTAAGAAAAAACGCGTGTAAAGTTGAATCTAGAAATTCTAGTGAGGAAACTATATCCCCGAAGTTGAAAACTTGTGAAGTTAATACTTTAAAATTGCCAAAATTAACGATTACAAAATATTGCGGTGATCCTTGTTCTTGGCTTGAATTCTGGAATCAGTTTAGTAATTTCATTCACCAAAACGAAAGTCTCAGTTCGGTTGACAAGTTTTGTTATTTAAAATCGCTTTTGGGAGGTTTAGCTTTAAATGCTATTAGTGGATTAACATTTACTAGTGAAAACTATACGGTGGCTGTTGATATACTAAAAAACCGTTTTGGCAGAGATGACCTGCTAATTAATGCGCATATGAATAAATTGTTGAGTTTAGAACCTGTAAAATATTCCGGAAATACGGCTTCTTTGAGGAAGCTTTATGACGATATAGAAATACAAATAAGGAATTTAAATTCTTTAAATGTTACTAGTGGTTCTTATGGACATTTATTATCCCCTATTTTGTTAAAGTTAATACCCGAGAATTTAACTCTAGAATTCACTAGGAAAAGAAGTGATAAACAAAATTTCGATGTTAATGAACTACTAACGTTCTTGAAAACTGAAGTGGAATGTAGGGAAACATCAATGATGTTAGCGCGTTCTAAGAATTTTGATGTAAATGAAACATCAATACGAAACAAAAGTTCCCATCAAGGTTATCAAAATAAATCTTACATGCATTCTAAAAGAAATATTTACAGTACGAATAAGCAAGGTGCTTCAGTATTAACTAGTCAAAGCGAAACTCCCTCTAAATACTTTCAAAAATCACATTTTAATCCAAATCGAAAGTTCTCTACCCCGCCTAAGAAAGAGAATCAAAATGTCTGCATATTTTGTTTATCTGCTTGTCATATGAATCATGATTGCGCACTTGATTTAAAGGCTCGCCGAAAGGCATTAATGGATCGAGGTTTATGTTTTATTTGCTTTTCGAAAGGGCATCAAAGGCGTTTCTGTGCTCATAAAGATGAAAAATGCAGACTGTGCAATGTCCAAGGTTTACATAATTCGTTAATATGTGACGCCGCATCGAAAGGTTTAGAGACGGATACTTCCAATCAGACAAAACAAACGCCAATCCTTGAACCTTCTCTTTCGCTCTTATGTAATGAAAATAATAACAAAATTAAACCACCGACTTCCGTTCTTTTACAGACGTTTTCGGCAACAGTTAGGTGTAAAGGGGGAAACGAAAAGGAATTACGTTGTATGCTAGATTCAGGGTCAACAAAGTCATTCATCTTACGAGAAGTGGTTGATTCACTGGGGTTGAAAATTATTAATAAAGAAGCACTTATTATTTTCACATTTGGATGCAAAGATGCAAAAGAGCGCTTGTATGATATCGTAGAAATCGTATTGCAAAATGTAAGCCATCCCAGTAAAAAGATAAAAATTAACGCAATAGTCATTGATTCTATAACACTAGGGCAAGTAAAAGTTCCTTCTCGGTGGATACGAAAGATGGCGTTTGAGAGGGGAATAGAATTAGCAGATGCTGGTACGAATGACGAAATTCAGGTATTAATAGGTTCGGATTATATTTGGGAAATTTTAGGAGAACGAAACGTGAAGATTTGTAAAAAATTAGTCGCAACAGAAAGCACTTTCGGTTTTGTGATTCAAGGCAAGGACGAAAGATCAAAGTGTAAGGACGCAAGAGTTAATCATATAACCGTTGTAAATGAGGACTTAGATTATGAAATAGTTAAAAATTATGGGAATTAGAAGCAATTAGGATAAGTTCGGATAAAGAAATATCTCTATCAGATAAAGAAATTTTAGAGTCATTTGAACGAAATACAACTTACAAGAATAAAAGGTATGAAACTCGATTATTGTGGAAGGAGGGTGTTGAAGGTTTAAATAACAATTATGAAATCGCGAAACAGCGTTTACAATTTTTAAATAGTAGGTTTCAGAAAAATAGCGAGCTATATTTAAAATATAATGAGATAATTAATGAACACTTGAGAGATGGTATAGTGGAACGGTTAGATACGTATTTAAATAGTAGTTTGAAAACGGGGTATTACATGCCTCATCACGCGGTAGTGCGCGAGCAGAAGGATTCTACAAAGGTTCAAATAGTTTTTGACGCTTCTAAAAGTAAGGGAAATTTATCACTTAATGATTGTTTGGAAAGCGGACCTAACTTAAATCCTGATTTGCTAAAGATTATCATTAAATTCAGGGTACATTCAATTGAGTTTTGTGCCGACATTCAGCGTGCATTTTTAGAGGTAGGCTTAGCTAAAGAAGATAGGGATTTTTTAAAGTTTTTGTGGATAAATGAGGAAGGGTCAAATCTCGATCACAGTAATCCCAACTTACAAGTTCTCCAACACAATCGAGTTCCTTTCGGGGTCAAGTGCTCCCCTTATTTATTAACAGCTACAGTAAGACTGCATTTAAAAAAGTATGAAGATGCCTACGAAGAGGCATGCAGTATGTTAAAAGAGCTTTACGTAGATGATTTAATTTCTGGGACAGTTAATGTAGCAAAGGCCTTACATTTAAGCAAGGACATGATTTTCATTCTTAGCGAGGCCAGTATGAATTTACGTAGATGGGTTTCAAACTCACCTGAGCTGAATGAACTATGGAAGCTTAATGGAATTGACTCTCGTGAAACATCTGAAGACTCTTTGGTACCGTTGAAAGTTTTAGGTCTTATCTGGGACAATGTCAATGATAATTTGAAAATAGATGTATCTCAGTTTGAGAAGTTACAAAATCTCAAAGTAACTAAACGCATCATTTTAGCAGCATGTGGTATGCTGTTTGATCCCTTGGGAATTATGAATCCATTTACTGTTCGAATTAAAATCTTAATGCAAACTATGTGGGAAAAGGGTATTCAATGGGACGAAAGTGTTCCCCTTGATACAGAATTCATATTTCAGGAATGGTTAAAAGAAGTTGAAAAAATAAAGTTTTTCGAAATTCCCAGACAGTACTTCAGTGATATGTGTTGGAAGTTTATAGAAGTTCACATATTTTCTGATGCCAGTCCCAAGTGTTATGGTGCCGTAGCATATTTTAGATTTAAGAAGAAAAATAAATGTAAAACAAGTTTCATAATGTCGAAATCCCGTTTGGCTCCATTAAAAAGGGTAACACTCCCTAGGCTTGAACTTTTGGGAACATTAATTTCTGCAAGATTAGGTTCGTATTTGCAATCGATATTTCCGCAGTTGGATAAGGGAAATATATTTTACTGGACTGATTCCCAAATTTGCATTCACTGGATCAAGGGATCTGCCAACGAGTGGAAACAATTTGTTAGAAATCGTGTGGTAGAAATCAAGGAGAAAACAATTTTAAACAACTGGTACTTTTGCAGTGGGAAGACAAACCCTGCTGATAAACTTACGAGGGGGATGGATGCTGAAGCTCTAATTAATGATAGTGATTGGTTTTCTGGGCCACCCTGGCTTTGAGAAGTAGATATTCGACATCACATAAACGAAATGAATACCGAAGCTGACTTGCAAAACGTTAGTGAAGAACGTAAATGTGTTACTTTGAAAACACTTGTGGAATCTACAGAACCGTTACTAAATCTTGAACTGTACGGAAATTTAACCAAAGTACTGGGAATAATGGCTTATGTTCTGCACTTCGTGAACAACTGTAAATCCGCTCGTGAAAAGCAATATGGTGTGCTTACCGCCTATGAGTTACGGAAGGCTTCAGAATTTATTATAAGAAATGTTCAACTTAATGAATTTTCAGAAGAAATTAAGGCTTTAAAGACAGAACAACCGATTAAAACTAAAAGCAAAATCATTTCAATTAATCCATTTCTAGATGAAAACGAAATTTTAAGAGTAGGAGGTAGATTAAGAAACGCAGAAATTACCAGAGAAAGTAAACATCCCATTATATTGCCAAATAATAATCACTTCACAAAATTAATGATACAGCATTATCACGAAAAACATTTACACGGAGGGTTGCATTTAATGTTATCCGCAATAAGACAGAAATACTGGATAATAAGTGCAAAGAATGAAATTAAAAAATGCATTTGGAAATGCATAAAATGTTGCAGAGTACGAGCAGTAACATCGATTCAATTAATGGGAGAACTACCTGCAAGTAGAGTGATTCCAAGTAGAACCTTTTCAAAGGTTGGCGTTGATTATGCCGGCCTATTTTCTGTGAAAATGAAAAGGGGAAGAGGTATAAGACCAATTAAATGTTATGTTTGTATTTTCGTTTGTTTAGCTACAAAGGCTATCCATTTAGAGATTGCTAGCGACTTATCAAGTGAAGCATTCCTAGCTGCTCTAAAACGATTTGCTTCGAGGAGAGGAAAACTTCAAGAAATAAGAAGTGATTGTGGAACTAATTTTATAGGTTCAAATAAAATCCTCAAGGAAGCAGTTTCATCTGTCCAGTCAACCTCAGAATTTCAAAGGTGGTTAGCAAATGAAAACATAAGGTGGATATTCAACCCGCCAGCTGCTCCACATCATGGTGGTATATGGGAGGTAGCTGTTAGATCTATGAAACTGCATCTAAAGAAATGTGTTGGAACTCAAATTTTGACTTATGAAGAGTTTCTAACTCTAATTGCACAAATTGAAGCACCTGTGCAAAGATTAAACCACTAATCCAAAAAATACAGATCTCTTCTCCGTAAGTTAATATATAAAACAAAAATTTCTTTTTTGATTTCTTCCTGCTTTTCATCCGTTTCTGACTAGATTTGTTATTACATTTCCATTCGTATAAAATGCTTTTTTTTCCCTCTCCATAAGTTTTCAGCCCCCTTTGTTTCAGATATATTAAACCTTGTAGCAAGTTGCATCTAAGAATATGTTTCTTCTTTCCGTCTCCATTCTCAATGCTATATATCAGCGGTTCTCAACCTTTTGACTAAAGCGTTCCATCTAAACAAAAACTGAAACCTTTAGTATCACCACAACAATTTGCAATGATTATTTTTGAATTTCTCAATTTTGCCATTTTCACAACCTACCGGCTACTTGTATTAAATTGACACACATAAAAATATTAGATTGCCATATTAATTATCAAAATTACTATAGTAATTTTAAAATATAGTATCATTGGTAATTAATAGGGTATCATTGGTTACCCTATTAATTATCAAAATTTAAGTTATAATACTTTAATTCTAAACTTTAGCGTGAAATCTGGGTCTGTTTAAAAGAGATCAATTTCTTTACATTTAATATTCTCCATGAACATCAATAAACTTTTGCATGCATTTGAACCAATTTTCGAAGCACTTTTTACACTCTTATTGAGGTAATTCCAGAACATGCGTTTTGAATGCATCAACCAGCTGACTACGCAATTTATTTTTGATGTGCGGAAAAAGTTATTGAGTGTCAAATCAGGGCTGTACGGCGGATGACGCATCAATTCGATTTTTTGAACAGTCAAAAATTCCTTTATTGGAACCGTTGTGTGAGAGCTCGCATTATCATGATCAAGAATGATTCGCCTCCTCCTCTGCTATTTTAGAATTTCTCCGATAACTTCTGGCAAAAAAATGGTCATGTGTACTATTCGGAATTGACCGTCTTGCATTGCTTTAACACCACTGCCGCCACGTGGCCAGTAATACCGAAGAAACAGGCAGCCATTTGTTTCGATGTGCTTCTTCCCCGAACAAATTTGTTGGATTTGACTCGATTTGGAAGACCCATATAGTCGACTGCTGTTTTGTTTCGAGCTCATGTGCATAGATCCATGATTTTTCATCTGTGTAGATGGTATACACAGCCTTTGATGCATCTTGAACGTACTGTTCCAACATTTCCTTATACCAATCGACACGAGCCTCCTCTTTACCATTTGTCAGATTATGCGGGATCTAACGCGAAAAATATCTTTCTTACTGCCCCCCCCCCAAATATTCACGTAATATCTTCTTGATGCTTGTTTTACTAATGCCTAAAGATGCCTCAATCTCAGTCTATGTCACATGACGATCTTGCTTTATCAGTTTACGCACAACATCGATATTTTATAGCACAACAACCGATTGTGGACGACCTTCACGGAATTCATCCTGGAGCAAACGTCGAACACGATTGAATTCGTTATACCAGTTTCTTACAGTGCTGTAGGATGGTACTTTATCACTTTATAAAGAATAAAGTTCATCGAAACACTCGTCTTAATAATCCACTTCGAAATTTATGAAAAATAATAGCACGAAAATGTTCCAGAGTTAATTCAATTTTTTGACCGAGATGAATATTTCAGTTTACTGTAAACAACACAAATCACTCTAAAATGGCAAACCTTTCTGAAGAAGTAATTGTTAAAAATATCAAACTTTCGATTGGAATCGTCTGCAATCGCCTAGCAACACTTAGTGTTGTCGGCCAGAAATATAAATAGCAACCTTCATAAATTATGATCCACTTTTAATTTTGTTCTGTATTTATTTTTTAAATATAACAGGGAAGAAAATCCTTGTTCACACAAATAGGTTGTGCAAAAATGCAATAAGAATTTAATATCTTTAGTTGAAATTCCTATAAATTCTTTTTTTTTCGGTTCAACCAAAAGTTAACAAGTGTTATTTCTGAAATCTTCAGATAGAGTTTTATCACAGGAAATTTCTATCAATTGTTCTTTTCTGCAAGAGATAAAATTTCAGGTACATTTGAACAAATTGATTTCTAATCAAATTTTCTTCTTCATAATCCTCGGAAAAGTAAATGTTGAAATAATTTATCGATTAAAAACAATGATTTTTAATGTCGGATGCTAATTCTTCTTTTATTTTCCAATTATTTTATGTTAGAAAACTTTCTAAAAGCGGTAAAAAGCTTAAAATATTATTATCTGGTTCTTTGATTATTAGCTGAAGTTTTTCTCATTGCATTTATTTTATCAGTGCTTTCAATATTCTTAGTAGGTCGTCCTGGATCCATCATCTGTGAATCATCCCTTTTTCGCTTAGTCAGGCCTAGCCATTTTTCGATTTTGAAATTCTAGGTTTGTTTTATTATTTTTTCACAAATATTTAAATGCACAATGCAATATATTACGAGTTCTTCAAAAACAAACGACGATATTCCCAAATCGCGTAGAAAAGTAAGGAATACAAAGTAGCAAGAAGACAAAATACTTGCTGTTAGAGACAACAAATCGACGTAAAAAATTATTCTAATTCAAAATAGATCAATATGGCCACGCAAATGGTGGCGATGCGAAGTGCAGACATGATAATGAATCGATCAACTCTAAAACAGTTAAGAAGACACTATTAACTTTTTATAGGAATTTATTTATATTTGATATTAAATGCAACATCCATTTCTATTACTTCGTTTAAAAGCATCATTTACGACAAATTTTGCTATGTGTACGAGTAAAGAATAGTTGCGAAAATAAAATTATTTACCCAAAGTCTATGAGAGACTATTGACTTTGAACAAAGCTCAAATCGCATAAGTTTACGAGTGTTAGAGAAAAACGTAAACAGGATATTTGGGTATTTAATTTTTTAATTTAATAGTTAAAAATACTTTGTTTCTTTGCGTACCACATACTTTTCTCTTTACCACCGGTTCAGAATCACTGCTATATATTTTTCTGTTAACTAGTGATATTTGCAACTCAACATCAAGTGAAAAATTAAATCGAAATGTGTATTTCGTACAAGCAGAACCAACTGTGTGTATCATTCTTCACTAAAGCAAAATAAGGTACTTCTGCGGGCTAATAGTTCTGTGATATATCTCTAAATGACCACTCTAGCTAAATAGGAAGAAAATAATAATATATAATAAAAACTAACTATGCACAACAGAATAAATAACAGAAAATAGTTTAAGGGGAACGTGGATAACAAACAGTTCTTCGTTAGCGCAATAGAAATGCGTCAGCTCCTAAAATCCCTTACAGAACTCTAAATACTAATTCGGCCAACGCTAAATTTCACTATCAACAGGAATTCTTCTGAAGTCTTGGAACTATATTTACATAGTGTAACATCAGAGGAATCCATTGTAGCACGAGCTTCTGCAAAATTCGAAAAAAATCAGCCGAAAAGCTTGTAAAGAGCCTATTTCTTCATATTTTGATTTCTATTTAAACTGTTTTTGTTATTAAACGTTACCGCACTCATACCCGAAAGATAAATAATTTCATACAGGAAAAAGTGTTCATATAAATTTATGGCCACAAATATAAAATATATAATAAAAAATATCTAAATATACTAACGCACAATATTACATCAATGCAACAAAATGATTTTAGCAATTACAGATTGTTACACCCCCTTCTTGTACCGGGAAGTGCCATTCCGAAAGCAGGGAAAACTAGCCTTCGTTGTCATAATAAGGTGAAAATGTATCATAGAGCACTACTTTAGATTTATAAAAACATCACTCCACCATTCAATTTCTTGATCACATGAAAGGACCATTTCCAGGATTTCTGCACCTTGGGTGAGTTTCCTCAATGACGATTGGGGTTTCATAACCAAACCTCTTTTTTTTTTAACTTATCCGTGGATTTTGCATAGTGTCTCGCAGCAGCGTCGTGTATGGCGGTCGTTCGAAGTGCAGGCCACAGGGTATACGAGGATCATCGCCAGAAATCATGGGTGGTGGAGGAAATACAAGGCTGTCATGAATGCCACTCCTGCTCGCTTAGCAGGGATAATGCAGCTGTTGTTTCCAATCTTACTTTTTACGGGTTACAAACAGAGAGACATGCACTAATGTTGATCGTTTAAATCACTCCCTCATGTCTTCAAACTGCGGATGTAAAACAGTTTTCTGAGCATTTTTCATACCGATAATTCTACACAGTCGTTTCAATATGGCAGGTGTGAAGTTTGTTCTTCTGTCGGAGTGAATACGAAGATTGAACCCGAAATCATGAAAGCCAGTTTTCTGCTAAAACTTCTACGACAGCTGAAGTTTCTCGATCTAGAATGGAAGTATTCGGCCTTTTATTAAGACAGTATCCGATAACTAAAATTTGCTTGCTACCCTTAGTTGTAAAAAGAAAAAGTTCAAGATTATCCAGAAAAATTCTTTGGAAGGGTGCTCTTATATTGTAGCGTCGTATGCTCTTGCATTATACCGGTGTAATCTCTTACGCCGTTCGGGCCTTTTCGAAATACACAGGTATCACAGGATTTGCACTACATCTCTACATCTGCTTCAGCTTTTTCCGGACGAAACGGTTGCGAAATTTACGGAGCTTCGTTACTAAAAAATCTTCTCTAACAGTGCTAGTATGAAGAGCTTACATATCACAAGGATCTCGCAATCTCAGTAATATGAGCTGTCATCTAGCTTTTCAACAGTGTTTGCACATTTCCGGACAAGGACGTTTTGATATTAGATGAGGATTCTCACACGAGGTGCTTTTCCGAAGTCGAATTTCAATGTCATATTCATGTAGACGCAGTATTCGTAAACCCTTCAAAACTGTGAATCTAAGCAGCCATCGTAATGAAACACGGAAGGTGCAACAAAAATTTCCAGTTGTCGAGATAATGATGGCTATTCATCTACTTCCATCACTAACAGTTTCCTTTCTGATGAAACAGTAATTTCTCTCCGGCTTTGAGAGACTTTTATTAAGATTGTCAATAAGATGTCAATTTCTTGTGTAGGAACAACACCAGTTCCTTCAGTGTCAACGTCTGTGTCAAGAATTAATTCTTATTAAGGTTTAGGATAATCTAACACAGGAACAAAAGTCAAAATTTCTCAGGGGCCTTTTTATCAGTCCACGAAAACATTTGCTTTGTTTTTGTTTGGCTATGTAAAAGCCTAACAAGTCTTTGAGTAATCTTTGATAGTAACTGCACAGGTCGAGGAAACACCTTAAGTGATGAACATATTGAGACACAAGACAAGGAAAGCTTCGATATTCTTAGGATCTGTGTGTACAACTCCAGTGCAGATGGGTACGAAACAATTTACATTCCGAAAGGCTTATATTTAAATTAGTTTCTCTGAGATTCTGGAGCACTTTTCTGATATTTCTCAGATGCTTCTTAAAAGTGCATTCGATTATAGGAATGCCATCAAGATGTACAAGACAAGTTACATATGAGAATTCTTTCAAAATTGTTGACAATGGCCTACAGCATTGAAAATCCACAGACGAAGTTCTGGTGTACTGTCCACTTTACTCTGTCCCTGCCGATCAAGCATCGCGATGTCCAAAAGGCATTGCTTTATCCTGGTAAAATCATTGACTAGCATAAATGCAGTATTCTCGCAATCGCTATTATCTGCACCCACTTACCAATATCCGCTCTTCAAATCCAGAATGTAAACCATTTGTTCCAGCATGTCTAAAATATCGTGGATTCAGAGGAAAGAATAACTGTGCTTTTAAATGGCATTCTTCTGTGATTGGCTCATCTTCATAAACACTGCATAGAAAATGTTCGCTGCAGATTTTTCCGCTCTTCACATTAATAGAATCTTCTCTTTGACATTTGTGTATCCATTCTTGTCAAAAGCAAACATTGTCAAAAGCAAACTCTCATTTGGATCCTTTGGTCCCATGAAATAAAATATCTCATCCTTTCATACTTCTGTAAGTACTACGGCACGTTACTGCAGCGCAAAAAGCCATATTACGTAAACGATACTTTACAATATAGAATTTAAAATAAAATCTGACTAAAATTACATATATATAAATTATTTTAAATATATACATTATTAGAAAACAGATATATATATTATTAAAATTAATTTGGGATATATAACTTCTAGAAAATCGTTTCGCAGCTCAATGAAACTACTGTTTTAAACGCGGGAAATCAGGACAGGTGGCATCTCAGTGACGTCAGATTATTGCCTGTTACGTCCCCCCATTAGGCTCGCGTCGGCGAGGAGTCGAACAAAGAAATGAGCTAGCCCTTCTATTTATCCCTGGTTTTTCCTACGTATCACTAATTTCCCTGTGTATAATTTAATGCGCATCCTGTGTTGAATGCGCAGCCAGTGCAAAACAACATTATTACAATCTGATGATAATGTATCTGTTACCAGTATACGGTATATTAGGAAAAATTAATGTAATAAGTATTGGGAAGTTAATGTAATGTTAAGGTAAGGCGTTATTTTGTCTTGTCAATCTGATGTGTAGAATATAATGTAATGTGTAAACCATGTATCGCAATATAAAATATGTAGTGTAGTATGTACTGATAAACTATCTTGTTAATTTGATATGTAGTACATTATCTAATACGTAAGCCAAGTATCGTAATATGTAATGTAATCGTAATAGTGTCATATGTATCATAATATATAATGTAATATGTAATGCAATCGTATTAGTGTCATATGTATCATAATAAATAATGTAATATGTAATGTAATCGTAATAGTGTCATATGTATCATAATATATAATGTAATATGTAATGTAATCGTAATAGTGTCATATGTATCATAATATGTAATGTAATATGTAATGTAATCGTAATATTGTCATATGTATCATAATATATAATGTAATATGTAATGTAGTCGTAATAGTGTTATATGTATCATAATATATAATGTAATATGCAATGTAATCGTAATAGTGTCATATGTATCATAATATGCAATGTAATATGTAATGTAGTATGTACTGATTAATGAGCAACATGACACAGAATGCAAAGCCCAACTGAAGAAATGTGAATGCAAACTTTATAATATTATTATGCATAACGATGTAGGCAGTGTATCGAGAAGCCTATCATGTGAATAAGTTATCCTGTATAATGCAATACCTGTCTATAACTAATTTCCTGTGAATAATCTAACCCGTATCGTGCTTATAACCCCCTATTGCGTATAATGTTCCTATGTATCATTAATTTCCCCGTATATAATGTAATGTGTACCCAGTGTATAATGATAATATAATGCGTATCCTGTGTCTAATGCGAATCCTGTGCAAAATAACCCTTTTATAATGTACCAATATAGGGTTTATTAGAAAAGAATTTTAATGTAATAAGTTGATGTGAAGTTAATGTAATGTTAGGATAAGGTATTAATTGGATATGTAGTATATAATGCAATGTGTAAATCATGTATCGTAATATATAATGTAATATGAAATGTAAGATAAAGGTGGACATGGTGCTGTACTGATTAACCCAAATGGTAAAGGGACAGTGCCCACGTCCTCCGTCGCTTATCGCTTATCGCTTACTTTGGAAATGTGCCCCTAATGATATATCTTTTTAAATTTCAAACATTTATGAACAAATTTCTTTTGTCTTTCTTTCAAAAAGTCAGCAGGAGTTATAACATTGTTTTTGCTGAAAGTTCCCATGACAACGAATTTTTCGATAAAACCCCTTTCGCTAGCGAATATCTTGTGTACAAAATATCCATCGTCACAATCCTCCTGGATCAAAATAATGGAAAGCAAAGTCGTTTAACGATTGCAGAGGAAATTTAAATTGAACGTCTGCTGACGCTAAATAGCACAGCTGAATAACAACAACAGCTCGTCCGAGTTTCTAAGATTAGTATTTATACAGTGTAACAAGAACACTGGAACACTGGTCTAGGTAGAGCTTCTAGGTGGAAAGAATCCACCTAGAAGGCCCGTGGGTTACGTATTAGCTCATACTCATGTTCTGTTTGAGCCATTTGTACCATTCAAACGTTGCCACCTTTAGAAACAAAAGATCAACAATTTCATATAAGAAACAACATTCATGCAGGAAATATGTGGCCACAAACACAAAACAAACAATAAATAAATGCACACTATCACAGTATTGTAATAAAAAGGATTTAAATATTAACAGATATTTACAATAATACGTACAATCTTTCCTCAAATTATAAAAACAATCAAATTTATTTTCCCGTCTCACTTTTATTCATAGTTCGAAGTTCATGTTTCCCAATGAAGAAACAGAAATTATTGATTACATGCAATAAAGTTAAACAAACTAGAAATAATGTCTAGGATAACGTGAATTGGCCACGCAATTTTGGTTGTGTAATCCGCAGACGAACTCAGATCGCGTTATTATCCTTTTCCATCACAAGAGAGGAAAAGTAGAATTTCACGTTTGGCAATCATCGTCTAATGTGTATCTTTCTATAATGTCAACATAATGATCCATGACCAACGAAAAATACGCAAACGCTTCTTGTGATGACTGATACTCTTTAGTAAAGAAAGTAGGATTCCACTTCGTTACTTCAAAAATTAAAAATTCTCTTACTTTTTTCTATAGTCTAGATTTCTCATCCCATTAACAGGAACGCTTTATAAAATACCGTAGTTAGGAAAACAGAAAGGTTTTCCTTTAAATGAGGCATTCCATTTAACAGATGTTTTATTAAAGAAGGTTTGGTTACCGTTATAAATCATTACAGTGTTACAACTGAGAAAAGATACAGATTAATATTAGAGAATTTGTAACAAAATATGCGTAGGTAGTACAATATCTTATTTCGTGTGAAAAACGATTGTCTGTAATATTGCAAAATTAACAACACCAAAATAAATGCATATGTAGTTTCGCATTCAGATCTAATATATTATTCGAAAATCAAGAAAAGAATAAATTATACAACAATTAATTACGGCATTAATTACAGCATTCCGCCAATCAGTTATAACTCTCTGATCCTAGAATTTCAAATATTAAGCATCTTAGGTGATGAAAATAATTTTTTTTAAATAATCGCTTCAAAATGGTAAATCTAGCAAATTTATGAGCTGGAAATTTGGCATTCACCTATTGATTAATAAAATAGAGGCATGCTTTCGAGATTACCTGCTTTCTGTTACCCAAGAGGTTTGCCTCTCTTTTAACGAGTGAAACAGAGGGGAAAATAAGAACAATACATTATAACTTAACTTCGAGAGAAAAAAATTGAGCCGATTTTATCTTTGTATAAAGCTTCTTTTGTGCACTGAAAAAAAAGATTTTCTTAATTTTTAAATTTAGATATCCAATATGCATGGAGGTATTGACTGGCTTTGAAATTGTCTGCTGAATAATATATGAAGCATTACTCAGTAGATAAATAGCGCTTTTACCGGGAAACAGCAAAAGAGAAATCGAATTTTTATCGATACGGGACTATAGTTGCTGTTGCGGTGCAAGCTAACTCAAAACATAATTTGATAAAGTTCTTCCCATGCCATTTTTCAATTTCTATAGCATATTGTATCTGCATTGACTTTACTGAAAAACCATAGCGTGAAACCATCAGAAATATGATCAGTTGCTGAATTACAATAAAATAGAAAGTGGTTACTCATCATAAAATACGACGGCATGAAGAAAAGGAAACAATCAAAACGTACTTGCTGTTTTACGAATTTGAAATCTGTAACTAATGTAACAAAGAAATCTGAAGATGCTTCAGATTTTTGTGACTGTAAGTAAAGGTAAAAATCTTATATTTGACCTCATTAAACTAATTCGTTTGTATATCTGTAATTAGAAATTGTATAGCATTTTTTTCAGTTGACCTGTTATATTTATTCTCCATTAGACGCCCGTCCGAAGATGATGTTGAAAGGAATATCCTCAATTGAATAATAAGCACAGTCTAATGATTGCTCTTGGTGATCGAGATTTTAAACTCGCTTATTTAATCTTCCGGAATCTTCATGTTGAAATGTTAGATACCATTGACCTCTCAAAGAGAAAATTTAAGATCTTACCATTTTTTTCCATTATTAGGATGTGCTGAGGAGTTTTCAAAATTCCTGAGCTGCTAAAATTGTCCAAAGTTAGGAATTTAATGGAATAGTTGCAGCGAACAAAGCTCTATTTTATTAGCTATTTTTATGGTAAACATAAATGATGACAAATCCATTAAATGACATAACTTGTTAATACTTTTGTCTTGATGAACTTATTACTGCAGAGCTGAATGTGTGTTCTGTTAAAACCAATCACGATAAACTTGTTGTCATCCCACTCCTCGTTCCTTTTCAATAAAGAAATTGTTTGGAGTTCTGATGAATTAAGTTTTTAAATTATTTTCTCCCTTATTAATATAAATCGCTATTCAATTCATAAAAATGATATTTTGAAGAAATTGTTTGGAGTTCTGATGAATTAAGTTTTTAAATTATTTTCTCCCTTATTAATATAAATCGCTATTCAATTCATAAAAATGATATTTCAAATTAATTATTAGGAAATCTAAAGCATTTCTTTCTATGTTTCTACACTGATTTAAAATCCAAACTACCAGAACCGAGAGACAATCAGATGACGTATTGTCTCAACTTATATTCTAATTAAAGTAATCAAAAACTCAAGATTTTTTTGAATAATTTTATTTACTAACACGTCAAACTAACAGTTATATAAAAATGAGTATGTTCCAAACAAACATCCACTGTTGGAAATGTTGAACAAACGTTCAAGTCAAAGTAAAGTTTTATATTCAAATTAATACACCTTTAATTTAACCTTCTGAGGTTCCACCCTTTTATCTAACAGCTAAATGTGGAGAAACCTAGTGAATAATCGCTTTAGTTCAGGAACAGAGAAGTAAACTCAAGCAGGGTTAATTACCCTTTATTTATCAAAATAAGACTGAATAGCAGGCCCCTTTCTCAGGGCGTACAGCAAAGCCTCCCCTTGGGCCTTGAACTCAAAGTAATAAGAAATAAGACTTAACTAATGCTTAGCTAAAAAGATATAGCCGAAGCTATCAAAATTCAATGTTTTTGACCCCTAAATATCGTATACGCTAGCAAAGCTATCAAGGGCCTGTAATACGGCCGAACGTAGTAACAGAGACTTAGCCAAAAGGTGAACGCGTGCTAGTCAGAAACTCTGAGGCTGAGCTCTGAGGCGCTAGTCTGAAACTATCTCAGTCAGTGTAACTTCGACTTAAATACCACTCTTACTAATTTGCATTAAACGAGATTCTAAAAACACATTCTGGTAGGAAATTGTAAGCTGAAATTAGGAAGGATAGGAAAATAGCTTTAACTAAAATTAACTATTATAAATTTATGATTAACCTTACAACCTTGACTGGGGCCCTAAAAATTCCCCAATCAAACAAGTCTTGCAGATGCTAAAGCTTATATATAAACCCCAGCAGTAAGGAATTTAAGAAAGTACCAGTAAGTAATACCTACTAGCGGCTGTCACTTTAACTCAACAATTTTGCGCTTAAATACTTGCGCTAAATACTAATTTGCAATCTATTAGAAGCTGACGACAGTAGAAGATACAGTAAAGCTAAAATAATGAAATAACTTGGTTATTTAACATAACTCTTTATAGTTGCTTCCACCAGAATTAAAAAAAAAATAAAAGGAAATGTCTTGATCACCTTGGCAGAGTCAGGCTAAGAAGAGCCAATGCTTGTACAATCGTTTCTAAATCCCTGAAAATTTACCATACAAAATATCAGTTAGTGGCTCTCTACTTCCTCCCAGGTTTTCTGAGAAGGGAAAGTAGCTTATAATATTGTACAATCGTTTTATGGTGCTAAATGCTGTGCTATACATTACTATTACCTTTATAATGCAAAAAAGAGTTAACTTTCAAGCATTTACTACTTTCAGCTCTCTACTTTAATATATGTGTGAAAGAACAGTGCAGCTATGTTATGTACCCGCTAAATTCTATATTTTGTGGAAATTTATAGGCCTTCAGTATCTAACAGATGCTAACGCTTTTATTACAGTTATATTGCAACATATAATTTCATATAAGTTATGCGTAATTCTCGTGCAATAAATTACCAATGTTCGTAATTCTCATTGTATAGAGATAATCTGACTTTTACATTCTCATTAACACTACAGAAAAGTTAGATTCACAACATTTGCAGTTACTCACAAAATAAGCTGTGCATTTTAGACCGAGTTTCTGAAAACAAAACCTTTTAGCCACTATTTCAAATTCAAAAGCCCGCATTTAAGAAAACATATAGCGACTACGAACCTGAAGTGCAGAAAATAAATAAATTTTATTTGATTAGCAAATAAATAAGTTTATAGTTAGCTTTGTATTGCAGTTTCGATACATCTGTTCTTGTAAGAATCCATTTTTCCTTTGATGATGGTCTTCTCAAGCTCGTAAAACCTCCTGGATAGACGCTGAGTTTCGTAGCTGTTCGATTGTCTTGTCTTGGACTTCCGGCTAGATGTAGGCTGGTTTCCTTCCATTTCTGGGGTGAATCTCTGTTATAGACTGACCTATTAGCTTCCAGGATCCGCATTGATACAGTACGCTGTATTTCCTTTCTTGTTGTTTCTTAGGCCTTTACATCCCCTCCTAGTCGCACGTTGTCGGATCTTCTCTTCCCCGTAATAACAGACTTAAATACTGTTCACGGACCCCTTCGTTGCTTTGTCTATCCTAGGCCATTTGTAGCTGTTTTCAAGTTTGCTGTCCTCATTTCCTGGGTGTGACGGTATCAGGTATTATCGCAATATAAGTTTGATCTTCGCAAGATTTCACTTATTCCTGGTAGTCCTATAACACGCAACACATAGGTAAAACCACAGATACGCCTATAAAGCCAACCCCTTAGCCGGGATTAGATGGCAGATCGATTTAGGCTTGTTCAGCGTACTTATTAGTTTGGTGACTCATTAGCTTCAGTAATGACAGTAATGACTGAGTAAGACCTCTGAACATAGCTCAATTTCGGTTACCGATAAATAGGCCGGCTTCGTGGATTTTTTGTGGTATAGCCAATGCATAGCGTGAATGCAAGTTAGTTTACACAGAAAAGTCATTTTCAAAGGATAAAAGATAAGCGTTAAGGAAGATAAGCCTAATATTCTTTGATATCGGCAACTGATCTACAAATTTAACTCTTTCGCTTCTATAGAGGACCAAATCTCTTTTCCTCAAACACCGAAAACGCAAGTATATATAATCTACTTAAATACTTAAGTAGAATATATATACTTACTATATAATCTACAATACTTAAGTAAAGCGACAACTTATTTCTTGGATACTTTCACCCTGTGTGAAGTTCCTCCTTGGGGACGGGATTCCAACTTCGGGCGTCAATAGCTAAACATTGACGGTAAACAAAGAGAAACGAAGGTGCATGAAAATAACAGAACTACTTTTAGTCGTTTGAAAAGAATGATTGACATGTCTAGTAAGAACTCCTGAAAGCAATGAAAAATGCAATATTGTGATGGGAAAAAGCATTAGGTAGGAAATTATTCAGGCATTCGGGTGACCTGCCGATGTCTGAACGCTCGGGCGTTTGATGCGACTTCGATGTGAAAGAGTTAATATTGCAAGTGTAAATAAAATTCCAGTAACGCTTCTGTCTGTGACATATAAATATTTTTCATCAGTTATACAGAACAAATGCATTTTACAAAAGCATTTACGTGCGCCAAGTATTCTGGTAAGATATTTGAAGCCTTAAATGTCTTTCTCGGTAAATATACCCAAGCCGAAAAAATACGGGTGCAAAATTTAGAGGCAGTTCTCCTAAAACCTATTTCTAGTTTTTTTTTTTTTTTTTTTTTTAAAGAGTGAATTAGCTTAAGATATTTAATAGAAATAGTTTCAAATATTTAAGGTTTAAAATAATACTTTTGTTAGTTCTGAAAATTGCGTTTTACATAATTATGATATGCTAGAACCATTTGTCTGACTTTTGATTTATGAAATAGACGTAAAAGTAACTGCATCATTACAGGACACATGCTATATTTTACAATGTAACAAATTGTATAAATTCACTATAAATAGGTGCATTGTTTTACATGCGAATGTAAAGTAAAGCTATACCGTTTTACGTTTCTGAGCATGTTGGTGACTTTTCCCTTTGCAGAATTCGAATATCAATGTGCATGTGTATTACAAGTATTTTATAAATAGTTATCTGTTTAGTTGTATTAGAAATATAGCGAGAATAAAAAAGGATAAACTTTCTCTAAGTAATTAAGAAAAAATATAAATGGAAACTTTCGAAAAAAATTTTTCTGTTTTACAGACATTTTATATAGGAAATTATTCTGATCCTGATTTGCAGTA
The DNA here is from genome assembly GCF_044657685.1 of Stegodyphus dumicola. NCBI lineage: Eukaryota > Metazoa > Arthropoda > Arachnida > Araneae > Eresidae > Stegodyphus > Stegodyphus dumicola. The sequence continues at coordinate 140,484,374 of NC_140780.1, forward strand.
TGTCATCATATCATAAATAAACTCAAGTTTAAATCGATAGTACTCGCAGTAAGATCATAGAAAACGTAACTTGGTAAATTTAAAATTAAAATAATATTAGTTGCATATATTAAAAGGAAAAAGATTAGAAACATTTTCAAAATACCAAATAACTAAAGGAATGAGACTATTTGAATGCCCGAACGGGTTACAGAATTAAGAAAATCTGACATTTTCATTTTGGGTAAAGTATAAAGCCTTAAAAATAGGAAAGAAAGCAACATTATTTGGCTTCAGAGATTAATTAAAGTATAAAAGTATAACTTGTAGAGACATTAGGTTATTTCGAAGCAGGGGAGAGAGAGAGAGAACGAAGGACGTGGGCACTATCCCTTTAATCAAACGGTTAATTAGTATAGCACCACGTCCACCACTATCTATAGCACCTCTTCAAAATACATAATGCCACCTGAAAGGTATTCAACGTGCACGACAAGACATACAAAATAACATGTTACAGAGTTACAGATTATATTCAAGATACATTACTGGTACATTACTGATGCAAATATGACAGATGCAGAACTGATAAAAGGCTGATATAATACTGATATTAACGCTGATTAATACTGCTACAGTACTGATTCGTTGATATAACACTGGATATTATTACTGATTAAATGGGAATGATTTTGCACATGTCGGTACATAAATCCACGAAATAATACGTTACAGAGACTCAAAATATTGCGAATTAAAATATCACAATCAATGTTCTACTGTTACATTACTTGTACTATTGTACTATCTATAGCACCTTTACTTGTACTATATATAGCATCCCTTCAAAATACATAATGCCAGCTAAAAGGTAATCAACGTGCACGACAAGACATACAAAATAACATGTTACAGATTTACAGATTAATATTCAGGATACATTACTGGCACATTACTGATGCAAATATGACAGATGCAGAACTGATAAAAGGATGATATAATACTGGTCCTGATATTAATACTGATTAATACTGCTACAGTACTGATACATTCATATAACACTGATTATTAATACTGATACATTCATATAACACTGATTATTAATACTGATGCAATGGGAATGATTTTGAACAAATCGGTAAATAAATTCACGAAATTATACGTTACAGAGACTCAAAAAATGCGAATTAAAATATGACAGATCAATGTTCTACTGTTACATTACTTTTACATTACTGACGAAATATAACTGATACGCTACTGATACAAGGCTGATATAATACTGATACAATATTTTACTGATGTAAGACTGTTTTTATTGCTCATGCGATATATGCATAAGCAATATGCACGTACAGTACTTTACTAGTATTAATACTCATGCAATACTTTACTGATATTAATACTCATACAACACTTTTATCAATACTCATACAATACTGACTAATAGTGATTAATTCATTTCGAAGCAGGAGATAAAAAAAAATGAGATTTTTTTATATCGGGCGCGAAGCAGGAGATGTGAAAAATGAGACACGCCTTCGCCGGAACTCGAACCACGGGTCTCTCGAATACGCTCCGAACGTGCTGACCACTACACTACGAAAGCAGGAGAAATAACTTATAAACTTAGGGCTATTTCAATTTGCATATTTATTCAAAAAATTGGAATCGATTTAAATTGTCATTTATCAGTAACTAAGAAGAAAGTTTATCAAAACTTCTGGAAAAAGCCCCGACCAGTGGCAAAGTGAATATGATCGCTAAACACATGTCTTTTTATCCGGATTCAGATCAAGAAGGTGTGTGAAGAGCTTTGTGGCTGCCTGAAGTTTTTGTAGATTCGATTATTTCTAACATCAATATGAGCTAGTTTCTCTTATGACGTCTCCCACGAAGGTATTCTGCCGCTTAAGGAGTTAACTTTTGCGTACTTTACTTTAATCAATTGAAGGACAATCATTTTGAAAAGACGACAATCACGAATATTAAATTTAGAAGATCGTTGTTGAGAAAAGCGAAGCTAAACCATTCTCATTCATTTGAAGCTCATTACAGTAAATATCAAATTTTATTTCCGTCTGAAATACACGATTAATTTAAAACAGCCTTCAAATGGTAGAATAGGAAAAGAGAATGTAGTACAATGTGTACATTATCAAAGCTTTATAGGCAAAATGAAACGTTTTTAAATAAACGAATACTGTATTATATGAAACTAGCTTGCCGCTATAGGCGATTAATGAAACCTAAGATACGGAAAATGTAAGTCTTCCTTTGATTGTCTTTTTTAATCATACACTATCGCAAGCTTCATCTACAGAGTGATATTATAAAACAATTACAAGGAAAGGAATATTAAGTCTACCAACACAGGATTTAGATCTCTAATTTTGATGAGCTCTGCTTTTGTGGAGCATCAGTTAGTCAAGTATGAATGGATAATATAATATAGAACTGATATCTCAGTACACATGAGACCTTATATCCCCTAAACTACAGCGATTCCATAATCAATAATGAATGAGTCCAAATACTATATTATAGCATAAAGCCGACAAGCGGCGCAGATTCAACTGAATGCTTAAAAATTTGCTTTTAAAAAACTTCAGTGACATACAAAATGTTTCCATACATCGCAATTTAGCTTACTAAAGCGATGCATTGAACATTAGTTAGATAAGAACTAAAAATAATAACATACGAGGAACAAGCAAGGAAATCGCTTATAATGTGCAGTTCAAAACTAATGATCATGTTGCAACTAATGATCATTTTTGGAAATAAACTCTAGATTATTTTTCACAACTCATCTTCGTTATTAGAATATAAAGATAAAATCAGGAGATCAAATAATTATGTTAATTTTTATATTTTCAAAATACAGCTCATTAAGACCATTTAGAGTTGCATTAGTTACTGAATCAGATATAATTCCAGAATACACAGTACATTGGATGAGCTGCAGAAATCAGAATGTGACCAATTCTGTATGTATAAATTAATAGGACTTTGTTTTAAATTTTGAATTATGCAGAACTAATGATAACAATACTTACATCAAGCATTTTAATTCTTTCACTCAATGTTCACTAGTATATCAAATGCTCTTTTGTCAACAGCATTTATGAAGCGTTTTGAAAGGGTCATTGAATAACAGAATAAGCAGATGCATTTGAGCTTGAAATTTTCTGTAACTTCTTTTGGAATAACTCCATCATCTTATTACCTTCTATGCTTCTAAAAATTCGCTACTGTTCACTAGAATATGCTGCGATTCTAACGAGTGACTACTATATAATCCAGGAATAAACGCAAATATAGAAATATATATGAATATATAGAAATATATGTGAAATATATGTAGGCAGTAGGTGTAAGTTTCTGTTCCCAATGCTATTTTGTGTCCAGAACACCTCCACTTCTTTCCTCGTCCATGTGATTCATTAGTCTAAAATTAAGAGATCATACGCAGAGAGTATAAAACTAGCATTTTTACAATTGTACACAGTACTTCTTTGCTCTTTGAAAAGATAAATTTCAAATACTTATGTTATTATATAAAAAACTACTTCATGTCGTATATCTCACTTTAGCTAGTAACATCGTGTATTCTTAGCTATCATAAAATAAACACGACGTTGAAGACTGTTTGGTGAATTATCACCAAGTATCTTAGAGTACTACAAAGTCAAGAGAAGGGTGTATAGAATTATTAACTCGAATAAAGTTTGACAGTCGGCACAAACTAGTGCTTAGAAAAGCCAATACTTTTGGCTTAAATCAAAAGGTAATGAATAAGTTAAAAAGGGATGAAGTTAAGTATAGCCTAACGGTTTAACTGTTTAGCTATCGCTCAAGCTGGCTCTGAATCGAAGTAAGCTTAGGCAAGCCTGATGGCAAAAATAAATTAACGCTGAAGAATTCTAATCGCTATAGAATCAAATTTATCAACGTGGCCTTCAAGCAGGCAGAAAACGCTCTTATTTCCCACTTCAAAACCTTCCTTTAAATACTCCCTTCTTCTACCTAATTTGAATATTGCGTACGCTGGAATTGGCAGGGAAGTGAAAGGGGATTTGATATCAGAATTATATTAACTTAAAATAACGGCTTAGAAAATTAAATGATACTCTACAAGCTTTTTAAAAGTATGACCCGGAAAACTAATCACTACTAGATTATTTTTTTCAGTTGGCGTTATAATTATAAATTTAGAATGATAGCATCTTGTAAACAAAAATCTTGTATTAATTCCTAGAGTTGCTATTGTCGACAGCAACTCTTTACGCTGATGCTTTAGGTAATGCGTACTTCATTCCCGTTTTAGTAGCACGATTCTGAATTTCGGAACTGATCAATTTTATGACGCAGAAATGATTAAGATAGCATTAGAATAATAAAAGTAATTTTGCAGAAGATCTCTGTCTCATAAACTATTTAAGGCTGTTATTATTAAACTATAATTTCTCTGCATATTATGAAGTATAGAAAGTTTTCTTTATAAAACAAATTGCATGTTAGACTGTTGTTCGAACTTATCAAATGCACTGGAGTCCTCAGGTGCTGCTTTCTCATGCTGTAATTTATTCTAAACGCAAAGATTCAAAACTTATACATGGAGGAACATATCTGTAATAAAGATGATTCTCTGAAAACTCTCTGGAAACAAACATGGTTAAAATTGTTTGTTTTTTATTTTACAGATTCATTGGAGAGTTTTTAATTTAAAATTTTAAGATTTGTTATTTTTATTCAATCTAAATATTTGCTAATTTAAACATAATGAATATTTCAAGAAAATGTTTTTTAAATCAATAGTATTGATAGAGATAGCGTATTTTTAAAAATTGCAAAGTGTCCATCTCTGTGACGTAACAGACCTTTGTGTTTCTTGAAACGATATGCTTTGAAACTTCAGTCTTAATACGAAATTTCTCTCTCATGGGTAAATAATTAAACTGTAAAAATCAGAATCGTGGCGCTAACATAGATTCCTAAACGGATTTCAATAATAGAAATATTTTAATATCAAGAGAATATGTCCTTAGCACTTGAAGATTTTTTAAAAGAAAGAACTGCCAATTTGACTATTGAGTTTCAATTCATTTGCAAAAGTAAGCATAACACATTCAGGCCAATGTTTGTGGCTTTCTTATAAATGCTAAGTAAATAGTGCTTTTAATTAAATGGAGTGATGATTCAAGGAAAATTTAATACTACTTCAAGAGCTGAATTAAATAAATTAGATATTGTGATCAAAACCCTTATTTTGTCTTTCTCCTAATTCTACGTTAACAGCAAGTTATTGAATTTTAAATCAGTATATTCTGAAATCATTGATTACATTTAACAAAAACTAGAGCTTTCATTACGCATTTTATTTATAACTTTTTGTATTAACACGTTACATAAAAATTGCATCACAGGACCAGGAATTAATTTCAAACTATAATTGCAGTTGATTATCTTCTTTAATTCTTCCGAGGAAAAAGGGCAAGATTGAAAGTTTCTGCAGCTCAATTAATCAGTGTTGTGAAATAATTTATTTTAATTAATAATTTCCTGTCGCTTGTTAGTTGTACCAAATACTTTATTATATCTTTGTCTCAATTAATTCAGACGCCCGATAAACAACATGTGTAAAGAGGCCCCTCTTCAGTTAAGCTTAATATGTACAGTTAAGTTTAGTAAAATGTATACTTTCCAACTGAGTTATACTACGAAACTGAATCAGTTTGACTACACCTGAACATAGATATCTCTCAACGAAAAAATATTTCATGTTAACATACTTTTTCCGAAGAGGAATTCTTTCATGAAAGATAGGAACACCGAATCGTTTAAGCATGTATTAGTAGAATAATGGTAGAGTCCGTATTGGTTATAATAAAGTATGTAACAGAGCATGTGTAATAAAAAATAAAATATGAGCTAATACTATAATACCTTGTCATTAATGACATTTTGATGATTTGTATATATATTGGAATATTATGCACCTGACAAAAAATTATGTTACAGGATGAAATAAAGAGTAATAACAAAGCGAATCAAACGTTAGAAGCATATTTTGTTCCTAAAAAACTCTTTAGAAGAATTAGTAATCAAATTTAACCTCTTCGTCGTCCGTAACGCGTCTAGCGCGTTCAAGTGAAACTTTCGCAGGGCGGCCGTAACGCGCTTCAAGCGTTCTTCTACATTTTAAAACTTTTAAACCTTTAAAACGCTTTCTAAATGTTTATTTATTTAAGTTTTTATTTTTGTTTGTTCTAATACCTCCTAGAGGGCAGCACTAATCAGGCATTCTATTTCTAATTGAATTTGACCCGGGTTTTATGAATATACGCGCCATTTTACATAAGACACAAGACAGTGAGAGATGGCTTAAACGTCTACTCAGCAGAAAAAGAGAAAAAATGAGGTTGTGAATTGGAAAGACAAGAAGGATATACGTTTGATGAGTACAGTCCATAGTAACTCGATGATTGATGTTGGAACAAGGAAAAGAATAGTAAAAAAACCAATAATTGTAAAAGATTACAACAACAAAATGGGAGGAGTGAACCGCCTGGATCAGATGTCATCAAATTATCCTGCTGTTATAAATAAGCATAAGCAGAGATATTATTATTTTTGCATTATGCTTTATTTCCTTAATAATTTACTTAATATTCATTGACATTCATCCACTACGAAAGTTATGATGTACAGAAAAAACAACATCAAACGCTACGAAAAAGAGACGCCCGCTGGCGGAAATTTTCGCGGACAGGAGAGGACGGCGAAAGGGTTAAGGGAGTATGTATGGTTATTAACCACATTATAGAAAGAAATTCACGCAATCGTTGAAGGTATTTATGGACATATCTAAAACGGAAATGCTTTGCTTAGCTTACAGTAGCTTGTTACATTTGAAAACTTGGAATTTTTTAAGGTATTTTACTCATAGTTCCTATAATCCTTTTATATATTACCGCAAAGACTAAAAGATAAATGGATTTATCTCTCTGCGAAAACTCGCTTTTAGAAATTTATTTTTTATTAACCAATTAAATTACTGTCCTGTCACTTCTAATTTCGCTAGATACCCTGAAGATACAAATTAATTTGATGTATTTTAATGCCTAGAGTACTTGAATTCGAGAGGCAACTTACAGGAGCTATTGCTGAACATCTCGCTACTATTCCTCACAGCGTCTAAATTACATGAATCGGCTTGTGCTTTGCTAGCTGCAGTTGCATACTGAAGTTGAGGGCCTCAGGCTATGCTTGCAAGGAATTTGTTTCATAAATTTCTTATTTTAATACTTAAATTTAACTTTGTGTCCAATATTCCCGCAAGCTGCGAAGACTTTATGTTTTTACCCAGATTGTGTAGTTGATTGCTGGTAAGCTGATTTTTTTTTTTTATTTTTTTTATTTTTTTTTAAACCTTCTGGTTTGGACTTACTTTACTGAGAGATTAGACGATGCGATAAATCGCCTGACAGTCTTCACAGATGTAAAGATTAACATATAAGGTAGCTTGGATCCGTACATTGGCATTCAACGTGCAACATTTAAGGATGTCTGGAGATTCGACAAGTTTTAGTTTAGTTACGACAAGGTTGAAAACTGAAGGAATACTTGCAAATCCGAATGGAAAATGTTGGGTACCTCAAAAATGCTATGAAAGCTTCAAAGAAGCCAGATATCAATCTTGATAGCAGGTTATTTTAGTTTATTTGAATAAGGAAAAACACGATCAGGGTACCTAGCAAAAGGCAAGGAGGTCTTGGTGGTGGGTTTTCTAAAACAAACTGGTTTGTATTTAAGTTGAACGTGGTGAAATTCATGAAAGCAAAGCATGTAGCCAGACATTTACTTTATTTCGAAACCTAGATGAGTTACATGTATTCAGTAGCCTTTGACCGCTCGGTCACTGGTGGAACCATATTTCCATAGTATGAGTTCTATAATAAATTTTGTGGAAAGCCCGGAAAGCCACTTCGTTGGGATAGCCATTTACATCAGAAGATAGATATAACAGTGTTTGTATAGAAAGGGCAGGCCCTGAGGCTTTACAAAAGCATCAGGAAAAAAATATGTTAGAACTTTTCAGCGAGGCGTACAATTTTCAGATATTCAAGCCTGCACTAGTTAAGGCAGTCTTCGCAGTAAGGAATAGGGCTCGAGTGGTTCAAAACTATTTCATTAAATTAGGTTATTTGAATAAGAAAAATGCCTTCGATGGCTAGCTAGTTGACAGAGGGAATACCTTCTTGTAGGACGATCTAAGGGAAACTTGCTTGTATTCACATTATATATAGAGAAAATAGGAACACTAAACATGTAGCTACTTCGTTCGTCTGGTACCGAACCCAAGTTAAACTTCCAGTTTTTAACAGCATTAAGCACTCGACCACTTGTGGAGGACAAGAAGCATTCGGAAAATATCAGCAATAAAGTAAAAACTGACAGCTTATGTATTAAATTAAAATTTTAAACTTTCTGAAAGGACGGAAGCCATGCAATACAGGTACAGGTTAAAGTGGGTGAGACACCCAAATTTTACCATTGGCTTAAAACCAATGGTAAAATTTTGTATAGTTCCGCAGTACTCTATGCTAACAGTGAGGTTCCAACTGAATTTTCATAAAACACTCCGAGGGGCAGTTCAAAGAAGTCCCACCCCTCATTCTTTACTACGAGCTCTCGAAATTACTTTCGGATAGCAGTATATTTTGAGTGCCCCCTTGCCGAATAGACACTATACCGTTACAAACCAAACAGCCATGACATATTCGGTATTCGAACGCGGGCCGTGAGTACGGCTGTTAACGTCAATAACTCTATACCTTTGAGTAGCCAGCAGGGAAAAAAGGACGGGGCACCAGAAATTCGTCAGTGACTTTTACAGGTATTGCTCCGCCGCGCTACTGTACCAGCTGGGCGTTCGGTTGGCCCGCTTCGGATGAAAATCTTGTGCTTAGGTACATATCTCATACACAATATTTCATCGATTTGAGGAGTCCGGGACGTTGGAACAGTTATTCGAATTAGCGGTGATATACGAAAGTCAAATTTCAGCCGAAAATAGGCCTCTGAGTAAATATGCTGATATATTCGTTGGGTGTTATGGTAATAGGTTTGGCGGACGAGAGGACAGTAGGTTCGATAGTAAACTACTGATAAGTACTGGCTGAATACCTGGTCGAACAAGCAAACCATATGTTGTCATTGGAAAAATAATTTTGATGGGAAACGAAAAAAGCGCGTGTCGACAACAATAAGTCGAATCGTTTAAACTAGAGAAGAGTGCTTGTCAGACAGGTCATTCACCCGGAACCAGAACAAATCCTCTGAAATCCATCTGAGCCCATGATGTTGAAAAATGTGGAGTAAACCTAAAGGTATTTAATGGGTCAAATGTGTCGTCGCTTTCACAGATGACAATGCAGGGAGTTTTGAATGGAGTACATTCAATAGGGATGTTAGCTACAGGAGCACATAATAGCATTTGGGCGAAGAAATTTTTTAAGAAGTGTTTTATCAGGTGCAAGTTGTTTGAAATTGCTAGGAGAAAAATCATAATGGCATAGGATCTGTATTGCGAGTACATAAACTGCACGAGGTATAGTGCCCAAGTAAGTATGAGAAACATCACCTTTTGCTTTACGTGGTCATGAATTTGCCGGTGAATGGGATACTGGATTTTTGAAATCGGTTACAACGCATATGTTGGTCATGAATTTTGTTTAATAGTTCATAAAGCTACAAAATCGTATTTATAATTTAATAAAATTATAAAACTGCTATTTCTAAATAGTGACAGGTTCATTTGCTGTGACATTCATCTAATGAATAAATCTTTGACTTTTGAAAGATAATGTATTTTAGAAAATAATAAGAATACCTATTTATTAACAAGTCATACAAACGAACATGTATTTATATAGTTTTCTCATTTAGAAGATTTGTTTGTTATTTAACTTAAATCCATATAATAATAAATAAAAGTTTAGATTAACAGAATAATAAATTATAAAATAAAAAATATTATCTCTAATTATTTTAGTTTTAAGTCTATATGCCTGGGTCACATTATTTCAGCACCTCCTTACCAGTACTTATGAGTAAATTTATAACTCATCCTATGTTTATTCCTATAAACGTTGATTGTATGAATTTAACGAATTTAAACTTAATTGTCCTCTACCGCAACACTTTTCTCTTTCAGCTTTTGGTATAATCTCCGTTCTGTTCTTTGATGTTAAAGATTCGCTTAAATACAGTTGTTTTCTCAGCTGATTTTGATTGAAGCATAGATACAAGGAAATCTTCTTCAAATTCAGTATAATTTCTCAATATTAATAAATATTTACTTCTTTTTAAAGAATTGGAAAGCCTATAAACATGATCTGCTTCCTGCTTGAATATTACTTTCGTAGCAGTTTACAGAATTATTCCAAAATTTCCATTGAACATAAATACTTAAGCCTCCATGAAAGCACTCAGACAACTTGTCGTCAATACTCACACTCTGCGTAAAGAAACTCAAAGTACAGTAATACGTTTTCAAAATGAACCATTTTCAAAGTTTCAAATAAACCGTATTGCTTCGGCAGCCTAAAAATTACTCAGCTGAAGTAATATCAGAAGCAGGCCTCGTATCTTGGGGAAGTACCAGAGCAAAAGACAGTCATGTATTAAATATATACGATTTATAAGACAAAGCGCCCTACAAACCTGGTTGAAGACTTCAACTTCTGTACGCAACTAGGGTCTTAAAATTCCATCCCTAGTCCACTGTAATCAGTCTGGGACTACTGAAAAATTTTAATGATAATCTTCGAAATGTGAACACATCGAAGATATTTACGTCATTTTCAAAACTTCCTCCAGCCTCATGCCTCTCTGAGAATGCGAAGGAGTTAAATTAAATGGTGCCATATAATTAACCAACCTAACATTCCTAATTATTTCCTCTATTATGGGAAGGAGATAAACTAGCTATTTAGTTATGCTATTTAACATTCTGTAATTGATACCGAACTGCCCCCTAAATTGGTCCACTAGTAGCTGAATTGACTTGCGTTCATATCTTGACGAATGAGCTGGCTACGTGAGTGTTTTCGTAATTTACATGATTTACACCATATACAATGTAGATGCAAGCCAGGTTTCCTTCAAAGTTCCTCCACTGAAGTCATCTTTCTTACCAGCAAATAGCCTCCGCGTGCTTTCTTATAATCAAATAAACTAAACCAAAACTAAAGTCATGGCAGTTTTTTATCATGTTCTATATTTCTCTCCTAGGACGCTTTTACGGGCCTTACACATTCCTGTATTCATCATATTCCACACAAGAAAATCAAGTAGCATTCACTTAATACTGAACTATTTCAGACTCATTAACATCAGATAACATCTGAAAAAGGGCCAGTTTGTCAGCCGCAACAGGATTACTTGAATAGAAATGTTTGTTATCTGACTTCCGTTGAGGGAAATTAGCGTCATAATGATCCTGCATTTTTTAGGACAGATAATTGTTTAGAAATTAAGTGTTTGGTCGATCCTTAATTTTGACTATGGAGTTCCCGATTTTTGCTTCTCATTAATTCGGCGGGGTCCGCATTGAAAAATGAAGCTGTCAACTCTCCAAATGAAGTTCATATCAATAATGGTAGGAAGAATTTCGAGTATTAATTATTCCCGATAAATTGCGTCACAGAATTTTATTTAAAAACATCGTTAGCAAAGTAATTATTTAAGCACCTACTCCATAAATCAGAGGAAAATGAGCAGAAGTGGAGCTGCTGTTCAAAGAAAAAACGTTATAGTGATAAATGGGGAGATGCAGAATGGTAATCGCTTACAACGTGTTACTCTTCCTAAACATGCATACTTTAACCGCAATCCCTGATACGCAAGTGTTGTTGTTGGTTTTCGTATGCTTCATCTTTATGACGCCCGGAGCTGATGAGTTTCGAAGCTGAATTTTCATTAGTCAACGCCCATGAGCATGCTGATCTCTATACAAATATTTTCTGGTGTTTTCAAAGTTTATTCTTTGGAGCACAGTTTTATTCATTTGGCTCATATTCAAATTAAAAAAGTAATTGATAATACTTTTAAAATAATTTCATAGTTCTTAAAATTTATGATTACTTTCAAATAAATTAATTGATGAGCGATAAATGCATTGCAACACATGTAGCATAATTTTACACTATATATCGTTTAGAGGCCTCTTGACTTTGGTAGAGAGAAATATTAATGCTATAAATTTTAAAAGAAGGGTTTACAACTGCAAATTAACTTGTAGAGGTATTAGGATTTTTTTGTTAAGCAAGAGAGATTGAAAAATGAGCAACGCCTTCGCCGGGAACCGAACCGCGGCCTTCTAGAATACGCGCCCAGAGTGCAGACCACCACACCACGAAGGCATGCGAAGAAGGAGGGAGAAATACCTTATAAACTATACTAAAATCATTGAGTTACCCAAATTTGAAAGCAAGAAAATATTTCGAAAAATAAAATAATTTTACCAGTTAAAATAATATTAATTTTTTTGTAATTGATAAAGAAAGGTATATAATAGCCAAAATAAAATTTTAGCTGGATATATATAATTGTAGATGAAATTTATGCTTAATTTGTGGCAAAAATATTTCTAAAACCTATTGGGCTTTTCCAAGCAGGAAATGAATTAAAAAAAATAATAGAAAAGGCTATACTCTAGCTGGAGTTTTAACACAAAATCAACTGACTGCTAACCGACATACTCCCAGGTATATCACGAGAGCAAGCAGCGGAGAAGGCGAACACTTGTTATATCTTGATGACTATTGCAAATATTTCCCAAACAAATTTTCGAATTTTCTGTACATTTCCCATAGTTTTGGAAAAGCAAAACTATGTTGTATTATTTTCTAATAAAATCCGCTAAACGTACGGCAAAATGTAAAAATGAATTGCTTAAGAACAAACACTTCTGTATTTATTGAACTAGAAATGTGTAAACGTGGTTTGGAAATCATTGAATACATAAACAATCTCCAGAATGCTCATCATCTCATGAAAAAGTATTGTATGCATCCTTACATTTTGTTAGACTTTTAAAAAATTAAAATTTTTTTTTGCTCCTTCACTCTTAATCCGCATACTTTGGGTATTTCTTTTTCATTTTATTCCTCCTTTCTTTCTGCGAGTAAATATATTAACACTAGAATAACGGAAACAGTCATTTTGACTATTTTTCTTCCCTGTTCATTAGAAAACTAATGCAGTTTGATGTATCACAATCTCGACACCATTTGTTTGGGTTTTGTTTTGATTTTCACGTCAGTGAAACGGAAGTGAAGCTTAACTTTCTCTTAAGTTGTATGTCTCAAACTGGTTTCATGTTTCTTGCCTATCTGAATGTTTTTCTGTTTCACACAAAGCTCTTCATTTCGCTTGCAGTTGTTTAAAACTTCTGACCACTCTTCCTAATCTGTAAATAGTTCTTCACTAATTATCTCACATGGAACCGTTAGAAGACAACATATATCTGTCATAAGAAATCAAAAAACTTTACAAGAATTATCCGATAACACATCTGCTACGGAAATAAATTCTCATGTAGAATCGTATACAGAAATTTATATTCTGCTTCATCTGATGAAAATTGGATTATTCCAACAACAACACGTGCATCCAATTCATCAAGTGGCAGATTTATTATCACTTCAAAAAAACGTGCCAAAATAATTTCCTCATCTTATTCTGACGAGGAACAAAGCATTTTTTCATAACTTCCATATTGAATCGATTCCAAAAATTAAATTCTAACAAACGTAAGTGACGGAAGTCAATGATTTAGTCTTAAATGAGAATTTAGTCAAGGATGAACAGTAGTCTTATCCCAAAAAGACAACAAAGGCATGGAATAAGTCATAATCCAATAAAGAAATTAAGACAAATTAGGTGTTTTGAAAATGAAGAAAATCAGTCAAAAGGCCATGAAGTACCAAATGATGGTACAAAGGAAATTATTTGAGTGAATTCATTTGGAAGGCTTCCTCTTCAACACGTTTTGGGAGAAACAGGTGGGACAACTACTTTTGCTAGTATAAAGATAATTCATAGAAACACAAGTAGTGGACGGAGACTTTTCCTCAACGAAAACATACAGCGCCATACACAGCAATGCACAAAAGTCGATGTAAAAAATCGGGTTATTTAAATTACAGCTTGACAATTGATGAACTAGACCCTTTTATGTTTGTGGCTCTTTGGCTTGTAGAGTTATTAGGTTAATTGGAAGCAGAAAAGATGAAAAATATGCAACCGCCTTCGCCGGGAATTGAACCACAGACCTCTGGAATACCGGCCCAGCGTGCTACCGTTACACCACGAAGGCACGCTCGGGACGTGGGAGAAATACCTTATATACTTCCCTTTTTAAAGGGTGACTAGGGGTTTAGGGGAGCTAGTCGCCAAATCTTGGGTGCGGAGAATCATGATCCACAACCCTTTTAGTTCGGGCGCCACTGGAGAGACATTAGGATTTTTTAGAAGCCAGAGAGATGAAAAATTAGCAACCGCCTTCGCCGAGAATCGAACCACGGACCTCTGGAATACCGGCCCAGCGTGCTACTGTTACACCACGAAGGCACGCTAGGGAAGTGGGAGAAATACCTTATAAGCTGACAAAGGACACTTTATTTGTGTTTATGGTGCAATTTTTAGGGCACAAAATTCTTCAGTAGCAAAATAGCTAGGTACAGATTGTTCAAACTGATATGAATTATGTCAGGTTTGACTTGAATTTAAATAGATCGCAAAGGTTATGAACTGATTAATTTGGTCTTCCTTTAGAGGTGTAGAAATCATTCAGAATTGTTTATTAGCCTACAAACCAGGTGAAAATATTACAATTGATTAACCATTGTTCCCTAGAAAGACAAAATTACTGTATATTGAGATACTCTGAAGAAACGGATAAATATGGCAGAAAATGATGGCTTTTAGCTGATGTAAAAACAAAATACTACTTAGTAAATTGACATCATTTTCGAGAAAAGATGAAAGGAGACTAGTTGAAGAAACTTGGGGAACATAACATTTATCCTCTGACTGAGCCCTTTTATATTTTATTTTGCGAAAATTTATAAAGAAATAATATTATAAGAAATATAAATTTTGTGTAGCATATAAGATTATTATTGATGTTTTATATTGTTTAAAGGGAGATAGTAGCCGTGCTGTTCTGAAACATGAAAATAGAGTACTTTTTTTGAATACTTTTAATCCTGTAACAAAAGTAAATTGAATAAACTAAATTGTAACATATTTCATTTAAAATATCACAGTTTGCCATATTTTCACCTGGGACCAAAATAACCTCACTTTGTGGATAAAGGTAAACCGAAAATGCTATAGTTAATGAACACAGGATGCGGTAAAAATAATAGTCACAACTTCAGGAGGTAACAAAACATGGCAAAAGAAACAATTTGGTAATACAACGCTACGGAGTATGTGAAATGTTAATGGAAAAACACAATCAGTACGAAGAAAATGGGAAAGACTAACACTTGACATGAGACAAACATGTTACACTTGAGACAGCTTATGGTACATATTTTTTTTCGTCCTCAGTCGAAAAAACAATGAAAAATATATTTTTATTATTATAATCATCACTATTATAGTGATTATGGACACTCTGACGTAGAAGTATTTTTGCTTTTTTCCAGATTTCAGGATTTTTGAAAAATATCAACAATATTACTTGAAAAACTATTTAAACGTTTTCCTATGCATATAAGCGCATGCAGTCCCGATTAGTTTGCAATCATGTTTAAGCTTTAAAATTCAATTCTCGTAATAATTTTAAAAAGTTACACGTTAAAAAAGGCATTTAAAATGTTTTGCTCTATAATCTTGTAATTAGCTTTAATGTTGTTCAGTTTTCCTAAACGTATTTCTATTAATTTAAAATAGGCAATGTTTATGTTTCCAGAAAGCATTTCTAACTGCTAACATTTAAAAAAATATGTGGTATCTCCTAATGCCAACCAAAGTTTTAAGTTCATATTCTTCAGGACAGAAATTGACGTATGACATATACAGATATCAGCGATATAAAATAATTTTAAATATACCATATCTTTCATTTAAAAAAAAATAATTAATTTTAAGGAACATAAAAGGTAGTATACTTTTAAGTTTGCATTCAACAATGTGGATTACAAGTAGATTTAGATATGTTAATGAGCATTTTATGACGCAAAACCATCTCTATCTCTCTTTACGTCATCTATATGTCCCTTTCCTAAAAGCTAAAAAGGTTTCGTTCTAAAGTGTACATAATTTGTGCATTTGATTTAAATCCGAAAAGGAATCTAAAAGTAGAAAACTAAATGGAAGAACTTTCTTTTACACGTTCCTTTCCATACCAGAT
This sequence comes from Stegodyphus dumicola, assembly GCF_044657685.1. Lineage (NCBI taxonomy): Eukaryota > Metazoa > Arthropoda > Arachnida > Araneae > Eresidae > Stegodyphus > Stegodyphus dumicola. The sequence continues at coordinate 140,500,788 of NC_140780.1, forward strand.
CTAAGAACCATTAATTATATTGCTTGAGGACATACGTCACAGACATTTCCTGGTGCACAGGAAGATCGATCTACGCAGAGTCATTTTTTTTACTCCATCTCTCTTTTTAAAAAATATCAACGCCTGATGGCTGTATTATTCTGTGCTTTTCTAAATTAATGTATTGTGTCATTTTAATTTGTAAACTTAATAAGCATTTGCTTCTAAAAATATTCAACTCTTGAAATGATAGTAGTTGTTCTTAGTTTCAAAAGGTCAGCATTCCATTTCATAATTCACGAAACCATGTTAACACATTATTTATCAGTACACTTTAAAAATTTTAACTTTCAAGCATATCAGTGATTGAAAAGTAAAATAAATTAAGAAAACCTGTTTTCTCATTTTGTTCTTTTTCCCAAATATGCAAACTTCAATAGCAGGTAACACATAAAAACCTGAATTTCAGCAACTTTCTTTCCCAAAAGTTCAGTTTTTTTTCCATAACTTACAAAAGTAAACCAAATGAAAGCTTTAGTAAGATTGTTCCTTGAAGCCCACATTTCATGGCAGTTTTTTTTTTAATCCACATGAGAGCATTTTCTCGAAAATAGCTCTAGATTTTCCATGCATCCAGATAGTTATACATATTTGTACTCATGGTTTTAACTGGCGATTCGATCAATCAAATAAAAGGTATTCTTATTCCAAAGATTATATCATCAGAATTCCGCCCAGACAGGAAACTGGTTAGTGACTTTGGCTGCCGTTCTAAAGGGTCCGGATTCGAATCCCAGAGAAGGCATTGACATAAATTGTTGGTTGGAGGTAACGAAGCCCACCTATTGAGTGCCTCCACAATAAATAGACCACCACTTCCGGCCTTAACAATAAGTATAGGATATATATATATTTTTTTTTCTGAAATTCTTGAGTTTTGTTACAAGATGCTTAAGGTAATCAGCATGCTTGGTGTTTGAGGGTGGCTTAACCATAATGAAGGTTATATTAAATTTTTGATTTTGAGTGTCAGGGGGCTGGAACACTGAGGTGCGTTATTGCCATTCGGTTATACAAAAACGTTATTGCCATTCGGTTATACAAAAACGTTATTGCCATTCGGTTATACACGCTTAGTGGCAGTTCCATGTTAGATTCCAGAGGACTAAATCGGCTTTGAACAGGTAATTGGTTGTACAATAAATCGGCTTTGAACAGGTAATTGGTTGTTCGAAATGTTATTGGGGAAATATTTTAGAATTTTCGTTGTGGCTGGTTCGATAAATACACAATTAGAATAATTAATGCATCATATCCCTGAGTAATCTTTTTTCCTTTACTACTATTGTTGTGGGTGAGGATAGGGAGGATATGTTGCCTGCAAAAGCTTTAGTAATTAAATCATTATTATCCTTGTAGTAGTCCATGTTGATTTACGGATTTGCAAACATTCTGTTTCATTCTTCAATTGAAAAGGTAGGTGAGGATCAGAGAGGCAGCGCCGTTTCTGCATTTCCGGTATCTGGGTTTTTGATTTTTAAACATACCGTTCAAATTCCTTGAAGATGACACGGATTTCAGTTAACTCCATCTTTGAATCATTATTAGAAAATATTATATTTTCAAAGTGTACCCTTTTCATTTTCTGAGTCTTCACTATTTCTCGTAGACAAACTTCAATCTAACCTGTTGGGGCTAGAGCTACTGTCCGGCGGGGTCGGATCATGGACATTACTTATAACAGCGTGGTCCAATCCGCTGCTCGAGGGCCTCTTACTCTTTTTGTTGGCACTTGCCATTGTTTAATGGAAAAAAAAATGCTAGTTAAATATTTAGAAATACAAAAGACCTTCTTACTGCTTTAAATAATAAATAACAAATATAACTAAATATATTAAATATAATAATTAAATAATAAATATTATAAGGCTCAGACAAGGAAAATTGTTGTAAATATTGTAAATTTAATAAAGGGAGGCAACGCCCAGAGACGCAGAGCATTTATTGTGTTTGTGGACAATTTGGAGGATGAGTATGGTGACATTTCATTGTACTTGTCAAGTGCGCTGGCTAAGTGCTGGAAATTGTCTGCAACAGTTTTTTGGGTTGAGGAATGAAATTCTTGCTTTCCTCAAAAAGGAAAACATTGGGCACAAGTATCAAGAAAAATTGGAAGAAATCCAGTTTTTAAATAATATTGTTCTTTTAACAGATTTAACAACTCATTTAAAGCTTTAAACTTGAAACTATAAGGCAGGCAACAAAATATAACCCAGCTTTATGGACATATTGAAGGCTTTCGCAAAAAATTTAATTTAATGCAAATTGCACTGAAGGCAAATAATACGGCACACTTCCGATTTTGTCAGCAGCTGAAAAAAAATGACACAAATTTTAGTATGTTTCATGAAATAATTACTGATATCAAGAAAGAGTTCCAGGACAAAACTTCCGTTGTTAAAGAACCACATAGAGATTGAAGTGCCTTGCGATCTTCAAATAGAAATTTGTAATCTTCAGGAATTGGAATCTTTGTAATCTAACCATTCTACCAGACTAAAAAGTCTGATGTCACTAAACATTTCTGGAAACTGTTTTTCCAAACTGCATAAATTCTCTTGGCAAATGTTATCGCTGTTTGGCTGTACATAGGTGTGTGAAAGCGCTTTTTCTGCTCTCAGCCAAATTAAATCAAAAAGGAGAAATTGCATTGAAAGTGCTTCACTGAAAGTGAGCCTGAGACTTACTGAAATTACAATGAACACTGATAAACTTGTATCAAAAAAGCAATGACAACCATCACATTAATTTCTAGACTGTAAAATAAAGTGATATATTAAACTAGTGATTTATATTTAATTCATTTTCTTTCTTTAATATCTCTGGCCCTCACTCTCTTTTTCTAACGTTTGATTGGCGCTCGGATAACTAAAGGTTGGACCACGCTGACTTATACGATCTTGCAGAGAATGCACATTCGTTCCCGAAGGAAGGTCAGTATGTTAAGGGAGTCCGAAATGTAGAGTCCGAAATGTTAATGGACTATACCTGAGCCACAAATGGTGAAATTTTGGTCCTCCACCCACTTCTACTTGTACCTTTTAAATGACGAGCTTTTATATGCGGATTGTCGTAATAATACAAAACTTAAAGCTTCCATCAAGCCTCATTTTTACAAATTTCTTTGAATATATGCATTTTCTGAGTTTCAGAAGAATCCTAGAAAATTCAGATTAACTGCAAATAGATTTAATCAACACAAAAAGTACAAAATTTTAATTTAACGTTTATAATAAAAATTGTTTTCAGATTGTTAATAAGTGCACTATTTACGACAAATAGATTATTTTCAATAAGCAAAAAATCGTTAAAAAAGCTTCCAATAATCACATCAATAACACTAACTGTTACGACTTCAAAAACTATATACTTCATTACCATTGAATAAAATTTGCAACAATATCATTAAGCTTTCTAATTTATTTCCGGACATCAAAGGAATTATTAAATTAGAAAATTGGATTACCTATCTTAAATGCAGAGGCTTTTACCCAATTTCAGCAAATTTCAGGGTCATCCCTACCAAAAGATTAAGGGTTTTCTAATGGGTACTAACGGCCAATTGTAATCATTAGCCATTATTGCCATTATGAACATTTTGTATGATCGTTTGATAATGATTCTAAAGCAAAAGGAAAAACTTTGTGAAAGTATTAATGACGCAATTTTCAGAGTTTGAAACCTTATAAATTACTTATGTAGAAATTTTTCGGCTCAGAAATTGTTATAAAATTATATATTATAAAATGTTACAGAATAGTAAACCACAAAAGAGTCTCATTAAATTAAATTAAGGCGAAAAATTAAACTCGAATTATTGTAACCATTTGTTAATCGATTACTTAAATCAAGTCGAAAATTGCGTAAAATTCCCAAGTTTTGAAGTTAATGATCCCGCTCAAATTTTGTTGTACGGCTGCCATATTTTTAATCTTTTATTTTTATAATGAACACAAAAATTTAGTAAATATAACTCTAGGTACAAAGTGGAAGGTGTAAAATATTAGATACATCGCCATAAAAAACACTAGTTACATTCTTAAGCTTTATTTCATCAATATTAATATAATTTTGCAAAGTGTATATAAAGCCGATGGACTCTGCACGCTATGAGTTTCGATCGGAAATTTCAGTTTTGTAAATGTATTGTTCATTTCATGACATAGCTTCTCAGTTTTAATAACAAAAAAAGCTGAAAGGGTAGGTTTTGTATTTTGATTTGGAAGGTTTTGCAGTTTTAATTAAATCGTCTTTTTGACTTATTCGCTGCTAAGATATGCACGTTCATTCATGAAGAAGGAAGTGAACTTAGTTAACGGAGAACAGTCAGTAGGGTTTTGGGATCTTATTAAAAGAAATTATTATTTACTAATTGGAACTTCCTGAATTATTGATGAATGAGTCTTATTTAACCTCTTCTTAATTATTCTGTATTTGAAGTGAGAAAACGTTAGATACGATTTTAATGTAAGAAGAAGTTAGGAAATACTCCTTTATTTCTAAATGGCCGCCAGTTTCTTCTGTAATGTATATTTCCTTATAAATTCTACTTAAGCATTTAAATTTGTTCTCGTTTTAATTTACATAAATGTAGCTTTTAGTTACGAATACATTTTAAAGATATTTTACATCTGTATATTACTGTACACAATATATGTATACACATAATCTAGAGATAGTCGACTGTAAGCGTGAAGTTAGAACCAGACACCTCAAGTGTAACAGATCTGGATTTTCATTATATGCATTCGGCCGTATTAATGTACACGCTTTTCAAAAAAAAAAAAAAAAAATCGAAGCACCCTGAAGGAAGTGGTTGTTTTTGACAAAATTGAGTATGTGTATAGCTCATACACCGATAATAAAATGATTAAAAAATCAACGTCATAGTACCTGTTCATGGCTTCCAATCACCCACTAAGTATTCAAATTAGTAGTTGGTCGAACCGCTCCTGGCGGCAATGCATGCTTGAATTTGTCGAGGCAAGGAGTGGTAGAGGTTCCTAATGTAATCCTACAACACATTCTGCCAGGCATTCATCAGTTGTCGCTCCAGAACTGCGATATTTTGTGGTGCCCGAATCTGGCGGCCTACCATGCCCCAGACATGCTCGATTGGTGAAAGGTCTGGTGACATTCCTGGCCAAGGAAGAGTATCAACCGCACGGAGACAGTCCAGAGATATGCGAGCGGTATGTGGCCTGGCATTATCTTGTTGGAAAATGGCCCCAGGATGGCGTACCATGAAGGGTAATGCAACCGGCCGCAGGCTGGTATCAACATATCGTTGAGCTGTTAAAGATGTACGGACGATGACTAAAGATGACCTGCTGTCATAAGAACTAGCGCCCCACACCATCATACCATGGGTTATGGCTGAATGACTTTGTAAAACAAAAGCTGATTGGGAGCGCTGGCCCCGTCCTCTCCAGGCACGAACATGGTGGTCATATGCTTCAAGAGTGAAGCGGTATTCATCGCTGAACCCTATACGATGCCAGTGTGATGGCAGCCATGATGATCGGCTGCGACACCACTCCAGACGACCCCGCCTATGTTGTGGGGTCAAAGGCAAACGTCTTAAAGGCCTTTGTGTGCGTAACCCCTCTCAGACAAGCGCCGTGAGATGGTGGACGGTATCACCGGAGGTATATTCGTGGCTGTAGTGCGTTGAATAGTCGACAATTGGCGACATTGGGTCGGTTTGGGCCTGGCGAACAATCATCCTATCTTGCCTCGCATTTGTGATCCTTGGCCTTCCAGAGCCTTCATTTCGTTGGCAATTTTCTTGTAGCAACCATTGCTGACAACATCTCTGCACAGCAGTGTCTGTACGCTGTAGGTGGCGGCCTGTTGCTCGGTATGACCCCCCAGCTTCACGCAACCCTACAATGCGACAACGTTCGAAGGCGTTTAGTTGTCTGTGAAGTCTTCGATATCATCGTAATGGCATCTTTAGTTGCTTCTTTACGGAATTACAATGGCAGCAACAAAAAAAGAAAAAAGAGAACTTTTTCACCTCTGTTATTGGTTTTATACTTTGCGAATTGCGCACTAGAAATGCGCGCTATGATCGCAATTCCTGTTTGTTTGCCTTGAAACTTTGATCATTTGCATGTTCGATCAAGATGTTTTTGCACACCAAATTTCGTCACGATCGTAAAAGTCCTTGATGTTTCGATTTTTTTTTTTCAAAAGAGTATATATTGGCTTAAACGTCAGTGCTACATTAAAAATTAAAAGTCAGTGCACACATCAGTGCTACTTGACTTTTAATTTTTAATACCCTCTGACCGAATACATATATCTAAAACCACCTAATGGCTAACCTTTTAAGGTAATGAAATAATAAATGATTTACTTCAAAAGCCAGTAGTATGATTAACTCCATATTCGACAACCAGCCACTGACGGAGAAGACTAAGACCACTGAACATTAGTAGTTTAGCTAGTTTTTTTTCAACGAAAGAATTTCTGCAGGATGTTTCACATGTGCACGGTGAATGCAGCTAGTTTCTCTTTGAAAGATCTCCACGAAGGCATTTCTTTCCAGTTAGATAGCCTTAACCCATTTTACTTTTGTCAATCAATTAACAAAGGAAGAAAAATGCACGATTCAGGATTCTGCAGTTTTGAAAACAGCATTTAAACTGTGTACTCATTTGCCTGGAAACTGAAAGAGTTCATGATTCTCAAGAAATTTTGTCATGCTTAATTATGTACATGAAAGTTTATATAAAGTATTACATAAAAATATACCCGAGTCCTTAAACCAGACAATATAAAACTGAAGTTTGTGTTTCAAGTTTACTGAAATTGGAAACGGAATGGAAGAAACGTTTTCGCAAATTAGGCTTGTTATTTGCGGATTGATACCGATTTTCCATTATCCAGCTAGAATAAAAAAATAACAATTAAATTGAAAAAGTATGTTTTCTTCGCTTTATAGTTGATAAAATATGATTCAAATGACACATCAAGATTTTCTTGTACAAAGCTTTAGAAAATTGTCTGTTAGAGAGATAAAAGTTAAGGAATGCCAGTAAATTAAATTAAAATATACTCAACCGCCCAGTACTATTGATATTTTTGTATTATCTCATACTTTATTACTTTTTCTACCAAAGAGATGAATATTTTCTATATTTAATGCTAACATTTTTGTAGCATTTTTGTAGCATGCTAACATTTAATGCTAACATTTTAGATTTTTATTTATTATATAATTTTTATAACTGGATGGAAATCTAAAAGATCTGCAGGGTTTTTAGCCGAATAATTTTATTCGCGACGCAAAATATCTTTCCTCTTCTATCTGTCTTGAAAATATCTTTTGTTGAAAGATTTATTCTCAATGACTTTAATTATTTTCACGCACTGTTACTAAAATTTACCGCAAATTTAATAAATCAACATTTTCAGGTAGGTAAACAAACTAACTTGTCTGCAAGAAATGTTGGACGAACTATGGGTCAGCTGAAGGCTGAAAATACATTACAGAAGTGTAATATGGGTAATAACTTATGTTCTTATGGAATGTATTCTGAAGTAGATGTAAAATCCAATCAAATGCCAACATCGTCTTCAAATTTTTACTCCAAGATCAGATATAAAACTTCGAGATAACTGCACTCAAACACTAAGTCAACAGTATAGGTCTGGCCAAGCAGATTAGAAATGTAAGAATTCAAGTATGATAAAGAAGGATTAATTTAAAAGTCAAACAGCAAAAATCAGGGTTATATTTTCAAATTTCCACAGGACTAGTTTCGATGGTTTTACCGAACCATCATCGTTAGCTGCAAAAACGCAAATGAAAAGTAAGATATAATGATTAGATAAGATGAGATAAGAATGCTTGAACAGGAGTTAAGCTACTGCCGCCATCTGTTTATGAAACCAGAACTAAAACATATTTTTTTTAAAGGCTAAAGGCAAAGATGGATTAGAATTAGGGTCCTTAACTAGAACAGAAACATATTTTTTGAATATGAAATGCCTCTAGAAAATCCAGTTCACCAATGGAAGAGGTTTTTTTGAATAATTTTGGCAGCAGAAAAATTGAAAGTATGATTTTCGAATCAACACTGTTGGGCAACAGAAGACTTCTGTGTTTCCTTTTTTCTAACATATGCCTCATGTTCCTTAACGCGAAATTTTAGCCTCTCTTAGTTTGGCCAATGTAAATTAAACCACACTGGCAAGGAATCCTGTAAATATCCCAGGAATACATATCCGGAATAGGCCTTGAGTATGGTACTCGAAATTTAATTGAAGGGAGATTAAACGACCCGAAAGTTAAATTTCTGCAAAATACGTGCTAATTTATAGATAATTGATGGAAAGAAGGGAATGACAACAGAATTTTTATAATCTAAAACAAGAGTGTGCGTTTTGGTGTGCTGAGATGAGAATTTCTTAACGTTTTGATTTAAAATGTTGGGGGAAAGCCCCTGTCAATACTTACTGCTTTTAAATAATTTAGTTCTTGATTAAGAGTCAATTTGAGGAGCAAACTTGAAGAGCACGGAAAACATAGGAATAAAATGAAGCTAAGTTTTGTTTAGTCGGATGACATGATTTGAAGTGTGGTGGAAGGCAAACCGATGAAGATTTACTGTAAACCGTAGTACTGAAGTTGAATGTGCTACGTGTGACCAGAATGTCGAGAAACGGAAGAGAATTGCAAGTCTCAAGTTCAAAAGTGAACTGAATAGCAGGATCAATGGAATTCATTCTTGAAAGAACTTTATTTAAATCTCCCTTATTACCTTCAAACAGGTGAAAAGTATCGTCTAGGGAGCGGAACCATACCGGGAAGTTTCAAAAAATTTTGATTCATAATAATGCATGTAGATATCAGCCAGGATGGGACTGAGGGGGCTTCCCATGGCTAATCCCTCAGTTTGCTTGTAATATTTAGTTTGGAAAACAAAATGCGTTTGTTTCAAACAAGTTGAGTGAGAGAAATTAGCTCATCAATTTCGATACAAAAGAAATGCAAATCGCGAAGTTTCGTTTCTAGACATCTTAATGCACCCTCCACTGGAACGTTGGTGAATAATGATTTTACATTAAAAGAAACCATGAGTAAATTTCTAGGAGAAATGTTTTTAACCTTTTTTACAAACTCTATTGAAAATTTTATGGTGTAAATGTTATTGTCTAATAGAGTTGAAAATCTAAAAACTAAATATTTATCTAACGGATACGAGGCAGTACCTCTAATACAATAGGGCGGAAAGGAATACCACTTTTATGAATTTTGGGAAGAGCATCTAATCTGGCACAATTCGCAACAGATGGGATAAGCGAACGTTTTACGTTGCTTGAAAGGATTTGTGAAGATGTGATCGCAGGTTTTATTTTTGACAGGTCCTAAGGTGAAGGATGTTTAGGGATCGGATTATATGGTCCTCCGTTTAAGAGTTTAGTGACACCATCGATGTAAGTGTTCTTATCCATGACGACTATCTGGCCACCTTTTTCGGCCTTTGAAATGATAATATCCGGGTTAGAATGAATTTCGCGCATTGTAGCTCTTTCTATCACGGTTAGATTTGGTTTCAAAGGTTTATTATTGAATTTCACATTATGAGCGATAAGATGCCTAATCATTTCTTTCTGTGAATGTGGAACATTACTGAACTTGAAATCTTTTTCGATAAGAGCCGAAATATTTGGAATCGTGGGTTTAGAGGTTTGTGAGAAGTTAAAATTATATTTTAGAATTCTCTCTTTTTCTTCTGATAAACTAACATTAGAAATATTAACTATTGGCTTAATGTTTACAATGAGAAGATTTTTTGAACTACTTGAACTGAAAGACTGTAGAAGAAGTTTTTCGAATTTAAATGCAAGGGCGTTTTTATGACGTTTAACTGCATTTTCCGTTCTAGAACAAGACTTTTGTTCAAGGGCAGTGAATTTTGGATATGAGTTAGCGAGTTCCAAATGAAGCTTATAGAGCTCATGTTCAGTTTTGGATAAGTGTTGACGTGTATCCCTAATGATGGACCGAAGTAAGGCTAGCTTGCAGTTTAACAGAATTCTTGAAACGCGACTGGAAGGTTTTGATAAGATTTGATTTGAATGAAATTGGGGATTCAATTGGGGACCGAAGTAAGATAGCTTTACTTTCTTTTTCTAAAATCTTTCTTTTTTCTAAAATCTGTCTGTTCTAGCTAACGACCCTAATTCCAATCCATCTTTGCCGTCAGCCTTTAAAGAAATTATGTTTTAGTTCCGGTTTCATCCACAGATGGCGCCAGTGGCTTATCTCCTGTCCAAGCTTTCTTATCTCATCTAATCATTACATCTGATTTGTTCATTTGCGCTTTTGCAGCTGAGGATGATGGTTGGGTAAGCCATCGAAACTAGTCCTGTGAAAAATTGAAAATATAACTCTAATTTTTGTTGTTTGACTTCTAAGTTAATATTTGTTCGGCGTGTTATTCTACCTTAATTAAAGAAGAATTAGTAAAAAACGGTTTGTTATCCAAAATTTCTGCTTGTATATATCAAGCCAAATCATGCTAACATATATCAAGACATGTTTTTGAAGGGAAGAAGATTAAAAAATTTCATTGAAAAGACACGGGAAACATTTTTTGAGTTTCAGAGGATGTTTAGTAATTTCCTTTTTAAGCAAAATGTTTGACGTAATCGTAAAATTGCTTCTGTGTCTTAAATATGGCTTTAGTGAATTAAACCAAAAGTATAATAACTGAAAAAACTCAACTTTTATGACTTACCTAGAATTATCCAGGCAACAAAGATTGAATTATAAATAGGTGTAAAGTCTTGTATTCTTAGGAAGCATAACTACAGAGTTTGAAAAGATTATTGATGAATTTTCTTCTAGTCTTGTGAAACAAAAAAAAGTCAGAAGAAGGATATATTAAAAAAAAATTTTAACCCAATGAAGTAAAAGTGCCCCAGCATGTGTTTATAGAAGCCACCACTTCCGGATACGTAATGGAGAACTAAAATCCAATGTAATAGATTAGCCTAACGGCCCATAGGATAAAGTAAAACGCAGGAAAGGCTCTGGTTTGTAGAAAACCGACGAGACAAATCTAATGGTTAAAAACATTCAGCGCCACAGAATCACATGGCTAATAAGTCATGGCGCAACATAGCTTCATATAGGCAAAATACGCCCTAAAATTAAATTGCGTAACCTTCACTCAAATAGCACTTCTTTCTTCCTGAATCTGAATAAAGGCTCGCTAACTCATTTGCATTCTGGCATGAAAAGTGCGTGTGAAGAGAGAGAGAGAGAGAGAGAAAAGCACTTAACTATTAGTTAAAAAAATAGATAAATCTTCACAAGGTTAAAAAAATGAAAGCTAACCATCTATAAGAAAGAACACAAGCGCTATGTACAAAGATGAAAGCAACATTTAATTTTTGTAAATTATATTAAGACTCCATAACTGTCTCCTTCACTCTAACTTTGCAGAGATTTCCCTTTCATTAAAGTGATCAATCATCGTAGGTGCTAGCAATCGCCATTTCTAAATTTTAGGTCACTCTCCAACTGTCTCAGACTCGTTGGAAGATCTAAATGGGCAGAGGTAGGAGAGTAGTACATCCGAGGGCATCCCAAAGATTTTCGACAGAATTAAGGTCCGGAGAATACGGCAGGGCACTCCATACGAGAAATACCCACACACTCCATGTACGCGTTAATAATGCTTGCGTTATTCTAGACTGACACTGTGGGGTTAGCCTTCATCTCGATAGCACGTAGGTTTTAAGTCTTTAAAGAAGTGCAACCAGATGCATTGGATTCCATTGAAATTCCAACCCACGCCATAATACTGCCACCTCTAAATGTATGATGTTCGGTGAAGTTCTGGGCCGGATTCCGTGTGCCTCGTCTTCTACTAACCCTTACAGGATTATCTTCTGATTTTATGGAAAACCTGGACTCGTCCGTGAGCAGGTCACTGCACCAATATAAGACATTCGAATTGAGATATTGAGGAAGGCCACTTGAATCTTGCTCTTTTGTACTGGGCGTTTAGTGGAACATAAACAGTTGATACTGAGGCATACATTCCTTTAATGTGAAGTCTTCGACGCACAATACTGACATTTATGCTGATTATCTTACCATATAAGGTATTTTCTGCCACCTTTCTGCCTTCGTGGTGTGAAGGTAGCACACTCGGCGCGTGTTCGAAATTTCCAGGTTCGCGTCCCGGCTAGAGCACTGCTTCGTTTTCACGTCTCCAGCATCAAAATAACCTAATGGCTCCACAGTGGCAGCCGAAATAAAATGTGGTGGATTTCTCTATCGTTTCTTCATGCCTTCGTGGTGTAACGGTAGCACACTCTTTAGATATTCGAGAGGTCCAGGTTTGACAAGTTTAGCGACGGCATTGCTTCTTTTCTTCAGCATCGAAATATCCTTAATGACTCTACAACCTTTTATGTAACAGTTGCGGAGGTAGCTAGTCGTTTCTGCTTGGCTCCTTTAGCAATATACCAATCTTCAGAAAAAGAGTGGTAACACTTGGCAGAGGTCTCTGGACAACTATTTGACTTTCGAGAACAACTTCCACTTTCGAGAAATTACCGAACCATCAATGCCAAAGAAAGAAAGCCATATCTTCGATTTACTCGCCTGCTTCAATGTTTCCGATAGCACGTCGGAGCTATTATCTTACATTCGTCGTCTTTCAGCCATACGAACACGAATATCATCAAAAATTATCCTACGATAGTGTTAAGTTTATGTCAACATTTAAAAGAACTTCTTCAAACCCTTCAGGATGCCGGCATCTGCGAAGACTGCTTAGTTCACATATGTTCAGTTGTCATTAGCTATAACATACTATGATATCTGTATATTGCCATTTGTATCCGCAGAAATGTTCAGCCGCTCAAATTCAACTATGCTTTGGAACATTGTTAATTGCCTTGAGTAATTAACATTCGGAAGACATTGTGTATATTACGTTTAAATTTGCTCGCTTCTTTGTCTTATTCATATACATAAGTTAAAAGCAAGTAAAGATAAAATACTCCATAGAATAATTCCTTAATTGTGTGCAGGTGACGTGAACAGTTAATTTTCATATAAAGTAATTAAGCAATATTTTTAACCACTCATATAGAAGCCAAAGAAACAAATACGGTTGTTTACGGATCTCAAAGTAGTAATTACTTTAAAATTTTGCATTACAACCTTAAAAGTCATAATAACTCTCAGTTAAACGATAAATGAATAGTTAGAGTTAAAAAGCAACAACTTAAAGGACGAATACAATATTCTCTCAGCCAGGATTTTTCCGAAGAGTATTAATCTTGAAAGCCGTTTTTCTGACACTGTGTCTAGAATCTAGATTAACGTAAACAATAATTTATAAATCATTAATGTAATTCAACGTTTAATTCTAAGCAATTCAAGTTCGACATAAATAGCCCTTGACTTCATCTGCAACCAAAAATTGAAAATATATATATATATATGAGAGTAATTAAAGGGTGCATGTAATTTCAAAATTCTCATATATACTGGTTACTTAGAAAGATAAATTGAAAGCGGAATAATTAGTTAAAATGCAAAGCATTTAATTTAAAAATCAGTTTCAGCAAAACCAAATTAAAATTTCGTTAAAAAGACATTCGTTTGAAACTAATTATAAATGGTATTAAATGACATTCTCGTAACATATTTTAAAGGAAAAGAAGGTGAAAGAAGTAGAAGTATTTTTCAACACTTATTGAAGCCCGTGCAGCCCATTCCATTCCTTCAGAGTAAATAGTCGATCTCACCAAAGTTTGTTGTTACCTAAGATCATATTAGAGCGAAATTAGAGCTAAAATTAGAGCGAAATTGTTGAGTTTATAAGACAAGAATAACTCATCAGACATGTAAGGATTTGATGAGCGAAGTTAAGGAGACAAACATTTTCCGATGCCGAGGTTTGAGAAAGCATTTCGCCTTTAAAAAAAAAAAAAAAAAAGATTCTGAAGGAGTTACTAAGGGTTTAAAATAAAGCAAGAATACAAGAAATTATGTATAGGTATTTTCAGATAATGAACTTAATTCAAATTTTGTAATACGCATTTAATTGGTAAGAGTTAAATAATAAAATTTTGTAACCTAACGTCTTATAAGACTGGATAAGTTCTTCAACTATATCTTTATAGTTATCCGATTTCTTGTTAAATAGGAAGTTGCCATACATTTTTGAAGGCAGTCCACGTTCTGATATTTTTTCTCGAAAGCGTATTTTCAAAATTTTCATCTTTAAAAAGGTTCTAGTATTTGCGGCTCAACGAACAGTCCTTTAAGCATTGCCTCACTTATACAGCGCGAATTTCAGTCCCAAATAAAGAAAAGCATTTACTTATCTATTTAACTCTCTAACAAAAATTTTATAAGCCCTACTTTTATGTGCAGAGGAGGTAAATGAACTTTCTGCTGCTCTTCTAAGGGTTCATTGAGGGCATTTCTCAGACTGGGCACCATGTCTTCACGTAACGCCCATTCTTTAACGACATAATGTTGCTTTCTGTCTCTGATGGCCCATTCGCATAAAAAACAACAATGTTTGATATAAAAACTCTGAAGTCCTGTAAGTAGTGCAATAGCTTTTAGATAGGCACAGATATTTCATTTATCATCTTTGCATTTTATGCTTTGAAGTAACACACGCATGTTCTGGTACGTTTCTTTCATATTTACAGCTTGACGCAAGGAACAGGTGGTTGTTCTTTTCCATTAAATAATAAAAGTGCCTTTCGAAGAGTCAATAAACATTCGTGTAAATATCTTTTTAGGAAAAGAGTTCGTTCATTGAATTTGGAATATCATGACAGTAAACTAAGTCATTTGCCATTGAGATAAATGCTGCCAGTATAAACTACCTTTTTCGAAACATGGACATTTTCACTCCTTTTTGTAAGAGATTACACCGCTGTAAATGAAATCCAAACAGCTGTGCGCTGACGTCTTCCTCAGGTATAAAATAGGCCTGTTTACTGCTACTATATTCGAAATAGTCTTTGTCTTGAAACCTTAGACCGTCTTTTGGTTCAAAATCATCTTGTTCATCCGATCCCGAGTCGATTTCGTATTTTTCTGGAGGCTTAAAGACAGGTATGCTAGAAGGATCATGAGATGCAGGTCTCATGGCTGAGGGGATATTAGGATATTATTCAATTTTATGCTCGCCTTTATTAGAAAACTTCAGGAACTTTGTTACGCAAAAGTAGAATCATCAGCATGATTCTGAGGTTCCCGCCAAAGGCCTTATAGACTTCCCCGTAATAAAGTGAGTACTCCATCCTGTTACGGTTCTTGAAAAAGTGTGGCCGCAGATTTGGAGAGCCCAAGTTTTGTCTTGATAGCCAACATTGCATCCCACTAGTAGGCTTTTCTTATTAGTGCGTCAAAGTCTTTCGTTGAGTTTCAATGTCACTTCACCACATATATTACGGAACCTGTCTGTTTGTTCACACAGGACCGCGACGACATCATTTACACACGGAGCACTACTATAAAGCAATTAGTATTCTCTAGTTCTTTGCACTTCGTTCGTATACCCAATAGTGATACTCCGACGACCGGTCGGCTGATAATGCCCTCGTTTCGTACATCTGGTTTTTCTCGAAACGTCAAGTGTCAAGAGTACCAGAAGCAATGGTACAATTCCTTTATTTGCCAGTTCGTCTGCATTTTCCCTAAACTTAGAGGAAATATAGACTTTGCAACGTCAATTTCCGGTATGTTATATAATAACTTACAAATCGAATAGGTGCAAGCCCACCAGCGGCCGAACGGTAAAGTCGCTGAACACTGGTAGTTCGGTCCGAGGTTCGAATCCCGCGAACGGGCTGGTTGCATGGGTGTTTTCGTGGTTTTCCCCATGTGTAACGTGTATACGAGTCAGTTTCCCTTAAAAAGTCCTCCACGAAGGCATCCCTTCCTTAAGGCAGATAGCCCTAGTGTGCTTTGCCGTAATTAAATACACCACACCACACCGAATAGGTGCATCCCTATATCTGCTTTGCAATCAATTAAAACATGTTGTTGTCTAAATTGTCTAGATTCATGAATATATTTTGCTACGTCATATGGCAATTTAGACTTCAGATTAAGAGTTAACATAGTTAGAAATTAATTGAAATAATATATTAGTTTAATAGGGAGGATTTTCATGCAAAACAGTGTTATTGAGATATTATCATATTTCAAACTTTCTTTCTTCATTAATTTTTTAGATCGGGGGAATCCTTTAAATCTCAATATTAGTTAGAGATTAAAAATTGCTAAATTTCATAGGCATTTCTTTTTAAATAGTCTTAATATCCATAAATCTCATTAGCTTCTTATGGAGTAAAGTATGCATCTGTAATGCAGGGTATGTATTTGTTTTGACAATACGATTATTATAATTTACTGTTAAGAAATAGAAACATTATATAATACAAAAATGAACTTTATTTGATAAATTTACAAATTTTTTTAGCAAACACTTTTGAGACATACCTTCACATTTGGTATTTCAATAATAACGAATCGGCAATACGTCTTTAAAGCAGACATTTATATTAAAAAACTACCAAATAGAGAAAAAATATTCATGTCTACACTGATATCGTAAAGTAATATTAGAAATTTCTGTATGTTAGCTACATAGAAACTGTTGCTACTCGTATATCTTGAATATGTGACTTTTCCAAGTACGAATACGAATACTTGAAATAACCCAAGCAATCTTAACGCCCTGTCGAACAGAAGAAAAACGCAACGGACTCAGTTTCAGCTGTTGTTCGTTTTAAATTCAGTAACTTGCTTATGAAGTCTCAATTATCTAGCACATATCAATATTTAGTGAATTTCCTAATTTTGCCTTTCCTAGGGCAGTAATAATAAGAAAACTTTTGCTAAAGAACATTTCATTGAATGACCTTACAACTTAAGGTATTCTGAAAGAGAAGGAAATGATTTGTTTCTGCTTATATCATTTTAAAAGTCTTATTTCCAACTTAGAGTAGTTTTAAACTAAAAATACGTAATTTCTTGCTCTTGGAAATATATAAAAACCAGAAGGCGAAAAAATAAAAAAAGAATCTGAAAAGAATAGGTTCATTTCTTTAGTTTTGAAACATCTCTTTAAAAGAAGACCTTAATCGTTTAGCCGTGTCACAGTGATAGTTACAGAAAGTAAGGATTAAAGCGCATTTCCTTTCTTAGCATAGATTGCTTGGGAGGGAAACAGAATGATCGTTTCCGCTATTGATTTCCCATTATTGGTATTTCCCAGAGAAACATTCCGAGTTCAGCTTCAAAATGAAGACCATGTTGCTGGGCAAAGTGGCTTTAGTCGGATTTTTTCAAGCTCTGATTAAGGGCATGAAGTTCTTTATTGCTTTAACTTGGGTTGATTGCTGGATATTTTAAGCCAAAGATTACCTCAAATGGTTAACCGAAAAGTGCCTAGAGGACACTGTAACTGTTTCTTGACGACCACTGTTTTGTTATTCAAAATCAAAAAGTTGCCTTGAAGAATGACATAACATTTATGTACGTTCTGCATCTTCACAAAGTTGATGAAACGTAAGATGAGCAGATGAAACGTAAGCATTGTAATAACTATTAATGAAAGACATTAGTTAAACTATGGTATTATATTTGACATTCCCTACAGAATTGGGTTTTAGTTAACATATATCCTATTGCCTCATTTCGTCAAGGGATCATTCAAGAAATTTATGCAGATTTTAAAGGCAAGCAGTTTAGTATAAAATTAGAGTACTAGCTCGCTGTCAAATGAGAGTTTGGATTGACGCAGGCTGACTGGCATCGAGCTTGTCACTTGGTGAATTTCTGCCTTGATCACAGTAAAATCTCAAAGCAGACTTCATTGGTAACTCTAGATTTCGAGTAGATGGTCGCAGTCATTCATGAACTTGTAACCTGCATTTAGAAGTGATTATATAGTGTACTTACCCGCAGTTTAAAAGAGAACCTTAGTGTTTGGTGCTACGTCCATATGACGGGTAACTTTGTGTTGCAATATTTTTAGTTTGACCCTCATAAGTAGTGAATTACAATAAATTTAAATTTAGAGTAATACTTGTGTCTGTTTCTTTGTAGATCTTAATTAAGTTCGAGGTGAAAGCTCACCCGAAAATTTTAAAATCACATAGGTGCATTGTACATTTGATTTATTTTAAAGCAGGTACGAAGCAAAAATATTACTTGAGTTTTTGACTTCTATTATTTGACTATTGTTCAGTTAAGTACCTTCTTGTTTTAGGGAAAACTTACAGAATACAGAGCGTCTAAAACAATTTTAACAAAGAATAGAATGAACAATAAATTCAAATATTAAAAAGAGAAAACTCAAACAATGATTTTATTCCGTATCTGTTTTAAAATGAACCCACTGTATTTGAACTAATAAGATATTATCAAGCCCCAGACAATTGTTGTTAAACATATTAATAACTTCAGACGAGATATGCAAATCAAGATATGAAATCGGTAGTTGTAAAAACTGCATAAATTTAATGCAGATGCTTAGTAGTAAACAATGAATATAAATGTTTCTAGATGCATAGACCAATATATCTTAATTAAAATTAAAAAAATAAAGTCTTCTACTTATTCTTTGTTGAAATTTATAGCTTGATCATGTAAAAACTATTCAGATGTAATGATACAAATATTTAAGCCAGGATCAAAATGATTAGTTTTATTGTATTTTTATTCTGGCATCTGTAGAAAAAATTTGCATTAACCTGTTTTTTAGTTTTATTTATTTTTTCCGTTTGTTTTCAAGTGTAGACTTTGAATAACAAATTCTTAGAATTTACTTAATTATAAGGATATTTAGAGTGTGCATATTACTAGTATGGTGAAACAATAAAGCAGATACTTGAGAAAGAGAACAGTTGTTTTAGAAATCTATTTTAAAGAAATTAAAATTTTCTTGATGCTCTAAAGTTTCTTGTAGAGAAAGACATGTACTGAGTAAATAACAGCCTGAAAATAAAGTTGAAAACAAATATTTTAAAAGCAATAATAATGGTATTTTTGTGAATAGGATTATATAATCAAGAATAAATTCTATAAAACTGTAAAAATATAATATGCCTTTCCCAACTATGAATTTTAATCGTTTTTTTTTCTTTAAAAAAAGAATTAAACTTAAATGAAACAAAATTATTGTAATCTTTGGAAATAAAAAAATAGCATACATTTCCGAGGGATTTTTAAGATATATATATATGAATCCATGCTTCATTGACTGAAACAAGTTGTGTTTACTTTTAAAATTACAGCTCATTTTCACTATACTTTTATAGGATCTTAATCACAGAAACGAACTTTTCGCAATTTCAAATATGAGTTTATTTTCCGTTATAGCAAAGCAATCCATAAAAATTTATAATTAAATTTTGCTTAGAGTTTATTAAAAAAAAGATGATAAAACATTTCTAGTTCTCTGAATGAAGGGGAAGCATTGAGCTTTATTATCAGTTGTTTTTATATTTGTATCCGCAAGTAAAGATTAACAACAACATTTGGGTGTTCAGATGCTTTATAAAATAGTACATATAGTAGTCTCATATGTTGAAGACAAAGAAATAAATTATAAATGAAGTTTAATAATTAAAAAAACTATTAGAAATTTAACATTACAGGGTTTTATATTAAAATAATTTTAGTGATAAAAATTAACTAATAACTTAAAATGAAAAAAATGTAGAAATAATATAATTTCTTGTTTTAAAAACTAATATTTAATATGATCTGAATGATTAACTAATTATTAGCAAATTAAAATCTAATTTATCACTGATATTGGTTTAAGGAAAAACAAAAGTAATAAAAGGCGAACTTACCTTGTTCTAAAATATTACTTAATGCACTTTCATAAATATATATATACAGTTTTCTTCCTTGATGCTGCACATATGAAGCTATCTCATATATGATTTTTCTCTGATTATTAAAAGTTTAATTACTTAAATTTATTGTTAGGTTAAGTTAATTCTTCACATCTTGTATTCTCCTGGTCTTTTGTAAAACGTATTTGTTCAGTTAATGAATTAATGCTATAAACTGCTTGTCAATCGCAAAATAATATACACTAATTGATATACCATAACCGCAAGCTCTAATTTATTAGTTTTTTGTGCCCCATATAACGGAAAGGAAAACTTAAAGCAGTTACGATAACAAAAGATACATAAATTATAACTGAAGTTATAAGGTATTTCTCCCGCCATCTTAGCATATCTTCGTAGTGTAGTGGTCACCACGCTGGGCGCGTATTCCAGAGGTCCGTGGTTCGATACCCGGTGAGGGCGTTTCTCATTTTTCATCACGCCTGCTTCCGAAAAGCACCTAATGTCTCTACAAAGTGACTGATAAAAGAAAATCTCTATTCAGAGAAAGCCCAATGCAGATAAACGCCATTCAACAGAAATTAAAATTCTGGTTTAAAAAAATAAATGTCTCCCAATTCTCTTCCTAGCTGATTATCAAACATTTAAAGCCAACAAAACCCTTATTCCTAAAGCTTACTATTATTTTACATTGATTTTTGTTGTTGTTGTCTTGTCCATGCATTTCATGGAAGAATGATTGTCAGAACCTCATAGAGGTTGGACTTCTGCTTTCACCCCAGTTTTGAAGGAGAACACACTGAAGGGGGTAGGTACGGGGGTTTCCCACCCTCTCCCCTACCACCAAACTACACAAGAGGACTTTCGGCTCCCCATATATTTACAGTGCCCCCGCATGACGCAAACACAATATACATTTACAAACATTCATGCCTTCTCCGGAATTCGAACCCGGTTCCTTCGGTACCGTAATTGGTTCCCTTAACCACTATACCGTCAGGGAGATCTTTTAAAGTAATTGAATTTTATATTAAGTAACTAATGTAAAACATTATTATTATAAGCATATATTCTGGTTTCAAATATATGGATAGATTAGATTTTCAGAACTTTAACAATATATATATATATATATATATGTATGGATTTAAAGGGAAAATTTTGAAAAATACTTTTAAACAGCAAACATTTTATATTGTTAATCCATTCTAAAACAGCATTTCATTTATGCAATGCATTTTAAAAATTTACATATTTACTACGGTGCTTCAGAATACATTTTAATAAAAATGATCTGCGTGATGATTGCACTGCTATTGTTACAATTTTCAAAATATTAAAATTACATGTAAGGATTCGTTGTGTCATAGCTTAATTTAATTCCTTATTGAATTAGGAGTTTTCGGCATTCTTTATAAATATAAAATCTTTCCATAGCTCATTTAGTTTTCTGACTTCATAAAAGAACTAGATATTTAAATAAATAATGAAACTATGATAATAATACAATTGTTTTTAATATTAAGTTCACATTAAATTTCAAAATTTTACAATCTCTTCGTGCTCCAACAGGAAAGGTGAAATTTTATTCATTTTTCTAAATGCAGTTCCTGAGGAAAACGTGAGAATACAATTAGTAAAATGAATATTTTCTAAATATTAATGAACTGAGCAATACATATTCTTTAAATTTCAGCAATAACAGATTAAACTGAAATCTTAACGCAAAATTAGCATAATCAAATTCTCTAGAAACAGTAACTAATGTAGCAAATGAATTAAGTTTTCAGTTTTTATATCTGTGTGTACAATTATACATCATAAAGCATACATCTCTAATATTACCAGCTATATTTTAAATGAAAATAATAATATATGTCCTCAAAATATGTTCCTTAATATCCCCATTTTAACATAATTCCGCAATTATCTTATTCTGGGCATATTTTAAAGTTTTATTGAAAGATTACAATACATTAGAACAATCAGTATTCTCAACACTCGAGAAACACCAGCTTCATAGTGGTGTCAGCACCTTTAAATAAGATCAGTCAGTGTTCGAAAAGAGAGAAGTCTTCGCAAGAGTATCCCACGCTTAAAGAAGTTCATTCCCTTATAAAGAACATTTTTTAACTTACAAAATGAAACTTTCATAACTGTGCATCATAAGTTTGCTATCCTTATCATAAGTAGCAAACGCTTGAATTATTTTGTTTTGTTACTCTGATTAGCAAAACAAGTGACAAATTTACTCTCATAGTAGAATGTGACATAGAGGTTCCCACAGTTTCACAAAAGTTGTTTTTCTCGTGTTAGAAACTGATCTGCGCAAGGATGATAAGACCTTTATGCCAGGACCATCATTAAGAAAGTTTGTTTTTTTAACAATGCCAAACTTATTTCACCAAACTGTGGAAGACTTTAAAGGCCTTATTTATGAGTTTGAAGACCTTATGAAGTTTGACGAATCACTAAGAAGGCACTTCTTCAATATTAGCAAATGATGTCTTCTCTGCTCAGTACAACATTAGTTATTAAATCATAAAATATCTATGGGTTGTTTATTTTTATATTAGTGAAATTAGTCTTAATCTGTAAATATTTTCACTGAAAAGTATTATTTTACTGTACAAAAAAGGTATATTTGTAGAATAAAAACAAATTATTAAAAATTCACAAGAACAAAAGTTTATTTTAAAACTTTTAACAACATCTTTAAAAGCTAACATGTTATTTCAAAATAAATTAGTTAACATTTTTACTTAATACACATAAACTATAATGTGTGAATATTATATTTGCAATTTATACAGTTCGAAACAGTTTTGGATAGTTTCTATGAATTATTATCTTTTTACAAACTGCGCTCTTTGTTCATAGCATTTTCAGTGCTGTGAATAAAATCTCCCTTCGACAAACATATGTTTTAGTTTTCAGAATCAATAGAAATATTTACCAAATATAAATACATGGACTGAGGTATAAAAGCAAATTTTTTAAATTAAAAATACTATAACATAAATGTATGCATCATTTAATATATCTTTTATTTAAAGTGATTTATCTATGATCAACGGTTGAGATTCAAAGGTAGCATGATATCTTTTATAGCCGTATGTATTGTACATACAATAAAACCACCACTTAAAGGGCAGAGGTTAACATATAGAAAATCATCACATATAAAGTATTCGTAGATTTGATTCCACATGCTTTTCAAATTGTGCAACATCTATATTTAAATTTTGTTTAAGAGTTTTTAACAAGCTTATTATTAAACAATTAACCCAATATCAAAGATACGAAAAACCCATTCCTTAAAAATAATTTCATTAGAAAATTAATATATTCTTATTCTGCAAAAAAAAAAAAAAAATAAATAAATAAATAAAATGCACTTTATTATGTCAATGTTCGTAATTAATATCATTATTCACCTACTGAAGTAACAAAAAGGTAAAATATTTTGTTTACAATCATGATCATTTTACAAGAACATCATTCAGTTAACATATAATTCTATACTTCACATGAGATTTTCTTTTTGAATAGGAAATATTTTGTTCAACTTTGTTTTCAGGCAAGCAGAGAGTTTTAGCAGAGTTTTAGAAACTCTAATTTAGCCTGTAAAGCACAGAAATATATAAAACTGGTAAACCTAAATAAGGATTGCATTGTATTGGATTATTTAATTATGGCAAAGCATACGAGGACTATCTGCCTAAAGGGAGGGATGCCTTCATGGAGGACTTTCTAAGTGAAACTGGTTCATATACACGTTACACATGGGGAAAACCACGAAATCGCCCATGCAGCCAGCCCGTTCGCGGGATTCGAAGCTCGGACCGAACTACCAGTGTTCAGCGTCTTTACCGCTCGGCCGCTGGTGGGCCTAAACCTAAATAAGAAAAGAAGCACTAGGAAGTATTGCTCATGGATATTGATGTTGTATCATATGATATAAATTACAGTTAAATTGTGTGAAAGCAGCGATTTCACGGTTTGCTTCAAATTCCTCACTGTGTGCAAAAAGCTTCGTCAGCTAATATACAATAGTAAAAGGACTTTTGTCTAAATGAATAGAATATGCATTGAAAAATGTGAAATCAGGTATATTTAATGTGATATTACAATATAGCAACAGAAAGACGAAAGGTCTGGTTTCTATAATAATTTAAATGAGCTTTATTAATGACCAGAAAGTTTCTCCTTAAGAATAATTGTAAGAAAATATGTTTGATAATATTCAGAGAAAATTTTACATTGAACATTTTCGACATAAACTGAACCCTAGAAATCAGCCTACTATGAAATATGTAAACTGATTGTTTTCTTTTTTTTCCTTCGTCTTCAGGTAAAAAATGAGCTTATAAATGAATTAGTGCAATGTGTAAGCGCCAGCAATATTCCAAGCAGAATGAGTGAAACATTTACTCTACTATTCTCCCAATATCAGCATTAATTGTACAGTGAAACGATGTTTTTCACAATTAAGTTAAATCAAGAGTTGAACAATATAATTAGCTAATTAATTATATCTAAACGTATACTGTGATATAGTTTTAGTAAGTAAAACAAAAACCGAATTGTAATTATCATATAAAGTACGTAATAATTTTGATCAGTTATTTCCCTTTTAGTCCTAAAAACTGATAAATTTTAAACTTTTATCATGTGTATTTCATTATTTTATATGCTATGCAATATTGACACATTTAATAAGCAAATGATACAGCCATCTTTCAAATACTTATAATCTTCCACTTCTTAATATATTTTTAAAAAAGAATTGGTGTTGAGCTGCATGCTCTTAGTACAAATCTGGGACATACCCTGGACGAGAAGCAATGATATGACGCAAGAATGCAGATAACAGGAGGCTTAACTATACTAACAGACATAGAAACCTGCTTAAAACTAAAGAACAAGAATAATTTAACCCACAGTAAATTACATTTATACTATCGGCTACCACAATTCCCACTAGCGCTGTTCTTTACAACGCTGTGGCCATTCTTGCCCCATTTGCGCAAGATAAAGAGAACCCCATGGGATTTCAGCCATATGTGTGGAACGAGGGTGATTCACGATCTCTCGGTCTGTCCATTAACCAAAAAATCTTCAGACGTAGGTTACTTGCTGTACCTATTCATAAACTCCTTTCTTATAGTCTCCCCAGAGCCAACAAAATGGCCCACAAGCACCTGGTTTTTTCGTTTAAACACATTTCTGGTACATTTGATCCTATCTGCGCATAAATTCTCACATTAATATGTATGCTGTACATTCAAATTATTTTTTAAAAAATTATAAAAATACAAAAGCATGATGTGGAAACAGTACAATGCATAAGGGATTTTCTCCTTTCTTACTGCGTGTCTTCGTGATGTAACTGAAAGGACGCCCGGTTAATAATTCAAAAGTCTGGAGTTCTAATCAGGGAAAGCATAAGCCGATTTCCCCAGCTTTCTGGCTTCTAAAAATTATAATAGTCTCTTCAAGTGGCTTCCGACTACAAACGTGCTGGCCGATAATTCACCAACAACTGAATTTGCGACTGTGTTTCTTTTCTACCCCCGTCGCCCTCTAGAGGAAGAATTTAAGAAATGTTCACCTCTCTCACTGTGCGCATATCCTCACTGTGCGTAGTGTAACTGATAGCATGCCCAGGTAGCAATCGAGAGGTCTAGAGTTCGAATTTCAGCGAGGACGTTAATTTTTCACGTGTCCCAACCTCGAGAAATCGTAATATTTTTGCAAAAGTGCAATAACGCTCTGTAATTTTTTGATATCAATCTCTCAAGCATAACTTGAAGAGACACATACATATGTTGAAATAAACTATCTGTTGTGAGTACCTTTGTTTCAACATTAAAAAAGAAAACGTGTTACAAAGATTATCCAAACTTTCCACTGGCAGCAGTATCTCAGAAGTATTCAAAATTAATATACAGTCTCTTTAAATGCTGCATTCTATTAGTTATTTCTACTACTGCTTCAAATTAAAAAATTTCTGTTAACGATAATTATACTAAAACAATGTTTTGTTGACGTCTTCCCAAATTTAAATGAAACTTTAGTCAACATAAACATTTCATTTGTTAATCCTTCTAAGTCTTTCTTTTTCATGTGTTATTATGACACATAATATTACAAACTGAAATAATATTTCTGAAATAATAAAGAACGTTTTTGTAACAAATTTACGGATTTATTTAATAGTATGTAATATCACAGATCATATTGAAAACCATGTATGAATGCCAATTTGACCTACAAAGTAGAGACCGAGGTAATTTTAAATTTTTCGTATTTTCCAGATGATTTCTCATAGAAACAAAGTTGAATTTTTGATTCGAATTTTTATCAGTTCTTACAAACGTAAATTTATCAGACTGCAGTTGCTAAATTATTGAAAGGAAAAGAATTAAAATACGGGTCTGCTTTCCACTCCTTACAAATCACAGTTTAAATAATTAATTTTTATTAGTATTTTTCGCGTTTCCAACTTCTCATGTTTTAATTTTATCCTAGGGTGCATCCTATATTTGCGGCTTTCTAGATTTACACTGGTGTGCAAAAATTAAGGACGAAGTCGAAAAATTAGCATATCAGCTGAACGAAGAGGCAGAGCGGACAGAAAGACCAATCAGGAGATTAAGTAAGGTGATGTACGGTAGCACATGCACAGATATGCAGGTAGACGTAATGGGGGAGTGTCTGAGTAGTATAAAGCATGTTGTCGGTGTAAGATCAGTATTTCTGGCAAAGAGATTGCACGCCGTATAGCAGTTAAAATCACACCAAGTTGCTGCCTCAGCGAGAAATGGCGAATAATCAATCTGTTAGACGACATCTGGATGCTTAGGTCGAATCATTGGGAAGTTGGAGGAAGGCCGCAGTGTGACAAGTGTGGCTGCAGAGTTCGGAATTGCTCATAGCATCGTTTCACGACTTTGGAGACAATTTCAAACTACAGGAACAGCTATCCGGGGGTTTAGTAGTGGTCGTCCACGAGGAACCACACCCGCAGATGACCTTTATATTGCCTTACAGGCCAGAAGAAACAGGCGGCAGACAGCGGGAGAAATCGCTAGACACACGACACAGGCGACTGGACGACCGATATCGCGTTTTACCGTGGCCAGAAGACTGCACGGTGGTGGTCTGTTTGCACGACGCCCTGTACGGTGTGTACCTCTAACGCCTGCCCATCGGAGAAGGCGTTCTCTGTGGTGCCGGGAACACCGGAATTGGAGAGACAATGAATGGACACGAGTACTCTTTACAGATGAGAGCAGATTCAGTCTGAGTAGCGATTCTCATCGCATACTCATCTGGAGAGAGCGGGGAAGCCGCAATCATCCCTCGAACATCATTGAGAGGGATAGGTATGGAGGTGGCGGTGTTCTCGTTTGGGGAGGCATCATGCTTGGTAGTCGTACAGACCTTCACATCTTCGACGCAGGTTCAGTCAACGGGACCCGTTATTGTAACGAGATTCTTCTTCCATATGTGCGACTTTTTAGAGGCGCTATGGGTCCGCAGTTACTTTTCATGGACAACAATGCACCATGTCATCGCACAGTAGCTGCCGAACAGCTCTTAGAGAGTGAGGATATTGAACGTATGGATTGGCCGGCACGATCTCCGGATCTCAATCACATCGAGCATGTATGGGATTTTCTAGGCAGACGCTTGGAAGCTCGTACCTTACCACCAGTAACGATTCCGGAGCTTCGATTGGCGCTGCAAGACGAATGGGCAGCAATGCCTCAACAACTCATTGACACCCTCATTCTCAGCATGGGCAGACGCTGTGAAACCTGCCTAGCAGTCAGGGGAGATCATATCCCCTATTAAAGACCGGATGTTTCTTGCTGGACACCCATCACAGGGATGTTTCGGCCTTCAGTCGCATTGCGCTTCATGCTACTTTTTCAATAAAGCTTCTTTTTATCAATCTGATTTCTCTTTTAGTAAGTGTTGCTTACATTACTCATGTCCTTACGTATTGGGGATCTTACGGTATTAAATGTGTTGATTTGGAAAGCTTTTGTACAAAGTTATATTGAAAAAAAACTGTCTTGTCCTTAATTTTTGCACAGCAGTGTATGTATTCTTTTGCACCTTTTCATTTCATTTCAGTTACACTGTTTTATGTTAGTTTTTTCTATTAGTATGGCTAGCTCATGTGTCCTAATATCGTGGTATGTTTCTAATAACTTTTATGTATTCGTTTCAAACATTTAAGCCAAATATATGGTCTTTGATAACCTAGCAGCATAGTTTATGAATAAAGTGAAAACATATCGCAGTCTCATATTTCACTTACTTAAATAAAGATACTCATGTAGAAAGATTTTTCTTTACATGCAAGAAATCGCAGATTTTTTAAAAACTTATAACTATACTTTTATGAATTTGTGAGGAGTGATTCATAACATCGAAACACGTAAATACGAATGAAATATTAAATAGCACTGCAAATGGTATAAAGCTGTAGGATAAAACAATAAAAATAGCAATATTATGTTACGATATTCGGGAAAAAATAAAGGCTGAAGAGTTTAATATGGCATTTGATCTCACCTGACTTGTAAACACAAACACAACGCGTTTTATCATGCTGGCAGTAACGTTGTTAACCACAGTTTGAGGCAGTGATTCTCAACCTGTGGGGCGCGCCCCCTAGGGGGGAGCAAGCACACTAATCAGGGGCGTGAGCATATCCAAGAGAAAATGTTATTTAAAAAAACTTATTAAGTGACTGAAAGGAAAGAACACACACACATACAAAACAATATACATTTCGACATATTTAATAATAAACTTATTAAATTAAAACAACTTACTAAATTAAAAACAAATTTAATAATTATTAGTGACTTCCTGGACCTGTCTTGCAGAGCAAAGTTTTACGAAGGAGGGTTTAATATTAGAAATAGACACTCTCAGTTCTTTTTCTATATTTAGCTGAGATCTATATTTTGTCTTCAAAGAAGCCACCGCAGAAAATCCAGTTTCACAAAGGTAAGATGTTGAAAATTGTAGTAGAATGCGAAATGCTCTTGTTTTTAGTGCAGAAAACTCATCATTCACTTATTACTAAATTGTCTTTTGGTTTCGCCGCTTGCCGTGAAGTCTATGAAGGTTTCTTTCTCTTCAATTGAGAGTCCTTCGGGAGTATTTTGAAAGAGATCCCTCACCCACTTGTAACTTGATATCAGTTTGTCGTCAGCATCTTCGACGTAGTACTTTTTAAAATTCTTTGCTAGCATTGCTAAATGATTTTCAATGGTTACAAAAACAACTTTTACATGTTGTTCTTCAGCCTTGTAAGTTTTAATACAATCATTCAAATTTGCAAACATTGTTATGTTTTCTTGCTTTAAATTTCTGCTAAACAATTCCAATTTCCTACAAAAAGCATTAACGTTATCACTCGTATCCAATATATGTGTATTTGCTCCTTGCAGTTAAAGATTCAAGTTATTTAATTTCTCGAATATGTCGACCATGTAGCTCAATTTTATCACAAATAAACTATCGCGAAAATTCTCAGCTTCCGGTCTGTTTTCCTTTTCTAGGAAAACGACGATTTCTTCTCTTAATTCATAAACACGTTGCAAAAATTTCCATCGTGATAACCATCTTGCCTCGCAATAAAATAGTAACGCTGAATGTACTGCACCCATGTCTTTACAAAGTGCGGAAAAGATTCTTGATTTCAGGGGTCTCATTTTTATATAATTTACTACGGTTACAATCGTAGTTAACACAAACCAGGACTCATTTCTTTGGAAGCCAAAGCTTCTCTGTGGATCATGCAATGTGTCCAGACGCACTGTGGCGATTTTTGTTTCACAAGTGCTTGAATACTTTGGAATCTTCCGAACATAGAACGAGCACCATCGGTGCATATTCCGACGCAATTTTTCCATTCTATGTTTACCTCGTTCATAAAATCATTTAAGATAGCAAATAATGCGAAAGCTGTTGCTTTGAGTTCTATTGGTTTGCAGAAACGTAATTCTTCTTCTACTAACGAATCATCACAAAATCTAACATAGGCAATGAAATGAGCATCTTTATTACTATCTGTTGCCTCATCGAGTTGTATTGAAAACAATTTGTCACGTAACTTAGACAAAAGCTGACACTCTACATCTTCAGCTATATCAGCAATTCGACGGGCAACAGTATCATTTGAAAGAGGTATAGACTGCAATTATTTTGCAATATTATCTCCAAACATAATTTCTACAATCTCAATTGCGGCTGGCAAAATAAGCTCTTCACCAATGGTGTCAGGCGTTTTACATCTGGCTATTTTATATGAAACTTTCTAAGAGGCAATTAAAGCTTTTTCATTCACAAAAAGTTTTTTTTAACAATGATTTTTGCTTTTCATATGATTTTAATTTTAATTCGAAGAATTCTCTGGGTTTGTTTACGTACTTACTATGAAGCGTTTCCAAATGTCGTTTAAGTTTATTAGGTTTCATGCTGTCTGCCGCCAAAACTTTTGAGCAAATGATACACAGAGGCCTTTCTTCTTCATTTACTTCAGTACTAGTGAACCCAAAATTTAAGTATTCTTGAGAATATTTTCTTGATTTTATTTTCGGAACCACGCTCGTCTGTGTACTTGTTGATGCTTGTCTATCGTCTAATGCTTGCTTACACCCGCTTAAAAATTTATTCACAATTCTGCATGAGTCTGCTACCGTGAATATTTAATACGATGAATTGCAATTACACGAAAATATATATAACATACACATTCAGAATAGATTAAATAGCGATAGAAGGATCGACTCTAATGAGATTGTCTGGAATTGAAATTGGCGTCATCGAACTTTCTCCTTCTCCCTATGAGAAAACATTTGTTCACATCTGCGCACGCTCCTAACTTAACTTTTAAGCTGACCAGACAAATTCCAGACAAATCGAAACGTCTCGCGAAACTGTGAGAATTCCCTACATGGCGAGACGCAAGAGCACTAAAAAGGCATAGGATTCTTGTTTTTTCAATGCTGAGGATCGGTGTTGAAAAATGTCAATAAATTTCCGTATTCTTGGTAATTTGTAAAGTTTAAAATTAAGGTTGTAGTGTAGGTTGAGCGCCAAAATACTTAAAATACATTATTATTGTATACATTTTATTGTATGCAGTGGAGAGGGGGGGCGCGATGAAAATTATGATTGAAAATTGGGTCGTGAATACTAAAAGGTTGAGAAACATTGGTTTGGAGAATTGTATTCCGCTTCTCCAGCAATGCAGTCTTTTAGGAATTTACATTTCTAAGAGTATGTCTCGGTACAACTGGCTTTCCCAAACTAATTCTATAAGTCCTATATCAGTTTAAAATTAAGAGATTCTGCTTGCCACGTTTTTCGCCCTGTTCCTCCACGTTCAAGGATTTCGTCAACGTAGTATTCTCGATTTGGACGAACGTTAAGGTCCATAAACAGAAAGTGAGATATATATGCATCTCTAAAAAGTCTTAAATAAAGTTCTTTGACCTCATTCCAGTATCCCTGGCCCGTCACAGATCCGCAATTGAAAATGCGTAGGGAGTCCGTACATTATTATCCCCCCCCATGCCATCACGTCTGCATTACCAGTTTGCCACTTTACACATTACGCCTACCAAAAATCCAATTTACACATCACGCCTGCATTACCAATTTGCCACGCGAAGGAAGATTTCGCGTTCTCAACTCCCTCCGGATGTAAACACGTTTAAAGCCAAAAGTTAAACTAAACTTCCACTCGTCAATAAACAGAAAATGGGACCCTTGTTGGTTACTCCTATACTGATATTACTCGCACACTTGCACGATGTTAATCGATCGATGGTTCGTTGTTAAGTTCGTTGTTAAACACATAGCTTTTGCTTTCTGGCATGGTGGCCTTCTTCATTGAGCCTTCTGTATGTAGTTTATCGTGATACAAGTGACTGCTGCAAACTCTGAAATAAATTGACGAGTAGTAGAGTTCCTGTTATGACAGCCAGCTACTGTGATTTTGTCCAGGTTTGTTACAACAATGCCAGGATTCTGAAATTGCTTCCATTCCTTAGAGACTCTGTGTCTTGAAATATTCACACGTCGCATTTGATTCCATGACTGTCCTGCTTATAAACGCCGATGATACGCCACTTTATAAAATATGCAAATGATAATCCTTCAGAATCATAATAAACCATTTTGAGTCCTTACGCATTGAAATTAACGCATCCTAACACACTATATCGTAGAAATTCACCCAGGTGGTTTATACTAAGCGCTTGATACACAGTTAGATGATTGATAGATGATGCCAAGAGATGATTCACTTTATTTGCATATTAGAAATCGCTTGATCATTTTGGTTTGGATAATTAGATAACGAAGCTTATCTTTCACACAATTTGCTTCAAAAATGGATTCTGTGGATTGAATATTTCGTGGAGTATGTAAGGATGTTTGTGTATGTAAGGATAGATTTGCATATGAGCTTGTATCAGAATTAGTAAAATGCCCTTCATGGCTCAGCGAAAGAATTTAACTTGAATTTTATAACTTACACAGTAGGTGTCCGATTAACTTCAGAAATATGAATAGTAAATATAATACCGCAGTAATCGTATGACGTCCACGATTAACCCAAACTCATGGTTAATTTGACAGCAGTTAAAAAGCACAAGAAAGACATATAACCTATATTATAATTAACAAAAATGCTGTTAGCACTTTGCTTGTAATTTTAAGCAATTTAATCTGGAAATTACTCGGTTATGTAAAATGAATAAGCATTGAAAACAAGAGCAAGATATTTCGTGTTGCGGAATGCAATTTTGTTTTTGATCTCTAATTGGATGATTGAACAATATTTATATATTCCAAATTATGTATAATTAAATTGCGTACTGTTGTCGATAAAAACTATTACTAAACATAGTGACTGCTGATTGTCACTGATGTTATCTGACCTTTATTTTATTCTCCTTTTTACATTTTTCAGTGAAAGCTTTGCTTTCTTTAAACGGTTTATGGTAATAATTCTTCCATTATAATATTCCATTACAAATTCCACAATAAACAAACTTCACTACTTTTAGACAAAACCTGATTCATTCGCCGCTTGATTAATGGGGGGTTTACCAGTAATATTTTAATAATTCTCAGCTGTTAATCTGTAATGAACGAATTAGCTCAGAGGTTATTACTTTTTATCAAATTGTGGCATCTCACTCTCAACTCCTTTTGTTCAAAGGAAATTTTCTTGACTCGTCACGTGAATTTAGATTTATTCTGCTAAAAATACATGTTTGAGATAGTTTAAAACATGCAAGCAATATATCTAGTATATTTTTATTAATAAAATTTGCAGCTGCCTTCTTATATCTAAAAAAATTATAAAACCTTAAACTTCAAATGTTTGCATTAGTCTTTATGCTTTACTCGTACTTTTCAACAGGATCACGATTCTTACTTTGATAATAGTATTACTCCAGACATTTAACTTTCAGCACATTTTTAGGATGGATAATTTTAATAAAAGTTAGGAATAAAAATAAGCACATTTCGTGCTGAAGTTACTTAAAGCGGTGCATTATTTTTGCTGCAATTTCTAAATTAAGTTTGACATCGGACCTTTGTAGGAACATATGTTGAAACATTTCTCCCTTTTAGTCTGTGAAGGAATTATAGGCTGCAGAGTAAAATGTGGTATGACTACGAAGAAGCATACAAACGTCAAATTTGCGTTAGGCTTTGGAAGAACAAAGGATTATAATAAATCGGATCATTCTTGACATTAAAACTTACGGAAGAGAATATTATCTTTAGAGGAAACTGCCTTCATGATTACCTTAAAAGGTTTCTTCAAAGAAATATTAAACCTATGATGAAAATTCTAAGTTCGAAAGAAAGTAACATTTCATACAAGAGCTTCATTTTTCTTTCCTAAAATTCATATATCACTTAAGAGAACTCTCACAATATTTAAAGAATTAGTTCAAATGTGAATTAACACTTACTAATCATCTAGTAATTATATCCCTGTCAATTTAAACGGCGTAATGGGGCAACACCCCAACAGACGCACGGTGTAAATAATGCATGGATGAGCTAAATTAAGATCGTCATCAAAGTTGTTGTGATACGTGCTTCGAGATCATATAGATTAATTGCTAACAAGGAACAGTTCATCATACATTGGAGACTGGACTTAGATAGCTTAAAATTCTGCTGAAGGATGCTTTTAGAGCTCTTAATTTAATGTTAAAGAAAAGGCTAAAAATTATGAGTACCTTCATAATTTTGTATAAATGCAGGATTTGATCATACATAAATACAGCAGTTTTCCTTTCAAATTTCTTAACAATTGCATTATTATTATTATTATTTTTAATTTTGGTACAATACTTATTGATCTTGTTTTTTACAGAACATCTTGTCAAGTATTAATTTATTTGTTTACCTACTTTAATAATTTATTTAATTGAATTTATATATATATATGTAATAAATAAACGTAATATATTCTGTAAATAATTTCATGATTCTTTACTGTGCATAGGTAGAAAAATGACTCGTATTAATTTGGCAAGATGTTAGTTGTGTCATAGATGCATAACGGAGACAGGATAGTAGGACAGTAAGGGAAAGTAGCCAAATCAATATGAGTAATAAAAATAACTATTGTCAAATTAAAGTTAGTAGCTTTCTTTCATATTCTATGTATTACATGTCCCCGCTTCCCAACTTCAAAGAGAAAAAGGCTTGGAGACAGAAGGGCCATCATATGAAAAAGCATTAGGGCACTAGAAAATGAAAATATATTCTATACCACACATACAATGTATACTTTTCCAATTAAACAAATGAACAATGAAGATTTTCCAATGAAACAAAACAAAATCAAATTTTGATAAAAATATGGGCAGGTCTTCTGTAAGCGAATCAGCGTAACTACTTCCTGATTGCTGCGAAATACAACAGCAAAAATAGCCTCTGTTCCTTATGGTGTCCGCTGATAACATCGCGGCAAAAACATCGCGGACGAAAACGTCGCAGAGAAAACAACGCAAGGCGAAAACGTTGTGCTACAAAACATCGTGGGAGAAAACATCGCAGTTCTAAAACATCGTGGTACAAAACATCGTCGTCGAAAATAAAGCGGTTCAAAAACTTCGCAGTTTAAAAATATCGTCGTCGAAAACATCGTGGTAAAAAATAAAGTATCTACAAATCATCGCGTGACGATAACATCGCAGACATGCTTTTTTTCAGACTTTAATAACTGTAAATAGATATTCCCATCACAATTTGTGAGCGCAAAATAGAAAGTAGGATAATTTGTTTTCATATTTTATATTAACTAATTTTTGCTGAGGAAATAAGAAGGAAACTTAAGCATAGAAAATTAATGCAACTTATAGCATTTAATAGAATTTTAAACCGACATAGTTAACTAACAAAGACCATTAATAAATAATTTTTATAAAGTTTTTACTGGTAATTTTTCATAAAAAGTATAATCTATAAGTTGCATTTAATTTTCTATGCTTATGTTTCCTTCTTACTTTTTCAGCAAAACTTTATTAGTTAATCAAAAAATGTGAAAGTAAAAATTATTATTCTTTACATCTTGCGCTCTCAAATTATTATGGGAATATCTATTTACAGTTATTAAAGCCTAAAAAAAGCATGTCTGCGATGTTATCGTCATGCGATGATTTGTAGATACTTTATTTTTTACCACGATATTTTCGACGACGATGTTTTCAAACTGCGAAGTTTTTTAACCGCTTTATTTTCGACGACGATGTTTTGTACCACGATGTTTTAGAACTGCGATGTTTTCTCTTTGCGATGTTTTCTCCCACGATGTATTGTAGCACGTCGTTTTCGCCTTGCGTTGTTTTCTCTGCGATGTTTTCGTCCGCGAAGTTTTTGCCGCGATGTTTTCGGCTGTAACCGTTCCTTATACAAGATAACTGTAGCATTGTGCAAATATATCAAAATTTTTAATTATGATTGAGCCAAAATATTTTTCAATGTTACATCATATTAAGGGTAATGGTCATCTCTGAAGATATATATAACACATACTGTCTGAAACTATCTGGAGGCGATGTCTGCAATGATTTTTTGTCACACTTTTTGCAGATTTCATTTTTCTAATTATTTCTTCAATTACTGGTAGGAGGTAAACTGGATATTTTGCTATGAATTCTAATTCTCTATAGTCAATCGGAAATTTCCATACTTTAAAATCAGTGCGTGCGAGATTATTTTTCTCTTGGCACAGTACTACAGTTTACAACAGTTATAAGGGATGCTTATGGGGTTTATAGTTTTGTTTTTTAGCATTTCTCCAATATATTGTTAAATTATTTCTTCCTTGAACTTATCATTGCGGTAAGCTTTTCTTAGGCAAGGGTGGAGGGATTTACAGTTTCTATTACATGATTTACCACCTGAGTCAACACTGGGGAATCATTAAATCAATCTGAAAATTTTCTTATCGACTGCTCCAGCTTCGCTCGCTTATCCATGTTTCTAAAATCACATTAGCCTGTGGATTTTTATATTCAAACAAAGCTGGCATTCATTTTTCACCCGCACATTTCTGTTTTCTTTTCTTATGCAGTCACACTGCTCGCCTTAGACGGTTACCTCTGTTGTTTCTGAAGCACCAAACACTCTATACCAATTAAATATGTTCTTCATTTTTTAATGCCAATGAAATACTTTCAAACTCCACCGCTAACTTGAATAACTTCTATAGCGTATCCGGTTTTCGTAATTCAACAAAATCCTGAATCTGAGGCAGCAACCCAGGCAATATTATTTTGATAACCTCCGTATCGGTTTTCTCCCATATAATAAATTCCCAGCTTATCTTTTCCTCGATGTAAACTCATTTAACTCTTCCTTCTTAGTTTCATATCTATCAAACAGTTCCACGTCTAGTTCCGTCCTTTCACCTCGGGGAATGCTAAGGGCGGCTTTAAACACTTTAATCATATAACTTTCACTGCCTGTTTACCCAACAAAAAATTACCAATGCCCTTATACCAGCTTAGCATTTGTCTTCAAAAATGCGGCAGTTGCAACCGGTTAAGCTAGATATAGTGCGCCTCTAACTGTTCTAAAAAGTTCACTATCGAGATTCTGCCATCGAAAATACTGGCCGGTTTAATTGACGCTTGCATAGTAAAGATGAATCGAAGGCTTCTGTTAGACTTCCTACTGCCGGTGGACCCTGCAATCTTGGGGGGAGACTAAATATTGCTTTTTTCTTGCGGCATGAACCCTAATTCGTTTGGGTGCCACTTACAGGGTTCTATCTGATCTGTAAGTAGTATAAATAATGCATAATAATTTGTCTTATAATCCTAAAAGACGTAAAGCTAGTTATCGTTGTATCTGAGGAGAACAAAGTCTTGAGAAGATTGAATTAACTTTTTTATTTAAACAGAGCTGGGAACATAAATGCACACTTTTGTGCTACAATGACCACAACTCGTAATGATGAAATATAAATAGAGCAGTTCACTTTAACTTAAAAGTTGAACAGTAGTTAAAAACTACCCAATTAAGTACTATATTAGAAGCTGGCTCTCTAACACTACCGGACAATCAGAATTTAAGCGGCGGCAGCCAGATACCGCAAAGCCGAATAAGTACAATTCTTAGAGCTGGCGGGAACTAGCCAAGTGACTCTCCAGCAATTTATTTGGTGGCTAAACGTTTTATTTCCTTAAATGTGAATAGTAAGCATGAAATTATAGTTACAAATTTTCTGAATACAAAGCAAACAATTTTATGAAAAGTGTTTCAGCGTTTGCGGTAAGAGTGATTAAAAAAAGTAATATTGAAATTTTTATATGTTAATAAAGATGAAATTATAATTTCTAAAAGTATGATCGTGTTTTACACCGGTCAGATGCTACTGATCATTAAAAATTGCTACACCATAAAGAGAGCGCTCGATAAAATTTAAATTTGCATGAAACAGAAAAAAAATGAAAGTTATGCAAATGATTAGTATTTTACGGCATATGTATACTGAAGCAAAGATGAATGACAGTTCGCAGCAGCTTATAAAGAAAGAGTAAAAAGTTGTCGTTTTATTTAAAAATCGCGTATGCTCTTTGATTTTTCTTTTGGCGATCGTGTTATATTTCGTGCAAGAATTATGATCTCATACCGCCATGCTTTAGAATGGGATCACAAAAGCCTACCTCCGTGTTATCAAGGTCTGTAAGAGTTGCTAGAGATCCAAGAATGAGGATTTAACTCGGTAGGTACAGAAGGACCTCGCACAGTCATTTGCAGTATCCCAACAGCCACAGTCACCAGCAGTATCCCAACAGCCACAGTCACCAGCACGCAAGAAGCCTGATGTGTCGCTCGCACCGCTGTTAAGTATCGCGCTGTCATCAAGTTGTTATACTTTCTGCGTTGTTTAACACCAAGGATCCGCATTGTACGATGCGATAAGCTCTGCAACTCACGTCCAGGTGACTATTGTTTTATCAGAAACATGACATTTACTTCGACTTCGTTTAAAATTCAGCACAAGAATTCTTAACTAAAGAATAACACGTTTAATTTAAGTGTAGATAACAGGCAAAAATATTGGAACATTACCTCTCTGTAGAGTATGGTTTGATGCATGTCTTATAACTGCAAAATATCCTATACTTTTAAACTGTAGAGACATTACGTTATTTCGAAGCAGGAGAGCTGAAAAATGAGCAACGCTTCGCCGGGAATCGAACCGCGGACCTCTGGAATACGCGCCCAGCCTGCTGACCACTACACCACGAAGGCATGCTAAGAAGGCAGGAGAAATACCTTATAAACCCATATTTCCTCATCGTCCTAAAAATACGGCAGCACACATAAATGGTCTTTGTATGAAATCTTTGAAATAATTTAATTGAAATTAAAGAGGATTTATTATTTAAGGCTCATTTAACTACATATTTGTCCTTTTTGCAAGTTAATTAATTTAGATATTTTTTTATATTTTTTTTTAAATGGGGACTTTCGCAGATGTTTTTGCTTATGTTTTCAATGTACCAGTTTTTTAAAGTTTTGAGCTCCAAGGAAAACATACATATAAATTTATTAAGGTAATATTCTATACTTTTGTACCAGTAAAAGCATTGTCAAAACATTTTACCTAAAATACAAACTTTCCTTACATTTTTAACTGTCCTAGAAATAGGACGACAGTAAAATCTTCTACTACAGAGTCCCCATTAGTTTGTAATGGAGATAATCCTTTCTTTCTCTGCTATATTCCAAACACTGCTATTCTACAACTAACCCAGGCACTTTAGTCTAGCTAGCAGGCGCACTTCAATTGACAGACAAGTATGTGAAGTGTGTGGGAGGGAGTTGAATAAATGTTTCAAATACTGACTCATGAAGTCAGTTTGTATTATGAAATTCATTGAAGTAGGCTAAATTTCTCTCGTTTTTACATGCTTGAATTTTGCGTTTTCTTTGGAAAATTATTTTTGATGTTAGTTCTATGTCGCTTAAATTTTTAACTGCGAAAGAAGCCTTGGATTTTTTGTGGACTCCAGACCACAGTGATTTAGTCGACATAGACACAAAAAAATAGTGATTTTACCCCCGGATCTGGATGAACTGAGTAACACAAAAGAGACTGATGATTTATCTACAAGAGAGGTGGAAGAAATAATGTGATGAAGGAGGTCCTAAAGAGGTAGCGGAAGCTATTGACATTTTAAATTCAAATAGCAATGAAGAACATGATGTAAATCCCAAATGGGTAAAATGTGAACTCAAGTTCGAACGTATTTTGAAGGCTTTTCCTCATGAGACAGCATTTGCTGTTTCGTGGAAACTCAAACTCTTATGTAGTGATGATAGTTTGAGCCTGATTGATTTTCAAAGACACATAACAGTTGCCTGCTTGGGAGTTTCTATTCCAAGAAATGCATCTTGCAGAAAACTGTATGTTCAACAAGTTAATTAAAATTTTCTAAAGCTTCGAAATGAACATGTCATTGTGATAAAACTAGAAAATAGACAAATAAGATGCTAGCTATAGATCTGCGCTGCAAAGCCAACAATTATCTGTAAAAGATGTAACGTTGGACTATGTTTAAGATTTTTTCTCCCATTCCACCTACGTAAGAATGCTTAGCAGTGGATTATACTATTGTCCTATTTATAGGACAGGCTGTATTGATCAAACTAATTAAATAAAAATTTGGTAATGTTTTTGGTTTTATAAGTACACATATACTTAGAGAAATACATATTTAAGAATTTGTAAAAAATATTAATTTATTCAATGCTTGGTGTGATATAGGTTAATACAAGCTGTGATTTTGTTATAACAATTTTGTAATAGTATTCTGTCATAATTAATTTATTAAAATTCAAAATTCATAACATCTCTTAATTTAAAATAATCGTCCTATGTAGAGAACAACATTGAAGTAAAATGAGCAAGATTTTAACACTGAAAACATTTTGATTCTCTAACGTTACCCAAGTATGTTTCCATCACTGGTTCAAATTCTGTTATTTTCAATGACGTTTACATCTTCATTGTTTCAATTTTGTTAAACGTTTCCTTAAATCAACAAATAATTCCTTCCAGCAGGTTAAGAAAGATTTTTAGTTTTCACTTTAAGACACATTTCTGATTGAGAACTGTTTTCTTGGCGACAACTAAACAATAATTCTATGTTCCTGGTTTTTCCATTAATGTTTGGGTTTACACGTGCCCAAATGAGTTAATCTGGCAATTTGTCCTGGCTCAGTTCATTGCGAACGATTGGCTGATTACAGTTTTCAGACTTTTTATATATGTCACGTAAGTACGATTTTCTTTGAGGCTTAGCAATCCTGAAAGAAAATACCTTGTAAAGCTGATATCATTGCGTGCTTTTCTATACTTTTTAATATTCGAAACAGTCTTCAGTATTGGCATGTATAGGAAAAGTAAAAGAAGAGACAGAAGTAATGTTCTACATTATATGTCTACACTCCAGTCTTGGCAAAGAGTAAAACGGGTTAATGAGCTGATTTGTTCAATCATCAATATGCATTATTGCTACCGGAATAACCGCAAACAAAACCGACTGTGCTTGTTCGGACAAATGGATAATATTAAGTATGGATACTATAAGACAAACGTCGCGTCATACATCTCATTCAGTGAGAACTTTTACACCAGAACCCAACAAAAATGTATAAAACTGATCATTCATTTTCAAACATTCTTATTTAGATCTTTATGCTATTTCAATGAGACTTTGCAACTGTTGCAACAAGCTATGTGCCTTTACATCGTTGTCCATACTGAGTAAATGGACATAGATAAGATTGTTACGGCGAAGTAAGACTTTTAGTTAAAACTATATGAAGTATTATTACCGATGTTAAGCATAACTGATGTTGGCAGTATAGTGCTCTCCATGCAAGTTTAATGTATGAAGCTCCATATGTTAGAATAAACAAGAGTAAATTAAAATCAGAGTGTTAGTTCCAGCAATCAATTTAAATTTTAGAAAATAGTACGTATGTAGTACTGCGAAACATTAGCATCTTTTAGAATAAATTGATGTTATTAACTCTCCTCTTAGTTCCTCAGCATTATTACTTATGGCAGAGAATTAAGTTGATATTTCTGGACGTGTACCTAAGTCAGAAGTCAACAATCAGAATATTCTCTTACATATGAATTT